>NC_132792.1:72419677-74919677 GCF_048418805.1 Vulpes vulpes
TGGAATAAAACATTAACCAAAACCACTTGAACATAAAGTGAATACATATGATCAGTAAATCTACCCATTTATAAGCTATCAGGAATAGGCAGATAATTAGTATTTATACTCTATTGAGCATTTTAATTATCTTTTTTTTCTGGCAATGAACTTAAAAGACATAATTCTAACAAGAAGAAGCCTGAAATCCAGGGGGTGTCAAACAAATATACACTTCAAATCAGTAAGTGCTTATTCTTATCTGAATGATCTTAGTTTACACTTGTACAGCTTTTACCCTTTATCTCCCACCACTCCTCCACACAACTCCCTGCTCCAGCTAGACTGAATTACTTACAGTTTGATGCTAGAATCACTTTGTCATCACATTTTGGTGTTTGTCAATACTACCAGCACATAATAAGTGCTCAATTACAATGTATGGGAAGAATAGATAAATATTATTTTCACTATGGAGTATCTCCCCCATTTCCAATTCTCCCAGTCCTATCAAACCTAATGTATGAGCCTCAAAACCCACCTTCTCCAAGAAATTTTCCACAATGCCCTCTGCTGGAAAAGATCTCTTACTCTGAATTCTCATAATACATTTTCTGTGTTTCTCTCACGTCATTTATCACTACCTTTGTCATAGAAATTCATATTTATCTCTTCTGCCCTCCTATGTAGAGCTTGAAAGCAGAGAAAGGAGAGAATTCATGCCAGAATCACTTCTCCATTTTTTTATATGGCTACCATGGATCTTACATTTAGCATTGGTATTAGTAATACACAGATTAATACATAGTATAAGATATATATTTTTTTAGATATATTTTTATCATGAATTATCTCAAGTGATTTCGTTCATTAGACATGGAGAGAGAACAATGAACCGAAAGAAAATGAGAGAGATCTATTAATTTAATAATCTGTTGAATTTTTAAGGAATAAAGGGATACTGAATTAAATGAGGTTAATTACAGAAATGTGGTTGGGTAATATTTTTAAGTGGTTTTATGTCAATTTCCTCACTGGTATCATGAGGGCTTCATCTTTCCCTGATGGCATTAAGACAGAACCAGAAACAAAGGCTGCAAAAATGCAGCTATTAAGCCACCAAAGCAGATAGTCCAAGTGAGAGAAGAATATTAAGGAATACTAGAAGTCTAAATTTTTCAAACCCTGAGTTACAGATAAACAGATTGAACAGGACTGGAAACAGAGGAAGCAAGGGAACAAACAGAAACCATGCCAGGAACTTGTTGGGATGAAGTGTCAGCAGCAAATCGCTCCTCTTGATGCCATCTATTGAGAATGACTAATCACCCAGACGTTTCCCATCAATGTTCCAGTTGGAGAGATGCTCATTTGTGTCCAAGGCTCTTGCCAGTATCCCCCACCCCACATCCTCCAACTAGTCCAAGGAAGATAACCACTCTTGAGCCAAAGTGGAGAAAGTAGTGTGTGTTTGGGGGATGGTAGGAACATGGATCCTGAAGTGATGATGGCAGGAAGGAAAAACATGCATCGACTAACACAAGAATAGTTAGTTTGAAATTTCTTGCTAAGATAGCACAGCAGGGAATGAATTTTCTGTTCAAGAGGTTCTTAGAGAAGAATTTTAAATTAAATTGAATCTTCTTTATGAAGATGGCAAAGAAGGCTGGAAGAAAATCCCAACATAGAAAGCAAACTAGCAGGAATGAGCAAATCATGAGGCAGGAGATGATTAATCAGTGTTGTGGTAACAATGGTAGATAGTAAGAAATAAAATTGAAGATGCAGTGAGGTAAACTGATAGAGGGCTTTGAAGATTCTGTGTTGGTCCAAATGTTCACATTCTTGTGACCCAGTGTCCTGAGTTTGGAAGATTTTAATGGGTTAATGTTTCCAAAAATCAAGTTTAGATGTTGGTGGACATTCAAGAAGTTAGTCTGATGATAACTGTAATGGATAGCTTAAAATCAAATATAAACAAATCAATAATGAATTGATATTTTTCCCTGAGTATTTTATTTCCCAACTATTAGTCCAGATTTGCCATATTAAGTTGATTATGACAGAATGAATCAAATCAATATCCTGAGCTTAGATTTCTCATGCAACACTATAAGTGCCCACCTATACAAACAAATAAAAATAGTGCACATTTAGTACATAAAGATGTCTTTGAGAAAACAGCTTAAAGTATGATATTCTTTTTAAAAATAGATAAAGCTTGGGATGCCTGAGTGGTTCAGTGGTTGAGTGTCTGCCTTGGGCTCAGGGCATGATCCCGGAGTGTGGGGATCAAGTTCCACATCAGGCTCCTTGCGTGGAGCCTGCTTCTCCCTCTGCCTATGTCTCTGCCTCTCTCCCTCTCTGTGTTTCTCATGAATAAAGAAATAAATTAAAAATCTTTTTAAAAAGATAAAACTTTTCCAATTTCTAAGACAAAAATAAAAATCTGTGGCTTTACTGAAATATTATAATTCTAATAAGCAAAACATATCATATGAGGATGAAATTAATGATTTATTTTACAGTTTCTTTCCCAGAATGTAGCCAATTTGTCATGTCTAAAAAAAGAGAACCTATAGTAATTTTATCTTACAAGAACTATTGAAAAAATTATTACAAATGAACATTCATAATTTCACATTTGTTTCTTTTTCTTACACAAGAACATGTTAAACCATTGGATTTTAAAAGAAAACAGAAAAATGGCATTTGGTGACACTAAAGACTATATTTTCTAACCGCAGTGGATTGTTTAGAAGTCAACAATAGAAAGATAAGAAAATCGTCAAACACATAAAAACTAAGCAACACAGTGGTAAATAATCCATGGGTGAAAGGGGAATTAAAAATTAAAATTAAAAAACTTATAGAACTCATATGGTAATTCATATGTGGAATCTAAACAACAAAACAAGTGAATTAAACAAAAAAGCAAAAGCAGAACCAGATCTATGAATACAGAGAACAAACTGATGGTTGCCTGAGGGGAGGAGGCAGGGAGATGGGCAAAATCAGTCAAGGAAAGTGGAAAATACAGGCTTCCAATTATGGAATGAATATCTCAGGGATTAAAGATACAGCATAGGGAATATAGTCAGAGGTATTGTAATAGCACTGTATGGTGACAGATGGTAGCTACATCTGTGGTGAGCATAACAAAACATATAGACTTGTTAAATCACTATGTCATACACCTGAGACTATTGTAACACTGTATGTCAACTATACTCAAATACAAAATTTTTAAATAAAATAAAATACTTTTTGTTTATACATATATATTATATATATGTAACTGTAATATATGTAATATATATATAACTGATTGAAAATGAACTACATTTCAAAAGCCATGGGGCGCATTTAAAGCAGCATCAAGAGGGAAATTTATAGCACTAAAATCCTCATATAAGGAAGGAAAAACAGTCTCATATCAATAATTTATGTCCCATCTCAAGAACCTAGAAAAAGAAGAGCAAAATGAACCCAAAGCATGCAGAAGGAAGGAAAAAAATAAATATTAGAGAAGAAATCAATGAAATTGAAAACAGAAACAATAGAGAAAAATCAATGAAACAAAGTTTTTTTTTTTTTTTGAAAAGATTGATAAAGTTGACAAACTGCTATCCAAATAGACAAAGAGAAAAAAAGAGACAAGACACAAATTACCATGATTAGGAATGAAATAAGTGATCTGGTAAACATGCTTCAAGGTCCATCCATGGCATGGAATAGTACTTAGCAATGAAAAAGAACAAACTATTGACATGAAGAGCAGCTTGGATGTATTTTCACATAACTACACTTCATGACCAAAAGCTAATCACTAAAATCCCATTTATATTACATTCTTGAAAAGAGAAAAGATTCATGGTTGCCAGGTTTAAATTATAGGATAGTGGTGGAAAGAAGTGAGTGTGTTTATAAATGGGCAACATGAGGGTGCTTGGCAGTGGAAGGGCTCTTGATTGCATCAGTCTTAATACCCTGGTTGTGATATTTTACTCAAGTTTTGCAAGGTGTTCCACTGGGGGAAAACTGGGTAAAGAGTACAAGGATCTACCTTTCTGTTTTATTTCTTACAACTGCCTGTTGATCTACAATTTTCTCAAAATAAAAAAAAAAAGAATTAAAAATATGATAGGAAAAATAGCAGTTGGAGGAAACAATGAGCATTTGCTTTTTTTTTTTTTTTTTTTTTTGAAAAAATTTTGCTCTGTCCTGAGTCTCAATATTCTCTGGGTATAAAAATCACTATTATTTGGTGTGCTAGGAAGATGAGGCTTAAATTATTTTTACAAGTGAATTGTAACGTCTAGTTTCATGCCAAAAAGTATCTTCAGGATCTATTGTAGAAGCCACAATTTTGCAGTTTTTAAGCCTAAGAGATTCTTAAGTGGATTAAATGAATTTTACATCCTTTAATTTCCTTCACAACACCTTTAGCTATTATCTTTTGACTACCACAAAATGGCAAAGGCTGAAATTGAATCACAAGGCATTGTAGCCTTCACAAACAACAGGGCTCTTCCCTGAGTCCTTGAAAGCTCAGTTGCAGTCTTTGTGTGACTGAATCCTGACACATTGCCCCTGATACTGATAGAATTCCTTGTAATCTCAGATACTGAAAAGGAAGAAAGAAAGGGTGAATATGTCTTGTGCAAAAGAAATTTGGTCAGGTTCTAACAGTAAATCAGTTATTCTTTTTCCTACTAATTTGGGTTAGCAGTGTTCAGAGAAAGCCTCTTTGAACATTTTGGCTTAGCAAGTTTTTAGCACTCATATTCTTCAACAGGGCTTCTAATTCCCACAAGCAAAGCCCTCCTCACCCCCCAGGAATGGCATTCTGTATAAGACTCTTAAGGAGAACAGGGGTAAGCAAGGAGGTGGATTGGCTGTCCCCCTCCTCTCAAAAGAGTGAGCAACTTTTAGTCTGCAAAGAAAGCCTTCTGATGAGCCCACTGTTATCTGGCTCTATTAGTAGAGCTGGGCCTGATGAGCTCACAGCACATTTCAGCATCCATTTCCAAGATACTCCATCCATCCCATTAAGTAAAAGGTTCTCTTCCTATGGATTCCTTGACTGAGATCCTAAGGCTTCTTAGAAGTTGAAGCATCTTGGATATTGAGAACTAGTGTTTGGGGATTCCTAACACCTATTCTCATAAGCACTATAGACTTAGTAGATGTATCTAAAGTCTAATATGCAAATATGCTTGGATCTAAACTGATGTTCTAAATATGGCCTTGAACTTAACAGCTCAACACAAGTTTCCCTTTTGAAATCTCCAGTGACCAGTAATCTGATCACTTAGTATATGTAGTGTATTCAAACTTTTGGCACTTTTAGTGTGCTTATTTATATTTTGATTTTCTGAAAATATAAATTGGTTGGAAATGTTTAGTGATTTGTTCTTGTATACATCTATTTTAATTTACAGTGCTTCCTGTTATTATTAGAGACTTTTTTCAATTAAAATTTGAAATACCTTGTTTTGACACTTCGGTTTACAAGTATAGCTTTCTCTTCTATACTTCACTGGTATACAGAAAACCAAAAACAGAGAGCCTCAAACCAGCCAGATCTGTCTGCCTTGTTTCACATAGGACAGACATGGGATGAACTAGAACTAATTACTTTATATAAAGACTCTATAAAGCATGGAGAAGAAAACAGGGGTGCTAAAAATGAAGACCAATATAACTCAAGAAGTATTGCAAATCTATGCTGTATTTTTGTAAGTGAATAACCCCCTAGACTAAATAACTTTGTTGACTAAACTGTAGTTTAAAGGACAAATTTTCTGAAGGGCATGATTTGGTCCTGAGCAAAAATCTGTGTCAGGTCATTTCATGTATCTTTCTCTAGAACATAGATCCTTCTATATTTGAATCTAGGTATTTCTAAATCTTGGTGTTTTGAAGAAGGGCTCTCCTACTTAATGGGAGGTGGGTACTAATCACATCTAAGAAAGTCCCCTATCATGTACATTTACTGAAGAGATAAACTTAAAGGTTGTTGATCCCATGAAAAGAGGAAAAGAGCACACTGTCCCAGATGTCATCAGCTTTTGGCTGAAGGTACTTTGCCAGAGAGGTGAGTAGAATTGTTTCCTAGATGACACTGGCTGCTGGTCTCAGGTCCAGGGACCTGTGCAGCCCTGTGGTTGGGAGGGCTGCACAGGACACTGCCCCAATTCAAGGACACTCACTCTTGCCTCCCTGTGGGCTCACTGCTCAAAGCACAATCCTTACAATCCTGGGTCCCTATGAAGCCAGAACACAGGGCTTCCTACCCAGTGTTCCCAAAGCAAAGAGGCTGCCACTTGGCACAATGCCTTTGATAGATGTCTATTCTGTGCATTTACAGTAGGGACATGAAAGAATAAATGCTGCCTAATGTCCACTAGTGGCCCTGAAGGCTGAATGCTTCCTCTGGGTGTCTAACCTTTCTTCCCATTTTTGCAAACCCCATGTCTCTTTCTGCAGCCCACCTCCAGTCTCCCCATCTTCTGACTTTTCCTGACAATCCCACTGTGATGTGGTGTGACTACTTTCTTTTCTCCCTGTCATTTCAATTCTCGGAACTAGGATCATTCATTTTGCAACAGTCATCTTGAAATAGGAGGTCTTGGGAAAAATCCTCTTTAATTTGCTTTGGCAATGCCTATGACAATTTTTTCTTCTTTTGGGACATAAATGTGACTGTTATTCCCAAGCCATGTATTGCAGCCTTCTCAGAAGAGGAGGCTTCATATACACAATAGGCGAAGAATCAATAGTGTCTTTTGAATTTCTGTAAACCCCTTCTTGCTTCTAATAGAAAATAAACACATGCTTGCCTTTCAGTGTCCTGAATGAGGTAATATCAACTGCCTTGAATAAAGTAAGAGAGGTGGTAGGCTGACATCAAGGACAGCTGTTGAGGGGGGCGGGTGCTGAGAAAAAGATTCAGAGCAATTGCCCCCATGTGCTCATAAAACTTGGTTATAGTTTGGCAGAGCGAGGCAAAGCCATCTGCATGCTCTCCAAGACCAAGTAAACTATGTCAGCATGTAGATCTGAACCACCTCTAAGTAACCACTGCTCCTTACTTCCAGAGAAGTGGAAGCACTGAGTGCAATATGGAAATGAAGGATAAAAGGACAGAAAAACTCTTTAAGTGGGTTCCCTTCCTATTTCATTTCAATTAGAAGGAGTCCACAAATTTTACTTTAAATATACCATCTATATATTCCTTATTTTCTTCCTCTCTCTTCATTTCACAGCATAAACACACACACACACACACACACACACACACACACCTCTTCAACTAGAATAATTCAATTCTTCATTCATTCACTCAAAACTGTGTGTTACTACTTTTTAAAAAATGAAATCAATATTTTTTCCCATAAGTTTTAACTTTAGGGATTTTCCACTTCCTATCTTAGATTCAAGAGTCCCTCCTCTTCCTTCTCCTACATGCTGCAAGTATAAATGATGTCCATGTCACTGAGCAGCCAATAATTTTGTAGAAGAAGATAATCAACTTTACTTATGGGGATGTGTATGTTTATTTGACGTACTACTTAATTTTGGCCACCTAATTCAGCTGGGCTCAGAAGTTCAGGTGGGGTTGGGGGAGAATGGGAGCTGTGTTCAAAGATAGAGGAGGACCCAACCTTGCCAACCATTGTAAGGGCTCAGGTTTCTACTCTGTGGGAGATGGGCTGTGATAAGACTTGTGTTTTAACAGGATCTGTCTGACTGCTACATTGAAAATAGCCTGAAGTTTAGGGGACAGGCAGGGCAAAGTGACTTAGACAGGAGCAGCATTTGAGTTAGTAACAGAGTTGAATTCTGAAGTTTTTACAAAGATAGAGCCAATAGAACTCCCTGATGGATTGAGTGTGGACTGTAGTGAAAAAAAAAAAAAAAAGAGTTAAGACTGATGCAGTAGTTTAAAAAGGATCATCACATATCCTTAACAATCTTCCCCTGAGAAGGTGAAGACTACTAAGCTTCCCCTTTAGTGTGGGCTCGACTTAGTAACATGCTTCAAATGAATGGAAAGTTGTGGAAGTGCTGATATGTGACTCACAAGACTAGGACATAAAACTGTGGTTTCCTTCTTCATGCTTTCCCTCAGGCACTCTGCCCTAGGGGAAGCCAGCTGCCATGTAATGAGGACACTCAAGCAGCCTTATGGAGAGACCCTTATGTGAGGAACTGAGGCTTCTTGCAACAGCCATCAGTTCAAACTGTCTTGGAAGTGTATCCTCCAGGCCCAGTCAAACCTTCAGCTGATACAGCCCTGTATGACATTATCTCAGCAACCTCATAAGAGATTTTGAGCCAGAACTACATGGCATCTAAATCTCTGACCCATGGAATTATGGAAAAAATGTATATTTTTTGTTTAAAACACAGATGGATGGGTCATTAAAATTTAATAAAATCACATTTACAAATATTAATGATGATTCAAATTACACACTTTAGTAAGTTTATTGATATAATTCCCAAATTTTTTACATAATAGATGAGAAAAGAAATCCACTACCTTACCCATCGTCTCATCATAATTTAAGCCTCTGTATCTCTATTAGTTAAAAAAAAAAAAAATAGGTCTCTAGCATCAGTAAAAAAAAAAAAAAAAAAAAAAAAAGGAGAGGAGAGGGCATATACTTTCGTACCCATGGGTTAATCATATGCAACTTTTACCACGATCTAGCCTTCACTGAGAAATTGTGGCAGTGTTGGTAGGGTCAAGTGATGGCTCCATAGGACTACCATCAGCTATCTAGTTTAAAAAATTAGCAAAGGGTAAATTCCCCACTATGTCCTCTTCCTTTTCCCTGATAACTTCTCAGTAACATCAGCTATGAAACAGTCTGGCTTCTCCTCTGACCTGAGGAGAATGGATGGGAGTTACACATAGGTTTTAGGGAAAGCTCCTGATGAAACTACAATTTCCTTCATTGTTAATAAAGAAAACCATGTGCATTTGGATGTGCAAAAATAAATATCTTGTTAATTGTCATTTTATTGGAACTCATTTATAAAAAGAAGGTTCTGGAATGCTTTTTTAACTTGAGGAAAAGCTCACCAGCATTCTCCTCCACAAAAATAGCCATGGATAGTCAGGATGGTAGCTCCCATTCCAGCATTCATTTACTGAATAATTTTAAATCAAAGTCACAGCTGACATTTGGATAGCACTTTACAGTTTATAAAGCACTTTCATATGTAGGAAGAGATTTGTCATCTACATCACAGCCCTCGAAGGAAGTGTGATTGTATAAAGTTGACAGATGGGATCCTGATTCTCAGGGAGGTTTGGAATTGCTTTGGGCTATGGAGCAGTTGGTGGCAGAGCTGGTATTCAGAAGTGGGTCTTCTAACTTTAGGTCCACTTCTCCAAAGCCACTTCTCCAAATCACCCAGTTGTCATTAAAAATAAAGCACTTAGCACCATGCCAGGGATATAATAATAGCACAACAAATGATTACTATCGTGAAAGGAACCAAAATGATACACTGCTCTAAAAAAGAACCGTGGCTAGAACTCCTTCGTGGAAGTTAGTTTGGGATACAGATCTCTGTGACTCCATTCCAACAGAATAACTCTTGGCACCCTGTCACTTCCCAGAGTTGACACTAGGATGTAGCTCCCACTGCCCAAGCTCTGGGAAGAAGCATGTGGCCACAGAAGGTTTTCAGTGAGTTTCACAGTTATTCTGCCTACAAAATTTGGGAATAATACAGGTCCAGCCAAGAAAGAGCAGATTCCGACCTGCTTGTCACCATGTAGTCTGATAGCTTTGTTTGATGTTTGGGACGTAAAGTTTTGAAACAGTCTTTTCTTTAAGAACATACTAACAAGTTCATTTGGGGATTTTTTTTATGGAGCATGCCAAGGCCCAAGAAAATAGAGAAGTGATTTTTAAAAAAAACCCTCATTCCCCTCAAATGGATAATAAGCCGTAATAAGTTTTCTTCAAAATGTCTACATTTTCCTCTTTTCATACAGGTTAGCAATACTTGACACTGGCTGTAAGGCTCATGATTCAATGTTAGTGGCATATAGAGTTCCTAAATGTTTCATCTGAAATAAATATTTTTCTCATTCAAATTTTAACTTTAGAGATTTCCTACTTCCCATCCTAGACTGTAAGAGTCCCTCTTCTCCCCTCTCCTACTTATTACATTCCTTAATGAGAAGATACATGACATCCACATCTCTGAGTATCTAATGTTTTTGTAGAATAAAAGAATCAATTTCACTGAATGGGTATATGCACCTATTTGATGTACTATTTAACTTTGAACGCCTACCTCAGCTGAGATCAGAGGATGATTGTTTACGGTAGACCAATATCATCATGAACCTAATAATTTTTTTCCAAAAGAATAATTAATATTGAAATCTCGTAGGAAAGTCATTGCCCAGCTCATTAAGAGAAAAAGTAAACCCCCTCAAAAAAATTCTATGGTTATCCTAGAGACAAATCAAGATTTTATTTTTCCTCTGCCATCTATTATCATTTGAAACCTGAACCACTATGAAAAACCGGTCTTTTCTCCCAGATACAAAGCAGAAGGTGATAGAAAAGACAATTCTTCATACAGTGCCTTTTAACAAAACCGCTAGTTCAAACTCCGAATAAAATCTTCTTAGACAATCTAGAACTGTTAATTAGGAGATTTTACAGAAAGTGGATGAATTTTTGTCTTGAAATCCTTATATAATTATAATATTTTAAGATAGTCAATGGTTATTATTTACTCCTGTTTTCCAAACTTCTATTAATTGTATTAAAGCTATTGATACCTCATATTATCATTCAATGGCCTTTGAATAATTTTTATTTTCATATCTAAAATCAAATATTTTCTAAAAATCCCAGATATCTTACTAGTTCAGGGTGACTGTAACTCTTCTAAAAATGATTATGAGAGAGGAGGGGCAAGACGGCGGAAGAGCAGGGTCCCCAAGTCACCTGTCCCCACCAAATTACCTAGATAACCTTCGAATCATCCTGAAAATCTACAAATTTGGGCTGAGATTTAAAGAGAGACCAGCTGGAATGCTACAGTGAGAAGAGTTCGCGCCTCTATCAGGTAGGAAGACGGGGAAAAAGAAATAAAGGAACAAAAGGCCTCCAAGGGGGAGGGGCCCGCGAGGAGTCGGGCTGAGGCCGGGGCGAGTGTCCCCAGGACAGGAGAGCCCCGTCCCGGAGGAGCAGAAGCTGCACCGACCTTCCCGGGTGGAAAGGGGCCCGCAGGGAGTTAGAGCAGGACCCAGGGGGGCGGGGATGCCCGCGGGCTCCGGGGACACTAACAGGCACCTGCGTCCTGGGAGAGTGCGCCGAGCTCCCTAAGGGCTGCAGCGCTCGGCGGGACCCGGAGCAGCTCGGAGGGGCTCGGGCGGCGGCTCCGCGGAGGGGGCTGCGGGGCTCCGGGAACAGCTCAGCGGCGGCGGCTCGGGCGGAGGAAGAAGCTCCGCGGAGGGGGCGGCGCGGCTCCGGGAACAGCTCGGAGGGGCTCGGGGGCGGCTCCGCGGAGGGGGCTACGGGGTGGGAGCGAATCCAACAGCGCAGGCCCCGGAGCACAGGGCGCCGGGACACAGCCCAGGATCCGGCCCCCCCGGGACAGGCAGAGGCCGGGAGGGCCCAGGACAGCGAGGACGCTCCTGCCCCAGCTGAGCAGATCAGCGGCCCCGCCCGGAGCCTCCAGGCCCTGCAGACGGAGAGCCCTGGAGCGACTGCGGGAGCTGACTCCAGGGTCCCAGAGCTGGCCCCGCCACTGGGGTTGTTCCTCCTGGGGCCTCACGGGGTGAACAACCCCCACTGAGCCCTGCACCAGGCAGGGGCAGAGCAGCTCCCCCAAGTGCTGACACCTGAGAATCAGCACAGCAGGCCCCTCCCCCAGAAGACCAGCTGGACGGACCAGTTCCAGGGGAAGTCAAGGGACTTAAAGTACACAGAATCAGAGGATACTCCCCAGTGTTTTTTTTTTTTTTTTTTTTTTTTTTTGCTTTTTGATTTGTTTGCTTCCACCACCTCTTTTTTCCTTTCTTTGTTTTTCTTTCTCTTTTTCTTCTCTTTTTTCTTTTTTTTCTTCCTTTTTTCTTTTTTCTTTTTCTCTTTTCTTTCCTTCTTTCTCTCCTCTCTTTTTCTCTTTTTCCCAATACAAATTGTTTTTGGACACTCTGCACTGAGCAAAATGACTAGAAGGAAAACCTCACCTCAAAAGAAAGCATCAGAAACAGCCCTCTCTCCCACAGAATTACAAAATCTGGATTACAATTCAATGTCAGAAAGCCAATTCAGAAGCACTATTATATAGCTACTGGTGGCTCTAGAAAAAAGCATAAAGGACTCAAGAGACTTCATGACTGCAGAATTTACATCCAATCAGGCAGAAATTAAAAATCAATTGAATGAGATGCAATCCAAACTAGAGGTCCTAACAACGAGGGTTAACGAGGTGGAAGAATGAGTGAGTGACATAGAAGACAAGTTGATGGCAAAGAGGGAAACTGAGGAAAAAAGAGACAGACAATTAAAAGGCCATGAAGATAGATTAAGGGATATAAAGGACAGCCTGAGGAAGAAAAACCTACGTTTAATTGGGGTTCTCGAGGGCGCCGAAAGGGCCAAAGGGCCAGAATATGTATTTGAACAAATCCTAGCTGAAAACTTTCCTAATCTGGGAAGGGAAACAGGCATTCAGATCCAGGAAATAGAGAGATCCCCCCCTAAAATCAATAAAAACCATTCAACACCTCGACATTTAATAGTTAAGCTTGCAAATTCCAAAGATAAAGAAAAGATCCTTAAAGCAGCAAGAGAAGAGAAATCCCTGACTTTTATGGGGAAGAATATTAGGGTAACAGCAGACCTCTCCACAGAGATCTGGCAGGCCAGAAAGGGCTGGCAGGATATATCCAGGGTCCTAAATGAGAAGAACATGCAACCAAGAATACTTTATCCAGCAAGGCTCTCATTCAAAATGGAAGGAGAGATAAAGAGCTTCCAAGACAGGCAGGAACTGAAAGAATATGTGACCTCCAAACCAGCTCTGCAAGAAATTTTAAGGGGGGACTCTTAAAATTCCCCTTTAAGAAGAAGTCCAGTGGAACAATCCACAAAAACAAGGACTGAATAGATATCATGATGACACTAAACTCATATCTTTCAAAAGTAACTCTGAATGTGAATGGGCTTAATGACCCCATCAAAAGGTGCAGGGTGTCAGACTGGATAAAAAAGCAGGACCCATCTATTTGCTGTCTACAAGAGACTCATTTTAGACAGAAGGACACCTACAGCCTGAAAATAAAAGGTTGGAGAACCATTTACCATTCCAATGGTCCTCAAAAGAAAGCAGGGGTAGCCATCCTTACATCAGATAAACTAAAATTTACCCCGAAGACTGTAGTGAGAGATGAAGAGGGACACTATCTCATACTTAAAGGATCTATCCAACAAGAGGACTTAACAATCCTTAATATATATGCCCCGAATGTGGGAGCTGCCAAATATATCAATCAATTAATAACCAAAGTGAAGAAACACTTAGATAATAATACACTTATCCTCGGTGACTTCAATCTAGCTCGTTCTGTACTCGATAGGTCTTCTAAGCACAACATCTCCAAAGAAACGAGAGCTTTAAATGATACACTGGACCAGATGGATTTCACAGATATCTATAGAACTTTACATCCAAACTCAACTGAATACACATTCTTCTCAAGTACACATGGAACTTTCTCCAGAATAGACCACATACTGGGTCACAAATCGGGTCTGAACCTATACCAAAAGATTGGGATCATCCTCTGCATATTCTCAGACCATAATGCCTTGAAATTAGAACTAAATCACAACAAGAAGTTTGGAAGGACTTCAAACATGTGGAGGTTAAGGACCATCCTGCTAAAAGATGAAAGGGTCAACCAGGAAATTAAGGAAGAATTAAAAATATTCATGGAAACTAATGAGAATGAAGATACAACTGTTCAAAATCTTTGGGATGCAGCAAAAGCAGTCCTAAGGGGGAAATACATCGTAATACAAGCATCCATTCAAAAACTGGAAAGAACTCAAATACAAAAGCTAACCTTACACATAAAGGAGCTAGAGAAAAAACAGCAAATAGATCCTACACCCAGCAGAAGACAGTTAATAAAGATTGGAGCAGAACTCAACAAAATTGAGACCAGAAGAACTGTGGAACAGATCAACAGAACCAGGAGTTGGTTCTTTGAAAGAATTAATAAGATAGATAAACCATTAGACAGCCTTATTAAAAAGAAGAGAGAGAAGACTCAAATTAATAAAATCATGAATGAGAAAGGAGAGATCACTAACCAACACCAAGGAAATACAAACGATTTAAAAAACATATTATGAATAGCTATACGCCAATAAATCAGGCAATCTAGAAGAAATGGATGCATTCCTGGAAAGCCACAAACTACCAAAACTGGAACAGGAAGAAATAGAAAACCTGAACAGGCCAATAACCAGGGAAGAAATTGAAGCAGTCATCAAATACCTCCCAAGACACAAAAGTCCAGGGCCAGATGGCTTCCCAGGGGAATTCTATCAAACATTTAAAGAAGAAACCATACCTATACTACTAAAGCTGTTAGGAAAGATAGAAAGAGATGGAGTACTTCCAAATTCGTTCTAGGAGGCCAGCATCACCTTAATTCCAAAACCAGACAAAGACCCCACCAAAAAGGAGAATTACAGACCAATATCCCTGATGAACATGGATGCAAAAATTCTCAAAAAGATACTAGCCAATAGGATCCAACAGTACATTAAGAAAATTATTCACCATGACCAAGTAGGATTTATCCCCGGGACATAGGCTGGTTCAACACTCGTAAAGCAATCAATGTGATTCATCATATCAACAAGAGAAAAACCAAGAACCATATGATCCTCTCATTAGATGCAGAGAAAGAATTTGACAAAATACAGCATCCATTCCTGATCAAAACTCTTCAGAGTGTAGGGATAGAGGGAACATTCCTCAACATCTGAAAAGCCATCTACGAAAAGCCCACAGCAAATATCATTCTCAATGGGGAAGCACTGGGAGCCTTTCCCCTAAGATCAGGAACAAGACAGGGATGTCCACTCTCACCACTGCTATTCAACATAGTACTAGAAGTCCTCGCCTCAGCAATCAAACAACAAAAAGACATTAAAGGCATTCAAATTGGCAAAGAAGAAGTCAAACTCTCCCTCTTCGCCAATGACATGATACTCTACATAGAAAACCCAAAAGCCTCCACCCCAAGATTGCTAGAACTCATACAGCAATTTGGTAGCGTGGCAGGATACAAAATCAATGCCCAGAAGTCAGTGGCATTTCTATACACTAACAATGAGACTGAAGAAAGAGAAATTAAGGAGTCAATCCCATTTACAATTGCACCCAAAAGCATAAGATTCCTAGGAATAAACCTAACCAAAGAGGTAAAGGATCTATACCCTAAAAACTATAGAACACTTCTGAAAGAAATTGAGGAAGACACAAAGAGATGGAAAAATATTCCATGCTCATGGATTGGAAGAATTAATATTGTGAAAATGTCAATGTTACCCAGGGCAATTTACACGTTTAATGCAATCCCTATCAAAATACCATGGACTTTCTTCAGAGAGTTGAAACAAATTGTTTTAAGATTTGTGTGGAATCAGAAAACACCCCGAATAGCCAGGGGAATTTTGAAAAGGAAAACTATATCTGGGGGCATCACAATGCCAGATTTCAGGTTGTGCTACAAAGCTGTGGTCATCAAGACATTGTGGTCCTGGCACAAAAACAGACACATAGATCAATGGAACAGAATAGAGAACCCAGAAGTGGACCCTGAACTTTATGGTCAACTAATATTCGATAAAGGAGGAAAGACTATCCATTGGAAGAAAGACAGTCTCTTCAATAAATGGTGCTGGGAAGACTGGACATCCACATGCAGAAGAATGAAACTAGACCACTCTCTTTCACCATACACAAAGATAAACTCAAAATGGATGAAAGATCGAAATATGAGACAAGATTCCATCAAAATCCTAGAGGAGAACACAGGCAACACCCTTTTTGAACTCAGCCACAGTAACTTCTTGCAAGATACATCCACGAAGGCAAAAGAAACAAAAGCAAAAATGAACTATTGGGACTTCATCAAGATAAGAAGCTTTTGCACAGCAAAGGATACAGACAACAAAACTAAAAGACAACCTACAGAATGGGAGAAGATATTTGCAAATGACCTATCAGATAAAGGGCTAGTTTCCAAGATCTATAAAGAACTTATCAAACTCAACAGCAAAGAAACAAACAATCCAATCATGAAATGGGCAAAAGACATGAAGAGAAATCTCACAGAGGAAGACATAGACATGGCCAACATGCACATGAGAAAATGCTCTGCATCACTTGCCATCAGGGAAATACAAATCAAAACCACAATGAGATCCCACCTCACACCAGTGAGAATGGGGAAAATTAACAAGGCAGGAAACAACAAATGTTGGAGAGGATGCGGAGAAAAGGAACCCTCTTACACTGTTGGTGGGAGTGTGAACTGGTGCAGCCACTCTGGAAAACTGTGTGGAGGTTCCTCAAAGAGTTAAATAGACCTGCCCTATGACCCAGCAATTGCACTGCTGGGGATTTACCCCAAAGATACAGATGCAATGAAACGCCGGGACCTGCCCCCTGATGTTTGTAGCAGCAATGTCCACAATAGCCAAACTGTGGAAGGAGCCTCGGTGTCCATCGAAAGATGAATGGATAAAGAAGATGTGGTCTATGTATACAATGGAATATTCCTCAGCCATTAGAAACGACAAATACCCACCATTTTCTTCAACGTGGATGGACCTGGAGGGTATTATGCTGAGTGAAGTAAGTCAATCGGAGAAGGACAAACAGTGTATGTTCTCATTCATTTGGGGAATGTAAATAATAGTGAAAGGGAGTATAAGGGAAGGGAGAAGAAAAGTGTGGGAAATATCAGAAAGGGAGACAGAACATAAAGACTCCTAACTTTGGGAAATGAACTAGGGGTGGTGGAAGGGGAGTAGGGCAGGGTTGCGGGTGAATGGGTGACGGGCACTGAGGGGGGCACTTGACGGGATGAGCACTGGGTGTTATTCTGTATGTTGGTAAATTGAACACCAATAAAAAATAAATTTATTTAAAAAATAAAAAATAAAATAAAACAAAAATAAAAAAATAAAAATGATTATGAATGGTCATGCCAAAGTAAAGAGTTAACACTTATACATATCCTCGTTTTAAAAAATTGAATTGTCAAGCAAAGTATAAGCTTAAGCTGTGCCTCTCATTTACATGTTCTTTTTTTTTTCAATGTCATGGAAAAATGAGGGAATAGATAGGACATATGACTAGAGAGCTACAGGAAGAAAACTTTCTTCTCTTGGTAATAAAGTGGTTATTTACAAGGTGATTAATGGCAAGGAGTTCACAACCAAATGTTTGTGTTTAAGAAACAGGATACCCTGGGGTGCCTGGGTGGCTCAGTCAGTTAAATGTTTCACTCTTGATTTTGGCTCAGGTCATGACCTCAGGCTCGTGAGATAGAGCCCTATCTTGGGCTCCTAGCTCAGCATGTAGTCTGCTTGAGATTCTCTTTTCTTCTCTCTCTGTCTCTCTCTCTCTGTCTCTCTCTCCCTCTACCTCTCCCTCCCACCCCTGTCTCATCAATCAATCAATCAATCAATCAATCAAATCTTAAAAAGAAAAAGAAACAGGACACCCTGAGTTAACAGAAGCTTACCTAGTGATTTTGCCCATTTGCACATTTACTAAATCCCAACAAGACTCTCAGTTCTATGTGTGATGACTCTGTACATGCACAGAAAACTCTGTCTTGTGCCAGATGGGAAGAGAAGCAATGAGTTTAATAAACATAAAAACACTTCCAGTAATTCTTAGGCTTGATATACACCATTGGGTCAGGGTCATTGGGATGCTTTTCTATTCTCTCCTCACACAGACCTTGATAAAATGACTTTATTTTTATTTCAAAAGTGAGCAATCCTTTAATCAGATAGCTTGTATTTGAATGAAACAAAAAACAGATTACAAAATCAAAGAGAAATGATTTGACCTTCATTAATGATACTGTTACCTTTAGAAATGTGATACATCTCTCCAAAACCAATTAAGAAAGCTTTGTCAACTTATGCTTTCATTATTACTGGCTCATATTTGAAAGAAGAGCAAATACAGGGGTAGCTGGGTGGCTCAGTGCTTGAGCATCGGCCTTTGGCCTAGGCCATGATCCTGGCTGGGGTCCTGGGATTGAATCCCGTATCGGGCTCCCCACAGGGAGCCGGCTTCTCCCTCTACCTATGTCTCTGCCTCTCTCTGTGTGTTTCTCATGAATAAATAAAAAAAATGTTAAGAAAAAAGAAAAGCAAATGCATGACTCATTTTGCAAAAAAAAAATTATAAGTACTTGCACCTATTTCATCCACATCTAGTTATTTCTCTGTAGGCCTGCAAATGATAAGTAACAATATCTCAGGCAACTGGCATCATCCTGGAGAAAACAAGTGTGATGAAGACTTGCCCCCACTGGGTAATGAGGTTAAGAGGAAGAGCAATCCCCAGGACACCACCTTGACTTGCTCTTCTAGCATTTGAAGAGGTGGCCCAATCCGAAAATAAAGGTTCTTCTCAGTGGCAGCTTTCAAACCAGTGAAATAAGACAGTTGGGTTGAAATATCTGTTCTACTAAACTATATAATTTGTTGACCTTATCACTTAAATGAAAATATAGAAGAGAGGATAACAAGTTTTCCTCAACACAGCAGGCCCACTTAGAAAGTGACCAAAAGGGCACATCACAATTGAAACAACTCAGGTGAATCCTGCTGAACCGAGAGCAGAACCACTGAAAATGTTGTCACATCAGCATCATTTGTAAATTCACAGACATGCAATGGAGGAGGTCCATGGCTGAGAGTACCTTAGACCATTGTAGAAGTGGGAAAGAGGTGTGTGTATGGGCCCTGCACTTCAGGAACATATTTGTGATTAACATTTTTCAACTTCAGGAAGATACTTCTTTATATAGCTTGCCTGTGTTCACTAGACAAAAGGAGACCACAGCTGAATGCCTTCAAGTTTTGTGTTATTTTGCTGCCAGAGTTGATGTTCTTTGGTGTATGGAAAGGAGTGATGCAGTGGAATCGCTTGAGTAAGAGAAAAGAAAAATGAATTTATCTTCTAGTCCTTTATCTTGGAGGACATGGACACAATAGACGCTTGAATAACACAGAATTATTTCCCACTAACTACTGAAAGTCCATTTCATTTTTCTCATTCCCTCCTTCCTTCCTTCTTTCTTTATCTTTCTTTTTTCTCTTTTTCTTCTCTTTTCTTTCTCCCTTCCTCCTGCCCTCCTCTATTTCCTCCCTTCCTTCCTTCCTTCCTTCCTTCTTTCCTTCCTTCCTTCCTTCCTTCCTTCCTTCCTTCCTTCCTTTCTCCTTTCTTCTTTCCCTCCCTCCCTTTCCCCTTTCCTCTTTCTTTCTTCCTGTCTGTCTGCCTTTTACTTTTCTTCCTGTTCTAATATGTGGTTTCTGAGATACTCATGAAGTAGCATTGTACCTCAAGATTTGTCCATAAAAGCTGAAGAACATTTGGAAATATTAAACAGGTCATTATATTTTATTACTTAGCAAATGCTGCTGGTCCATAGTCTAATACTTAGACTTGTGCATTAATAAATAAACCCAGTCATCAGTGATGTTTTGATAACTTTCAATCACGTATAAGCAATAGATGCAATATTTGCAATTTTTTTATTTTGATATTTTGAAGGTATATTTACCAAGGTAGGAGGATGATCACGATAGAACATATTCCATTTAATAGTTTGTAAGGTTAATTTATGACCCTAAAGTATTTCAACATGATACATGGGCCTCCATTTATATTCCTGCTCCCTTGCCCTTGGAAAATGTTTCAGGAGGTATGTGTTGGTTAAGTATGTATATATACTTACAAAATAGTTATCAAATAGCATATCATTAGATATACTGTTCTATTCCATTAGAAGAACCTTAGCATCATGGATTTATAAATGATGTAGAGGAAACAAATGATGGTATCTGAGAGGTACATATAATTGAACAACAATCACTTGGAATATGACATGACCACAGCTTATATTGACCTCCATAGGTGCAGAGGGAGAGTTCTCAAGAGCAGGATCTGTTCATGAATCCTGGGGGGCAGTCATTCTATCAAACATTGCTCAGTAATCCAACCTGGCTTTTAGCTGGCTCCTCCAAGCATTGTTAGGCTCAGCTATTCACAGAGGCAGCAGATGAAGCCTAGCCTTCAGTTTTAAATCCTCTATAAATAGTTTCAAAAAACAAATGTTCCATGGTAAGACTGCAGTTTACATAGCTTTGCCTAAAATATAATTTATTTTTTCTATTGTCTGACTGGATTTATTTTGTTCTTTCCTTTTCCAATTCAGAAACTAGATGTGGATGTATCTATGGAATTTGCAAGAAAAATAAAATTGCCTTTTAAAAAATTATTGCAAAATGGAATAACGGTTAATGATTTGTTTCTGTCTTGACATTTCAAAAACAGCAATTAGTGTGTCCAATATTTACTGAAGTTGTATAAATCAAATTTATCCGTAATCGCTCATTTAGAAAACAGTTAGGAAAAATGGTTGACTATTTCCCAGCAGGGCTCTCAGAAATTGTGGGGTTCTAAGGAGTGAATAGGAAGTAGAAATTATTTTGGATTGTATCTTTATATCCATCTACGATGTGAAGAGTTGCACTATGGTTTTTGGGTGTTCTAAAAGGTAGTGGAAAAAGGTAGATGATGAGGACTGATTATTGATTTCTATATGAAGTTATTCACTGGTTACTACTATTTTTATATTTGCTCTCTATGCTATGACTACTTGAGCAAGGGAATTAGAAAAGCAACCTTCTTGTGCATTTGTCAGACCACTGGAATAATTTTGTTTTGAATCTGCTGTTTTAGGGGGAATAAAGTATATTGTTGGGAAGCTTGATGTCTCCAGGTAAAAAGCACCTTTGGCTTTCCAATATTCATCACCAAACCAATGTCTTCAAAGAAACTAAGTATTGAGGGTATTCTGTTAAATGCAGTCTAAAAGATCTGGGAAAATATTGGCATTTTAAATGTGTGAAGTGTAATTCAGTTACTAGGAGTGCACAGTGTGGAGCCATTTTAGACTTTCTAGTGGAGGAAATTGTTTTTACCGATTTGCTAGAGGCCTTAAAAATCCTACTACTGCAACTCTGTCTAGGGAAGCTTGGAAGAATCAACATGTAAATGAGCCATCTAAATATTAGTGTGAACAACGTTCAACATTCTAACAAGATGAAGTAGAATCTGGAGGAAGAGGACATCTTAAGAAATGCTGGCCTAGATGGAATGGTAATAGCCAGTGGTACTCCAGGGAAGATGCAGTATTTTGAGGGGATTTTGGCCAAGAGAAAGCACTTCATAATTTAACTTAGGACCTATACGCTAGTGATTTAGATTAATTAGTTTAAACTAGATAAACTTGGAGTGAACTCAATAAATTGACAGATACATGAAATTTTCTAGGCTGAGTAAATTGCTCAAGAAGGAATTCATGAAGAGTGTAAGCAATGGTCCTGTTGAAATACCAAAAGATATTTTTTAAAAGATTTTATTTATTTATTCATGAGAGACACACAGAGAGAGGCAGAGACATAGGCAGAGGGAGAAGCAGGCTGCCTGTGGGAAGCCCAATTCAGGACTCAATCCCAGGATCCTGGGATCACATCCTGAACTGAAGGCAGACGCTCAACCAATGAGCTACCCAGGTTCCCCAAAAAGGTATTTGTTAAATAAATATTTGATTTATTTATTTGAAAGAGAGCACAAGTAGCAGGGCCAGAAGAAGGAGAGGGGGAAGCAGGCTCCCCCTTAGCAGGGAGCCAGATGAGGGGCTCAATCTCAGGACCCTGGGATCATGACCTGAGCTGAAAGCAGACATTTAACCAACTGAGCCACCCAGACACTCCCTAAAATACCATAAGGTATTTTATGAAAATATCAATGCTGCAGATCTAGATTCTGTGTTGGGGGGACGTATATCTTCTTAGGATGACTAGGTTTGGCAGAAAGATGATTGGGTCTAACATTACTGAGACTCTTCCTTGACATTCTCTAGCTTTTTTGCACCCAAACCAAAACACTATTTGTGTTATTCAGCCCCAAATGAATATATTTATTATACAATATCTTGGAGGAGTCAAAGATATCCATGTGATTTAAAATTTCTTTCCTCCTTAAGTTAAAAATCAAATTTCATTAAGATACTCTTTTTTTTTCAAATATTTAGGCTGAATTACTCTTTACGTTTATCATTACAAAATCTATTCACAGTCTTCCGAAATAACAGCATATAAGATAGCCATATGTTATATTTTAAAATCAGATGCTATAAAACAGAAATATGAAATGATGAATACTTTTACTTTCAAAATTAAAATGATTTTATTAAAAAAAAATAAAATAAAATGATTTTATTTAAAACTAAAACATCATATCTGCCTTTCAAATACTTTGTATAGACATTTCAAAGAAAGATTTTCTGCAAAATACATAAAGTTACTAAATTTACAATAATATTTTAGAATTCCAATATTCTAATATTTCCCTAGGAAACAAGATGTAATTCCAGATTAGTTTCAATACAGAAGTCCTATTTTTACCCCTAGAACAAAATAAAGGAGTCAGCTTTACTGCAGTAGGAACTCGTTATAGGCAAAATTGTGTCTCCCTCAAATTTTTATGTTGATGTTCGAAACACCCAGCATCTCAGAATGTGACTATATTTGAAGATAGGGCCTTATAGAGGCGATTTAGGTAAAATGAGGTCATTCGGATGGGCCCTACTCCAATATTCCTGGTGTCCTTATAAAAAGAGGAAATTAGGGCACAGACCTTCACAGAGGGAAGACTATGTAAGGACACAGAGCACAGACAGCCATCTGCAAGCCAAGGAGAAGCCTTAGAAGAAACCAACCTTAGAGATGTGTTGATCTTAGACCTTGGCCTCCAGAACAGTGAGAATGTAAATTTCTGCTGTTTAAGCCATCAGTCTGCGATATTTGGTGATGGCCGCTCTAGCAAACTAATATAGCACTAGTCGTATTATTGGTGATAGCTACACTGACATTATTTTGTTTTTCACATTTCTGGATTCATGATTCCCATGATCATCATCTTTATCTGCTTTTAGTTTATATGAACATGTGCTTGTTCAATGCCCTCATTTCAGTCTGAAATCTTAAGCATGAGCACAGTGAAAGAAATGACTCTGGACAAGCAACCTTCATTCCTTGATTCCTCATCCTTAGGGGCAAGAATTCAGAATGAGAGTGTGTTGCATGTAGCCTCTCCTTTGAGCTTCACTAGATGATACTGATTCACGACAAATTTGCTAACAAAGACATAATTAGTCACTGAAGGCATGGCAACACACACACACACACACACACACACTCACACACACACCTCTCTTTTCCTGATGCTATCTTGCTTTCGTTTTATTCTATTCCTATTATGCTTGTGGGAAAAATAAAACTAAGAGATACTGTAGGTATTTTCTCCACTGAATGTGATGACATCATTTTGGCACACTCCTTAGAGACAGAGTAAGGCATTCTAGACATTTTTGCTGAAATTCAGTTAACTGGCCCAAAGTGGACAGTGGTATTATTTACCAGAGGAGCTTATGTCCAATGATTTAGATATCTCCAGATGTGATAAATAGAGAAAATTAAGTCATTCTACAATAAAACACACTCTGCAATGTAATTCCTGGAATTCTTCTCTAAAGGGGAGAAGAGAGAAACTATTCACCATCACAGTAGCTAAACATAGAGATGTCATCTGTAGGAAATTTTAAGAGAATGAGAATGTTTAAGCATAACAGAGCACTTGTTGTGTTTGCTGAGCTAGCATGACTCGGGGGTAGTAGAGACAGAAGCTAAGGGAGAGACAGCATGACACCGGATCATGCAGGCGCGAAAGACAGATTTGGTGAGAGATCCTGGAGGCAGAGCTGAGGCTGACAGATGGACAATTAACAGAAATCTGGAATGAAGAGCTAAGACCCTGTCAACAATGTTCCAAAGCTGTAATCTAGGAAGCAGGCTTCCTAGCTGAGCATCCTTGTGAGCTCTGTGGCAAATGGAGGGCTCCGTAAATTCTGTGGACCGACTTCCCCCTTGCCACTGCTGGTTTCATCAGGCTAACCTGGCGGCTTTACCTGGCAACCTCTGCAAAGCACCACTCACACAGTTCTAAACTTTATTCATTATCCTATTTCTTGTTACTCTTGAATTACTTACTCTGAATCTTTATTTTAAGAGCCAAAGGCATCCATTCTCTACTTGCCCTAAGAGTGGAAGTACTTGACATATCCTTGTGTGGAGATGGCCCCACCACATTCGTGGCTGCTTGTATTATAGAGAATTACATCATCTCGTATTCTTCACTCTGTTGGTTGCTCCTATTAGGCTCTACCACTTCCTAAACACCTCTGTAACCAACTCTCTCTCCCATTCCCTACCAAGTCCATGCTTACACAAAACAGTAGACTCGGGGCACATCTCTGTTTTGAGAAACTAAACATACACATGGATAACATCCAGACAATGTATATAAAACAGAGCTTTCACTCACGACCTGCAGCAACCTACCCTGAAACCAACTCTTGATTGACAACACCCTCCCCCTCCCAGGATGCCATTGTGCTCTCAGACTCACAGGAGGCCAGATTGTTATCCCTGGTGACAATCCAGGAAGCTAACCAGTAACTTCTGTAACAATCAGCCCCAAATGGCCAGGACATGATTAATAACTGACAGCTCCCCTAATTTTTGTCCCGCTTCCAATCTAGAACCAGCCAGAGAAAGCCATATAAGCTCTTCTACCAATCCCTGAATAGCTAGTCCAGTTGTAGCTTTCCCACATCAGCAGCCTCCAGTCAGGGCATACATCCCTGAAGAGCCCCTTTTCTGCACTATACTGTGCCCACTCCTTGGTCTGCCTTTTGAGTCTTTGCCAAAATGCAAGTACCATGGCTTGCTATAGCAAGCTCAAAACAGTCTTTGCTTCTTTCATTTGTTAGTCTTCATTTATTTCTATGATGTTTTCCTTCTCCACCTCTCTTTACTATTACTCTTTTGAGCCCTAAGAACAAAAACAAGCCATCAAAGATATGTCTCCTTAGCCTTGCCTTTCATGATTTTATTTCCCTGGTGGGTCAAAATCTACTTCATTTAGTGATAGTTCCTACTGTCATTCTGCTTTCCAATCCTTTCATTCTTTTAGCTTTATATGAATTAATGATTAACTTCGAGAGATTGTGTTCTCTTGAAGCAGAAAGGAAGTAGTGAAGGGAAGGAGACTTTTCAGGTCAAGAATATGGGACCTGATGATTTTCCAGTGGCAGAGGGTGAGAAAGAAGAATTAGCAGTCAAAGGTACTGTGGTATTTTGAAGCCCAATGATAAACAAGATGGTCATGGCATAAAAAAAGCAAAGCAAAAAAACAAAAACAAAAAACAAAAAAAAGGTAGTCTGGAGGAAGTGCTAGCTGTGCACCAAAATACTTGCTCTCCATTCTTCTTGAGCACGCAAATAGAACCCATGTTTCATCCTGTTTTAACCTGGTAATTTCAGGGCTATAGCCCCTCTTCTGACTGGTGTCAAACTGACAGAAACCAAAATTATTAGAATTAGGTGTGAAAAAGGAGTAAATTATCTCTGAATGAAGAACAAATGAACGGCTCCAAACAAAGTTGTACAGTTTTGAAATAAATTTTGTACATTCTGGTAGCTCTAGAATTTCTAGTCATTCTTTTTGTTTCTTGGTCTGTTTCGTGGCTCTAAGCTGTGAATTGAATGGTTAGTTTGTGGCATAAACAAGAAACCGTTGCATACATTGCAAAAATAAGACATTAGCAATACTTCACCTTCTGTGATTTATGATCACTAGACCCTCGACATAGGTTATGAACCTTTATTCTGAATAGAGCCTAGGAGCTGCCACTTGAAGGATGACTAGGGGGTTGCCAAGTGGCCATAGCTCTCAGCAGAGGCAAAAATGGGAGGTGGGGATAAGGAAGACTGGAATGGGTGCTGAGTCATCACATGGCCAGGCACAGAGCAGGGAGCTGCCTAGCAGCCAGGTCGACCTTAGAGATGGCTTCATCTAACATTTATCTGATGCACAAAACCCCTACAGCCTCCCAGGCACATGGCCTCATCCTTCTAGAGGAATAACCAGAGTGCATGGAACTCACTGCCACAAGAAAGGGTCCATATTCTAAAAATCATGCCTCAATGTAGCATATTTGCATTTTTACTGACTTAAAGCAGTTGCTGATGATAGAGTGAGATTGATAAGTTCATATGTGGCCAATTGTTATGAACAAAGGTAAGGATAATGGTAGTAGTGCCGTGGCTCTCAAATACCATTTCCAGAAACTCAACACAGTTGTACCATCAGTTTACCACAGTGAACTTCTTTATGACTTTTTTGTGCAGAACTTACTGACATTTCTATTTCGCAGTCTCCAGGCTTACTCATTTACCGACTCGCATAGGGTCCTTGAGGATTATTATCAGCATAAAAAGATGCAAAAGCCCACCATGGACAGAGCATCCAGATTCCATGTTCCAAGATTCCTTTGGGTTTTTGTCAACTCATTTGTACTTTGGGGCAGGTGTAGAGGAATGGAAGGCTAATCGTAGCTCTGGCTGGATGCTGCCTTTATGAGAAAGCCAGCTTCCCCACACCTGGCTCTGAGCCTTAGCGGTAACCATAACATACCTTTGGACCATAGTTATCATTCCAATCCCTCTTGTCCTCATTCTTTGTCCGCTAACGTATGCAGTGTTCCGGGGAAAGTGAATACATACCTTTTACAACTCAGGTAACATCACGTGCATACAGAAGTATATTTTTGACACAGAAGCTAAAATCAAAGTCATACTGATGATTTCAGATTAAACAATCTAGAGCCTGTGCTATAAAGGTGAAGCATCGCTAATGTTTTCTTCTGTAACATATGTGACGGTAACTCGTTTATGCCACAAACTATTCATTTCATAGCTTAGAACCACAAGAGAGACCAAATAAATAAACATATGACTAGAAGACCTAGAGCTTCCAGAATATACAAAGTTTATTTCAAACTGTATGACTTTGTTTGGAGCAAGTTCATCTGGTCTTCATTCAGAGATAATTTATCCTTATGTCACACAAAATTCTAACAATTTCTGTTAAGCAAATGTAGGGATTTTGAATGTTTCTTCATGTATCTGGAAATGTATTTATGTAGAAAAATTTATTCTCTGACAGAGCTGGATGAGCTCTCTGATCATCCACTTCTCCATCTATAAAAAGAGGAGAGAAATACAGCATACTTACGGAGTTGGTATGGGGATTCTTGATTCATTATTTAATGTCTGTAAAAACAATTAGTGTAGTGCTAGTTACATAGTAAGAGCTCAACTACTGCTAGAGTTGCTACTGCTGTTATTACTATTATTATTATTACCATTGTTATTGTAATTATTGAGTGTGAGTATTGCCTTCCTAATTAGAGCATCTCCTTTTTTGAAGGCAAGAAGTACATACTAAAATTCTTTTTTATTTTCTATACCATTATGTCAAGTCCTTATTTTTCATAGGTATATAGTAAATATCTGTTGAATAAGAATAACAAAAAACCCTGATTATATAATACAGTAATTTTATATAGCACACATTAAAGTATCTATGATAACACAATCAAAAGTATCAACATTACTTGCAAACTATCTTTTCCTTATGGTGCAAAATCTCCTAAACATTTTACCTTGAGACTACCATGTTTTATCATTAACCTTATTTACTGTTATGATAGAAATAAGTTCCTTTTAAGGATATTACTTTATAAAGTTCTCATATACTAGATCTCAAAATGCTGAAAAGATGACATACTTTCTTTTTCTCAAAATGAAAATGAATGACTCTAATTTATGGAGAATCTTTTACTCCCTCCATTCATTTTAATCTCATGAAGGTAAGAGAATAATGTACTCGTGATGGCAAAATCAATAGACTCATGTACTGTTTCAACAATGTCTTTTCATAATTACATATCATCCATTAGTTGATGTAATGAACATCCAATACAGGGCAGAGCCAAGCTGTACTGTTTTCCTTCTTCGGTTAATCTCTCAATCTCATTTCCATTCAAGGCCTTGCCTCCTCTTCTATTTCTCTGTCATTATTTTTTTTTTCTATAACACCATTTAAAAGAGAAACTAGGTTGTCTCAGTTTTTACGTAACTACAAACGATTCATTGAGTCAACAAATGTTTTATGAGACCATATATGGTCTTCTTGTAGAACATATATGTACCAGTAGAAGAGACAAATGCTATGAGAAGCACAAGGTGAAAGAGGCTCTTACATGAGTCTGTCATCCCAAGTTCAGAAAGTGATGAAAGATTCACCTTTTGTTAATTATAAATAATAGTCATTATAAAAACAATGAAACTATTTTTACAAAGATGGGAAAAAGTGGACAAGAAGAATAAAACCCATAAGCCCACCACACCCTCACAACCCTTGTTAACAGGTGGGTTACAATTTAATGCCTCATATCTCTTAGTTATGCTGTAGTTAAGTCTATCTATCATCTATCTATCTATCTATCTATCTATCTATCTATCTATCATCTATCATCTATCATCATCGATCACAAGGAATATGCTTCTGTTTATTAAGCCACTTCACTTTGGGAGTCGTTTGTTTCAATAGTTAGTATGCATGACCCCAACTATCATTTATTTTATTTATTTTAAAATTTATTTGAGAGAGAGAGAGAGGGAGAGAGAAAGAGCAGGGGGAGGGGCAGAGGATGAGGGAGATAGATTCCACAATGAGCAGGAGCCTAATGCAGGGGTGATCCCAGGATCCTGAGATCATGACCTGAGCTGAAATTGAGTCCAACACTCAACCAATTGAGTCCCCAGGTACCCCATGACCCTAACTAATACATGTTCTGTGTCCTACAGACAGTCACTTAAGGTTATCTGGGTCCCACTTCTTCAACTGTTAAGTGAAGATATTTCCACCGGGTTATTGAGAAAAGAAAGTAGACTTTATATAGGGACATGCTTTGTAACCTATACTGTGTCATATAAATATTAGTTACTAGCATTAGTCTCCTCATGTGCTCAAATTTTATTTATTCGTAATACCTGATAGACACTGGATGTCTGCTATATAGTAACCCATACATTTTTGGTCTCTGGTTTAAATAATCCCAATTATACTGTATTATGTGATCTTTTAGCTTCTTATAAAAAAGTTCATCTTCTTTGTTCTAGCAGTTATTAAAATATCACCTCCTCTTTGATATATTCCCCAAATGATGGGAGAAGATGTAGCAAATTCATTTTGACAATCATTGCTTGTGCATGTGAATCCTCTAATTCCTCTCACTGGGGCACTACCACACACAGAATATGCGATTTATCCCACAGGCATGCAATGTTGATGATATTTAGACATGGTATTATAATACTTCTTAATATGTGCTTTCTACCCTGTTAGAATAAAAGAAACTCAGAGAAAAAAAAATCTATGTCTCTTTAAGAGGCTCAAATGAGGGTTGGGGTAGGAGGTTGTTCTAGTGACGGAAGAATAGATAGATGGTTGTTCTGGTGATATCTCTGATACAGAATCTCAGTTTCCTGATCTTTTAATAGCAATACATGGCCACACCATCCAGAAAGTCACAAAACTTTTCATTTCTGACCCTCTATTTGAGCAATTTTCTTTTCCCCTTCTCCCTATGTATACCCTATATTTGATACTGGTTGACACTGACCCTGATGTTCACCTTTTTCAAGGTATATTGAATTTCTATCTTCTATTGAAAGAGCTGAACACTCCTCCTTTCTTGGGGTCCTGTCATTAGTAAATGTCATGGGCATCCTTTGTGCTCCATTATCCTATTTGCGACTGAAATCTGTGACCAGCCTCACTGTGGCCTTTTAAGGCAGGCCTGTCCAGTACTTCCAGTACTACGTGATGCGCTGGCGAGTAGAGAGGTAGTTCACAAAGGCAGGCCACTGGGAATGCTGGGCTTGCTCTGTCCTTCTCTTCTGCCTTCAATTCTGACAACTTGGCCTCATAACTGCTCCCAGGGTTGCCTCATCAGACTAAACCATTAGAGTTTTAATTTTCCATTTCTAACTCTCACCTTGAACATGGTTTTTATACTCTTTCTATTTTTCCTCTTTCCTTCTCTGAGTAACTCCTTCCATCCTTCAAACCTAGCTCTGGCCTTTGGGAGGTCCTGCTGGGATGGGCACACTTTGAAGCCAGACTTGGGCCATGTGGAACTTTACCTCTGGCATAATGCATAGCTGCCCCTAAATAGCATAGAGGCAAAACTGGGTTTGCCCCTGCAATAGGCACACATCTAATGCATGTTTTAAAGTAATTGTAGATCTCATGTGACATATTTGCTAGTCCTTATTTCCTGAAATTTTGGAAAATATTCAGCAGAGATGACAATCTGCCAGTGGTCCCGAAGATCATGGATCTCTACATTCAGAATATTTTTTCCATATATATATATTTTTCCTTTCCCAGAGAACTGAGATGATCCACAGATTCAGGTTCTGGAATATAATTCATCCGTCAGTACCAAAGCCCTGCTTGCTACATACCTGCTGCTTGATGGACCAAGGATAGAAACTGGCTGGTAGTGCAATACAAGAGCAATGTCCTGTGGTGAGCACCAATATAGTGGTCAAAATGAATGCTTGGAAGACATTATTTAAGACAATACAGATGGTCTGTGGAATTCTGGGAAACAGCTGCAGCAGATGGAACCATCTGGCAGCAAGCAGAGGGGACGTTTTGGGGGGAAAGCCTGAGATTCTTTATGTATATCACCAGGTCTTAGAATTGTATCTCTGGAAACAAATACAAACCATGCAGGCTATGTGTGTGTATATGTATCCATATATTCTGGTTCTATTCTCTAGAGACAGAAACAACATATGCAGAACAGAATTGATGAATAATGATCACTTTCATGTGATTATTTCAATTTACACACCAGTAGTATAAAAGTATCTGCCTTGATGACAACTTGTAGACCATGAAAATATCTTCCTTTTACAGGGTTTCTAGTTAAAATTACAAACCTCATGGAAATTCTAACATATGTTTTGTCACCTCCTCTAATTTCTCCTGACTCTGGAAAATGAACAAGGGCTAGTGGAAGGGGAGGTGGGCGGGGGGATGGGATGACTGGGTGATGGGCACACAGGAGGACACTTGACGGAATGAGCACTGGGTGTTATACTATATGTTGGCAAATCGAACTTCAATAAAAAATATATATAAAAAAGAAATTCTAACATATTTCAGACTAAGGTACTACTTAATTGTGGCTGAAACCTTGACTTTAACAATTTACCTTAAGAACAGACAGCTAAGCACACCTGTAAATAAATATACTAATGTTCTAATTACACCACAGAGATTAGTCAGGAGCCATCTGTTTATCCACATATTTATCATTCATCAAATATTTATTGAGGGCCTCTATACTTTTTTGTATATTTTTTTATTGGAGTTCGATTTGCCAACATATATAGCATAACACCCAGTGCTCATCCCGTCAAGTGCAGGGGGCCTCTATACTTAGGGCGTAGTTATGGGCAGTAGGGCACACAACAGTAAAAGAAATAGATACCTCTCATGGAAATTGTATTATGGAAAGGAAAAAAAGAACAATAAACAAACATAAAATCTGCCAGGTGTTGATAAAGGCAAAGAAGAAATATAAAGTGGGATAAGGGGAATCAAGAATGGTATAGGGATACTGAGTGAGATCCAAATAAAGTGAGGAAGTGAGCTGGGATGACATATGGAGGAAGAGCCTCCAGCCAGCAGAATAGTAAATATAAAGATCCTGAGGCCAGATCATGCCTAGTAGGTTTTTGAAACAGAAGGAAGCCACAGTAATAGGACTGAGATAAGTAAGGGAGAGGGCAATAGAAGATAGCAGGCAAGGTCAGGAGGCAGACCATGTCTAGACCAGTCTAGAAGGACTGTGCCTCACCCATAGTGCCTGTTCTGGATGGCAAAAAGTAGCATATTTTCACAAAACAACTCAGGTATGGAGGCTGCTCTGGTCTTCAACACACTGATAATTATTATTTTTCCAATTTCAATCAAGAAATTGACAAGTGGCCCTCATGGGCCTTTGGCATTTCTGCACACCTGAGTGTGACTTGATAGTCTCACTTACTCAGGCATTTGTTACAGCTGAGCACTGCACTTCAGTCTGTAATAGGAAAGGCATCAATTCTTGCATGTGGCACCTATGTTAAGTAACTAGCCACCCATGTTAAGTCACTTAACAAATTACCTGGTGATGGTTTGGAAGGTAAAAGGGAGAAAGAAATTCATGATTTGAAACAATATTTATCACACATTTTAATGGAGGATGGTGAAGATTAGAAAGAGAATATCTGGAACGCCTGGGTGGCTCATTTGGTTAAGTGTCTACTTTCAGCTCAGGTCATGATCCCAGGGTCCTGGGATAGAGGGCCCAGCATCAGTCTCCATGCTCAGCAGGGAGCCTGCTTCTCCCTCTCCCTCTGATGCCCCCCTGCTTGTGCTGTGTCAAATACATAAATAAAATCTTTAAAAAAAATCTGTAAACTGCTTTGCCATCTTTGGGTGAAAGGATGTTATATAAATAGCATTACAGTGATTACTTTAAATATGCATTATTTATATTTGCATACAATTTCAGTTTCAAAATCTTAATGATCTGTTTTTATATTTATTTCTGCCTTTTTACATAGAAAAGCAAACCTACCTACCAGATCTGAACAATCCTAAGGACGAGAGCAGGGGAGAGATTGAGAAGAACGACATCATTCATGCAAGGGAAACATAACGCGTGGGGTACAGGGCACAGCCCACAGTGACACCTTGTGATTGGCTGTATCTTCCACACTGATACTGTCACCCTACCCCCCAGTGTTCTATAGCGAGACACTGACACTCCTCCAGTGGTCCTTGTACCACTGAAGGATTTAAAGCAGAAAAGTAACCTAACGTAAAATTTTAAAGAGGTTGCTCCAGGGTTAAGATAAAGGCAGAAAGACTAGTGGGGAGAGAGGCTATGAGATGAAGGCAGGAAGGTCAGGGTGGTCAGAAGGGAGAGATTTGAAGTAAGGTAAAAAGGGAGATGATGCCAGGCACAGAGCTTGATTCTGTGCTGGCACGTGTGGGAAAGTGGGGAACCTAGGAAGGTGTCTCCCACTTTCAGGGTTTTCTACTTTAGTGAAAAAGGAGTTACTCGCCATTAGGTGCTGGCTGCTTGGACCACAACGATCCAAAGTCAGTCCCTTGGTACATCCATCGATCCCATTAGTGCCTCCTTGCCCACAACAGCTTCATGACCCCATGCCCTTGTCAGTGTGTCTTTGAAATCTAGCAGAGTTGGGTTACAATACCAGCTCTACCAATGTCTTAGCTCAGGCTGCCATAGCACATACCACAGACTGGACGGCTTAAACAATAGGCACTGCTATCTCACAGTTCCGGAGGCTGAGGAATCCAAGACTAAGGTGACGGCAGATTTGGTTCTTGGTTAGGATTCTCCTCCTGGTTGCAAATAGCCACCTTCTTGCTGGGTGTGCTCATGGAGAGACAAAGCTCTGATCTCTCCTCCTCTTCTTATAAGGACACTAGTCCTAGTGTGGGGGCTGTACCTCTGAACTCAATCACCTTCCAAGGGCCCCACCTCCCAATACCATCACACTGGGGGTTAGGGCTTCAACATAACAATGGGGGGATTGGGGAAACCACAAACATTCAGTCAATAACAACCCACTCATTAACTCTTATAGACAAGTTACCCAACCCTTTCCCATCAGATTAATGGGAAAATAATATCTCCTTTACATATTTGTTGCATGGATTAATTTTGGCAACTTAGATGAAAGATCTGTTCAGAGAAGAGGTTAATCAGTGCCAATGGCATTCTCTTTAACATGCTTCATTAATGAATTAATTTACTTATCAACATCCTGCTTGCTTATATACTCACAAAACATTTACATGCATGTTCTCCATTAAGACTGTGCCAAGTCAAACTCATTTTAAAATTGATCTAAGGCAGTTTTCAGAAGAAACCTGGGAAATGTTGGTTTTGATCTTGTTTATCAAAGTTCCTCAAACTAGTGCTCTCATGATCTCTCATTTTAATAAAACTAATAACTCTCTTCCATGGAAAAGACTGATTACAATCTAAAAGGAGATACTTTGTACGAATATATCCTTTTTTTTTTTCTAAACCAAGTCTTCTCTTCCACAGTGGAGAGAAGTTAATATTACCAGCAATGTCTCATATTCCACAGGAGTGACCCTTTTGCCTATTAATAACCAAAACCTATTTTTAAAATTCCTTGCATTTCCCATCCCCCATGGAGAGTCAGTGTGGTATTTACAGAAGGAAATCTGCTCAGTTGACTGTTTCCAAATCCCTGAGTTTCAAACCAATTTTATTTTCAAAGAAAGCTTGAGTCTTTATTTTGCATGTTTTGCATGAGCCTAGAGAATGAATCTGAAAGGCTGCCAAAGGCCAGCTTCCATCAATTTTTAAAATCCTGACAGTTTTGTTTCTATTACTCTTCAGAAAAAGAAGGGTTGGCTTAGGTGCAAAGGAACTCAAAATAGAAGATCTTTAAGCTAAACCTTGTTGGATCAATACTTACACCTGTAGAGGAAGGCAATCCTTTTACCATCACAGAAAGAAGCAAAATCTGAAAAGTGTCCCTGACATTAGAAAACACATTTTGGGTTATCTTGAGAATGTCAGGCCTGGCTAGATCTGTAAGGGGTAAAACCTAGAAAGTTAGACCTTTAGAGAACTTTGAGGTCACTCGCACTGACCCACTTGTTTCCAAGGTAAGAAAACTTAATTTCAAAGAAATACTATGATGCTTTCCCAAAGCCACATGTTTAGTAATTGTCAGCATGAGAACCCAAGTATTCTGATGCCTGGTCCACAACCTATTCCTCTCTACCTTTCCTTTCCTCTCCTTTCTTCCCTTTAAAATAATCTGGCTTTCCTAAAGTCTCAAATCCCTAGGTATAATGAGACAAACACTAAGCATCTTTTCCAAACCTTTTGGAGAAATAAATTCAACACTTCTAAAGCAAAACAGACTTGTATTATTTATTGACCAGTTTAACTGAGATCATAATAGATGATGGAATAGAAATGAAGCTCCATGAAAAGCTTTAGAAGAAAACTGTAAAAGGAGAAAGGTACCAGATCAGCTGGAGAATTTTCGTTTTATGGAATAGTCAGAACAAAGAGTAAACAGCCATTAGGAAAATTATAGGAATGCTTTACCCACTTTTCAGCAAGTATTCACTAAGTACGAACTTCTGAGGCTTACACTGTGGTGTAAGGAGGAATAGACAGCAAACAAGATAAAGAAGTAAACAGAGAATCCCAGATATTGGTGAGTGCTAAGTAGGACACATGAAGAGGGGAAGGGCAACAGGACATTTCATACATCTGTCGAGGACATGTGTGGGTGTTGTGTGAAATTGTTTATAGGTTGGCTAAGGCAAGCCTCATTGAGATGTTGTTTGAAAAAGGTCTGACAAGAATGAGGTTCAATTAAGTTTAATAAGAATTTCTCATTTCTAAATAATATAGGATATTAAAATTCAGAACTATTAATTAATATAAGCCCTCATTCTACACTAAAATGTGCCATACAAATAACCAGATAAGAGGATCAATGATTTTTTTTAAAGATTTTATTTATTTATTTGAGAGAGAAGGAGAAAGAAAAAAAAAGAGGGGGGGCATGAGATATCTTTTTTCCCAAAAAGAGGGAAAGGGCAGAAGCCGACTCCTTGCTGAGCAGGGAGCCCATACAGGCTGAATCCTGGGACCCTGGGATCATGACCTGAACCAAAGGCAGAAACTTAACCCACTGAGCCACCCAGGAGAATAGGGCTAATGATTTACACCACTGAAGAGCCTTGGAAGAAATAAATTCACACCTTCAACTCTGCACATGTTTCATCCTCACAGGCATCAAGGGGGAGCCCTCACCCACTCAGAGCCGCTGTACCTCCTTGCAGCCTGGCTGTCTGAAGAGCTCCGGGCCAGCAGGGGGGATGGTGTTAGATCACAACCCCATCTTGCCTCTTCCCTAACAGCTCAATTACCTTAGACAGACTTCACTAATTCACTGAACCCCAGAGCCTCATCCACAGCAGGGTAGCATGGATTAAATCCAGTAATAAAATATTAGAAGCTACCATTCACATAGTGTTTAATAAATGCCAGACAGTGTTAAGCCCTTTATGTACATTATCTAAGTCAGTGCTCATGACTAAACCAGGCATTGCTGTTGCCATTTCACAAACACGGAAGCCAAGGGCTAGAAGGGTTAAACATGTTTCTCAGGAATGGTCTGAACCTAGAATCATGCAATTGAAGCTGAGGATCACCACTGGGCCCACCCTCTGCCCAGTGTTCTCTCTAGAGATGCAGGTGAAGCTCAGAAGGAGCTTGGTCAATGTTCACTTCATCTTCTCCCCCCTCATTCACTGTGTAGTAGGATATGGTGGCTTAAGGAATCACAGGCATTTCCAAATGTGACAAGTGTCCCTACGAGTGAGTACTTGCCACTGAGAAAAGGAACATCCAAGCCACCGACCTGAGGAGAGCCCTCTTCATCAGCAATGCAATGAGTTTAGTGAGTTACTCAAGGTTGTATCTGTTTAATGTTTGTGACACTTTGCTCTACAATCTAGAAAAAATAATGTAGGTAAAGACTAGAAAGGTCTGTAGGGACCCCAAACTTCCTGCTAAATCCTGAGTGCAAAGGGTCAGGAGAGGTATGAGTTTTCTGAAATCACTCTAAAATTCAGCTAAAAGTGAATAGTCTGATGAGGAAAATGTAATAAATGCCCAAGAAGATGGAGAAGAGATGGAAAAGGAGAAGGGGAAGAAAAAGGAGAGGGACCTGGAGGCTGATGGAGAAAGAGGGTACAGGAAGAAAGGGCTAGGTAGGGTATTTAGCCACATAATGCAGTCTGCCCTCCTTCCACCCAGTGCCCTAACACTCCAGGTATGGGGCAGGCTGAGGAAGATCTTCAGTTGGAGCCTGAAATGGTGGGTCCCTCAGGCGAATCACCTTCTGCGCTGACGAATCCATACAAAGGGTATCAGTGCTTTTAGGCAAGGATCTGTCCCCCACAGTCCAAATGCCTTTCCCGTAAGATGTGGGCACAGCCATGTGGAGGGGACTGACTGATGTACACTGTATACCACCTGGGTGAAGAGCCTTTTAAAAAGATTATGCATATATGTCTTAAGTAGAATAGGGAGAAACTTCTCTTTGTGCCCCAAATAGAGCCAAAGAATGTTGGAGGAGTACTACTTCATAGTCAAAAATCGCAACTGAATCTCATCCCAGGAAAAGTAATAGGGAGTGGAGCTGTCCTGCTCCAGTGTAGCTGGCAGCCTGCGGACACTCTGCAGTGAGGAAGCCCCTCCGTGGTCAGCTCACTGGGGACCATACCCGCACCGGGATGGCCTGGAAGGCTCAAGGTCTTTGGCAAGAGCTGCAAGCAGGGCAGCTAAAATTTAGTGCATTGTGACTGTGTCTTTCTCCTGTATCATGAAATTTCAGTCTCATTGTGATGAAACAAACTAGGGGTGGTGGAAGGGGGGAGGAGGGCGGGTGTTGGAGGGGAATGGGTGACGGGCACTGAGGTGGACACTTGACGGGATGAGCACTGGGTGTTTTTCTGTATGTTGGTAAATTGAACACCAATAAAAATTAATTAAAAAAAAAATAAAAAATAAATAAAAAATAAAATAGCAAAAAAAAAAAAAAAAAAAAAAAGAAATTCAGTTTGCTGCCCGACAAAGAGAAGGTGGTAGTCTTCAATTTGGGAAATTCTAAACCAATCTGTTTTTACCATGGCTTGTCCCATTCCCTGGGGGCTACACACTTACTTCACCAGTCTGCTCAGTCTCTGAGCTATGAAGTTTGGTGTTTATAGGGGATAGCAAGGAAGTGGCATGCACTCTGGAAGCCCATTCCCCACAGGTGCTCAAGTAGTAGTAAAATACAAGTGATTATTAATTAAATAATAGTAATAATTGTTCATTATGGAGTATTTACTCATTGCTAGACATTGGGCTAAGTGTTTTACCCACATCTTTCTAATTTCGCCTACCACACCTCTGAGAGGTCAATGATGACATTATCCTGCCTTTGGATTTGACACAACTGGGACACAGCGGTTAAGGTGCCTTGCCCAGGGTCATCAGCTCAGGACCCAGTGTTGGAATTTGAACCAGACTTGTCTGCTCCTGTTTAGAGCCTGTGGCCGGAACCATGGCACTGGCCACTCCTTATCTTGTAGAGCTGCTGCTGGGTATGCACTGGTGGTGGGAAGAAGCCTGGTGGCCAATGGAAGGGGAACCTCAGAGAGAACAGAGGTGTTTGAGGAAGGCAAGTACAACCTGAGAAACATTTTAAAAGTCAAAGAGGCTCAAAGGAAACATCAGAATGCAGAATTAGACATTTTTCTTTTTCTGAGTCCTTAATTTGAGAGTGACTCCCCACTGCACCAGTGCAATATTAATAAAGTGTCACCTACCTGAAAACACCCATAAAAGTTCCAAATGGAAACCCATGTGTATTTGATGTACACGTATAATGTATAATACTGATTCTGTATATATTTGAATGAAAGTTTGTTTCCCTACTTGACTTGAAGAAAAACAGAAAGGGATTGCTGGGGATTTTTAATCCATTCTGCAAATGAGTGGCCAGGATCATCTTCAGATTCTCATGAACAGGAATTCTTTCTTTTCCCATGAGATCTCTGACCTCTCTGTCTGTCTCTACTGCCCTCTCTTCCCTCTACTCCCCTCTTTCTTTCCTTTTATAAATCCCTATTCTTTTCTCTCTTTAGAAATATCTGATTTTTAGATATTAGACTGTGGATATACATTTATTGAATGAACTCTTTTGATGCCATTCTTTATTTTAAAATTTTGTGGTGGACTTCTTCTTCTAATTCTCAAAGAAAGCCCCAGGAAATTCAAAGCAGTTATAAATAGGCCCTGATCCTACCTTCATTGAGTCAATGTCCTACTTATGTTATATAACCATGTCAACCAGTCATTGTTTACACCACCAGGCTATCTCAGAAGTGAAATCCCAGCCTTCTTGGTGCAGGTAATCCTATCTCTCTGGTCCAAATCTCTTCTCTGAGACTTATGCTCAAATGCTGCCAGCATCCAGGGGGCACCTCAAACTCACTTCATCACTTCTACGACTAAAACCCATTCCTCCTTCGGCATTCTCTCTTTCAGTGGATAAAATAATCTTGCTATTAGCCATGCAAGCTAAAAACATCAAATTGTCTTAAACTCCTGTTTCAACTAAATTCCAATATCCCACCAATCACCAATTTCTGCCAATACTATTTCCTAAATATTTCCCAAATTACTAACCCCTGTCCATCCCAACCTCCATGGCACTAGTTTCCAGTTTCTCAGACTACAGTTGACCCTTGAACAACATGGGTTTGAATCATGCTGGCCAACTTACATGTGGATTTGTGTGTGTGTGTGTGTGTGTGTGTATACAATACAATATTGTAAATGTATCTTCTCTTCCTTAAGATTTTCTTAATAGTAGTTTCCTTTCCCTAACTTATGTTATTGTAAGAATATGGTATATAACACATATAAAATATGTGTTCATCGACTCTTTATGTTATCAGTAAAGCTTCTGGTCAACAGTAAGTGATTAGTAGTCAAGTTTTGGGGAGTCAGGGTGTGTGTGGGTGCTCAGTTCCTTCAGTGTCCGACTGTTGGTTTCAGCTCAGGTCATGATCTCAGGGGTCATGGGATGGAGCCCCACATCAGAGCTGCGCTCAGTAGGGAGTCTGCTTGAGAATTCTCTCCCTCTGCCCCTCCCCTACTTGAGCTCTTGCTCTCAAGTGAATAAATATTTTTAAAAGGTTTTGGGGAGTCAAAATTACATATGGATTTTCAACTGTATGGAGGATTGGTGTGCCTAATCACCATGTTATTCAAGGGTCAACTGCAATTGCCAACACAATCCCTCAATGGTTGCTCAGACCCAGTCCAGTCTTCTTCAAATCCATTCCCCACACAGCTTCTATGGGATTTCACTCAAAATTCAGTCTGATCATGGAACTCCTTGGCATAAAACTTTTCAGGGCACCAACTATCTATGGAATAAAGTTAATCCCATTCATGAGATCCAGAGGGGCTAAGTCCAACAACATAAACTTCTATGAAGTCTCCACCTAATTTTGTTGAGTAATTTTATCCTGAGATGTCTTTACCCTGTCCTGTCCTACTCAACACTCCTTCCCCATAACGCCCAACCTTCTTATCCACCCCAACTCTCATGTCACCCTCCAACTTTCCTGACTTATTGACACTTTCACACTCTGCTTAGGCACAACTCCTCCTAGAAAACATGCCCCTTCCCCATCCTCTGCTCCCATAGCATATCCTGGGCACATCTCCATCATTGCATTTCTCTCTCTCTATTGTGATTATCTGACTATGTGTCTCTCGTACTCTTTGCCTGTAAGCTCATTAAGGGCAAGACACATCCATCTGATGCTTTCTATCTCTAGTGACTAGAATTTATCTGAGGTGTAATGAAATTCATTTTTATCTCTCTGGTTCCCACTACAGGTAATTAGACTATCACAGCTCACATAATTCATGACTTCACAAGCTTAAAATCAGAGCCTCTCCTTCAATTCTTAAGGTCAGAATCTTCTATTCATGGAAGCTTTGTTTAGTGGTTTACTTCAATGTTTAATTATACATTTTATACATAAATAGCTGTGTGTATAATTATTATCAAGTAATACATTACTTATTACTATACATCACTCTTTAAATTTATTTTTCTATCACTAAGCATGCACTGATTGTTTTCTTTATGCTTTAAACAACACTGTCACTGCTGAGAATCCCAAAGTGAAAAACTCAGTGTTTGCCCTCATGATATTTACAACAAGGTATTTAATGATTAATTTGGTAAAAATAAAAATTGTTGTGGTATACACTAGAACATGTGGAGGAAATGATGATGGCAGTTAATGAATGCTAGGTAGATCGTTTGCAAAGTGCTACATTCATTAAATGCTCATTATATAGCAGAAATTATTGTAGGTACTTTATATATTTTCTTTCTAGTCCTTGCTATATGCTCTAGGAAGTAAAATAACTTGCCTAAGTTAGCAGAATTTAAAACCAGGTCTTACCAGATTTAAAAACACAGATACTGGATAGTGATATTCAGAACCAGCAAAGAACACACACACAACGATTGAAGTTTTCTCTAAAGAGCTTATGAATGCAATAGTGGAGATGTGCAGATACCTAATGAAAATGGCACATTTATGCTCAAGCAAATTGTGCAGAATAATTAAAAACTTATTAGCTGTGCTTGGTTTTGGCTTCCATTTTGCAAACGGGATGTGGCAATGCTGGTTCTTTCATGGCACCCAGAAGCCCAATTTGGCTGTCAGGTATGACCTTGGCTAGTACAGAATACGTATCATTACTTCATATACAATTTGTTGGTATATGAAATCTTTCAATATTGGAGGCTTTTGGGGAGAAGTAGTAAGAGGAGACCTTGGTAATCAGGAAGTTTATAATTACTGAATAAAGCAATTGAAAGTTATAGGAAATCACGTGGAGGCTGGGCTCCTCCTATTGGGGCAGGGAGCACAGCAAGGGGCTGGGAAGCAGAATGAGTGGCTGATTTCAGTTAGCATTGGATTTTCAGGTTCATGGGGACAAATTTGGCATACTTCTTCCCCAGTTTCGAGTATAATATGAGCCCCAGCACCAGGGAAATGACTGACTTGGGGCCTTTCTGCTATTAATGTTGTCTTTATAAAAGCATGAGCATTCTTTTCTGTTTTGGAATGAATCACTTGTTTCATGAGATTATTTGGCAAGGCATTGTAGGGGGCCCTTTATAGATTTTGCTTGGAAAAAGAAATGCACTTGAAGTTTGTACTTTGTCCTGTACTCTTTGAACTGCTATACACCCAATCCATGACAACAGTGTGTAATGAAAGAGGAGTGTACCAAAGGTGACAAGATTATACACACTGATTATTTGGTTCAAACAAGCCATTCCAGTGTGTTTAAAATTCATTCAGACCCATTCTTCCAGAAACCTTGCAAGAGAATAATAATTTTTCAAATTTGGAAAGGAAGAGAATCTGAGAGCAGAGAGATAGCACCTCATCTTCCACCCTCCCTCACTCCACCCTCTCTCTTTTAACACGACACAGAAGGAAGAAAGACTCAACTGAAAAATATAATCTATATCAATTTAACAAGTTCACTGCAGGAAGCACTTTCACTTGTTGAAGAAAAAGATAGGACCAAGTGAAAATGGTAGAGGAAAGACAAGGTGTATTGAGGAATATAAGATGATCTTTGAGAGGTCCTAGCCAAACAAAACAGTGTCACAAAGACAATAACTCCTCCGCCCCTGACTGTGATCTTCTCTGAATAAAAAGTGACTTGCTGTCTGCATTAAAGTTCATCATAAATCTTTGAGAGAAGACTCTTGGAATAAGAGGCAGTCTAGACAGTGCCTGAGAACTAACATTATAGAACTTGCTGGCCTTTCTTTTCCTTAATGGTCAGTCTGAAAAAAAATTATGGTGTTGAATATTATTTCCTAGTACTTCAATTTTTCCTATAAAAATAAGCCCAGTAAGAACTAACATGACAGTTACCAAAAAAGCATGCTTCCCTACCACCTGTATAATAAATGGTATAAATACATTGTTTAGAACAATGAGTTCATGCTCATTCTGATCCTCCTAGGCTACTGTATTAAAATCAAATAAAGGGTAACGGACTTCCCTCATGGTTTAGAGATTTAGATCTTGATTTTTTAAACTCATTTTGTGGATTTTTTTCCCCCAAATCATCAAGCTTCTAAATATCTAATAAGAAACATCCACTTACTATTTCCCAAAGAGATATGGGTCTATAGGACCCTTTCTTTCCTAGCTTCATAACTACTGATCTCATTCAATCGTATTTAATGCCTAAAGAGAGTTAATAGGTTGACAGTGGCAGCAAAGACAACACTCCATACAAAACCCTACAGAAGAGCTAGTTGCCACTTAAATGTAATTTGAAATTCAACATCCTCTTTAATGTTCAGCAGCTGAAAACTGTCTCTGACTCCATTTACCTTGACCTTAAATGAATGTGGATTATTTCCAGAGATCTGGATAACACCAGGAAATGATAACATTGGTGAGAGCCAGTAATAGAAAAGGACCATACCTATACCTACACCCATAATTATACTTATAACTCTACCTATTCTTATTCCAATTCCTATAGCTTCTTGAGGGTATATCTGGTTCTCTTTTGGATCCTTAAAACTGCCACAGTCTACTCAATAAAAATTGTGGAATCTGTGAATATATTGCTCTTCCAGAATTAAGAATGAATTATGATGACCACAGAAAGTGGCATAATACCAATTTGCTGTCACAGTTACCAATAACAAGGCTTACATTGTTTTAAGGGAAAGGATTATTTATTATAATGGATCACCTAGTATGTACTAAGTCCTGTCTTCATTTCTATTTTAATTGAACATCATAAAATTGATATTTATAGTTGATACTATTTTTTCTATTTCAAACAATATGATCAGAAGTCAACGAATATATTTAGGTATTAGAAAGTCAAAATGGTGAAATGACACCTATTAAAACCTTTTTAATTTATGAGCCAGTTGAGCCAGGTAGGACGTACTAGATGAACTGAGATGATTCTGGGTCAGGCGCATGCAAGGTGAATCTAGGTATTCTCAGAGGAGTGAGGGCACTCATCCAGTGTCCTTAGAGAAAAGTCTCTTACGAAGCTCTAAATTAAACATCCAAAGATACAGAATCAGGGCATCCAGAGCCAGAGTGTGAAAAAGCAAATAAAAAAGGAGAGTCAGATGACCTGTTTCTGTGGACATTCCTCAGGATCTATGGATTTCTTTACAATATATGTGAGTCATTCCGTCATGTTATTGTTGGAAGAGAGATAATTTTAGTTTTATGTGTGGAAACGAATGTGCTGCATTCTTTCTGAAAAAAAAAAGTGGGTTCCTTGATTCACATGTAGTCATCGTTAAGCTGTCTCTAAAGTTCACACTTTTAAAATATCCATAATAACTCTCTAGCCAAACCGTCAGAATCTCTGAAAGAATCACGAAATTTTAAAATGACCTTGAAAATATGTATTAACTCAAATGCTATTCAGATTGTACTGAATAAGAAAAGCATGATAAAACTTGCTAATGCCAAAAAAAGGAGTTAACTTTTCAGAGAATTTCTCTGATACAGAAGATATAAAGAATTAATAAGTAATTAATTGTTTTAGTTACTGAAGTGTTTAATTTCCTACTCACATTCTTATACATTAGAATATTTCAAGTCAAATTGTGCTATTTAACAATGTGTAATTCCATGTATAAACAAAAGTAGTCGATATGGATATAAAATAAGTATCAGAAGAGTTCACACATTAATTCTACAGAATCCCAAGTCTAAATAGGACACTAAATTTGATGTGGCTACATCACTGGCTAGCTGTAAACTCAGTCTATTTCACCTTTATAGAAGTCTCTATGGATATTTTCTGGTGCTTCCTTAACTAATGTTTAGTATGATGGAGATACCAGACAATTGGAAAGAATATGACCTATTATGAGGGAAGTCCCAAAACTTAAGACTCAAATGGCAATTTGAAATTGTCAATCCATAAGCCACATGTGCAGCATCATGCTCTTGGTCTAGGAATGGAATCAGCCCACTGGGTGGATGGGGATCCACCACTATGTAATGAGAACCAGGAATTCAGAGACTCAACTGAGAGTTCCCATAAAGTCAGGCTGAGGCAGCCATCTTGACAATGTCTAACTTGAGTGGACAAAGCCAGTCTACAGAGAGAACAATGATGCTTCCATGAACAATAACAACAACAAAAGACACCAAAGCCCATGAGGTTCTAGCAAAAGGGGCAAAGGGGGAAAGAATCATTGCTTTAACTCTAATGACTTCCCAGTTTCAGATTTATCTCTTCATGGGTATTGACCATATTCAAATCCTTGAATTGTATGACTTACCCCTTTTGTTAGCTTAAGTCAGTTTCATTTTAGTATAACCAAACAGTTCCTGATCAGAATGTCAGCTTCACAAAAGTGGAGGCATTGCCTATTTTAACAATGACTTAAGAGCCACACTTAGCAATAAACAAAGATTTTTGAATGAAATGACTACACAGAGAGAAACAAATTGCACCAAAGGAATCTGAGAAGGATAAGGTACATGAAGGTAGAAGTGAAAAAAGGCCTTCAATCCTGGGTAGGACTTACGTAACAAGAGAAGTTTTAGGCCAACGGTGACACCAGTAAAATGTTTCAGATTTGTATTTAACCAACATTTAGTATGCACCTATGACCCAGGAGTGGTACTAAGGGATTTTAGACATAATTAACAGAGTAGATCACTTTGCAGTTATGCCTCAGTGCCTTAATCTTACCTTAAAAATACTATCTTCCTTTGCCAATTCTAGGTCCCAGAAGGCTTGTCTTTAAGTCTCCACCGAGACGTGATCATAAAGTAGCATATGAAAAAGAATGGCTCACAAGTCAGTATGGGATAACATTGCTCAAGGCCACCAACTCTGAAACTACAGGCTGCCTACCCTGGTCATTGTAGCATTTTATATATATTTCAAATTAACAGGGATAGAAGTGAGCCTAGAAAAAGCAGAGGACAACAAGAAATAAAAGTTTACCTTATGTGAAGAAATATTAAGTTTAAGAATACGCTGATACATATATCTACTTGTATGAGAACATTTAAATTATTTACATGCAGGTGCCCCTATGAAACATGCAAAAAAGTCCTGAAGATAAATGAAGCAGAGTAAATATATGAGTACTTTGTGAAGTAAAAAGTCTCTGTATGAACACAAGGCACTTTTATTGTTATATATTATTTTGATATGCAATAAAATATTCATCACTGAATGAGAGACATGGAAGGAAAAGCTGTGTGTAATGCAATTTGACTTTCAAACTTGGCTGACATGTCTGCTACTCCTGAGCTATGATGGTAGTAGTAGCAATCACACGTATGTATGAATGCCAAATAACGGAAATTACATTACAGAACAGAAGATGAATGCTCTTTGGTGGGAATGAATCAGCTCTTTAGAAAGTATATATAGTATGAAATAAGTCAATCGGAGAAAAGCAATCATCATATAGTTTCACTCATACGTGGAATATAAGAAATAGTGAAAGAGATTATAAGGGAAAGGAAGGAAACTGAGTGGGGAAAAATTAGAGAGGGAGACAAACCATGAAAGACTCCTAACTCTGGGAAACAAACAAAGGGTTGCAGAAGGGGATGTGGGTGGGAGGATGTGGTAACTGGGTGAGGTGATGGGCACTAAGGAGGGCACCTGATGGTGTGAGCACTGGGTGTTATACTATATGTTGGCAAACTGAATTTGAATAAATTTTTTTTAAAAAGAATTGTATGCCATATAGTATTGTATGCCAAGGGAAAGGAAAAATTAAAAGCAGTTTAGAAACTGGGCTTCATGTGAAGGATGACAAGTGTCCCCAGGAGAGGCTTCCAGGCTCTCTCCATTGGATCTTTGGTAGGGGTAAATAAGAAGAAAGAAAGCAATATAAGTAGTCTGATTCTGGTTACTCAAAGTAGCTCAGGAGAGCTCTGTGGCTCATAAGAGAAAGGATAAAGCACTGTACTTGTAACTGGGAACTACAGAGAGGCCAGATCTTTCATCTGGCAGAGAAGGCAAGGTGAATGGAGGCATGAGGAGACCAAGGAGTTTCAGCACCATCTCCCTGAGTGGTTAGTTAGTTAGTCAGGTCCATGTTAAGAGAATATGGATCTTAGAGATGGAGAGCCTCATGTTCCACTCAACTCTATCACTTGTGGACTGTATTGGCCCAAGAAAGACATTTAATTTCTTAGACTTGGTTTCTTCATCAGAAAAATGATAACAATAATACTTTTCACCCTAAGCAAGGAATTCTCAAAGTCAAAAGAGCTCAACTTTATGGTCAACTAATATACGACAAAGCAGGAAAGACTATCCACTGGAAAGAAGACAGTCACTTCAATAAATGGTGCTGGAAAAATTGGACATCCACATGCAGAAGAATGAAACTAGACCACTCTCTTACACCATACACAAAGAAAAACTCAAAATGGATGAAAGATCTAAATGTGAGACAAGAATCCATCAAAATCCTAGAGGAGAACACAGGCAACACCCTTTTTGAACTCGGCCACAGTAACTTCTTGCAAGATACATCTATGAAGGCAAGAGAAACAAAAGCAAAAAATGAATTATTGGGACTTAATCAAGATAAAAAGCTTCTGCACAGCAAAGGAAACAGTCACCAAAACTAAAAGACAACCTACAGAATGGGAGAAGATATTTGCAAATGACATATCAGATAAAGGGCTAGTGTCCAAGATCTATAAAGAACTTATCAAACTTAACAGCAAAGAAACAAACAATCCAATCATGAAATAGGCCAAAGACATGAACAGAAATCTCACAGAGGAAGACATAGACATGGCCAACAAGCACATGAGAAAATGCTCCGCATCACAGGCCATCAGGGAAATACAAATCAAAACCACAATGAGATCCCACCTCACACCAGTGAGAATGGGGAAAATTAACAAGGCAGGAAACAACAAATGTTGGAGAGGATGCGGAGAAAGGGGAACCCTCTTGCACTGTTGGTGGGAATGTGAACTGGTGCAGCCACTCTGGAAAACTGGGTGGAGGTTCCTCAAAGAGTTAAAAATAGACCTGCCCTACGACCCAGCAATTGCACTTTTGGGGATTTGCCCCAAAGATACAGATGCAGTGAAATGGCAGGACACCTGCACCCCAATGTTTATAGCAGCAATGTCCACAATAGCCAAACAGTGGAAGGAGCCTCGGTGTCCATCGAAAGATGAATGGATAAAGAAGATGTGGTCTCTGTATACAATGGAATATTCCTCAGCCATTAGAAACGACAAATACCCACCATTTGCTTCGATGTGGATGGAACTGGAGGGTATTATGCTGAGTGAAATAAGTCAGTCGGAGAAGGACACACATTATAAGGTCTCATTCATTAGGGGAATATAAGAATTAGTGAAAGGGAATAAAGGGAAAGGGGAAAAAATGAGGGAAAATATCAGTGAGGGTGACAAAACATGAGAGACACCTAATTCTGGGAAACGAACAAGGGGTAGTGGAAAGGGAGGTGGGCGGGGTTTTGGGGGATTGGGTGATGGGCACTGAGAGGGGCACTTGGCGGGATGAGCATTGGGTGTTATGCTATATATTGGCAAATTGAACTCCAATAAAAAATTTTTTTTAAAAAAGAGCTCATAATACTTGGAAAACCACTTTCAAAATAGGTGTTATAAAATCCATCACTGAGCAAAAATCCTTTGAGGAGTCCAAGGGCAAGTTTGGGATCAAGCAGTTTGGGAAATGGCAGGAAAAGGGGGCACACTCCCAAATAATTCCAGGGAAGCTTTAGCTCATAGCCCTTCTGTCTTCCCATGTACACTAACCACTCGATGAACCTCAGGCTTTGTTGGCCACTTGGAGACACATTTTCTTAATTTTTTAAAATTTTTTTTTAATTTTTATTTATTTATGATAGTCACACAGAGAGAGAGAGAGAGGCAGAGACGTAGGCAGAGGGAGAAGCAGGCTCCATGCACCGGGAGCCCGACGTGGGATTCGATCCCGGGGAGACACATTTTCACTTTCAGAACTCCCCTCATTATTCATATTAACCCAATTTCTCCCCTTTGGCTTAAAAATATTGATGGGGGGCAAGGAAAGAGGGAAAAGACAATAGCAGTACTCAAGCATTTTTCTTGGCCGTGGTCTCTAAAGAATGCCCTTGTCTTAACCTTACCCTCTTGGATTTTATGAATTCTCTCCAGACACGAAGGTGTCTTATCCCTCCCTCTGCAGGTCTGCACTCAGCTCACCCTGGGGAATCTCCTCCCAGAAATCCAGGACTTAGTGAGTAAAGAGGAATCTCCATGGTGCCCTGGGTGGTGGATGTGGCAGCTCTCATTCTTATGTTGCAAATGAATAAGTTTGGAGCTAAAAGATTGAGTGACTGATTCAAAGAACCACACTATGAGTCACTGTTGAAGTTGAACATGGAATCTAAATCTCTTCAATTTGGACTCAAAGTTCAATGAGGTCTTACTGAGGCCCAGAAACTCCCCAGGATGCTCACTAGTCTCAATAGTTGTTGGAGGAATTTGCTTTGTATATCCTGGTTTGAGGAACAGAGGAAAATTTACATGTCCCATATTAATTGTATATCTGGTGGACAGAAGAAAACCTTTCAAGGAATTAGAATGAGGAAACCTTCTGTTCTAAAAGCCACAAAGAGCTGATCAATACATTTCGTCTATCTGCAAGTACAACTGACCACAAATAGATGAGACCAGTATATTCTTTCATCCCTTTCTCCAAATTATGTTCTGGCTGTGACATACTCAGGAAACCACACCATATTCTCTTCATCCACCCTCCCTTGCTCTCTGTGCTTTCCTAATGACCTGCCTCAGATTGTGTCCATTGCTACTGAGCATCAGGCAACAGAAGATTCTCATCCACACTAACCTGGCTCAGCCCTCCTGCAGACCCTCCTGTGCATCTTCACTTCAACAGTGTATGACAGATAACCATTAGGTTCTTGGGATGCAACAATGAACAAAGTAGGTACAATCCCCACATAAAAATATAACAGGTAAAAAAATAAATAAATAAATAAATAAAATATAACAGGTAGAGGCTGTCAATGGGGAAAAGGGATAGGGGTCAAAAGGTCTGGTGTGTGTTTGTGTGTGTGTGTGTGTGTGTGTGTGTGCATGCACACATGCAAGCTCACATGTACACTATTTTACATAGGGTCGTCAGCAAAGATAAGAACTGAGTGGGCACCACAGAAAGTAAAGGAGTAAGCCAGTTGGAGTAGAGTGTTCTAGGAAAACTCATACATTCCAAGCACACTGGTACAGAGAACAGGCAGTAGACAATGAGGCTGGGGAACCATGAGGGAGAGCCTAAGTAACAGGAACTGTCAGAGATTCGTTCCATGGAAGGCTAGAGGATTGTGTAAGCCTTTAAGGACTTCAAATATCATTTTGGAAATTCAAACTTCAGATGGGAAGCCATTGGGAGATGGTTTTAGGTTGTTGGTCCCCGCCGCCCCCACTGCCAGTAGATGGTTTTGAGCATAGAGTTAAGTGATCTGCTTGAGTAGAAATACTGTGGCTACTGAGTGGAGAAGAGATAGTTGGGCAGGAAGTCAGTCATGTACAAGTGGTCCAGGTGATATGGGATGGTGACTTGGACTTGTGCGTTTGAGGTCAAGACGGTGAGAAGAGGCTGAGTGGGGCTTTGCTAAGACTGAGCTAACTGGAGTTGATGGCAAGTTGGGTGTTGCAGTATGAGAACAAGAGAGGAGCCAAGGAGGACATGGTAACTCTGGGCCTGCTCCAGCAGGGACCTTCAGTCCCTGCCTGAAACAGGGGCAGTCCTGCGGCAATAGGTCTCTGTGAAAATTCAAGAGTTCTATTTTGGAGCTGGTAAGTTTGTTGCACCTGCTCAACATCCAAACAGAAATGCCATATAGGCATCAAGAGCAGGAGAAATGAGGCCAGCAAAAAAGGCTGAGAGGTGCAATCAGTGAGCTCAAGAATAAGTGAGACCTGGGATTAATTAACTGGGAGACATGTGGACTGTTTATTTTAAGTTGCTGTAGAGCACCGTAGGATTTTCTTTTTTAAATTTTTTTAAAAATTTATTTATTCATGATAGACATAGAAAGGGGCAGAGAGAGAGAGAGAGGCAGAGACACAGGCGGAGGGAGAAGCAGGCTCCATGCCAGGAGCCCGATGCAGGACTTGATCCCGGGACTCCAGGATCACGCCCTGGGCCAAAGGCAGGTGCTGAACCACTGAGCCACCCAGGGATCCCAGGATTTTGCTTTTTAATGAAAAAAAGTTGTTTTTCTTACTCTAAGAAGAATATGAAGGGTTTTTTTTAAGTTATAAAATACCCCAAAAAGGTAAGATAAGAATCAGAATATTTAATATTCAGTTTACAGCCATTGCCTATTTTTTCCTAAATGTTCATGTATGCACATGCACATGTAATAATTATTGTTACAATGTTTACTGAGGGCTTGTCATGCGCATGGCAGGCGCTGTGTATGTATTTACACGCACCTGTCTCACTTCTCACTGCTACATGTCCGAGAGATCCTGCAGTTACCCTCCTCCTAGAGCTGTCCTTGTGGTAGAGGTGTCACTGGAACTCGGGTTTTTTTAATTCCAGAACCGGGTTTCTGCTCATTACTATACTCTTAACCCTTACTAGAATTGCCATTAAAATGTGCATATTGAGCAACAGAAGCTTGCATTCAGTGCTAGTGGGATTGCAAAATGGTGCATCCACTCTGGAAGACAGTTTGGTGGTTTCTCACAAAGCTAAACATACTCTTACCATACAATCCAGTAATCAAGTTCATCGTATTTACTCAAATTTAAAATGTTTGTCCATGCAAGAACCTGCACATTGATATTTATAGCAGCTCTATTCATAACTGCCAAAACTTGGAAGCAACCAATGAAAAGGCAAAGAAGACACTTAAATATATATTACTAGGTGAAAAAAGCCTACCTGAAAAGGCTACATATTGTTCGATTCCAACAATACGATGTTCTGAAAGGCAAAATTAGAGACTATATAGAGAGCAATGGTTTTCAGTGGTTTGTGGAGAAGGAGGGATAAGCAGGGGGAGCACCGGGAATATTTAGGACAGTGAAATTATTCTGCACGATACCATAATGGTGATACATGTTACACATTTGTTAAAGCTATAGAATGTAGGGGCGTCTAGGTGGCTCAGTCATTAAGCATCTGCCTTCGGCTCAGGTCATGATTCCAGGGTCCCAGGATCAAGCCTTACATTAGGCTTCCTCCTCAGCGGGGAGTCTGCTTCTGCCTCTCCCTCTGCTCTTCTCTCCCACCCATGCCCTGTCTCCCTCAAATAAATAAATTAAATCTTTTTTAAAAAGCTATAGAATGTATAACAGTAAATGTGAACCTTAATGTAAGCCCTGTGATTTGGGTGATAACTATAATCACTGATTATAACAATGAGAGAGCTACAGGGTCAGGGCCTTCACAGAGAGCTGGAGGCACCTGGAGGGCAGAGGATGGGACCAAAGAGGACTATTCTCCAGCCTCATGATCCAATGGAATTTGCCTGGCTCAGTTTTAGACTACAGTTTGAACCCCTTCCTTCTTTCTTACTTCTCCCGTCTGGAATGGGGATGTCTATCCTATACCTCATCCGTCATATTTTGGAAGCACCACGCCTGTCTGCTTTCACAGGTTCACAGCTGGAGAGGAATTTACCCTCAGGATGAATCATACCTCAAGCCTTATACATATCTGATTTAGATGATATTTAGATGTGACTTTGGACTTGAGACTCTATGTTGAAATGTGTTAAGACTTGGGGTGGATGTTGTGTTGGAATGAATGCATTTTACATATGAGAAGGACATGAATTTGGAGGGTCAGAGGTGGAAGGCTTTGGACTAAATGTTTGTGTCCCCTCAAAATTTGTACGTTGAGGTGCTAATGCACAATATAACTGTATTGAAACATGGCGTCTCTAGAGAGTAATTAAGGTTGAATGAGGTCATAAGAGTGGGACTTCTGATAGGATATGATAGGATTCATGTCCTTAAAAGAGATGACAGAGAGCTGTGTGTGTGTGTGTGGGGGGGGGGGCTGTGCGTGTAAGCACATGCACACACCTGTAGAGGAAAGGCCATGTGAAGGTGCAAGATGGTGGCCATCTGCAAGCCAGGAAGAAGATCCTCACCAGGAATCAAATCATCTACACTTTGACCTTAGACTTTCCAGCCTCCAGAACTATGAGAAATAAATTTCTATTGTTTGTCACACAGTGTATGGTATTTTGTTACAGCAGCCCCCGTGGACTAATGAAGTGTCCAATATTTTTTATTCAGCTCTTTAAGAGTTTGAACTGCGTTTTTATATTTATTTATTTATTTATTTATTTATTTATTTATTTATTTATTAATATATACAATGGTATTTGGAGATAGGGTCTTTGGGAAGTCACTATGGTTAGATGAGGTCATGAGGGTATAGTCCTCACAATGGGATTAGCTTTCTTAAGAGAAGAGACACCAGAACTTGCTCTCTCTGTGAACACACGAAGAAGAGACATGTGACCGCACAGCAAGATGACTCCAAGCCAAGAGAAGAGGCCTCAGAATGAAATCTATATTGACGGAACCCTGATCTTGAACCTTACAGCCTCGAGATCTATGAGAAAAAAATGTCTATTGTTTGAACCAACCAATCTGTGGCATCCTGTTACAGCAGCCTAGATGACTATGACACAAATTATGATTTTCCTCAAGTAATGGATACCTTTATGGAGAAATCTTTTGATAACATTTTCGACAATGTCCATAGAATAAATTCTTAGAACTAAAATGCATGCATGCTTCCTGTGCTGCTCACTGCCAACCATCCTCTAAAACCTTGGGACCATTTCGGAGTCTTGATGCAATGTAAGCACATGCTCCTTCCCATGCGTGCTCACCAAGGTTTTGAGTTGTTATTTTTTACATTACATTTATTACAATTCTGAAAGTGATCATGGCATCTCATCAATTATTCTATTTGCATTTCTTTGATTATTAGTGAATATTTCAAACGTTTTCATTCCATTCTTTTTTGCAATCATATCCCAGTGACTAAGAATCTAGATTGCACTTCTTACTTCTAACACTGTCTTGTTAAATGTCTTGTCTCATTTCCTCTCTTACGGATGATCCACAAAGTCGTGAGGTCAGCCTGTCTCCCTCTAAGAGTCAGAAGACTATCAAAGCTGACACAGTAGGGATGGAATTGGGACAAAGCTCCTGCGACTGGTCCCCCCCCCCTTTGTATTTATAACGTTATACACAGCAGAAGGACATCAGGGAGGTACCAATGTCGACTTCTACTCCCAAGTGGAGTCTCTGAACAAATGCATACCAATCAGGACAGGAGCAAAGCTATAGAAGCCTATGGGGAACCGGAAAGAGATTCAGATGGGATTAAGTTGAAAGAAAGTAAGAACAAAGCAAGTGTTTAATAAGTGAATAAATGAATGAACGGAAGTTGCTTTCATCTTTTGGCACTTATTTGGCACTAAAGAGTTTAGAACATAAGAGAGTTTCAGGGTTTTTTGTTTTGTTTTGTTTTTTGTTTTTGTAAGAAAGCCTATTTTTTTTTTTAAATTAGTAACATTTAAGGAAACGATAATAAAAGTTAGGACTTACACATTTGTAAATATATTTATAGCCATAATTTACTATTCTTGTCATTATTGCTGTTGTTGTTATCCATAGCAAGGAAGTTGAGATAATCGTTACAGTTTAATCTGCATACTAGCTATCACAATTACATATTGGTTACAGTATCATTTATTGAGTATCTACCACATGTCAGACGTGAAGTACTTTAAAAACATGATCTCATTTGATTAAAATCTAGCTCTAGAACTCTGAAATATCAGGGTAGGCGGTGTGGAGAAGTATTTTCATCAAGTTCCTTTAGCAAAATATAAGAAATAATGGAGCCCTTGGCTGAATGATCACAACTCCAAAATTCTCTTAAGATTTTGAAAAGAAGAGAGTATAAAGTCAACTCAGCCTCTTAGAGGATCAGAGATTCCCTTTAGGTGAGAAACAAAATACACATCCAGGGACCCTGGCTGTCCCAGGAGGCTCTAGGCTAGTTCCCGAGGGGGCTGTGCTCCAGGGCCGAAGAGAATGCAGCGAAGATAAAGGCTAGCTTTCAAAGGCTTGAGAGAAAGCACCCCATTCACTCATGTTTAAAGTGCTCAGGCAACTTTGAGAGAAGGAAGACCAGCAGCAGTGCAAGGAAACTGAGGCAGCTCCAGGGCAGGTAAAACAGCCACTGGGTGGGGATCTCAAGCCACAGGTGAGAGACACTCAGGGAAGGAGGACTTGCTGGTGAGTAAGCGCCACACAGGTAGGGGCGAACAGAGAATAGATGAAAGGCAGAAACGAGAATATGCAAGGAAATATAAACAGGAATGACAAGTAACCCAGTACATTCTTGTTGAAGGAAAGAGTGATTGAAGGGGAGTTCCGGTGGCAAAAACTGGATGAGCTAGGAGCCCAAATCCACTGGACACTCAAAACCTCCTGGACATTCATTGTCTGAGGTGAAGCCAAAGTCAAACACACACTTTGGAGCAAATTCCTTTTCTTTAAGTAGATATATGCACAGAAGGTTAGAAGTCTTTATCCTGGGATCCCTGGGTGGCTCAGCGGTTGAGCGTCTGCCTTCGGCCCAGGGCGTGATCCTGGAGTCCTGGGATCGAGTCCCACGTCAGGCTCCCGGTGCATGGAGCCTGCTTCTCCCTCTGCCTCTGTCTCTGCCTCTCTCTCTGTGTCTCTCATGAATAAATAAATAAAACCTCAAGAAAAATAAAAAACTTTAAAAGAAGTCTTTAGCCTTAAAATGGGCTGGATGCTTGCTCCCTGCTGGCTAAGACTCTGACTGGCAGGTAGCATGGTCTGTTATAAGAGGGGCCAAGCAGTTTCCTTCAGTTGGTTTGTACAGTAGCTCAACTATCAAATAAACCAGAGCATAACACTGGAAATAAAAAAATTCCCTCAAATCGCAGTTGCTTTTCTCATGCGTGTAACTCAATTATTGCTTCATTTTTAAGCCGTATGAGTCTTAGGAAATGTGGTCATAAATGAAAGTTACTGAGTTGTCTTGTGAAATGAGTATTTATTAAAAGTTTGTGGGGTTTGTTTTTTTGTTTTGTTTTAAACCACTGGCTTCCAGAGTCTCCTTGTCTGGAGTTCAGTTTCCCTGTGGGGAAAATAAGGGTTTATTTTCTTGCTATCACCCTTTTAAGTATGAGGAGGTTCAAATAATTCCCAGCCACCAAAGGCTAAACTCCCATTCCACTTAATCATGTTTGCTCTTGCTGTTTAACTCCTATTTGTCATTTCCCTCCACCCCAGACTTACTCTTTCCAGCCTTCAAAGCCCTCCAGAGCAAACAGCCACCCAAGCTTGGGTCTTTCTTATCTGTCTGCCATGCCACGTACTTGTCTTCCTTGGGATGCTGTCAGCTGTCCCAAGATTCATTGGTGTAAGCCATAAAGCTTTTCAGCTCCAACTTTTTAAATACATTCTTTATGTATCAGAGAAGGTGTAGATTACTTAGTATTTAAATGTTACCTTTGGTGTGCATTATCTTTCCTTCCAACTTCTCATTGTTAAGATTTCATTTTTCTTTTTTCTTTTTTTGATTTCATTTTTCTATAGCAATCTTAGGTTCACAGCAATGCTGAGGAGAAGGTACAGAGATTTCTCATGTAGTGCCTGGGCCCACACTGTAGAGCTTCCCCTATTATCAATATTTGTTATGACTAATGACTACACTGACACATTATAATTACCAAATGTCCACAGTTTACTGAATGGTTTGCTCTTGGTGTTAGACATTCTGTGAGTTTGGATGAATGTATAATGACATGTATCCACCATTATGATATCATGTGAAGTAGTGTCACTGTCCTAAAAATCCTCCTATTGATCGCTCCCCCTGTCCCCCCAGCCCCCCGACCCCCGCAGCATTTGGTGGTGTCTGTGTTCTGGATTTTGGCCATTCTAATAGGTGTATAGTGGTCTCTCATTATTGTTTTAATTTGCATTTCTCTAACGACATATGGTGTCATTATTATAACATGCCAGGAGGAATCATGGCTGGATATATAAATCTGGCAATTTTTCAAATTATTGAAGAAATGGGAATGGATGGGTTTCTAAAAGAGAACACTCAGCATGAGAAGAGTTTCAGGGCAGAATGTTACCAGACAACCCACATGGAGAGGCAAAGGAGCACACGGAAACCAGAAGGAGGAGCAGGAGCAGAGCAAGGACAGCACAGGAAGCAAAGTGCAGAGACACGCTCCAATTCTTGGGGCTGGAAGTCAGCATAAAGATGCTTCTTGCTTTTCAAAGAGCGAAAGGCATTTCTAAATTACTCTGGGCCGCAGGCAGTATGTCTTTTGCATATAAAAAGCATCATATGGTAGAGCATAGGGTTTATTGATATTGATCTGTTGCCTTCCTTTTCTATCTGAACACAATTTGAGCTATCACCCATGACCAAACAACAAGACACTTCGTGTATCAAGTGACACGAGTGCATGACATCTCTACCTAACACAGAGCAGTGAAGCTAAACGTGTTTTTCAAACTTCAGTATCCTGAGAATCTACTGATATTTCATACATCGCCATAACAATATGTAATTGTAAAGAAAAAACATTAAAACAGAGGTCAAGTTGTTACATTTTTCATATAGATTAATATGGAAAAAATAGAAGGTGCTGGTTAACCATGGCAGTTGGAAAGAACTTAAAATTTTTTCACCAAATGCATCAGAAACTAGTATAGGGAGATGTACAGATTTTGAAGTCAGACAGATTTAGGATTGGGGCTTAACTCCACTATTTACTTATTTGCTACTTCATGACCCTAGATAAACTATTCATGTTCTCTAAAGCTCATTTATTCACCCTTAAAATGCAATCAAAATAGCTTTGTTACTAACATAATTGGACAATATTTGAGGTTTTAATTTATGTTTTTTTTATTTTTTCTTGTATGTGGCTGATTGCTGATGGGGCTCTGAAATTAATTTTCTACTTCTCCTTTTAATAATAGAACCACATCTTCCACAGGGGTTTTAGCTAGGATCATGGCAGCCAGCTCCTGGCTGTGCCTTGCCTGTCTTATCGCTAGGGGTGGCCATATTCAGTTCAGGGCAAAGGGAATGAGCAGAGGTGATGTGTGTAACTCCAGGTCAACACCTTAGCTATGCCTACCCTAAATTCTGCTTCCTGCTGGCTGGAAGATAGCATAGTTAAACCCGTAGTCTTGGATCCAGAGATGGAAGCCACATGTTCTGGGTGATACCATTGACCCCTTAGTGTACAAGCTGGCTGGGAAACCTACTGATTTTTGAATTGTTTTATGAAAGAGAGACAGAAACTTCTATTTATTTAAGCTACTATCTTTGGGGATTGCTTTGCCTACTGATTAATACTCATTTTTATCTTTGCTCCCCCAAATCATGTTAATTCATAGTACTATTGTCTCAGAGGAAATTTGTGACCAACTTGTTTTTTTAATTTTTCTCCCCAAAGCTTAATTCCTTAGAACTTGGAGGATTTGGGGAGGAAACAAAAATAACAACAACAAAAAGAGATTCTTTGGTAGAGAAAGAAAGGTGACTTACAAAAACAGCAGGAAAGTGAGGTTGTCAACTCCCTCTTCCCACCTTCAGCCAGGGATAAAAAATATTTTTTCTGGGGTTGAGGGAAAAAAAGGAGACTTTTATAGCCCAGATCATGGCATGGGATCTCTTAGTAGGAGAGACAAACAGAACCTATACCACTGAAAGATTTGATGTCCAGAGGATGGCCCTGAACAACAGAATCTGTTGGACCAGGAAGGATACTTCAGACCATGGAAAGGAAAGATTAAGCACATTCTATGTCAAACAGCCCCTATCCTTTCACCTCCGTGCTTTGGTGATACTTAAGAGTTGGAACTGGGTGCTACCAAGGGGATTGAGGAGAAGGCCACACAGAGTGTGACAGATTAATTTTCTACCAGTCCAGAAGCATGACAAGGTCAGTGACATAAATCAGGTGGAGTTATAGAAGAAAAAGTGATCATTCCTTTCACATTTAATTTTGACAAGATTTTGACATCCTCCACCTAGATGAAATGAATTAACAAATACAATATGCATTATACAGTGTTCATTTCCTCTGAGCTTTATACTGATCATCTGCTTTATGCTAATGAGCAAAGTATGAAAGCTTTTGAGATACAGTCTCTGTTCCTTCATCCAAGAAATTCAGGTCAGTGAAGGGGAGCAAAATGGGTACAAAGTTTTCTATAAAGAACTGTGGACTCAGAGAAGGAGGAAAAACATCTCTGCCTTGGAGAGCTGACCACTTCAAATCAAAGTGATATTTGAACTAGACATTGAAGCAGAAGTATAAGCAGGGGGAACAGAAGGAGAGGATCCATTCTTTACCCTGACTCCACACTGTTCAATGATACATAGGTGGCAGGTGGCCACAGGATTCTCAAGACCATCACCAGAGAAGCAGGAGCAACACCAGGATTGAAAACAGCACTAGAAAGAGAGAGAGATGGGCAGAGATATGATGAACCGGCAGCCTGGTTTCCCCACAAGCCTTACTCTCCTCTGTGAAATCCTGGCCTTACTTGTGCTTTAAAGATAAATATAAATTGTTCAGGTGGAAAGTGGGGTAGAACAGATAGATAAATTAATAAGGAGAAAAGGCCTGGTGTTGGGAGGATGGTGAGCAGCTGTGGTATCTAGGAGCTGGAGCCAGAGATGGGGAAGATGGAGGGATGGATGGAAGGCAGTTGTGAATCACTGGTCCATCCGGGGCATTCCGCTGACTTTAGCCAACCAGGGTGGGTCATCCACAGTATGAAAACAAAATTTGTTAGTTGTGAGGCCTGTGTTCATCAGGAGTCCACCCAAGGCCTCCTCCATGTGCCACCCACTTTCCTCCAGTTATCTCTCCTCTGGACCAGTGGATCAGTGGATTCCCTTCACATCTGCTTTTGGAAGGAACTCCAGCCTCATCTGGATTGCACTGGAGTCAGGTTGAATAAATAATCACATGGGTTATATGAAGTGCTCATCATGTAGCCTGGGAGACACATGGCCAGAAACCACTGGAAATCAGGGCCAGTGGGGAACTGCGTGCAGTCTCTTAGGGCCTCACTTTAACAATATTTCTCATACAAAAGGAAGAAGGAGAGGAAAGACAACAAAGCCCCACATTCTCATCTTTCTATGTAGCTTGCCCTGGTATTTATATCCCTTCACATCTTGTATACACCCCAACTCGTCTTGTCCTACAAAGGCCGCTCTGGGTTTATGGACTGGCAGCATCTGTGCTTTATGATCAGTGCAAGCCAGGTATGACACCTATACCACCCAAACAGGCCTGCAGTGAGACAAGTTTTGGGGTTTGAAATATAGTCAGATGACCACAATTTTATGCCAAAAGACCTGAGCTGGCTCGCCACATAGCCAGACTCAGTATGAAAAGTCATAGCCAGAAGCTCAATCAGAGGTAATTTAATTAAAGTGAGTTGGTTATCTAGGCCCAACCAGGCTTGCCAATTTGTAACTCGGCAACCAGGAGCCACGTGCTTTTTTGATGGATTCTTCGTCCTTTGTCACCCAGGATCAGGCTGTGGACTTGTTTGGCTTTCTTTCCCTCTCCTATTGTTGTGGCAGCATTTCATGCCAAAGTTTGCCTTTGGTTCCTTAAAAAAAAAAGAAAAAAAAAAAAAGGACAGTTTGTAAAGAAAGGAGAAGAGAGGTAGGGATATACTTGGTGTTGTGGGGAAAGGTGATGCTCTTTTAAGTGTACCTGCAAAGGGTTCTATGACAAATAAAAATGAATTTTTTTAAAAAATATTTTATTTATTTATTTCTGAGAGAGAGAGTGAGAGAGAGAGAGAGAACGAAGAGGGCCAGAGGGAAAGGGAGAAGCAGACTCTGCTGAGCAGGGAGCCCGATGTGGGACTCAATTCCAGGACCCTGGGATCGTGACCTGAGCTGAAGGCAGACGCTTCACTGACTGAGCCACCCAGGTGCCCAATAAAAATGAACTTACATTTATTTAGTGAAGTGTGATGTTGTTTACTCATGACCCCAGTGAAGAGTGTTTCACACGCACTGCTTACCAGATACAAAGTATGGTTCTAAGCACTCTACCTCCATTACAACCTATGAGGCAGAAGACATTCTTAGCAGCCACACTTTACAGTTGAGGCAACTGTAGTGGGTGGAATTGTGACGGCCTCCCCCAAATTCATGTCCTCCAGGAATCTTAGAAGGTCACCTCATTTGGAAACGAGGTCTTCGCAGGAAAGATGGAGATGAGAGCATCCTGGATTAGGGTGGGGCCATGTGAAGATGGAGGCAGAGACTTTGGGAGATGAAGGACAGGCCAGGGAACTTGGGCCACCACCGGAAGCTGGGAGACAGTCAGGCAGTGGGTTCTCCCTCAGAGCCTCCAGAAGGAACCAAACCAACACTGCCGACATCTTCATTTCAGACTTCTGGCCCTTTGAGCCACGAAGAAATAAATTTCTTTTTTTCAAGCCACTCAGTTTATAAAATTCAGCATGGTGGGAGCCACAGGGACACCAAAACAGCCACGAAAGCCCTTACCCTTGCCCAAGGACACTCGGGTTGTAAGTGCAGAGCCAAGCAGTCTGGGTCCACAGTCTGTGTCCCTAATCATTCTGCTGTGCTGCCTCCCGAGCCAAAGGGATGTGTGGGTGTCCTGAGAGGTTCCTCGGAGCCATCATACCTGGTTTCCACTGTGTGTCTTTAATGCATTTGATTATTGCGGTCTTGGTGATAAGCCATTCAATATCCCCATTTGCTACAATACTCCTGTATTTGCTTCACTGGCTGCCAGATTACAATGCCTGTTAAAATAAATATGCTTCAATTACCTTAAAATCACTCAACATCACCAGTGTTCCTACTGATATAAAACTACTGGAGTGATACAAATTTTAACAAGAGTTTGAATTTGGAAGTAATAGGTTTTGTGATATGTGTAATGTGGAGTGATTCCAACAGCAGACATTTAGAAATGTCTGGTTCGGACTGAAAATATTTAAGTTCAGAGGCACCCTTTAGACATAGGAGCCTCAAAGGTATTTAATGTGGGGTAACCTAAAAATCTATGCTTCTGATTTTATTAACCATTTTAGTTTAAAATTCATGTTTGTTTCTAAGGAAAAGTATTTTCAAGATGACTCTAAGTGGACAAGGATGGAAACAAAGTGTTGTCCGACAAATCTGACTTTGCATTGCTTTAAATACGATAAGAACAATATCTAAATCTATAGGTTAGGCACAAGCCTGATAGCATTTTCAGCTCTCAACAGCTGTTAAAATTACACCAGTGTGAAATTGAAGGCTGCATCTATGTGGATAATCAAGACTTCTCCATTCCTCGTCCATGCAAATTACATTCTGCTAGTATCATCCTTGACCGTGGGTTCCTAAATCCTGTGCTATATTAATTCAGACTTCAGGGGACAGATAATGGCATTGGCTCTGTTACACACCCATAGGCCCCTCCTGCTCTGACACCTGTTTTTTGCGTTTCCCATTTAGGACAGTTTTTCCTATCTAATATTTGTCTTTCATCTCTAAGTCCACAAATGTAATAATCACAACTTCTGAAATATACTGTCTTCTGCTCCTGAATTTTTTTCATGGTTTATTCAGTGTGTCTGCAACAAGAATAAGCTTATTGTATTTCGTTAGCCCAATAGTAAAGGGTAGTGTTCCAATGAGAGTAAGGAAGCAAAGGGCTACAGCAAATGTGGAAAAAGCCCATGAAAATGTGTCAGACTTCCCAATTTTTCAGGTTTCTCTTAAAATCCCAGTTCAGGCAGTTACATACTTTGGGGGCATTCCTCACCCCCCCCCACACACACACACATAAGCTCTATGACTGGAAAATCAGGTCTTCCTGACTTCCTTCTAGAGGATGCACTGTGACCGCCAGCATGAGAACACGCCTTTGTTCTAGCACAGCCGACTGGACCAAGTACTATCCAAAATCAAAAGGGAGCCATATCCTTCCTAGTAACTTTGGCCTAATGAAACAAAGGGTGGCTGGATCAGATCCTGCCTGGGGAGTTTGGAACAGGATAAGCCACTAAGTTAGTAGCAGGACAGAAATCAGTAGACATAACAGAATCTAGATAAATTTCTTTCATAGAGGAAAAAAACTCTATGAGCTACCACCGCTGAAGTTAAGGAACATGCTCCACCTCCTGTCTTTGTGGGGATGGGGATGGTAGCTTTCTTTGTATGTCTGAGTCCTTATAATGAATCTCCCTTTCCAATGGAGTGACTTTCATTTACAATGAATTTCCTGGATCAAAATGTGGAGTAAGAAGCAACCCATGGACAGAACTTTTCCCAAACCAGTCTGCCCAGCCCTACATATACCCACTTCCTCTCTTACAAATGCACCATCTCTCTTTCCTATCATGTTCCACTCACAGTGGGCAGCAAAGACAGACAAACACAGCCTAAAAAATACAGGCACAGAGAGGGGTATGGGAGAGAAAGGATCACACAAAGCCAGAATGCAGAAAGTGGGGAAAGATCAAGATGCCCAAAGCAGACAGCACCAGGACCAGGAGAGACTGTGGGTAGCTCATGGACACACACTGGTAGATCCTGGTGACACTAATTTTATGTGACTGACTCTACAGGTACCCAGGGCTAAACATGATTTCTGGGTGATCCTGAGAGGGTTTTTGGATGAGAGTAGCATTTGAATCAGTACATTTAGTAGAGTGGCTTGTCCTCCCCAACTTGGGTAGGCATCATCTGATCCATTGAGGGCCTAAATAGAACAAAAAGATGGAGGAAGGAGAAATCTACTCCTTTTTGCTTCTTGCTTGCCTACGACCTGGGACATTTGTCTTCTGTTCTTGGATTGGGATTTACACCACTTATTCCCCTGGATTCAGGGTATGCACTGATTTCCCTGGATTCAGAGGAGGTCTTCAGACTCGGGATGAACCTACATTGCTGGCTTTCCTGGGTGTCCAGCTGGCAGATAGTAGATCATGGGATTTCTCAACCTCCATAATTGCATGAGCAATTCCTCATACTGCATCTCCTTATATATATTGGTTCCTGTTTGTTCTGTGGCTCGAGAAAACCCTGACTAATATGATCTCTTACCTCCTCTTTGGAAATGCCAGAAAATGAGATGGGAGTCACAGAGGACAATACAGATGCTCTTTTAAGACTATAGAAAGCAACCATCCTGACATTTTGATATATCATTATTATGGCTCTTTTTTCCTTTTATTTAGTTCATGAGTAATTTTTAAAGTATGGGTTTGCATTTAACCAAATCCTATTATGTGGGGAAAAGTCAGGCTTACACATGATTCTCTGTATGTTCGTAAAGATAACAACATTTGGTCATTCGTCTGCTGTTTCTAAACAAGCTCCATGTATACCTAATGGATTGGGAGCCTGACTCCAATTTCATTTTTCTTCTTTTTGACATTTTAGGTATAAAGTATCAAAGTGATTGTGGAATATGACTCATCTTTGCTGCTTTCCAAGCCATCTGCAGGATATTGAGAGATGCACAATTTCCAGGCTGTGAGCATATAGCATGCTTCACATTCCAAACCATCATTGGCAGCTGGGTGCTAATGGCCTCTTCCCAGCAGTGCGCCCAGCTAATGGTCTCTTCCTGACACTCGGTCAAGCATCGCTAATGACCAGCACATTGCCTGCCCACACCAAACGTGAGAATTCTACTTCCACATTTGAAGAGAGCTATCCAGGGGTCCCTCCCTTCAGCCACAAGAGCCAGGGGACTTAGATGCACAGCATAATAGAAAATGACTTTTAAGAGCTAAGTTATGATCTGCGGTCAGGACTAATGAGTTTGAGATGGGATTCAGTTTTGAACCAACAATGCCTTTGTCAGGGAGACATAAAACCAGAAAGGACGAAACATCCTTCTTTTATGAATCCATCCATCAGCTTGATTCTGATGTCAATATCAAAGAACTATTTGTGAAACCCTCGTTACACTAAATGGATCGAAAATGATAACTGGCCCTCAGAATTGGAAATCCACACATGAATATACTGCACTTAAGTATCTAAGGCTCACCAATCTGATCCTTAGGCACATAGAGTGGCAGGGAATCTTCCAAATTATATAAACTGGGATGGAATTTATAGGGTTTATAAGTGCTTGTGTTCTGCAGGTGCAGATCCTGTGTCCGTGGTCTTCTGCACTCATTTTTCACTCAGATCTTCCTGGATACATACCTCTGGAAGTATACGAAATATACTCATGAGATAATGTCCTTCTGCCAAGACTAGGGATCACAAGCTTCATAATTCCTCTGCCTAAAAAATACAAATTGGTATGATTGATTGATCACTCCCCTCTTTTTTGGGTCATGGCTACCTCAGTTTGAACTCTGCCTCAGTCAAAATGGGAAGGTAAACAAAGCCAAATCAAAAGGGATTAAAAACAGTGTAAGTTAACTCAATGGTTCTTTCACAGGTAAATGAAATGAGAGGGCAGATATTCTCTTATGATATCAGTGATGGTTTCATTTTATTTTTTTTCCCCTCACACTAAACTGATGTGTATTAAATGAGTATTTTTATCATCCTGTCCCATTTCACTCATGATGTTCTCTGCTCTCCCAATTTACAGATGTCAAGCTAATCAGGTGTGAATAAAGAAGAGTTTCAGTTTTGCACTTTGATTTATCCCTCATCCTGTGATGGGAAAATCCTTGCCTATAATTCTCTCTTAAATTTTAATTTAAGTTTATGTACACAGAAAACCAGAGGTAATGAATATAGCTATTACCTTTGATTAGGTAAATCAATCAATCAACAATATAGACTTTAGGACTGGAAGAAACCTCATTATCGTCAATTTCAAAGTCTTCATTTTAAAGAGGAGGAAACAGACCTAAAGAAGTCAGGCAACATGTCTATGCTTTTCAGGTAAAATTGTCAAGGCTCAGACATGATCAGACTGGGTAGCTGCCGGCGGAGAAGCTCCACAGGGCTGGACAGACCTGCTGTTGTAAGGCCAGTGTCATCACCAGTCCAAGGAACACGGAGATAAAGGTGATCAATGGTGTGAGCTTTTCATAAAAGCACTATTTCCTGTTTAAAAGGTTGTCTTGTATTCCGAGATGGTCATTCCTACTTTTCAGAATTAAAACATCTTTTCCTAAATGTAATGATGGCTACCATAAACAGTGATTTTAAAAATGTCTTTACTAGGAGGAAAAAAAAGACTTCCCTCCCTGAATTTTTTCTAGTTTTGATTTTTTTCTAATTGTTTTATTTATTGCTCTATCATATCTAAAATTCTGGAAAACCACTGCCTTAAGCCATAATGAGTCACTGGAGATTTTTAAATCAGAGAGTAACATGAACAGAGAAGTAATTTGGGAAAATTAATTGTTCTTCAGTGGATAGCATCAACTTTAGTGGGAAGAAAATGGAGTCAGGAAGCCTGCTTAGAAAACAATTGCTACACAATCAGCACAGAGTGAGAGGAAAGAGCAAGTTGGGGGCTTGGAGGTGGATGAGGGCACAGCAAAAGCTGAAATAAAGAGAACCAGGCAAGGGGGAGGCAACAGACAAAGATGACTGGGAGATTTCAAGCCCAAGTACACAAAAGGATAATGATTTACATAGGGACCAGGGAAACCTGGAGAAATTAGAGGTAAAGACAAAAACAAAAAATTGATTAATTCGGCAATAGCTATATTTGGTTTAAAGATATGGTAGATGCATTATGGAGAATGTTCAACTGGAATTTGGCTATGTAGGACCCAGATTCTATAGGGAGGCCAAGGAAATCCTATGAGAAATCCACAAAAATGTGGTAGTCACAAGAATGGAGAACAGAGACATACAGAGGACCAAAGCCTGGAGAGAAGAATATGCAGATAATGACAGAGACAGGGAAGATTGGCCAGAGAGAGAGGAAACCCAAGCAGAAAGGTGTGTTTCAATATGAGATAGTGTTCAATTCCTTTCTTTCTCCCTCCTTCCTTCCTTTTTATCCATCCATCCATCCATCCATCCACCCATTTATTTAGCACTTACTCTGCTTCTGGCCCTGAACTACACTTCAGATAAGTCCAAGGCAGCAGTGTAGGTATGGAGAAGGCAGAAACAAGTAAAGGAATCGATGAGATTGCAAGGAAGAGGAAAGTGCAAGGTGAAGGATGCACCTCACCTCCATCACTCTGTGTCTCCCAGCTCCCTCTTTCCTTTCCTTTGCTCTATTGCTCACAACCTCTGGGCTGCCCAGAAGCTTTGGCCAGACACTGAGCTGAAGCCAACAAAACGTGGACAGTGAATGCGAAGTGCCAACTCTTTCAGAGTATAGGGCAGGCTTCCATTGCTGCCTATGTTACAGGCAGAACGGATTTAAGCATGGGGCTCCTTATCCAGGGCAGGTAGGCTTAGTTGGAGAACTTGGCCACGGACATCTGATAGCATGCTTCCCGCCTCTCAGGAACAGATGCTTCTGCTCTGCTTCTTCACGAAGAGTTTATTCAATTCTTTAGGAAGAAAAATGCTTTAATGGCAAGATGCAGAAATTGCTGACTGAAATGAAGTGATTTTTCTTTAACCAAACATCAGCCAAATGGAAGGGAGCCCCATGATCAGGGTGGTTAGAAACAACCTTTTCTTTTAATAAATTTCTGAATCCAGAATTACAGTTTAGAGACAGAAATAGAAATGTGTGTGTGTGTATACATAAATATACATACACATACATATATAGACATATATAATATATATACATAGGCATTCATTTAGACGTTTCAACAAATATTTAATGAAACACACAACATGTAAAGAAATAAAATAATTACAGGGGTGTCTGGATGACTTCATCAGTTAAGCATCCAATTCTTGATTTCAGCTCAGGTCATCATCTTGGGGTCCTGGGACTGAGCTCTGTGTTGGGATCCATGCTCACCTGGGAGTCTGAAGATTTCTCTCTCTCTCTCCCTTTGTCCCTTCCTGCCACTCACTTGCATGTGCTCATTCTCTCTAAAGTAAATAAATAAATACTTTTTTAAAAAGAAAATAATTAAAATTATGGTAAGTTATGAGAAATACAGATATGGTGCTACTATACAAGAAATAATAGTAGGGGGCCTACAATAAGTTAGATCCAATTCCTTATTTTGGAGATGAGCATGAAAGCCTTATTAAATTCCTTAATTTGTTACATGTTTTAGGTGATTTCTTCAATTAAATTGTAAATAATAGCATTTCATTGATTTTTTTACTTTGTGGAGATTTTAACTATTGGGTTTAATTATTCCATCTATATTTTACAATGTGTCCAAGGCTTTTGAACAACGAGAATGCTGGTAATAAGTCAAATAAGTAATACAAAATAAATAAAATACATTCAAATAACTTTACATTAAAATTTGACTTTCCTTAAAAAATCCATTTCAGGGCAGCCCCGGTGGCTCAGCGGTTTAGCGCTGCCTGCAGCTCGGGGTGTGATCCTGGAGACCCGCCCACATCAGGCTTCCTGCGTGGAGCCTGCTTCTCCCTCTGCCTGTGTCTCTGCCTCTCTCTTCGCTCTCTCTGAATGAATAAATAAGTAAATCTTTAAAAAAAAAAAATCCATTTCCTGTAGGTTGATCCTCTTTAAATGAAGAGTAATTTTTCTTAAGCGGCTCTTTCTGATATTGAATATTTATAGCAAATTGTACTGAATGAGTGTGTTGTAAGACTTGCTCTATTCAAAGCTATTTATGGTTTTGGTCTTCTATTTTGACTTTCTGTTCCCATCCAACAGGGGTGCTAAAACCAGTAATGGCATTATATGGTGGACGCAGAACCAATGACAGTCATACATAAGAGGATGAGTCTGGGCTGCACATTCTGCCCATGCCACACAGCACGAGGACTCCTGGATGGCACAGATTGTGGGCTGGTGCCCTGCCTTCAGCTCTCACCCTACCCTTCCCCTTCTCTTCTTTCTGCCTGTCTCCTCAGAGTTCTCAGGCTGTTTATAGAGATGTCCCACTGTAACCATGAGTTAGGCAGTACAGCCAGAGCCCTCTAGGCCCATTGGTTCAGGCAAATAATTTTGTTCCCCCATCTTAAGGAAGAGACATTATTATTCCTGAACAGAAGTGAAGAAAGGTCAACAGAATGGCATTACCATCCTGACTTCACACCCTCTTACAGGGACAACTGCTGTTTATTCATGAACAAGACACCATTGAGAGAATATTAGCATATGGCAGGATAGAGAAGGCTGAGACACCCCCTGTGCCACAGACACCAGACAGACCACAATGAAATGTAAGAGAAGCACCTATGCGCTGACCACATTACACTTCTCCCAAGCCAGTTCAGCCCAGAGTCTCCCAGAACTTGCGGTTCTTGCAGTGGGAAAAGAGAACCCAATGGAGACAATTAGCACCTCCTGCCCCAGCCCTGTGGGTTGCTTTTGTGAGACCCTACTCGGATCTCACCCCACCAGGATTTCAGAGAAATCTGTAAGCTAGCCCAGGGACTGACTGTGATGGAGAAGTGGGGAGGGGTTTGCAACAACAAGCATGCAAATTTTGGCAGATCAAGTTAATATCTACAGTGCCCAAGTAGTAATCCCAACCTGCTCATTTGCAGAACTAAGTCAGTAGTGCACCCTGCCCAGGCAACTCTGTGGGGTGCAGTTCTACCAGATTTGGATCTTGAAGTGAGGTTTGCCAGCCCTAGAGTCTGGTTTGCCCATGCTCAGACAGGGTGCTGAGTCACTGCCCCACCGCTGTGGAGAGGTCTCCCAAACCCATCTGACCAGAAATACCTGGAAACTGTGAAGCCCAGTGGCACACAGGCAGAGAGGTGGGTGAGCAGTGCTGATTACTCTCAGCACAGCCAGTACCTGGCATGGAGTGTTCAAGTGCTATGCACAGGCAGGGAATTAATTCATACTCAAGGATAAGGATAGATCTCTGTCCCTCCCAACTGGAGAGCATGTTAGGGAAATTGAAAGTAGCCTGGAGAGGTCCCTCTCACCCCAACCCAGGCAAGGAGGCTAAGACATAGTCCCATCTGCTGTGGCTCCCAGGACCCATCTGCCCAGAAGGCCTGGTGAAAATACAAGAAGGCTCTGGCGTGGCAGTGCTTGAGCTGAGAAGGACAGGCAGAGCCAATAGTTTGCAGAGCAAAACCAGTAGACCTGTTTGGCCACGAACCTGGGGTTTGGCTTAGCTTGAGTTAAGACAACAACAAAAACCTTTATCAGCTTTAGAGCTGCTTCTCCCGCTATGCCCAGACTAATTGATAGCCCCCCTTATTGCTGAACAGAGCCTCCAGCTGGACTGACAAGGGAACTTAACCAGAGCACAAAGGAAGTTGCATAGCCCCTTTGACAGCCCTATATACACTGGCACTTGAACAGAAGGCCTACCTATAGCTTCCCTCGCCTGTAGAACAAAACTGGTAGCCTCATCTGATCAGGGAATGCAGTGCAAACTCTTGCCTAATTCAGGTTCCCATTCAAGCTATACATGCCTTGGATCCTACCCTGATGCAGAGCCTTATCTACTACTGAACATAGCACCTGGTCCCAACCATCTAGTAAGCCTGGACAGAGAATCCAGGTCAGCTACAGAGTTTCACTTGGCTAGGAACTAAGGCAGTGGTCCCATCTAACTGTTCTCAGCCAGTGGCACATCCCCCACCTCCAACCTGAGCTCAAGCAGTTAATTCATCCCAAAATAGACCATAATAGCAGGCACCACCTGCCCTAGGACATTACCAGCAAACACACTCAGAAACACAAACTAAGCTGACTGGTGAAGATTTGTCTTTGCCAAAGCAAACCTGTAGAGTCTGGAAGAGGAGCCCCATTACTCAAATGTGTAGATAAAGACTTTATCAACTGAATAAACAAAAAGCCAGCAGTGTTCATTACCACCAGACAGAGCTTATAAGAAATACTAAAGGAGTTCTTTGGGAGGAAGTAAAAGGATGCTAATTAACATCATAAAAACATGAAAATGTAGTGTAAAACTCATTGGTGACAGTAAATATATAGTCAAAGTTAGACTGGGGGCACTTGGGTGGCTCAGTGTTGGAGCATCTGCTTTTGGCTCAGGTCATGATCCCAGGGTCCAGGAATTGAGTCCTGCATCAGGCTCCCTGCAGAGAGCCTGCTTCTCCCTCTACCTATGTCTTTGTGCCTCTCTGTGTATCTCTCATGAATAAATAAAATCTTTTTTTAAAAAGTTAGATTCTGTAATTTTGTGATAGTGGTGTATAACCCACTTGCAACTCCAGCTTAAAACTTAAAAAAAAAGAAAACAATAGAAAAACATAACTACAATCATCTGTTATTAGCTACACAATATATAAAAATATGTAAATTGTAACAGCAATAACTTAAAATATTGGGGGGAGAAAAAATAGAAATGTACAATTTTCAAATTCTGTTGAAGTTAAGTTGTTATCAGCTTAAAATAGGGTGTTATAATTTTAAGATATTTTATGTAAGCCTCATGGTAGCCATAAAAGAAAAGCCTATAGCAGTTAAATAAAATAACGTGATAAAGAAATCAAGGCATAGTGATACAAAAAGACATCAAAACACACAAAAGAGACAGCAAGATCTAAAAAAAAGGAAACAATGGATTTACAAAACAAGTAGAAAATAATTAACAAAATGATATAAAAAGTCCTTACCTATCAATAATTACTTTAAACATAAATGGATTAAATTTTCCAATCAAAAGACACAGGACAGCCGAATGGATAAAAAAAAAGTAAGATCCAAATATATTCTGCCTACTACAGACTTGCTATAGCCTTTATATATTCATTGACTGACAAAGAAGGGGTGGAAAAAGACATTTCAAGCAAATTGTAACCAAAATATTACATTAAAATATTACTGCTTATGGACAATTCACCTAGTCACCCAAGAGCTCTGATGGACATTTACAATGAACTTCATGAATGTTCTGCAGCCAATGGATCAAGGAGTAATTTCGACTTTCAAGTCTTATGATTTAAGAAATACATTTTGTAAGGCTAGCTGCCACATACAGTGATTCCTCTGAAGGATCTGGGCAAAGTAAATTGAGAATCTTCTGAAGGACTCTCCATACTAAATGCCATGAAGAACTTTCCTGATTCATGGGAAAAGGCCAAACCATCAACATTTATAGGAGTTTGGAAGAAGTTGATTCCAACTCTCACCGGTGACTTTGAAGGGTTCAAGATCAGTGGAGGGAGTAACTGCAGATGGGATGGAAATAGCAAGAAAACTAGAATTAGAAATGAGCCTAGGGATCCCTGGGTGGCGCAGCGGTTTGGTGCCTGCCTTTGGCCCAGGGCGCAATCCTGGAGACCCAGGATCGAATCCCACGTCGGGCTCCTGGTACATGGAGCCTGCTTCTCCCTCTGCCTGTGTCTCTGCCTCTCTCTCTCTCTGTATGACTATCATAAATTAAAAAAAAAAAGAAAGAAAGAAATGAGCCTAAAGATGTGATTGAATTGCTGTGATCTCATGATAAAACTTTAATATACTAGGAGTTGCTTCTTATGGATGAGCAAAGAAAGTGGCTTCTTAAGATCTACTGCTAATGAACATGCTATGAAGATTGTTGAAATGATAATCAAGGATTTAGAATATTACATGAACTTAGTTGATAAAGCATCAACACGGTTTGAAAGGACTGACTCCAATTTTGAAAGAAGTTCTGTTGAGGCTAAAATGCTGTCAAACAGCATCATATGCTACAGGAAAATCATTCATGCAAGGAAGAGTCAATTGATGCAGCCAACTTCATTGCTGTCTTATTTTAAGAAATTGCTACAGCTACCTCAACCTTCAGAAATCACCACCCTGATCAGTCAGCAGTCATCAATGATGCAAGACCCTCCACCAGCAAAAGGAGTATCACTCACTGAAAGTTCAGATGATGGCTAGCATTTTTTAGCAATAAAGAATTTTATACTTAAAGTATGTACATTATTTTTTTAGACAATAATGCTATTGGACATTTAATAGACTACAGTATAACATTAACATAACTTTTACATGCACTGGGAAACTAAAAAATTTATTTGACTCCCTTACTACAATATTCACTTTATTGTGTTGGTCTAGAACCCAACCCGTAGTATCTCTGTGGTATGCCTATACATGAAAGGCTAACAGGTAAGAAAAGAAGCTCAATATCACTAGTCATTAGGGAAATGGAAAGCAAAACAACAGGGAGATATCACTTCATGATTATTAGAATGGCCATAGTCACAAAGACAAGGGATAACAAATATTAGCATGGACATGGAAAAAAGGGAACATGGGAATATAAATTGGTACAGCTACTGTGGAAAACAGATGGAGGATCCTCAAAAAATTAGAAATAGACTAACCACATAATCCTGCAATTCCACTCTGGGTATCTATCTGAAGTAAATGAAAACACTATCTCAAAAAAAAAAAAAAAGCCCCCTTATTCATTGCAGCATTATTTACAACAGTCAAAACATGGAAGAAGCCTAAGTATCCATCAGGGGATGAATGAATAAAGAAGTTGTGTGTGTGTGTGTGTGTGTGCGTGTGTATATATGTATGTGTATGTTTTATATACATATATATACACATATATACACATTATATATAATATATATACATATATAATGGAATATTATTCAGCCATAAAAATTAAGAAATCCTACAATTTTTGACAATATGGATGAACTTTGAAGACATCATGCTAAGTGATATATTCTGACAATATGAATGGACCTTGAAGGCATTATGCTATGTGAAATAAGTCAGACAGAGAAAGACACATAGTGTGTTATCTCATTTATGTGTGGAATCCTAAAACAACAACAACTAAATGCACAGAAAAGGAGATCAGATTTGTGGTTACCAGAGGTGGAGTTAGGGAGCAGGGGGAAGGAAAAGAAGGCACTCAAAAGCCATAAACCTTCTGCTTATAAAATAAATAAGCGTCTGGGACAAAATATACAGCATGATAACTACAGTTAACACTGTTGTATGATATATAGAAGAGTTTTTAGGAGAGTAAGTCCTAAGAGTTCATCATAAGAAGAAACATTTTTTTTCTTTTCTTCTTTTTTTCCTTTTTATTGTATCTGTATGAGAAGATGGATGTTAGGTGAACCTGTTGTGGTCATCATTTCACAATATATGTAATTGACATCATCATGCTGTAACACCTTGAACCTCCATAGTGATGTATGTCAATTACTTCTCAATAAAAGTGGCGGGGGGCAGGGGGCATGCAGGAGGGAGGAAGTGGAGAGAGTGTGAGTTTCAACTCAGACCTGATTGTTGCACTGACTCTGGGGCCTCCTTTTCCTCATCTGAGAAAGGAGTGATGAATCTTACTATGCATGATCTTTGTGAGGTGAAGCAAGCAGATGGGAGTGACACCATCAGTGCCGGACCTGCCTCGGTCCCTCTGTGGTTATTCATTGAATGAAATCAGTCTGGAAGTTACATATGTTGAATAAACAAAAATTCTCAAGTCTTTGTGTATAGGATAATGGGACCATTATATAGTTAATTTCATAGTGATAATATTAGTAACTATTTGAGTCTTATCGAATGGCAAAATTGCTCACATCTAGAAAAGGACATAGGCAAGAGAACAGACAGTCATGATACATGTAATAAATGCCCTGAGAAAGTAATGCACAGGGTGCTCTAGCAGAAGGTGGAGGGCTCCTGCCACACATTGGGAGGGTGGATGGTGTTGGGGTAATCCAGAAGGGCTTCTTGAATAAGCTGTTCCCAAGAGTGTGCAAAAATAAGTAAGAGTGAGCCAGGTAGATGGGGTGCATTTTACAAAGCAGAGAGATTAGAGGGGCAAGGTGATAAAAATTCTCATATGTCTTGCTCCAACTTCATTTTCATCCTGAAGGTGATAGGTCACCAATAAAGGATTCTGAATTCCAGAGTGAAAATCACATTTGTCTTTTAGAAAGATCACTCTGTCAGCAGTAGGAGCCTTCTACTGAGATGCATTGAAAAAAAGGTAGGAAGGTGAGATCTGTTCAAAGGTGTCTTTGGTAATCCAAGCAAGAATGGTGGGGAGCTGAACTAATGCAGTGACAGTGGGCACAGTGAGAAAGGTAGAGCTGGGAGCTATTTGGAAAGTAGGACAGGTCATCCTGGATGATTTTTTGAATACTGGGAAAAAGAAGGAATCTAGAAGGAATCTTTTAAAAATGAGTTGGGAAGACATATTTTTCACCCAATGGGATGCATCCCTTATTCTCTACCTCCAGCACAGCAGCCATTCTTCCTGACACTTGGAGTAAAAAACTTTCATTCCGTGAGTAGACAATCATTTCATAGGTCACAGGCTGTGTAAAAACCCTCCTTTGTCATTCTTGCAATTTCACACTTAACAGAATTTCTTCTTCAGTCTAATTTATATGCTCAATTACCCTACCGGGTATGCATTTTCTCTTTTCACAAATTAATGCATGATTCCTGTAGATCTGAGGAAAGATTTATCGTTTTGCCTTAATTTTGAAGTTCCTTAAGCCACATTTCCTGATTTTTCTGTCTCATTTCATGAATCCTTGAATAAATAATATTTTGTTAATCTTTGCATATAAAGATGATACTGACCCATTCTCATCAGGGTATGCTGAGGATATTGGCCATATTTTGAAGAACTTTTTAGCTATTGTTACTTCACTGATTGTTTTAGCTTTAGTGGACCATGGTCACTGGTGGACACAGAGTGGGTAGCCGTGACAGAGGGCAGTTATCTGGTTCATATGGAGACATGAGTCTTAGGACTTAAGCCTTCTCTACTCCTGCCAACTCTGGTTACTAATGCCTCCTGTTTTGCTTCACCTCTTACAAAACAAAGCAAACTTCCTTACTTTAACAAAGGAAAGACTGGGACACCTGAGTGGCTCGGTGGTTGAGCATCTAACTTCTGCTCAAGGAGTGATCCCTCAGTCCCAGGATCGAATCCCACATCAGGCTCCCTGCATGGAGCCTGCTTCTCCCTCTGCCTGTGTCTCTGCCTCTCTCTGTGTGTCTCTCATGAATAAATAAATAAAAATCTTTAAAAAAAGGAAATAGACTAAAACACTTGAGACATTATAACAATACATTCCATGTGGAGTGTGTAGTTTCACTTGCTGGTTGGTGCCTTTTTCTTACACTCTCTAGAGAGTAACAACAACTGTCAGCACTACACAATGAAATGTCATTTATCCAAAACAACCAGTCACTGTGCTGGAACAAGTTTGATGTGCATATATTCATGTGATTGTTTTATGTAAAGTTCAGCCTTTGGCTCTGGCAGATTATGACCAAAAGGAAAACACAACTCTAGGAGCTAGTATTGTGGGCCGTTGCTAAACCTGCCATCTGTCTCCATAAGAAGAGAATGGTCCCACAGACCTCTCCAGGCACAGAGTGTCATTAATACAATCATTTGTTGCAGTTCGCTATAATAGGGTCAATGATAGCGATGATCCCATTTAGGCTGTGAGAAATACAAACAAGGCTAAGAGGCAAAGAACACCAAACAGTTCATTACATAATCTATGCCACCTAAAGTCTAATATTACAATTATGCCATACATCTCAGGGGCCTCTCTGTAAATAACTGTTTGACTTGTAGAATTAATCATTATCTTTTAAAAAATATATAAATTGTGAATTGAAACACTGTACCCTATCAAAATTAAAAATAACCAAACGAAGAAGTAAGAGTCATTCAAGCTTGTGAAATCTAGAATATGCACAGTCACACCGTGGGACTCTATGCTGCATATGTCCTAAATGAGACGGAGGTACTCGTACAGATTAAGAAAGCACAGGGAAAGTGTAACAGGTGAACGGTATAGTAAGTTCTACACTATGTTTTATTCTAAATATTTATAATGCATTAATACGTGTTAAATTATCACATTTAATTTACTAATGTGATACCTTATACCATAATCAGGATGAGTATTGATCTTACGATCATAAATGATAGTTCATTGATGTCAGAAAATACCTAATTCTTATTTTTTAAAAAGTGACTTATCCCTGCAGTGCTTCTAAAATCATATATGGTGATGTCATTCCTTGAAAAACAGTGTTTCTGTAAAATAACAAAATACCACAAAGCAATATTTAGATAATGTCATCTAGAATTTTCCAAAATGTTTACATATTTAGGATTCTTTAGGATTCTCTGTTAAAAAAAAAAAAAAGAGAGAGAGAGAGAGAGAGAAATAGAAGAGAAAGGGTGGTTAAAAAAGTTCAGGAAGTGCAACTACTTTCTACCTTGGTGACTCTCAAATGCTTTTGAGAAATAAACATGCCTGTTTGTTTGCCCCAGTACTTTCCCGGCCCATTCTCTCCCCACCCCTCACTCATATTGAACATTAAATTCTCATGAAACTAGGGTCTATGCAGTATACTTTGGGAGGTGCTATTTTTAAAGGATTTTGTAGCCCAAATCAATTGTGAGGCATCAATAATAATTAAAAGAAAATGACACAGTTGAGACCGAACCAAGTTATATGACAAAATCATTGAGTCAGTTCCATAGACTACACAAAAGGCCAAATATTTTTCCTTTCAATTTTCTATTCCAATAAATTAGTTTGGAAATTCTAGAAATGACATTATGAAATTTGTATATATTTTCAAATTGAAAGAAAAACTTTTAAGACACAAATATGATTATCCATATTGTTTATTCGAAATATTCTTTCTTCTAAGGTTTGCTAAATTGGACTCACTTAAATGGGAGTCTCTGTTTCATTAAATAAGTGTAAATGAGCTTAAATAATTTTTTCTACTAGTTCAATCATTGATTTTACAGTCAGCTCTCTCTCCTTTGATTTCTTTCTCTCTCTTTCTCTCTCTCTCTCTTTTTTTTTTTTTCTACTGGCAGACATGCATTCCTCACATGAGGAGTAAGGAGAAGCATGGTAGATCAAGCAGCTTAACTACTATGTCCCACAGGATGTTCCACTATATCTCTCCTTACACTGAAAAATCTGTTTTCTTCCGGTGAAGGTCACAATCCCTGTTCAAATGCCCTGAACAGGAATCTAGCCTTTTTCTTTCCCTTATCCCTATATTAAATAAACTAACAACTTAAACAACTGTTCAAAGAGTTTTAAAGAATAGAAAAACAACTATATATTTTTTTCTGACTACTTCAAAGAATTTAGAGGAATTTCAGGTACTTTCTAGGCATGCATTGGGAGAATTTTACCTACTTTCCAGGAATGCTAAATAGAAGAAATGTCATCATTTACTTTACAAAGTTATATGCAATCCTCTATTACATCACTTACTAAAGTGTCAAATGTCCTGACTCCCATTTGGACTATAAGTTGTTAGGGGGGAGTACCATGTCTCACTTTTACCTTATAAATTTCCAAATGGTATACATAAACCACATCTTCTTTATGTATACAATGGAATATTACTCAGCGATTAGAAACGACAAATACCCACCATTTGCTTCAACGTGGATGGAACTGGAGGGTATTATGCTGAGTGAAGTAAGTCAATCGGAGAAGGACAAGCAGTGTATGTTCTCATTCATTTGGGGAATATAAATAATAGTGAAAGGGAATATAAAGGAAGGGAGAAGAAATGTTGGGAAATATCAGGAAGGGAGACAGAACATAAAGACTCCTAACTCGGGGAAACGAACTAGGGGTGGTGGAAGGGGGGAGGAGGGCGGGTGTTGGAGGGGAATGGGTGACGGGCACTGAGGTGGACACTTGACGGGATGAGCACTGGGTGTTTTTCTGTATGTTGGTAAATTGAACACCAATAAAAATTAATTTAAAAAAAAAAATAAAAAAAAAAAATTTCCAAATGGTCTCATTTATCACTGAACACAAAATGGCATCTTAAATACTTTTTCAGTAAATAGATTAACAATAATACAAATACAAAAAATCACAATATAACAGAAGCCCTTTATGGGAGGGTTCCATTCATTATTTCAACAATTCAGCTAAGCTGTGCCAGGGACTTTGTGTGGGGAACACAGTGATGACAAGACCAGCTCCTGTCTTTATGGATTTTCATTCTAAAGAGACAAAAATCAGGACATAAGCAAATGAATAACATACATACAGATTGCTACATATGCTATGAAAGGAAATAACAAAGTTCTATGACAAAAAATAATGCCAATGACCTACTTGGGATACGGTGATCAGGGAAGTCTCACGCCTCTGTGGGATGGACAAAAGTGCCCTCACTAAAGAGACCATGGCAGAGTGTCAATAGCTTTGTATAAATAAGCTCTTAATACAGTATTTTTCAAACTGTGGGTTTTGACGTATTCATGAATTCAAAAAATACCAGTGTGGTGTTTGTGGCCATTGTTTTTAAAGGATGGAATAGAGTAGAACAGAAAATATCAAAGAGCATCATCCATAGTAGGGTGTTGAATGAAACATTTGTTTCTATGGGTTCAAAGGAGTTTGAAATACATGACCTAAAGAAACTTTCTGAGGGGTAACTGGGTGGCTCAGTCAGTTAAGCTTCTTGACTCTTGGTTTTGGCTCAAGTCGTGATCTCAGAGTCATGAGATCAAGCCCCACATCAGGCTCTGCACTCAGTGGGGATTCTTTTTTTTTTTTTTTTAGATTTTTATTTATTTATTCATTAGAGACAAAGAGAGAGAGAGAGAGAGAGAGAGAGAGGCAGAGACACAGGCAGAGAGAGAAGCAGGCTCCATGTAGGGAACCCGACGTGGGACTCAATCCTGGGTCTCCAGGATCACACCCCGGGCCAAAGACGGCGCTAAACTGCTGAGCCACCGGGGCTACCCTTCAGTGGGGATTCTGCTTAAGAATTTCTCTCTCCCTCTTCTTCTGCCTCCCATATTCTCTCTCTCTCTCTCTCAAATAAATAAACCTTAAAAAAAAGTAAACATTCTGAAAGGCAATGATTCCCAGGCTACAACTATCAGTATGAGGAGAAAAATCTTAAGTCAGGATGGGTGGCTGGAGCGAGGATGCCCCCAGCACTTCAGAGTTCCTATAGTAGGCAAAGAACTCTCCTTGGGATAGGAAAAAAGCAGCATCCACAGACTCAGCTTTCTGGCACAGGTTAATTGTTGGAGAGAAGAATCCATTCATTCTAACACTTGACAAGTAGAGAATGAAAAATCTGCTTAGTATCCAGTTCTGTCTGGCAAGACAGTTGGGTTTGACATACTCCATGAAGCTGAAGATTGGAGGTGATGGGTACAGTGGGCCAGTTTATGACCATTGGTATTACCCCAAATCCCAGGACACAGAGAAAAGCCTGTCTCTGAGAGATCCTCTGGTAAAGAGGCTATAAGATGGTAAACATGTCTAAAAGGAACTGAGACAGAACAGCACTCAAGGAAAACATCTTCCCCCACTGCACACTGGCGCCATTGGGAAGGCTAGTGAGGAAAGTTATGGCTGGCCAAAGAGAGACCTTCCTGAGCTCAGTCATAGAATGTAGATGATAATGGAAAGAAGATCACTGAGAAGTAGTGTGAGCATCACAAATTTTAAAAAGTAATTTCTCTAAGGAAATATAAACCAAGGCCCACCTTGGCTTTGGCCATCAGCAGCATCAGAGCAGCAAACCAGGGCCTTCAGAGTGTAGGGCAGAGAAACTACCACACGCTATTTGCCAGAAGACTGGGAGGGCCTGCTAAGAGAAAAGGATAAATCCCATGGGCCTTTGCAGAGTAAAGGAGATTGTCTCATTGGGTTTCTCAGAGTCAGAGATGGTCATTACTACCACGTAATGCCTTTGTAATTTACCACACTTGTGTGGAAGTTAGGTTGACAAAACTCACCTGCAACCCAAGTTCATAAAACCCATTTTCCGGGATCCCTGGGTGGAGCAGCGGTTTAGCTCCTGCCTTTGGCCCAGGGCGCGATCCTGGAGACCCAGGATTGAATCCCACATCGGGCTCCCGGTGCATGGAGCCTGCTTCTCCCTCTGCCTCTCTCTCTCTCTCTCTGTGTGACTATCATAAATAATTTAAAAAAAACACATTTTCCACTTATCTGCTATCATTGTGTGTGGTATTTTATCCATGGGTTGACAGGCAAAAAAAGTAAGAAAAACTTAGAAGACTCCAATCAACAAGGCTATAGGCTTCACATTGGTTGGCCAGCTTTGCAGATCTTGATGTTCAATGGCCAGCTCACCTAATCTAATCTTGGCTGGCAATGACACCCAAAATTTCTGAACCAATGATGGTATAAAAAGAATAATAGGTATGTCTTGGCAGAAGTGATACTTGAAGATGAGTTATAGGTAGAGGTCTTTCGATATTGGGCTATAATTACAATAGTATCCACCATCAGTGTAGAGTATACTCAATGTAAGGCACTGTATAAAATACTTTACATTTAATCCTCATAGGAAAAAAAAAGTCTCCATAGGAGTCCTATAAATTAATACCCTTATTTTAAGACTATGATTAAACATTAAAACTAAGTCACTAGCTCAAGATCAACTAGTTAGTAAGTAGTAAGGCCAGACCTAAACACTGGAAGTAGAGGATAGAGATCTCAGCTCTTGGGGAAAAAAACGAGATAGAGAGACCTGGAAGTGGTCAGAGCTCAAACCAAACTGTCCAGGGTTTAAGAGTAAAAGTGTGTCTAATTCCGTAGAAGATTCCAGTGTGGAAGCTATGCATGTCCATGGAGATCTTTCCAGTCACACCAGGACCTTCACCATTTCCCCAGTAGTTGACCTTGATGGTCATTGGCTCAGGAGCTGCAGGTTCAGTCCATGAAGCTAGCTGGTACTAGGGCAACAGGTACTGCTGAATCCTTTCAGCATATTGTAAAATTTTGTTTTCTACCTTCAGAAAATTAAACACTTACCATCACTTTCACTGGCACTGCAGTATCTGTATGGGATGTTTAACGTCCAAGAAGACTCGTGTTTCCTTTGGCTTGTGGCATATAACTAAACACTTCAGGATATTTGCCTTCGTTACACTTAATCTCTAGTTTATTCTATCCATTTGCTTATACAAACCCAGATTCAAGATCTGTAATTTTCAAGGCTATCATAAATGTTTGATCTAGCAAATTAGGAACTCAGTCATCCAGAGGGAATGATAGATGTCAAATTAGATGCATATATTCAGACAATTTTCTAGGATTTCCTATTTCAGCAATCAGTGGATTTGCTATGAGCACATATTCCAGCATTTTATAAGAGGACATGCTCTCAGTCATTTTTGAGATTTCTTAATTTTAGCAATACCTCTTTGTTGCTTGCATGATAACTTTAAGATTCTAGTTTCTATAATTGTCAGGATACTTATAGGGGACCTACTTTAAGGAGTTGCTAGAAGATTGCAATAAGGTCATAAATCAATTTGTTAAGCTTTTCTTTTTCATATCACATGTATTAAATGCCAATCATGTGCCAGTCATGGGGTGATATGAGGAGAATAGAAAAAAAATAAAATATACTCCCAGCCTTTGGGAGCTTATGATCTTGTAGGGATCTCAGGTAAACACATGTAAAAAAAAAAAAAATGTGTAAAAGCTCCCAAAGAACAAAATATATACATAAAGTTTAAATATTTCTATGCCCTTGTCACCAAAGCAAATGGATTAGTGAACGTTATAAGAAAGTAACAGTTTATGCAATAGCTTACGTACCTATAAGCCTCAGGTTTGGTCTTTTAAAAAGTGTTTATTCCATTAGGAATCAATACTCGGCTGGTTGGCTCTGAGAAGGGGTGGGGAGAGATTGTTGGTTTGCAAGGCTGGGGTCTGGGTATTTTCCATATTTATCAGAAATTAACTAAGGAGAGAGCATCATGCATTATGCAGAAACACACAACCCCTTTTCAGAGTCCAGCCAAAATAACCACAATATTTTAGTTTTCAGAGCCCCTGGGTAAGCAGAGCAGTTTTAAGAAAGCATGAACAGGGCAGTCCCGGTGACCCAGCGGTTTCAGCCCACGGTGTGATCCTGGAGTCCCGGGATCGAGTCCCACATCAGGCTCCCTGCACGGAGCCTGCTTCTCCCTCTGCCTGTGTCTCTGCCCCTCTCTCTCTGTCTCTTTGGTGTGTCTGTCATGAATAAATAAATAAAAAATCTTAAAAAAAAAAAAAAAGAAAGAAAGAAAGCATGAACAGACCACCAAGACTCACCTCCACCACTCCAGCCAGCCTGCCCTGCCCTCCTGCACAGAGTCCAGCTACGCAGGAGCTATATAATCCAAGCCCATGGGGGAGCCTTGCCAAGAATGAATTGCTGCTCTCAGCATGACCTGCAAACATCCAGGGTGAAGTGGGAAGAGCCGATTCTGAATGGGAAAAGAATAAAGATCCACGGCAGGACCATGAATGAATCAGCTATCATTTACTACTTAAGTACCCAGCAGACAACAATGCTTTTGACAGTTGCCTTAGATATTACTGCCTTTTCCTGTAATTACTTAACAATAATGGGAACTGAGCACCTGAGAGCATGGGTGGCTTACAGAAAGAAGTCCAAGCTCTGAGAAGCATGCAGGATGCTCCTTCTCTGCAGGGTTCATGCCAGAATAAAGGCCTCTAAAGAAGAAGAAAAAAAGGCACTGCTCCTAGAATTTGGTGTGAGGTGGATCTTACTGTCTCTAAGACTGTTAAATGTCTTTCTGAACCTGGAGGTGCTTGGAATGCCTGCTCTTGTGTCTCAGACGTGAGAACAGTTCCTGCGGAAAACTAATGGCTCCTCAATCAAGCAAATAATGATTCTAAGCAAAATGAGAGAGATGCTCCTTTTCATGGAAATGTAACAATATCTCAAAAATCATGGAATCCTATTGTCTGTTCAAATTTATATCTACTTCGAAGAATATGATAACTTGCTGTAAAGGTGCCTTGTCACTAAAAGCCGAAATGTTCTGCACAAAGATCTACGGACCCACAAATATTGAGGCCATTTTAAAATCAAGGGTTTTTTTTTTTAAGATTTTAAAAATTTATTTGACGGAGACAGAGAGAGAGAGAGAGAGTGCGCACAGGCAGGGGAACGGCAGGCAAAGGGTGAGGGAGAAACAGGCGATGCAGGGCTCCATCCAAAGACTCAATCCAAGGACCCAGGGATCATGACCTGAGCCAAAGGCAGATGCTTAACTGACTGAGCCACCTAGGTGCCCCTTAAAATCAGTTTTCAAAAAAGATGTGAAATCTTTCTATTTCTTATAACTTAAAAGGTATTGGTTGCAATGATTTTGATACCAGATTTTATCCTTTAAATTTAACTCTGGTGGTGATTTTTGTTATTTTTATTACTCAAAATCTATGCAACACACATATGTATAAGATGGTATGTCAGTCTCTTTGGATATGTGGGTATGTCCCACTTAACATTTAGGTCATCTTACTTCATAGTATGTTTTTTTTTTCTTTTTTTTTTAATTTAAATTCAATTTGCCAACATAGAGAATAACACCCCCAGTGCTCATCACATCACATGCAGTCCTTAATACTGTTTTATAAAAAGTTTCGTTTCTTTTTTTTTATTTTTTAAAGATTTTTATTTATTTATTCATGGGAGACACAGAGAGAGAGGCAGAGATATAGGAAGAGGGAAAAGCAGATTCTCCCTTGAAGTGGGACTCGATCCAGGACCCCAGGATCACGACCTGTACCAAAGGCAGACACTCAACCACTAAGCCACCCAGGTGCCCCTAAAAAGTTCAGTTTCCTGATGAAAGCAAATTGAAAGTCCTCTTCTTCCTAGGGAAAATGTTCTTTGGTTTTAAAGGATAATAATTACATATCACAGGATATAATTGAATCACTTGCTACAAAAATGGTCTTTCATAAGGCAGATGTGAATTCCGAAACTGAGCTCTACTATTTTAGAACTATTGTGATGTCATACAGATAATCACAATTGATCCTTGAACAAAATGGGTCCACTTATTCGGACCATTTTTTGTATGAGTAACACTACAAATCTGTAAATATATTTTCTCTTCCTGATGATTTTCTTCAGAACATTTTACTTTCTCTGTCTTACTTCATTGTTAAGAGTACAGCATATAATACATGTAAAACCAACATATGTGTGAATCGACTATTAGTGGCTTTTGGTCAACAATATGCTATTAGTAATGTTTTAGGAGGAGCCAAAAGTTCTATGGAGATTTTTGACCCCCCAGGTTGTTCAAGGGCCAATTGAATACTTTCTTGGCGTTAGTTTTCTCATCTCTAGAATAAGTAATGTAATACAAAGCTTACTGATTCTTGTGAGGTGTAAATGGAAACATTTGTTGAATGCTGACCTACAGTCCCTCTTTTCCACCTCCTATTGCCTTTTGAAAGAGAAAGCTTTAAAAACATTTTGTGAAAAATGAATGAGGAACAGCCAGAAAATATAATCTATTATTTTTTTTGCTAAATAGAGCTAAGTTTTGTACATTTATCTCTGTCCTTATTAGTTTCTCCGTGATAGGAGGTACCTACTATCCTAAGGTTTGTGTTTATGATTTCATTGTTATTGCAAAACAGCCTTCTGAGATTGTTACTTATATCTGTATCTCTGTACCTATCATCTGTCCATCCATCCATGTATGCATCCATCCATCTATCCATACTATCTGGTTTTGCCCTATGTACTTTTGATTTCTAAGAAAAGGTATACTTATATAGATTTCTGCAACTGGCTTATATCTACAACTCTTGTTTATAGTTGTAGATGATTCATTTTTATTTCTGAGTAATATTCTATCATTTAAATATGCCACAAAACTGGGTATTTCTAAGTTATAGACCCAGGAAAAGAATGACTGCATCAGAGAATATTCACAAGTACAATTTTATGAGATAATGCCAAATTCTTTTCTAATATGGTGACATGAATTTACACTTTCACTGGCAGTATGTAGCAGGTCCTAGGACTTCAAATCTTCCCTAATGCTTGATCACCAGATTTCTTAATTTTTGTTGATGTAGATGTTATAAAATGGCATCGCTTTACGTTTTACTTCAGATTTTGCAGATTACTAATATAGTTCAGCATATTTTCATCTATTTATTAGCCATTAATTTACTTTGTCTGTGAAAGGACTATCCATATCTTTTGTGTATAGTTCTTTTGACCATTTTTTTGCCAAAGATATTTATTTATTTATTTGCAATTCTAATGTTTTCTGGTTTCTTTGTATGGGAAATACCTCATTCCAGATCAAGTCTTGTTCTCCCATTATCTTTATGGTAATTTTATTAACAGAAATGTCTCATTTTAATATTGTCAACCTCATCAAACTTTTACAGCTAACACTTTTTATTGTCTTGTTTGAAACCCACCAAACTTTTATGGCTAACAGTTTCTACTGTTTTGTTTAAAAAAATATTTCCCTACGCTAAGTTCATAAAGATATTTCCTTGTAAAACCTTCTAAAAGCTTTGCCTTTCATCCTTAAATATTTAATCCTTATGGAATTATTTTTTATTGTATGGTATTAGGTTAAGATCCTATTTCAACTTTTCTATATTAATATACAATTGATTCTGCACCATTTATCAAATAGTTTTCTATGGGTATTTACAATGCCACCTGTATCATAATCCAGTGACCACTGATATATGTAGGTCTATTCATCTGTCCCTGCACCAACACCATAAATTTCCTCAATTACTATGGCTTTATCATAAGTACTGATGTCAGATATAGTATGTGCCTTCTTAATTCTTCAGAGAGTTTTGGCTATATTTGTCCCTCTGCTCTTCCATACATTTTAGAATCACTGTGTCTAATTCCTATGAAAGTACCGTATGGATTTTGATTTGATTTTCTTTGATCAATCTACAGAGATCAATTTGTGAGGAATTAATAATGCATATTTTTAATCTTCCGAGTCATGAACATGGTATATATCTTCACTTACTTAGTTCCCTCTTTAAAAACTTCCACCAACTTAATACAATTTTTCCACAAAGGTCTTGCTGATTTTTGTTATATATACTTTTTTTTTAGTAGTTTATGTGTCTATATTCTTCTATAAACGTTTATTTTTGGAGAGGAGAAGGAAGATAATTTCCTTTTTTAAAAGATTTTATTTATTTATTCATAGACAGAGAGAGAGAGAGAGAGAGAGAGAGAGGCAGAGACACAGGCAGAGGGAGAAGCAGGCTCCACGCAGGGAGCCCGACGTGGGACTCGATCCCGGGTCTCCACGATCACACCCCGGGCTGCAGGCAGCGCCAAACCGCTGCGCTACGGAGGCCGCCCAGAAGATAATTTCCAATGTAGACAATCATGCCATTTACAAGAAAAGAGTCTGGTTTCTACCTTTTCAACCCTAATAATAATTTTTCTTATTTTATTTCATTAATCAATACCCCAAAAGCAATCCTGAATAAAATGAACATTAGTGGACGTTTTTGCTTTACTGATTCAAGTTTAGAGTATACTATACTCATTTTAAAGGAAATGCTTCTCTTTTGAGAGTCTGAGAGGGGCAGAGGGTAAGGGAGAGAGAAAATCTTAAGCAGGCTCTATGCCAAGAGCAGAGCCTGATGGAGGGCTTAGGGACTTGATCTCACGACCCTGAGATCATGACCTGAGCCAAAATCAAGAGCTGGATGCTTAACTGACTATGCCATCCAGGCACCCCTAAAGAAAATACTTCTAATGTCTCACTACAAAGAATAATATTTATTATAGGTCTTTATTTTTTGTAGATGATTTTTACCAGTTTAGTGAAGTATTTTCTTGTCCTAGTTTCCAAGAGTTCTCTTTTTAGTTATGATTAAGTACTGAATTTTATCAATACCTTTCGGCATCTAATAAGATGGGTTGTATAGTTTTTAACCTCCTTATTTATTACAGTGATTTACATTTGCAAATTTCTTAAGGGTAAATTATTCTTGCATTGTTAAGATTAATTCAATTTGGTCTTGGTTGGATTCAGTTTGCTAGTATTTTGTGTACTAATTTAACATGTGTATCCATGAATGAGATTGGTCAGTAATTTTTCTTTTTCATCTGACCAGTTTCTAGTTTTAACATCATATAATAAATTAGTGAGTGTTCATTTTTTTTAATTCTTTGGAAACAAAATTTAAGATTGAAATAATCTTTACCTTTTGCCTAATCCCCAAAAAAGTCATCTTATGCTATATGAGGATCTTCTTTGGGCCAGGTTAAATTATATGGTTTATAAGTATTTGGGCAAGGTATAACCTAAATAGTAAGCCATAAAGTGTTCCTTCCAATGTAGTAGGATACATAGGAGGAGCTTTGTTTGTTTGTTTGTTTTAAAGATTTTATTTATTTATTCATGAGAGACAGAGAGAGGCAGAGACACAGGCAGAGGGAGAATCAGGCTCCATGCAAGGAGCCTTACATGGGACTCGATCCCAGGTCTCCAGGACCAGTCCCTGGACTGAAGGCAGCGCTAAACCACCTGAGCCCCCCGGCTGCCTTGTAGGAGGAGTTCTGATCATCCCTGTTGATGGAATGCTCTTCATGAGCTGAAGGAAGGCTAGGAGAAAAACAAATAAGGTATGCCTGGGTGGCTTAGTGGTTGAGCTTCTGCCTTAGGCTTAGGTTGTGATCCTGGGGTTCTGGGATTGAGTCCCACATCAAACTCCTTTGCCTACTTCTCCCTCTGCCTATGCCTCTGCCTCTCTCTCTGTGTCTCTCATGAATAAAAAAATAAAAATAATAATTTAAAAAGTGAGAGAAAAACAAATAAACTGGCCTGGGCTTTAGGAATTACTTTTATAGTATACTCTAAACTTGAGTCAGTTTCAGAGGCATATGATAAAGATGTTAAAATTTATAATACAGGAAATATTAGCTGACAGTAGAATCACAATTTACCATCTTTTTTTGTTGTTGTTGTTAAAGAAACAAATCCCGGAGAAATAATTTCTGGAATATTTTCTTCTTTTGTGTACAGCTCTAAAACAAGCATGTGATAAATCAAAATTCTCTCTGACATCAAGAGAGATAAGCTTGTTCAATAAATGATGCATCATTTTGCTACTAGTCCTAGATGCAAGCACAAACCTCTTTTAGAGTGAAACAGAAAGGTAGTTTCCCTTCCCCTTACTCCTCCACCCAATACCTGTCGATAAGTAGGGAATATCAAAGTCAGTGAAACCTGGCCCACTGCACTCCCTGGACTTGAGAGTTATGCAACAGATTACCAAAGACATTACAGGGATATAAAACCTCAAGTTCAGTGAGACTGAGGATCTTGCCTAAATGACACTATGGCATTTTAAAGTGAAAAATCATCACATCTCAAAATATTGTGGTAACATCTGTATGCTTCTATGAATACAATCAATCACTGGTAGGCATTCATGGCCAGTTATGTTTTTCATTCATTTATTTATTCTTCATCAGCATTTATCAAATACTTACTGTAGTCAAGGTACTGAGCTAAATATTACATAGGAAACATAAAATATTCCATGAAGTAAGCATTTATTAAGTACCTTTAACTACAAGGCAAATTATAGGTACAAGGCATTGTAAAAATTATGAAATTAAGGCAGCATCATTGCCTTGGATGACCTTAGAAAAAATATCGTCCTTGATACATTTATGATATAATATTTTTATTTGCAATACGCTATGAAAACTTTCAAAATTTTGCTAAATTATTTTTAGTTACTTAATTTTCTATTTTATTTTTCTGAGCTGATTCTGTCTTGAAAATAAGCTTTTATTGATTCAACTCTGCCTACCAAGTCAGCAAATACATGCATAATGGCAGCTTGTACAAAAAAGAGCCTGTAGCCAAGGGAAAATGTTCAACATTGTTGCATGGGAGTCTTCTGGTGGCTTGATTTCATAACTGAGTGAAAGGTACAAGTTGGAGAGATAGATGAACTATACTCAGCTTGGACCTTCATCATGAAGTGACTCCCCCAAAGTGTGTTCAAAATGCCCCTTCATTGCCACATCATATGGAATACACAAAGTCATGAAAGAAGAGCGTACATCAAAGGATACGGAAGACTGACAGACCCTTAACGAGGAGTAGGACTTGGTTCAGGGAGAACTGCAAGGCTAAGCAAGCACATAGCAGACACTCGGTGGTAGTAAGGCAGGCAGCCAGCATTATGCAGAATAAGATGAAAAGAGCAAATCTCAACAGGAATTACTTGATGATGACTACCAGAAAGATGTAAAGGACTCTTTCCTAATAGTAACGAGGACCCTGGAATAAGAAAATGGTAAATTAGGACTCAGAAGTGGGGATCAGGAATTGGGTAAGACACCCAGCAAACAATCAGCAGAACTTGAAAAAGTTTTCATCAATTTCTACTAAGAAAGAACTAGAAACTTCATATTCTAAGTCTATTAAGTAGTCCTTAATGTTCCATGTGTACATTGCTACTTACTTGATGTAGAATAAACAGTAAATTACCCTTATCCCACAGTGTGCGATCATTTTCAGCAAATTACATTTTGGTATTTTGATCATCTTTAATAAAAGACCTGCTTCAGTTATTGCTATAAGCTGACATAAAAACTGGGTGGGAGTGCCTGGTGGCTCAGTCAGTTGAATGTCCAACTCTTGATTTCCACTGGGGTCATAGTCTTAAGGGTCATGAGATCAGCCCCATGTAGGGCTCCTTGCTCAGCAAGGAGTCTTCATCCCCCTCTCCGTTCCTCCTGCCCCCCTTCCCCCTCTCAAATAAATAAATAAACCTCAAATAAATAAATAATAAAAACTGGGTGCTCACCATTAAACAATTTGATCAAAAGTCTGTTACTGAGAAAGAAAAACGACAAAAAAACCCAGAAATGCCTGACCCTTCCAGAATGTTGGTTTAATGAGATTTATACTTCTGTTTGAATTACATGAAGAGTGTCTAATCAGCCTCTGGATTTTTAAGGCCAAAACAACATGGCAATGAAAAATGGTTGTGGGGAACTATCTTTCCTTGTCTATAACTGAAACCAATAGGTTAATATTTGATCAAGCATGACAGACTTCAGACACAACTATAAATGGCAAAATATGACCTCAATGGAAGAGGAAGCACAATTTTTTTCCAGCTTTATTGTGACACAATTGACACAGAAGCATAAAAGCTTTTAGAGAGAGAGAGAACTAATGTCCAAATTCTTTCAAATCAAATTATCCAATTAAATAATCTAACTGATAATTACAAAGAAAAACAATTATTTTTTAAAAAGTTAAAATAAAAAACAAAACAAAAACAAAATTGGAATCTATATAGTAACGTACTATGCATGGTACAGGGCCAACTTGGGTAGGAAGAAGTGTTAATACTCGCTTGCCATCTTGAGACATTCTTGGCAGGTACCTGTCAAAGGGATCGTATACCAAATCATGATCTGAGCGATGTTCATTTTGACAATGTACTTTGCTTAGAGCCTGATTAACTAATCTCCAAGAGCAAATCAGAACTTGAGGAGGGACAAAGTTTCATCTCCTTCAAAGTAGATATAAAAATAACAAAATGGTTAATATTTAAAGCTTCAGAATAAATAAATGTAGACACACTGTGAATGATGTTTGGATGTTTTAGGACCTTCTAATGATGTTGTCTCTGACCAATTAATAATTTAAGAACCCAATTTGAATTCTCAAACATTTCTAGTTTCTCTTCTTATAATTACTCACAAACCTGCCATTTTATTCATGGGAGAGAGATGAAAAATATGCAAAAGCCCTGACAATTGTCATAGAGAATGACTTAAATTTACCACCATAGTTAATCTTGATCACAGTTATGTGTGGCAAATTTGTCAAAGAAAATGCCAACTATAAGCCCAGAACATAAGAATGGAGAGAGTAAAGATACAATACTCTAGAATAGATGAAATCTGTGTTTCTTGGCCTGGTGTCCAATATGAGTTCATTGTTCAACCTTGGGCAAATCTGGATCTTTCATAGCTAGATGTATAAAAACTAGATGTATAGAATCTTTAGTGCTACCAAAGATTCTATACTCTTGAGTCAAAAACACTTCGACCTATGCCTTGAAAAGGAATGTGGGCTTAAAATCAGAAAAAGACACAGGTTTTAGTACTGACCATGTCATCTTAGCCTTACTGGGAAGGCCTAGCAGGAACCCAAGCCACTCACAGACCCCCTCTGGGGAAGGTCTCCTCTGGCTGATGGGCATGAGATTATATGGTGGAGAGACACCTCCCAGCCTGCCAAGCAGAAGCAGAAGCAGAAGCTGTATCTAGCAACAGGTGCCAGGTGGTGCTGGTCACCCTTATGCAGGACTTTAATCCACACTTGGACCTTCTGCAATAAATCTGGCTTTTCCCAGCAGCATGTCTGCTAGCACACCAGAGCAGGCGCATAGTAGAACTTTGCAAACTCTACAGGATTGCTATCCCTCACCCTACCCTCCTTGCAAATCTACCTTAAAAAAGATATTTTCAACAATATTAGGTGGAGGCTGCACAGGGTAGTTTTTAAGATCTCAGGCTCTGAAAGTAGACTGTGTGAGTTCAAATGCCAGACCACCTGCCAGCCAGTATAATATCCTAAATAACTAGTAGATCAACTAATCTCTCTGTGCTCAGACTACTCATCTGCAAAATAAGGATGGTGATGGCAATGCCTAACAGGTGGTTTTGAGGATCAAATATGCTAACACATGCAAAGCACTGAGCTCAGTTTACCTAGGAAGTACTAGGTAAGGGGGAGGGCAAAGCATATACAAACACTGCTCTTTTTTCCTGCCACTTTTTTCTCTCCTGCAGGTGTCCTGAGAAACCCTTCCCCAAACCAAAAATACTGTAAGTGAAAGGGAGTTTAGCTTATAAGTACTATTTATAATCAAGATGATGACCACCCCCCACCCCCAGCTGTCTGATCCAGCACATTCACTTTATACAATTGGGTAATGTTAATGCTGGAAGTCAGTAGGGTAGGTTGATTTCCTGAGGTCACCCATCTAGTTGCTGCAGGGCCTTGACTACAGAGCTCATCACCAGTGAGGCAAGAGTGGAACTGCTTAGAAGATATTAATTTGAGATGTGAGAAAAGGGGAAAAAACACATTAAAACCAATGACAAGGATGCTTGGGTGGCTCAGCGGTTGAGCATCTGCCTTTGACTCAGGGTGTGATACTGGAGTCCCAGGATCGAGTCCCACATAGGACTCCTGTGGAGAGCCTGCTTCTCTTTCTGCCTGTGTCTCTGCCTCTTTCTCTCTCTGTTTCTCATGAATAAATAAATAAAATCTTTTTTAAAAAAAATAATAAAACCAATGACAGGGACACCTGGGTGGCTCAGTGGTTGAGTGTCTGCCTTTGGCTCAGGTTGTGATCTTGGGGTCCTGGAATCAAGTCTCGCATCAGATTCCCCACAGGGAGCCTGCTTCTCCCTCTGCCTATGTCTCTGCCTCTCTCTGCCTGTCTCTCTCATGATTAAATAAATGAAATCTTTAAAAATAAATAAATAAATAAATAAATAAATAAATAAATAAATAAAATGTGCCAATTTACAAGCTATGGATAAGAACTTTCTTCTCTTCCTCTACATCCAGTCTATGATGGGCATCTATCCACCAGAAGGTTCATATTACTTATTAGCAGGGGAATTGATAAAAAGAGCAGCTCACATACTCATATATATCAGCAAAGGCTTGTGAAGGGATGCAGTGAGGGGTCCATACACGGTCCTAAAGAGTTTTAAGGTGCCTTTCACAAGAGAAAACAAACCATATCAATGTGCAACTCCACTGCTTCTTATTCCCTGTATCTAAAATAATGTACTTAGATATTCTCTTCTTTTGCTTAAAGGTATTCCCTTAAGTGGGTAAGCAGTGTTTCTGAAATTTAGAAAAAGTTAATATGAGGAATCTTCATCACATCTCTACAGCTCCATGTGTCTAAGAAAAAGCTGGTCTGGCTCTGTAAATTTGAGTTCCTTTAACTAAAACAACATAATAATTAATCTCTATAGACCATTGGTTTCCATCGTCATTCAAATGGGAAGGCAACAGAAAGTTGTGGGTCAAGCATCATAGCAGTACATTTGTGGCATTTTTCCCCAAAGCAGTTTATATAAGAGGAATTGAGGAAAAAGAGCGAGGGCCAGGGAAACTTGGAGCCTGAGCAAGGATGGGGATAGGATGGGGTCTAAGCACTAGGACTGATCTCACTGGTTTGCTCAGACCTAATCGCATTGCTGATGTAAAATCAATTTTTCCCCTCTTCTTCTTCCTCTACCTAGTCATTTTTCTTGTGTGGTTTGACCCATTTTACGAAAAGAGCAGGGATTAAGTACCTATTAATTTAGCATTCCACAGGGGCAGAACCACTGTGTGTGCACGTGTGTGTGTGTGTGTGTGTGTGTGTGTTGGGGGTGTATGTGTGGTGAATTTGTGTTTTGCAGGAGAATGGAAGGAGCCATAAAGAGAGAAGTAGGGATGGGGATAATGATACCTGCTCTGGTAGAACTCAAAATGTAATGGGGTTGACAAGAATGTCACATCAAAGAAACCTCTATCCAAACGCAGTGTGATTTAATCCTGGGGAACAGAGCTAGAGTAATTAGGTCAGGGAAGATGACTGGGGAAAAAAGTCTGGGGACAAAGAAGTCAGAGAGAATTTACCAGCATCCCAAAGGAGAGCAGGGGAGGGGCAGGGAGATCTCTATTTGTCCTGAGGTCCGTGCACAAATGGCCCAGGAGCAGCAGGAGTGTTGGGCATGTCACCTGGCTGAGGTCAAGTGGGCAGCCACTAATCCCACCCTGCCTGCCACATGCTAAATAATAACTAGCACAGTTAGGAGCTGTGGAAAGATGCTGTGCTTAGTACTGAGTCAGGGATAGTCAAGAATGTGGGGTAGCAAAGCACCAACTTATTTATAACTTGGCCTCCCCTCCCTTGCTCAGGGCACTTGTAGAAAAGAATGACAAACTTCAGCATGGTTTTGGAATTTGTGGAGTGTGAAATCTTCCAAGACTCTATTCTTAGTTGAAATGCCATAAGGTTCACAGGACACAGATAGCTAGATTTCTCTTGATTAAGCAGACTTATTCCTGTGGGGCTGGATGGCATTCTAATATGTGCCAGTGACTGTGTTGAATAAGACCAGCTCCAATTCCCCTCCTGCAGAAAGGGTCTGCATGCTACAGGATGCAGGTTTCTTCAGTATAATTTACCTTCTTTCAGTGATAATTATATGGAATGTCCTTCACCACTTCTAATTTAAATCCTCACTCCTGACCATGAGACAAAATGGTGTCCAAAATGCATTTTTTATCAGAAAGAGGCCCTTTTCTTGATCATAAATACGTCAAAAAATAATATGTCCACTCTGGTGGACAATCCACCTTCCATGACAATATTTGCCATTTGTCTGGCAGTTTCTCTTTTTCAAACCCTGGAATTTTCTTTCTCATAGTTGTAGGATTGTCCCTACTCTCATTTCTGGCTCATAGCAGACACTTGGTAAACACATACGAACCAAAAACCCCCAAATTTTTATTGTGTGTTGTGGACAAAGGGAATTTCACATCCTTCACATGCTATTTATACATGTGCTGTAAGAGGACATGGCACATAACATTCTCATCGTGAGATGCTCCAGAGTCAAATCACTTACTTGAACTTTAGTATTTGATATTTTATCAAACGCAGAAATTTTATTGTGGATTTGGCCCTTCCTTAAATTATTGAATGTGCTAACTTGCAAAAGGAAATTAAACAGCATTGGTTTCTCTCGGTTGTCACTCATTAATTTTTCAAAAGAATTTGGAGCACACATTCTTTGCCCACTATAACCCTGTGCTACTTTTCTTGAATTTTCTAATTCCAGCTTGCTGACATCCTAAGTGCATTTGTTCATTGAACACATAAGTTTTGTTGAGCCTTTCAGCATGAAAATAGAGTAGAAGAAACATTCCCTGCTTCTGAGTTTGAGTCTAATTGTATAATAACAGTTGCATATCAAACAATCTAAGTATAAAACAAAATAAAACCACCTGAAGTGCAATGTGTATGTCATATGACAGGAAATTTTTCAAATGTGGTCAGGTAGGCAGGAGAGCCTTTTGTTCTTAAAAAACAAAACATAAAAAAAAAAAAAAAAAAAGACTGGGCTAAAAGTCATCTCCTTTCTTCAAAATAAGAAACCTGGTTGCTGTTGTTGTTTTGCTGAGAACCAAGTGGATGTTCTTCACTTTTCTGGCCACATGGGCATTAATCAGAATATTAATGGAAAGCCTTTTAGAGAACTGCCTTCACAACTAGTTAGGGTGATCAGAAAAGTGATTTGCACTGAACACATGTGACCCCAGGAAATGTTTAACTTGATCCCCAGTGTCCACCCAACCAGCCTTCTAGCCCATCTCTAACATGGCCCTGTGGGAAGTTTTCTCAGAAGATATTATTTATCTTTGAAAGCATTAATATGTATCACTGATCATTCTTACTTTCCATTTTTGTCATCTCTGATACTATTAGAAACCAAGAATGCATAGAAATTAACCTTTCCATTTTTATAAAGTACTCTCAGGATTCAGTAGTTGTACATTTGAAATTCTAGCTCAAAATATACTTTCTAGGAATCATCTTTACCTCTTTACCCACTCCAGATTCTGATCTTCTCTACCCTCTGTTCCTTCAGATGGATAGTACTCATTTTTAAATATCACTTCCCATTGTGATTTTTTGCTCAAGAACTGTGAATTCACTTCGTGTACATATCCCTTCCAGTAAATCCAGAAAGGCAGAGATCTTTCTGTCACTTAAAATAAGGTCACATATCTTACAGTGAAGTGCTCTGTATACAAATGTCAAATGAGTGCTTGTTAAGACACAGATTTTCCCAACAGCTAGAAATTCCTTTATGAGCCATCCCTTCCATTTTGGTGGTTCTCAGTCTTTGCTACATATTCAAGTTACATGGAGAGTTACCAATTCCTGGGTCCCATCTCCACAGATTATGAGTTAATGAGTCTGGGTATGGCCTGAACATTGGGATTTTTCCAGTTCCCCAAGTGATCTATCTCCAGTCAAGACTGAGATCAGGGGATGCCTGGGTGGCTCAGGAGGTTGAGCGTCCACCTTTGGCTCAGAGTGATCCCAGGGTCCTGGGATCGAGTCCCACGTTGGGCTCCCTGCGACAAGCCAGCTTTTCTCTCTGTCTCTAATGAATAAATAGACAAAATACTTTTTAAAAGACTGAGATCAGTTCTCCAGATGTACACTTACTCAAATTTCCCTGAGAAAAATAACCTGGAAACTTTTTAACCATATGGACTACTAAGCCTATCCTATCAACTTCATTCAGTGAGTCTAAGGCATATTCTCCCCATATGTAAGCTAACCATTCTTCTGGAGAAATTTTTATCATCTGGGTATTGGAGAGACATAGAAAATGGTTCCCCTGACAGTCAAGAGGTGGACTACTGGTAACTGACGATCATCAGTGCTATGTTATTTTTCATCCCACCTTCAAGTTCCCTTTCCCCAGTGAATGTAGACATGAGATGGCTGAGATACAGTTTGGACAGCAGGAGAAGCAGGAAAGGGGAGGACAGCGTGGTATTAGTCCAAAGCCAAGTTACAGCTTTTGGAAGCAGGGGTAGTGGTTGGCAGGTGTTCATGTCTGCTGTATTATTACAGACAATGAGTCACAGCTGGTGCCAACTGTGACATGCACACTGCATGCCTGTCATTCTATCAAACACCCTGGTAGCTATTCTACAACAATCTCCTTGCCCCATATTTTGCTGAGCCTGAAATTGTTTGAACTTTGCTACACATGGAACAAGCGTTCAGTGAAGTGGGCTCATCAGTCATCTCAAATGCCTGCAATTTCAGGATAACCTGCCAGCTGTGGCTGGATTCAAAGGCTCTACTAAAGGTCCGGGTGGGTAAGCAGTCAGAGCTGTTCTGCAGACTGCAATGATTTGGGAAATTGCCATCTCTAGTGGCTGCTCTACTGAACCTCATAAAAAATAATGTTTGCATCTGAATTTAGAAAGGGTCTCATTTCCTTCTTTAAAAATCTTCATCATGATGATATATTCAAGTCTGTCCTTTGCTTAGAAGCAGAATTAGACCTTAGTCAAATGGAGGCACTCTTATACCTTAAAGGATTACAGGTAAGCTGAGATCCCTGGACAGGGCTTTGATGCAACAAGGAGACTCCAGACCCCAGGCCTCCAGCCATAAATGCTGGAAGTCATTTTCAAGTGAGCTATGACAACAAAATGTTGGAGAGCCATGCCTAGAGAGCTTTGCTGGTAAGTAAAATGTTGAGCAGTAAACAGAATGTGCATGAGAAGCATAAAGATCACATCATTGGTAAATCTTGAAATAGTAATTGTTGGTCTGGAATCATTTGGGAGGTGCTGAAGATTCAAAGTCTGGGAAGGGGCCCCTTGAAGAGCTGTCTTTTCAGGGTATTGCTGCCGTCTAGAAAGTACATTGGTTAGCTCTTTCCTATAAACCTCTTAGGGAAAGTCTCCACCTCCCTTGGTAGCCATCCCACTCTGGTTCTATAAATCATTTCCCTACTCGTAAGGCCTGGAGCCAATTGGCTGTAATGGCATATCGAACTTTGAGCCCCATATGCCCCTGGCTGATTATATATTCACTAGATTTTAAAAGGCAAGTCCAAACTATTGAGTACCCTTCACGTTTGGAACCAATTCCCCCGTTAGGATTTTGTCCTTATTAGAATCTGAATAGCTGTTGGCACCAGTTCCTTTCTCTTCACACTGTCTGCTTAAGTGAGGAAAATTCTTGAGCAGTTACTATTCTTAAATGCAGGTAATATTGAGCAAAACTAACAGCAAAGCCTCCATTCTGTAAACACGGAAATGATGTCTCAGTTTTAGCAACCAAAGAAGGATGCTCCTTTTTAATATTAAGAGGTCATCGGATTTAATAACACATTTCCCAAACAACACAGAGGCCTAATTTGGACAAGATATTGATTGGAAGCCATCTCTTCCTATAAATGCTCAACTGATGCAGGCAGCAGGAGGCTGTACAAACTCAATGGGCAATTTCAGTACCTCTACAGAGCCATCAGAGCATTGGCTTGAGATTTGGCCATGCAGTCATCCCTCATTTCACAGAACACTGGAAAATTCCTAAATTGGATCTAAAGCTCCATTTCTTATATTGGTTACAAAGTTCCCGATAGCTCTCTGTCTTGCAAGCTCTCCTACAGACAGGGTAAGAGGTGAAGCTGAGGGAAGGAGGAGGCTGCCCACCCCACAGCATCTGTGTACTCTCTGGGAAACTACATAAATTCTCAAGGTCTCAATTTTCTCAGAAATACTACGAGAAAAATCCCATATTTTAAGTTACTTGGGGGCTCAGAGAGGACAAATGTATAAATACAGCTTAGTATTCTCCTTACTGTTCAGGTTAAGCTAAGTCTACATTATAACAGCATGGGCTCTGTCACCATACCAATTGTTGGCATAGAGATGTCCCAATGACATGACAATTTTTCAGATGCATTGTCTCCTCAATTCAATTGCAGCCACAAATATTTTGGAGTGTCTTTTATTTGCCTCCACTGTCCTAGGCTCTGCAGATGTACACTGCAAAGCCAAAGTATAGATTAATTTTGATTTCTCTAAAACTTTCAACTAGGAGATACAAAGTCAACTTTATTCATTTGATTTACTTTTAGATTCACTGTTGTTTCATTATCTGTGTAGGAGTCAATGTCTACTCTTTAAAAAAAAATAGGCAAGCAAAAATAGCAAAAATAAAATCCCTGAAGAGATTCAGACAATCTTCTGTTGAGAGGAAATGCTACTCACATAAATCCAAACCTCATTATCAGTTAACATAAATTAAAAGGATCTTTCAGTTAAATTCAACTGTTTACAAACATTTAGTTTGTCTTACTTCCTTACCTTCTGTTTATCCATTATTAAAACATTAAAAACACTGTTGTTTCTGTGAACAGATGCCCCAAAACTCAAGGAGCTGCAGACTCTTGTGCAGAGCTAGTAATACTGCAAGTGGCTTCTCTCCCTTATAACTTTCATTTTAAAAAGGCTTTCATTTCTTCAATAGTAAAAAATTACACTAAGTCACACTACCATGTCAACATATTGCAAATCCAAATTCAATTTTTAAAGATTTTTTTTTAATTTCCCTTTTTATTGAAGTATAAATAACATTCAGTTTTATGTTACTTTCAGGTGTACCATATAATGATTCAGTAATTAGATGTTTGGATTTATAACCCATTTCTAAAATGCTTAAGAAAGGGGATCCCTGGATGGCTCAGTGGTTTAGTGCCTGCCTTCAGCCCAGGGCGTGATCCTGGAGTCCTGGGATCGAGTCTCGCATCAGGCTCCCTGCATGGAGCCTGTGTCTCCCTCTGCCTCTCTCTGTCTCTGTATCTTTCATGAATAAATAAATAAAATCTTTTAAAAAATAATTTAAAAAGCTTAAAGAAACTATGATCATTTCTATTTCAGAAAACCTTACTGATACCCTTTTTACATTTGCTTCCTTGGCAAAGAGATCGAATATAAACTTTAAAATGTCTACCAGAAGTTCTGCATATTATACTGTACTTGTAACAATTTTCCTGTATACTCTTATTTTCTCCATCTCTTCTTGGATGTATAAATGGGTACACACTGATCCACATGGCAGTGTCTAATTGAGGTAAGTGAATTGATATAAGTGAAGTTGTTAGGAGTTGAGGATTCTGGAATCAGTTAGTATGTTTGATTGGTTGTGCAGCTTGCCAGGCCCATGACTTCAGGAAAGCAACCATTTCAAGTATCTTCATTCAGTATCTTCATCTAAAAGATGAAGAAAATGATAGCACCTACCTCTCAGAAGGATTCCAAGAGAACTAAAGAATAATACAGGCAACATGCTTAGTGCAATACCTGTCATGTAGTAAGCCTGGGATAAACATTAGCAGTTAATATTATTATGTAACTATTTTGTATGAAATCCAACACTACTGATCTAATTAGAGGAGTTTTTGTTTGTCTGTTTCTCCAGTGTCAGTGGTACATAGCTACGATCAGGAGGGTTGGCATATTGTAGAGACCATCACATTAAGGATTTTATTTATTTGAGAGAGAGAGCAAACAAGAGCACAAGCAGGGAGGAGGGGTAAAGGGAGAAGGAGAAGCAGACTCTCCACTGAACAGGGAGCATCACAGGGCTCAATTTAAGGATCCCTGGGATCATGACTTGAACCAAAGGCAGATGCTTAACCAACTGAGACACACATGTGCCCTGAGACTGTCATCTTAAGGATACAAAGACTGTGCCTTGATTCTGTGGCTTATTAAGTCTGAAGCTACGTGAAGATCACGAATGTCTCTGAGTTTTGTTCCCATCTCTGGGCAATAGGGACATAACTTACAGGGAGGTTTGTGATAAAGATGAAATAAAGTAACCATGTATAGAAGTATTTTGGAAATTGTACAGCATCTAAGAAATGTAAGTTATTATTAATGGATGTTTCAGATCAAAGGAAATCATGATGAATTGATGATGATAATTGTCAATTACTTGATGTTTACCATGAGGTAGACATAATGCTAAGCATTTAGATGCATTATCTCCTATCCCTAAGTGTAATCTGAAATTATATAAAAGGAATTTTGTAGTTTTGCAATCTATAAATAGGGGAATTGCTGATTTTTAACTTCTCTTTTTTACCTTATTATTATTATTATTGTTTTTTATTTTTTATTTATTTTTTTAAAGATTTTATTTATTTATTCATAAGAGACACAGAGAGAGAGAGGCAGAGACACAGGCAGAGGGAGAAGCAGGCTCCATGCAGGGAGCCCAACGTGGGACTGGATCCGAGGTCTCCAGGATCAGGCCCTGGACTGAAGGCGGCGCTAAACCGCTGAGCCACCGGGTCTGCCCTATTATTGTTTTTTAAATCAAAGCTAACCCAGTCCACTGTAGCTTTGGGAAATGCCTTTGACATTCTGGCATTGTGTGATTATCCCTAACTCTGTAATTTTACAATGCGACATTAATATGTAAGAAGTAGTACTATGAACACATTCATTGCCTTGATCTTGTTGCCTATATTGAGAGAAGTTTTTAAGAGCTTCTTTATATGTGAACTGAATATTTTCCTTATTTTTTTTTAAATTGCTTTACATACTCTTTCCAACTGTTTATAGCTGGTTCAAAAGCCAGACTATTAACTTGTTAAATTTAAGGTAAAATTGTATTTTTTATTGACATTCAGATACATAATCTCTCTTATCATACAGAAGAGGGGGTTAAGATGTGTTTGTTATATTTATCCTAATGTCATAAAATGACTCTGGACCACCTACATTTATGAGTTTGCATGTTTCACAACAGTTGAGGTTCCATTCACATTGTAATGATTACTTATTACAACAAATTTATAAGTATATTTTTCCTACATTTCTAAAATAGGAGTATAACTTTTCTAACAAAATCAGTATTTTATTTCAATTTCTAATTGAGGATAAGCATATTCAAAAGTGAAACTCACTTCTTAATTTACATGAAGGTACCCACATGAGTGGTATCTACACAAATACATATTTATATAATATTTATTTCTATAAAATATATAAAATATTTATATATTTAGAAGTTATATTTATAATTTTTCTTGACTTATACCCTCAATAATTTAATCCTCTTTATCAGTTTTAAGTTGCTCTTTTACTATCTTTATTGATTTTTGATCACCTATACTACCCCCCATGAAAACATTACTTATGTTCAGGAAGCTGTGGTTTTGTTTTGTTTTGTTTTGCTTTTTCAAAGAGGGAGAGTACAAGGGTGGGGAGGATCAGAGAAAGAGGAAGAGAGAGAACCTTAAGCAGACCCCACACTGGAAGCCCAATACAGGGCTTGATCTCACAACCCTGAGATCATGACCTGAGCCAAAACCGAAGAGTCGGATACTTAACCAACTGAGGCACCCCAGGAAGCTATGTTTTATATTTGACACCAAACTAGAAATTAGTCAGATAAAGCAGATGACAGTTAACATCATTGTTGTGACTAGTCATTACTCATAAAATCCCTATAACACAGGATGGCACAGATATCTCAGTCATCAATGTGGTTGATACATATAAGAATATTTTTACTCTTCACTTTTTGGCTGCTCTACTAGGATCAGTGGCATTCGCAATAGAGATATTTCAATATTTCACGAAAAACATATAGGGAATACCAAGGCCTGGTATTGCCAATTAGGCAAGACTTCCTTTGATTTTTCAGAAAAACACTTTATTTGGCCAGTGTGGATACTTTCGGTTGAGCATTTATTTGTTCTAACAGTCTCAAGATTCTTAGCAACACCATAAAATTAGACAGAGCTTTAGTGAAATTTTCTTACTTCCTCCCACTTTTAATCAAGGATCTTAGTCATAAAACTTCATTTTTAAAAATTTAGCTAAAGCCTGTGCTTTAGTGTTAGATTCCATTTTAAAGTTTCAAATACAAAGCTCATAAGGAGCTTATTTTATCCATCCATTTAATTACATTCAAATTATCACAAAGTACTTACCTTTGGCCCATAAAGTAACAAAAATCCAATTTTTGCAAGAAGCTCATCAATGGTTGTTGTGGTTAAGGATACTTCTTACTGAATGTTATTAATACAATAGCAATGTATTACTTAATAGGAAGGTAGAGAATACATCCCATTAAAATAGTCACAGAGCAAAAGAAGATTATAAGTATACGAAGATCACTGAGACAATGATTGAGCTGTATCATCAAGAGCTGGGGTGGCCTTCAACTTTATTACCCTAAAGCATCAATGGCATCATCACAGCACCTGAAACCACAGTGTAAACCACCAGGTCTAAGGTTCTCCCGACTGATATCCATAATGAACAGATGATAAAAAGGGAATACAGATTGTTTTCCCCTCCATACATCTTCCTTTAGCATAATATTTTTAAGATGCTCAGTTATGAGCTTTGAAAACATGGATTCAAATCTTAGTGAAAGCATCACACTTTAATGTGGGAGTTACTATATTCATTCTGAAGGAGTAGGAGGAAACTACCTTATTAAAACACCACTATGTATCAGGTGCCATACTGTTGTCTGAACAGCCTAAGAAGGACTTTTGAGGTCCAGAGATGGGAAATGTTTTGCTTCAGGCCACACAATCAGCAAGCAGCAGAACCCAATGCAAGCACAGTTCTCTCCAGAGCTAGTGACTGCTCTCTCAACTCCACTTGCTGCTGCCCTGATACCTCAAATGGGAGCATAAGGACACCACACTCAGCTCCAAGAGCTAGAGAAGAGAAGCTTTGCAACAAGGTCTCAGCAGTTTAGATTGTGTCCTTTGGTGCCATAAAGCAGTGGACAGCAAGCCAACCACTTGGCTGATTCACTGAGATTTATAAAACTTTAAATTCACAAGTCACAAGGCCAAAGATTCTGATTTGCAGATTTGGGGATGTGACAAGAGCTTCAGTTTTGATAAAATATAAAAGCACCTCAAAGTGATTTTTATAAGTAGCCTCCTACTTTAGAAACCACGGTCAGTGTCTTAAACAGTAGTCTTCATAGATTTGTTTGCATACTCAAAAGAATTTCAAAAACTAGAAACATCCTCTGCCATTTAGTGAAAGTTTAAAATTTTCTCTTATAATTTTAAAAATGGTAAAAGATGTAAAATTGATGCCATTTTAAATTTTATCATTTTAAAAATATTTGAATAGAATTTAAATATCAAAGCAATTTGATAGCCAAATTTATCCTTTTGAAAAAATATGTGGAAAAGATGGAAACATAAAAGCACTGAGTTGCCAAAGCAATCTTGAGAAGAACAAAGTTGTGGGCATCACCTTTCCTGGTTTCAAACTATATTACAAAACTATAGTAACCAAACAGTATGGTATTGGCATTAAAAATAGGCACATAAATTAATGGAACAGAATAAAGAGCCCAGAAATAAGGCCACACATATATGGTAAATTAACTTATGACAAATCAGGGCAGCCCGGGTGGCTCAGCAGTTTAGCACCACCTTCAGCCCAGGGTGTGATTCTGGAGACCCGGGATGGAGTCCCACATTGGGCTCCCTGCATGGAGCCTGCTTCTCTCTCTGCCTCTCTCATGAATAAATAAATAAAATATTTAAAAAAATAACATAACAAAGGAGCCAAAAATATACAATGAAAAGGGTGGTTTATTTAGTAAGTAGTGTTAGGAAAACTGGACAGACACATGCCAAAGAATGAAACTAGACCCCTCTGTTTTATCATACACAAAAGGTAACTCCAAGTAGATTAAAAACCTGAATGCAAGACCTGAAACCATAAGACTCCTAGAAGAAAACATAGGAAATAAGCTCCTTCACATCATTCTGGGTGATGTTTTTTTTGGATTTGACACCAAAATCAAAGGCAACAAAAGCAAAAATAAACAAGTGAGATTACATCAAAGTAAAAAGCTTCTTTACAGCAAAAGGAACCATTAACAAAATGAAAAGGCTACCTACTAAATGGGATAAAATATTTGCAAATGATAAATCTGATATGGGATTAATATCCACCAGATATAAAGAACTCATACAAGTCAATAGCACAAAACAAACCAACAATCTAATTAAAAAATAGGCACAGGATCTGAATAGACATTTTTCCAAAGAAGAATTACAGATGGCCAATAGGCACGCATAATGGTGCTCAACATCACTAATCATAAGAAAAATGCAAATCAAAACATCAAAACCTCAATGAGATATCACCTCACACTTGTAGAATGGCTATTATCTCAAAGACAAGAAATAAGTGTTGGTGAAGATGTGGAAAAAAGGAAAGTCTGTGCACCGTTGGTGGAAATGGACATTGGTGCAGCCACTATTGTAAACAATATGGAAGTGGCTTATAAAATTAAAGATATAACCATTATTTGATCCAGCAATTCCATTTCTGAGTATTTTCTGAAGAAAATGAAAACACTAACTTGAAGAGATATGTGCTACCCTCATGTTAATTGCAGCATTATTTATAAAAGGCAAGACATAGAGGCAGTCCAAGTGTCCATGATAACAATGAATGGACAGAGAAAATGTGAAACACACATGTTGTGCTTGTGCACACACAAGTACACACTCTTGAGGACTATTCAACCATAAAAAAGAAATCTTGCCACTTGTGAAATCACAGAGGGATCCTGAGGTCATTATTGTTAAGTGAAATAAGTCAGACAGTGAAGACAAATACTATATAATGTCACTTATATATGAGCTTAAAAAAACAAACTCAAATCAAGGCTTTGCAAGAATTCTATTTTTAAAAAAATAAGAAAGAAAAGAAAAGTAACTGGAAATGAAAGCATAGCCAAATCCTAAGTGTCATGCTGTTTGTGGAACAACTGTGTGAGTTCCAGGCATAACCCTGGATCCTGCAGTCCCATTCCCCACCACTGCCATAAAACACATATCGCAATAGAGAGAGTCAAATGATTTTTTTTTGTTTCCCAGTGCATACAAAAGTTACAATTACACTAGACGATAGTCTATTAAGCATGTCACAGCATTATGTTCAAAAACAGAATGTATGTATCTTAATTAAAAACCACTTTATTGGTAAAAAATGCTAACCATCATCTGAGCTTTCAGCGAGTTGTAATCACTGGTCACAGATCATGATCACAAATATAATAGTAATGAAAAAGCTTAACCACTGTGAGCATTACCAAAACGTGACACAGAAGCACAAAAGAACAAATGCTGTTGGAAAAATGGCACCAATAGACTTCTTTCCTCCGTGCAGCATTACCCCAAACCCTCAATTTGTGAAAACTGCAGTATCTGCAAAGTACAATAAAGCAAACCACAATAAAACAAGGTATGTATGCCTGCATCAGCAGTGATGTACTTGGACAAAAATCCACTGGACCTTTTTTTTTTTACAAATACTTGTGAAAAGAACAGGTAGATCCACAGACAACAGGTTGTATTTTTCATAAAAGGTGGGTCCTAGGCAACAGAAGGTTGAAAAGTATAATGGCAGAGCTCTGGTTTCATATAAAATTGTATAAATTGTACAAACATGATAAACATTCAGAAAGCTGGCCACGGTACATCACTCCTCTCAAGTTGGTTCTGGGATGGTCACAGGATTTGGGAGTGAGGAGCAATAGTCCAAACTTTCAGCAAAGCCACCAGGGCCTGGGGTAGTTAGAAGCAGGGTCAGGGATCTTCACAAAAGGCTCAGTGTATAGAAGACTCATTGGGCACTCATGAAATGACTCAGATTTCTCGAGAGCCCACCTATTCACCTAGGCTGTAAAGGACAGAAGGAGATTTTCCCCACAGAGCTATGGATTCAGGGAAACTCCATTACAAATTGGGAAAGACCAGAGAAGCCCTGTTAATCCAACGCTACTCATTTCAGTTCTCTAGGGCTTTGTTAAGGGCCAGCCATTTAAATAACAGCTGATTTTGATTCCAGTGCCTTATCTTTCCCATTTCAGTAAAGAGTGGAAACCCTCTGCTGGCAAACAAAAGGGTAGAAATTACCAGTAAGTCTAGTCCTTATAAGATGAGGAGTCTACAGAGAGAGGGTTAGAGATTAGTCCTTTATTATATTGACTCAAAGACTGAAAAAGCCCCACTTTCAGTATCTTCAAAAATAAGTCTCAGATTTGTCAAGGCCAAATATCAAACATATATTTCCATAAAGCAAAGTAGCTCTGGATTCTGGTGTTCAGTTCTTTTCTGTTGTTGGTCCAGAATACAACATACTTGAAAAATATTCGAAGACTCCTGACCTCTGTTTTAGCATATGAGATGTTATTTTTCAAAAATTATTATTCCTTGCCACATACACTTCTATCCTCTTATTTTTATTTAAGCCTACATAGTAGCATCTCCTAAATTTAAATGACCATAAGAATCAGCTGAGTTATTTTTTTTATTCATTTTTAATATTTTTTTAAAATTTATTCAGAGAGAGAGAGAGAAAGAGAGAGACACAGGCAGAGGAAGAAGCAGGCTCCATGCAGGGAGCCTGACGTGGGACTCGATCCCCGGCCTCCAGGATCACACCCGGGGCTGCAGGCGGTGCTAAATCGCTGCACCACTGGGGCTGCCCCAGCTGAGTTCTTAAAAATAGAAATTCAAACACCCATTTCCTGGACACTCAGTTCAGAAGCAGGCTCAGGAAGCTAGATTTGTAAAGAGTGCCCAGGTGAATTTAGGAAAAGTTTTGCAAACATTGTGATAAAGAATTATGGAACTGCTTTTTTCTAGCTCATACTTTTTGCAAAGAAATATTTTTCTTTGTCATATAGCTATGCTTACTGGCAAGGAATTACTATTCTCTTATTGTGAGTCTTTGAAATTTAATAATTATTTTCCCCTTATCATTGGGCATAGAAAATTTTACTTGGTGAGAAGAAACCTTGATAGAGCTTCTTGTTCTGAACTCAGCCATTTTAGCCTCTGCTCCTGCTCCCAAATACTCACAAGCAGCCACAGATAGCAAACCTTCACAGGCTCCATTAATAAAAACGGTCCCATAAAGAATGATTTCAAAAGCTTCCAAATATAGCTACAGGGTAAAGCCAATCTGTTTTAAGTAGATTCGGAATTAACTAACCCAGAGATACACTTGTTCAGGTTTGTCTCTCAGTGAATCTTTCCAGAGCTGAAATTTTGATCTTGATTCACGAATATCTTTCTAACAGAACCAAAGTTCTATAAGAAATAAGAAATCTAGCTTTAATTAACTGAAATATGACAGACATGCCTGCCATGTGGATTTTCAGATTGTACGGATATCCATTTTTGATTGTCTCTCCATTTCCTAATATGAGATTTAAACTCCTACAAGCTCAGTATACATTACATCATAATCGAATGGGGGCAGAAAGAAGATTTTATAATGAACAGGAACTACAAGTCCTGATAAAGACAAATACTCATACATCAGTTGTGATGGCAGATAGTTTTTTAAGAAGCCTCGGAATATTTGCACCTTTGAAAAAAAATTTGTTAATCATCAGCTGACAGGCAAAACTCTTTTTCAGATTTTGCTAGTCTCTTTTATTAGGGTGTATATCTAAATATGCTCATTTTTAGGCAAAAAAAAAGGTAAAATAAAACAAGTTAAACAGGAGTCACAATTCCATTAAAATCACAATTAAACTCATCAATGTGGGAGGCGAGGACCTAGTAGAGCAGACGGAGCGGAGTAGTTCAAGATTCCAGTCCTGTGTATCTTAACTTGTACCTTGAATTACAATTATGTTTTTGGATTTCCAGCTCCCAATAAAGATGCCAGAAGAGATTTGTTTATCTTATCACTTAGCATAGAGCTGGTACTTATGCTGACTAAATAACTGACATTAATTGAACACTTATTTGAGAACTTTAACTTGCAACATCTCATTTAATCTCCCTACTCCATAAATAGGTACTATTATTACTGTCATTTTATAGATGGGAAAACTGAGGCTTAGCAAAGTTAAGTAAGATGCCCACCTCACGATCACTAAGCATTGCCACTTACTTGTCACCTGTTTAGGAAGTGGCGGAATGAAGATTTTTAAACCCTAGCAGTTTGACCCTAGACCCATAATTCTTAAGCATTTCTCCATATCCTTTTATAGATACCAGTTCACTTGGACAATATTAGGAATTTAGTGTCTGTATTAAAAAAATTTTTCAAAAAACGCCTCCCTTTTAGGTCTTTTTAAAGATTTATTTATTTGAGAGAGAGAGTGTGTGTGTGAGGCAGGGAGGGGCAGAGGAAGAGGGAGAGACAATCTTGAATAGACTCTGCGCTGAGCACAAAGCCCAATCTGGGGGCTGAATCTCACCACCCTGAGATCACGACCTGAACTGAAACCAAGAGTTGAACACTTAACCAACAGTGCCACCCAAGAACCCCAAAATATGCTCCCCCTTTTAAACTTGGAGGATTAATTAGATCAGATCTGTTGTACTGTTGGACTATCTTGGGGAAAGTGCACTCTTAACATGGGGTCTTATTCTTACTATTTGCCTTCTTTTAATCACTGAAGATTACTTTGGACAAATTGTGGACTATTAAAAAGTCTCAAAGAGTTGCAAGGTTGATTTTTTCTCAATTTTTAAAGGAAATGAGTAATTACTTTCTTGATAAATTTAATTTCTACTTTATAAAGTAAAATTAAGAATAAGGTAACTCAGACTTGATTTCATAGTTAAGGCTATAAGTGTAAGACAATAATGTGACTATGTCTCATGAAGCATTACTAAACAGCTGTGAAAGGTTAGTTGCAAGAGATGTTCTATGAGTTTAATTCTTTTTTTTTAAATTTTTATTTATTTATGTATTATAGTCACAGAAAGAGAGAGAGAGAGGCAGAGACACAGGCAGAGGGAGAAGCAGGCTCCATGCACCAGGAGCCCGATGTGGGATTCGATCCCGGGTCTCCAGGACCGTGCCCTGGGCCAAAGGCAGGCGCTAAACCGCTGCACCACCCAGGGATCCCCTATGAGTTTAATTCTAATTATAACAAATATATAGTCCTATACATTTCTATGAATGCAGACCCAAGTATCTACTTGACCATCTATATTCCTGAAACAAAAATAATAGCATTCCTTTAACAAATAATTTTTATACTTTTAAGAAAATTATATCAGCACCAGGAAAAAGTTGTTTTGAATTTTGTCTTCATTGGAAAAGGCAAAAAACACACGCACTAAAGAAAGCCCTTTAATTTCAAAGTAGATAGAGAAAATTCAATCTTTACGTTTGTCAAAGAGACAGTTCTTATCATTAATTTGAATTTGAATAATAAGGCACTAACCCCATTCACGAAGCTTCCACCCTGTAACTTAAACGTCTCCCAAGGGCCCTAACAACTAATACCACCTTTGGAAGTTAGGATTTCAACAGGCGAGGCAGACATGCAGACCACGGCAACTATGTTCCCCTAGCTCCATCACTGAGGATAGTGGCTATTTTTATCTTTTTGTTCTGGACCACAGAGCTGCTCTCAGTAGATGAGAGACCCTGCAGGTCATGACACCAGAGTGCCAGGCAGTCTGGAATCCTGCGCAGAAATCTTGAGCAAATGATTCAGGTCCGTGCTGTACACTAGTGACAGTAAGCCACAGTCCTTCAAACCATCAGTCACTAGGCTGAAATTGAGAATGTCAAATCCATGAACACCAAGGCTTCCTGAATGAAATTGTGCATGACAGATGCACTTTCTCTCAGACCTAAGCAAACATCCTCTTCAGATTAGGGACTGTGTTATGTAAATGCCAGTCTTAAGAGAAAAAAAAGGGGGGGTATCTTTCATCATAATTACTTCTTTAGTAATCATAGCTCATATAATTGCTTGTTCCCTAGATACTGGCTACTTATTTGGTGACTACATAATTACTGATTATAAATGTAACAGACTATTATTTCATCACTATTATTATCTTAATCTAGGGAGCATAATTTCCTTCAAGAAAAGGATATATTATGAAGCACGTTTGAGGGTGGAAAAAAGTATATATTCTATGTAAAAGAATTGCAGTTGATTATCTCAGATGGATCACTCTTACTTGGATCTTGAAAGCCAAATCTTGTTTTCAAACTCTTACTGGTATTCTCATCTCTTTGGCTTATTAAGCACATTACTAACACACATGGGGTCCACGTATCTGCAGACATTAGAAGAGCAGAGCTCTTAAATCTAAACTATTATTTCTCTGCCCTATGGGAAACACAAATCAGCAGTTTTGTTACAAGCGCCAAGTCTGTGCTCATATTGATCTCTTCTGTTATTCTGAGAAGTAAAATAGTCCATCACCAGTGAGGAAGGGAAACATAGATTACTAAGTTTGCAGTTTGCTTTTATTACACTCTTTGAAGGGTACCATGAATGTCTGGAACCTTAGAAAGATCGTTACTGATGTAAATATGAAACACTTCCCAAAAAGAAATATAAATAGTTTAGCAATCACCAACCATTTTTAATGATAAGTTTCATGCTTTGGTTCTTGTATCAACCCCCTTGGCTTTTTTGTGCTTAAGAAGTTCACAGTAGGGATCCCTGGGTGGCTCAGCGGTTTAGCGCCTGCCTTTGGCCCAGGGCGTGATCCTGGAGTCCCGGGATGGAGACCCACATAGGGCATCCTGCATGGAGCCTGCTTCTCCCTCTGCCTGTGTCTTTGCTTCTTTCTCTCTCTCTCTCTCTCTCTCTCTCTCTCTCTCTCCCTCTCCTCTTTCATGGATGGGTAAATAAAAATCTTTAAATAAAAAAAAAAGTTCACACTAACTTAACATTAACTTGGTGGCATTAAGGCCAACAGGTGGGCAGAGATGCCAGGGTAGTTAACAATTGATTAGCCTCCGGGTGGAATCAAACTCTTATAATCTCTTCTGGAAAATGTCTACTGTCCATTAATAAGTTAATAAACTATTATTTCAGTGACAGCCATCATGCTCTATTTCTCCAACTAGAACTATATATTTTAACCAGGCACTTTTTTACCTAACCATAGAAAATGATAGCAAACCCTTAAGAGTGAGATTTCTTGAATTCTGAATATCTACAACTACTTTTTCATCAAAAGTTCATCTAGTTCCATTTTTACTACTCTAACTATTAGACTAGTGGGTATGGCAGCAAGGTCTTTCACCAGCTTCTCAATTGTCTTTAACAATTATTAAAACGTCACTCAAATTGGGGTGATACTCTGTGTCTATCAGAAAACCCACCAGCCATAAAAAATAGTTGCATGAAAGGAAATGTGTGTACTCTGGATGTATGAAGGAGTTAAAGAAAGGATAAAGCAATGGAAGGTGACCTTTCAATAGGAATTATTGCCTCAATACCACCAGATAAAAGTGGGATTTCTAAACCCAAACATATCAATGCTGAAAAAATTATTCTAGATCATTTATATGGTGATAGATGGGCTTTGGTTTGAAATGGTTTTGCAAATGAGATTGCCTCAAGCAGAAAAACAGAATCCCCATATTTCTCTAACCCCTTTCCATCAAGTCAACCTATTAAAAAATAAATTTGCTTTCTATCTATCACTGCTTAATATCAAGATGTCTCAGATTGGCATATGCTCAAAAACTGTTTCTTATTTTTTTTCTTTTTTTTTACAGTTTTAAACCGAATTTCAAATGGTATAAGATTAGATTAATGATAATTAATGATTGGTATTCACTATCGAATATTAAATATTGATATTTATACTTTTTGGAGTTAAGTAATTCTTCAGTTGACTATTACCATACTATGGCCAATAATAATCTAACCCTAAAAAAAGGGAAAACAGAAAATACTTCTGAGAAAAATGATTCCTGTTACCTAAACACAACAGACATACTGATTAGAAGACAGAAGAGCTGAGGCTAACACTGTAGAAATACTGCTCTAGAGACTGTAAAAGTGACTGATGTTTACCACAGTTTTCACTGAAATGATCATTTCCCTTATTTAACATGTACTCAACAGTGAGCCCTCCCCACAAGGCACAGAGATTTATAAGTAGTTTGTTTCCAAAAAGGCATCACTGTAATTGTACAGATACATAGAATGGATACATGTAATTATAGAAAAGAGCAGCAGAAAAATACAGTTGACTCTGAAACAAAGCAGAAGCAGTAGTCAGAGGTGCTGACACTCCACACAGTTGAAAAATCCACTCATAACTTTTGATTCCCTGAAACTTAACTACTAATAGCCTATTGATGCCTGGATACCTTACCAATGTCATATATAGCTAATTAATCCATATTTCATATGTTATGTGTATTACATAATATATTCTTATACTAAATTAAGCTAGAGAAGAGAAAATACTAAGTCATAAGGAAGAGAAAATAGATTTACAGTACTATACCATATTTACTGAAAAAAACCTCCACATATAAGTGGACCTGTGTGTTTGTTCAAGGGTCAAATGTACACAATTTCCATTGTGAAAGTCAATACTTGGAAGTATCCAGAAAGATATAAGTAATATTCTGCCAGCGGAGAGCTTGAGTGGACCATGATTCCTATAAATGCAGGAAGTCAAAGGGCAAAATAGCATAAATTTCTATCAGTGAGATGGTGGCAACAACAAAAAACAGAGATTTTCAATTCTCAAAAATATTTGTGAGGCATCTAGTTTCAGCTTAGAAATGCGGAGACTGTTACTCTTACCTTTGCAACCAGGAAAAGACTGAACAACAAATGGACAACTTCTCTTAAACCTATGAGAGAAGTAAGGTTGGAGAGCAACCAACCATGATGAAATCTGGAGAAAGAAAAGTATCTACAGGGAGCAACAGAACCCAACCCTTTGCTTACCTGGAGCAGACTGCTGGACACCACAGAAACTGGTAAGAAGACTAAGCTGAAAATGTTTTTAATAAATCACTAAAGGCTAAGTATGGGCTACTAGCAGGGGTCAATCCCTGGCGATGCAGAGTAAGGGACTTGAAGTCTTTTGTAAGATTCCTATCTATGAACCCAGCAGACATTCAGGCAAATTTGGTAAGAATCCTAAGGAAGCTTCCTTGAAGGAGTTGATGGGGGTAGAGAACAGTAACCACGCTAAGTGTGTACACACCTAACAAAGATTCAAATTATCTAAGGCAGGGGATCCCTGGGTGGCTCAGTGGTTTGGCACCTGCCTTCGGCCCAGGGCGTGATCCTGGAGTCCCAGGATCAAGTTCCACATCAGGCTTCCTGCATGGAGTCTGCTTCTTCTCTGTCTGTGTCTCTGCCTCTCTCTCTCTCTCTCTCTCTCTCTCTCATAAATAAATAAAATCTTTAAAAAAAAACAAATTATCTAAAGCAAAAATTATTAGTAGAACTGAAAAGAGAAACAGACAAATCCACAACTATAGCTGAGACTTCTCTCCTCTCTCAGTAGTTGATAGAACAAGTAGGCAGAAAATAAGTAGGGATGCAGATGATCTGAGTAACGCTATCTCTCAACTTGATTTAAACTACATTAGAAAATAACATAAAATAAAATAAACTACATTAGAAAACATTCCCTCCAACAACTGCATGATGTACATTCCTCTCAAGTGCATATTCTGGGACATTAAACAAACTTTAACAGATTTAGGAGAATAGAAATCATACAAAGTATGTTCTCATATAATAATGAGATAAAACACTAAGTCAATAATAAAAAGATGTATGGAAAATAACCAAGCGTTTGAAAATTAAACAGCACATTTGTCAAATAATCCATGGATCAAGGAGAAAATGTCAAGGAAATATTTTAAATATTTTGAATTTAATAAAAATGAAAATACATCATATAAAATTTGTGGGACACAGCTAAAGCAGTCCTTACAGGTACGCTTATAGCATTAATGCTTACATTAATAAAAAGAAAGTTCTCAAATCGTTCACCTATACTTCTACCAAAGAAACCAGAGAAAAAACATTAAATCCAAAGCAAGCAGAAGAAAGGCAATGAAAGTTATCATTTATTTATTAAAGTTTATTAGAATGGAAATCAATGAATTGAAAATAGCAAAAAAAAAAAAAAAAAAAAGAAGAAGAAGAAGAAAAAGAAAAAGAAGAAGAAAAGGAAAAATCCATAAGATCAAATACTGGTTCTTAGAAAAGATTAATAAAATTAATAAAACTCTAGTTACTGAAAAGAAAAAAAATACCAATATTGAAAATGAAAGAGGGAATATCAGTATTCCCCCATAGATATTTAAAGGAGAATGATGGGATACTATAAACAACCCTATCCTCATAAATTTGCCAACATAGGTAAAATTGATCAATTACTGAAAGATATAAACTACCAAAAGCCATTCAAGAAAAAATACATAATGTCAATAGGCCTGTAGGTAACAAAGAAATGAGATTATAGTTTAAAATCTTCCAAAAAAGAAGTTCAGCCCCATATGGCTTCACCCGTCTATAACTAATAAGTGAGTTTTTGAAGGCCACAGGATAGAAGGTCAATATACAAAAGTAAGTCTTATTCCTAATGTAAGTAACTGAAATTAAAAACAAAACAAACAACTTCCCCAAATCTCCAAAACACCATTCACAACAGCAATAAAGAGTGGGTGCAAAAACAGAGGAAATGCATGTGAGAAGAAAATATGTGCAGGATTTACTTGTTGAAAACTGTAAATGTTCATGAAGAAAATTTTAGTCTTGAATAAATGGAGAGAGATACCATATTTACGGATTGGGAAATTCAATATTGTTAACATCTCAATTTTTTCCAAATTCATTTATAGCTTCTATAAAATCCCAATCAAAATCACAGCAAGTTTTTTGGTAGATCCTGACAAGCTGATTCTAAAATTAATAAGAAAGGCAAAGGACCTAGAGTAGCCAAACCATATTTTAAAAGATGAACAAAGTTGAAAGACTCATATTACACAATTTCATAACTTACTATAAATTTATAGTAATCAAAACTGTGGCATTGGTGAAACCATAGATATGCAGATCTATGGAACAGAACAGAGCCAAAACTAGATGTGCACCAATGTAACCAATTGACTTTTGACAAAGATGCAAAAACAATTCAATGAAAAAATGAAAATCTTTTCAGTAAATGCAAAAATTAGATATCAGTATGCAAAAAGTAAACCTCAAGGCTTACCTTACACCTTCTGCAAACACTAACTCAATAAGGATTATAACTAAATGTAAAACATAAAACTATAAAATTTCTAGAAGAAAACGCAGAAAATATGTGATCTTTTTTGTAGAGGTTTGGAAATACAACACAACCATGATCCATAAAAGAATAAAGTGATAAATCGTACTCTAGCAAAATTTAAAGGTTTTGCTCTGTCCAACAGAATGTTAAAGAGAATGAAAAGACAAGCCACTGACTAGAAGAAAATATCTGCCAATCACGTATCTGATAAAAAAAAAAAAAAAAAACTCCTTACCAAAATATCTAAAGAACTCTTAAACTTGAACATCATCATGTAAAACAACAAAATCTAGGGCTTACCCATTTAAATTGAAAACTTATGTTTATGCAAAAACCTATTAGCGGTTTAATTAATAATTGCAGCTTTATTCACAGTTTTTCAAACTGGAAATGACTCACACGTCCTTTGGTAAGTTAATGGGTAAACTGTGGTATACCCGTTCATATGAATATCACTTGGCAATAAAACAGAAATGAACAATTGATTCATGCACCAATAGGAATGAAACCTAAATGGATTTTTCTAAGTGAAAGAAGTTAGTCCCACGCAGCTATATATCATATGATTACATTTTATTACATTCTGAAAAAGGCAAGACTACCGGGGCAGAAAAGCAATCCCTTGTTATGGTTTGAGGGTGGAGTGAGTGGTTGACTACAACAGGGAAGTATGAGGGTTGACAACAAGGAAATATATTGTATATTGGAGGGTTTCAGCTTTGCAAATAAAGCTGCAAATAAGCAAAGGGAATGCTAGAAGGAACCCTGTGGTGGTGGTTGGGAGTTCAATCATCATGAACTCATGTTTATTTTGATAGATGATAGATAGATAGATAGATGATAGATAGATAGATAGATAGATAGATAGATAGATAGATAGATAGATAGACAGAGAAATAGAGATAAGTGCATATACATGTATTAGTACACATACATATATTTCCTGTCTGCTGAAAGGGACTAGAAACAGTGACCCTCAAGTAGCAACCAGCACATTTTTTGTCCATATCCTGGATTCTAAATAATATTTTCCAGTAAAAGGAATCAGAGTTCCTTGGGGGAAAATGCTAATTTTAGGAATGTGACAAAGAAAATACTAGATGGACCTGGAGCAGCATCCTTCTGTACCAAAAAGAGTGCATATCCACAATCACCACTACCCTGCTCATATAACAACAAAACAAAACAAACAAACAAAGAATCCATTGGTCATATGAAAAGGACACGGAAGCTAAACAAAAAATGTTTCCAATGGCCAAAGTTGGAACAATTTTAGCCATGAAGTAAATAATGATAGTTCTGGATTCTAACACAAAAAAATAAAATAAAACTCCACCAGTCCATGCAGTTATAAATAAGTGATGGAATAAATAAGCAAATGGAGGGGAAGGGACGAGTTTTCCTTTCAGAAGAATTCCAACCAATAAATGTATAAAAAACTAGAAAAACAGAAAATTACCATAATTTACTATGGCAATACTTGCTGCAAGAAAAAGAATCCATTGATGAGTATTAAAATTAGTGACTTTAAGGAAAAACAGGACATTTGCATATCCTCAAACTAGCTCCACCAAAATATTAATGACTGCAGTGGTTTTAACATATGTGCAAATTCTTTGACATTCCTTCCTCCAGGAGGCAAACACTAAATCCCCTTCTATTGTGAATGGGCTGGATTTAACTTGCTTATGCAGAATATAGTATGCAAAAGGGGAAATAGTAACTTATGATGGAGAAAGAAACCTGGTAGACACTGCCTTAACCGAGGATCAAGGTTAACATCACCAGTAATAAAACATATTGATATCAAGTACTCCTGAGATGATGTGACAACAAGGGGACATTTCCTTTGGGAAATGTCCATATCCATATCTTCAGGTCACTGATTGGGAAAATATCAGACAAAGCCAAAGGGAGGGTACATTGTATAAGACACCTGGCCAGCACCCTTCAAAAGCATCAAGATCATGAAACAAAGATGGATGGAAGAACTTTGAGCAATGGGAGAAGACTAAGACAAAAAGAAAACAATTTGTGATATCCTGGATTGCCTCCTGGAATAGAAAAAGAACCTTAGCATAAAAACATGGAAAATCTGAATCCAGGTTGCCTGGGTGGCTCAGTCAGTTAAGCATCTGCCTTTGGCTCAGGTCATGATCCCGCCGGGGTCCTGGGATAGAGCCCAGTGTGGGGCTCGCTGCTCTGGGAGCCTGCTTCTCGGTCCTCTCCCCGCTTGTGATCTCTGTTTTTCTGTCTTCCTCTCTTTCAAATAAATAAATAAAATCTTAAAAAAAATCTGAATCAAGTTCATAGCTTACTTGATAGAATTTACATTAATCATTGATTAAAAAAAATCATTGATTAGTATTAAATCATTATGTATATTATACTATTATACTATACTATAGTATACTATAATTATACTACATATAGTATTTTACATTGTACTATATTATTATATTAATTATACTATATTATATATTGATTAATATAACTTATACTATTGTACTATACTATGTTAATTCCAATTTACTATATTATTTGTTATACTATACTATATAATTATACCATATTAATATCAATTTTTAAATTTAAATAATTATACCATAGTTATATAAGATGTTAGCAGTCGGGGATTCTAGGTAGAGGGACTCATTCTACCACCTTTGCAATTCTTAAGTCTATCTAAAGTAGTTTTTTAACAAAATGTTTTAAATATATATGTATGTTGCTCAAGGAATTCTGATCTACATTGCATGGTAGACTGAAAAATTCACAGAAGTGGAAAATATCTTCAGTTGAAAGAAAATGGAAGAAAAATAACCAGTGTATACAGCATTAAACAGGGCTTCAGTCCCCAGGTATCTACAGAGGACTTGTGACCTTTGCTGGTCATGCCACATGTGGAAGATATAATAGCAAACCATGTACAGTCTCAGCCTCAAGGAAATAACATTAAATGTTTACAATCAACAAAACCAAAACATTTCAATTCACTAGAGAGGATGGAAATCGAGAGAAGGGAGCAATTAATTCAATCTGAAGGAGATTTAAAAAAAAAAAAAAAAATGCCTGGAGGAGAGGACAGGACTTTTTAAGCTGGTTGGATCTTAAGTTACCCAATGAATGTGGAAATTCTCATTCTTCTCTGCCCGCATTGCTTTGATGTACACCTGTTCTTCTCCAACAAATCAGTCTCTTCATTCTACCACTCAATTTCCTCTCATTTCAAGTTTCTCCTCTGCTCTATCCTCAAAGTCAGATCCTTATCATCTCCAGCTGGCATAGATGCAGCAGGCTCCTAACACTCTTACCTGCTTCTCAACCTTCATGCTGCTGCCCAGGTGATCTTTCCTTTTTTTTTTTTAAGATTTTATTTATTTATTCATGAGAGACATAGAGAGAGGGGGGTGCAGGGCAGAGACACAGGCAGAGGGAGAAGCAGGCTCCACGCAGGGAGCCTGACATGGGACTTGATCCCGGGTCTCCAGGATCACCCCTTGGGCTGAAGGTGGCACTAAACTGCTGAGCCACCAGGGCTGCCCCCAGGTGACCTTTCTAAACTGAAGATGGACTATTCCTCATTCACTGAACAAACCTTTCCCTACCGCCTACTACATACATGTCAGTAAGGAGCCCTCAGCTTGTTTAAGACATTTCAATAAAAATCCCCAATAACTGTTCCTAGAAGTATAAAACAATGGACAGAAGAAAAGAAGGGAAGGGAGTGGAGAAGAAAAATGAACCAAGGGAGGAGTGCAAAATGCAGACACACAGGGAAGGAGGTACAGAGGATTGTGGGGTGGTCATCAGAAGGATCCACGTGTAGGAGATATGTGGGGTGCTAGGAGATGACACTGCTGAGGAGTTTAGGGCCAGCACAAGACATATGGAGAGAAAGAAACGATAGTTTTAAACCCAGCTCATTATTACTCACAAAGAATGATGTGGAGAGTATAGACGCTTCTTTGACAATCAAGCCTAATACTAGAAAAACATCAGAAGCCAGAGTAAGGATGATAAATAAGACTTGGTCCATTGCTTTGGAATTGCAAATTTACTCTTTTTTTTAGACATAGCAGGTGCTTGGATCTATTCATAGAAGATCTGCCAATAGGATTCTAAGTCCAAATTTACTTTAAAGTTTTTATTCAACAGTTTCATCCATCAATTTGTGTTGATAACATCAAACATGGGCATCATTGATCAATATTACTCTTGAGTGAGTTTGTCATGGTCTGTGTCAGGTAGCTTCTCATCATATGAGAATAAAGTGAATCTCTCTTTTGTAGACAAGGAAGTCTGGAGGGGAGAAATAATTATTCAAAACCAGGAGATTTTTGCATAGTCATTACAAAAAAAATGGCTTCCAAGTTCGTTCAGTCACATTGACTTCCCTGAGAGCAGGGAATGTAAGTTACCTCTTGAATAAAGCAGGAAGTTCAGCTTTGTTGGAGCTATGAATTGTGCTTATTCATTTTCTTTACAAAAGACTCAGCTACAACAGGTGCATAACCATCCAATTCACACTCGTTCACATATCGGTATATTTGCACGCACACCTCTTCCTGCCGCCGGCCTATACCGATTAATGACCAGCACACGCTGAACATGTCATACTATGAATGGTCTTTATAAAGTACCTTCTGACTCGTGAATCTTTTCAACTACTCAATCTAAGATGATTTAGTTCATTAGAATCAGTATTTAATTCAAATACAAAGGTTTACAATCCATGTGTTGACATCAAGAGAGAGCTCATTATGCCTATGATTATAATAACATTGTATTTAAACATCACTACACAAAAAGAAAAACATCTCTTCTAAGAGAGCACTGGATGATTCTACTTTCTGCTAGAAGAGGAAGAAACACTTCCATAAAGGCTTCTCAAAAATTTCTAATTTTCATGGAAAAGAAAATATGATTATATTTAAGTAAGTTATTAGCAATTTTTATTATAACATGATATTAATAGAAATAGCACAGAAGACAAATTTTTAAAAAGGGTAAAGCTGAGAGACTTTCTACAATATTCCATTATACCAGCCACACTTCGCTGTTTATTACAATCCATTCTGTACTATTGCTGCGCATGCAGGAAGCCAAAGCAAAGCCATATTATTACCCAGGCAACAAAAATAGATACACATGTTTTCTACTGAAAAATGCAGAGAATAAATACTCTACTTCAAGATAGCTGTGCCTTTGACATTTGCAGATCTGAATGCAAAGCTGAAACTTACTCCCTCAATCTTTTCAAAAAGTTGATTAACAAAGCAGATTTTTTAATTCAATAATTTTTTGGCTTTAGATAGTTTTCTAATGATCGGCAGTGCAGCATAAAAGCAACAATTAATTGATAGGAATCCAGGGATGGAAATCGGTCTGAAAATGAGAGAAATAATCTGTTTGGGGTCAAAATAATATCCCTCTTGCCAGCACTGGAGAATCTTAGGACTGAAAGGATTTTGAGAAGTCATGCATATCAGCAGCGGCGTAACAGCAGGCACTCACTAAATGCATGAACGAGTGAATGAAGAGGTTGGGCATCCTCATGCTTCTGCCATTGGACAGTATTGCTCTTTAATCATCTTGGAAGAATTAACCTGTTTTATTTTAAAGTTTCTAAAGTAGATATTCCAAATATTGTTTGGCAATTGCATTTAAGGCTATTATCATCAGAATTTTTTCGACAAACTCAAATATTCTATTATGCCAAGCCAGTCTTTGGTTCCATCATTTCTAGCTTTCTGCCACATTTACGTTCACTTCTCCTTGTCTAATTTTTCAGAGAAAATAAAGAAAAGGCTCTCATTATCACTCATATTTCCCCAGTGCTCAGATAAATCCACTCTTCCTCACGACACTCCACCAACAAGAAGCAAATAAATAAACATTCTGAGCTCTCTGCTACTTAGAGGAGTAGGATTGGATTATTCTTTGGGGGAAACTGAGGCAGTTAGGACCATAGTAATAACCAATAGTTTAAAGCAAGAGAAGGTATATTGGGGTGGCTATTTTAATATTTGTAGACGCAGAACTGTTAGATATGAGAGAGTATGTAAAGTTTTTCTTTTAATTTCCTAGTCCTTAGGTTATATATGAAAAAATGGATGTCAAAGAAGTTGTGTCAGTTTACTAAGGTCATATGACTAGTTAATGTCCAGATGGGTTTAGAACATGGTTTGCTGATAGTTAGCAGGGCTCTATCCTCTACCTTAGTACATAAACCCTGGTAGGACAATGAGATCCCACCTCACACCAGTGAGAATGGGGAAAATTAACAAGGCAGGAAACAACAAATGTTGGAGAGGATGCGGAGAAAAGGGAACCCTCTTACACTGTTGGTAGGAATGGGAACTGGTGCAGCCACTCTGGAAAACTGTGTGGAGGTTCCTCAAAGAGTTACAAATCGACCTGCCCTACGACCCAGCAATTGCACTGCTGGGGATTTACCCCAAAGATACGGATGCAGTGAAATGCCGGGACACCTGCACCCCGATGTTTCTAGCAGCAATGGCCACAATAGCCAAACTGTGGAAGGAGCCTCGGTGTCCATCGAAAGATGAATGGATAAAGAAGATGTGGTTTATGTATACAATGGAATATTCCTCAGCCATTAGAAACGACAAATACCCACCATTTGCTTCAACGTGGATGGAACTGGAGGGTATTATGCTGAGTGAAATAAGTCAATCGGAGAAGGACAAACAGTGTATGTTCACATTCATTTGGGGAATATGAATAATAGTGAAAGGGAATATAAAGGAAGGGAAAAGAAATGTTGGGAAATATCAGGAAGGGAGACAGAACATAAAGACTCCTAACTCGGGGAAACGAACTAGGGGTGGTGGAAGGGGAGGAGGGCGGGTGTTGGAGGGGAATGGGTGACGGGCACTGAGATGGACACTTGACGGGATGAGCACTGGGTGTTTTTCTGTATGTTGGTAAATTGAACACCAATAAAAATTAATTTAAAAAAATTAAAAAAAAATAAACCCTGGTAGGATATTTTATCAAGAGAACACGTGGCAGAGTGATAGAAGAAGCCCTCTGGGTCAGGAGAGCTGTTTTAGTGATAGTACTAACAGTTATTATTACAGAGAACACTGTTTACAATATGACGGGCACTGTACTATAGGCTTGTTGGTAAGTATCTTTTTTAACCTTCACAACTCATTGAATTAGGTGATATCACCACTTCCATGGTACTGATGAAAGTGAGGCACCAAATTTAAGCTGTTAGCCCGAGATCACAAAGCAGTTGGCATACTTTATTTTTAAAACTGATCCAACTAGATTATTGAACATCCCTCAGCTATGACTTAGTCAAGACAATGAGGGACTGAACTCTAAGGCCATATGGTTTATGAAATGAATGTAAAGAATAACATTCGCTGCTTTGTAGCAATTTTCCTAGAAGGCTCCAGTGCTTCATACATCTGTCTCCATTTGCACGCCCACGAGCACAAGAATGTGTACAAGCTCAGTAAAACCAGGGGGCAATGCAAAAATTGCCAATGATGTTTTTTCTTCTGAAAAATTACTGCTATTAAAGGGATTTTTAAATCCTTGATAGGATTTTAGAGCCCTTTCATAGGGTAGTAGGTGTCCCTAGATGAGCTAAGGCTGGTCGTGGCAGGGCATTGTCCTTGGCTGCTTATATAGCTCTGGCCACGGGAGCTGTGCACATCATACTTTTTAAGAAACCAGTTTTCAGGGGATAAAGAACAATAATGAGAAATGCAAAGCAAATCTGAACCATCGCAAAGTCCACAACTGCCATGGGATAAAACCAAATCCTCATTTAAAGGAAAGAAGCAATGTGACATTTATAACTTCAGAACAATGACATCTCTTCAGTTGGTGTCAGTGAACAGTACCTAAAAAGAATGACAAAGAGAACACATCTTTCCCCAGCAGGAGGGAATTTGCCAGGGCTCACTGGCTGGCTCCCTGTGACCCACAGAGCTAACACAAGTCGGAGAGAATAACGTTCAAAGCCAATAGGAGATCCAGGCACAGATTAGCTTTATGAGGCGCATGCCTAATAGGAAGGATATTCAAAAGTGGGCACGTGCTCAAGTTTTGCCTGCAAAATCAAATGTGTTTTTGAGACGGGCCCTAGGTGGGAGGCCAAAACTTTACTGTGTTTTTAGTTTTCCTAAATGTAAGAGTCAATCAAGGGGGAGTCTGTTGTCTTCTAGTTAAGAAGGATAGACCATTAGGATTTACGAATTGAACATTTCTGCTGTGGTTATTTGAAAATTATTAGGCAATTGCACCTATTATTTTAGAATTTGGCTAAACACAAATTTGCCTTGTAAATACGAAGACCAAGGTTGGCGTATAAAAGTGAGTTAGCCAGGGAATTAGATAACTGATCAATACTTCCACAGCTCAACCCATTTCCATGATCCTTGGCTCCTGATTTTCATGAAACCATCTCTATTATCTACTCGTGAAAAAATAAGTAAAATGACCATTTAGTGGAAGAAAACTTCAGTAAATGTGAAAAGTATACCAAGGTGTGCTATGAGCCTTATGAATAGAAAACATATGGGCAGCCCTGGTGGCTTAGCGGTTTAGCACCGCCTTCAGCCTGGGGTGTGATCCTGGAGACCCGGGATCGAGTCCCACGTCGGGCTCCCTGCCTGGAGCCTGCTTCTCCCTCTGCCTGTGTCTCTGCCTCTCTCAATCTCTGTGTCTCTCATTAATAAATAAATAAAATCTCTTTAAAAAGGAAAGAAAACATATGCTTCTCAACAGAAACAAGGTCAAATCAAAGTCAGAAGCCTGTCCATATTTGGGAATTTGGACATTTACAAAAGGTTTAGAGAGAAAACCCTTGTGAATATCTGGTGCCCACCATACATTGAATAGATTCTTTCAGAAATCTTTCAGAAACCATGCAGTGCTGCTAAAACCTGACAATCAGATTTAGATGGGAAGCCTTACTATTTAGGCACACACATGCATTCTCACACACCAGCCCCCAGCCCATGAGCAGGAGTCCCTAGGCACACCATGGAGTATAGGACTCTCCACTTAACCATCTCTCTCGAGGCAGTGGTTGAGGGCGAGTGCATAGCTGTGCATAGCTGGCACAGCTCGTTCTATTTGGAGCCCTTCTAGCCATGAAGGGGCCTAATCTGTCCATGTTGCAGTGTTAATCTCCAACTCAGGCTGTTATAATTATAGAAAATATACTTCTGAGCTCCTTGAAAAATGATGGAATGTAAGTTTTATATGCGAGAGGTAAATATTAGTGGCTATGCACAATTTGTTCTTAGGTTCTGACAATATAGACCTGGGTTTTGTCACAGGCCACCTGCATCTCTATGATTTACTTTATTAGGTAACTTAGAAAGAGGACGTGTGCTTATCTCAGGCTTTAGAAGGGAGTCTCAACTTCCTATCTGTCGAGTACAGAGAGAAAAAGAATCTTACATTTTTCTAGATATTAAGAATTTCATTCCACAGAGTGTGAGGGGACTATTACATTACTCAGCCTATTTCCCCTAGTTAGTAGAAAGGGGTCCTGGGACCCCAGACATCTAAATGGGTCCATCCCCTAAGACTTGTGGATCATTCACATAATTAATATTTTCTTATTTTATTATTTTTTATGTACCATTTGGCATAAATATTTGAACACACTGGTATGTTCTTTCCTATCTGCAAGTGACTCAAAGGCAGATTTTATAAACAGAACCTATAAAAAAAGTTTAATCAAGCATAATGCTTTATTTCCATTCGGACAGTGCTAATGTTCTTTGGTGCTTCTATTTCCACTACAAAAGCCTGGCCATTGCAAAAGCTGAAATGCTGAGTAGAATGCTTTCTTCATGGACTTAGCATCTGACATAACTCTGAACAAGTACTATAGTGCTTTAAAAGACTCCTTGAGTTATTAAATGACCAAGCATAAATTCTGATTATTTTAGCAGGAATTTGTAATTACAAAACTGGACATTTAAAAAATAAGTCAACATCTGTTATCGGTCAGGTAGCTGCATCTCTTAACCATGGTTCCAAGCCTTTGGAAACTCAAGCTTATATTATTTTTATATTATTCATAATCTGCCAAATTGACTCCATAGCCACAAAAATATTGGATACAAAACCACTTTCTGGCAAAGCCAATTTGTATCGTAGTTTTGAGTCACAAAACCTAAGCTTCTCATAAAAAAATGTCTTAAAAGCCTCTTCAACCATCAGGTGAAATTATGGTTTTAAATCTCCTAATTATTTGCAGTAGACCACCATCTCCTGGGTTTCCTGACAAATCTCATATAGATGATAATGTTCAAAATATCATGTGATATTTGGATGTATTCTGAGCCAATACAACACCATTCTATTTCCTGTTATTTCAAATTCTATTATTTAACATTAGTGCATATGTAGGATAAAATCCTTAAGTCTACTAATGAAATTACTTTCTTTCCTGTTATCAGAAGAAATCTTGTCCTTGATCACATGTCATTAATTGCTTGTCTTCTCATCTGAAGGGGAATTTAAGACTCTTTCTTTTATAAAAAAGAGAATTTATTTATTCGAGAGAGACAAAGAAAGAGCAGTGGGAGGCTCAAAGGGAGAAGCAGATTCCCACTGAGCAGGGAGCCTGATGTGGGACTTGATCCCAGGAAGCCGGGATCATGACCTGAGCCAAAGGCAGGCTCTTAGCCAACTGAACCAGCCACCTGGGCACCCTGGAACTTAAGACTCTTAATGAGATCCTGGAGAACAACCTGAGACAAATGGACCACATTATGGGATGGTTGGTGGAGATAATCATGACCTGTCACAGGCCATTCTGTGGGAAATGTTTCTGGCTAAATCATTTCCTATATCAAACCTCTTGAATAATAAACAACCCCTGAATTATCTTTAATTGGTATATGATTATCTTGTCAACTGGGAAAGATTAGTTACAATTACTACTCCAACTAACTGGTAAAACAGAGTTGGATCAAAGCCCTAAGTCATTGAGTCTTTCCCTATGTACTGCCCATTATCTTATGATAAGGAACCAATTAATCATAGATAGAAGGTAATAGGACTTAACCTTAAATCACAGGATGAATTTTGTATTTTTTTTCTGAAGAAATTATTCAATTAGACATTCAACAAGCATTACTAACTATTGTATGCCAAGTACCATGTAAGGCGCTGGACACTCAGCTGTAGATGCGGTCTTCATCCTATTTCTTTAGTGCAATCAACATTCTTTTGTTCTTTGGAAGGAGTTTGATGCAGGATGCAAAGAAATTGGTTTGCCCTTCTTTTCGGCGGATATAAATTCCATTTGTAGTGCTGCGTTTACTGTGAATGGAAACTGACCTCCTGACAAGTTTATGCAAGAAATCCAGAAGACTTTTCTTGGGACATTTTTCTGACATGAAAGACAAAATATGCCATGTAAGCAAGTGGTATTACCTTACTTGCTTACAAGGCAAGCATGTTTGGGAAAGGCTAGTGTGCTGGGCCATATAACCATGTTAGTTGAATTTAAAAAGTTTATTTTATTTTATTATTTTTACAGTTTGCTTAGTACTTTGCTAGGCAATGTTTGCATCACAGAGATAAGGGAAATAATAAGGATAAAAGTCAGCACTTGTGAGGAGACAAGAAAAAGCATTGGAAGAATAGTGGAGACAGGCAGTCCAAGAAGAGAGAACAACACAATTAAAGGCATAAAGCATGAAACAATGTCACATGTTCTAAGACTTGACAAATTTTTATATCAATATGGCATGAAATACAAGACAATGGAAAAGGGGAATACTTAGAAACAAGGTTAGAGAAGTCAGGAAGAGCAAGGCTATACTGATAAAACAGCAACAAAAACACACATTGATTGAGCCCATGTGACATGCCAGGAATGGCACCTCAGCATGCATGCATTAACCCATTTAATCTTCGCCAGGTCTCTCATTGTGGCATGGGGCAGCAGGGGGGTGGTGGGGGTAAGCTACCAGCTGAATGCCCTGGGGTGGCAAAGCAGGACAACTGTTGGAATGAGCATTTGCAGCAACTCAAAGCCCAAAGTCTAGGAGAAGTTGTGAAGTGAGCACCTCCAGCCCCCATGCAACAAAAGTATTTGCTCCAGCTGCAATCTGTGTAGAAGCAACACACGTTTTTCTGCTGCCATGATGAATAAACATCTTTCACTATCAGAGGAAAAGAAAACAATCAGATCCTATGCTGAAATCAAATCAACTCAACCAACAAACCAAAAAACAGGGTCAACCCATCTAGCTCTAGTTCCTCAAATAAATGAAACCTTGAACATTCCCATAATTTGTGAGGACCCTAACAGAAGCCATTGTATTTCTGGCTTTTCCACTGCTGATGTCTGGAAATGTGTTTCTGACTTTGTGGATAGGCTAATCATGCATGAAACTGGCTAATCTTATGATCAGCAAAATTGTAAACTCATAAATTTGATACCTGTGTATATGTTTTAAATACCTGTGCTATTTTAAATTTGGCCAGCCCCCTTGTACTTCTGCACAAGTTAGTTTCTTTACTTTTCTGAATGTTTTTCACTCCAAGTTTCTTTTTTTATGTAAGAAAGAGGGAATTTAAAAAATCATATACACATACGTATATGTATGCATTTTATTCGTATAAAGAAACTGAAAAGATGTAGAAGAAAATATATTAATTGTCGCCCACTTGGAGCAGAGGAGCAATCCTCTGGGAGGAGGAAGTGTGGGAATCAGGCTTTTCGATTTTGACCCATGGAAATGTATTACCTACTGAAAACTAAAATTTAAAAATGTTTTAAAGTTGCATATTATCATTACCTCCATTTTAGAAATGAGCAAACCACAGCAGAGAAAAAATGACTATTCACTTAAGGCCCTTATCCTATAGGTGAGGGGAACCCTTCTAGCATTTTCATGATGGCCACGTGCATGCTACAAAGATCTCTGTCAGGACAGAGGGAAGTATGAATGGAAGGGCTGGACCTGGAGACAAGGAGGACAGCCAAAGAGCAATGGCAGCAGTGCAGGTCAGAGGCAGTGAGGGTCTGAGCTCAGGAGATACAGAGGGCGAATAGGCAAAGTAGCTCAAGGACAGTAAAGGCTGCATGAATGGAACTGGTTATTTGATTGGCAGGTGAAGGAAGGAAGGGTATATACCAATGCCACGGTCTGTGGCTAGACAGTGAATGGAGGGTCCCCAAAAGAGATAGGGAGAGGGTATGAAGATTCCAGCCATATTAGGCAACTGTGCAGAGGTATGCATCAGGGCTGGGAATAAAGAATAGGGCAACCTAAGGCGATGAGTGGGTGAAAGGCCATGGTGACCCTATGAGGTAAGGCCTATGCTGTCCCATTTCGTAGGTGGACCCATGGAGGCTCCATGCTCTAGGGAGACTTTCAGAAGGTCTACAGCTAAGTTCTAGGTGTAGGATTCAGACCAGGCTTTCTTCACGCCATGCCCCATTTTCCTTCCTTCTTCCCACTCTGCCTTCCATCAGATGCTGTAACAGATGCCTGTAAGGATACATTTTCCACCAAATGCCTCATAAATAAAATTCAGCATCATCACCTGAAAAATATTCTTTAATTATTCAGGAAGGCATTTTTACTTTCTCTGTCATAACTACTGAAAATTATCTTCACTATTTTCTGATCTGTTTCTTCACTGTATAGAGTATAAATGTGTAAGGGTTTTGATCCATTTTTCCACTCTTAACTGAAGAAATACAATCAGTGAAGTAGATATGTTGGCTATTTTCAGTATATATTAATTTCTAGGAGATTTTTTATAATCTGATACCAAGAACATCACAGAAGAATTGACAGAAAATTATTAGCAATACTGCCAGGAAGCACAGAGTTGACTGCTTAAGGAGGAAGTGTAGAGACACTTGGACCTTCTGCTGTCTGACAGGGAAACGATGACTATGCATCTCACCCTTTGCCAGTTATGGCACACTCGCTCATATCCAGAAAGTCAGAGGAAAACTGTAGTCCAGAAGTTCAAACTGTGCAGGGAAGCACTACTATCTCAAGTGCTGACTGGCTGAAATGTTTCCACAGAGCCCATCATCATGGTTTTTATACCTTCCAGGTGAAAATGAACACAACCGATAGATATAAAAGTGATGAACGAGTATGTCTCATGAGTATCTGTATTAATTTCCCATTGCTACTGTAACACATTACTACAAACTTAGCGGCTTGCAATAATACAACTTAACTTTCTTAAAGTTCTGTAGGTCAGTAGCCTGAGATGGGTCTCACTGGACTCCAGTCAAGGCGTTAGCAGGGCTGTGGCCCTTCTGGAGGCTCCGGGGGAGAACATGTTTTCATGTCTTTGCTGGCTTCCAGAGGCTACTCACATTCCCTGACTCATACCTCATTCCTTCATCTCTAGTGCCACCATCTCCTGACCCTTCTCTAGTCCCATTTCCCTCTTTCTTTTTCTGCCTCCCTCTTCCACTTTTAAGGACTCTTGTGATTATACCTGGCCCATCTGGATAATCTAGGATACTCTCCTACTTTAAAGTCATTCACTTGGCAACCTTAATTCCATTTGCATCAGTAAATCCCCTTTGCTTTATAGGTTCACAAGTTCCAGGGCTTAGGACGTGGACATCTTTGGGGATGCCATTGTTCTGCCTTCCATGGTATCTGACATACCTTGATTAGCCCACCACGCATAATCTAATGATTGGAATATGCTGTAAACTTTAGTTGATGTATATGGATATAAATAATAGTGAAAGGGAATAGAAGGGAAGGGAGAAGAAATGTGTGGGAAATATCAGAAAGGGAAACAGAACATAAAGACTCCTAACTGTGGGAAACAAACTAGGGGTGATGGAAGGGGAGGCGGGCGGGGGGTGGGGGTGAATGGGTGACGGGCACTGAGGGGGGCACTTGACGGGATGAGCACTGGGTGTTACTCTGTATGTTGGCAAATTGAACACCAATAAAAAATAAATTTATTATTTAAAAAAAGAAGAATGTGAATATGAATATGCATTTGGGGGAGGACAGCTACTGCCTGATTTGTGATAGTGTAAGACAATAAATTAGTTTCATAACTCAAGATACATGTAACATTATTAAATGGCAGATTAATAAAAGTTATATTAGAGTTAAGAGGATGTTAGCTCACTCTGATAATTATTATAACAATCAATATTGATTAGGAGGAGAGTAAGAACTCCTTACATCCAATGAACTCTCTTTATTGGGGATTTCTTGGCTATGTAATATTCTCATTCAAGGTCCAAAACTTAACTTTGGAATAGTAGATATTTCCATTGTGGTTCTACAATTCTAAGTCTTTATTTAATTAAAGAAACAGCTTAACACCATTTGATCTGAAATCAATAAAATTTAGTAGGATGGAATGGAGAGAGATGAATTATTTTGGCACACCAGTGTTTCTGAACACAAAGGAGGGAGGACTCCTGATCCTGAGTGTCCATTCAGTCATTATGGTTTTGTGAAAGGACCAACCTGATGCTAGACTCTTGTCCATCAGTATTATGTTAGAAATGGAAACTAAAACACAGAAGACCTTGAGAAAGTAACGAGTTGGTGCCCTACTATAACCCTGAATTGATGACTTTTATATTGGCTTTGGCATTTACTGTTCAAATTCAATCTTCACAAAGGGATGAAACCACTGATGAGCATTATTGCCATTTTGCTCACCATCCTGTCTTCCTCCTTACAGTGTCCAGTTGAAGCAATCTTCTCCGAATCCATCAGCAACAGAAAGGTACAAAGAACTACAGAGCCTTCCCCAGCAACAAGGTCATAAGAATTAGATGAATTTCATATTTTAAACTATATATAAGACATTTGCAAATGGCACCAGGTATAAGAACTTTGGATCATGTCAATATCTCAATGAACACATGTTAAAAACCTGACAGCTTGCTCTTCAGAATTTAGTATGCAACATGTGTCTTGAAAGAATAAAAACTAGATCAAAAAATATTTTTAAAGGAACATGATTTAAAAAAAAAAAGATTTGTTTCTGAAATGCTTATTAAGAAGCAATCTACCAGGGGATCCCTGGGTGGCGCAGTGGTTTGGCGCCTGCCTTTGGCCCAGGGCGCGATCCTGGAGACCCAGGATCGAATCCCATGTCGGGCTCCCGGTGCATGGAGCCTGCTTCTCCCTCTGCCTGTGTCTCTGCCTCTCTCTCTCTCATTCTCTCTCTCCCTCTCTCTCTGTGACTATCATAAAAAAAGAAGCAGTCTACCAGATGTGAAGTGGCTTTTCGGTGGCCCTGCAGTTTACTAGCACTGTCCATGGGCCCACAGTTAATCAGTTAATTGGATACTGACAGACTGGTAAGCTCAGTGTTCAGTGTATACACTTTAGAGTTAATTGCCATGCTCTTGTTCATTAAAAAAAGAAAAAAAAAGGCAAAATGTCTGGAATTCTTTGCTCATATGAAAGAAAAGAAAATGATTATCAAGGGAAAACTGAGAAGGTGATTTGAAAAAAAGTCTCCAGAAGTGTAAGGATGACCCAAAAGAATTTTAACACGGGATCCCTGAGTGGTGCAGCGGTTTGGTGCCTGCCTTTGGCCCAGGGCGCGATCCTGGAGACCCGGGATCGAGTCCCACGTTGGGCTCCCGGTGCATGGAGCCTGCTTCTCCCTCTGCCTATGTCTCTGCCTCTCTCTCTCTCTCTGTGTGACTATCATAAATAAAAAAAAATTTTAAAAAAAGAACTTTAACACAATTTTAACAGGAAAAGACACATCAGAGAGACACAAGAGTTAAATACAACAAAATAAACAAAAGCTAAAGTAAATAGATGAGATGGCACATGGAAGGAGACAACAGGGCATCCATTCTTCCCACAGTTTTAATGACATCATAGCAATATTGTCAGAGTGACTTTCCTGACTCATAATATAAAGCACAGGAAAGGAGACAAGCATACAGAAGTATAAAATGGCTGTATTTAAAAATCATTACAAAGTTATAACCTATCCACCTCTCATGCAATTTAGAAGGAAACCAAACAGGGTGAAGGATTTAATGTTTGTCACTCATGTCCCACCTCCTAGTTTAAAACATCCTAGTTTAAAACATCTGTATCCTTGATGAAAAACAACACAAACACAACAACAAAAAAATGCGATGCAAATAAAAACCACTTTTCCATTCAAGGTCCCACGTGTCCAAAAATGAAGAAAAATGAAAATTTGGATTATAGAGGAGTTCCAGGTTCAGGGAGTAAATGAGAAATGACCACTTTACTGGGCTATCATTAAGAACAACACATTTTTCTATATAGTTCTATGACTCTTCTCTTAAAACAATGGGTATTGCTTTTAAAGAGGTCAGAGTTCAGGATCCCTGGATGGCTTAGTGGCTTAGTGTCTGACTTCGGCCTAGGGTATGGTCCTGGAGTCCCGGGATCAAGCCCACCTCAGGCTCCCTGAATGGAGCCTGCTTCTCTCTCTGCCTCTGTGTGTGTGTGTGTGTGTGTGTGTGTGTGTCATGAATAAATAATAAATTTAAAAAAAGAGGTCAGAGTCTCCCAATTTTCACAGCTGCATAATATTCACTGTAAAGTTATCTTCCATCTAAAAGTACCTACGCACATGGTGAAATGGCCTATTCCTTACCTTACTTCATTTTATAGCTGATCACTCCCTCCTCTTTGACATTCTGCTTTATACAGTTTCTGAATATCACACTCTCCTGGTTGCCCTTTACTTCCCAGGCCACCCCTTCTCTGGCTTCTATGCCCATTCATCCCTCACCTCCTTGATCACTAAATCTTCAAGTCCTAAAAGCTCAACCATTGTATATCTTCTCTTTTCATGCCATGCTCACTTCTTTGGGGATCACATCCACTTGCATGACTCTGAAACACATCTACCAGCTGCTGGCTCCCAAACTTGTACATCCCAATCTGGATATTGCACTAGTGGGTGTAATACTAGTTTCTATAGAAGGTAAACTACTAAATCTTAAGGCAACAAAAGCTTACTTCTTGCTTTCAGTCTATAGTAAGCATCCGCACTTGGCAGGTAGCTTTAGATCTGGTATTTGGGGACCAAACCTGCTCCTATCTTGTGGTTCTGCCTTCCTATGTCAGCTGTCCTTAAAGATGGGGAAGAGACCAGAGCATCATGCTTGTGAGGGGTTCACAGCCTATGCCTGAAAGTGATGAATATCACTGTGCTTACATTTCCAGGCTAGAATTATCCACAAAGCCAGACTAACTGCAAGGAGGCCATGGAGGAAATAGCTAGATGCCATGGAGGAAAAAAGAAGGCCTAATAAACAACTCAATCTTAGCATACCCAAGTACAAAACTCTTCAATATTCCTCCTCAAAAAAATAAAAATAAAAATAAAAATAAAACAAACAAAAAAAAAAAAACAAAGCACCCTCATTTTTTTTTTCCTGAGGTCTTTCTCATCACATTAAGTAACAATTCATTTCATCTAGTTGCTCAGGCCAAACACAGTATGTCATCCTGGATTCTTAACTTTCTCTCACACCCCACATCCAGTCCACCAAGAAATCTCTCGACTCCACCTTCAAAAGTTATACATAATTAGATGTATATATTCCTACCACTTCTGCCACTTCTATCCACAGTCTAAGCTACCATCCTCTCTCCCTTAAAATTATGGCAAAAGCTTTCAACTTCTACCCTTGCTTTCATGCAATCTATTCTCAACACTTAGTCTGAATGAAACTTTTAAAATATTAATCTGACCATGACTCTCTGCTTGAAACCCTCCAATGGTTCCACATCTCACTGAAACCAAAAGACCATCTTTGCTCTGGTCAGCCAAGTAGCACTGGATTTGGGCCTTATTCCTGTTCTTCATCCCCTCTCTTTCTCCAGATTCAGACATATTGACCTTCTTGCTGCCCTTGAACATGCTGTGCAAGGTCTGTCTTGGATCCCTCCACCTGAATATCCCCCAGATGTCTCATAGTTCACTAAATACCATCCTCTCAGGCAGATTTACATCATTCCTCCACTTCATTGAGAACTCCCTGGGCCAACTTCTGCTTTATTTTCTTCTGCACAGCATTTACCATCATTATACATATTATGTGCTTTAAAGCAGAGACTTCTGTGTATTTTTTGTTTGTTTGTTTGCATGCTTTTGCCACTGTATCCATAATACTGGCTAGTGTTTGGCACAGGATAAGTGCTTAAAGTGTATTTTTTTTTTAATGAATAAATGACATATTTGCTTTAAAGACTCAGGCGAGATTCCTGTTCCTACACCAACCAGCCAGTCTCCTCCTGCTCCATCATCAGAAAGATAGTGTTGGAACATCTCTACAGATTCGGGGTCTAATTGTCCCTAAGTATTACCATAATACTATGCATCATAGCAAAAAAAAAAAAAAAAAAAAAAGAAGATACCTTCTATGGCCAAACACACAGACAATCGGATTGGTTAATTATTTGTTGCCCATAAAATATTTTTTGGCCCACAGTTTGGGCCAAGCTAGCACTATTACTCTCTCCCTTCCCCAACTAATTTACTTAATACAAACACCCAAATCTACACCTTGCTACACATATATGCTTTCCCTACTCCCCATTAATTTTGTTCAAAGTAATGCCCAAAGTCATTTCTGAATATATCACACTTGAACCTGAGTGGGAAAGATATAAAAATGGGAAAGGTAAAAAGTATCCCAACTCATTTCATTTGTACTTAGGTAGTTACTTTCTCTCAGAACATACAGGCATTGACAACCTTATTTTTCCACAAATTTCTTTGACTCTCAACTACCACATTTTTATGAGCTTTCAGATAAAGAGATGAAGATTCAGGTCACTATGATTTTGAAATGCCTCTTCACTGACATTGATTATGACATGAAAATTGTAGACATTTAAAATTTAGTGAAAATTTTGTAGATTACTTTAGTCTTTCTTTTTTTCTTTCTTTCTTTCTTTCTTTCTTTCTTCTTTTCTTAACATATTTCATGATATTTGCAAGTTTAGTATTGCCAAAATTTTATATAAACTATTCAGTCAAAAATATCTTATTTGCTGGTATGATGATTAATGTTTTGTAACACTGGTAAAATTAAAAATACATAATTGTCATGAATAGTAATGGTGCATAATATGTATGAAGGTCATTACATGGTCAAGGAAAGATCTTAAAATAGCTGGCATTTTGATTAGCCCCGATTCCTTTTTTGTCTTCCTGTACATGGGTTCATTAATATACCTCTAACATGTCATTAGTCTCACATTGAGAGGTTCTTACAAATCAGCACTTTAATTTCAAATAAAGACCAGTTAAGCAACTTTGTCTTTTCATCCAAAAAGGAACTATTGGGGAAAACAAGCATGTTGAATTTTCATTGTCTCTCCTTCTTTGGGAGCTGACCATCTTCCTTCCAAAGAGCCATCCTACTTCTTCTGTGCCACTAGGCGATAATTTCACAGATTTCACCTTTTGACAAGAAATGAACATCTTGCCTTCATGTGAATTCAAAAGTCTAATCCTGAACACCAAACCTGAAGGATGATAGAGAGGACTCACTCCCTAGAGAGTGAGTCAAGGAGTCATCTCTAGGGAAGGGGAAAGCAGAATACACCATTATTTGGTCTGAGAAACGGCCCTGATTTTTGACCTGAGCACTGAGGTATATAGATTAACTTGTGTTAGGAGGATTTGGAATAAAACACAAAATAACTTTAAAAATTAGTAATGCAGCTTATACCTGGGTCAGACTGGACTCAGTCTTATTCTCTCATTTTCCCTCTCTCTGTAATCTTTAAATAAAAACATGTGTTAGAATATGACCTATGCTTCCCTCTTCACAGTCCGGCCATCAAAAGGGATGGTCCTGTGAGTATCTGTTTTGCCCACAGTGCTATCCTCAGGGCAAAAAACAATTCCTAAACATCTTCTGAAGACTACTCTGTTGGGCAGACAGAGGTAGGGACTCTCCAAAATGGGTGACCTAAGGCTAATAGGTGAGGTCACCTTTCCCCCAGATGTCACCCCAGATAAGTTCCTGAAACTCATGAAATTACTAACAACTCGCGACCTACCGAGACCCAACTAAAAGAGGAAGAACCTCAGAATCAGCCAAAAACAAGAACATGCACCCTGCTTCATTCACTCTATCACATAAAACCACATGTCCCTAACCACCCCATTTTTTTCTTAACTTGCACAGGCATAAAAACCCACAGCCTTCCCCTCCTGGGCCCGACTTCCCTGACTCGGGCCTCTCCGAGTCATGGAACCTTGCCCAGGAGCACTCCCCATTAAAGCACCTACCGCCTGACTCTGCTGTCTTTAATTTTCTCCACCGATCATTAAAAGAAAACCTAACATACTCTGTTAGGGACATTGTTCTAGCAGCTGTGGAAAATATCCAGATAAGAAGTTTCAATCTCTATCCTCAAGGTACTTTATTTTTTTAGGAGTTCATCAGTAAAATATGCATAGTAGCTTGTTAGAGGCTGGATCTATGAACACAGAATAGCTATCTCTCTTCCAGAGTCATTTCCCCCACCAGGCAGCAGTGGCTGAAAGTAGAAGAGTATCAGGGGAAGAGAGATGGAGAAAGAGGGGTAGGTAGGTCCCAATGCCTGTGGACTGCAAGAAGGTGTGGAGGTGTAGGAGTGTCAGGGAAGGATGCCTGTGTGCCCTGACAGAGATGATCAATGTGACATGCTCAGGGTGAGCTACTGTGGGGCTGGTCTGAGCTGTGGCCTGGATAGAAGAGAGGACAGAGGTCTTAGTGTGGATCACAGAAGAGGGTGAAGGAGCCTCCTGAAGCAATTGTGTGTGCATATGTCCACACTCAAGTTTGAATATGCATGCAGGTATCAATGTCTGGGCACTTTTTAGTTGGCTTTCTCACTCTTTTAAAGAGCATTTATATAGTATTTATAATTACAGTTGACCCTGGAACAACTCAGGGGTTTGGGGCACTGATCACCCTCTATGAAGTAAAAAACCTGCATGTAACTTTTGACTTCCCCATAACTTAACTAATAGTCTACTGTTAACCAGAAACCTTACAAGTAACATAGTCTATTAACATATATATTCTATGTTATATACTGTGTTCTTACAATGAAGTAGTAAAGTAAAAGAAAAAAAACTCTTCAAAAAAATCTTAAGAAAGAGAAAATGACTTCACAGTACTATAATATATTTATTGGGGGGAAAACCCTGCATATAAGTGGATCTACACAGTTCAAACCCATGTTGCTCATCGGTCAACTGTATTTATAATAATGCTAATTATTTAACATGGTTATCTGTGGAATCAGAAGACACAGAATCCATAGAGATAAGCATAGTTAGAAGGTTATGTTGAAGTGAAATCCTAATTGGAACCACAGGTCACCTAGAAAACCTGAGCTGCTCCTTTGGCCATTTACTTGGTCTGTTGTTTCTGTTTTCTCTTTCGGGGCCATAGGGTCTTAATTGTCTCTTTTGGGCAGCCCCTACCTAAACATGGCCTAGTTTAATGGAAGATCTTGAAAGTCATTCACAATTAAATTGCAAACAGCTAGCAATTAGTAAAAGTCTTCTCTTCCAAGAGTTAATTTTAAAGAATTAAGCTTTAGATAGACTACCAGCTATATATTTACTGGAGGGAGGGTGGATTTATTTTAGAGAAGGAACATTATCATATTACTGAAATTACAACATAAATAAATGCTCTTGCCTAGGGACAGGTAAAGCCACAAGTAGAAATGCATATGAATTCTAACCCTTTTGTACACTGTGAGATTAGTGGAAAATGTAAAGCATTATACAGCATTATATAAATGTATAATATGTATTTTACACATTGGGCTATTACAGTTTTTAAATTGTGCCCATGTTAATACATACTATAAAGTTCAGATATTTTGAGATTTAGTTCAAAATAAATATCTCATATGGAAAGATATAAAATGGGTTTTTTTTAAAAGATTTTATTTATTTATTCATGATAGACATAGAGAGAGAGAGAGAGGCAGAGACACAGGCAGAGGGAGAAGCGGGCTCCATGCAGGGAGCCCGATGTGGGACTTGATCCTGGGTCTCCAGGATCACACCCTGGGCCAAAGGCAGGTGCTCAACCGCTGTGCCGCCCAGAGATCCCATAAAATGGTTTTATAAGGAATTTTAAAAACCTTCTAGTGTGGATTTTGGACATTTCAAACTGAATAATTAGAATTTTTAAAAGGCACAAGTCATCTAATTTCACATGATAATGTCCAAATTGTGCTCTTGAGATCCTACTGATTGCATGTTCTTTCTGTGCATCTAGCTTGCTTTCACGGCAGGGATTCTGGGTAGTAAGTGGAAGGAATGATGATTTTGGAATCAGACTCTGGTTTGAATCCTGACTTAAAAAGTAATGATCCTAACAATAATACCGTTTATTCAGTGGTTACTGAGCTTTGAGTAAAGTAAATACATCCCCTTATTTAATCTTTACAACATTTGTAGAAAGAAGATATTATTTATCTTCATTTTAGAGATGAAGCTGTGATTTTAAGAACTTAAGGAGCACAGTTCCTTCAGCTACTAAGCTATAGATGTGAATAAGTGAACTCTCCTACTTCAAAAGGCCCTTCTTGCTCCCAAGCCTAGTGCTCTGCATTGTGCTGAGAACTGTGCACAGAAAGACAAATAAGGCATGGTTTGTATCCTTAAAGTTCTTCTAGCCTTGTGGGGAACCTGTCCCTGCCCTCCTGTGACCACAGGACACTGTGATGAATGTTATGGGAGGATGAGAGACAAAGTTACACAGGGCTGAGAGAAGAATGCTTGCAGGCAGACTTCGAGTCATGTTAGGGAGGGCTTACTGGAGGAGGCATTGCTCAAGATGACCTCCAAAGGACAAACAGAGATCAAATAGATTGGGGGAGGGGCAAGATGGCGGCGGAGTAGGGTCTCCAGGTCACTTGTCCTCAACAAATTACCTAGAAAACCATCCAATCATCCTGAAAATCTACGAATTCGGCCTGAGATTTAAAGAGAGACCAACTGGAACGCTACAGTGAGAAGAGTTCGCGCTTCTATCAAGGTAGGAAGACGGGGAAAAAGAAATAAAGGAACAAAAGGCCTCCGAGGGGGAGGGGCCCCGAGGAGCCGGGCTGAGGCCGGGGCGAGTGTCCCCAGGACAGGAGAGCCCCGTCCCGGAGGAGCAGGAGCTGCACCGACCTTCCCCGTGGAAAGGCCTCCCGGGGAATTGGAGCAGGATCCCCAGAAAGGCGGGGACGCCCTCGGGCTCCCGGGGACAGTAACAGAGGAACTGCGCCCCTGGGAGATGCGCCGAGCTCCCTAAGGGCTGCAGCGCTCGGCGGGACCCGGAGCAGCTCGGAGGGGCTCGGGCGGCGGCTCCGCGGAGGGGGCTGCGCGGCTCCGGGAACAGCTCGGCAGCGGCGGCTCGGGCGGAGGAAGAAGCTCCGCGGAGGGGGCTGCGCGGCTCCGGGAACAGCTCGGCAGCGGCGGCTCGGGCGGAGGAAGAAGCTCCGCGGAGGGGGCGGCGCAGCTCCGGGAACAGCTCGGAGGGGCTCGGGCGGCGGCTCCGCGGAGGGGGCTACGGAGCGGGAGCGCGAATCCAACAGCGCAGGCCCCGGAGCACAGGGCGCCGGGACACAGCCCAGGATCCGGCCTCCCCCGGGACAGGCAGAGGCCGGGAGGGCCCAGGACAGCAAGGACGCTCCTGCCTGGAACTGAGCAGATCAGCGGCCCCGCCCGGGAGCCCCCAGGCCCTGCAGCCAGAGAGCCCCGGAGCTACTGCGGGAGCTGACCCCAGGGTCCCAGAGCTTCCCCCGCCACTGTGGCTTCCTCCTGGGGCCTCACGGGGTGAACAACCCCCACTGAGCCCTGCACCAGGCAGGGGCAGAGCAGCTCCCCCAAGTGCTAACACCTGAGAGTCAGCACAGCAGGCCCCTCCCCCAGAAGACCAGCGAGACGGACCAGTTCCAAGGGAAGTCAAGGGACTTAAAGTATACAGAATCGGAAGATACTCCCCGTGGTTTTTGCTTTTGGTTTTTTTTGTTTTTGGTTTTGGTTTTTTTTTGTGTGTTTTTTTTTTTTTTATTTGTTTGTTTTGTTTTGTGCTTTTTTTTTCTTTCTTTCTTCTTGATTTCTGATTGCTTACCCCGCCCCACCCCCCCTTTTTTTTCTTTTATCTCCTTTCTTTCTTTTTCTTTCTTTTTCTTCTCTTTCCCCCCCTTTTTTTTCCTCTTTCTCTTTTTTCTTTTTCTCTTTTCTTTCCTTCTCTCTCTTTTTCTCCTTTTCCCAATACAACTTGTTTTTGGCCACTCTGCACTGAGCAAAATGACTAGAAGGAAAACCTCACCTCAAAAAAAAGAATCAGAAACAGCCCACTCTCCCACAGAGTTACAAAATATGGATTACAATTCAATGTCAGAAAGCCAATTCAGAAGCACTATTTTACAGCTACTGGTGGCTCTAGAAAAAACCATAAAGGACTCAAGAGACTTCATGACTGCAGAATTTAGATCCAATCAGGCAGAAATTAAAAATCAATTAAATGAGATGCAATCCAAGCTAGAAGTCCTAACGACGAGGCTTGACGAGGTGGAAGAACGAGTGAGTGACATAGAAGACAAGTTGATGGCAAAGAGGGAAACTGAGGAAAAAAGAGACAAGCAATTAAAAGACCATGAGGATAGATTAAGGGAAATAAATGACAGCCTGAGGAAGAAAAACCTACGTTTAATTGGGGTTCCTGAGGGCGCCGAAAGGGACAGAGGGCCAGAATATGTATTTGAACAAATCATAGCTGAAAACTTTCCGAATCTGGGAAGGGAAACAGGCATTCAGATCCAGGAAATAGAGAGATCCCCCCCTAAAATCAACAAAAACCGTTCAACACCTCGACATTTAATAGTGAAGCTTGCAAATTCCAAAGATAAGGAGAAAATCCTTAAAGCAGCAAGAGAAAAAAAGTCCCTGACTTTTATGGGGAGGAATATTAGGGTAACAGCAGACCTCTCCACAGAGACCTGGCAGGCCAGAAAGGGCTGGCAGGATATATTCAGGGTCCTAAATGAAAAGAACATGCAACCAAGAATACTTTATCCAGCAAGGCTTTCATTCAAAATGGAAGGAGAGATAAAGAGCTTCCAAGACAGACAGCAACTGAAAGAATATGTAACCTCCAAACCAGCTCTGCAAGAAATTTTAAGGGGGACTCTTAAAATTCCCCTTTAAGAAGAAGTTCAGTGGAACAATCCACAAAAACAAGGACTGAATAGATATGATGACACTAAACTCATATCTATCAGTAGTAACTCTGAACGTGAACGGGCTTAATGACCCCATCAAAAGGCGCAGGGTTTCAGACTGGATAAAAAAGCAGGACCCATCTATTTGCTGTCTACAAGAGACTCATTTTAGACAGAAGGACACCTACAACCTGAAAATAAGAGGTTGGAGAACCATTTACCATTCAAATGGTCCTCAAAAGAAAGCAGGGGTTGCCATCCTTATATCAGATAAATTAAAATTTACCCCAAAGACTATAGTGAGAGATGAAGAGGGACACTATCTCATACTCAAAGGATCTATCCAACAAGAGGACTTAACAATCCTCAATATATATGCCCCGAATGTGGGAGCTGCCAAATATTTAAACCAATTAATAACCAAACTGAAGAAATACCTTGATAATAATACACTTATACTTGGTGACTTCAATCTAGCTCTTTCTACCCTGGATAGGTCTTCTAAGCACAACATCTCCAAAGAAACGAAAGCTTTAAATGATACACTGGACCAGATGGATTTCACAGATATCTACAGAACTTTACATCCAAGCTCAACTGAATACACATTCTTCTCAAGTGCACATGGAACTTTCTCCAGAATAGACCACATACTGGGTCACAAATCGGGTCTGAACCAATACCAAAAGATCGGGATAGTCCCCTGTATATTCTCAGACCATAATGCCTTGAAATTAGAACTTAATCACGACAAGAAGTATGGAAGGACCACAAACACGTGGAGGTTAAGGACCATCCTGCTAAAAGATGAAAAGGTCAACCAGGAAATTAAGGAAGAATTAAAAAGATTCATGGAAACTAATGAGAATGAAGATACAACCGTTCAAAATCTTTGGGATGCAGCAAAAGCAGTCCTGAGGGGGAAATACATCGCAATACAAGCATCCATTCAAAAACTGGAAAGATCTCAAATTCAAAAGCTCACCTTACACATAAAGGAACTAGAGAAAAAGCCACAAATAGACCCCACCCCCAGCAGAAGAAGACAGTTAATTAAAATTCGAGCAGAACTCAATGATATCGAGACCAAAAGAACTGTGGAACAGATCAACAGAACCAGGAGTTGGTTCTTTGAAAGAATTAATAAGATAGATAAACCATTAGCCAACCTTATTAAAAAGAAGAGAGAGAAGACTCAAATTAATAAAATCATGAATGAGAAAGGAGAGATCACTACCAACACCAAGGAAATACAAACGATTTAAAAAACATATTATGAACAGCTGTACGCCAATAAATTAGGAAATCTAGAAGAAATGGACTTATTCCTGGAAAGCCACAAACTACCAAAACTGGAGCAGGAAGAAATAGAAAACCTGAACAGGCCAATAACCAGGGAGGAAATTGAAGCAGTCATCAAAAACCTCCCAAGACACAAGAGTCCAGGGCCAGATGGCTTCCCAGGGGAATTCTATCAAACGTTTAAAGAAGAAATCATACCTATTCTACTAAAGCTGTTTGGAAAGATAGAAAGAGATGGAGTACTTCCAAATTCGTTCTACGAGGCCAGCATCACCTTAATTTCGAAACCAGACAAAGACCCCACCAAAAAGGAGAATTACAGACCAATATCCCTGATGAACATGGATGCAAAAATTCTCAACAAGATACTAGCCAATAGGATCCAACAACACATTAAGAAAATTATTCACCATGACCAAGTAGGATTTATCCCTGGGACACAAGGCTGGTTCAACACTCGTAAAACCATCAATGTGATTCATCATATCAGCAAGAGAAAAACCAAGAACCATATGATCCTCTCATTAGATGCAGAGAAAGCATTTGACAAAATACAGCATCCATTCCTGATCAAAACCCTTCAGAGTGTTGGGATAGAGGGAACTTTCCTCGACATCTTAAAAGCCATCTACGAAAAGCCCACAGCAAATATCATTCTCAATGGGGAAGCACTGGGAGCCTTTCCCCTAAGATCAGGAACAAGACAGGGATGTCCACTCTCACCACTGCTGTTCAACATAGTTCTGGAAGTCCTCGCCTCAGCAATCAGACAACAAAAAGACATTAAAGGCATTCAAATTGGCAAAGAAGAAGTCAAACTCTCCCTCTTCGCCGATGACATGATACTCTACATAGAAAACCCAAAAGCCTCCACCCCAAGATTGCTAGAACTCATACAGCAATTTGGTAGCGTGGCAGGATACAAAATCAATGCCCAGAAATCAATGGCATTTCTATACACTAACAATGAGACTGAAGAAAGAGAAATTAAGGACTCAATCCCATTTATAATTGCACCCAAAAGCATAAGATACCTAGGAATAAACCTAACCAAAGAGGTAAAAGATCTATACCCTAAAAACTATAGAACACTTCTGAAAGAAATTGAGGAAGACACAAAGAGATGGAAAAATATTCCATGCTCATGGGTTGGCAGAATTAATATTGTAAAAATGTCAATGTTACCCAGGGCATTTTACATGTTTAATGCAATCCCTATCAAAATACCATGGACTTTCTTCAGAGAGTTAGAACAAATTATTTTAAGATTTGTGTGGAATCAGAAAAGACCCCGTATAGCCAGGGGAATTTTAAAAAAGAAAACCATAGCTGGGGGCATCACAATGCCAGATTTCAGGTTGTACTACAAAGCTGTGGTCATCAAGACAGTGTGGTACTGGCACAAAAACAGACACATAGATCAATGGAACAGAATAGAGAACCCAGAAATGGACCCTGAAATGTATGGTCATCTAATATTCGATAAAGGAGGAAAGACTATCCATTGGAAGAAAGACAGTCTCTTCAATAAATGGTGCTGGGAAAATTGGACATCCACATGCAGAAGAATGAAACTGGACCACTCTCTTTCACCATACACAAAGATAAACTCAAAATGGATGAGAGATCTAAATGTGAGACAAGAGTCCATCAAAATCCTAGAGGAGAACACAGGCAACACCCTTTTTGAACTTGGCCATAGTAATTTCTTGCAAGATACATCCACAAAGGCAAAAGAAACAAAAGCAAAAATGAACTATTGGGACTTCATCAAGATAAGAAGCTTTTGCACAGCAAAGGATACAGTCAACAAAACTAAAAGACAACCTACAGAATGGGAGAAGATATTTGCAAATGACGTATCAGATAAAGGGCTAGTTTCCAAAATCTATAAAGAACTTATTAAACTCAACACCAAAGAAACAAACAATCCAATCATGAAATGGGCAAAAGACATGAAGAGAAATCTCACAGAGGAAGACATGGACATGGCCAACAAGCACATGAGAAAATGCTCTGCATCACTTGCCATCAGGGAAATACAAATCAAAACCACAATGAGATACCACCTCACACCAGTGAGAATGGGGAAAATTAACAAGGCAGGAAACAACAAATGTTGGAGAGGATGCGGAGAAAAGGGAACCCTCTTACACTGTTGGTGGGAATGTGAACTGGTGCAGCCACTCTGGAAAACTGTGTGGAGGTTCCTCAAAGAGTTAAAAATAGACCTGCCCTACGACCCAGCAATTGCACTGTTGGGGATTTACCCCAAAGATTCAGATGCAATGAAACACCGGGACACCTGCACCCCGATGTTTCTAGCAGCAATGGCCACAATAGCCAAACTGTGGAAGGAGCCTCGGTGTCCATCGAAAGATGAATGGATAAAGAAGATGTGGTTTATGTATACAATGGAATATTACTCAGCAATTAGAAACGACAAATACCCACCATTTGCTTCAACGTGGATGGAACTGGAGGGTATTATGCTGAGTGAAATAAGTCAGTCGGAGAAGGACAAACAGTGTATGTTCTCATTCATTTGGGGAATATGAATAATAGTGAAAGGGAATATAAAGGAAGGGAGAAGAAATGTTGGGAAATATCAGGAAGGGAGACAGAACATAAAGACTCCTAACTCGGGGAAACGAACTAGGGGTGGTGGAGGGGGAGGAGGGCAGGTGTTGGAGGGGAATGGGTGACGGGCACTGAGGTGGACACTTGACGGGATTAGCACTGGGTGTTTTTCTGTATGTTGGTAAATTGAACACCAATAAAAATTAATTAAAAAAAAAAAAAAACAAAGGACAAACAGAAATGACTGAGACAAGGATGGACAATTGGTAAGGAGAAAATCATGTGAAAAGATCTTTTTAGGTTCTTAAAAACACTATCAGATCAAAGGTATATGATGCCTAAATGAGAAGCAGGGGAGACTTGGGGGGAGGGCAGAGGCTAGATTATTGAAGAATTTATCTGAAAAATGTAAGGTGCACAGCAGGATTTTAAGAAGGCTGGCGTGAATACATTGTTTTTTAAGACTTTGGCTTTTTAGGGCAGCTCGGGTGGCTCAGTGGTTTAGTGCTGCCTTCGGCCGAGGGCATGATCCTGAAGACCTGGGATTGAGTTCCATGTCAGGCTCCCTGCATGGAGCCTGCTTCTTCCTCTGCCTCTCTCTCTCTCTCTCTCTCTCTCTCTCTGTGTGTGTGTGTGTGTGTGTGTGTGATGAATAAATGAATAAAACCTTAAAAAAAAAGACTTTGGCTTGGCTTTTTAATTTTGCTAAGCTCTGTTTTGTCACCTATAAAATGGACAAAAGGATTTAGCAATGACTATATGAGCTAATACATGCAAAGCTGTAGGTGATACCTATCCAGAGTGACTGCAGTGACAAGTAGAGAGGAACCAGGTGCTTGTAAACACTGCCCAGCTGGTAACCCCTCTGATCTGTGCTGCATCCTGAGAAATGGGAACTACTATTCACCCAACTTTAGCCAATGAAGACAGGTGGAAGAAAGGTTGAGCAATTACTCACCTGCCCTTTTCTGCCTCTCAAGATGGTGGCTGTGAAGGGCACATCATTGCCCAGCCCACAGCAGGTCCTCAGGGAGAATCCAGGAGTTAGGGTGTGTACCATGATGTGAGGAGGAAACCAACCAAATCCACTGCACTGCAAAACATCCTTTATACATTTAAAGTAAGTCTAAGCCTGTGTCTTATATTCCAAGAAATACAAAATGAAATAAATATGTCTATAAAAGCAGAAATCAGAGTCTCCAATTGTATGACATCTGCTTTGTACCTAGGCCTGTAAAAAAAGAGCATTGCTGCTGTTGTGTACTCGCGAATCTTGAATCTGTGTGTGAACCTAGGTGGCTTGGAAGCACCGGCTCTAATCAGCTCCAGGTGCTGGCAAGATCCCATGAAAGAGAATCACCACTAAAGTAAAAGTATAGGATACAAGTCCTGCTTGAGTTACAGAAGCCATCACACTACTCGCTGGCTGCTGACATGTGTCCACAAACCACTCTTGCCTTTTCATTAAATCACCCATATGCTGTTGAAAAAAAAAAAGTACATCTGATGGAATATAGCATAGGGTACCTTCAAACTTTTTTGCGGGAGTCTTATTCACAGAATTTTATTTATTTATTCAGAAACATTTAATAAGTCCTAATTATATGGAGACACTGTGAGAAGTGCTAGAAATATAAAGTTAAATATAACATGACCCCTACCCTCAAGAAGTTAAGGCTAATGAAAAGTATTCAGTTGAACCACATAAAATTGCCCTTTTTACCAGCAAATGCAGTCAAACGCTGGTAATTTCATGTGGTTCAACCTAATATAATGTTGATGGTAATAATAAATAATGCATTTTACAGGGAATTATAGAAACACAGAGTGAGGCACAAGAACTTCCAGGAGAGAATTAGGGAAGGCTCTGCCAGGAACTCTGTTTTGCAAGATGAGCACACCCCGCGTACTCTTGCCTTTAGACTCGCTCTAGACCTTGTCATTGCCAAGAGCTGCAGCCAGGACCCACCCTGAAATCTGAACCCCAAGCATTACCACTAACTGACCATCACCTGTTTTCCTGCCAGTCCATACCTGGAGAATTCCAACTCCAACCCTACTGGGACTTTTGATCCGTTGATCATACCAGCTCTTCACTGTCTCTTACCTTCTCTCCCCTTCTTTCCCAGTTATATGGCATATCAACCAATTTAAATATGCCTTGCATTGCATACACATGGCTGCATTGTTCTCACTTGGAAAACACCACATCCTGATGAAATCGAACTTTCCATCTACTTCAGGTATTCACCCACAGCTGAAGTAGAGGCACAACCACAACGATGGCCTCAATTTACATCCATGACCAACCACACCCTTACTGTTTCTAGATAAGACCATATCTTCCTTGTGCACTTATTCTCTACATTTCTAGATGGTTCTTGTACAACTTCTCTTCTTTACTCAAATACATAGCACCTTCTTCTCATCCTTACTCTTATCCAATTATTTCACTTAAAGAAGTAATTAGAAAAACCATATCTATCACCTATTCACCAACAACACCACCAGCTGAATTTAATGGCAGTTCACACAGTCTGGTACCGTAGATGGCCTAGCGCTGCACATAGCTTCAAGCCAATCCTCCTATTTGTGCCCTAGGTTCATCCCCTCATCATCAATATCTCCTTCTTCTGGATTATCCCCACCAGCTGTCATTCCTCCTGTCTTAAACTAATAGAAAGAATCTTATCTTGCCTTCTTTTGATGCTCAATTTTGCATCAAAACTGTCTTGAAGGGTCATCTATTTTTGATGTTTTCAATTCATTCCTCCTCCCATCTCTTAGTCACAGGCTTTCATCCTTGCTGAACTACTCATATCAAGTACAACATGACTTCTTCAATCTTTATTCAAAAGATACATCCTCATAGTATTAAAACTGAATGCTCCCCAATCACCTCCTCCTCCTCCTCTCTTCATTAGTTTTTATAACATATATTGCCTTACAACATAAAATGTGTCTGAGTGTATGTATATACGTAAATCATTTGTTTATTGTCTCTTGTCTTGCCCACTAAAATTAAAGATCTATGACAGCAAAGATCTTTGCTTTGTTCACTGCCATATCTCAAGTGCTTTGAAATGCATGGCACATAGTAGACATTTATTATATATTAATCTATCAAAAGACTACTTCTAAAAAAAAATCTGAGATATATATGTTTCCCTCATACTTTTAAGAGGATAACCATACTATTAAGGATTGAAATAATGTTCTAAATTACTAAAACAGACCACATCTCATCTTATCCTCTATAGATGACACTGCATTCCTATATCATTATTCTTTTAATCCTAAGAAAAAAAGACTTCTTCAATGCAAGAAACTTCACTAACTTTACATACTTGAATTGTTCTATAACTAAGTAAACTCCATGTCCTATTCATAGATAAACATCCCCAAGAAGTCAGAACTATATAAGTCAAGTTTAGAAAATAAATTTTAAGGATTAGTTTAAACATATAAAGCATAGGTTCTAATTACTATAGTAAACAAAGTTGAACACCAATCTGTCACATGAATGGCTGTATTAGTTATAATAATGCCATACGATTGCTTCATGAGCAGACTTTGCAAATATTTACTAAAGAGCTTGTAAAATTGGGGAAATGTTATTTCTTTTGCTAAATGAAGAATATAAGGACACAAAGCTCTATGTACAGTGGGATCAGAATCATACAATAAATGCAAAAAAAAAGAAGTTGGCTTCAGGTGGTATGACTATGGGTAATTTTTAAACTTTATTTTTACTTTTCTTTATTTACATATTTGCTTACAATAAGTGTACAGGAAATTGAAATAGAAAAGAGATACACTTTACGCTTTTTATACTTCCCTATATTTGGTTAGACTTTTATGCCCTTTTACAGCAATTAGCAATTTCCCTTCTACTCATGCATCCACCAGCTAAGCATTTTCAGCAGCCTCTTCTGTAAGCACTTACAAAAAGGGCAACCTGAAGGCTCATTCTGGGATTGGAGCGCCGTCTGTCAGCAAAGAAATATTGACAAAAAAAACCTTTGGTCTGATTAGGCAAGGTTTCTCTATACCCTGTGGTATGTGAAGGCTTCTTCCTTCCCTGCCTACTCTCCACAAAAATCAGTTGAAAGGAGGATCTTGGCCCCTCCATGAAAGAAAGAAAAGGAGGAGCTCTTAAATGGGTTTGAGGCACTCAAAGCCAATTCTCTTGCCCTGCCTTACAGATTATGTTGTCCTCTTTAATACTCTTAGCTCACTAGTCCCAGCAGCCAACAGTTTGACCCTGGATTTAGTTCACTATTATCCAATGTGTATGAGGACAACAATGCCTAGGAGACATTTGTGGGTAATAAAACTCCAACTTTGGCTCTTATATATGATCTCTGCCTGTGGAAACCCTAACGCAATCCCCTTCCTTGGTAGACTGATGACTACTATTCTTCTAGCTGAGACCTTGCCATAACATCAGGAGTGGTACCAAACTCAAAAGCTGTAGGCATCTTGTTGACCAACAGGAAAAGGAAAAAGAAAGGTCACCAACTCTGGATTGGTAAACCCAAATCCCACTCCAGAGCTATCTGAAATATTTAAATCTGAGATGAATAAAAGCAAGAAATGCTAAAAATTTCCCAATTACTTTTCTCTTTTGTCTGGATCATACTGCCTTTCTACATTATTCCAGCTTCACAATGACTGCATAAGTTCCACTTGTAAGCTTCCTACTTCTATTTTTAAACCTATTCATAAATAGCTCTATAAATTATGTAGGATATGAATCAATGTTTGCTTGACAGATTAAAAATAAAGTCAGTAAAGCTGCCCAAAGTCACACAGTATAGATGGTGGTTTGTTCTAGAATTCCATAGGAGGACTGGGCCATGGGAAGTTGCTGTAGAAGGAATAGGAGCAGACACCAATATCCAGAGTAGGGCTGGGATAGGTGATCAATGATGAAATGTTCGGTATGAATGTGGTGGTAATAGCATCAATTCTGACAAGATAGGAAACAAGAAACCAGAGTGGAAAAGTCAGGATACACATAGGAGGAAATTTGGGATCTTGGAAAGTCAGCATTAGATCTGTATATTATCGACAGAAAGAAGCCAGTGCAGCATCAAATGGGATGCGACAGTCCAAAAGTAAGAATCAGGTTGTCCTTGGTGGATGACGTGGTAAGTTACCTTCTTTATTTCCCTGCAAAGCAGGCAGAATGCACATTTTAAGTGGCATGAATCCGAAGGTCTGCAGGAAAGGCCAGTGTGAAAAACCAAATGTAGGGAAAGAACTTAGCAATGGATGTTGCACCACGTTCTAACATGCTGAAAGTTCAGGTTGAGCTAGCCAAAAACCTAAAACCTTCCATTCTGAGAGCAGTAAACAAACCAACAGGTCCCTTGGCCAACCGATAGAGGGATGATTTAATTTTCCAGCTCCCCATGCAGTAGGTTTGAGTTAAGATGACAGAACAAAGAATTATCTACAGGAACAGCATGCACCTTGAAACACAATGAAAAATGATTATATATATTCACTGAGCACCAATTTAGAAGATGATGTGATGTTCCTCTGAAAATTTGCTTTATATTTTATGGTGTTACTACATTTAGAATTCTGGATATTCTGTTCAGCTCCATTGCTAGCACTCTTCTTAGAGACCAGGTTACCAGGAAAGTTCACAGAGACATGTCATTAGTGTAGCTCTGAACACAATGATGTGGGCCCTCCTATGGACGGACCACACCCCAGTCTAAGGGTGATGTAACAAGACTTTGAATACTTCTACTTTACAGTCCTTTTCCTGTCTCTTCATCTCTTAAAGGATTTTTAAACTTTTATTGAATTTTAAACCTATATCATACAAAAAAATCAAAATTAAGATTTCCATTGGGAAAAAGGCAACCTGTGCTCCATTCTTTTTTAGCTTGGATGCCCAATCCCACATCCCAGAGACAAATATTTTCAACCCTTTTAGGTATTTCTTCAAACATTTATCTCCAATCTCTTTATGTTCCTATTTGTTGCTTTATGAATTTTAGACATGATTACAGAATTAACTACCTACAAAGGGAAAGATCTAACCCTTCTACCCCACCCTGCTTCTGTCTCCCCTTACCATCTCATTTTGTGATGATATAAGTGTCATCTTCTGTTCAGTGATTACATATCCTTACACATATTTATCCAATTATTTGAATTTATACTTATTTGTCTTCTTACATATCTATTGCCAATTTCTTCCTAAGCATTCCAACAGACTTGCCAAAGCCTAGCAAGATACTTTTCCGCATGTACAAAAACAATAGCAAACAGCCTACCCTTTGTTCTCCCCATGGCGGGTCCCCTCCCACAATCATGGTTCTCAACTCCAATCAAAATTGGCTGCTCTGGAAAGCCACTTGCCTATGCCCAAAGCCTATATTCTTTATCTCAGGACTTACTCATTCTGGAATAATTTTTTTGGCTGAATCACATTTTCTACAGCTTCTCAAGATAGGTTGCTTGAGAGGTACTCTTGTGTATATGTGTGAGTCCTTACATACCCAAAGGTGTCTATCTTGCTCTTACACTTGATGAATAAATGGCTGAATGTAGAATTTTATATGTAAAATCATATTCCCCTCAGAGTTTTAGGGTATATCTCCACTGTTCCTTATTTTCTATTGTTGACTTGAGGCCTGACTGCTATTCCCTGTAAGTGGTCCTATTTTTAACACTTTTTAAGATTTACACTTTATCCCTATTATTCCACTATTTTACAATGGCTAACATGAGTATGTGTGTATTTTCTTTTAAATTAAACTGGATGTTTGGTGGTCTCTTAATTTAGAAATTTATATTATTCTTTGCAATTTTATCTATGATTTCTTGAATAATATCTTCCCCTAAGTTTTTATTTGTTCTTTTTTTGTTTCATTTTGTTTAGAATTTCAATTAGTTACGTTAAACTTTTCAGAGCAATCATTTAAGATTTTTATCTTTTTTCTCTTAATGACTTTACTTTCTATGAGACTTATTGACTTCTTCCAAACCCTCAGCATGTTTTCATTTTACCTTATTTTCAATGCCTAAGGGCTTTTTATTATTTTCTGGTGTTCCTCTTATTCCAATATTTATTTTGTATTATATGGAAGATCTTCCCTTTAAAGATATATATTCTTATTTTGAAATTTTTCATTTGCTCCTATATTACATTTCCTCTAAGAATTCTTTTTTAAAAATGCTGGTAAGGTTGTGGGATTGGGAACTTGTATACATTGTTGGTGAGAATGCAAATTAGTATAGTTCCTGTGGAAAATAGTATGGAGGTAGCTCAAAAAATTCAAAATAGAACTACCATATGATCCAGCAATTCCACTTCTAGATATTTATCCAAAGAAAATGAAAACACTAACTTCAAAAGATATCTGTACCCCCATGTTCACTGCAGCCTTGTTTATAATAGGCAAAACATGAAAAAAATCTAAATGTCCATCACTGGATGAATGAATAAAGAAAATGTGGTATCTATACCCATACATACAATGGAATACTACTCACCCATAAAAAAGAAGGAAATCGTGACACCTGGAATAACATGGATGGTCCTTGAGACATTATGCTAAATGAAACAAGTCAGAAAGAGAAATGATCTCACCTGTGAGTGGAATAAAAAAAAAAGACAAAGAAGGAGAGGAAGGAAGGAAGGAAGGAAGGAAAGAAGGAAGGAAGGAAGGAAGAAAAAAATGATAATTTCAGAAAAGAAAACCAAACTCATAGAAAAATATCAGATTTTTGGTCGCTAGAGTTGGGTTATGAGAGTAGGGAAATCTGGTGAAGCTGGCAAAAAGGTACAAAATGCCAGTTATAAAGTAAATAAGTACTGGATATGTAATGTACATGACAACTATAGTTAATACTGTATATGTTACATTTGAAAGTTGCTAAGAGAGTAAATCCTAAACGTTCTCACCACAAGAGAAAAAAAAATACTTTTTTGTTAACTATATGAGATGACAGATCTTAACTGAACTTACTGTGCTCATCACTGTATATGTATGTCAAGTCATTATACAGTGTATATGTTGATTATGTATCAATAAAACTGAAAAAAGAAGAATTCTTATTCTTAATTTTTTTTTTGTTCCAGTTTTTCACAATGGGAATGTTCTTCTAATATCTGTTGGGTTTTGCTATTTGTTCACATTAAGAGTGTTTGTGACTTTGTTTTCTCTGGTATTGTTCATTTTCTTCCTAGAATACTGAGAAGTATACAGCTAGTTGCAGGCTCTGGGAGAGCCTACTGGGGAGGGGCTGGGGATCTCACAGATCAGCAGGCAGCATTATATCCCATCTCTGCTTTCATTCTTACATCTCAACCCTACTCTTCCCTCAACCTGTTGACCCAAGTCAAGGCTCTTTGGATTGATTTCTCTAGAGAATTTCTGATCTGCAGACAGTGTAAGTAAGGAAACTCCTCTATCTATGTAGAGAAGGGAGCACAGGACACTCGTGTTTAATCTGCCTTCTGTAAACAAAAGTCTTCTTGCTTAATCCTTACCCTGTATACCAGAGACATTTTCTGACTATATGACTATAAATTTTATAGTGATCTTTCCCAGTCTGTACATATCGCCAAATCTCCAATTAACTGACCTATTTTTCTCCTTAATAAATAAGCTGCTTTTAATTATTTATAACTACTTTCTTCTGAAACATTTTAAGTGAGTTTAGGTTATCTGCAGCTGCAAATATCCTAATGATGGGAATGAATTTCTTATCTCTACCTAAAGTGCAGTGTCCTTATGAATAAGCCTTTGGCTGCAGTATATCTCCAATGGAAAGATTTTCAGAGGCTTTTGCTTAGTAGCATGAGTATGGAAAGGATGCAGTGGGGTCTGAGGCCAAAGGCAAGCCAAAGGAAGCTGTTTAAACATTTACAATACAAACTGTACACGGAACATTTTTCTCAAGAATCTTTAATTTTTTAAATAGAAAAAGTTCCCCCAAATATTTAGAAATATTAATTTTGCTGGGTTTCAATGTTGCAATACATAGGACAGATATCAAACATAGAACACATCACAATGTAAGAAGGATGTAAAGATTTTTCACACAACTTTTCCAAAATTTCATTTGTATAGAGACTCAAATACCACAACTTGAATTGTCAGATTGAAAATAATATTACTAAAACATTTTAAGAATTACAATAAAAACATCTCTTGAAATAATTGCTGAATTAGTAACAGAGTCTGAAAATAGATTTACACAGTCTAAAGTTTGTTGAGACCAGAACGGAAATGCTACTAACCTTCCCTGTGTATGTACGGAGAGGAATTCAATCTTCTTTCCTGTCATTAACGGCCCTAAATGCAATCAATGGGCCATATACTCTCAAATCTGTGCCTGGGGCTGTAAGAAATGTCAATAGAAACTGTGTTGGAAGATCAAGGGCAATGAGTTTATCAATGTGTTTACCCTTCCTGGGAATATACTCTCATCAAAAGCATACTCTTAAACCAACATATTTTGTCAATTCCCCAATATCTTTGAATTGCCTATATATATAATATCTTCATGAAGTAACAAGCCTGGTTTTATTTTTTCCAAGTGGATTTGAATAGACTCAAGATAGCACCAAACCTAACAGTAGTAGAGGAAATATTTGATCCCGGACTCAATCTCTGTTTCCATGCTCAGAAGGGTAGCAGAAGTGGACACTTCACAGTAAAGATTTCACATTAAAACAATCCTTTCAAAGAGGGAGAAACTGTTATTAATTTGAGAATGTTGCCTTTGTATTACAACTCAGTGAAATGTTCTCAAGATCCACCATGTACAATAAAGTATGAAGAAACAAGTGATTCAGCCTGACCCACATCTCAGGTGTTTTATCTTTATCATTAAAGTGGATACTCATCTGTGAAGGTAGTTCTTCTCCTAGCAACAGTAGTGCTAATTTCCTCCTGGTCTTCTCTCCGGAAGGCTGAAGTGTTGGTATATATGCTCTTTGAAGGTCCACAGGTCACAGAATAGTCTTTGAATATTTTCTCCCATTAATGGTCCAAAGCTTTCAAAAATAACTGGCTCTTTCTCACTTACATCTTCCCTTGGGATAAAAACTGGAAGGTGAAAGCACTGAAAATGTCCATTTTTATATGTTTGTCTCAGTTAAAAGTTTTTCTTATAGCATGCTTAGAGCAAGAAATGTATGTAAGTTGGGGAAACACAGATAGCCCATCCCATTTATGTGGCAATTAAGATCAACTCTAGGGGATCCCTGGGTGGCGCAGCGGTTTGGCGCCTGCCTTTGGCCCAGGGCGCGATCCTGGAGACCCGGGATCGAATCCCACATCAGGCTCCCGGTGCATGGAGCCTGCTTCTCCCTCCGCCTGTGTCTCTGCCTCTCTCTCTCTCTCTGTGACTATCATAAATAAATAAAAAATTTTAAAAAAAAATTCTTAAAAAAAAAAAAATAAGATCAACTCTAGTGTGGACTTTGAGTGTTGGTCATTCTAAACCAAGGGAGCACACTAAATTCAACTCCGGATGAATCTTGACCCTTCTGATTCTAGACCCTCCCAAGGTTGTACCAGAATAAAGCTGGTCAAAATGCATCCCCTGAAATAGGAGCTATTGCCTCCAGTTCTTCAATCCAGCATGTCAATCTCAAAGCCTTGGGTTAATTCTTATAAAGAGCATGTACCATATTTCAATTTAGGTATTCCAATTATGCTGTATTCTCACACTTCTGAGGTGAGTAGGTGAGGTGTGTAAGCTGAAGTAACTTGGCCTAGGGTTGAACCTAGTTAAGAGATGAGCTGGAACTGGATCTCAGTGTCTCAGTCCACAATGTTGTGTGAAGTGTTCAGTTCTCTGATAAATATCACTTCTCATTTGGTCACAATTCCTGAATTGATTGAACTCACAGCAAAATAAACCAGCTGACTTTCCCCTTTACTTTGTAATCAATGATCTAGGTGTGCCCAACTCTACAAATCATCAATATTAATAACTATTTTCACTTCCTGTTTGGATGAGTACCATTGCTAGATTTAGCACATAATTTAAGTTACACGGAAGTTGGAAAGATTCAATTAAGCAGTGCTCTACCCTTTCTAAGTTTTAAGAATTTAGGAATCTAAATGACGAACATTCATTTACCATTCCTTGGAAACAAAATAGAATTTTCAAAGCCTGTGTAAATTTTCTTAATTTTTGCCTCATTTAAAGGTTCTGTTTAAAACTTGTCTTTTTCCTGTGAAGGAAAGATAAATGGTACATAATGAACATCTTCCTGGATTTCAAATCAGGCCTTAAGACTTTCTAGAAAGTTCTCTAAAAGTACATAATATCTCTTAGCTAGCTTTAAACAGAGGATAGAAATATAAAAGACAACAAAATTATCAAAGCTGCTTCCTCATTAATTTGTAGTGAATCTGAGATCTATAGCCCTCTTTCATAATAAATATAGCTGATGTTAAAAGTACCTTAATCTGTTAATATTCCCTTCTTTTGGGAAGTTTTCTAGCTAAACTGAGTTCAAAGCTACTTTATTTTTTCCTATTGTAAGGGTGGGAATTATTTTCACTTAACTAGATTTTGCTGCAATTAGAAGACATATAAGATAAGATGGGCAATCTGCCATCATGTCAGGAGCCTTAAAAACCTTCATGTTTTGACCTAGCAATTATACTTCTGGGAATTTAATTAAAAAAAATAAAGATGCACACATAAAATCACTCACAAGACTCGTCATTGTATTTGGACAATAGAAAGAGTGGCAACATTAGGGAAATGGTTAAATAAATTATGATAAATGCACCCACTGAGTATTAATAAGGCATTAAAATCCTGTTTTTGAGAGCCATCTAATGATACGAGGAAATGCTTATAATGAAATGTTAGGAGAAAACAGGATACAAAAACCATTTACATCTTGATTCCATTTCTATCTATGAATCGATCACTCTGTCCTTGCAGTTCAACAAAAATATTGATAGTGAGTGGAGCGCAGAGTGATTTAAATTTTCTTTTTTAAACCTTTCTAAATTTTTACAGGAAACATGTATTATTTTTATACTTATGAAAAACAATATCTAAATGTTTATTTTTTTTTTTTAGTTTATGATAGTCACAGAGAGAGAGAGAGAGAGAGAGAGAGAGAGGCAGAGACACAGGCAGAGGGAGAAGCAGGCTCCATGCACCGGGAGCCCAATGTGGGATTCGATGCCCTGGGCCAAAGGCAGGCGCTAAACCGCTGCGCCACCCAGGGATCCCAATATCTAAATGTTTATTAAGTGCACTCTACATAAGTACCCATTTTTGCCACATAGTGAGGTACCTGTACTTAGGAAAGAGCACAGCACCTGAGTTTTTATGTGTGACTTATTCACTGATCAGTTTGTGGTCATGCCATGTACTAAACGACAAGGAGAGACACAAGTTTTCAGTGTGACCAGCAGCATGTCTTTTGCAGATGAAGTGAGTGACAGAAATTCACCTCACATTCCTGTTGCTTTTCCCTTGGTCTCAGCTTCTTTCACTGTCAGATCTGGTATGAGGTCAGATAAATTTTTAAGGTCAGACACTGTCTTTTCAAAGTACTTGTGAATTTTACTTTGCAAACCAGAAATTCAGGTATAAATTCTAGATTTAATAATACAGTGCTATTCTTGTTCGTTAACTATTAATATGCTACCACGTGAGATGAGCTGCTGATAGGTCATCTGAACTAGGTTTGGGTAGGTACTACCTATAGCTTGAGAAATGATAAGCAAAAACAATATTTTTATATTTTTTTAATTTTTATTTATTTATGATAGTCACAGAGAGAGAGAGAGAGAGAGAGAGAGAGAGGCAGAGACACAGGCAGAGGGAGAAGCAGGCTCCATGCACCGGGAGCCCGATGTGGGATTCGATCCCGGGTCTCCAGGATCGCGCCCTGGGCCAAAGGCAAGCACCGAACCACTGCGCCACACAGGGATCCCATAAGCAAAAACAATAAAAGGCATCTTTGCACAGACAAAAAGTATTAAGATGTTACTATTATTAAACTTTCTTTAAATACTGAAGGCAAGTTTAGTAATTACTAAATCAAACACTGTTACTTTCAACCAATTATAACTTGGCAAAGCTTCTGTTCCTTAAAGAGCTGAGATGCTATGGGGAAGGGAATATTAGCTCTCTCACTTACTGACACACACTGAAACAGATGCATTCGTTTATACTCCATTCAGCCATCCGCTCTTTATGCTCCTGAGAAAGAAATGCTTTGGTACTTTCTGAGCATCAGACCCTGGGGATCTTTATGAAAAAGACACCATTCTCTTCCCATGGATCCCACAGTTTATTGGAGGATAAAAACATACAAGTAGTTGTGACATGTGATAAATATTATATGAGGGATAGTTACAAAGGGTTATCCAAATCCGGAAGAAAAACATTTAATTGTCTGGTAACATCCAAACTGGGATATCCAGGATAAGGAGGAGTTCTCTGAGCAGGAAAAGGGAAGAGGGAGAAAGCGCAGAGAGTATGTCAAAGGCAGGGCTCAGTGGCATAAAGACATGTGGCCTGCTGATGGAATTATGACTGTTGGCTGGGATGTGGTATAGGGCACTGGTAGAGGTAGCATGAGTCGGCCTGCGGAATGGGGGAGTTATGAACGATCCTGCATGACTTGCTAAGTATGAGTGATATCCTTACAAAGATTATTCCATAATTGTTGGATGCTAAAATTATGTTTTATCTACATAGTCTGGAATAGCTAAATCTAACCCTCTATTAGCAACTTTCTCCCTCCCACTTCCTTCTTCAGCAACTCATACCGTATACGAAAACATACCAGCATCAGTCTGCAATAAATCTGCTGTGTTTAACTTCTAAGCACAGATTTGGATGTAAACTGAACCAAAACAAGAAGGGAAAGAAATGGCAGAAAAATGCAATTTCAGTTACAGTTACCCAGAGTGTTTGGGTACAGTTACAAAAAGTGTCTGATGATGAAACTATTGCTCTGATTAATTTCAAGACTCAGTTACATAAACCAATGACGATTTCACCAAGTAACCCATGAAATGGTGTCCCTATCATCTTAGAGGTTTAAAGCACAATCAGGGTAAAGTTTAATCAATACACATCATACAGATGAAAAAACTGAGGCTTTCTGCTGACTCATCCATGAATATACAGCTAGGGTAGAACAGCCAGTCTAGAGTCTGCATCTGAGTCCAGCCAGTTCTTCCTACTGCCCCACGGTGCACCGCTGGAAGGCAGGCACTTTCAAGATAAATAACAGATCAAGACAGTTTCCCCTTGTACAAGATTGTTACCAACAAATAGCCAAGGTTGCCAGTAAGAGTTTTGAGAGGCAAGCCTCCCCAGACGTCGCCCCAAATGTTGCTATGACAGGTGCGCATGCATTGTGCAGAAGATCTCAAAGAACCAGCCTCACATACTGCAACTAGCTCTTTCCTGATTTTGGTCAGCTGGCTGCTGCCCAGCTACGGTCCCAGCTGAGCTGTAAATCCTCCAAAGGGCAGAGCTTGGGGCATCTTCTGAAATGCTCTTTCCAGTTGATGGCCATGATGAGAGAATGATCATTCTGTTAGTTATCAAAAACGATCCCCATGCTGCCGAGAAACCCTGAGAAACATTATGTAATGTCTAAATTTAAGCTTTCTCTCATTTCCAAAGGCTCCCCACCACCCTTTCCAGGCCTACTTCTTCTCTTCCTTTCTCTCAGTCTCCTACTTGTGTCTGTGTCAAGGTTTTCAGATGCATCATCTCTATGCTCCTCTCTCCAGCTCCTGCCTCCTTGCATCTTCTCTGACTTTATATGCTTTGGCAAATCTCTCTGACAATATTAGTTTCCCCACCCCCTCAGCACTTGGACCAAGGAAGTTCAATTGAAAAAGAGAACCAGCTGACTGAGGTAAGTGAAAGGTACAATTAGGTGATTTGGTGGCATTTAGAATACTTGGATGGGTCAAGCATGTTATAAAGAAGTCTTAGAAACTTGAATGACACAGCCAGCAAACTCTGCCTGCCTGAGATCCAGGGAAAGGTACACTGCCCAGTATCCAAATAAATTAATCATTGTTCCCAGGCAAAAACCAAACAGAACTATGTCTTAGAAGTAAAAAAAAAAAAAAAAAAAAAAAAAGTTCAAATGGTTCCTGGACAGTATTTTTTGAGTGTCAAGTGTCATCTAATTCAGTCATGGGAGCATTTGTCTTACTTGTACATGTATCTTGATATTACCTTCATTTTCAAGAATTAAAGGGTTAATAATAGGAGAGCAAATCATTAAGCAGGAAAGTCCGTTCTCTATTAAGAACTCCTCTGTGACAGAGTCAAGGAAGTCTATAACCCAGCTCTGAGCCATAAATCACCAATTTTAATGTAGCTGCACATAATTTTAATTTGCCCTTAAGCTAATTGACCACTTCATGGGTCGAGGTTTGGGTTTTAATTGTGAAAGGAAATAAAGAAAGGAAAAAAACCTTTAATTATTTCAAACACAAATAATAAATTACAATCTTCTATATAATTAAATTGGATAGAATTCAACACAGTTTGGTGGGGGTGGGAGAAGCCAGTGTATGAGTATTTTATGCCGTCATATATATTACATTACTTGGCCTGATGATTTCACAGTGACATAATAAAGAAAGCTCCACATTGCATCCCAGCTCTGGATATGAGACACACTTTTCATGAAGGAAATCATGAGATCTCAACTGAAGCTATGATAATTCTTTTTTTTAAAATATTTATTTATTCATTCAGAGAGAGCGAAGAGAGAGGCAGAGACACAGGCAGAGGGAGAAGCAGGCACCATGCAGGAAGCCTGATGTGGGACTCGATCCTGGGTCTCCAGGATCACACCCCGGGCTGCAGGCAGCGCTAAACCGCTGCGCCACCGGGGCTTGCCCCAGCTATGATAATTCTTAAGAAAAGGAAGAAACTATATGTGTCTGAAATATTTCCTCCTTAAATACAAATGGCTCAAATTTCATATATCAGAACTTAATGATATCACTTGAACATTCATTGTTCATGTATTAATGCTATAACATGAACCAGTGTGCTTGTAAAGCAGCCCACACACTCCCTCCCCTTTTCTTTTAACAGGTTAGAGAAATGAGGAATGAGAGCCCAAGACCACCAAAAGTTCCAGCCCCTGTCTCTTCCCTATAGGACCTATAATCCTGTCTTCCAGAGCCAAAGAGAGCTACGACACCACAAAGGACGAAAGTCTTGACTCAAAACATGTAGTGGCTTTAGTTTTCTTGGTTTATGTCATGCATCAGGCCATATTCTCCCTTCGGGCACAATTTCATATTTATGACAGGAAATTATAAAATATACAAAATACAACCAAAGTACCAAAGGTTGAAGGACTTGTGGTTTTACCTCTTGGCCACTGTTGGTAATTTATCCACCTGCCATCACACGTCTACAGAGATTCTTCTGAAGCCTAGGTGTCAATGCTCTACTAAACACTACATTTCAACACAAATGCACAGGTGGAAGGGCAAGGGGCAAGCAATTGTTAAAGCCTCCCACCTCTTCTCAAGACAAGGCTCTCTCAGCACCAGGCAAAGCCCCCCCATTCTGCATCATAGCTTCCAGGACTTGAATAAGCCACATATTCTGCTCATGATGTATTGGAAATAATTTAGTTTGTCTATTTAAGAGTCTGGAGAATCTGTAGAGCACGTAAATTAGAATCTGAATCATGAGGTTCAGCATAGAATAGGATGTTCCTCATAATTAAAAGATGAAAGAGGTTATTAGATCTCTTCTCTAAAGGTCTCTAAAAATAGGATAGCGATTCTTCCCTTTCAGTGTTCTCCACTCACTCCTGAGGCTGGTTTAACTAACCACTCCAGGGCTTTCCCAACCTCTTACTTATGATACTGTACTATTTGATAAGCTGCTTATTTGGTTATTTTATGATCAGTATTTTTTCCAAACAAATCTTCAATCTCTTTTTAAACAAAAACAGATGTTAATTGAAGCTGTGAAGGTATGAAATGAAGCAGACGTGAATCAACTTTCTTACATACCTGCATCTCACATTTACTGGGATGCATATGCTGAAAAAAAGATGTTTGACTTGAAAGATTCCTCAAACTCATTTTTATGATAAGGGTGAATACGTTTCATACTGTGACCTATCAAATTATACTGCCCTTGACTTTAATAAAATGCCCAAGCTATTTTTAAAAACAGCATTTCATTGTATTGTAGATGGCACAGCCTAACCTTCTATGGAATGAATATCTCTAAACCCCGACACCTACTGCTGGTAGAAGGAGTCTGGCAGGGATATCTCCTCACTCAGAGGGCAGCTTTGTCAGAGGAACAGAGGAAGTGTTGGCTTTTCTCCCCTGCCTGGTATCAGCCGTGCCTTCCATTCACACTGCCCACATCCTATCTCTTCCTAAAGACTTCACCTTGAGAAACCAAAAAAAAACAAAGACCTGCATTGAAGATATTCAGGGTTCCTAACTTGGATGGAGAAATAAAATTATTTTAAGCCTTTCTAAAAGACAGAAAAGATCTATTTCTCTCTAGAATTATGCTGTCCAACACAGTCGCCACTAGTGGCTATTTACACTTAGTTAAAATTAAAAATTGCATTTCTCAAGTCACAGTTGCTCCCTTTGCCACATTTCAAGGGCTCCATAGTCCTGTTAGAAAGCATAGGTGCAGAAAATTTCCATCACTGCAAAAGTTTTGCAATGAGAAGTGCTACTCTAGGAAATATGGTACTCTGTAAGAGAATGGTATTTATCATATTGGAAACTAATTTGCACCTCGTTGTAATTATTGCATGCTATTGACTCTGTTTCCAGAAGTCTCCTTCCTTAACCTCTTTAGAAACCAGAGGCTCCTACTTCTCATCCCCATCTCCAAGCTGTCCTTCCTGGAGGTTCTCTGCTAAGTTCATGGCAGCTGTTTAAGAGGGCTCCCAGGGAAAGTGTTGGCTTTCCCTTGGGAATTTCAATCTTTTTCTTGGAGTAGGTAAGGAATGTGTACCCCAGCCCTCCTAGAATACTAGTAGTCAAGTCACTTTGTAGAACCTAAAAGGCATAACAAAAAACAGTTGTAGCCTTAGATCACATTTCATGCTCTATGGTGACTTGGGTTACAATGTCATTTCATTGTTCACCTTTGCAAAGCATCAGTTTTACTTCACAGTTGTAGACAACTAGTAAAAATAGATCCAAGATAATATCTACATTACCAACTGAGCCTAAAACATTTTTTCAAATCTAAATGAGTGATAATGTCTTTGTTTCACAAATAGTTCTACTTTCAATGATGAGACAAATCTCTTCATGAGACTGCAGGAGTCAACTATCCAGCCAACATGTATTCATTTTGCATCTACTGGACACAAAATGTACATGATGGCAAGACATAAATAGATGGCCCTGTTTCTTAAGGGCTTCACAAAGGAAATGCACCTTCATGAGCATATATTTAATTAAATGAGTTTATTTCAAACTCTAGACTATTTAAATCTATTTCAGATTTTTAAAAAACAAAACGTTCTGAGTTAAATTATGTATGCATCAGGGCACCTGGGTGGCTTAGTCAGTAATGTGACTGTCCTGGGCTCAGGTCAGGATCTCCAGGTCCTGGGATGGAGCCCCAATTCAGGTTCTCTGCTCAGTGGGGAGTCTGCTTCTCCCCCTGCCCCCACCTTTACTTGTGCACGCATGTGCGTATATGCTCGCTCTCTCTCGCTCTCTTAAATAAATAAATAAAATATTTTTAAAAAATGAAGTACATATACATCACAACTGAATGATTACTAAAATACTATGATCATTTTAAAGGGCTGTAGATTACATTTTATGTAATCGATCAGCCAAATGACAAGGCATTAAATACTCCCTATATGGCCCCAAATTATACCAAATATTGCTGGGGGGAGAGGCGCTACAAAATGAATCTAAAACATGAGAGCAAACAATCCTTTTAGGAAAATTGAATTTTTAGAAAATGTTTTATGGTAATTGCAGAGTCAGTGATTTCAAACACAGATTTAAAATCTTTTCAGAAGAAGGAGAAGTCAGTGTATCCTGAAGTTGTATGAATGGCTTGATGGACAAAGTAAGATGTTAAGCAAGCTTTAAAAGGAAAGAAGGAAGTGAGATGGACCAGAGGGGGCAGGGAGCATGAGTAGATTCAAAATTCAAAAATGGCCAAAGGGAACAGCAGTAGGAATGGGCAGAGGTGTTCTCTGAAGAAGGCAGGGGAGGGGCTGAAGCTAACTAAGCACATGCATTGGGGAGAATGGAAAATAATGGCAATTGCAAAGGTAGCCTAGCTCCTGAGGGCCAGGACAGCATTTAATGTGTGTCATAAAGGTCAGAACTCAAATGGGCAGCCAGGGACCACACTTCACATTGTTTTGGTTTTGTCTTACAAAAATTTTTCCCAAAACACTTGAATCAGATACCAACATCTAAACCCAAGGAGGTTTCACAGAAAAATCTGGCTTTCCCAAGTCTTTTGAAAACCTGGAAGATGTAAAAGCACTAGGCTAAAATCCACCGTGGCAACAACTGCCTGGAGCTGAATAGTTGCAGACAACCATCTGAAAATGGGGGTTCCTACCACTATTTTTAGAGGAGCTTGTGCTGTTGGATTTTCTCAGTGTAGGGTAAAAAGGGAAATGGCTTTTTTAAAGACAGTTTTTATTAAATTAGGAAAATGAAAGACCAAGAGGTTCCTGGATTTCAAGGGAAATGGAACAAAGCATAAATCTCTGTGGACTTAAAGTATATTTCTAGATGTATAATATGCAAAGGCCATCACTTGGCCTTCATGCACATGCACTACACAGCCCCATAGTTATATGGGTGTGTAACTCCTGCTGAAGAATTTTGACCAGAAGAGATGCAAAATTAATGTGTTTTTAAATAAAGACTAATCTGATCAGTAACATGATCAGAAACATTAGAGATGACAGAAATGCAGTTGAGGAAATCAGCCAAGAGGTTGTCATAATCATTCAGTTCTGAAATGATGAGGGTCTGCATTACGGGGAAAGTAATGAATAGTGAAAGGAAAAGTATCCATTTGGTATAAATGACAGATTAGCTATTAAAAATAAAATTCAGAAAAGAGTCAAAATCACTCCAGCAAAAATACTACTGGGATTTGCTTTTCCTCTAAAGATTAAGCTCTTACACTACAATGTTGTTTTCTGCCTTTACTCAAAATTCCAAGATTGCTTAGTATTCTGACCTGCTCAGAGAAGGATGCCAAACTTGTTTGTTAGTATTGAAGGACAATGAAAAGCACATGGGTCATATAAGTAAGGGACGTGGAGAAAGTTCTGCTCTGCCGCTCCTTCATGATGTGACTATGGTATTGTCAAGTTCTAGGGAATGTGTTTTATATCTCAAAATGCTCCAGATCACCTCTACTGTCTCTTTTAGTGGAAAATTCTAATCTCTTCTGTGCTGTCTCTTTCTATGAATAATGATTCCTACTCTTTCAGAAGTGAACAAAATGCAGTTTTTACATCATAAATATATTAGCTCTTTTGAGAAAAATCCAAAATGCAGTTATTATAAGTATACTAGCTTTTTTGAGAAAAACTGAAATTTTATCAGATGTTCAATAATTTTTTTTTTTAGATTTTTAAATCATCATTAAGAGGTAAAACAACTTTGAAGACTATTGGGCAGTGCCTACTGAAGGGGCACATGTACACACTCTATGATTCAGCAATTTCACTCCCAGTTGTCACCCCAGGGAAGTACACACAAATGTTCACCAAAATACATGCAAAGGAATGATCAGAGCAGCGCTTTCTGTAATAGCCCACATGGCACACAAATTTCAAACATCCAGCAATAATTGAATGAGTGGCAATTTTGTAGGATAGAATAGTACAAGGCAATGAGAATAAATGAACCGTAACAACACACAACGACAGGGGTGACTGTCTCCAGTTTAATGTTGAGTGAAAGAAGTCAGAGAAAAATGAATATGTATTGTATGGGTCCATTTATGTGACGTTAAAAAATAGAACTAATCCAGTGTTAGAAAATGTGCTGATGGTCACCCCTGAAGGACTGGTGGCCAGGGGAGTCATGAAAGGGTCTGCTAGGCTCTGCTTCTTCATTGGGGTGATGAATACATGGATAGGCTCACTCAGTGAACATTCACTGAGCTGTATTTCATTGTACATATGTGTACCCACATGGTAGACTCTATATGTATATCCCTGAGGCAAATGCTTACTAAAACACAACAGGAAATGTCAACCCAGAGTTCCTAGCTTCAAAGTTCTTAAGATTGGTAAATTTGTTTACTAAAATTTGGAACTTTGAAAGAAAAAAAATTGACTACTAAGAACTAATGTACTTACAGGTCTGTTTTTGTTTGTTTGTTTGTTTTTTTAATTTCTCCGTATTTAAATCTCCGGAGGTCAACTCTCCAAATCTAAGTTGTAAAAAAAAAAATCCATCTATGATACACTTGAAATAAGTTTTAAAATATACTTGAGTAAAAAAAAAAAGTTTAATGAATATTTTAAAATATAGAAATCTTTTCATTTTGAGTAAGCTCATGGTCTTGAAAGAGGACTCAGGAAGATCAGCTGGACATCAGAGCACCTCAGGAGTATAAGTGAGACCCAGGGCAGGGATAGTTGGGAGTAGGTGGAATGGGCCCTTAGTAAGGACAAGGAGGTGAGAAAGGCACAATCATCCGTAGTGTGAAGAAAGCCACTCTACCCTTTTCATTTCTGGAGAATGGGGAGAACTTCAACTTTGAGGAAAAATGGAGAGAGAAAGAAGAGGGCCGTGAGTCAGTTTTAATAACATGAAGTTTTCTAACTAGACCACAGATGGATAAACAAAAAGTGTTCAGGTAAGCAACAGAGAGTTACTGCCCTGGGCCCACTGTGGTGGAAGAATGGATGTAGGGAGGAGACAATAGCTTGTTAACAGCTCCTCAGAAGCCAGCAGTCATCAGGAGGATGCCAAGGCCAGAGGATGGGGAGAAAGGAAACATGGGTCCAGCCCTCTGCCTTACAAGGCAGCCAGGCTCAGGTTCCAACTTCCCATCCTGATGAAAAGGTAGAGCTGGGGAAGCATCTTTGAGAAATATGAGGCTAAGAGAGGGGTGCTGGGGCCAGCATGTCTGTTCTCTTAGCTCTGCTGGCTCCCCTCCTTGGATGCCAGCTTCTGCTGAGTGTAACGGTGTAAGACCCCCACTCCACATGTCTCCCTTATAGCCGATTGACTAACAACCAAATTGAGTCAACTCTATTTTCTTTTCTGAGAGTCCATAATTGAGATTCAGGGATTCAAATCTATGCCAAGTTGTTTTGTGAACTGTTACTGATCGACTAGGAAGAAATGGACCAGAGGCGGCCATTCCATTGAGGAAAAGAGATAACAAGGCAAAAGCAGTAAGAGAGGCAGAAAGAGAGCCCTATTCCATAGACACAGAGAATGATCAGAACCATCATCCCTCACTGCCTAAGTTCCCAGACCCAGGTTAACCCAGCTTCCCCAGGATCTCTTTCCTTCGATTATGTCATTTCCAGTAGCTTTCTAATTTGTGAGACCCAACATCCCTTCAGGCACATGGGTTTTGGACTCCAGTGGAGATTGAGGAGGAGGAGGAGGAGGAGGAGGAGGGATGGGGACAAAGGAAAAATCAGACATTCCAACTCTGGTGAGCAAGAACCTCAGATGCCTTTGATGCCAAAGCATCTATAATAGGGAGGAAGGGATTCAAGTGCTTGGAGTGGGGTGGGTGGGTGAATACATTCATTTGAACGCTTTCTTAAGAAAGCTTTATGATTTTAGCTTTATTTTTCTACCTGATGGAAATTATTCTCTCAGAAACAAGCCAGAAGTCCACTGGCAGGGCACTCTGTCATGCAAGCCAAGGTCCCAACTCAATCATCACACAGGATGGCCCTTGAGCCAGGTAAGGACAAGTACCTTCTCCAACTAGGGAGCCACTGCAGCAACACTCAAATGGATATGTAATACATCTATCTCCCATTACACATTTTCATGTACATTTCAATATAAAAGAGAAAAAAGAGAGGAAGTTGAAGAGTTGAAAACCCCCAGAGCGATGTATTTTTTTTAGTGCACCTATAGTAAGGTAATAGTGGTAATTCTCAGTGCCCTGATGAACAGGGGCAGGAAAAGAGAACAACCAGCACAGAGGTGCTGGGTAGGGAGTTTGGGAATCTCTGCCCTAATTGATGAGATGAAGCCATTCATTGAACTGAGATCTTCAGGTGTGGATATGTGGGGACCGAGCACCAAGAACATCCCTTAATAGGCTAAATGAAGATGCGTCTCTGTCATATATGTGGCATCATAATCTGCAGTCTTTATAATGGTCTATGAACAAAATAATGGCCCAAATGCAAATATTTTACAGACTTCCACTAAGATCACATTCTTATGCTTTCACACTTCTCTTCCTAAGAGTTGAAATGGAGTCCAGGATCTGAAACTGATTATTATTTATCGGAATCTGCAGATGAAACTCAATTTTGAGATAATTACATTGGAGAAAATACTCTCTCAAGATGCTACAAACTCAGAATAACTGAGAGACAGTCATTGTAAGGAAAGACATCACCTTGTAAAATGATTAAAAGAAGCAATATTTTTCTAATTTAATAAATAAACTAGGGTGTGAACTTTTTCAGCAAGTCTCAATTTTTGCTAGCTTCAAAACTGTCAGCTAATTGGAATGGAAAGGAATCAATGATTTGTAAATACATTAACTTTAATTATGCATAATTTGGTAAATTAAGGCCATGGCTTAATGGTGTACATATTCAATTAAGTAAAAAGGTTTCAGTATTGTTTTTTATTGATGAGGATGATAGAAATAAGAGCTAACCATTCCTGAGTACTCTGACTGTGCTAGGCACACTTTAAATTTATTAGTTCATAAAATGCTCAAACAAATCTTGTGAGGTAAAAACTATTACTACTCCTATTTTGCAAAGGAGAAATTGGATGTTTTAGTTCAGTATTTTCTCAAAGAAGATAATTGTACTAAAAAGATTATTTTCTCTTAAATATTAGATTTATGTCTTCTCGGATCTTCATTTTGACAATACAGCACTGATGCCAGGTGTATGTCCCTCTGAGTAAGATGGTTTAGTAGAATCTATTGCAGTTAGAGCTCAGATGTATTAAATAGTATCACTTTTTTTTCCTTACAAGTTCTTTTCATCAACACAGTAGACCCTCTGGTACAGAGATGGGGCCAAAATTCCTGTGTTCTTCTCACAGAAGATGGAACATACTGTAAAGTCAGATGGTCATGTGGCAATTAGAATTTGGGATTCCAGAATTCCATCTCAACACAAAAAGATATTCACACAAATACCATTTACACTTTCACTCTGTACAATGCAGGGATTAAGTACAGAATTTGGAGATTTCAGACAGAAGAGCTGGCTCATTTCTTGTTTAAGGGTAACACAATTAATACGTGTTCTCGATCTTGATCCCTCCACTCTATTTTAAGACTTCCTCCAACTTTTAGTTTTCCTCCTTCCTGCATATTCAGTTTATCTTCTTGCATGAGTCCTTCCCAAACAGTTCCAATTGGCCTCTCATCCCCAAGAAAACAAATAAGGAAAGCTAGACAAACAAAAGAATCACCTTCCTCAACCCTGCATCCCCCTCTAGAAACTTCCCTATCATTTTCTCAGCACAGTGCCTAGCACAATACAGACTCTCAACACTATTTGTCAAATAAATGGATGAGGTGAATGCAAGCCTCATTGCATAAGAGATAGCACTAATTGACAGTTATCTTTAATTAGATGCACAATCTTTGCATTGAAGGAGTTTGACATCCATTCTCAGACACCATGGCTTAGGTACTCTTTACCAGTTAGAGCATCTAAAAGAGAAGACTTCATTTTTCTAAATTATATTTTTTTTCTAGAAGATTATCTGAATATTTTCCTATGATTTAACACTAGAAACTTTTCTCTCCACTTTGCCCAGACTTCATCTCCTTCTCATCTTCCCCCCAAGCCCACACTCCGGGTTACCCATTCTTGGAGGGCAAGAATAGAATGGGTACCTAAAAGCCCTGTTGTGTCCATTGGCTTTGATCTTGTCACCCATGGTATCTTTTTAACTAGCTTACTCATAGCTAGTAAATGTGCCTAAAGGAGCTAAATGCCAGCAAAGAAATAATTGGTGAGACAACCCTAAAACAAAAAAAGCATCCCTTGAACTGAGGAGCCATAAACAGAAACTTGCTTTAGAACCAGCCCCCTCAACCCCCTCGTACCCATTTTAAGGCACAAGCAATGGCAGAGTTTTGAAGACAATGAGCCAACCTCCTTCTTCCTGCCTTTGCAAATATAGAAATCTGTGTCCCCACTCCCCCCCCCAAAAAAATTCTTAGCCTAAAGATCTTGCCCTAGTATTAGACTTTCCTTAGCTATGCGAGATTATAAATTAAATATGAAGAAACAGCCACTCTTTCAGGACACCAGAACATACTAATTAACACCATTATGTGTGCCCTCTATACTAGATATTATTAAATACTCTATCCAAATTATTTTTTCATTTCAGGGTTGGATCTTTTCTCTGCTATAATTTTCTATGCACTGTCTATGTCTCTTATCATTCTTAGCTTTGGATTATTAGCTATGCAGATTATTTTGGGTATTTTTATATTTTCTCTCTTTGGTTACATAATCATCCCTTCAATAGGCTGAGAAAACCTCTTTCTTTACATTCCTCTTTAATTTAACTAAATGCCTTGATCAGAGTAGGTGCTCAAAATATAATTTAAATGGATAGTAACAGACAACTGGGACAATCCCCTAAAAGATTAATTTTAAGATCTCTAGGCAGAAGAGGCCTGGAAGGAATTTCAGAAATTCTCTTGTTTATCTCCTCCTTCTCCCCTCTCCTTCCTTCTCTTCCCTACCCATTTGTTCCCCAGCCTACTGCCCACGTTTTTTGACTTTATATAAATCCTTCCCTTTTTTCTAGAAGATTCTTTGTCTGGATATCTTCCCAAAAATTGACAGGAGTCTAGTCTTAAAGATTATAAACATAAAATGCTCACACTGTGAGTTCAGCTCCAGGACCTAAAAACTATAGTTCTCACAAATGCCTAGCATTATCTTTTTTTCTGTGGTTAAGGTCATAGATTCCAGTTCTGTCCTCAGTGGAAATGACAGACACTTAATCATGCTATATTGTAATTAGCTCCCTATTCCTTAAAGACAGGTGTCTTTTCAATGCTTTCTTTTACTCTTCTTCCTTGGAAATATCAGTTGTTATAAATTTAAAACTATAATACACAGAAGAAGCCAAAGGGTATTTAAAAAAATACTTTAAAAAAAAGCTAAAATTGTTTAAAACTAAGCCAAGATGATTTAACAGATTTTCTTATTTCTTTGTACAGCTACTAAATTTCCCATCACTAATTAAAGAGAGATTATCAATTTGTTAAAATACATCAGATTTATTGACAGTAAAAAAGAACTTGCAATTCATTTATTATCAGGGAATAAAAATTATCAGACCTATAGATCTGAATTTCTAACAATTATTATTATTGTTAGATTATTGGCCAAAGTTTCTGATAATACAACCAGTAACAATTTTTACACTATTCTTGGGAACATGCATTTTATATTTAATATACTATTACCTTATATACTACTACTTACTCAAAACTCTCATATGCACACTTTGCTGGTGTGAGAAAGAAAATTAAAAGATAAGATCTCTATTTTAAATATATATATTTACAAAGCATTAGTTAAACTAATGCGATACTTGAAGGATAATTCATTCAGCTTCAATCCATAAGGGATAGACAAGTGAATATTCAGAAATTCTAGATTGCTCTCTCTGGAGAAAGGAAGATACACCTGCCACTCTAAAACAATTCCCTACTCAGTTCAGGCATATCCAATAATATATCTTAATTATAAAATAACAGTGCATAATTATATTGTGATTTCTTTGCAGTAAAGGCAAACTCTTGAACATGTTGAAAGAATATCTAAGAGAATAATAAACAAAAAAAATAATAAACAAACATATATATTATATATATTACAATATATATGCTAATTATAATATAGCATGATCTCCAATCTCTTCTTTGAGGAGTCTTCCCACCTCCTCAGACAAGTGAGAATAAGTAGCCACCAGGCAAGAAGGACAGGAGTAGACCTGCTTAATATGTCTGGGATCAGGGAGGTACCCAAAGGAGAATATAATTTAGACTCCTTTCTCTGGCTCCACTATCCCATTTCTTTTTCTTTACTGTGAGGTTTTCAAAAAGACTCACTATCACAGCTATAATGGAATAAATGGCAAAACCTTAGTTGTGACTTTACACTTCTATCCATTGATAACCCAACTATCTGGCTGATAAACCTGTCCTGGGCTTCCTCTCACCAGATTGCTTACATTACGGTGGTGCAGAAAGCCATGGTATCATTAGGTTGTGCTTCTTGTTACCAACTGAGGAAAAAGAGTTAACATTACAAGCAATTGAAAATTGAAGCTATTGGTTCAGGTAAGATTTTTAGAGGATCAACAGATTTCATTATTTCTGTTCATTATTCATGAAACACTGAACAAATATGAATGCATGCATACATACATATTGGTAGACCATATGTCTGGATTTATCATGTCTATCTGTAGTAATTCACAATGTACAATGTATTTCTTACAGTGCATGCCATTTAAGAAAAAAATAAAATTGTCCTAAATCTCTGCCACTAGGGTTTAAAATACCAGTCTCTCTGTTTACTAGTTCTGTGACTTACAAGTTCTCTGTGCCTCCTTTTTTTCATTTACTAATTAGGGCTTGGATTGTAAGAATTATATGAGATAAAGTACCTCAAGTACTCAATGTGGCGCAGATGAATATGCTATTTTAACAAAAAGTATGAGCTAATTTCACAAGATTTGCTTCATTTGGTATAAGAGCCTGCCAAGACAGGGTTACCAATATTATTACCCTCTTACAAATGAAGAAACTACAGCTCAGAGATTATAGCTTGCTAGTAAATGGCAGTGGGAAACCCAGAAACCAGGTAGGTCCGTGACGTTCCATTCCACCCCCATTGCCTCTTGGCCACCTACGTAAGAGATACCCATGCAAATGGCGCACACCAACATGCTGGGAGGGATGAACAGGAAATGAATAAAGAATGGAAGGAACAAATATAGATAAAAATCACTGGACTGTCTTTTCCTCTGCCTTCCTTTTGTCCTTTCCTAGGCTTTACATGAAAGCAGCACAGACCTTTTCTTTTTCAATTTTGCTTTCTTTACCTTCACGAAGAACATACTGGCTATTGCCATCTCCATAAACATACACAATAGCTTCCCAAGATAGCAGAAATACTTTTAGATAAATCCAACTTATTTTGAAAAAAAAGGAAAGAAATATCCCATTCTAAATAGCATCCACCAATCTAATATTCACCTACTTTCTCTCTTAGAATTCATATGAACGGATCTGGAAGTTCCTATTTGGAGAAAATCTTAATATTTAACAGATAACAATATATTTGAGCACCACAGGGAAAGTATTTTTTTCTCTAATCAGTTGTTATAGTCCTTTACTTTCCTTTTAAATTCAGTAATTGAAGAAAATTATAAATTGATTTCAGAGAAAAAAATTCTGTCTAGGAGAAAAACTTTTCCAAAGCATCAAAAAGGTTGAATTTGTGAGTCTCAAGTCTCTGTAGATCCTGTGGACTTTCTCACGTTCTTGGCAATCCATAACTGAAAGGCCTCAAACAATACTAACTTTGCTGCATCTCCCAAAATGTCAAAATATCTCTCATAAATCTTCATCTCCATTATTTGTGATTAAATATTCAGACAAAATTAAGTGCAACATAATTGTCTCTATCCATCTCTTTTTAATTGATGACAGTTACTGAGGGGAGCGAACTATATCCATTATGCATCAAAATACCTAATTCAAGACTTTGACAACTTTGACTACTAAATACATTCTCAGTTTTCCTGTGCCCTGGAGTGTTAACTTATTATTCAGTAATCTTCAGTATCACCCACTACAAGAATCTGTCACTCTCGTACTGATTTGCAGACACCAGATACCTCAGCAGGCAATTCCTATCCACAGAGCACCCTTTCACCCCTTTCTGTTACATGAACCACTGAGATATACCTTGCAGATGATGCACTTATCGCTGGCAGAACTGAATTTATTGCATTTGATGGGAACTGCATGTGTGTGTCTTAGGCAGACTCCCATGCCTTTCACATGGAAACTTGGTTATCCATAGTTCTGTGCAAGACATACGTATGCTTGTCATTCCCAGGTCTCTGCACAGAGACCAAGTGCCAACCAGAGCAGATTAATAAATTACTTCCATGCCTGCACTTACCCTTCCTGGTAGATTTCTAACATTTACCTCTCTCACCTTTTCCATAATCAACTTTTCCATAGATTTGAGGCTGTTGTTTTCAGCCCATTTTTCCCATTTTTATGGCTGTTCTTGGAGAAATGGAAGGAGTAAGGCAGACAGAGTCCTTTGCTCTCAGGCAATAAAGCATTTCTTTCTTCCCAAATATGCCCAAACCTTTTCATCTTTCAAGGACCAGCCCACTTAGTCGCTTTCCACCCATAGCCTAACCCCACCGCAGCCAGAACCCAACCTCACTGATTATCATAAGCTTCCAGCCACACTCACAATCATCAATGGCTCTACATAAAGTTATACAGGCAGTCAGCTGCTGCTGGGGCACCCCCACTGGGCTAACTGCCTTCTTCCTACACCTCGGCCTCTTCCCTGTTCCTCTTACTACAATTCTATTCTGATAACATCCCAGGTGCACCATCTCCACCTTACACCTGAGTTTTCCCTCTCAAGGGCTCCTCAGGAGGCAGGTACAAGCGCTCCATTCCTAGTAGCCACACCTCCCTGAAGTGAACAGTCCACCACCTCAACTTCTGACAGGTGGTTCTAGCACAGAGGTTAATAGTATGTCCCCAGAGTCAGGTACACCTGGACTTGAAGTTTAGCTTTGCCTGCTAATTACATGATTTTGGACAAGCCATTTAACTTCTATCTCAACCTCTTTGTAAAACAGGGAAGTAAGAGTGCTTACGTCTTAGGAGTCATGAGAACAAAAGGAGGTCACGTGTGCAAAGCAAGGAGCCCGGCAACAGTATGAGCTCAGTACACCGGAGTCATTGTAATCAATCCCTGCCATTGTGCGGGGCCCACTTGTGAGGATGTCCAGTTGCTTGGACATGCCCCTGGCTCGGCTGATGATATGGTGATACCACACCCCTCCGGCCTCCTGCTTGTCCTACCCAATGAAATAGCTCAGCCAGGACAGAAAAGTGATCATTTCATCCCGAGAATGATTTCCATGGAGCCATGCATTAAGCCAAGCGTTAAGAGCACTTGTCCTGCAACAACATCAGGAACGTTGGTAAATCTTTACAAATACACTTTTGAGTCATGCAGTATGACTTCTCCAACTCAACTAAGTTCAGAGGAAGCTAAAGGGAGACATTTGATGTAGCTGAAGTGGCCCAAGCTTCAAGGGAAGAGGACTCTTACCTAGGACGACAAAAGGATCTGGATCTTAAAAGAAAAGGTAAGATGACAAAGGAATGGTTTCCCGTTCCACATGTAATTAGATGATGTGTACTCCACTTTGTAACAAAGTAATTATACAAATGTTTCTATTTTGTTCAAAGAAAGTAGAGGAGGCCCATCAGAGCCGGCTTAGAAGGCTCTCAGAAAAATGATCTTAAGCAGAGAAAATTAAAACCTTCCAGTTTTTTTGTTTGCTTAGTTTAAAATGCACATGCAGGGATCCCTGGGTGGCGCAGCGGTTTAGCGCCTGCCTTTGGCCCAGGGCGCGATCCTGGAGACCCGGGATCGAATCCCACGTCGGGCTCCCGGTGCATGGAGCCTGCTTCTCCCTCTGCCTGTGTCTCTGCCTCTCTCTCTCTCTCTCTCTCTGTGTGACTATCATAAATAAAATAAAAAATTAAAAAAAAATGCACATGCAAATCACCTGGGGATCTTGTTAATACACAAATTCTGATTCTAATCCATTAAATTTAAGGTGTGGCCCAGAGGTCTCCATTTCTAATCAGCAAGTGAATAACGAATTTGGATTTGGAGGCCCTGAGTCTCGCCAGTGGCAGTGCCAAGTAAACTGCAGGTCTACACTGCCAGGGACTAACGCCAACTTCCCTTTACCAAGGAGGCTTGTCCATGCCTACACACACACACACACACACACACACACACACACAGTATAAGTTTTGTGAACTCTCTCACAGACGATTCAGGGTCTGGTCATTCGGTTATCCATAACGTGGGGCTGCAGTCTAGAAAGACTGTCCAGAGCAAAGCCAGAAGCAGTGTGCACAGACATTGTAAACTGAAGCTCAGTCCAAAGAGGCTCATGAAAGACAGAGAAAATGTAGGGGACCTCTGGCCCAGCGGATCTCGGGCCCACCCCATTCCTGCCACTCCAGGGAATTCAGCCTGAGAAGGGGGCATCGCTCTCCTGTCATTGAGCTTGGGTGCCTCCTTCACCACTGACTGCCCAACCAGCTGAGTACTGCCGCTCAGGGTGCTGCAAGAATGCAACACATCTCCTCCACCCCACCTCCTGTGCCACTGACTGCAACCACCTGACTTGCCAGGCGACTTCCTCAAATCCCATCCAGGCAAGCTTCCCTCAAGGTCACAAGGTATGGCAGTCCTGGACCATTTCACTTTCCTTCTCCTCTTCCTTCCTCCCCTCCCCACCCTCTCCTGTCCTCTCAGAGCCTTCTCAACCCTATTCAAACAGGTTTCGGACTCTCCCATTTAAAATGCAAGTAACAGGGATGCCTGGGTGGCTCAGTGGTTAAGCATCTGCCTTCCGCTCAGGTCATTCCCGGGGCCCTGGATCGAGTCTCATCGGGCTCTCCTCAGGGAGCCTGCTTCTCTCTCTATGTCTCTGCCTCTCTCTGTGTGTCTCTCATGAATCAATAAAATAAAATCTTAAAAAATAAATAAACCAAATGTAAGTAACATCAACAAGGCAAAAAAGACAAGGAAAGAACAGAAAAGAGAAACGGAAAGGGAAAAAAGTTGTTCCCTTCCGGGACCCACATTCCTGTCCAGCCCCTCTTTCCAGGCCGCCTTCCCCACCTCCACACGTCTGGTGCAGGCCTCCAACCAGAGACCTGCCGTGCTGCAGCAAAACTGCTCTCAGTCACCACTGAGCAATCATCTCATTACTAAATCCAATGAACATTTTGCAGGAAAGTAATGAGAGAAGATCCAAAAAATTGAGGTCAAACTATAGTAGGTAAGGGCAACTCGCTTCAAAAGGAGGTACAGCTCTGAGAACACAGCAGTTTTGCCTCCTGGCACCAGATTTACAACAGTGTTTGGGATGATAGGAGATTTCTTTTACTGGAATTTGCCCAGAGGGGTGAAGTCCCTTGAGGGCATCACTCCTTTATCCTGGAAAAATTCTTTTCCTGACTTAGAATATAGGCTCTCAGAATATAACCTGGGTAACTAGCCTTGTAACTGGAAAGAAAAAAAATTTTTTTTTGAGATTTTTGGATTATCTCTCTATTTTCAAACCTCAGCAGATATTCATACCTTCTCAGGATTTTGTGGAGAAAAAAAAAAATTTTTTTTGGCATGCCATAAGGTCAATTATTTCCCTATTAAGATTTTAAAAATCTGAGTTCAGCTGGAATACAAGAATGTTTGTAGAAGCTTCCAGTTCATTTGGTGGTGTTGTTGATGACCACTTCAGAGCCTATCACGGTTGGTGAGATTACCCACAAACAAACGTTTGATGTACATTTTCCCAAATTCCAGTTCTTAATCCACCCTTAAGACCAAGCACCAGTGTTTCAGGATCCTGAATAAAGGTGCTGCCGCATGAATAATATTTGGTATCTTCTGAACTTTGATTACCTGTGCCATCCATTTTTTGGAGATTTTTTTTTCCCCGTAAGATTTCTCCCAAAAGAGAAATCAGGAATCTGTTTGTTGCACAGGTCAAACATAAAGTGTTGACATGTCAGGAATTTTATGTTTGGTTTGATTGTCAGCCAGAGAAAACCTCCAGAGCCACATCCCTAGATCACTAGCTTTTTTTTTTTTTTCTTTTCTTCTTCTTCTTCTTCTTCTTCTTCTTCTTCTTCTTCTTCTTCTTCTTCTTCTTCTTCTTCTTCTTTTCTTCTTCTTCTTTTCTTCTTCTTCTTCAATTTTTCAAGTTTTAAATGATCTGAAAGTATATACAGTCATCCAAGACAAGTTCAATCACCACCATTGCTCTTACTTGGTCACAATGAGCAGGATGCTTTCTTAAAATGAAGTCACTTAATCCTGTCTGCTAAGGCTTGCCTCTAAGACAGAGTTGACTAAATCTTTCAAACAGAGAAGAGTGAGTGATGTTCTGGGCTGCAGCAAAGTCACGGTGGCCGTAACAGCCTGTGTGTCTTCAATTACCACTCACTGAGGATGCTCCCACTTCGACATGCAGAGCTGCACCCAGAGAAGTGCCCAGGGGAACACTGACTCTGCTTTAAGGGTCAAACACCTAAGCTGAAATGAGGGGCAGCAACATGTTTTAACATTTCTTTTCAGGGCATTTTAGCTGCCTTGTTACAGAATGGTTGAAAAGTAGAGAAATCCTGAGTTTGTCAACCAGTTTCTTGCATCCCTCTGTGCTCCCACAGCACTCGATACAACCTACTGATGTAGGGCCTCTCTTGTGGCATTGTTTTGACTGGTTTTCTGATTGGTTTACCAACTGGATGAAATTTTCCTGAGGCTGAGGAACCGTGTCTATTCGTCTCTGAATTCCCTTTATTTTTTCTAAAGGATTCCTGTTAAGATTTTTTGAAAATAGCAAGTTATTATTGAGTTTATACATTTCAAGAAATATATCGTATAAGTCAAAGTATGCCTGAATTCTGTAATTGTGGTCAGTTTGGTGAAACACTTGATTGATACATGTTATTTGACCAAATGAATGAGAACATGTCTAGAAAATAACACTTTAGGAGATTTCAATGGGGAGAGCCAAAAGTAAATTTAACTTTATTTTACAGTGGTTTTTCAGCAGTGAAGTAGCTAGAACTGAAAATCTAATGGAAACTTATCATAGAATTTTTCTTGGTTTTGATTGATTTATTTTCGTGCCTATTCTCCTCTCCGTCTCCCAACTCTACTCTCTGATTAGGAAAAGACAATTTTACTTTTGAAATGCATCTGTTGAAACTATGCCAGACGGTTTAAGTAGAGAAAGATTTATTGCAACATATTATATTGGGCTGATAAGGAACCAAGCTTGGATGTTCTGTGGCCCAGAGCAATGCAGCTGGAGAGTCCCTTACCACATCCTGAGACCTTTCTTCCAGCTACTCTGTTGTGGCTACCACCTGCTGCTCAGCATGAAGGACTACAGGAACAGGACATTCCAATCCCTGGCACAGTTTTCCCCAGAAGAACAAAACACTTCACAGCACACAGCCTGCACCTTAAGTTGCTTACTTCATCATTCCAAATTACCACGAATGCAATTTTTTGCCAGAACCTGGGTTCTCTAGCTACATGAAAGATCTGAAAGTTTTTCTTCCTCCCTCTCCCTTATCCTCCCTCCTTCTTTCCTTCCTTCTTTTTAATTTTTTTTTAAGCTTTCCAGTTTCTATCACATAAGACACAGAAAGAAGGGAGCTAGAGTGGGGGCTTGGTGGCCCAATCTATAATATCTGCTACATAAACAAGGGTTCTGTTTCCAGGGATGTGCAACCTGTGCCATAATACAAGGCCCTGCATTTGCTTTCAAGAGAAACACGGCAGATTTTATATATTGGGCAAATGCAAGCAGAGCCTGAAAATAAAGATGAATTTCTGTAATTGTAAGTGAAAATGTTCATCTTTCTGTGTACTAAAAACATTTCTGTGAACCATCTACACGTGTTCTTTGTCCAGTTTTAAGTGGTTAGTGGCTCATTTCTTCTTATTGACTGATAAGAATTTTTATGTTAGGAGAAATAGCCCTCTATCAATAACATGTGATATGTGTTGTAAAGATATTTATCCAGTGTGTCATATGTATTTTGACAGGAATGTGTGTGTGTGGAAGGATATTTTACTAGGTTATTGGGCATACTGATATACTTGTAAAGAAATGAAAACCAGCAAGTTAATGTTGGTGGGCAAATAGTATTTCTTAGAGTTTCCACACAAAATTTGTAGCCATCTGAAAAACACCTGTTAAATTGGATTTCTTTATTGGATGACATCAGGTGTACTTATTTCTCCCATCAACACCATATTCTATGAAAATAGCCTCATGCTAAGATTTATCATTTATATGTGAAAAGTGTCTTCATAGGATGAAGCAGAGACATTAAGTGTTGCCATGAATCTCTGCCTAACATTCAGTAGGACCCTGTTAAGTAGTTCTAATGAATTCCTGACTTAAACATTTCAAGCATGAACAGATCAATTATTACTGAAGAAAACGATGGTGATCTTGTATTCTTATGTTTACAAATTTCAGTGTAGCCTTCCAGTTAAAAACACGGATAATGAAAATAAGTTGGATAGTGTCTACATCTCTGAGAAGAAACAGTAAAACCACAGTTGAATTTCCATGTTATCCAGATGCTGAAAGGTCTTCTAAAAGAGTTTCAACACTTACTGTGATGCGATAGAAGTAACTGTCATAAAAATACATTTGGTTTTGAAAGTTTGTGAGAATATTTTGAAAAAGATAAAAGTGAAAACAAACAAAAACAAGGAGACCACCATATCTCAGCCACTACTGTGCTGCCAATGTCATTAACAGTAGTGGGCTTGAAGTCAAGTAGCTGCCCTGGATTCAGAACCAAACTGAAAGCAAGAGGAGGACTGGTCAGTGCCTCTTTGCCCCTGCCCTGGGGAGGGATGCAGTATGCTCTGCAAGAAGAAGACGCTGGGGAGAAGGAACACAGATGTAACTTGTGCCCACGTCACAAGAAATGCTCAAGAGGGGGGACAGTGATAGCAAGTAAATAATCAAGGAGCCCTGGAGAAGTGGTCACATTTACAGAAAGCATTGTGGCCAGTGGGGGGCAGTAGACCCAGCATGGCAAACTGGTAGGAGTAAGCCATCTCCAAGTTAAGAGGGGGAGTGCAAGGGGGAGGGAATATGGGGCACAAATGAAACATGAGAATTCATCTGGTTTTACAGAGAGTGGCAAAAAAAAAAAAAAAGAAAAAGAAAAAGAAAAAAAATTAAATAGACTTTGAGAGATTGCTTTAAATAAATGGACTTTATGGTGAAAGGCAAGCAGGTAAAAATGATGTGCTAATTCAATTACTCTTGCCATTTGTTGTTTTCGATCAGAATTATTAAGTGTGGAACATAGGTTAGGGTCTAAGAAAATGGTGCAAATTGCTCATTCCTACTCCACAAGACGAAATAAGAATGGGACCACCAGTAAACCAAGGCTGTCACTAGGAAGCCCCAGAGTATTTCCCCAAGGGACATCTGCTTCAGGAGCCTATTATGCAAAGACAAGTTTCTGAGGCTGTTTTCTGGAAAGGGGCAGCATAACCAGTAGGACCAAAGCTTCTCCTTCTTTAAGGGCCAGGCTCATCTCCAGGCTGGGACAGGAGACACAGTGTTCTCAGTGGGTAGCCATTCCTCAGATGTTCTTAAGGGAACCCACAAGGTTCCCTTTAAGGGATGCAGTGTCTTCGCAGCCTGGAAGCTCTCAGGTCCTAGTGCCTACACTTAGGGGTCAGAGTCAGTCTTGACTACAGAAATCCTGTCCTTCCATCCATTGGCCTGATGTCAACTGCAAAATTTACTAGGGAGGGCTCCAGCCATGCTAAAAGAGGCTATCTTGGGCATCATATACTGTTTTAATCGATGGATTAAATTCACAAGTGATACAAAACATATAGAAATAAGGACTACATACACCTTTCACTGGAATGAAAATAAAATCCTGTAAGAATTTGCTGGTTTTCATTTTATTCATTTAATCAACAAACACATTAAATGACAGGGTGCGAGACACCACACTATATGCTGGGGATCCTGCAGAGAACAAATCCGTTTTTGCTTTCACAAAGCACACATTCCAGAAAGGGTCAGAATTTACAACTGAAACTAATTACTGTGAGGTTGACAAAACCAAGCATCAATCTTGGAATAACCATATTCAGAAATAAGCAAGTGCTGGAGAAGGTTATGGCAAGACCTGACCACCTATTGATCTGTGAGCTGGACCCAGGTGAGACCCCCTCACCCTGGTCCCTCTCCCAGGCTCCCAGAGGCTGCTTCAAGGACAGAGCCTTGAGATAAGGATGTGGAGCTGAGAACGCCTTCACAGCGTACTTAACCGAACCCAGTTAAGGCGTCTATACAAACTCTAAGATTTGGCAGTGGGCACATGGACCCACTTATCTTGCTGCTGCCCAAGACAAGCCTCACATACGTAAGTTCCCTCTGCTTATTAAAACTGCCACCTACCTCTCTGGAATGGTCTGCCTCTTTTTCCCCCATCTCTCCCTGCTCCCCATTTCCAGGGACCAATTCTGAATTTCACCTGGGAAGCTCCAGAAGGTTGCAAACCAACAGCCAGAGAGATCACTGTAGTGCAAGCCAGTATATAAATACTCACCAGCCCAAGTGAGTTCACGAGGCGTTTCTGCACACACCTGATCCACAACCTTCCTTTCCTGTCCTCTGCCATCCTCCCAGTGCATCTTGCTCTCACTTCCCTGGGGGGACCCATGGGACCACAGGAAAAGCCTCAGGGGACTGCAAACTTAATTATTTCTTATACAGAGGAAAAGAATGACAGCCCTTTGCTCCAAGTCACAGCATTCAGACTAGAGTTCACGTGAACATTTCTTTTTCTCTTGTTTTTGTATCTTATCCTTATTCTTAATTCAGTAGATTTCAGGGCTTTCATGTCTATATCAGATTAAAACTGTTCTTCCTTCCGGGCACAGGAGAAAGCGATTCTTCAGCATTTCTCTGTTAATTACTAAATAAATAAATAATATAAAAGTGCCCACACACTGCCTACTCACAAATTATCCCATTCTAATCAACAAACTTACATTTATAGTGGACACAGAGAAGCAAGCATCTCAAATCTTTTCAAAGCTAAAAGGTCTCAACAGAATGCCTGATGCTGTTCAATGCACTTAGTAAAGTTTTGGTGTCCTTTTCTAGCCGGGTAGTCTTGCTAGAATTGTCTTTACATACCATGTAAGATTTTCAGTTCAAAAATTTGTATACAATTTCAAAACCCAAAAAGGTGGAGATACGGAGACAAATTTAATTAACCTGTATTGAAATGAATATTTATGCATAATGCAAAGACATTTGACACTGATACGCAGGTTGCTTTTATACAGTGCAGAGGAAAAAAGAAAATTATCTGATTACATAATTTGGACTAAAAGGGATTAACATGTTCATCTTGTTTGTTGTTTTAGTTGAACAGAAGAGGACAAAAATTTCAATTGTCTGCTTTTAAAAAAGAATTACAAAAATAAAAAGGAATTACAAAAGTAATTCTGCTCAATCTTACCTAATACTATCACTATTCAAATAAATATTCTGACAAGGCCTTTTAAGAGGCAGAGAAACCAATTTTTCACCATTCATTTGTGTACAATTTCCATTCAAGTCCATTGGAGGCAAAAGCCAAACTGAGCAGGAATAAGTGAATCAGGCTGCTGCTACCCCGGGGTAATTGTTCAAGTCTTTGGCACAACTCCAGAGTATTTCAGAAGGGGTGTGTGTGTACGTGTGTGTGTGTGTGCGCACTGCAAGCTATGGGTTTTTTTTTTTTTTTTTTCTGAAAAACAGAAAGCATTTACCACACAGTTACAGTTTTCAAGAAATAATAACTAAGCAAGTTTTTAAATCTGTGGAGATCACTAATCTGAAGGGTACGTTATAAAAAAAGACTAGTGTTGCTCCAACAGTTTTTCTTTCATCCCTGTGAAACCAGAGAGTTGGTACCAGAACTCAATATCTAGATGCGGAGGCAGAATAATTTTGTAAAACTATTTAAATGCATCTTTGGATTGTGTAGTATTTTACTATAATTTAAGTGTTTATTATTTTACCCGTTTCTCATTTAAGAATTATTATGTGGTGCGTGCTATAAAGCAGAGATCCTAATCAGTAAACCACTCCAAAATTTTAGTTTATCTATAACCTGGACAAGTGCATGGTATCTTAATTCTTTCTAGAATAACATTCTGTGTCCTGGCTCACTCATTTTGTGCACATGGTAGGTACTCAAAAGTTGTTTAATACGGAAATATAAAATGACACAATCACTTAGAAAATGGTTTGGTAATTTCTTACAAAATGAAACATGCTCTTCCCATGACACCCAGCAATTGTGCTCCTTGGTATTTACCCAAATGAGTTGAAAATGCATCTACACAAAACCTGCACACAAATGTCTATAGCAGCCTTATTCATAACCGTCAAAACTTGGAAGCAACCAGGGTATCCTTTAGTAGGTGAATAAATAATTGTGGTGCATCCATACACTTCAGGATCACTCAGTGCTGAAAAGAAATAAATTATCAAGTCACAGAAACATGAGGAGGAACCCTAAATGCATACTGTAAGTGAAAGAAGCCAATCTGAAAAGCCTATGTATTATTGCATGTTTCCAAATACATGACATTCTGGAAAAGGCAAAACCAAGGATAGAGTAAAAAGATCAGTGGTTGGCAGGGGCTGGGGTGAGCAGGGATAAACTGGTGATTTTTAGGGCAGTGAAACTATTCTGTACTCTACTGTAATGGTGGATAGATACCATTATACATTTGTCAAACCTATCGAATTTACTACATAAAGGGTAAACTCTAACGTATAGACTTTAGTCGATGATAACGTATTAGTATTGGTTCACAAATTCTATCAAATGTACCATATTAATATATAATGTCCGTATCAGGAAAGAACAGAGGTGAGGGGAAGTACCCGAGAATTCTGTACTTCCCATTCAATTTTTTCTGACCCAAAACTGCCTGATAATAAAAATAAAGTCTATGAACTAAAAAATTAAAAGATTGTTTAAGTGTGTTTAGTGGAGATGTAGTGAATCAAAAGAAGTCTGTGGAGTCTTAAAAGTACCTTCCTCCCAGGAATCGTCACCGAGCCAAGTACCATCGGTGATGGAGTGTCCACCACATTCTAATGAAGAATGAGTGGCCCAGTCAGTCCAGGGGATGGTCCTTTACCTACAGAGGCCTTTCCAGGTTAGAGTTCCCCTACTTACAAAGAGAACAGAAGTTCATTTCCTAAACTAAGAAAGGTAAATCCTATTAAAAGCTAAAATAGTGTCTAGAGCCAAGGGAGCTGAGGAAAAGGAGAGGGAATTTATAACCAAACTCCTTTCAGGCTCAGTAAGAAACCCATGAATGAATAGTGGAGGGTCACCTTTGGCTCAGGAGGTTGACCAGCAGGCTCCTTTACTGGGAATCGCTAATTAACTTCTGTGGGGAAATTTCATAGCTAACTGGTGTTGATTGTAAATGCAAACCCTCTTTCCAACATGCACAGATGTTAATGTGCTATTTTAAAAGTTCAGGGTACTTATTACTGAGTTGTCAAAGGCCCATTAATTATCCACTATACTGTATTTAGCTTTTCTCTGGTAAATCTTTTTTAATTGCCCAGTCTGCATTTACGGAGCATCTTTATTTAACATGCTCCCAACTCTGTTTATGTTTATGCCTTTTCCAATAGCTCATTAAGTAGCGTTCTTACCAGTACTATCAGAATCTTCAGTGAGAACTGTCCAAGCCCACTTAAGCGCTTTCATTGCACTTAAGTCCTCATTATTTTCAAGCTTTGAGTATGTTTCAAGTCTACCCTCATTCACATCTTTCCCCTGCCTCTGAACAAGTCTCTGAAGCACGAGACTTTCTTCTCCAATATATACGCTATTTTATAAAAGGCAACCATTAGAAAATACATCCCTGACAGTGTTCCCTGGGCTTCCACTCCCCAACAGAATCAAGTCCAGATTCCTCTGGAAAGCACCGAGACCCTCTTTAGCTTGACCTGACACTCGAAACTCATCTGTTGACAGTCTTTCCCTCACATCTCTCATTTCAGCCCTTTACACAAGCACATCATGAGATGTCTTTGTCCCTTCTTTTCTTTCTGTTGCAACTCTCTTTGTTCTTACTCAAATGTCACTCCCACGTGAAAACTTCTGGAAAGAGGTCCTCCCTCTCCATTTCTCAAACAATTCTATTCCTGCCTTTATTGATGACGTATTACCCTTGGAGGTATAAACAATTATAAATGAGAAACCCTCTTGCAGGACCGTGAACTCCTTCAAGTCAGGGAGTGCCTTTCACGAATCTTGGTGTGCACAGAGCCTGCACTCAGTGAAAGTCTGATAAATATTTATTAAATGAATGAAGGCATTTTTACTCCAGACCACCTGAGTTTTATTAAATTATTTCTGCTCTCTCCAACCGAACCTACATAATCACATCATCAGGTACATACACAGAAGAAAATCACGAGAAAAATAACCATGACATAGATATATATGTATTTCTTAGAACATATTACTTGGGATAAAAAAAAAATCCAGTAAATCAGAATCCATTTAATGTCATAAACATCAAAAAAACTGGAAATCATTCAGTCTCTCTGTAAAAACTACATTTGCAAAGATACTCTTGAACATCAAGAAAAACAATACTGCATATTTTTCACTGAATGCTGCACACACACTGTAAAAGATCCCCCCTTAAAAAAAAAACTATAAAAGGGACCAAACAGCAGTTGGTAAGCCCCTCCAAAGCAAATCATATCTACTTGGGGAGGTGTATCTTTTAAGTAGGCAGAGGGGAATTTTTGTTTTTAGGAATAAACATTTGGAATTGGCTTTATAAAAAGGAGCTGAATCTGATTCTGAAAATTCTGAATTGTGTGCATTTGAGAATGGATTTTCTAGCACTTGCATATGCTAGACTTTTATAGTGCTAGTCCTCTGAGATAGGTCTTAGGAGTTGCATTTGAAGTCCTGTTACATAGACATAAATCCTGCTGGTCTCAGAGAAGGAGATGTGACTGACAGAGAGGTTCTGTCTTGCATGCTTGTAGCTGAATTCATAATTCATGAACATATGTGGAGGAGAACGCCGGCATATGCAAAGCATGACTGGGTACAAAATGAGGATATAAATACAGGTTAATTACATACTATTCACATGGGGCTGGAATCTACTTAGTATTCTTTAGTGTCGTGCATTTCCCAGTGGAAAGAACATGTATTTTATTAGTAGGTTATCAAATAAAAGTGACACATTATGGATAAAACTGATCCATAGTCTCTGTGTTTGAAGTTTGGTATGAAATGTCAATCTCAGGAGTATTTATCAGAAACCTAGCCCAGGTCAATTAAGCATGAATATTGGTTTCCACGTGAGTATTCAATAAGGTGTATCAAAAGAGTTGATAAGCTCCACGCAGGTACCAGGTACCACAGAATTACAGAGCTGAAACGAACTTCACAAATTATCGAAGGTAACTCCCACCCACCATTTGATAGTTGAGAAGTTCACAGCAGAGTCAAGAATCAAATCTGACCTCTGTCATCACGTATGTCTCTCCCTTTCCTGGTAGTCAGAGCAAAATCTCAAAACTGGTCTTAGCTAATTTCCATGAATGACACAGTAAAACTGAACTCATTTCAGGGTTGAGCACAGTTGCCAGTCTGAAAGGGCAGGAAATACTCCTCCCAGGGATTCTCTTGGATTAATCAAAGAGTAGGAAGATATAGCGGGCAAAGCACAAGATGCAGAAACTGAAGTCAGATTGTGAGCACAGGTAAGTGCTATTTAGTAGTATCTGTGTGCACTTGGCCAGGTCTCCTGCCTCCTCTGAACCTCAGTGAGTTCTCTTCAAATGAGAACAATAATAATACCTGCCTTGAGAGGCTGAACAGAAGATTGGATAATTTAATATGGGTAAATGTGCTTGGCAAGCTGCAACAGCATTTAACAAAGATTTAGTACTTATTGTCATGATCAAACACTATTTATTAAACCACCAAATAAGCACAGCATGTCACTAGGCCTTAAGCAAAGCAGAAAGCAGGGAAGACAATGGGCTTTATTCACATTAGGGGTTTTATCTCCCAAAGAGTCAGTTTTTTACCAGCAGGTAACCTTATTTGCAAAATCCATTAAGTCAACCTGCTTCCTAGTGAAACAACCCACTGCTCTTTCTCTGGTAACTTCTCGTAAATTGTTATCTTAGTATTTTGAAATCTTCACTTAGGATTTTCTTCTTACTTCTCAAGAACTGAATTCTGACATTACCTAGAGCAGAAATATAATACAAGCCCCAAATGTAATCTTAATCTTCTGATGGTCACATTTATAAAGCATAAAAAAGCAACAGGTGAAATTAATTTTAACAATATATTTTATTTAACCCAATATATCTAAAATGTTTTTGGTTCAACATATAATCAATATGGATATTACTAATAAGATGTTTATTATCCCTCTTTTTTCCCCCACTCTAAGTCCTCAAAATCCCCAACACATTTGACACTTATGACACACATCGATTGGGAATAGCCACATTTCAAACATTCAATAGCCATGTGCAGCTCATAGCTACCATATTGAAAAGCCATACAGGTATAGAGCCTGGCAGGGTGACCACACCTACTGATAGCGCAGACCTAGAAAAATTAACTTAGTAACTCTCCATGGAAACACTTAAGATCACTGATAGAAACAATCACATTCTAGCACATAGATGGGGGAAGAAGCCCTAGCAACATAAGTGACAGCATAGCAACACCAGCTGTTGTACAAAAGGGAAATTAGAAAACTATTACTTTGAAAAGAAGCATTTCTGGGAAGGTCATTCTTTTTCTATTTTGTTCAATTTGAACTAAGGAAACTGGTAATACCTTTACAAGAATATACATTTAATAAAGCAACATTCTCATTATCTTCTTATTCTACAATGCAGACACTGACGTATTTTGTCACAATGTTGAACGTCCTAGTTCTCACTTAGGATGACAAATAATAAGGCATGAAATCTGCCCATGACATAGCCTGCCTATCGGTCTTGGGGTCACTGGCAGTTGCTGAACTGCGTGGAACAGGCTGGTCATCAGAAATCTTTCCATATCATTCTATAAAAATACCTTGCTAATTCCTGGCCGGGGCCTAGTCTTGAGGTCTTGGAAATCTAGTTCCATTTTCTTCTGTTCCTCCTTCTCCTGGCAGATACAGAGGCTGGTTGAGCTTTCAGACTAAAAGCTGGGGGTAAGAGATGCCCAGAACCTGACTTCCCTCTCCACTGCCCCAATGTCCTTTGCTCACACTCAGAGTCCTTGCTTTTTCAGAAACTTATGAATAGGAAGGAATACCATTAACAGTCCAGCTCCAAGTCTCTGAGCAAAGACAGCAATCATTATGTCTTGGCAGGAACTGTCACCTTGCCTCCCTCTCCTCTTTCTCTATCCTCTGTCTGCTTACTTTGAATCCAGTGCTTTCCTTAACGTCTGTTTCTCTTTTTTCATCACACCTTGTCCACTCCATCTGAAGGACTGTGAGGGGTGCCTGAGTGGTTCAGTCGGTTAAGAGTCCTGACTTTTGGTTTCGGCTCAGGTCATGATCTCATGGATTGTGAGATCAAGTCCCCTGATGGGCTCCGTGCTCAGCAGGGAGTCTGCTTGAAGATTCTCGACCTCTGCCCCTGCCCCATGCATGTGTGCATGCCTTCTCTCTCTCTCAAATAATTAAATAAATCTTTTTTAAAAAACCATAAAACTATGAGAGGTGGGTGATCAATATGCTTAATCAATTTCCTAGAGATCAGTTTTGAACAGCAAAACTATAAAGTAGTGGATTTTTAATAAAGATTTTATTAAAACTTTTCCCTTTCTTCATCGATGAAAGATTTCATATCTTTGCTTATAGCATTGCCTGTAAGGAGAGCCCATTGTTACCACCTCTAAGCACCAGCCCTTGCTTTCAAAGCAAATAAGCTGACTTTGGTAAGAAAGCCAGTTAAAACATCCAGATCAACCATATTTTCCATTAATACTCAGTTCAGAGTAACCTTCCCTGATCATTTCGGTTGAACGGGATTACTCTCCTTCTGCTTCTCAAACTTCAGTGTGCATACTAATCCTCAGGGGATCTTGTTCAACTGTAGGTCATGATTCAGTGGGTCTAGGTGAGCCTGAGATTCTGCATTCTTGAGATGCTTCTGAGAGATGTGGATGCCGCGGGCTGCAGATCCTACCTACAAGGAGTCACAAGGCAATAGCTCCATTTTTAGCACACATCAGAGACAGATTTGGAGGTATGAATGTGACATGCCTCCTCTCCTAGATGATAAACCTTTTGAGAGTATATTCTTCTTCATACACTTTCCTTACAATGATTTGAAGCAAATGTTTGTGCCATTCATGATTAAAAGGTTATCACTGGTCTTTATTTTTGTCATTATATTCTCAGCAACTGATTATAACGGCCAAGTCATGATTTTGTCAGTAGACTGTTAATGAATTTGCACATATCAACAGCGGTTGAACGTGAGAACCTACCTATGATCCCAGATCTTTGCCTTCCCCTTCCTGGGATCAGAACCAGACCTCCATGCTGAGGCCTTACTCTCAATAACTGACCAGGCAGAAATTATGTAATAAGGACATAAATGAAGCACAAATGTCTCTTTAGATTTACACTGTGAAGCACGATGTTACAGTTTCCTTTCATGATGCACTTGATCTCAGATTCTCACTTACCTTTACCATTAGCAGGTTTGTTCCCGGCCCTACCCTCAGATTCTCAGGTTTCTATTATATTCCAATTTGTGATGGCCACTGACTTCTTCCCTACTTCTGCTCTGTGACTCTCAGATCTCAGACTCTCAGGACTCTCAGGTCAAACACCTCCAGATTATAGATGCCACTGGTGCCCTCAGTATCAAGTTGACTTAAACCTGAACATTTTCACAACTGAAGTTTTTCCCCTCCATTCCTAGAACCAGCTCACTTAGCCTGGCTAGTGAAGCCTTGCTTTCAGCTTTGCTGTGATGAGTTTTATAATGGGTGTCAGTACAATTTTCCCATTCACACTAGTAAGGATTGAAATTTCACCCTCTGATTCTGGAACAAAATTCTCCATTTTTGTTCATTTCTGTCATGGCCTTCTTTCATGGCCATTTTTTTTCTTCCTCAAGCTAATAAATTCATGCCTTACCTACAATACCCTCATCTCTTATGAACAGATCAGAGAATGGAACTCAGTGATAGTTTCCAGGGCATTTGGTCATGCTTTCTTGATAGAAACTTCAGGTTTTCGGGGATCCTTGGGTGGCTCAGTGGTTTGGCGCCTGCCTTTGGCCCAGGGCACGATCCTGGAGTCCCGGGATCGAGCCCCACGTTGGGCTCCCAGCATGGAGCCTGCTTCTCCCTCTGCCTGTGTCTCTGCCTCTCTCTCTCTCTCTCTCTCATGAATAAATAAATAAAATCTTAAAAAGAAAAAGAAACTTCAGGTTTTCTCCCTCACTAATTTGATTCCAACCTTATTTTATTTATTTACTTATTTAGTTATTTATTTGGGGGGGAGGAGAGAGAGAGAGAGATTGAGGATCTCAAGCAGGCTCTACGCCCAGTGCAGAGCTGGTGCCCTCATTAGAATAGCATCACATTATCTGCTCCTATGTAGAACTCAGTGTTTCAGACCCAACCATCACCAAGTCAACAAAATTTCTACAGGATATCTGTGACTATTACTCCTAATGGTACATCCCCTCGAAATACGAAACCTTATGGGACATACTTCCTAATTTATATTAAAATAACAGATCCAAGTACTGTAAATCTCTTTGGAGAGTCTTCAGGAATTGACCTACATTTTTAAAAAGTAACTGTTATCAATTTTACTTCTATAAAGCAGGAAATTAAAAAAATATATATAAAGCAGGAAATTAGTTAAAGAGCTGCAAATCTACCAAAATAAAGACACTTTTACAAATCCTTTCCCCTGCTTTTCTGAAGGATCATTTCTTCATTGTTATTGTCTCCTTGACACTGTGATTAGGCCATAAACCAAAAATGCAAATAATGTAGGACCATTGTGTTATGGTCACTGCTCCAAGGGCTCCCTTGGTTTTGATTATTGACTTTCTGCTACTGAAAAAGACCTGATAAGTAAAGAATTTCCATATCTTTATTCATGACTATTATCTAAGCTGCAGAAAGAAGTCCAACTGCTTTTTATGTGGATGAAATCTCTCAGATTGGTGGTTCAGAAAGGTGACTTTGTCCTCCTTAAATAGAGTGTACTTGATGGGAAGCCAAATCAAAGTCATCTCAAGTCTTTTTAGACTCATATACACTGTAGATCCTACTTTTTCTATACATGCATGATTTTCTGTTTGACTAATCCTCACCTACCCCACACACTGCCCACTGCCCTGTTTATATAAAAGGATTCCCCTAACAGGAAAACAGGCCATGTGCATAAATTAAACAAAAGAAGTAGAACTGATTCAAACAGCCTACTTATGAATCATGAAGATAAAAAAAATGGTTTTACATACTTCAGGTCATTTTAAAATAGATGCTTAATTTTTTTTTTAAGCAAATATCTAAAATGTCGTCAAGGGGTTGAAAATTGTTCAGCTTCACGACAGATGTCTAACATCTTAGAGATCGAGGTAATTCCTATCCAAGAAAGGTTAATGCACTGTTCTCTTGTTCTAGCAAAGTGTAACATATCCCCCCTATTCCTTAATGAGTACAGGTCTGGAGACAGTCTCTGTACAGAGCTTAAATTCAATTCTAGCATATTTAATCAGTGACAGTGTAACCCAGGACAGGTTTTAATTTAAAAGCAGACCTAGCTCTGACAACAGCCTTCGCACTGACATAATGGATAGTTCTTTTTAAGACCGTGAAGCATTGTTCTTATTTGCTAATCATAGCACTCCAGCTGTGCATACCTTACTACATGAAATGGAAATGGTAATTTTGGCTTCCCAGGTCTGTATGGTAGATATTTTAGAATTAGTGATATGGGAACACTTTCCACATCAGCTTCAAATGCTTAGATATGGGTTTTTGTGAATATAGTGTTGATTATAACTAAAATTCAGAAATGACACAAAATAAGTTACATTATACAAACAAGCTGAAGATTCTCTCCTCATGTGTGAAATCATATTGGTTCCTAGAGATTAGACTCTAATGTTATCAACTCTGGAAAGTCCCTTGTAGATCCCTTTTGAGTTACATAACCAGAGAAATGCTATAATGGTGGCCTTAGAAGAACACACAGAGACTCCATGGTGCATATACTCTGGGGATAGGCAAATAGAAAGAATTTATAATAAGAGAAAAAACAACATTTTGGACCTGAGAAAGAAAGTCCTGAATATTATTTTTTGACCAATCATATCACACCAATAGAGAATTAAGACTCAGAAGGAGGAAGCCAAAAGAATATTTAAAGTTTGTGGAGACCCAGGAGCTATTCTGTGTCATCACACTGACATAGGTAACAAAGCACTTAGGGGACCTGTCTGGGGTCTGAGCTACCAGGCAGCCAATTCATCTCTTCTTACACAGTCCACCTCCCCAAAGGACAGCTGCCTCTATAAAGAAGGCTCATCACTGATACTAACTCTGGTCCATCAACTTAAGGTTGGAAAATATCTAATGCTGTCATTCAGCCTAGAAAATCTCTGGACTGACTTTTTTCCATTTTAACCCTTCTTTCATTGCTTTTGCAATCAATAATCTATATTAGTTCTGTACATATATAAGGCATGAAACTACTGCTTTATGGTGATAAGAATTATGGCATTGATGGGAGTGGTAGTAGTAACAGCAGAAGCTACGAACCTTCATTGCATAGACACATAGAAGCATCAGAAATACAGAAATTGTCCCATAGATAAATATATTCTCAGGTAGTCAAGTGTAGGTAAGAATTAAGTGAAAAAGATCTATCCCAAAGCTATCTGACCCTGACTTTTCCATCAGCAAGAATAGGAATGTCAAGCTGGGCTTCTGGATGCATCTTTCTCAGAGAAGAACTAGTACTTTGTGAAATCTGTCTCCACTTCTCTAATGCTAGTGATCTAATAAAAAAGATTTAGGACAATGAGTGGTATCTTTTCTAGATAACACCACCCCTTATGATTCACTGTACCCTTAGAAATTCAAGAAGCGAACAAGCAACAATTTCTGCCCCTTTCTCATAAAGAAGAGAGAATAATGCCTGGTCTCCATTCACGGGTCAGTAAATATTTTACTGAGCCTATTTTCTTATTCATGTAACTTTTACAACTACTAGAATAACTTCTCAAGGACTTGCCTGTGGTCTTTCTTCCCTACTGGCCTTGCCATCAATTACCAGTGACACCAGTAGATAGGTGGAAGGGAGTCACTTGGTGGTGGTCAGAATTATACAATGTCATCCAAGAGAATTTGTTTTTCCCTATTACAACTATTTTATAAAATTACACCTGATAAGTATTTTCTCATGACTAGCAGCACACTCCACCTTATATCTGATAATGCATAAGAATAGTAAATCTGATTCTAATCCCTAAGTCTTGCTTCCATAGGCCAAGTCCGTGCACCATTCAAATTCTAAAGCAAGTCAGCGGATTAGGCAGTGAGTCCATATAAAGGGGTATCATTCTGTTTATCTGTTACTTGGTGATTGGTGCTATGTAATATCACAGTAGACAATTTCATTAGAACTGTAAAATACAGAACGCATTTAATAGCAGGTTGTGTACATGGATATTCGAACATTAAGGAATGTTTTTTAAGTGACTGAGCAAAGACCTTCAAAGCTACTGACTCAAGGATTTGTGGATACTGTTAAAAAATGATAGCACCCATTTGTATAGATACTACTTTTAACTGCTCTATGAAGGAAGTCTGCAATTCCATCAGAATGTAACAAGCATAACATTTTTTTTCACCCTTGTGAAGCAGGATCTAGTTTAAGTGAACAGAAAAAAATACAACTTTTGCATTAGTTACTGCAAAGATGTTGAAATTAGGTATATTGATCACATAGATTTATGCATAAATTATTCCAACTCCTACAGAATCCCCAGTAAATACACAGAGGACCATCTGGTTTTGTGTGGATTTATATTCATTAGGTAACTCAGAGATTAAAGTACCAAGCCCAGCACTCAAGGATGTTACATAGATTTGTGATGCCCCAGTAAAGACACCAAGTCCATAAATCAATGAATAGATTCAAAGTAACATAACTGCAGTGTTTTCAAGAAAACCCTTACTTCTTTCATGCACAAAAAAAGCAAAGGTTAGTCTACTGTATTTGGAGCAGCATGAAATGATGGAAATTGTCATAAAATCTCAGGGCTGGAAGATGATCTTTTAGTTCAACCTTCTGTGTGATCCTTAAAAGTTTTTTCCGGGGCAACTCTACCTACACTTTTTGAAACTATGCTTAGACCCTCCAATGATGGGGAACTCAATGCTTCTAAAGAATCTTAGTTGATCTTTGGATGCCTCTGATTAGTCAAAATACACTTCCTTGCATTGATTCAGAATCTCTCCTGTAACTCCTCTGCACCTTGTCCCAGAGGGCCTACACAAAAGTCCAATGCTCCCTCCTTGTTACAAACCTTAGTGCTTACCAGACACCACTGAACTTCTCCGCCTTCTTTTCTACCTAATGATCCCCAATCTCATCAACCATCTCTCGTGTTGCCTTTTTTTCTCTCCCACATCAATACTGAATTCTAGCGTAGAATCAGTGAAGAACTATATGAACTTAAGAGAGAAACATTTAACATTCTCGGTCTCAATTTCCACATTTGCAAAATGGAAGTGCTACCTCAAAGACCCTCAAAAGGATCAAATAAGAAAGACAGTGAAGTCCTCTAAAAAAATTGAAAACTGTTACAAAAGTAGAAAGAACAAGTTTCTAAGGACCAGGAAAGCTAAATTTCAGTAAGGCGAAGACTACTGTATCCTAAGGGAAATCTTTCAAAAAGTAGCAGAAAATAAACTTTTTTACTTTAGTGTTTTTCTGAAAAATCACTCCCCTGCCTTGTTGGGCCTACTTATACACCCCAATTACATCCAAATTCGATCCTTTTAAAATCAATGAATTTTAATAAATGGAAAGACATGACAATCAGAGAGGAACTGATGACATGTCCTTGAAACTCAACTTTGTGACATTCCTTTAGATAAAACAATGTTTTAATACTTTGTTAACAATCCCTCCCTTCCCTGTCCCTTATAATCCTTCAAGGATTCCTCAATGCCTTCTGAATAAAATCTAGATCCCTTTTATTGTGGACCCAACAAATTCTCCCTCCTCATCTCTAGCTTCTATCTCTCAACTGCTCTCTATTCAAAGCACACACTTAGACCTTGTTCTTTCTTGCCCCACCACAACCACTGTGCCTTTAAACAAAGTCCTATCCAAAGATCTGCAGCCAATGCCCCACTTTATTCAGACAGCAGATTTTCTCACCATTCAAACCTTCCCTCAAACGTCCCCTGCTCCAGTGTCTCACCTGAATCACTAAGATGGTCTAGGTTTCCTGTTTCTATCATAGCACTTATTTCCTGGTATTGAAATGATCTTTTTACCTGTCTTCCACACCAGACAGTAGAATCCCTGAAAGATAATACGTATTTTATCCATCTTGGTGTAGTCAACTAGCACAGTGTCTTGCATAGAGTAGGCACTCACTATATGTTGAATGAATAAATTAATCAATATGCAGTAGAGAGAACACAAATATACAGGAAAGTGACCATCGACCCCACCTGACCTATATCAGAATTCAGAACTAACCCCCAATCAATACTTTTTCAGTAGTGGAAGGTGTGTAACCCAGATGCTATTTCCTCTACCCATTCTTGATCTCTAGAATCTCTTTATCATTTGCAAAGCACTCCCCACATGTGCACATGCATTCTGTCATTTAATCATCAACTGCAAGATGGTGTTAGTCAGCTGGGTTTTAATGCAACAAGCTCAGCATGTCCACATGGTGTAGCAAGAAGATCACTGGCCTTAAGGTCAGCCAAGCTGAGCCCCAGTCCCTATTCTGCTGGTTGACTACTGGTGTGTTACTGGATAGATCTCCTGTCCTGTCTAAACGGCAAAGTCCCCAACTTTGTCACACTTGGTGGAGGTAAAGTGTCACTTTCATGCATTGTTGTCATTATAATCCAAGTTGGCATCTGGAGATAGCTAACTGATCCGGAAAGAGCATAGTCTTTAGGGTAAGGTGGGCCTGGCTTTGACTCCTAGTCGTATCACATAATAGGTGGGGAATTTCGTGCCAGTTAATGAATGTCTCTGAGCCAGGCTACTCATATATATAGAGATACTAATGATTTTCTCTTAGGTTACTATAAAATTTAGATGAGATAAAGAGTATAGAAACATTTATAAATTTTTAAGTGCTATATAAAGTTGTTACTATTATTATTATTTGGCCAGGTTTAAGAATGACTTAGAAAAATGTTTCTCAAAGTGCCCTGTGCGCCACATTGTCACAAGAGTATTTAGTAAGTGTAGCCTTAAAAAGTTATCGATAACTGCACTCTAGCTTATTAAAGGCTCTGAGAAGTCCTGCTGTAGAGAGATCTGTTTAAGTCCATTTATCCCACCATTTTCCAATTTATTTGAATAAGGGAACACATGTCATACCGTTTGGAATATCAAGCATGTGAAAAGCCAAAACGGTCTTTCACTAGATCTTCTCCACATGACTCTCATGATAGATATTCAAAAACAAAAATCAAAATAGTAAAATAGTAAAAATACCCCCCATTCTACCATCCATTGACTCACTGACTTATTGTTTGCAATATGCCCATTTGCCTTTAGAAGACAATCAAGTATGTACATACACAGGAAAAATTAAAGTATAATTTTAAGAGTGAGTCATGAATTCTGAAGGAAGAAGGCATCTAGACATAATTGATTATCAGTGTGAAGACTAAAAACGGTTCTAATTGGCTATTTGTGATTCCCACTGGCTGAACTGCCCTCTTAGTAACTTCTGGAATCATATGAAATGACCAAGAAAAAAAAAAGTAAGTATTCATTTGCAGGTACATTTCCTTTAAAGTCATCATTGCTCTTTTCACATGGTAGCAAAAGTTCACTTCATTATTTCAAATGGCTGTTTCTCAGAATCAAATCCTGTGACTTTAAAAGCTGCCATTAATTTCTCATTAGTAAACTTTAATTAAAATGAATATGTATCATTGCTCTCAGCAGTTGCATTTGTAATAAAGGTATAAATACATTCAATTTTCACCCAAAATGTCCCAAATAGCTATTCTGAACAAGCAAACACTTTGATGTTATTTCAAAGGATTGTATCTACAGAAAGCTTTTAGAATCTTGCCCTTACCTAAAATAACTAGCATTTCATGGAAATACAAGGAACAGTTACCAACCTAGCTAAAATCTATTTTATTGATCTTAGAAAGTAGCATGTTAAAACATGAAAAATGACCTCTGAGCTTTGAACCATTCAGTATCTCGGTGTTTCTGCAACATTTGTGTATAATGCTTGGAAGCGTAAAGCTAGAAGGAGCAGAGGGATGCTCCTAATTTAAAGCATCCTAATGGTCTAAGATAATGGTTTGATACAATAATCTGAGAAGAACTGCATCTCACCAGCTTATTATCTCAAAGATGCATCTGCTACCCAAAGTTCCATTCCAATATTCCACACACAGAGAAGTCGAAACCATTTCAGAATGCAACTGAATTCCATGAACTTTCTGATCCCTTTCCAATGTCCTACATTAGGCTGAAGTTTGTTTGTTTGTTTATTTGTTTAAACATACTTTCTAAAGAGAGAATGAGGCTGGGTCTTAGATCATACTTCCAACAAGTTACCCCACTAGTCTCCAAATAGCTTAACTAGAATCCAAGAACAGTTAGATTAGATCATTCAGACTTACATATTAAGCACATTATTCTGATAACATAGACAAGGATCTGAAAACATTTTCAACAAATACGTCCTCCCAGACAACCATGCCTTAGCAGGAAAAACTTCAAAACCTCTAAGGAAAACACTGTAGAAATATTTAACAAAGAGGAGTCATGTGGGACCACAATTTCTCCAAGGGTTGGGTTGGTTAACGCATTTGATAACGCACAGCCTCTGTGTGCTTTTCCTTCTGCGCGCAACCTTCCATCCCTCCTCCTCCTGTGGATATGGCCAGTTGGCCCAGTGGCTGTGGTCTCGCTGACATGTATTTAGGTCCTTCCTTTTCCAAATTATTTCTCACTTTCTGCATTTTATGTCCTTAGATAACTAAATGTCGATTTCCAATTGGGAAAATATTGGGTTTAGAAGGTCCAGTAAACAATTAAAAGTACTAATTGTTTAATTAATGATAATTAAAAGTATTTTTTTCAGTTCACCCAATTTGATATCAACTTTTTCACAAAGTATCAATCTGTAGGAAGCATGGATAGTTCTTCCATTAATATACTGAGAAGTGTTTGCATGATTTAAAGGTGATTGAAAAGAAGGGATTTCCAAATCCTGCATAGAGTTTGCAAAAGTTAACAAATGGAATGTTAAGCTTCATTTTCCACGTTATCATTTAAAACTACTAACCACATGCACCTAGCCACTAAACAATTTCAGTAATTAACACGGACATTTGAGTTCTTCATCAAACTCGAATAAGAGCATCAACTTCTAAGTCTTCATAATAGTCACTCATGGAACATAACAGCTATCACACCTAACTGACATTTCGAAGTTGTTTGAGTCCAAAATACATTGGTTTCCAACATCAATTTGACCTACTGCATATCATATACCATTTTTCCAGAAAGTATCTGTTTGGAAAAAAAAAAAAAAAAGTTTTCACAATTTGAAAGGTCACCATCTATGGCAATGCTTACCCTGCTTCACAAAGCAATGGTCCCAGAAAGGTTGTAAAATAACCACATTTGCTCTTCTCAGCGGAAACACTACTCTTCACCACAAATAAAAGAAGTTTTTAGTCCTATTCCACAAACTCTCTGAATTGTTTCTACACGGGATGCTTCAGCACAGCTAATGATTCCTGACACCTTTGTCACAAACATAACTACAAGTGAAATTGTAACGGACAGCATGTAGCCCCACACTGGTGCCCTTACTGAGAAGTTTTCTCATTTTACTTATGCTACATACTCATTAGTCATTGTAAACCAAAAAAAAAAAAAAAAGCTCCGGAATGTCAACATCTAAGTGCTACAATACAAAACATTTTTGCAGATGTAAAGCATTGCTTCATAAAGCTATTAAAAACATATAAAAGTTGGTGGAATATATTTCTGAGCAAACCGTTTCATTATATTCCTAAATCTAGGCAGTGACTGTTTGAATGGCAGGGCAGCTCCCTCTGCCCAGCAAGTTTAGCCTTGTATTCCAGTTTCTAAGTGGAAGTGATACTGTGTAAAAAGACTTGGTAGCTCAGATGACAAGTAGCAGAGCAACCAATGAAGATGCCAAGTACGATTAAAGTTTACAAGATGCACCACCCCTTTCCCAAGGGTTATTAGTTATGTGAGAAGTCAGAATATGGGGATATTGCAAGATAATCAGAAAGTGCATCGTAAAATACAGATTATACAGATACAGGTATAGGTGTTCTCCAGCAGAAGACAAGCAGTGTCCCTACTGAGCTCTTTACTTGGAGTGCAGCGCTTCTCTAACGGTGAGATGCAAAATGTGGGTACTTCCCAGCAGTAAGAATCCCCATATAACTAAAATTAGCAATAGGGAACAAAAGAAGCCATCCAAATCGCAATGCACACCTCGAATTCAACGTAATAAAAAAGGATTTTCAGAAGATGCGACAGGAATCCTCTCCTACTCACTGAACCGGCATCACGAAAAATGGGGAGGGGGGTATCCTGTAAACATAGAGAAGCTAGCGAAGCAGAGTGAGAGCACGGAAGGGATGGGTTGATCAAACCACTTCGCTGCCTGTCCCTTGTTTCTCACTTCCCCCCTCCACCCCAACCCCAGGTTTTGATCACAAATCTCAAAAATGCAAAACCACCCAGTGTAAGAAAAAGAAGCGAAAAAAAAAAAAAAAAAAAAAAAAACAAGTGAAAGAGTGTGCCTAGGGCTGCTGCCGGAGCAACCCTACACAGTTTCCGTGCAAAAGCAAAGCAGCGAGCATGTAGCAGCAGCAGCAGCAGCTGCAAACCCCCCGTTCCCCGCCCCTGATACGGTACCTCCAGATTTGCCCGAGCTGCAAGATGTGGATGAGCGACTGCAGGAGCCAGATGCAGAAGGAGCAGGACGCAGACCTGCGCTTGCCGCTGGCCCGGGTGGCCCCGCTGCTGTTGCTGCCGCTGCTGGCGGCGGCGACGTTGCTCTTGCTGGCGCCGGGCGCTTGCCGCTGCGGCGTGGAGGGGCGCGCCTCGCCTTCCGCAGCCGCCGACCCGCCGCCCGCCAGCGTCTTGCAGTCGGCTCCGGGCGGCGGGCAGCCGGGGGCGGCGGCGGCGGCGGCGGCGGCGGCGGCCGGGGCGCTGTCCTCGGTGCTGAAGTCGTGCGCGAACCAGCGGAAGCTGAACACCTGCACCGAGAGCGAGCCGAGCACCACGAAGAAGAGCGTGAGCCCGAACCACCAGCGCTGGCCGCGCACGTAGTAGTCCACGGCGAGCCACACGTCCGTGCCCACGTCCGCGAAGTACACGGCCACGGCGGCCAGCACCCAGAGGCAGTCCCACGGCGAGTAGCGCCGCTGCTCCCCGCCCAGGCGCAGGCACAGCGCCGAGCCCGCCCCGCCGCCCGCGCCGCCCGGGACCCCGGAGCCGCCGCCCGCGCCGCCGCTCCCCGCGCAGCAGCAGCAGCAGCGCGAGCAGCCGCCGCCGTCCGGGCAGCAGCCGGCCCCGGCGGCCTCCGCGTCCTCGGGCCCCGCGCCCGGCCCCGACGGCCAGCCCGGGGCCAGCGCCTGCGCCGAGCCCGAGTGCTCCGCGTCCTGCAGCGGGGTGAACGCCACGTCGCTGCTCTTCTTCATCTTCCGCCTCCCGTCCGACTTCGCGGCCATGATGCCTCCGGAGCGCGGCGCAGCCCTCCTGGGCGTGACAGCTTCCCGCGCGGCCGCCCCCTGCCGCGGCCCGGCGGCGCGGCTCCCCGGCTCCCCGCTCCGGCTCCCCGGCTCCCCGCTCCGGCTCCGGCTCCGGCTCGCGCTCCGGCTCCCGCGCCCGCCGCCCGCGGGGCTGGGCGCTGGGCGCTGGGCGCCGGGCGCTGGGCGCTGGGCCGGGCTAGCGGCGCGCCCGGGGCCGGCAGGAGCGCCGCCTGGCTGCCTGCGCCGAGCCCGGCTGCTCGCGGCGCCCCGCGCGCGCCCCTGCCAGCCGCCCGCGCTCCTCGCCGCCCCGGCCCCGCGGCCGCCGCCCGAGCCGCCGCCGCCGCCAGCAGCAGGAGCAGCAGCGGCCGCCGCGGCGGGCCTCGGACCTGCACATCCCGCGCCTCCCCGCGCGCGCGCCCCCTCCCCCGCTCCCGCTCCGCCACCAGCTGACTCCGACGGAGGATGACCTCATCCCTTCTCCGCCAGCTGCCGCCGCTCCCACCCCGGCACGGGCGGGGCGACGGAGGAGGAGGGCCCCGGAGGAGGGGCCGGGCCGGGCCGGGCCGGGGCCGGGCGCGCGGCGGCGGGGAGGAGGGGGGCGGGTCCCGGGTCGGCGTCGGCGGCCGCGAGGCCGGAGGGGGCGGTCGAGGGCCCCGCTCGCGGGATTGCAGGGGGCGCTGCGCGGGCTTGAGCGGCGCGGGGGGGCGGGGCAGGGCAGGGGCAGGAGGGCGCGGAGGGGAGGGGTCCCGGCGTCCAGCCCGCGCGGGGGTCCGGGGAGCGCGGGCGGGGACGCGGCGGGGGCCCGGGGCGAGGCCTCTTTGTGCGGCTCCGACCGCGGGTACCTGGAGGCGGGGCGGGCGCGCGGCTCCACGCGGACGCCAGGGCCCGGGCGCCGGCAGCGGCGGGTGTGCGCGGCCTTGGAACAGCCGCGGGGCGAGGGCGCGGGGCGCGCAGAGGCCCGGGGGGCGGCTCCGGCGGGAAGGCGCGGCCCGGGGCGAGGGGGCGGCCGGCGCCCTCGGAGGTCCGGGCCCAGGCCCGCGCCGCCCGGCCGGGAAGCCGCCGAGCCAGGTGGGGCGCGGGCCGGGAGGGCCCCGCGATCGTCGGGTCCCGCGGGTGGGCGGCTCCGGGCGCCCGGGGCTGCGGGGCGGGGCGGGGCGCGCAACTGCGGGAACCTGAGCACCGGCCGGCGGGCGCGGAAAGCGGAGCCGCGGGCGGCGCCACCTCCCCTGCTCCGAGGCGAGAATTCCCTTCCCTTAAAGCTGTAGGAGGTACGGACCTGGCTCGTGGTCCCACAACTCCAGAAATGACCCAAAGCAATGAAATCTGTGACAGGGGTGGCTCACCAAACTAGATATAAAGAGAATATAGGATATTTGGGTGCTTGGAGAAATTCTTAAAGACCCAATACATATAGGATCCTCGTTTTTTTTTTTTTTTTTTTTTTCAACAAAACGACTTAGCCTGATTTGCCTCGCTTAACTTTTGCAGTGTAAGATACAGAGAGTGTAATTCTTTAATTACACTGTGACTCACATGTTTTAAGACCGGAGGGAAGTGAGGCAACACGTGTTACACTGCCATTAAGAGCACCAGTTGTGGTCTTCTAAATCTGGAGGCAAAACATAGCACCCTCCCCTCCTTCCCTGTTGTAGACTCAGGCTCCGGTTGCACTAGTGTATGTGCCATTCTTAATTAGTAGCATCATGGAGTAGAAATGCACAAAAAAAAAAAAAAAAAAAAAAATTCTGCATGTAGAAATAGCCACCCCAGACATCTGGGGCTAAAGCTTATCTGCTGTTTTAGCACCAACCTGAACCAAGTAGAATTCTCCCCACCCCACCCCACCCCACCCCACCCCACTCCACCCCCCCTCCACCTCCTTCATTCCTACAGATGGGCACTTGGAGAGCTGCTTTCCTTGGCTTTGCCTGACTGCCTAGCAGGAAGGTGTTGCGCCGCAGAGCCCATAAACATTACATGGCATGTACAAATCCGGTATTTCTAGCAAAAGGCATGGCTAAGAGGAATAAAGGTCAGTGCAGTACCACTGAGCCAGTTAGAATGCCAGGCAAAGGGTGTATTTTTAAATCTAGCTTTAAACTTGGATCCTTTTGGAGTAAGAAAATTCTCTTTAGAATAACACTCTGGTACTGTTTCCCCAAGGTCCAAATCTAAGATTCCATCTCCAGGGCACTACAGTTGATCTTACTGTGTGCCAAACCATCCGGGAGAGGTATGATCTCTTAGGTGACCGGGTCCTAAGGGATTGAGTGTATTCTAGGTCAAATGCACTGCCTTAAAAATGCACCAGGTGTGAAAAGGCCTTGCAGAATATCTGAGGTTCTAAAGGCCTGGAGCTGACTGAAGGTTCCTTTAGAGCAAGGATGTTTCTCATTCAGTCGGTAACTATGCACCTAGCACAGCACCTGCACAGACTATTTGCTCAGTAAATTATAGTTGAATGAATGCATGAATTTATAGAAAGAACATTCCACAACAGGAAGAATGCCACATTCTGTACTAACTATGTTCCCATGGAAACATAGGAATTATGAGACTTATCCTGTTAGGTTCTAAAAAAGAAATAACTAGTAATGGTTTCCTTAATAATACATCTATGCAAAACTCTCTAGACTCTTTTTAAAGTTTCTGTCTAGAACATCTCTGGAAAGTGATGGTGGATGTTAGTAGAAGCAGGGTACAAGTAGGAGAGCAGAGAGTGAGAATTCGCATCCAGGCTGTGCTACTTACCAGCCCTAGGATCTGGGCAAATTGCTTAATACACAAAATCAGTAAGAGGAGTAGATGAGATAATGCATATTACCGGGCTGTATATACAATATTGTCCTCAGGAACCTCTAATCTCATAAGTCTACTATTCACATCTCAGGATGCGGATTTAATATCACCTGCTCTATCATAATCACTGCGTCAGTCGAGGAAGATGAACCTAACCTTTAAGCACTCAGAGTTCAGACTCAGACAGTGGTGTCCTTGGGCGTGTCATTTAACCTCCCTGGCTCTCCTGTTCAACATTTGTAAAGTAAGGAAGGATGACAACAGTCTCTAGCATTCACAGTTTATGCCAAGAATACATTAAATGATACAGTAAACTGACGCTGCGTCCAGCCCATTGAAACACTAAACACACAACATTTTGTTAATAGTCTTCATGTTTCTTCTACCCCTTCATGTTTTCTGGTTCCACTCGAAAACTTCATGTTCAGTTAGTCAACTCTACCTGAAATGAGATTTCCTCAAAACACAGTCCTTAGACCGCCTTCATCAGAATCCGTTGGTTTTTGATTCAGTTTCCTGGCCTACCAGTAGTGTAATCTGTCCTTCCATGATCTTATCTTGCATTTTATCTCAGAGGTTCATTTCCATTGTCCTAATCTAAACTGTGGCATTACGAACTTGCAAGCATAACCTCCATTGCAAGCATCTCACCATGATTAATCCTTCCTAAGTGGTGAACTCACCTCCTCAAGTACCCCTGGATTCAATTCCACTTCATTTTTATGCCCTTTAACCCAATCTGGCCCTCACCTTTTTTCTTACATAGCTGAGCTTCCATGGTCAGCTGCCATTGGCTCTGCCTTGAACATACCTTCATCGTTGTTGTCCGTCCGACTTCACAAAACACCAAGTCTGTTTAAACCTCACTCTCCCCCCACTGCAGGTCTGAGCCCCTGCAATTGGCCATGGCAGGACAAGGGTGCAGCCGTGCGACTGAGCTCCCTTTAGATCCATCATCACAGGAAACCTGCAGCAGACCTCAGGCCCGCTCAGCATCACACATGCCTTCCTCATCCCTTTTCTCTTTTTAAATGGTTATTTCTTTTCTTATGTTCCCTTCTCATACTTTAAATACCTCCTTCCCCTTACTCTCAGCAGATGCGTCCAATTTCACTGAGAAAAATGAAGCAAGCAACACAACACCCAAAGCTCTCAGTACCTCCTTCCCACCAACCAGCATTTGTACCCACATACTCAATCTCCTGCCTGTACAAGGAGACCCTTCTTGATCACCAGCCATCCCCTCTCACTGTTCAAAAGCACAATTCAAGGCTAGTTTCAACAATCATAGGTTTTCCCTCTGCTCCATTACTCCAGTCAGCATCCAAACATGCTGTTATTTATCCACTAGTTAAAAAACGAAGCAAAAAAAAAAAAAAAAAAGCAAACACACAAACAAAAGCTCACCAAAACTTCTTTTGATTCCAATGCTCTTTTAGCCACCATAAAATCCCCTAAAGCCTTTCTCACCAAGTTCCTCTAGAGTGGGCTAACCTGGCTTTCTTCAGTTCCTCTTGCGCTCACGCAAATACACCCAGACCTGCTCCAGTGAAACTGCTCTAAGTGTACACCATCAATCTCTACTTGACTAAACATCCCACTTCTCATCTTACTCAGGACCTTCAGTAGCATTGACCTAGTTGACCACTGGCTCCCTATTCACCGATATATGTTCTTCACTTGTCTTTCACTGTACCACACGCTTGTTTTTTTCTGTCTCAAAGACTGCTTCTCTGCTAATTCTGGGTCCTTTGCTAATTCTTTCTCATTTCCTCTATCTTTAAATAGGCTCAGTCTTCAAATCCTTCTCGATGTACTCCTGCTCCCTCAATAATTTCATGAAATCTTATGTTTTAAAATACCATCTATATGGTAATAGCTCCCATATTTATTTCTCCAGGCTGGATATGCCCTAAACCCCAGAATATACCAAACAGCTTTTTCAATGTCTGTATTCAGATGCCTAATGGACATCTCAAATTTAAGTAGTCTGAAATTGCACTTCAAATCCTCCCTCACCCCTCAAAAATCTGTTCCTCCTTCTTCCTTCATTAATGGCAACTCTTTCCTTTTGTTTCTCAAAAAAAAAAAAAAAAAAAAAAAAGTAGAGCCATCCTTGGCCACTTCTTTCTCTTAGGCCTTGTATCTAATCTGCTGCAAAATACTTTTGGCTCTATGTTCAGAATCTATTTTTATTTGATCATTTTTTACCATTTTCCTTGATGCCACTCTGATTTAATTCACAATTATCTCCCCCCTGGATTCTTGCCTCCCTACTGGTCTTCCTGTTTGCTCCCATGCTTCCCTATAGTCAACATAGCAGTCCAAGTGGTACTTCAGATAAGCAAGTCAGATCATGCTATTCATCTACTCATTTCAGGGTCAGCTACATAATTTGTAGGGCCCACTACAAAATGACCCTGGCAAAGGGCAAGGAAACCAATCTCCTTTCCCAGAACCTCTGCTTCAACACATACTGGACAAGCAATCCTCAAGCGATTACAATGTTCACAATGAGACATACTCAGGATCTAGATCCTGGATAGGCCAGACACCACTGCTGAATGCTCCTGGTGCTACCAACCCAAGAAAGGGAAGGCTACTACCCCTTGCCTCACCCTGAAATGCCATGGAGCACGAACTTGACCTCAATATCCCCAGTTCTGTGCCCAGAGCTCCACCAACAGTGGAGGACAATGATAATGGGACCAGGTGAGAGTATGGACGGGGAGATCAAGCAGAGCTCGAGCACTAGGAGGTGGAGAAGAGGTAACAGAGAATCCATCCAAGGGAAGCAGAAACAGAACCACTTGTGAGCTAAGGCTCCAAGTCTTTGGCACATGCTTCATTGTCCTATCAAAACTCACTTAAAAACATAGTTTCAAAGAGTAAACATTGGCAAATGCAGGGTATTAAAGCATGAGGGCCTTCTAAGCGTGGAACCCTGTGCACTTGCACTGGCCACACACTCATGAAGCTGGCCCCAGCTTATCTTTATCCAACATCTTCTCATCTCTCATCATATAGAAAAAAAAAAAGTTTTCACATTAGCATGCAAAGCCCTATACAATCTGACTCCTGGGGAACCAGTTTCTTTCTGACTCCATTCATTCCCTCCCTCCGCTGCATCTACACTGCTCTCCTTATGAAACCTCAGAAACACCTAGAAGGATACTGCCTAGGGTCCTTGCAGATGCTGTTCATGCTTTCTGGGATGCTTTTCTCCAAGTATCCATAAGGTTTATTTCATTTTTTTCAAGTCTTCACTTCAAATTCTCACTCATGAGGCCCTTCGCCTCCAGCTTGGTAATCCTTATTTTGAATAGAGGGCGACATTCTTCACCTTACTTACACATTTAGTCCTTACATCTAGGCCAAGAGAAAGAGGTCTGACTCTTTTCCCTATCTTCCTAAGGCCCTTACTCAAAATTGTGATTTCCCACTCAAGGTTCTACCTTGTTCTATGGCAGCTAGCATGGGCAGCAGGATAACCTCCCTGTTCTGCAGAGAGTCCACACATTTCCTGATAGGTACTGAGCTTATCCTGTAGGTTCCAACATAGAAGCTATATCAGAATACACATTAATGCTAACATGTGCCCCAAAGATACATATTAGGTGAAGGTGGAAAGCAGACTTTGTTAGGGTCTACCTAGAGTGTTTCTATTTTTTTTACAATTCAACTTTAGAGAGGGACTATATGGGCTCAGGAGAGAGGTAGGGAGTAAAAGAGAGCCATTATTAAATATTCTGATTTAATTTATTTTACCTTGAAAAGATAGAGGTGAAAAATAAAATAGACCCAGCTATTCCCTATGGTTAGCCAGGAAAATCAGTAGTTAAATATTAACCAAATTAAGGATTCTACTTGTAGTATGGCATGGACTGGATATTTGTCACCACTAGTTGATGGTGTTTTGTTATATCAGTCTAATAGACTAAGACAGGGTGGTTGTCCATACTTATACTCCTCTCTTGTATTTTTGTTTACTGATAAGAACTTTGTTTGAAAAAAATGTTAACCTTATATTACTGAAATAACTGAATGCTACTGAAATTGACGAATAAACCAGTGGTATATGACCCAGAACTTTTCCCTGGAGTCCATCCAGGAAAAATTGAAGATTTTTCACTTAAAGTATCAAGCATAATTCTGTGAGGATTATAAGACTTCACATCCAGTCGTTTCAAATTAGTGCAGAAGTACCCTCTGGAGGGTATTCTAAGAATTGGTAGAAACCCCTCATTTTGCTCTTATTTATTGGCTAGCAACCCCTCCTATATGCCAGGACACCCTTCACTATACCACCCCCCAGATGTAGGGAGATCTCCTCTCTTCTCCAGACATCTGGACCATACCTTGCCCCACCACAAAACCGTTTTTCCTAACTCCTGTCCATTCTGCAAGCTTCTATTTAAATGAATAGAAGAATATATGTTTTTTTTTTAATGGAAAAAAAAAGAAAGAAAAATAAGGGTACCTGAGTGGTTCAGTTAGTTAAGCAGCTGCCTTTGGCTCATGATCCTAGGGTCCTGGATGGAGCCTCCACCTTCTTCCAACTTGCCTCACACCCCCATCCCACCTCCCCCTCTCATCCCCCCACCCCTCCACCCCCCCACCCCCAATCAGGCTCCTTGCTCAGCGGGGAGTCGGCTTTTCCCTCTTCCTCTGTACCTTCCCTGCTCATGCTCTCTCACATGTGTGTGCACACACTGTCTCTCTTTCAAATAAATAATCTTTAAAAAAAAACAAGGAAAAATTTTACAACCAAGAGGCAGTGAAATTATCTCCTACCCTGTTTTTCAAACACTATTGCCTCATGAGACATTTGAAAAACAATGCAGATGGGATTTTACCATCATTTGAAAAAAGAAAGAGAGTAAAATGAGATCTTAAAAGTTTGGAAGACTGCTCAGTATCACAATTCTTATGGGATAAGCTAAGAAGATGCATCCCCCTCCCACAAAAAAAAAAATAGCTATAAAGATTTTTGAAGCACTTAATATAAAAAGAATGGCATGACTAATTTTGCATTTTGGAATGAGCAATCTAGTAGCAGAGCAGAGAATTAAAGAGAGATCTTGTATAAGATCCTATATGATGTATGATATTCTACTAATTTTCCATGTATGTACTCTGTGCCCAGAGCCTAATACAGTGTCTGCCATATTAACAAGCACTTGATAAATATTCTGGGAGAAGTTTTCTCAGGCAAATAACCTATACTTCTGAGGACAATCTTGAGAACTATAAGCGTGACTTTCAAAACACTAAAGTTCCAAAAGCATAGACATCTGTACTGCTCAAAAGTCAACAAAACTGGGCTTTAAAATAAAATTTAGAAAAGTACTATGGAATTTAAAGTTTAGAAATAAGTTGAGTAAGGAACAGATTGGCGATAAGGGATACAAGTACCAAAAATGATCATTAGAGGAACCAAGAGGAAGCTAAGGAAATGATGACCAAGTGTAATGTGGTATCCTGGATAGGATCCTGGAATAGACATTAGTAGATAAATCAGTACAATTCAGATTAGGTCCAAAGTTTGGTTAGTAGTAATGTGTCAATGTTGATTTCATTAGTATGTACATTTGTACATACTCATTAGTATGGTAGATGTTAACAATAGAGGAAACTAAGTGAGAGGTATATATAGGAATTCTCAATGACATCTTTATAACTTTTCTGTAAACCTAAAACTAGATTAGAAAAAAATTATGTTTTCTCACATAAAGCATAAAAAAGAGAGTTTTATAAAGATATTGAAGGAGACCCTCCCACTCTCAAGAGCATTAGAAACTGACAGCAAGGATTCTTTATTATAATTTTACTTCAAAACATATAGTCTTTGTTTTCTATGATGCAGATACATCACTAACATTTTTCTTAATATAGGACTTTAGGGATATAGAGAACAACAAACAAAATTTGTGTAAGACCAGGAGTGTAAATAAGAAAGAAGTGAAGCAAGACTTTTGTGAGGGTTCAGCTGGAATTTGGAGGAATGAAAAGAACAAGAATGTAATAATAAAGAGATGAAATTGCAGAAAGGCTGAACAAGATGAGGAAAAGGAAGTGAGTCACCATAGTGTGGTGCAGCCAGCCCCAGAGTACCTTGTGTGTAGAGGGAGGGCCACATTCTCTGGCCCCAAAGTGCTATAGGAAACTAAGATTCATCTTTTAACAAATACATGTGCACTCCCACTTCACCCTGAGACTCACTGAAAAAAAAAAACAGCAGTTTGCAAAGTATCTAGACTTTATGTAAAGATTTATTGCAGGAGGTGCAGAGGAAAGTTGGACTGCTGGAGACGGAGTACTGATGGATACTCTTTTTGTACTGTCCACCTTCCCAGATAGAACAGATGAGTGAGTTTGGGTGTGCCATCCTCCTGGTCCCTTACTTAACCAAGTAGGACTGAGCGATTGTGACACAATCCCATCACCTTTCTGAAACCAGTGAGCATGCCCTGCTGCCTATCCTTCCAACTGCCCAACCAAAGCCAGTGGGTGTGCACAATCCACACAGGGAACACCCCTTGATTACCTGGCCCTGGTGGCCAGGGGGCTGGCATTCCTGAGCTCCATGGGCATATAACAATTAGAAAGACAGTTCTTAACAGCCCACTACTCCCAGGGCAAGAACAATGCCAGAGAAAGACCTAATGACCTGGAGATAGGTAATCTACATGGTAAAGGATTCAAAATGAGTGAATCGTTTTACTGGAAGAAAAAGCAATTGAACTCATCCAGAGAGAGAGACAAAAAGAAAAACAGAATTCTATTTTTTTAATTTTTGAAATATTTTATTTATTTGACCAAGAGAGAAAGAGAGAGCAAGCACAAGCAGGAGGAGGCAGAGGGAGAGGGAGAGGGAGAGGGTGAGGGGGAGGGAGAGGGAGAGGCAGCCTCCCCAGTGAGCAGGGAGCCTGATGTGGGACTCAATCCCCATTTATAATTAAAATGTCAAAAGTCAAAGATAAAAAAAATCTTAAAATCAGTAAGAAAGAGAAAAACATATTATAAAATACAAAAGGAAGCTGCATAAAGCCATCAGCAGATTTCTCAACAGAAAATTTGCAGATCAGAAAAGAGTGGCATTACATATGTAAAGTGTTAAAAGGAGAAAAACTTCCAACCAAGAATATTCTATCTGGTAAAATTAGTCAAAATTGAAGGAGAGTAAAGAGTTTTTCAGACAAGCAAAAGCTAAAGGAATTCAACACTACTAAACTTGCCTTACAAGAAATGTTAAAAAGACTTTTTAAGAAAAATAGAAACAGCTTAAAACTAATAGCAAGAAAACACACAAAAGTAAAAATTTCTTTGGTATAGGTAAATATATATTAAAGGAAATGGATTAATCACTTACTAAAGCTAGTATAAAGGTTAAAAGACAAAGAAGTAAAATTAACAAAAACTACAATGATAAGTTAAGGGATACATAAAGTTTAAAAAATGTAAAATGTGACATCAATAAAATAAAACATAGTGGGGGAAATTAAAATGTAAAAATTTGAAACATGTTCAAATTCAAGTTGCTATCAACTCAAAAAAGACTGCTCTCTACAAAGAATGATATATGTGGACTTTGTGGTAAGCACAGAGAAAACCTTATAGTAAATCCAAAAATGAAAATGAGAAAGGAATCTAAACATAACACTGAGGAAAACTATCAAATTACAAGGAAAGGGAGAAAGAGAAGAAAGGGACAAAGAGGAATTCCAAAAACATCAAGAAGATAATTAACAAAATGGCAATAAGTACCTACCCATCAGTTACCACTTTAAATGTAAATAGACTAAATTCCCCAATCAAAACACATAGATTGGCTGAATGGATAAAGAAATTAAAAAGCAAAAAACAAGGCACATCTACATACTGCCTACAAGAAATTCCCTTGGTGGTAAGGACATGCACAGATTGAAAGTGAATGAATACAAAAAGAAAGCTGGAGTAGCTATACTTATATCAGACAAAACAGACTTAAAAGACTAAAAAAAGACAAGGAAGGGGCACCATATAATAATAAAGGAGACAGTCCAGAAAAAACATATAACATTTATAAATATATTTGAACCTAATATAGGACTACCAAAACACGTAAGGCAAATATTAATAGACCAAAGGGAAAAATTGACAGCAATTTTTCCTACAATAATAGTAGAAGAAGAAACTTAAGTTTCCATCAATGGATGAATGGATAAAGAAAAAGTGAACACACACAGTAAAATTGGCCATAAAAAGGAAAGAAATTTAGCCATTTGCAACCACATGAATGGACCTTGAGGGCATTATGCTGAGTGAAATAAGTCAGACAGAGGAAGACAAACATTATAGGATCTCACTTATATGAGGAACCTAAAAAACAAAACAAACAAATCCTAGACTCAGATGTAGAGACTAGATTGGTGGTTACCACGGGGGATGGAGTTTGAGGGTGAGGCGGGAATGTGTGAAGTGGATCAAGAAGTACAAACTTCCACTTATAAAATAAATAAGGCATGAAGATATAATGCATGGCATCACGAATGTAGCCAATAATACTGTACTCTGTCTAATGACAGTAACTAAATTTATTGTGATAATTGTGTCAAATAACTATGTTGTATATCTAAAACAAGTATGATGTATGTCAATTACTTCTCAAATAAAAAAATAAAAAATAGGGGCATCTGGATGGCTCAATCCATTAAGCGTTTGCTTTCCACTCAGGTCATGATCCCAGAGTTCCAGGATGGAGCCCTGTGTCAGGCTCCTTGTTCAGCAGGGAGTCTGCTTTTCCCTCTGCCCTTCACCTTGCTCATGCTTTCACTCTCTCACTCTTCCTCTCTCTCTCAAGTAAATAAATAAAATCTTTTTAAAAAATTTTAAAAAATAATAAAATTGCTTGATGATCTTTGAAGAGGCCACATAGAGGCCAAAGTACTAACTAAACCCAAGTTATTCAATATCATGTGGGTTGTGACAAAAACTCGTATAGGAACAAAGACCCTCTGTTTTTGAAAAGAAGACTACTTCAGAACTCAAAATAAAAACAAACAAACAGAAAACGTCACCAGAAAGTCACCTGATTTAAATTGAACTCTCTCATTTCTTTACTAAAATTTTAATTTGGGGGTGCCTGGACCCAGTTGGTTGTGTGTCCAACTCTTAATTTTGGCTCAGGTCGTAATCTCAGGGTCATGAGATCCAGCCCCATGTTCAGCTCCATGCTCAGTGGGGAGTCTGCTGGAGATTCTCTCTTCTCTGCCCCTCCCCACCAACCAAATAAAGTCTTTTAAAAATTAAAAAAAATAAAATTTTAACTTATTTGGAATCCTACTTCAAATTCATGAGTTCAGATTACCCCTCTACTTCAAAATCTTTTTACCTGAGAAAGAAAGATTTAATTTTTGTTAACACCTAATGTGTTTTGGAATGTTAAAAAATGATGGCTATTTGAGTCCAGATTAGCCTATAACAATGAATGTATAGATTTAGAGGGTCTTATCGACTGACAGCTGATCTACCAAGATGAGGCTCCAGTACCAAGTGAATAGGCATTTTTGGAGAGCTGAGGACAAATTCCTACAAGTCAAAAAACCTCTTGCTTCTAGTATGTAATATTTAGTAGTATTCCATACTCCAATCCTTTTTTGGAAAGCATATTTAGCTTGATGTCATCAAGTTGGACTGACACCAAGAATCAGTCTAATGTGGGCTTGATAAGAGCACAGATGCTTATCAAAGTGAATATTATGTTTGACCATCTTTAGTTTTAAAGGAGAAGAAGATCTTAAAGGATGAAGGCAGCTCAGAGAAGTACTTTAGAAAAGAAACAGAAAGAATAAAAATATCCTACAGTAATGATGGAGTCAAAAGAAACATTTCATTGTTTTTTTTATGAAACAAAGGTGATAAATGATAGCTGTTTGTCTTATTGTCTTCATATTTTCCTTGTTTTCAAGTCTCATATTTATTTATATATTTATATTAAGAATATACAATATGAGCTATGAAATTTAAATATCCACAAGTTAAAATAGATTACTGTCAGTAAGGACAGAAATAAGAAAATTATTAATTTTCTCATACATATCATTTAATTAGCCCTACTATTAAATACTACTGCTTGCCTCTGTTAACCAGTCCTATTGTTTTGTTTAAATAATAGCACGAATGTAACAGAAAGTAAATGATACCAAAAAAACCATAATTTTATTTATTTTATTTTATTCTTTTGAGAGATAGACAGCACACATGTGAGTAGGGGAGGGGCAGAGGGAGAGAGAGAATCTCAAGCAATAACACATGTATACAGTTCTTTTTCAATGAGAGTGCCCTTCCTTACAAGACACAGAAAGAAACATAGAAATACAGAGGAAAAGGCAACATGGGAAGATGTTGGAGCGATGTGGCCACAGCCAACCATCGCCAGGAGTCACCAGAAGCTAGAAGAGGCAAGAAAGGATCCTCCTACAGAAACTTCCGAGGGAACATAGCCCTGCAATTTCTTTTCTTTTCCTTTCTTTTTCTCTTTTTTTTTTTCAAACATGCAAAAACATATTTGGTCAAATGTGCATCACACTATGTGGACCAGTAAGTGCAAAAGGCTAAAAGAAAATTAATTCCAGCGCACTTGGGTGGCTCAGTTGGTTAAGTGGCTGACTCTTGATTTTGGAACAGGTCATGATCTCAGGGTCAGACTTCTGTACTCCAGAACTATAAGGATCAATTTCTGTTATTTTAAGCCATCCACATTGTGGTAAATTGTTATGGCAGGTCTAGGAAAGCAATATACACATCTACCAAAAATTTGCAGGGATGGGGTCATAATGATATAATCACATTACTACCTGCTTTTTTGGATTCATCGTGAATTTGTTTTTATGTCCCTTAATCTAGGTGTCAGAACCTGGAATTAATTTTTTCTTTCTTTCTTTTTTATGTATGTATGTATTTTACAGAGAAAGAGAGAATGCAAACAGGAAGGGAAGGGCAAAGGGAGAAGGGAAAAAGAAAGGATCTTAAAAAGGGGCTCAATCTCAAGACCCTGGGATCATGACTTGAGCCAAAATAAAAAAAAAGTCACTTAAGCAACTGAGCCACTCACGCACCCCATACTTAATTTTGACCTAATATGTTTTTACCTGTTTGCAAAGGAAAAGTAAAGTTGGAAGGAAAGAGCACAGTAAAGATGAAAAGAAAACTATTATTTTAATAGGAGGAGGGGTACAAGTAGGGTGTGAACATTGATGTGTGTTCATGCATGTGTTGCACACCGCTGTGCTCAAATCACAGGTCATAATACAAATTGGAAATAAAGTGACTTCCTTGTTGCATAAATTTCTATATGGAACACACAGGTTCAGAGCCAACCATATTATTAGATATAATATCCTTATTTTATCTAGTAACAAGCTTTTTCAGATCTATTTTGTAGGTCCTTTAAGATTAGAAAAATGTTTTTACATACAGTAATTCCTACCTATGTTTTATAGAATGATGAGAAATCATATCTTTATTGGAAGTAATTTTGTATAAAAAAGTAACATGTGAAACAGACTTTGATGATCAACTGAAGGGGGTACTGTGGTCCTTTAACACATTTATAGACTTGGTTCATAAGTTTTTATTATACCCTTCCCTCTCCCTCTCCATTCCTTCTTTCTTTGCCTCTTTGTTTTCTTTTCTGTTTGCACCTTCAGATAATGCAGTGAAGTTATATGTGATGCTGTATTGACCTGGCTTGATGCGACTAATACTGTTTTGAAATTTTCTTCTAATTGTCCGGAGTACCAAGTAAAATTATCTCTGAACTCCATTGATAATTTCCTTTGTAGAAAAGTTACTAAAATAAAAAAACTAAGAAATAGAAAATTAATAATGGTATTATTAAAATAAAGGAGTATTTTTTAAGTTTTATTTAAATTTTAGTTAGTTAACATACAGTGTAGTATTAGTTTCAATGGTACAATTTAGTAATTCAACACTCTATACTTCACCTGGTGCTCATCACAAGTACACTCCTTAATCCCCATCTCCCATTCCTCCACTGATCTCCCTTCTGGTAACCACCAGTTTGTTCCCTATAGTTAAGATCTGCTTCTTTGCTAAGAGAATATTTTTTTTAATTAATTAATTTATTTATGAGAGAGAGAGAGAGAGAGAGAGAGAAAGAGGCAGAGACACACAGGAGGAGGGAGAAGCAGGCTCCATGCCGGGAGCCCGACGTGGGACTTGATCTCAGGACTCCAGGATCGCGCACTGGGCCAAAGGCAGGCGCTAAACCACTGAGCCACCCAGCCACCCTTCCACTTAGCGGAAATCTCCGCTAAGAATATTTCTAATAAAAATACAAAATTAGAATTTTAGTAAAGAAGTAATATCAATGGTTTTTTAAAGAGAATACTGCCTTTAGAATAAACCACCAAATTAAATCTATCTCTGATTCATGATTAAACAAAAATACAGATCAATTGAATTCAGATTTAACAAAATCAATCTCCTTGAAATTCTTCCTGCTTTTTGCATCTGTCACTGTTCTGCATCGTCCTGAAAATACAGAGGTTTAAGGTTCTTTTTTCTTTTCCTTAATTTTTCATTTTAAGTTGGCTTTACATCAAATGTGGGGCTTGAAACTCACAACCCTGAGATTAAGAGTTACATGCTCTATGGACTGAACCAGCCAGGCACCCCAGAAGTTTCAGTAACGGAAGCTTCTCTGCCTTGGGAGTCAAAAAAGCTGGGTTCTAAATGCTGTATAGACCAGGACCCCTCTTTTTGTGGCTGTGGCATTTGGGGATCTTGGTTAATAGGGAAAGAAACGGATACAAAGCCTGGATCACAGAAACCTAAGAGACTTCCGTGATGTGGTTTTTCTAGTCAGCATCATGGGGACAAGTTTTGATGGTCTCCAACCTTAGTCAAGTAAGCAGTTTGGCCCAGGCTATATGCCAGGCACACTTTCACCCACTGCAATATTTCCTCACCCTTTTCTAGTCTACATGACTCTTCCCTTGCCCTCCCTGCAGTGTGTCTCATTGCCACAACAACCCACATCTGAATAGCGGCCGCTTGAGCACTATTAGGAGAAACCACAAATGTAACTTTTACTGCCAACTCTGCTTTGGACACCTCCTCCCATATTCTTCTTGTGAGTTCTTGTCATCAATGCCCAGAGCAGAAATTTTTACAGTGGACCTGGGATTATTTCACACTTGGGAACCAAGACAGATTACACTAGGCATTTTATCCTTTGATTCCCCCCCCCCACCATACTCAGAGTCTAAGAGACATACAAAGTCCAAACATGTAAAGGTAAAGGCATGATCTTGTACAACAAAACAAGGTACAGGTTATCCTATTCAATAAAGAAGAAAATCAAGAAAAATGATAGGCTAAACCATGCCTAATGGTAAAGAACAGAGGAGCAAGTACTAACCAAGCATGTGCTGGTTCCATTAAGTCCAGATCATCACCTATTCTGGCTAAAGCCCTAAAGCTCCATAACAGTTATGCTTAACTTGAAACATGTCCTCCAACCTTGGGGTTCTACTCCATTTATGGGACTATGAGGGAGGCACCTTCAGTGTTTTGTATCTCACTTTTCTTAATCATGCAGCACAACTTGAGGGAGATTTTCTGGGGAACTAGAAATGATGTAGTAGCTCTGTCTTCTAGGATCTATTACTTCTAGAAACAGGCATCTGTCTTGGTGACCAGGAGCTGATCATCATGTATGTAGTATAGACCACCAAGAGTGGTCTGAGTTTTTAAAATCAGTTACTCCATTAATTCAACAAACATTGAATTAATACTTTCTAATTATCTGTAAATGCAATCTGTATAGCAGTCTGCAGAACGTGAGTACAGTGGTACCTTAAGTGAGCCCAGACTTTAGGGTCCAACTGGCCATGATTTCATTCTGGACTCATTCTGGACTAGAATTCTGGATGCTTCTCCTTGGGAATGTTGCTTCTGTGAACAATGTACTCTGAGTTCAGTTTCCTCATCTGAAAATAAATTGGAGATATTATAGCCTCTTTGTGTGATGGCTATGAAACTGCTATAAAAAAACTATAAAAATTAGAGCCAATATCAACAATTATGGATAGATGGATAAAAAAACTATAAAAATTAGAGCCAATATCAACAATTATGGATAGATGATAGATGATAGACAGATAGATAGATAGATAATATACATATATATGTCAGGGTTTTTTACTGTTAATTCTTGCATAAATCACATTTTATATTCATACAAAAAACAACTTGATGTTTTTTCTCTGACAAATTGTACATATATAAACAAATTTCCAATTGGATATGAACTTAAATTTGTGGAGGTGCTCCATGTCTTGTGACACTTAAATAAAAGAGATTCCAGTTTTTATCTTCACAAAACAATGGGAGTTAGGGTAGTGAGGGTGGACAGGACAGAACAAGGCCAGCTACTCTGGGCAGCCATCCGCAGTCTCTTCATCTTGAAGACCTCATTAGGGGCTCCTGGGATTCAGCTGCCCCAGAAGAAGTTGAGGGTTATATGGTGTGGGCTTCCTTTGTTTGTCTTGGTAAGTCCACAAGAAGTTCTTAAATACTGTTTGGAGAGGCCTCAGGGTCACCAGCTTCTACCGACCCCTCCCACCACCCTTTGAAGGTCCTCACCTCTGTGGGCCAGAGTTCATGGTACTCCCTCTACCCTAGTTACCACCACTCCAGCCCCCTCTGGAATTGATATATATATATATATATATATATATATATATATATATATATATATACCGAGAGAGAGAGAGAGAGAGTGTTTGTGTGTGTGTGTGTGTGTGGAAACATGACACCTGATAGATGAGCTTAAAAAGTAGAGGATATATGCATCATTTCTTCAAAAAGCTTTAAGTCTAGTACAGCAAACACACATAAATACTGGTAACATAAGATGAAAAATTTATTAATGATACATAAAAGCTAGAATAAGGATTCATAGTGTATAATTAACTCTCTGGAATCAGGGATGGATTTGCAGAGGAGATGATATTTGATGAGGGTTCCTAAAGAATTAGTAGTAATTTATCAGGCAAGCAGAAGGGGGAACTGCATTCCATGCAGAGCTAGCAGAATTTCTAAGAGTAAAGAGGCATGAAATAAGTAGACCATAGTTGCTTAAATATATGCAATTAAATTTCACAAGAAGATAAGTATATAGGGATAAGAGAATTTTCAAAACCATGAATCTAAATGGAATAAACTCAAGATACCTAGTGAAAAATGAGTATACTGAAACCTTAGTCATTGTAATATATATGTTTCTCGTACTAAAATGAGTGAATTCTGTTCCATGGTACTTGCCCCCCACTACCGTCAATCCTCCTCTAGATTGGCTCCCTGGGTTTCCCTCATTCAAAGAGAATGTACAAAGCAGGTCCTGAAGTGCCCAGAGATCCCATGCTCACCTCTCATCTCCTCCTCCTGAATCACTTTGGCATCAGGAGCTCCCTTTGAAGGCTGAGAGATTACTGGGCCCTGTACTAGAGGCTGCTGATTTCCGTTTTCTTAATTAGGTTTCCGAGTTCCTTGAGAAGTATAGCAAACTGAGGTGATTCATGCATGCCTTAGAAAATATGAAGGTGTGGAAGGCAGTAGAAATGGGAACTCCCTATTGTTTGTCTAATAAAACTGGAAGTCATTGAAAACCCCAGTGGCTTTACATTTCAACTTAACTTCTTCATGAATTATATGTAGATTTAAATTGTTCTTAATTATTCTGATAAAAAGATATGATTAAACATAAAAATTAAAATGAGAAATAGTGGAATAATTCTCTTTTCTCTTACTCAAGCTTATACTACATTAAAAAAAGGCCCAAACAAAAAAATAAACAAAAACACCCAACACTCTTCCAGAATTATAATAGGTATTTAGTGTTTTAATGGTTTTGCGGCTTCCAAAATGCTCTAGTGTATGTTATAAATTGTGGAAACATCATAAACTACTTGTCAGGAGTAATAAAGATGTGATAATCTTTTACATAAACAAGCTCAGAAAAATTTAAATTCAATTGAATTAAATTGAATCATGACAAATTTTTTAAGGTGATGAGAAACAGACTTTGGTGAGTAAAACATCCACCAAAATATATAGATATTATTTTGGACAATGAGCAAATCTTAAGGAATTGCATAAATATATTCAAAATGTCTAGAAGATTGGTGTGAATAATTAAATTAAATAGCATAAAAAGCCTAGCAAAATAATTTCTCTACTCCATTGTAGTTTTTATTTTCTAAATTTATAAAGGTTAGGGCTAACTGCTTCACATAGGAACAAGAACAAAAAGAATTGTAGTCTCCCATGAAATAATTCTCATAAGGCAGAATCAGATGGGACATTTGGTTCACTTAACCATGCAAGAGATGAGCAATGGATATTAAATCCTCCCCAAGAACTCAAAAGTTCCTGGACTTAAGCACGTGGTCACATCGTATATTTGACACAAGTATGTTTTTGAACAGGCAAGTTATAAACAAAATGCACATATGCCTTATTCATACAGGTTCCGTTTCTGGCTGAGGCCTGGATGTCATTGAGTCTTAGGGCACAGAGGTCAATTGGACTTTGCTTTTTGGGAGATAGGATTAGGCTTCCTGCTTGAGGGGAATCAACTGACTTCTCTGAATCAAGAAAATAGGGAATCTACAGCTTTTTTCATAGGTGATGGTCATAGGTACAGGAGATACTTCATGGGGAAGAAGAAGATCTGGCCAGAGTGGGAGAGAGGGAAGTCAAGGATTGTTATTGCCATGGTTCTAAGATCAACAGAGGGAATAGAGATTAGCTCTGGATTCCTGAATGTTGTGTTGCACTTGAACACAGAAAAGAATTGTATTGATAATCAAAATTAGCTGAAGCCCTGGAAGTACCTGTTTATAACAGGGTGTTCTTGCCAGAGTGTTCTTGCCAAGCCATCCTTGGGAATAGTTGCATTCCCAAGTGCATCACAAATGTAGGTATAAAGACCTGTAAGATATGAGGAATGTGGAAAGAAGGATGATGGTCTTCACTCAGGAACACTATATTAATTACCATGCATCTTGCCACTTGCACCTTGCCAATACAGGTCCCCTGGGGTATCAGGGCAGAATTTCTTGCTCTTGGCCACCAATGAAAGGCCATGTCAACTTTTAAAATAGGATTTGGCTATAGTTGTGCTTTCCAAATAAGTGAGTAAGTCAGATGAAACCAATGAGTGAAATGGACTTGTATTTTGAGATTTTAAAAACAAAATATTCAAGTGTACTGCTTAGCTTGTGCTGAAGGCACATGGTAAAAATCGTTGAAGGTGCCCATACCATAGAACAAATTATGGACAAAATTTCACTGTTAAGAAACCTTGAGTAGTATCCATTTTTTGTTCTATCAATAACAACTGTAATATATCCAAAGGGGTGTATTCAAGTGTGTATTGTTGGGAAAGACTCAATTGGACAAAACTCAATACCTTGTGGCATCCTACCCATCATCTAAATGGTACAGACAACAGAGGTAACAACTTTCTTCTAGGGTAATGATAGCCAAAGGAGACAGGATCAAAGTTATCAGAATTAATTCAGAAAATACTTGTCAGTATAAAAATTCTTATTCCTCTATAGATCTTTTTACCCTAATGAATTTTAAAACATCCTGTTTCCTGACTTAAATGGATTTTTTGGAATGATTTATTTACTAAAAGTGCATCAGTTAAATATGTGTACAGGTATGTGACTATGTACCCACCTACCCAAAATCTCCAGTATTAAATATCTATATGAAGTGTTAGAAATTTTAGAAAGCAGAAAAAGAAATACTTTTTCTTTGTTAAAAGTCAATACTCCATACTTCAGTTTTTATCTTCTTTTCCCTTTTTAGATAAATCCTTTCTCATTATTCATTCAATTGTTCTTTCCAGCACTCCATTCACACAAGCAACTTGGGAATTATTCTTCTCTTGAAAGGCCCAAAACGATAATTCCAAAGCACAATCTCTAAAATCAGAGTATGCAGTTGGCACCCTCATTGCTTGATCAAAATAAAAACATATTTGAAACAGTATGGAGGTCAAAGTACATTCCCCATGTTGCTGATCCACAGCAGATGAGCACACAGATCTGACAGTCAGGTGTGGTAAAGGCTAGCTCTTCAGGCCCCAGGTGTAATACAACCACAAAAAGAAAGTATTCTTATCAGTAGTGGAAAACAAATAGATTAGTTAGGGCTTATTTGTGCATGAAAGTCAAATATGGTATTAAAGAGAATTAATATTACACACAATTAATGGAAAGGCACATTAATGAAACAGAGCACATAGCTAGTCACAATGAGGTGGTTTAAGACAATAAATATTGAGACCAAGTAACTATATTTTACTCAGGATTGGAGATAAAATCGGTTCCAGGCCCTCCTGTAGCAGTACAAAAGGAAATTATGTTTCTGAAGAACTAATATTATGTCATTATTTGCCCACTTAGATTCTTTCAGGAACCACTTGAATTATTGCTTTTTGGGACACAGAGAAATAAAGATAAACTTCCAAGAGAATTGTATGGTTTTCTGTTGAGAAATATGGTGGAGTCTATGGAACATGATCAGTCAATAGTCACTCCTGAATCTGATTTTTAAAAACAAAAAGGTTTTATTTCAATTCTGAAATTAGCATTCTTGCAACATATAGACTTTGTATTAAGAAAATAATTACTGTAAAGATAAAACAAGTCAAGACAAACATTTGATCTATAAGGAAATATCAGGAGAGCTCGGGCAATATCAGGGTCTGGATCTGACATTTGAAACCTCCCATGTGTATGTAGAACTAAGACCTTTCAGGCTCATTTTTCCTAGTTAATTTTCTCCAACCTCTATACTTTTTATTTCTGATCATAGCAAGAGGCAGATGCCAAATCTTATAAGAAAGGCTGTTCACAGAGTATTTCTAGCCTGTCTGAAAATAGGAAGTACTAGAAATTTCATAAGGAAGTCAGTTCTTCTTAGCTTTCTGATTCAATTTTTGCAGACCAAAGTGATTTACATAATTAAAGCCTGTGATAAAACAATAAAATTATAATTATTAGCAAAGGTAGTGCTAATCAATGTAAGAAGGCAGCAGAATGTAATGAAAGACCACTGGACCATGGATCAAGGAGCCAAGAATTTCTTTTAAGTCTGAAATTTGCTGTGTTATCTTGGACAAATCATTTAACTTCTTTTTAGTCTCAGGTTTGCAATTTTTAAGGTGAGGAGCTTAGACTAAACCAGTGGTTCATATATTTAACTGCATAATTGTTTATTCCAAATACATATTATGTGTACATCAAACAGTAAGAACAGATGAAAGCGGAAGCACTCTTCTTGAAGAGAGGACAGTTGTCACATAATATGTGTTCAATAAGTACTTTTTGAGTGATTGACTCTCAAACTCCTTTAAGAGGCAAGTGGGGAACTCCATAAGGTATCTTGGCTAAATTATTTATGAAAATTTGAATAAAGAGTTAAGGCCTTTCTGAAACAGAAATATCCAAAGAGGAAGAGACAGAGACCTTGGGGAGATAATTGCTAAAATAGAGTAGGTGTATGATCTTTCTTTGATACCGGGAAGGTTGCAGCCATTAGCATGCCTTTTTTTAGTCACACTGGAAAAAAATGACCGGTTGCTGTCTAAGACTTTATTCAAACCACACATGCAAGAGATACCCGCTGAAAACCTACCTTTTGCTCCCAGTTTTACTAGGTGCTGTGAGAAAATCTAAAGGAAAGAGTTGAAATGTGAAGAATTTTGTTTTCTTCTTAGTTTTAGCTAAGTCAAGGCTCACTCCTTCAGTAGGCCATAAAGGCAACCCTGATCCAAAGAACACAGCTGGGAATTTGTACAAAGAGAGAAAGAAAGGCCTTTCGACAAATATCGAGTCCAGTTCGGCTATTAATATTATTAATTTAATGCATCACCATGTTTCTTTATATAGATCAAGTGAAAGACTTTTTAGAGAAAAAAAAATGTATGCCCACATCTGATCATTACTCTCTCATGTCATCTTATTAAAAGTCATATGGACCATGAACTACTGGGTGGAAGGACAAAGAGTTGAATAGGAGCTAACTTGGGTGTATCAAAAATATACACAGACCACAAACAGGACAGGACTTTTTTGTTCTTTATTTACACATCATTCTAGCAAAGTATGTAGTATTGTACATGAATGGATGACATATTATAATCTTTAAATTTACAATGTTATTAATGTATTGTTTTGATATTCTTCATAAATAATTATGGGACCCTCATAATTTCATATGAAGAAATCTGGGAAATAAAATTAGCATTTGCTGGAAAAAAGAGACGTACATGGAGAATAAACATTGGAAAAAAATTAGAGCATATTCACTGGCAAAGCTCATGACAAGGAGGTAGTTGACATCATACTCTGTCAATCACCTGCATCAACAACAACAAAAAAAATCACCTGCATCAGGGAGAGAGAAAACATGCTTGCCTCAGGTATAGCCCAACATAAATCCAAGAGGCAGTTAGTAAACATGCTCACTAATTGTAAGGATTAATCCCCACTTTATCTGAAACCCAATCAGCCTGCTCATGTCCTGAAGATGAACTAAATTGTGTTTTTTAGTCACACTGGAAAAAAATAACAGGTTGCTGTCTAAGACTTTATCCAAACCACACATGCAAGAAATACCTATTGAAGACCCACATTTTGCTCCCAGTTTTATTAGGTGCAGAGAGAAAATCTAAGGGAAAGAGTTGAAATGTGAAGAATTTTCTTTTCTTTTTTACAAATATATGTTTGATATAAAATTCTACATCACAAATAAGTATCTGGCTCCTTGAAGATATTGGTTGGTCTCATTATGTAGGAGAATGGCAAGTACTGATGCAGGGATGTAGGAATTGCTGTTAAAAATCCAAAGACAATGTACACCTTCTTCTGATCATGTAGTTCAAAATAGTGAGAAAGTATTGAACTGCATGGTGGCGGGATGCCAAAAGAACACACAGAAGCATTATGCCAGAGAGAGGGGGAGTGATCCTTCGCTAGGGAACTTTAGGGTCCCCGGGAGGGACAAAATGTGCTCGTGAGTATTGGGTACACCTCAGTGATAACAGGTGATGAGTAGTGGGCCTGGTGAAGCCCCCAAAACAATCCCACTCCTCTTCTGGATAAAGGATGTATTAACAGAGTTTCTGTCTTCTGACTTAGGATGGATTTAAAGCTTTGTTAAGGCTTGCTGGGAGACTATGCACTATTTCAAATGACTAAAATCCTGCAGATTTCAACATTACAGTTTTATGGGCAGCAACACGGTAACATCAATGGTGACATGTGAGACCCTGGTTTCTCAGCTGGCTCCTTGACTGACCAGTGAGTGAGTTCCACAAATAATTAAATCTTTCTGAGCCTCAGTTTTTCTGTGTAGTAAAAAGATCAAAACACCGTAGGGGTCTGAACTTTTTTTTTTTTAAGATTTTATTTATTTATTCATGACAGACAGAGAGAGAGGCAGAGACACAGGCAGAGGGAGAGGCAGGCTCCATGCAGGAGCCTAATGCGGGACTTGATCCCGGGACTCCAGGATCACGCCCTGGGCCGAAGGCAGATGCTCAACCCTGAGCCACCCAGGGATCCCTCTTCCCTTTACTCTTGTATTTTATTCTAACACAGATTATTTTATGATTTTGAGCCTGTTGTGCTGGGTTGAGATGATTGAGAAGTAATGCTGAAGATAAAAGCAAAGCAAAGAGCCCAGGTGAGAGATTTATTATTTCATTTTTTTGGATGGATTATTTGGATATTTCAGGACAAGAGAAAATTCCTTCTTTATGTTTGCTATAAATGAGATAGTTCTTGAGCTATAGACTTTCTTCCTGGTTCATAAACCTCTTGGATGGCAGTCAGAAGAGGTGATCAGTGAGGATTTGGGGATGACACCAAAGACAGGAGGACAGCTTGAAGAGGAACATTTCATGTTTGAGCAGCGGTTCATATTTTGTATTTGCAGAAAGCACTACTCAAAAAGTTAAATCTGAACAACGCTATAAAGAAGGGCCCCTTCAGTGTTGGATGCTGAGTATAAATTCCCAAGTCAGCCTTGTCTGATGCCAGCTCCCTCGGAAGGGCATTTTGACTCATGCAGGAAACAGATACTCATTAGGAAGACTAAAACTATCTTTATGTATTAATTGTGTTTTCTTATTTTATTTGACTTGGCCTAGGTTATGGACTGAATGTTGTGTTCCTTCAAAATTCATGTGTTGAAGCCCACATCTCCAGTGTGATATTTGGAGGCAGAGTCTTGGGAGGTAATTAGGGGAGGTCATGAGAGTGGGGTCATGGTTTGATAGGATTAGTGCCCTTATAAGAAGAGACTCCAGAGAGCATTCATTATCTCTCTCTTTCCCTCTATCTTCACCCCCCTCATGTCCCCTTACCCTCACTCCCCACCCCCTCACTTTCTCCTTGCATAGCACTGAAGAAAAGTCAGGTAAGGGCACAGCAAGAAGGCCACAGTCTACAAGCCCGAAGAGAGCCCTCACAAGAATTGAATCAGCTGGCACCTTGGTCTTGGACTTCCCAGCCACGAGAACTGTAGAAAATAAATATTTCTGCTGTTTAAGCTATTAATCTGTGGTATTTTGTTATAGAAACTTAGGAAAATGAATACAGCCTATCTACTTTGAGAGTTATAGTACTAGAAAATCTCACTTTCTAAAATGTATGCTACACAATTTGAATGGTTCTATTTCTTGGAAATGTATAACCACCAGCTATATGACATCCATTATATTCAAAGTCTTTAACCTGATATGATCTGATCACAAATGATTTTCTAGCCCCATTTCTCCCTCCCTCCCCTCTGTGTTCCAGGCATCCCAGACTGCTCCCTCTCCCAGTTCTTCAGTGTGTCCACCTTCTTCCTCTGTTCTCCATCAAGCAGTGCCTTTCTCTTTTATCTGGCAATGCCAAGCCTATCACCTTGCAAATGCTCCTTCCTTTATAAAGCCCTTCCTTATACCCTTTTCCACTCTAAAGTAGACCCTACCCAAAGGTAAAATGGTAGGAGAGGGGGAGGTGCCTGGATGGTTCAGTCATTTAGTCGTCTGCCTTCAGCTCAGATCATGAGTCCAGCGTCCTGGGATTGAGCCCCCTTCCCCCCAGTTGGGCTCTCTCTCTCTCTCTCTCTAATAAGTAAATAAAATATTTTTTAAAATATCAGAAGGGAATTGATTTTGGAGTTTGCATCTGCACTCCACATTTCCTAGTCTAATGTTGCATGATGATAAGTTCGTCTTTGTGAAAAAAAGCTTATGTAGCTTGATAAAAGGTTGAATAACGTGCATTCTTTGTGCTGAGCACAGTATCTGGCAATTAGCAGTGGCTCAAAAAAGAGATACAATTCCTTTCTTTGCTTTTTGGCTCCCTGAAGTCTTACCTTGAAAAAACATAGTTCAAATGCCTGCTTTTCACTTCCTAAACTCTGTCCTAGAAGAATGCCAGTGTGCAAAGAGTAAGTAGCAGCATCTGTGATATTCAACTCCTCTTTCTCCACTCTCACCGCCACCTGCCAAAAGCAAACAAAACAAAACAAAAAATCAAAACGGAAAAACTAGACAAACTAAGGAAATCTCCTGCTGGACAAATATTGTCCCTGAACTAAGAGACAGAAAGGAAAGTAGCAGTTGGAGATAAACACTTGAGGAGGGCTATCAGCAGAACAGGGCAGGGTGTCTTGACTAGGTCATGTGTCCCCAGTGTAATAAGGGAGCAGAGAATCAGAAGCTAATTGGCAGAACAAGAAAAATGAAGCAAACACGGAAAGAGAAGCTGAGAAGCTGAGACAGGAGAGGCATAGAGACTGGTCCCTAAAGCCAACTTGGTATCTGTTCTTCACTCATCCATTTATTTATCCAATTATTCTACAAATATTTACTAAGAGCTTGCCATGGATAAGTCTAAAGGGGAAAGAGAAAATAAACTAACATAAAGGCATATACAAGTCGAGGTGTTGATAAGTGCTATGAGCAAAGATAAAGTAGGGTAAAGCAGATAGGTATAAGGAATAAGGATAAGTGTTTTTTTACAGCAGGTTTCAAGGAAGGCATCTATGGCAGGTCACACTGAGCAGAAGTCTGAATGGGGAAGTAGCAAGCTGTGTTACCTGGGAAGAAACATCCCCCTGCTTTGATGCTTTGAGGCAAGAGTGCATCCAGCATACTGGCATTACAGCCAGGAGGAGGATGAGGCTGGGAGGGAGGAAGACCTGGAGTCAAAGAGGAAAGAGAGGCCACGTGGGGGACTGATAGACAGGCTTCCTGTATCCTCAGAATCTGTTTTGCTTTTTTCCCTTGACCCTGGGGTTCTTGTAAAACCAGTCGGCTTCCTTCAAAAGAAGACTTTCTTGCTTTAATTGAACAGATTTGAGTGGGGTTTGGATCCTTAAAACAAAAGATATTTCTATGGAAATATATGTTTCTTTAAGTATTTTTCAGTTTCTATTGTCCTATGATTTAGTCTCAGTCTTTTTGTGACTTCATATCCCTCAGGTATATATTGACAAGTGCTTCTTAGCTTTGATTTATTTTGTTTTCCCCTCTGGATAGGACAGCAAGCCTAGATGGGGCTGGAGGTGGTTGCCTCCTATTCACTGGGGAGTGAAGCTCTGATAAAACCCCAATTGTTTAGGCTCTGCTGAAGGTTTCTCCTGAGAGCAAGCCTTTCCAAGAATAAAAGATTCTGGCATATTTCGAAGCAATTCCCTTCTTCTTTCCCTTTCCAGAAGCATGAGGGGATTTTTCTCTAGTCTTAACTATGGTAAGCTGGTAGAGCTTCTGGAGATAAAACTCAAAAAAGTGTGGGGGTGTCTTATGACTGGTCCCCCCAGAATTCTGCACTCTTACTTGGAGCCCCCAGCAATCCCTCAGTGATAGCTTAGATTTCCTATCCTGGAACTGGTTCCTGATGGTTTCTCCTCCTGAGCTTCCATGCCACTAAGTTGTGATTCTCTGCATTGCTAGTCTGTCTCTAGGCACACAGAACAGCAGTATGTCCTGTGACCTCAGTTATCTGGTGGATCTAAGAAAAGTGGTTGATTTCCAGTTTCTCCCACTTTGGAGATCATATATATCAGCCTTGCGTGTCCCTTCTAAACATAATATTGATGGGCGCAATGAATAAGTAAAATCTATATAACATTTTTTCGGTTCATACATTTACTTACTTTAGCTTGTGTACGTAGAGAAGAGAATGGCAGAGAATCAAAAGGCAAGAATTAAATAAATAAAAATAAAAAGTCCAAAGGACAGGTTTGTGATTTCATCTCCTAGATGCCTCCTTTGACATTTTTCAAAGCTCAAGTGTGTATGTTTGATATATACACATTTGCTGCTCTCTTCAAGAGACCTTCAAAACTCTTCTCTAAAAGAAGGTGAGAATGTCAAAGAAAACTGGAGGAAAGTGACAACTGAGTTTAGAGTAATAATTAAAAATTAAATCCCTGTGTCAATATTAGATAAAGTGTTTTACAGGGTGATATTTTGAGTAATTAAATATATAAGTTAGAATTTGGGATTTTGAATGGAAAGAGGAGTAAACCAAGTGAGCAAAATAAGTCAGCATTTACAGAAATCCCTTAGGGTATCCCCTTCCAAAGGTTAAAAAATCTTAAAGATCAAAGAGAAAAGTTAATTAGATTTATTCCCCAAATGGACATTATTATTTCTTTTTCTCCTTTCTTAAACTCTAACTTAGTAGTTAGTGTTGCCTTTGGGTGAGGATAAGTTATTTTCTTTTACCAAAAAGTGTAAGAAGTTTAAAAAAATAACGCTAGTTTCCCACTAGTCCTAATCAGGCAGATTTTATTTTCCCTATCCCAATCTTCAGCTTGTTCTTTCTTTCACTCAGCTTCTCCTCCTTCTTCTTAACTTTTCTTACCTCTTTTCTTTCAAACAAGCCAGCCACAGCTTGCCAGCTATTATCACCTTCTGAGACGATCCTTGGTAAAAATGGTCTGAATCTTGGTAACCCAATAAGAATTCTCAGGGTGTTCTTGGGCCACTGTCCTTACCCATTAAGCCATCTGATTAGCAAGGCCATACTCAAGCACATGCTGGGCTCTCGGAAAAATAGATCTTTACGGTGTGGTATAATTAAGAGAGAACAGAACTTGGAGTCAGAAAACCTATGTTTGAATCCTTTCTCTATGACCTTACCAGTTATGTGACCTGATAAAATCACAATCCCAGTGAGCTTCATCTTCTTCCCCTGAAAACTGGATATTAATGACATCTAAAGCAGTGGGGACTTTGAAGACTAAATGAGAGAATACAGAGCTTTTGTATGAGACACTTTTGTGCACCTAGGTAATAATGTATGTATCATTGAAACCTCAGGCTCTTAATGGGCCCCACCACCCAAATTGCTACTCTTCATTTCCAGTTTGAGAAGCAGAAGAATATTAATAATAACAACAACAACAATATCATTGATAACAATGGTGGCTACTACTGCTTTTTAAGAGCTCACTTGTCATCATGTGTCATACCCTATATTTTGCACATATTATTTCAGTAAATCCTCAGAACCCACTGAGGTAAAAGCTGAGGCACAGAAAAGTTTGGATCGCAGAGCCAAGGCATTGTCAAGCTGAGATTTGAACCCGTATCTTCTCTGACTCTAAAGCCTGTGCTCTAATAACTATGTAACCTGTTTCCTGACAGCCATTCTGTTTTCTCCCTCTGAAATCTACTTCTGTTTTTGACAGGAGAGTTTCATCCAACCTTACTCATGCAGAGAGGAGACTGGGAGGCTTCTATAAAGAACAATAACTAAAGGACACTCCTGTGCTGAGGAGGTGTTGCTGTCTCCTTAGACAGAGAGGAGGTAATCATTAGTAGTAGCATTGTATTTTTTCTGTTGGAATCATGGGTCTTATCTTTAGCTATCCCTCCTGAGACGCTAAAGTCAGGTGTGCCAAACTGGTAGTTGTCATTTTTGGTCTTGCTAGCACATGCTCCACTACCATTTCTTCTAATTATGGCATCCCTTTCTGCTTTCAGAGTTCCTTCTCATTCCTTGAGGTTCTGATGGAGCTATCAGATACAGTGTTCCAATCTCAGCCTCCATCTGAAAAGTGTACATGTGACCCACGCGGATATGCAACAGGAGCCCATACTTTTGCAGCAGTTATGAATCCATGGCTGGGCTCCTGACCAATCAGAGTCCATTCTCAGGAATGACATCTGGACCGAGAAGAAATGAAGTCTAAAAGATACTGAAGGGAGATGTTGAAAAGTTGTAAATTTGAGGTTGTCCTGTCTTCTACCCTGCCAAAATAGAGTAAGCACATTTTCTGTAGGGGAGACTCAGAAGACATTATGGGAAAGAAAGAGACAGAAAGAAAGAAACTGACAATGTTTGAGTTTTTAGAATCAGCCTTGCCTCAGGCCAAGATCCACCTCTGGGTTTCCTGGTAACCCAAATCAACAAATTTCCTTTTTTTGTGGTTGAGGGTCTATCTCTTGCAATCAAAAGAATCTTGGTCTTGGGGCACCTGGGTGGCTCAGGGTGGCTCAGTCTGTTAAACGTCTGACTTCAGCTCAGGTCATGAGTTCAAGGTACTGGGATCAAGCCCCGCATCAGACTCCCTACTCAGCTCCCAAGTCAGCTTGTCCGTCTGCCCTCCTGCAGCTTGTGCTCTCTCTCTTTCTCCCTCTCAAATAAATAAATAAAATCACTGAAAAAAAATAACCTTGATCTGGATAACTTAACATAGTGAAGAAAGCTGGAAAGTCTAGTAATAAAGGTGGAAATATATCAATAGATTAAGAATGTACAAATTATGAAAGCAACCCAAATGTCCATCAATAGATGAATGAATGAAGAAGTAGTACATGTATACAATGGGATATTATTCAACAAAAAAGAATTAAGTCTTACTATTTGCAACAACATGGGTGGAAGTAGAGTGTATTATGCTAAGCAAAATAAGTCAGAAAAAGACATATACCATATGATCTCACACATATGTGGAATTTAAGAAACAAAACAATAGAAAAAAAAACAATAGAAAAAGAGAGAGAGAGAGAGACAAAGAAACAGATTCTTAATTATAGAGAACAATGGTTACCAGAGGGGAGGTGAGTGGGGGGATGGTTGAAATAGTTGATGAGGATCAAGGAGTGCACTTGCTGTAATGTATGGAATTGTTGAATCACTATATTGTGCACCTGAAATTAATATAACACCATGTGTTAACTATACTAGGATTAAAATTAAAAACTTAATTAAGAAAGAAGAATATACAAATTATAAGACTTTTCCACTCCAAGACAAAACACAGATTTGTGTTGTAAAGAAGAGACTATATTTTCTCCCTGGACTTCTGTAATTGCTACTTAAAAAAAAAAAATCAGCCATAGCTATAGGAGAAAAATACTCAAGTGACAAAATATTTTAATATGCTAACCATTCAGATATAGATAAAGAATCTCTGTGTATTTATTCTTATCACTAGCCTGAGGCTTATGGAGAAATCCTGTTTGAGAGGTATTTCTTATTCTCCCCAGACCCCAAACCAAAGCCATAGCATAAAGCTTACAGATTGTTTTAGAAAGTTATTTAGTAGTGATGGTGGGGGTTATGAGGACAAGTCTCAAAACTCTGAAGGTGAGTTTTGAGCTCATTTAAAGTACAATCCAAACAGCAGCTTAGTGAATCACATCAAATTAACAACATGAGGTAACACAAGACCAATTTCTACATTTTTATTTTTTTTCTTCTTCTCCCATGGTGAGATGCCATTAAAGAATGCTGTTAAAGCCTAATGTTGTAGATCTTGATGCTTTGGCCAGGTAAGACAGCAAGTCATGGGAGATTCTACTTTTTCTGAGAAAAATAGTGACTACTGAATAGATTAAAGAAGCCAACTCACACCATCATCTTCAGGCTTTTGGACTCACTGAATATATTTGAGATTTAGGTAAGCATATAAAAATTCCAGACTTCCATTTTGAGTTTTTACCACTAACTGTATTTTCTGTTCTCAAGGGCATCTTTGCTGACTTAGGCAGTTACAGTGGGAGGGTCCATGAACTTGGTCAAAAGACGACTAGCTCTGTGATGGTCACCTCTTTGATCTTCACTCACTTCATTGATAAAATTATAAGCCACTTATACAGTTTCACTAACCTAACTTTCTGCTAATACAAGTATCAATACTTATCCCAAAGAATGGCACTTTGTATTCCTCTCACTTGTATAAAATCAGCTCATTCTTCATTAACATTTCAGCATAGTTCTGGCATTTAATAAACATGAGTGGTTGTTTTCTTGCCCTAAGTGATCATGACAGTCTAGTTGATTTGTGTTCATAAAATGTAAGAAATATACTTTTCCACCACCATTCCAAGGAGAGATGCTGACATGTAATTTATTGATTTGACTTATGACAAAACACATGAAAAAAACAGTAGACTCAAGCATATTTAAGTGCATTTATAAACGCTCAGTGAAATTTGATTGAAATGTGTGGCTTTCTGCATGCTAATATTTTAGTAAACACTATTATATATACAGATATTGGTTTCCAAAGTTAGACAGTCTGCCCTAATATTTTAAAATCATGAGTAGAAGAGGATGCCGACATATTCTACATAATTTTTCCCATGACCTTTAAGCTGCTGAAGAAAGATAAGAATTTCCTTGAAATCACAACCAGAAAGGGAAAGATAGATAATAAAAAACTGATTAACGCAACTCATCTGTCAACTCTTCAGTTCTGGCAAAATCCTGATCAGTTAAAACACCCTGAAAGACTATGGATTTGGTGATCTTATTGATTTTTACACAGTGCACACAAAATTGTTCATGTGAATGAGAATTTTCCACATCTTAATTAATTTATGTTTACTTGTATAAGTTGCACATATAGTAAATCATTTATGTCTCATGGCATTGGATGATGGAAAAACTATTGTTATTCTCATTATACAGTTTAACTTAACTTCTGAAGGAGAAGTGTATTTCAAAAGTCATAAGTTCCAAGGCACTTGGAGTTGGATAATGAACCCAGATCACAAAGCTCTGGCATCATATTTGTGACCTTGAAGCCACAGTGCCTCTCACCATGAGGAGGAGAACTCAGACAGATTTTGGAGGATCATAGTTTGTAGCTTGTATATGAATATTTTTAAATGGTTTCCACTGAGTGCTGTATAAAGGGAAATACCAGAGAATTTTTGCTTTCTCCTAAGATGTCCCTGGTGTATAGGAAGAATATTGAGGCTGTATGCAGAGGAGGTTACAGCAGGGAAGATTTGAGCTGCCTGGCTAAGGGATAGTGGGCTCAAATAGAGTATTCTAGTGACACAGGAGAATCCTGGTAGGTAGGAGTGTATGATCTTAAATGTCAGTGAATGTAGGTCAGGGGCATATATGTCTAGAGCCTAGAGATTATGCAAGAAATTGTGTCCTGTTGGTCAGTCAAGATGATGGAGAGCAAGCTAGTGGGAAGTAGATGTTACCTATTCATCTGCAAAAAGCCAGAGATATTCTTCACCAATTGAGATCTAGAAGCAGTCATCACCCTCTGCCCTGGGGGGACAGTTTGGGCAAGATGTCCAATAACCAGATCTCAGGGCACCAAACAAGGTGATGGCCATGCCTGTGGAGGGACTGGTGGATAAATTGAGGTGTCAAGCTATAGGAAGTCTAAATGCTGATGGGACAAGGGGATCTAAAGTCATGTGGTGTGGAGGCTTGGATTTCCCTCAAATTTCACATGTATCCTTCTGGGCAGTTTAACCGGTGTCACCAGGGAGCCAATAACCATTAATAAATCGTTAGATGCAAAAAAAAAAAAAAAAAAAAAAAAAAAAAAAGAAGCCCTGGAATGCAGCCATTGAACCAGATCTACTAAAACATTGTTTGCAACTTCTCTGATGCTCCAGATGTGAGGCTAATGTATAACTGTGGATTCAATAAGTAGAAATCACAATAAAGTGAACTGAAAATGGGGAACAGAAAACCTGAGTATATCCTACTTTATAGTCCTGAGCCTCAGGAAGGATGGAGAGAGCACAGCTGGACATGAGGGCTACCAGAGATGGTGTGACTTTTCCTCTCTTTTGTCTTCTTTTTTGAAGAAAGCAGAATCAAAAATAGCAACAAGCTCAGCAAACAGCATCCACAGCTGCTAAGGAAAGAACAGCCTTAATTCAAATGCACTGTAGAAAGGACAGCTGCTCACATTGGTCTTTTCAGCCTTCTTCGTGCACATATTTAGCAACAGAGTCAGTGGCAGTGTCTTTGAATATAAAAGACACTGATAGATATCTGGGATAGCTCCAATTCAGTAATAGTTTTCTTAAGGAGAACTTACCAAGTCCTTTTCTGTTATGCCCGAACTCTATTCTCTCTAGTTGTCCCAGTTTTTTTGTCTTAATGCAGACTATCTCAGCCTTTAAAATAGAAAGAGGTGGGGCTGTTAAAATATAGGGATCTCAGCACATTAAAAGTTGAGGTCTTGGGGGGTGACTGGGTGGCTCAGTTGGTTAAGCTGGCATCTCTTGGTTTCAGCTCAGATCATGATCTCAGAGTCAAGAGATTGAACACCTTGTCGGGCTCCATGCTCAGTGAAGTGTCTGTTTGAGATTCTTTCCTTCTCCCTCTGCCCCTCCCCCTTCTTAAGTACTCTCTTTCCCTCTCTCTCTCTCTCTCTCTCTGTCTGTCATAATTGAATGAATGAATGAATAAATAAATAAATAATCTTTTTTTAAAAGTTGAGGTCTTGGCTGATTCAGTTTTTTGACTGCACCATATAGATGGATACTGGGATGTTTTGTGTTTTTCCTTAGAGTTCATATTCTCTTCTTTAAATGTGAGAAATGCACTTTCCAACTTATCAACTGACACATCTTAACTGTGAAATGTGGTAATAGAGTGATGAGGCCCCCACCCAGTCATGATTTGACAAATGGAGTCAGCAAACAGGCATTTAGTGTCATCAAATTGTACAATCTATAGTGTTAGAGCATCTGCAGAGTACCACATAATGAAGATACTTTCCCCCAAGAAAGGTATTTATACTCAGACATTGACATAACTGGTGCATAAATAATTTGTAATAGAATGCAGCATTTGTAATAGAATGTAATAGATTAAGCACACACACATGGACCTGCAAATATTCTAAGGGGACATTAGGAGGGAGAGTTTACATCCAGAAGAAATCATGAAGTGGACCTCAAAGAATTAGCATGGTTTTGACAGAAGAAGGTCAGAGGATAGCATGGGGGAGGACTAAATTTGAGAAACCATGAAGTCATCTAGTTTGGATATAAAAGGAAAAGCCCAAAGGGAAGGTTGAGCCCTATATAAAGGGATTTGGATTGTAGTGTGAAGGCTTTTGAGTCAGAAAGCAACATAGTTGAAACTACAGCTTAAGAAAATATCCAACATACTCAGATATTTTACTTTTTATTATTGTTGCCCTGGGAACACAGAAAGACCAGTGATAAGAAAGGATAAAATAGAATAAGTGCTTTGCATTTTGTTGTATTGCTCAAACTCATCTCCCTTTTTAGTCTGGAAATATGAGATTACTTCTCATAATCTGGTAGTAAAAGGATGGCAATAAATTTTGAATTAAAATCTCTCTTCTAGAATACTATAAACATATCAACAAGAAAAAAGAATCATGATTCCATAGGCTGTCCTGATCACAATAATTAATACAACTAATTTTGACAAAAGTTGGGCAAGTGTTCATTATCTTGCTCTTTGTCCTTGGGCATCAGATCTTGGTCCAATCCCAACACCAACTGCACTCTTCCCTGGCCACCATCAAATCCCCACCACATTCCATATGTTCCTTCCTGGCCTCTTTCTTGAGTAGTTTGTCTATTGGAGTTTGACACCTAAAAATATCTTTAGCAGGATGAGAAGCCCTTCACTAGCCTTTGCATCTGTCTTCCTTCTTCCTAATCTATTTTAGGAAATATGGGCTTTAAATGTGGTTGTCGAGGTAAACATTGCTCATTAGGGAAGAAAATCTTGAAGGATTTGGGAACTGATTAGCAATTTGATATGGGAGGGGAACCAAGAAAATAGCCCCAGAAACTTCTCACATACCTGTGCGACTATCACAGCAACAGTACAGGAATTAAGGACAAAACAGGACTCATGCCACTAGAGCAGGTATTAAAAGATATGAACATTAACTCTAAGGGATGAGTGTGAACCTCACTATCACCACAATATCCTGTTTTGCCAGTCAAAGCTTTATCCTTTTTAACCAGCCTGCTCTTTTCCCTATACTTAGGTAGCTTCTTCAGAAACAGGCCAATGCCCTGTTTCTTAAAAAAGGAAAAAAGTAGATGACATAAATATAAAGCATTACAAAGAGTTTCTTTAAATAAGGAAATGAAAAGAATGATGGTGTCTGTGAGTAAAATGCTCATTTCCTTAATATGACAGACTTATCAGCACTTAACCTTTGGTCTTTCAAAGGATCCAAATGGTCCTAAGAACAGAGACATGCAGAGGTTCAGATGAGCTCTTTCCCAGTCACTGCTTCCTGTACTTTTAGCACCACCTGCATACACTTGAATTTCATACTCAGTCACACTGTGTCCAGGTCTTTTGCCTCCTGGGAATTAAGAATGATTTCAGTACAAAAGTTAGTTCCACACTTTTATCAATAATAGAGGTAACTGAGAGGTTTTTTTCTTGAATTTCAGGCGTTTCAGTGTTCATAATGAACTTTCTGACAAGTAAATCAATATAAAAATAAGATTTGTTAGCACTTTAGCTGAGAAGCATCAGAAAAACAAGTTAAACTCAGGTAATAAGCTATAAAATCCATGAGTCCTATGCTGATACATGTTCACCTAAGAGAGGGGCAGGCTCTTGGTACATGGATGTGAGGGGGAGGCTCTTTTTGCCCAATTGTAAAGCCAGGTCCCTCCTACAGGAGTCAGTCTCCTTCCTTCTCAAGTAGGTAGCTGTGCTTTTTTAAAGTTGGTCACTTGTGCCAGAGAAGAGCCACCTGACAGATAGGTACAGTGCTCAGAAAGGAGTGATAGAGGATGCTTATTTTTTTCAGGGATGTTTTGATTTTTAAAAATGTCCATTGTGAGTAACAATTGTTCCAAAATGATAAATCTTTTATCTTAGAGCTCCAAGCACCCGGTTCTTGGTGTTGAACGGGGTGGTAAGTAAGGAAGTGGGCTTTTCCATGAGCCCATAAATCATTCTGCCTCAGTCTGCTATTATGCCCAGCTTGATTAGGATCCACTGATATTGTGGGTTTGTGTGTGTGTGTGTGTGTGTGTGTGTGTGTGTGTTTGAGAGAGAGAGAAAGAGAGAGCATGAGCAGAAGAAGGGGCAGAGGAAGAGGGAGAGAGAATCCCAAGCAGACTCCAAACTAAGCTCAGAGCCCAATGCAGGGCTCAATCTCATGACCCTGAAATCATGACCTGAGCCAAAATCAAGAGTCGGATGCCACCCAGGTGCCCCAGATCCACAAACATTCCTGATTCCTAGTCATCTTGTCAGGGGATTATCTAGGAATGGAGTGAAGTAAGAAACTAGTGTCACAGACACTTTCCAATTAAGCTCTGACTCTCACTGGCTCTTGGACCTCAAGATGATAACTATGTCTCCTCGGCCTCATTTTCCTAATCTATAATATGAAGAAAACAACAATCATTTTTAGTACAGTGATGACAGTGCAAATATGTATCATACATCCTCACACAAACGGATACTCTAATCCCTGCCTCTTTCCCACCATGATCCTTTGTCAGAAGTCTGATATGGATCAGGAACTCTGAGGCCACAGTTTGAGATAAAACACAAGAAAGTCTCATTTCTACTTGAAAACCTGTCTGGTGGGTCCCAAGCCTTTTGTATCTCTAATTCAAAAAATTTTTAATAATTCGCTTCTAGGATTATAAAGGGACCTAGCATGCTTCTCATTTGGAGAGAAGAAGTCTCCTTCTCTCCTTCATTACCATTCCTGCCCACCTGAAAACAAAAAGGAACAAACACCAGGAAAAAAGGGCCTAAGGAATAGGCTTCTTAGATGTACTCTTCATCTAGTGCAAGATTGTAAACAGCTTCCCTCTCCTGTGCCACAGTGTTACGTGGAGAAGGATTCTGAGGCCTTGATAGATTATTGGTGTTGGCAGTGGGTGTCTCAGGGCTGCCGAGCATGCAGGCCATGAATTTGCCCTCCCTGATCTAGTTAGATACCACCATACTCACAAGGGTAAGCTTCCAGATAGAAATTGGAGGCTAAATCTGTGATTTGATAATACAGCATACACTTTCGCATTCACTGCACAATTGTGTTGATTTTTCCCAGGGATGTACTGTGCTATGGCTATATTAGCCCATCCAGGATTTGGGATCCCGCCTTTTTCCTAAATCCCTGTTCTTGTGACAAATCTGGCATTGCTTGCAAACCAAAGTGTGGTGTGTTCATCAGAGGCTGGGTCCCTCAGGAGCCCCATGCTGCAAAGGCAGCTGCACGACTAATTAGCATACTTTTACTCAGGAGAGGAAAGTTTTGGGAGAGAGGCTGATTCACACGTGGGCTAAGGCAGCCTTACTGTAGGTACCTGAGGTTGCATCCTGGCAGACCATGGGATAGGCACATCCCATCTAGTTGCAGGAGAGAGAGGGATCCTTTGGGGGCCAGGAAGGCTTGCTTCAGGATGGAAGATCCTGAAGAGGGCTTCCAGTTGGCCCTCTGGACACTGGTGAATGAAATAATGTTTGCTTTTCCTTTTTCTTTCCTTTCCAAGGAAATGCAAAGCCAAAGTATATTTTGGAGATCTTTGTTACAAATGCTCACAGGAATAAAGAGTGTCCTGGACTAGAGGTGTTTTTCAGCTCAGGATTAAGGTATCAGGAATGCAGAAGCTAAAGACAGGGGTTGAGAAAGTGTTCTTTAAATATTTATTAAGGATGCTAAGGAGAATAAGAAGGCCTTGGGGAAGACCCCAGGGCTAGTGTTGCCTGCATTTAAAATTTCTAAAGTTTGTCAGAAAAACAATGTTTCTGAAGACATGCTCCTCAGACGAGACAGTCTGCACAGTTGTGGGAATATTTTTGCAGTTAACCTATTATGGGAAACTTCCCCCAAATGCATTTTAAATTCACTGGAGAGTCTTGATAATTGGGATAAACAGAAAGGAAAATACCTTTCTCTTTTTCTCTCTCCCTTTTCCCTATGCAGCTTCTCCTAACCAACACTGCCTCTATTCTTCCTGACGGCTAATCATGGCACAGAGCTCTCGAAGGCAGCATAGTATGGCTTCTGGGAATAGCCCTTTGCTGGGGAGACACGACTATATAAGGTTATTATGGTTTTTCTGTTTTTGTTTTTGTTTTTGTTTGTTTTTTTAAGAGAGAGAGAGAGAGAGAATGCAAGCAGTGGGAGGTGGGGCAGAGGAAGAGGGAGAGAGAATCCTAAAGCAGGCTTCATGTTCAGCATGGAGCCTGACTCAGGGCTAGATCTCACCATCCTGAGATCATAACCTGAGCAAAATCAACAGTCAGATGCTTAACTAACTAAGGCACCCAGTCACCTCTATGAGGTTCTTTTATGCACATGGGATGTTGGCTACTGCAGAGGTCCCATTAGGCTCTGGGATTTGGAGATTCTGACATCTTGTAGATGTGGAACAGTGGCTGTGATCCGTTGCAGTGTTCACCTGGCTCCTGTAACTGAAACAATCAAGATGTAATTCTCTTATCATTGGCTTATTCTACCCTTGAAGGCACAAAAGAAACTGTAAAATTCAGATGGAAGCTGATCTAAACTTCAGCTACTGAATCAGAGACCTCGGATTGTACCAGGACTTAGAAGAGATCCATTGGCCAGGGCTGAGCAAAAGGAGAATATGAGAGGGGAAAAGCTTTGCACATGGCTTGTAACATTCATTTCTCCAAATTAATCAGAAGGAGCCAAAGAATGAATTAATTCAATCTGACTAAAAAATTTTCAGCTGATGGAAAATTTAAGTTACTTAGATTGTTGTTATCCTGTTTTATGGACAGAGTTAAAATCCAAGACACATTACTCAACTCCGTCTGGACTTTGTTGGTTGATCCAATTGAGCATAACTCAAGATAATAGAGATGAGAGTGGGTTTCTGGCCTACTATGTGGTCTAAGGGTATTTTTTTTATTTTTATTTTTCTTTAATTTCAGTATAATTTACTGCACAGTGAAATGTATAGATACTAAGTTTTGCTGAATGCATGCAGCTGTGTAACTCACACTCAGATTGAAATATAGACCATTGTGAGATTATAGAAAGTATACATACTGGTCTCTGTCCCTGTTGTTGGCACAGTGCTCCTAAAACCATTGTAAATTCCTAAGTGATAAGAGCACTGGAAGCATTTTTTTCCTCCCAGGTGACTCTGAATGTGCTCTTAGATAGTGCCTGGATGTAGGCTGGCCACCAGAAAGCCCAGGCCATGATTAGAATTCTCATCCCTATTCCTCCCGAGAGAGGAGTAGGATTGGGAATGGAGTTAATAATTTATCATGCCTATGTGAAGGAGCCTCTATAAAAATCTCAACAATACAGGGTTTGGAGAGCTTCCAGGTGAGTCAACACATCCACACTGGGAGAGCGATGCACCCAACTCCATAGAGACAGAAGCTGTTATGCTTAAGACCCTCCCAGACCTCTCCTATGTATCTTTCCATCTGGCTCTTCACCTGCATCCTCTATCATCTTCTTTAATAAACTGGTAAATGTAAGTATTTCCCTGAGTTCTGAAAGCTGCTTTAGCAAATTAATTGAACCCAAAGAGTAGGTCATTGGAAGTTCTGATCTATACCCAGCTGGTCAGAAGCACAGGTAGTATCTATGTGTGAGGGGTGGGGGTGGGGGGAGCAATATTGTGGGACTGAGCGCTTAACCAGTGAGATCTATGCTATCTCCAGATAGATGGTTCAGAATTGAATTAAAATGTAGGACTCCCAGCAGAGAATTGCTTCATGTGGGGAAAAGCCTTCACACGCTTGACAACCAGGAGTAATATTTCATATGAGGAATAAAGGAGACACACTGGAAAGAATCACATAGTAAGGAAGACTGGGTTTCCCTCCATTGTAAGGGAAAAATTGTGTTTTACATGGTAACTATCAACCTAGAAAGTCCACTTGTCCCTCTTTCCACTATACACCTCTGCAACAGTTCTTATTTCTATCACTATAAATAAGCTTTACCTGTTCTTTGAACTTCACATGGTTGGAATCCTTCACATGGTTGGAAATCACTTTACATGCATGCTTGATTTGAACAGCATGAAGTTTTTTGAAGTGCATCTATGTAGTTGCTGTTAGTTCTTTCTGTCACTGAGAAATATTCCATTGTATGAATACATTGTAATACATCTCTACATTCTCCTGTTGATGGACATTTACGTTATTTTTAAGTTTTAAGAAATTATAAATAAAGCCAGGATGAACATCATTATGCAAGTCTCTTCTTGAAAATATGGGCATGGGGTTTCACTTTGTCATAGACAGTCCTGTGTTTAAATTTGCAAGAATCTGGCAAATTGCTTTCCAAATTGATTGTACCATTATATACTCACACCAGCAATGTATTAGTTCTAATGATGACATTTAGTGATTTTAGTCTTTTTAACTAGTGATTCTGGTGGGATGGAATGATATCTCCTTGTGGTTTTAATGTTAATTAAATTACTAACGATATTGAGCACCTTTTGGCATGCTTATTGGCAGTTTTTGAGATCTTCTCTACTCAAGTCTCTTTCTTTCTTTCTTTCTTTCTTTTCTTTTCTTTTCTTTTCTTTTCTTTCTTTCTTTTCTTTTCTTTCTTTTCTTTTCTTTTCTTTTCTTTTCTTTCTTTCTTTCTTTCTTTCTTTCTTTCTTTCTTTCTTTCTTTCTTCTTTCTTTCTTTCTTTTCTTTCTTCTTTCTTTCTTTCTTTCTTTCTTTCTTTCTTTCTTTCTTCTCTTTCTTTCTAGTGCATGTGTGCAGGGGAGGAGGGGTAAAGGGAGAAAATCTTAAGCTGACTCTGTGCTAAGTGTGGAGCTGGTCATGGGGCTCAGTCTAACAACCCTGAGATCATGTCCTGAGCAGAAATTAAGAGTCAGATGCTTAGCCAACTGAGCTACCCAGTTTTGCCAATTTTTATTGAGTTTCTTTTCTTGTACTTTTAAACTTAAGTACACTATTTTTTTACTTTTATGTTACTTTTTACTTTATTTTACTTTTACTATTTTTAAAGTATCGTAGACACTAATCCTTTTTTGGATACAATAATTGTAAATATTTTCTCCAGGCTATCATCTCCTTTTTTATTTTTTAATGGTATCTTTTGAAGAGTAAAAGTCTTAATTTTGATAGTCTAATTTATCCATTTCTATTTTTTTCTTGTTTGTTTTCAGTGTTCTAAGAAATCCTTACCCTACTGAAAAGTCACAAATATAGCATCCTATATTTACTCCTAGAAGCTATATACTTTTTTAAAAAAGATTTATTTGAGAAAGAGAGCATGTGTTTGTGGGGGTAGAGACAGAGGGAAAGGAGAGAGAGGATCCTCTAACAGACTCCCCACTGAGCACAGAGCCCCACAGGGGACTTAATCCCAGACTTAATCGGGGGCTTAATCAGGCACTTAACTGACTGAGCCACCCAGATGCCTCTGGAAGCTATACATTTTTTTATTTTACATTTAGGTCTGTGCTTCTTATTGAATAAACTATTTTATTAAGGTCTGATGAGAGTGTCAAAGTTCACTTTTTCCATGAAGTTAAATAATTGTTCTAATTTTTTGAAAACATATCCCTTTCCTCATTGAATTGTTTTGATGCTTTTGTGGAAATAAATTAACTCTGAGTGAAACCATTTACAGCATCTACTCTGTTCTACCTATTTGCCTAATGTTTCACCAACTACACATTCTATGCATTATTGTAGCTTTATGGCAAATCTTCAAATCAACTAGTATAGGTCCCCTTTGTTCTTTTTCAAGCTTACTTTGGCTTTTCTAGTTCTTTGGCTTTCCATATAAATTTTATAACTTGTTTATCAATTTCTGCAAAAGAAGTGCCTGCTACTATTTTTAAGATTGCATTGAAACTATACATCAGTTTGGGGAAGATTGGCATCTTAGTAATATTGAAATTTCCAATCAATGAATATACTGTATCTTTACATGGATCTATATTTTCTTTAATTTCTTCCAGAAATGTTTTGTAGTTTTCCGTGTAGAAGTAAACTTCTATGTGTAAACACATATGTGATTTTTTCCTGTTTTATGTTCTCTGATACTGTCATTAATTCTTTTTTATGATTTCATTTGACCATTGTTTGCTGCTGGTAAGGTGAAATAAAATTAATTTTGCATATTGATTTTACATCTCATGACCTCAATAAATTCAATTATTAAGTTTAATGATTTTTTATTTTTTGGAATATTTCTTTGAGTTTTCTACATATATGGTTACATCACCAATAAATAAAGACAATTTTACTTTTCCTTTCCAGTTCAGCTTTGTGACATCTATTTCTTTTTCTTATCTAATTGTATAGGCTAGGAACTCTATTACATGTTGAATACAAGTGGTTAAAGAGGAATATCTTTGACTTGTTGCTGATATTAGAAGATGTGATGGTTAATTTTGTTAACTTGACTAGGCCACAGAGTTTCCCAGACATTTGGACAAACATTATTTTGGGAATGTCTGTCAGGGTGTTTCTCAAGATTAACATTTGAATTGGTAGACTGAGTAAAGCATATTGCCCTTCACCTGTTGATGAGTCTCATCCAACAGTTGAAAGCCTGAGCAGAACAGAAACACTGAGTCTTCTGTAAGAAGGAGCTCCTCCTGCTTGACTACCTTTGAGCTAGGATATTGAATTTTCTTACCTTTGGACGTGGACTGGAATTTCACCATCAGGTCTCTGGGGTCTCTAGCTTGCATACTGCAGATCTTAGGATTTAATATCAATAATTGTGTAATTAATTAATAATCAATCATAATGAATATATATATATATTTTCTATTTCTTTGGAAGGCCCTAATACAGGAAAAAAAGTACAGTCTCTACCGTTAGGTATGTTAGCTATAGCCTTTTATCATGCCCATTATCAAAATGATGAAGTCTCTTTTATTTATAGTTTATTGAAAACGTGTGTGATGAACAGAACTTCCATTCTGTCAAATGATTTTTCTTCTCTTTAGATGATTACATCATTTGTCTCCTTTATTACATTAATGTACATTCTGAATAACATGGATGGATGTCTCACTGGTAAGCCAATCTTGAATTCCCTGCTAAGCCCCATTTAAACATAATGTATTAAAAAAATAAACATAATGTATTATCCTTTTTATATATTGCTAGATTTAATTAGCTAATACTTATTAAAGGTTCTGTCTGTCTAGCTTCATTATAAATGTTGGTCTTTAATTTCTTTTTTTGTAATTTTTTGGTAGGTTTTGTTTTAGGGTTGTCATAAAATCATTAAATGAGTTGAGAAGCAATAACCTATTTTCTAAAAGATTTTGTCTAAGATTTTTATTATTCAAGGTAGCCATTTGGGATCAGAGTTTTCTTTATGGAAAGATTTCTAATTATAGATTAAGTTTATTTAGTAGATAAAGAATTATTCACATTTTCTATTTCTTTGTATGTCAGTTTCGCTAATTTTGTCTCTTAAGGAATGTGTCTATATTCTATGTAACCTGTAAAATTTAGTGGCATAAAGGTGTTTATAATTACTTTCCTTTTAATGTTTGATCAATGCTGTGTTTTCTATTTCACTCCTAAAAAATACATAAATAAATTTGAGATCTACCAGGGCATCTGAGTAGCTCAGTCAGTTAAGCATCCGACTCTTTATTTCAGTTCAGGTTGTGATCTCAGGGTCTTGAGATCAAGCCCCATATTGGGCTCCACGCTGAGCATGGAGCCTGCTTGAGATTCTCTCTCTCTCCCTCTCCCTCTGCCCCTTCCCACCCTTATGCACATGCATGTTCTCCCTCTATCTCAAAAATAGAGAGAGAGAGAGAGAGAGAGAGAGAGAGAGAGAGAGAGAGAGAAAAGTTGTCTTTTGTATTTATATGCATACATATATGCATTTCTTCCTATAGAGTCAAGTTTTTTATGGTATCATTTCTTTCCATCTGAAATAGTTAAAGTTCAAGTGTTGAGATGCCTAGGTGACTCAGTGATTGAATGTCTACCTTTGGCTCAGGGTATGATTCCGGGGTCCTGGGATGGAGTCCCACATTGGGGTCCATGCAAGGAGCCTACTTCTCCCTCTGCCTGTATCTCTTCTCCTCTCTCTCTGTGTCTCTTATGAATAAACAAAACCTTAAAAAAAAAGCTTTCATTTGTTTGCAAACGTCACTATTGTGCATTAATGTTTGAAGGATATTTTCCCCAAATAATAGAACAGCATTCTGGGTTGTTAATTACTTTTTCCTTTAATATTTTAAAGATGCCATTCCATTATCATCTGATTTACATTGTTTCTGATTAGAAATCAGCTATAGGGGCGCCTAGGTGACTCGGTCAGTTAAGCATCTGCCTTTGGCTCAGGTCATGATCCCAGGGTCATTGGGGAGTCTGCTTCTCTCTCTTTTCTCCATTCATGCTCTCTTGCTATCTCTATCACTATCTCTGTCTCTTTCTCAAATAAATAAAAATATAAATAAAATCTTTAAAAAGAAATCAGCTGTAAATCTTATTGTTGATTATCTCTATAAATGTGTTATTTCCTCTTGCTACTTCAAAGTGGGGTTTTTTAATTATTATTTTTGTATTTCAGCAAACTGCATAAGGTTCTTTCTGTCTGTCTCTTTTGTAATTGCTTTTAGTTCCCTGATTCTATGGGTCTATACTTTTTATCAAAAATTAGAAATTTTCTTTTTTTAAAATGTTTTTAGTTTGACAACTAATCGGGTCGTACTTTTTTATTGAGATATAATTGACATACAACATTATATTAGTTTCAGGTGTACAACATACTGATTCTGTATTTCTATATATTGTGAAATGATCACCACAGTAAGTCCAGTTAACATCCATCACCAAAAACAGTTGTTATTAGTGTTGCCAGCGTGTACTGTGATCTAAGCTTCAGCTGACTTTTCATTTCCAAAATACCTTTCTATATTAGAACTAACCAATTCTCCCTGACTACATAAGTATTTAGGTCTCATACATGGAAGCTGCCATTGTTTGGGATGGACCAAATAAGAGCTTATTTCTTTCTGTAATTCAGTATATCAAGGCTCACTTGCATGCCCTCTATTCCTTGCTAGCTCTGTAGAAAACATGTTCATAGTTTTATCTGGGTTATTCTTGTTGCTACTGAGGTAATAAAATGTTCTTATCGTGTTTCATTTCCTAATCAGAAGCACACCTTTAAGAAGTAGGTTGGGGCAATGTCAAATTGGTACATCATGAATACAAACAAGCAAAGACAAGTTCAGAAAACTGGCCTCAGGGGGATACAGAGAAGATTCTCTGATAATTTGGTGATCATCTTTCTTTGGGTAGGACATTAGTATCATTAGGATCTTACCTGAATGAAGAAGGTCAAAATCTCCTCCCTCTCATTTCTGTAGAAAATTCTGTAGAAAATTGCTGAGATAGATTGCTGCCAATGAATATTGGACAGAGATGCTAGAGGTGACACTTTGGGGCCGAGAACACAGTTCTTGACTTTGTGTGGAATTGCTGACACTGGATTATCTATTTCTTTCTTGGTCTTTTTAGACTCCATATTTCCATTTTGAAATATTTTCATTTCTCACAATTAATCTTCTATATAACCAGTGATCTAAGATTTATCTGTGGCCTCTTCACACTTGAGAATAGGTGACTTTATCTTTCCATGACCAAGTGGGAACAAAGGTAATATTAGGGGAAAGGGGATTAAAAGAAGAAAAGTTTATCTTGGTCCAGCGCTAGTCATCAGAGTAAAAGATCATAGGGGATTTGGAATGCAAGTTTTATGTAGTGTTAGACATTTTCTTTGCCTGGAAAATTCTATGAGGCCGTCTCCTTCAAAATATGTGGTGACTGTAGACAGCTGACAAAGAATTCCTTATTTGGGGAGTTAATCCAAATGTTTCTTCTCTATGATGCATAACTTTTATTCCCTGGGATTACTGTGAGAAGTACATGAGCTCCTATATAGAAGAGGGCTTTTCAAACTATACAGTCTTCTATGAATAACTACTACTACTACTACTACTACTACTACTACTACTATTATTATTATTATTATAACTTTATTTCTATAAAGAGAAAAATAGAAATAATGAATGAATAGACCACATTCATTGAAAGATTGCTGGCTCTCTGTGTTAAAGGGAGAGACATTCATTGAAAGATTGCTGGCTCTCTGTGTTAAAGGGAGAGACAACTACTCTATTGACACAGACTTCTGGTCATGAGTTTTAGCTAGGCATTTAACATGTCTCTTGGGTTTTGGTCACAAAAAGAATGTGAAAAACTGAGGTAAATCTATAGCAAGGGGATGGTTTGCAGCTCAAGTTTTTTTTGTTGTTGTTTTTTTTTGTTACAAAATGGTTTGTGGTTCTTTCTTAGACTGCTCTAATCAGAGGTGGGTGTTGCTGCCTGTCACTAGGGACTCTTGCCTGGGCTGGGGGCTGGGGGCATGTCTCCTTCATGCATAATGTAGAATGGGCTCTGTGAGTTCCAAATAGCAGAGTTGAGTTCTGTGAGGGTTAACTGACTTTCTATCCCATTGTGTGTGAATAAAATTGCACCTCCTGTCTTCTTCTTGGGTACTGAGAAGAATCTGCAGGATTTATAATCCTGAAACTTCTGCCTTGTGTCCTATACTCTCTATGTAAGTATCCACAGGGGTTGTGGAAGACGATCCATATTTTGGGATCTAGAGGAGAGTATCTTTAAAAGCCTTAATCTTTTTTATGCCCATTTTGTAGGCAGCCCATGTAGTGTGAGAATTAGTCTGGTGAGCCTTGTGGACACATTTGACTCTTCATGTGGCAGCTTGCTTTTCTCACATATGGAAGAGATTAGAAGTCTGCATATTTGCTACAAGGCCTGCTCTCAAGTTCCCTATACACCAGATTGTCTGGTGAGTTTTGAGGATCAAACTTATTCATTCACTTCAGAAACATAAATGAGCTCTCTTCTATGAGTTTCCTTCAGATGGAGTGCTATAGTATCTAATTCATAGCCAAAGAAAGGAAAGAAAGGCAAAGTAGAAATGACTTGAAAAGCTTATCCAAGTTCCTTCTCTGAATGCTGACTTTAAGCAGACACTTAGTGTTCTCAGGCCATCTTACCAAGACTCAAGGGCCTGCTTGTCCATGTTCTGAATAATTCACATTCTCAAAACACTAGCAAATATTATCTATCATCATTATGATTCCTTTCAACACTATGAGAAGTATACTTCATTATCTCCATTTGAAACAAGTAGCAATTGAGGTTGGACAACTTGCCTAAGATTTGAAGACTGCTAAGTGATAGAGATAAAGTTCAAAATACAGAGCCACGTCACTTAGCTACACATGCTGCCTCTTGTCCTCCCAATGAGTAACTTTCCAAGGCTTATCCCACTTGTTAGTAATGGAACCAGATTCAAATTAAGGTCTTTCAGACTCTCCAGCCCCAGTCTTCATGCTTTGCCTCACCTTCTTTCCAGGTCCAGTGTGAAGATAAGAGGTAGAATTATAAAGTTTTAAGGGCCAGACAACTATACATAGATTGCTAACTCCTTCCCCAGAAAGCAGAAGCTAGGATAGTTAACATTCACTTCACATTTTCATTTACAAAACCCTTTCAAATATTCAATGCTTTCAATGCTCACAGTAACCCTGTGATGCAAGAATTCTTATTTCCATTTTCATTTGAAGGAGCCATAATCCAAGACTTAAACCATTTGCCCAAAGTCATTGTGTTCAACTCTAATCTACCGTATTTGGCTACAAACTCTTTATTTCTTCCAACATACGATTTTACGTAAACATTTTACCCTTGGGAAAGTTGAGTTCGTCCTTCATTTTGAACTGTCTCAGAAAGAATAACTATACCTTTTGTGAATGTGAAATTTGCACTATGACAAGCCTTTTTTCAACTTTGGCATGGCCTTGGGACTTTCCATGCCAAAGCAGAACTTCGATCCTTATCTGAGTTACCTCACTACACTCTACATTGTAAATAAATGGATATGTACAGATACAAAGGACACAGTTTATGACTAATGACTAATTTCTTTTTCTCTTATTTGAATTCTTTTGCTGGAATTGCTATACCCTACTTCCAGTAGCCTTTCACAGGAGATGGACAAACAAATCCACCCAGGTGTGTCCTTCTCCTAGGGGGATGCACTGTAATGAAAGTTGCTCCCATCACACTTCCCAGGATTTCTGGGAAGAGCAGTAGTGGAATCCCAGGAGAAGATTTTGGCTTCCATGCCTGGATGATAATTTTTCTTCCTGACATAAAAGCTGCCCATGTCTCCTGAGATCTGTGTTGGATCTATTTTCTTTCAACTCTTTTAGCTTACTTAAAGAATATGTTTGATTTGCTTATAAAGAAAATAATGTGATGCCATTTTTACTGGGGGGAAAAAGCAAGCAAACAAACAAACCTCGAACAACAACAATAGAACAATAACAAAAGTATCCGGCATCAGCATCAAACCATTGAACAAAGAATTGGGAAAGCATTACTTATTCAAAGACAAAGAAAATATGAAATGCATTTCCTAGAGAGAATGAAGGATGGAATGTCTTTCTGCCTTTTTTTAGGACACTGCTTCTGATCAGAGAGAAAGTCCCCGTACCTCCACTGGTTCTGAAGATAAAATTTTAAGGTGAACTCAATTCCCCAAATCAGGAAAACGACTAGAAATCAGGGTCAACTGAAACTTAAACATGGCCATGAGATAAAAAACATGCAAGTTACTATTCTAAATATAACTTCGAAATTTGCTTTTAAAAGAAAACATCATCTAGTTTTAAAGTAACATGACTAAATACAAAATGAAACAATTGTCACAAAGTAGTAACATGAATTTCAAATTTTCACTACAACTTTAATGATTATAATATAACAATTGTAAATGAAATATGTCTTATTTCAGAGATCTAAATATGGTTTCATGTATACTTTCAGTATATGAATATATATAATATTTAGATTCTATAAGTATACAGATAACTTTTTCTTCCAATAAAGTATGTTTTGAAGCTTAAAGCTTTAGAGAACAAATCATTCAAGGGGAAATCAATTCTGAGATATAGATGCCAGTTAAAAGTTTGTACCAGATATTTATTAAGTCCATAAAGCATGGATATTTTATGTATTAATTCATAGTTATTGAGTATTTATTAAACCTAACCATTGTGTTACATATTGTATTTGGTACAAAGGATACAGAGTAATAGGTTGAACCAGAATTGCTTTTTTTTCTTTTAAGTTAAAACAGTTAATGGCAATCTAAACAGCAATTTCACATGATTTAGCCTAATAAGAGTAAAACCTGCTCCTTGCCCTCATGGGACTCAGTCTGGTAAGGAAAATAGACTTATAAGCAGACATGTACAAATACAGTGTGAATAATTGGAGTGGCTTTTTAATGATAGGATACATATATAAAAAACAAGCAGGAACAGAAAGGGTTAGAACATTGGATAGGAATGGAAGGAGTGGAGATGGGAAATGCAATGTGTTGTTTTGTAAAGGTTGTCTTTGGAGCAGAGAGCATCAGTAATTTCTGGGGTGGGCGTGACTCAAGGCAAATTTGTTTGCTTTTCTTTTAAGAGAAGAGAGGGACTTTCATGTGCTAAGAGGGGAAAGAAATCAGGAGTAAGGTTATGGAGAGTGATCCTAAAGATACTGGACAGGAGAGTTCCTGGCACTGCCTATGTATTTGATTCGTGCGATTCTATGACCATGCACATGACTTAGTAAGTAGGAGACGTGCAACAAATGTTTCTTGAACTGAAATAAAAACCATGCCGGATTTTTCTGTCTAATTTTTGATGGCACATTGTTATCCAGGGAAAACAGCTGATGAGAGTCAATTCTGGGAAAAAGTCTTGCAATTTCATTTCTAAATGCTTTAAGTAAATAATGTTATAAGGAAAAAGGGAAAGAAGAGGAAACAGTATTTTGAAAGACTTTGAACAGAGCCCAAAGCTTAGTAAAAGAACAGTTGGTGGTAGGAGCAGGAAAGAGAGCAGTCTCAAATTCAGACCGAATGAGCCAGGCATAAGAAGGATTAATGAAGACCTGGATAAGAAAAAGGTGTTAAAGATGAAAAAAAAATTGGGAAAACAAGAGAGGATTTTCAGAGCTCCAAGCGTAGTATTCTAGAAAGGCAGCAAGAAAATGATTAGTCCCCATTGACAGAAAGAATGTTATTAATTACTTGGTGGAATATAATGGCTCTCCCTTTGTCTGACAGAAAGCTAGTTCATGTAATGTATGAATGGAGAATTTGCAAATGGTTATGTTAAGCTGTGCTCTGCTTAGAAGCTAAAACTTAGAAGGAGGTTCATAGGATGAGTGGTAGGGTCAAAGAATCCTACTTTCTATGGGAGAGAACGAGAGAGAGAGAGAGAGAGACAGAGAGAGAGAGCTATATAGTCAAGAAATATAAATCTCCAAAATTCTGAAGTTGAAGTAAAATAATAATTATTATTTATATTTATATATTTATTTATATTTATAAGATTATTATTGTGTATTGGTCTTTATATAACCCTTTATTAGTTTCCAAATATTTCAAGCAAATTTAACTCTGATTTCAGAGTTTTTTTCCCCTGGAGTACTCTCTTTAAAGGACAAAACCTATATATTATTTGTACTATACAAAGAGCAATAAGCCTTGCTCTGCTCCAAGCCAGTTGGATTCTGGAGTGCCACCATTTCAATTTTCCCTCCTCTTCAACTTGTCCCTTTCTCCAGTCTCCTGTGTTAAGACATTTCCATGGACCTCCACTCGAAAACCATTCTGTAACTCAGTTAGCCTTTTAAAAATGATCCTTGTTTTTGAAAATTCCGCTTACTCTACTAGGGGTCAAAGTACCTCCTTCTAAACCCAACTTCTCTACAAAAAAAATTAAAAAATAAAATAAAAAATAAATAAACCTAACTTCTCTCTCCCCATTAAAACTTCACCTTTGCCAGCTTTTCTGGAGACTGTCACTACACAGGGGGTAAGTGTGCCCTGGCCACCAGTAAGTGTGCACTGGGTTTTGGGGGGTGCCAAGGGTGTGTCTGAATTAGGTGTGTTACTATTTCACAGAGAGCCACTGCTGTGCTGCCTGTAATATGCCCCCGATGTCCCTCACTTTGTCACCAATAGGAGAACTGATTTAGTAAAAGTTTGAAACTATCTGTCCAATCTCCAGGGCTCAAAGACAAAAAAAATGATCAAATAAATTTGAATTATTCTTTAGGCAACATGTAGACATTTTTATAAGAGCATGGACTTCAACACAGATGGATCTAGGTTCAAATCCTGATAATAGACGTTAGCGCTCAAGAAAGTATAGCAGAGTGACTTTTCTGAGTGTCAGTTCGCCAAATGTACTAAGAAGACAGTAATCCTTATAGGTAGCAAAGATGTATTCAAAATGATATAGGTAAAATGCCTAGCACTGTTACCGGCTCAGAGAAGCCCCTCAATAAATAACAAGTAATTATTAATATTATTTTTATATGTTCTATATTTTCTCAACGTTTCAAGAATGTTAAGGTTCCCAAAAGACTGTCTCAGTGCAATATCAAGGGTCAGGATGAAATGACTTACGATGTACAATTTATCAGAGTTAGTGTAATGTATACACCAGAGTTGCCTGCTTACGGACATCCTGAAGGCGATCGATACTCCTAGCACCAAAACTTCCCTGTCATAACATTCTACTTAAACAATCAATAGACAAATAGGAAGACCTTAATGATTTAGCACACTATTAGCATAATGCAGCGTCTGCTTGGAAGGCGACTCTGAACTGCAGTTGAAAATTTGAAGCAAGTGATTTTTTCAAAAGGCCACTCTGCTTTTTTTTTTTGGCAACTATCCATTGACAGCGTGTTACTTTTGCTTTCTTTGTCAAGCACAGAAAAACAAGAAGCACAAAATCAATTTGGACTGGGGGTGGGGGTGGGAGGAGCTGGCAGAGAAACAGGCTGTTTTCCCCGCAGTAGGGTCTGGTCCACGTGAGGCACTAAGAGATCCCTTAGAACTAGGTCTGAGTCTCCTTCTTCTGGGCTGCTCCTTTGAGCAATTTTGGACACAGAGAAAATCTCCTGTATGTGTGGGGTTTCTGGATCTCTCCTAGGACCTGGTTTTTATTTTATCTTATTTTCTTTTAATTTTTTTTAATGCCTGTTTGTGTAGAAGACAGTGGAGTAAGTGGGGGACAAGGAGACTGAGACATAGACCCAGCTCTGCAATGAATTAGCCATGTGACCTTGACTAAATAACGAATATCCCATGGAATCTGTTTTCTCATCCATGAGAACACTAAAGAAGGAGGAGATGCTTCACACTCAAATTCCTAGCAAGGAATGCATTGAAGGAAAGCCCTGGACGTGACCCAGAGGGGCTGCTTGGGCTGTGGCCAATTGGGGATATCTTGTGCCAGATCCAAAGACATTCCAATCCCATTAAAAAATAGTTATGCTCCACAAGAGAACACTTACTGGCTGCCAATTTGAGCCCTCTGGACCAGATGACGTGGAAGATCTTTTTTCGTTCTATGATTCGGGCCACCCTGGCATAAGAAAGTAGCACCAAAGGATATTGAAGAATGTGAAACTAGAATGGCTGCCCAAATAACATTTAGCTATGCATTGTATGAAAAACTTGAAGTGTGTAAAAAATAAACTTACTCTAGATATACTAATTCTAAAACAAAAACTAAATGAATTCCAGTTTAATTAGAATTAAATCTGGGATTAATAAATGGCTTTCAGGAATGTTTAAATATACCAAAAATGTACTGCTTTGAAAAAAATATATTAGATGACAGACATTAGCTTCAGAATCACTGACCATATTCTATGCAACTAGATATATATGAACCAGACAGTGCTTCCCTTAATGGCCACTCAGCAGGGACTCAATCCATCTGTCTCTATTAAAAGAAAGAGGAAGTGTTTTATTTATAGAACAACTAAAAGTATCCATTGTTGCTTTATTCTGCATTTTAAAATTATGAAGAAACACAGATGCTGCTTCCCAAACTTTCCAGCTCAAGTAGGACTTTTTTGATCGTTCCTAAGTCAAAGAGATGAGAACCTAGAAGGCAGTGACCCAAATTATCACCCAATGGACAAGTCTCTCAATAAATTAAAAAAAAAAATCACATATACTTTAAAGGGCTCCTTGACTCTGCCATATGGGATGTCATGCAGACAGCGAGTTCCACAGACCATCAGAGACAAATTAGGATTTTTAAAAACTTCTTGTTTTTGAAGTAAATATAGATTCATAGGGAATTGCAAAGATAGCACAGAGAGGAACAGTGTACCTTCACCCAGTTGCCCCCACTGGTTACATATAGCACAATCTCAAAACCAGGAAACTAGCAGTAGGACAAAGTATGTGGATGGTCTGATATGGTGTTGCATGTGTAGATCTGTGTAATCACACTGCAGTGAGAGACACAACTATTTTGTCACAGCAAAGTTCTCCCATGTGGTTCTCTTTTGTAGTCACACTCACCTATGTACCCCCACCAACCCTAACCCCTGCCAGCTCTATATTTTGTAATTCTGAGACTATTACACAAGCGAAATCACATGAGAGATTACGTGATGGCTTTTTTTTTTTTTAATATTAGATCTTTTTCACTTGGCACGATATCCTTGAGACATATTGTTGTTCCATTTCCTTTTATTTGTGTGCACTCCTTTGTGTTGCAGAGGAGTATTCCATGGTATGGGTTTGTTTAACCACTCACCTATTTTAGAACATTTTTAGTTTGTCTTAGATAAATGCCCAGAAGGGGAATTGTTGGGTCACATGTTAAGAATGTGTTTAGTTTTGTCTTTTTTAACAAATTTTCAAACTAATCTCCAACACGGCTGCCCCATTTTACATTCCCACCAGCAATGTATGAGAGATACAGTCTCTCTGTATCCTCATCAGCATTTGGTATTGTCACTATTTTCTTATTTTGTTTGTTTTAATGGATGTTTAGAGATATTTCACATAGTCCAATGGCCAGCGATGTTGAGCATCTTTTAGGCCCTTGTTTGCTCTCTTCATACATCTTCTTCAGTGAAGTGTCCCTTCATGCCATCTGTTCATTTTTTAATTGGATTTATTCTTTGTTTCTTACTGCTGTGTTCGAGTTCTTTACATAGTCTAGATATGATTCCCTTAACAGCCATGTGGCTAGCAAATATTTTTTTCATAATCTGTATTTATCTTTTCATCATCTTTAGAGGGTCTTTTGCAGAGCAGAAGTTTTGAAATTGATGAAGCTCAGTTTCTCATTTTTTTTCTTTTATGAATTATGTTTTTAATGTTTGAGAACTATAGTGAAACCAAAGGTCCTGAAGTTTTTCTTCTATGCTTTTTTTTCTTCTAAACATATTATAGTGGGTTTTTTTTAAAAGATTTTAATTATTTACTCATGAGAGACATAGAGAAAGAGAGAGGCAGAGACACAGGCAGAAGGAGAAGCAGGCTCCATGCAGGGAGCCCGACGTGGGACTCTATTCTGAGTCTCCAGGATCATGGCCTGGGCTGAAGGCAGTGCTAAACCGCTGAACCACCTGGGCTGCCCTATAGTGGGTTTTTAAAAAAGATTTTATTCATTTATTTGAGGGAGAGGGAACGAGAGAAAATGAGAGAGCACAAGCAGGTGGAAGAGGGAAGGGGAGGAGGGACAGAGGGAGAGGGATGGACAGAATGCCTGCTGAGCAGAGAGCCTCACACAAGTTGATTCCAGAACCATGAGATCATCACCTGAGTCAAGCATTTAACTGACTGAGCTACCCAGGTTGCCCCTAAGCTTATTATAGTTTTATATTTTGCATTTAAATATATGACCCAAAATCTATAAAGAACTTATTAAACTCAACACCAAAGAAACAAACAATCCAATCATGAAATGGGCAAAAGACATGTAGAGAAATCTCACAGAGGAAGACATAGACATGGCCAACACGCACATGAGAAAATGCTCCGCATCACTGGCCATCAGGGAAATACAAATCAAAACAACAATGAGATCCCACCTCACACCAGTGAGAATGGGGAACATTAACAAGGCAGGAAACAACAGATGTTGGAGAGGATGTGGAGAAAAGGGAACCCTCTTGTACTGTTGGTGGGAATGTGAACTGGTGCAGCCACTCTGGAAAACTGTGTGGAGGTTCCTCAAAGAGTTAAAAATAGACCTGCCCTATGACCCAGCAATTGCACTGCTGGGGATTTACCCCAAAGATACAGATGCAGTGAAAGACCGAGACACCTGCACCCCGATGTTTCTAGCAGTAATGTCCACAATAGCCAAACTGTGGAAGGAGCCTCGGTGTCCATCGAAAGATGATGGATAAAGAAGCTGTGGTCTCTGTATACAATGGAATATTCCTCAGCCATTAGAAACGACAAATACCCACCATTTGCTTCAACGTGGATGGAACTGGAGGGTATTATGCTGAGTGAAGTAAGTCAATCGGAGAAGGACAGTGTATGTTCTCATTCATTTGGGGAATATAAATAATAGTGAAAGGGAATAGAAGGGAAGGGAGAAGAAATGTGTGGGAAATATCAGAAAGGGAGACAAAACATGAAGACTCCTAACTCTGGGGAACGAACTAGGGGTGGTGTAAGGGGAGGAGGGCGGGGTGGGGGTGAATGGGTGACGGGCACTGAGGGGGACACTTGACGGGACGAGCACTGGGTGTTATTCTGTATGTTGGTAAATTGAACACCAATAAAAATTATTTAAAAACAAAAACAAACAAACAAACAAAAAACAAAAAAATATATGATCCATGTTGAGTTATTTTTGTGTAAGGTATTAAGTATAGGTTGAAGTTTACACATTATTTTTTTTTTTGCTTATGGATGCTATCTTCCAAACCCAATTTGTCAAAAAGGACTTTCTTCCTCCATTGAATCACTTTTGCACTCTTGTTAAAAGTCAGTTGGGCCTATGTGTGGGGGGCTATTTCTGGATTCTATAATCTATTCCATTGATCAAGGTATCTGCTGCTCTACCAATGCCTCCCAGTCTTGATTACTGAAACTATATGTCTTAAAACTGGGTAAACTTATTGCTCATAGTATATTCTTTTTTTCAAAATTGTTTGATCTATTCTAGTTCCTTTGCCTTACCATATATTATTTTAGAATAATCCTTTCTATATCAAAAAGAGATTTCTATGAGTTCAATAGAGATGTATTAAACCTGTATATCATCTTAAGGAGAATTGATATCTGTATTAAGCAGAATTTCCACTCTTCTGGGTGGGATTGTAAGTGGTATTTTTAATTTCAGTGTCTATGTGTTCTTTGTTAGTGTATAGACATACAATTGATATTTTAGAATTGATCTTGAATCCTGTGATGTGGCTCTGCTCAATTATTAGTTCTAAAAGTTTTTTTCTTTCTTTTGGTATATCTCTTGGGATTTTTTACATATATGATCATGCTACCTGTGAATATGGAAAGTTGTCCTACCTTTCTTTCTGAATTGTATGCCTTTATTTCTTTCTTTTGCCTTATTGAAGTGGCTACCACTTCTAATACTATATTCAATAATAGTAATGAAACTGGTCATCCTTACTTGTTACTTGTTTCTCCCTACTTAGGGAAAAAGCATTCAGTTTTTCATCATTAGATATCATGTTAGTTATAGGGGGTTTTATTTGGATGTTTTCTGTCAGTGAAGGACTTTGCAACCCTTCCTTGTTTTTCTGATATTTTAATCATGAATGAGCATTGTATTTTGTCAAGGATTTTTTTCATCAATTGATAGAATTATGTGATTTTTTTTGTTAACATGGTAAATTGTGTTATTCATCTTTAAGTATTGAATCAGCCTTACATTCTTCAAATAAATACCATTTAAGATATGAACTTCTTTGTACATACTGCCGAATTATACTCACTCATATTTTATTAGGGATATTTGTGTCTATATTCATGAGTGCTATTGGTCTTTATTTTTCCCTGTTTGTTACTGTCTTTGGTTTTGGCATCAGGATAATACTAGCTTTATAAAATGAATTGCCAAATGTCCCCCTTCTCTTTTCTGGAAGATATTGTATAACACTGGTGCTAATTCTCCTTTGAATCTTTCATAATTCTTCTTTAAATCAATTCTCTAGTGAAACTATCTGGACTGGAGATACCTTTTTTGGGATGGCCTTTAATTACAAATACAATTTCTTCAATAGTGGCAAAGCTATTCAAATTATCTAGTTTATATTGGGTGAGTGGTACTGCATTTTTTTGAGGACTTGGTCCATTGCATCTAAGTTTTTAAATTTACGTGTGTAGAGATATACATAATATTCTTTTTTTACACTTTTGGGATTTTTTTTTTAAGATTTTACTTATGTATTTGAAAGAGGGGTGGGGAGAGAAGCAGACTCCTACCTGAGCAGGAAACCCAATACGGGGGCTCTCTCTGGACCCAAAGATCATGACCTGAGCCCAAGGCAAACACTTAACCAACTGAGCCACCTAGGCACCCCTTTTATTAGACTTTTGATATAGGATCTGCAGTGATACCCTAATTGCTTCATTCCTGGTGAAAGTTATGACTGCACTAATCCTTCTCTGATACCACCTCAGAGAGGAAGTAGAAAAGCATCTCATTGCTACCAAATAGGATGGAAGTTCAGGATCCATTAATATGGTCTACAATAACACTCCCTGGAAGGAAGGGGGTCTCATTGCCATCCAGCGGAGGTATAAGTTTTGACTTCCTACTCATTCTTCTCTGATATCACCCTGTCTAGGCAACTGAGGTATCAGTTTATAGCCTGGAGAGTGTGAATATCTAGGCTTCCCATTCAGTCCTTGGTAGGAAGGTTAGGGAAGCAGCACATTGTTTTTTCTGTGGTCTTGGCTAGAGTGAAGTGGATATTGCCTAGAAGATTTTCTGTCTTTCTACATTGCCCTTTTCCTGGTCATGTGACTAAAGAAACAGGATTTTTTAAAATTTTATCCTTTTTTTTGACTTTTATTTTTAATCTGTGCCCATTGGCATTTCTAGGTTACTAGCTTCTCCAGCATTTAGTCTGGGACATCTATGACAAAAGAAAAGGCAGAAAATTCATCTTCATGTTCATCTTCATCAAGTCTCGATGTCCCCAGTCAGTCTACCTTCTCTCCACCTTTCAGAATCTTATGTTTGTTATACATATATTATCCATCTATATGAAAGCAGACATTCTTCCAAATAAGATACATTTAGCCCAAATTTTTATCATTCTTCTTGAACTTTTACGTATATTTTCCATTTCTTTCTTTCTTTCTTTCTTTCTTTCTTTCTTTCTTTCTTTCTTTCTTTTCTTTTTCTTTCTTCCTTTCCTTTCCTTTCCTTTCCTTTCCTTTCCTTTCCTTTCCTTTCCTTTCCTTTCCTTTCCTTTCCTTTTTTTATTAGAAGGAGAGATTGAGGAAGAGGAGGCACAGAGGGAAAAGGAGAGAGACAATCTTAAACAGACTCCATGCCCGATGCAGAGCCCCACAGAGGGCTTGATCTCAGAACCTTAGATCATAACTTGGGCCAAAATCAGGAATCAGATGCTTCACTGACTGAGCTGCCCAGATGCCCCTTCATATACTTTCTGACCAAATTATATAAGGAGGTATATAGTAAATATAAGATAAAATTGTCTTCATTATGAAAACTGTGAGAGCCAAAAATTTCATGAAAAGGCAATACATTTCACTTAATTTCAATTAAGGATTTATCTGGGCAGCATAGCACCGAACAAAGTATACTTTCCAGCATTTATATTGCTTTCACCTTAAAGCAGAAAACAGGTATTTAGGGGAAATGAACTATTTTTGAAAACTTCTATGTTTCCTTTGGGGCTAAACTTATACCAGACAGTAACCTAAGGACTAAAAAGAAGTTAAAATAAATTAAAATCTGTGTTTTGACTGGATAATGTACTCTAAACACATCTCCACTTTTGAGTAGCACAGGAAAATGTAAAAAGGCTTCTCTGGGAAAGGCAATTCTCACATATGTATTAGCAGCCAACATGTGACTACATTTAAACTACCTGGCACCATATTAGTGGCGATGACATATGCCTCTCCCAATTTCTTATATCAGTGTCTTAGTGACACGGCATTTACATTTCTGCTTTCCTGGATTTCTAATTGAAAAGGAGATTGAAATCCAAATTAATGTTTTGGCAAAACAGTATCTAAATGATAATGAGCATATGTATTCATTTGTGGTTAGGCAGTTGAGTATCATTTAGATTAAGATTAAACTGAGAAGTCTACAATGTGATTTTCTACTTAACTTTACCCTCCTAAACACTGCTTTGCATAATTAGCTGGTTCTAGAACACATACAATGTTTTGAAAAGCTTTAGATCTAGACAGTCACTATTTTTCATTTTTAATTATTTATGCTTCATTTACATAATTATTGCTCTCACTGGTTTAGATGTGTCTGAATTAATCAGATACTTCAAATACTGAGCCAATTATTTAGATTATAATATACAATAAACTGCAACCTTTTCTTTCTTGATTTTGTGATAAAATCAGCAAAAGCCCCTTGTATTTCTGTAGTTCACAAAATACTTTGTATCAAAGTTTGTAATATCCATTGTTGTTAATAATTACTTGTTAAACTATTAAGACTTGTTCAAGATTTTTATTTTTATTTTTTTATTTTTAAAATAAATTTATTTTTTATTGGTGTTCAATTTGTCAACATACAGAATAACACCCAGTGCTCATCACATCAAGTGCCCACCTCAGTGCCTGCCACCCAGTCACCCCCATCCCCCGCCTACCTCCCCTTCCACCACCTCTAGTTCGTTTCCCAGAGTTAGGAGTCTTTCGTGTTCTGTCTCCCTTTCTGATATTTCCCACTTATTTTTTCTCCTTTCCCCTTCATTCCCTTTCACTATGTTTTATATTCCCCAAATGAATGAGACCATATAATGTCTGTCCTTCTCCAACTGACTTATTTCACTCAGCATAATACCCTCCAGTTCCATCCACATCGAAGCAAATGGTGGGTATTTGTCGTTTCTAATGGCTGAGGAATATTCCATTGTATACATAAACCACATCTTCTTTATCCATTCATCTTTCGATGGACACCAAGGCTCTTTCCACAGTTTGGCTATTGTGGACATTGCTGCTAGAAGCATCGGAGTGCAGGTGTCCTGGCGTTTCATTGCATCTGTATGTTTGGGGTAAATCCCCAGCAGGGCAATTGCTGGGTCGTAGGGCAGGTCTATTTTTAACTCTTTGAGGAACCTCCACACAGTTTTCCAGAGTGGCTGCACCAGTTCACATTCCCACCAACAGTGCAAGAGGGTTCCCCTTTCTCCACATCCTCTCCAACATTTGTGGTTTCCTGCCTTGTTAATTTTCCCCATTCTCACTGGTGTGAGCTGGTATCTCATTGTGGTTTTGATTTGTATTTCCCTGATGGCAAGCGATGCAGAGCATTGTCTCGTGTGTGTGTGTTGGCCATGTCCATGTCTTCCTCTGTGAGATTTCTCTTCATGTCTTTTGCCCATTTCATGATTGGATTGTTTCTTTGCTGTTGAGTTTAATAAGTTCTTTATAGGTCTTGGATACTAGCCCTTTATCCGATAGGTCATTTGCAAATATCTTCTCCCATTCTGTAGGTTGTCTTTTAGTTTTGTTGACTGTATCTTTTGCTGTGCAAAAGCTTCGTATCTTGATGAAGTCCCAATAGTTCATTTTTCCTTTTGTTTCTTTTGCCTTCGTGGATGTATCTTGCAAGAAGTTACTGTGGCCGAGTTCAAAAAGGGTGTTCCCTGTGTTCTCCTCTAGGATTTTGATGGAATCTTGTCTCACATTTAGATCTTTCATCCATTTTGAGTTTATCTTTGTATATGGTGCAAGAGAGTGGTCTAGTTTCATTCTTCTGCATGTGGATGTCCAATTTTCCCAGCACCATTTATTGAAGAGACTGTCTTTTTTCCAGTGGATAATCTTTCCTCCTTTGTCGAATATTAGTTCACCATAAAGTTGAGGGTCCACTTCTGGATTCTCCTTTCTGTTCCATTGATCTATGTGTCTGTTTTTGTGCCAGTACCACACTGTCTTGATGACCACAGCTTTGTAGTACAACCTGAAATCTGGCATTGTGATGCCCCCAGCTGTGGTTTTCTTTTTTAAAATTTCCCTAGCTATTCGGGGTTTTTTCTGATTCCACACAAATCTTAAAATAATTTGTTCTAACTCTCTGAAGAAAGTCCATGGTATTTCGATAGGGATTGCATTAAACGTGTACGTTGCCCTGGGTAACATTGACATTTTCACAATATTAATTCTGCCAATCCATGAGCATGGAATATGTTTCCATCTCTTTGTGTCTTCCTCAATTTCTTTCAGAAGTGTTCTATAGTTTTTAGGGTATAGATCCTTTACCTCTTTGGTTAGGTTTATTCCTAGGTATCTTAAGCTTTTGGGTGCAATTGTAAGTGGGATTGACTCCTTAATTTCTCTTTCCTCAGTCTCATTGCTAGTGTATAGAAATGCCACTGACTTCTTGTTCAAGATTTTTAATAGCACATTGTTAATAACTTAATTTGCTAAAACAGATGATAATGATTCACTTCCTTTTTAAAAAAAGTAACAAAATTAAGGCTAGATGATGAAAAATTAGGTGATATGCACATACTAACAAACACTAGCAGACCACGTTATTGTCCTACAGCTATAATGCAAATAAGTATCAAAATGTTTTCTTTTTTATAATATAAATAAATCATAAAATCTGTAAGATGTAAGCATATTGCTGTTTGCAATTGGATCACACTGGGACTTTTTGAGAACAGTATAAATGGATCTAATAAATTCCCAGACTTCAATTTCCAGTTGCATTTCCTAATTAAACAAGACAAGATGCAGGAAGGGTCTGTTCTGTGCATGATGTTGGATCTTGTGATAAATTTTACATGCATGGATCATCCAGTTAGACCTCACATTGTTCTCAGTTGCTATAGCTCAGGGAATCTAAGGTTTGTTGTTGTTGGGTGACTGTATTATCTCTTCCCAAGTTCTTTCAATAAGTAAGCTCCAAAATTAGAAATAAAAATCAAGTTCTGCTGACTACAGCTTTGTCTGTTATGCTGAGTCCAGTCCAAGCTCTTCTGTTTGCTATAAAATGGAAACAGTTATGATGTTCTCTAACAGCAACTGCAACAAAAATGCTTGACTATAGCACTTCTCTTCCAAAACAATTTTAGAAAAATATTAACAAACTGATAATTATTATAGGAATGATTTTTTAAAAAGGGCAGGGGGGAACAAACCACTTGTGATTTGTAATGTAACCAGTGAACATTCTGATTCTGTTTCAGCACAGGTCTGAGCCAGAAGAGCAGTGCCTTTGTGTTCATGGATCCCTCTCTCACAGTCAACCTTTTCAAAAACTAGTCAAGGCCTTGCATCCTTTTCACATCCAACGTTTGCAAAGGCACAAAGACAACTGCTTCTACCCTGAACGCATCCACCTGCCAGAGGTTGTGTCCTGTTTAGCAATGATGAAATCCTCATCTGTATGCAACCTGAGAGAAGCGAGACAAAACTTTCATTCTAAGAGAAACAGCTGACTCCGACTAAAGCTGAGTCATAATTTCCAACCTCCTCTCTTTGTAAGATAAACTTGACAGCTTGTGTTTAAACCATCTTATACATCTGGATCCTCTTCTAAGAGGGACATGCTTAACCAAGTCTGCCCAGAGCTGGAGTTTCCATGATTAAAGACACTTGTTCTAAATGCAAGAACCTCTGAGTAGAAATCCCCCGGAAGAGATGCTTTCAAAACCAAGAAAACCTCAACTCAGTGCATTAGTTGTTTTTGCTTTACAGTATCCAGACAGATGTTGGGTCACCTAAACTGAGGACATAAACATTCTTGCCATCAAGTTCAGCTAATCTATATTTTAATCTAAACAGTCCACAGGCTCAGATTAATCAGAACAATTTACTGTAGAGAGAAAGAAGAGAAAAACGAACAAATATGTATTGGATGTAACTCTGTACCCGTTTTTATCTTTTAATCCTCACAACATCCATGTGAAGTTGATTTGATTTTCTCTGTCTGGCCAGTGAGCATACAGAGACTCAGAGAAGTAAACAGTTTGCCCAAATTCACAAATCTGGTAAGTGATACATAAAATAGAGAAACTACACAAAGCATTTCTAGTTACTAAACATCTACTACTGTGGTAGACACTACATTTATTTGTTATTTTTTTTTATTCAAGTGTAATTAACATACAGTGACATATTAGGTTTGGATGTACAATATAATGATTCAACAATTTATACATTTTTCAGTGCTCATCAAAATAAGGATACTCTTTATCCCCTTTATCTACTTCACTCATCCCCCTACCTGCCTTCTCTCTGACAAGCACCAGTTCTCTGTGTTTAACAGTCCATTTTTTGTCTCTTTAAAAAATTATCTATTTATTTATTTGAGAAAGAAAGAAGAGTGAGAGACAGTACAAGTGGGAGCAGAGGGGCACGCTTGCCACTGAGCAGGGAGCCCCATGCAGGGTTCAATCCCAAGACCCCAGGATCATGAACTGAGCTGACGCAGATACTTAGCTGACTGAGCCACTCAGGCACCCTATTTTTTATTTATCTCTTCTTTTTATTGTTTGCTTGTTATTTTCTTCAAATTCCACATATGAATGAAACCATGTGGTATTTGTTTTTCTTTGACTTATTTTACTTAGCATTATACCATCTAGGTCCATCTCTGTTGTCGCAAAAATTTCATTCTTTTTATGTCTAAGTAATATACCATTGTGTATATATACCATATCTTTATCCATTCGTCTATCTATGGGAATTTGGGCTGCTTCCGTACTTTAGCTATTGTAAATAATGCTGCAATAAACATAGGGCTGCATGTATCTTTTTGAATTAGTGTTTTCGTTTTCTTTGGGCAAATACCCAGTAGTGGAATTACTATATCATATGGTAGTTCTATTTTAACTTCTTGAGGCATCTCCATACTATTTTCCTATTGGGCTGAATCAATTTGCATTCCCACCAACAAAGCACTACATTTAGTCTTTACATGACTCTATAAGTTAAATGTTATTTCTCACTTGACAGATAAGTAAGTTAAGTCTCAAAGAAGTTAAATGATTTGCTCAATGTCACATAGCTACCAAGTCAAGACTTTAAGGGCTCCTCCATCTGACTCCAGAGCTCATAATTATCCCACCAGGTTCAGGGCTTTCTGTCTGCATGACTTCAGGGCAGACTGCCACTATGTCACAATACCTCCTGGCAGAAATATTCCTAATCAAATACCAAATATTGAAATACTGAGCTCTGACAAACAGGTCAATTTAATGCACAAGCCACACATCATCTATTAAAAAAAGAATTCTGAGAAGTTTGTTTTTGAAATATAAGGTGGAGGAAACAAGAATCAGGGGCAGTATATTTTGTCTTTGTATTGATTTGTGACTTTGAAGTCCATTTGCCGTTCTGGAGAGAGAATGGAGTACAAGTTTGGGGTAACCCAGCCTAAACTGTAACCTAGGCTAGTCTCATTGAGCTAAATTTTCTTATCTACAAAATTATTTGATTAGTTTTAATAATAAAACTAAACCTCCCTCCTTGGCTTTTTTAAAAGGACTGTTAACAATACTTAAGGAAGCAAACACTATTATATTCATTTATAACTGATTTCACTCTGAAATATATAATATGTAGCCTTAATAAATTTACCACTCTCTTCCAAAAAAAAACTAAGTTCCCTTTAAAACTTTAAAGTACCTTGAGAAAATCTCTTTAAGATTGGGAGTGGAGTATGTGTGTCATTATCCATAAAACCAAATAAAAAAAAATAGAAGCATGATGGACAAGGACTATTATTCCAAAGGCATCAGGCAAGAAGTCCAGAGAAACTTTATTAATTTGAAACATTTTTACTGTGATTGATTCCTCATTCTATTTAAGGAATCTCAAAGTGAAATGGGGCCCTTGAATAGTTTCTGTTATGCCAAGGAGTTGTCTGTGGTTGCCCAGACATGACTATCATGTGAACCAAAGGGTCTCTTTATGACAATCATGCCTAATGTCAGCATATCCTTGAGCACAAAAAACTAAGCAATCAGTGTAAGGAGCGATGTATACAAGGGTATGCTTATGTAGATACCACATTTAATTATCTAAGTAACATAAAATAAAAACTAATGGACATCTTCCATAAATATTAATTCAAAACATCCAAAAGGATAACATTTTTAAAAGCAACTTTGTAGCTTTTGTTCTTATTTACTTATTTCTGTTCTCTAATGGGACTAAGTCACTTCATATAGTTGTTAAGTACATAAAGGCTACTATAGGGTAGACCTCCAGAACTTGGTAATAAAAAAATTATGGGTATCTTCTTTTTTAAGAAAAGTTTTATTTATTTACTTGACAGAGGGATAGAGAGAGCCAGGGAGCACAAGTGGGGTTAATGGCAGAGGGAGAGGGAGAAGCAGGTTCCCCACTAAGCAGAGGCCCCGATGCAGAGCTCAATCCCAAGATCCTGGGATCATGACCTGAGTCCAAAACAAGACTTAACCAACTGAGCCACCCAGGCACCCAATCATTTGTATCTTCTGAGTTAAAGTATAAAATCAAAATATAATGACTTAAATAAAAGATCCCTAGGGCATCTTGGGAAAGGATGATGGCTGCTATACTACTATGGATTGATTGCAATTGCTTGAATGTGTGAATTAGTCAATAAGAGCAAAACTGGACCACCAATGAAGACAAGCAGCAAGAAATGTTAATTGTTACTTCAAAAGATGTCTGCTGCCAAGTTCACCATTCAAAGGATGTGTGAAACAAAAAAAACGGATGTGTGGTATAATGGCAAATATATTTTTGGTCTTTGTCCCTGGTTCCTGACACAGACTTCCTAAAGCCCTGGGAATTTCTTGAGTGGACAGGAGCAACCCCTTTCAACTGAATTACGCTAGTGAAGTGATTCTCGAAGGCTCCTAGACAGCTTTTGAATGGGCTGGTTGCCAGAAAAACTGAGGTACAATTAAAAGGTTGGAACTTTCATTTCTTACCCCTACCTCTGGCTACTGGGGAGGAGAGAGGAGCTAAAAAGTGAGATCAATGACCAATGGCCAATGATTTAATTACCATGCCTGTGTAATAGAACCTTCACAGAAATCCCTTAGATAATGGGATTTAGAGAGCTTCTGGGTTGGCGAACACATCAAGGTGCTAAGAGGATGGCACACCCAGGGAAGGGATAGAAGCTCTGCTCCTCGATCTCTCACACACATAGGTTACCCTATGCATCCCTTCGATTCAGCAGCCCCTGCATTGTATACTTGATAATAAGCCAATAAATGTAAGTAAGTGTTTTCCTGAATTCTGTGAGTCATTCTAGCAAATTATCAAAGCTGTAGAGGGGTCACAAGAACCCTTGAATTTATAGCCAAATTAGACAGAAGTGCAGGGACCCAGGGGACTTAGAACTTGCAACTGATCTCTAAAGTAAGGGCAGTCTTGTGGAACCGAGCTCGTTAACTTAAGAGATATGCATTCACTGTGGATAGTTAGTATATTTGTCTGCTTGAGCTGCCATAACATCATAGACTAGGTGGCTTAACCAATAAAAATTTATTTTCCTATAGTTCTGGAAGCTGAGTGCAAGATCAAAGTGCCTGCGTGGTCAGTTCCTGGTATGAGCTCTCTTCCTGGTTTGTCCATCTTCTTCACAAGGCCTTATTCTGCGCATGTGTGGAGAGGGAGAGAGATAGAGAGAGGCTTCACCCACTTGGGTTGGGGCTTCAATGCATACATGGAGGGGGATACATTCAGTCCATAATAATTATTATCTGAATATTGTAGGATTGGTGTTGGAAAAGACACCACGTATTGGGCATGAGGGAAAAAAACCTCTCAGGATGCAAACAAAATTTATCTTCAGAAAAAGGCTTCTCTTTTGATTAGGAAAGCATTCTCAAGCATTTTTTGGGTTCCATAAGTTATTGCTCCAGGATTTAGGCTTGAGAGATAGATTGAGATGAGAAACTGAGTTGGTTTTGGCACATCCAATACCTCAGTCTCTTAGTTCCCTGACTGCCTCCTGGTATACGGCTTATTTTCCTCTGCCTAAGCCATACTCTCTTAAAATCACATCCAGGACTTGTCACCACTTGACCTTGATCTACCCCAAGTATCCCACATTCTTCCCATAGCTCTGCTGGGCCTCTGAGAATGCCTCCCCCATGTCGCAATCATGTTCCAATCACCATGTCCCAAATCTCTCTTTGTGTCCCTCTTATCCAACTTCGATTGCATGTCCCTCCATTTCTGAGACAGCTTTGCCACCACCCTAAACTGCCTCTTTCCTCTTTTCATCATATTCATCTCCAATGATCACTTCAACATTCCTCTGCCTTCTTCCAATTTACTACTCCTCCCAACCATCCCTCACCAGGTGAAGATTAAGCTTTTTTCCAGAAAAAGTAGAAGCCATCATTTGGAATATCCTTCAATGTCCAAACCTATCCAGCCTGCCTCTGTCTAGAAACATCCACTGTTTTTGTTATATAAATTTATTTTTTATTGGCGTTCAATTTGCCAACATATAGAATAACACTGAGTGCTCATACCATCAAGTGCCCCCCTCAGTGCCCATCACCCAGTCACCTGCACTCCCTGCCCACCTCCCCTTCCACCCACCCCTAGTTCGTTTCCCAGTGTTAGGAGTCTCTCATGTTCTGTCTCCCTCCCTGATATTTCCCACTAATTTTTTCTCCTTTCCTCTTTATTCCCTTTCACTATTTTTTATATTCCCCAAATGAATGAGATCATATAATGTTTGTCCTTCTCCGATTGACTTACTTCACTCAGCATAATACCCTCCAGTTCCATCCACGTTGAAGCAAATGGTGGGTATTTGTCATTTCTAATGGCTGAGTAATATTCCATTGTATACATAGACCACATCTTCTTTATCCATCATCTTTCGATGGACACCGAGGCTCCTTCCACAGTTTGGCTATTGTGGACATTGCTGCTAGAAACATCGGGGTGCAGGTGTCCAGGCCTTTCACTGCATCTGTATGTTTGGGGTAAATCCTCAGCAGTGCAATTGCTGGGTTGTAGGGCAAATATATTTTTAACTCTTTGAGGAACCTCCACACAGTTTTCCAGAGTGGCTGCACCAGTTCACATTCCCACCAACAGTGCAGGAGGGTTTTTGCCTACTGGTTTTCTCAGCTATGCCCCTCCCCTATGCAAACCTAATCCCTGTGCCAGTGTTTTGATCTTAAGGAAACTGAAATTACCAATTATCTCACATGGATCCACCTCATTATTGCCATCAGCATTAAAACTCCTCCAACTAAATCATATACATGATCAAGAAAAATCTTTCTTTTTTAAAAAAGGTTTTATTTATTTATTCATGAGAGAGACACACACACAGAGAGAGAGAGAGAGAGAGAGAGAGAGAGATGCAGAGACACAGGCAGAGGGAGAAGCAGGCTCCATGCAGGGAGCCTGATGTGGGACTCAATCCCTGGTCTCCAGGATCACACCCTGGGCTGAAGGTGGCGCTAAACCACTGAGCCACCCGGGCTGCCCGAGAAAAATCTTTATCACATATCCCTGTCTTTTTCAGGGATATGTGTCAAAAGCACCCCAACCTTTTTCTCTTCTCCTACTTCATAAAAAGCTTCCTGAGTGACTGGTCCCTATTGATTGGCTCCATTCCTTTCTGTTCTATCAGGCTCATTTCTCCTTCTTCCACTTTATGGGGCACCCCATGCTCCTGCTCATCCCTCTTTCTGGGCATACCCTCCTCTTCACAGCCATGAAATGCTGGTACCTCATGTCCTTTTCTCTTTTCATATTGTACTGTCTTCCAAAGAAAATCTCATGCACCCTCAACTACCTCTTCAAAGCAAATATTGAGAGAGCCCAGGTCTCTGTTCTGAGTTCCAGTCAGCATATCCAGCCTTTACTAATGAGTTGCCTTGAGTATCTGAAACTCAACATGACCAAGACTGAACTCAACACTTTAGCCTCCAAATCCTGCTCTTTTTCTAGGGTTTTCTATTTCAGTGTATTACACTTTCATCTTTTCAGGCATGCAAGTCACATTTGTGGCTTTATCCCTCTTTTACTGATAATATCCAATCCAATCAGTGATTCCTATTGCTGTTCTTCCCTGAATGGTTCTCAAATCCTTCCCCCTCCTTCTTCTTCAATTGAGAGTGGTTCTTAGTTATAACATTTATCATCTCTTGATCGGACTCTTTTTTTGTGCAGACTTTGGTCCACTTCCAGTTCATTCTCCACACAACTAGATTGGCTTTTTTCTAAAACATAAATTTGAGTTTTAACAAACTTCTAAGTTCCTGCATGGTCTGGCCTCTCTGCCTCTCTTTCTAGCCTCATCATGTGCTTCATACCATTCCCCTCCATACCCTCTGCCCTCCAACCACACTAGACATCTGTTATCCCAAGTGACCAGGCACCTCCTTTTCCTGGAAGACTGTGCCTCTGCCCATTCCTCCCTCTCTACCTTCTCAAGCCTGCCATGTCCACTGGTCAGTGTTAATGTGACTTCACCCTCCCTGATGCCCAGCCTAGAGTAGATGCTATTGTTTAATACTCTCCAAAGACAATATTTCTTTTCTTCAGAGTACTAACTTCACTTTTTAATTATATATTCATTTATGTAATTATTTTAATTCATATTTGAGAATATGTGCTATATATTCTTTGTTCTCTATTGTATACTAAGACCTATCACAGTGTTAGACACACAGTAGGCATTTAATAAACATTTTCTGAAAATGATAGTATGATATATAAAAGGGGGATTTTTAAATTTAAATTTTTATTCTTTTTATTCTTTTTAATGAGAATGCTTCAGCAGTCATTTTATTAATACTTATATATGACATCTTTTATTATTAAAATAAATGGTGCTCCTCTTATATCTAAACAGCAGGAAAGTATCTCTATGGAATCATCAAAGTAGTATATATGTATATTTTGGTCAAAAATCAATGAACAACTAAATAATTATTAAAATAACCATTCAGTTTGGGCAACAATATGAAAAAGTTTTAAAAAAAGCTAAGTGCAAAAATAGGATACACAAGTATATGTATTTTTTTTTAATAAAGGATTTTACTATTGTTTTTACATGTAGATTTGGGAGTAGCTTGAGAGTTTGGGAGTATGCAGAGAAGACGGAAATCTCTTAATGGGGTAGAATAGGAGTTGCAACAGCATGGTAGTGCAGAAATTACCACTAGGGGATGGTCTGTGATGGACTATGGCCAATAATCATTGGGAGCAGTGCTAGCTGGTCAGGCTGGTTAGCTTTTCTCCCCCCTTCCCTGTTCTGGAATTCCCTTTGGGCACACATTTCCAGAAAACTACTTAAACAGGACAGTTAAGTGTTCCTCTCTTTCTGGGAACTAAAGAGTAGGTTACATACAGGTGGTGGAACTCAGTAATATGAGTGAGAGAAAAAAACAACATAGAGATTGTAGTAAGTTGGCAAAAAGTGACTGGGGACGGGGTTCTAAGAGCAGGATTTTGGAATGAGAGATAATAAATGATAACTAGGACAAAAAATTCTCAGAAATATTTGAGAAATAACTGAATATTTTTACAGTCACACCATATGGGAGCCACAAAGTATTTTTGTCTGGATTATTAAAAGGAAGCTATCACCCAAGAAAATTCTAATATAGGATAATCACTTTATGCAAAGGGAAATAATACCTCAAGATTATTCAAACATTGGTAGTACCTATGTGCTAAACCAATAGACTCAAGTATGTTATTCCATTGGCAAGATAATCACAATTGTGGAGATTAATGCATCAGACTATCTTAGTCTGATGCCATTAAATATTCAAATCACTTATTGATTTTCCCTTGATCTGACTCCAGGCTCATCCAGCAAACTTCTGATTGTATCTGACTTCCCACATAGAACTAACCAAGAGACATTGCCCTTCAGTGTTTATGACAGTTCATTTCTCACTGTGAATTAATAAATCGATGCTCTGATTTTATCCACTGACCATGCATGTGTTTATCTTAAAGATGAAACCACTCTCCATTGCTGTTGGAATCAGTTTTCAAAGCCAACAAGATGAAGAACTAACCTCTGTGCCATGAAAACGTCTTCAAGGAAGTGTCATCCTTTGGGATTCTTTTCCATAATAATCTATATCTTTTCCCACTTGAGCATTTTCTCCCTTCAGCCATCCTACATATAAGGATCTGTGTTTAAAAACATTTATTATAAATATAAATATAAATATAAATATAAATATAAATATAATCCCTCATTTTGAGAGTTTATAGCCTTTTGGGAAGAAGAAATCTTCACAGATACCTTCATTCATTCAAAGTATTTATTGATTGGATAGTACCATATGTTAATGATATAGAAAATAAGTATTAGACTGGGGCGTCTGGGTGGCTCAGTTGGTTAAGTGTCTGCTTTCAACTCAGGTCATGATCCCAGGGTCCTGGGATCGAGTCCCACATATTGGCAGCAGTGGGAGGGGGAGCGGGGGGGGGGGTCCCTGATCAACAGGTAGCCTGGTTCTTCCTCTCCCTCTGCCACTCCTCCTGCTTGTGGTCTCTCACTCTCACTCTCAAATAAATAAATAAAATTCTTTAAAAAACATTTTAAAAGAAAATAAGTACTAGAATAAATAAAATTGCTTTAAAAAACAAAATAAAATAACTGCACATAGGATTCAAAAAATTAATTCCACTCTTGCTAGAGAAATCAAGAAAACTACATGGAGGAGGTGAGCATTGAATTAGACTTGAAGATAGAAATAGAATAGAAAGATTTCAGGAGAGAAGAAAGAGTAAAGGAGAAAGCAGAAGAGGGTGGGTTTACTTAAAATAAAACAATACCACTTGTCATGAGTTGAATTGTCCCTCTTCTCTGCTTCCCCCAAGTCTTATGTTCAAGTCTTAACCACAGTATCTCAGAATGTGACCTTATTTGGAAAAAGCCTTGTTGCAGATAAAATTGCTCAAGTTAAGATAAGATAATAAGTGTGGACTCTAGTCCAGTATGACTGGTGTCCTTACAAGAAGGGGAAATTTGGGCAGTTGGAGGGAGCTTTCCACAAACCAAGGAAAGAGCCTGGAACAGATCCATCCCTCACAGCACTTAGAAGAAATCAACCCTGCTGATACCTTGCTCTAGGACATCTAGCTTCACAACCGTGAGAAAATTCATTTCTGTGTGTAGTAATTTGTTATGGAAGCCCTAGCAGACTAACATACCATTTTTGTAATAAGAGTTCCAGACATAAAACTTGGAAAATAAGCTTCGCTAGGTGTTGGAAGTGTTTTGTTTTGCTTCTGAGGTTTGTTTGTTTGTTTTTTTAAGACTCATAAACATAAGACAAAGAGTAGAGCATGTTATCTTGAAAAGGTTGGAAAGGGGGCAGGAAAATAATTATTTACTAATTCCCTACCAGTTAACAAGTATTGTTAAGTAACTTCATCTCATTTATTTCTCACAAGAAACCCTGGGAGAAAGTGTGATTAACACTGCTATAAACTGAATACCAGTCATCAAATGTAATCAATAGATGTGCATTAAGTGAATAAACAAGCAGTGGTATTTTGCTGTTGCTTGGGCTCAGCCACTATAAAGTCTTAGCATACTGTTTTCTGTTTGGTAGGTTTCTCATAATATTTCTTGAGTAAGTTGCCAAATGTCCTGATTCTCTCCATGGTTCCTATTAAATGTGAGAAATAATAAGTTTCGTCACTAGTTTAAGAGTCAGTATCTCAAAGAGGAAGATCCATTTCCTCCTTCTGAATAGCAAGTTCATATGAAACAGAACAAATTACTTTTTAAACTGAAAAACATATTTGCACAACCTTAGCTCCTTATTTGCCCTGCCTACATGTCTTCTTCTCTTTTTAAAGAAAATCAGTTATTTGGTTTCTAATTCATATCCCTCACTAGAGAATGGACAGAATAGCAGCATGGCTAGTCTAAGATACAATCTCCCACAGTCCTTTGCATTTTCTAAGACTCCTTTATTTTTCTTAAGCTTGCTCTGCTAGAGACAGTGACAGTATACAGCTGCCCGGATCATTGTAAATCCTGCTGTAATCAAATAAGAGAAAACCCTCACACCTGAGAAAGGAAAACCACTGATTTCACATTCCTTTTCAAGAAGCATCATGGAACTCTGTGGCCCAGTCCATGTAGCTCACCTATACATGGCACATTTCTCAATAATGCTGGGGAGAGAGGTGTCCAACACAGAGTTGCAGGTAAGCACTCTCAAATAAAGAACCAACGTGAACCCAAACTGAACCGTAACTTCTCAAATTTAGGTCTAGCTGTACCTGTGGAAGACTTGGTAAGGGTAGCATCACATGAGAAACAAGAGAGCCTCCTGGAAAAGAAAGAAAGAATTCACCTCAAGGGAAGAGGACGTGGAGGTGCTGAAAGCTAAGGACCATTGAGAGGGAAGGATAACTTTAAGCCAGGCATGCTGCTTAGTCTTCAGCTCCAGGGGAGGTCACCACTGAGCCCTAGGGAAAGAAGACCTCCACAAAAGAAAAGCATGAACAAAGAGCTTTGCTCTTGTCAACCTGGCACTGGTATAAGCAATCACTGTGGCAGGCCCGACTCTCTTCCTTTGGGGTCTCGAGGGACACTCTCCCTGAGGACTCCCACCCCTGTCTGAGGGGTGCTTGAAGGTATGGGTGCTTCTGAAAAGCATGGGGGTGGTAGATTAGACAAGTACAATTTGGTGTTTGCTTGGCCCTCGCTGCTTTCCCATCACCCTGGACTTCTGCTTGTTCCTAAAATACGACGGGGCTGTTGTCTCTGATGAGCCTTTGCACTGCTGCCCTCCCTTGGAAGCTCATCCTCCGGACCTTGGGTGGCTGGTCTCCTCATGATTCAAGTCTCAAGTCAAGTTTCTGTGTTTCAGAGCAGCCTTCCCCAGGTTTTCCATCCACCAGCCAAGCCCCCTCGTGTGAGAACTGCCTCATCTGGTAGTCCTCGCATCACTTACACATACGGTGTTTTAAATGAGTATCTACTACACATGTGGTATCCTTGTATGTAATTGTATTCCATCCTCATCTCTCCCAGGGAACTTAAGGTCTTAGAAGACAGGGACCCTGCCCACAAGGACTATGCCTAGTGCTTATAACAGTACTAGACAAAAGATGAGCTCTCAGTAAGAACCTCTTACCTGCATGTGTTCTTACCCTCAGGGTGCAGGAAAAACATGGAGGACAAATGCACGGAAATGAACTTATTTCATTGGTATCTGGGTCTAAATGAACTTATTTCATTGGTATCTGGGTCTTTAGATATATATAGATATAGATATAGATATAGATATAGATATAGATATAGATATATAGATAGATAGATAGATAGATGATAGATAGATAGATAGATAATCTATAATCTAGATTATCCCATCTAGAATAATCCTGGGACTCAAGGTGAGGAGGAGTTTTAAGGACAAGGCAGAGTTATTAGTGATTAGAAGAGCCTAGATTCAGGGGAGGGGACAAGGGCACGGAGGCTCATTTGCATCCATCCTTCAGCCACTTCTTGGACTTCTGAGGTGCAGAGTGACGGTGGTGCTCAGAGGGCCTGCCTGCCCCTGTGGCAGGCGTCCTGGAGCAGCGGGGCATGTAGCTTGGCCACATAGTACCTTTCGTCTCCCTCGAGTAGCATGAACTAAGTAAGCACCTCCTCAGAGCACGCCTGCGCCTCCTTTGCTAACATTTCTTCATGCAGCAGTTGCCATGGCACCGACCTGCCTGGTTGACGTCTAAATATAGTGATAAAAGATTTCATCTGCTCTCAACTACTAAAAGACAAATTTGAGGAGCAAAGAAAAATAAACGTTTCTGTGTCATTGACTTTTTTTTTTTTGAGGGGGAGAACATATTTTAGTTTTTTGTTAAGATGTAAGGAAGAGTGATTTATAGTTTTTTATTCATATTTAAGAGGTTTTGTTGCATTATCATATTAATATTACATCAAAGTTTGTTGTTTTAGATCATAAGCTTCTATGGAAGTGGGGGGTAATATGTAAACAACTATGTTCTAGAATGACTATTTCAGTAATTCTCAAGCAGGTATGACATACATGGAAATAACTCCGGAGGAACACCTTGCGATGACGCAAAACATTTTAGGCTGAGGGGAGAAAATACATATTAAAGGGGGGGAAAAGAGGGGGAAGTTTTTTATCCAAAGCTATAACCCAAAGATAAAGGCAAAACTGTAGTGCTTCATGGCTATAGATAAACTTTCTATGTGTTACACGACACTTCAGTTTAGGACGACCAAGATGACAATCCTCTGCAATGGTTACATTTATTAAAAGGCCTTTGAATACAATCTAAGTATTTTCTCCCTTTTTCAGAATAATGAGCAACAACATAAACTTTGAGAGAACTCACAAATGTAAAGCATTTGGGGAAAAAAGGGTAGTATATTAAATCATGAAAGTACCAGTTTGACGCTGGAGTCATAAACTATTTGTTCATGTAAAGCAGACTGATTTATTTTAAAACCAGCTATTTTGAACAACATGTCAAATAAGTTACCTCTTTTTCTAGGAGATATCTTCCCCTAGACATGGTTTGTGCAAGAGCCCTGGGCTGGGAGTCAGAAGCGTGCATGCTTCTGGCTGTGGAAGGAGGCTCTGTCTGCTTATCCTCCACCCCTGGGCTCACCCAGAGCCTAGAACACAGGAAAGATCTTCATAAGCCAGTGCAGCGCTTTTGGTGGAGGCCGACAGAATCTGGACAGTTGTCTCTCTGAGGCTAACATCCTTCTGTCTAATGGTCCAAACACTGCTTTCCAGGTGCTCTTTTGACACAACATCCCAATTGAAGTGGCTGCCTCCATGGTGAGTTAAGTGAATACAGCGTTCATGAAGGCCCTATGTTTGTCTTCCTTTCTAGACTCGATTTCCCTCACATAAACCAAGTACTTAGTTGCCTCCACAGTTCTATCACATAAAAAATTCTGAAAAATTAATTTCCACTAGGATGCTAATCACACAGTAGAGTTCAGCATGAAGGAGTATTTATTTTTCAACAGATAAATGAAGAAATAAGATGATTTTTAATCCAAAGATCTAAATTGCTAACTCCCACTGTAGCTATTTCTCAAAATATGCATGTACTAATTAATAAACTGTTCTATGTATGCAAAAGATTGAGGGAAGGAATTAGTTGTATTAATTTCAACCAGAGGAAAGTCGTGTGGGACAAGAATGAAGCCAATGGACTTGACAAAGAATGAAAACAAACTTTGGGGGATGACTCAATAGTCAGCATCTTCCACTTCATATTTTTTCTACAATTTATGATTTAGTGTATCATTAATGAAGCCAACTGTACCTCAGATGTTGTCTCATGAATTTGAGATAACACTGCCTCTGTTTTTTATTTTGTGGAAAAAGAGGACAGAGAGAAGGGAGGAAGAGGTAGGTGAATATGAGCAGCATGTTGAGCTCCCTTTCAAACTTTCTGTCAAATCTATCCAGATCCTCAGAGGAGGAATTAACAGGATTTTGGGAATTGTGTACAACATAACTCCATCAGACCTGTGTTCCAGTCCATATTGTGGGGAAAGTGAGGGGCCAGGAGCAACATCTGCCTTCAGTGCTCTGGGAGCCAAAGGGTTAATCAAGTAAAATAACAATTTCTGTTTTGGTCAGCTCTTCTTCCTTCCTCACAGGCAATTCTCATCCCTACCTTGAGTCAGTTCCCCACTAAAATGCTTCTCCCCACCAGTTCGATTATATCCATTCAGGCTTAATTCTATTCAAAACCTGCTTCAAGGGGTGCCTGAGTGGCTCTTGATTTCAGCTCAGATCATGAACTTAGGGTCATGAGATCAAGCCCCACATCAGGCTTTGTGCTCAGTCTGTTTGGGATTCTCTCCCCCTCCCCAGACCCCTCCCCGAACTCATGCTCTCTCTCTCAAACAAATAAATCTTAAAAAACAAAAAACTTACTTCAAAAACTCCAGTTCAGATCACTCATTGTCCTTAACTGCCATAGAGTTCACAGTACAGTCAGGGAATGCTGTACAATTGACATGCCTCCTTTTATATAATTCCCTTTTTTATGTTTCTAGTTTTGTGTCCCCACTGCATTCCAAGTGTCCTTGAAATCAAGAGTCACTTCTTCCTTTATTTAACAAGCACAAATCCTAAAAGTTCATCTGCATTACCAATTGGAGGAAAAGACACTGAATGAAAGAACATGCAAATAGATATAGGATTATAAATCATGACAAGTAAAAAGAAAAAGAACTGAATGTTATGAGCAAACAGTATTGACTGAAGCTTAGTGATCGAGGAGGAAATTGATAGAAGATGATGTAGCACAATTAGCAGAGTATGTACAGAGGGTCTCAGAAGTCACTACCATGAATTCAAGGTTTTATTCTGAGGACAAAGGAATCCAGTGAATGTATTTAGGCAAGAGAGTGATATGATGTTATATTCCTGTCACATATTTCTATGAAGCAATCAGCCCAACGTTAGACACACAGTAAAGTTTATTATTCAGCTCATGTGGAAGGAGGAACAGAGAGTGATACTGATTGAAATGAGTTAGCACTGACATACCTTGAGATAGACACACACCGCAATGACCCTCTACTGTGATAAAGGAATAAACACCAGAAAAAGCCATGACCTGCTGTGTTACATTCCTTTTTTCCTTTTCCGTTGGAAATTTTATCATCTTAAGTAATCTGGTCAATTTACATAGATGTAAATTTAGAGTCCAATCACTATTCCTGAACAAATCTTATTTTGGAGAGAAGTTTTTTTATCAAGGAGTGATTTTTAACATGTTTAGATTCTTTAATGAGCTGAAGCAACTTATGTCTCTGTCAGTTGAGAAAAAAACCCCCAAACACATAAAAAGTACATTATCCTCTCCATATGCTCTTTGAAGGTGCAGCTTAACTAAAATTGTATGGTATAGATCATCAATATCCTGAGGTCTATCTCTGGACCTGCTCAAACCTGGAGACCATCTGGGGTGACTTCTTTCTTCATTCAGTCAACAAGTAGGTATTAAGTATCTATGAGGCATGTGAGGGCCTGCTCTGAATGTTGTCAGGGCAAATTCCTGGAGCTGGACGGGATCCCAGAAATGCACACTCCTACTATCTCTTTGCCTTATTTATCTGGCCTCTTGTAGATACCGGATTTCATTTCCATTGTTACTGTGTTTGAATATAAAACTGAATGTTAAATTTAATATCCATTGACCTACAGCTGGTGTTCAGCTCACAAGGGGAAAGAATCTATCATTTTCTAAATGAGCTTCAGTTCATGGAAAATCATTCTGAATGTTGATGCTTTCCATTTTCCTTTGCACCTTGCCAGTCTTTGGGGTGCAACAGACCTAATATCTGTGTTCTTGGTAGTTGGATTTTTATATAACTAATTTAACATTTTGGCAGCACTTTATTTCAATAGTAAAATATAGATGGTATTTACTAGCATCTTTGAGGGAAGATAAAGTCTTACAAGAAAAAAGAATCTTTTTTAGGATTGTCAGTGTAGCTTTAAAAATTAAACCCTACTTTTGTTACCCTCACAAATGGTTTTTCTTCTAATCCTATTAAGCATTTTTCTACTTGAAAACTATGTGGAATTTAGGCATAAATGATAATTACATCTTTTGGATATCTTCATCTCACTAGCTGAAAACCATAATATTTGGTCATTCACTGAATTCATCAATGTATTTAATGAAATTATCTTATTTTTCATTATCTAGTAATTCCTACCTATTTTATTTTATATTGAATGCTTCACTGGTCCCCAAATAATATTCATGAGCATGTAACAGTTCATTATAGCATAGAGGTAAAGAATGAGGTTTCTGGAAGCAGTAGGTTTAGATTCGGGTTGGGGTTAGGGTTGAGGTTCAAACTTTGACTTTTTTTTTTTTTTTTACCTCCTATCCATTCTTCATCATTTAGAGTAAGTTACTTAACTTAATTGTACCCGAGTTCCCTCATTACAAAAAGAGGATATTAATAGTGTTTGAATTATGTCATTGTCTTACATATTAAATGCTAAAGACATACAGAATGCTCAGAAGAGCACTTGGTACAAAGGAAGAACTCAATACAAGTCATTTTATTTCTGTCAAATATAAATCTGATGACAATGCCAGCACTTGTCAGGATTTCTTTCAGGGAAATGATTATTTCAAAGTCTCCATAATGATGGAGCAGGGAGAGTGCGCAGTTTGGCAGGGCTTCCTCTGCTCCCAATGTGCCCATCCTGAGTTTTAGGGACAGCACCTGGGGTCTGTCCCTACCATTCCCCTGCCACTCAGAAATGGAGCTTTACTTTCCACCCAACCTACATGGGAGGGCCAACTGAGTGTGAGGAAATTCCAGTTCAGCAGCAGGAGATTGAAATTTAAACCCATCAAGCAGTATTTCAAGTTTATGGGCTTAGGCAACTTGGAGAGCAAAGTCTTTCTGTACTCTCTCCCTCTGAAGCACAACAGGCTTTGAATTAAAACCTGTCTTCAGATTCCAGTCATGTCTTTCATCAGCAACCACCAACAAGGTTGACATGTCTGATGGAACAGGGATATGAAAACACATTCGTAGGTATTGCTGCCACCTGAGATCCTGATGTCTCTAAAGGTAAGATGCCAACAGTCAACATCCTTACACTGGCATTCATTTCAAATTAGCCAAAGAGCCCAAAGGAACTCAAAGCTAAACATACACACACATAATACTGAGAGAAAGAAAGAGAAAGAAAAGAGAAGAGAAGAGAAGAGAAGAGAAGAGAAGAGAAGAGAAGAGAAGAGAAGAGAAGAGGAGAGGAGAGGAGAGGAGAGGAGAGGAGAGGAGAGGAGAGGAGAGGAGAAAAGGAAAAAGAAAAGAAAAGAAGAAAAGAAAAAAAGAAAGAAAAGAAAAGAAAAGAAAAGAAAAGAAAAGAAAAGAAAAGAAAAGAAAAGAAGAGTCACAGGATTGTTCTTGTCAAAACTTTTCTGACTAGAGACTCCCTATCCTGACAGTACCCTTGGGGTACTATAGCTGTCCTTAGAATTGACCTCCTAAGGTTTAGGGTTGACTTGCATTTATTATCTGTTTATCTTTCTCAGGCTGGGGGCCAGGACTCCTGGAATAAATTGAGACCTTTCTGAGGAGGGAGACAAAGGTATCTGTCAAGATAGGAAAATGAAGAGAAAATAATATTTATGTCCCACCCAGTTTCATCTAACAAATTGGCATGAGTTGGTCAGTCTGTTATTCACTGTGCATTCCCCAGCTGTCCTTAATGTCACCTAATTCTAACCAGTCATAACATATCAGGAAAAGAACTGTGCTCAGATGTGCAAACCATCTTTCTCAAAGGCAACATATTATCTTCAAGAGAGAAATTGCTTTTTGAATTTAGAAGTACCAATGACCCTCAGGGTGACTACTTAACTCAAGAAGTGCCCTTCTGGGACTTAGACACTTCTAAAGAGCCCAAGGCCATTTTCCAAATATCCTCTCAGGATTCAGGGAGGCAGACACTTACCTTTTGAAGGTATCTGGTCTCACTTAAGCCAGTGGAGTTTTATTTTAACTAATGGAGCAGTAGACTCTTTCCTAAAGAATATGGCAACAATTTTGAAGAATTCATTCACCTTCAAAAGTGAGGAAAATGTAAGTTGGTGCAGCTCATGCACTGAAAATAACTCCTGATATAGATAATAATTATCAGCTTTAGTTTTTGAATGAGAACACTAAGGCACCAAACTTAAGTTCTTCTGTAACTGTTCAGGACTGCACCTGTCTCTTACACTGAGCGTAGATGTGGCTGAGGGCAGTGATAATGAAACTCAACCCAACTAAATTCTGGGCAATGCTGGATGCTGTCTTAGGTGTTTTACAGGGTCCATTTTCACAAAGTTCCAGGAGGTCGGGACAAAAGCTCTAGGAGGTTTTCATGTTTGTTTTACAAATTAAAAAAAAAAAAAAGTAACAGAGAACAGTTGAGCGGCAGAGGTGGGATTTGAACTGGATCACCCCTGTGCAGTCTGTGTTCCTAACAGCTGCTACTGCCCTAAGCCAAGACACAGAGCTGCAGTGACTGGTATTGAGTAAGTGAGCAGGGAGGGAAAGGAAAGAGGATGAGAGAAATATCAGGAGAGGGCAAATAAATGGGAAGGCAAGGAAAAATATGATGCTTTTGTCTAAGAAAAATAAAGGTCTGTTGGGAGCATACTAAGAATGAACTGGAAGAGGCAGAGCATGGAAACAGGGCACTTGCCCTCCTAAGGCAAGATGCCTGGTCACCTTTTCCATGTTATAGCCATCAAGAAATGTAAGGTATGTGCTGAGAACATTGTCAATAGCAGAAAAACCATCTGATTCCTTAAAGAAATAAGTTGCCTAAAATAATACATTTACATGTTTATGCAACACCTCACTCCCCATTCAAAGAAAGGAAATATAAGCAAAAGTCAGGAAATCTGCAAAAGTGTTACTCACTTTTCTTCTTGCTGAGCAACCTTCTCCCAGTGAGAGTTGAAGACTTGATGTCTGACCCTGGAGGCTGGCCGTAGGGATGGAAGCATGCCTTCTCTTCCTGAAGCACAATGCAGTAGTTATCATAAAACAAACACACTGTTTATTGATCCTGATCCAGACCTATACCGAGTCTCTTGACCTGGTTCATTTCTATTTTCAGTGAGACACTCAGCTACGGCAAATCCAAGACCTTCCCATCATGATCAATTTTATAATATGATTTGATGACACTTAAAATTCATTCCAACTTTGAGGTTGAATCTCACCTAAGATTAAAGCACTCATATTAATTACAAGGCTATACATGCAAATTATTTATCTTGAAAAGATATCATTGTCCATGTTTCTAGCTGTGTATCTGGCTGTGACACCCAGGGTCCCTTCCTGTGCATGAGGGTGTGTGTGTGTGGGGGGGGGTGTGCATGTATGTGCATGTGTGGACAACTACAAGAGGTGATACACGTGGAATTTTCTATGAACTGGCATGATGGAATAGCATATGGTCAAAGAAGATAAAGAGGAATAATGGTCCTTTTGAGTAGAACAAGTATGGTCAATAAAATTTGACCCTATGGAAGTTATTAACTCTCTCAGTCTCAGTTACCCCATAGTTAAGAGAGAGATGATGTCTACCTCAAGGTATCTTTATGGGAAGGAACAGAGAAGGCACATGCAAAGTGCTGACAAAAACTCTAACGAATAGTAAGTGTCCAAATGTTCACAATTATCTTGTAATTATTCTGAGATTTCTGGCTCTACATACATACTTTAAAGGAGTGTTAAGTTCAGCATTACTGACTGCATTTGAGTTCTCAATAAAACATAATTCTTATTTTTAGTGAATATTTATTTCACTAAAACAACATTCTACTTCTGGAGGAAGCACTGAGTGGCTTTTCTTTTTTTTCCTTCTGTTGTAACTTAGCTGTTTGGTTTGACCTTTCTGTTCCTTTCAGTCACTGAGAAACTTTGAAAGAGTAAAATGATTCCATTAGAGAGTAAATAAGAAAGTATGTCCATTCAAACCAAGGTCTCACAACATCAGGAATTTGAGAATCGCATATAGAATATTTTAAATTGAAGCCCACTTATAAAAGGATGAGACATCTGAAATCCATAAAAGTTGGGCAATTGCCCATGATCCTGTAACCCTGTCAACTGACTACATATCCTGCGTTTGGTCTCCTATACTCACTTGAACACATCTTCATCATTTGTGTTTGGGTGATAAGTATCTATTAAGTGGTCCATTTTGAGTTATCTAAAATTAGAAGCAGATTAACACTAGAGCATTATTCAAGGTTTTCAGGGAGACATAATTAAGGCAATTTCTTCAGGATCACTTTTCTTATTTTAATGAAAATGTTCTTAGCAAATTAAGACCTGCTCCATGGTGCACTCCATTTCACCTGGTGGCAGATATCTGGAGCACTGGGAATGACATAGCATCTGTGAACACTACTCACAGATTATATCTATAAATGATCCATAAGTAATGCAACATAAATAATTGTTATCTTCACTGGGGCAATTTTTGGATGTCATAAGATTAATTGCAGAATTTTAGAACTGAAAAGTAGACACCTTTTGTCCAACTCACTCATTTTATAGTTAAGGAAACAGAGATCTAGAAAAGCCTAAAGCCTCACAAGAATAGACTTTTCATTTCAAGCTGAAGAAAAAGTACTGAAAGTAGTCACAGTACACTCCTAATAAGAGCTTATTGGGTGACAGCTACCTATTTTATATAATTTTAAATATCATCATGTAAAAGCATGGCTTGACTTTTTAGCATTTTGTGTCAAAAGCATGACACATGTGACGAAGAGAAGTGGCCAGCCATAAGAACTGTAACTTCAGCCACTGAGTATCCAACTGCATTTGGGAAGAGCTTCTGGAAAGTGGATCCTAGGCTCCCTTGACTTGCTCTTTATTCAAGAGCTACTTAAGCAGACCAGATGGAAGATAATAATTTCTAACATAACTCATTACACCGGGTACATGCTACCCTAGGTACCAATAGTTTCATGCTACTCAAAACATCACATTATTTTAAAAATAAGGCCAGAAACAAATGAAGAAAGAAATGCTCTGGTTGATGAGGTATCTAAGGACTTTCTCTATCCCTTTGATTCTCATTCCATGGAGAGGTCATGCTATGACTCAAGGGGAAAAGAACGTCCTGCTCTTGGCTTAACCTGGCTATGCAATGCTATTTTTTTCCTAATAACTTCCCCTTGGCCCATCTTCTACTGTTAAGAACAACGTTTATATCCAATGAAGAAAAGAATTTTAAATCTCCTTGGAGAGCTGAGTATAATAGGAAATTACAAAGAATTAATAATTCTGGCATTCTTCCACACTAATTCTACAAGCCTAACAAAAATTTCAAAGAAGAAAGTTCCATAACTGGAGTAGCAGCATAATTTTCAGTGAGCAATCAAGAAGATGAGTTGTAAAGCAAGTTGATCTGGTTTAAAAATATTTCTACTACAAATATAAATGTACAGAATACAGGTATCTGTAGAAAAATATTTTACAATACCTCAAATTACTTTGTTTCCAATGCACATATTGAGAATTGGACTCTATTTTATTTTATTTTTGGTTTTATTTTATTTTTTAAAACAATATTTTTTTAAAGATTTTATTTATTCATTCATTCATGAGAGACACAGAGAGGGGGGCGGGCAGGCAGAGGGAGAAGCAGACTCCATGCAAGGAGCCCGATATGGGACTCGATCCCAGGTTTCCAGGATCACACCCTGGGCTGCAGCTGCAGGCAGCACTAAACCACTGCGCCACCAGGGCTGCCCCTATTTTTGGTTTTATACAGTCATTGTCAATTCTACTACTTCCCATTTATCATCCACATGTACATATAATATTCTTCTGGGTTAAAAGGACACTAAATATATTGTCCCTTCTCTCAAAGCACCTGTGTTTGCTTTTGCCAATAATTAATTGACTGGCATAGATGTTAAGTTTAATATAATCCCCACAACGTGGCTGCTCATATACCCTGAAAATCAATTCACTGATATGCCAAGTCTATCTGATGAACCAGTGGGATCCCACAGCACTGCCTTGATGATGCCTCTAGTCAAAAAGAATGTAAACCTTAAATCCACACAGTTTTTCTTCAAAGAATGACAACCCAACTAAACTCAGATCAGATATTTAAAGGTGATGTTTGAAGAAAAGCAAGCATAACTAAGCAAGCCATTTCTACAGAGATGCCACTTTACTCTCCACCGGTACCAGAATGCCTGCAGTTCCCTGCATGGATGAGGCTATCTCCCATCCCTTGTCTTTGCTTATTCTGACCTCTTCCCCAACTGAGATAGCTTTCTCTTCCCCAGTCTTCCAACTGGTTAAGACTTATTTATGCTTTTAAAATTATCTGTTATCATTCCTTCTGATAGCTTTCCTTGTTCACCCCTGACTTTACCTCTAAACCCTATTGTTCTGTAATTCTCAGTCACATCTGCATACCTCTGCCAGAGCTCCTCCTTATTGTATCCTAAGTATACCTTCTCATATCTGATTCACTAGAGTTATAAATCTCTGTGTATGGTTCATAAACGAGTACATAATAAACACCTAATTATCCTTAGGTGGGTTAGCACCTGAGCTAGGTACCGGCCTGGTGCTAATAAAATATAATTTATTTATATGTGATTTAGCAATATTAATTTTTTAGTAACTTTAGGGGAAGATATTTATTCACACTAAAAGTAAGAATAATGCAGGGATGCCTAGGTGGCTCAGCAGATGAGTGTCTGCCTTCAGCCCAGAGTGTGATCCCAGGATCCGGGATCGAGTCCCACATCAGGCTCGCTGCGAGGAGCTTCCCTCTCCCTCTGCCTATGTTTCTGTCTCTCTCTTTGTCTCTCATAAATAAATAAATAAATAAATAAATAAATAAATAAATCTTTTTTTTTTTTTAATAATGCAGAAAACAATGCAACTGCATGCGGGCAAGAAAAATAACTTCATCTATAGTCCTAGAATCTTAGCATAGGAGCTAGCACTTGAAAAATGCTTGTGGGGTAAATGAGTATAAAGGTTAAAGAATCAAAACAATATAGAAAAGTAAGATAAAGAAAAGTTAGGTCTTCAAAAAAATAAGCAAGACTGATGAGAGTTTAGAGAGATTAAATGGAAGGCTTAAACAAAAACATTTCTTTATCACAGTTCTGAAGGCAAAAAGCCCAAGATCAAGGTTCCAGCCAATTTGGTTTCTGGTGAGAGCTTTCTTCCTGCCTTATAGTCAGGTATCTTCTTGCTTTGTCTTCAAATGCGTTTTCTTTGGTTCCTGCACATGGATGGAGAAAGAGAGAGCTCTCTTCTGTCTCCTATTTTAAGGACACAAATCCTAACAGCTCAAGCCCCAACCTTTTTTAAAAATTATTTAATTATTTTTTTAAATTATTTAATTCAATCTGCCAGCATATAGTATAACACCCAGTGCTCATCTCATCTTGTGCCCTCCTTGGTGCCCATCACCCAGTTATCCCCATCTCCCCACCCACCTTCCCTTCTGCAACCCTTTGTTTCCCAGAGTTAGGAGTCTCTCATGGTTTGTTTTCCTCTCTAATTTTTTCCAATTCAGTTTCCCTCCTTCCCTTATGGTCCCTTTCACTATTTCTTATATTCACATATGAGTGAAACCATATGATGATTGTCTTTCTTTGATTGACTTACTTCACTCAATATAATACCCTCCAGTTCCATCCACGTCAAAGCAAATGATAGATGTTCATCCTTTTGATGGCTGAGTAATATTCCATTGTATATATAGACCACATCATCTTTATCCATTCATTTGTCGAAAGACATTGTGGCTCCTTCCACAGTTTGGCTTTTGTAGGCATTACTACTAGGAACATTGGGGTGCAGGTGTCCTGGTGTTTCACTACATCTGTATCTTTGGGGTAAATACCCAGTACTTCAAGCTCCATCCTTATGATGATTCAGAGGTCATCAAAGGTGCCATGTCCACCACAGGCCCAGAAGGCAGGACTGGTTCCTCTTCGATTTCAATGAGTGTGACCACTTCTCTGGTTTAAGAGAGATGGCATATTTTTGCCTGGTGCCTCAGGGCAGAATCCTCACAGAAAGTCATGTGGATATGCTGCTCTAAAAGCCCAAAGGAGCATGGCTACCCTGAAGAGCTGAAGGGTTAGGGCTGCTCTGCAGTTTTAGAGGTGACACTGTCACCCCTGTGAGCCTGGAGGGCAGAGCATTGCACCAAGGAGGATAATTGGTGCAAGACTTAAAATCTAATGGAATTTTCCTTGCTAGGTTTTGGAATTGCTTAGGCCTAACAAAGCCCACCTCCTTCCTCCTTCCAATTTCTTCCCTTTGGAAAGGGAACGTCAATAGGATGTCCAACCAATACTGTATTTTGGAAGCACATAATTTGTCTGGTTTCATAGTTCCACAACTGGAAAGGAATTCTGCCTCAGAATGGATCACACCCAGAGGTTCACCCATATCTAATTTAGATGGTATTTAGATAAGACTTTAGAGTTGATACTGGAATGAGTTAAGACTTTTGGCACTATTGAAATGGGATGGATGTATTTTGCGTGTGAGAAAGATGTGAAATTTTGAGGGCCGGGTGGAATGTTTTAGACTGAATATTTGGGTCCCCTTAAAATTCATATTTTGAAGCACTTCCCACCATGGTGGCTATATTTGGAGACAGGGCTTTTAGGAAATAATTAATCTTAAATGAGGTCATAATAGTGGGGACTTGATCCAATAGGATTCATGTCCTTCTAAGAAGAGACATCAGAGAGTTTGTTCTCTCTCTCTCTGCATGCACATAGTGAGGAAAACCCAGGTGAGCACACAGCAAACAGGTGACCATCTACAAGCCAGGAAGGGAGTGTCAACAGAAACTGAATCAACCAGTACCTTGGTCTTGGTCTTGACTTCCTGGCTTCCAGAACTGTTAGAAAATAAATTTCTGCTGTTTAAGTTATCCAGCCTATGGTATTCTGTTACAGTAGCCTGAGCATATGAATACACCAAAAACAAAAACAAAACTTAAGTTACAAAAATCAGGAATGAAAAAGAAATTACAGAAACAATAAGAGATGAACAACAATATGCCAACAAACTGGATAGTGTTAATGAAATTGACAAATTCCTAGAAAGACATAAGCTATCAAGACTCAAAAAATAGAAAATCTAAACAGATCTATAAGCAAACATTGAATTAGCAATAAATACATAGTTTAAAACTACCCGCAAAGAAAAATCCAGGGCCAATAGCCTTACTAATGAGTTATACTGAACATTTAAAGAATTAACCTCGATACTTCACAAACTCTTTCAAAAAATTAGAAGAGAAAGAATTACTTCCCAACCCATTCTATAAGGCCAGTATTCCTGTCATATAAAAAACAAAGATACCTCAAGAAAATGAAACTACAGAACTTCCTTTATCAATATAAGTGCAAAATTATAAACAAAATCCTATCTAACCAAATCCAGCAATACATAAATAGAAGTATATGCCATGACTAAGTGGAATTTATCACAGGAATGCAAACTTGGCTTAATATTTGAAAACTCAATTAGCGTAATATACCATTTCAATAGAAAAAAAAAGGAAAAAAGCCATATGATCAACTCAGTATATATATTTAAAACACATTTGACAAAATTCAACACCCTTTATTGATTAAAACAAAACAAATAAAAACTCAACAAATGACAAATAAATGAAAGAGACTTTCCTCAACCTGGTAAAGGACATCTATAAAAACCCATAGCAAGCAGCGTAACTAATAGTGAGACCAAAAGCTTGCCCTAAGATCAGGAACAAAATAAGGATGTCTGTTCTCACTAGTTCTAGTCAATTTTGTGTTGAGAGGTTAGCCAGGGCAATTTGGCAAGGAAAAAATAAAGTGGCAACTAGATTGAAAAGGAAGAAGTAAAAAAATCTCTTTGAGTAGGACACGAATGTATATAGAGAATGATAAGGAATCCAAGTTAAATAACTATTAGAGGAGTCATGTCAGGGATATGTAGATGAGATAGTGCAAAGGGTTTCACAAAAACCTCAAAACATGGAGCAAAACAATCAATTTTGTCAAAGGTTCACAGAAATCAAGCAAACGATGAGAAAAAGATAACATAGAGCAGAAAGAAAGCTTTGTGGCATTTTTATTTGCCTTTGCCACACTCTGTCTTCCCTGCCTTATACACGAGGTATAAAAATGTAATTTGTGGCAATAGCAACATAATCACAACATACGAGGGTACTTAGAAGCAGTTTTTGCATGTTATTGAAGCTAAATTGATATCAATTCAAAGTAGACTACTATAAATTAGGATGTTTGTTGTAATCCACATAGTAACTACTAAGTAAATAAGTAAAAATAAAGAGGTTGGATCAGTAGTCAAAAATCTCTCAATAATAAAAAAAAAAAATGTCCCAGACCAAATGGACTTTGCTGGTAAATTCTATAAACTATTTAAAGAAGAATTAACATCAATCCACTGATACTTCTTAAATACCACCCCCCCCCAATAAAAGAGACCAAATAAGCAAAATAGAAGAGGAGGGACAGTTCCTAATTCATGCTACAAGACCAGTATTACGGGGCACCTCGGTGGCTCAGGGGTTGAGCATCCACCTTTGGCTCAGATAGTGATCCCGGGGTCCTGGGATCGAGTCCCATATCAGGTTCCCCTCAGGGAGCCTGTTTCTCTCTCTGCCTATGTCTTTGTCTCTCTGTGTGTCTCTTGTGAATAAATAAATAAAATCTGAAAAAAAAAGACCAGTATTACCCAGTATTATCAAAACCAAAGATACCACGAGAAAACTATAGATCAATATGCCATGACTATAGATTTTAAAATCCTCAAAAAATACTAAAAGCTGAATCCAGTATCATAGTAAAATGATTATACACCATGACCAAGAGGGATTTTCCTCAGAAATTTGGAGGTGGTTCAACATAAACTCTATGTAATATACCCCATAATTAAAGGAATGAAGAAAAAAATGATCATTTAAACTGACGGAGAAAAAACATTTGATAAAATCCAGTACCGTTTCGCTAAAAAACAAAACAAAACTCAGAAAACTAGGAATAGAGGAAATTTCCTCAACTTAATAAAATAGATACATTAATAACCAACAGCCAAAATGATGTTCAATGGCAAAAGACTGAAAGTTTTTGCACTAAAATCAGACAAGGACACCTACTTTTATCACAGATATTCATATTGTGCTAGAGGTTACAGCCAGAAACATTAAGCAAAAAAAAAAAAAAAAAAAGAAAAAAAAAAAAGAAATAAAGAAATAAAAGCCATCCAAATTGGAAAGGAAGAAATTAAACTATTTTATTCACCTATGACATGATCCTTTATGTAAAATCCCAAATGAATTCATACAAAAAAAAAAAACCTAAAAACAAAAACAAACATAACCAATAAGGTGAAATACACTGAAAACTTCATAACATTTTTGAAAGAGAATTAAAAAAATCTGGGAGTACTGGGTGGTTCAGGGGTGAAGTGTCTGCCTTCAGTCCTCCCAGTCCTGGGATCAAGTCCCACATCAGGCTTCCCACAGGGAGCCTGCTTCTCTCTCTGCCTATGTCTCTGCCTCTCTCTGTCTATCTCTCATGAATAAATAGAATTTTTTTTAAAGATCTAAATAAATGGAAAGACTTCCTGTTTTAATGGGCTGGAATACTTAATATGGAAACAGCAATACTGCCCGAAGCAATCTACACATTCAATTGTAATCCTATTTGAGGTATCCCTAAATTCCAATTTCTTTCTTTCTTCTTTCTTTCTTTCTTTCTTTCTTTCTTTCTTTCTTTCTTTCTTTCTTTCCTTCTTCTTTCTTTCTTCTTTCTTTCTTTCTTTCTTTCTTTCTTTCTTTCTTTCTTTCTTTTTCTCTTTCTTTCTTTCTCTCTTTTTCTCTTTCTTTCTTTTTCCCTTCCTTCCTTCCTTCCTTCCTTCCTTCCTTCCTTCCTTCCTTCCTTCCTTCTTTTCTTTCTTTTTTGCAGAAATGGAAAAACTGATCCTCAAATCCATATGGAATTGTTAAAGGCCTAAATAATAAACACAATTTTAAGAACAGCTGGAAAATACAAACTTTCTGATTTAAAAATTTACTACAAAGTCTTAGTAATCAAAACTGTGAATAGTCCTGGGGTAAGGATAGACATATAGTCAAAGTAGAATTGAAAGTCCAGAAATAAACTCATATATACATATAACCAGTTGATTCCACTTATATGAAATATCTAGAATAGGTAAGTCCATAGAAATGGAAGGCTAACTGCATGGAAATGGGAATAGGATGTGACTTTCATGAGACACAGGGCTTTATTTGTGGTGAATGAAAATATTTTGGAGCTACACAGTGGTAGTAGTCACACAACACTGGAATGTACTAAATGCCATCGAATTGTACACTTTAAAAATCTTAAGTGAATTTCATCTTGATAAAAAAAAACTATTTGAACTAATACATTTATGAAGGTTTTAGGATCAAAAATCAATATTAAAAAACCAATTATACTTATATCCATTTATAATGAACTTAGAAAACAGTTGTATTTGCAGCAGTATCAAAATTATAAAATACTTAGGAATAAGTTTAACAAAAGAAGTGCAAAACTGATCCTTTGGAAAAATACAAAATTTTGATCAAAAAATTAAATCTAGGCAAATGAAAGAACAGCTGTGTTCATGAATCAGAAAAGCTAATATTGTTAAGATGCCAATACTCCCCAAAATGTTCTAAAAGTTTAACACCATCTATATCAAAATTCATGCTGGCTTGCAGAAATAGGCAAACTGATATTAAAATTCCTATACAAATTCAGAGGACCCAGAATAGCCAAATAAATCTTGAAGAATAAAGTTAGAGGACTCGTATTTCCCAAATTCAAAACTTACTACAAAGTTAGAGTAATCAAAACAATGTGAAACTAGAATAAGAATAGATGTAAAAAAATCAATGGAATAGAATTATGAATCTGGAAATAAATCCTCACATTTACAATCAATTGATAATTGATACAGCAAGACAATTCAGTGAGAAAAGCTTTTTCAATGAATAGTGCTGGGACAATGGGATATCAATGTGCAAAGTAATGAAATTGGACCTCTACCCTCATACCATATGTAAAAATTAATTCAAATGAATAAAAGGCCTAAATATAAGAGCTAACATTATAAAAGCTTTAGAAGAAAACAAAGGTGTGAATTTCCATGCCTTTGAAATAGACAAGTATTTGTTAGATATAACACTAAAAGCACCAAATACAAAAGCAAAAATTAATAAATTGGATATCATCAGAATTAAAAGCCTTTATGCTAAAACAAAATCATCTAGACATGAAAATGGTGACCTGTAGAATAGGAGGAAATATTTGCAGATCATATATGTGAGAAGGGACTTATATTCAGAATGTATAAAGCAATCTCACAAGTCAATAAAAATAGTCTAATTAAAAAATGTGCAAAGAAGCTAACTACACATTTCTCCAAAGAGGATAGTCAAAAGACCAATTTTAAGACGCACTTAAAAAAGATGTTCAACATCATTAGCCATTGGTGTAACTCAAAACTACAATGAGGTACCACTCCACACTCACTAGGATAGGTAAAATTTAAAAAGATAAGAACAAGCATTAGTGAGGATGTGGTGAAACTGGAACCCTTGCATGCTTGTAGAAAATGTAAATTGATGCTGCCACTGTGGAAAACAGTCTGGTCATTCCTCAGAAGGTGTGATATAGTTACCCTTTGACTTGGCAGGTGTATGACAACAGACAAGTCCTAGCTATATACCCAAAAGAATTGAAAATATATGTCCACATGAAAACTTTTATATAAATAAATCACGGAAAATATCAGTGGACTGGTGAATGAGTAAGTAAAAGGTAGTGTGTATCTATACAATGGAAACAGAGTTTTGATACAGAACTGCAACTTTATTTGAACTACAACATAGTTGAAAACAAGCTTGAAAACGTGGTGTTGAGAGAAAGAAGCCATACGCAAAGATTTGTTTTGCAATTATTGTGATATGAGTGAGGTGAGTAACTTTTCTAAGGAGCTCCGGTGTCACAGCCTCTGAATTATATATACTGGAATGAAGATACACTAATAAACCACTAACCATATAGTCATATAAGCCTATGAGATTAATCAAGAATGTGATTAGAAAAAAATTTCAGAGAACACATAGGTTATGTTTTGAATGATTCGAACAATGAAAACGGACATCAAAAAAGACCTGCACATTCTCTTATTGGAGACCAAAGATAAATTTTGACTTTACCTATAATATTGAAATGCCTATTAGATTTAGGCAAAAACCACCCACCTCAACTTCAGGTGACTGATCCACTTGTCCCTTTAAGAAATGTAAGTACGTCAAAGAAAGAGCTTTTCTTGAAGAGAATAAAATTTTTGAAAAATAATATTTTCTTTAGCATCCCAAGCCAAAGAACTGAACATTTTCTTAATGATCAACCTTGTGAGTCTGTCTCGATAGATGCTGAGCCCTCCATGCCCATGCTCTGGTCCAACTTTGGACCGTACTAGATTATCCTCCTTCCCACTAATTGGTTCCATAATTCCTGGATTTGAGATAATAGAAATTGATGGTAGCTAATATTTAAGGAGTATGTGCCAGTTTACTGAGCATGTTAATACCTCTTGGCTCACAGGATCTTCAGAAATAGGCATTATTACAACTCTAATTCACAGATATGGAAACTGATGCTGTGGCAGGTTGAGTGTCTTGCCCTCAACTATGGAGCCTAGATCCAGGCTCAGACTCCAAAGGCTATACTCCCTCAGCAGTAGCCACACAAATTAGAATTGTGAAGTTCCTGACCAAATGTCTCAGTTTCATTTTCGACATCCTCTGCCACAATTCCACTGCCACCACCCATACTCTGTGAGACCAAGCCCATGTAGATACAGGGTGAAAACATCTTCAGGTAAAGATCTAGTATTCATATTAGGGCTGCGGTAAAATACCCACTGTTTCAATTATACAATTTTTGTCCTGAAAAAGAACAGGACTAGAAAAGATAACGTAGTTGTTGCTAAATGGCTAAGATATAAATTGCCTTTATGAGTGTACAAATGGTAAGCCCTGAAGCATTTGTCTGCCTCTGGCAAGAACCCTGCGGCTTTATTATTATTCTGTGCTGGTTCCTTTGCTCTTCATAACATCAGGTTCTCCCAGATGGGCATATTCTATTTTAGAGGCAATGAAATGCTGAAGCTAAAGCAACCCTGAACACATCCTCCATTCTGGAATGACACTGGAGCAACATAAGCCATTAGGCTCTGGTCCCCAGACAGGCTGTGAGTCAATACTGGGTCAGGTCACAATGGGCATCCTGACATCCATGGCTTAATAGTGCCCTGTTTGTGGGCACACTGATATTAAGTTTGTTTGAAGTGATCTTGTTCCACCTTTGCTATGGCTCTATTGCTAGGTGAGATACACACTAGATTGAGAGTCTGCAAATTCTATCCAAAACCCCAACCCAGCTTTCCAGCCATGTGGTACAGGCTCCATCTAGATTAGCTTGCTATCTTTTCAGTGTCAAAGGAACATCAAGTCCACAAGTATATATCCAAATATTAAAGACATTTAAAAATTGTATTTTATTGGAAATGACAATACTAATGATAGCGCTTTGAAGAAAAGAGCCCCTTCTCTGAAGAGAAAATCCTGGGGAATAATAATAATAAAAAAAAAAAAAAAAAAAAAAAGCTTTAGTGAGTCTGAAGGATGATCAAGTACCTAAACACTTAATGCATAAATGTACATTATTTTATGCCTGGTGCTATTAGGCTAATATTGAATACTCTTGACATTCCATCAAATTGAAGCCTGTGCATCAAAATTCTGGCTCTGAGAATATTCATTGCAAAGGGCTTTCTGGGCAATTAGCTAATAGCTCCTGTGGGGCAGGCACAGAACCCAGAGTGATTATCATTAAGCTCTTCAGACCTGAACATGCCAGCAGTGAGACCCTCCCCTCTGTGTTTGTCATGAGAAAATCTGACATACTTAACAGCTCAGAGGAACAGCCATGCCAAATTGACACATCAGCTGTGAAAACCTTCGGGATTGAATTATTATTATTACTCCAGCAGCTCTCTTCTTTTATCATGGCTTTGAATCATCCCTGGCTTTTGCGGAGGGTCCTGTGCCAGCAGTTAAGTACAGAGTTCTAGCTCTGAGTATGTGCCTGCTATTGCGACCCCCCAGCCAGTGAGTGCGGTCTCTAAAGTCTCTTTTAGATTTACCAACTGGCCTAACATGTACATCTTTCATAGGAGGATGAAGATGAAACTGGCAGGTGAGCCTGAAGATTAATGTTCACTGTTTGTTTCATTATCCTTACGGGTTTCAACACTTAACAACTGATAAAGAGGTTTTCTTTCTATTCTTACAAAGAAAAACAACAAGATATTCTTAGATACAGGCTTGTAAGCCTTCAAAGATGTTTTTTTTCCCCCTTTGCTCTTTTTCTTTATTGCCAGGACAAATGGATCAGAGTCTAATCTGCTTACAACGATGGTACTTGCACAGCGATTTTGATGTGATCAGAGGATTATCTTCAGCATCTTCACACACTTAGGCGATTCATTTCATTTTTAGCATGTCAACCAATGTGGCAGACATTTTTGTCAAAAGGCATTTCTGGAATCTCAGTGTATTACCTCTTTGGGATCATACATCTGGAACATATAGCAGCCAATTTGGAATTATGGTAATAATCCCTTGCAAGCTCACACAAAGGTAAAAATGCATTGAACTGGGGCAACACTAAGCTTCATTTTCACAGGAAACCACCTTCTGCTCTCTTCCAGTTAGAAATAATTTTACAATTCACAGATCATCTAATAAGAATACATGAGTGGTATGTTTTCCCATCACATATAAAATCTTTAATGCTGAGACTTAGCAGCTAAAATAATTTTTAAAATAAGCACTTTGTGTAGTAGTGCATGTCATTAGCACAGTTGCAAAAGAGCAAGTCAAATACAATAAGAGCTTTATCACTGAAAAGGATCCGTCAAACTCCTGCCTGCATGAATATAATGCTGGGTTCATGTATAGTTCCTGCCTTCAAAAATATATAAGTAGAGACAAAACCCTATCACAAGAAATAAGAGAATACAAATGATTTAAGTTTTTACTCAATGGCAATGGTAGCTTTCCAAGATTGGGCATCCCTGATATACAGACCACCATCCCCTTATTTAGAGCCCCTTTATTTCCATCTCTGGACACTGCTGTCCAGAGCACAACACTGTGCTCTTTCAAGAAAGGGTCTTGGGACTAACAGTGCTGCCCCAAAACTCTGACTATAGCAAGCTACAAAGGTCATCTCGGGGCTCAAGCTTTGGCAGGAACATCATGAGTTTCCACGGTGATTTCCCAACTCCCTATTTTTTTTTTAAAAGCACAAGCCACAATGGCCATATGTGCACTCACACTCATCAATATATATTGTATTGGCTCCAAGAAATAGATAACCATAACATCTGTTTTCAAGTTGCTTTAATCATTCTTCAGAAGGTACCTAAAGAGAAAATCATAGTAGTATTTCTAGTATTGCTCCAGAATGATCTAGTATAATGCTTTCTGATCAAAACGGAATATGTGCCACCTGAACAGTTTTATTATTTTCTAGTTTCCCCATCAAAAGATAAAATAAAAAATTGAAATTAATTGTAATAATACATTTTATTTAACAGTATTCTAAAATATTATCATTCAACTTGTAGTCAATATAAGAATGTTAATGAGAGATTTTACATTTTTGTTTCATACTAAGTGCTTGAAATCTGTGGTATATTTTACAATTACAGCACAGATTGTTCTTGACCAGACACACTGCATGTGGTTAATAGTCACATGTGGCAATAATGCTGCCAAGTGCAGGTCTAGATAGCAAAATACAAGCTTTGGACTTCCATAGATACATGTGATGAATTGGATTACATGTACTTTATGCATTATTCATCTCAGTGTTACTATTTTTTTTTACTACATTTGTTTAATTATTCGCTTCCATGTGATTTGTTTCCAAGGTTATCAAGCAGTGCCTTCACAAGAGGTGACAGGGTTTAATTGAAACAGGCCCCCTTAAGTAAAGGGTGTGATTTTTTTCTTCAGGACACCTAAAGGTGTCCTGTTTGCTTGGGATGTAATAAACACATCAAAAGATTAATTAAGAATTAGGTATGAAAATAAATATACGCAGTTCAATCACAAATGTGGGGCTAATACAAATCCTGCAAAAAAGCCCTAAGTCCCTACTATGATTTTGTGTGCCCTTCAACAACTCAAACCTTGCTTTCTGTTCCGGCTTCCTTGCTCTCCACTTTCACAAAGCCACCCACTGATCTACTCAAACTGATTTATTTGATGTATCATCCACAAGCTTATAAGACAGGTGTTTTTACCACTGAGTTACAGGTAAGGAATATCAAGTTTGACAGGTTCACTGGCATGCCCAAGTTCACAAGTGTGCTAAGAGATAAAGCTGGGAAACAGATCTGACACTTTGTTGAGCACATCCCACTCCAGAGAGGCAAGAAGACTTAGACTCAGCAGACCCTTTGAGAAGGGTGTTCTTAGCTGCTCAGATGATGGCTTGAGTTGCCAAGCCACGCTTGGGAACTGCTTATGATTAGCTTGTTGTTCTGCGGGAAACAAACTGAGTATTTTACTGCAAGCATTTGACTTGTGTTTTGCAGTAGAATACTGTACACATTCACCAAATACAAAGAATCAAGGAATTATAGTTTTATTTACATTTCAAACCATACTAAGTGTTTAACTTCTGCTATTTCAAAGGCTGATCAGTCTAAGCTTGACAAGGTAATTTGAGGGAACATTACAATCGATGCCTTTGAAACTATTGTTGTGGCTTCAGGTTTTCCTGCTGTTGTTTCCAAAAACCTAGTATTTTATGTGGGTGACAAAAAAATTGTTTTCATTTAGGAAATTGCTGGTATTGAAGGAATGAGTCTGTTGGTTAGCAAAATTCTATTTTATTTTTTAAATTATTTTTTATTAGAGTTCAATTTGCAAAAATATAGCATATCACCCAGTGCTCATCCCATAAAATGTCCCCCTCAGTGCCTGTCACCCAGTCACCCCACCCCCCGCCCACCTCCCTTTCCAACACCCCTTGTTCGTTTCCCAGAGTTAGGAGTCTCTCATGTTCTGTCTCCCTCACTGATATTTCCCACTCATTTTCTCTCCTTTCCCCTTTATTCCCTTTCACTATTTTTATATTTCCCAAATGAATGAGACCATAAAATGCTTGTCCTTCTCCGATTGACTTATTTCACTCAGCATAATACCCTCCAGTTCCATCCACGTTGAAGCAAATGGTGGGTATTTGTCGTTTCTAATGGCTGAGGAATATTCCATTGTATACATAGACCACGGCTTCTTTATCCATCATCGTTCCATGGACACCGAGGCTCCTTCCACAGTTTGGCTATTGTGGACATTGGTGCTAGAAACATCGGGGTGCAGATGTCCTGGCGTTTCATTGCATCTGTATCTTTGGGGTAAATCCCCAGCCGTGCAATTGCTGGGTCGTAGGGCAGGTCTATTTTTAACTCTTTGAGGAACCTCCACACAGTTTTCCAGAGTGGCTGCACCAGTTCACATTCCCACCAATAGGGCAAGAGGGTTCCCCTTTCTCCGCATCCTCTCCAACATTTGTAGTTTCCTGCCTTGTTAATTTTCCCCATTCTCACTGGTGTGAGGTGGGATCTCATTGTGGTTTTGATTTGTATTTCCCTGATGGCAAGTGATGCGGAGCATTTTCTCATGTGCGTGTTGGCCATGTCTATGTCTTCCTCTGTGAGATTTCTCTTCATGTCTTTGGCCCATTTCATGATTGGATTGTTTCTTTGCTGTTGAGTTTAATAAGTTCTTTATAGGTCTTGGATACTAGCCCTTTATCCAATAGGTCATTTGCAAATATCTTCTCCCATTCTGTAGGTTGTCTTTTAGTTTTGTTGACTGTTTCTTTTGCTGTGCAGAAGCTTCGTATCTTGATGAAGTCCCAATAGTTCATTTTTGCTTTTGTTTCTCTTACCTTCATGGATGAATCTTGCAAGAAGTTGCTGTGGCCAAGTTCAAAAAGGGTGTTGCCTGTGTTCTCCTCTAGGATTTGGATGGAATCATGTCTCACATTTAAATCTTTCATCCATTTTGAGTTTATCTTTGTGTATGGTGCAAGAGAGTGGTCTAGTTTCATTCTTCTGCATGTGGATGTCCAATTTTCCCAGCACCATTTATTGAAGAGACTGTCTTTTTTCCAGTGGATAGTCTTTCCTGCTTTGTTGAATATTAGTTGACCATAAAGTTGAGGGTCCACTTCTGGATTCTCTATTCTGTTCCATTGATCTATGTGTCTGTTTTTGTGTCAGTACCACACTGTCTTGATGACCACAGCTTTGTAGTACCTGAAATCTGGCATTGTGATGCCTCCAGCTCTGCTTTTCTTTTTTAATATTCCCCTGGCTATTCGGGGTCTTTTCTGATTCAACACAAATCTTAAGATGATTTGTTCCAACTCTCTGAAGAAAGTCCATGGTATTTTGATAGGGATTGCATCAAATGTGTAAATTGCCCTGGGTAACACAGACGTTTTCACAATATTAATTCTGCCAATCCACGAGCATGGAACTATTACTATTTTTTCCATCTCTTTGTGTCTTCCTCAATTTATTTCAGAGTGTTCTATAGTTTTTAGGGTATAGATCCTTTATCTCTTTGGTTAGGTTTATTCCTAGGTATCTTATGCTTTTGGGTGCAATTGTAAATGGGATTGACTCCTTAATTTCTCTTTCTTCAGGCTCCTTGTTAATGTATAGAAATGCCACTGATTTCTGGGCATTGATTTTGTGTCCTACCACAATGCCGCATTGCTGTATGAGTTCTAGAAATCTTGGGGTGGAGTCTTTTGGGTTTTCTATGTACAGTATCATGTCATCTGTAAAGAGGGAGAGTTTGACTTCTTCTTTGCCAATTTGAGTGCCTTTTATTTATTTTTGTTTCCTGATGGCTGAGGCTAAGACTTCAAGTACTATGTTGAATAGCAGTGGTGAGAGTGGACATCCCTGTCTTGTTCCTGATCTTAGGGGAAAGACTCCCAATGTTTCCTCATTGAAAATGATATTTGCTGTGGGCTTTTTGTAGATGGCTTTTAATATACTGAGGAATGTTCTCTCTCTCCCTACACTCTGAAGAGTTTTGATCAGGAATGGATGCTGTATTTTGTCAAATGCTTTCTCTGCATCTATTGAGAGAATAATATGGTTCTTGTTTTTTCTTTTGTTGATATGATCTATCACATTGATTGTTTTACGAGTGTTGAACCAGCCTTGCATCCTGGGGATAAATCCTACTTGGTGATTCTGAATAACCTTCTTAAAGTAATGTTGGATCCTATTGGCTAGTATCTTGTTGAGAATACTTGCATCTGTGTTCATCAGGGATATTGGTCTATAATTCTCCTTTTTGGTTGGGTCTTTGTCTGGTTATGGAATTAAGGTGATGCTGGCCTCATAGAACGAGTTTGGAAGTACTCTATCCCTTTCTATCTTTCAGAACAGCCTTAGTAGAATAGGTATTGTTTCTTCTTTAAACATTTGATAGAATTCCCCTGAGAAGCCATCTGGCCGAGGACTTTTGTGTCTTGGAAGGTTTTTGATGACTGCTTTGATTTCCTCCCTGGTTATTGGCCTGTTCAGGTTTTCTATTCTTCTTGTTCCAGTTTTGGTAGTTTGTGGTTTTCCAGAATTGCATCCATTTCTTCTAGATTGCCTAATTTATTGGTGTATACCTGTTCATAATATGTTTTTAAAATCATTTGTATTTCCTTGATATTTGTGATGATCTCCTTTTTCATTCGTGATTTTATTAATTTGAGTCTTTTCTCTTTTGTTTTTAATAAGGCTGGCTAATGGTTTATCTATCTTATTAATTCTTTCAAAGAAACAACTCCTGGTTTTGTTTATCTGTTTTACAGTTCTTCTGGTCTCTATTTCATTGAGTTCTGCTCGAATCTTTATTAACTCTTCTTCTGCTGGGTGTAGGTTTTATTTGCTGTTCTTTCTCTAGTTCCTTTAGGTACAAGGCTAGCTTTTGTATTTGAGTTTTTTCCACTTTTTGAGGGATGCTTGTATTGCGATGTATTTCCCCCTCAGGACTGCTTTTGCTGCATCCCAAAGATTTTGAATGGTTGTATCTTCATTCTCATTAGTTTCCATGAATCTTTTTAATTATTGTCTAATTTCCTTCATTAGTTTCCATGAATCTTTTTAATTATTGTCTAATTTCCTGGTTGACCCTTTCATCTTTCAGCAGGATTGTCTTTAACCTCCACGTGTTTGAATTTCTTCCAAATTTCTTCTTGTGATTTAGTTCTAGTTTCAAAGCATTTTTGTCTAAAAGTATGCAGGAGACAATCCCAATCTTTTGGTATCAGTTTAGACCTGATTTGTGACCAGTATGTGATCTATTCTGGAGAAAGTTCCATGTGCTCTTGAGAAGAATGTGTATTCAGTTCCTTTTGGATGTAAAGTTCTGTAAATATCTGTGAAGTCCATCTGGTCCAGTGTATCATTTAAAGCTCTTGTTTCTTTGGAGATGTTGTGCTTAGAAGATCTGTCATTTACAGAAAGTGCTGTGTTGAAGTCTCCTATTATTAGTGTATTATTATCTAAGTATGTCTTTACTTTGGTTATTAATTGATTGATACACTTGACAGCTCCCACATTCGGGGCATAAACATTCATGATTGTTAGGTCCTCTTGTTGGATAGATCCTTTAAGTATGATATAGTGTCCCTTTTCGTCTCTTACTACAGTCTTTGGGATAAACTTTAATTTATCTGATATGAGGATGGCTACCTCTGCTTTCCTTTGAGGACCATTTGAATGGTAAATGGTTCTCCAACCTCTTATTTTCAGGCTGTAGGTGTCCTTAGATCTAAAATGAGTCTCTTGTAGACAGCAAATAGATGGGTCTTGCTTTTTTATCCAGTCTGAACCCTGCATCTTTTGATGGGATCATTTAGCCCATTCATATTCCGTTAGTATTGAAAGATATGAATTTAGTGTCATCATAATACCTATTCAGCCTGTTTTTATGGATTGTTTCTTTGGACTTCCTCTTTCTTTTACAGTGTCCCCTTAGTATTTCTTGCAGAGCTGGTTTGGTGGTCACATATTCTTTCAGTTCCTGTCTATCTTGGAAGCTCTTTATCTCTCCTTCTATTCTGAATGAGAGCCTCACTGGATAAAGTATTCTTGGCTGCATGTTCTTCTCATTTAGGACTCTGAACATATCCTGCCAGCCCTTTCTGGCCTGCCAGGTCTCTGTGGAGAGGTCTGCTGTTAATCTAATACTTCTCCCCATATAAGTTAGGGATCTCTTGTCTCTTGCTGCTTTAAGGATTTTCTCCTTATCTTTGGAATTTGCAAGTTTCACTCTTAAATGTCGAAGTGTTGAGTGGTTTTTATTGATTTTTTTGGGGGGGAATCTCTCTCTCTCTCCTGGATCTGAATGCCTGTTTCCCTCCCCAAGTTAGGGAAGTTCTCAGATATGATTGTTCAAATACACTTTCGGGTCCTCTGTCCGTTTTGGCGCCCTCTGGAACCCCAATTAAATGTAGATTTTTCCTTCTGAGGCTGTCATTTATTTCCCTTAACCTTTCCTCATGTTGTTTTAATTGTTTTTCTCTTCTTTCCTCAGCTTCCTCCTTTGCCATCAACTTGTCTTGTATGTCAGTCACTCTTTCTTCTACCTCATTAACCCTTGTCATTAGGACCTCTGGTTTGGATTGCATCTCATTTAATTGATTTTTAATTTCAAACTGATTAGATATAACTTCTGCAGTCATGAAGTCTCTTGAATCCTTTATGCTTTTTTCCAGAGCCACCAGTAGCTTTATAATTGTGCTTCTGAATTGGCTTTCTGACATCAAATTGTAATCCAAATTCTGTGACTCTGTGGGAGAGCGTACTGTTTATGATTCTTTCTGTTGTGGTGAGTCTTCTTTCTAGTCATTTTGCTCAGTGCAGTGTCTAATAATGAGTTGTACTGGATAAAGGAAGAAAAAAGGAGGGAAAAACAAACAAAGCAACAAAGAACAACAAACAAACAAACAAACAAACAAACAAACAAGGAGCGGTATCCTCTGGTTCTATATTCTGTAAATCCTCGACTTCCCCTGGAGCTTTCCAGCACTGCTCGGTCAAGAACTTGCTCTTCCCCTTTCCTTCCAGCTGGTCTTGGGGAGGGTCTGCTGTGCTGATTCTCAGGTGTGTGCACCTCGAGGGGTTTCCCCGCCCCCTGCCAGGTGATGGGCTCAGTGGTAGCTGTTTATCCTGTGAGCTCCCGGCTCCCTGGTGGCCCCACTCAGTCCCAGGCACAGGGTGACACCAGGAAGAACAACAACATTGGCGGTGGCCAGCTCTCCAGCTCTGGAGTCAACTCCTGCAGTAACTACTGAAGCTCCCAGTCCTGCAGGGGCCTGGATGCTCGGGGGTGGGAGGGGGGTGCGCTGACCTGCACAGCTTGGGGGCGCCTGGAGGCAGGGCTGTTCTTGCTGTCTTGTGCCCTCCTCGCCTCCACCTGTCCCAGGGGGAGCAAAGAATCGGGGGCTGTGTCCCCCGGTGCCCTGGGATCTCAGGTCTGAGATGCTGGAATCCTGCTGCCGGGGCAGGGCTCCCAAAGGCAGCAGAGCGCAGACCCCTCTGCCTGGAGCCACCACCCGAGCTGCTAGGGAGGCCCCGCCGGGCGCGCTCCAGCCCTTTACGAAGCTCGGCCCACAGTCTGTGGCAAGCTCTCCCTTGGGGCGCACTTCCTCTGTTAGTGACCCCAGGAGACTGGAGGCTCCAATGCCCCTCCTGGGGTCCTGCCCGTGTTCCCTCCGAGCGCCCTTCCCTCCAGGAAGATTGGTAAAGTTCCTGCTTCTCCAGGGCTGGGCTTTCCTGTCCTGAGGGCAGCGCCACTGGCCTTAGCCCGGCTCCTCACGGGGGCCCCTCACCTACCCGATTATTTATTTATTTATTTATTTATTTATTTATTTATTTATTTTTCCGTCATCCTACCGTGTTAGAAGCACAAACTCTTCTCTCTGTAGCATTTCAGCTGTTCTCTCTTTAAATCTCAGGCCGATTTTGTAGTTTTCAGGATGATTTGAAAGTTATCTAGGTAAGTTGGTGGGGAGAGTTAACTTGGGGACCCTACTCCTCCGTCATCTTGCCCCGCCCTCCAGTTAGCAAATATTTTAAAGGAAAGACCATGCAGTGACACACAAATCATTTCACTTTTGAAATGACTATGACTTTATGATTGTCCAATCTGTTTGCCTCCGTGCTTCTTCCTAATTCTTTCCAAAGTCTACCTTATGCAGCATGTCACCACTGATTAAGATTGACATCAATAAATCAAGATGTAAAAAATTAAAATGTGTGCCTTCTATTTTACTAGGGCTTCGTCATTATACTTCATTGTTGTCATCACTGAAGTCAGTAAAGAATGAAGAATACATAACCTGACACACATTTTAGAACACTACCAACGTGTGATGGGTAACCAACTGGTTAATTTTAAAATTTCAAAAGTGCCTGTGTAGAGACCACGAAAGCATAATCAACTCTCTGGAAAACATGGGTTTGAGAACACCTGAAATTAGAGATGGGACTGACTTGGAAAGAGTGTTTTTCTGCTGGTGTAGGGCAGGCCAGGCAGGGGAATACAATCAGCTTCGATGCTATGAAGGGCACACTGAGGCAGATGTAAGATATTATCTTGAGCATATGTAGTGTATCAAAAGATCAGAGACCCAGTAATCAAGAAGCATGAAGAAGCTTCCACAAGGAAAAAAATTGTATCCCTAATATTGGACACAATTAAAGAGAAAATATCTGAACAAGAAATGCAGAAATCCTAGATGGCTCTCAAGGAGATTACATAACAGATAAGAGAGCCCCAGTCATTGATTGATCTAATGTTCCTGTGATGGAACAATCTCTGACTGGCATTTCATCCGTTGGTCTGTTTTAGATGAGTAAGACTTCCTATACCTCTCCAACATCCTCAAAGAGGAATTTTTTAAGAGCAAATAGTTAATTATTAAAGCAAGTCTTGCTTGATAAATACGTGCAAATTTGTAATTATTGAATATGTCAACAAAAATGAGTTTGAAAGTATATTTGGAAATCATTCTGTTTATAAGAGCAATAACAAACAGAAAATACTTAAGAATTAAAATGATATGGAAACTCAAAACTACTAAAATATAAAAGAAGAAATATTTGACAAAACAAATGGACATACCATGTTTCTCTACTATATCAGTCAGCATTCTTAAGTTACTAGTAATCTCTAAGTTAATTTAAAGGTTTAATGCAATTGCAATCAAAAGTCAAACAAGACTTTTTTTAAGACTGGGATAGTAGCAGGTCTCTGACCTAAGCATGACCAGTTCTGGGCTGAATGAGCTATTCAAATGATTTTATTGAAGATTTGAATTAAGAGATACAGAGAGCAAGTCAGACAATGATGCGGTCAAGTCCAGTTGGAGAAGAAAGTAATAGGGAATCAGAACTGTAGCAAAACTCCTCTGCTAAGAGAAGTTCCATTTTGATGGAACAGAACCTCAGAGTTGATCCTGACTTTCTTGCTTCTGTTCTTATTTTTTGTGATCTTTTGTGAAATTGCTTATTGTTTTCCTTTGATAAAATTCCTCTTACTTGAGCAACTTTGAGTTTTCGTCGGTTGACCAAAATAATCTCTTAGCTACGTGATTATTTCTGGGTAGTGGCATTGTGTTTTTATATTCATTATGCTTTTATGATTTTTCTATTTGTCCAATATTACTTTTATAATCAGGATTTAAAAAGAAGTCTATAGGGGTCCCTGGGTGTTTCAGTCAGTTAAGCATTTTCCCTTTGGGTCTGATCCTGATCCCAGGGTCTTGGGATTTAGCCTGTGTAGAGCTCCTTATTCAGCAGGGAGTCTGTTTTTCCTTCTCCTTCTGCCCCTGTTCCTTCTCTCTCTCTCTCTCTCTCTCAGGCATGCTCTCTCAAATAAATAAATAATTTTTTTTAAAAATTAATTTTATGAAAAAAGATTTTAAAACTGAAGAGGTCTCTAGTGGATCTAAAGACAACTATGCTAAGTGAAGCAAGTCAGACAGAGAAAGACAAATCTCATACAATTTATCTTATATGTAGAATCTAAAAAAACAAAACAAATGAATAAACACAAAAGCAGAAACAGACCCACAAATGCAAAGAGCAAACTGGTGGTTGCCAGAGGGGAGGAGAATGCAAGGATGGGCAAAATGGGTAAAAGGAAATGGGAAGCATAGGCTTCCAGTTATGGAATGAATCATCATGGGGATGAAAGCTACAGCATAGGGAGTATAGTCAGTGGTATTGTAATAGTGTTTTATGGTAACAGATGGTAGTGGTGAGCATTGTGTAATGTATGATTCGTTGAATCACTATTTGTAACATTACAACTAATCAAACATTGAAAACTGAAACTAATGTAACATTGAGTATCAACTGTACATCAATTAAAATAAAAAGAAGTATCCAGAGTCAAGAGTCCTGGAGGAATTGGATACTGGGCATTCAGGCAGGGCTCTGCAGGTGGTTGGTACTACACTCTTCTGAGAGCCACCTTTATACAATAGTCATTACTGATTTGGATTGTAAATGTGTATTGCAGTTTCTACAAGTGGAAGTAAAATAATTAAAGAAAGGACACTTTCAAAAAGAAAGAAGAAAGAAAGAAGAAAGAGAGAAAGAGAGAAAGAAGAAAGAAAGAAAGAAAGAAAGAAAGAAAGAAAGAAAGAAAGAAAGAAAGAAAGAAAGAAAGAAAGGAAGGACACCTTCTAATTCTCACAATGATGCTGTGTGGACTAGTGACACTTTGTTAAGTAACTTAGTAAAGAAGGAGTTGGCACAAGACAACAAGTGTGGTTTCAGTGCACAAAATTAAGTCAGTCTTGTGAGAAATAAGGTATTAGCAGAAGTGAGATACAAGTCACTGAGGTCACAGGTGGATCATGACTTGTTAGATGTCTACAGGAAGTTGGAACTTGAACTTGGATGATCTAAGAATACCAGGAATATAGAAAAGAGTAGCCTGGGTGCAGAGAAAAGGCATGTGAAAATGATATCATTATATGTGAGTTTAAAAAATGTACATATGTCTGTTTGTGCATTATTAGTGGATAATCACCTCTGTTATGTTCTATGAACCGCTGTCGTAAGCATGAGTTAACAATGAGGCAGCCCTTATATTTTGGTCCTGTCCCCACATTTAGTGGGTTGGACAAGAAGAATTACTGCAAAAAAGATTATGCAGAAAAGCAGAAATAAAACCAAAGAACTATAAGCTCAATATTTAAAAAAGATTGAATGCATCCATTTCAATTGACCAGACAACAAATTAAGTGAATACAAAGATAGCATGCTTTGACATGACTGATCTTACCAAAAACTACTAATCCATAATCTAACTAAATATAGACAGGCACATTAGATAAATCAGATGCACCCAGAAATGCTAAAAGAGGAACCAATTCTGGATAACTCATTCTGTGCTCCAGGAGACCCCAGAAATTTTGCTTAGAGTGAGTAAGAAAATTCCTGTTTTGAGTGTACATCCTTTTTGTTTAAATAATATATTATCTGAAATAATAATGTCAGTCCTGAATATATAATTTGAGAGAAAATAGTTATGAAAGATCTTCAAGTATATTTTATCATAGTGATTAATTTTTTAAAGAATAAAATTTTTAAATATATAAAACAATGTTACCCAAAGAACTTTTTTTAAGTATTCTACACACACACACACACACACACACACACACACACACACACGAACATTGGGGGAGAAAAAGCGATTTTCAGTCTAGTGGTTCTCTTGAACAGCTGCTTGGCATGGACAGCTCCCCCTGACTTCTACCAAGTAGTGCTATCTCTGTTGATCCAGCCAAGGAGCTTTACCTCCCTTCCAGTTTATCCATCCCTAACTGCTCTATGAAGTCATGCTGGTAGGGAAAGGCAAAGGCGTTGTCACTCCTCCCTATCGTTGGATAACGTCCAGATGATAGATGACCTCCAGCACACCCTTGTTTAACAGGTACCCGTCTTCATCTGCCAGGTCACCTGCACATGGAGTGAAGGTGTTCAACTGATCAGGAGCAAAATGGCAAAAACAACACAGGGATATTCAAATGTCTTTGATAGGAGAGTGAATTCCAATATGAACATGTGATGGTTAGTGGGTGTTGTTGTTGTTAGAATTTATAGAAAGGTTAATACAGAAACACCAAGGCAGTTAACAGCAAAGGTTCTTTATTTCCACCTATGGGGATCCTTTTAAGTGAGGATTTCAGCCACAGCCCTATGGGCGACTGCATTCATTTTGTCTCACATTTCGACAGTAGCACTTTACAACTAGTGTGCTGGAGACGGTCCTTAAAGCTCTCGTAGATGTTCCTCTAAGTTTTTACCAATGCATACAATTTGTTTTTCTAAAAATGAGGACACATTCCTTGGGTGACTTTTGTCAGGCAGAGATAGAAGCTGAAGGATCTTGGGACACACCCCAGAGTAGGGCAAAACTGGTTGCAAATTGTGAGATGCATAAGAAAAACCTGCGATGGTATCCAAAAATGGAGCCAAGCCAGGACTGTCAGCAGTTCTATTAACACAGAGCCACATGGGTTTGGAACACAAAATGAACAGTGTAACAACTGTAGAAATATTTTTTTTCCATTTTTTAATAATTTCTTTTATAAAAGTGGTGTCTACTTTTTATATCCTTCAGTATTGCCACCATAAATTCCCATACTGGAAGTGTGTCATGGACATAGCAAGGGGAAGAACCAGTTTGCTTATTAGATTAGAACCCATCCTAATGACTTCATTTTAATGTAATTACCTCATTAAAGGCTCTATCTCCAAAAACAGTCACAATCTGAGGTGCCAAGGGGTTAGGGTTTCAACATATGAATTTGGAGGACACACAATTCAGCTCCCAGCTGTCAGCTCATTGCTATCATCTGGGGCACAGATTTTTGTGACTTTGGCCCTTTCTGCTGTCTCTTCATCCTCACGTTACAATCCAGATAGATTAATTTTAACATCCACATGGACACACAACCAACATGCTAATGTCACAAATACTCAAAATATCACAGTTTGGTAATAACTCTCAGGTTCTCTTCAAGAACCTCACTCCAAAACAGCTTCACATCAAAGATGAACTTGCAATATCCCTGTCGGATAGCCAGTGGGAAGATGGCCATGACTATCGGAGCCAGAAATTTTAGAAAGGAGGGAATTGTCTTCGTTTTAAAAAATGCTTTTAAAAGTGATCTAGGAGTGGTAGACAAGTCCTCAGGATATGGTTTGGTGGAAGAAAAGGAAAGTAAGCTAGATTAAGCCTTCGGTAATATAAAGTAAACAAGAATCAGAGAAGAAAGAATCAGAGAGGAAAGGTCAAGGGAGACCAGCCAGACAAGGAGAGTGTTATGTTTCACAGGAGGAGGTTGGGGTCTGAAGTGATGGAGAGAGATTTTTCAAAACAAGTTTGATCAAACATTCCATTTCAAGTGATTTGTGTTCTGTGATGTGACTCCTTCCATAACTGCAGAGCTTCTGTACAGTCTGCTTCATATGGGGACTCTTCCATGTGGCTTCTACATGTAGAGGCCGTGGAAAATTAGCAAATCCACATCTGGTTTGATAGAGGAGGATCAGGGCCAGCATACACAAAATGAAGGGCTCACCCATTAAACTGGTGAAGCTCCAGGAAGCCTGAAGCCTGAGAGGACAGTCTCTGCTTTTAGAACTGAGTCTACAGAGGCAATGGGAGGAATGAAGCTTTCACAGCATCAGAATGGGGATTCTAGCCAATGTGCTCTGAATCTAGAAGGACAATGTTACGCAGCTGATTTTGATGAACTTTGTCTTTCCAGCTCTTATTGCTCTTTGTTCTTTCCCCATCAACAGCATTCCCATTTTACCAGTACTGCACTGCCTGGTCTTATTTCCTTCAACTTCCAATCTGAACCTCATTATCTACTACATAAAATATTTCTAATTAACTTTCTATCTGCCTTCTAGTTGTAATTTTCAAACATGCTTGATATTCCCCCTTAAAATATTATTTGTAGAATCCCTAGATTCTGCTGGTTATTTCTCTGTTCCTTTAACATCAAAATTGCTCAGAGAATTTTTCTTACCAGATGTGTCACCTTTTTACTGCGTGTTCACTTCTTACTTCACTCTGACTTAGACTTTTGGTATCACTACTATATTGTAATCTCTTGTCAAGATTAACAATGATCTCCACTTTGCCAAATTGAATGGCCAATTCCCAGACTCCATTTGGCACAACTGATCATTTCCTCTAACTAAAGACGATTTTTTTACTTGGATCTCAGGATACCATGCTATTTCCTCCCGAATTCATTATTCTTCTCCTCTTCTTCGCTGGCACTTCTTCATCTTCCTACAGTCTAAATATTGGCATGACTCATATCTCAAAACTCAGCCATATCCTGTTTTTATCTGAACAAATTTGCTAGATATCTACAGCCAGTATTTGGTTTTCAAATTCATCTATACACTAATGTACTTCAAACTTATGCTTTTATTCCAGACTTTCCCTTGAGTTTCAAAGTTGAATATTATCCCCAACTGCCTTTACAATATACTCTACCTGGAAAATGGCAATCTCAAACATAAAGGATCTAACACAGAGTTCTTAATTTCCTCCCACTCACAAACCTCCCTCCCATCTTCCCTGTTTCAATTAATGGTGATGCTGTGGGCCTAGCTGTTGAGGCCATACCCTAGTTATCAATTTCTTTGTGTTTAAGCCCACATGTATTCTGAAAGCATAGCCTATTAACCTTTTAACCCTACCTTTAAAGTACTTCTCCACAATCTATTTTTTAATGGTTTTTTATAATAAATTTATTTTTTATTTGTGTTCAATTTGCCAACATACAGAATAACACCCAAGTTCATACCGTCAAGTGCCCCCCTCAGTGCCTGTCACCCATTCACCCCCACCCCCTGCCCTCCTCCCCTTACACCACCCCTAGTTCGTTTCCCAGAGTTAGGAGTCTTTATGTTCTGTCTCCCTTTCTGATATTTACCACACATTTCTTCTCCCTTCCCTTCTATTCCCTTTCACTGTTATTTATATTCCCCAAATGAATGAGAACATATAATGTTTGTCCTTCTCCAATTGACTTATTTCATTCAGCATAATACCCTCCAGTTCCATCCACATTGAAGCAAATGGTGGGTATTTCTCATTTCTAATGGCTGGGTAATATTCCATTGTATACATAGACCACATCTTCTTTATCCATTCATCTTTCGATGGACACCGAGGCTCCTTCCACAGTTTGGCTATTGTGGACATTGCTGCTAGAAACATCGGGGTGCAGGTGTCTCGGCGTTTCATTGCATCTGAGTCTTTGGGGTAAATCCCCAACAGTGCAATTGCTGGTTTGTAGGGCAGGTCTATTTTTAACTCTTTGAGGAACCTCCACACAGTTTTCCAGAGTGGCTGCACCAGTTCACATTCCCACCAACAGTGTAAGAGGGTTCCCCTTTCTCCACATCCTCTCCAACATTTGTTGTTTCCTGCCTTGTTAATTTTCCCCATTCTCACTGGTGTGAGGTGGTATCTCATTGTGGTTTTGATTTGTATTTCCCGATGGCAAGTGATGCGGAGCATTTTCTCACGTGCGTGTTGGCCATGTCCATGTCTTCCTCTGTGAGATTTCTCTTCATGTCTTTTGCCCATTTCATGATTGGATCGTTTGTTTCTTTGCTGTTGAGTTTAATAAGTTCTTTATAGATCTTGGAAACTAGCCCTTTATCTGATATGTCATTTGCAAATATCTTCTCCCATTCTGTAGGTTGTCTTTTAGTTTTGTTGACTGTATCCTTTGCTGTGCAAAAGCTTCTTATCTTGATGAAGTCCCAAAAGTTCATTTTTGCTTTTGTTTCTTTTGCCTCCGTGGATGTATCTTGCAAGAAGTTACTGTGGCCAAGTTCAAAAAGGGTGTTGCCTGTGTTCTCCTCTAGGATTTTGATGGAATCTTGTCTCACATTTAGATCTTTCATCCATTTTGAGTTTATCTTTGTGTATGGTGCAAGAGAGTGGTCTAGTTTCATTCTTCTGCATGTGGATGTCCAATTTTCCCAGCACCATTTATTGAAGAGACTGTCTTTCTTCCAATGGATGGTCTTTCCTCCTTTATCGAATATTAGTTGACCATAAAGTTCAGGGTGCAACTTCTCCACAATCTAAAAAACTCTTCCCACTTTTTCTGTTTCCATATTACTTGAAGCTGACACCAGCCCACAGCATGAGCACTGCAGTAGCCAATTTATGTCTCCAATCTTGCCTCCTCCAGCCAATTCTCTAGGTGGCAGCCAGGGTGATATTTTTGCATGTAAATTAGATCACACCACTCTCTAGTACAATAACCACCTACCGACTTCCTCCTACAGTCCAGGTTCCATTTAAGATACATGTGATGCTTTCCAAATCTCTGCACAATCTGAAACGCCTACTGCTCCAAACTTACCTCTTACATCTCTCCATTTTCTTCTCCAGCATCTAGCAATAGCCCAGGTGTACTTTTCTCTGCCTTGATACTTTCCCCCACATCTTCTCTGGAACTCCCTCTCATTTTGTTAATGTCCTAATTCAAATAAAACTCCCTCCACGAGAGGCCTCTAGATAAGTTCCCAACTAATTATTTTTCTTCATTGTGCTACTTGATATTATTTTACTTACTTGTTTGTTTTTTGTCTCATCTGCTAAAATGTAAACTCCATCCATACAATTCAACACTGAAAAAAGCCCAAATAATACAACTAAAAAATTAGTAGAAGACATGAACAAACATTTGTCCAAAGAAGACATCCAAATGGCCAACAGACACATGAAAAGATGCTCACCATCACTCATCATCAGGGAAATGAAGATCAAAACCACAATCAGATATCACCTAATACCTATCAAAATGGCTAAAATCAACAATACAAGAAACAATAGGTGTTGGCAAGGATTTGGAGAAAAAGAACCTTCATGCACTGTTGATAGGAATGCAAATCTGTGCAGCCACTGTGGAAAACAGTCTGAAGGTTCTTCAAAAAATTTCAAAAAGAATTGATATTTGATCTAGTAATTCCACTACTGGGTATTTACCCAAAGAATACAAAAACACTAATATGAAGATATATGCATCCCTATGTTCACTGCAGCATTGTTTATAATAGCTGAATTATGGAAGCAGCCTACACACAACACACACACACGCACACACACTGGAATATTATTCAGCCATCAAAAGAATGAAATCTTGCCATAGATGGATCTAGAGAGTATAAATGCTATGTGAGATAAGACAGTCAGAGAAAGACAAATACCATAGGATTTCACAAATACCATAGGATTTCACGCAGATGTGGAATATAAAAAACAAACAAATAAACAAAGAAAAAAAGAAACAAACCAATAAACCAAAAAAAAAAAAAAAAAGACTCGTAACTATAGAAAACATACTGATAGTTACCAGAAGGGAGGTGGGTGGAGGGATGTGTCAAATAGGTGAAGGGGATAAAGAGAACATTTACCATGATGAGCACTGAGTAATGTATAGAAGCACTGAATCACTGTATTATACATTTGAAACTAATTTTAACACTGTATGTGAACTATTCTAGAATTAAAATCTTAAAAATAATATAAATAAGTAAATAATAATAGCTTTAAAAAACCTGTAAACTCCATGAGGACAGTTTTCTCACCTCAAAAAAAAAAAAAAAACCTTTAACAATGTATTCTTCTAGTGCTCCACATTTACTAAACCCAATTGAAGAAAGCAAGACTGTTCATCAATGTGGTCCATACAGGCCAAACTTACAGGTAGAGAATACTAGAAGAGGTGGTAAGCAGATCTGTAGGTACAAATGGAAGGTATCCAGTATAGTTAACCCCATGTCCTTTAGCCACCAGAGTTACCTTTCTATCCAGTGAAAAGTTTGTATCTCTACACAGAGGACACATTCTGGGGACAGAGCTACACTGTCATCACAGAGTGATATCAATCTGATATTTCTCCCTAAAACTTAAAACATTAGCCATCACTAATGTAGTTTAAATAAGTTAGTGGAATAAGGAGAAGATAGAAGAAACAGGTATCATAAACATAGCTGTTATGTGTCTATTTTCTATAGCCACCCCCTGAGGCTTCTGAAGACAGTCAGTGTTGATGGGACAGGTCAGATATAGTCAACCTGCCAGAAGGGGACTCTTTAGGGGAGATCATACACTGGTTATCAGTGTTGGCTTTGCCTGTTTACAAATTGTGTGTTCAGCAGTCACAACAGCCAGATAAATTTTGGTAAGACAAAGTCCATGTCCTCCATCTCCGCCAGCATGCCTACTTTGCACACAGTCTTACTGACTCGAGGGTTTGCCGAAAGAGGCTGTGGAGCACACTAACCTGCCATATGAATATTTCCACATCCCAGGACAACTCACAAAGTTCTATCTGTGTACCCCTCCTTCAAATCACGTTTTCAGCAACTACTCAGTCTTGCTTTCTTTTTCAGTTCATGTCCAGCTTGCCTGCCCATTAACTTATGATTCAGTGTAGATTTGTACTTGAAGCCGTCTCTCATTTCACAAAATGCTTTCAATTTAAGGTTACAGCCACTAAGAAGATTTCCCTCCAGGGCCACCCCAGAGCAAAGCAGAAGTGCAGTAGACACAGTAGGAGACCAGGCCTATGCTTTTTCCTCTTTTAGTTAATTGGTCATCGGGACATGCCATGGGGCCATGGAATTGAGCTGAGAAGGAAAATGGCAAATGATTAAGAACAACAATCCTGGGAACAAAAATAAATAAATAAATAAAATGATAAAATAAAAAAATAAAAATAAAAATAAAAATAAATAAATAAATAAAGAATCCTGGGAGCCTGAATTGCTCGCAAGCACTATTTATTCATGTTGTTTTATAATGGAATGTTTGAAGTATGTATATTTTTATAAATAGCTAGATTGTATAACACCCAGTTCATGCCAGCCAGTTCTTTGATATACCATGGTTGAGCATTCATTGTCTACTAAGTACAGTAGCAATCTGGAAGATTCCCTTCAGAAGGAGAATAATTCTCAGTAGTAGAAAAGAGAATGACTTTACTCCAGAGCCCAAGAGACTCACACTGATTTCCCTTCTGGAGCTTGCAACAGACCCTCTGAGATCAAAGGGCCTATTGTGACATAAGGCCCTTGAGGCAGGGCAGTGGGACCTACTGCTGAGCCTTTAAAAGTGTCTTTGTTGCTTGGTTCTTGGTTGGTTTTACCTGGGGTCTTACTTGAGTCTTATTGGTTACCAGATAAAGTAGGTCAAAGCAGCATGCCCAAATATAGGACCTGTTGCCTCTAAAATCTGAAAAGTGGCTCCAAACATTGTATGTCTTTATATATGGTGTGCAATGCAAGATGCATCAATGTATTTCTCACTTTAGGAGAGATATCACAAAGACTCCTGAGCCTCAGAATCTTCACTGGTGTGGCAGGTCTCTGAATCATTTACTTCTTGACATACATAAAATTTACAAAGGCATCAGAGATGCCCTACTTCCTTCTTACTTAATTTCATCAATTTAATGGACATTTATGGTGAACTGTTGGTTACCAATACAATCTAGTTTCTTCTAGACCAACGCTGTCCAACAGAATATAGTATGAACAGAGACGCCCAGGTGGCTTAGTCGGTTAAGCATCTGACTCTTGATTTTGGCTCAGGTCATGATCTCAGGGTCATGAGATTGAACTCAGCATCAGGCCCTGTGCAGGGAGTGGAGCCTGCTTAAGATTCAATCTCTCCCTCTCTTTCTGCCCCTCCCTCTCCCCTTTGCACTATCTCTCTCTGAAAAAAAAAGAAAAAGAAATATAATATGAACAGAAAATGAAAGCCACATTTGCCCCTTAATATTTTTGGGTACCCTAATTAAAAAGTAAAAATAAACAGATGAAACATGTTTAATAATATTTTATTTAGCCCAATGCATCAAAATAGTATTTCAGTATTCGACTAATAAAAAATGTTAATAATATTTAAAATTTTTTCATGCTCAGTCTCGAAAATCTGATATATATTTTATTCTTACAGCACATCTGTAATTGTAGATACATTATTAGTGGTCCATAGCCACATGTGGCTAGTGGCTCCCTAACTGGTCAGCACAGCCTTATGCAATATGACGACAAAGAGCAGAGTTGTTGATGAAGGTCTTCCTTTTATCTTTGCCATATGAAGACAAACTGTTTCTGATTATCCATGCTGATATCAGTGGGGAAAATACAGTGACAGTAAATAGATATCAGGGGCTATGTTTATTTATGCAATAAAGAAATAACATCTGGAATCACAGCTGTGATTGCATCATCACCTAATAAGGTTTGCAGCAATATAGAATCTTTCCCCATGATCCATCTGGTTTTGTTTTGTCTGAAATGGCAAACTAAATGGAGATAAAGTAGGAATAACTACTCTTGCACCTCTCAATTTGTCAATGGTAGCAAAACCTCTGTCATTTCCTTAGGAGTGTGCTATTGCTTTTGGTTTGCCATATTGTAAATTATCTTGTTACTAAGCATATCTATTTCCATTATATATTTAGGGGTTGGGGAAGTAATCACAGGATGGGTCTGCACTCCTACTGGACTCTCTCTGGGATGAACTGAAGCTAGCATTTCATTCATCACATGATTTCCATAAGCTCCCACTTTCACCAGTGTACTAAAGGATTATTTCCTGTCTCTGGGTATTAGCAACCAGTTAAACCAGGAAAGAATAATAATAATCCTCAGAAAAATCTATGCATTTCCATTTTCATAGGGCAATCACCTTGATAAATGGCCAAGGTCCTTCTAGAGAAGGTTTGGGCAAAGAATCACCATATACAGAGCCTTATCTCAGTTGGATCACTGATGTAAAAAGTGACTTAGATCTGAGAACTAAATACAGTCATGAATCCCCACAACTAATCCATTGTGATCCACAGGGATAAAGCTACATTGGAGAGGTAATAGACCTTGGGTTCCCTGTCCTTCCTCCTTCCAATCTCTTCTCAGGGTTTACTATCTGTAGAGGCCAACAGAACCCAGAGAACAGGCAAGTGCCTAGCCCATACAGGTCAATTACCCAGAACACACAGAAGGGTAGGAGGGGTAGGGAGCACATCTGGAGAGACAGACGGAGAATCACTAGAACAGACTCCAAGCACACACAAACACATATGTGCACTGATGTATCCTTTTTTTGGAAACAGATTAATTTCGTATTGCTGCTTTTACTCAGTGTGCATCTCAAACACCATTCTATACTGATAGAAATGTTTCATACTTTTGACTACTGCATATTACTATCTATACTATGGAAACATCATTATTTATTTTACTGGCCCTCTATATAAATAAAAATTGGTTCCAAGGAGAGGCGGGGCAAGTGGCAGAAGAGTAGGGTCCCCAAGTCACCTGTCCCCACCAACTTACCTAGATAACCTTCAAATCATCCTGAAAATCTAGGAATTCGGCCTGAGATTTAGAGAGAACAACTGGAACGCTACAGTGAGAGGAGATCACGCTTCTATCAAGGTAGGAAGATGGGAAAAAAGAAATAAAGACACAAAAGGCCTCCAAGGGGGAGGGGCCCGCGAGGAGCCGGGCTGAGGCCGGGGCGAGTGTCCCCAGGACAGGAGAGCCCCGTCCCGGAGGAGCAGGAGCTGCACCAACCTTCCCGGGCAGAAAGGGGCCCGCAGGGAGTTAGAGCAGGACCCAGGAGGGCGGGGATGCCCTCGGGCTCCCGGGGACACTAACAGGCACCTGCGCCCCGGGAGAGTGCCCCGAGCTCCCTAATGGCTGCAGTGCGCACGGCGGGACCCGGAGCAGCTCGGAGGGGCTCGGGCGGCGGCTCCGCGGAGGGGGCTGCGGGGCGGCAGCGAATCCAACGGCGCAGGCCCCGGAGCACAGGGCGCCGGGACACAGCCCAGGATCCGGCCTCCCCCGGGACAGGCAGAGGCTGGGAGGGCCCAGGACAACGAGGACGCTCCTGCCCCGAGCTGAGCAGATCAGCGGCCCCGCCCGGGAGCCTCCAGGCCCTGCAGACGGAGAGCCCCGGAGCTACTGCGGGAGCTGACTCCAGGGCTGCAGAGCTGGCCCCGCCACTGCGGTTGTTCCTCCCGGGGCCTCACGGGGTGAACAACCCCCACTGAGCCCTGCACCAGGCAGGGGCGGAGCAGCTTCCCCAAGTGCTAACACCTGAAAATGAGCACAACAGGCCCCTCCCCCAGAAGACCAGCTAGACGGACCAGTTCCAGGGGAAGTCAAGGTACTTAAAGTATACAGAATCAGAAGATACTCCCCCGTGGTTTTGTTTTTTTTTGTTTTGTTTTGTGTTTTTTTTTCTTTCTTTTTGATTTCTGATTGCTTCCCCAACCCCCTTTTTTTTTCACCTTTTTTCTTGTTCTTTCTCTTTTTCTTCTCTTTTTTTCCCTTTTTTTCTTCTTTCTCTTTTTTCTTTTTCTCTTTTCTTTCCTTCTCTCTCTCTCTTTTTCTCCTTTTCCCAATACAACTTGTTTTTGGCCACTCTGCACTGAGCAAAATGACTAGAAGGAAAACCTCACCTCCAAAGAAAGAATCAGAAACAGTCCTCTCTCCCACAGAATTACAAAATCTGAATTACAATTCAGTGTCAGAGAGCCAATTCAGAAGCACTATTATACAGCTCCTGGTGGCTCTAGAAAAAAGCATAAAGGACGCAAGAGACTTCATGACTGCAGAATTTAGATCCAATCAGGCAGAAATTAAAAATCAATTGAATGAGATGCAATCCAAACTAGAAGTGCTAAGGACAAGGCTTAACGAGGTGGAAGAACGAGTGAGTGACATAGAAGACAAGTTGATGGCAAAGAGGTAAACTGAGGAAAAAAGAGACAGACAATTAAGAGACCATGAAAACAGATTAAGGGAAATAAATGACAGCGTGAGGAAGAAAAACCTACGTTTAATTGGGGTTCCCAAGGGTGCCAAAAGGGACAGAGGGCCAGAATATGTATTTGAACAAATCCTAGCTAAAAACTTTCCTAATCTGGGAAGGGAAACAGGCATTCAGATCCAGGAAATAGAGAGATCCCCCCCTAAAATCAATAAAAACCGTTCAACACCTCGACATTTAATAGTGAAGCTTGCAAATTCCAAAGATAAGGAGAAGATCCTTAAAGCAGCAAGAGAAAAAAAGTCCCTGACTTTTATGGGGAGGAATATTAGGGTAACAGCAGACCTCTCCACAGAGACCTGGCAGGCCAGAGAGGGATGGCAGGATATATTCAGGGTCCTAAATGAGAAGAACATGCAACCAAGAATACTTTATCCAGCAAGGCTCTCATTCAAAATGGAAAGAGAGATAAAGAGCTTCCAAGACAGGCAGGAACTGAAAGAATATGTAACCTCCAAACCAGCTCTGCAAGAAATTGTAAGGGGGACTCTTAAAATTCCCCTTTAAGAAGAAGTCCAGTGGAACAATCCACAAAAACAAGGACTGAATAGATATCATGATGACACTAAACTCATATCTGTCAATAGTAACTCTGAACGTGAATGGGCTTAATGACCCCATCAAAAGGCGCTGGGTTTCAGACTGGATAAAAAAGCAGGACCCATCTATTTGCTGTCTACAAGAGACTCATTTTAGACAGAAGGACACCTACAACCTGAAAATAAAAGGTTGGAGAACCATTTACCATTCCAATGGTCCTCAAAAGAAAGCAGGGGTAGCCATCCTCATATCAGATAAAATAAAATTTACCCCGAAGACTATAGTGAGAGATGAAGAGGGACACTATCTCATACTCAAAGGAAATATCCAACAAGAGGACTTAACAATCCTCAATATATATGCCCCAAATGTGGGAGCTGCCAAATATTTAAACCAATTAATAACCAAACTGAAGAAATACTTAGATAATAATACACTTATACTTGGTGACTTCAATCTAGCTCTTTCTACCCTCGATAGGTCTTCTAAGCACAACATCTCCAAAGAAACCAGAGCTTTAAATGATACACTGGACCAGATGGATTTCACGGATATCTACAGAACTTTACATCCAAACTCAACTGAATACACATTCTTCTCAAGTGCAGATGGAACTTTCTCCAGAATAGACCAGATACTGAGTCACAAATCGGGTCTGAACCGATACCAAAAGATCGGGATAGTCCCCTGTATATTCTCAGAGCATAATGCCTTGAAATTAGAACTTAATCACAACAAGAAGTTTGGAAGGACCACAAACACGTGGAGGTTAAGGACCATCCTTCTAAAAGATGAAAGGGTCAACCAGGAAATTAAGGAAGAATTAAAAAGATTCATGGAAACTAATGAGAATGAAGATACAACCGTTCAAAATCTTTGGGATGCAGCAAAAGCAGTCCTGAGGGGGAAATACGTCGCAATACAAGCATCCACTCAAAAACTGGAAAGAACTCAAATACAAAACTCACCTTACACATAAAGGAGCTAGAGAAAAAGCATCAAATGGACCCCACGCCCAGCAGAAGAAGAAAGTTAATTAAAATTCGAGCAGAACTAAATGAAATCGAGACCAAAAGAACTGTGGAACAGATCAACAGAACCAGGAGTTGGTTCTTTGAAAGAATTAATGAGATAGATAAACCATTAGCCAGCCTTATTAAAAAGAAGAGAGAGAAGACTCAAATTAATAAAATCATGAATGAGAAGGGAGAGATCACTACCAACACCAAGGAAATACAAACGATTTTAAAAACATATAATGAACAGCTATATGCCAATAAATTAGGCAATCTAGAAGAAATGGACGCATTCCTGGAAAGCCACAAACTACCAAAACTGGAGTAGGAAGAAATAGAAAAACTGAACAGGCCAATAACGAGGGAGGAAATTGAAGCAGTCATCAAAAACCTCCCAAGACACAAGAGTCCAGGGCCAGATGGCTTCCCAGGGAAATTCTATCAAACGTTTAAAGAAGAAATCATACCTATTCTACTAAAGCAGTTTGGAAAGATAGAAAGAGATGGAGTACTTCCAAATTCATTCTATGAGGCCAGCATCAGCTTATTTCCGAAACCAGACAAAGACCCCACCAAAAAGGAGAATTATAGACCAATATCCCTGATGAACATGGATGCAAAAATTCTCAACAAGATACTAGCCAATAGGATCCAACAACACATTAGGAAAATTATTCACCATGACCAAGTAGGATTCATCCCTGGGACACAAGGCTGGTTCAACACTCATAAAACAATCAATGTGATTCATCATATCAGCAAGAGAAAAACCAAGAACCATATGGTCCTCAAATTAGATGTAGAGAAAGCATTTGACAAAATACAGCATCCATTCCGGATCAAAACACTTCAGAGTGTTGGGATAGAGGGAATTTCCTCATCATCTTAAAAGCCATCTACGAAAAGCCCACAGCAAATATCATTCTCAATGGGGAAGCACTGGGAGCCTTTCCCCTAAGATCAGGAACAAGACAGGGATGTCCACTCTCACCACTGCTATTCAACATAGTACTGGAAGTCCTCGCCTCAACAATCAGACAAGAAAAAGACATTAAAGGCACTCAAATTGGCAAAGAAGAAGTCAAACTCCCCCTCTTTGCCAATGACATGATACTCTACATAGAAAACCCAAAAGCCTCCACCCCAAGATTGCTAGAACTCATATAGCAATTTGGTAGCGTGGCAGGATACAAAATCAATGCCCAGGAATCAATGGCATTTCTATACACTAACAATGAGACTGAAGAAAGAGAAATTAAGGAGTCAATCCCATTTACAATTGCACCCAAAAGCATAAGATACCTAGGAATAAACCTAACCAAAGAGATAAAGGATCTATACCCTAAAAACTATAGAACACTTCTGAAAGAAATTGAGGAAGACACAAAGAGATGGAAAAATATTCCATGCTTATGGATTGGCAGAATTAATATTGTGAAAATGTCAATGTTACCCAGGGCAATGTACACGTTTAATGCAATCCCTATTGAAATACCATGGACTTTCTTCAGAGAGTTGGAACAAATTATTTTAAGATTTGTGTGGAATCAGAAAAGACCCTGAATAGCCAGGGGAATTTTAAAAAGAAAACCATAGCTGGGAGCATCACAATGCCAGATTTCAGGTACTACAAAGCTGTGGTCATCAAGACAGTGTGGTCCTGGCACAAAAACAGACACATAGATCAATGGAACAGAATAGAGAACCCAGAAGTGGACTCTGAACTTTATGGTCAACTAATATTCGATAAAGGAGGAAAGACTATCCACTGGAAGAAAGACAGTCTCTTCAATAAATGGTGCTGGGAAAATTGGACATCCACATGCAGAAGAATGAAACTAGACCACTCTCTTTTACCATACACAAAGATAACCTCAAAATGGATGAGAGATCTAAATGTGAGACAAGATTCCATCAAAATCCTAGAGGAGAACACAGGCAACACCCTTTTTGAACTTGGCCACAGTAACTTCTTGCAAGATACATCCACAAAGGCAAAAGAAACAAAAGCAAAAATGAACTTTTGGGACTTCATCAAGATAAGAAGCTTTTGCACAGCAAAGGATACAGTCAACAAAACTAAAAGACAACCTACAGAATGGGAGAGGATATTTGCAAATGACATATCAGACAAAGGGCTAGTTTTCAAGATCTATAAAGAACTTATTAAATTCAACACCAAAGAAACAAACAATCCAATCATGAAATAGGCAAAAGACATGAAGAGAAATCTCACAGAGGAAGACATAGACATTGCCAACATGCACATGAGAAAATGCTCTGCATCACTTGCCATCAGGGAAATACAAATCAAAACCACAATGAGATCCCACCTCACAACAGTGAGAATGGGGAAAATTAACAAGGCAGGAAACAACAAATGTTGGAGAGGATGCGGAGAAAGGGGAACCCTCTTGCACTGTTGGTGGGAATGTGAACAGGTGCAGCCACTCTGGAAAACTGTGTGGAGGTTCCTCAAAGAGTTAAAAATAGACCTGACCTACGACCCAGCAATTGCACTGCTGGGGATTTACCCCAAAGATTCAGATGCAATGAAACGCCAGGACACCTGCACCCCGATGTTTCTAGCACCAATGTCCACAATAGCCAAACTGTGGAAGGAGCCTCGGTGTCCATCGAAAGATGAATGGATAAAGAAGATGTGGTCTATGTATACAATGGAATATTCCTCAGCCATTAGAAATGACAAATACCCACCATTTGCTTCAACGTGGATGGAACTGGATGGTATTATGCTGAGTGCAGTATGTCAATTGGAGAAGGACAAAAAGTGTATGTTCTCATTCATTTGGGGAATATGAATAATAGTGAAAGGGAATATAAAGGAAGGGAGAAGAAATGTGTGGGAAATATCAGGAAGGGACACAGAACATAAAGACTCCTAACTCTGGGAAACGAACTAGGTGTGGTGGAAGGGGAGGAGGGCAGGGGGTGGGGGGCAATGGGTGACGGGCACTGAGGGGGACACTTGATGGGATGAGCCTTGGGTGTTATTCTGTATGTTGGTAAATTGAACACTAATAAAAATTAATTTATAAAAAAAAAAAACAAAAATCAATTAAGTGAGATGCAATCCAAACCAGAGGTCCTAATGATGAGGGTTAACGAGGTAGAAGAATGAGTGAGTGACATAGAAGACAAGTTGATGGCAAGAAAGGAAACTGAGGAAAAAAGAGAAAAACAATTAAAACAACATGAGGAAAGGTTAAGGGAAATAAATGACAGCCTCAAAAGGAAAAATCTACATTTAATTGGAGTTCCAGAGGGCGCCAAAAGGGACAGAGGACCAGAAAGTGTATTTGAACAATCATAGCTGAGAACTTCCCTAACTTGGGAAGGGAAACAGGCATTCAGATCCAGGAGAGAGAGATTCCCCCCACCCCCCCGCCTAAAATCAATAAAAACCACTCAACACCTTGACATTTAATAGTGAAACTTGCAAATTCTAAAGATAAGGAGAAAATCCTTAAAGCAGCAAGAGACAAGAGATCCCTAATTTATATGGGAAGAAATATTAGATTAACAGCAGACCTCTCCACAGAGACCTGGCAGGCCAGAAAGGGCTGGCAGGATATATTCAGGGTCCTAAATGAGAAGAACATGCAGCCAAGAATATTTTATCCAGTGAGGCTCTCATTCAGAATAGAAGGAGAGATAAAGAATTTCCAAGATAGGCAGAAACTGAAAGAATATGTGACCACCAAACCAGCTCTCCAAGAAATAGTAAGGGGGAATCTGTAAAAGAAAGAGGAAGTCCAAGGAAACTATCCACAAAAATGGACTGAATAGATATCATGATGACACTAAATTCATATCTTTCAATAGTACCTCTGAACGTGAATGGGCTTAATGACCTCTTCAAATGGCGCAGGGTGTCAGACTGGATAAAAAGCAAGACCCATCTATTTGCTGTCTACAAGAGACTCATTTTAGATCTAAGGACACTTACAGTCTGAAAATAAAAGGTTGGAGAACCATTTACCATGCAAATGGTCCTCAAAAGAAAACAGAGGTAGCCATCCTCATATCAGATAAAGTTTATCCCAAAGACTGTAGTAAGAGATGAAGAGGGACACTATATCATACTTAAAGGGTCTATCCAACAAGAAGACCTAACAATCATGAATATTTATGCCCCGAATGTGGGAGCTGCCCACGTATATCAATGAATTAATAACCAAAGTTAAGACATACTTAGATAATAATACACTTGGTGACTTGAATGTAGCGCTTTCTACAATCAACAGATCTTCTAAGCACAACATCTCCAAAGAAACCAGAGCTTTAAATGATACACTGGACCAGATGGATTTCACAAATATTTACAGAACTTTACACCCAAACGCAACTGAATACACATTCTTCTCAAGTGCACATGGAACTTTCTCCAGAATAGACCACATACTGGGTCACAAATCAGGTCTTAACCAATACCAAAAGATTGGGATTGTCCCCTGCATATTTTCAGACCATAATGCTTTGAAACTAGAACTAAATCACAAGAAGAAGTTTGGAAGGACCTCAAACACGTGCAGGTTAAGGACCATCCTGCTAAAAGATGAAAGGGTTAACCAGGAAATTAGGGAAGAATTAAAAAGATTCATGGAAACTAATGAGAATGAAGATACAACCGTTGAAAATCTTTGGGATACAGCAAAAGCAGTCCTGAGGGGGAAATACATCGCAATACAAGCACCCACCAAAACTGGAAAGAACTCAAATACAAAACCTAACCTTGCACCTAAAGGAGCTGAAAAAAAAAAAAACAGCAAATAGATCCTACACCCAGCAGAAGAATTGAAAAGATTCGAGCAGAACTCAACAAAATAGAGACCAGAAGAACTGTGGAACAGATCAACAAAACCATGAGTTGGTTCTTTGAAAGAATTAATAAGATAGATAAGCCACTAGCCAGTCTTATTAAAAAGAAGAGAGAAAAGACTCAAATTAATAAAATCATGAGTGAGAAAGGAAAGATCACCACCATTACCAAGGAAATACAAATGATCTTAAAAACTTATTATGAGCAACTTTACGGCAAAAAATTAGGCAATCTAGAAGAAATGGATGCATTTCTGGAAAACCACAAACTACCAAAACTGGAACAGGAAGAAATAGAAAACCTGAACAGGCCAATAACCAGAGAGGAAATTGAAGCAGTCATCAAAAACCTCCCAAGACACAGAAGTCCAGGGCCAGATGGCTTCCCAGGGGGAATTCTATCAACGTTTAAAGAAGAAACCATACCTATTCTACTAAAGCTGTTTGAAAAGATAGAAAGAGATGGAAAACCTCCAAATTCGTTCTATGAGGCCAGCATCAGCTTAATTCCAAAACCAGACAAGACTCCACCAAAAAAGAGAATTATAGACCCATATCCCTGATGAACATGGATGCAAAAATTCTCAACAAGATCCTAGGCAATAGGATACAAAAATACATTAAGAAGATTATTCTTCAACAAAGAGATAGAAGGTATAAACAAAAAAAAAAACAACAACAAAAAAACAAAAACAAAAGAAAACATTATATGTCTCATTCATTTGAGGAATATAAAAATTAGTGAAATGGAATAAAGGGAAAGGAGAGAAAATGAGGGAAAATATCAGTGAGGGTGACAAAACATGAGAGACACCTAACTCTGGGAAATGAACAAGGGGTAGTGGAAGGGGAGATGGGCGGGGGGTGGGGTGACTGGGTGATGGGCACTGAGGGGGGCACTTGCTGGGATGAGCCTGGGTGTTATGCAATATGTTGGCAAATTGAACTCCAATAAAAAAATAAAAAGAAAATTAAAAAAATTCGTTCCAAGCTTTTGTCATTGCAAAAGTGCTTCAGTGAATATCTATATAAAGATGTCATTTTACACATGTGAAGTTATATGTGTAAAATAAATACCTAGGGTATTTTAATTTATAATTGTGACAAAAATTCACAAAGGGCATTTCACACTTAATTCTCTTATTCTTTGGAACAGAGCTTTTCAATGGGCATATTGCACAGCATGCTGTATGGTGGCTTATAGGTATGTCATCAGTAATAAGGTGGAAGTGGGGGCTCACCTATATGCTGCATTTGGTATATAAATATAATTTTATTTTTTATAAATATTATTTTCTATGTGGCTCTTGATTTGAAAAAAAACTGTATATTCATTATCTACTACCTAATATGAGCAAAGATGAAATCATTACATTTATAGGATATCAGCTACCTTTTCTCTCTTATACCACCAAATTTCATTGATTATATGATTTGCATTTGTATTCCCTTGAAGTATTTTCTGATGGATGTGGCAGGTTGATTCTACTTGCTCTCATTCTAGCTGTTTCCCTCTGTTGCAGTGACTGAAAAGCTGAAGTATCCTTTTTCAGACATTTTTGTAGCTACAGCTCCAGATATGATTTAGATTTGATAAATCAGATGCACTCTCATGAGTGCTGGGAGGCAGAGGTGACATAGAAATGCCACTTCTGCTATTTCTACTGGCAAGTGCAGTAATGTTGCAGGGATATCTGCAGAAGCCTAGTGTCTGGTGACCAGCACCAGGCATGTCATGAAGAAGTACATGGGGGTATTTATTCTGCTGGTGAGGACCACAGCATAGGTCTGGGTCTAGACCCAGGAGCTACAGCTCTGCTCAGCATGGCTCTTTCCCCATGTGTGGTTTTTTAATCATGGGTGGCAATGTGGCTCCAGGTCAAGGTTCCTGATCTCTTCTCGAAGCCATATAACTGTAATACATCTTTGCTTTGGATTCCATTTTATTGTTGATTTGCTTCATCAAGGTTTTGAATTCACAAAAATCCATTTGGGCAAAATTTTCACTGTCCTCTTCCAACATTTTCCTAAGTGTTCTTCATCTTTGGTATGCTTCTTCTATTCTTTTTCTCTTTTCCTTAAAAAAAAAAAATCTGGGGCACCTGAGTGCCTCAGTTGGTTAAGTGTCTGCCTTCAACTCAGCTCATGATCCCAGGGTCCTGGAATTGAGTCCTCTGAGTCAGGCTCCCTGCTCAGCAGAGAGTCTGCTCCTTCTTATCCCTCTACTCCTCCCTGCTGCTCATTCTCTCTCTCTCTCTCTCTCTCTCTCTCTCTCTCTCTCTCCGCCCCCCCTAATGCTTTCTCTCTCAAATAAATAAATAAAGTCTTTTTTATGGTGAAAAAATTTAAATTTAGATTTATAGCCAGCTGGACTCAGTTTAGATGGTCCTAATTTTGTTGGCAACATCCAAAGCATCATAGTCAAGAGCCAGTCAAACATATGCTTTCTTCTTTCCATCAGGCCTGATCAAGGTGTTGACCTTGGCCGCATCAATGTCATAGGGCTTCTTCACAGCCTGTTTGATCTGGTGCTTATTGGCCTTGACATCCACAATGAACACAAGTGTGTTGTTGTCTTCTATTTTCTTCATGGCTGACTCAGTAGTCAGGGGAAACTTGATGATGTCATAGTGGTCAAGTCTGTTTTTCCTGGGGGCGCTCTTTCGTGGATATTTGGGCTGCCTTCGGAGACGCAGGGTCTTGGGTCGTCAGAATGTAGGTGACGACCTATGGATCTTCTTTTTTTTGTGACTGTGCACGCCTTTCAGCACCACTTTCTTAGCTTTCAAAGCCTTTGTTTTGGCTTTGGCTTTGGGAGGGGCAGGGGCTTCCTTCTCTGCCTTCGGTGCCATCTTCGTGAAAGGGCATAAATAAAGTCTTAAAAAAATTTTTTTTTAATCTGTTGGTGCTTTTTTCAAAGTAGAGTTTTTAAGAAGAAATTTTTTCCTGGGCCAGTGGTAGTGGGCACTTCAAAGTAGAGTTTTTAAGAAGAAATTTTTTCCTGGGCCAGTGGTAGTGGGCACTTCCAATGAGGAAGGAGCCAGGGCTTTCAAAGCTTCACGTTGAAGGCTCTTAGGAAATCTCCCTGATGCGCAGCACAGTTCCTTAGGACACAAACTTGCGTGAGTGGATGAGGTGTCCAGGCCACAATGGCCCGCCATGCCGCAGCTGCTCCCCATAGAGAGACTCTCCTCCCCACTCCCACAACATACAACTTCCTATAAATATGCATCTGCCTCGTTTCTTCTTCAATCATCCCTGTTAAAATGAGTCTCAGGAAGACCCCACAACCAGTTCGTGCACCAAGTTCCCATTGTTTTGAACAATATATTTTGCTTTAGTTATTTTCTCATAGAATATGACATTTGCTTTGGAAAACCGAGTGGAGAACTATGCTTAGGGAACTTTGAGCTCTCCAGCCTCCCTCCCTCTTAACCTCTACTGGCCTCCCATCCTGCTTATGGTCATCCTTCCTTAATTATTGTGATTTGAGTTTTCAGAGGTCTCTTATTTTAATTGAATAAGGAGGTTTTCTCTATCTCTGTTGTTATTAGTAATTTATGCCATTAAAAAGAGATAGCAGTATCTTTATGTGGCTATTTTCATATTGGCATTCTCGACTGGGAAGTCCTGCTTGTGCTGTGGCTGGAGGCAGAGGACATGGTGCAGACACCGAAAATCTGAGAGAGGGAGAGTTAGAAAGTGATAGGGCCAACCTCTGGGAGAGGCAGGGAAGAAGGGTCTAGACAAGTCGAGAACTAAGCTGTACCATTCCCTTCCCACATAGAGCACATCAGAATTTGCGCAGCATATTGGAACTAATGCACAACACTGCTCATACCTAGATAGCACCAGCCTAAAGACTGGTCCATGCTTCCTTGAAACCAAAGAGATCAATATCTCAGCATCCTTGTGACTATCTTCAGTACTATGGTTTGCTCCAGTGAGGAGGCACTGAAGGAACAGAAGGTTAGATTGGTGAGAAATGTGATATAGGGTCCTCCTATTTGGGACATAAGCGGAATAAAGAAAGTAATAAAATAGATGGACTGTAAGACAGAAGATGTGGGATGTTTAGTAATAATTACAGGATTTGTTGAATCTGATTCAAAGGCTCCAAAAATATGGTGAAAAACCCGATCATTATACTTACAGAATAATTGTAAAATTATATGGAGAATTGATCTCTTTATCCTGAGTTGATTCCGCCACAGACATGGATAAATGTGTGGGCAACACAAATGAGACCAGATGGAAGAGATAAGCAGCAAGTTCAACCCTTTATTGCCAACCACTACACCATTCGGGGAGTGCCAAAGACCAGAGGGACGATGACAGATTTGGCATCTAGTCACGGGTCTCTTCACCCACCCAATCTGCAATATGAATCCAGTGTAAAGTTTGTTAGCCACAGAGCACCTAGGAAAGAAATCTGGAATGGGCAGAGGAAAATTTTTAGTGATGGTCTGATTCCTTTCTGCAGGATTTCAGCTTCTCCAATGAGCCTCAAAGAGAAAGATAATAAACAGAATAGTGTAGTATAAATAACTTCATTTTTTATACCAGGGTTACTCTTCTCTTTTTTTAAACCAATAAAAAATAACTGCTTTTTTATCAGTCTGCATGACCCTTCACTTAGAAAAACCTAACCTTCGTGAATTTTATTCACCTTTTTTCTGTACAACATAATTCAAAGTAAGCCTGTCGGGATCCCTGGGTGGCTCAGCGGTTTGGCACCTGCCTTTGCCCCAGGGCACGATCCTGGAGTCCCGGGATCGAGTCCCACATCGGGCTCCCGGCATGGAGCCTGCTTCTCCCTCTGCCTGTGTCTCTGCCTCTCTCTCTTTCTCTCTCTCTCTCTCATGAATAAATAAATAAATAAATCTTAAAAAAAAACAAAAACAAAATAAGCCTGTCATAAGCCTCAGATTTTGGTCTAATGAGTCTTAGTCACTAGACACCAATGAATATAATCAGTTATTCTTTTGAGTGAATTCTCATAATATTTTTATTATTATTAAAGTAATATGCTATGCATCATGCTTAACTTCTTAGTTTTTTTTTTTTAGTTTTTATGAGTATGTGGGGATTGATTTCAATAGTTTAATTGCTGATAATATAAAATTTTCAAATCTGAATAGTCTTAAAATGGTTAACCTAAGTGAAACATTTTCAAGTAAATATTAGAATTCTCATTCATGGTGGCCGAAAAAACTGGGCCAAAGATAAAAACAAATAAATCTACAATCTCACATTAAACTCATAGAAGTATGAAGCTCTGTTATATCTGAAATTAACCATTAAGCCGTAAGTAATTTCTCATCTATGACACAATCATTGTTTCAACTGAATATTATTTTGAGAATTAGGAGAGGTGGGTTGTAATTTTTTAAAAAGATAGTAAGAAACTCCAGAAAATATAGTATACCCCATGACTTATTTGTCATAAAAGTTATCATAGTTAAATTTATCTTTATTATTAAGTTACAGATACTAAACTGGTGTTTAACCAGCAGATATTGTCTTCTTTCCTACGACGTCAGTAGTACTTTACATGTCATTTTAACCAATATTAAGTGAATTTATATATATTCTTCATACATGCTATAAGAAAAGGCTTTCTTTTTTTTAATGACTGAATTTTGCACAGCTTGTAGGAAAAGTAGAAAATAGCCATCTGGTCAGACAATGCAGAAGTGTCTCATATCCTTATACTCAGAGGAATTTACATTTATAAACCGGGTGCCATGCTAAGGGCTTTACAAAACCATTGCATTTTATATATGCCCTAACACTATGAAATAGTTATTATGATTTCCATATTTACAAATGAAAAAAAAATTGGGACAAGTTCACTCACTATCTCAACAGAATTGTATATAATCTACATCAGTGAAGTGTCCAGCATGGAATACATGAGAAATTCATGTCAATCCTAGTATCAGAATTTTCCTAATCCTTCCCTTGTAAAAGCATATTCAGATCCAAATGTGTAGATGTGTGGGGAGTAGCTTGGTTGGATAAATGATGAACTTACATTGTCTTGAAGAGAGCTAATAACCTAAAAATCATGCTCCTTATTTCCCCGCCAGAACAATGATATTTGAGGCTTGAGACAATCAGTCCCTTGCAGGAATCTCACGTGCCCCTAACCTGTCTGTGAAGTTCTAAATGAACAGCACATGCTCTTGATCACATTTTATACTTTGTTTAATGATCCACACTTCCTAATAGTAAGGCACTCTTGGGGGTCCTTATTTATCATGATTTTCAGTGAGACGTTCTACTAAGGGTTATACATACCATTGTGTTAATGACCTCAGGTGAATCAATTTCTTTGGTCATAGATACATACCAAATAGAACACTAGATTTGTGATGAGTCCTGCCCAAAGGCAACAGGTTTTATTCATTTAGGGATTGATTTCCATAGTAGCTCCATGTATATAATTTATTTCTCTGACAGTGTCACTCCTAAAGCATCTTTGGAAATACAAATCTTTCCTTTATACTTGAAACTGATCAGATTGTAAATTGAGAAAATTTTTCCTTAAGTGGCACCCTGGAAAACATTTACCTCAGTCTCTATACAAGTTGAGGCCAGTTGAAAAAAAAAAAAACAATAGCAGGAGCTCAGGGGTACATCTGGGATTGAATTTTTAAGAATTTTGATAAAGGAAGCTAGAACTAGATAAGCAATAATTTTTTAATGAGGAGACACTTTCTTGGGACATGGGACTTAATACCCTGGCAAGGATCAAGGGAATGGACAAAACCACTGCTAGAGTCCTTTAGAAGTCTGGTAAAGGTGACAGCCAATGCAAAGCAAAGTGAAGATGCCTGAGTTACCCTCTCAGATGGTAGAGGAAGAAAGACAAAGCTCAGAGAAAAGGATTTGGCACATCTGGGATTGAGCCTGGCCAAGATAAAAAGAACATGAGTAAGCTTCTTGAGTGGGTAGCCCGTATGCTCATGTAACCCACCATGGATTTATCAGTGCCTTCCCCCAGCTCACCCCTATGGCCATTGAGGAGGGAGGGTTCCCATATGACTAATGCAGAAGAAAAAATGGCCAAGCTTGGTTAGGGGTTGGTCCATTACATATGTGGGAACAAGCCTAAGCTGATGGGGATTTCATTACTACTATAGAGTAGTAATGTCCCTTGAAAGACAGGGGAGAGGAAAAATCTGAATTGGCAGAGCTACAATGAATGCTCCTAGTCATTCACTTTGAGGGGGAGGAAAAGTAGTCCAAGGAAGAAAATATATCCAGATGACTGGGTAGTAGCCAAAGGCCTGGCCTGCAAAGGAAAGGAAAGGGAATGGCATGTCTGAGATAAGGAGGTCTAGATAGAGACATACAGACAGGCATACAAGAGCGAGCAATAAAAGATTTTTGTATCACATCTTAACAGCTTGCAGAAAACATCCACCAAGGAAGAGTCATTGAACATCCAAGTAGACAAGATGATACAGTTACTTGGCTGCAGCCAACTTTGTCATTGGTGCCTTGGAATTAGCATAAATACTACAATGAACACATGAGCATGGTGGCTTTTGTGTTGGTAAAAACAGAGTTTGGTTATGGACTCCAAAACATGCACTCCCACTTAGCAAGCCTGCACTAGCTACTGCTACCTCTAAATGTCCAATTGTCTGCAATAGAGACCTAAGCTAAGTCCCTGATATGAGATAACTACTCAAGGAGAACAACCTGCTACTTGGACAAGCCACCTATGTTAGGTCCTTTCTGCTCTGGATAAGAAGCAATTTATCCTCAAACAGAGACCTATTTAGGATATGGGTTTGGGTTGCTTGGCACTAATCTTCAGTCAACATCACTATCTGGTGCTTATTTGAGGCCTGATTCACAGACACAGAAGCCCACACAACATAACACTCATCTAGGGCATCCTCTTCACAGCAAAAGAGGTGACTGTAGGCCTATGGAGGTTCTGGTCCTTCGAGGAGCACACTCTTACAAGGCAACACAACAAGGGTTCTATTAGATTGCAACTTTGGTTGATGCTAAGAAAATTTGGACTCCTTGTACCCAGGGTTCAGTAGACAAAAAATGAGTCATCATGTGGCAGGAGTTACCGACCCTGATCTGCAGGAGAAAGAGTCTGCTCTTAAATAGGAGTAGGGTAGTCCACTTGGATGCCTCTGGATTGCCTCATGGTAGCTTTGAATGGACATGGGCAACAACTTTGGCCTGAAAAGGATATGATGCCAAGAGCTCAGAACTTTGAAGATGGAAGGTTTTTGTGACATCACCAGGTAAACCACCAAGACTGGTCAAGGTGATAGTGGAGGATGAGAAAAACTCAAAATGGTTAATGCAGGATGGCAAAGATGAGAACTAGTTGTAGCCCCCAGACCAACCATAGCAATGGGGGCTGCAGTTCCTCCTACTAAGCTTTGACTTCTACATTTCCCTTTAAGGAAAGAGGCCCACAGAACCATGAAGAAGTTAGCTCCAGACTGACATGAAGAAGTCAATCTGTTTGAGGCAAAATTTAAACTTTGGTGGGAGTGAAAATGCACTACTCAGGACTCCTGCTCCTGGAGACAGAGTTATCAGACGGTCCCAGCTGCTGCATCCACTGCTGAGCTCTGAAGCCACACTTCTGCTGGCTGCTCTAGCTATGGCTGGGCATGGTACAAGGGCAAGGCCATCCCCCTCTTGCTGAGGTGTGGGAAGACATCAAGTGGTAACTAGCCTGAGGTTTCCATATTGGCCTGGTCTAATCTTTCTTGGAACTCTGCTGCTGTTCAAGTCTCTTTGGACTTGAGACTTCCCTCTCTATCTCTTTCCTGCGTTGTAGTCTGAAGCCTGTCCTCACCTTCTGTTCCCTCCCTGAAAAATTCTCTTGCACTTCTGATTCCATTTGAGGTCTGCTTCTTAGGGAACTCAAACTAAAGTAATAGAATTAAAATGTTATTTTTTCTCATTTTTTTCTCCTCCTATATGTCTGTTATACTGAACAAATTCATTGACCATATAAAATGTACATCTCAAATGTAATTATTCATGAATTAAAGTGTTAGTTTAAGTGGGAACATATAAAAATATTTATTGATCTGTAGATGTTCATTTGGTTTGTCAGACCAGATAAAGACAGTGGATTTCCAATTTTTTTGGGGGGGAAGTATACTCAAGGGATTATTGTCAGAATTGTCTTATGTTGGTCAGGGTTTTATTTTTTAATGATATATTCAGTCATTTTAATGTAATCAATCTAGGTAACTATTCATTTAAAATTCACCATGGGGGGATGGGTGCCTGAGTGGCTCAGTCAGTTAAGTGTTTGCCTTTGGCTCAGGTCATGATCCCAGGGTACTAGGATCAAGTCCTGCCTTGGGCTCCCTGCTCTTCAGGGAGTCTGCTTCTCCCTCTTCTTCCACTGCTCTGCCTGCTTGTGCTCTCTCACTCTGTCAAATAAATAAATAAAATATTTTTTAAATTAAAAAATAAAATTCACCAATGGAAGCATTGTCGACTTTCATCAACAATATTTTAACCTATGATTTTCCAATAATTAGTTTTAAATACATATAATCTGTAGGTCAAGTGCCTTATCCAGACTGCTGAAGTGTATACATAAGTAATTCCTGAAAAAATCATTTGTCCTCTGATACTAATTATTATATCTAACTCCTTTTCCCTTGAAACATGGGAACTGTGATACACGTGTTCCTAATAGTCCATAGTCTAAAACAAAAATCAGTTGCAAGCCATTCTGTTAGACCAGGAGCAAATTAATTCAATAAGTTGAGATGATAACTTTTTGTAGTATTATTTTCATGATAGCTGCAAATTTTTTTCTTAGATTTTCTTCCTAATATTACTATGTTTTTCAAATCATTTTATTTACCTTTTATTTTTTCTTATATACACTTATTTATTTTATTTTGTATTTTTAAAAATATTTTATTTATTTATTTATTTATTTATTTATTTATTTAAGAGAGAGAAAGAGAGAGTGAGTAGGAGGGAGAGGGAGAGAGAATCTGAGGCAGACTCCACACTTAACTCAGAGCCCGACAAGCGGCTCAATCCTAACCTGGAGATCACCACCTGAGCCAAAGCCAAGAGTTGTCTTCTCAACCAATTAAGCCACCCAGGCAACCCTATTTTTATTTTTTTTTTTTGAAGATTTTTATTTATTTATTGAAAGAGAGAGCACACATGCAAGCAGGGGGAGGGGCAGAGGCAGAGGGAGAGAGAATCCCAAGCAGACTCACTGCTGAGCCCAGAGCCCTAATGTGGGGCTCAATCCCAAGACTCCAAGATCACGACCTAAACCAAAATCAAGAGTCAGAAGCTTAATTGACTGAGTCACTCAGGTGCCCCTTATATATGTTTTTTAAAGGATTTCTGGTTTCACTTTTATATCAGCAGATCTATTTGTTTTGTGAATTTTTTATTGCCTTGTGAATATAGTGTCTATGCTAGTTTAAACTGTTCATTCAGTTGTTTAAAGAGAAATTACTGTCTTCATAGGTACTTTAAACACTCTGTGATTTTTCAAGATCTGAGACGTCAATAAAGCAGCATACACTTTACACATGTACGCCAATGTCAGTCCAAACATCAACATCTAGGAACCAACAATGATGAAATAACAAAAAGGAAAACCCTACCATTTTAAAAATCTTCACTTAAAATATTACTAACAAGGTATTTTAAAGAATTTTTTAAAAATAATTCTGCACATATTAAACTATTGTTTTAAGTAAATTATTTTTAATTGTTTTTGTTAAAGAAATTTCATGCTAAGTAGGCTGGGACATATGAATGTGCATTCATAAAATTGTCTTCTGGAGTTTCTCCCAACCTCTCCTTTCCCAAATATGCTCTTATGCTGGAATACTTGAGTTTTGTTTTATAAGAATGATCACGTTCCTTAAATGGAAGATGCCTTTGTCTGTTCCAGATGTAAACTACACCCCTGCATGGACTCTGGCCAAGTAAAGTACAGCTGTCAAAAAATAACTTAGTGGAAAAAAACTTAATGTCATTATTAATGTCATTATTCATGCAAACACTGAGAAAGAAGCCTTAATAATAGTACATATTACTTCCTAAATCCAGATTTAATATTGGGAAATATTTATTTCAAGTTATTTTTTTCAAAATATAATACTGAGCACATCATGCTTGTTTCCTCCCAAACTCCCACATAGATGTGAGGATCTTTACTGTGAGGACTTACGGACTGAGTTACCCCATTGAGTGTCCTCTTCTGACTTTATGTACTGCTATTTTTCAATGCTTCAAATATTAACATTCTAGTTCAGATTTCTGTTTAAAGCATAAAACACCCCTTCAATCTGGTGAGTTATAGATTACCTACCTGCTTTAGAACAACGTGAGTAAAAAGAAGAAAATTCACCATGAAGAATTTCTTCTTTCTTCCAAATGAGAAGTAGGTAGTATGGATGGTTAGGGAGGTAATCACTGTCACTTCCAATTAATGTGGTCTGGGAAGGGGCTCGCCTCTCCACCCATGCTGTGCTAACCTTTCTCATGCAGGACGGTAATTACCATTGAGTGTGTTTTCTAGATGACAACATATAGTTAGCACATGATCCTTAGGCAGCCTGTAAGAAATATTTTAACAGGGCTCCTGTAAACTCAGTGTAGAATCTAATGCCATGATGCCCTCCCTATGCAATACACCAGTGTCCTGACTCTGAAGCCCATTGGCCAGCCAGCTCTGAGTAACATCATTGATCAACATTCTCCCAAATGGACATAAAAAAACAGAGTCTCCATGGGCCACAAAGACTCCTCCTTTGTGTGTCAGATGGTCTTATCTGCAGTGCCACACATTATGTGGTCAAAATTTCCTCCCTTTGTACTAAACACTTTTTTTTGTTTCTTTTTTCTTCTTTATCTTTTTTGGGCATTGAATTTTTTTTTTTAAGATTTTATTTATTTATTCATGAGAGGCACAGAGAAAGGCAGAGACACAGGCAGAGGGCTCCCTGCATGGAGCCTTATTTGGGACTCAGACTCAGGACCCAGTATCACACCCTGAATGGAAGGCAGATGCTCAACCACTGAGCCACCCAGGCACCCCAGGGCATTGAATTTTTTAAAGTGATCAGTTAAATAACAGCCATTTGTGGTGAAAAAAACTTACAGATTTTTAAAATGCATTTAGTAAGGAATGCTAATAGTCTAAAATAGTAAACAGAAATAAAATTGAAATCCCTAATCTCCAAACTAGAGATGTGACCAAGTACACTTGAAATTAAGTGTTTTGGAGAAGCTTCTGCAAGTTTGGCTTGCTTAGCCAGTAACATACCCGATTTAAGAAAGAACTGGGGAGACACTTGGATGGACAAGCATGCTGCCACATTTTCCCACCCACCCACATGGTGTCTAGAAATGCTAGCTCTTCCTCATGTCCTTGGCTTTGAGCCAAAGCTATAAGAAAAAGAAGACCTATATGCAAACTCCAAAATGTAGTAAAAATAAAATGAAATGACATGAAAACTGGGTGACTTGTTTACTACTATTTTTAGTGATTACAAATACTTTTTTTCTTAATAAACACTAGATTATGTGCGCCTAAATTTTCTCAGGTAGTTTGGCTTCGTGTAGCACATACAGTTGCTTTTGGGTCACTTCCTTTAGCTATCAGTCAAAAAATACGAAGTCATTTTTAAATAACAGCTAATCTGCTGAATGTCAAGATTAGAAACACCATAGAAATGTTATTTTATATTAGTTACATTTTGTTCACTTTCCTATATTTTTTATATCTGCCTGGAAATATTAGTTTAACTGAAATTTATCTTTCTTTTTCTGCCTCTCTCTCTCTAATATAAAAGCTTCCTTGCCTAAGGTCTTTTAAATTAATTTATATTTGTAAACAAAAGGTTTAGCTGTAAGTACAAGTATGACTGTGCATTTATAAAGGCCAACACTAATAATAAAATTAAGCATTATGTAAATATGTCAAGCAAGTGATACATATCCTTTTTCTCTCACATTTTACTTTGAAAATTCTCAAATCTATAGAAAATGGAAAGACTGCTACAGTGAACACCTGTGTATCTTTTATGGAGATTCACTAATTATAACATTTTACAACATGCACTTTATCTTTTTTTCCAGGTAGATACACAGATACACACATATATAAATACACACCTACATATAAGCATACAAACATACATACTTTTTTTGGTAAGAATTTCAGAACAAGTGGTAAATAAACATCATGACATTTCACCTTTAAATATCTAAGTATGAATAAATAAATACATAAATAAATAAATATATAAATAAATATCTAAGTATGTATCTCCTAACATTTTCCTACATAAACACAATACTATTTTCATACCCAAGACATTTGACATTGATACAATATTCCCTATATTACCTAATATTGTATTAGGTACAATATTGTATTAGCAGTATATACTTAAAATTTTGCAGTTACCCAAAATATCATTTATAATTTTTTTTTTAAATCCTGTATCCAGCCAGGGACCATTTTGTCTCTTCTAATCTCTCCTTTTCTACCATATTGTGCCTTTTGTCATAGTGACATTTTTGGTGTCCAGACTAGTTGTTTTATAGCGTGTCCTACAATCTGGATCCATCTGATTTTATTCCCTCTCATGATTAGACTCGGGTTAGAATTTTTGACAAGAGTGCCACAGAGGTGATATGTGCTTTCCATTGCATTCTGTGAGAAGGCACATATGTCAATTGTCCTGTGATTGATAACATCAAGTTTGATAGCTTGGTGAAGATGGAATCTTATCAGACTAGTCACTTTCATTAGTAAATTGTGGTATGATGAAAAAGCACAAGTATCCTGTCCTACAACTTTTTATTCAATGAATATGCCACTTCCACAATAAAGCTTTTAAGAAACAATGTTTTCCTATTTTATGTTTCCACTAACTGGATATATATATGCAACGCCGTAGGGGATGGTAGAGCCAAGCAACAGAAGTCTGGGCTCCTTAAATCACCACACTAAGGAAGGTCATCTACTGACCTAGGACTCCCATGCTGGGACAATGCATGAGAAATAAAGCTCTACATTGTCAAGACTGACATTTTTGGTATATTTGTAGTTAGAATTATTATAAGTAATACACTCACTTAGTTCAACACTTACAATACTTACTCTTACATCCTTTTGAAGTGCTGGTTTTCATTTGGATTTTTTTTTTAATCCTTGGGTTTGATGGCCATCTATAGCTGTGAAAAGACACTTCACAAAATTATGTGTAAATCCAAAGAGAGGAAGTACATCATTGTTTGTACTAACTGGATTTTGAAATTGATTTTTTCAGTGCCATTCACCCACTGCAAAGAGTTTTTTTGTTGAAATTCAGCTAGTAATTATGTCAATCAGTTGTTCTTATAAACTAACAAAGAAGGTGTTCAATTTACCTTTTAGCAAATAGAATGAATATCCACTGCAATTATTCATTTGAAATTTTTACAGAGGTTAGAAAACAGTTTCCAATTTTTCTAAGTCTATATTCACAAATATTTTTATGAGTAGCACAAATACTGTTTTCAACACCTAATATTATGATGGAGGAAATATTTTTAGGAAGCTATTTTTAAAATTCTCTTTCTATAGCTTGGGTTTCATTTGAAAAGTAGTAAAATCGCATGCATTTTTAAAAATTTATTTGAATCTTTAGAGAGTTATTAGATGCATTTTAAAAACTGGTGCCTAGTAACAGAATACATCAAATTATAGAAAATGTCTGCAAATTTGGAATGCCATTTTTTTTTATTTTAAAAAGTAATATCTTTAAGTTCAACAACTCTTTTAGCTGCTTTGCCAGGAAATAATAAGTGAATCATATATTATAAATACTTAATGATCATTTCCTGTTTCAATAAAAAAAAACCTGCCAATATTCTATCATGTTTTAAAGGTCTTACTGTAAAATTTAACTATATAGATATAGATATTGGCCTGTAGAACTTTGTGCATTTCTGGTTGTGACTTCTTTGCTACAATAACTCACCTATGAATAAGTCAGTGAAAAATTATTGTGAGAAGTTCTAGCTCTTTAGTCTTATCCTGACATCCTTTTTTATTATAGTCAAAGTCACTGCTTCATTAGTGATTACACATCTACATCTTTCCCATGAAATACGGAATTTTTTTCCTTTCAATTCATTTAATTTCAACAATTTGTCAAAAAAGAGCCAATAAACAAATATTGAATTACATTTTGTTGGGTTTTTCAAACCCTCCAACTGCAGACTATAAAAACATCTTGTGCGTCTCTCACCCTGATCACCCTGTTACTTTTCCATATACCACAGGCCACCCATAGATACAAAGCCAGGGGGCAAAGCCGATATGGTCTACTTGGAGCCAGTAGACAGGAGGGCGATGAGGCCTGATGAAGTACTTAAGGACAACTTTTTTTATTAAAAGGATCATTTACTTCTTATACCTTCTCTGGTTCCTCTTTACTTTAGCGATCCACACAAAAAGTGGCTTTTCTTGCATTTTATAACTGATTTATGCTATTAAATACCACAGCTATGACATGTTAGAAACATCTGTATGCTTACAATTAACTGTGTAGTTAACGTTTGTCCAAAACTGCATGATTTATTCTAATACATGCTTTTTCAACTTCAAGCAATGTTTTCTCTGCTTATCTCAATAATTTGAGTATTTATTTACTCACAAAGGAATGCACTTTACTTTGCCTTCATGTTGTTATCCATTTGTGACTTCAGCCACTTTCATTGCTATAATAGGAAGAATGAATGTTTCTCTAACAGGATGTGGCTGTTTGTCTTCTGCTATTAGTAAAATCCAAACTTTTAAACCTTTAGCATAAACTTTGGCTAAGTGGATTGTGTCTGAAATAATTTGAACTTGATAAAAATATGTAGACATTTGTTTTTCATAACTTATTTGTTCAGTTTTTAAATGCCTTCCACACTGTTATGGCATGACCTCATACCACTTTTTGTTAGTATCTGAGGATACCACACATAGTTTAAGAAATGTTTTATCATTAAGGATAGTGAATGCAAATCCATATTCTGAACAGTCTTCTTGATAATTTAGTTAGTTAGTTAGTTTGTTTGTTTGTTTGTTTGTTTTGGGGGGCGGTTTCTTTGCATGACTTCTTGTCAAATTTCCATTTGTCCTTACCTATTGCATGGCCATGAAACACCACATATAGGATATAGGTGTTTCTAGATACCTGACCATTTTGTAAAAGTTCATGTAGTTAAAAGCATGTAATAAATGCCTGATTTCTTCTAACCTTGTTTATTATATGAAACACAGGTGCTAAGATTTCTTTCTTATTTTTCACACTAAAACCAAATAGATCCAATCAAGATTCTAACATTTTCTTCCCATAATACATTGGATCATGGTACAACCCTTTGGTTTTATAGATCCTTCTTTGGAGACTGAGTGGTATTGCTGGCAAATATAATAGCAGAGACTTTCAGGCGTTGTTTACTATGACAACAGTGAGAATCCAATTTATATTGTGGTCCTATTCACACATGCACACACTCATAAATGAACATTTTTATAGAATAATACTATATATGATGTGCTCTAATGTGTTTATTATCTCATTTCTTTATAGTAGCTTTGACCTATAGTTTGAAAAAGGCTGTGCTATCATGTTCTGCACACCATGCTCCACAAAGAGCGTAGCAGCAAAAAAAACAAGTGTTTTCAAGTCAGATTGGCATTGGAAACTCAGTTTGGTCATTATATAGCCTTTTGACAATATAAAGTTTATTTGAAGTTATCTCTTCTGGCTTATTTCATCTGTAAAATGGGGATAATTACAGTTACTTTGTGAGGATTATGACAATAAAATGAAATAATGTATGTAAAGCATCTAGCACTATTCTTGGCACAGAGTGGCACTCAATAAAAAGATGGTAATCATTGTTAGTGGTAGTGTTATAATAGTAATATTCCTGGATTTCTAGTTAAAAAGATGAGTAGGTAAAGAGAAGATAGAAATAGTAACTATGACAGGGGTGCAGAACAATAATGAGGATGCAGGACTAGAGGAGAGAAGACAGAAATGTCAGCATGGACTCTGCATCTAATCTTATGTTGTTACAGGACTGTCCATTATAGAGCAGTGAGATTCTGCTCAGATTCTACTGCCACTTCTAGAATGTCGGGGCAGCCCCATGTATGTTCTCTCTTTAATCTCACAATAATTCTGTAAAATACTGAAGCAGACCCATTTCACCAATGAGCAAAGTGAGTCTCCAAGGCATTGTTGTTGCCTACAGAAGTAGAAATGGCATACACTGGTAGGCCTGTATTTGTGAAATCCTCTGCCCTTTTACCCTTGTCTTTCTGGAATGGGCATAAGCCAGCCAGCCTAGAAGGTGGTAAGTTGTTACACATGAGTCATAATTCCTCTAACACAAGGAGTCCTGTTTGGCCTGTTTTCCCAAATTCCAAAGTAGTAGAAGATAGCTATCCTATAAGAAGCCTACCTGGGGAGTAACAGCTGGAAAATCTGTCTCGAAGAATTCAGAAAGGCTTTGATCAATGAAGACAAGAGAGGAGACTCCCGGGACTGAAGTGAGCAGCTGGCTGGTGCACAAAGCCGGGCTTGGAGCGGCCATGCAGCAGTATCTCCCAGGGACCCCACACAGCATCCTGCCTCTTGATACTTATTTCTATGTCATCTCAGGACTTGCGTGGTTCTGTATCTTCCTCAGCTTTCAGCAATCTTACCAAATTGCATTTGCAAGTTCTCTGCCTTGTTTCTGGTCTTCAAGCTGGGTCCTTGTTGCATAGATAAACTTCATTTTTACATCCAAGGAACTTTTAAAGCTCTTGTCTCTCCCATGGATTTTAGTTTCTGTTAACTAAATGATGTGTCTTCAAGTTTTGTAATCCATTGCTACATCAATATCTTGTATTGACCTGACCTGTTAACAATTCTACAAATCTATGTCTGTCTGATTGGTATTTTGTTAAAATTAGTAAAGTTATTCTCGAGATCTTATCTCCCAGGAAATGGGAGAGAAGGCATCTTTACAGTGATTTATTTCTACATTTTTTTATTTGGACAAGTGGCTAATCTATCAGTTTACCACTCACAATGGGACCTCTTCCACCTTGTTAAAGTGTTGACCACAAGTGGTCATTTGTTCTTTTTATTCTTAGGAAAACCCCATATTTTTCTATAACTATTTAGCCTACTGTAAATTTCCAGTGTTTTGCCATCTCCTAAAAGAAAAGTACATATCAATACTTTATAAACAGGTATCTGATAAAAAAATTAAATCCCCAAATGCATCAATACCCAAGTAAAGTTCATCAAAATAAATATGTCCTATAATATTTCCTTCAATTGTATTAGGAGCAGCTCTTATATACTTCATTTTTAACTTTTATCTCTTTGAATGTCATTGTGAATTGATGGCATTTTGTAGACACAGATGCAACTCGTTTTAATTAGAGATAGTAACTTAATGTAACTCAACTATTTACATCTTGACTACAAACAACAGCTTTAAGATGGTTCTTTGTCCTTTCAGAATTACCCTAGACGTTTCCTTATGCATCATTGCTTATTAGCAATAATAAGATATTCCTCATACTGCTGGATACTTTCTCAAAATGCTCAAAATGAAATCAGTTACTCTCAAAGAGATCAGATTCCTTTATGTGAAAAATACTCCTAAAGAAAAGTGTATATTTGTGGTTTTGCATGAGTATTGCCATTGGTCAGGCGATGAGGCCACATTACTGAGAAAGCCATAAATTTTTTTTCAGAAAAATATATGTTAGGACCCAAGTTCACAAGACATGTCCAAATTAACTCTAAAATCACAAAGTCATATTTTTAAAGATTTTGTTCCAGTAGATAAATTGCAGTTTATGAGGCACTTGAGTGCTCAGTCTCAATTCAGGTCATGATCTCAAGATTGTGACATTGAGCCCTACAACTAGCTCCATGCTTAAGATTCTCTCTCCTCTCTCCCTCTGCTCCTCCCCTGCCTCAAAAGAATTGTAGTTTACTATATCATTTAGATTGTTAACCCCCTGCCTATGAAATCATGAGTTCCATCTGTGTGAAGGTCTACTACATTGACTAGAGAAATTATCATCCTTTCACTGTTGATAAGAAACATCCTAGAAGAATGAAATGCAGAGCATTATCCAAAAGCTTTGATCCGTCAGTGACATGTTAAGTCTAACCATTTAAATGCAACAAATTAATATATAAACAGAGGGTCCACTCTGAGCATTTTATGTAGCTTAATTCCTCTCTCCAGACATAGGCCAGGTAATAGAAAAGAGACTTCACCTATAGCACTGTGCCCTCAACATGCAACTGTAAAATGACAAAAAACCCAAATAGAATAAAAAGGCATTATTAACGAGAATCTTTCCATAGTAGAACTCAAAGCACATTTGGTTGCTGGCATTGTTTCTAAAATAGGATGATATCTGAGCAGTTTTGCTTCCTTTCAACACTGCTACGGGGAACATCCCAAAGCCCAGTCTCTGGAAAGTGATTCGGAGCAGATACACTGAATTCCCCAGGCGTCTGCCAAGATTCTCTGGCATTTGGGACTTGGCAGAGTGTTGCAAAATAAATTTTCTTAGACAATTCTGGGGTTTGCTACATACCAAAATGTCTGAACACTAGTTCCAAATGTTCCTCTGACCACAGGTTTTCCTCCACATCTCCCGATGAGGCCTTTTCATCGGCCTGGGTTTGCACGTAGCAAAAATAAATAAATAAATAAAAATGAATGCCGTGTTTCCTTGACTGTTTGCGTCAAACTTTTCAAATTCTCTTTAAAACGCTAACATATGTTTAAACGAATGCTTTTAAAGGTAAACATACCAAATATGGGTCATTTTTTAAAAGACGTTATGTTTTGTAGAGTGGTTACAAGTTCACAGAAAAGTCAAGAGTGGCACAGAGATTGGCCCCATCCCCCATGCCCTCCAGACATCCCCAGCCTCCCCCACCATCGACATCGCCACCAGATGATGTATTTTTTACAATTGATGAACCTTCACTGGCAGTCACTATCACCCAGATTTCATAGTTTACATTAGGGTTCACTCTTGGTATTATATATTCTGTGTGAGTTTGGACAAATGCGTAATGACATATATCCAACATTATAGTATCATACAGAGTAGCTTCTCTGCCCTAAAAATCCTGTGTTTCACCTATTCATTCCCTTTTTCCCCCCTCCCCAGTGCCTGGCAACCTCTGATATTTTTGCTGTCTCTATAGTTTTGCTTTTTCCAGAATGTCCAATGGTTGGAATCATGCAGTATGTAGGCTTTCAGGTTAGTAATATGAGTAACAGATTAGCAAAGAGGCTTTCATTTAATAATACACATTTAAGTTTCTTCTAAGTCTTTCCATGGTTTGATAGCTCATTTCTTTTTAGTGCTGAATAATAATTTCATTGGATGTGCCGCATTTCATTTATTAATTCACCCACTGATAGACATCTTAGCTGCTTCAATGTTTTGGCAATCACAAAGGTGCTATAAACATCTGTGTGCAGGGTTATGCAGGGTTATGTGTACGATTGCTGGATCCTATGATATGTAAGAATGTGTCCAGTTTTGGAAGAAACCACCAAAACTGTCTTCCAAAGTGGCTCTACCATTTTGCATTCCCACCAGCAATGAATGGAATTCCTGTTGTTCCATGTCTTCTCCAACACTGGTTGTTATCAGTGTTCAGGATTTTGGCCATTCTGATAGGTGTATAATGGTATCTCATTGTCATTTTAATGTGCATTTCCCTAGTAACATAGGATGTGGAGCGTATTTCATACACTTATTTGCCATTTGCGTATCTCCTTTCATGAGATGTCTGTTAAGGTCTTTGGCACAGTTTTTCATTGGGTACATATCATAAGCATTTCTCAGTTATCCCCCCTACTCCCCTTAGGTGTAGGACAGGATGGTTAGAACTTGCTGGAGTTGATCATTTTTCTTTTCTGCCAGGTCAGTTAGGCTTCGATGAAACCCCAACAGGCAGGTTAAGTAGTTTCTCCCTAGGGTTGATCTTGTTGGGGAGACTGGAGTGCTCTGGTGTATTTCAAAAATGGTTCTCCATTTCCCTTCTTCCTGCTAGAAGCATGGGATTTTTTTCCTTCATACCTACTGGGAAAACCTGATGGCCAAGGTCCTGGAGGTAAAACTCACAAAATTTCCTCCTCCCCTCCCCACAGGACCATGTGCTTTTGGTGTTTTTAGCTCTCAGACTTGTCCACTCTGAGCATCCAGTAATTCCTCAAGTACGGTTTAGCTTTTCCTACACTGCTGCAGTTCCTCTACAGATCTGAGCTCCTGAGTTTCTGCTCTGGTGGGTTGCAAATCTCTGTTTTTGCTTCTTGCTTTCTCTAACATTTGGGGGTAGACTTTTGCCCTGAAACCTCACTTCTCTTACAGATCTAAGAAATATTATTCGTTTTTCAGTTTGTCCAAATTTTCCCGGGACAAGTGGTGATGTCCAAGTTTCCTATGTGAAACCAGAAACTGGAATTCCCCGGGTTATTTTTCAAATTTTTAATTATTTATGCAGTAGATTCACACTCAGTCCAACACAACTATGGGCACTATCACTTGCCAAGGGAGTATTTGGCCTGTCATATTGCGATTTATAAAATATATGTTTGGTTATTCAGATGACCAAAACATATTCCTTATATGTATTTGGTCTTCATCCAGTTCCTCACCCACAACTCCTAAAACCCTTGGACTTTCCCGGTAAGGAAGGCAATGAAAGTTATCTTTTGTCATGTTAATGAAGGTGACACCTGGACATTCCACCCTCCCTTCCCCGAACAGCTGGGGCTTCTTGCCAGGAAGATCAACCAAGTATATGGATTAGAGCTTCCCAGACCTCTAGGGAGGGGAGAGAGGCTAGAGGTTGAATCAGCCAATGGCCAATCACTTAGTAAATCATGACTATGTAGTGAAGCCTTCACAAGAACCCTAAAAGGACCAGGTTTCCAGACATTCCATGTTGGTGAACCCAATGGAAATGCCGGAATAGTGGTGCTCCTGGAGAGGGCATGGAAGCTTCATGCCTCTTCACCATGCCTCATTACATATGCCTTCCTCTGGCTGCTGATTTGTATCCTTTATCACATCCTTAAATAAACTGGTGAACCTAAGTGTTTCCCTGAGTTCTGGGAGCTACTCTAGCACAGAGGTCACTGGAACCTCCAATCTGCAGCCAATGTTCAGAAGTAACAGGTTAACAGCCTGGGGCTTGAAACTAGCCTCCAAAGTGGGGGATCAGGGCAGTATTGTGTGACTGAACTCTGAACCTGTAGAATTTGATACTATCTCTGAATGGATAGTGTCAGAGTGTAGCTGAATTCTCAGACGCCTTGCGAGTACCTAAGGATTGCTTTGTGATTGTGGGGAAGACCCCTCCCCCCACGTTGGAACTGACTTCACTTGCTTCCTCTTCTTTTATCACAGCAGGGTGACTGTTTACTTCTAAGCTTCAAAATAATCATTATCCACTATTGTCAATATTATTTATGGTAGGTGATACAGAGGGAATTACACTGTGTAATGGTTTTTTTCCCTCCATAGTGCTATAGATAACATTTGCTGATCTCAAAGCACTGTGTGTAACTACTCATGACCAGATTTAAGTATCAAAATGAGTGGTAAAGACATTTACGTTAGCAGAGTTCAGAGAAGGGTAAAATGGCTTTGTGAAGCACAGAGAGGGGTGTTGGAGGAAGCAGGGCTTGCAAGTGCCATGAGAAGGTGAATGCATTCTGCATACTTAGGGAGGACAATAGGCACTGAATAGAAGGGGAGTAGCACTGACAAGGAGCATGGACTGTCAAGGCATCAGGAAGCTGGCTGGGTCAAGGGAAGAGTTGAGTGGGGAAGAAAGTATAGGTGGGGTGAGAAATATGCGACAAATTATGGAGGGTGTAGGAAAAGTAAGGGAGTTAACAGCCATCAGGCACTTTTTTATGCTGGTCCCTCTGCTGACATATTACCTCTCAGTTGCCTTTCACCGCATCCTGGGAGGGAGGCATGATCAATGAGGAAACAGGCAGAGAGAATGAGCAACTCACCTGTGCCATACAGCTTGGTTGTTTTCACTCTTTTTGCTTCATCCCTCCAAGGAATTCTAAAACTGTATTATCTCACACATGGAAATTTGTTTTCCATTTTGAGTATAAATAAGCTTATATTCATTAAAATGTAGAAAACAGTAAACAGTTTATGAGGCGATGTATACAATAAGATTAATATTTTATAAAACAATTTGATCATGGGTTTAAACTAACTTGTATGAATATTGAACACACTGGGGAAAAGTTATGTAAAATTTTTATTTATGCATTTTATATAATGTGTCTTGAAAGCTTTTGTTAGTCCTGGACAATTAGGTAAATTTAGGCTATAATTGGAAATGTGCTCTTCTGGAAACTATAATTTTTTTCCAAGTGAAATTAAAGAAACATTGAGATCTAAATTATTAAGAGTGATAAGACTTTCATTGGAATTATAACTTCTGGAAATCTTCCTTTGAGTGCTTGCTGATCCAGTTATCAGTGAATACACGAGAGAAAGTAAAGGTTTGTCCTTCCTTCAGACTGATTTCACCAGGAGCCAGTTATCTATCTGGTTGAAACACAAGGAAGAAGGCATGTTTACTTCCTGAGAAGATTATGATGCTTCTTCAGAAAACACACCACTAATATTCTAATGGAAATGATCATTCAAATAAGTCACAAAAAATCAAAGCAAATGCAAAACCAACTGTGCAAGAAAGTCAGGCCATTTAATTTCGTGAAACTATTAGAAATTTTGGTTGACATAACCTGCAGTGGTCAGTGTCACATTTGAGTTGGTTGCTTTGACATCTTGTGCACATCAAGGGTACAGAGCAGGATTGCTAGTTGGAGGGGGCCAATGGTCCAGATGAGAGTGTATGGTTAGGATGTGTTGTTGCCTTATTTTCCCATTTAACACTCAATTTCTTGGTCAGCAAGAGGGCTAGTTCATGGCTGCAGTACGCTATCATCACTGTCTATTTACTTAGATCTTTATTCTAAAAAATAAAAGGCATATGAAGAGGCATCCACTGAAATAGTCTATTGCTTGCTAATTCTAAATTAATTTAGTGTTTCTGCATGTGTCAACCACTGCTGGCTGCCTAATACCAACTCATATTCCCTGATTTTGCTTATGACAGAATATGCCCAGCCAAATATTTATATACTTTGGCCTCCTTTGCAACTTGGGGATTGTCAGGGATTTCAGTTCTGGCTAAAGAGATATGATCACAAGCCACTAGGGGAGAGAGGGTGTTGCTGCTCTTAACAAGAACAGATTAGCTGACATAAACCACTTTTCCCTTTCTCCTATGTGCATCTTCTTGCTTGAAGCAGGTGAAAACCCAGCACCAGCGTTGTTCTTCAGAACATGAGACTATGGCTGTCATCCTAAAGGTGGTGGAGATGAGAACTGGAAAGGGGTTGAATATCCAGTGACATCATGGAGTCACCACACAATACCTGGGCCACCTAACTTGGAACTTACACTTTGTGAGTGAAAAGTAACCCCCTCTTTTGGTTAAGTCAAAAAGCCATTCTGCACAGCATCACTGGATACATTTCTACCTTTGGGACATTTAGGACACTTATAAAGTAAAAGCATGACTTTAAAGCCTTTCCATTTTTTAAATATAAGATGGTATTACAGCACAAAATACACATCATGACAAATTTGAAAGAAGCCAGACAAAAGAAACAAGTTAGAAAAGTGAAAACATGTAAGAAGCCAGATTTTATGTGACTTCCCTAAAAATTCTATGGAGCTACCAGAGAGTCAAATTGTAGTCAGTGTCTGTCATTGACCCCATTCGGTGGAAATCCTAATAGGGAAAATGAGTCTTTACATTAGATGATAAACAATTAAGTCTTTAATTTTCAAAATACACATGGCCAGAGAAAGGAAATATCTCTTCTTTTGATAGAAAATAACGTTATCTGCCAAAATCCTGGAGGTGAATGCCAAGAACTAGATGAGTCAAAATTTGCTGGCAAAAATAAATGTACACGTTTCAAAATTAATCATAGTTTTGAAAAACGCCTATGATATACACTTTCTGTTTGTGATCCCTAGGAGTGTGACTATACCATTGAAGCTAAGAGCCACACAGAGCACTTGAAAATATAGTGTTAGATTCTAAAAGCAGAGGGGCATAATCATCTCAGTATTTTACCTTGGATCCATAGCGATACAGTTTGCTCACATGGGAGGGCACCTTCCCAGGGTAACCATTGTAGACAAGCAGGTTTACTGCATATTGTTTAACTGGAAAGAAAGCACACGCTCAGGAAACTAAAACTGACCAAAATCTCTGGTGTGAATGCACAATTCAAAAGGTGTGCTTAGATTACACACAACGAAAGCATCTTTTGCTAACCTCTATCAATGTATCCCTTTCCTCTTCCATGTTCTTGGACCTTTGCAATAATATGATAATGTCTCAAAGTTCTTTGAGCTATTCGATCAATCCTTTGTCTAAATACCTTCCTACATTGATATTCAACACACAAACCAGAATTAATGCAGTGCACCTCTGACCTGAAGAAATAGTTATAGAAAAGGGAAGAAGAACCTCATGTCACATCTGTAAAAACTTACAGCTAAGTGTTTTTCTTTTTTACATGAAGTGATTGAAAGATAATTCTCTAGGAAAATGAGCTTCTACCCCTGCCCCTTTATTCCCCACCTTTGGATGTATGTGACATGGATAATGAACTAGCAGGTGAAGATTAATTCATACAACAAACTTTCTCAGTGATGAGAAGAATCAAGACACTATGCGGGATACAAAATATATGTTCTCACTGATGGTGTGTTCCGATCGCTGTCCGAGTTTTCTTTCCTTTGTTATTCTTTTTTTTTCCCCTTTGTTATTCTTAAATAGTTTTATTATATTTTGACCTTAACATTCTAACTAGATAATTCAAACCATTTCTATTCATTTTTAGAATATTGCATTTCAAAAAATAACTTGGAAAACCAACTTGATTTCTTAGTCTCTTCTTTTTCTTAAATATTATTTAATTCAGTGTTGGGTTCTGATTATAGATACATTGGAATTTTTTCTTTTTTTTAAGATTTTATTTATTTATTTGAGACATAGACAGTGTGTGTGCCCACACACAAGCGAGTGTGGGGATGGGGCAGAGAGAGGATGAAGCAGACTCATCTTTGAGCAGGGAGCCTGACAAGGGGCTCCATCCCAGGACCCTGGGATCATGATCTGAGCTGAAGGCAGATGCTTAACAGACTGAACCACCCAGGTGCCCTGGAAATTTTTTCCTAAATACTAAGAAGGTTCAACAAGTATTTTGATTTATTTTTTATAATATTCAAGAAGGAAGAGACAAAGTGTGAATTCTGAAGTTATATAAAAGGAACGACCTCAAGCAGTGTGACATATGTTGAGGTTGTAAACTGGTCTACATTTTGGACTCCAATCTTAGTGCTCTAAATCACTTATAAATTGAAAAAAAGAAAAAACCCAAACCAAACAAAACAAAGCCAAAGACAGGGAAATAATGGTCTTTTAGAGAGGAAAGAACTCATTTTTTCATATTTCAAAATTCAAAGTGCAGGCTGTCTCAAGTGAAATTCTAGGAAGTAAAACAAGCAGTTTGAAAATTACAGCCATTTTCTCCTTGTTTCTCCCTGCCTGATTCAATATTCAAAAATGTACCCAAGGAATGTCTATTATTCTTTCTTCAGTGAACCCTGATATTTTTGATCAAGAAGACCATTGAGAATTACCATGTTTGGAAATCTGTTATCAACTAACTAAGGATATGACCAAATCTCCAAACATGGATGATTTCTGAAATGTCAATAGCTCTTTGGGACTACACACACACACACATACACACACACACGCACACACACATACACACACACACACTTGCTTTGAGAAACAGGGGTTTATTGAAATAAGCTTAAATAATAGTACAGAAAACTCCACTAGTGAACCTAGTATTTTTTATTTTCTCAAAGAGAGGGCTAAGATTTCTTTTTAAAAATAGTAAAATAAGGATTAGACAGATTAAATTCGGCATGAAGGCAGTTCTATTTTAACATGTTGGTTTTGTTTCATTATTTTAGAAATTAAATTGTGCTTTGAGAAGGATCGTATGTGTTACTGCTGGAAAATAATATGAAATTAATCTAAAATAATGGCAGAAGTTAAATAGCAAGTTCTTCCTAAATGTCCCTAATATATTTAACATATAACAAAGTGGTGTGGTCAGCCTACAGGTAATTATGTTATATTTTGATACACCAACTCTTTTTTGAAACTGCTGCAGCCTGCTGAGCTATACTGCTCCAACTCTGAAAACCTCAGCTTATAATTAAAGAACAAGCAAATTTGAGATGCTAAAGAAGAGACATAACACTGTAACATACCAATTGATTTGAAAATGAGTGTTTTTTTGGGAGCTTGTGAATATTTTTGTGTGCATTTAACTTGCATCGATCTCCTTCACTTCTTAAACATACATCGATATGGTTCAAATCATCCTATTGTGTTTGATTGGGACCTTTGAGAATCTTGTATAGATGAAAAAATATTTTAAAGGTGAAAAGATGAAAGCACAGGGACTCTCAGTGAGTTGCCCATGGGTACAGTGCTGGTTGGAGGGGAGAGAGGATGGAAACTTGGAGACCCTGAGCTTGAGTCAGGGACTCTCACCTCCACTGCTCTGAGAGGTACTTAGTACTTTTAAGCAACGCCACTGTCAATGATAAACTGTGTTTTCAAAAACTTCCATGCTCTGTTTAAAGTTCTACTAAGCATATCATTGCTTGTCAGTTGTCAGGACATACATAACTAAGTAAGGTGACACATGATCGCTTGTGAAGGAAGACAGGCAGTGTATCTTCAAGGAGAACTGGAGGCCCCATCAATTATTACAGCCTCTAAATACTCAGCATTCAGCCTGCATGAGCTCATAGGGCCACGGAGAATGATTTAGAATTGATTTTAAGTCTCAGTAGCTGAGAACAAGCATGCAAAGTGTACAGAAGGAAACCCAAACTTGGGAAACCACTTAATCTTACCACCAGCAGGATATATGAAAGAAAGAGAAAAGCCTTGTTTTTCCTGAAGGTATTTTTCTTCAGAAGCAATAGAACTGGAAAACAGTACAAGCTCCATTAGTAATCAAGCAGTTTATAAAGGACAAAAAGAAAATTTGTGAAGATCCACTCATCTTAGGGTGAGAGCTGTGGAACTACTACCAACATGCTACTGCATTCTAATAAAGAAGCTAATACTTTTCCTTTACTTTTTATCCTTGAGACAAGTAGAGCAATTATTTGTCTCCATTAGATTTCTACATTATATTAACATGAGAGGTCAATGCCTGAGGAAAAAAGTACTTGTTAAGTTTCATCTGCAAAGATCCTATTCTTAAGTATCCAGTACTAGTTCGTGTTATTTTGTTTTTGTTCTTATCTATCAGTGTAACAGCACAATTTTAGATTACATAAGATGGTCAATTTATGAGCACTACTTTCTTTATGCCTAACCTGTCTCCTAACCTGTGGCTTCTAGCAATCTCAGCGTTCGCTGGTGCCATCCACAACCACTTGACCTTCTCAAGCCCAACAGTCTTCACCTTCCACTTCCCACCTTCAAGGACAAACTCTGAGCTTAGTTATCATCTGAGTCCTCCAACCTCTGAAGTCTTCAACCATAAGACTTCACTCTCTCTCTACCGACCAAACACAGATGTCATCCCACCACATCTCAATGTCATCCCACCACATCTGCTCATTCACTCCCCTAACCACCTTAATTTTTTTTGCCAGTTAGCCATTAACCAGTTGTGCTGGGCACACTTCATCTCCTAACTAACTTAGTTCATAATGGCAGTTACTGGAACAGGAACATTTCTTTCCCATCGTCCTCAGTTCCCTTTCTCATTTTTTCCTCTGCTCCACCCATTTTATCAATTACTATCAAAACTGAAGCATAACTATTCAGTGCCTGCATTCAGCTTTCTCTTTTTGTGAATTACCTGTTCATGCCTGTTAGCCATTTATCTATGAGGGTTTCTGTCTTTCTTAATCTGGATAATTTCTTATCTGTTATATGAATTGCATTAGTTTAATCTAATTAATTAATATTTGATGTATGAATGCATCAAATGTATGAATTGCAAGCATTTTCTCTCAAGGCTTCTATTTTAACCCATACATAGTGTATTTTATTTTACAGAAATTTTAAGTGTTAATATGGTTAAATTTTTAAATCTTTGCATCTTGATTAAGATATCTTACTTTACTGTGAAATGAAAGCATTGACATATTTTCTTCTAACATTTCTATTTTATTTTTCACATTTTCATGAACTGGAGTTTATTTTCCTTAGGTGGAGATTGGATTTTACCTTCTTCAATATTGCCAGTTATCCACTCATTAAAAGTTTGTTCATAATCACTTATTTGTGATGACACTGTCATATTCCAGGATTTATTTCTGGGTCCTTTATTTTGCTTGTTCCATTAGATTTCACTTGTGTCTATTCTACATGATCTTAATAATAAGCTTTATAATGCACATTGGTATATAGGAGGGTTATTCCCAAATGTTCTCCAATATTGTCTTGGCTTTTTTTGGTCTTCTATTATTTCACATGAATTTGAGAATTGGCTGAATTCCAAGAAAAAAAGAAAGAAGAAAGAAAGAAGAAGAAAGAAGAAAGAAAGAAAGAAAGAAAGAAGAAAAAAAGAAAGAAGAAAGAAAGAAAGAGAGAGAGAAAGAAAGAAAGGAGAAAGAAAGAAAGAGAGAGAGAGAAAGAAAGAAAGAAAGAAAGAAGAAAGAAAGAAAGAAAGAAAGAAAGAAAGAAAGAAAGAAAGAAAGAAAGAGAAAGAAAGAGGGAGAGAGGGAGAAAGAAGGGAAAACAGGAAGATAAATGTATAGATTTGTTGGTATTTTCTTAAAATGAAAACAAATTCTTTTTTTTTTTTTTTTTTTAGATTTTATTTATTTATTCATGAGAGACACAGAGAGAGAAAGAGGCAGAGACATAGACAGGGAGAAGCAGGCTCCATGCAGGGAGCCTGACATGGGACTCGATCTAAGGTCTCCAGGATCATGCCCTGGGCTGAAGGTGGCGCTAAACTGCTGAGCCACGGGGCTGCCTGAAAATGAATTCTTTAGATTAAGGTGATTATTAAATTATCCAAGCTATGAATATGGTATTGCTCTCCATATATTTAAGCACAATTTTCTATTTTTCAGTAGCTTTCTTTTCTTCTCCACCTTTTGTTGGATTTATCCCCATAGCTTGATGATTTTTTTCCTTTGATATATTATATTTTCTAATTACTGATTGCTAGTATATAAGAATATAGTTAATCTTTATATACTAATCTTAAATCCAACATGATTTCTAAATCTTTCTTACTTGTTCGTATATAATTCTTTTGGAATTTCTATGTAGATAATCATATCGTTTGTGAATAAAGACAATTTTTCTTCTATCCTGATGCATATTCTTTTAATTTTTCTTTCATTATTATTTACTATAGACATTCTCAAGCTGAGAAAGTTCCCTGTATTCTTTGTTTTCTAAGATTTTTTTCTTTAACATTTGTGTGTGGTTAATTTGATCCAGTTGGTTGCAGCACCTTTGAGACACTTAAGGTTAGAGAAGGCTCTATTTGATACTGATGCTCTAGCAACTTAATACCTCAACTGCCCTCACTGTTAACCAAATGAGACACAGGACTGTTCTAAATGCTACAGACAGAATTTTAAATTCTCTTCACACTAGCTCTTATTCTTACAGCACAATGACCTACTCGTTATAAGACATAGATTCTATAGATCTCCAAAAATTCAATACAAGAAACTACATTAAATACTCTCCTTGAACCTAGAGCTTCTCAACTTTCTCTCTCTACCTACAATATGACCTGTTAGGAGTTAGGAGCCTCCAACGGATTGTCCTAAAATACATGTTCTCCCTTTGTCAAATAATCCCCAGACGATACCATGAAATCCATTTCTTTTTCCTACAACTTCTCAACAGAGGAATTAGAAATGAGTGGGACAGAGGTGAGTTGCCAACTGGGGTATGATGGCAGTGATGGGTATCCCATCAGCACATTCTGGTCTTATAGGGAGATGGCTTTTCCTCTGGTCATGTAATATCTTCAACAAGTTTTTCTAATGTCAAACCAGACAGGGTTGCTGAAATAGAGCCAATTTATAACATATTGGCACCATTCCTAAACTCATTTGGTAAATATTTAATTTAGAATTTTACACTCTCGTTCATATAAATATATATACATACACACACATATATACGTGTTTCAAACAGAGATATAAATATATTTGTTGAATATACATTATATAAAACTTTTATATACAAATGTTTTATATAAATTAATGTAGTTTCTCTCATTTGTTTTCTTGCCAGAAGCATGTCTGTTTTATTAATTCCTTCACAGAGATAGCTTTTGGTTTTATTGATGCTATTTATTATTTCTGAGATTTTAAAAATTATTTTCTGCTTTTTTTTCTTTATTATTTCTTTCCTCCACCTTTCTTCAAGTTTATGTTTTTCCCCTATTTTCAGAAATGGTGAGGTCATTAATTTTTAATCTTTCTCCTTTTGAAATAAGACAACCTATGTCCTTCAAAGGAAATTTTGCCACATCTCAAAAGATTTGATATATGCAGTGGTTTTTGTTGTTTACTTCTGAAGACTTTATAATGACCCTTAGTTTGAGGATCCATATAATATTTATGCATGCTTTTAAATATCCACATATGAGTTTTAGCACCATTCTCCTTTTATTTCTGTTTTTGTCTTGCTTTTGATTGCTCATTTCATTGCATGTTGCTAAGAATGTGTTTAGCACATTCTTATCTCAGGAAATCTCATGATTTCCTCAGCTCTATCTTCCAGTCATGTTGTCTCAATTTCAGTGAGTACATTTTTATTTCTGGTAATTCTGCTTGGCCTTGTTTTCAATCAACCTATTTCTAAAATATTGTCCAATTTATTTATGGGGTATTCTTTCTTCTATCTTATACTCACTTCAAGTACAATTATAATGTCAGAGAGTTCATTTCCAGGAGGGTTAATTCTGGTGTTTATGATATTTACTTCCTTCTATCATGACCCACTTTCTTTATGGGGTGTGTTGAGTTTTTATGGCTCTCATCTTCACCTAAGCTATGCTCCCCTATGGAAATCTAACATGCTGGATTCTGGGAAATCCTGTGAATCCAGGGTTGTGAACACCTTCCATGTAAGCTGCTTAGCACTGCATTTATCCTGAAACCTGGTGGGAATCTGCTTTCAGATAAACTCTGTGGTTCTTTCATATGGACAACTAATATTTAACAAGGAAGCCAAGAACACTCAATTGAGAAAAGACAATGGTGCTGGGATAATTGGATATTCCCATGTAACAGAATGGAACTGAACCCATATTATATAAACTCACAACAATTGACTCAAAATGGATTAAATACTTAAATGTAAGACCTGAAACCCTGAAACTGTGAAAAGAAAATATAGGAATAAAGTTATTTTTGACGTGGGTCTTCATAATGATTTTTTGGATATGCCACCTAAAACACAAACAACCAAATAAAAAGGAAACAAGTGGGAAAACATCAAACTGAACAGCTTCTGCACAGCAAAAGAAATGATCAACAAAGTGAGAAGACAACTTATGGAATGGGAAAAAAATATTTGCAAGCCATATCTGGGGTTAATGTCTAAGGTATATAAAGAACTCATACAACTCAGTGGCAAAAAATCAAATAGCGCAATTGCAAAAACGGGCAAGGTTTCTGAATAGGTGTTTCTCAAAAGAAGAGATATGAGAAGCCAACAGGTACTAGAAAAAAGATGCTCAACGTCACTAGTCATTAGGAAAATGCAAATTAAGACCACAATAAGATATCACCTCATGCTTGATAGAATAGCCATTATCAAAAGAACAAGAGATATAAAATGCAAGGGAGCTCTTGTGCACTGTTGGTGGGGTTGTAAATTGCTACAGCCACTATGAAAAGAAAATGATCCTTAAAACATTAAAAATAAAAGTACAAGTAAAACCATAAAAAATAAACCGAGCAATTCTGCTTCTAGGAATATATCCAAGAAAATGAAAACACAAACATGAAAAGATATCTGCACCCTCATTTTCATTATTTATAATAGCCTAGATATGGAACTAAATATCCATCAATGGATAAGTAGATAAAGAAGCTGTGATATCTATCATTTATCTATCATCCACATCTAATGGAATATTATTCAGTCATTTTATTAAATGAGGAAATCCTACCCTTTGGGATAACATTGATGGACATTAAAGATATTATGCTAAGTAAAATAAGTCAGGCAGAGGAAGATAAATACTGAATGACCTCTCTTACACATGAAACCTTTTAAAAGACAAAAACTCATAGAAAAATAGATCAGATTTGTAGTTACCAGAGGTGAAGGATGACGTAATGGAGAATTATAAGAAGGTCATCACTAAGTGAAAACTTCCAGTAAGAAGATAAATAAGTACTAGGGATGTAATGTACACCATGAGGACTACAGCTACCACTGCCATGTGATATCCAGGAAAGTCGTCGAGAAAGTAAATCCTAAGAGTTCTCGTCACAAGGAGAATTTTTTCCTTCTTTGTTTTTATTGTATCTATAGGAGATGCTGGGTGTTAGCTTAACCTATGGTGGTAATCGTTTCACATTATATGTAACTCAAACCATCATGTTGGATGCCTTCCCCTTATACAATGATGTATGTCAACTATGTCTCAGTAAAATTGAAAAAAATATTTGGGCTCTGATTTTATGCCTATTTCCAAAGATGACTACAGAATCCTAGGATTTCACTGCCACAAAATGCTTAACTAGCTCCTTAACTAAGGCTTATTTAAACAGAAATATGAAAATACCTGATGGCATCATTTTCTTACTCAAACTTTAGTTTACAGGTAAGGCATTTCCATTAAGGAGCGCAAGGCAAGTCTTTGATCCCAGCCTGATCAGAGAGCAGCTTTGAGCACAGGAGCTCCCTTTTGGGGTGGGTCTTCTCAGTTTTTAAGCCAAAAGAAAGGCCAGATGGTCTTTTCCACAGTGGCATTACATAAAACCAAAATAAAGATATGAAAATGACAGCTTAGAAGTTTAGTGAAAAACACAGTTGCCCTTGAACAACACGCATTTGAACTTGCACAGATATATTTATACTAGATTTTTTATAGTGCGGTACTGTAAATGTATTTTCTCTTCCTTATGATTTCTTAATAACGTTTTCTTTTCTCTAGCTTACTTTATTGTATTGTAACAATACGGGTTATAATACATATAACATGTAAAATATGTGTTAATCAACTGTTGATGTTATTGGTAAGGTTTCCTGTCAATAGTAGGCTATTAGTAGTTACGTTTTAGGGAAGTGACTAGGTTATACATAGATTTTCAGTCGTGTGGGGGTCAGTGTCCCAACCCGTGCATGTTTTGAGTCAATATTTATAACTAAAACACTGCATTTAAACCAGCAATGGAAATGGCTGACAAGAGAAGGGGATGCATGTTATTTGGAAGTTAATTGAAGCCACAAAAAAGGAAAAGAATTTATAAGAGGCTTATTCTTACAGAAAACAATACCTTCATATTCCCATAAGAAAAAAGGAAGAAATGCAAACGCATACAGTGTGTGTGTGTGTGTTTGTAGACAGAAAGGAAGAAACAGAGAAAGACTATTTTGGGGATATTAAATGTATGTTGTTTCCCTTCTCTATTGAGAGGGTAACTTGGTAAGTCCCAAAGGAACATCACTTCTAATCCACTGACTGTATTGTGTTCCAGTTTTCAACATGCTGCCACCAGGGTGACAAGGGAAGGAAGAATAAGTCCTTTCCTGAAGATACTCAGTTACGTTTCTTTAGGTGGGACGAGGGGGAATGACTTTACCATATGTGAAGAGTGTAATCAACTCTTGTATTTTGAGTAAAACAGTGTCTGTTCCCAGAGGCAGGTGGTCTCCAGAAGATGCTCAGGGCATCCACCTTTAGGAGAACAGCCAGACTATTACTCACAAGGCAGCGTTATCATTTTGAGTTTGAGGTTCTACAGAAAAGCTGTTAGATCTTAGAAGATTGTGGGGGAAAGGGGAAGGGAGAGGAAGAATCAAGGTTCTAGACTGCAGCCTATTCCCATGCTGACTTTGAATTTCAGTCTCAGTTTACCTACTCCCAAAAGGCAGCAGAGTGTCCTCAAGGGCAGGACAGTGGCAAATGGACATTATGCCAGGCTCTGGGACAGGGGCAGGATTGGAGGACTGGGCCCAGCCATACTCTGCCCAAGTCTGTGCCTCCTCTGCCCTAAGCATTCTACCACAAGGCAGTCAGTGATAGTTGATATCCCTGATTGGACCCTACCAAGTACAGTGGAGAGAAATTTCCTAGCCGGTTTTGCTCTCTCTGGCATGGGCCAGGCAATGATGTAAGAAGCACTGCTCCCTGATTACCTTGGTCTATAGTGAAGAACTCTGAGGGTGGGGTGGATTTTACTTGGAAGAGGAGGCACTTGGGTGCCTTGCCCTCATTCCACAAAGTCAATGCATACCTTACATACCACCTTTTAACTTTATCCTGCTTGATAGGGGTGGTCCTGCCAAATGACATGGCAAAGAGTATCATCCCATTTTGTAGATAAAGAAAATCAGATTTAGTGATATGAGGTGACTTCTCAAAGCAACACAACTATGAAGCAACACAACTGGTACCCAGGAACAGTGCTTTCTTTCTTTCTTTCTTTCTTTCTTTCTTTCTTTCTTTCTTTCTTTCTTTCTTTCTTTCTTCTTAAAATTTTAATTATTTATTCATGAGAGACACACACAGAGAGGCAGAGACACAGGCAGAAGGAGAAGCAGGGTCCCTGTGGGGATCCTGATGCAGGACTTGATCCCAGGACCCCAGGATCATGACCTGAGCCAAAGGCAGACACTCAACCACTGAACCACCCAGGTGCCCTAGCACATTGTGTTCAACCAGCCCCTGATGGCATGTCACTTTCCAGTGGCTGCTCCCAAGCCTTCTCTGTCAATAGCTGCTGTTCTCCATGTAGACACCCCAACTTGGCCAGACAGCTTCAGTCTAGAAATCCTGAACTGAACTGTGTGAATAACTCCTAAGCTGCTTCCTTTCTGATGAAGCAATGACGCAACATGATTGCTGCTCAGATCATAGGAAAATGAGATAGCTACAAATGAAGTGAGAGACTAGGGTGAAGCCAATGTCAAGCCATGGGACAGTCACTCAGGGCATGAAATTCCTGTGCCTTCCTGGGGAGGGGACTTGCTCTCATCCTGCTTGTCCATTCAGTTTCCCTTCAGTCTGCCCTGCACCCCAGAGCCTCTGCCTTCATCAGGTCACTTCCCTTGGCAATGACTTCAAGGGCTCTCTAGTATTGACAGCAAATTATAAGTTTGTAGAATAATGTGCCCTATGTTGGTTGCAGTCAAATTTTATTATTTTTTTGAAGTTTAATTTAAAAGAAACATTAGCACAGAAGAGAATAACAAGTCTTCATACTTTCAGGAACATGTCTAAACTTTGTTTAAGATCAAGAATAATTACATCCTTATATATAGAGCAACAGCCCAGATAGCACCCACTTCTTTTCTGCCTGTTGTATTCAGTTATAACTGGCATTTAACATGAATTAGTTGGAGGTATACAACATAACGATGTGATTACACGCACACACACACACACACACACACATATGGCAATGAAATTAATTCATTAAACTTAGCTAACCTCCATCACTTCACATAGTTACAGATTTTTTTCTTGTGATGAGAACATTTTTTGAAATGCATTTTATTTTTTAAGTAATCTCTATACCCAACATGGGGCTCGAACTCACTATCCCAAGACTTCACTGACTAGGCCAGACACATATCTCTGTGATGAGATTTTTTGACCACATTCGCTCATTCCTTCTAACCCCAACTCCACTCCAGAGAACCAACCAATCTGTTTTCTGTTTCTATTAACCCGGTGTTTGTTTGTTTCCACAAATAAATGAGATCACACAGTATTTGTCTTTCTCTATCTGATGTGTCTCATTTAGCATAATGCCCTCAAGGTTCATCCATATTGTCCATGGATATTTAATCAAATTTATAGTGTTTAGGTAAATAAAATATAGTTTAAGTAATCACACTATTCTAAAAATAGTTTTAAGAATTTTAAATGGAAGCGAGGGAAAATATAACTTGCAAAAAAGTTGATATCCCTTAAATATGCAGATTATCTAAAAATAAAGGAAAAAAGATAGACAGTGTTATCAATGGGCTGAAAAGCAATTGTACAGTTTCAAAAATGAAAATGGATCTTTGTGAAAAGATGCTCAGCCTCACTTGTAAAAAATATAAATCAAAACTATGTGGAGATATCTTTACTATAAAACTACTGTTTTTCACATTTTAATATTGTGTTACCAAAGGGGTCCATGTCTTATCTTTCCAAAACTATCGAGCCTACAGAAAACAGGAGTTATGTTTTACCTCAAGAGCACCTTGATAAATATCTCATTAGCCAATATCTGAGGGAATGATTAGGAGCTAATGCTGTGGAAGCTACTAACAGTAATTTGTTCTCTTCAAAGTTGCCACAATCTTCAGAACTAGAAAAAGGCAATAGGTTGAAGGGTGCCAGTGAGGAAAAAACACTGTTACATTCAATGCCTTGAGATGGTTCTATTGCTTTGGAACAGTACATTCAGTCGTCTTCCTGTCTGGGTAAAATTTTGGAAAAAAAAAAAAGAAGAAGAAGAAGAAGAAAGAAAACAGTGGCAATTCACTATTGAGGGGGAAAAATGAGTGGCAAGCTTATTGTGAGGTTTTCAGCCTTTTTCTGGTATAATCTGGCACGTTAAGAGGAAGCTCTTTGAATTATGTGACCATATATCCAATTCCCAGCATTACATCCTCTCTTTTCAAGATATCTTAGATTGGTAAAAAAAAAAAAAAAAAAAAAAAATCACAAAGTGATTTTTAATAAGCCCAATCAAAACAAGAGTTTAAAACAAAACAAGTTTTACATTGGATATGTGCCATAGGGGAGGTGGCTGGTTGGAGGAGGTGTTCTGAATGGTGGAGGGAGGAGTTGTTAAGGGCAAACAAGATACCAGTAATTATTTTGGTTCACAGGTGATTGGAGAAAATGTCTCCAAGATATTTATTTTTAAAGTCTTCTTGCAGCTCTTTTCATAAGCTTTTCACATTGAATGATATAATGAAAGGGCTCAATTCCAAATATTATGACATTTTATGCAGTCATTACTTAAAATACTTCTAAAATGCCAAAAAGAGCATAATGATAATGAGAAAAAGGCAATTTTGCCTAGTCTTGACAAAGTTAGAATGAAAAAGATAATCTCTAATCGGAGGAGAGGTAAATCTAGAATTAATATACCTAATAAAGAGGTATAAGGCCTGGAAGGGTACACATCTAGAAGAGAAAAATAATGTCTTGATTTTCTATGAATTGTAAAGTGAATAAAACCCATAAAAGTCATGACAAATTTTCAGTGTAACTAACAATCTTCATTTTGCTAGCTTTTATACAACAGTAGTTTCAAACATTAAATATGCTGTTAGTTAAAACTCAGCATTAGAAAACACCAACCCATCTATTTTTAGAGCTATAGTCAACAATTCAAGGTTCTTAAACATAAGTTATACTCCTCACAAATATTACATGTAGCTTTACAATGGAGTTAAGTATTTCTTCCTTAGGTCATTTAGTTTCAATACCTTGTGGGACTATGGTCCTGTGGTCTGATGTGCAGACAGAGGAAAACGATTGGAGAGTGGGTAGGGAGGGTGGCCTTGGTAGACTGGGTTCAGGACACCTTTTATAACACTTCTAGAGGTGTAGACCTCTAGATTTATGAGCTCCAGAATCCTCCCCCATGAGTGCCTAAAAGGGAGTCCTTAATGTCTCATTCTTGGTTTCCTTACAAAGAGCCTGTTCAATATATGGGATTCCTTTTGGAGGGAAATATAATTTTAAATTTTACATTTGCTTGAAAAACATTTCTTTTCAGAGCACTATTCAAAGGCAAGACACAATGCTAGGAGTTGACAAAAGAGAAGTAGTTTGGAGTTGAAAGGAGAAAAATGACTGGCAGATTAGAAATGGTCTATTTCCAATGCATCCCTGCTGATGAGGGAGCTGAGATTGGTGAGAAAGCTAATGGGGTAGCCTGCTGTGTCCAGGCATGGTGCCATTATGAACAGACCTAAAACTGAATAATCTTGGTGATTATGAAACATTCCTTTCCACTGATCCTGTTTTATGCATATCTGAAGTGACTCAAACATGTTTCTTGTTGGAACTTTCAAATGACTCTGCAGGCAAAGCTGAGGTTGCAATTAAAAGAAGGATCCCTGTCCTCACTGAGTACAGAACTCAGAGCATAAAGAGAATGTATATTGCAGGGCAGAATTTAATAGGTGAAAATAGAAGTTCAGGAACATACCACATATTATAGGGATCAAAGGGGAGCCCTAGAGGAATGTGGAATAAGATCTGCCTGGGAAAATCTGGCAAGGCTTTTCAAAGGAACTGGCCTCTGCTCACTGATCCATGTACTGAATATGCACCGGATTGTCTACAGTATGCCAGGACTGAGTGTGGTGCCAGGGATGGGGTGAAGGAGACAGACACATAAGAACAGTACAATATCATGTAGTAAGGAAATGATACAGATACGGCAGGTAGGCTTTGTAAGTCCACATGAGACTTACCTTATCTAGTCCCAGGTGGAAGGGCAGTTAGTAATGGCTTTCCAAAGAGGAATACTTCAACTGAGTACAAAAAATGTGTCATGGGGTGGGGGAAGGGAAGACAGAAATGAGCCTATGCAGATAGCATATACTGAGCAGAGCCACAAAGGGAGTGGAGTAAACAGACTTTGAGGAGTAGTTATGGGAAGATTGGGATTTAGGCAACTGGATGATTAAGGGCACAGAGATGAGAACATGTAAATCAGTTAGATGAATAATAAATGAGAAGTTCAGCATACTGGGGCAAAGGGTGAAACTATGTCATGGGGGAGAAGAGAAAACTGGGTAGTGTGTCCTAGAGATGAAGTGGTAGGAAAGTGAGAACCTTGAAATTCATGTGAAGAATTTTGGTCTTATTTTCTATCTCTTGGGTGGCTACGTGATCCGTGACACCATTTATTTATTTATTTATTTATTTTTATTTATGATAGTCACACAGAGAGAGAGAGAGAGGCAGAGACATAGGCACGGGGAGAAGCAGGCTCCATGCACCGGGAGCCCGACATGGGATTCCATCCTGGGTCTCCAGGATCGCACCATGGGCCAAAGGCAGGCGCCAAACCTCTGCGCCACCCAGGGATCCCCGTGACACCATTTAGAGTGGGATCTTGCCACTGAATGAAGGATGATAGGAAAGGATATAAGGTCAGAAGGCAGCTTGGCTAGCTGGGATCTGTAAACTACTAGCGCAGTTTGGTAAGTGGTAGTGCCAGGCACTCCAAGTTGGCAGTAGGGGAGTGGGATACTTAAATGATCTGCTATTTGATGTGGCAGGAGAGAAGAATCCATGGTGTCTGGGATTTCTAGCCTGTATGTTTGACAAGACTATATATAGTAAGGAGGACTTCTACAGGTGAAGACTGATTCTGGTTGCACACCTAAGCCATTCCACATAGAGAAGTGTAGTCAGACTTGGAGAATTCTGTGCAAAGGGGGAGCTTAAGTCATGGGAAGAAATGAAGTTGTCATTGAATCTCCTCTTCCAAGTCCTTCTCTTTGGCTTCTTTCCATTCCAAATGTATGGCCCTTGTATCCAATCACCCTCCAAGGTCTACCAATCCTACCCTGGTCAATTCTGAAGCTGTATTATCATTTTCCTTAGAGCTGTGTTGTCTAGTACTAGTTATGTGTGGCTAATGAACACCTGAAGTGTGGTTAGTCTGAATTAAGATGTACCATAAGTACAAAAACTTGTACTCTGTATGAAAAAACAAGTGTTGAATAGATCAATACTATTTAATATTATTATATTTTGAAATAATAAGTGTAGTAAGCTAAATAAGATATATTATTAAATTAATATAGCTGTTCATCTTAAGAACTGAAAACTAAGATACATATGTGGCTGTGTTATATTTATATTGAACAATGCTTTCTAGAATATTATGTATAGTAACAGCATAGTAATATGATATAACTTAAAAGTGGGATATAAACTATAAGACAGTTTACAAATCAGAACATCTATAACCCCATCTCTCTGGGCACTGTGATTCCTTATCTTCTTCTATTTATCTATGTTACTCTGATATGTAAATTCCATCAGTATGAAGTTTGTGGGCTTTCTTAATGACATTACCCTAGTCATTAAGCAGCTCCCTAGTAAGGACATTAATTGCCTGGGTCTTTTTTTTCTAGTAAGTCCTCGACATGAACATTGTCAGGCAGTAGTTTGCTAGTAAACTAGCTCTCGGAGATAAAACAGAAACAAAACCAAAAATAAAACACTGATTTGAGACTTTTTTCACAGTATAAATGCTTCTGCAAAGGCCAATTTCATCCTACCACTCTTCTACCAAGTTGTTTGCGACATTCCTGCATAGGGAGACAGTTTGAGCAGGTTCTTACTTTCATATTCTTTCAAATAGAAGCCATTTGTTGAGCCAAAGGATCAGCTATGACTTTAGAGCACTAATACTCTAGAACTTTTTGCAATGATAGAAATATTCTATATTCTATGCTAGCTGGCTACTGAGCACTTGACCTGTAGCCAGTACAATGAGAAACTGAATTTTTTATTTAATTTAATAATTAATTAATATTAAATTAAATGTAAGTAGTCACATGTGGTTAATGGCTACTGTATTGAACAGCCCAGGTCTGGAGATGAACAGGACAGATGGGAAGTTCTGATTCTTTTTATGCAAACATAAAATATATATGTATATCAAATCATCATGTTATAAACTTTGAATATATATAATTTCATTTTCAATTATACCTCAATAATAAACCTGGGGGAAAAGAACAAGAAACTTACACAAGCCCAGTTTCTAACTTGTGTAAACAGGGCTGGGATAAGCAGTGGGGATTGAACAGATTTGCTCCAATCTAAAACATATTGATCCTTCCTCCTGGGAAAAAGAACACAGAACCTACTCTCAATATATTTTGTCACTATACTTTTTTTCCCCTTAAAACTTTGGTGAATATTCTCTTAATTCCAATTAATATAACGCAAATTTGTGAATACAATCCCTGCAACCTCTACCTCTTTATTATACAAAATTAAAACACAAACTTTCAAGGTTCTTAAATAAGAGCTATTAAGATTTCCATAAGGAGGACTTTCCCCTTCACTCTTGGTTGCTGAACATAAGTTCTTTAAGCACCAAGAGAGAACTCATTATTACAGAATAATCATCTTGGTTCTTTAAAAAAAAAACATTAGACTACTGGTTTGGGCCCAGTGAAGAGAACCATGTGGAATTTCCTACTCTATATTCAGGTTCAGACAAAACATGTCTATCCCCCTAGGTAATGAGGTTCAGAGCAAAAAGAAAATCTCATGCCGTATTAAAAGAAACATTTGACAATAGCTGGAGGCATATTATACTTGTCTTAATCACATAAGATTCATCAATCTCATTTTCATTATTTCAGATTCCAGATGAACTCACTACTTTGTCAGATTAATCAAAAAGTCACTGATCAAACAAACAAATAAGCAGACAAACAACAGAATCAGGCTTATAAATATAGAGAACAAACTGGTGATTGCTAGAGGAATTGGGGTACAGAGATGGACAAAACTGTTGAAGGGGAGTGGGAGTACAGGCTTCCAGTTATGGAATGAATAAGTCAGAAGGATGAAAAGCACAGCAAAGGGAACACAGTCAATGGTATTGTAATAGTGTAGTGTGGTAACAGATGGCAGCTACCCTTGTGCTGAGCATAGCATAATGTATAAACTTATCAAATCACTACATTGTATGCCTGAGAGTAATTTAACATTGTGTGTCAACTATACTTCAATTAAAAAATAAACTAATTTTTAAAAGGTATTGATCAATGAAACTTGAATTTAGGTAGTTGACTGTCTAAATCAATTCTAGTTCCTGAAGCTCATTCTACTGCACTTCAGAAACCTAAGACTTAATGATTGATCAGTATTTTTAAGTTCATCCTATGAAAAACAACATAGTAGTTTCTTCATGGTTTTATTAATCCCCAATTGGCAAAAATACAGATTAATATATCAGTGGAACTTTGAATTAAATTAATAATACTGAATGTGTATATACTTAACAAAGATTTTTTTAAATAGTGGCTATATTAAAAATTTTCTTATGTTCTGATAAAAGTCATTTACAAAGACAAATCTCAGATTTAAACACTGGAGAAGTCTGATTATTTCTGCTTCAGAACTGCCAGGTACTATAGGAACAGAAAGGCAGAACATATATATATTTTTCCCAATTGTTTATGCATTTTATTTTTATTTTTATTATTTTTTTAATAATAAATTTATCTTTTATTGGTGTTCAATTTGCCAACATACAGAATAACACCCAGTGCTCATCCCGTTAAGTGCCCCCCTCAGTGGCCGCCACCCAGTCACCCCCACCCCCCACCCTCCTCCCCTTCCACCACCCCTAGTTCATTTCCCAGAGTTAGGAGTCTTCATGTTCTGTCTCCCTTTCTGATATTTCCTACCCATTTCTTCTCCCTTCCCCTCTATTCCCTTTCACTATTATTTATATTCCCCAAATGAATGAGAGTGTATATTTAATTTAAAGTTGACCTCAAAAGGCAAGTCCAGTAGTTCCAAGAACGAGTGTATATAAGAATTGCATTTGTTTAAAAATATGCAGATTCCAAGATGCTGGGTCCAGTAATCTGTATTTGAACAAGTACCTCAAGTGATTTTTAGACAGTCTACCTGTTGAAAACCCTTTGAAATCTGTTTCTTCTAAACTATGCTAACTATTAGCAATAGCTATTTATCTGTCTACCCAAAGAGTACATTTGTACATTCAATGGCTTAACCTCTAAGCCCAAGCACTGCTCCATAAACAGTATTTAAAAGACTTCACAATGCAGATAATTCTGGACAGTTATTACTTGGTAATGTAAAATAAATTTTGGTCCTCAATGTCCAGAACTTGCAGGAATTCATTTACTTGAAATAAAAGTCAATGATCTGTGAAGAACCCTAATTGCTGGTCAATACAAGAAGGATAGAACAGAGTTATAAATCCAGTAATTAGTTCATTCTTTCCATCGCTCCTATTTCTCAGTATGGACAAGAACTCTGCTGCTAAAAAAATGAATTTAAAAAGTGTCTCACTCTTTTTCAGTAACTATGTATGAAGAGAACTAAAATAAAATGTCTCATCATTAAAATCTAAGATGTCCAAGGGCTCAGATCACTGGCCACGAGGGGAGTGTTCTTCTACAGATGATTTTTTCCAGGTGATATAGAACTAATTTGAGTTAAAAATATAAGTTAATTTAAAACAGTTATTTGGAGTCATGAAGATAGCTTCTGTGGGGCAAAAGAAATTTAAGGCAAAACAGTGATACAAAAACACATGCTTGGTAGGGAAAGAAGAAACTAGAAGTGACAGTTAAGTATTAACAGAAATTATTTCTCAACAGGGTGACAATATCTATAAATTAATTATTATTTCTCCATGAGCCAGGAGTATTCTCAAACATTCACAGATGATATTGAATTAATCAGCAAAGGCTCCATCACTTGGTCTGTGCTCCACTTCCTGAAATTTGCAGGGCTATGTCTTTGAAATTCAAGTGTTCATAAAAGATCAAGTGCAAGATGTCATCTCTATGTTCAACCCACATCCATGACGTTTGTTTCCATAAACCTGAGGAATGTTCCTTGATTTTAAGCTCAGGTGGATTCCAAATGAATCTTTTCCTTTAGAGTGTTCAAGAAATAAGGAGAAAAGAAAAGCAGAAAGTATGAGAGCAAGTCTTAAGATACAAGGATAAAGGACTGAACACTATGAAGTCTAAACAAAGCTCTATTTGCAGGTTACATTTGTATATATAGCAACAATTTACCCAGATCACTACCATACTTATCTTGCTTTCATTGCTGAAAGGATTTGAAACTTGGGCATTCTTAGATATTTAAACTTTTCTGGATAGTTGTATCTTGTTGTCAAGTTACTTTGATTCTTTTCTTTTTTTTTATAAATTTATTTTTTATTGGTGTTCAATTTGCCAACATACAGAATAACACCCAAGACTCATCCCGTCAAGTGCCCCCCTCAGTGCCCATCACCCATTCACCCCCACCCCCGCCCTCCTCCCCTTCCACCACCCCTAGTTCATTTCCCAGAGTTAGGAGACTTTCATGTTCTGTCTCCCTTTCTGATATTTTCCACTCATTTTTTCTCCTTTCCCCTTTTTTCCCTTTCACTATTTTTTATATTCCCCAAGTGAATGAGACCACATAATGTTTGTCCTTTTCCAATTGACTTATTTCACTCAGCACAATACCCTCCAGTTCCATCCACATCGAAGCAAATGGTGGGTATTTGTCGTTTCTAATGGCTGAGGAATATTCCATTGTATACAATTCTTTTATTTAAGAACTATTTGTTAAAGGGCATGAATTATTCCTAAAAGTAATTTCCAAAAATGTTCAATAGGGGAAAAACCCTACCATTTCACTTAGAAATCATTTGTGCTTATGAAAAATTACTATTGATCTTATTGACTTTTATACAACTTGTTGCCTTGGTTTCCAAGCACAGTTCTGCTAAAGTGACTATTTTAAAACCATCCAAGGAAATGCAGTGTCATTGGCCCCTAGATCAACTCACTCTCCTACAAAATATTTGTGCAGATATCAAGAAATTCCAAGTCTTTCCAATGACTTTCTCTCCTCACCAAAAGCACAATCCATGATTTTAATCCTCTCCTGATTATAATTTCCAATGTAAAGGCTGTTAGTCTAAGTAAAGTTTTACCAAACTGTTAAGAAAAAAGAGCTGGAAGACAGTGAATCTTGACAACATACTGAAAACTCTGATGTGATTACATTTTCAAAACACAGAGAACTTGATTATCCTTAAGATCAAATGAGTCATCCTTCCACTTATGGTCAATTCAGTGAGCAAAGGATAAATGAAAATAAACTTAGTTAATATACCCAAACAAATTAGCTATGTATTATTAACTGTTAACTGACCTATTAAAGACTGCTCAGCTCCATTCAAAGAACCAGTTCGCTGTTCATATAATCTGTTTCCATGCATAATCTGTCATCTACTCTTTAGAATATAAAGAGTTTTAAGAGTTATAATTTAATCAGAAATTAATAAGAATTCTGTAATAGGTTTTTGGTTTCCAGCTATTAACACTAACATTATTGTTTTACATGAAAGTTTAGTTACAAAGGACTCTTCCAAAAATGCATAAATTACTTCAGATTTTTGGTCCAGCATGTAAGGAGCTTAGAAGTGTCATTCCATTTAGCAATAAACAAAACCTAAACAAACTGAAAAATAAACACTTATTAAATCTATTAGAGAAGAGAGTTCACATGGCAAATTGCTGCCCCAGAAATTAGAAAAACAAAAAGGGACAAACAGGGAATCACAATTTACCAAACCAGAAACTTACAAACAGAAATCTGTGGGAACAAGTGCCAGGGTAGGCAAATCTGAACTATAAAGAATAAATTACTGGAGTCTCATTGCAGAAGAGCCTGAAAGTTCCAGGTTCTTGTCATGGTAAAGGGAAGCCAACACTTGTGAGTTTTACCTCTAAGAGATCTACTAGGGGGCAGCCCGGGTGGCTCAGCAGTTTAGCACCGCCTTCAGCCCAGGGCGTGACCCTGGAGACCCTGGATCGAGTCCCACATCAGGCTCTCTGCATGGAGCCTGCTTCTCCCTCTGCCTCTCTCTCTCTCTCTCTCTCTCTCTTTCTCTCTCTCTATCTCTATCTCTGTATTGCTCATGAATAAATAAATAAAATCTTTAAAAAAGAGAGAGATCTACTAGGTTTCACAGTGAAGATCTGAGAAAAATCCTCATCCACATTACTAAAGACCTATTTACAGGAGTAAATCACAGCTTTGTAATACAACCTGAAATCCGGCATTGTGATGCCCCCGGCTCTGGTTTTCTTTTTCAATATTCCCCTGGCTATTCGGGGTCTTTTCTGATTAAACACAAATCTTAAGATGATTTGTTCCAACTCTCTGAAGAAAGTCCATGGTATTTTGATAGGGAATGCATTAAATGTGTAAATTGCCCTGGGTAGCATTGACGTTTTCACAAAGTTAATTCTTCCAATCCATGAGCATCGAATATTTTTCCATCTCTTTGTGTCTTCCTCAATTTCTTTCAGAAGTGTTCTGTAGTTTTTAGGGTATAGATCCTTTACCTCTGTGGTTAGGTTTATTCCTCGGTATCTTATGCTTTTGGGTGCAATTGTAAATGGGATTGACTCCTTAATTTCTCTTTATTCTGTTTCATTGTTAGTGTATAGAAATGCCACTGAATTCTGGGCATTGATTTCGTGTCCTGCCACACTGCCGAATTGCTGTATGAGTTCTAGCAATTTGGGTGGAGTCTTTTGGGTCTTCTATGTACAGTATCATGTCATCTGCAAAGAGGGAGAGTTTGACTTCTTCTTTGCCAATTTGAGTCCCTTTTATTTCTTTTTGTTGCCTAGTTGCTGAGGCTAGGATTTCTAGTACTATGCTGAATAGCAGTGGTGAGAGTGGACATCCCTGTCCTGTTCCTGATCTTAGGGAAGAGGCTCCCAGTGTTTCCCCATTGAGAATGATATTTGCTGTGGGCTTTTCATAGATGGTAAGATGCTGAGAAATGCTCCCTCTATCCCTACACTCTGAAGAGTTTTGATCAGGAATGGATGCTGTATTTGTCAAATGCTTTCTCTGCATCTATTGAGAGTATCATATGGTTCTTGTTTTTTCTCTTGTTGATATGATCTATCACTTTGATTGCCTTATGAGTGTTGAACCAGCCTTGTATCACAGGGATAAATCCCACCTGGTCATGGTGAATAATCTTCTTAATGTACTGTTGGATCCTATTGGCTAGTATCTTGTTGAGAATTTTTGCATCTGTGTTCATCAGAGATATTGGTCTATAATTCTCCTTTATGGTGGGGTCTTTGGTATTGGAATTAAGGTGATGCTGGCCTCATAGAACGAATTTGGAAGTACTCCATCCCTTTCTATCTTTTGGAATAGCTTTAGTAGATCAATGGAACAGAATAGAGAATCCAAAAATGGGCCCTCAACTATATGGTCAACTAATATTCGACAAAGCAGGAAAGACTATCCACTGGAAAAAAGATAGTCTCTTCAATAAATGGAGCTGGGAATATTGGACAGCCACACGCAGAAGAATGGAGCTAGACCATTCTCTTACACCATACACAAAGATAAACTCAATATGGATGACAGATCTAAATGTGAGACAAGATTCCATCAAAATTCTAGAGGAGATCACAGGCAACACCCTTTTTGAACTTGGCCACAGCAAATTCTTGCAAGATACATCCATGAAGGCAAGGGAAACAAAAGCAAAAATGAACTATTGGGACTTCATCAAGATAAAAAGCTTCTGCACAGCAAAAGAAACAGTCAACAAAACTAAAAGACCACTTACAGAATGGGAGAAGATATTTTCAAATGACATATTAAAGGACCTAGTATCCAAGATCTATAAAGAACTTATTAAACTCAACACCAAAGAAACAAACAATCCAATCATGAAATGGGCCAAAGACATGAACAGAAATTTCACAGAGTAAGACATAGACATGGACAACAAGCACATGAGAAAATGCTCTGTATCACTTGCCATCAGGGAAATACAAATCAAAACAACAATGAGATACTACCTCACAGCAGTGAGAATGGCTAAAATTAACGAGACAGGAAACAACAAATGTTGGAGAGGATGCGGAGAAAGGGGAACCCTCTTGCACTGTTGGTGGGAGTGTGAACTGGTGCAGACACTCTGGAAAACTGTGTGGAGTTTCCCCAAAGAGTTAAAAATAGAGTTAACCTATGACCCACCAATTGCACTGCTGGGGATTTACCCCAAAGATACAGATGAAGTGAAATGACAGGACACCTGCACCCCGATGTTTATAGCAGCGATGTCCGTAATAGCCAAACTGTGGAAGGAGCTTCGGTGTCCATTCAAAGATGAAGGAGCTTCGATGTCCATTCTTTATGAATGCATAAAGAAGATGTGGTCTATGTATACAATGGAATATTACTCAGCCATTAAAAATGACAAATACCCATGATTTGCCTCAACGTGGATGGAACTGGAGGGTATTATGCTGAGTGAAGTAAGTCAATTGGAGAAGGACAAACATTATATGGTCTCATTCATTTGCAGGATATAAGAAATAGTGAAAGGGAATAAAGGGGAAAGGAGAGAAAATGAGTGGCAAATATCAGTGAGGGTGACAAAACATGAGAGACTCCTAACTCTGGGAAATGTGCAAGGGGTGGTAGAAAGGGAGGTGGACGGGGGGTTGGGGTAACTGGGTGATGGGTACTGAGAGGGGCACTTAATGGGATGAGCACTGGGTGTTTTTCTATATGTTGGCAAATCGAACTCCAATTTAAAAATATATTAAATAAATAAATAAATAAGGAGTAAATCATGTTTACCTTTCAATAAAAAATTACAAAGCTCACTAAAAGGAAGTAATAAACAGTTTTAAGAACTTCAAAAGCATCAGAACCAAAGTCAGTTATGGAAGGAATGTTTAAATTATCAGACAGAAAAAAAATTTTAAACTTATGATTACAATGCCAACGTGCAAGAACAAATGCATAAGTACAAATGAAAATTCTGTAAAAGAATAAAAAAGAAATGCTAGAGATCAAAATAGTATATCAAAAATGAAGAATGCCTTTGATGGTCTTATTAGTAAACTAAATTCAGCTGAGGAAAGAATCACTAAACTTAAAGGTGTATCAATAGAAACTTTTAAAACCAAAAAGCACAGAAAGAAAAAAAGACTGGAAAATATAAAATAGAAAATACAGGGGGTGCCTGGTTGGTTTAGTTGGTTAAGCATCTGACTGGATTTTGGCTTAGGTCATGATTTCAGGGTCATGAAATCTGACCCCAAGTCAAGCTCTGTGCTGGGCATGGAACCTCCTTACGATTCTTTCTCTCCCTCTGTCCCCTCCACCATTCTTACTCTCTTTTTCTCCCTCTCTAAAAAACAAACAAAAAGAACCCACAAAAAAACACAGAAAATCGAAGAATTGTGTGACAACTAAAAAAAGATGAATTATACCTCTAGTGGGAATATGAAAAGAAAAAGAAAGAAAGAAAAAGCAAAATAAATATTTGAAGCAATTATGACTGAGATTTTTTCTTCCAAATTAATGCTAGACACCAAACATGGGTCTAAGAAGCTCAGAGAGCTCAGAGAACTCCAAGCAGGATAAATGCCAAAACAATCAACCAACCAAACAAATGAACAAGCTGTACCTAGTCATACCATATTTAAACTTCAGAAAATCAAAGACAAAGAAAAAAATCCTGAAAGATCAGTGGAAAAACACATCTTACCTACAGAAGGGCAAAAGTAAGTACCACACCTAACTCCTCCCCAGAAATGGATGGAACAAAATATTTAAAGTATTGCAGGAAAACAACCACCAACCTAGAATTTTAAACCCTGAAAAATTATGCTTCAAAAGTGAAAGAGAAATACTTTCTGAGAAAATAAAAATTGAAAAGTCTTGATGCCAGTAGACTCACCTTGTAAGAACTGTTTAAAAAGTTTTTTAGACAGAAGGAAACCATACAGAAAATACAATATATTAAGAAATATTAAGGGAAATGTAAATATAAATTTATAAGTGAGAAACAGAGGAAAGGTATCAGAAAAAGTAAATACAAGCTTTAATTTTTCTTTTTCATAATTCATCTAACAGATTATAATTTGTTCAAAATAATAATAGCAATAACATATTTGGTTATATGTAATGATCAAGTGGGATTCATCTCAGGTGTTCAAGGCTGGGATTAATTGAAAATAAATTAATTTAACGCATCACATCAACAGACTAAAGAGGAAAAATGACATGATCATATCAATAGATTTTTTTAAAGCATATAACGAACCCAACACCCATTCATGATAAAAATTTTCAGCAAACTAACAATAGAGAAGTCTCTCAATTTGGTCATGAATATCAACAAAAGTCTACAGCTAATATCGATGAAGTGGTGAGAAACTTGGTACAAGGCAAGGATTTAACCTCTCACCACTATTTTTCAACATCAAAGAGAAGTTCTAGCTCATGCAAATAGATAAGAAAATTAAAGGTATATGGATTGAGAATTAACAAAACAAACTCTGGAACTAATAAGTGATTATAACAAGGTTGCAAGATACAAAGTTAATATACAAAAGTTGATCTCTTTCCTATACACCAGCAATAAGAAGAATTTGGAATTAAGAAGAATTTAGCATTTATATTGGTACCCCCTAAGACGAAGTACTTAGATATAAATGTAACAAAATATGTATAAGATCTGTGTGAGGAAAACTACAAAAGAAGAACTAAATCCATGGAGAGATATTGCATGCTCAAACAGGAAAAGTCAATGTTTTCAAGTTATTCGTTCTTCCTGTCTTGATCTATAGGTTCAGTGCCTTCTAATCATAATCCCAGCAAGGTATTTTGTGGATATTGACAAATTGATTCTAAAGCTGATATGGAAGGAAAAAAAGACCCAGAATAGCCAACACAATATTGAAGTAGAAGAATGAAGTTATAGGACTGACACAGTCTGACTTGAAGATTCATTGTAAATCTACAGTAATCAAGACAGTATAGTACTGGTGAAAGAATAGAGAAATAAATCAATGGAACAGAAAACCCAGAAAGAGACCAATATTTAGTCAACTGATTTTGGACAAAGAAGTAAAGGCAACAAGGAAGTCTTTCCAACAATGGTGCTGGAACAAGTAAATCTACATGAAAAAAATTTTTTAAAATATAGACACATACCTTACCCTCTTCACAAAAATAAACTCAAAATAAATCATAAACCTAAATGCAAAATGCAAAACTACAAAGCTCCTAGAAGATAGCATAGAAGAAAATGTAGAAGACTTTGGTTATGACAGACTTTTTAGACACAATAAGAAAGGTAATATCGTTGTAAGAAATAATTGATAATTTGGACTTTGTTAAGGTTCAAAAAATTTCTGCTCTGTGAAAAACACTGTCAAGAGAATAAGAAGAAAAGTCACAGACTGGGAGAAAAGATTTGCAAAAGAAATACCTAATAAAGGACTGTTACCCAAATATATAAAGAACTTCTAAAAGTCAGCAATTAGAAAAAAAAACTTGATTAAAAAACTGTGCCAAAGATCTTAACAGACACTTCACAAAAATATATATATACAGATGGCAAATAAGGATATGAAAATATGCTCCACATCATATGTCATTGGGGAAATGCAAATTGAAACAACAACGAGATACTACTACACAGCTATCAGAATGGCAAAAAATCCCAAACACTGGTAACACTGGATACTGGTAAGGATGTGGAGCAACGGAATCTCTCACTCATTGCTGGAGGGCATGCAAAATGGTACAGTCACTTTGGAAGACAGTTTGGAAGTTTCTTACTAAACTAAACCTACTCTTACCATATGTTCCAGCATTTACACTCTTGGTTTTTACCCAAATGAACTGAAAACTCATGTCTACACGAAAACCTGCACATAGATGTTTATAGCAGCTTTATTTGTAGCTGCCAAAACTTGGAAGCTGCTGAGATGTCCTTCAGTAGATGAGTGGATAATTCACTGTGGTATATCTAGACAATGGAGTATTATTCAGTGCCTAAAGGAAATGATCTATCAAGCCATGAAAAGACATGGAAGAAACTAAAATGCATATTACTAAGTGAAAAGCCAATCTGAAACAGCTATATGCCACATGATTCCAATTATATAACATTCTGGCAAACAAAAAACTGCAGAGATGGTTAAAAAACCACTGGCTGCCAGGAGTTGGGCCAAGGGGAGGAAGGGGGAAGAATGAACAGGCCAAGCACAGAGGATTTTTAGGCAGTGAAACTATTCTCTATGATAACACAATAGCAGATACAGATCTTTATATATTTGCCCAAACCTATAGGATGTAGAGCATCAAGAGTGACCCCTAAGGTAAACTATGGGCTTTGTATGTTGCTATGTCATTGTAGGTTCATTAATTGTAGCAATGTACTGCATGGTGTGGGATGTCGCTATTGGGGGACATCGTGCACCTAGGCAATAGGGAGTAATGAGAACTCTCTGTACTTTTCACTCAGTTTGGCTGAACCTAAACCTGCCCTTAAAAAAATCAAGTTTATAAATTTAAAAAACATGAACCCTTGCATAAATAAACCCTTTTGGACCCATTAATGAAATAATGATTAAGTTGTGTATAGAGTTATTGAAGGCACGTTTTTTTTCCTTTTTTAAAAATTTTCATCCCAGTTAGTTAACATACAGTGTAATATTAGCTTCAGATGTACAATATATTGATGCAACACTTCCACACAACACACGGTGTTCACCACAGCAAGTGCCCTCCTTAATCCCCATTACCTATTTCACCCATTCCCAACACCTACCTCCCCTCTAGTAACCATCAGTTTGTTCTCTATAACTTAAGAGTCTGTTTCTTGGTTTCTCTCTCTCTCTCTCTCTTTCTGTCTCTCTCTTTCTCCCTAAGTGCATTTGTTTTGTTTCTCAAATTCCACATTGGAGTGAAATCATATGGTGTTTGTCATTCTCTGACTAACTTATTTTGCTTAGCATTATACCCTCTAGCTCTATCCATGTTGTTGCAAATGGCAAGATTTCATTCTTTTTATGGCTGAATAACATTCCACCATATATCTATACCACACCTCTTTTGTCCATACATCAACTGATGGACACTTGGGCTGCTTCCCTAATTTTGCTATTGTAAATAATGCTGCTATAAACATAGGGGTGCATGTATCCCTTTGAATTAGTGTTTTTGTATTCTTTGGGTAAATACCCAGTAGTGCGTGACTGTAAATTCTTTGAAAATAAATACCTCTCTCATTCAATGTGTTTCCATATCCTAGACTATAGACTAAAGAAGAATAGGTATATGGTAACCATTTATTGAAAAAAATAAATAAATGAATTGACTGCTCCGTTAGCACTTTCTTTCGTAAATATATTTGATATGTACTCTTCCTTCCACAATCCTGCCTACTTAATGTAAACCCCATGAGGGCAGGGACCATGCCATCTTCATTCTTCATACTTACCAAAACATTATGCCTGATTTGCTATAGATGCTCAGTAAGTTGTTGTTAGGAAGGAAGGAAGGAAGGAAAGAAGGAAGGAAGGAAGGAAGAAAGAAAGAAAGAAAGAAAGAAAGAAAGAAAGAAAGAAAGAAAGAAAGAAAGCGTTTAAAGTCTGAATGCTAATGCCCATGCTCTTTTCCTTACAGTAGTATGCCTGAATTCATCCTTCAAGAATTTAATAGGAATTCTGGGATGCCTGGATGGCTCAGCGGTTGAGTGTCTGCCTTCAGCTCAGGGTGTGATCCCGGGGTCCGGGGATGGAGTCCCACATCAGGTTCCCTGCAGGGAGCCTGCTTCTCCCTCTGCCTATGTTTCTGCCTCTCTCTCTGTGTGTCTCTCATGAATAAATAAATAAATCCTAAAAATAAGAATTTAATAGGAATTCTAAGGTTAAAGAAAGTTCTCCAGTCTAGCTTCATAGATCTTGGTTTAAAAGAGGTTCAAATTGTATTTGGCATAGTACCTTGGAAGTCTTTATTGTAATGGTGTATTATAAATAATAAAAAGGGAATACAACATGTCAGGTAGTTCATCCTCTGGACAAGTCCTTTCTAACAGGCAGCCTTTATATTACGGAACAGGCAGCCTGTATCACTATCAAATTAATTTCATTTATTCATTATGTTAATCATTAAATATTATTGAGCTTTTAATGATCATATTGAATTTTTGGAGATGTCTTTATATCAGCCAGGAAAAAAAAGGTATTAATCACATTCTTCAGCTTTCCACATGACATTGGTCAGCTAGTAAATCATGCAATCCTGCAGCTTGGGAGTATATACCTCCCCAGGCTGCCACTGGCTATAGTAGGACCTCCGCTTCCCCAGGGCTTCTTTGGCCAGTGGTGAGTGTGGCAATGGTCCAGGCTCTGCCATCAGTCTTTGACTCAAACCTGAGTTTCTTATTTGTAGAACGTAGATAAGAGTAATTACCTTATGTGTGTTGTGAGGAGTAAATTTATGCAATGATACAGTACAAATTTCCATTTAAAAATGTTAGGGATCCCTGGGTGGCTCAGCAGTTTAGTGCCTGCCTTCAAGCCAGGGTGTGATCCTGAAGACCAGGGATCCAGTCCCATGTCAGGCTCCCTGCATGGAGCCTGCCTCTCTCACTGCCTGTGTCTCTGCCTCTCTCTCTCTCTCTCTCTCTCTCTCTCTTTCTCTGTCTCTCATGAATAAATAAAATCTTTTTAAAAAATTTTTAAAAATAATAAAGATGTGGTTTTCCTCCTATTCAGTTTCATTTGGGGCAATTTATGCAAAGGCACAGAGGTAAGATCAGGTTTAAACAGGAGCCTCTAAAAAAAAGATTTACCAACAACCAATCCTTAGTTCTACACAGTCTTCTTCTCATGTTCTTACCAATTTCATGATAATGGACCTCTAGCCTTCAGTTCAAAAGCAGGTTCAAAACCTCCCAAGTGAGTATTCAGCCAGTTTCAAAGTAAGAATATCCACTCAATGGCAGTGTCTTAAGACAGATAAACTGTTACTATGTCCACATGCAAGCTAGCTCCATGACCTTCCCCATCACCTATCATTATCACCTGCAAGGGAACAATGAAGATTCCCCCAAGAATAAGCCCACTTTCAGAAGTTGAAAAGATCACAGGTTTTCACTTCAAGTAAATAGGCAATTCATTTTGCTCATTTGTTTTGTTTCTTAAATTCCATATATGAGTGAAATCACATGATATTTGTCCTTCTCTGACTGACTTATTTTGCTTAGCATGATAGCCTCTAGATCCACCCATGTTGTTGCAAATGGCAAGATTTCATCTTTTTATGGCTGACTAATATACCATCGTGTATACACACACACACACACACACACACATTTTTCTTTACCCATTCATCAATTAATGGACAGTTGGGCTGTTTCCATAATTTGGCTATTGTAGATAATGCTATAAACATAAGGGTAAGGGTACATGTATCCCTTTGAATGACTGTTTTTGTATTCTTTGGGTAAATACCCAGCAGTGTGATTGTTGGGTGGTAGGGTAGTTCTATCTCTAACTTTTTGAGGAAGTTCCATACCATTTTCCACAGAGACTGCAACAGTTTGCATCTTCACAACAGTGCACAAGGGTTCCTTTTTTCCCACATCCTCACCAACACCTGTTGTTCTTTTTTTTTTTTAAAGATTTTATTTTTATTTATTTATTCATGAGAGACACAGAGAGTGAGGCAGAGACATAGGCAGAGGGAGAAGCTTCCCTGTGGGAAGCCTGATGTGGGACTCGATCCCTGGACTCCAGGATCATGCCCTGAGCCAAAGGCAGATGCTCAACCACTGAGCCACCCAGGCATCCCCACACCTGTTGTTCTTATGTTATTGGTTTTAGTCATTCGGACAGGTGTGAGGTGATATTTCACTGTGGTTTTATTTGTATTTCCCTAATGGTAAGTGGTGATGAATGTCTTTTCATCTGTCTGTTATCCATCTAGATATCTTCTTTGAAGAGAGAAAGGGGTGGGGGTGGGTGAAATAGGTGATGGGGATTCAGGAGAGCACTTGCTGTGATGAGCACCAGGTGATATATGGAATTGTTGAATCACTATATTTACACCTGAAATTAATATAACATTGTATGTTAACTAACTGAAATTAAATGAAAACTTAAAAATAAATAAATAAATAAATAAATAAATAAATAAATAAATAAATAAATGCAATTCAAATGATACAGACTAATTTATTAATCTTGAACATTGAGAAAGAAACAACTCAGAAAAAAATTTTAAAAACCATTTTTATTGTAGTCACTAAACAATATTTATAGCTTATACACACATGGACATGTATAAATCTAGGCATTCCTTTTAAAAGAACCATATAGGAGATACGGCAGACTCAGTGAAGACACAATAGAATTTTTTTCTTTGATCATTGACAATGAAACATGTAAGCATGAAACCCCTGTAGACTCCATGCCTCTATGATCAGACTGCCAGGATTCAAACCCAACCACCATACCAAGCACTGTTAGCATGGGCAACCTAAGTGCTGGTTTCTTAACCTGCAAAATAGAGGTAATAATATATCCTACATCAGGATGCCTGGGTGGTTCAGTCAGTTAAGTGTCTGCCTTTGGCTCAGCTTATGATCCCAGGCTCCTGGGATCAAGCCCAGAGTTGGGCTCCATGCTAAGTGGGGAGCCTGCTTCTCCCTCTCCCTCTGCATGCTGCTCCCCCTGCTTGTGCTCTCTCTCTGTGTGTGCTCTCTCTCTCTCTCTCTCTGTGTGTGTGAAATAAATAAATAATAAAATCATATATATATTATATATATATTTATAAAGACTAAAAGGAATGAAACAAGATAATTATAATAATATATGGAACATTATGTCATTATTATTATTATTTTCCCATAAACAACTCATAAGTGATCAGTAGTTAGAGGAGTTAATGCATTTAATATCCCTTATATTTCCCTATGGCTCACAGACTCTTCACTTGCCACAAGAATATCCAAGTACAAACAGAGATCAAAATGACATGAGCAGTAGGACAGCATTAGATCACCACGGGTTTGAGGCTTTCTGCCACTTAAGAGTTGTGTGATTTAGGACAAGTAACTTAATTATTCCATCCTAAAATTTCCTCATGTTGAGAAAGTATTATTAACATCACTTCATAGGATTGCCATGAACATTAAATAAAGAGGTGTATGTAAATGTATCTGGCATTGGGCACAACCCATAAAGCCCATGGTTGGCATGCTTGGCTGTTACTCTCCCAATAATTCCTCCATCTTCCAAATCCCTTCTCCTCATCCAAACTAAATTAGGAAGTCATACTAGGAGTAAATTATGTATATATATATATATATATATATATATATCACCACTTGTTAGTTATGCATAGTGTCTTAATTTGGATTATTTAGAGTCCAGAACAGAGAAGAAAAGGTAAGAAGGAGACAGAAGACAAAGAGTCCCAAGCCAAGTATGAGGCATGGTAACAGAATGCACAGGAGAGCCTCAAGGGAGAGGAGAAAAACCACAGAGTCTGCAGACACTGACATTTAGGGAAAAGCCCAGATGACTGTCAGTCAACTTAGAAAGCCAGGCTCAGAGTACACAACTTGTCACAACTTACCCTTCTGACTTGCCCCGAGCTCCCCACATCTGAACCCTCCTCAGCCTTCATATTGCAACTTAAATATCACTTCAAAGCCCTTTCAGACTTCCCTGTGAAAGCCATTTCCTCTTAATCTTGATTCCAACGTAGCCCCTCATTTGTTTCCTTGACCACGCTTTCAGTTTTCTACTTGTTTATCATTTGTCTCCCCAAAGGGGATGTATGTACCATGAGGAAGGGGACTAATTGCTCCAGGTCACACTAATGGCTCAGCATCTCCCACAGTGCCCAGAGAAGGGTGTGTTAATTATTTGAGTGATCATTCTTTTAAATGTACTTGGCATAGATTAATTCATTGATTCACAGATTAGTTTAATCCTTTCATCAACACCATGTGGAAGGATTATCATCTCCATTTTACAGAAGAAATTATGGCTCAAAGAGTTAGACAAGTTTCAGAGTCCACAGAGCTAATACAAATGGGCTTGAACCCACCTCTATCTGACTGAACAGCCCATCTCTCAGCCATCCATGATGTAGCCTCCATGACTGCCTGTACAGGGCACTGTGGTGATGGGTGTATTTTAGGGATCCCATGGAACAGAGCACTAGGAGCCCCCCTGTGGTGCCATCAAACTGCATGGCTCTAGAAGGAGGTACTCTGGTCCCACACGAAACTGGAAGCAAGATGGTTTTTTTTTTTTTTTTACACATGGCTTAAATCCTGTTTGCAAAGATTAAATGTAGAAGCATAAGGAAAATGATCTTACTGGTTGTTCCTCTTGGTCTTCTTTGTAGATTCCTCCCCTTCTCTTCAACCTTTTAATGGTAGAGATTTCTAGGTTTGGTCTTTGGGTATCTTCTTTTCATCTACACTACTCTCTTAGTGATTCTGTCTTGATAAAGTCTCTCTCTGGCTTTATGTAATATCCATATGCTAATAACTTCCAAATTTATATATTCAGCCTGGACTTCTCCTCTGTAATATTAACTAGGGAATTAGATTACCACTCAGAATCTTCACTTGTATACCTGAAAGATATCTCACAATTAATTCCAAATATTCTCCAGCTCAAGTGTGTGTCCAATTGTGTAAATGAATCTCAGCATCATCATTGACTCCCCTCTTTCTCTCACACCTCACAGATAATCAATTAACCAGTTTCATTGAATCTTTCCTCAAAATAAACCCAGAATCCAATTAGTCATCATCACCTTTCCTGCTACCATGTGGTCTGCTCCATCAACGTCTCTTGCCTGAATGACTACAAAAGGCTTACCTTATTTTACTCTTGCTCTCTTATCTCTGAAAATCTATTCTTAATATAATTGACAGAGTGGTCCTTTTAAAACATGTCAGATCTTGTGACTTACCTGCCTAAAACTTGGCAATGGCTCCCATCTTACCCAGATAAATGTAAAAGTCTTTCAAGTGGTCTCCATTACTTTTTTGACCTTCTATCCTATGTCTCCCACCCCAGATTACTATACTCTAGCCATCCTGATCCTCTTGATCTTTGAACTCTCCTGATGTGCTCTTGTTATGTGGCCTCTGGCTCTTGTTGAATTATACTACTGCCTGGAAATACCTCCAAACTTTCCCTCAAATCTCACTTTTTCAGTGATGTATGACTTGACCACCTCATTTACTATTCCAACTTTTGCCTCTCACTGTCATCTACTTCCCCTGCTTTAATTTTTTTCTATAATTTATATCATCTTTTAGTGTAAACTTAAAAATTCTAATTTATCATCTTTATTATTTATTGTCTGTCTCCTTCCACTAAAATATAAGATAAACAAGGACATGAAACTTACTTTGTTTTATTCACTGAGGTATTGCACTTATTTAGAATAGTAAATTATAGGTGCCCAATAAGTATGTCTGAATGATCAATATTATACTTTATATTCCATACTTGCAAAGGTATTTATGCCACCTCTCAGTCTTCTTAAGCTTGCTAAATTTATGACTAGGTTTAAGAAAAGAAGATAAGATGGTTTCCAAAACTTCATACTAACCAATAAGGAAGGCACAAAGACATACATAATGAGAAAACTGAAGGTGGAAAGAATAAATGGAAAGGCGGAGGCAAGAGGCAAAGAAATAGGATCCAGAGAAAAGACAGACAAGTACGAATAATAAACTAAGAGAGTAAGTATAAAAAGAAATCCTAAATATGAGATAAATATTGTCAGGAAAATAAAATGCCACCGAGTTCACTTTAAGAATGGAATTAAACAAAATCTAGTTTGATGCTTAGTTAGGTTCTCAATCTACACTTACCATGATGAGCAATGAGTAGTGTGCAGAAGTGTTGAGTCAATATGTTGCCTGAAACTAGTTTAAAATTGTATGTCAGTTATACTTCAATTTTTTAAAAATCCCTTTTCATGAAATAAACAATTTTTAAAATTTTTTCACTACTGACAATTATAAGAATAGTAGTTCTTTGTTTTATTCAATGTTGAAATTTTATTAATCTTATATTTAAAAGCTTCTCTAGACCTATTATCACAAGAATATTTACTTACAAATTTAGCATTTCCCATGCTCTTCTTTTCTTTGCAGAGGACTATATTTTTATAGAAATCATTTCCTTCTTTGTGAAGGAATTCCCTTAAGGTTTATTGTACTGTAGGTCTGTGGGTAGTGAATTCTTCCACTTTTTATGCATCTGAAAGAGTTTTTACTTTAATTTCATTGTAAAAGTATTTTCACCTAGTATAGAACACCAAATTGACAAGTTTTATTTTCCTTTAAGTTCTTTAATGATGGTGCTTCACTGCCTTTTGCTTGCATTGTTTCAAACAAGAAGTCTGATGTCATTTCTATCTTTATTCTCTGTATATAATGTCTTTTTTTCTCCTCATGCTGCATTTAAGATGTTTCTCTTAAAAAAAGATGTTTCTTTTTATCATTGATTTTAAGCAAATTTGTTAAAATAAATCCCATGATTCCATTTTTTTTCTAAATTACACATTTTTTTATATTACAGCATGAATTCACTGAATTTTAATGCTGTAAGGGATGTTAGGGAGTACTAAGTTTCAGTTCTTCATTTTTAAAAATGAGAAAATCCAGAGCAAAAGTATGTGTGTATTAATTCAATTAGTAAATGTAAAGGAGACATAAAGAGAAACAAATCTGTAATGAAAAGTTTAGGTAGATAGGTAGAGGTAGATGATAGATAAATAGATAGATAAAAGGTAGATAGGCAGAGATAGAGATACATGGTAGGTTCAATATGTTGGTAGAATATTAGCGTGAACCTTTTCAATAGGCAGCTAGAGATCTTAGTATAAAATGAAGTTTAGGTCAGATAAATGGATTTGCTTTTATTTCTCCAGAGGTGTGAATGGGATATCCAAGACAGAATACACAAAATTAACCAAGAAGAATACCTCTAGCTGGGGAACAAAAATAGAAACTCTGAGGAGATGTAAGAAATGTAGGAGAACAAGCAAAAGAATATATAAATCATATGAAAAGGTATTACCAACTAAAGAAATTGTTTTATGAAAGAGTAGGTGCTCTGTAGTAGTTGGAATGGTTCACAGAGGGATAAGAAGATAAAGACTGAAAAGTTCTAATAGAGCATGAGGTCCAAGATGGCAGTACAGGAAGTTCCTGAAGTCATTTCCTCCCAGACATATGCAATTTATAGCTACATATATATCATTTCCCTCTGAAGATCAGAAATTTAGATTAACTCCACTCCACCTCAAAGGATAAAAGAGCCACATCCAGGTGGGTAGGAAAGGCAAAGACATGGTCTTGCAAAAAAAAAAAAAAAAAATCCTGCCCCATCCCCCCAGAGCAACAACACACAATAGGAAAGGATCTCCCCAGACTTGTGCTTCTCCAGGAGCAGTTAGGGGTGGTTGCCTACATCAAGCAACCTGGTCCCTGGGATCTGCCTCAGAGAGATGAGCCTCTAGAATGGCTGGCTTGGAAAATCAATAAAGCGGATGCCCAGGGGTCCCAAAGTGCTATAAGAAACTTAGATTCCCCTCTTAGAGGGCTTCTGTGTGGTCCCACTAGTCCTGAGAAAGAGCAGCAGTTTGGAAATTGCCTAAACTATATGTGAGGGAGATTCATTTGCTGCTCTGGGGGCATCAGCTGGAAGGGCAAAAGACAGTTGCGATGCTCCCTGGAATGGAGGTGCTAGCAGACACCACTGTTACATTCTGCACATAGGCTCCTAACACAGGCAAGTGAGTTCAGATGTGGCATACTCCCACCACCTTGCTGGGATGGACAGAAGTGAATGATCACAGTGATTGCTGAGGCATGAGAGTCAGGGCAGTTGCATGGGCCACTCCCACTCCTTGGCTGGGTTGGGCAAGAGCAAAAGGGCTCTCCGGCTCCCCAGCTAGAGCATGTGAGCACAAGTGGTTTCAACACTACCCACCCTCTGATTGGGGATGGTGAACACAGGTGGTCAAGACATCTTTCTGCTCGCAGTCTAAAGCTGCCACATGTGCACAGGCAAGGCACTCTCCAGCTGCATTACTGGAGCCCATGGGCATGCATAATAAAGGCATTTTCCTGCTACCTAAATGAAACCATTAAGCATACCACTGCCCTCTACATTCTCCAGCCCACTTACTAAAGCCAGGAGGTAGGTGAAAAATACAGAGGACACCCCCCTGATCACCTGGCTCTGGTGGTCAAGAGGAGCTGTGCTCTAGGGCTCCACAGGATTGTCATAATTGGAATGTCACAGTTCTTGGCAGGCCACTAAGCTCAGGCACGGCATAGACAGCAGACTAAACACAACCCCAATCTTCCTGTAAAAAAAAAAAAGTCGTATTTAGTTAGCCTGGAGCTTCAGCCTAAGAGCAAGCTTTAGGTTTCCCACCCATGTGAAGGTGAAGGAGGCACTCTTTTTTTTTTTTCTTTTTTTTTCTTTTTTTTTTTTCTTTTTTTTTCTTTTTTTTTAAGGAGGCATTCTTAAGGAATGTGAGCAGGGAGACAACATCCTTGCATTACCCCCCCTGGCCTTGATATATCTCAACAAGACTTCCCAGAGGAGGCTTATACACTCATCTGGACCCCCTCATTTTTGCAAATGTCACCCAAGGGACATCTTTAGATCTTTTGTTCTGAAGGCCAGCAAGGATTATGATTATAGTCCCATAAGACTGTATATATTTGCCTACTCTAAAAGCTGCTGATTAAGCATATAGCTTTCAATCAGCCTGAAAGTAGGTGCTAAATGACTTTCCTATCCTTGGATTACTGATGAGAGAGAGAGAGAGAGAGAGAGAGAGAGAGAGAGAGAAAAGAAAGAAAGAAAGAAAGAAAGAAAGAAAGAAAGAAAGAAAAAAGAAAAAAAGAAAGAAAAGAAAAGAAAAGAAAAGAAAAGAAAGAAAAGAAAAGAAAAGAAAAGAAAAGAAAAGAAAAGAAAAGAAAAGAAAAGAAAAGAAAAGAAAAGAAAGAGTAGAGGTAGGGAGGGAGAGAGTGAGGAAGGAAGGGAGGGAGGGAGGAAGGAAGGAAGGAAAAAAAGAGAGACAATTACAGGCCAATATCCATGATAAACATATATGCAAAAATCCTCAACAAAATATGAGCAAACTGAATCCAATAACACATTAAAAGGATCATGTATTATGATCAAGTAGGATTTATTTAGGGATGTAAGGATGACTGAACAGCCACAAAACAATCAGTGTGATATACTTTAATAAAATGAAGGATAAAAATCTTGTGATCATCTCAATAGGTGTAGAATAAGCATTTGACAAATTTAATAACAATTTATGATAAAAACTTAATAAAATGCATATAGAAGGAATGTATCTTAACATAATAAAAGCCACATATGACAAACCTACAGTTAATATTTTACTTAACAATGAAAAGCTGAAATTGTTTTCTCTAGGCTCAAGAACAAAATAAGGATGGCACACTCCCTACTTTTATTCAGCATAATATTAGAAGTGCTAGCTACAGCAATTAGGCAAGAAAAAGAAACGAAATTATACAAATTTGAAAGACAGAAGGAAAACTGTTACTATTAGCAGATAACATGATATTGTATATAGAAAAACCCTGACTCCAATAACAAACTGTAGAACTCATAAATGAATTCACTAAAGTTGCAGGATACAAAATTAATACACAGAAATTTGTTTTGTTCTATATGCTAATAATGAACTATTAGAAACAGAAATCAAGAAAATAATCTCATATACAATCACACCAAAAAGAATAGAGCGCCTAAGAATAAATTTAATTAGAGGGGAAAGACTTGTACACTGAAAACAATAAGATATTGATGAAAGAAATGGAAGTAGAAACAGATAAATGGGAAGATATTCTCTATTTATTAAATGAATATTGTTAAAATGTTCCTACTCCTCAAAAAATATATAGACCTCCAATGCATTCCTTATGAAAATTCTAATGACATTTTTCATGGAACTAGAACAAATAATTCTAGAATTTGTACAGGACCACAAAAGACTTTAAATAGCCAAAACAATCTTGAGAAAGAAGAACAAACTGGAGGTATCATGCTCCCTGATTTCAAACTATACTACAAAAGCAAAAGCAATTAAGATGGTGTAGTATTGGCATACAAATAGACACATTGATCAACAGAACAGAATAGAGAACTCAGAAATAAACCCATGCATATATGGTCAATTAATTTTTGACAAAGAAGGCAAAAATATGCAATGGAGAAAGGATAGTCTCTTCAGTAAATGGTGTTGAGAAAACTGGACAGTTACATGCAAAAGAACAAAACTGTACAACTATCTAACATCGTATAAAAAAATTAACTCAAGATGGACTACCTACTTGAATGTAAGACCGAAACCATAAAATTCCTAATATAGGCAATAAGCTTCTTGACATTGGTCTTAGCAACGTTTTTTTGTTTTGTTTTGGGTTTTTTTTGTTTTTTTTTGTTTGTTTGTTTGTTTGTTTGTTTTGTTTTTTGGATCTGAGTCCAAATACAAGGGAAACAAATGCAAAATAAGCAAATGAGATCTCATCTTCTGCACAGCAAAGAAAAACATCATCAAAACTAAAAATCAACCTACTGAATGGGAAGATATGGTTGCAAATCATATATCCAATAAGGGATTAATATGCAAAATATAAAAAATAATTCATAGAGGGGGGCCTGGGTGGCACAATTGGTTAAGCATCCAACTCTTGGTTTCAGCTCATGACATGATCTCAGGTTTGTGAAATGGAGCCCTGCATTGGGCTCTGCACTCAGCGCAGAGTCTGCATCAGATTCTCTCTCCTCTCCCTCTACCCTTCCTGCTCCTGTTCTCTGTGTCTCTTTAAAGTAAATAAATAAATCTTTAAAAAAATAACTCATAGAACTAAATTTTTTTAAAGCAAACAATCTGATGATAAATGGACAAAGGATATTTTTCCAAAGAAGAAATACATATGCCCAACAGACGCATGAAAAGATATTCAACATCATTCATCATCATATAGATGCAAATCAAAACTGGTATATCACCTTATATCTGTCAGAAAGGCTAGTATCAAAAAGACATGTAGATAGTGTTGGCGAGGATGTGGAAAAAGGAGAACCCGAGTACATTTTTGGTAGGAATGTAAATTGGTGCAGATACTATGGAAAATAGTATGAGGTTTCCTTGAAAAATTAACAATAGAGCTACCATCTGATCCAGTGATTCCACTACTAGATATCTATTCAAAGAAACAAAAACACTAACTCAAAAAGATATATGCACCCCTATGTTCATTGTGACATTATTTGTAATAGTCAAGATATGGTAACAACCTAAGGTCCATTGATAGATGAATGGATAAATAAGAGTTAGTATATAAATATATATATAAAAATAAATATAAGTATATATATATAAGTATATCAGGAGAGCACTGATATATGTATGTGTATATATATATATATATATATACACACATACATATATATGTGTATATGAGTTGGTATATATATAATGGAAGATTACTCAGCCATAAAAAAGAATGAAATCTTGGCATATGTGACAGCATGGATGGACCTTGAGAGTTTACACTAATTGAAATAAGTCAGACAAAGAAAGACAAATACCATATGATCTCACTTATATGTAGAATCTAAAACACAAAATACACAAATAAAACAAAACCTAGAAAATAGATTGGTGGTTGCCAGAGGGGAGAAGGATTGGGTGTGGCAAAATAGGTGAAAGGTATTAAGAACACAAATTTCTAGTTATAAAATAAATCATGGGAATGTGATGTGAAGCACAGGAAATACAGTCACTAATATTGTAATAACTTTGAAAGGTGACAGATGGTAACTAGACTTATTTCAGTGTCCATTTGCAATGTATACAAGAGTCAAATCACTTGAAGTTAATACATAGTAGGTCAATTGTACCTCAATAAAAAAAACTAATCAGTTACAGAAAAAATTTAAAAGGAAGTACAAAGTGAGAATTTCAAATCCTGATTCCAAAAGCTGCTACAAAGCTAAGTCATCATGGCAGTGTGGTCCTGGCATAAGGATGGACATATGGAATAAAACTGAGATCCCAAGAATAAACTCTAGCATTTATGGTCAGAGATTTTTAACCAAAGTGTCAAGAAAATTCAGTGGGAGAGAAATAGTTTCTTCAACAAATGGTACTGGGGCAACTGCTTCACACTAGACAGAAAAATTAACTCAAAAAGGATCACAAGCCTACATGTAAGATCTAAAAGTATAGAACTCTTAAAACACAGGAATAAATCTTTGTGATGTTGGATTAAGCAATTACTTCCGAGGTTTGATACAAAAAATACAAGTGATAAAAGAAAAAAAAAACCACATAAAATGTTTAAATTGATAAGAAATTAAATGCTCTTGCACTTCAAGACACTCCACCAAGAAAGTGAAAAGACAACTCACCGCTTGGGAGAAAAATATCCCCTAAGGAACATATATTCAGAATACATTTTTAAAAACTCCTAAGACTAATAATAAAAAGACAAATAACCCAATTTTTAAATAGATAATAGAGGTTTGAATAGACAAACAAAGAAAAGTCCTAATAGATGTGGTAATTGATGCTCATTCATGACCCTCAAAATAATAGTTTTGAAGAAGGATGGGAATACAAATCAATTTTAAAGGGATTCATACAACATGGGAGATACTATTGCTCTATTTATTTAGTAACACATATAAAATGCTTACAATTGTGCTATGAACAGTTTTCAGTATTTTGTGAATTTTATACCATTTAATCTAGCTTCATAAGCATCATTATCATCCCAACTTTTCAAATAAGGAAAAGGAGGTGCAGAGCAGGCAAGCACTTGTCCAAGGTCACACAGTCAATAGGTGTAGGAGCCAGGAATTACACCTTGTGGACTTCCCAGGGCCCTTATTTTTAGCCATATTCCATGCCAATTTCTGTAGGGTGTGGGAAAAGCATATAGATAAATCCTATTTATTATCTTACGTCTTACGGGAAAGTCTAATTAAAAGTAAAAAACTTGGGGAAAAGGAGAGTTACTATCATCAGAAAAAAATATTTTTTTTTTTTTTAGTTTCTGATCAGAGATAAAACTGTCTAAACAAAAAAATTCCCTACTGATAATTCTCTATGGAATTCATGACTTAGGTTCCAGCCCAAACTCTACAAAGTATATGACCTTTGACTGGACTTAACCTCTCTCAGATTAAGTTCTCTCTCCTACTAAGTTATGCTAATTTCCAACACTCAGGGTTATTGTCAGGCCTAAAAATTTTAATATGTATGAGAACGATTTGTAAACTTGCAAAGAATATACAAACGTAAAGAATTTTATTCTACAAGCTGAAAGAGTATATTCAAGAAAAAAACACAGACCTGTTGACATCCTTAATTAAAATAAATGCTAAGACTGACCATTTGGAAAAATGAGTATGATGATTAAAAAACATAAACTGAAAAGCAACAGGTATCAAGCAAAATTCTCTTTAAAAAATAGAACTCATTTTCTTTTTTTGTTCATCAGGTCACTACGTATACAACCTAAATGGATGCCAGAGCAAAAAACCATACAGGCCCTGGGATATTCTTTTTTTTTTTTTTTTTTAAGATTTTATTTATTTATTTATGAGAGAGAGAGACAGAGAGAGACAGAGACAGAGGGAGAAGCAGGCTCCATGCAAGGAGCCTGATGTGGGACTTGATCCTGGGTCTCCAGGATCACATCCTGAGCTAAAGGCAGACGCTCAACTGCTGAGCGACCCAGGCATTCCTAGCCCTAGGATATTCTAATTTCTTAATACATCCTAACAATCAATTTTAGCCATACATGTAGGAGATTGAGAGAACTGGCAATATCTTCATTTTTCTTTTAACTCTGCTGTAAAATTTTTCTCAAATATAGGCAGATATTAGGAGGTCAGAGATACTATTGTATCATATAGTATCTATATGTATTTTTTTAGTATCATATAGTAATTTTTAATAAGAATAAATTTATTTTTTATTGGTGTTCAATTTGCCAACATACAGAATAACACCCAAGGCTCATCCCGTCAAATGCCCCCCCAGTGCCCGTCACCCAGTCACCCCCACCCCCCGCCCTCCTCCCCTTCCACCACCCCTAGTTCGTTTCCCAGAGTTAGGAGTCTTTATGTTCTGTCTCCCTTTCTGATATTTCCCACACATTTCTTCTCCCTTCCCTTATATTCCCTTTCACTATTATTTATATTCCCCAAGTGAATGAGAACATATAATGTTTGTCCTTCTCCAATTGACTTACTTCACTCAGCATAATACCCTCCAGTTCCATCCATGTCGAAGCAAATGGTGGGTATTTGCCGTTTCTAATGGCTGAGGAATATTCCATTGTATGCATAGACCACATCTTCTTTATCCATCATCTTTCGATGGACACCGAGGCTCCTTCCACAGTTTGGCTATTGTGGACATTGCTGCTGTGAACATTGGGGTGCAGGTGTCCCGGCGTTTCATTGCATCTGTATCTTTGGGTAAATCCCCAGCAGTGCAATTGCTGGGTCGTAGGGCAGGTCTATTTTTAACTCTTTGAGGAACCTCCACACAGTTGTCCAGAGTGGCTGCACCAGTTCACATTCCCACCAACAGTGTAAGAGGGTTCCCCTTTCTCTACATCCTCTCCAACATTTGTGGTTTCCTGCCTTGTTAATTTTTCCCATTCTCACTGGTGTGAGGTGGTATCTCATTGTGGTTTTGAATCCTTTTTTTTTAAATTAATCTATTTATGATAGACACAGAGAGAGAGAGAGAGAGAGAGAGAGAGAGAAGCAGAGACACAGGCAGAGGGAGAAGCAGGCTCCATGCCGGGAGCCCGATGTGGGACTCGATTTCTGGTCTCCAGGTTCGCTCCCTGGGCCAAAGACAGGCGCCAAACTGCTAAGCCACCCAGGGATCTCCCTCATTGGGGTTTTGATTTGTATTTCCCTGATGGCAAGTGGTGCAGAGCATTTTCTCATGTGCATGTTGGCCATGTCCATGTCTTCCTCTGTGAGATTTCTCTTCATGTCTTTTGCCCATTTCATGATTGGATCGTTTGTTTCTTTGGTGTTGAGTTTAATAAGTTCTTTATAGATCTTGGATACTAGGTCCTTTAATATGTCATTTGCAAATATCTTCTCCCATTCTGTAGGTTGTCTTTTAGTTTTGTTGACTGTATCCTTTGCTGTGCCAAAGCTTCTTATCTTGATGAAGTCCCAATAGTTCTTTTTGCTTTTGTTTCTTTTGCCTTCGTGGATGTATCTTGCAAGAAGTTACTGTGGCCGAGTTCAAAAAGGGTGTTCCCTGTGTTCTCCTCTAGGATTTTGATGGAATCTTGTCTCACATCTAGATCTTTCATCCATTTTGAGTTTATCTTTGTGTATGGTGCAAGAGAGTGGTCTAGTTTCATTCTTCTGCATGTGGATGTCCAGTTTTCCCAGCCCCATTTATTGAAGAGACTGTCCTTTTTCCAGTGATTATTCTTTCCTGCTTTGTGGAATATTAGTTGACCATAAAGTTGAGGGTCCACTTCTGGGTTCTCTATTCTGTTCCATTGATCTATGTGTCTGTTTTTGTGCCAGTACCACACTGTCTTGATGACCACAGCTTTGTAGTACAACCTGAAATCTGGCATTGTGATGCCCCCAGATATGGTTTTCTTTTTTAAAATTCCCCTGGCTATTCGGGGTCTTTTCTGATTCCACACAAATCTTAAAATAATTTGTTCCAACTCTCTGAAGAAAGTCCATGGTATTTCGATAGGGATTGCATTAAACGTGTAAATTGCCCTGGGTAACATTGACATTTTCACAATACTAATTCTTCCAATCCATGTGCATGGAATATTTTTCCATCTCTTTGTGTCTTCCTCAATTAATAAGTGTATTGTTATCTAAGTATATCTTAACTTTGGTTATTAATTGATTGTTATAGTTGGCAGCTCCCACATTCGGGACATATATATTGAGGATTGTTAAGTCCTCTTGTTGGATAGATCCTTTGAGTATGATATAGTGTCCCCCTTCATCTCTCACAACAGTCTTAGGGGTAAATTTTAGTTTATCTGATATAAGGATGGCTACCCCTGCTTTCTTTTGAGGACCATTTGAATGGTAAATGGTTCTCCAACCTTTTATTTTCAGGCTGTAGGTGTCCTTCTGTCTAAAATGAGTCTCTTGTAGACAGCAAATAGATGGGTCCTGCTTTTTTATCCAGTCTGAAACCCTGCGCCTTTTGATGGGGTCATTAAGCCCGTTCACGTTCAGAGTTACTATTGACAGATATGAGTTTAGTGTCATCATGATATCTATTCAGTCCTTGTTTTTGTGGATTGTTCCACTGGACTTCTTCTTAAAGGGGAATTTTAAGAGTCCCCCCTTACAATTTCTTGCAGAGCTGGTTTGGAGGTCACATTTTCTTTCAGTTCCTGCCTGTCTTGGAAGCTCTTTATCTCTCTTTCCATTCTGAATGAGAGCCTTGATGGATAAAGTATTCTTGGTTGCATGTTCTTCTCATTTAGGACCCTGAATATATCCTGCCAGCCCTTTCCGGCCTGCCAGGTCTCTGTGGAGACGTCTGCTGTTACCCTAATACTCCTCCCCATAAAAGTCAGGGATTTCTTGTCTCTTGCTGCTTTAAGGATCTTCTCTTTATCTTTGGAATTTTCAAGCTTCACTATTAAATACTTTTTTTTTTTTTAATTTATGATAGTCACAGAGAAAGAGAGAGAGAGGCAGAGACACAGGCAGAGGGAGAAGCAGGCTCCATGCACCAGAAGCCTGACGTGGGATTCGGCCGGGGTCTCCAGGATGGTGCCCTGGGCCAAAGGCAGGCGCCAAACCACTGGACCACCCAGGGATCCCTGCAAGCTTCAGTATTAAATGTCGAGGTGTTGAACGGTTTTTATTGATTTTAGGGGGAGGGGGGATCTCTCTATTTACTGGATCTGAATGCCTGTTTCCCTTCCCAGATTAGGAAAGTTTTCAGCTATGATTTGTTCAAATTCACATTCTGGACCTCTGTCCCTTTCAGCGCCCTTGGGGATCCCCAATTAAACGTAGGGTTTTTTTCCTCAGGCTGTCGTTTATTTCCCTTAATATATTTTCATGGTCTTTTAATTGTCTGTCCCTTTTTTCCTCAGTTTCCCTCTGCCATCAACTTGTCTTCTATGTCACTCACTCGTTTTTCCACCTCGCTAGGAATTTCCTTGTCATTAGGACTTCTAGTTGAGATTGCATCTCATTCAATTGATTTTTAATTTCTGCCTGATTAGGTCTAAATTCTGCAGTCATGAAGTCTCTTGAGTCCTTTATGGTTTTTTCTAGAGCCACCAGTAGCCGTATAATAGTGCTTCTGAATTGGCTTTCTGACATTGAATTGTAATCCAGATTTTGTAACTCTGTGGGAGAGAGGGCTGTTTCTGATTCTTTCTTTTGAGGTGAGGTTTTCCTTCTAGTCATTTTGCTCAGTGCAGAGTGGCCAAAAACAAGTTGTATTGGGAAAAGGAGAAAAAGAGAGAAGAGAAAGAAGAAAAGAAAAAGAAAAAAAAGAAAAAATTAAAAAAGAGGAAAAAAAGAGAAGAAAAGAAAAAAAGAAAAAGAAAAAAGGGGGCAAGCAAACAAATCAAAAAACAAAAAATAAGGGGGGAGTATCCTCTGATTCTGTATACTGTAAATTTCTCGACTTCCCCTGGCACTTTCCAGTGCTGCTTGGTCAATAATTTGTTTTTCCCCTGTTCGTCTAGCTGGTCTTCTGGGGGCGGGGGGGCCTGCTGTGCTGATTCTCAGGTGTCAGCACTTGGGGGAGCTGCTCTGCCCCTGCCTGGTGCAGGGCTCAGTGGGGGTTGTTCACCCCGTGAGGCCCCAGGAGGAACAACCCCAGTGGCGGGGCCAGCTCTGGGACCCTGGAGTCAGCTCCCGCAGTCGCTCCAGGGCTCTCCGTCTGCAGGGCCTGGAGGCTCCGGGGCGGGGCCGCTGATCTGCTCAGCTCGGGGCAGGAGCGTCCTCGCTGTCCTGGGCCCTCCCGGCCTCTGCCTGTCCCGGGGGAGGCCGGATCCTGGGCTGTGTCCCGGCGCCCTGTGCTCCGGGGCCTGCGCTGTTGGATTCTCTCCCGCCCCGCAGCCCCCTCCGCGGAGCCGCCGCCCGAGCCCCTCCGAGCTGCTCCGGGTCCCGCTGTGCCCGCTGCAGCCCTTAGGGAGCTCGGGGCGCACTCTCCCGGGGCGCAGGTGCCTGTTAGTGTCCCCGGAGCCCGAGGGCATCCCCGCCCTCCTGGGTCCTGCTCCACCTCCCTGCGGGCCCCTTTCCGCCCTGGAAGGTTGGTGCAGCTCCTGCTCCTCCGGGACGGGGCTCTCCTGTCCTGGGGACACTCGCCCCGGCCTCAGCCCGGCTCCTCGCGGGCCCCTCCCCCTTGGAGGCCTTTTGTATCTTTATTTCTTTTTCCCCGTCTTTCTACCTTGATAGAGGCGCAAACTCTTCTCACTGTAGCGTTCCAGCTGTTCTCTCTTTAAATCTCAGGCCGAATTCATAGATTTTCAGGATGATTTGAAGGTTATCTAGGTAATTTGGTGGGGACAGGTGACTTGAGGACCCTGCTCTTCCGCCGTCTTGCCCCTCCTCTCCTCATATAGTATCATAATTAACATTAATGTGTTTTAGAAACAAGAAAATGTGAAGGTTATGTAAACACCCTTGATAATAACTTAACTCATCATTGGATTATAATAAATGCTTGTCACTCCTATCATTGATCCAGGGCAAAAAGGATTAAATACAAGGGTTTAACTTAAAATGGCTTGCACTTTTGAACACATACTATTTCTTACCTGTAAGATTATTATGGAATTTGGAATTAGGTGAAAATTGAATTTTGATCCAACATGTACACTAAAAAAGTGATAGATTTTCAAAATAATTATGAAGATGTCACAGAAGCAGATATCAAAAGGAGAGAAAAATAAAATGTAGAGCTCTGTTGACTTACTTCCAAAGCCTAGTTGACACTTTCTGTCTTCACCTTATGTGTACCTGACAAAACGTTGTGGTCTTTTCTCTCTGCAGAGAATTCCTCCACCACTTCCCCATTTCTCTGTTAAGAACCTCCTTTTATGGTCAAAGTTTACCATGTGTTTTATATGTTCCTTTTGTTTTTTCTTTAAAGATTTTATTTGCTTACTTGAGAGAACGAGAGCATGAGCAGGGAGAGAGGGAGAAGCAGGCTCCCTAGAGCTGAATGTGGTGCTCGATTCCAAGACCCTGGGATCACGACCTGAGCTTAGGATCATGACCTGACCGGAAGGTAGATGCTCAACCAACTGAGCCACCTTGGGATCCCCCCTAGATATTCCTTTTCTGTGTGAAAAAACGTCAAGGACTGGTGAGGCCTCACAGCTGAGTCCAATCTTGTACCAGTCTCCCACATCTACAGCAGAGTATGGAAGAGAGGGGACACATTATCAGGGCTGTAGAGACCTAAGTATATTAACAGTTTCAGCTTCTGGAATACCATGCACACTACATAACAAATATTGTGCTAAATAGTTACAATGAGGCTTCATTTAATCCTCACTATTATCTATTAGCCCTAGAAATCAGGGACTATTAAGCTCATCTTCCAAATGGGGAAATTGCAGCTCAGTAACAAGTAGGAAAACTAATATTCACACCCTGGTCAGTCTGATCCCTCCCTCTCAGCCTACCAACCAGCCAACCTGCAGCCAGTGTAAAGGTACCATTCATATCTGATTAGAATGATGTGAACAATCATGATTTCTTTACTAATTTTGTGACGGATTAGCCCTTAAGAACGTGTACTAGACTAGTGAAACTAGAAAGCCAAGGATGTCCTAGGATATTTTGTAGTTGGGGAAATAGGATGCCCTGAAGGCAGGCCACCTGCAGTTGGGTGTGGTATGGAATATTTGTGGTAAGAGCAATTAGTTCATGATTGGTATTAACACCCACTAGCTGTTAGAAAACAGTGTGCTGCTACTTGTTGATCTATAGGACTTAGGTTGGTTGATATTTGGGAAGATGAATATAACTAAATAATATTACTTTGAGCTTTTAGAATTAAATTCCACAAACATTTTCTTCATAGAATTGAGGCATTATAAAAGGTGACTCACCAAAAGTCATCCATCTGCCCTCAACACCAGCAATGAAAAAATAAAAGGGATAAAGTGTGGGTGAAATCATTCAAGTCAAAGAGAAGATGGTGTGTCCGATTTCCATGGAGTCAGCCACCAGGAGTCTGGCCTGAGGCCTCTGCCTTTCTGCAGGATGCTGACAGAAAATACAGCCATTCGTCCTTTGCTTTATACTTGTGCCATTAACCACTATTGGTTTATGCAATGCTTAAAGCAAGTTGAGCAGAGAATGGTGGGTTCCCTCTGTGATGGGGTGTTGTTGCTGCTGTTGTTATTGTTTATAGACAGATTGTAGATACTTGTTGAAGAGAATGTATTTGACTATTTTATCCAATTAAGGACCTTTTTTTTTTTTTTTTTAATTAAAAGCTCTGGGAAAGCCAATTTGTTAGACATTAAGTGGTTCACAAGATTTAAGTTTCTTACCAGTGCAACAAGCCATCTGGACACTTTGGATCTTACATTGCAGGAAGAACCAAAGCAAGGCTGAAGGATTATTAAAGATAGTCCAGGTCTTCAGACATGCATTGAACAGAAAGCCACCCATTAGGCCACATTGGTCTCCTTTTTACAGGAATGCTCTAATGCAATTGTGGATTTTGAAAAATTGCAGAACCAGTTAACAGAGATGACATCACAACTTCCAGGAAGATTCACAGATTTTTTTTTTAAGTGGTTCAATTGCTTTCACTGCCTCTGGACCATAGGATTCCAAATGTCTCTGAACTATCATTATTCACTCTGCCTGTGACTCCACATCATCATGTCTATCAAGAAGACAATGGGTCTCCAGGATAATAGTGATGAGTCCATTAATTCTAGATGTCTCCTAAAAGATCTGGCAATGTGGCCAAAGACTGGACAATTTTTAGTAGCAATTAGCTCCAGGAATGCATTCCCTCTTTAATAAATCTTTGGTGATGTAGATTTGGGGTCACATATTAAATATACTCTAACACCTTTCCTAATCCCTGCAATTTCAAGACCAGAAATTCTAATAATGTCGTTGAAGTTTCAAGGACTACTTTCAAGGTTGTATAGCTCACTTTTGTGCAAAAAGTTATTAAATACTTTAAGGCCTGCTTTTATAATTTGGGAATAATCCATATATTAAATAATTAACAGACTACTGTTAATCGTATCATTATGATCAATTAAACATTTATGTGTACTACATACAGTTGGATTTCTGAATTTCAGCCCATTATTAAAAAAATAAATAAAAGCTTGGTCATCTCTAGAATACAGAGAGCTTCATCTAATTCCATCTCACCCATAGTGATCCCATTGTGGTGGTAACATAACAGTGGTCATAAAGTCTTTAGAAAATTTGTTCTCAGATTTTCTGTCCCCTGTAAAACAGTTGAATTTAGGCTATCCAGTATGTATCCTTACTGTTGGATGTTACCAAAATGCTTGCAATCAAGAGTACAGCTGAAAATAAAACACATGTTAACCATTTGACCTTCAAAAAGGAACAGTTACTGAAACCTTTGCTTGTCAGCCAATGCTGTCACTAGCTATGCCCAGGGAGAGATACATCTGATTTCATGACAAGATCAAGAGTTTAAAAATGAACCATGTTACAGTAACTGTCATTATGATCATTATTATTTTCGTATTTAGGAGCAATTTTACATATATTATCTCATTTCATCCTTGCCATTAGTTCAAAGAGATAGACAAGATTATTCACATTTTGTAGAGGAAAGCATCAGTCTTGGAGAGAGGTAATGATTTATCAAGGCCACTTCGACAACAAGTTATAGAGCTGAGAGCAGCTCATTCTTATCACTATCATGGTGAGTTTTAGGAAGAATAGTAACTCCCTTAGAAAGAATGAAGTCAGTGTGCGCTCATTGCTTCATTCCACCTGGCCTTTTCTGGTTGCCAGGAAGGCTAGCTCAGAGTACACCAAGGAAGGATTTCTGGAACTCCGGTGGTATGAGAATTCTAAGTACAGAGCTATCTGACCACTATTCTCTGATCAGAGATTAGAGCCTTTGTTAATAGGAGTTCCAGCACTCAAAAACCTTAGAAGTGTTTTTGGAAATTTAAGGAAGAATTATAAAAATAGCAAAGTAGCTTTTAAAATACAGCCTGCAAATAGAAAAAGTAACTTTGCAAGCCTGTACATGGATATGACTGGAGTAATGTAGAATGAGAAGGTTTTCAGAGTGGATGCTCTGTGTTTTCTCCCATGAATGTGATTCTTATTCAAAGGTAAACATGGCTCCATTACCATGCCTCTGAGAGACCCTTTAAAGGCCATGTTTTTCACAGCATTAGACTCAGCCCTCAAGTATATGTCAATATACCACTGGACCTCTCAGGAAAAAAATGTATGTGAAATCTCTTGGTTTAGGAAGATAATGAATCTTGCAAATCTGCCTACTCATTGCGGAGACTGTCTTGAAACCTAAGAATCATCCCCTGGTTTCCAGTTCTTACTCATAAATGGGATTTTGAACAGCAACGTCTTGTTGGATATATTTTCCCCCTCTTTCATAAAAAGACCGGGTCACAAGCATTGCACCCAAACATTGAAAATTACCTGGAAGCCATTTAAAAGAATATTTTGTTGAGTTGATTGTTTGGATTGCTGTCAAAATGACTTTATGTTTTTAACTTGACTTCTCAAAGTCATGGTTTTCACTTACTTGGTAATTCTCATTGCATACATACACAACAGAAATACATTTGCAACCAAACTTCCCTCCTACTCACTAATTTTAAGATGTTCTTAGATAAACAGATTTCTTAATGCTTTACCATTTTAGTTAAATTCATCAGTTTTGGCCTCCAGCTAGTTGTTGTTTCATTACTTTGCTATATATTTCCTCCTTACCACCTAGAGTGTATCAAACTTTTTTTCATAATTGAGTATCCAAAGATTTTATCCAATTTACCTTCTTTTCTAATCTCTGTTGTCTTAGGGATATATTCTACTTTGTCATGCCAGCCACTTGCACCTCATCCGAATTAACTCTATTGTGTTCACGATGACATTGGTATTATTATAAAAAATAAGATATGCTGAGTCCCCCTGGTTTTCTTCAGAAATGAATGCTCTAGTTCAGATAAAATCTTTATTGATAAAGATAGTATGAATGACTAGTGACAATGTAGCATCTGTAGTCAAATCTTTCTAACTAGAATGTTATCCATAAAACATCACCTTCTTTTTTTTATAATAAATTTATTTTTTATTGGTGTTCAATTTGCCAACATACAGAATAACACCCAGTGCTCATCCCATCAAGTGCCCCCTCAGTGCCCGTCACCCATTCCCCCCCACCCCCCACCCTCCTCCCCTTCCACCACCCCTAGTTCGTTTCCCAGAGTTAGGAGTCTTTATGTTCTGTCTCCCTTTCTGATATTTCCCACACATTTCTTCTCCCTTCCCTTATATTCCCTTTCACTATTATTTATATTCCCCAAATGAATGAGAACATACAATGTTTGTCCTTCTCCGATTGACTTACTTCACTCAGCATAATACCCTCCAGTTCCATCCACGTTGAAGCAAATGGTGGGTATTTGTCATTTCTAATGGCTGAGTAATATTCCATTGTATCCATAAACCACATCTTCTTTATCCATTCATCTTTCGATGAACACCAAAGCTCCTTCCACAGTTTGGCTATTGTGGATATTGCTGCTATAAACATCGGGGTGCAGGTGTCTCAGCGAAACATCACCTTCTTAATGTTGTGCCTGCTGTTCTGATTATTGTATATTTAAAAATTGATAAAACATCACAATTAAGAAAACAAAACTTTAAATTAAAAAAAATCACTTCAAGAATACAAATGTTCTGTGAAGATCATGTATAAACAAGTATGAAATATACCTCTTCTCCTCATAGATCTGGAAGGATGAGAAGTAAGGACCTGCATTTCTAAGCAGCCAGGGAGGTACTTATCCAAGTACAAATGTGGAGTAAATACAACACCATGAAGAAAAAAGTAAAAGAAATGATCACAGTTTGCTGAAATGTCTCCCCTGAAGGATGATTCAATGGAACAGAACCGAAGTAGACATTTCTGACCAGAGTGCTATGAGGCTGGTGAAATCTCATCATGTTTTCTGTCCATTCTGTTTCATGAAATTCTAAGGCTTCATACATTTTACATGACAAACAGACCATGAAACAACCTGCAGCCATTTAGGAGCTTTTCTGCACCCTCAGGGAGGAACCCATCCTACTCGCATTCACTCTCTCGTATCTGAGTGGGCATGGGAGTGGGGCGTAACTGAGAAAGCATTTCTCAGTAACAGCTGGATGAGAGAAGCCCCCATGGAAGGCCCCTTCCTGTCAGTGCTGTCACTCACCTCAGAAGAAGAAAACATTTTCTGGCCACACAGGAACAGACTAGATATATATGGTTCTGTCATGGACACTCAGTCTCCTGTTTCACCAAGGACTGGTGGTCAGCAGTGGCAGGCACAGACTGACAGGGATCTCGGGATGAGTCCTGCCAAAGGCCGTTACTTTAGGCTTTTAGCCATGGGAATATTTAGCCCCATTCTTCTTTCTTGATAAAATATTAGGCTCAGTTAAAAGCTATCCATAATTTAAGGATAAAGAAATCCCAGTTGGAGAATGGTCTATCTGGTCTTATTAACTATAATTGCTAGTCACCTTGTACTCAATCCTTCATCACATACTTATGGGATCCTACTGTGTGCCAGGCAGTAGTCTAGGTCCTAAGGATTATGTGGCAAGTAGGACAAAGGACACTGCTTTTCTGGAGTCCATGTTATAGTGGGAAAGAGAGCCAAGAAACAAACCAGTAAATGTACTATCTACAGAGAATATGTGGGGTAATGCGCTTAGGAAGTGCCCTCAGGGAAGGGATGAGAGAAAGGGATCACTGGAAGTGGCCAGTGGAGCCGTTTGTGTGCAGGTGACATACAGCTGGCATCTGGTGAGTAAGAAATTGCTTCATGGGAAGACCACAGGTGCAATTCCAAGTGGATGACTCAAAGATCCTGAAGCAGGGCCAAATAAATACCATGGTGTTGACCATCTGCTCCATAAAATAGCCCATCAAATAGGCTACCAAGTGAAAACACACATACATACAATCCTGATAAGTTTTAATTTTAAAATCCACAGAAGACACAAAATACCTGAATCTGAAGTACACCAAAACCTTCTTACAAATGGCCCCTTTCTTCAGTTGGATTTCCATAATTTATTTATTTTTTTAAAAATTTTATTTATTTATTTATTTATGATAGTCACAGAGAGAGAGAGAGAAAGAGAGAGAGAGGCAGAGACACAGGCAGAGGGAGAAGCAGGCTCCATGCACTGGGAGCCTGATGTGGGATTCGATCCCGGGTCTCCAGGATCGCGCCCTGGGCCAAAGGCAGGTGCCAAACCGCTGCGCCACCCAGGGATCCCTGGATTTCCATAATTTAATATACAAAGAACATCTCTTGGTGGCTTCCAAAGAACTTGCTGGTTGCTCCAAGAAGAACACCTTGATTTGGCCTAATTGATGACAAGGAAGAGGTTATGGCCTCTTCCTCTTGGGCCATCAACAACCTGTATTCTCTTACATTCTTGAGCTTCTGCAGAGTCTTCAACTGACTTAACCCATACAATCCACTCTGCTTGGCAGATGGATAAATGTTGTTGAATGTTTGTTGGCATCAAGGACTTTCAGACATCATGATTCATTATCCTTCTAATTTAGGAGGGCTTGCAAAGCTGAAAAAATTTTGAAGGAGAAAAAGATCACACCAAAAACTGAAATGGACTCCAAGTTAACTTTTTTCAAATAACAAATGTAATTAATTTTTTTTCAGTATTTCATTTGTAAGATTTTTAATTTTTTATTACAGCAGATTGTTCAAAGCTCAATTCTTTAAAAGCACACATAACTGCAGTGCCAATAATGCTGTAACTAACTGTGATATACTGAACAAAAGAGGGTGTCATCTGTAAGACCTTAAAATTTAATGGTGATAATGTTTGCAAACATTAATCTATATCAAGGTAAAATATTCCACATAAAATTATCCTTACATTCAATATTTTCAGTTGCTTTTGGAAAGGATACATTTTGAGAAGTAGCAGAGACTAAGCATTAAAGAGAGATAAAAGGTTAAAAAAATCTTCTATTTTTACTCAAAGGCAGAGTAAAGGAAATAGATGTGACACAGATAAAGAAAGATGCTCTGAAGAAACTGCAATATAGAGATTTCCTCCCTTTTCACATATGAGTGTATTTTAATCTTCCAAGGTCAGGCACATAAACTTCCAAAGCTCTATTGCCTTAATACCTGGAGCATGGTCAGTACTTGGTAAATATTTACAAAATCAGTGCAAGGGAGGGAGTGAGAAAGACATTCCATAAATAGTGGATGCATTTGAAATTGTATATTGAGGTGATTGGGATCCAGTCTCCCAGTGGGTTCCAAATAAAATGAGAAGACACAGATATTAGATATGAGTCTTACACTTGGTAAAACGGAATGAACAATACACCTTAGCCATGGTGCCAACATGAGATATGAACCTGGGACTCATCCATGGGGCCTCTGGGCCACAGTGCAGACCCTTCCAAACTAGCTGTCAAGATAATCGATTGCTGTATGTCTCTCACTGCGAACACAAGAGAGCAGGGACTGACAGAAGTAAGGCAAGAGCTGTTTCTATATGGCAGACTCCAGCCAGGTCCCTATTTTCCACCCTACAGGGAAGGAAGCAAAAAAAATTGAGCCCATGTGTGGGCCAGAAAGTGAGAAAAATTGCCCACTGGGAAAGCCAGACCTCCTAACAGGAAACAGAGAATGTCATTCTGTCAACATACTACCCACAAATCGGGTGAATAATCCTTACTCACAAGGGAAAGATTATGTAAAGAATGGAAAATGCAGAAGTGGCCTCATGGACCGAATGGGACTAGGGATACTGGGTCTTCATATTACCACCACATTCCCAATTTCCTTAAACCCAATTTTTAAAGAAAAGGTAGAAGCGGAGGAAGAAAAGAGTATTCCTAATTTTAAGCTCACGGGGACATATCCTAGATATATAGAGAGAAATACATCCTGTTCTTGGTCAACTTTGGGAAAATAAGGAAAGGTATTTTATATGACTCTTAACCTAATGAGAAAATTTCAAATAGACACAACACCAAAGAAGAGATATAGGATATAGATGAAATATTAACATCTGAAAACATCCTTATTATCATTCATTTCTAAGAAAATGCAAATTAAAACTTATTGAGATACCACTAAACACAGCAGAATGATTACAATTTAAAAATTGACAGTACCAAGTAGTAGCAAGAAGATGGGGTAAATTGAACTCTCATACTCAAGCAATGGGAATACAAAATGGTATAGCCACACTTGAAAACAGTTTAGTAATTTCCTGAGCTTCATCTAACCTGCTTTGACTGAGGTTTCTTGAAAGGTGTAACCATTAACCCTGCTATATTCATCCAGAAATAAAACAGTGAAAATGATCCATTAATGATATTGATTCTGGCCCATCTGTGAACATTATTCCATCAGGGAGGAATCTCTGTGAATACTCTGTTTTTCGTAAGAAACAAATGTTTTCTGTAAATCACCCATAGGATAGACCGCCAACCTAATCGTATCTCTCTTTAAATATTCCAAATTATACAAAGTTTCTGAGTTTTTGTGAATAAATTATTTAGAATGGCATTAAATGCATTGAATGCCAAGAATGAAATGGGAAAATATCTTCTCCATCTCATGTTCCCAGATTCATTTCTTTTCAAAGGCTGCCCTTTTACACAAAGCATATTTCTATACTTTGCACTACAAGTGGATTCTAATGACAAGAATCTACATTGTGTGACAGTCAGGTACAGATTCATCAAAGCACATAGACTAACCATATGCTGCTGACCATGCATATTTACAGAAGTACCAGGGAATTTTGAAAGCATATGAAAAAAAATCCGCAGAGAAAATGTTAAATAAGGAATTAATCTGTGAGTTAATGAACAAAATCTATAGTAAGAAGAGAATAATTAAAATTAAGGAATATAAGGTAGGAATACAACTTATTTTTTTAAAAATCTACCTCAAAATCTATCAATTCTATGTCATATTACTACTCATAAAATACAGATTATTTTCCCTGAACTTATCAGAAGTCTCCTGGTTTTATCTCACAACTGAGATGTAAATTGGTAATGTTTGTTTGCTTGCTTGTTTTTGCAAACTCACGTCCACCTTACTCAGGACAATCTGTCTCTCTTCTCTTGACCAACAAGTTATAGTGTCTCATCTGCTGAGGATGAGCTACACTTTTCAGGAAACTCAAAAAATTCCATTTTGTCTCTGACATGGTTTGGTTGGTGTGAACAATTTTGTCTCTGACACTCAAGATTTATTTTTTAAAGAGTCAGATTCATTCATTCATTCATTTTTATTTTAGCACTGACTTTCACAGAATGGAAGCTTTTAATCTTAACCAATTCCAACTTATCAATTCATTCTTTCACAGATCAATGCCTTTTGTGTTGCATCTAAAAGATTACGATCAAACTCAAGGCCATCTATATTTTCTCCTTTTTTTATCTTCTAAGAATTTTATAGCCTCAGGGTCCTGGGATCAAGTCCTGCATCAGGCTAACTGCTCACAGGGAGTTTGCTTCTCTCCCTCTTCCTCTGGCCCTTCCCCTAACCGTGAGCACACACATGCACACACACTCTCTCTCTCTAAAACAAATAAATAAAGATTTAAAAATTATAAAAAGAGTAGCTTTTAAAAGAATTCATCAAGACCAATCAGATTCCTTAAGATTAATAAAATTAAAACAACAGAAGTAGGAATATTGATTTAAACCATCAGCATCTTAAAAACACTAAAATTATTCCAATTACAAAACCTGAATTAAATAGGTTAAAATTTAATTTAAAAAGACTAAAATATTAAGGAAACTTAAAATCCAAGAGAAGAAACACAACTTTAACAAGTGCAAAGATTTTAGAGAGCATGCTATAAAGATGATTTCCCAAAATCTATTCTTTCTTCTGTGGCAACATTTAATATGGTTACATTGAGAGTTTCAGGTATTTTTATATAGTTTTTCAGAACTGTCAGTTATGTTTTGTACCACCTGTGCTAACATGCACTGGTGATAAAGATCACTATTGCTTAAAAAGATGACATTTAGCACTTTTTGCTAAAGATCACATCATGGTAGAATACAAGTTGAAATGACTTACTTTCTTTAAACATTTGATTGAGTTTTTTTTTAACTCTATGTGATATTTCTTTACATCAGCTTTATAGAAAAATGTCCATATTTCTGCAATCACCCTGATTTATATACTATGATTCATCCAGAGATTTACAGGGAAAACCAAAGGCCAATATTTTAAATGCTAAAGATATGCCCAGGGACACTGTATGGTTCACTTAAAGGGATATTAAGAAAGAAAGTCAGATTTTGAAAGACAGGTGTGATTCAAAAATATGCAGATTAAAGATGAAAGAAGGAATTTCACATACTGACTGAAGGATCCTGCTTAGCACCAGAAAGAAAGGACACCATGCTTTCAAGAAGGGCTGAGCTCACATTGGCCTCAGGATAAAATTGTAGAAAATTAGTTCAGGATCACTGAAGAGGCAGATGGGGCAAGATGGCCTGGAATAAAAGATGAAGCCAGTGGGTCCATATCCCATGGGCAATCACATACCTCCAGGGAGCAGAGTCCTCTAGAGCTCAGGCACTGGGAGCAAATGGCTTGGCCTTGAATCTCAGGTCTATGCCAGCCCACGGGGGCATCAACTGGACAAGTTCCTTAATCTGTGCCTTGCTGTCCTCATCTTTACTATAGGCAGCAGTGTATGTCTCTTGGATCACGTGAGAAATAAGATACTTCAGGCAAATCTTTTAGAACAGGGCCTGGCATACGATAACATAAATGCCAGCAAGTGACTGAGTTGGCTTCAGTCTGTAAAGGACAAGTGACCATCTTCACACTGGTATTTGAGTCTGTGAGGAGGAAAAGGCCCTTGCAGCACACATGAGAGCCCAGGTTGACAGAACAGATATCACATATCACACTGTGATGGAGATGCCTGAACGCTTCTAGAGAGGGTTCCTCAGCCCAATACCCTTTGTGATCACAGGTGCAGGCCGATGTCAGGCCCATCACATCAGAGCCTCTGCATGTGCCTTGGTTGTCACCTCCCATCAGAGTACGTACTTCATACTATCAGGGTGTGTGAATCAATCCCCCGTTACACTCTGAGCGACTGGGGGCAGTACCAGGCCTCTTTCATGTTCCCAGACCTAGCTTGGGAGCAGCCTCCTACAACAAACTTTGTGAGGCTTGTTGCATGAAGAATGGTTGGATGAATCCATGCAGCCCCGCCAAAGGAGTGCTGGCTGGCTGGCTGGCCCCTAGTGTCTGAGGTTCAAGAGGCTGAGAGGTCACCATGGGCATCCTGCAAAGACATTTGGCATTTCTTAAATCCATGGCCCATGACAGCCAGGGAGACCACTGCAGAGCTGACACTCACAGGCAGTGAGTTTCTTTACTAATGGCAATCTGTTGGAAGGTCCAGAGGCCCTGGGGGTGCATAGTACTGGGTCAAATCTCCAAGGAAAAGAGAGTCCCCACCCAGCTGGGTTTCATTTCGCTCTGTCTGTGTGAAGCCTTGTCAGGAGTATTTGGAAGGGAATTCTAATTACCATTCAGTCAAGAACAACTCTGGAAGAAGCAGGTGACTAATTGTCTGACACAATATGGAACTTTTTCTGTCTTTTTGTACTGCCAGGCTTGAAAGAATTTAGAGTGAGCTATTTTAGGCACTATGGTTAAATCGATAGAGCCACTCCTTTCGTTAAATTAACTGTGAGATGTTACACATATGCCTAGGATGATGCTGTGCTGCTCTTTCTTGAGCTTTGTAACATTGGGAAGACTGGTTCTTCACATTTGTTCTGGGTTCAGGAAATCTGGCAAGGTGTTCAAGGCCAAACGTAACAGCGGCCCAATTCGGCCTGCGTTATCCTGTCCCTACCTCCACGTATAGTGAAAAAGATATGACAGGGGCCAATCAGAAAATCCCCTGGGCCACAGAGTCTCTAAGCCTCCGAAAACACAGATGTAAATGTGCACACGCTGTCAAACGCAACATTTAAAAAAAGGATAAATGATGTGACAGCCTCAGTCTCAGCAACATGTAGCAGTGGAATTCCTATTTCAGTGGTTGCCAAACGCCAGCCCGGTCCTTAGTACCTGCCAGACGGTATTAAGAATCACTCCAGGCGCTTCTTGTACACAAACAAGCAAAGCAACAAAAAAGCCCTGGAATCCCCTTGCAGATAGTCTGGTGCATGCAGTCTGTGGTGAACCCCGGGGGGGTCTGCATTTTAAACAACCTTCCCAGCTTATTCTGATGTACAATGACGTCTGGGAATAATATCTTGACAGAATCACACATGGAAGAAAACTCTTACTCGGACTATCTTGCAGACTCTTTTTAGAAATGTATTCAGAGGCAGAAGATGGGATTCAAAAGGAATTTAAAAATCTCCTTATGTGCAGGCCCTGACCACCTGCACTTAGATACCACAGAGGGAAACTAAAAGAAAATTTTCGGGTACTAAAACAGAAAATACCATATGATTAAAAACTAGAACTTCCCTTTTTCAACAGGTGACTTTGGGTAAAGAGTTTTCTTTCTTAGCATTTTCTTTCTTTTGCATTGGAAATGGAAATGAAAGTTTGGGACAGAACAGCAACTAGAAAGCATCTTATATATAAATAAAACCTAAATCACAAACTCAACCACTAACTGAGAGACTAGTTACACAATCAGATAATAGGCCGAGTATATATGACAGTGGAACTCAGACTCAGAACCCCCCAGCAGCCAGCCCTGAAGCCAACTACAACCTACACAGCAATGGCCATAAATGGCCAGGAATTGATCAGTGACTGCCAGCTTCCTTAATTTCTGTCCCTTTTTGCAAATTAGGATCAACCAGGAAATATACAGCAATATACACCCCTAACCAATCACACAGAATGCTAGCTTCTAGTCAGCCCTTTGCAGCTTCCCCAGGTCAACAGCTCCCCATCTGGGCAAACCTGAAGCTTTCCTTTTTCTACTATAAAGCTCCCCATCTCCACTGTCTCTACCAAAAAAAAAAAAAAAAAAAAGCAAGGCAGCTGGCTGTCTTACTATAGCAAGCTCTGAATTAACAGACTTTGCTTTGCTTTTCTCCTTTGGATGGTCTTTGTCTACGTCTACATCATCATCAAAGTAATATAAAATAACAAGCCATAAACCACTACCTCTACTGTCTAAGGGCTTTGATTCTAAAGCATTGTCTTTGCCAGCACACTCCTTAAGAGCTGAAGGTAAAGGAAGGAGCCCTTGGGATGGGAAGAGGAGTCAGCAATTGTGAGCCTGTGAGTGAGGAGCTGACCTGCAGAAAAAACCTTAAGGCTGAAGAAAAAGAAAAGGAGGATAAAGGTTGGGTGCATTTTTTCGAATACTTCAATTACAGAGAAAGAGGAACCCATGTTAGATACTTAATTGGTTGTGGAAATGTATTTGAAGGGACCAGCCTTGGGGTTGTGGGAAGGACCCAGGCAGCTGGCTCTGCTCAAGCAGACACTCAACCATAAATGCTCTGCTCCTAGGGGGCCTTTTCCTGGCTTGGGCTGAAATGCCAACAATTTCCCGTCTCTTTGCCAATCCCAATCGAAGACTCAAAGTCGAGCATGTGCTTTGCCTGGGTCACAAATCTGAGCCCAACTGAGGGAAACACAGGGGCATGAGGAGTATAATCCATGGGTGTTAGGAAGAGCTAATTACTCCCAAGTAAAACAGGTGTTCTTAGAAAGGGAAAATGGGTGCTGGTCAGACAAAACACACTAACTATTAACAAAGAGCTCTAAGAATTTAACACACCATCCTTAGTCATATCACAAAACTCTAGTAAAAGAGGAGAGACATTTTTAAATTAGGCAAACTGCTGAGATTATATTTATAATCTGTAAAATATTCAAATAATTATGTCATGCTTAAAGCTGACTTCTCTCAACAATCACCAATTTTATTGCTAAAATTAAGGAAGCCAGGAATCATCAATTCTGACAGGGAGATTAGCAGTAAAATAAATTAGAGAGTTATAAAAATTGTGACAACGGGGAGAGTGGTAGTAAAATAACACGAAGTTTTGTGAAAATTAATAAAAGGAAACCTCATTTAAAATGGAGCTAGGAGGCCAGCAGGGGTCTAACACCCTCCCACTCCTGGTCCACCCCCCGACCCAACAGGAAGAGAGGTATTTTTGACCTCAGGCTAGCCTCCAAAAGGAAGAAGGATTTCCTCCTCCCCAGGCAACAGCTCAGCCAATGAGAGACTGTCACAACTCAACCACTGAAAAACCGTTATAATATTTCAAGCTCCCGGGTTATTCCAATGGACTTTTGTTTAAAAGAGTCCTCCTCACTGCCCTCACCCCTTTTCCTCTGTGAGTGTTCTTAGTTCTGTTGACTTGCCTATGGTTTAGCTGTAGCTTGCTTGTTCCAAATTGGAATTCCCTGCTCTTTCCAAAGAAACCCATTTTTTTTTTTTTTACCATTTTTCCTGGTAAAATAACTGGCAGTTTTTATTTTTAAGGTTAACGGACACTTTATGAGCTTACCCTGAGTCTTCTTTTCTCAATACACTATTCAGAGCAATGTTACTAATATGTGTGTCATTTCAAGGAGCTGGATCCCATTTTCATGGATTCTATGTTAGCCACATACCTCAAGAAAGATATGGCAAGAGTTTCATCAATCAATTTTAAAATTTCCGAATATTCTGAGGAAATCCTTGCATGTTCTCAGTGCACTCTGACCCGCAACTTCTGGGATTGTCACTTCAAGATACATCCTTAGCCTCCTGAGTCTTTCTGAGGAACCTTGTCCCTTTCTATTAACTGTGACACTTGGCTAAGCAAAATACTTCTCAAATCTCTTTTCTAAGAAGATCTTATTGGGCTAACACAGAATCACAACAACTGTTGGGGAAAAAGAAATCAAGATATCTTTCCTAAAGTAATTCAATTTTCTTAGCCTTCCTATTAATCTCCTTTATTCCTAAGTATGTTTAATTTGTAATAAGGAAACAGTGATTTTTGTTGTGCCTGTATTGACCAGTCACTGTGCTCAAGGACACAAAGATGAAGAAGATGAGAATTCCTGCTCTCAAGGAATTCATTGTCAAGTGGGAGGAATAGACTAATATGTCAGAAACTGTGTGAGCTATTAACTCCTGACTTCTTTCATTTGTTCCCTCATCATCCAACTCCTTTCAAGCAGCAGGTCAGAGTAGGTAAATCTCTGCCCCCAGAAGTTCAGTAGTCAGGGGGAAGATTGGAGTTCCCCAAGAATCTAGCCTTTATTTATGTGGTTAGTCTAAATACTTCCTATTCATTTTTAATCATTCATTTATTCATTCTTAACTTTTTAAATAGGCTATAAAAATTCAGGGATTCAAAACAATCAAAAAGACATTCCTACCTTCATCTTCCATTCTCTCCATCCCTACCTCTGTCTTGCCATTGGCAACCATTAAAAAGCTTTTAACTAATTTCTTGTCTGCTCAGAATAGGCAAATTCACAGAAATAGAAAATAGGTTAGAGGTTACCAGGAGTTTGGGGGAAGGGAGGAAGAGGGAGACACTAATTTACCCTGTGAAATTGAATAAAGGAAACTTCATTTAAAATGGAGCTAGGAGGCCAGAAGGGGAAGCTCTCATATCCTACCCCTTGTCCATTGCAGGCTCTGGCAGAAAGAAACATAGGTTGAATTACCAGCGGGAAGAAGCCTACTTTACTACTTCAGAAGGAGGAAGGGAGAATTTTTCCTGACCCAGTGACAAGCTCAGCCAATAAGAAAATACCACAACTCAGCCAATGAGAAATCTTCACTACCCTGAACTCTCACTCTCCTCCAATGGATTTCACTTAAAGCAGCCCTCTCCCAACTTCCTCTTTTTCTCTATAAAGTGACCTTCCTCTCCTCTGATTTTCCCAATGTGCTTATGGTTTGCTATAGCTTGCTTGTATGTCCTGAATTGCAATTTCTCTGCTATTCCTGAATAAACCCATTTTGCCAGTAAAATAAATGGCTATTTTACTTTTAAGGTCAACAACGGGTAGAGAGTTTTTATTTGCAGTGGTAAAAAAAAGCTCTAGAAATGCATAATGGTGATGGTTGTACAACAATGCAAAGATACTTAATGCCACTGAAATATACATATAAAAATGGCTAACGTGGTAAATTCTATGTTATGCATATTTTATCACAAAACACATATGGACAGGGTTAAGAATGATTATAAAAATCAGCATTCACGCAATCATCATAAAAAGGTCCACAAGAAATAGTGAAAGAGGTCCTAAGGGAAAGAGGGAAACTGAGTGGGGAAAAATTAGAGAAGAAGACACACCATGAGAGACTCCTAACTCTGGGAAACAAACAAAGGGTTGCAGAAGGAGAGGTGGGTGAGGGGATGGAGTAACTGGATGATGGGCACTAAGGAGGGTGCATGATGGGATGAGCACTGGGTGTTATACTATATGTTGGCAAATTGAATTTAAATAAAATAAAAATGTTTTTAAAAGGTCCATAAAAGAACACTGCCAGTTGTCTGGAAGCCCCTCCTGGACTGAGCCTCTGCCATTTTTTCCTTACTTTTTTGTAATCTTTTCCAGACTTTTATTAAAGCAAGTATATATATTAATGAATTAAACATTACATTTGAAGTGTTTGCTGGTTTTTGAAATTTATATAAATAGAATTACTGTTATATATTTGTTGTTTCTTTTGCTCATTGTGTTTATGAAATTCATCCGTGTTATTGATGTATCTGTAGTTCATTCAGTTTTACTGTTGTTTTATGGCCCCACGCATGCTCAGAATTTATGATCTATGTATATATAAAGAGATTGTGCATTGGTATTTGTTCGGTGCAGTGTTTTGCATTTGTTTATTAGGTCTTTTGCTAATCATGTCACTTAAATGCTTTGTATCTTTTTTCCCCCACTTATTCTCTCAATTACCAAGAGAGGTATGTGCTAAAATCTCCCAATGCTATTATATATATATATATATATATTTTTTTTTACTTATGCTTATGTTTAGTTTTGTTTCATATAATTTGAGTGTATATTATTAGGGACATACTAATTTAATATTATAATACCTTCCTGGTGTATTAAAACATTTTTAATCTCACATATACTTGTTTGGAAGTTTTATCCATTTTTTTTCTTTCAGTGGCTACTCAAGAAGTTCAAACACACATATTTAATCTAATATCTTTATCCTCCTCTGGATAATACAAGGGCTTTAGAATACAGTGCTTCACTTCTCCCTTCCCACATATAGACTTACATATTACATACATATTGTCTCCAATTTAAATTCTACCTCCTTTTATTTTGAACTCAATATCATTACATGCATGCAGACAATGTTATTTTAGATTTGCTTACACGTTGGCCACTTCCTATGACCATCATTCTTCGTAACATGTCAGTCCTTCCATGTAGGGTCAGGTTTCTTTTGCCTCAAGTACCTGCTTCAGAAGTCCTTTAGTGAGAGACTAGTGGCCAAGTCTTAGAATTTTTGTGTGTGTTTTGTGTTTGAAATATCTTCACTTTAGTATCATTCAGGAAATATATTTTTCCTGGCTGAAGAATTCTAGATTGCCATTATCATTTTTCATAATTCTTTTTTTTAATTCTTTTTTTTTTAATTTTTATTTATTTATGATAGTCAAAGAGAGAGAGAGAGAGGCAGAGACACAGGCAGAGGGAGAAGCAGGCTCCATGCACCGGGAGCCCGATGTGGGATTCGATCCCAGGTCTCCAGGATCGCGCCCTGGGCCAAAGGCAGGCGCCAAACCGCTGCGCCACCCAGGGATCCCATTTTTCATAATTCTGAAGATATCCCTCCATATCATCTGTAAGTTTACCTTCTATTTCCTTGAAGCTAAGCTTTTCTCTCAGGCTGCTTGTTGAATGTTCCAAAGTTTTTGGTTGTAGGAAGTTTTTACTGTTTTTTCTTAGGTGTGGATTTCTTTTAATGTATTCTTTTTAAGATTTATTAGTCTTCTGGAAAGTGAGGTATCTATGAAATGGTATCTTTCAATTTTTCTGGAAACTGCTCAACCATTCTCTCTCCAAGTATTGCCTCCACCACATTCTTTGTGCTCTCTTTAGAAATTTGATAAGACATATTAGAATTTATGTTATTCTCAAAGTCTGCTAACCTCTCATTCATATATATTATCTCTTTGTTCTTCTCTGCTACATTCCAGAAAATTCCTTCTGGCCTATACTCCAGTTAACAAATTTTCTTTTCACCTTGAGCATACTTTGCTGTTAAACCCAGATACTGAGATTTAAATTTTAGGCGCTCTATTTTTTAATTACTACAAGTTTTATTTCGTTGGTTTTCTTCAATGTTAGGTTAATTTTATATTTTCCGTTTAGGCAGATATTTTCAAGCCTGTTGCTTACTTTTAAATATAGTACTATAGATGTTTTTATAATCTACTTCGACAATTCCAGTGTCTGAAGGCCTTGTAGCTCTATGTCTGCCATCTGTTATTACTCCTCAGGGCTTCTTTATTTTTATTTAAGGCTTAGCTTTGATTTTACAGTGCACCATCCATTTTCTTTGGCAAATTATTTGTGGAGATGTTTTGAAGCTTAGTGGATGTGACATTCCCTATACAGCCTCTGCTTGATCTCAGCCCTCCTCTTTATCTGCCAGCCTTCATATATGTGCCTGTTCCAGCAGTTATAAATTTAAAAATATAGCTTTTTTACTTCCTAGGAGGGTGTGCAATGTTAGTGGATTTTTGTTGGCACTTCCTAAAATTTGCCATTGCTTGGCCCTTTAATTTCCTGTTTTATCTGCTTTGGGCAGATTTTTACTCTCGTGCTTTCACTGAAATCGGAGATTGTATGTTTCATTCTCTTTGTTAATTTGAGTAAGAACAGACGGGAAACCTTCTTTTCTCTGCTATCACCATGTTCATATTGGTAACAAAGTCCTGTCTTCTATAAAAGCCAAAATGTGTAAATGAGCTTACACTGGTTGTGCTACAGAAGGAGAAAGGGAAAGAGTTTTTGAGAAGTGACACAGTAAAGAGAAGAGATTTTCCTTTACCAGAAAGAAAGATTTGTGGTCCCTGAGTCATGGGATCCCGGGAGGATTTGTCATCGTGGGATAAGGAGAGACCCTGAGAGGATCTTCCCAAGGGAGAGCCACACAGCAGCCTAGGAAGGTGGGACCTGAAGCACTCAGGTCTCCAACCTTGCCACAAACTCTAGCACTTCATAAGTATCCCAGAAACAGAGAGAGAACATTCCTCAGCAGGGAGAATGGTAGACTGGTGGGAGAAGCATTTTTTTCTTTTTCCAAACACAGCATTAGCCTGTAGGATTCTGTTGCCCCTTGGGAAGGAGAACACGCCACAGTTATGTTTAAGAAAGGATTTTCTACCAGGCTGTGTGATGGAGACTTCGAGTCAGACATTAAGTTGATGTATAGAAAATAAGAAGTATCACCATTTGTCACACTTCTGAGTTTGTAAACTAGGACATATGCCCACTATAGAAATGGTAATTACAATTAGAGAGGAAGGACAAAGTAATATGGACACAGAAGATGGGATGCCTTAATGTTGGCTGGTGATGAGAACTTCAAGCGTGGTCTTAGAAGTTGGGTAGGAGTTTTCCAGACAAGGAGGGAAGTACCTTTCAAGCAAACTAAATGACATGGGTTAAGGTCCAGAGAATGGTGTATTTGCAAGGTTTCAATCCACTGATAAGGCTGAGCTGCTACATATTAATGTTTACTTTATACTAATCATTTTTGCATATTTATAAACTTAGTAATCAATTTAATTGGTACCCTACAGTCTCTGTCACAGAGGCACAGAAAGAGCCCAGGAAAGCTGATTTACAGTCCTAGGACTTCAGACTCATTGTGGTAGAGAATCAAGATTAATTTCTGAACTTGAGGGCCTTTGCTTAGTATACTTTATTCCACTGCCTTGAGGGAATTAAAATGAATCTTTTAAAAACATCAGCATGAAGGAGGACCTACTTTGCTGTGTTTCTCTGCTTCTAAAAGTAATTTAAAATGTAACTATTCAAAAGTGTTATCAGTCCTGATAACTGTAGGATAAACCTAACTCTGGCAGGCTTTCTGAAAGCATCTCTCCCTATTAAAGAACAATTAACTTAGCTCTCCAAGATACTATATTACCTAAAGTCACAAAGAAGTTGCATTATTTTTTGGTATAACAAATGCATCACTTAAATATTCACCTGAGTCTGCTTGACAAGTTTATATGAAAACACATTAGAACCTGAGGGCCAGCCACATTATCATAGAACCATTACTAAAATTTTCTGATTAAAATATAAGATTTATCCCATCAGGTAAAAGTGCTCTTCACTTCCTGACTTTGCCCAAGAAACAGGAAAACATGAAAAAGTGCCAGGGTTGTGTTAGACAATCATGGTACCCCATAAAATGAGCCACATTCTGGCTTTGGCCTTTGTGTTTGCACTTGTTTTCCATTCTTCAACGTTTCCAATGGATACACATGGCAGGTTTCTGGATTAGGAGTTTACATCATTCTCTCCACAGTAAAAACCTTCTTTGTACTATGTACTCTGTTAATTTTTGTCTTTTCAGCAAACTCAGAAATAAGCACAGATTCTCTCTCCTTCTTCCAGTTTTCAGGGTTTATTCATTGTATAAAGCGGTTGGACTGAGGTAGTCCCAGAATCTGGACCATGTCCAAGAAGACAAGGGCTATGATAATGAAGTAAACAAGAACCAACACAAAATGGATCAAATTTGTATTTACACCACTTCTCCTCTCAGGAGAAAGATTGTAAATATGCACCTGGATATAATTGGGACACATCCAACTCTAATGTGTATGGTGGGGGCAGAGGGGTAGGATTATGTTCAGTATTGAAACATGTTGTTGTAGAAAAGTTTGTAAAAATAGAGGAATAGAGTGCAATTATTTGTGAGTACATATTCCATACAACTATGAGCTGAATCAGGTATAATTTAATATTCTAATCACTTAAAAGGTGTATTGTAATTTAAGGCAGGGGTGATTCATGCATTTAATAGACCCAGAGCACTTACTATGAGTCAGGCAGCTTGCCAAAAACTAAATATACAAAGGAGCACAAAATGATCTCTACTTCCAATGAGCTTGCAATTTAGCAATGAGCGATACTGATCTATGTTTAATTATGCATTATTCACTCAGTTCCCTACTCTGACAGAAGCCCCTCTGAGGGCAGGGAAAATGACTGAGCTGTTTGCCAGTTTATCCCCAATACCTGACTCTGTGTCTGGCACACGTGAGATGCTTAACAACTCTGCTTAATAAATGACTGTTTATTCACTATCTTCTTTGTACAGGCACCATGCAATAAGCATTATCAAGGGCTAAATGTAGTTCATCACACTTTCCCAAAGCCTGCTGAAATGTTATCAACTATCTCACCCCTAAGGTGGTCTGTTGACCACTTTAGGGAAAAAAAATTACTTTTAACTTCAAATCACTAAATCACATATTCTTGATGTGTTTTCAAACTTAGATGTAAAATGTACAGGATTTAATTAGATTAAAATGTAAGGACTGGATTAGTTTTTAGTCATGGATTGGTAAAAGGTAAACTATGACAATGATGGCTTTTATTTACTGAAACATTATTTACTGATCACTATATGCCAGGACCACTGGGCATTTAAAAGATAATTTTAGGGAACATATAGAATAATCTAAAATTTTTGTTAGATACAAATTCATTTTAATGTGTTTTAGGGAAAAATATGACAACATCAATGATTTCACGGATGTTATTAACATAGTTTAGAATGAGGCTAAGTTCCCTTTAGCCCCAAATGACCTGATTTAAAGAGAGTTTAAAGGAAAAAAATGCTAAGAATATACTGGTGCAGGTGGTACCTACATATGACAAGAACATGAAGGTGGTGTGCAAGATTTGACCATGTGGGACCATCTGTGTGATCTCATGGGATACCTGAAAACAGGTGGAGGAAGGCAGTAGGTATAGGGTCACTGTGTGCATGCATAGGGGCTGTGGAACTAGACCACTGGGTTCAAATTCTGGTCTCCTATTTATTTAATTTTCTGAGCTTAGGCAAACCCCTCCAAGTCTCAGCTCTTCATCTGCAAAATGTGATGATACTATCCATTTCACAGTGGGAGAACTGATTCAAACACAGATCTTAAAAACAAAAAACAAACAAAAAAAAACCACAGATCTCTTTGATATCAAAGCCAGGCCGTGGCCTCGTCTAGGCTGGCAGATGGGTTTTACCTCAATGTGCCAATTTGAAGGTTTAGAAGAAGCTGCTTGTGGCACTGAGTGGAAAGTATTTGAGGCTAATTTAAGAAAACGACAAATGGACAGATGTCTGCCTCCATATGTGTCCCCTCCACAGTGCTCGGTGGCTGTCCACCACAGCCCCAGTGAGCAAGGTGACAAGAATTGGCGTGAAATGCAGTAAGAATGTGATTTAACCCAATCTGGTTTTTTTCTTTTTTACATTTTATTCTTTATATTACCACCAATACTAAGAGAGACATACCATTATCTAAGAATAAGACTTCTACTTCTAACATATGTTGCATGACAGTATTTTACAGTAATCAAATGTTATGTACTTCTTCAGTTACCTTCTACTAAAGCCACCTAAACATTTCAGTAAACAGGTGTCAGATTTGCTAAAAAAGTAATGAGAAGTAGAAACAATATTTATTTTTTTTTAAATTCCAGTGTAGTTAACATACAGTGCTATATTAGTTTCAGGTTGTACAACATAGTGATTCAACAGTTCTATACATTTTTCAATGCTCATCATAAGTGTACTCTTAATCCCCTTCACCTATTTCACCCATGTGAAGAAAAAAGGTATGTGCCTATCCCAGCCATCATAGACTAATCTCTGTCAGTTGTTGACTGATTCTTCTCCCAACTTTTGAAGTTGTCAAAAGCAATGGATGAGTCCAGTAGATGTGACCCTTCCCAGGTGTTTGCTTCAGTATGAGGGAAGGACAAACACACTATCTCCATCAGATCAATAGCCTTCCGAAAGCACAAGGAAAGACAGACCCATGTGGGCCCCATCAGGAGGCCACTGATTCAGTCTCTCCTGCATGGTAGCTACTTTCAGCAAACAATTCTCGTTCAGTCCTGCCATCATCTTGGTACTCATCTAGCCATCTGCCATGGGAAGAAGGAAAATAACTAATATGAGAGAGAATTTAAAGAAGGCATGTTACTTAAAACTGAAAATAAAATACAGAAAGGAATTAAAGAGGCCTTCAGGGAGAAGCACAGAGATTTTTAACAGCATTTAAGATGTCATGCTACGCCAAATGATCTTTACAAGTGCGACTTTGGCAAACCTTTGTCCTTCTATACTTTAGCTGCAAGGTTACGTTGATTCATCCTAAAATGCTGGATTTTAGGAATTCCTTTGGTAACATGACAAATATTCTAATATATCATAAAGTCAGTAAAAATTTCTCATTTGGGGTTTTCTTAGTGGAAGCCTTTATTTCTCTCCTTCTGTGTGACTGGTAGGTGTATACAGTGCCCCACACCTCAGATTCTAGAATGGCATCCTTCAAGAGAAATATAACATCAGCCATGCATATAAAGACAGTAAAAAATAAAAAGGTGAAATTAATTTTAATATTTTTCATCTTAATAAATTTATAAAAGATGTGAATGTTTGTTTCCTCTGCCTTTGGCTCAAATTCATGTGTCAAAATTTTCTGGGAGGTGTTTCACATCATGAGGTCCCTCCTGAATGAGATTAATGCTTTTATAAAAGAGGCTCCAGAGAGATCCTTCGCTTCTTCCACCACATGAGAACACAGCAAGCTTGTAGAGTGCCTTTGTCAGGACCCAACCCTGCTGGCACCCTGATCTTGGGCTTCCAGCCCCTAGAACTGTAAGAAAGAAATCTCTATTGTTTATAAGCCACCTAGCCTATGGCATTTTGCTATCGCAGCCTGAACAGACTAAGACAATGACATTCATATTCATTCCACATCTTTGATATCTGCTATGTAGCTTATACCTACACCACATCTCAGTTGGGACTAGGCGCAGTCCAGGAGTTCAGTAGACATGTGGCTGGTGGCTCCCACATGACACAGTGCAATTCTAGAGTTACACTCATCTCCATCTGAATGCTGATTCCACTGATCACAGTTAGATAAGAAACTTCATCTCTGTGTTCCCCATCTTCCTCATCTGTGAACCACAAGTATCACAGAGCCTCCTGGAGGTCACCAGTGAGGATTACATGAGCTCCATGTGAAACTCTGGCTCCTATCATCCCATGATAGCAGTACACTACATGCTAGTGATGGGCACTCCTTGGTTTTCTCCCAGCCAAGCAGAAGACAGATGTGTGAACTTTAGAGGTCTCACAACTGAGTAAATGCTCTCTATGTTCGCTTTTTTATTCCACAATAAAGTAAGCAATTTCTTCTCCAGAGACCCTTTCTTTTCTCATAAGTAGAAGGGGACTTGAGTCTAAATGGCTAAGTTAAGCTGTGAAAACTTAGCAAAACCTGTGTCTTCTAAACACTTCAAATCTCAGTAGAATTTCCAACAAATCAATTTTATAGTGAACTCAGTAATTTGCACAGGGACTTTCTCCTTAGCGGATAATGCATAAAATCCCAGTGATAAAATGGGAACAGTAGATTGATAGATAGGAAATTAAAATTCCCAAAAGTGTCCAAGGGATAAGAGATCTGACTAATTCATCTATAACTTATGCATATCATTTAATCTCTTTAGGTGATATTTTTCTGATTTGTCAGTGAGGTGCGAGATTAAATGTTGTTATAGTTTCTTCACCTTTAAGGGAATGTTAGCAACAAGATGTCCCTCTTTTCTTAATCATGTAACCCAAGGCCATAAGAGAGAATAAACAAGGGAAAGTCTGTTAATACTCTTCTGGTTCAGTTGATGATAAGATTGCAATGGTATGTCTGTCTGCAGTATTTAATATGATGCTTCATGCAGTAAAATGTTTAACACTTTTCATTTGTATCATTTTGTTCCTTACAAATCCAATTCCCAAAGACTGTAATTATTCTAAAATGTTAGCAGGCCCTAAACAAAGAAGTCACCTCTATCTTAACATCTTCTACTCCTTTGCATTGCCAATAACATTAATTTCAGCTCTTAAGAGAATATGACTGTTATCACCTGTTCAGGATGATTCTTCATTTTTAAAATGTGACACATGTATAATTTTTAAAATGTGACACATTCATAAAAATAAAAATCTTTTATTTGTTCCTTATGTTATTCTATAGGATCACAGTATACTGAGAAATAAAACTATGTTGTATAATATTAAATGTAACTTCATATGATATAAAATATCTAGATGTGATATACAACCAAATGTTGTATATATGCTGGCCAATAGAATAGCCACTAACCATCTGCAGTTACTGAATGCTTGAAATGTGGCTAGTATAACCCAGGAACTGAATTTTTAATTTAATTTAATTTTAATTAATTTACATGTATTATCTCTATGTAGCTAGTGGCTCCCATATTGGGTTGCGTATAACTACATGTTTTTTTTTCTTTTAATGTTGGCCTTTTTTTAATTTAAGATTTTATTTATTTATTCATGAGAGACACAGAGAGAGAGAGGCAAAGGCACAGGCAGAGGGAGAAACAGGCTCCCTGTGAGGAGCCTGATGCAGGACTCCATCCAGGACACGGGATCATGCCCTGAGCCAAAGGCAGAAGCTCAACCACTAAGCCACCCAGGCCTCCCATAACTAGATGCTTAAAAATAAAAGTTAGTGGGATGCTTGGGTGGTGCAATCGGTTAAGCGTCCAAGTCTTGGTTTTGGCTCAGGTTGTGATCCCAGGGTCCTGGGATTGAGCTTTGTGTCGGGGCTCTGCACTCAGCATAAAAGTCTGCTAAAGTTTCTCTCTCTCCCTCTCTCTCTCTACCCCCTCCCCGCCCTGCTCTCTCTCTCTCTCTGTCTCTATTTCTCTCTCTCTCAAATAAGCAACTAAATCTCTAAAAAATAAAGTTAGTAAATTATTTGGAGACTTCTAATTATTCGACACGTGATCTAGAAATAAAAGTAAGCTTTTCTGCTTCATTTGCATATATAGCATTGTATCTAAAAATTTCTTTAATTCAAAATTGTTTCTATGACAATAATGTTTATCTTCAGGGAGCTTCCAATAATTGTGAAACACTTTTGCAGTTACTTTGTGTATACTGTGTGAAGTTTTCAAAAAACCCTGCCAAATAGGTGTTATTATTGCTATTTTACATAAGAATAAACTGAGACTCATAGTGCTAGTCAGTAAAGGAACTGGAATTCAAAGCCAGTTCTGAAAAACTTCAATCATTGCCCTTTTCATTCTCCATTAATAAAAAAAAAAATTCTTTCAAAAATAAAAATATAGAGTCTCTCTCCAGAGCTTGAATGTTACACAATGGAAACAACTACTATGATGCACGTGCATTTTAAATGGACTTTTATTAAGAAAACAAACAGAATATCAGAGAAGTGTTAAACATTTTGTTCATCCAGAATGCAACTCCTTATTAAGTTTCAAAAGAATCAATATTTCCTAGAATCCACTCTTGTAAGGTAAAATCCACTCAGTCAGCCAACATGTTTCTCTATGTGTCTGAAAGAGTATACAACACGTTAGGAGACAGTGATGCCAAAACATCTGCTAAACTCAGAGCACACCCAGCTTTCTGGCTTCATTTAGTACCACATCTCTCTTGCCTTATTCTAGCATTAAGTGGGAGCTCCTTCAAGACAAAGGTGCTTCATTTTTTTATCTCTATATGTCCACAATTTGGCATAGGGCCCAACACCTGGGAGGCATGCAGTGCTTTTGCATGCATAAATAAATGAACAAATGAATAAACACAATGCATGAGTTCTTTAGGTTTAAGGAATGTGCAATCACATACACATCCACCTTGGCACCTGGTATCTTACATAGGTAAGACATGGCTCCAAGAACATTAATGTTCATTCTCACAAGGGTACCCACTGATTTCTTTCAGGCCAGGACCATATACCTTATCACTGGATCTCTTTACTCCATTTCTTTTTTTTTTTTTTAAAGATTTTGTTTATTTATTCATGAGAGACACACACAAAGAGAGAGAGAGAGAGAGAGGCAGAGACACAGGCAGAGGGAGAAGCAGGCTCCATGCAGGGAGCCCGATGTGGGACTCAATCCCGGGTCTCCAGGATCAGGTCCTGGGCTGAAGGCGGCACTAAACCGCTGAGCCACCTGGGCTGCCCTCTACTCCATTTCTTGAAAAGACAGGTGGTCAGTTACTATTTATACAATGACCAAATGAATGAATTAGTATATTCTATTGACCAACTAATAACAGAGGGAAATCAGTTTGTAATTTCTATTCATAATGTACTTTGTTTTAGGATGTATTGGATATTCTATTCATAAGAACCTTTAAAAAAAGTAGGTAGATCTGATTTAAACATAGAATTCTGAAAACTGAGGATCAGAGAATGTAAGTGATACACCTATAAATGGCCCAGGAGTTACAGAGCTGCCTTTGCAATCTGATTCTCCTAATTTATATTCTATCTACACCACATTAGAATAATGCTTTCGAGTTCACAGCTCATATACATAACTTCATTTAATTTTAAATGAGTCTGAGGAGCTAGGAGGAACAGGTATTATTCCCATTTTACATACAAGGGAATTGAATGTCTGGGAAGTTGAGAGTAGCACCCACGTTTGCAGAACTAGCAGGAGCACAACACATTGAGAACCAGTTTTCTAAATCCTTATCCAGATTTCTTTCCATTTCGGCATGGTTATTCCAGAAGAGAAAAATATTAAATAGTACAAATAAAAAGAGAATTGCTAGTGCTATAAGGAACAGCTCGCTGAGGCCTTCAGCCTTGGTATTAAAGGAAGGGGTGATGTGAATAGACAGATGGGTGGCATTGGGGGTGGGACTGGCTGATGATGTGGCTGAAATGAACTGGACAGAGGGGAGCATAATTCTGCATATGAGGAATTAAGTAACAGCATACCGGTTGCATGGAAACTGCACCTCTTGATTGCCATCTTCCTCTCCAGACTTAACAATACTCTCAAGAAACCACCCATTACCTGTTTAAATGGACAAAGGAGATCACTTTGATTCCTTAGCATAAAACATGCTACTATTGTGATTTTATTCATAGACTCTCCAAATGTTCAAAATTTGGGGAAAAAAACATGCACTTCCAAAATATACCAGGAAAGAGATGAAAGTGTGAGTGAGCAACCCAATTATTCAGAGTAGCAGAAGCAGAGGAAAAGAGGATTCCTATCAGGATTACACACTCTCTAAATTATTTTCTAAGTATTTAAGGGCCAAGAACAAAAAGATACAAATTCAGATAAATGCACCTTTATAGAAGGTCGATATATTTACACCATGATGTACAGTCACAATAATTATCACTCTTAATGGTGAAAATCTAGAAGATATCACTGATTACTGCATTTGTCAAAGCAATTAAATAAAGAGGAAAGAGAAACGAAGGAAGGAGAATGAAAAGCACTAAGTGTTGGGAAAGAAGAAACGGAACAGTCATCATTCATGTATAATGTGACTTTCTAAATTAAGAACCCCAAGAAGCTTCAGAAGATGAGATGAGAAAAAATGATTACATAATAAATATGTAAAAATCTATTACATTTCTATTGACCAGAAAGGAAGTGTTAAGAAGCATAGTTCAACAAAAGCTATCATGTTGAGTTGCTATAAAAATTTAAAAATGTAAGGGTAAATCTAAAAACAGATGCAGTATAATTTATAGAAAAATTATTGGGGCACCAGGGTAGCTCAGTTGGCTAAGCATCCAACTCGATTTTAGCTCAGGTTATGATTTCATGGATCTCATTGGTGGTGGGATCAAGCCTGTCCTTGGTCTCCATGCTCAGCAGGGAATTGCTTGGGATTCTCTCCCTCACTCTCACTCTGACGCTCCTCCCCCCCTCCCCCAAACGCTGGCACTCTCTCTCTCTCTCTCAAATAAATATTTTTTTAAAAAAGAAAAAATCTAAATTAAGCATAACAGCAAAGAATACATAAAGAACTATTCCATATTCCTAGAGTGAAGATTATAGAGGTGTCAGTTTCTTTCAAACTAATCTAAAGCTTGAGTATAATTAAATCAAATACATCATAAGGTTTTACAAGAAAATTGATAAGCAAATGATAAAACCTATATGGATGTGTGAAGCCCAATAATATCCCAGGCACTCCGGAATTAGAGTAAGGTAGGTGAATCATCCTTCCAATCACCAACATTTATTATAAATCTATAATAATTAAGACAATACAGAATTGGTGCTGGCACAGATTAACTGACTGATGGAACCAGAGAAAGGATTCAGAATTGACCTGAATATTGACACAAACTTATTCTGGGTAGTCTGTGCTTTGTTCTCAGTGCAGAAGTATATGTAGGACTGCTCACTGGGAACACCATCTTCATCAATGAAGAAAATTATGACTGTTCACTTGTTAAACGTTTTTGCCAAAATATAAAAAACTCCTTTACTGTTGGTTATAAATGTATAGGAAAATGAAAAAAAAACCACTAATATTTAGTACACGGTAATTCAAAAACATTAGAAATAGTGAGAATTAAAAGGTATATTTCTTTGTTAAAAAAAAATAAACTGAGTGGGAAAAATCAGAGAGGGTGACAAAACATGAGAGACTCCTAACTCTGGGAAATGAACATGGGGTAGTGGAAGGGGAGGTGGGTGGGGAGATGGAGTGACTAGGTGACAGGCACTGAGGGGGGCACTTGATGGGATGAGCACTCGGTGCTATATGTTGGCAAATCGAACTCCAATAAAAAAATACACAAAAAGAAACTTATCAAGAATAATCTGAATGGTGCTTGCCTTCCTTCTCTCAATATATTACTTACAATTAAGAGCAAGCATCTTTTCGACTCCAAATAGCCAAAGGAATGTTGAAAAAGAAAACCAAAGCTGGTGGCATCACAATTCCAGACTTCAAGCTATACTACAAAGCTGTGATCATAAAGACAGTATGGCACTGGCATAAAAACAGAAATATAGATCAATAGAAAAGAATAGAGAACCCAGAAATAGACCCTCGACTCTGTGGTCAACTAATCTTCAAACAAAGTGGGAAAGAATATCCATTGGAAAAAAGTCTCTTCAACAAATGACGATGGAAAAATTGGACAGTCACATGCAGAAGAATGAAACTGGACCATTTTCTTACACCATACCAAAAAAAAAAAAAAAAAAAGACTCAAAATGATTGAAAGACCTAAATGTGATACAGAAATCAATCAAAATCCTAGGGAAGAACACAGGCAGCAGCAGCAACTTCTTGCTACACACATCTCCAAAGACAAGGGAAACAAAGGTAAAAATGAACTATTGGGGTTTCATCAAGATAAAAAGCTTTTGCACAGCAAAGGAAACAGTCAACAAAAGCAAAAGACAACCGACAGAATGGGAGAAGAGATTTTCAAATGTTTAATCAGATAAAGGACTAGCATCCAAAATCTATAAAGAACTTATCAGTCTTAATACCCAAAGAACAAATAATCCAATCAAGAAATGGACAGAAGACATGACCAGACATTTCTTCAAAGAAGACCTACAAATGGCCAACAGACACATGAAAAAATGTTCTATATCACTCGGCATTAGAGAAATATAAATCAAAACCACATTGGGATACCACCTCACACTGGTTAGAATGGCTAATATTAGCAAGACAGGAAACAACAAATGTTGCCAAGGATGTGGAGAAAGGGGAATGGGAATCTTCTTACACTGTTGGTGGGAATGCACACTGGTGCAGCCACTATGGAAAAGAATATGGATGTTCCTCAAAAAGTTGAAAATAGAGCTACTCTATGACCCAGCAATTTCACTACAGGGTATTTATTGCAAGGATACAAATGTAGTGATCTGAAGGGGCACCTACCCTCCAATGTTTATAGCAGCAATGTCCACAGTAGCCAAACTATGGAAGAGCCGAGATGTCCAGCAATAGATGAATGGATAAAGAAGATGTGGTATATATATATATATATATATGGGATAACTAGGGGATGGGCATTAGGGAGGGCACGCGATGTAATGAGAACTGGGTATTATATAAGACTCATGAATCACTGACCTCTTTCTCTGAAACTAATACACTAAGTGTTAATTGAATTTAAATTTTAAAAAAATTTAAAAATAAACTGAAAAATAAAAATAAAAAAATAGCAAGCATCTTTTCTATGCCCTCGCAAATTGTCTAATTTTTTCTAAGCTTCCATCAGCTTTCTGCTTTTACCCTCTGTGCTTCCAATGTCCTAAACCATCCCTTAGAGTTCCTTTAATGTGAAGTTTTTAGCAACATCACTTCCTCTGGGACATGTTCATCCTTTTTTGTCACCCTTATTCATGATTGTAAGTTCCCTTCACTGATTTCCTTTAGCTGTTTATCTAAAGTCTCTCAAATGGTGACAGTGCCAACATTACCACAATCAGATATTTCTTCTATAACTAAATCCATTTATGTTTGATTTCAACTTCCATCCAGCATTATCACTTCTATTTCTTTGATATGCTTGTATCTTTGAATTGTACATTTTTGTAAAATGTCATATGGATTTATCACTGAGAGACAAGGAGTCAATACAACTACAAGCTTTGCTGTCTGTGCCTGAATTGCATAACAGACTGAGAAAAACATAAAGTGACTGGTCACTGATCAGGATGCACACCTGTAATGTATGTAGTGATTTGTGGACTGAGGACCTGGCAATGAAGTTTGAACTTTATGCAATTACAGTTAATATGTCACAATAACTGAACTTTGGACCATGTTGTTGAGGGACTTGTGTTATTTAAATAATTGTCACTGAGGCACCTGGATGGCTCAGTTGGTTAAGCATCTCCCTTTGCCTCAGGTCATGATCCCAGGACCCTGGGATCAAGCCCCACATCAGGTTCCCTGCTCAGTAGGGAGCCTTCTTCTCCTCTGCCCATCACCCCACTCGTGCTCTTCTCTCTCTTGCTTGTTCTTTTTTGCTCCCTCAATCTCTTTCTCAATAAATAAAATCCTTAAAAATAAATAAATAAATCATTGTCACTAAAATTTGTACATATGGAAACCATGCAAGTTAAGAACTGCCCTATATCTGACAAAAGTTACTTTGTAGAGTACACAGGAAAAGATGGAGTAGATGATAAATCATGATGTTACAACTAGTTATCCATGTGGGAAAAAGTGGATTACATCCTTATGTTATACCCAGAAATCAAATATCTAGATTCTAAAGACTTTGTTTGCCTGCTTGCTTTCTCTTTCTCTTTCTCTTTCTCTCTCTTTCTCTTTCTCTTCTCTTTCTCTTTCTCTTCTCTTTCTCTTTCTTTCTCTCCTCTCCTCTCCTCTCCTCTCCTCTCCTGTCTTCTCCTTTCTTTCTATCCAATACCCCCAGGGGTAGAGAAGCTTTCTTAAGATACAAAATTGGATCATTAGAAAAAATGACGTGTTGTTAAATTGAAAGACATTAAAATTAGGAATTTCAGTTTATCAAAAATATACCACACTGCACAAGATTTTGTGGTAGTAACTGCTAGCTGCTGTCCCCTTCTTCAATCACTGTGATACTAGAGCCACATTTCCCAGATGGCTTTGCAGCTAGAGATAACTGTATGACTAATTTCTCAGTAATGGGATTTAACCAGAAGTAGTGTGGGGAGTTTCTACCTCACTTGCTTGAAAGATATTGTTGCCAGGGATTTTCTCTCTTTTTTATGTTCTGTGACCAGCGCTGACCCCTCAGAGGAGGAAGAGGCCTAGGAGATGGTATAATAACAAGATGAAAGGACCCTAGTTCCCCAGTGACTGGCTAGAACAGACCCATCATAACTACTCACTTTGGAACTGTTACCTGAGTGAGAGACAAGCTTCTATCTTTTAAAAACCCTTTTTGAGTATTTTTCATTAGAGATACTTTACCTTTACCATAAATATTATAGATAAGAACATGTATTTCCACAGAAAAGGAAGTTCAATAGACAAAAAGAAACCAAAAAAATAAAAAAAGAAAGCTTCTTAGGAAATAGGGAAATGGGAAATGCACATTAAGACCACACTGAGATGCCATATTATATTCCAAAATTAAGTGTACCAGGTGTTTGTGAGACTATGACACAACAGAAATTCTTTTTTTAAAAAAATGATTTTATTATTTATTCATGAGTGACATAGAAAGAGAAGCAGAGACATAGGCAGAGGGAGAAGCAAGGTCCCTGGGGGAGCCTGATGCAGGACTCGATCCCAGGACCCTGGGATCACAACCTGAGCCAAAGGCAGACGCTCAACCACTGAGCCACCCAGGTGCCCCTAGAAATTCTTAATACACCACAGATAAAACTTAGTAATGTCACCATTTTATAAAGCTGAATAGAATCCATAGTTTTCACCTAGCATTTAAGTTCTATGGATTTACCCAGGAGTAGGATTTCTCAGCCTCAGCACTACCAAGATGTTTGTTGGGCCTGATGATTCTTTGTTAGCGGGGGCTCTTCTGTGCATTATAGGATGGTTGGCAGCATCCCAGGGCTCTACCCACCAGATATAGGTAGCATCTCCTTCCCAGTGTGACAACCAAAACAAATCTCCAGACATTGCCAAATGTCCCCAGGGAAGGTATAATCACCCCCATCTGGGAACTAACACCCTGGAGTAACTTGTTTCCATGTAACAGGGGACACACACAAGAAAGAAAGTTCATTTCAATCTGTGACAGCCAGACTGGAAACAACACAATCACTCATTAACAAGAGATGAATAAATTCATTGTGTGTAATCATGCAATAGAATATTTCAGTCATGAAAAAATTATCTATAGCACCACACAAAAAAGTGAATGAATCTTAGAAACACAATCTTGAGTGAAAAAAGAAATCAAGTCATGTAAGACTCCATATAACATGTCATGGTTTTTACAAAGCACAAAAACTATTTGAAAGTATTTTCAAGAAAGCCTACATAATTAATAGAGCCTCCTTTTAAAAAAAATGCCAGGATAATAATACCAAGAAATTATAAAGAAAAAACTTAGGATGTTACTTTGGAGGAGGGAATGGGTGCAGTGAATACAGGTAGGAGCACTAGTACCAACAATGTTCTAGGTTTTTTTTTTTTAAATTTTTATTTATTTATGATAGTCACAGAGAGAGAGAGAGAGAGGCAGAGACACAGGCAGAGGGAGAAGCAGGCTCCATGCACCGGGAGCCTGACGTGGGATTCGATCCCGGGTCTCCAGGATCGCGCCCTGGGCCAAAGGCAAGCGCCAAACCACTGCGCCACCCAGGGATCCCGATGTTCTAGGTTTAACTTGTATGGTGGGTTATCAAATTTATATAATACACATTTTGAAAAGAAAAGAAAGGCAAACATAGCCTAGATACCCTATCATGGTATTTTTTCTTTTAATGAAAATAGTTTGCAGAATATAGGAAGGATAGTTTAAATAATTTAAAAAGAATGTTAAGGTAATTACAGGCATAGCTCATTTTATCCTGCCTTCTATTGCACTTCACGGATACCGCAATTTTTACAAATTGAGGATTTGTGGCAACCTTGCACAAAGCAAGTCTATCTGCACCATTTTCCCAACAGCATTTGCTCACCTCATGTCACCTTTTGGTAATTCCTGCAATATTTTAAACTTTTTCATGATTATAATATTTGTTATGGTGACCTGTCATCAGCAACTACTACTTAGTGCAAGTTCAAATGATGGTTTGTATTTTTTAATCAAGGTAAATACATGGTTTCCTTAGACATAATGCTATTGCACACGTAAGAGATTACAGGGTAGTGTAAACGGAACTTTCATATGCATTGGGAAACCAAAAACTTCATTTGACTCACTGTATTGCAATATTTGCTTTATTGCAGAGGCCTGAAATGGAATCCACAATACCTAGGATGTATCCTTTCAACTTCCTGAAATTGAATTTCAAGTAGTCTTATCCCATTAGTCAGAGAAAACTGTTAAGATTTCCAAGTATCACACCCAAACCTAGCTCTCACCACAAGCCTACCACATTTTCATCTTTTCTCAGAGAATTTCATGTTCTTCTGAACTCTGCTATGTACCCATGCCATATGTCCAACGGCACTGCAAGGGTCACTTTCAGACAATGAACCATATTTTATGACATTCGCTTATTTCATATGTGTCTGCCCCCACTTGGCCCTGCCTGTGAGGGCAGGGACCACCCGCGTCTTTTTCACATTTGAATGCCCAGCCTCTGGCAAAGTGCCTGGCACAGAGCAGCCCCTTAGCAAAGAACTCTTATATCAGAAAGCAGTGCTTGTTAATTAATGACTGTTTTGAGGACCACATGAATCAGATTCCCTTAAACTGCTTACATATACATATTACATGTGTAACGTATATTAAAATATATTACAGGGATCCCTGGGTGGCGCAGTGGTTTCGCGCCTGCCTTTGGCCCAGGGCGCGATCCTGGAGACCCGGGATCGAATCCCACGTCGGGCTCCCGGTGCATGGAGCCTGCTTCTCCCTCTGCCTGTGTCTCTGCCTCTCTCTCTCTCTCTCTGACTATCATAAACAAATAAAAAAAATAAATTTAAAATAAATAAAATAAATAAAATATATTACAAAATATATTTTTAAATCATATTTCTAATAACTCAGTATCTACTGGATCAGAATCTCTGGGGTGGGCCAAGGAGTCTATTTTGTTTGTTTTAAGACACTCAGATAATTCCTGAACATCCTGAAGTTTTGCAAAATTTGCTAAAATGGTAGGGCTTTCCTGAAGCTTTCTATTATTCTATTTGAGATTTGATATCTACAGATACAACTACATTCAAGTCTAAAAATATAATGTGGCAAGTAGCCTCTCTTTTTACAAATGTGATGGGGGAAAAAAAAGCCTTGAGGATTTAGCTGAAATCATTCCCATACTGCATAGGTTTTGTTAATCAATGCATTGGGGGAAAAAAATGATATTCAGCAGTTTGTTGCGACCTCAGCCCAAAGCATTTTTCTATGAGTAATTTAGGTCCTTCAAAATATTTAAAATTACAATGTTTCTTTCCTTTTACCTTCTTTCATTTTTATTCTTTGTATCAACCAGCCTTGGTAATGACAGGGCAGCCTTCACATGTCCCACTTGCCCCCTGATTCTGCTTCCTTTCACCTGCAACAGTCCCCTGTGATTGCTGTGCTGTGACTCTTGTTTCTATACTCCCTTGACACTGGCCCTTTCAGTATTCAGGGCTTCCTTCGCTCATGTCCAAGAGGAGTCTCAAAATAATTTTCTGAAACGACAGCCTGGTGAAGCCAGGGATTTCTGCTAAGTGCTCTGTTCTGACCCACGCCCCAATCTCCAGTTTCGCCTCTCGTTAGCTATTCCGCAAATCCCTGAGCTGTTTGCAGCAGAGATCTGGCATTAAGTCAGGACGATGCCAGTTTCCATCCATCATGAAAATAATGCAAAAGTCATATCCCTCTGTAGCGACACTGTGTAGAGAAGGCAGCATATTGTGTCTTTCTATTTAATTTCTTATTTCTCTCTCTTTCTAGTAATTTGCCCTATATGACCCTCAACTCATTTTACCACATATCCATTCTTTCCATACACCACTACCTTCCCTTTTCTTCTTCCTGTTGGTTCACATCCAGAATAAACATGCTTCTTTCTTGCAAAGGCCATTTTAAACTCTCCTCATTCCTTTTCAAGGATTTTACTCAAAATCATTTCACTGATTTAAATCCACTCATTCAATAAATGGTCAATAACTAAACTTCCAGACTATTAAGCCCTATACTAGGAAAGAGAGCAAAGGTAAATAAAATATAATACCAGACTTCAAAAACTCAAAATCAAGCAGAAGGTAAAAAAAGAGTATAGAAGTAAACGTAATAAATGGTTTTGGTACATTGATCTGTTACAATATGCAGCTGTATTCTAGCAGCAAAGAATATAGGTTCTAGAGACAAGCATATAAGTTTGAATGAATGGCTCTATAGGAGATAGTGAAGTAGAGTTGAAGGTCTTGGTTAATAGATCTGGAGTGGGTTAAGGGCAGGCAGTAAAGGAGGAATCAAAAATGATTCTCAAGTTGCTGGTTTGCCAAAGAGTATGCGTTGGGGGACCCAGGAGAAACACATCTGCAGGAAACATGATAGATGCAATTGTGAACACTGCCTAATAGATCTGGTGTGGAAATTTTGTGTGTAGGCACACATGCATGTGCACACACACACCAATTAAACTTTCGTCTTCGTGGGAAATTAAACCTAACCAGCCAAAACTTCACCTAACTATAATTTATTAAAGGAAAATTGTTTTCAATGGCTCAATCAGTTAAGTATCCAACTCTTAATTTTGGTTTTGGGTCAGGTCGTGATCTCAGTGTCTTGAGACAGCCCCATATCCAGCTCTGCGCTCAGCAGGGAGTCTGCTTGAGATTCACTGTCCCTCTCCCTCAGCCCCTCCTCCCTCTGTCTAAAGTTAATTAAATAACTAATTAATTAATTAATTTAATTTCTTAAAAATTATTTTCTCATCTCAATTTTACATGACCTGTACATTTATCTTCTTTCACCTGCCTTTTATGCTACATTTAATAATTTTCCAAAACAGATTTCTTACCAAGAAAGCACATCTTACCTGGACCTGTCCCATCATGACTAATCAGAACTTTCTTCAATTTTCCAAGAGATACCACTTCGATGGAAAAATATCAACCTGTACAATAATGAAAATAAACTGAATGACCATTAGGATATTTCCTTTCTCTAGGAAAAAGTAGCATTATTACTACTATATTAAGTTCATCACTATATTGCCATGTATTGCTAAATTATTATTACTATACTATAAAAATTTTCCACTTACTATTTTATATGCAGTCCTACACTGTGCCTTGTGAGACAAATACAAGCAAGTAACCTAATTTTTGCCCTCCTCAATCACACAGTCTAAATAAATCTGAAAAATATTTCCAAAATATAATCATAACAGTTAAGTTTACCATAGTAGTGATAATAACAGTTAATACTGCCCTCACTAAATGCAAACTCTTCTTGTTTTTCATACATTTAATCCTCAGAACTATGAAGTATGTACTACTCATGGTCTTATTTTACAGTTGAAGAGATGGAGACATACAGAGTTCAATTGCTTGCTCAAAGTCAATGTCTAGTGAGGGACCCAGCCAGGACTCAGACCCTAGTAGTCTGCCTCTGGAATGTTTGCCTCTTGGTATCTTTTGTTTCTAAATAAACTATGCATTGCAATATTCACATGTGCATGCATATACAAATGAAATTTTAAAAAAGACTGTTAACTAGACATAAAATATACAAATTAAAATACATAACACACTCAATGCACACATCCATGCAAATGATACAACATTAACAGCACCCCAAGATCCCTCCATGGCCCATTGCAGTCATAATCTCCCCCAGTGGTAACCACTATCCTGACTTTTAATTAGTTTTGCCAGACCATTATTGACTTGCCTTTTTGTATATATTGGAATACATTTCTGATGAACTCTCTACAAAAGTAGAGAGTCTACTTTTCTGAAATGCTTACACCACCGCACACTGTGCATGCTCAGTGTATGAAAACTCAAGGTGCTCCACAGCTACTCAATACCAGTACTGTCATTCTTTTCAAGTTTAAGCCATCTGATCATGCATGGTGACACTTCATTATGGTTTTCATTGTGTTTTCCTGATTACTAACAAAGTAGGGAACACTTTTTGTGTTTATTGACTATTTGGATATCCTCTTTTTAGAAAGGACATATTCAAGTGTCATGCTCATGTTGTAAATTGGGTTATCTGTTTTCTTGTTAATCTGTCAGTGTTCTGAATATAGTTTGGAAACAAGTCCTTTGCTAGGATATATTTTACAATATCTTCCCCCACTTTGTGACTTGCCTTTTTTATTCTCTTTATGGTGCTTTTTAAGGAAGAGAGGTCTTTGATAAAGTGGTGTGAATTTATTTTTTTTCCTTTATGCTTAGTGCTTTCTCTGTTTTGTCTTTAAAATCTTACTCTATATGTGCACACCCATGTTCGTTCAGAGCAGCATTATTCACAATGCTGCTGTAGCCAAAAGGTGGAAGCAATCCAAGTTGCATTCATACTAATGAGTGAATAAACAACATGTTGTATATACACACAATGGAGTATTATTCACCCTTTTAAAAAAAAAGGAAATTCTGACACAAGCTACAATACAGATGAACTTGAAGACATTGTGCTAAGTAAAATAAGCCAGTCACGAAAACACAAATACTCTGATTCCACTTAGATGAGGTTCATAAATGAGTCAAAGTCATAGAGACAGAAAGTAGAATGGTGGTTGCCAGGGGTTGAGTTGGGGGAAACAGAGAGGAGAATGGGATTTATTGTCTAGTGGGCACAGTTTCAGTTCCAAAAGATGAAAAGTTCTGGAGCTAGATGTGGTGATGGTTGCACAACAGTACGAAAGAATGTGCTCAAAGCCACTGAATTATACACTTGATGATTGTTAAAGTGGCAAATTTCATGTTGTGTGTATTTTATGACCGACCATTAAGTTTTTCAAAAATCCTAACCTACCCCCAAGACCAATGAAGATTTTTCTCTTATATTGTCTTCTAAATACTTGATTGTCTTACCTTTCCCATTTAGACCTAAATTTGTATGGAGTTGGTTTTAGGATTTAGTGTAAAATAGGGCTCATAATTTCTTTTTTTTTTTTTCTCTAATATCCAATTTACTGCCTTTCCCTGATGCTGCACATCAAGACATGTGGATCTTTTTCTCTATCCTTTTTCTTTGTTCTATTTGTCTTGCCTTGTACCAATTAATGCTGTCTTAATTACTTCAACATCACAATAAATCTCAATATCTTGTAGTGTGAGCCCTCCAGCTTTGTTTTTCTCTTAATAATCTTCAAGATTATTTTGGGTGTACTTGACTTGTTACCCTTCCACATAAATTTTATAATTCAACTGCCAATTTCCATAAAAAAAAATTAAGGAGGATGCCTGGGTGCCTCAGCAGTTGAGCGTCTGCCTTCAGCTCAGGGCATAATCCGGAGTTCTGGGATCGAGTCCCACGTCAGACTCCCTCTGCTTCTCCCTCTGCCTGTCCTTGCCTCTCACTTTCTGTGTCTCTCATGAATTAATAAATAAAATCTTTAAAAAATAATAAAAAATAAAAAATAGGTAATTTTGATTGGTATTGCATTGAAACTGTAGATTAGGAGAAAAGTGAGAACTTTATAATATTGACTCTTCCAATCCAAGAACATAGTTTATCTATATTAATTTATGACTTTTTAAAATTTCCCAGTAATATTTTGTCATTTTCCATGTAGAGGTCTTGCCTTGGCCATCTGGATGACTGCTGTGTATTGTGCCTAAGAATGGAGTAAGCCTCAGGGCAGGGCCGCCTGTGCAAGGCCCCAGGACTGTGCTCCTTCCTGCTCAATGGCTTTAGCCACCACTGACATTGGTGCCCATCTGTCGGCAGAGGTCCTGGAAGTTCCAGTCCTTGTTGTCAACAGAGGTGTTGACCTCTAGAATGCATACTTAACTTTGCTCCTCCTCTTTCCTTCTCTCCTTTACATTCTTGCCTTCACTATGCTTCCTAGGATCCTTCCTCCTCCCTCCATTAACCACCCACAGGACCTGTCCCAGTCTCTGCTTTGGGAGAACTGACATGAAGGTCCCACTTTTCAAGTGGGAGTTTGTGAAGGCCTATCTTTGCTGCTGGGTCCAGATTGAATCCCAGCCTGATGAGACCTTCTAAATCTCTACACAGCATTGGGAGTTCTCCATGGCCACTCTCTGATTGGCTTCCTGTTTCCACCTACAAATGGTAGAAAGCTATGATGAATATCAGGTTCTTCTGCACACTTCCTTTCTCTCCAGGATCTTGGACTCACACCCTAACTGCCCTGGCAGCCACCCAACCAACGCCTTTAACACCAATTTTAAAAGGTATTCATCAAATATTTCTAGCAGTCAGCAAGATAGTCACTTTGTTATGAACCAGAGTGCCCTAGTTGGAAGTAGAATCTTGGCGGTTTTGTTTTTGGTTTTGGTTTGTTTTTAATAGCAGAAAAAACTAGGAGTTACTCATGGCTGCACTGTCCCTGGTTAAGCCCACCTCCACTCAGCCCCAGACAGTACAATACGCTCTGAAAAGTGCCCACACTTCCCCAGACTTCCTAATTGGTATCAAATGAGCACCTCCAGAATTTTCTATGTGTCTTTTTAGTTAAAGAAATTAGAGGAAAGATGGTTGGTAAGAATCAATAAAGATCTTTCTATTACCTGTCCATGCCGAAACTTGACTTTGTTATTTTTGGATTGATGAAGCTTTTGGTTCCCAGAATCTCCTCTGGTGCCAATGAGGTTGATAAGTATGTTAGCCTCCGTCTCTGCCCCTGGTTTAGTGCCTGTGTACATGCAGATCTCATAGACCACCACTGCAATGTCAAAAATCTGATATTAACTTTCTCATTTTATTTTCTCTTTGAATGTATTAGACAACCTGAAAAACAGTTGAATGTTGCCTGATCTAGCTGACAGAAGCCTCTCTTACGCAGACCCCTACTCAAACATACTCTCGGCTACTCCATGTTTACCTCATTCATAAGACTCTCAGCTATTCCCAAAACTACTGCTGCAAAATGATTTTTGTTAGCAATTATGCACTTTCATTAACCACCATACTTTCACGGCTATTATGAAAAGTTGTATATTAAAAAAAAAATAATAACTCTCCTCTCTCTTAATTAGATGAAAGTGGCAACTTTCCTCCCGAAGTTTGGCTGTTCTAATCACAGCTGGCCACTCATGCTGCTATTTCATAAAGATCACACTCCAATAATGGAGATGTTTAATAGTGCTCTTGACATAAAAAAATACAAAGATCTTAGAGAGATACAAATTTAAATTTTTTAAAAAGAGACCAGGGAGGTACCAGCAAATTATAATCCACTATATTTGATCTTAGAATTAAGGCAATTTCTGAGACACTGGTAGAAGTTGCTAATTAGGAAAGAGATTGCTCTTGCTGATACAACTAATATGAATAATATCTTGGACACAATGAGTACTTTTTATTCCAAGTCCTAGGACGCTTTATAACTCGTACTCTGTGCTATTGAACAGTTGCATTTATAGAAATTCACATTAACATTTTCCAAAGAACTCAGACATGAAAATCCAACAAGTAAGAAAACAAGGTAAGTGAGAAACATTGCCTGTTTCCATCGTGCCTGACCTTTAAAAAGACAAATGTGGTATACTGGGAAATGGTGTAAGCAGAGAAGATAAATCAGTTTCTTTGAGGAGTCTTACATATTCTAAAATACCCTGGAGTGAAACTCAGCTGAGCTTAAGCAGAAAATTAGAACACTTCTCATGAATTTAGGACAACCAAAGAAATCTTTAAAACTTCCTATAAAGAAGATCTAGTCTTACAACGTGGGTAACTGCCTGAACTGCATTAACCCAAAACTTATACTAGAATTCTTTATGAAAACAGAAATGTGGGCAGGTGTGATCGGAAGTCTTAATATGGAAGCCATGCTTCTGTTTACTGAGAACTTTTTTTTATTTCAGGTGAACAGTGAGGTTGTTTAAAACTTTAAAAAAATAGAAGACATAAACTATTAAAACACATCTAAAGTAAAAAAAAATTAAAGGACTGAAAAAATATATATAGAAAATTATTTTAGACAGAAATCATATGCTTAGAGCACAAAGACAACAGTAACTCATGTTACCCTATGATCAAATCACACACCTTGCCTGCTACCTATACAACTCAAATATTTCTTAACACTATATTCCCAGGAGCTCCTATAAGTTAAGTTTAATACGCATGGACCAACAAAAAAAAATCACTTGCCATCTAAAATTCAAAGAGAATTAAATGTACCACATATTTAGAACAGAGTGGATATCATAGTTGATCACTAAATTTTATTCTCAAACCACATCAAAAAGAATTACATAGTTTGAATTAGAAATGGAAAGAAAACATATAATCCTACCCACGGAAACAGACTTTTTGCTGAAATCTTTAACATTGATTCAACTTTAATTGTACGGTATTATATAATTCACTAACCATTTGCTGTAGTTGTACAACAAAAGCATGCAGTTTTTTTAAATGATAAATTCATAACAATAGTTTCTAAGTCCAAACTTTTTCATGATCCTTAAGGCAATACAAAATTCTTCCTTTAACTTAAAGAAAGGGAGGATTTAAAGAATGCCTAGTTAACATGCTACTTAGATGCACCCTAAAACACAATGTGTTTTAAACAAGTCTTAGCAAGTGAAGATCTCAGAGAATTTTTTGTTCAGTCTCTCCTTGGGCGTGAAAGTCAGGTCTCGATGTTGTTGATTCAAAGGTAGGGCCATATGTTCTGGCTAAAAGACCTGCATTATTGTAAAAATATAGAATATTAACAAATTATCTCTATCCTAAGAGAGGGACCCCACACAGAGGAAGGTGAAAACCTGACGGAGTGCAACAGTAAGTCAAAAATGTGAGTTAGAAGAAAATTTATAATTATCTCAGACACTTGAAAAATACAAGGCTGGGTTTCTAGACATGGATGTTTTACAGACTCCAAGAGATCATTTTACTCGAACATATTCAAAGACAGAATTACTAATAAATTATTCTGGCTGCAAATAACTACTCTTAAAGCACCAGATTTAAGTAGTTATTAATATATATCTCTCATCATGATTTAGGTGACAGTATTGAAAGAATTAACTTGTTGGTTTAGGTTATCCATAAATATTGGACATCTTTGCCCCTAATTTTTTATCTTCTTTTTACCATAGTTGATGCTAAATTTTTCTTTCTGGCAATTAGTCAGGAGCATCAGCAGCTGTGAGCCTTGCTTACTCTTAAAGTCTGCCATAAGCACCCAATAACATTGCTTATCTGCCTGTTTGCCACAACTGTCATCCCATTCAGTTCATCGCTAAACTATAAAATTTCTTTCACGTTTGGAGGGGAGGGCATTTGTTTCATTTGTGTTCTCAATATCATCAACTCTTTCATCTTTATATTTACCTATACTTATTGTCATTCCAGAACTTTTCCCATCTTTTAAGGAATGCATAGCACACATATTGCTGTCAAAGCTCAGCATTCTTTGGGGTGATAAACTTGTGACCTACCTAATAAGATTCAACATCATCTCATTAGTGACACAAAAATCCCTCAAATTTTCACCTGCAGGTTTTTTTTCCCCTCAAACATCATTTTAGGCCAGAATCTGTGCCAAGCATTTGTTAATGATGATTTATCAGCATCAACTTCAAGCATTAACTTCTCCATAAATAGTATCCTTAAGATTTCCTTTCAAGAAATCTTGGATTCTTTACCCTCTGCTTATTAGAGCAGCATAGAGTTAAATATATATACATATTATATTTGTTCTTCATAGGGATATATATATAATTTCTTAGCCACAAGTATACATTTAAAATGTCATATGGCTGAGGAGGGGGCTGAAAAAAATTCCTCAAATGTGATTTTTCACTGAAAGTTTAGGAGAGGGGGAAACAAAGCCAGGGTAGGACATGTTTCCTCTGGCAGAAGAGGGAGAAGGTGGTATCTAAAGAGGAAGTCGAATGAGATGCCTAAGGGATAGCCACACCAAGAGTCCTCTTCACATCTGAGGGTGACATCCAGGAACTAGTGTACCTGCATGGAATAGGAATGGGAGCAGAATAAGAATTCTGAATTGACCGACTTTTGACCAAAAGAAACTAAGCTTTATTTTGGAAGTGAGTGAGCCTATTTTGAGCTAAAATGATTAAGATTTCCATCACCCATGGAAATAAGGGCTTGGATTATTTTTTCATCAGGTTTGTAGAGATATGATTTACAAGTATTAAAATTCACTCTTCTAAGGAATATAGTTTGATGAGTTTTGGGAAATGTTTACAAGTTCTGTAACTACTACCACCGTCAAGATAGAGAGTTATTTCTATCACCCCAAAAAGTTTCTCTAGGAGAGGTGTGATTTTAATCAGCTATGGAGCATGGAAAAAGTTATATTTTTGCCCCCCTCAAAGTCATGATTGTGAAGATTCAAATCCATGACATGATGATGAAAACAATGCATAGGGAGTAACCTGGAGGATATCTAGAAAGATTTACTCATACATATACCTGCCTGATTTTTGAATGAATATGTAAAGGAATTCAATCCAATGAACTGTTTATAAAATATACTTAGTACAGCTCTATAATTTTAATCTGAATTCCACTTGAAGGATCACCTCTTAATATTTTATCATGCCAAGAAGCTTTTCATTCCCTTGGTGGCCCATATCTTAATTACCTAAGGTACCATATACTCAAGTTCTATGGTGATAAGGAGCCTTTTCACAAAGCTACTGGAATGGAATGTTTTAAATATTTAGGCACCAGAAGTTTATTTGCAGAACTAAATGGAGTCCATAGGCCCATGGAGGGCCAGTGTATGGTTGAGAAGGAAAGGACCACCACTAACCAGATCTAAGATCTCCTCCCAGGGTACATTGTTAAAATTTTCATTGGCTGGTGACTTTGGGACTTATCTTAGAGAGACATGCTTCTGTGCAATTTGTGTAGATGGACACACACACACACACACACACTCCATGCCTTGAGTTGAGCTTAAATACATGCATACTTCAGTGAAACTCATGGGACCTTAAATCTTAAGTAGTCCCCTCACTGGAAGACTGTACACCTAGGCCTTTCCAAATATTTAGCTCTCCAATTTAGAGACAGTGGCACCAAATGGTCTCTGCAGCAGCCAGTCTCCCAGCTCTCTCCATCTAACAAATGATCCTGGGGCCATCATCTGTCAGTGCTCTTTTCTCTATCCTGGGAGACAAATTCTCAAAACATCTCAGGTCTACCAACCTTGGGTGTCATAAACAATCACAGAGTCTAAGGAAAAAAGTTTAGAAGGCCATGAACTTTGCATTTGTGCCTCCATCTCTGTCAAAGTGCACAAAATATTTTTAGTGAATGTAAGTTTTAGTTTTGTTTAGTTTTGTTTTCTGAAGACTTTCCTAATCAGAAAAATGAAATGTAATTATCTACTTTTGGGGGAACTTCTTGCTGCCATGTTGTTAGTCGTTATGCTCAATTGTTTCTAGGTACTGTTGAATGACTTTGCCCTGCCAGAGCCTTCTGCATTCCTTCCCATGGGAGACAGCTCCACTCTGCACAAAGTATCTGCAGTGCTGGTGAGCACCACCTCAGGAGTACGAGCACCGGCTCTGGTACCTATAGAGTTCTCCAGGCAGCACTTCTGAACTTCCCCAAGACAAACCCCATGGCTGAAGCTTTACTTTGATTTAATTAATGGACTGTTTTAGTGCTTTCTCTCAGGTCACCAAGAATTAAGCTTTCTCAGCACTCATCGCGGTGTGATCATGTTGACACAAACTGCCCAAAGAAATCCGATCTCAGGAACAGATGGTAAATGAGATTCAGTGTTAAACATGTGCGGATACTTCAGTCTGCACTGAAGGTTTGTGGTCCAAGACCATGTACATTGGCAGCTGAGGACTGAATCTTCATGTGCCTCTTGGTTGCAAATATTTATCTTATTGCTGAAAAAGAAATACCTTTGAACTGCAGAGAGAAGTGCTAGGGTGGGAAGGGAGTGGAATTTCTTCATATTTTATAGAATGTCTCCAGGAAGGCCCCACTGGACAGAAATGTGATCGAAGGTGAAGGGGCTGGCCATGCAGAGGGCTGGGGGAGGCATAGGCCAGCAGACAGGACAGAAGGGCAAGTCCTAAGGGCTGAGAGGACAGCTTGCCTGGCAAGGAACACTGACAGGGAGTCCGAGTGAGCAGGCTTTGTAGGAATCGTGATGAGTTTGGCTTTTACTTTTAGTATGCTGGGGAACCTTGGAGGGTAATAGGCAAAGAAGTGACATAATCTGACTGAGATTTTAAGAAGACCATTCTGGTTGTGGGGTTGTTGCTGTAGGTTGCCAGCAAGTGTTCAGAAAGACATTTATTTTCTCACTACTTAAAGTCTGATAAATACAAATATTTTAAAGCAGATACATTTCTATCATGATGGTACTTTCTTACATTCTCAGAGTTATCTCTTGCTTGGAAATGAACCACACTCCCTGCAGGCTTACCAAAACCTAGCATCAAATATTTCTTTGGCCAGAGTTGTGGCCCCAAACCTTCCCTCCTATTTTCATGGGTCTCTCCTGAAGAAAGCCTGGAGCCAGACCTGTAAAGAGGCCACAGTGAGCTGAGTTAGCATTATTATCAGCCCTGGGCATGCCCACCAGACCATTAACTAAAGATTATTAAGAACAACCAAGCCATGATGATCAGCAGCTCTTGATGCCTTTTCCCAAAAACATGGCAGATGGTGAGCAAAATTGGAGGAAGGTGTGGAAACCGTGCATGTGAACAGGCTCAGCTTGGCAGTGCTGGTCTCCAAGAGGAGATTGCTCTGATCCCACCAGCAATCCAGCTCAGCCCCCAAAGAGTGATGGTTTATAGACTAATAGTCTCAAAAAAAAAAACCCTTTTCTTTTGAAAACATTCCAATAATCTTTTGAAAAGAAGAGGCAAAGTCACAAAATTAATTGGCTCGGAGTATAAGTGCCAACTGCAAGGAAAAGCACTCCTTTTGTGCAACTAAATTAAAAAAAATATATAACCCTCAAGTGTCCCTAGGACTCTACTGAACCTAGCAAACCTAAGTATTAATAGCTTCATTTTTAAAAAGAAGTTCCTCTACAATCATTCTTTGTGCTCTTCCCTGGGCCAGCTTCAGAATATTTTGACAGACGAACAGACAATCCCAAAATATTGAAGGTCAACCCCTCCTTAGTCCTCCTTTCAAACCTAAACCAGAGAAGCATCAATTCAGTGGTTTGATTCTGCTGTGGCTTTCCTTGATGTCACAAGAATAGTAAATGTACCTCTTGGCATCAAGAATGACTTTCCAAAAGCAATACTCAGCATGCCTGGACTGCTTTTTGCTCACCAGTAGATTTTGATCCCTAGTTAAACCTGAACACTGAGGTGCCATTGTCTTTTTGTTTTCTTATTTGAATGACTTTCCCCCAAATGAGTAAATAATCAAACTGAGAAAAGGACAGCTGGATAGATTCGTCAGTACTGGAAAAAAATGACTAGTCTAGACTAGCTCTGGGTATCATGTATTACATTATATTATTTTGTAAGAGAAAATGCTGCAGAAATGGTTCATGTACTTCAGCTAAGAAATTAGCCCTTTAAATGAGAAATGCTAATGGATAAAGTTTCATTAGCTAGTTTGGGAAAAGGATGAACAGAATGATGCAGGGGAGACATGCTGAGTCTTTATCGCTGCTAAAGTTAAATGAACCCAAAATCAATAGTTCATTTAAAGCACAATGGAGTTTCTTTTGTATCTTGGAATTTTTTTTAAAAAACCCATACAACTGCTTTCCACTATTTTTTTTCCTGTAACAAACTGTGCATATGTCAAATAGGTAGCAATTGGAAGAAATACAAAATAGTTTTCAAATACAGTTTAAATAAAGTTCATTTTTCAAAAAACATAGCTTTTTAAAACACTATAATTCGACAAATAACTACTATATCAAGCCAATAAGATTTCTTCTGTTTCTTATTCATATTAGGGATTTCAAAATCCTCCTATACATCATTTTGGGAGAGAAAAGGAGGTAGGGATGAGGAGCAGAAGGAGAAGGAGAGAATCTTAAGCCAGCTGCATATCGAGCATGGAGCCCAACATGGGGCTCAATCTCACAACCCAGATCATGACCTGAGCCAAAATCAAGAGTTGGATGCCTAACTGACTTGAGCCATCCAGGCGCCCCATACATCATTTTTAAAAAGCAGAATGGATTCTTGAAAGATATTAGCAACAGAGTGAATAGTATAGGGGAGTTGTAGAATTTTAAACTTTTTCCCCAACTTCTAGAAGATATCAGCTCCAATTTTTCCTCGTATATACTCTGTATTTCTAACATTCCTACATCACTTTTAAATGATTCATGCACTAGAACATGCTGAGTCTTTTATAAAATTCTCTTATTCAATCTATTTAAACTAAGAAAAAAAAACAGTTCCTCATTTCTCCCATCCCCTATCCCCACCTCTTACAACCACTAATATGTTCTCTGCATCTATGAGCTCAGGGCTTTTTGGTTTTTTGTTTTTAGATTCGACATATAAAACAGATCATAGAGTATTTGCCTTTCTTTGTCTGACTTATTTCACTTGCCAAAATGCCCTCAAGGTCCATCCATATTGTCACAAATGGCAAGATTTCATTCTTTTCTATGGTTGAATAATATATATATATAGTTCATTATATATAATATATAACCAAAATTATGCATATTATACCAAATAATTATAGAATTGTATACATATAATTATATATACCAAAATTATATATATATATTATACTATGATATAATATACACTAGTACATATAATTACATATCATATATATATAGTATATATAATTTTGGTTTATATAATTATAACATATATAATTATTTGGTATAATATTGGTATATATTTGGTATGTGTATGTGTGTGTATGTTTGTGACATATACACCAAAATTTCTTTATCTGTTCATCCAAAAAACAAAAGTATCCAGTGAGAGAAAGAGAAGAAAAATAGAGAAAACAGGGAAGAATTCGGTTGGTATTATGTGATAGAGGTAAAGTTGGAGAGATGTTTAATAACAATGATGGTAATAGCTAGTATTTATTGAATGATTACTATGTGCCAGGAGTAAAGTACTGTAAGTACATTATTCTAAAGATTAAGTGCATTATCTCATGTTCTCCAAATAATCCTATGACCTAGGCATTATTTTTTTATCTCCTTTCATAGATGAAGTATTTTTGGCTAAGAAAGGCTAAGTAGCTTGCCCAGGGTGATGTAGCTAAACACAAAACACACATCACTAAGCCAAAACTAACTCAGTGAGTCTGGTTCCAGAGCCTCTAGAAATATCTTCTTCAAATGAAGGTTGAACACTGTCAAATATAATAGACATGTCTAGGACACCAAGAACACACACACACACACAGTAGACAGGTCTAGGACAGCAAGAACACACACACACATACACACACAATCATTTAATTTGGAACAAAATGGCTAGTGGTATCCTTTGGGAGAGAACATTTTCACTATAACAGTGGAGGCAAAAATAAGGTGGTTGTCAGAGAGATGGAGGGAATGGAGGGAGAGACAATTAAAGCATTGTGTGAGTTCACTTTTAGGCAAAACAAAACTGAGTAAGGAAATTCAGGTGCTCCCAAATTCATGATTGCTGATACTTGTATAGCCAAGAAGGAAGCCACATTTAAATGACTAATAAAACCAACTGCAGAAAGATGAACTGATGACATACATACATCCCTGAATATACACTTTCACCTTTGAACAGCCATAATGAGTGCTAAACCTAAAGCCTAATATTCTAAATCAGGAGTAGGCAAATTATGGCCTGTGGGTCAAATCTGCCGGCACCTGTTTTCATATGGTACAGGAGTGAAGAATGCTTTTTACATTTATTAGTGGTTAAAAAAATTGAAAACAGAAAACTATTTCTTAACAAATCAAATTTATATTAAATTACAAGTTCAGTGTCCACAAATAAAGTTTTATTGGAATGTGGCCACACTGTTAGTTTACACATTATCTTTCTGGCAGCTGCCTCAAAACTCTGGCAAAGCTGAGCAGTTTTGAAAGACTTTATGGCCCACAAACCATAATATATTTAGTGTCTGGCCCTTTCCAGAAAAAGGTTGTTGATCTCCACTCTATATCATCTCAATTATTTTAATTGTTAATACATATCAAAAAGGAAAGGAAATTATATACCTGGCAAAGGTGCCTTATTAGTTCCCACAATGGGCATTTCTTTCCACAGATCTCCACTTCCATTCTCAGATATCCAAAAGTCAACAGTTAGGCAAAATGACTCACATGTGTCTATATTTTCAAGCCTAACTTCTTCCAGATACCACCCAGGATCCTTTCCACTGTTGTCATGTCCAATACGTACTTTATAGATTTCACCAGTATCTTTAAGATTACTCTGCAACAAAAAGGGAAATAAAAGTCCTCACATTTATGATTTTATTTTTCAAATAAAAAATTCATATTCAATTTTGAACTCAATATCTGTTTTCCCACACATACTCCTTACTAATTTTTCTTAGAACTATTTACTTGTAACACTATGAAATGCTGTTACACATGGCAAAGCATGAATCCATTGACCATGGGAAACCAATAGGTTAAATACAGCTAGTTTTCACATTTTTTTAGCAACTCATTATTATTACCTTGCAAAATAAATGTTTTTTTTGTGATCATTAAAATACACTACTTATTTGGTAGTTACACATGAAAAAGAATTTAATTCTCTGGTATCTATAATAGATTGGATATTCCCATTAAAGAGGGATCCTAAGGAAAAGAATATATGCTTCTGGATTTAAACTAGGACTAACCAGGTAGCCCTGAAACAGAGTGGCATTGGAAAGACTATGACTTTGCAAAAAAGTGTTGGTAATATGATTAACAACAAGTAATTCTCCCTGGGATCCTTGGGTGGCTCAGTGGTTTGGTGCCTGCCTTCGGCCAAGGGCTGATCCTGGAGTCCCGGGATCAAGTCCCACATCAGGTTCCCTGCATGGAGCCTGCTTCTCCCTCTGCCGGTATCTCTGCCCCTCTCTCTCTCTCTCTCTCTCTCTCTCTCTCTCTCTCTCTCCTGTCTCTGTGTGTCTCTCATGAATAAATTTTTAAAAAATCTTAAAAAAAAAAACAAGTAATTCTCCCTTATATCCCTCTGCACCTCCCAAACAACTAATTACCTGGCATGATAAATATTCTCAAGTATCATTCACTATTCAGAATGAGTAATATTTTCTTTTGAAAATTCTTACAGGGGTCGCATGAAAAAAGCTGATCGCTTATATGCTACATTAGTTTTCTAGTGCAAACAAGGACCTTTATTGCTTCCTGATTCTGTAGGCCAGAAATCAGGGCACTGTGTGGCTCAACTAGGTTCTCTGCTCAGGGCTTCACAAACCGAACTCAAGAGGTGGGCTGCACTGGGCTTTTCTCTGGGGGGTCTGAGGAGAATTCTGTTTAGGCTCATGCAGGTTGGTGGCAGAATCCAGTTCCTTGTGGATTTAGAATCAAGGTTCCTTTCCCTTGACATGTAGCCCTTTCACCTCCAGACCAGTAAAGGGCATACTGAGCCCTTCTTATGCTTGGCGTCTCTGGCTTTCCTTCTGCTACCAGAAGTTTGCTTTTAGGGGCATATATGACTTAGATTAGGCCCACCTAAATAAATCAGTTTTATCTCCCTATTTTAAGGTACTTAAAGGTACTTATGCAGACCTGCCACATTTTTTTTCTACTAAAGTATTTCTTATTGGTAATGTAATTTGGGGTTGCTGCATTGGTGAAAACTGTTGTTAATCAATTCTGTCCTCCAGCCAAAATGCCTTTTGGTCAGGATGCAGAGTTCAACAGAGTTGAGCTAAATAATTGGGCCCCTCCTATTATTTCTGGAATGAAGTGGTTATAAAAGTACTATGATGTAGAAAATCTTGATGTTGGTGCTTTTTACAGATAACTAACCTCCTACAGAGTTAGAGATGCAGATTGTGGGACACATGTATGAAAATAGAGGCCACATCCCAAAACAGATTCAAAGGCAAAATTGTGTGGTGACTAAAACCCTGGCTTTTGAAATGAAATCTGGAGTTGAAAGTTCCTCTGTCCTTGCTGGTTGTGTAAACCACAGCAACTAGGCCTACTTTTCTAAGCTTTAGTTTCCCCATCTGAACACTATAATAGTGCCAATCTTATAAAGTTCTATAGCACTCAGTAAGTCTTAGCAGACATTGTTTTATCCAAAAATTAAATGCTAACTGAAAAAATGCCTACATCTACCTAATTTAAAGACAATTAATCTAAAGACAGGGTCCAGCATCCACAGAAGGAAATTAAAGCTAGTATTTGGCCATCATACATGAAATTGAAATAGATAAAGCCCATGTCTAACACTGCTGGGAAAAGTAGGCATTTGTCAACAAAACTCTAATGGTGCAATGGCCCAGAAATGAAATCATTACTCACACACCACACATGCATGGGTTGGCCAATTAAAATCAGAAACAAATGACTGTCCCACAGTCTGGCTAGTGCTGTAGATTGCTCCCAAATTACTTCTAATATGTTAGCCAAACTGATTTGTAACTCTTTGTTCTGGTTTAATATAGTCAACCTGGGTCACTTCAGCTTTAATAAAGTATAAATGCAATATGCCAAGAAATTATTCTTGCACATAACTGTTTCTAGTTTTCTGCATTTAACTTCCTCAGTTGAAAACACACACACACACACACACACACACACACACACACACAGTTATTCCATAATGTATGATGGCTTTTCTTCATATAGATGTACCACATCATGGCTCAGTTATTCTCCAGAAAGACAACTTGCTTAAAGTAGTATAGAGTCACAGATTAAAATAAAATTGTTTTCAACCTGAGGACCAAAGAGGCTTATGGATTAAGACATACAGGATCAGAAAGAGAAAGGCAGAAGAAATACAGTTCAGTCCCATTGTTGTAATGTCACATACTGAAAATTATAATAATACCAATAAACTTCCACCATATAACCAGAATATGAAGATAAAAATGTCTGATTTGGGTACTTGAAATTATTAACAAAAGTGGAGTAAGTCTACACTGATTTTAAGTAAGATAACAAAGTACTCTGTATATCCACACGTTTTGTATAATTCTGTTTATTATATATACTACTCCCAAGAACATCTTAAATTTGGACTAAGCAAATTAAACCTTTTAAACATTTAATGAATTTTTATTACATACAACACTACCCTAAGATAAACAGGGGAAAAACAGCTCTCACATTCATGTGAACCACTAATCCAATGCATTCAAAGTGAGAAATAAACAGAGGAGAAGTATAAGAAATGTATGAAATGGGGCAGCCCGGGTGGCTCAGTGGTTTAGCGCTGCCTTCAGCCCAGGGCATGATCTGAAGACCCAGGATCGAGTCCCACGTCAGGCTCCCTGCATGGAGCCTGCTTCTCCCTCTGCCTGCGTCTCTGCCTCTCTCTCTTTCTCTCTCTCTCTCTCTGTGTGTGTGTCTCTCATGAATAAATAAATAAAATCTTCAAAAAAAGAAAAGTATGAGATGGTTCAGTGCAAATAGGGCAGGTAGCAAGGAATCTGGACTTTGAAGACTAAGCACCATGTCCATGAAGGAGAGATGACAGAAAACAGTCTGAGTGAAACCAAGAAGAGTGAATGTACTTTTTGAGTCTGACTGTACTGTTCCTGAAATCTTATGAATCTGGGTTTTACGCTCTTCTCCTGCATGGAATCTAGTATCCTTTCAGGTAGGATAAAAGTACTTAGTAAAAACAGATGCTGCTGCCCAGACGTGGCCCAGGAGCAACTACAGGGGTGGAGGTGTCTAGCAGCACACATCGGCACACAGAGGGACATACTGCAAACCCAGGCACTGAGACTTGCTGGCCCTAGGATCTTGAAGAAGTGGTATCTTCTCTCTAAACGCCAGTTTCCTCATTTACAAAATGCAATAATTAAGAATCACTTTACTGGGAAATTGTGCACATAAGGGACACATTAATCAGCAGAAATTGGTCAAATAATCACATATTAGGTCATTAGTAAATAGCGGTGATCTTAGTAATTGTTATTATTCCTAAAGGGAGATGGAAGGAAGGAGGTGAAGAATGCAGTGGGGAGAAGGAAAGGAAAGTCTGTTTACTTCAGTCGTACAGGTATTCTTTCTCAGCGCCTTTGATTCTCTGGCCCTGAGCTGGGCAGATGGGAAGAGGAGATATGCCAAGGGAGATCAGTCCTCTCCACCCATCAAGTCCTCACCAGCCAGCAACCTCTCTGGGCCTGGGCTTCCTGACCACTGGGTGGGCCTAACTAGATCAGAGTCTGGTTCTCAGAAGCAAAGCATGAGAGGAAGAGCACAGAGCTTGTTAAAGGAAAACCAGGCTAAAGGATGGTCTCATATGCCTGAGTCTCAAGTTTCTCTTTGTAAAAAGAGGGCTTTTGTAAGTACCAAATTAGATCATCTTGTGAAAACATGTTGTAATTCATAGACTGACAGTCAATGCAGGCCTCAGGACAGAGAACAGGGTAGAGAGGTGTGGAGAATAACCAGGACTTGTACTGCACCTTGTGTTCAGACCACCCCTTTATTTGGAGCACCCTTGATTGAAATAGTTGGGAAAATTAGGTAGTAATTTGTGGCGTACTCAAGATTAAGAATTTGAAGAAAGGACATTTTCATGTGTCAATGGAAATGGAAATATTCATGCAAAAAATAGCAGAAAAGATTCTCAAAGATGAAAAATGAAGTTGAATATAATACATTCCCTTTGCAAACTGCCTAATACAATGCATATCCTACCTTACCCAAAGATGAAGGCTTTTATATGCTAAGAGTTGTATAGTCTATCAGAGAATGTTGAGTTACAGAACCGTGAAGGAATAACCTGTATTGTCTAGAAACTGGTGGATCTGTGAATATTCATATAAAAAGTTTATGGAAAAAAATATTCCCTCTTCAGGTATCCAGTTTGGGGATTTTTTTGTTTGTTTGCAGAAAATTTTTGTAAAAAAAATTTTTAACTTTTTTACTTGGGTTGATATAGTGATTCAGCTTCTCTATATGTTATGCTGTGCTCACCACAAATGTAGCTACCATCAGGTAACTACGTTTTATAATAAATTAATATAATAAATTAATTGGTGTTCAATTTACCAACATACAGAATAACACCCAGTGCTCATCCCGTCAAGTGCCCCCCTCAGTGCCCTTAGATGTAGATCTTAATCCAGACATTTTGCATATGTAATTACTGACCAGTTGGATTTTTCTAATTTGGAGATGCTAAATCTCTTCATGCACACTTCACTAGTTTTTCAATAAATGGCAACAAAGTTTTTTTTTTTTAAACAATTCTATTCTAGAAGCAAATTTCATGTTCTACAAAGTCTCTTTTCTCTGTTTAAGAACACTTTCATAGTTTGGAAAAAACATACTGGAATACAAATTAGCTTTGTGATCACTGAAATCCCATCTGGGGGCATTTCATCTCCATTCAATATTTCAATTTATACAGTATTCTACATATTTATTGCCTTTCAAAAGAACATTATAGCTTAAAAGCTCAGGACAGGAACGTGGAAGTATAGACTAAAAACTTGGGCTTTAATATGTTAGAAACTGAAAACTGATTATCAGGGTAAATTTTTAGAAGAAAGTAAGCAACGCCACTAAAAACAAATATACAAAAACCATAAGCATAGGCAACTTGCTATATTGTATGACATGACAATGAAAATAAGATGCTTTTCCCCTCCACATGTCCTACGCAAAAATTCTTGATGTTGATCAGTCCCAGTGCACCCCCCAAAGAGGTAGGAAGCCCCGATACTCCCATAATTTTTTGCAGGCTAACGCTGGTGAGCAATTTTCCCTAAGCCCCACCCACTGGCCTCTTCTGTATACCAACAATGTCTTTCCTTTTGAAAGAGCTGGAAAAGAAACCTTTCCTGGCTTAATTAGTAAATTATAGTTTTTTTTTCAAGGGGGGACAGTTTTACGTCCTAGAATGTTTAGGCTTTCTTCTAAAATGAGACAGGAATGCCTGAATTGAAGAATGCCTTATTTTTTATTCTTGGTGTCAGTCACAAGCCAAGTTCAAGAGCACTGGTCTAACTAATCTTAAAAGGTTTAAAGAACTTCATTATCTCAGATGTGAATAGGTTTTCCCAGTCCCCAGTCCCTGACACTGACCTCATCTGTCAGAGTAAACAGCTTCTCATACAATTGGCTACCCAGAGACCCTAAAGACATAGTAGCTACTAGCTCTAAACTAAGTATAGGTACCTTATAGTCCCTAGTCTCAGTTTCTTAAGAAAACTTCAGGCTTTGGTATTTTTTTGGTTGTTGCTTTATCTTCCCTACTGGACTCTTAACTCTTTGAGGACCTAAACTCTGTCTTCCTTTCTGTATCCTTAGTATATACAAACATTGAGCATGTAGAAATGAATATAACAGTTGTTGCATACATAATTTAATTTTGATATTTTTAAATTTTCATAAGTTTCCTTCATTCTCTTTGCTTTCTATCAAAATTTGGCTAGGTAAAAAAAAAAAACTGATGATAATTTGCAAAATTATGATAATTTGCTATGACATACTCCTGGTAAATATCTGGGTCCCAGTAATTATTAGAAAAAAGTTCTTAGTCATACTATGAAATTATTGCTTTTTAAAAAAATTTAGTAATATTATGTAATCCAATTAATGCTGCCCCAATGAATGAACAAAAAAGGCTTTTAGCTTATTATGCCATCTGTATTTTTTTTTTTAGTAGGTTCCATGCCCAGCATTAAGCTCAATATAGAGCCTGAACCCAAGACCCTGAGATTAAGACCTGAGCTGAGATAAGGAGTCAGATACCCAACCAACTGAGCCACCCAGGCACCCCATGCCATCTGTATTTTTGACAGTGAATGAATTCTGAAGGGAAACAAAAGCTGGTATCTTTATAAAAAGGGTTGTATGATTAAGGCTTAAAGCCATTGTCCTATGCTATGGATCTTTGACATATGCCAACAAAACAGAGATATTTTTTCTGGATTTCCTCATAAATTTTGATACATTTTGGATAAATGTAAACAGATTGTGACCTATTCTGTATTTAGGTTCCAGTTTCATCAATGATAGAATAGTTTACATTGACTACTACTCAGCTATAAAAAGGAATGAATTACTGAAACAGGCAACAACTTGGGTGGATCTCAAGAGCATTATGCTAAACGAAAAAACCTTAATGTAGCTGTATGGTTTCAATTATATAACATTCACAAGATGACAAGATAATAGAGATTAAAAACAGAACAGTATTTTTCCAGGAATGGCAGTGGTGCACGAGTGGGGGTGGGGTCTGAGACTATAAAGAAATGATACAAGGGAGATCTTTTGGGGTATATAATAGTTCAATGTCATGACTGTGTTAGTGGTTACATGACTCTATATACCTGATAAAGTAACTATACACACAGATTGTACCAATGTTAAAGTCTTGATTTGATATTGAACTATGACTATGTAAGATGAATCCATGGGAAAGAAATTGGGTGCATGGGATCTCTCTGAATGTTCTTTGCCACTTGCTGTGAATCTATAATCATACAACAATAAAAAGGTCAAAAAACATGTCCTTACCAGCATTTTGCTACAATTAGCAAAGCCCTCCAGGGTCTCATCCCTTAGGAGATAAGAGAATTTGCATAGCAATTTCTCTAGGCATTTGGTTAATTCGTCATTTTGAAGCACCGGGTAACTGGCTGCTTCATGTGGCTATTTTGAAGCACCGGGTAACTGGCTGCTTCATGTGGCTATTCTTTTTTTTTTTTTTTTTTTCATTTGGCTATTCTGATGTCAGTGGGGTAAAGTGGGGCAAAGGCAGACCTTCCTCACCTTGGCATAATTCCTACTTTTTCCTGAGTAGCTTGAATTACTCCTAATTCTCTATATTTTTTCCTTCCTTCCCACACAAATAGAAATACATACATTTTTGTACTTATAAATAGATACATAATTAAAATAAGAAACAAAATACTCATATATTCAAGATATCCATAAAATAAATGTGCAGTTTTAATCTTAATACATTTGCATCTATAGAAGATATAAACAATTTGCAAAATGTAGGAGAGTCGGAATTGACTCATAATTTAAATTAAATTGTTAATGATTCATTTTTTCCAATTTCTTTCTTTTATATTCCAGGTAATAAAAATCACGCTGAATAACATCAAAATTATCCAAAATCACGGTGGATATATTGAAAGATGATTCCTGCAATCAAATATGCTACTCTCTGGGTAATTTTTTCTGTTGCATTTTGCAGATTGTTTACATCTTTTATAGAAGTGAATTTATTAAAATTTCACATGGCATCCCATTTATTAACACTCCTTTATTTATTAAAATCAATAAATAATTAAACATACACTATTATATATGCCCTTCTTTGTATTACATCTACATTTTGTACATTTTACATTCACTTTTCTCTTTTGAATATAATTACTAATTCATAGCTGTTCACAGTCTCCACTTGTTTCAATTAACTATTATGATTATTATCACTATTATGAAGATGGTACTTGCAGCTTAGCTAGTACAAGCCCCCTTCAAATTTGCTCTTCTGTCCTTTAGCACTGCCCTTGACATTTTTGAAGTTATCACTGGGATTCCAGACAACAAAAGGATATTCCAGACCAATTCTGGCTTGGTGTTTTGGGGTGTTTTTTTGGTCTTGGGGTTTTTTTTTTTTTTTGCTCAAAGACATAGGATCAATTTCCTACCCAGGTATTTTGGGGTTTTTTTAGTGGTGTACGTTATCAGAGACAAAATATGGGCACTATGGGACACATGAGAGTTGCAGGTAGGTGGAAGTGCGGCTGTTGCAGGGACAATTAGTGATGACAGACTATAAAATATGCAACTTTTTAAGGTCACAAGATCACACTCATAATTCCCATTTAACACATGAAGTTACTCTCCCTACCTTTCCTAGAGTCTGAAATTTTATCAACCACTGAGGCCACCTATGCTGATAGCTTCATGTCCACAATCCACATAAGAAGTAAATATCTGTATCCCTTTTTTTATAAATGAGAAGGCAGAGTTTTGGAAAGTATTAAATTGACCTTCCTTACACAGTAAAGCAGAATATGGAATCAAGCCCATAAATACCAAAATTTATTTTAGACAATGTAAGTCTACTGAAATTGGTGTCAGTAGATTTATGTAAATTATTTGTGTGGTTCAGCAGCATCTATTTTTTGTGTGTGTGCAGAGACCTACAGGGTTATCTTAGCATTCCAAAAAGCTGACAAGGTGTATATGTGGGTCCCTTTCCCCTGGTTTTGTATAGAACGTGATTAGCCCCTTCATTTATATATGATAGTCTTTCCATAACTCTAGAAAGTTTGTTCCATCATTGTTTTATGGCTATTATTACCTATTCTCTTGTTTCTTTTTCCAAAACACCTTGGCTTACTTTGGGTTTTTGATCCTCTATCCCTGCCTTCTGTTCTCCGTTTTCTCTCTTTCTCTCTGGGGGATTGCTTCTGGCATGCTCCGTGACATGATTTTGATCCTAGGCAGTGCTGTTTTGCACTCTTCCTGATTTACATATGAATTTTCACTCTTTGGTTGCATTTTTGTTTCAAAGATGCTTCCAGCTCTACCTCTCATCTTGCTGCTTCATCTTGTGGATTCCTGGAGACCATGGCTTCTTTTCCTCTTATGAGGAAACCAATCTTCCAAACACGCTCTGGGTGCTGCAGGAGGGCTCTGCACTGTTCTGATCCTGCCTCAGCCCAGCCCCCCTTATCTGTAACACCCAGGTGTGGTAACCAAGGACTGCTCCCTGCGGGCTACCTGCCCTATCTCCAGGGCTTCGCTCTTAAAGACTCCACCTCACAGAATGCAATCTAGACTTCCAATTTCCTCCTACTTTTTGCTCCATGGTTCCTGGGATTTGCAGTATCTGCCTTGTTCTGGGATCCTGGTAGACAGCATCCTAGGGCTTCAAGAAAAACCAGAGCAAACAGCAATTTGCCTCAGTAGCTCCATGGGGATGAACATCGTAGCTGGCTTTTCCAGTGGCCATGCACCCTAAGACTAGATGCAGGTATACTACCCCCCACCTCACTACCTTGGCAGCTGCTCACCTGGACTGAAGCTGAGACTGCCGTTCTAACTCAGCTCCATTCAGATGCCCTTGTGATCAAGAGGTCTGCTGTTATTCTTAGTAGTCCATGCTGAAATTTTTCACTGTTACTGAGTCTTCATGTGTTTGTTGTGAGATAGATGCCATTCTGAACAAAAAGCCTCAACCTAAATAAATCTGAGGGATTTTTATAAAATAGCACTTCTCAGTGTTGATAGAAGTGAGCGGATAGGAAAGCTCCTGTCAGAATAGGCCATCATTAGCATAAGGCTTATTTCAGCTACAGTTTGCATTTTTGCAAAGACACTGTTTATTGAATCCATTTCACAGTTGAGGAAATTGAGCTAAAGTAGGTAGTCCAAGGTTGCACAGGAAGCATGCAAATTAACAATGAAGGTCTCCAGCACATATTTGGTTCAAAACCGTCAATCAAGCTCAATCCTGACTGAGGCAGCTTACAATGACCTTGGCATGAGAAAGTGACCTAAGCAATTGTTAACATATTGAATCTTTGCAATGTTAAGAATGATTGAGAGTTTTTATTTGTATGCTTTGGGTTTTTTTTTTTTTTTTCTTATTCTATTGAGAAACTCTTGTTGTAAGCATTTAGGTTGGTCAAGCTTTATGATAGGAAATATAAGCTCCGTGAGGAACTGTCACATTTTCCAATTATGAAATGTCTTTCATGGTTCTTCTGTGAAAATGAAATGGGCCACATATTAATTATGACCTTCTCTGCAAGTGGAATTCTGTAATACTACAACTCAAGTCTAATAAGTTAAAATAAAGAGTGTATATTAGTTTTAGAGAAAAATCGTTTACTTTACATCTGTGTGAACATCAGTAGAATTAACAGATGTAATAATAAGGGTTTCTAGAGTCATTTAACAACAACAAAAATGTCGGTATAGTAAATGAAGAAATTATTTAGAAAATTAGTTCTGACAAAACGTGCTCTGTATTAAACATAGTTTTATTTTGCATATAACAGATACACAGAATATACTCTATTTTCCAGAATCACTGATCTTTCTGTGTAGTTTGCAAACCGACCTGCCATTAATTGGACCCCACTCTGTCTAGTCTCATTCCCTATCACTTCCTGCCATGCAAGTTTCTCTCTAGGCTGGTTCATTTTTCACCAGTTTTCAGATGCCGGCGGCCTTCCCCTTCTACCAATCCCCTGGCCCAGAGTGTGTGCCCAGGTCTCTCTTCCACCTTTCCAAGCCCTGGGCAAAATTCCAGCCTCTTCCAGAAGCATCCCCTGGATCAAGCTCCTTTGTCTTTGATTTCCCCTAGCATTTTTTCCTTTTAAAGATTTTATTTCTTTATTTGAGAGAGAGGGAGAGAGCACAAGAGAGAGCAGAGAGCGGACAGCACAAACAGGGTGGGGGAAAAGGAGAGGGAGAAGCAGACTCCCCACTAAGAAGGGAGCCTATCACGGGACTCCATCCCAGGACCTCAAGATCAAAACCTGAGCTGAAGGCAGATGCTTAACCGACTGAGCGACCCAGGCGCCCCTGATTTGCTCCAGTTCTTAGTCATTCATTCATACATTCAGTCAGTCAGTCAGTCATGCAAACCTTTTCTTGAGAGCCTATTATATACAAGGCACTGTTCTAGGCATGGGGGAGACACAGCAATGCACAAAATAGACAGGGTATCTACCCTTGTAGACCTTTTCATGGGGTGAGACAGACAGTAGACACATAGACAAATGGATGGCTGTTCTACATAGGATGTCCAGGGAAGGCCTCCCTGAGAAAGTGATACCCAGGTGGAGGTGTGGGTGATGTGAAGATACCCAGCTGGTGGATATTAGGAGAAAAACCATTGCATGTAGAAGGAATAGCTACCATGGTCTCTTAAAGGTCCTAAAGTGAGAATGAGTTTGGAATGTTCAAGCATTGAGCAGAAAGAAGTTCCATGGGCTCCTGTAGCCAGGGAAGCACCGAATGGGTGAAGGACAAGGAGGTAGAGAGGTCCCATCCATCAGGGGTGGGGCTGTAAGCATGACATACCAGGAGCTGGTTTATGGTTGTAAAACACTTCCCTGACTGCTCTGCAAATGCAGGAATTGCAAGGAAGTCCATGTGAAAGCAAAAGGACCATGTAATAGACCGATGCTTCATCTGAGTGACAGAACATGGGTATCTTGACTAAGGTGTTGGAAATGGAAGTGCAAAGGATCCTGAATATACTTGGAGCACATTCTATGCCCCATATTTTATCTGACCACATCCTTATTTTCTTGGACTGAAATTCTCCCTGATTTGCCTTTATATTTCCAGATTAGAGATTATTCTCATTAAAATAATTTTCATGATGTTCCCCCCTTTCCCTGGTTTTTGTTCACATTATCCATTTGACCGAAGCAGGAAGTCTATCCTTTTATCTTCCTGGCTTTTAATGGCTCCCAGCATTTTCCACACATCTCTAGTTAAATAAGGCTTTAGCTTTATATAGACCTATTTTGAAAGCACCTGCTATTTATTTTTATGTGTTCTTAATTCTGGCCCTTCATGCATTTTAGACCAGCTTTCAAAATTTTAGTTCATCAAAGAAATCTCTGTGGAGCTATAGTTACTTTATTAAGTAGTTTCCCCCTTTTCTCCACTTGGTTCTATTTATAATTGAAGGCTAAGGGTTTTATTTTTAAGAGTCTACCTTTCTTTGTAAGCCAAATCCCCCAAGGCTTCACATTTACACATGTGAAAGACAGAGTTAAGACTCAGCATCCATCTCAAAGCTAGTAGACAAGAGATCTGCAACAACACCCAATGTTATGGTCAAATTGAGATATATCAGTATGCTACAGGTTCATAGTCATGTTGTATTAAAATTTCTGAAGTAATAATCCCACTACAAGCAAAGGCAAAATGCTCATATATAGACATAAGTTAATCCCCATTATAATAATTACCCACAACTTAGCTAAATATGAACCATCATTCTCTAAAATATTAACATTAGCAAATAGAACTTCAAGCAGGTTTCTATTTTTAAAATTTGAAATGTTAGAACTGCTAGTCTTCATTCTCTCTCTCTCTCTCTCTCTCACACACACACACACACACACACACACACACGTTTGTTGTGAAAGTCCTACAGGAAATAAAGGACTGAAAAGCAGTTTGCAATCCTGTCTAATCTACTCATCTTGACATTAAGAAGCCTACAAATAGACCATCCCAGACCATGAAGAAAATTCCACACTTCCCTGGTAATTTACTTCAGTACTCACATCTTACATTAGGAATATTGTTATTAAACTACATTGTTGGGAGCATAACAAATAAGTACTAGACATATTCATAGGCTAGAATATCAAGAGTAAACCCCTTCCTTGGTTTGATGTGGAAATTAAATAATGGTTAATAGGTTATTTTTTAATTTAATAAAAGTACAAGAAGAGAGTTTCTAATTTATTTTAACAGCTTTATTTAGATACAGCTGATATACAAAAAGCTGTACATATTTAATGTACACAATTTGATGGGTTTGATGCATATGGCATATGCATACCCATGAAACCATCACTGAAATCAAGGTGATAAACATGTCTATCACATTCAAACATGTTTATCACCTTCGAAGAAGAGAGTTTTAAAGTTTGATTTTAACTTGAGAACTAGACAATAAGCTTTTCTAAGATTTAGAGTCATTCAACAAATATGTCATAGAATATTTTGAAAATAGCTCCTCCATAAGCCAAGTAACTTAAAAAGAATAATTTGGTCACAAAGGAGAGAATTCTGCAGTGGTGGGTTGGAGGAGGGCAGAGCTCTTTGTGTCTGTCAAATTACCTACCCTACAAAAGAAGGCTAGGCCAAATGCTGAGGTTCTTTTTCTGGTAGTATTTCCACTGTTTTCAATGGGCCCACGGGCACTATAATTTCGTGATCAATGGTAAACCTCTCCAAAGAGAACAAAATAGCTCAAACAATTTGAGCAGTATCAAATGTCAGCTTAACAAAGTTAAAATCTACCAAATAAAAAAGGGTTAAGTAACCAGCACACCTGAGAGAGAGAGAGCTTTAAAAACACAATAACCAGAGCTTTTACTTCATGGGGCAAGTTGGGAAGCTAAATTCCATGTTCATGCCTCCCACCACCATATAAGGAGTCCTACCTAGTACAGCACCTATTCACCACAGAACTTACTTGGTGAATTCTGAGAACACACACCAGGTTTTATGTTCTAATGATATGCATCACGCAGTTTGTTCTCCATAGAGAAACCACCATCCACCCCATGTTATATGGACACCATAATCTGAAATACTTCCAAAGGACAGCACCATTACTCGGTGTTACTTTGGACTATTTGTTTGCACTGTTGCTTTTTCTTCGTTTTGTTTACTTTTGATTTATTTTGAGTGCTCATTCATTGTAGGTTGATGCTGCTTAAGGCTCTGTTCATTCTTAATATACCATGAATTTCATATTCCATTCATTTTTCAGAATTATAATAATAAGAATTTTGGAGCTTTTACTTAAAACTAGTCCAGTTTTATAATCAAAATCAAGTCGAGATTCAAGATGTTTATCTGGTCTAATAACACCAGTGATGAGAACATGTTGAGGAAAGGAGATTTTCTGCCAAACACTTCACATATGTTATTTTAAATCCTTACAGCAAATGTATAAGATATACATAATTCTCTCCATCTTGCAAAAGAGGAAACTGAGCATCAGAGAGGTTATGTCATTTGCCCAAAGCCCTCACGCCCTTAAATTCAAGCAGGAATTTTAACTCAGGATGACTAGATTTTATAGTGTACATACTTTCCACTCCATAGCACACTAACGCAGGTGGGTAACTCTATCTCAAGAGGTGAACAAAGAGAGAGAGAGAGAGAGAGAGAGAGAGAGAGAGAGGTGAACCTGGTCCATATAGGAAAATAAGACAAAACAAAGTGGAAACAAAAACATAACTGGTGCATTACATGAGTAAATCAATTTCTCCTCCTTTTTCCCTTCCCCCATCACTTCCTACACGACTATCCTCTATGTCGATACAGCCTGTGCTTTATCAAATAAATGTGTGTGTGTGAATGTCATATGCATGAGTACAAGTGTATGACTGTAACTGTGAGGACCAGCTCTCAAATATCCTACAGTATTTTCCAGAGAAAATTTTCCAGTATTACCTAATTCAGTAATACTAATCATGTGTAAGACCAAACAATTAAACAATGTCACAACTGATTAAATTAAAATGCTCTTTACATCGGCTGAGTTGGAATGTTTTTGCCACTCTGCTCTAAGTTGAAGAAGGTTGACAGCATCCATTCCAATCCTCCAGGGCTCTCTGGGCAGTGGCCTGGTTTTACCTTGGCACTGTATTTCTATTTGCATTTGGAGCAAAGGTTGACCATTTCTGTAAATGCTGATGCTATATTAGGGGACACTTAAGCAGTAAAACACAGGCATGGTGACACAAAAAGTAGACTGCATGAGCAAAATAGAATCCACTTTGTCTTGGGTCAGAGATGGAGCTTGTTGAGAAGCTAAAGGCAGAGAAGCCTCCAGGGTACAGCAAGGCACTCAGTCTGTGTCTCCCTACAGCATACAGGAGGGCTGTTTGTTCACAGAATTCAGTCTGCCTAAATGAGGTGACAGACCCGAAATATGGAACTCTTTTCTCAGCATGCTAGGTTGCTGGCCATTAACTTAGTCTCTAGGTCCAGGCAAAGAAGAGTGAAATATATTCCGTGGGAACAAAGTAGATACTGATTTGATTGGCTTCCACTACTAGTCCTAGGAAAGTGCTGGAAACAACTGAGGTGCACAGTCACCCCCTTATCCATAGGTACCCGTTCCAAGACCCCCAGAGGAAGCCTGAAATCACCGATAATGCTGATACAATGTTCTTTTCCTACACATACATACTTATGATTAGGTTTAATTTCTAAATTAGGGGCAGTAAGAGATTAACAACAATAGCTAGTAATAGAATAATTACAACATATATTGGCATATGTGTTCAGTATTCATCCCTTTTCTTCTGATGGTGACATCAGGTGACAAAACACCTATATGACGAGATGAAGTGAAACAAAGGACATAAGCATTTTGACATAGCACTGGCTACTAGTGACCTGATGACAAGTCATAACTACTTTCTTACCATGGTTGACCATGGGTAACTGAAGGGAGGACAGGAGGTGCATTAACAAACACCCCAACTGAGTATGGGAGGATGACTGTAATTAAAGTTCAATACACAAGGCTTCCCTCTCACGCTCAAACCATGACTTACTTTCCTGGCCTGCAAGCTATAAAAATTGGACTGGATTTCCCCCCTCATAGCCCCTCATCATTGCCACAATAAAACTCTCATAAAAAAAAAAAAAAAAAAAAAAAAACAAGAAAAAACTCAATTTTGACTTGTGGCACAGAAGTGTTGATACCAATAAAATCTGTTGGCCAGATGGATTAGTAAGAATGACTTCCCACAGGCATTTAAGAAACTGAAATAACTATAGCTGGAGTCTTTGGAAAATTATCGAGAAATATCATTTCTATGTCCTTTACTTTCTAATTCAACAAATAGATGGTAGATAGATGACAGATAGGTGATGATAGACAGATGATAGATAGATAGATAGAAGATAGATAGATAGATAGATAGATAGATAGATAGATAGATGTAAAGAAATGTAAAAAGGATAAATGTAAAAATGGATGTTTCTAAGGTTGATTATTGAGAAGTCACACATGAGGATGAGATGTTTGAACATTAATCTGTGTTGTTATTATATGGTTGGAGCCAACATAGCTGGCAGAAAATATGTGCATTTTATAAGGAAATAAAAACCTGGTGAATGTACACATTTCTCATGGTATTGATGACATTTGTAAGTTTTTCTCTTGGTCTTGATATAACACAGTTGTGCTCACTCTGTAATTTACAGACAAGTTTTAGACACGAGGATACAAACTGTTCTTGAAACTGATTCCACAAATACTGTTTTTTTATAAACTGTTTTTATGCAATTATAACTGAGCTCCCTCCCCAAGACTGCGATTCAGGTCTTTGGTGAGGAACAATCAGAAGCTGAGCCTTGCTGCGTACCATGAACAAAGGGAAAATGTTGTAAGCGAACTTTCCATTTGGGTTTATCTATGCAATCCTAAGTTCAATGGAAAATGTCAAGATCATATTATAAACTTGGATCAGTTGAATCCTGGAAACTTTAGAGAGTGTTCCTCACCTCTAACTTTCTAAATTTCTGGATTCCACCAGTTTAAAAAAAAATGGCTGGATATCTGAGGTTTGGCATATATGTTCAGAACTCACTGTCCCTCTCAAGTTTATCCACTTCACGGATATCTGAGGGCCTGAGTCTGGCCGACGCCCAATGCTGAGGAAGCAACAATGTGTGAAACACATACAACCCCTTCTCTCAGCACACAACTCAGTCATGGACTCAGACCTCTAAAGTGTTAGTCTCCAAGGTGATGGGTACTGCAAGAGGCAGCCATGGAGATGAAGGAAATGTTGACTTAAACTAGTCTAGGTGTCAAGGAATGGCATGTTTTGTTAAAATTGTAAATAGTGCTGGTGATAATTTGCTGAAGTTGGGTACAGGGACGTCAAATACAAGGAAAAGCCTGGCAGGAGAGCTCTGTAATAAGGACTCTGCAGAAGTGCTGGCATAGAAAGGAAGGCCAGGCCTAGGATGGAAGCAGGAACAATTTCAAGGAAAATTGCATATCTATACATCACAGCAAAACAAAATGGACAGAACCTTGTATATTATATGCTTGTCAAAATCAGGACAGTGTTGTCCCTTTTCTAAGCGAGGCCTTATTTTGGTTCTTTTAAACTAAATAAAGAAAAGGACATTTCAGGGTAGCAACTGACCTAGAGGCAATCTGACTTGACAGGGGTTTATTCTACTATTTCTTCATTCTGTATACAAAACTACATTTCACAATATTCAAAGATTACCACTATCATGTTCCCGCAGATTCATATTTTGAAGTGCTAACCTTCCAAGGTGATGGTAGTAGGAGTGGGCCTTTGAGAAGTCACAAGGTCATGAAGGTGGAGCCCTCACAAGTGGGACTAGTGCCTTATAAAAGCAACCTCAGCACGCTCTCATCCTTTTTCTGCCACATGAGAATGAGAAGTTGGCAGTCTGCAACTGGGAGAGGTCTCTCACCAGAACCCTACCGTACAGGCAGCCTTACGTCAGACATCCAGCCTCCAGAACCAGAAGAAGTAAATTTCTGTTGTTCATAAGCCACTTGGTCTGTTGTGCTTCCTTATGGCAGCACAAATGGACTAAGACAAACCCTTCTGTTTCAGCCTCAATATGTGCATTCCATCCTTTCATTCCTCCAGGTGCACAGATCTGAATCTCTTACCCTATGGAGTAGGGGAAACAAAGATTTGGTTCTGCTTCAAGGCCAGAGGGATGGGATAGTGCCACCTTTCATACCCTTTTCTATGAGTGGCAGAAATTGTGAAGTTTCTGGTCATGGTGGACAGATCCCTCTCTTTTCTCCAGTAGCCACATTAAGCAGCATGGTGTTTGAACAGGGATTTTCCACAGGATCAGTGCAAGCATCATGTGTTTCCTTTGTTGCAATAATATGAAATTTATTTTTCTGAGAAAGGAACACATGGGTTGGTGGGACTTACTTGGCAACAATAGTTAACAGTCAATTTATTTCCAACCGTTTTCCAATAGAAGGGACAAAGTAAATCAATACATGGTGATTCTTAAGAGGCTTCATGCCTGTGAAAGGGATTTGAACATTCCTGGGAACAACACTGCAATCACTTGAAAATAATAATTGTGATAGTAATGGTGATGGTAATGGCAAAAAGCAAAAGACAGAATTATGAAACTTTAAAAAATCTATTTAGAAAGTGATCAGATACTATATGTAAGGAAACAATTGCCCAAAATATAGGATTAAGCATTACAAACATTCAAAAAACATTCTTCCTAAAAATCTGTACACTGAGATCAAATCATCTCAGTGATTGCCTTACAAGAAGCTGGGCATTGCAGCATAAAAGTCACTTAAAAATATTGCTTTGTATCTTTCTTATCCCAAGAAAATTATAAGTTCATGCTGGTACCAAGTGTAAATTTTGTTTATTTCTTTCTGAAAACTGTGGCAGGGATTTTAATGGCATTCACTAGAGCACATGGTCAGATGTGTGCATTATTTTGAAAGGTTACTCATACATGTGCTCCAAACACATATGTACATGCTGTTTAGAATGGTGACAGTGTTCATTGGTCTGAGCTCCCATCAATTTATTTCACTTTCAGATGAGCTTTTGCATTGCACTCTCAGCAGTATTGACTTATTAAAATGCTACCGTTTGCCAACTGGAATACTGTCAAACGTTTTTCAGCTTTCTCTTTCACACTGCAATTCAGAAGAAAATGCTCTTGCTATCACACTGCATCACAAATGACTTTCCTGTTCCCCCCTTAAGTAATACAGCTGAAGTTGCTACTTAATTTCCAGCATCGACCTAACCACTGCAAATGTCACACATGCAGTTCTCAGCCTCAATGTATGTTGTACAGTCTGCACTAGGAGAGGGGGCTATTTTTTCCCCAGCCAGGCCACCAAACAAGATAGATTTTTATTTCTTTTACAGTACAATGACTGTGAAAGAAACAGTCATCTTTATGTACAGCATGCCTTTCTGGCATAAGGTTGAAATAAATACATAGAATATATTTGAATTTAAGGCTTTTATGAACAACACAGTCCCCCACGACTTACAAACTACATGAATCTGTCTATTACATAATTCAAATGCCAGCAGTAGACTCCATCTCTCCCACCGAACCCCTATTGCTGATACTATCTTCCCAGACTATTTTGATGCCCTGTGAAAATGAGGCCTCTTTAGGAAGCATATACATAACTCACACTGATCCTGATCCAAGTTCTGCATTGCAGAATGAAGAAAGAGAATGTATGATATGAATAAGAATATGAGTTGTTTATGATAACATAGGTACTAACAAGCTGTGTGTACTTCTGAACTTCAGAAAGATCTCCAAGTTAATAAAAGCCAAATTCAATCTTGTACAAGCCCACATTCTTTCTAGGTAAAGGCAAGAAAGAAGGAAACATGATTGCCCAGAGTTTAAAAATAAAGACAGGAAGAGGTAGGTAACTCAAGAAATGAAGGTTGAAGTGCCAAGTGAAATCATCTGTATAAATTTAAAACTATTCCAATATTTGCTAGAATTAGAGCTTTTAGCCGTATAGCTTTTCTTCTTCATCAACATTACAAAATGATATGTACTAATTTTTAATGCAATAAGATATGCAATATTTGTAGATAGAAAGAATTTGCAAACTTTAGTGAAGCCTACTAAGTTGAATGGGGTATGGCCAGGAAGGACTATTCTGATAACACAAGGGACAGAGTTTTCAGGTAGAAAGGAAAATAGATAAGAAAGTCTATGTCAATGTCTGTGCATCAGACCCTCCCGGGTTCTAGAGGGTTATACTCATGGAGAAGTAAAATTTTTAAGAAAGAAATGGTAAAAAGAATGAACCCAAATGAAAAATAAAGGAAAAAGAGCTTTGCTCACATCCTCCTGATTTATTAAGAATCCTAATAATGGAAAAAATGGTTGGTAATGACCAACTAGGTATCTTAACCTATCACACAACCAAGTGCACTCAGATCAGGATTATGATGCTCCTATAAGTTATGAACCTCAGTTTTAAATCAAAACAATCAATAAAATCTAAAAAGCGGGGGTGGGGGACGCCTCAGTGGTTCAGTTAAGGTCTACCTTCAGCTCAGGTCATGATCTTAGGGTTTTGGGATCAAGCTCCACATCGGGCTCCCTGCTCAGCAGAGTCAGCTTCTCCCTTTCCCTGTGACCCTCCTCCCCACTTGTGCTTTCTCTCTCTCTATTTCAAATAAATAAACAAAATCTTTTTAAAAATAAAATAAATAAATGGAAATCATTCAAAGCTTAGCTGATGGCAAATCTGTGGAAGAGGTAAGAGATTCAAATACACCTACCTTCACACTCTCGGCAGCTGTGGGATGCTGGTTAAGGAGCTAAAGCAATGACATCTTTTCCATTCACACTAGGCATCCTAAGGAAACTTGCAGAGAGCTGTGGACAGATCAGTCTAGTTAGTGGAATGCAGTAAACCTTCATGCAGTAAACCCATTTACTGAGGGCAAGGACTTCTTGAAGGGTTATCAGGTGGCCAACATTTTGCTACTCCTGAATCTGGGAGACAGAGAACTTCATTGTACCTCAATGAACTCCATATCCTATAAGTTCCTCTTTGGTTGTTGAAGAAGGAATTCCAGGGCTTATGATGATTAATTTGTATGTCACCTTGGCAAGCCATGGTACCCAGATACTTGGTCAAATATTATTCTGGATGTATCTGTGAAGGTGTTTTGGATGAGATAAAATTTAAAGAATCTGGAGTAAAGAGGATTGTCCTCCTTAATATGGGTGGGCCTTATCTAATCAGTTTAGGCCTGAACAGAACAAAGGATGATCTCCCCAGAGCAAGAAAGAATCCTGCCAGCAGACTGCTTTTGGACTTGGCCTATAATACTGGCTCTTTCCTGGGACTCTAGCTTTTTGCTTATAGATTTTGGATTTCCATCTCCATGATCCAGTACCTTAAAACCTGTGTGTATGTGTATGTATATGAAAACACAACCTGTTGGCTCAGTTTCTCTGGAGAACCCTGACTAATACGAGTGCACTGTACCCAGGTACCTCTCTAAATTAAGGGATAAGCTCAAATCCAAACAAATGAACAGACAAGTATCAGAAATCCATATACCATATATTTATACTCATGCAGACAAAGGAGTGAATGGATTTCATGAGATGGTTGAGGTGCTTTTTAGCAATGTAATTCTCTAGCCATGTAACTACCATGATTACTTCTGACTAAAAAGAGGAACTATCATCCCTATCATTAATAAAACATTCAGTTCAGAAGAATTTGCTCTCTGAAGGACAAGTGATACCTTTCTGCCATGTTCTTTGAGATCTGTTAAAGTATCTCAGTCTCTGACCCAATAGGTAACATGATATAATAAAGACTGGCAGAGTCTGACAGACCTGGACCCACAAAAGTGTGTTCCCATTGCTCTTTTAAGTACCTGTTCATTTGCAGCCTACATCACAGCAGATTGGGAGATTTTAATTAAATGACATATGTAGAATACCTCAAACAAACTTGGCCCCTTGCAAGGCAGTCAATAAATATTAATTTTGATACTCTGTCGTGCAAATAAGAATGATACATCTCTGCCACCAAGGACCTGCTTATTTTGTTCATTTTTTTCTCAGAAACCTAATTCTGTGGCACATCAAACTTTAAAGATAAAGGTAACTTAAATTGATTCACTACAGTTTATTTCCCGCACCACATAGTCAGCACTCAGTAACCTTAACATCAGTATTTTCTCAGGGTGACAAAAACTATCCATCTCCTCTCGAGATATTAAATGTTCTTCCTTACCCATTACTGACAAAAAATTTTTTAAAACAAATAATATTTTTAGTGAAAATACAGGGAGGAAATGGAGGGGAATATAGGAGCCATTCTTTGAATTTTTATGTTGGCTAATATTGCCATTCTCTTTCCAAAATTATCACCAAATAAACTGTAAGCCTAATTATATAAAATATGAGTTCTTAAAGCACATATGTTAACATATAGCAAGGTGTAGAACTTTAGGAATTGTGTTCATGAAACAAATGTGGGAGTGAAGAAAATGAGAACTCTATTTGAAATTTTAAACCAGTGCCATTCTACTTGCCAAAAACAAAAACAAAAACAAAAACCAGTTATATGTTTTGCTAAGAGGTAACCAGGGAAACCTTGTAATGAGAGATGGGGTTTTTTATCAGTCATACCTAAGATAAATATCTATGATTATACATTGAGAGAATGTCCATCTTTAAGCTTTCTAGTTGATGCTATGTTAAGAAAAAACAAAAACTATACACTTATTATCTTCTCCTATTTTTGTATTATACACAGACATTCTGTGCAAAAGCAGAATAGTCTCCACTCAGAAAAACCAGTGTTTGTCTTCTAGCACCCAACATATATCCTGGAGGCTTCTGGGAAACAACACTTGATGAGGCGCCCATAAAGACCCATCATTCACCAAGTTTCAGATGCTCTGTATAATGGCGGGATTCTCTAACAGCCTGTAAATCACTGACAACTTTCATTTGCCTTCTGTGGCACCTGCAAACATGGAAAAAATCTAGGTAAATGAGAAACATTTCCACTACATGAGCATGCAGCTGCTGTCATTGCCATGGATGTCATAACTAATACATGGACAAAACACTGAAGGTCCAACCAGGTTGCTTGTATTTTCCAATTGTATAAACCCAGTCACTTTTTGAAACAAAGCTCAATTAACTTGGCACAGTTTCATAGAGTATAATATGCAACAGGTAAAGCTATTCAGCATAAGAGGATTTGAGTTATAAGTGTAAAAGCGCCATTGGTTTTATTTCCTTTTTTTTTTTTATGAAGATTTTTTTTCAGAGAAGTTTAAGGTTCACAACAAAACTGAGGAGTAAAGTCCAGAGATTTCCTACATACCTTTTGCACCAACTCCCTCACTATCAGCATCCCCCATCAGAATGGTGCATTTATTACAATCAAGGACCCTACATTAACTGATCACACTCACTCCCAAACCCATAGTTTACACTAACGTTCACTCTTGCTGTTGTATATTCTATGGGTTTGGAGAAATGTATAATAACATGTACCCATCATATGATATCATATTGAGTATTTTTGCTGCCCTTAGAATCCTCTGTGCTCTGCCTATTTCTTCTCATCACCCAAACTCTGGCAACCACTGATCTTTTTAATGTCTCTATATTTTTCCTTTTCCAAGTGTAATATCATTAGAATTATATAGTATGCAGCCTTTTCAGATTGGCTTCTTTCATTCATAATATGCATTCAAGTTTCCTCCATGTCCTTTCATGTCTTGATAGTTCCTTTTAGTGTTGAGTAATATTCCATTGTCTAAATGTACCCTGTTGTTTATCCATTCACATACTGAAGGGCATCTAGGTTGCTTCTAAATTTTGGCAATCATGGGTAAATTTGTTATGAACATCTATGAGCAGCTTTTTGTGTGCACATAAGGTTTCAACTCCCTTGGGTAAATATCAAAGAGTGCAAATGATGAAGTGTAAGGTAACAGTATGTTTAGTTTTGTAAGAAGCAGCTAAACTGTCTTCAGAAGTAGCTGTACTATTTTGCATTCCCATCAGCAATGGATAAGAATTCCTGTTGCTCCACATCCTCACCATCATTTGGTGTTACAAATTCCAGATTTTGGCAATTCTAATAGCTATAGAGTGGTATCTCATTGTTTTAATTTGCATTTACCTGATGACCTTTGATGTGGGGCATCTTTTCATATGTTTATTTGCCATCTGTGTATCTTCTCTGGTGAGGTCTTTGTCCTTTATTTCAATTTTTAATCAGAACGTTTTCTTATTGTCAATTTTTGAGAGTTCTTCACATATTTTGGTTAACAGTTCTTTATCAGATGTGTATTTGCAAGTATTTTCTCCCAAGCTGTGGGACACTGTCTTGTAGAGCAGAATTTTTTTAATTTTAGTTAAGTTTAGCTTATCAATTATTTCTTTCATGAATTATGCCTTTGTCTTGTATCTAAAAAGTCATTGCCAAACCCAAAGTCAGCTAGGTTTTCTCCTATGTTAACTTATAGGAGTTTTATAGCTTGTGTTTTATATACTATGTTTCATTTCGAGTTAATTTGTGTGAAGGCTGTAAGGTCTATGTCTATAAACAATATTTTTGCATATGGATGTCCAGTTGTGACAGCACCATTTATTGAAAAGATCATCTTTGCTTCACTATATTGTCTTTGCCCCTTTGTCAAAGATCAGTTGACTATACTTATGGTGGCCTATTTCTAGGCTCTCTATTCTGTTACACTGCTGTATTTGTCTATTCTTTCACTAATACCACACTATCATAATTACTGTAGTTTCATGGTAATTCTTGAAGTCAGATAGTGTCAGTCTTCCAACTTTGTTCTTTTCCTTCAATACTCTCTTAGCTATCCTGAGTCTTTTGCTTCTATTTTCTGAAAGAAACTGTAGAGAATTGGTACCATTTCTTACTTAAAGGTAGAACTCACCAGTGAGCCCAGTTGCCTTCTGTTTTGGAAGGTTATGAATTGATTAAATTTCTTAATAGATATAATCTATTCAGATGGTCCATTTATTTTTGCATGAGTTTTGGTAAATTGTGTCTCTCATGGAACTGGTCCATTTCATCTTGATCTATCATTGGTTTTACTTTATTTTTATACCTCTAGTGGAAAAGTTGAGAACACCATATATTCATATAACATTTCTTTTCTTAAATAAATGGTAGCATACCTATTTTTCTCTCCTTTTCTTCACATATTTTTCTCTCCTTTTTTTCACTATATAATTTATCCTGGAAATCATTTCATAATACTGTGGAAATAAACTTCATTCCTTTATATAGTAAATAATTCTTTTAAGAAAATTATTCAATGATATCCTTTTCTGAATAGCATTTTGGGGATAATACTGCATAATTTCATGATTTGTTATGCATTTTTCTCGATCTTTAGTTTTCTCAGGTGAGTCCTTATGTTACAACAAATCCATTAGCTGTTATAGGGTCAGGATAATTTTCATGGACCCTAGGAGGCCCCTCATGACCATTGGTGTCATTATCTCATTTTTCTATTTTTACCTATGTTATCTAATTGTCTTATCAATAGTCCAAAATCTTGCCCGTGTGTTTCTTTCCATATTTATATGGAGTCCCAGTGCATGTATCACATTGATTCCCAAAGTAGCTATGAAAACTATTTTGAAAGCTGAATTCTGATTAGACTGAAAAATAAGCCAAATTTTTCAGTAAGTTTTTTTAATACTTTGAGGTTTTAGTTGCCTGGTAAGTTTAAGTAAATGTAGGGAGTATTAGCAAAGGAATTATTGCTGCTGAGTTTGGAGTTGCTCATATTATGTTTAAGAAGCACAAAGGAGCACAGAGGGAAAAAATGAGCTATGAATCCAAAGAGAGGCAAATTTCTTGTCTCCCCTAAGCTTAGTAAGCTACCCTGTTTTTATAGAATGACACTTGCAGCACACCTTGATCCCAGTTGAAAGGTCCACTAGTCAACAGCTATAAAAGATTTTGCTTTAGCAAGTCCCAAAGGAGAACTATGGATCCTTTCTCTGAGTGCCTAAAACATTTTTTTTATTTATACTGCTTAATGGGACACTAACTCAAAATTTCTGGCATCTTACCTGTTTCATGTGCACATGTCCCTTCTCTTCAATGTGACTGTTCCTTATTTTATAGTTCTATACCTATCAGAGGTCTTAGCACAGTGTTGAAAATATTGTGTGTGCTCTATAAACACTTGCTAAACTATACTGAAGTGAATAATATCCTTTGAAGACCCTATCTTCTGGGGAAGAAACAATTTGGTCTTCCCAATGAAACGTTTCATTTAGATTTTACTCTATCCTTCCTAAGAACTTTCTAGTCTCCTGATTCCAAATGGGTATTTGAAGGTATTTCTCATTTTTTTTCTCATTAAAGAGCCTACATTTTTAATGTCTATTGAATATTATTATTAAGCAGCCCATTTGTAATTCAAAAATGAAAATCTCACTGATAGGTTGGTTTCATCTATATAAGGACATACTAAGGAGCTACTGGGTCAAGTGTCCAACTCTTGATTTTGGCCCAGGTCATGATCTTAGGGTCATGAGATTGAACCCCATATTGGGCTCTGTGCTCAGCTAGAGTCTGCTTGTTCCTCTACTGCTCCTCCCTGTGTTCTCTCTTTTTCTGTCTCTCTTTCATAAGTCAATCAATCAATCTATCTATCTATCTTTAAATCAGGACATACTAAAAATGCTCCAGCTGTCATTTAATATTGTTATGGAAGAAAAAAGCATAATATTCCAAAGCTATTCTATCTTTATTATTTAGAAGTTATTTCTTGAATATTACTTTAATTTCTTTTGCTACAATTTCAGACATTTATTTTCTTCTCAGAGAAGATGGAGCATGTAGACTTATGTTTCTGAGTAATATATTTTTGCCCAGTTGGTTATTGAGCATTTATACATTTTAAATTTTAATATAGAATTTTTACCTCTTTATTTATCATAATTATAAAAATAATTTTACAAAAGTTAATAGGTCTATCTATCTACACATACACACATAGACACACAGGCACAGGCACACACATTCCTAGTTTGAGCTGAGAGATGTAGATAGTTGGAAAAGATGGTAACCCTCCCACCTTTACAACAAAGAAAAACCAGGGTAAGCTGTAAATTAATAACTTTTCTTAAAAGCTAGTTTCCAGGGTTAAAAACTAACCCAAATTGAGAGAGACAGGTTTTTACAGGGACATACAGGACCTGAATATTTGCTTATCTGGGGCAGATGCCAACAGATCTCATATAAGTCAGTACAATTATTCACCTAGATTAATTCACCTAGAAATTTTCAACAAATTGTCAAAGGCTGGGTGAACAATTATGAAAGTTTGCACCTACTTACAGACTATTACTCTAGAAACCCCACCAGGCATTTGCAGGGAAGATTAGAAAGAACATTAAGAAAGATTCCCTCCTGGTCTGGCTAGAAGGAGAAACAGCAGTCACTGCTGAAACTCTGCCCAGATCTATTTTTCCTATCTCCCTTTTGGACCAGAAAATTTAATCTGCAGAAGGAAGAGCAAAAAAAGTAGTCACCTGAGGATACTGGTGGAAACCCACCGCAGCTTGGGCAGAGAAACATGAAGAAAACTAATCTCTGGTCCTGAGGGAGGAGCAGGAATTATGTGCTAAGCCCACTAAATCTGGAGACAGCCATAACCCCAGATCCATGTTCGTAATGTTCACCAAGACCGAGGCTTAATCAGAATATTAGAGAACATACATATCTTTTTCCCATCTTCTCATCACCATGCTAACAAATGTTCAGTAAAAATAACAATGGAATACAGGTGTGAGAGTTACAACAGGCAGATCAGAAGGGCCAAATCCAAATAGGGGTGTTCAAGCCAGTTGGTAAACAAACATTGAAAAAAAACCTCCCTAACAAATTAGAGCATATCCTAAACATGAATGTTATTAAGGGAATCTGAAGACTATAATACACTAAATATAACTATAGCAATAGTAATCTTTAATCTCAGCCCAACTCCTAATTACATTAGCACAAACTCTTAAACTAAATGCTAAGCACAGGAAGGTGTGCTTATCTCCAAGCATGAACAATATTGACTAAAAAAATTAAAAGGCATAGAAAAAGACAGGAAAGTCACGATCTGAAAAGACTAAGAAATATTCAAAACCAGACTCAGATATGACACAGACACTGAAACTATCAGACAAGGAATTTAATATAATTATAAGTATATTAAGTCTCTGATAGAAGATGCAGGCAATATACAAGTTTAGATAGAACAATTAGAAGCTATAAGAAAGAGATAAAGCAAATTCTAAACATCAAAAACATAGTAACAAGACATGAAAAAGATTGTTGAAGGTTCATCAGTAGATTCAACATGGCATAGGAAAGAATCAATGAATTTTTAGATAGGGTAATATAGACACAAAGAGAAAAAATAGAAAAAATACAACAGAGAACCCAATAACTGTAGGACATATTGAACAAACAGTCTTATAGATATACAGTTGGAATCAAGAAAAAGACTAGAAAGAATAGGGCCTGAGAAATATTTGGAAAATATAATAGTCAACATTTTTCAAATTAGATGCAGAAACCAAACCACAGATCCAAAAAGCTCACCAAGCAGGATAACACTAACACTCACGGACCACCACTACCGCTACCACTACACCTAGGCACAAAATACTCAAAATGCTATAAACCAAAGGCAGATAAAATCTTGAAGGAGGTGAAAGAGAAAAGACACTTAAACAGCAGAAAGGATAAGAATTTTAGCAGACTTCATGTCATAATATATCTAAACAAGAAAACAATGGAGTGACATCTTCCAGTACTAAAAGAAAAAATCCTGGTAATGAATTCTATACCCAGTGAAAATATCATTTTAAAATCAAGGAGAAACAAAGACTTTCTCAGAGGAGCAAAAACTGAGGAAACTCACCACTAACAGACCTACTCAGCAGGCAGTGTTGAAAGGAGTTCTTCATATTATGAATATGCCAGAAGCTTTGATCTACAAGGAGAAATGAGGAATGTCAGAAAAAGAATAAAAAAATAAAATGTTCTTTTTTTCTAATTTTTAACTCTTTAAAAAGTAACTTACTATTTATGTTTAAAGCAAAGCCGTAATTATATGTTGTATATTTATACATTTATAAAACTAAAATGTATGATAGCAATGGTACAAGAAATGGGAGGTAGAAATTAGGACTATTCTGTTATAAGATCCTTACATTCCACATGAAATGGTATAATATTATTTGAAGGGAGGTTCAGATTATTTTAAAATGACTATTTGTAAACTATGGGATAACCACTAAATTAAAAAAAAAAGAAGCATAAATGATTTCAATAAAGGAGTTAAAACTGATTAATTTAAAAAGTTTGATTAAATCCAGAGAATGCAGGAGCACCTGAGTGGCTCAGTGATTGAGCACCTTTGGCTCAGGTTGTAATACCGGGGTCCTGGGATCAAGTCCTGTATCAGGCTCCCCTCAGGGAGCCTGCTTCTCCCTCTGCCTATGTCTCTACCTCTCTCTGTCTCTGTGTCTCTCATGAATAAATAAATAAAATATTTTTTAAAAAATCCAGAGAAGGCAGAAGGAAGGAAGGAAGGAAGGAAGGAAGGAAGGAAGGAAAAGAAAGCAAGCAACTAGCAAGATGATATATTTTATTCCAATCACATAAATAATTACTTTAAATATGAATGGTCTAAACATAGTTAAATGATGAATTGCCAGAGAAGGTAAAAAAGCAAGACTTGACTATATACATTATTTATAAGAAACCCACTTTAATTATAAATATGTAGACATATTATAAATATTAATTTAAAAAAGAAACTAAACATTTTGGCATTTTGGTATTTAGCAAAACAATGTCTTAATAACTGTTTTTGAACGAATTTGTTTGGGATAGTTGAAATTTATTTCCTTTTAAATTAAAATTAAAAGTTATTACCAAATTTATATGGCATTAAAATTAGTCACTTCATAGCTTTCTATCATTTTATTTTTATATAACAGTAGCAAAAAATATCACCAAGGTCTTATTGAATTCCATCATAAGAAAACCTTTTCTAATCAATTAGCATAATCTCAAAATGTGCAGACATTTATTTTCATAATATTATTTATAGATTTTGCTAATGTAGGGAAAACCAACTCCAAAAAATGCTGAATAAAATAACTGTATGGAAAACATTAATAACTTTTGCTACCATAGATCTATTAAAAAAGAGATACACAAAATATTGTATAAGCTAAGACTGCATATTTTAAAAGAAAATGAAGATAAAAATAGAAACCAACATTGATATCCAAGTGTATGTGATGTTGTGAAACCAGGATAAGAACAACTTTATACTTCTACTCCCTTAAATGACAACCAAAAAGATTTAGAATGTTTACAGTATATATTTTGATAACTGAAATATTTTAAAAACAAATCACTTCAAATTCATAGAACTCACTTTTATCCCCCAAACTAAATCATGTGATCATGATGACCTTTTTCCTCTGTTACCTTATGCCTGAAAACCATGTGAGCTATAAACTCAATTTACTAATTGGCGTAATCTGCATAATGTAATTTGTGACTGTTTCAAGTAATAAAATTCCAGGAAACTAAACAATGGAATATTATTCAGCCATAAAAAAGAATGACATCTTGCCATTTGCAACAACAAGGATGAATTTAGAAGGTACAATGATAAGTGAAATAAAGACAAATACCACATAATTAATGGAACTTAAACAAACCAAGAAAATGAACAAAGGAAAAAGATACAAACAAGAAACCAGACTTTTAAGTATAGAGAACAAATTGGTGATTGCCAGAGGGGAGGTGGGTGAGGGGATGGATGAAATAGGTAATGAGGATATTAAGAGTACATTTATTGCCATAAGCACTAACATATAGAATTGTTGAATCATTGTATTGTACCTGAAACTAATGTAATGCTGTATATTAATTATACTTGAATTTTTAAAAAAGGATTAAATTTTTTTTAATTAGAAAGAACAAAAATGGATAATAGACCTAACAACATTAAAGAAATGCAATGACTTCAGTTTCACTTTAAAAAAAATCACAACACAAAATTGTATAATAAAACAAGATTTGTGGGAAAGACAGAGGCTGGGAACCTAATAAAAATGGTAGCAAGTTTTACACATGTTGATGGTTAAGAAATTCATAAATACTATAATAAGCGTAGCACTGAACATCAAGTTTACTTGTGGAAGAGATATGGAAAGAATTGTAGCTTGTGAGTTTTTGTCAAGTAGTGTAAGGCTTATTGGAAATTGGAAGGCAATTTTTAACACCAGATATGGACAGATGTGACTTATAATACACATACATTGAACCAAGATCCCTGGTAGATGTTTGAGGTGTATAGGTGTGGTTTTTATAGTTCTATGTGACCTAGTTGGGCTGGGTAGAGTTTACTCCATTCACCTGCTGTTTCATGTGGATGAATGTGCATAATAAGCAAATGTGAAATTCCAATCATACTCAAATTTTTCCTTAACATATTGATCATATTGGAACAAACTCACATTTGCAAAACAAGTATTAGTGGTAAAATGATTACACTTTATATTTCTGTCTTAACATTTGTTATATTTATTTCTTATTCTAGTTTTTAGTCTTAAAGACTGAAGTGGTGTCTTCCTCCTTTATAAAACCAATTCTTCCAACTGTGTTCTTGCTAGTAGATAAATCAATAGATTCCCCTGTCTTTTAAGGGATCTGACTCTAAAGTTTACATTATTTTTCTTCAGCAGTCTTATGAACAAATAGGTCTCTCCATTGTCTTCTCCTTCCCCCAAAATGAACAATTCTGTTTTTGAAGAGTCCTATTCTTTATCCTGTTGCATCCTCTATCAAACCACCTATTTCTCTCATCTAAAAAGCTTAAGGGAAAACTCACTCAGCTCCATATCTAGAGCCCCATCTCTCTTCACACCATGATAGACTCCACCAACTTTCCTCTTTCTACTAAACACACACCATGAAGAGACTTTTTTTTACTCCCTATAATCTTTCGCAGTAAGGTCAGCAAAACAGCTCTCTTGAAAGACACTAATATCCTCTTTGTTGTCAAATTCATCATCTTCTTTCCATTTTCATCCTCCATTCCTGAAGCATCTGACTATTGATTGCTGTTTTAGTTTTTGAGGGCTTCTGTAGTAAAGTACCACAAACTGAGTGGCTTAAAACAAAAGAAATGTATTATCTCACCATTATGGAGGCCAGAGTCTAAAATCAAGGTATTAGAAAGGCCATGCTCCCTCTAAGACTTTAAATAGAATTTTTTTTTTTTTCCTCTCTAGATCCTGGTAGTCGCCACTGACTCTTGGGATCCTCTAGTTTATGGCTTCATCACTTCACTTTCTGCCCTCATCACCATGTGGTGTTCTCCCTATATATCTCTCTATATCTGCTCCTCTCTTAAGACCAGTCGTTGCATCAAAGGTGAACCTTTGACCTCATGTTAAATTTAGATCTTAATTACATCTGCAAATACCCTATTTCTAAATAAGGTCACATTCATATGTTATTCTGTATGTTGGTAAATTGAACACCAATAAAAAATAAATTTATTATTTAAAAAATATGTAAAAAAAAGAATGGGAGGTGGGCGGGGGGATAGGGTAACTGGGTGATGGGCAGTGAGTGGTCACTTGATGGCATGAGCATTGGGGGTTATACTACGTGTTGGCAAATCGAACTTAAATAAAAACAAATGTAAAAAAAAAAGGTCACATTCATAGGTACTAGAAGTTTGGATTTCAGTGTCTTTGGGGGGAACACATTCATAACAGTCACCTATTCTTTTCTTGAAACTCTTTAGCACATTTCTTTCCAAGTAAAATAAAAATATTTCAAAATTTCTAAGTTTTTTCTATGTGTCCTCCTCTGTGCTAAACATTTTACATTGATTTTATGTATCCTATATAATCCTCACAACTTTCTTAGATAGATGCAATTTTTGCCCACTTTGCAGAGTATAAAATTTTAAATAATTCCCCACAAATAAGCTGGTCAAGGAGCTAGACTTTGAATGTAGGAGATCTGGTCCCTGCACCCACACCTATTATGGCACCACCCACCCACCTACCCAATAATTCCTTAGCCAGAAACCCATCATAACAACTGGGAGGATAATTAGGACTTCACTGTTGATCCTAGAAAACATGGCTTAGAGTGATAGATGAAAATTCCAAACCACAAGTGATTTAGGAGAGAATGGGAAGAAAAAGAGGTAAAGCAACAAGGATAAATTAGTATTTTCAAAAGATCTGCAAAGAAGAGAAGAGAAAGATCAGTAATTTAAGAGCAGATTAAAGGTTATTTCTAGAACAGGGAGGACATAATAAGCACATTGATAGACTGAAGGTAAGGATTAACTAGAGTCATCCTGGAGATGCAAGAATAATAAGAATGGCTGATGGAATACAATCTTGGAAAATGGAAGAGGTTATGATCAAGACCACAGATGTGTTGGTCTTTGCAAAAAACAATTTCACCAGATCAAGACAGAGGGGTCAGAGAAAGGGATTTTTCTTTCATTTTTCAGCTAAATATTTAACATCTAGCTCAGAGTAGACATCAGCAAATACACTTCTATTTTTCTGCCCACAAAGGGTTTTGGCTTCTAAGGAGTGGGCCATGCCATATTCTTTTGGTAATCCTCCAATGTGTAAGTAATGATTGCTATCTAAAACCAATAATCACTTTGTTTTAATACCTAACTCTTCTGAGAAAATTTGCTCCTTCTGAAAAATTATCTGCTTTCTGTAGTTTATTCTGTATTGGGATTTCAGTTTCTATAGTTTATTCTATATTTAAGCAACTCCACTGGCTTTTTTTGGATAAGAATTCATATGTGAAAATGTGGTGCTCCAAATGTAGATGTCATATAAAATACTTCAACTATATGACTGAGGAAAAAGAACAAATTAAATTGTCTTTAGGACCTGTCGTCCACAGGAAAGCCAATTATGTTAACAGGGCACTGCTTAAGGTTGCAATTCCTAAACTGCCAAATGGAGTCAATGTGAAATATTACCAAACCCCAGGTTTCAAGTCCACCAAAAGAAAGAAAGAAAGAAAGAAAGAAAGAAAGAAAGAAAGAAAGAAGAAAGAAAGAAAGAAAGAAAGAAAGAAAGAAAGAGAAAGAAAGAAGAAAGAAAGAAAGAAAGAAAGAAAGAAAGAAAGAAAGAAAGAAGAAAGAAGAAAGGAAGGAAGGAAGGAGAAAGAAAGAAAGAAAGAAAGAAAGAAAGAAAGAAAGAAAGAAAGAAGAAAGAAGAAAGAAAGAAAGAAAAGGAAGAGAGAGACAGGAGGAGGAGGAGGAGGAGGATGGAGAGGAGAAGGAGAGAAAGCAATAGAGAAATACAAAGAACAAAGTCATGCCAAAATCAAAGTGACATGCTGGCATCCATTTAGCTAAAGGCTAATAGTTTGTAGCTCCACATCAACATCTAACCTTTCCACACTGAGAGGCCCAAGATAAATGTTCCTGTTATTACTTATATACTCACTGCCTTACTCTAGCCCAGCCAACCTAGTCTTGGCTCCCTCTCCATCTTCCTCCTACTCCAGCCTCCAGACATGTTTCTATGCAGACCCTCCCATGCCAGCAATAGCCACCTACCAACCATCTGCCAAGCTGCCTTCCTGCCCTCATTCATCTGAAAAATTTTCTTAAATCCTACCCCATCAGGAAAACAACCTGTTTGTGGGCAGGAACATAAGAGTCTGCCTCTGGAGTATAAAGAGAAGTATTTCTATAAGGCATTTTAATTTTTAACTCTTTCAATCTGCACAATAACATTACAAGGTATAATTGTACCCATTTTATAAAGGAGGGAATTAAAGCTTAGAAATGTTAAGTGATTTTTCCATATTTCCTTAGACAGTAAAGACCAGAGTTGGAGCTCAAATATAGGTCTTCTAATTCCTGCTGATATAAATTGTTCTTAAAAAGGCAAAAATGGATTATGCATTCTATTCTAGGACATAAGGGATATTCAAATGGTTGTGCAAGTGCCCTGTGAGCCCATAATAAATATTAAACCTATTCATCTACAAAATGAACTCACTTCATGCAATAGTAAACTTCATGCAATAGTAAAAATAGGAAACCACTTTATAGGAGTGAAGGTCTTCACTACCAACCTTACCAAGCAACAGAGAGTACTATTTAGTGTTTCAATTTGTAAAAATGCAATAAAAAGCTCAGCTAAATCTCCAGGCAGGTTTATAAGTAAATAATAACCATATAATATACATGGGATGCCTTTATCATGCCTGCAAGGTGCAAATGATCACAAGGGAAAATCAACAATGAATGCCCCAAGAGAAAGCAGCAAATATTAAATGAATTTCAGCAAAGTCATTTTTATTAAATTTTCATGCTTTCAACAGATATTCATGAGCATCTAATCTATTTCAGTCAATGGATAAGATTCAAGAGTTAGCAACTAAATGAGGTCCAGCCCCTGTGGTCTAGGAATTCTTCTCTGCCTACAGTTTTCAAACTTCCTGCTATAACAGACTCTGCTCTGATTTTTGTTTTGGTCATTTTTTAGGAATGGATCATTTCCTTCAGGCTTGGTCTCCATGGTATTCCAGGTGCTCCGACAGGGCTGACTCCATAGTCTCTGCCAAAATTACTACATAACCTGAATCACTCCATAGTCGCTGCCAAAATTACTACATAACCTGAATCACTCTGCAAGCATTTTTTTGATGCTAGAATCCTCTACTCTCTATACCACCTACCATCACATTCTTCAAGATCTATAATTGCATCAAGAAAACATTACAGCTGCCCCACATTGTCACTTACAACATGGACCAGTTAATACAAAAGAAAGATTTTTCACTGTCCTGACAATAATGAGATAGTTAAATGCCTTAATACCACTTGGCTAGTGGCTCTTAAGTTTCATGGATTTAGTCACATGACATATTAAAGAGTCAAAGTCACATTTATATTGGGCTAGATGCTACACATCTTCAGCAGATAATAAAAATTATAGCTACAAACATGATTTCATAAAGGAATAAAAATTTCAATAAAATAGAACAAAAATATGATAAAGTTAAAAAGGGATAGTGCAGGACTTCTGAAATGGCGTATTAGGCTCTCCATAAAGGCAGTAGCAAAAATTATTGAAATCAAATTTTCAAGAACTCTGGAAATTAATTGAAGACTTTCAACAATCTGAAATGCATTTGTTCAAATGAAAGCTGTGAACCTTGGTAAGAACAGAAGGGTTTGTGTATTGTAATTTGATCTAGTTCCATTTTTCTCTCCCTAGTTCTATGATATCCTTAAAAACCAGAGAACTTGCAACCATGGTAGCTGTGAAAACCAACAGGAAGTTAGTCTACATCCTGATACAACACAAACTACTGAAAGCCAAAAAAAGGAGAAAATCTTGAAAACAGCAAAAGAAAACAACCCATCACATACAATAAAATTAACAGCTGACTTCTCATCAGAAATCATGAAGACCAGAAAGCAGTAAGATGACATTTTCAAAGAGCTGAAAGAAAAAACTCTCAACAAGGAATACTATATGCAAATTAAGATATTTCCAGGAAAAGAAAATCTGAGAGAATGCATCATTAACAGAACTACCCTATAAGAAATACTAAAGGGAATATGTCAGGCTGAATTAAAAGGACACTAGAAGTAATTCAAGTCCATACCACCAAGAAAGTCAAAAGACAGCCCCAAAAATGGGAGAACACATATATAAGTCATATATGTAATATGAGCCTCATATCCAGAATATATAAAGAACTCTTAAACTCATCAGTAAAAGGATAAATAATCCAATTAAAATGAGCAAAGGATTTGAAAGTATATCTCTCCAGTGAAGACACAGAAATGTCTAACAAACACATGAAAAGATATTCAACATAATTAGTCATTAGGGAGGTATATATAAAAACTACAATGAGACATCTCTTTATATCCACTAGAATAGCTAGAATCAAAAAATAGATAACAAGTTTCTGTTGGAAGGTAAAAAAAAAAAAAATAGGAACCCTCATATATTGCTGGTGAGAATATAAAATTGGTTCAGCCACTCTGGAAAAGTTTGCCACTTTCTTAAAATGTTAAACATTGAGTTACCACATGATACAATAATTCTACTCCTAGGTACTTACCCTGAGAAATTACAGTTGACCCTTGAACAATGCAGGGGTTATGGGTGCCAACTTCCCACAGCGGAAAATCTGCATGTAACTTGTGACTCCCTAAAAAATCTATCTACTAATAGTCTACCACTGACCAGGAGCCTTAACTGATAACATAAACAGTCGATTAACACATATTTTGTATATGTATGTATCATATACTGTATTCTTTTTTTAAAAAGATTTTATTTATTTATTCATGAGAGACAGAGAGAGAGGCAGAGACATAGGCAGAGGGAGAAGCAGGCTCCATGCAGGGAGCCTGATATGGAACTCGATCCCAGGACTCCGGGATTATGCCCTGAGCCAAGGGCAGACGCTCAACCACTGAACCACCCAGGCGTCCCCATATACTGTATTCTTATAATAAAGTAGATAGAGAAAAGAAAAGGTTATTAAGAAAATCCTAAGGAAGAGAAAATACATTTATAGTACTGTAAAATATCCACATGTAAGTAGACTCACACAGTTCAAACCAGTATTGTTCAACAGTCAATTGTACAACATATATCCACATAAAAACTTGTACAGGGTTGTTCAAAGCAGCATTATTCATAATTATCCATATTATAGCTAAAAGCAGAAACAATCTAAACATCTATTAGCTGATGAATGGATAAATAAAATGTGATACATTCATAAAATGTTATTCTGGATAGATACTGAATAACAATCCTGGAAAATAATGGATACATACTGGTTTCCTAAGGCTAAAGAATAGGAGGTTGGAGAGTTGCTGCTAATGGGACTGGGCTTTCCTATCCTAGTGGGGTGATAAAAATGTTCTAAAAGTAGAATTTGGTGATAGTTGCACAACTTTATGAATATACTAAAATCATGAATTCTGTATCTTAAATGGATGGATGTTATGGTATGTTAATTATATCTCAATAAAGCTCTTTTAACAAAATGGGAAGAAGTGAAGATAACTTCCATAGTTCCACAGTCATACTGTAACTTGCAAAGAGGTACTAGAAATTTTAATTAAAGATATTAAATACTATGTATGGCAGAAATAGATACCATGACTTGGGATGTGTAGTAATGATTTAATAACAACTAAAGTTTACCAATTGTTTACTATGTCCTGCTAGGCACTGTGCTATAAATTAGACACTTTTAAAAGCACTTTGTCAGAATGGATCAAGAGTAATCCTACCTCTCAGAATTTGTCATAAGGAAATAGATAGCTTTGTTTAGAAAAAAAAAAAAAAGAAGAAGAAACTAAGATTAAAAATACATTCATTATGGAATTATTTATAATAGTAAAAACCTAAAAGTCATTTAAATGTCCAATAGTATCAACAACTATAGAATGCAGTAAATTTCATATATTCACATTTAATCAATAAAGATCATACTTCAGAAGACTATGTAGCTCGTTGCATAAATAAGGGGCTACAGAATTGCTCATGTCCTACAATATTAAGAGCAAACATCTATTGAGTTTTTCAGGCACTGCACCAAACACTTTACATACATTAATTTATTTAAACGTCGTGATAACCCTTTGAGGTAAACAATTATTGAGCAGTTGTCAAGGTCACCATGCTAGTAAGTGGTAAAGTCAACGTTTGAATCTTGGCCATCTGCCTCCCCAGACTGTGTCATAGCCATTAGGCTGTAACACCTCTCTATCATAGCATTATACTCTGTGGATACGGACAAGGACTAGAAAAGGTATTCAGTAGCAGAAATATTTGGCTTGACAGCAGAATTAGGAGTAAAGTTTTCCACTCTCATTTTTTAAATTTTCTAAAGTTCATATGTTTTGTTACCTTTATATAAAAAAATGAAGAAACAAAAAATCTTATACTCTTGCAATTATTCCTGTTTACCTCTTTATTTCTATTACCCCTTAGGACTAAGGAGTTCATGTCTACCAAGAAAATGTAATACAAAAACAATATCAAAACAAAACTTTTCTATTCCATCTTAGGAAATGTAAATCATAATATATCTTAGCAAGCAAGTTACAGCATATCAATTTTACCTTGAATATATCTGCACTATTAGAGTTAAACAGCTGGTATTTCCCAGATCCCAAAATAATAGGACCCAAACATGTTGCTTCTCCATAGACATAAAGGGATACTGTCGCTGTGGTGCCGGCATTTTCAAGATCCCCAGTGACAACAGTCACCTTCCAATCTCCTTCTGCAGAGGAAAAAGGAAATTAATACAAAACTGTGGAAGAAAATCATATTACTAATAGGAAATGAAGAATTCCACCTAACCTACTTAGTTATGAAATGAATAATTTGTGGAATCAAGAAGTATTAAAATAACTGCTATTCATGGATTCCCTTTGGAAGCTAGCATGTGGAAAAGTCTCAGAAATAATAGATCATTTTAATTACAAAGCAAATAAGCAGTAAGCTTTTTAGGATAGCAGATATTTGGGAGGAAAAACACTGAATTGGAAGCATTTAGCACTAGGTATTTGGCTGGAAGATTTAGGAGTTTATTCGTGCATCACTGTCAAATCTTTGGGTGGGAACTGATGACAGACATTGATATCCCGACATTAAGGCATTATCTGTACTATGGAATAGCCTTGTCAAGCTGGGGTTGGTATAGTTTGGTGATCCTAGCAGAATAGTGGTGAGGATGTGGAAAACTTAAAGACAATGCAAAAAGAGCTAAAAAAAATTTTAAGACAAATTGCTGGAGTCCCCTAAGGATTGAAATGAACCAAAAAGTAAGGAGTAAAATATTGTATGTAGGGCCTGACAGAATTGGGAGAGTTTGGGAGGGGGAAGATGAAGAAAAGATGCATTTGAAACAGAGAAAGACCATGTGTTGTACAAGCAGAATGGATCATTGAGCTTCCTGCCACAGTGATACTGGAAGCACAGGAAGACTGAGACAAGCAGAGCATGACAGAAAATATCTTTTAAAGTCTACAACTAATCCTATGATTGGTTTAGTTGAGGAAACAAATGGAAGTAGCATTTATTTAATCATTTGGTGCACTTTGGAAAATGACACCATCAACCCCAAAGCAGTGAATCCTCTCACCTGAGCCGACATAGAGTCAAGAATAACAAAGGTCAGAGTCCTGCCTGCTAGAACTCTCTGTAGGGCGTGCATCTCTACCCATCAACACCTAATCTCCAAACTGCAAGAGCAATTTAAAGAGGTCTTTGTTGTTATTTTCAAAGCCTCCATAAACACATATTGCCTCATGAATATTTATTACATTTTCACAAGGCGATGAAGACCACCACCATTCTGAATATCTGAGTTCTCAATAAGTCCTGCACTCAGAGGTTATCTTTCCTTTTAGCATATAATATCACTCTCCCCAGACCCCAATCCACCCACAAAGATCATTGGAACATCTCTAATCGGTTTGACAAAACTTGCATTAAATAGATTTTGCATAATGTCACATTTGTTAAGATGGAATTTCAGCCTCAGTTATCAAAATGCCAAAGGAGGGGCACAATTCACAGGAGTGCACTCTGCAACTTCCACCCTGTAGCAAGTTTACTTTATGGAATTTCAGTTCATTTTCAGTGGGAAAACAGAAAACATGAAAATTTCGTATTAATTCTTGTAGAAAGCCTTCCACCTCTGTTTCAATGCATAATTCAGGAAGTTAAAACATCTCTTTTCCTGTTTTTAGATCTTCTTTCCTCTCTCATCTTTATCTCCTTCCCCTGCCATGTGGACCTGCCTGGGCTTTTTGTACCATGCTATCATGGGAAGAGGGACACAACTGAGTTTGCATATTAGCTAAGATACCTTGTTTACTACAACAGAGACAAAGAGCAACAAGCCATTGATTTATATCGTACTCTTATGTTCTTTCCTTTTGAAACTACCATGTCACCACAACATGAGATTTAAAAGTGGAGTAACCAGTGATGTCTTCTGTGGTGATCTTTTAAATTGTCATTATTCTCAGCATGATTTTCTTTACTAGCATTGGAAAAAAATTATTCCAGTATTTCCTATAGTATACTTTTAAAATATGATCATTTAACGTCTCTAAGAATATTTCACTATCTAAAATATGAATAGGAACATTTGTAGAAAATATCATAGAGGAACAATCTGAGTCTATATTTAAATTAAAAGTTCCATTATCCTGCGAAAGTTTATTTTTATCAGAGCTAAAAATACCTGTATAGTTTTTGTAGCTCTTATTATGTGTCACAATTACAAGTTTTTAGTTTTGTAATTTTCTATTGTTAGACTATCTTTACCAAAAACAAAAACAAAGAACATGAGTTCAGATAGTCTCTCTTTTCTCTCTTACAGCTAGCTGCTCTCTGTTGAACCCCAAGGACTTATACCCCAAAATACTGTAATCTGTTAAACCCTTTAGAAAATCATTTCTATTAACTCAAAGCTCCCAAAGAAAATTCCATGATACTGATACCTACATATTTATCTTATATTTACCAATGTTTTTAAAGGTTTATTTTTTTATAATAAATTTATTTTTTATTGGTGTTCAATTTACCAACATACAGAATAACACCCAGTGCTCATCCCATCAAGTGCCCCCCTCAGTGCCCGCCACCCAGTCACCCCCACCCCCCGCCCTCCTCCCCTTCCACCACCTCTAGTTCCTTTCCCAGAGTTAGGAGTCTTTATGTTCTGTCTCCCTTCCTGATATTTCCTACCCATTTCTTCTCCCTTCCCCTCTATTCCCTTTCACTATTATTTATATTCCCCAAATGAATGAGAACGTACAATGTTTGTCCTTCGATTGACTTACTTCACTCAGCATAATACCCTCCAGTTCCATCCACGTTGAAGCAAATGGTGGGTATTTGTCGTTTCTAATGGCTGAGGAATATTCCATTGTATACATAGACCACAGCTTCTTTATCCATTCATGTTTCTGTGGACACCGAGGCTCCTTCCACAGTTTGGCTACTGTGGGCATTGCTGCTAGAAACATTGGGGTGCAGGTGTCCCGCATTTCATTGCATCTGTATCTTTGGGGTAAATCCCCAACAGTGCAATTGCTGGGTCGTAGGGCAGGTCTATTTTTAACTCTTTGAGGAACCTCCACACAGTTTTCCAGAGTGGCTGCACCAGTTCACATTCCCACCAATAGTGCAAGAGGGTTCCCCTTTCTCCACATCCTCTCCAACATTTGTGGTTTCCTGCCTTGTTAATTTTCCCCATTCTCACTGGGGTGAGGTGGTATCTCATTGTGGTTTTGATTTGTATTTCCCTGATGGCAAGTGATGCAGAGCATTTTCTCACGTGCATGTTGGCCATGTTTATTTATTTATTTTTTTTAAACAATTTATTTTTTTAAATTTATTTATGATAGTAACAGAGAGAGAGAGAGAGAGAGAGGCAGAGACATAGGCAGAGGGAGAAGCAGGCTCCATGCACCGGGAGCCTGATGTGGGATTCGATCCCGGGTCTCCAGGCTCGCGCCCTGGGCCAAAGGCAAGCGCCAAACCACTGCGCCACCCAGGGATCCCTGTTGGCCATGTTTAAAACAAGTTTGTTTGACTATGCAATGAGCCATTACCGAGAATCTACTTCAGACTGTCCCATTTTATTCTCTTTTCATTGGCTCTCAAAGCTTAAATTTGGAAAGATACTATAACTATAATAGTTGTCTCCATTTGAAGAAATCCTGCTATAGAAAAAAGCAAATTTTTCTTGGAGACTATGTCTTAGGGGCTTACTTTTCTTTTGGTTAAAAAAAAAATGTTTAACTAGACTAGATATACTCTATGATCTCCAAATAACCCAACAATACATTTAAATTTCTCATCATAATAAAGTAAGTTTTAACAGTAGCTTCCACTTGAACAATGGAAAGTATGTGTTCTGTCATTTGCTATTCTAATGTAGCTAAGTGCAATTAGTATAGATAAAACTGAACTAGAAAATCCTGAACTTCAGTATATGATGCTATGCCAACAACTGGAATTCAATTAATATTTGTTGACCAGCTGATTTACAAGTATTAAGGGTCCAAATTATGTAAAAGCATTGTGATATATATTCAAGAAGCTCTCTATGGGACCATGAGAGTCAAATTATGAAACCAGACTTGACAGTTTATAAATCTTACCTAATACCAAATTTACTGATCATTCACTAGCAAGCCATAGGCCAAGCATTCTTCCTTTGGAGAGATCATGAACCAGGGGTTGGTAAATACATGCCCACTGGCCAAACCCAGCGTGCCACCTGTTTTTATAATTAGTTTCACTGGAACACATCCACACTCATTTGCTTATATATTTTCCATGGGTGCTTTTGTGCTACAACAGCAGAGTTGAGTAGTTGCAACAGAGACCATGTGGCCACCAAAGCCTAAGATGCATATTATGTGGCCCTTCATCATAAAATTTTGCTGACTCCTGCTCTGTACGATTGATATAACTCAAAAATGTGGGACATTTTTTCTCCAGCCTGCATTAGAACATGTGCTGGTTCAAACTTAACATGTGAGATTTAAACAATGTAAGCATAGCTATCAAACCCCATTGATTTCCTAGTTTACATCCTAGTCTCCAGTCATGCCTCCATCACTCCATAAATACCAGAATTATTCACAACAGGCAATCTAGACAGGCATAATCTGCTGTGACAGACTGCATTATTTAAAGGCCTTACTGATCTCTCCCAACTTACTTGCCCTTTTGCAAAGTGATCATTTTTCCTCTCTTTTAAGAGGTAGAGTCTATTTTCCCTGATTGAATTTGGGCTTCCCAGGCCAATACAGAAAAGTGACATTCTGGGACATCTGAATCTAGGTTGGTCTGAGTTTGTTAGAATGCTCTCTCAAGACACTCCCTCTTGGACCCCAGAAGTTGTGCTATGAAAACCTAAGGCACATGGGAAGGCCTCATGTAGGAAGATAACTCTAGCTGAGCTCCCAGTGTCATCAACCGGTAGAATGAGTGACGCATCTTGGAAATCCAGCTATCCACAGCTTCAGATGTCTGTGTCAATGAGGTTACTATCAGACTAAAATCACGGAATCTTCTGAGCAAGAATCACCTGGCTAAGCCACATCAACCCACTGAAAAGTGAAAGACAGTAATCAATTATTGTTTTAAGCCACTAAGTTTCGGGGTGGTGTCTTATAAAGCAAGGGAAAACTGGAAGAGCTGTTGAAAGCATTTCACAGGTAAGAGCTCTCTGTTACCTTTCACTTATAAATACCATTAGTGCTTCTACCAGGAGGTCTTATTCTTAGCATGTATTCAGGGGGATCTGACTGAAGGCATCTCCTTCATTTCCTAGGAAAAGGGGGGGGGGGAATAGATTGCAGGTCTTTTTTTTTTTTTAATAGATTGCAGGTCTACTGTTAACTGTTTCCTTCACATAGTTTTCTTACTAATTGGAGGTTTATTTTCAGGAAGGCATGAGTGAGTTATTTTGGTGAGCAAAATCCCAATAGCCAGTCAAGTTCAATATCCCTTCCTTGGCTCTTAACAATTTATTTTTACCTTATTCTGTTACAGGGGTTACACGCATTTGCCTTTGTAGCTCAGAGAATTGACCCTATTGTTGAATATAGAAACATCTGTGTCTAGACACATATTCAGTTACCTGGCAACTACTCACTGAATACTCAAAGAAATATAAGGAGGATGCATGTATATTAAGCTCTGACCATGTAATTGTTAGGTCAGCATACTGAGGAAAAAACTCCTCAAAGTACATTAAGTCATCATAATGCACAGTAAAATCTATGGGACGGGCATGCTTTGCCTGATGATGCACCAGACAGTAAGCAGGACACAATAAGATGCAGTGAGAGTGACAAAACTTACTACACCTCTGCAGATTGCAACTTCCCACTGCTCTGATTACAATCACAGGTAGACTGAGACGGCCCAAGAAGAACAATGCCACTGTGCATCCTGGAGCATGTGCTTGGCTCTTACTTGGGAGAGAGGTTGAGCATGTGGCAAGGAAAGATGGAGGAGAGCTGCAGGTGATTCAGGGGAACAAAAACCCTAAAGTTAACCGGATCTGCCCTCTCACAAAGCCCTGTGAGGTACCTCAGACTGCAGGTGATGAATCCTAGAATTCCTTCTACCCACATTCCCTTTGCTCCTTGAGAGAGGTCAGAACAAATAAAACTTTCTCTATCTTTACGTTCATGGTGATATTTTTACATTGTTAATAGATTTCCATGTCTGTCAAATGCTTAATTCTGTTCATAACATCAATACCCCCTGTTCACAGCATGCAGCCGCTGGCCCCTCTGAAATCTCTCTCACACAGCTACTCACACACCATCCTTCAGCTATCTTGAAGGGCCTTTTCCTACCTCCAGGGCTTTGCTTGAAAGTCGCTTCCTACAGGAAGCATTTCCAGACACCCCTTCCAGTAACTAGAATGAACCCTTCTCTCCATATCTCTGTTGGACCCTGAGATACACAAACAGGTTCCATCCCCTTGGTCCTCTGACCCTACCTACCCACCCAGACTATAAGTCCCTCAAAGGGCAAGTTTTGGTCTTACAGGTCTCTATATCCCAGCACCTAGTACAATACTTAGCACAGAGTAGGCTTGCAAAAAAAAAAAAGAATGAAAGAGTAAGCAATTTATAAAATGTTTAGGGAGCCATTAAATATTTTGAAAAAATAGGGGCACCTGGATGGCTCAGTGGTTGAGCATCTGCCTTTGGCTCAAGTCATGATCCCGGGGTCCTGGGATCTAGTCCCACATCTAGTTCCCCATAAGGAGCCTTACTTCTCCCTCTGCCTATGTTTCTGCCTCTCTCTCTGTGTCTTTGATGAATAAATAAATAAAATCTTTCTTTAAAAAGGAAATATTTTTAAAAATAAAGACTGCATGTGTGAGAAAGTATATGTAAGGCATTAAGAATACTGGGGATCCCTGGGTGGCTCAGCGGTTTAGCACCTGCCTTCGGCCCAGGGCATGATCCTGGAGTCCCAGGATCAAGTCCAACATCAGGTTCCCTGCATGGAGCCTGCTTCTCCCTCTGCTCCCCACCCCCCTCTGTCTCTCATGAATAAATAAATAAATAAAATCTTTTTTAAAAAAGAATACTTTAGCACAATACAGAACTGTTTCTCAACAAAGAATAAGTCCTTCTGATTATTTGTCATTAAGGACACTTTTGTACATAGGACAAGGACATTGTTATTTGCCTCATAATCAGTCTTGTTATTAGCACAAAGATAATAGAAACAATATTGACCTTGTATCACCCAAATTTTGAAGGGCATGTAAATATATTTCAATGAGATTTGGCAGAGATATTATAAACAAATTATTACTTTTACCTAATTTTGATAATTTTATCTCCAAACAATTCTATGTATATAAACTCACAAATCCTTCAAAATACAACCTGATAAGAGGATCATGAGATTTAAAAAAAAAAATTTCAGTACTTTACAAATATTTTTATTCTTCCCAGAGACAAATACCATTAATCCTATTATACATACAAAGCAAAAGAGAAATTATGTGCTCACTACTATAGGAGTTAGGATAAATTTGATACAGAATTAGAAACAGTTATGCTTTCTGGAATAAAACAGTTTCAAACAATACTCAATTTTCTTCACTTTAAGTCTGGAAAACAAACATAAAACACTATCAGAAGTAAATCTATTATATATTTTATATATTGATATTGGTTTAGGGTAAATGGTTTCTCGTTTCTATGGTTTTCTTTATTACTTATTGCTGTATGACATGGTAAAGGACACCCCAGTTTACAGGTGTGAATAAAGAAGAAACAGCAATAGAGATACTTCCTGGCCATGTGGCATGTTGCCAGCTCCAGCCTAACTACTTGTGCAGTGAGACTGCCTGCCACTGGGTGCTCAAGACCTTGACATCTTTTATCACAAGAGAAATGGATTTTAAACATTTCCACTGATTGGCTAAATAAATGTTTTATAGGTATTATTTTTACCTAATCCTCACAGCAACTTTAATGTTTTCTATTATTGTGTCCATTTTATAAGAAAAAACTGAGGCACAGAGAAATTCAGTGAATTCCCCAAGCTGTGTAGTGAATAAGTGGTGCAGTCAAGATTTAGAATCTGCACTATTAAGCAGGCTGCTAGGTAGCCTGCAAGTTGGAGCTTGTTACATATCGCTGTTAGTTAGGTTGACTACTGTTTACTACAGTTTACTGTGAATCCTCTGCCTCTCTGTTTAGTATATTCAACTCCACTTTAAATGTTTATTTTTGACAGGGGCAATAGTATGGTGGCTAAACGTCAAGCTCCTATGGGATGCCCCAACTTCCCTGTGACCATCCTCAACCTGGATGACAGATTCTCATCCAGTGGTATTTATGCTTTGTCCTTATGCCAAATTCTCCTCAAGTGTATCCTTCATGCTTGCTGCTTAATCCCTCCATGCCTCTCCTGATTATCCACCTTACCAGGGCTTCTAGCTTAGCTTGCCTCTCTTTGAATATTTGCTAACAACTCTCAAGTACTTCATGCTCTAGCTTCCAAGCAACCTACTAGGTAAACCTACCTTCAGAACCACATCACTGGTATCATTAGGAGAGCAACACATGATCCTCAATTATGGAATTCAAGTCTTGACCTACATATGCAGTCTACATGAACTACCCTCTACCAATTCTACTGCTGCAGTTATCTATTGCTGAATAACAAATCCGAAAACTGAATGGCTTTAGTCAGCAATAATTAATTAATTCTTTGGCCAATGAATCTGCAATCTGAGACAGAGTTGGCAGAGAAAGCTCATCTCTGTTCTACCCAGCATCGACAGGGGTGGCTCAACAGCAGACAGAGGGATCCATCTTCAAGATTGCTCCCTCATGTGACTGGCAAGTTGGTGCTGGCTGCAAGCTCAGACAGGGCTCGGGGCAACACCCTTTGTGCCTCTTTATGTAGACCTGTCCATGTGGTCTGGACTTTCTCACAGCATGATGGCTGGGCTCCAAGAACAAACATCCCCAGAGAGAGCGCCAGGCAGAAGCACCATCACATATTTTGACCTACTAGTACATGGCAGGAACATCACATAGCATGACTTCTGTTCCATGCTCTTAGTTGAGACAGTCTCAAAGGTCTGCCTAAGTTGGTTCCACCTTTTTTATGGGGAATTGGCAAGGTTCTGGAAGAGTTCATGGGACAGGAAACATAGTTACAGCATTTTAGCAAATATAGTCAGCCACATCTACCTTTCTAGACTTGCACATCCCAACTCCCCAGTCCCCTTTTCCAACAGAACCACGATTTTCTAGGTCAGTGGTCTGTAACTGGGGGTAATTTCTCCACCCAGGGAACACTGGTAAAACCTGAAGACATTTTTCATGGTCACAACTAGTGGCTGAGTATTATTAGCACCTAGTGGGTAGAGGTTCGGGGATACTGCTAAACATCCTATGGTATACTTGACAATTCCCCACAAAAAAGAAGCATCCCAGCCAAAACTGTCAATAGTCTCAAGGTTGAGAAACCTTGCCTCAGATTATGTAAGAGCCACTTGATTAATCCTATTTCACCCCAAACTGTACTAAGCTTTTTGTGAATTATCTCCAAATACAAATTGGTTAATAGGCTCTTTGTGGCAATATGTCTGCATATCTGTTGGATATTCTGAAGATAGTGAGATCATATTATTTTTTTAGTGTCAACCCCATTATATTCAATTACTGTGTTGAATTATGGGTATTTTGTCTCAGTCAGGAAGAGATACGAACCAATATTCTAGAATAAATGCAGCATAATGACTATCCAAACACTGGCCGTTTACTGTCAGGAGAAAAATGAGGCAAAAGCCAAGCAGGGGGTATGGGAAGCACTGCATTGTCTCCCTGGTTGCTCACTTAACTCTTCCTGGCAGAGCCATGTCAAACAGACTTACCAAATAGTAAGTCACAGTATATCTGGCCTCTGATGATAATTCCTGTGAGCTCATCTTCTTCCTTTTGGTTCCAAACTTGTTCCCAGGCTGACTTCTCTTTTCCCATTTAGCCACACTGGAGTTTGTTAACCAAATTTCAGGCAATGTATGTTGGGACTGACGAGGCAATCCCAGAGATGGTGTCTCTGGCATCTCAGCTGCACACATCGAGGGCACTTATCCAGGACACCAACACCTCCGGCCTACCCAGGTTCTCAGGTACCCACAGCATGTCTTGCTATCCAGGAAGCAAGACTGACTAAACAGGTAGAAGTTTCCAACACAGGAGCAGGTGGTCACTTCATTATCCACACAACTACAAAAACAATGTGCCATAAATGATCACAGCGGGGGGCAATTCAAAGCCATCTACACTTGATTTGGAATGCATGCATGATGATGTTATAAAAGAGTTTATTTAAAAAAAGGAAAAAAATGTTTATATTAATTATGTTGAATTCAATAATTAAATTTCAGTTTCTTTCCTGGGGCAGACACTATGGGTAGTAAGACCTACAAAACAGGGCAGCTCAGGTGGCACAGTGGTTTAGCGCTGCCTGAGGCCCGAGGTGTGATCCTGGAGACCAGGGATCGGGTCCTGTGTCAGGCTCCCTGCATGGAGCCTGCTTCTCCCTCTGCCTCTCTCTCTCTGTCCCTCATGAATAAATAAATTAAATTTTAAAAAAGACCTATAAAACATGTAAAGAAAATATAATTGAGAGGAGAGAGAAGATATTTTAATAATCTTTTTACCAAATAATCCACCAAGTTGCTAATAATCATGCTGCAAAGAGTTGGCACTGCCTATAAATAAATACATGAGTGCTCCAAGAATTTTACAGTCCCTCAAGTCAGAAACCCTTGAGAATGTGGAGGAAGCTCAGCTATTTAAAGTGAAGTAGTTTTCTATAATGCTTAAGAGCTGGATTCTAATACCAGTTCTTTCAGTCACTAACCATTTGACTTAAGACAAGTTTCTGATACTTCTGAGCCAGTTTCTTGTGATGATATTTTTAAAGCCCTGTAACTATAATACCACTAAATTCTGGGCAAATTGAAAAGCAAAAACAAACTTTTAATACATTATTTCATTTCTAAGAAAGAAAAATTCCTCACTGCTAAATAATAATAATAATAATAATAATAATAATAATAAAATAGGGGCCATCAGCAAAAGTGGTGAGTAGTCAGCACTCAGGAAGACTGGAGCTGCACCTGTAAACGTTAATACTCCCAGCCAGGGGATGGGAGGCTGCAGCCACACAAGGCTCGGAGCTGGACCTGACACATTTGAAGTAAGCCAAAAGGGTCTACACCCTTAGTGAAAGGTTGGGCTCCAAATAATCAACATCAAAGGAAGCCTCACAGAAACCTGATTTGTCTCCACAAAGGTTCTAAGTGAAAAAAATTATTATCATTTTTTAAAGGATTTTATTTATTTATTCATGAGAGACATGGAAAGAGGCAGAGACATAGGCAGAGGGAGAAGCAGGCTCCTTGCAGGGAGCCTGATGTGGGACTCGATCCTGAGACTCCTGGATCATGCCCTGAGCCAAAGGCAGACGCTTAATCGCTGAGCCACCCAGGCATCCCGTGAAAAAAAATTATTAAAGGATAATATACAATAATAATAATTTCCCAGAGAGTTAAAAACATCCTTTCACTTGCATCTGGAAAAAGGGTAAAAGCTAAAGGTTTAAAAATACAGCCTAATCATCTAGAAAAACAGCACAACAAAATGAATTGAAAGGCATAGATAATGTATACATATATAAATTTATATTCATTCTCATGGACTAGGAAGAATTAGAAGAAGTTCCTTTAAAGAACAGTAAAGACTCTGGAGTCAGACAATTTGGATTCAAATTCTAAATCTGCTGCTTGCCACCTGTGTGACATTATGTGAGTTAAAAAAAAAAAATGTGTGTCCTTTAGTTTCATCATCTGTAAATGGAATAATGATACTGTCTACCATGGGTTATTGTGAGGATTAAGTAAATATATCTAAAACACTCAGACCCCACATAGTAAATGCTGTTTGAGTTCCCTATTAGTGTTGCCATTACTGTTTCTATTCCACATTGTACTACAGACCTAGATAGCATTTTAGGACAAGAAAAGGTGTCATTATTCACATATGATATGGCTGTCTTCACAGTTCAAAAAGTATGTGAAATTTATTATAATTAGAATTAATGTATTTATTATTATAGAATTAATATAAATTTATTAGAATTTCAAAGAGGGCTTACCTTAATAGCTAGCTATAAGCATTATACAAAAGGCACTGATAATTATTAGACAATTCAATCCGGCAATGTATATCAAAAATATTATTCATGACCAAGTTCAGTCTAAATTCAGAAATGCAATTTTACTATGGTAAATGATTTCACCTATATTAATTATAAATATTTATGTTTATAAGGTGTCAAGTTTGGGAAACATGTCTTAGATAATTGTGGGAATTCATTAAATATGGTCTGGAGCTAATGATGGTACATAATTGTATTTATTGTTAATCACCTCAAAATGAAATTAAATTAACTCAGTTGATTTCTTCTTTTCCTTTCTATGATTAAACTGAAATAGCATCTTGATCTACTTTCTATTTGCTCTTCAACACTTTTAACTACAGTGTAACACTGCCTCATCAGATTAGACTACTTAACTTCCCAAGGTTCCTTTCACACCATAAACAAGCTTATTCATAAAACTATTAAACTACTAATGTATTTCTAGAATCACATCCCAAGAAATGTTAAAGATTGCATTCTTCAGAATTTAAAAAATGAAATAAAATAAAAGAGGATCATTCGCAGACAAATAATGATAGTGTCCCATGAGCTAAGGTCTGTGATTAATCTGTTTGTACTATAAAAAAATAAAGACATTTTAAAGAGACTATAAAAATAGACTAAAACCAGAGAAATGATTAATTATAAAACATTTTATAATAATTTATTTAATCAAAATTACACTAAAAAAGTATATCTACCAAGCTCCATGGTAAACACAGCTGCTATATAATGAAACTTCATTATATTTGGTATAACTAATGTTTATTACATGGTTAATATTATTAACAAATGACACTCAACATTTTCAGCCTTATTCAAAATCTTTAGCTCAAAACTATCAGCCTATATTATTCATATATAAACCATTGAATCCTGAGATTAATGGTTAATTTCCTACCTAGAGTGCCATTGCAAGCTTTATCACTTACAGGCTTCCTGTAAGACATAGGACTTTTGAGGTCCCTTAAAATTACTATGAGATTCTAGAACAATAGTAAAATTACATCCATATTAACAGTCTGACATATGTACAGCCTGTCCTCTATAAATAACTAAAAAACAAGAAGTAAAATATAAGCCAAAATACAATTTCTAATATAATAAATGCAAATGCTAGTTATCAGAATGGACATAATATTTGCAGCTCAGTAGCCATTCTAATCAATACAAGACTTTATAAATATAATAATGTGAGCATTAACCCTTGCCTAGTTTCAATTTGCCACACAGTGCAGACATTTTGGGGAACATAAATATTTGTTAATTTGGCATGCATACTGGTAATTTGTATTTATCCATCTCATTCAGATCAGACTTAAAAATGTAAATATATTAATAACATGATTACAGGTTGATTTGAAGAACATCTAATAGAAAAAGCTAACCTCAAAAGACTTAAAAGGAAAATTGAAAACCAATATACAAAATTAATTTTAAAAAAGGACAACTAATAAAAATTAATCATTTAGAAAATGATTATTTTACCCATTTATTTAAATTACTGAAGTTAAAAAAACATTTGGGGCTAAAGTTGCTTATGTTAGTTTCTTTATAAATCAAACATTAATATAATGCCTGTTGTTTACTCATTTTAAATATTTTTTGATCAATAGCTTAAACTCAATAAGAATATACTAAAAAATGTATATGACAGGTAATCTTGAAACAGAAATAGATCATTTCAGATGATTAGAAGATGAAAAGTGGCAACATTTACCATTTGCTTCCTCTTGTATTTTAGGTTGACGATTTATTTGCATTTCTGCAAAAATAAAAGTGAAGTACAGTTAATAATAGATCTGTCTGATGACATTATAAGTGGGGGAACAAGAAGTGTGATTTAACGCTTTAATAGTAGGTAGTATGGGGCACTGGATGGCTCAGTCAGTTAAGTGTCTGCCTTCAGCTCAGGTCATGATCCCGGGGTCCTGGGTCAAGCCCCACAAGCTCCACTGCTGAGCAGGGAGCCTGCTTCTCCCTCTGCCCCTGCCCCTTCCCCTCACTCATGTTCATTCTCCCCCCACCTTCAAATAAATAAATACAATCTTAAAAAAAAAAAAACCTCTTTAATGACAGCAAACCCTTAGGTTGACTTTTAACTGATAGCAGGGCTTATAATGTTGCCAAGACACATCTTTATATGTGCTTTTATTTTCACTGTGAGGAATAACAATAAATCTGATACAAAGGGTAAAGTATCAAAAGGGACATTCTGGGGGCAACTATGGAATGTTCCATGATACCCAGTTGTATCAAAATCATCTTGTAATATGTCATTGTGTGTGTGTGTGTACCACATCTTCTTTATTTGTTCATCAGTTGATGGACACTTGAGATGCTTCCATAAAGAGAGAGAGAGAGACAAACCAAGAAACAGATTCTTAACTATAGAGAACAAACTTGATGGTTACCAGATAGATGGTAGGAAGGAAGATGGGTTAAACAGGTGATAGGGATTAAGGACTTCACTTGCTATGATGGGCACCAAGTGATGTATTTGAAGTGTTGAATCGCCATATTGTGCACCTGAAACTAATATTATATCGTATGTTAACTAAATGGAACTTAAATAAAAACTTTTTTTAAAAAATCATCCTGTATTTTCTTCTACTGAAGTTTTCATTGATCCTCACCTTGAAGACAAAGTTCAATTTCTGAATGAATTATGCCCTGAGACATAAAGGGAAGCCATCTGAGGAAAAGAGAGAAGAAAAAAGAAGAGAAAATTAATTTTTGCTTTTCTTAATTTTTATAATAAGCTTGGTTCTGCACTAATTTTGAACATTAAAAGGTAAAAATAGCTTTTATAAAGTCAAACAATTCAATCTACTATGTACTCATGATTGTGCTAAGAATGATATCATAACTAAGGCTTGAAGAATAAAACACATAAACTACTAAACCAGCTAACCATCTACCTCTCCAGGTTTGTCATCCCCAGTCACTAACACTCGTAAATGCACCTGGGGCTCCAGTAGAGCACTGCCCTGCCAAGTTGTAATAAAGGCAAGGGTTGGGCAGCCCAGGTGGCCCAGCGGTTTGGTGCTGCCTTCAGCCCGGGGGGTGATCCTGGAAACCTGGGATCCAGTCCCACATCGGGCTCGCTGCGTGGAGCCTGCTTCTCCCTCTGCCTGTCTCTGCCTGTGTGTGTGTGTGTGTGTGTGTGTGTGTGTGTGTGTGTGTGTCTGTCATGAATAAATAAATAAAATATTTTTAAAAAAATAAAAAATAAATAAAGGCAAGGGTTGGGGCAGCCCGGGTGGCTCAGGGGTTTAGCACCACCTTTGACCCAGGGCATGATCCTGGAGTCCCGGGATTGAGTCCCATGTCGGGCTCCCTGCATGGAGCCTGCTTCTCCCTCTGCCTGTGTATCTGCCTCTCTCTCTTCCTGTGTCTCTCATGAATAAATAAATAAAATCTTTAAAAAAAAAAAAAAAAGGCAAGGTTTGGTCTAAGACTTTGAACCTGATACCTGGGCTAGGCTAAAAGTGTGGCTCACCCATTGGCACAGGAAAAAGAAGGTCCCTCATTTTAACACATCCTCTGTGGAGATCTCTAACTTGCTTTCAAATTACTTCCTTTGATGTATTTTCCTCAATGTCTCAAAAAAATAGCAGTACTACCTTGAAACTTTATGAAAATATTACCACTTTGGAAAATGTGCTTATGCTAAGTAATAGCTCATCTTGGTAGTTTCCCTCTAAATCAGCTAAACTTCTGTGTTAGAAACTCCATGTCATAGAAAAAGCCAAGGCTGAACTCAGAAAGCCAATGTTATCACTCTTGGCTTTGGGATATTACCCTCTTGAAGCTTCATTTCCTTGACTAAATTATCTGCTTCACAGAGCTGCTGTGAAGTTGAAATGAAGTTACATGGTACATAAATGTTACTACTATATCACAACAACCAGTTATTTTTATCCCTCATTCAAACACACTTCCATTCCTTCTATCCATCCATTCAATAAACATTTAGAAAGTGCCTTATATGTGCCAGACCCTTTGCTAAGTGCTGGGGATACAGGAAGAATAATAGAGACAGGGAGCATGAGCTGAAGGAGCTTTCAGTGTAAAATGTGGAAATAGATGTATAAAGGTATAAATGTACAAAGAGTTGTAGGTGATGTAAGAAATACTTAATATTGCAAGAGCAGAAAAGGAGACTGACCAGCTCTGAATGGCAAGAATGGAGAAGTGCAAAGGAACAAAGAAAAAACAAATGTCAACAAAGAGGTCACACTTGATTGGAAGGTTGGAAAGTAGGGAAGGAGATGTCTGACAGCCAAACAAGAGATTGGGAAGGGAGAAAAAATAGCATTGGCAAGGGTACAGAGACAAGGTCCCACACAGGAGACTTCTGGAAAAGATTTGGGGGCAGGGTGGGGCCCCATGTGAAGGTCACTGAAGGGGAGGTCACTGGATCTGAGAATATCAAGTGATTCAGAAGTGGACCTATGGGACTGACTCCACCATACTAGCCTTGAAATCACCAGATGATGCTAATAGATAGGGTATAAAAGCGAACTATGTTAGTTCATGCAGTTCTACTCAGCTGTCAGGACAGCTCATCTCCATTTTTCAAAAGCTTTGAGAGATTCCATTTCCTTCTAACCACTGAGCGACCCAGATGTCCCTCTACGAAATTTTTTAAAAATAGCTTTATAGTACCAATAGATATTTATTCATGAACCATTTCTAATTAATAGAGCAGGATAGATCTCAGCTGGTATAGATGATAGTTATTTGCAGCACACACATATTTTCTGCTATATATGCCTCTACCTACCTGCCTAGGCCTATGTCCATACTCACCCTTTAATTTCTACCCGAGAAAGAGCTGCAAAAGAGACTGAATCAGCCAAGACTAATTGTTGAAGATTGTGAACATGTTACTGCATTAGAACATGAAAACTCCCCCCAAATCCAAGGAATAGATGAAAAGTATTAGAGCAGTATGGCTTCAGAGGAGCATGATTAAAGAAATAGAATTAAAGGGAAACAGGAGGAGCCTGCTGGCCCAAGAACACTCATACATTATATAGCCAAGAGCAGAAACATGCTTAAATACCCCAGATCACCAGGGGGTTCCCTTTCATTGGGCTAATCAGGAAATACAAACACAGAAACAAAATAGAAACCAGTATTTTACGGTTAAAGTAGATACCACAGAATGTATTTGAGTGATCTTGCCTTCAAATATATGATGTGTTTTAGGTGGGGAAGGGGCATAAAAAGGTGACATAGATTAGATTTTGTCCGAGATACATTTTAGATAATGGCAACTACTCATTCACATTGAAAATGGCAGAAGAAATACTAAATGCTTGTAAGAAGGTTCTACGTTTCCACCCCCATCCCAAGAAATGAGCAAGACTCATCCCTGCGCCTCATTCTGTCAGTTTCCCACCATCACTACTTGTCACTTCCATACTGAGGAATGGTTCAAACTGACAAAAAGAGCCCAGAAATCTGCAGCAGCACAAATACATGCTCAGAATAGCAAGAAATGATTAATAGTGGCCTCTTTCAGGAAAAAAAAAATCAGTAAAGTTAAATGATTGCTCACTGTCTCATGATAATTTTATTATTTTCTCCCTATAAAAATAGTATTTTACTTTTCTGTATTTTTTCAAAATTTCAGCATCCTTTCTTATCTGTTATCCATCACCCCCCACCATTTCCCAGAAAGGGAAAATAAAACCATTTGTACATAAGCTGAATTATTTTCACAATAAGCAAATGCATAAACAATTTTTACCAATACACCTGAGCATGTTACAGAGGGAATTCACATAAAGATGGGTGATCTTTAAGGTTTCTCCCACTGCTTTTTACTAGTCTCTCCTTCCTTTCCTCTTTCTCTCCCTTGCTGCCACTCCTTCTTTCCTTCCTTCTTTCCTGGCCAGTTCTGTACTTGGAACAAGAAACCATGTTGGACAATAAAAACAAATGTATGCGACCCTCCCCTTAAGAAGTTTATCATCTAGTACGTGAGACAAGCAGAGAAAGCTTCATGACATGGATAGCATTTTATCCTGGGCCTTGAAGGATAAGGATTTCACTAAGCAGAGGAAGGAATAAAATGCTAAAATGTGTGAATTAAGAGAGTATTAATGTTCCTGGAGAATGTCTAGGGGAGGGAGCAGAACATACTTTAGGAGGGAGAATTGGGAGAGAAGCCTAAAAGACTGATGGGGAGATGGAGGGGTCAACTCATTTTGCATCTTGCACCACAAACCAACACCTTACACATGGCTGTCCTGGGTGCCACGCTTCTCTTACCCACTTTGGTTATGCAAAAGAAGGGTGATATTTCAACTGGGCTGCCCTGGTTCCTTTCCTAACCCTCCCACAAATGAAGTCCTGCCCTGTATACGACTTAGACTATGATTTATTCAAAATTTGCCAAATTTAGCACACACTCCTTGAGTACCTACATTTTACTGTAAGTTTGTCCTATGGACGCTGAAGGTCTTGATTTTCACTTTCTAAGGGCATGAACATTCATATGTGATCTCCTTGGAATAAACACCAGAAATGGCATGAAGCAGTTAAGTAAGGGAAATATTTTATGAATGATAACAATGGAATGGTGCAGAGGTGATCATTAGCCTTGCTTCTGTTTAAGAATTTCTTGCATCGGGGATCCCTGGGTGGCTCAGTGGTTTAGCGCCTGCCTTTGGCCCAGGCCATGATCCTGGAGTCCCAGGATCGAGTCCCACATCAGGCTCCCTTCATGGAGCCTGCTTCTCCCTCTGCCTCTCCCTCTCTCTCTCTCTCTCTCTCTGCTTCTCATTAATAAATAAATAAAATCTTTAAAAAAAGAATCTATTGCATCAAATGCAGCCCTGCCATGCCTGATGCCACAGAAGGAAACCATAGAAAACCCACCCCTCTCTGCCAGACAATGAAGGCAGAAAAGTCCCTGTTGTGGCTGATTACGAGCAACTTCAGTTTTTCAAGACTGAGATATCCTTAAAGAAATAAACCATTTATTGGCATAAAAACAGTGGAATATTAGACTTTTCTTTTTAAGCTTTGTGTTCATTCTAAGAATCACTCTTTGGTACTGTATTAATACTTCAAATTAATATTAAGTGATAATTTTGTTTATACATGTCTTAGAGTAAGACACATTTAAACCTTTTAGATTCCATGTTCCAATTCCAAATCTTTCATTTAATGTGATTTCCCTTAGGGCTTATGGTGTCTTCATTAATACATGCCCTTTGAGAAGAAATGTGTGGGAAATATCAGAAAGGGAGACAGAACATAAAGACTCCTAACTCTGGTAAATGAACTAGGGGTGGTGGAAGGGGAGGAGGGCAGGGGGTGGGGGTGAATGGGTGACGGGCACTGAGGGGGGCACTTGACGAGATGAGCACTGGGTGTTATTCTGTATGTTGGCAAATTGAACACCAATAAAAAATTAATTTATTAAAAAAAATACATGCCCTTTGGTTCAGTTGAATGTGCATATAATTTTAAGCTATTGCATTCTGGAACCCATGGTAGGGGTTGACAGTAGAAATATAAGACATTAGACTGACCTCGAGGAAAGTCTCATGAATGCGGCGAGAAATTGGAGAGACATAAACACATAAACACAATTACAGGTAGTAAATGCTGAGTTACCAGTATGTGCTTTGCTAAAGTACAAAAGGGACAGTTGGCCCAATCTGAAGGTTTAGGAAATCCTCCTTAGCAGAGGGGACACAACCTCTTGTTAATTCACCAGTCAGCAGAGTAAGAGCCCACCAGACTCCAGGCATTGGGAGTGATCAGGAGTTGAGCGAACTCCTACAAGATAGCACCAGTGGAAAGGAGCACTGAGGGCCGACAGGAAGCAGAGAAGAACCAAGTCGAGTTCAGGCTGTGCAAGGTTGGCGTCAGCTGCCCAGGGTGCTATCTCAAGGGTGTGAGGAAGGCCTCTTACCTGCTCTGCTTAAATGCCTGCCTCAAGTGCCTACAGGGCTCACGCTTCTTTTAATGGAGCAAGAGACTCTCGTTTCAACAATTAGTAAGAAGATGTTGAGGATTATTAAATGGTGAGTATGGACCGCGAGTGGAGGTGGCATTCCATTCACAAAGAAGTACTCAGGATTTGCTGATAGTCTATTCTATCCATAGTGGATACTTTTAAAAGTCTTCTTTCCTTCACTTTTATACAAAGGAAATGATCTCAACCTTTCTCAAAAAAACAAAAACAAAGTAAAGAATATTGCATAAAGATGAGGCTGGAACACTGTAAAAGGATTAGTTGCAGTATCAACTCTAAGGAACACTGTGCAGAGTCTTGTCCTTCTTCCTTAGGATAATACGCATCAGGGTCACCCCGCCTATCTGACCACGATTTGGCTTCGAGTGAACAAAGCAGGTCGTGCTGTTCTGCCTTGACAAGTTCAGTTAGATAGTTTTTTAAAACATCATTTAAAAAAAAAAAAACATCATTTATTTGTATTTAGCTTTACAATTTCTCATCCATAAATCACCTTCTTTTTAGAAGTGCCCTTAGCTGGATCTTTACTTCAAATAAGCTGCTACCACGAGCTAATGCCAGTTTCATTTCCCAAACCAGTCAGGAGTAATGGAAGGCAACACTGAGTGGTTCTTGGCTCCCCTGTCCCTGAAGAACTTCACTATTAACCATCTGTGAATCTAGACCCTCCTTGGTCAAGAGGGTTAACAAATATATTTGTAAATGACATTGTGTCTTTTAAAAGGTAGATGCTAACTTCTTGTCAGTGATCTAATTAAAAGTCTACATGCATGCACACATAGATACACACACATGTACACAACATGTACAAGTTTGGTAGCATACAGAAAGGTCTAGAAATCTCTAATTTAAGGCTAATAAACCTTGCAGTGGATAGTGCATTGTGAGATCCGCTCATATAGTGTACTGGATTAAACAGTGTCCTCCAGTACTCATGTTCACACAGAACCTCAGAATGTGACCTTATTCGAAAACAGGCTCTTTGCGGATGTAGTAAATTAAGATGAGGTTGTACCAGAGTGGGGTGAGCCCTAGTCTAATGACTGATATCCATATAAGAGGAGAAGTGACACAGTGACACACACATAAAGGAAAAGCACTGCCATGTGACAGCAGAGGCAGACACTGGGGTGATGCAGCTACACACAAAAGGATGCTGGCAACTGTCCAACCGCCAGACCTGCTGGAAGAGATGGGGAAAGATCATTCCCCAGAGACTTGAGAGGGAGCATGACCTTGCTGATCCCTGAACTTCAGACTTCTGGCCTCCAGAAATATGAGAGAATAAATTTCTCTTGTTTTAAGTCACCTTTCTCATCATTTGTTATGGCAGTTGTAGGAAACTAATACAAATAGTAAATAAGAATATTTACTTCAGTTCAAAGTCTGATGAATCCATACCTGCTTTAAATATAAATTTCACTTGCTCCAAACCTCAATCAGCCAAACTTTGTGTAAATGATAGAAATTCAGTGGTGTGTACTCTATCTATATAAAATGTACAAAAAGCAGAAAAATAAAATCTTCAGGTATAGAAATAAAATAAAACCATAAGGATGTGGGTGTTGAATTGAAGAGGAGAAAAGAAAAAAGAAAAGGAGATGCGAATCCTCACAGGAAGCATCTGTGATGCACAAAAGCATCCTCTTCCTGTAGCTATGCTTTATATTTCATTTTTTCCCGCTTACCTATAAAAGGAACAAACACTTGGTGGTCCTTTTCTCTGTCCTAATTCAGCTGTGCTGTAAATTCTTGCCCCATGAGGAAGCATCAAGGACCACACTGAGATTTTCTTTCCTTTTCCCCTGTAATATATATTTGAACATTTCTGCTGCCTACACCCCAGAACTCATTAGTCATTATGAATGCACCCAGAACCCCACCTTGGCAGCTCCCCATCAGGTCTGAGAAGAGGAGAGGCAGTCCAGAAAGAGGTCTGCCTGTTCCTGTGTGCAGCGTGGGTCTCCTTTCCTATCAGAGAGGCCATCCAGACTCACACCTGCCTTACTTACAGTAAGTCATCCTTGACCTTTCACATGCAGAGAGAAGGCGCTGAGAGCACAGAAGCAACCACCCACAGCTTCTGCATGGTCTTCTGTTGCAGAAAGGAACCTGCTGTGCCCGAGTTCTCTTCCTGGTGCTACTACTCTTCTGCTTCTTTAAGAATTGAGAAGGCAGGATCTGCCTCATCTCTTCATTCCCATGGATAAGAAGGAATGATTTTTGCAACTCACTTTCTTCATCAGGGTATTGTGTGAATAAGCATTGGTTACCATTTCTTCAGGACTTATTACTATGTGCAGAACACCAAATATTAACATTTGTTATATCAGGACAGTGTATATCTGTTCTATTACTTTTGGTCAGTTAACGTATTTTGTAATTAAAATTTTTCCTGCTTTAATCCATTGAAATTAAATTAAGCCATCACTTATGCTTCTTCCTTCCAGACAAGGCCACACTGGCTTAGTGCAGACATGAGCTAAGGTAGTGCAGGTAGTGTAGTGAGCTAATGGTAGTAGAGGCAGCGGGGGTAATGGTGGCAGAGAGCTGGGCAGCACCACTGTCACGGTATGTATGTGTAGGCATGAAGTGTGATGAATAAATCTAAATAACCCCATGAAGACCTCACACTCTAAAAAAATCAACTGTATTAATGTGATAAAATATATCTGAACCTAAGAAGAAAAAGCTTGATGAATCACTCCCTAGCTCTTCTGATGTAAGGATTAAAATACAGCTTCCCCTCTGCCCCAAAGACAGCTGCGTGCTGTGGGTGGGAGAGGCTGGGAGATGATGCCCAGTCTTCTTCAACACTTCTTGTCACTTAGCAAATTGGGATTCTGTGTTATGCTAAGTTCTGAGAAAGCACTAGGAGTAGGAAAAGTATTTCCAGTTGTGCCAATTAGCTCATGCCAGCAGCAGAATTTGAATGGGAACTTAAAGAAGTATGATAGAGTGAGGAACGGCATTCTTAGGTGAAGAATAGCACACTCCAAGGGACAGAAGCAAATGCAACAGAACTTGTTCTGGCAATAATAGGTGGCCTATTTTCACCAAGATCTTTCAAGAGGACAATTAAAAAACAAATTGGAGGGGGATCCCTGGGTGGCTCAGTGGTTTAGTGCCTGCCTTTGGCCCTGGGCGCGATCCTGGAGTCCTGGGATCAAGTCCCACATCAGGCTCCCGGCGTGGAGCCTGCTTCTCCCTCTGCCTGTGTCTCTGCCTCTCTCTCTCTCTCTCTCTCTTTCTAATAAATAAATAAATAAAATCTTAAAAAAAAAAAACAAATTGGAGGGGGGAATGGAGTCAAAGCCTTCAATGGAAAGATCATGAGATTGTTTTTGGTTTACTAGTATGCAACAGAGATTAATGAAGATTTCTGAACAGGGAAGTGATACAGTTAAAATACTGCCTTTGGAACAAAGGAACAATATTTTCCCCGTTTTTTTTTTCTTAAAAAATTTTAGGACAAGACTATACAACAAGATACTAAAGATTTTATTCTTCACAGAAGAGCAAAAGAAAAATGAAAGTAAAAATAAAGTCAGAATGATGTTTGCAAATGCCAAGACTCAGACCTAGACGCTCCCCTCTTAGCACAAATTAGCTAGAAAGTAGTGATCAGGGAGGACAGAAGAAGGAGGAATCAAGAAAATGCAGAGACTACCGCAGTAATCTAGTCGAGGACACAACTGGAGTAGAGGAAGTAAGAACAGGATAGAATTAAACAAGCACTCTGAAAAGGACTACAAAGGCAGAGAAGAGGGCGCACCTACTGTGGTTCCCTCTGCTCACCCCCAGTCATCTCTGGCTGGTAGTTTTTAGTGCCATGAGTTTAGGATTTTTAGTTGAATTGACTCATTTTTTTCCGCTCCATGTTTTGCTTAGTCATTAAAGTTGTAATTGTTTTGATATCTCTAAATCTATACGCTTACATTTTCCAGTGCCAGTTTTGTCTATTTTTTTTTTTTTTGCCTCATTTCCTGTTGATGATCTGTTTGTAAAGAAAGTTGTAGGGTCCCAACATTGAAGATTCATAGTTTCAAGATAGACCCGCAAGTTTCTTACTCCATGTCCACAGATGATTGGGTTTTTGTGTAGAATCCCATTCTTTTTAAATTTTTATTTAAATTCAATTAGCCAACATATATTACATACTTAGTGTCTGATGTAGTGTAGAACCCCATTCTAATTCAATCCCATTCATGGGTCTGGAGCCCATCCTTTCCCCTGGGATGAGAACCAAGCAACCACAAGCTTTAATACCTGCCTGGTGGAAGCTGGGAGCTTCCTGAGAGAGGACTCAGCAAGGGTCTAGAGAGCAAGGCTAAAAACCTGGAGGCAATAGAGCCAAGTCAGAAATGGTTGCCAAAGGCTGAGGAGTAGGAGGATAAGACTGATGGTGTGTAAGAGTACAGACTTGCAAGGAGCAGTAAATAGGCCGTGGAGATCTAATTCACAGTGTAATGAATATAGACCATATTGTACTATAATTACATAATGTGTAAATATTGCTACAAAGGCAACCATATTATAAAATATGAATGTATCAAAATACCACATTGTATACCTTAAATTTACACAATGCTGTATGTCATGGAGCTCAAGGGAAAGCCCAAGTTATCTAGATTTTAATCTTTGTCTTTCTTAGGTTCTGTTCTAACAGTTCTTACTAAAATTCTTCTTGCTTAATTCCCCTATGAAACTGCTATAACACTACAATTTTAAGTAAAGAAGCCAACATTTAAACAAGTGTTCCCATGACTGATAAAAATTTTCCACTATTAAAATCTGATCCTTTTGTGATATATAGAACACTGAAATAATAAGAAATTATAAGATTTCTTTACAATGCTTAGCAATACATTATTTATTCAATCAGTGAGTGAAGATGATACTGAATACTGAATAAATAAATAAATTATTTATAAATAATATAAAAACACACATGTACCTAAAACACAAATACACTCACATGACACACAGCACTATCCACATTGCATCACACTCTTGAAGTACCATAAGGACAAGCACTACCTTTCACAGCTGAAGACGGACTCAGATGCAGTACCAGGTTCTCTGACCACGATCTTTTCACAGTACCAGTACCGGGATTCATCACTGGCCTCACAGAGCAACAGCACCTTCTGCAGTTTTCCAAGTGACACTGCTTCCACCTGAAATGCATGTCTGGTTCTGGAGACAGAGGAAAAACCCACAGAAATAACAGGAGTCCAGCATATGACAAATGCAGACAGTAAGAATAGCCCCAGGACTGCCAAAAGTAGCACAATACTCTAAAAGAGATATGTTACTACAGTTAGCATCGAAAGGGGTAAGAAGGAAAGAAAAATAAGCAAATTACTTTTATCTATTCAAAATATATGTCTGTGCTTTTGTTCTCTCTTGTAGTTTTATTTTCTCTGTTTATAATAGTATTCAGTGTGAGAAATAAACCCTAAAACAAAGGCTTCCAGTTTGTGGCTTTTCCCCTCCTCAGACTCCTGCTGACAAAGTTTAGTCGGTGGGCAGGTTGAAAACCATGAGCCCTAATAGGCAAAGTATTTAGTCTCCATGGATGCTGATATATTTTGAGGCAGGTAGGAACAAAGTTTTCCTTCCTCCTTCCCTTCCTCCTTCCCTCATATCCTCCTTTCTTCCCTCCCTTCCTCCTTCCCTTCCTCCTTCCCTCATATCCTCCTTTCTTCCCTCCCTTCCTCCTTCCCTTCCTCCCTCTCTCTCCTCCCTTCTTTCCCTTCTCTTCCCTTCCCCTCCTCCCTCACTCCCTCACTTCCTTCCTTCCTTCCTTCCTTCCTTCCTTCCTTCCTTCCTCCCTTCCTTCCATGCTTCAACAAACCCTCCCTATACTTTCCTCTGTCAATAACACATAGACCACATTCTTGCATCTGTTGTGAAAGAGTATCTCGGAATCTTCACTCTTTTTCTTTCTTTTTTCTTTCTTTTTTTTTTTTGTATTGGAGTTCAATTTGCCAACATATAGCATATCACCCAGTGCTCATCCCATCAAGTGCCTCCCTCAGTGCCCGTCAACCAGTCACCCCAATCCCCTGCCCACCTCCCTTTCCACTACCCCTTGTTCATTTCCCAGAGTTAGGAGTCTCTCATGTTCTGTCAGCTTCACTGATATTTTCACTCATTTTCTCTCCTTTCCCCTTTATTCCCTTTCACAATTTTTTATATTCCCCAAATGAATGAGAACATATAATGTTTGTCCTTCTCCGATTGACTTACTTCACTCAGCATAATACCCTCCAGTTCCATCCACGTCGAAGCAAATGGTGCGTATTTGCCCTTTCTAATGGCTGAGGAATATTCCATTGTATACATAGACCACATCTTCTTTATTCATCATCTTTCGATGGACACCGAGGCTCCTTCCACAGTTTGGCTACTGTGGACATTGCTGCTAGAAACATCGGGGTACAGGTGTCCCGGCGTTTCATTGCATCTGAATCTTTGGGTAAATCCCCAACAGTGCAATTGCTGGGTCATAGGGCAGGTCTATTTTTAACTCTTTTTTTTAATAAATTAATTTTTATTGGTGTTCAATTTACCAACATACAGAAAAACACCCAGTGCTCATCCCGTCAAGTGTCCCCCTCAGTGCCCGTCACCCATTCACCCCCACCCCCCGCCCTCCTCCCCTTCCACCACCCCTAGTTCATTTCCCAGAGTTAGGAGTCTTTATGTTCTGTCTCCCTCCCTGATATTTCCCACACATTTCTTCTCCCTTCCCTTCTATTCCCTTTCACTATTATTTATATTCCCCAAATGAATGAGAACATACACTGTTTGTCCTTCTCCGACTGACTTACTTCACTCAGCATAATACCCTCCAGTTCCATCCACGTCGAAGCAAATGGTGGGTATTTGTCGTTTCTAATGGCTGAGGAATATTCCATTGTATATACATAGACCACATCTTCTTTATCCATCATCTTTCGATGGACACCGAGGCTCCTTCCACAGTTTGGCTACTGTGGACATTGCTGCTAGAAACATCGGGGTGCAGGTGTCCCGGCGTTTCACTGCATCTGAGTCTTTGGGGTAAATCCCCAACAGTGCAATTGCTGGGTCGTAGGGCAGGTCTATTTTTAACTCTTTGAGGAACCTCCACACAGTTTTCCAGAGTGGCTGCACCAGTTCACATTCCCACCAACAGTGTAAGAGGGTTCCCCTTTCTCCGCATCCTCTCCAACATTTGTGGTTTCCTGCCTTGTTAATTTTCCCCATTCTCACTGGTGTAAGGTGGTATCTCATTGTGGTTTTGATTTGTATTTCCCTGATGGCAAGTGATGCGGAGCATTTTCTCATGTGCGTGTTGGCCATGTCCATGTCTTCCTCTGTGAGATTTCTCTTCATGTCTTTTGCCCATTTCATGATTGGATTGTTTGTCTCTTTGCTGTTGAGTTTAATAAGTTCTTTATAGATCTTGGATACTAGCCCTTTATCTAATACGTCATTTGCAAATATCTTCTCCCATTCTGTAGGTTGTCTTTTAGTTTTGTTGACTGTTTCTTTTGCTGTGCAGAAGCTTTTTATCTTGATGAAGTCCCAATAGTTCATTTTTGCTTTTGTTTCTCTTGCCTTCATGGATGTATCTTGCAAGAAGATGCTGTGGCCAAGTTAAAAAAGGGTGTTGCCTGTGTTCTCTTCTAGGATTTTGATGGAATCTTGTCTCACACTTAGATCTTTCATCCATTTTGAGTTTATCTTTGTATATGGTGTAAGAGAGTGGTCTAGTTTCATTCTTCTGCATGTGGATGTCAATTTTCCCAGCACTACTGAAGAGACTGTCTTTTTTTCCAGTGGACAGTCTTTCCTGCTTTGTTGAATATTAGTTGACCATAGATTTGAGGGCACATTTTTGGATTCTCTATTCTGTTCCATTGATCTATGTGTCTGTTTTTGTGCCAGTAACACACTGTCTTGATAATCACAGCTTTGTAGTTCAACTTGAAATCTGGCATTGTGATGCCCCCAGATATGGTTTTCTTTTTAATATTCCTCTGGGTATTCAGGGTCTTTTCTGATTCCACACAAATCTTAAAATAATTTGTTCCAACTCTCTGAAGAAAGTCCATGGTATTTTGATAGGGATTGCATTAAATGTGTAAATTGCCCTGGGTAGCATTGACATTTTCACAATATTAATTCTTCCAATCCATGAGCATAGAATATGTTTCCATCTGTTTGTGTCTTCCTCAATTTCTTTCAGAAGTGTTCTGTAGTTTTTAGGGTATAGATCCTTTACCTCTTTGGTTAGGTTTATTCCTAAGTATTTTATGCTTTTGGGTACAATTGTAAATGGGATTGATTCCTTAATTTCTCTTTCTTCAGGCTCATTGTTAGTGTATAGAAATGCCAATGATTTCTGGGCATTGATTTTGTATCCTGCCACACTGCCGAATTGCTGTATGAGTTCTAGCAATCTTGGGGTGGAGTCTTTTGGGTTTTACCGTACATAGAAAACCCAAAAGACTCACCCCAAGATTGCTAGAGGGAGAGTTTGACTTCTTTGCCAATTGCCCATTTGAATGAAGAAGTTTGACTTCTTCTTTGCCAGTTTGAGTGCCTTTTATTTCTTTTTGTTGCCTGATCGCTGAGGCTAGGACTTCCAGTACTATGTTGAATAGCAGTGGTGAGAGTGGACATCTCTGTTGTGTTCCTGATCTTAGGAGAAGTCTCCCAGTGTTTCCCCATTGAGAATGATATTTGCTGTGGGCTTTTCGTAGACGGCTTTTAAAACACTGAGGAATGTTCTCTCTATCCCTACACTCTGAAGAGTTTTGATCAGGAATGGATGCTGTATTTTGCCAAATGCTTTCTCTGCATCTATTGAGAGGATCATATGGTTCTTGTTTTTTCTCTTGTTGTTATGATCTATCGCATTGATTGCTTTACGAGTGTTGAACCAACCTTGCATCCTGGGGATAAATCCCACTTGGTCATGGTGAATAATCTTCTTAATGTACTGTTGGATCCTGTTGGCTAGTAATTGTTGAGAATTTTTGCATCGGAATCTTCACTCCTAGAGTTACGCTGTCATGTCAAAAACTCATTGACATTTCTAGAGAGATGCAGGACCTACATCAGTGTAAGCTACACTGGTTGGAATTAAAAGAACTCCTTCACACATTACCTTCTCAAAGATTATTATTGAGAATAACCATTTAAAATTACCTAATGGTCACAAACTTAATTAAGTCTGCAACATTCCCAGAAATGACAGTTGACTCTAAGCCACCCTACTTTGTGGTAAAAATGCAAATTCAGTATTGCTTGTATTTTCTATATGGAATACGGTGTATAACAGTGCCTACATTGTTATCCGGTTAAATTTCAGTTCTGTATTTGAAGACGTACTACCTGGATTTTAACTCTTGATTCCATGTTGTTTATGTACATTTTTAAGCCAAAATCAAAAAATTACTAGTCCAATGATATTTCTGTAAACAAGACTATGACTATACATGTTCTCGGGTATGCCTGAATTCCCAGTGTGCCTCTACAAGGCACAATTTCACAATACACATCACCTGTTATAGCAGATGAACTTGCTGCTCCACCCCCTGTCTTCCAGGTCCCCTTCTGAGTTCACCTGCTACTTTGGTAGATAATTTAGGGATGCTGACAGCTTTCTTTCTCAACCCTCTATGTCTCACGGTCTCTTTGCCTGAGGGCCTCCTTCTTGTGGGAGAGTTTCAAGAATTATTCTGCAGGGTTTCTTAAGGTCCCCAACAAGGATTCCAACTCCTTAATGTCCCTATATGGCTTTTCTCCCTTTCCTGCCTCATTGTCCCTACTCCTTCACTCCAAATGTACTTATTGGGATCACCTCCCAGTCTTTGTCTTATGGTCTGCTTTGAGGCAAATCCAAACTATGATATCTCAAGATCCAGAAAGGTTGCCTAAATCAGCTTCCTGGTTACTTCTTGTTTCTTAAAGTAATTTTAGTTTTGAAGACAGAATTAAATTAGGTCTATTACATATGTCTCTGCATTTTGATTATGCCACTAAACACTCTATAGAGAAAAATGACAATAACCAGACCAATCAGTGGCTAAGGATGTGAGCTGTGGCTGGTGTGAAATCATTCTGGTAATAAATTAAAAGGTTGTTGTCACAACAACCTTTGTCACCTGCAAAACTCTTGAAATCATTTGGCATTCCCATTACATTTCATGCATTGAGGAAAATAATAGAAAAATGTTAAATGGGCCAGGGAAGAATATCTCTAATTCTGAACCTCAAAACATACCAGTAAACCCACATTTTTTATTCTTATTTATATACATTGATTGTAAGTATACCTCCTGCCCAATTTTAATTTCATCTATAATGTACCCTCCACATTCTCTGGTAAATGCTATATACAGCAATGAACTGAAGATTAATCATCAACATGACTTGTGAAATCTTAGCATGTAACTTCACATGATGCTACACACCAATAGACCAACTAACAGACAACCAGGAAGGATGGAGCCTCCACTATCACAAAGTCATATATATTACAAAATGGTAGGGTGAAAGAATCTGGGGCTGATGGAATGCTAGGAGGATTCCATGGGAGATAACATCACTGATCACTTTGTGTAATAATAAGATCATGACATCTAAAACTGTTTCTATTCAAAATTAATTCACTTGTGATGACAAATATTAGGCACAATTTTGTTTATTCCTTTTTCCAAGCTCCAGCTTTCTTCTTCATTCTGATGAAAGCATCTGTGTAATCTGCAGTGACAATAGAAGCTTTAATTATCTTTAAGATTGCTGATACTTCAAAATAATTCATGAACTTCAACTACAAAAAAAGTTTGAGAAATAGCACTCTTGAACTGGTTTAGGAGCTTTCTTTCTTAAAAAATATATCCTAGGGTTACATAATCCCTGTTTTTAGTTACAGACCCCAAATAGTACTTTCTTTCTATATATAAAAAATAACATTAAAATTAACTGGACTGATTACATATTGTACTAATATATAGAAAGACTCATGTATATATATTAATATATATTTATATTATATATATGGTGTGAAAATAATTTAGTTGGATCCATTCAAGATGTTTTGATGTTTTGAAGAAAGCCTGCAAATCAGCCTTGTGTTCTATGTGAAATGTACAATAATGGCCCTTCTATGACCCGACCTTTTAGAATAATACTTTGTACTTTTTCATCCCAACAGGGCATGTTCATATATATTTTTCTCCGATATCAGCTCATTTTTTTCTTATACTGTCACTAATTTTTAATGTCATTTTCTTTGTTCTACTACTCATTGCTAGTATAGTGTGTCCCATTTTTCTTTTAAGAACTTCTAAAACAAAGCATATTAGGAAGTCTGGTCAGGAAATATTGTGTTAAAGATGTCCCAAAACTAAATCCTAAAGGCTGTCAAGCACCTTTCAATTTTCAGTTATAAGTGTCCACCTTCAGGAAGGTTGCTAAACACATGGGAAAGTTATTTGTGTGGGCTCACCTGTCCTCTTTGAAATTTTACTGGCATGTTAGATTTGTCCAGTAGTCTAAGACCAGTGTCTCCCCTCTCCCTACAGAGACACAGGGAAACTTCAGACTCTGTTTCTGCTCTCTTCAATTGCCCAGTATGGACATCAACATGGGATCTCACTACTGGCAAAGCAAAGGGAAGAGAAACAATAGGAAAGTCATTATCTGGGAATTTGTACAAACAAAATCCAGATCTATGGGTCAGGCTACAGGAAAAAAGCAGTACATGAGAGAACTCCTCTAATCTGGACTTTCTGTATCTATGGAGAGATTTTTAAAGTTTTTTTCAATTATTAATTTTAATTATGAATGGGCATTTTTATACCATGAACTAATGCCTAGACGATCTGTAGTTTTTTCAAAAAGAGAAATAAAAGTTTTTTTTAAAGGCTGTTCTTGGGGCTCCTGGGTAGCAGAGTGGTTAAGTACCTGACTCTTGATTTTGCCTCAGAGCGTGATCTCAGGGTCATGAGATGGAGCCCCATATTGGGACAATACCTTGTCCCATATTGGGACAATACTCCCAACATGGAGTCTGCTTAAGACTCTGTCTCTGCCCTTTTCCCCTGCTCTCTCATTCTCTCTTGTTCGCTCTCTCTCTCTCAAATGAATAATTTTTTTGAAAAATCCTGTTCTTCTATGTATGACATAGGAGGACATTTCATGCTTAGTATTTTAGTGGCAAGGGTGGCAATGTTATTGTACATGATGCTTAAAGTTTAAACTGATATAAGTGTTAATAAGGAAATACATCAAAAATAAGGTGATGGCATGAGATGGCCAACTAGCCCCAGGCAGACCCAGACCGGACAGTACATCTCTCTCACAGCCTCAGCCTCTGTGACTGTAGTTGGACCATACCAATCTCTTTGAGATTACATTTAATCCCAGCTCTACTTGTGACTGATGCTGTAACACAAAAAATGTCACTTTGCAATGGGTAAAACAACCCTCTTAGGAGTAAAAAAAATAGGGACACCTGGGTGGTTCAGTTGGTTAAGCATTTGCCTTCAGCTCAGGTCATAATCCTGGGGTCCAAGGATCAAGCCCCACATCTGGCTCCCTGCTCAGTGGGAAGTCTGCTTCTCCCTCTGCTCTCTCTCTCTCTCTCTCTCTTTGAAATAAATAAATAAAATCTTTAAGTAAATAAATAATTAATTTTTAAAAAGTAGAAAAAATATTCCATAACTAAATAGTTCATAAGTAAATTTAACCAACTATGAAACAATTTGTTTACATGGTACTAAAAATTAGTAACAGACGTGAAAAAATGGCCTGTCCCTCTTGTACTACAGGAAGTTCACAGACAACATCACTCAGCTTGCATTTGAGAGAACCACGCATTTGCTACAAAATCTAGGGTCTTCTTGCTCATCAGTTGCTCCTGGATTTAGAAACAATGACCAAATTAAGTGATTTCTAATTTTCATAGAACTTCAAAATGCACCCAAGAGATTGCTAAAATGTATTTTACACTCTGACATTTTTGTTGTTGTTGGTAGTAATAGTAGTAGTAGTAGTAGTAGTAATGGCTGTGGCTTATTATTTGCCGGTTATTAAACTAAGTGATTTATTTTAATTATCTCTTTTAACCATCACCAATTAGATTGAAGAAATTCTTATAATTTGATATATAAGAAAATGGAGGCTGAGAGATTTGAAGTGGACTCTCGCTAATTCAAAGCTCTCCTTTTCACTCTAGCAGTTGCTAAAGAAGCAATCTATAGGAGAAACTCCAAAAGAGATTCTGGGTTCATTTTAGTCACCTAAGCAGATACACCCTAGAATTCTGAAAATTGCAAATTAAATGCATTTAAATAGGTGTTGGCTATGAATAACCCTCTGCTTCTGAAGTCAAAGTGCCTCACTTCCCAACTGGCAGTGAGCTGTCTCTGCCACCATACCCCATGAACTCTCAACAGACTCCTCACTGGCTCCTGCTCCTTGATGGCCATTTCGCAAGGCAGTTCTCTTTTCTAGACTTCCCTTTAATGTCTCAGCAAAGGACTTCCAGAAGGAATGTCACAATTGCCACATGTCCTCCAATCACAGTGGATGAAGTGCCCCCTTCCTTGGAAGATGCTAGCTCATCTTCTAAATAGATCTCTGGCATCCTGAATTTCCTCTGCCTCCTACCCTTCGAAGCAGGCCCCACCATGACCTCAGTCATTTATCCTCAGATAACCTGCTGGCTGCCATTTTGGCTCCCTCCAAACCATGCTTTTCAGCTGTTTCAACAGAAATATTCTAAAATAGAAATCTGATTATTGTGTATACCACTCACAACTTTTCAAACAATCCTACCCATAGCATAAAATCCAAAATCCTCAGCACAATAAGCAGTTCATAATTAGGCCCTGCTGACCTTAATAGAGACTCCTCTCTCCACATCCCAAATCCAGTCATAGTAATCTGTTGATTCCACAACTGGCCACATTCCTTCTAACCCAGAGTTCCCACACTTGTATCTCTAAATAGAACAGCTTTCATCTAATTACCTACTGAACCTACCCATCCTGCTTTACATAGCTCAGATATAACCTCTTCTGAGAAGCCTTCTGTGCACCCTTGGTCTGGCTTAGGTGACTCAACTTTGTGATGCGTGGCAACCTATCCATTCATGACTATGACCTAACACCTAATATTTGACTGACTTGATGGAAGGGACCATGTTCTATTCATCTTGGTTCTTCCACAGGTTTTCACAAGGCAATCCTTAGTTGTCTTTTTAATGAATGATTAAATAAACAACTAAGTGAAATGGGTATTTGTCAACGTAAGTAATAAAACTAAATCAGTACATCTGCACTAATGCCTGATTGAGTCTTTACTGCTCCAGGCACGAGGCCATGAAAAGAACACTGGGTTTAGAGTCAGAAAAACTAGGACCAAAATCTAGATCTATCATTCAACTGTTGGACCATGAGAAATTCACATAACCACTTTGAGTATCAGTTTTTTCCATCCATAAAATGGTTCACATGGTTGTTGTGAAGATTAGATGAGATTATATGTAAGAAATATGCAAAACTTTTATAAGTTGCACAAGTAATTCATATTTACATTAACCATTTATAGATTACTATAACTATATATGCAAAAGTGATTAATATAACATATTCCACTAAATTTGGAAATATCCCTCTCTCTGAACTAGATCATGCTTTATTTTTAGAGTAATAAGATGGAAAATTCAGGAATACTAAGAGATAGACACTAGTCATAAAGATTCATATGCTTTTTAACCTAAATCAGATACAATACTCAAATAGAATTATTTTTGCCACTGGTCTAAGGTTTTAAAACTTCAGTTGCAAAACAAAAATAAAATAAAATAAAATAAAACTCCAGTTGCCCCAGTGATCCTGAAACTCAGAGGCAGGGTTGCTCACCTGGCAATTAGACAGGAGTGATGAATGAATAAAAGAAGGATAACCCACACCTTACAGCTGAGGATCCGTATATTATGGGCCATCTTGTTGCTAAAGTCCTATCAAGTGAGAAATGGTGTTTAATCTTTTTATTTCCTTTCCTAGATTCCATTATGATATTTTTTCTTTATTGAGAACAAAAAAAGGTATTACTTCCTGAGCTATATAAAGGAACATACTCCTCAAAAGAGCAAGCAAACATAATTTCTAAGCAAAAAGAGCTAACCAGGGGGGCCAAGGAGTTTCCAGCTCCCCCAAGAGTTTGCATGCAGATGACCACAAGAAGTGGCACACAGACATATTTTACAGTGATATTCACAGCACTGCACTGGCTATGGTTGGTAGTTAACAACAACAACAAAAAAAAAAACCCTCTACTGTCAAGTAGAGTATATAGATTATCTGTGAAGTATAGACCAAAAGATTTAAATAACACAAGACTACATTAAAGCAGCATATCAATAAACACTTTTTTTAAATAAACACTTATTAAAAGAAAAGAAGTTCCATGGGGATTCCAGATAATTTAAAGATTTGGATACGATAATAATAATTTCAAATGGAACCTAGTGGATGCTTCAGATAAATGGAGGTCATAAGCAGGTGAATGGAGGTCTTCCAGATTTTGCATTTGAAACCTTTCCCATGAGGCAAAAAGTTCTTACAAAAATCATTCTATCTAAAACTCAACAAACTCTTCCTCTATACTAAACTCTCTGTGAAACTGGCAAGAAGCCTCTGGTTTCTGGGGTGCCACTACCATCCCTCATCCTTAGAAGTAACCACTATTGAAAAAGTCTTAATCATTTTATTTAATTGAGCACAATCCCACTAACTCCACTGAAAAGCCTTTGGGGGTGAGAGCTCTGAATGAATTTCATTTACCTTTAAAGTAATGATACCACAAAATAAAAAACAATGACTCTAAGTTAATTTGTTTCATTTTTTTTAAATTAATTTTTATTGGTGTTCAATTTACCAACATACAGAAAAACACCCAGTGCTCATCCCGTCAAGTGTCCACCTCAGTGCCCGTCACCCATTCCCCTCCAACACCCGCCCTCCTTCCCCCTTCCACCACCCCTAGTTCGTTTCCCCGAGTTAGGAGTCTTTATGTTCTGTCTCCCTTCCTGATATTTGTTTCATTTTGTTAAGCAATATGGTTACAGCAGTGGTTCTTGATAGGGTGATTTTGCCCAGGGACATGTGACAGCATCTGGAGACATTTTTGGTTGTCACACCGGGTGGTTGGGGAGGGTGCTACTGATATCTAGTGGGTAGAGTTCAGGGATGTTGTTAAACATTCTACAATGCACAGGACAGACACCACTATAATTATCCAGCTCCAAATGTCAAAGTGCTAAGGTCAAAAAATCCTGAGATAGAAAGATAGTTGATAATAGGTAATTCAATAATTAAACAGAATGATTTAGGTAAATAGAGATACTTACATCCATAGATCTTATTTCCAGTTGTGTTTATTTCTGTTTTTATTGTCATAATTTTTTCTATTATTAAAGTAATAAAATCATTTTTAAATTATTAAAGTATTGAAATGAGTAATAAACTTTAAAGTATAAAGGTCAAAATTCCTGGAAGATCACAATGCATACATTCAGTCATATAGTAGCTAATGGTAGGACACAGTAATGAACACATGTCAAGTGGGACAAACCTGAACTTAGATCACAAGACCTCGATTTATGTCCTGGCTCTGCTACTTACTAGGTTTATGGCCACAGGCAGAAATTCTACATGACCTGTGGTCTTCAGGTCCTCCTTTGCAAAACTGGCAGACTTCTGTTTCGCCAGGTTGAAGACAATGTTTTAGAGCCAAAGTGCTTTATGTAATAAAGTGAGATAAAATTACCTTGTAGAAAAGAGAAATAGAAAGTTATTTTCCAAAGCAGAGCTTTCTCAAGTGTGGGTTACTATATCCAGGAATATTGAAAGACATATTCATTTTTGAACATCTGATTTGCCCAGTTGGCAGTAAGACGGTAGTACGTGTACCTAAAAAGTCAGACCACTTCTTTCCAAATCCATGTGCTAGCTATGTGATTGATAGAGGGAACTGCTTATTGTCAATTCAAAAAACTCAATATCCTCAATTGGGATAATAATATTATCTACCTTGTTATGGTATAAACATTAAAAGTGATGATCTATAATCTAAGTGCTCAATAAATGTTTAGTGGTGGAGGTGGTGGTGATAGTGCTAGGAGGAGGAGGAGTATCACAATCACAGATATCAAAGATCAAAATTCTTAACTGTTATTGGGGATTATTTGTGATTCCTCCTCTCTAACATCCTCCTAGAAACTGCATGAGGAAAGCTTCACCCAAATGCCCAGTTCTTTATTATTAGAGACTTCTATTCTAAATCCCTGACTCCTGCTCTACTTGGATGAGCTCACCAGGATTAAATGGGAAGACAGATAAGCATTTCCTTTACCTCTCCTCCCCTAAGCCAATCTAAAGTAGCTTCTGCTGCTTCCTCTCTTCAGGGCCCAACCCTGAATTCTCTGGCTCATCAGTCAAGAAGTCCATATACAAAAAGCATAATCCCTAACTTGAAGAGAGAGAATTCCAAAATTATCCACTCACCCCTCCCTTCACTCATCCTTATCCCTCCAATAAAGCCCCCCAGTACTTCTAGTCTCCTGGATTCCTACTTATATAATCCTTGCTTGCTTTCTATGAGATGGTTCCTGTTCTAGTCCTCTGTAACACCAGGCAGGAGCACATAAGAAAAATTTTCTTATTTTCTTATCCATTTCTTTAATCAGCAGGGACTGCCCTAACTTCACTCCTCTTCCACTTATGTCACACCTATTTAGCATTTCAGAGATGGCCCAGTAGCCTCTTCCCTACCTGTCCTTCATGACTATCTTTAATGCCAACGAGGACACCCAGTGGAGCCACCCCCCTCCCAAACTCCATACCATTCTTTCTTGCCTGTCAGGACTGAAATTAAATGCAATTCATAACCAACAAAAAGTACCACCACCTATATTTATATTTTACTTTATTTTATGAAAGACTCTTGACATATATTATGTAACCCTAAATTTATTCTTGTATTTTCTTGGAGGAGAAATGACGTACAACCAGTGTCAACCCTTTCTAAGAACTAAGCTTGTGGCTAGTTGTCTGCTGGACCCTGGATGCAAAATAAAAATGTATTAGGATGAGAGAAGTTGAGAAAAATGCTTTTAGAAATCCTACTCTGAAGTGTCATAAACCTTTCTCTACAAAAAAAAAAAAAAAAATGTGTAGTACTTCTACTCTTATTGCATATTCAATTTAGACAATGCTTCTTGAAATTAATAAAAGTAAACAGTCACTGACATACTTTTTGGGCACCTAAAGTGTTTATAGTATTACACTAGATCTGGTCCTGGGGGCAGGGGAGCAAATACTGATATGAGTCATTAGTATTTCCTTTTTGGAGTTGGAAATATGAAAATAGAGTAAGGCCTAAATGTGTATTTAGAGAAGAACTTTAAATGTTCTTGCAAATAAGACACAAAGTTAAGTTGGACTCTAAGCCTTATTTTTGGTACTGTTCCTTGTGATAACATCCTATTTGTTACAAGGATTGTACAAGGAGGATCAACTATGGTATTTACAACTGACTGAGGGACTATCAGATACATGAATTATCTTTGGTTCAAATAAGCTGGCACAACTTTTAGGATGTTTCTATAAACTGCTGGAGTCTTTTGAGATTAAACATTTGACTGGAGATTTTGTGAGAAGAGAATGCTGGTGCTTCCTGCTGTTCATTGAACTAGAAAATCCTCAAAAACAACCATTTTTCTTACTGCATTTTAGAACTTGCTCTTTCTCTTCTGTGGCTCTTTTCTAGAGCCCTGAAGTGAAGAACTAACTAAAAATGGAAAAGAGTTGGAAATATTTACAAGATGCTTTAAACTTAAAAAAAAGAAAAAAGAAAAAAGCAAGTAAGCAAGCAATTTCTTACTGAGTTTAGCTAATCTCAGAACTGCCTGGAGTTCATGTCAAGTAAGTTATTATATCAAGAAGTAGTATAAAAATAACAACAACTGCACCTAAACCTATGACCCATTTCAATTCAAAGGCACAGAAGAATCAGGAAGTGTCAAGAGAGTTCCTATTCTATTTAATCCAATCTATCCAAGTCACATATATAGCACATGCTGCAGAGGTAGCCTAGACACTTGGAGAGAGAACAATGGGCCAAGAGTCAAGAGGAGGGCCTTTGTCCTTGAGTGGGCTACCAACTCTGTGAGGACTGGCCAAGCCTCTGAAACTCTCCAGGCTTTGTTTCTTCATCTGCCCCTCACACAAGCCAAGGCTCAGCCATACAAGACTATTTCCCATTCCTTAAACCCCAAGCAAGATTAGACGATTTCCTTTCATTTCACATTTACAATCTACAAAGTATTTCACGTGCATTGCAAATATTTGTTACATAAACCCAAAATGTGTTTTATTAATTCATTCATTCTACAAATATTTATCCAAGATCTACTACATTGTAGGAACTATTCAAGTAGCTGGGGTTACAAGACTGAATAACACAAAGTTCCTGTTCTTACGTTGCTTAGTTTCTAGTGGCCAGGCAGTAAACAAATGAATTTTAAAAATCAGGTAAGTTATGAGTCATAAAGAAAATAAATCGGGCTCATATGATTAAGGACAACTGGGGTTTACCTGGGACTGTGGCAAAGGCCACTCTGAGGCAGAAGAGCAGCGTGGCTTGAATATAATGAGGAAGAGCAGAGTGGTCTGAAAAGGGGTCAAAGAGGGAGGAAACAGCCAAATTAAACAGGGGGAACAGAGGATCTGATTGATGTTTCTTAAAGCTCACTCTGGCTGCTCTTTGGAAACTGGGTATTGGGAAAAAGAGAAGCTGGAAAGCTATTTTAGGAGATTTCTGCAGTAAAGAGGAGAGAAAATATGGTAGCATGAACTAAAGTGAAAATAATAGATGTAGAGAAATAGACAAACTTAAGATATGTTTTAGTGACAGAGGCAATAAGGGATTTTTCGGGGACTGAATTCTGGAAGCTAAAGAAATAAAAACAATCCAGAAAAACATGTAGAGTTCTGGTTTGGATAATTAGGTAGATGGTGACACCATCCACCCAGATGAGGAAGGCTGAGGGAGAAGCAAGCTGGGTACAGAATGAAAAGCTCTGATTAAGCTTTGCTTCATTTTTTCACTTCATATTCAAGCCTGTGAAAACAGTCAGGGTAAGTATTTCTGAGCCCTATTTACAATAGGGAAAACTCAGAGAAAAGGCAAACAAAAGACTTTTTAGAAAGTAAACAGCTGTCAAGTCTTTGGACTCCACATCTAAGATTTCTTACCTCAATTTTAAATAGTCAAAGTCAATTCCAGAGGAAAAAAAATAGAAACCCCAAGATCCAAATGTAATTAGTTTTACATGATAGCACTTCCTAAAATAAATTCTTATCTTTCTTTTTTTCAATACTCAAAGTTAACTGATACAATTATGTTCAGTTATAGCCATCCTATCTTGGAGCTAAGTTGTCTGTTCCCTGGAATCAATTTAGTGACTTGGCTTAACATTTTACACCAGTATTTTGGAAACTACATAGCATAACTGGTTAATGTATATTAATATGGCTGAGATAGCAAGTCAGACGTCCAAAAAGTCACCTAAAGTATGCCTTTTTGGCATGATCAAGGGAAAAAAAAAGTATGATCAAGGTAAAAAAATACTTTCATACTCTGAATGATATGAAAATCCACCACTCGACAAACAGCTCCAAACCCATCATGAAATGGGGCAGCCAATCTCTGCTAAAAATCTAAATGTTAACGCATGTTTTCACCCATTTTAACTTGGTACACTAGGAATAATTTCAACAAACACTTGCTAAAAGCACTGGCTTCCTCAAACAATAGCATCCCAAAAGTGCTCTCACTGTTCATGACCAGAAACTATTGGCTATAAACAATGCATCCTTACCAATGAGGGGGAACCTATACGGCATACACCCTAATAATGGCAGACTTTCAGATTTCTCAATCCACAAAAGATAGCCTTTGATTATGATAGAACTAACTTTTTTTTTAAACAGTATTTCCTTCTGGCTTTTAGATTGAGGCATCATTTGCTATACATCTACCTATACATAAAATACCCAAAGTTTCAACTTTTGCTTTAGCTCTGATACAAAGGTGCCAAATGTGAGCACAATAAAAATGTCAGTATAGCTGAGGAAAAAAAATGCACTGATATTAACCTTCAATAATCAAACCTTATTTTGGGATAAATGTGGAGAAAAGAAAAAGGGTGAGTTCCCAAAAATATTTTTTCAATGGAACATACACTCATTTCCTTTTAAAACAAATAAAGTGCTTAAAGAATGTATCTTTATCATATAAAATCTTCAGCATGTGTTAATTTCCTAAATGAATTGAAACAATTTTAGAGACCCCGAATAGCCAGGGGAATTTTAAAAAAGAAAACCATATCTGGGGGCATCACAATGCCAGATTTCAGGTTGTACTACAAAGCTGTGGTCATCAAGACAGTGTGGTACTGGCACAAAAACAGACACATAGATCAATGGAACAGAATAGAGAACCCAGAAGTGGACCCTGGACTTTATGGTCAACTAATATTCAATAAAGGAGGAAAGACCACCCATTGGAAGAAAGACAGTCTCTTCAATAAATGGTGCTGGGAAAATTGGACATCCACATGCAGAAGAATGAAACTAGACCACTCTCTTACACCAGACACAAAGATAAACTCAAAATGGATGAAAGATCTAAATGTGAGACAAGATTCCATCAAAATCCTAGAGAAGAACACAGGCAACACCCTTTTTGAACTCAGCCACAGTAACTTCTTGCAAGATACATCCATGAAGGCAAGAGAAACAAAAGCAAAAATGAACTATTGGGACTTCATCAAGATAAGAAGCTTTTGCACAGCAAAGGATACAGTCAACAAAACTAAAAGACAACCTACAGATGGGAGAAGATACTTGCAAAGGATGTATCAGAAAAAGGGCTAGTTTCCAAGATCTATAAAGAACTTATTAAACTCAACAGCAAAGAAACAAACAATCCAATCATGAAATGGGCAAAAGACATGAAGAGAAATCTCACAGAGGAAGACATGGACATGGCCAACATGCACATGAGAAAATGCTCCGCATCACTTGCCATCAGGGAAATACAAATCAAAACCACAATGAGATCCCACCTCACCCCAGTGAGAATGGGGAAAATTAACAAGGCAGGAAACCACAAATGTTGGAGAGGATGCGGAGAAAAGGGAACCCTCTTACACTGTCGGTGGGAATGTGAACTGGTGCAGCCACTCTGGAAAACTGTGTGGAGGTTCCTCAAAGAGTTAAAAAGAGACCTGCCCTACGACCCAGCAATTGCACTGCTGGGGATTTACCCCAAAGATTCAGATGCAATGAAACGCCGGGACACCTGCACCCCGATATTTATAGCAGCAATGGCCACAATAGCCAAACTGTGGAAGGAGCCTCGGTGTCGATCGAACGATGAATGGATAAAGAAGATGTGGTTTATGTATACAATGGAATATTCCTCAGCCATTAGGAACGACAAATACCCACCATTTGCGTCAACGTGGATGGAACTGGAGGGTATTATGCTGAGTGAAATGAGTCAATCGGAGAAGGACAAACATTATATGTTCTCATCCATTTGGGGAATATAAAAAATAGTGAAAGGGTACATAAGGAAAGGGAGAAGAAATGTGTAGGAAATATCAGAAAGGGAGACAGAACATAAAGACTCCTAACTCTGGGAAACGAACTAGGGGTGGTGGAAGGGGAGGTGGGCGGGGGGGTTGGGGTGAATGGGTGATGGGCACTGAGGGGGGCACTTGACAGGATGAGCACTGGGTGTTATTCTGTATGTTGGTAAATTGAACACCAATAAAAAATAAATTTATTAAAAAAAAAAAGAAACAATTTATTTTAGGAATGGCCTCAGTAGAAACTAAAGTTCATTTGCTGAGCTCCCCCTGCTGATTTACAGCAGCAAATATTAGTTGTTTCACAAGAAAACATTAACTTAAAAACTCACTCATGGTTTCTTAGAAACCTAAAATTCCTGGATTACTTTAAGAAATTTCAACTAAGTTGTTAAATACATATCCTAAAAATAGGTGACTAGAACAAAAATACAGTGGTATTAACAATGTCTGAATTAACACATCAGAATTCAGCACTGAGGTTATAACATACCCAACCTTTCTGCTCAGAACCTGAGAGAGGGAAGAAATCAATTTAGTCCTTAAACAAATCTTTTGGAAGACAAATGCAGTAAGAGAAACATTTTCACTCAGGTAGATGTGACAATTAAAATTAAAACTCCAAGAACAACAAAACCACAATCTGGTTAGTTGGGTTAATTGTGGAATAAACTTTTTAAAGACCAGTACTACATCTCAGTCTCATGGATGCGCTCAAACTTCTAGAAGAGCCCCTTGCACATAGTGGATAGTCTAAAAGTACTTCATGAAGTACTTTGAATATGAGTACAGTTGAATATGCCTTTAAGCATCTCTATTTTTTTTTTTAGCACGAAAGTCCAAAAAGACAGACCTGTCACTCTCCTCCTCCCAATCTGAGACCTTGAAATATAAAAGGAAAATTACCTTGATCCTGATCTGTCCCCAAATATATAGAGTTAATTTGACTAGGACTATGCTAGCCCTGGTAAGAAAAAGGAAAAAGTCATTTAAGAAAAGAGAACTATTTATTATGAAGAATATATAAAAAATATAAAGATTACTAAACTGGGCAATGCATGCAGTTGAATAAAACTTTATGTTGCATAGGGATAAACTTCCAGTGCCAATTGTGAAATACTGTGAAAACAGATAATGGCCAGAGTTTAATTATCGGACAGAAGATGGTAGTGATGCACACAGAATTCTTCATTCAAGCATGAGTAGGAACACAAGACATGATGATGAAAGATCTGTAGGTCAATGCATTTATCAACTGACTATCTAAACTAGGTCAAGCAACTAACAAAATCCAAGCTATTTAAAGACCATTCAAACATAAAATATTTCAGGTTTGCAAATAGATACTTTTCCTCTCATTGGGGAAAACTCACTTTATATATACGTGTAGTTACACAATATTTCATGATAGTCCATGTGCAGCACAAATGCCTGAAATAAGCAATCTCCAAATACCTTTCCACACACCATCTCTCCCCGCTCTGCCCTTATTCATCACTTTCCACTCTTCAAGGGCCTCTTGTTCACAAAACCTTCCTGGTTCCTCTAGGGAACATCTGTTATCTCTCTTACTGGAAATCTATGGCTGTTAGAGCCTGTATACAGTGGGACCTTTAACTGCCATCTAATTATTGTATGATTGCTACTTGATCTTCTATCTCCACCCAGACTGAAAACAGAACCTATGGTTTATTCTAGATTGTATCATGCCAATAGCTAAGGCCAGATCTCTAGTGAGCTCACCATTTCCTCTTAGATATGCCATCATAATCCAATAACTCAGCTAGCTGCTTCTAGGTTAAAAGCAGTTCCTTGGGATGGATTTCACATTGATCACCTCTCTCAGAACTCTCTTTAGCAAAAAAAAAAAAAAAAAAAAAAAGAACTCTCTGTAGCATGGAGATTTCATAAGAGTGGACTAGCTATTTTTTAAGTCATAAAATTATAGACCCCTATGTATTAGTAACTATGATTGGCTTCATACAAACAAGTCACTTATCTCAGCATGTAATTGTTCTATCGCTGAGTCAAAGATGGCCTCTGTACATTGACTGCTAGACTGTTCATTTCTTTGCTGTAGGCTGAGACTCATTAGCTCAAAAGCCTGCTGGTGGCAAACTCCAATTTTATAAGTTTAAAAAGGGCCCAAATGATTTTCTACCAAATACACACACTCCAAAGATATCCAAAACAAGCAAGTCTTTAGCCATTGAGAGCCTGCCTGCTTTGTATACCCCACAAAAACCTCACCCAGTAGCTGTTACCTATTGATAATATAGGGCCTTGTGGTGATGAGGCCCCAAGAGGCTGCTGTTGTCCTTCTGAGCTCTGTGACAGAGACTCCCACTGTGCTGCTGAGAGACCTAGATACATAAGCCCTCTCTCCTCAGTTCTTGCTCTCCCCTGGGAGTTCCTTTACCCTCCTCCCCTACTAAGCAGTAACCCACATCCCCTTAACCTCTGCACCGATTCCTGCTATGAGGGGTTTTCCCTGCATGCAAACCTGTCAGGGGCTTGCACAATAAAATTTGTGTGTCCTACCGCTGCTCCTCCTGATCATATTTTTTTCCTCAATTGCCTCAAATCTCTAATAGTAATGCACAATATTCATTTCAAGGAATGCTATAGATTTTACCTGAAAATATGGGTCCCCTGGTGAATTTAGTTTGGAAATGCTTTTCAACAATTTTCTTTACCACAGGGCATTTTGGTTCACTACATTTACCTATGCCTCCAATCTCCGAGAGAGGAATGAAAAAGTCTGTGTCTCACAAACTCATTTCACCACAGAACTATTTCCTGGGAGCATCCTGTGAAAGCAGAAGCATGGCCAAGCTCTCATATCTAAATGGTCCCTGGGCTGAAGTAGGTGGGCATTAGAGGGGAAAGTAACTTATCTATGTGTCTCACATAAAGACTAGTTCCTAAGTGTCATTATCCACTATAAGAAACCAGGGCTGGAGAGAAGAAAATATTAGATGAGCCTGAAATACCTTTTTGTGCCGAAAAAGTAAAGTTCAGAGTATGGATGGTGACAGGAAAAGAAATAGGAAATAGGAGTTTGACAAATGTAGGATTTTAGCATCAAAATAAAGGATGATGAAAAAAAGATTAAACCCATCAAACAAAAATAAGAATCTATTAAGTTCGTGCTGGTACAAATTAAATAAAATTTTTAGGTGAGGGAGAAAAGAAAGTTCTACCCTATAGTAGAATGCCAAATAATAAATGGAGAAGTAATGACATAATCAGAAAAATTCCCATTTCTCAAGCATTCTAGCAATAATTTATTTTGGTAGGGGTCATCAATAGATGCTAAAATTAGCAGATGAAAATTTCATGAGAACAAAGTGTCTCCCCTCCAGAATACTATTAATCATTAATTAATAAGTACAAAATACATAGATTTTACATTGAAGAATTGTGATAGACACCACTCTAATCAACTGCTCCAAGTAAGCATCACCAGGAATTGGACAAAATGATATTGCGTACCTCTAGACATGAGGCACTGAATGGAACACACCATCTCTTCTGTGGAATTTCTGCCAAAAATGAGTATTTTGAATCTAATCGTGACAAACACAAATTGAAAGCATTTTACAAAGTAATGGGCCTGTACTCTTCAAATATATTAAGGTTATGACAGACAAGGAAAGACAGAGGAATCCTTCCATGTTGAAGGAGATTAAGGCAACGTGACAACTAAACACTTACTATTCTGGATGGAATCCTTGTTTGGGGAAATTCTTGTTTCAGGGAAATGCTGAAAAAATTAAGGGACAATGGACAGCGTATCTGTAACTATCTCTCAAATGAATAAATAATACGCACAGGTATACACACATACATACAGATATTTTAATAAAGAATAATAAAACAAATGGGATACAATGTTAACAACTGGGTTCTGGGCAAAATTTGATTTTATTCCATTCTCATGATATTTTTATTAATTTAAAAATGAAAAAAAATTTCAATTAAGCCATTGGGAAAGTCCCTTATTCCTCATCACTTTGGTGATTTAATCATAGTTCTAGTTGCTCAATTCATTTGTTGATTTGACTAATCTGTTCTTCACAGAAACCTGTACCACCAGCCCAAGGGTGGACGATGCCTCCTTTGGTTCCAAGGACTGAGCACTGCCTCCTCAGGGTGCCCGGTGCCCTTCTTGGGGCTGCTTTCCATGCCCATTGGAGGATCACCACATAGTGATACTGCTACACCTCTGAATACTCTCCTCACTTAAAGGCCCCAGAGAAATCACAAGCTGTGCTAGCAACTCTAGGCCAATAACACATGGAGAGTTCCTTCCTACAATGTATGACTCGTCTTTCCCAGTAAACCACAAGTACAAAATTTATAATTTTCTTAAACTTTGCAGGTTCCATGGTTGTTGCATCTTCTTAAAGGGTTACTTTCTGTTTCTCCTTTAAAACCTTTGAATGCTTCTGAAAAGAGAAACTTTAAATGGTTTCTTCCAATTCTCTACAGCACTTGGCATGACAGAGAGCATTTATTAGATGCTCAGAAAATACCTCTGGCCTAACTGACTGGAACATACTTCCCTGTTCTTGTACTGTTAGAATACTAGTTTTCATTATATTAGTTATATGCTAAGAAATGCTGTAATATATATTTCAGCAAATTTAACATTTTCTCATTTACTTTCATTCTACAAGCAAGGATACAATAATAACAATCACAGATAAGATAGAGACTTTTTAAATGGAAAAATGATAAATTTGCCAGATTCTATCAAATTTATTAAAATTTTTAAACCTCAAACATGTTAAAATAACATACCAAGTGCTATAAAGGAATCAGTAACAGATATGGTATTTAAAGCTAGAAAGCAGAAATGTTCTAAAAACCAAACCATAGCATCTGATTCCACAGTAATTATGCTTCCATGCAAAAATCTCATGGCTTTTAAAAATTTAATTGCCATCTATTTTTGAAGACAAACTTAAGGCCCAATGATAGTGCTTAAGATCTCAGTCATATTATGTATCAACTATACTCAATAGAATTTTAATTTTAAAAAGATCCCCATCCTTGGAGTCTAACACACAGTAAGAACTTTAACTAAGTGATCTCAGCCAAATCATTTAAGTTTATTGGGCCTCAGTTTTGTCATCTATACAAATGGATACTCATGGTACCTAAATCTAAGAGTTGCTTAGGTAACAAAAATATGGTTTAACTTGTAAGGCAGTTGGTAAGAACATAGCAAACACATTATTATTGCTACTGTTATTGCATGATTAAAAAATAAAATACTTTGGCAGGATCCCAAAGTGTGTATGTGTGTGTGTATATATATATATATTCAATTTTATTAAAGGAGCAAAATATATAGAAATATGTATGCATATGTGTGTAAATGTGTAACATATTCATACATTTTATGTATTTATATGTATAAATATATAACATATGCATTTATATGTAAACATGTGTGTATGTTTGTGTATGTAGAGAAAAACAAAGTGAGTTCAAGAGAGTGATGCATAGAAAATACTGGAAGAAAGTAAACAACCCCAGCGGTCAACAGATTATCAATGAATGAGTAGTAACTCATTTTTTTTCTTATGCCTTACTATATTCTTCAGATCTTCCCTATGAACACAGATTACCTTTGTAAATATAAACATAAAAATGCTATTTTTAAGAATCTCACAAAGATGAACCATATTTGTTTAGAGTGTTAGAACCATAAAAATTGTGTTCACATTATTTACAACAATTAGGAAAATATGTTATCTTTCTCATTGCTTTAAAAAGCTTGCTTCCTTCTTATAAAAGCCATTACCCTCTATAAGCTCCACTCTGGCTGCTCGCTAATCCTAGCCTGATCTTATATATCTTTCCAATGCTTCTTATTTCAACCTGAATGACATGCAAATAAGAAACAATTAGAGTGTTTAAAATTGAGCAAATTTAAAAATTCATTTTCTTCTTCTTACTAAATGCATTTTTTTTGTTGCTAATAAGTGGAAAGCTCTCAGGGACCCTTGCAGAGTCTAGTGATGAAGTCTTCTCAAGAAGCCACTAGTGGATTCCACAGACAGAATATGAAACAGAAAAATCACGAGACTTGACTAAAAATATGCAGGAGTCAGATGAAAGAATAAGATAAAGAACTTACATATGCTCAGCTCTCTGATTACCACACATTTCTTACTGGAAGCCAACATCTTCTGAGCTGTGCCCAAAGATGGGCTCTTATTTTAAAAGGAAAAAAAAAGCAATTTTCATCAAAGCTAAATATAGTTATTTCTACAAGCTTCGGGAAAAATACCAGTGAGTCTAGAACTTGCTTTTACTCTGAAAATCCTCTTGTTTGATTATAAGCTACAACATAGATGTCCAAAGTTCAAGACAAGAAACAAACCTGCCCATAGAGTAGGTATACTTGGTTAGTTTTTGAAATGACCTAAGAGTATTTGTTAATCCAGGTAGCATTATAGAGAACTGGCTTTGGAATCATTTTGAATTCAATTGGTATCCTGGATATTACAACCTGAATAAAATATGCTATTGTACATCTCGGGATCTTAATTTAACTGTTAAGTGGACATAATGTCTATAAAATGTAATTTTCAGTTTAAATAAATGTTTATTTAGCTCAATAATGTGAGCATTATGCAAGGCTACAGGTTACAAAGATAAAAATGATGGCATAGTCCCTATCTTAAGTTTATAGTTTACTAAGGGAGATAGATTTATAAGCATTTTCAGTATAATAAGGCATGTCTGGGACACTGAGCTGTGAGAATTAAAAAAGGCAATATACCGCCTTGCTATTTAATGGCTTAAATAATATCCATTATCATTATTTCTACTACAGGTACTTATCTATATTCACAGGACTAGAGATATGAATATAGGTAGGCAGTTGCATATTATATTTTACTTATATCATTGCCTCCCTATGAACTAGACCCCAAAAGAGCTGGGACAGCCAAGTGACCCAGAAACCATCAGAATTCCTCTTGCATACCCATTTTCTACTTAAAATTCTCTTTAAAGATTTTATTTTAGAGCTAGAGACAGACAGCAAGGGGAGGAGCAGTGAGAGAGGGACAAGCAGACCTTGTACTAAGCCTGGAGCCTGACACAGAGCTTAGTAACTATAACATCTGTAGTGGGTAGAGCACTTCCCATCTACCGGGGGCAGTGTGTGCAACACATATTCCCAAACATTTTTTACAACTAGCCTTTCAAGTTGGTATTATTATCTCTCTCACTCCTTACTAAGAAGGTAATTGAAGATTAATGAGGATAAGCCATCTGTTCCTGGTTACAGAACTAATGAGTGGTCAGTCTGGCTTTGAACCTAGTCTCCATGACTCTAAGGCCTCTCTCTGTTCTCAACTAATTTACTACATTCCATATGTATCAATAGAATTCTTAAAATGTATATATTTTTCTCTTATAAATTCCAGACCACCCTGAAATTAAAAAACAAAACAAAAACAAACAGGTATCATTGCCTCCATTCTACATGTAAAAATAAATTCACATGGTGAATTTACAGTAAGACAGGACTCTAGTTTACCAGGTTTATAGTCTAGTGCTATAACTGGGATTCTCAGCCTTGGTTGCAATTTAGCATCACTCAGGGAGCTTCAATGCCCAGACTGTTCCCTAAACAAAATAAGCCAGAATCTCTGGAGGTAGACCCAGGCATCAGCAATTTTTAAAGCTCCAAGGTGACTGAATGTGCAATCAAGACTGAGAATCTATACCATCCATTCTAAGACTGAAACCTAGGTAAATGTTTCCAGAAAAACACTGACAGGATTCGCCAGCACATACATACGTATGCCACAGGTATATTACAGGTAACAACAGACTTTTGTAGGGTAGCCTGGGGATCGAACCATACAAGCCTCTGATTTCTTAACAATAATCTTCAAACAATCTTTTGAAATGCATAGTTGTAAAAGGTATGACTGCCTGCGCATGGAGCCACCACGCTCCTTCAGGACTGCATGACTGCTTTTCCTCACTACAAGTTTAATGATTGTAAGAGTAGGATGACAGGCTCAGGTCTGAAGATGTGGAAACCACTTTGGGATTAGTGATTGCTAGGTACTGCAGCCTCATACAGCCTTGGCTTCCTGGTGACTGAGCTGGCCTCAATCATTCCCTCTTCTCTATGCAGCCTTAGGATACAAAAGGAATATTCTCCAAAGAGAACAACTGCTGTTTAACAGTCCATTCTGTGGGGCTGGGGGTGAGTTAGTGAAGTGGAATGTAATTGTCCTAATTGAAATTTGTCCAAAGCCCTGAGGAGCTGAGACAGGCAACCAGTGATACTCAAAATAATTCAGCCCAGTGTTCTCTGATGCTAGGAAGAGAGATACTCAAATGGGCATAGGCAGAGCTTCAAAATATGGCCTCTGAAGACCCCAAGAAAATGATCTCACACCCATTCTGCTCAGCTGAATAATATCTCACATACTTGTATATGCTAGTATACAAAAGAAGGGTTTTCATTACCAGAAGAATTTCTAAATGGCTTATAATCTGGCTATAATTTGAGTTGAGGTTGATGGTTTATGGGGCCAGTTTCAAATCAATGGCCTAAAACTAATTGTCTTTAAAGAAAGCAATTTTCTTCTACAGCTTTCTTTGCTTATATAAGATAGGTTAGGGGGAAAAATATTTCCTCTGATGATTACAATAAGCATTAGTATAACCTGTGGGGATTTTAGCAGACCACAGATTTATTTTATATAGGACACACCCATTCCTACACACACAACCACTCCTTTCTGTATTACAGAAATGAATTTGGGATGTTCAAAAAACAGTATTACTGCCAATATTATTTACTCAAAATTCATCCTCCTGCCTTGGAAGTCTTGGAAGGAAAAGCTGCTCTGGGCTGTCCTTGCTAAGACTTATTGGTCCAATGACTCTTTCATCTCCATAGACCCAGTGTGACGTTGGCTCGAGTCCCTGTATTTCCCGTCAGCAATAACACCTTCCATACATCTTCTGAGAGAAGATTCTTACTGCTTCAGGAAGGTCTGATTTCTTCTCTGGGGGAAAAAGGCATTAGTGGCAGATCAGATGCAACATCAGGCTGACAGAATCCTTTGTCACATGAAGCCCAAGGACAACAAAACCGAGGAGGGGAGGGCTGGGGCAGGAAAGCACTGAACTGCTACAACTCCAGGGAGTTGATTTGTGCTTGTCTCCTCACCGCAAGGTCCTGGTCAACTGAAACCGAACTACTGAAGTAAATTAAATTAGAACAATAAACAGCTGAAATACCTGCAATCTTTCACTTGTCCTCAATACTACAGCATGGACGTGTGCTAGAATTTGGTGTTCTGTCTCCATAGATTCTTCATAAAGTTGCCTGCCGGCTTACAGATTTTGACAGAATTACTACAGGGTAAAGTAACCAAAAAAGTGGAATTAAAACGTTTTCCAACGAGATGTAAAAATGGCAAATTGAGGTGAGATAAAAATTTTCTGAGATATTTCTGGAAAAAAAAAAATCGCCTCCCAGAGGAGCAATGAGAGGATTTAAAGCCACAGGTAGAATTTCACAAATGCAAATGGATAGTCCCTGTCCTTGAGGACAGGGACCGTCCTGTGAGGACAGCAGTGCTTCACAAGGCAGCCCCCCTCAGCCCGCAGTTCCCAGATGGCCACTCCACGTTTGTTTGAGAGGCTCGTGAAGTGAAGTCCCCAACTATAATTGCAGTCTTCTTTCCACTCTCTTCCGCCTGTTGCCTCATCTAAGGAGATGCTGTGGCATGCCGTGCTGACACCCTCTCCGAAGCTATTCTGTGCTGTTGCTAGATTGCCCCCGACAACTGTGCATGAATTCTTAACTGAAATTTCCATGCAGAAATATCACAGACAGGTAATGAGATCAACTCTTTTATGACAAATGGTTAAAAGTTCCTTAGAGCCATGACTTCTTTGACTCTTCTTACCTTTATTTTTTTTATTTTTTTAAAGATTTTATTTATTTATTCATGAGAGACACAGGCAGAGGGAGAAGCAGGCTCCATGCAGGGAGCCTGACGTGGGACTCGATCCTGGGACTCCAGGATCACACCCTGGGCCAAAGGCGGTGCTAAACCGCTGAGCCACCCGGGCTGCCCTCTTCTTACCTTTAATCCTATGGTTTGAAACTATAGGCAACCCAAGGCAGCACCTAGGATCCTATCAACACAGCATCAATGATGATGACAACAAACCCAGCAAATAACTCCAGTAGTCTCCATTATCTATAGTTTTGCTTTCCCATGGTGTCATTTACCTGAGGTCAACTAAGATCAGAAAGCAGATATCAGGTAGCCTAACATTGGGTCATAATGCCTGGATCATTCACCTCATTTTCATCTCATCTCATAGGCATCTTGTCAAGTCACATCATCACAAGAAGAGTGAGGGCAGCCCAGGTAGCTCAGCGGTTTAGCACCACCTTCAGCCCAGGGCATGATCCTGGAGACCCGGGATCCAGTCCCACGTCAGGCTCCCTGCATGGAGCCTGCTTCTCCCTCTGCCTGTGTCTCTGCCCCCCTCTCTCTCTCTCTCTCTGTCTGTCTCTCATGAATAAATAAATAAAATCTTTAAAAAAAAAAAAGGTGAGTATGGTGGTGAGTACAGAAAAATAAGATATTTTCAGAGAGACAGATGACATTCACATAACTTTATTAATTACATTTTTATAATTATTCTATTTTATTATTGTTATTAATCTCTTACTGTACCTAATTTATGAATTAAACTTTACCATCATAGGTATGTTTGTATAGAAAAAAATCACATGTATTGGATTTGGTACTATCTATGGTTTCAGGCATTACTGGGAGTCTTAGAACATATTCCCTGCAGATAAAGAGGGCCTACTGTAATTATTTCCTGCTGTGATGAACAAATTTTAAAATAAAAATTATACAAAAAAATTTGTAAGTACTAAGAAAGAAGTGGCCTTCATTTTTTAAAGTTGTCACCTCTTGATTTTCTTGGTAATTTTTTTTTAATTTTATTTATTTATTCATGATAGACACACGGGGGCGGGGGCGGGGCAGAGACCCAGGCAGAGGGAGAAGCAGGCTTCATGCAGGGAGCTTGACGTGGGACTCGATCCCGGGTCTCCAGGATCACGCCCTGGGCTGAAGGCAGCGCTAAACCGCTGCGCCACCTGGGCTGCCCTCTTGGGTAATTTCTGTCATTGTAACAGCCTTTTTCTCCTTCAATCATAATAATCATCACTATTTATTAAGCTCCTTCTACAAGCTAGGCTCTGTGTTGGAGGCTTCATATTCATTTCTCATTCCATGAGGTAAGTCAGGTTATGATACCCATTTTAAGATGAAGAAAAGAGGGAGAGGTTAAATAATATGCCCAAATCGTATAATGAGTAAACAATAGAATGTCTAACTCCAAAGCCTCTGTACTCCAAGCTGGATGAGCGCATCTAAACAGTTTACAAAGGCACATTTTATTCTGTGCTAAGCATTGTCCTAATAAACTGAATTTTATTATCATGTCAATCTTAGTTCCCACACTATGAGGTACTGTCCCCTACTAAACAAGTGGACAAACTGGGACTCAAAGGTTAAACATTTGGCCCAGAGTTACACACGCAGTAGCAAAGAAGAATGGAACTTCAAATTTAGGCAAAACAGGTGTGAATCCCTTTTCATGCTGGATGTAATAGCAAAGGTAGCTGACCTGAAAATGAGCAGAAAAATTGGTTGAACAAAATTTTATGACACAATCTGATTTTCAAAACTCAAATATTGGTGAACACCCAACTGCCCTGCCTGCTGTTTCTAGTCAAGCATGATCAGGAACCTCACAAACACACTGGAACTTTTTCAGACCCGGGACAAGAGGGCAATCAGATCTCTACTGATGAAAGCACTATAGTACATCTATGAGTGCCAGAGAGTAATTAGTGATCTAGGTTAAGAGGATAAATTGTTTAGGATGCTAATCGTTTACTCAATGTCTTATGAATATTTAAATCGTCTAAAAGGATCAAGAAAACTTTATTCAGTTCCTATTATTTGCTGGGCACTGTATTAGGTTCCTTGCTCTCTAAAAATTAATGGCACTGGTTAAGCTCGAAAGATAAATGAAATAAATGAGAGTCTCACCTCAGAGCTCCACGCTACTTAGTAGGGAAGACAGACATATAAATATTTGGATTTCAAGCATACAAACACATTCATAGACAACAAAGAAGCACTATGAAGTTCAAATGTAGCAGAATAAGGAGTGATTAACTATAGAGGCTTGGGCAGGAAAGGCTTCAGAAAGGAAGGCGAAAGAATGAATCAGAATTTGCAGAAAGAGGGAGGGAAGGGCATTCCAGATAGAAGGAACAGCATACGCAGTACGTACAGAGGCTTAAAGTATCAGGCATAATGAAGAGCTGCACACTGTGATAAGTGGTTGAACATGACATCACGAGATATTATGGGAGAAAAGGAGACACCATGAGATCATGAAAGGCACTGGGGAAGCTGGAAGGGAGTTGGCAGGCAATAGGGAGCCAGTCAAGATTCTAAAGTATTGTGGTGATAGGATCTGAGTATTAGAAAGACCACTATGAATCAGGGTGCACTCTATGTAGCAGGGATGACTGAGGCAGGAAGGCCAGTGAACAAATAATGAACACTGAAAAGTGAACGAACAAAGCCTGGAACAGGGTCCACCGACCACCTTTACTTGGTTCTACTTTGTGTGCATGTGCGCTGTGTAGTTTGTCTGATTTAATCTGAAAACAGATTAATGGTTTCTAAAAACTCTTCTTCATTCTCTAACATTTTCACAAATATAACACATTTGCAGAAACATAACACAACACTGGTGTGCATTCATTCATGTTACGAAAATTGATGACTTAATATGCTGTAATCTATAATATGGGATAATGGATCAAAGTTTGTGCTATCATCAATTAAATATGAATTCCATCTAATGCCCTGATCTTTTGGAAATAAACCAAAGTCCATTAGTCTCAGACTATAAACATATCAATTTGAGAACCATAAAAGCAGTCGCTATTGTTGACTAGGGGTTTAAAATATTCTAAGCTGGGATAATATTTGATGGTGACTCTGGATTAATCAACAGACTCTTTCATGGTCTCCCTGGATAAAATCTACTAGAGTGCAATAACAATGCCTACAACATGTATTCCAAGCCAAGACTACATTAACAGATGCATGGGGTCCACATTAGAGAAATATCATTATTCTAACTGTTCAGACTACATGAAAAGATAGGCTTCTACTTGGAGAATCACACTTTAAAGGAAATACTCATAAAGGTAAAGAATTTAGAGAACATACATTAGGAGGAACTAATAAAAATATATTTCAAATAGAAAAGGATATATTAAAAGGAGGCATGAATTTACTTTTTAGTATATTTATATATAAGAATAATATACTAAGAAGAAATGAGAATATACAAAGAAGAAACATACAGGTTTATTTAGGACAGGCTGTTGACTTTTTATGTGTCAGAAGAGTTTATAAGGGGTAGGTTTTCTGCTCAATTGATTAGAATTACTTAAATGGTAGGGCTTATTTCTGCATCGTTCATGTGAACTTCTACATTGCTTTTGCCAGGTCAAAAGTCCCTTCAAATCCTCATTCTACATTTATCGTAGAGATAAATGAAAACTTATATGACCTCTACACTGTAACTTACTACAATAGCATGAACACAAAAGAATAAACCTATACTTCAGTCTGGATGCTGAATGCTATTTCTTAATATTTTTAAAAAACCAACTAAGTTCACAACAGGAAGAACAATTAATATAAGCCATTACCTGGTAATTCTAAGAATTATTCTAAAGAAATAATATAAAATACGGATGTTTCTATTGCAAGTTATACCTGAAAAAAATTTGAAAAAATGCCCAATAATAAAAGAGTAGGCAAATATGGTATAGAACATCTATACAATGGATTATTTGTAGCTATTATTTTATAAAAGTAATGTTATGAAAATTCTTATAATGATTACTATAATCTATTAGCTGAAAAGCAGATTACAAAACTGTATACCCAACATAACCTATATGTGTGTGTGTATCTAAAGCACTTTTTGAAGAGTAATAAGATGACATAATTTTAACCTTTCCTTTATGTGTTTTACAATTTTTCTCAGAATAAATTTAATGTGACTGCTTTTAAGGAAGACCTCAACTTGGTAACAGATTTCACATTTTCTTTGCCTGAATATTTTTTTGTTTGTTTTTTAAAGTGTTGGCATCTAAATAGGTTTAAAGAAAATATATGCTGTGGCTGAGACTTTGACACAGACTAGGCTTTGCCTAGCAACACAATGAGACACCACCAGCAGCTGATTAAGGACTAGTATGGCTGCCACACAGCAATGCTCACATTCTTGTGGACAGAGCAGGCTCCCCTCAATCTGGAAGAGATATTTCAACTACATTCATCTTCCTGTGCCTCAGTTTTCACACTTTAAAGGAAATATTCATAAAGGTAAAGAATTTAGAGAACATATATTAGGAGGAACTATTAAAAATATATTTCAAATAGAAAAGGATTTAGTAAAAAGAGGCATGAAGAATTTACTTTTTAGTATATTTATATATAAGAATAATATACTAAGAAGAATTCTTAGTATATATAAGTAATATATTCTTATATTATGTATAATAATAATATACTATAATAATATACTATACCTTCATAAATCTAAGTTAAGGGGCAACTGAGTGGCACAGTTGGTGAAGTGGCCTACTCCTGGTTTCAGCTTGGGTCATGACATCAGGGTCATGGGATCAAACCCCATATTGGGCTCCCTGCTTAGCATGGGGTCTGCTTCAGATTCTCTCTTCTTCCTCTACCCCTCCCACTAGTGTTCTCTCTCTAAAATAAATAAATCTTAAAAAAAAAAGATTAGTCATATGTTGAATATTGTTGAAGCTCGGCAGTGGGTACATGGAAATTCATTATTCTGTGTATATTTGAAATTTACTATAATTTTTAATTTTTTTTGAAGAAAAGTAAAATTTCTTCCTCAAGCCCCAGTTCCCTAAAAAAAATAATATTAAAATTCAAATTAGCCCTAAAGGAAGAGCTTGCAAACTTAATGGCCCTATACCTCTATTTATTTCTACAAAAGCACTATTTATTCTACATGTAGTTTTTAAGTTCTAAATATTTGTCTCTTAATGAGAAAAACATCCACCTTTCTTTCTAATAAACAAGAGTTTTGAATACAGAAGACAGGTTTATTTTACCTATGATATCTAATCCCTCAACTATATATATCTTGCCCTATCCTAAAAGTAGACTGACAAACATAATCTCAGGAGCTAATTATTATTTTTGATATCTTTAAAAATATGAAATAATTTTTCTAAAGTATTTTTCAACTAACATATATTTTAATATGAATAGCTAATGTAACCCAAATCTATCTAGCATGACAGCCAAATTGCAATACCAAGGGGAAGGTACTTCTGACAAGAAACAACTTTTAACTACTAGAGATGTTTGAGAGGTAGAAGACAACTAAAGTCAGTTACGATCTAATTACTAATAAATGGGAATCTTCTAGGTAATATTCATATGTGAAGATATTTTTTCCCATCTAAAGTCATGGAAAAACCATTTCTACTACAGAGAAGCAACATTTAAACAAATCATGGAGATTTTGTAGATGGTATTTGTATTAGGGAAGCTTTATCATCTGAATTTCCAGGATTTCATGTCCAAGTCCAAAGTCTGTGTTATGTCAGTGACTAAACAGCTCATTAACAAATTTAACTCAGTCTCCCTTTCCTCACTTCTTGTCCCAGTCTCCATTCCTACTATATTACCATTAACTACAACAAAGGACCTACAACTATTTAAACTATCCCCCTACCCACCTCCATTCTGGTAATATCAGTTTGTTCTCTATAGTCAAAAGTCTATTTTTGGTTTTCCTCTCTTTTATCCCTTTATTCATTTGTTTTGTTTCTTAAATTCCACATATGGATGAAATCATATGATATTTGTCTTTCTCTAACTGACTTACTTTGCTTAGCATAATACTCTCTAGATCCACCCATGTCATCACAAATGGCAAGGTATCATTCTTTTTGATGGCTGAATAATATTCCATTATACACATAAACACACACCACATCTTTTTTTTATTTATTTATAATAAATTTATTTTTTATTGGTGTTCAATTTACCAACATACAGAATAACACCCAGTGCTCATCCCATCAAGTGCCCCCCTCAGTGCCCGTCACCCATTCACCCCCACCCCCTGCCCTCCTCCCCTTCTACCACCCCTAGTTCGTTTCCCAGAGTTTGGAGTCTTTATGTTCTGTCTCCCTTTATGATATTTCCCACACATTTCTTCTCCCTTCCCTTATATTTCCTTTCACTATTATTTATATTCCCCAAATGAATGAGAACATACACTGTTTGTCCTTCTCCGACTGAGTTACTTCACTCAGCATAATACCCTCCAGTTCCATCCACGTTGAAGCAAATCACACACCACATCTTTAACCATTCATCAGTCAATGGCTCTTCCCTTGGTTTAGCTATTGTTGATAATGCTGTTATAAACACTGGGGTGCAAGTGCCCCTTCAAATCTGTATTTTTTAATTATCTTTTGAATAAATAACTAGCAGTGTAATTGCTGGATCACAGGGTAGTTCTATTTTTAACTTTTTGAGGAACTTCCATACTGTTTTCCAGAGTGGTTGCTCCAGTTTGCATTCCCACCAACAGTCCAAAAGCGTTCCCCTTTCTCCACATCCTTGCCAACACCTATTTTTTGTGTGTGTCTTTTAACCGTTCTGATAAGGTGTAGGGTTATATCTCATTGTAGTTTGATTTGCATTTCCCTGATGATAAGTGATGTTGATCATCTCTTCATGTGTCTGGTTGGCCATCTGTATGTCTTCTCTGGAAAAATGTCTATTCACGTCATCTGCCCATTTTTTAATTTTATTATTCATTTTTGGGGTGTTGAGTTTTATATTTTGGATACTAAACCTTTATCAGAGAAGTGCACTTGTTGTGATGAGCACCAGGTGTCATATGGACATGTTGAGTCAATATATTGTAAACCCCTGAACCTGATATCATTCTGTTAACTGGAATTTAAATAAAAACTCAGAAGAAGGTTGCCTGGGTGGCTCAGCAGTTGAGCGTCTGTCTTTGGCTCAAGGCGTGATCCTCAAGTCCTGGGATCAAGTCCCACATTGGGATCCCTGCCTGGAGCCTGCTTCTCCCTCTGCCTGTGTTTCTCATGTGCCTGTGCCTCTCTTTCTGTGTTTCTAATGAATAAATAAATAAAATCTTTTAAAAAAATTAGAGCAAAAAACAAAGAATTTACAAGTCTTTTTATAATGAATTAAAAACTCAAATTTTATTTTGTGTCTAGCATGCCCTCAATGTTTCCCACATCTGTCAGTTTTTAACCTTATATTTTTCATGTGATTGATATTTATCTGGCTCACTAGAGTGTAAACTTCAAGAAGTCAGAGACCAAGTCTGTTTTGCCTATCACTGTATTTCCTTACATGACATTTAGTAGGTATGGAATGTATATCTGATAATTTACTATATGAAAGAATGTTTTGAAAAGATTTATATTTACCATGAGGCCTAATTTTATCATTATCCTTTTCAGCCTCATTCTAAAACCTATACTTTCCAATTCTTAAAAATTTAACAATGATGTAAAAAATGGGGTTAGTATTCAAAACATAAACAACGGATACAACTTAAGAACAGAAAAAACAATCTGATTACAAAATGGAAAGAAGAATAAATAGACTTTTTTTCCTCAAAAAAGAAAATACCCAAATGGCCAACAGGTACATAAAAAGATGCTCGATATCATTAATCATCAGGGAAGTGCAAATCAAGACAAGATCACCTCATACTAGTGAGAATGGCTATCATCAAGAAGACAAGAGATAAATGTTAGTAAGAATATGGAGAAAAGGGTACCTATGTGCACTACTGGTGAGAATGTTTAGATTGGTAGCACCCCTATGTCAAACAGTATGGAGATTTGTCAAAAAATTAAAAATAGAACAACAATATGACCCAGCAACTCCACTTCTGAGTATGTATCCAAAGGAAATGAAAACAGGATACTGAAGAGATGCACTTCCATGTTTATTGCAGCATTATTCATAGTAGCCAAGGCATGGAAACAATCTAAGTGCCCATCAACAGATGAATAGATAGAGAAGATGTGAAATCCATGAGAAAGAAGGAAACCCTACCATTTGCAACAACATGGATGGACCTTGAGAATGTTATGCTAAGTGAGATAAGTCAGGCAAAGACAAATACTATACGATATCACTTATATGTGGAATCTAATAAAAGCTAAACTTATAAAAACAGAAAGCAAAATGGTGGTTACCAAGGGGTTAGCAGTGGTAACAGAAGAGATGTTTAAGGTACAAACTTACAACTAGTAAGTAAATAAGACCTAAAGATCTAATATACAGTATTGTGATTATAGGTGACAATATTGTATTATAAACATCAAACTTGCTAAGAGACTAGATCTCAATTATTCCCATTACAAAAAAGAAATATAATTATGTGATGTGATAGAGGTGCACTGGTGCATAGTGCATATATTACATACATATTGCATAGCACAATATATAGGTAAATCAGTATATGGTACACCTTAAATTTAAAAACATTTAACAATCGTTAACTTTTTAAAGATATTTTTACTAGAATAGACAAATATTCATAGCATATATAGAATATTTCATCTTCAGCATTTTGCTACTCATAAACAAAGTATCTATTTCTAGGAATTTCAGCTAGTATGTTATTTTTAACCAAGTCAAATTTTACTTGAGGTGGCCATCCCAGATTTAGGTGCCATTACTTCCTGACACAGGACTGAGTTTTCCTTCTGTGAAAAATTTTAACTAAGCACATGTTTCTCATGAAGTGTGATTTGTCACACTGTATTCCACGGAAATATAAAATTGGGCCTGGTCCAATGCAGCAAGAATCAAAAGGCTAACTTCTCTTCCCTCTGGTTGATGTGATAGTATTATAAGGTTGTCAGCATGAGACATCTATTTTCTGTTACTATCTGAAAGAAAAGAGAGCACACCCAATTACTAATTTTCAAAAAGCACTTTTTAAAAAGTAACATTATAATTTTTCTTTTTCTCTCAAAATGTTTTTTTAAATGGTCCAGAGACAGTAGTCCACCGAAAGATCACTAGATTCTGATGTAAAGAATTTGTTAGATATCATTTATTATACTTCCCAGAGATAAAGTAATACATTTAAGAGCAAGAAAATGATCAAACAGACTGAGATAGAAACTAAAAATTCAAACCTCTGAGGCCTACAGTATTTTATTCATGCCTCAGTTTCTATATCAGAGAAACAGATTATTCCGTTACTTATACTTTAGTGAGAATTTGCTGTTATTCTTAAAAAATTATTCATAAAATATTTTGCACATGATAGTCCAATAAAGTATCATAATTTAATAATTTCTTCTTACTGAGTCATTGTTCTAGAGTGAACATTGAATTCAAGATAAAGAAATAAACACATTTTAATACATATGCATTCTTTTTTAATATTTATTTATTTATTTGAAAGAGAGAGAGAGCAAGCACATGAGCATGAGTGCAGAGTGGGGCAGAGGAGGAGGAAGAGAGAATCCCAAGCAGACTCCCTGCTGAGCACAGAGCCCCTCACCCAGCTGGATCTCATGACACTGAGATCATGACTTGAGCTGAAATCAAGAGTTGGATGCTCAACCAACTGAGCCACCCAGGTACCCTTATTACGTATTCTTTGTGATATAAAACCAAAGCATAAAAAAGCAAGATAACAACTTAAAAGCAAATTCATGTGCGATAATATACCCTATATTTTAAAAATAACTTGATGTTCTTCCTGGGGTGGCCACAGAGAAGCAATACAGACAAACCAAAAGAAAGGGGGAAAACTGTTGCTTACTTGCAACTGAAGATTCTAGTAGTGTTTCTTGCTGGTTTTTGACTCATGGATTTTTTCCTCCTGTTGGCTGGGTGTTGCTGACATACCCATCGGGTTTTCTCTGCCAACTGAAATTAAGATTTTAAAAGATGCCATCCTCTCAAAATCACTCGTTTCTTCTCAGAAAATTCACCATATGTTCAGCTATGCAAGTTTAAGTTTTGCTATTGTCTTCATTTCAATGCCTAGTCAAATCTTTTCACTCTGTATTACACAGTTACCAGAAAATGACTTTTTATTCTTAGCAGCCGGCTGAGCATGAATGGTATTCCTATAAAATCTATTCACTGCTTTGTAAATCCAAGCAATAATTTAATACCACAGTATGAATCAAGTAACTTATTCAAGATGTTTTTCTTATAGATTCTAAACAGAAACTCCTTTGATAATCTGGTACTTTGCCTTCCTCAGAAGGGGAAATGGACTAAAACATCACTCAAACATTTTATGTTACCTTACTGAAATACAAAAATCAAAGAAATATACATATACATATAAATGAAGAAAACATTAGCTATTTTACTGCCTTTTATTTAGAAGCAAGTGTTTTGGTATTTTGTTCAGGAATAGATTTCTCCAGCCTACCTATAATGTTTCCAATTTTACAGCATATGCTCACAGTGCTATTTGTGTTTAGGATTTCAAAGTATAAGTTGTTTGTGTTTCATTCTTAGAGTTCATCCATAGTTAGAAATCTCATCAGCAACAAAAAATTATATAGATGTCTGATTCCCCACAGTAAATAATATCCGCTACTTCTTAATACTGTAGTTGCAGTCAATAATTTAAGATGACCCATAAAATATACGTTAGCATGAGAAGGCATAATGATCTCATCAGTATGTTAACAGAAAACAGCAACACTTAATCATATGGAGTGATGGCACTGACTATACAACACTGATGTCTAAAGAACTTCTCATGATCATATTGCCATATATATCCTTATAAGTATTTGATATTAATTTCAGACAATAATAATCTTTTAAATACCAAACTCTGTAAAACATAAGTTTTCCTATATGGTTTATTTATAAAGCAATGCTTAGACACTGGAGATTGATGTTAATAAAGAGACTTTAAAATATTTTTTAAAAGATCATAAATACTTAGAAATATATCCACTGAGAGTATATGAAGACTTAAAGAGGAAAGAATAAAAAAAGATTCCTAAATATAATTCAGCATCCATTTTATTACAGTACATTAAGGGACATATAATTAAGGGACTAAATTATTTACAAATAATGTAGAAATCCAGGATTTACAAAAAGAAAATAAACTGTCTCCCAGTCACTGCCATAAGCATAAGAATAAATCAATGCATGACACATGGCTTTGACATTGATGAGGTTACAGCCCAGAGGGAGGACATATAAACAATGACCTCTGGTATATATTGATGAATTCTATAACATACGCATGCACAGGGTGCCTAGCACAGAAAGGAATGCACAACAGAGCCAGCCTAAGCAGTCTGTAAAATGTGAATAAGCATTTCTTATCTCTCTATCCTCCCACACTGGCTTTTTTCAAGATTTTACCTCATTCTGAAAAATGAATGTCAATATATTTTTATAAACGTAATAGTTGTCTTAATAGTAGGAAATTTAGGACCTGGAAGACATTTTCTGGAAAGGTCATCCCAGATGTATCTGTTCTTCTGTAAAGGACATTGCCTATCTTGGCCTTTGAGCCATGTGGGTCACAGCTGGAGGTCCAAAATCTAAACACCAAATGGCCATCCAGTGGATTCACAGCCTACTCTGAATTGGAGTAACTCCTACCAGTGTGCTCTCTTTGTCTCACTTTCACAATTTAAAAAGGAAAGTGAAAATTTATCAAACAGTATAAAATAAAACCTATGATAAAGGTGAACAGAACTGTCTAGCTGGAACTGAATGATTAATTGGTTCACTTCAGATAGCATCTCATTATATCCAAAAGCTTAGTAGTATCAAGACCAACCAGACAGAAAGGCTATATAACTACAAAAAGTTAACTTGTAAAAAACTTTTGGTTTATTGAATATGGGCTATTTAAAAGGTAAAATAAATTAAAACACAATAGTTATGTGCCATGCTGTTATGGCATATATATTTAAATCCATAAAATCTATTTTATTATCTAAAATATACTTTTGTCATATTTTTCTACATAAGATCATAATGTACATATTCAGGATCTGATGAACTGGGTATATGACAGTATTTAATTTATATTCTAAAACTCGAATGATCTTAGCAGACTAGTATGAAGTGAAAAATTAATTTTCCAAACATACTTTAATAAAAACTTCCAAAGGACTTGAACCTGAAAGAAATTCCTCTTATTACAGTAAAAATGTAACATCTGACCATATTTTCAGTCCTGGATTATTTTCAGGTTACAGATACCTGAGCCTCATGGTTTGTATAAGAAGGTGACTAATGCCATGAAACTAGGAATTTGAGCAAAAGGAGGCAAACTTTAAGCACAATTTGAGCAAGAGGAGACAAACATTAAGTATAATTTAAGTCTCAGTTATGATATTTATAAAACTTGAATATGCTCACTGTTACCTCAATGCTCTAAAAAAGAGTACAACAAAATTAGTGGAAAGTCACAAGTTATATTGATCCAACATTATTTAAATAATATCAAGCACACCGTATTGTTATTATATGGAATTATAGGAGTGGGCTTATTATCTGCAACAATGGGAACAAACAGAGCAGAGCTTCCAAATACCCATTGAGAACCTCCTCTATGGGCTCAGTATAATAACTGATCATGTATAACCACATGAAACCAGATCTCACACCTTCTCCTACATACAGGGTTCATAGTACTGTGAATGTAAGATTCATGAATAAGAGAATAAAGAAGTTTAAAGGTTTTGCTACACAAGCAATTTCAGCTAAATAGTAGTAGGAACAATGACTTTTATTATAAATTTTTAAGACACTATTAATGAAAACAAATTATAAAGAAACCAAGTCACAGAGAAGTTAAATGATTTGTCCAACATGATTACAAGAGGGAATGAGAAGATTATCTCCTCCAGGAATCTAGCAATTCTATTTAAGTTATAAAAGATATACCTTGATGAATTGGAGCAGAAATTAATGAAACTGAAAAGAGGAAAATAGAGAAAATCAATGTACCAAAAACTGATTCTTCAAAAAGATAAATAAAATTAATAAGTCTCTAATCAAGCTAAGAAAAATAAGATGAAAGGACACAAATTACTAACATTAGAAATGAAAGAGAGGACATCACTACAGATCCTATGGACATTAAAAGGATATAAAGGAACACTATCAACAACTCTACGCTCTCAAATTTGATAACCTAGATAAAAATGGACCAATTCCTTGAAAGACACAATTTGCCAAAACTCACACAAAGAAGAAGTAGACAAAATGAATAGTCTTAAATAGAAACTGAATCAACATTAGATAATCTTCTAAAACACACAGTACCTGGCCCAAATGGGTTCCCTGGTGAACTGCACACCAAAATATTAAGGGATAAATTATACCAATTCTTTACAATCTCTTTCAGAGGACATAAAATTAATTAACTTAATTTGGAACATACTACTAGCACATGAAAATAAAACCCAAACATTCCTGACATGAACTCTCATTCATTTTATGCTACATCATTCATTGGTTCAAAAACCTATCCTGAGCCAGGTACTATACTGCATCCAGGGGATATAATGGGAATCAACATTATTGTTTGGTACTCAATGATCAGGAAAGCTTCAACAAATTACACAAGATAACTTCTAACTCAGTTGACAGGAGGGAACTTAGGGGAGTATTTCAAGTCCATGCTAGTCATTAGAAGGCCAATGTTAACAGACAAAGCTTCAAAAATGTTTGGGTTATATTTTCTCAACTGAACATTACATAGAATGTTAAGTGCTTATAGACATCATACAAGACCATAAGAACTCCAAACTTACTGAAAAATCCATTTTGTGGCTTATTTTTCACTGTTATGAGAAATAACAGGACCCAATAATCTATTAGTTTTCTGATCAATATCTGGTTCAAGAGTTTCACATACCTTAAATGGAAAGATGTGGAAGCAAGTGTCAACACGTTTAGATAGCTCAAAGAAGCCCTACTTTTTGGCAAGACATTTTCATATGTTTGAGTAAGAGAGACCTATTCTTTCTTTCCTCCTGTGTTTCCTTTGCTTTCATACAGAACATTTCATTTCCAACACTTCTGGTCACCAAATGTGTAGGAGCTTTAGCCACAACAAACAGTTCTGCAACACCAGCTGAGTGTCCTAAAATTTAATTTAATTCTGACACTATCTACCTAGAGATAGCATCAGATCCCACAGGTTAAGGACTCAGTTCCAAAAGACCATCTCCCTCTTCAGATGCTAATCCCAAGTCCAGGTAGTTAACTGCACTTCTGATCAATCAGCTATAAATTGAAGATTCCCACAACCCCCTCCTTAAGTTCAGTTAATTTGCTGGAGTGGCTCACAGAACTCAAGAAAACACTTATTTATGTTTGCCAGTTTATTAAAGGATATGACAGGGCACCTGAGTGTCTCAGTGGTTGAACATCTGCCTTTAGCTCAGGTCATGATCCTGGTGTCCCCACAGGGAGTCTGTTTCTCCCTCTGCCTATGTGTCTGCCTCTCTCTGTGTGTCTCTCATGAATAAATAAAATCTTAAAAAAAATAAGGGATATGACAAAGCATATCAATAATAGTCAGATGAAAAGATACACAGGGTGAGGTCTAGAAGGGCCCTGAGTGCGGGCACTTCTATCCCCATTGAGCTGGGGTACCTCATCCTCCCAGTATGTAAATGTGTTCCCAAATCCCATACTATGAGGATTTTACAGAGGCTTCCTCACATAGGTATGATCAAATTTTAACTCCACATCCAGCTTCTCTCCTGTCTTTGAAGGCTGTAGGGATGGAGTTAAAAATACCAAGCTTTGAATCATAGCTGGGTCTTTCTGGTGACCTGCTTGCATCCAGAAGCCTTTCAGGGCCCACCCAGAGTCACTGCATTAGGAAAAAAAAAAAAAAAAAAAAGATGCTTCTTGGTCAATCTGGGTGTCTACAGCAGCAGGGAGAGAGAACTACTAGGCAAAACTTCAGGATCAACTTTTTCCAAGATTCTAAGAATACTAACAGGTAACATATAGAACATACTTCCTCAAGATAACCTGAACCCTGAAAATGTCAGCCAAAGCCACAAAAGGTCAGCTGACTTGCAGTAATGTTCCAAGGATTCTTGCTTGAAAGCCATATCAGCAAGTATCTTCATACATATTATTACCACTTCCTACAAAATGGGTTCTCTGCCTTTAATTCTGTTAATTGCTTCTTCCTGCAGAATCCATGAGTGACAGAATCTTACTCCTCACTTGTCCATGTCACTATCCAGGTACCTGAATTCTCATACAATGACAAGATATATAATGAGCCATACATAATGTACTGAGCTAAAATATCACATCAAGCAAAGTGGTGTTGTAGTCATTTTTACAAATTGAAAATAGTCAGTGAGCAGGTACAGAGCTAAGAATTTTAAGTTTCCTTTTAATTTGAAAGTCTGTAGTCCCTTGGAATAAGCCTTTAAGGAGTAGCAATCTCTATAGAGCTGAGGCCTATAGCTTTAGAGTATGTTTGAAAATCGTCCCATTCATTGTTTTTAAGTGAAAGAGATATTTACAATGAGTATCCAGTATTCACTTGGAACTTACTTCCATAATCTAACAAACAAAAATCCATGAGTATTTTCATGGTTTAATCCAGATGGAAACACTCATTCATCAAAGGAATTTGCATCTAACAAGGACAATTTACAAGACCTCATATTGACAAATGATAGCCCAAAGTCAGGGCAAGAGGTAAGAAGTCTATTGTTATTGAAATTGAGGGAACATTTTCACTTCTGGTAATTTATGCTATGAAAAAATTTCAGATCAGTGCAAAAATATGTATGTACATGAATGATCATCCCAACACTGTTTATAATAACAAAAAACAATAAAATAGCCAACATTAAGGGATTAGTTAAATAATTTGTAGTAAATGCATTAATAAAACTCACTTGAAAATATGATGTAAATCTAAGAGAGCTGATGAAAACCATTTAAGTAAAAAAGCATATAAGATTGTTGTATTTTGTTGTTGCTGTTTTTAATTTTTTTTGTTGTTGTATTTTTTTTAAAGATTTTATTTATTTATTCATGAGAAACGCAGAAAGGGAGAGACAGAGACCTAGGCAGAGGGAGAAGCAGGCTCCCTGCAGGGAGCCTGATGTGGGACTCGATCCCAGGACTCCAGGATCACACCCTGGGCGCAAGGCAGGCGCTAAACCGCTGAGTCACCCAGGCGTCCCTAATATTGTTTTTTATATGTATCTAGGCCTGAAGCCCTATTTTTTTTGTTAAAAATATACTTTTAGTATACTTAAAGGTGGATAAATATATACAACACACTTTCATAAAAAAAAAAAAAAATCATGCAGGAATCCCTGGATGGCTCAGCGGTTTAGTGCCTGCCTTTGGCCCACAGTGTGGTCCTGGAGTCCAGGGATCGAGTCCCACATCAGGCTCTCTGCATGGAGCCTGTCTCTCTCTCTGCCTATGTCTCTGCTTCTCTCTCTGCGTCTCTCATGGATAAATAAATAAAATCTTTAAAAAAAAAAGAAAAGAAAAAAATCATACTTTTTTTGTATAATAAAAATGATAAAGGGGAAAACAGTTACATGAACAGATGACAGACATCTATCAATCTAGCAATGGGCGACTTAGTCTCAGCCCTACTGGCTGTAAGCTTTTAAAGTTAATTCACAATCACTGAAGATACTCAATTCTTTTTTCAAACACTTTATCAAATAATAAAAGTGAAGTTTAAAAAGACCATAAGAAATAATTTATCTATTTTCCAAAGTGAGATCAAATGATAGAATCCATGTTTCTCAGTGTCTGGCATAAAATAACTGCCTACAAATGTCAGATATTAGTACTGAAACAAGAACTTTCATATACACTTACTTGCTTGATCCCTACCAACTCTACTGGGGAGATAAGGAAGGCATTACTGTTACACCCAGTTATACAGACACAGAAACCAAAGCTCTCTGATGTTAGTTGCTTAACTAACATCATACAGCTAATAAATAGAGAAGAAAACTCAAATCATCTACGCTCTAGTAACAGAACTACACTGTAATGCCTGTAAAAGAAGAATGGAAGTGTCCATTGGTACTAATACCTTAGGTTGATAAACACGGCCTTTTATTATTTCTTTTTTATGTATTGCCACAAATTATTTTCTCTCCTACTCTTCTAGTTTTCTAGTTATTGCTATCTCTGCTTTCTCATCTTTTCTCCACTGCTCCTTCCTTTGTATTCTCCTTTCTTCCTGTGCTTTTCCAGCATGGCTGCTGTCCCCTGACAGCTATTTCTCACTGCTTTTTCTTCTACTCCACCCTGTATCTTCCTTTCTCTCAAGTCATCTGTTTCCCTGTAGTGCGCCGGAGACAGATGGCATGCCCATTTTGTTGAGTAGGAGTGCCACTCTGTGCCAGTCTGTGGAAAAACAGAGGGTGGAGGGAGTGGTGGTATGGATGGCAGTAAGTTAAGGTGTGCTAGTCCAACAATTTGCAAAATTTTAAATATAGCAACTAAAGGCTGAGTAGGGATTGAGACAGCACAGAGAACAGGGCCAGATATATCATCATGTTAAATCAAGCTCTTATTTAAACTATCTTCAGTAGGAGTATATATATATGTAGGACAATGTGTATATGAATATATATAATGATATATATATGTACTATATATATATACATATACATATAGTACAGGTAGACTTTGATAAGCAAAGAGAAGTTAAGTAAGAGTCAGACTGACTAAGAAAGTCATCTAGATGTTGAGTAAGCCAAAGTTCATGGGACTATATCAGGCAAAAATTAGATAGCAAACTAAATTTGCAGATAATTTAAGAACACAATGGAGTTACCTCATTAACCTTTGTATTCAAGCAAGTACATTCCAAGCTTAAATTGTTTAAATAAAGTCTTAAAATCTTCACTGCAATTTGCTAGAGGATCTGATCTTAAATATGAAAGAAACCAGTTTCAAAATATTCATATTTCTATCCTATGCTTACACTTTTTTTCCAAATCCTATTTTTAATTCTAATTCCATTTGTAATGATCTTTTTTCTATCTCACTTTATATTGTGAACATTAAAAATTAATAGCAGTTAAACAAAATATTTCTAATAATCCCATCACACTACATAGGGAGATATCATTAAGTAACAAAATACAAACATGTAACACACATAGTTACAAATGTACAAACTTCAAAACTATCAAGGAGCTTAAATATAGTAAAAATTCCATACCTAACATAAACATCCGAAAATTTGAGATAAATGATCTTCATAATCTTTTTCACTGCTTCTTGAATAACAAAAACAACAAAGGCTAGTAGCAGAGATTTGCTAAGTAAAAACATGATGAAATTATCAGACATAAAAGCATCCAAAGCAAACCAAAATGGAAGTATTTCAAAGTAAACATACATTTGATGACTTGTGGATAGAAGAAAACATTCCCATTCTTAGTATAAATAACTGGTTTTGTCTGTCCATCTGGCTGAAGTCCAACAAACAGTCCAGGGCTTTTTACGGATTCCAGGCTTATAGATGCATTTTCCAAGTTCTTCTTAATTTTAAAATGACAGTCAGTATCTCCTATACCCTGTGATCAATATAATATGATGTCATAAATATAAGCAAACACCAAAGGGCAGAATTTAAAACCAGTCACTTCACAAGAATATAATTTTGTTTCATTTTCAAATTTTCATGACAAATACAGAACCTTTTTACATGTATTGTACCATGTGCTTCACTCTGTTCCATAAGATTCAGAAATACAAACCATGTATTTGGCTGAGCAAAGGGTGTATGCCCTGGACAAAAGGCACTGAGTAACAAAGAAGCTTCAACTTAGGAGAGTGAAGTGTATTATTTCATTTCAGAGTTACTAACCTCTGGTGAAAAGAGAATACTAAAATGTGAAATTTTCCTTTTGAAAAATACTCTTACATAATGAAAAAAGGGTAATTCTCATTCTAAATCTATTTACATTTAAACATAAACCAATTTTCTGTGCTATTCTGCATTTTTCTGAATTGAGGGTTTTTTTTTAAGATTTATTTATTTGAGAGAGAAAGTGTGTGTGTGCACAAGAGAGTGGGGGGCAGAGAAAGAGGGAGAAGCTGACTTCCTGGTGACCAGGGAGCCAGACACACAGGGCTCATCTCAGGACCCAGAGATCATGACCTAAGCTGAAGGCAGATGCTTAACTAATTGAAGCCACCGAGGCACCCCTCTGAATTGAATTTTTACCGGTAAAAATTTCACATAATTCACATAAATTACTCAAAGACTGTAACAAAACATGCAAGAATTGGTGCCTATGCATAATCTACATACCTTTCAGATCATCAGAACTCTCTCTGCTTTTAAAGGTCTGTATCATCTAATATTAGAAAATAATTCACCTTTTTCACCATTTAGTGCTTTAAAAAGTGTTCTTATAAGATTGGGTTCTAAAAAATAAGTTTGTGAAAATGAATTAAAATTTTCAATGCAATTTTTTTGTTAAAAGATAGTTACATTCTGATCTCTAACCTCAAATGTGAGCTTCTTTTAGGCGAGAACCGAGTGTCTGTTATCTGTTTCTCTCTCAGAGTATCAATATGAATTTTCTGTTCTTGTTATGGGTAAAAAATAAAACTCTAGCTTTGATTTGTTCATAGCAAAGTAGAGCATATAACCATATAATAATAATAATAATAATAATAATAATAATAATAATAATAATAAATAAGTAAGGTCAATAGGATAGAGAGGGACTCCTTGGGTTTAGAGAGAAAAAAAGGACTATACTCAGGAGAATCAGGAAGGGCTTCCTGGAAAAGGTGAAGTTAAGTGTTAAATACGAACTAGGCTAAGTAAAGAGGGGTGGGAGGTAAGAAATCTTAAGCACAGGGCAGCATGAACAAAGGGTAAGAGACAATAAGTAGTATAGTGTATATATAAACAAGCTTCTTGATGTTCTCGAGCAAGAGAGAGAGGAAGGTGAATCCAGAAAGGTAGGATCAGTTTGCATGAAACATAGAAAGTCTAGTCTTACTTTAGACCATGGGAGCCACTGAAAGATTTTAATCAGAGGAGTGATAGAGATAGATCTTAAATTATCTTCAGATAATTTTTCATGCCCCTCTAATATTATCTACCCAGTTACATAATTCTCTGCAATTTTCTAGCCATGATTAATAGAACCTTAATTCTCACCCGTCTTCAAGTGTGCACCCTGGGTCTCCCTTTAATTATTATTTCTTAGAATTTTTATTTTCCAACAGTTTTAGGTTGACAGAAAAATTAAGAAGACAGTACAGAGTTCCCCATACATCTCCACCTATTTTTTTCTATTAACATATTGCATTATATGGCATATTCATTATAATTAATGAACCAATGCTGACATATTATTAACTAATACTTTGATATTTCCTGAATTTTTAGCTAAATCACTTTTTTGTCAAAAACTCAACCAGGATACATTATATATAGTCACCATGTCTCTAGGCTCCTCCTGGTTGTGGAAGTTTCTAATATTCTCCTTGGTTTGATGACCTTGACAGTTTTGAAGAGTACTGGTCAGGTATTTTGTAGGATGCCTCACTATTGGAAATGTCTGATACCTTCCTAATGACCAGATTAGGGGTATGAGATATTGGGAAGAAGGTTACAGAAAAAAGGTGCCATTTCCATCATATCATATCAAGGGTGCATGCTTCCAACATGACTTATCACTGTTGATGTTGACCTTGATCACATGACCAAGGTGGTGTCTGTCAGGTATTTCTACTGCAAAGTCACTATTTTTACCTATTTCCCTTTTCATACTGTACTCTAAGAAGAACTCACTATGTGCAAACCATACTTACGGGCAGGAGTTATGCTTCACCTCCTTGAAAGCAGAGTATTTTACATAATTTATCTGGAATTCTATACAGGAGATTCATCTCTTTTCCCCCATTTATTTATTCCATGATATGTATATTATTATGGGCTCATAAATATTTACTTTCTACTTCAGGTTATATGGGATGCTTGGATGGCTCCAGCAGTTAAGCGCCTGCCTTTGGCTCAGGGTGTGATCCTGGGGTCCTGGAATGGAGTCCCACATCGGGCTCTCTGCATGGAGCCTGCTTCTCCTGCCTCTGTCTCTGCCTCTCTCTCTCTCTCTCTCTCTCTTTCTCTAATGAACAAATAAAATCTTTTAAAAAAAATTTTTAGACTTTAGGCTATTAACTCATACTACTTTATTCTGTTGCTCAAATTGTTTCAAGTTTGGCCACTGAGACCTTTCCGTTATTCCTAAGTGAAATGTCTCATAAATCAATGTCTGTGTGGGTGTGTATGTGTGTTGGCTATTTTGAACACTTTCTTACTTTCTGGAACTGCAAGATGCTTCAGGTTAATTCTGCATATTCCCTGCCTCAGTCCTAGAATCAGCCATTTTTCTAAGGGGCCCTGGATCCTTTTATTAGAGAACGTTATTAGATACAAAGATTTGAGTACCAGATCTTCTTGTTGCTACTGGGGTTTTGTGGTTTCTAGGCCTTCTCACCTAACAGAGAAACAAATATATACATTTATACTAACTTATGAATATGTATACATTGGTAAATATTCCTATATGCAGTCATTCACATTTATATTAAGCTAAACATGAGCTCATACTGATATCTCCAATTCTAATGGATTATAAATGGATCTTTCTAGCTTCTTCCCCCTGCTTATCTGTAAACTCCCACTCCAACAGTGAAAAAATTGGCTCCCATCATGTCATTCATTTGTATAACTTCCATTTCAAAACACATTTATAGTAGTATTAGATTAATAACCAAACTTCCAGGGTGAGCAACTTTATCAGTTAGAATTCAGTGCTTATGTGCAGTTCCCATTTGTTTTTAGTTCTACCTACTACACTCATTTCCAAAGATTCTTAGCTCAGTAACTTTTCCCCCATCATCTTTATAAAGGTTGTTTAATACATTTTTTTGTTTTGTTTTTTGTTTTATACATTTTTAATACAGTTAGATTCTTTTGTCATAGACTATATTCTTTTCTGGGACTCCCAAACCTCCTAAATGATTTTTTTTTAATTTGCACACATTAAGGCTTACTCATTGTGTTATCCAGTTATATGCGTTTTGCTAAATGTATAAAGTATCTACCATTATAGTAGCATACACAGTAATTTTATTGCCTTAAAGATCCCTATGCTTTACTTATTCAATCCTTCCACCCTCCCCTCAAGCCCCTCACAACCACTGATCATTTTACTACCTTTATAGCTTTACATTTTCCAAAATGTCATATAATCAGAATCATATATACTCTTTTCATACTGGCATCTTAAACTTAACAATATGCATATACGTTTCTCAATGTCTTTTCATGGCTTGATAGTTTATTTATTTTTATTACTGAATAATATCCATTGTACAGATGTGCCACAGTTTATCTGTTTAACTACTGAAGGATATCTTGCTTGCCTCCAGCTTTATGAATAAAGCTGGTATAAACATTCATGTGCAGGTTCAATTTTATGAAAGGTATAAGGCCAGTGTCTAGATTTGTTTTTCATATGGACATCCAATTGTTCCAGCACCATTTATTGAAAAGCCTGTCCTTTCTCCATTGAAATGCCTTTGTTCCTTTATCAAAGATAAATTGACTGTATTTTTGTGGGTCTATTGTTGAGCTCTCTATTCTGTTCCATTGATCTATTCTTCAACAATAATACACCATCTTGAGTACTGCAGGTTTACAGTAAGTCTTGAAGATGAGTAGTGTCAGTCCTCCAATTTTGTTCTTCTTCAGTATTTTGTTAGCTATTCTAGGTCTTTTGCCTTGCCATATAAATAGAATCAGTTTGTTGATACCCACAAATAGATTACTAGTATTTTGATTGAGCTTTTGTTGAATCTATAGACCAAGCTGGGAAAGACAAACAACATTCAGTCTTCCAATCCATGAATAAGGAATATTTGTCCATTAATTTAAAATCTCCTTTATGAGACATCTGGGTGGCTCAGTGGTTGAGCATCTGCCTTTGGCTCAGGGTGTGGTTCTGGAGTCCTGGGATCGAGTCCCACACTGGGCTCCCCTCAAGGAGTCTGCTTCTAAATGTGTGGGAAATATCAGAAAGGGCGACAGAACATAAAGACCCCTAACTTTGGGAAACGAACTAGGGGTGGTGGAAGGGGAGGAGGGCGGGGGGTGGGGGTGAATGGGTGGCGGGCACTGAGGGGGGCACTTGACGGGATGAGCACTGGGTGTTATTCTGTATGTTGGTAAATTGAACACCAATAAAAAATAAATTGATTATAAAAAAAGGAGTCTGCTTCTCCTTCTGCCTATGTCTCTGCCTCTCTGTCTCTCATGAATAAATAAATAAAATCTTAAAATAACAACAACAATAATAATAATATCTTCTGAGTTTTATATTTTTTATATTTTTTCATACATAGACCTCATATATATTTTGTTAGATTTACCTCTAAGCATTTCTTCTTTTGGTGCTAATGTGACTGATGTTGTGTTTTTAATTTTAATTGTTATTGCTATTATTTAAGAAATCAATTGACTTTTGTATATAACCTTGTATATGGCAGGCTTGTCTTATCACATTAGCCAGGACTTCCAACACAGTGTCAAATAGGAATGGTGAAACTTTAGTTTCACAGTTATTTCCCAAACTTGAGACCCATATCACCTCATGCCTGGATCATAACTACAACGACTAAATGAAGCGAGGATATTTGTGGATTATTAAACCAGTAGGTTTTCATTGATAATTGTTAAAGACTCTCCCACTTATTGGATCAATATGCTCATTGTGTCACTGGTAAGTAGAATCCAGCCCAGAACAAATAAATCTTTGTTCAACTCTGAGTTTCCAAATGGAAGAGTTTTAAAAAGTTAATACCAAATAAAAAATCAGAAGTTTGCAAAACTAAGCTTCATTGAGAGATAAAATAGTTGCTAAAAGAAATTCCAAAATTGGATTTTATACACCTAGAACCAAGACTGAAGACTGGACACCACAGAGTTTAAATGATGAAGCTACTTGAAAAGGTAGATATCATATGTGACATAGCAGAAATTTTTATTTCACAAGAACAAGAAAAGCCTATCTGGCACTAGAAAAAGGAGCCTAGGATAAATGGGCTAAAGAGAGACTGGATGTCCTTATTCAAACCCCATTTGTGGTTAATTCTTGGTATAGCAAAGAAATAAGGGGCAGCAAAACATTCATATTTAGGGGAGAATCTCAAAAACTGAGGGACTATCTCAGGAAATTTACAAATTTCCCAGTATTCAGTACCAGAGTAACATGGCACCATCTAGAAAATGAATTAGATATGTCTGAGGGAGGAGTTTTAGAGGACACTGATACAGCTTATTACCTTATCCATAGCTCACATGGAGATATCAGGGATCCAGAAGTTATCTCATGCCCCAATCGCAGGTTCAAGTACTGAGAAGACTAATGACGTGGGAGAGGAATGAACTTCGAACAAGTTGGCAACAGGGTTGGAAACCTTGAGACCAAACCAGATGGGTATCTCAAGCCCATGATATTGCCCAAAATGTTCAGACAACATTATGAGCCTCATTTGAAATTATACAATATTGTGATGTCAAGGATAAACCAAATCAGCAACACTACAGCAGAGAGCAGTATGGGATTGAAGAAGAGTATATGTCCAGTGGCCCTTCTCCCTGACTTTTTTTCTAAAGTTTTGCATCTAGGTACCATCCAAAGATGAAGGAAAAGAGAAAGAAAAAGAAAAGAAAGAAAGAAACTCTGACTTATTATTGAACTATAAAAGAACTAATCTTTGCACTGGACAGAAACCAAGAGATATAATAGCATTATTTTGGCTCAAAAAAAAATCAATTAACTAAACTAAGCATACTGGAACTGTTAGAACTACTAATGTACTTTAGAGCAAACTGTGGGCTTTTTGAATCGAACTATTTCATATATTCCAATATTAGAAAGATTTCATATTTCTCATTGTTATTTCTGTAGACTTTAGGTTCTCCATAAACTAGCCCATCTTTTATACAGAGGCCAGATTTATGAACTTCAATATTACTACCACCCCACCATAAATATCCTATTAAAAATGGATGATATTTTACATTAAAGATCTCAAGCAACTACTCAGGACTCACACAATTGAAAACCCTTTCCCAGATATGTCTCTTTAAACATGATCTTGATACTTAACCTCCATTAACGTCCTTTCACAGTTGCGTAATTATCTGTTTATATTATTCTTTCCCCATTCTAGATTGCAAGTTCTCTGAGGGCAGGTGGCTATGTCTTATTATATCTACTGTAGTATTAGCAATGGATATATCTTCTGCCTTTCAGTAGGAACTCAACAAATGTTTGTTAATTCTTCAAAAAAAGATTATTTTTTACCAATTTCTAACCTTGTAATTTGTTCATATAATGTCTTCCCCTCTTTTTTGATCATGAAAAATGGGATTATTTCCTGTAAATTCACCATTCCCAGTGATGGGTTTCAAGATACACTGGCCCAAAATATGGCACATTAGAATACTGAAATTTCAAGCTGAAAGAATCTGTAAAATGGCAGGGGCAGGAAAGATTTTCTGACCTTTCCCCGAAGCAGGTTGTAAGATTCTAATGTGAGAGATGCTCTAGTATACTGGTATATACCAGTAGGAAAGGAGCATCCTTATCTCCAAAGATAGAGGGATGCTGAGAGAAACTTAAATAAACCAGCCTTGCGGTTTCCCCAGGTTTACTACACTTAGCTCCTACCCTATTTGGTCTTACTTTATTTTTCTACAGCTCTCCCCTCTTCATCAAAACTAGCATTAAAACATCCTGGCTTAACTATTCCATCCAGTCTTCATTTCCTTTAAAGGGCTCCTGTGTCGTGTATAACTTATATTAAATAAATATGCTTTTCTCGTGATCACTCCTTTGTTATAGGGGTCCCAATTGAGAACTTAGAAAAGAAAGGTATTAGAAAAAGATATTTCTCCTCTCCTATACAAGATATTTCTCCTCTCATATAAACCTTACCTTGAACTGGATTACTTACTGTGACTGTAATCTAGATCACTGATTGTACTTATTTGTTCCCTCCAATTGACTGTAAGCACCTGAAGAATATCCCTTTTTCAACTCTTCTATTAAATATAATTAGAGAAAAGAATGAAAATTTAATATAACTAAATTTCAAAATGATAAATCTTTAGAGATTCTTTTATTCCTTCTTTTCTTCTTTCATTTAAAAATCTGTTTTAGACTCTTAATTAGAAAGAAGAGACTAAGGATTACAGATTACCAGAGGGGTTACCAGAGGGGACATGGTGGGTGGATGGGTTAAATAGGTGATTGTAATTAAGTCATGCAATTTCATGATGAGCATCAGGTGATATATGGAATAGTTGAATTGTATACCTGTAACTAATACAACACTGTTTTAACTAAATGGAATGAAAATTAAATTTTTTAAAATTTTTTTAAGAAATTAAAATCTCTGTTTTATCCCTAACTCCAATACAAACTGATTAATGAAATGGAGATGGGAAATAAAATATGTGGGTTCTGAATGTAAAAGGGCCATGTTGTACATTGTGTGTCTTCCTACATATCAATAATAAATACCATGGGTGCCTGGGTGGCTCAATAGATCTGGTGTCTGCCTTGGGCTCAGGTCATGATCTTAGGGTCCTGGGATTGAGCCTGATCTTGGGCTCAACTACGAGCCTGCTTCTCCCTCTGCCTCTCCCCCTGCTCATGCTCTCTCTCTTGCTCTCTCTCTCAAATAAATAAATAAAATCTTAAAAGAAAAAAAATACCAACTGGACAAAGCCATGTTGGAATACTGATGTGTGCTCATACAACTGCAAGTTAAAACATCTAATGCACCTTTCCCTTATCTGAAGGGAAGAAGAAAAGAACACTTCCTACTCATATACCAAGGATATTTTAACTTCTTATTCATTATTTGTTGAGCACCTATCAAATGTCAGGCCTAACTGAAGAGTTTGGGATATTTTATTTTATTTAAAGATGTATTTATTCTAGAGAGAGAAAAACCAGCGCACAAGCACTGGGGTGGACGGGGCGGGGGGGATTCTAAAGCTGACTCCCCACTAAGCATGGAGCCTGGCATGGTCCTCCATCTCAGGACCCTAAGATCATGACCTGAGCCAAAATCAATAGTCAGCTGCTCAAGCTACCCCAGAACCCCTAGGATACTTTACAAACAAAGCAAATGAGAATCTCTCCCCTATGTTACTCATATTCTAGTAATCAATACACATTCTATTATACACTATACTATTATTAATGATTTTCATCAACCTTCTCTTTTCCAGGATGACTCTCTCAACAATTTATTCTTATCTTAAAGTCTGTTTGCTCCCAAGGGACAGAAAATCTTTATTGCTGCCACAAGCCTCTCTGTATATTCTTCAAATCTCTTTCATAAAGACCAAAACTAATGCACAGATTGTGGTCTACAATAAACAGCACACTGTGAGATCATTTTCTAGAAAACTCAAACAAAATAATTTATCTTACAACTTTATTAAACATCTCTTCAAAATTTTTTGATTAAGTAAAACAAGATTTCAACCCCCAATTTCCGGTTGTACATGTAAGAAGCTTAGAAGTCACTATAACATCTTAATAAATAAAAAGCTAAACAGATAGAAAAATCAACAGCTCCTTTTAGAATTGTAAGAGAAGTGAGGATACAGGTAAACTGTCTTCCCCCAAGAATGGAAAGACAGACGGGCAAATACAGGATGTCACAGCTTACCGGAGCAAAGACCCACAAACAGAAACTAATGCGAGAACAATGCCTTCATATGAAAGCTTGAACTATAATTAATGAATCGTTTAACTGAGCCTCAGTGAGGACAAGTTTGAGAGTTAATTCTCAAGGGGGTTTCAGTCATAGACAGGTGCCTATACTTTGATGACTGTATCTCCAAGAGCTCAACCAGGGTCCCACAGTGAATATCAGAGAATTTCCTTGTGCTTCTGGCAGGAGGAGGGGAAATGAACCATTTTGAAATATACCATAGCACTTCGTTCTTCTTAACAAGAACTGCCCACAGGAAAAACTAGTTAATTATAAAATTTTGGGGTTTATCTGAGCCTAAATGACATGAGGGAAGGGAAATATCCAATTCTAGCCCATTCTACCCATCCCAGAACTGAGAAGCACTGGTGAAGTTCACAGACCAGAGATCATAGGCTCACTAAAAACATGATTTATCATTATTTACATAAAACTAAGTTTTTACTGAATTTTATACTTTTCAGCCCACTGATCTAGCTTAGTGTACATAGCCCATCTTATAACTTCCTAAAAATATGAATTATCTTGAACTTTTTAGTTACGTATACGTGTAGGCAAGAGGAAAAATTAAATAAATTTGTAATGAGAGAATCTTTCCTAGTTTCTGCAAACTAAACTCTTGCTCAGGAATAAGGATCCTGCTAAATATGTCAATGTGTGTATATCTTTCTTTCATACTCTCATCACTTTTTAGCTTGTTTTTCCTACAATTCGTACATTTCTTTTTCCTTCACATTGATTCTTAGTGATGAGTTCCACCCAAGTTTTTCTTCTTTAAATTAACAACTTTACAACTGTCCCTAGTGAACTGCAATAATGTCTGTTGCAACTTGAATCTCTACTACCTCAAAATCTATTAAAGTGATTTCTCCAGCATAACAATTTCATAGTAACAGAAACATTTGTTGTTACAGGATGAGCATCACTTGATTTAAAGATGTCTGCCTAGAAATATCTTCAAATATACAATACATTGGAAACATTAATGCTTTTAATCAATTCAATCTTTATCATGAACATTTGTGGAGTAGCTACATGGACTGAGGCACTGTTAGGTTTTTAAGGTATAATCATATTGTCTGACTTACCTTTGAATGCACCTTTATTCTCTTTGGAAATTATAAACATGTCTTACCATACCCTCTAAATATATGCAAAGGTGGGCAGCCCGGGTGGCTTAGCGGTTTAGCACCACCTTCAGCCCAGGGCATGATCCTGAAGACCCGGGATCGAGTCCCACATCGGGCTCCCTGCATGGAGCCTGCTTCTCCCTCTGCCTGTGTCTCTGCCTCTCTCTCTCTGTCTCTCAGGAATAAATAAATAAATCTTTAAAAAAATAAAAATAAAATAAATATATGCAAAGGAGAATAACTAAGACAAATATTACCATTCTGTTTTCAAGAGTAATGTAATTCCAGCCTAATGATTTCTGGTCAGATGCAGGAAAAATGAAAAAAAATATATGCCTGATTTTTATGTTTTAACACAGTATATTTAGAGCAAAAAATCTAAGTCAGACAATCATGTCAATGATTCACTAAACAAATTATAAAGAAAACACTATGATAAATATCAGAGGTAAAGTATAAATAATCAAAGTTCTGTTGGAGGCTCTTCTCTGCAAAAGTACCAAAGTAAAGGCTAAACATCAATGCTGTTTAAATGGTAAATATCATTTAGTGGTAGCCTCAGAGTCCTCCAACCCTCAGTTAATCACATGGGTCTGGTATACACAAAACACAGGAGGAGCCCTATCTGACCTCAGTGTCCTCTGACAGTGTGTGGGGGAGACCACAGCCAAGGGGCCAATCCCAATGAAAAGCTAGAATAGAAACTTTTCAACCCTGGCTAACCTTTTATTAACTACATAAAAGGAGTGACTGATTAGTTCATTTACATGGATCATTTTGGGGTAAGACATGCTATTGTTGTTTTCTTAGCTTATTATTTGTTTTGCTGTATGAGCTTAGGGGTTAAGGGATGTCACTACAAATATAAGAGGGCTAGTCCAGCCTTTGCTACACAATAGATACTCAAAAATAATAGTTTTTCTCCTCTCTCCTTTCTTTGCTGATCTTATTAAAATTATCAGAAAACTCACCTTTGGCAAGAATAGTCGCACATTTTTATAGGCTTTAGCAGTATTTAGGAGTACCTGGCTTCATGGAAAGACTCTTCAAAATTTCAAATCTTTTAACAATAACTTTCCAAGGCAACAGTTTTTCTAAGAACAAGCTTGGAATTTCTAAACAGAAACACCAGAAAGCTGAAGATCTCTACAGAATGTGCAAGCTTTGATTTTAGGAGGCAAGTGAACAAACATAACAGATATGTAAATATGCCATAGGCTAGGAAGACCTCCAAAATCCTACCTTAATTGGAAATTTTTACCAATATTTGGGGGGAGGGTACAGAGGGAGAAGGAGAGAGAATCTTTAGGAGGCCCCATGGCCAGTGCAGAGCTTGATGTGAGGCTCGATCTCAAACCCTGAGATCATGACCTGAGCCAAAATCAACACAGACAGGATATTAACTGACTGAGCCACTCAGGTGCGCCAATTTTTACCAATGTTTTTTTTAAAAAAAAAAAAAAAACAGGAAAAAGATTTCTTCTGCAGCCTTCATGGATTACACACACCTCACCCTTTGTATGTTGGTGGCAGGCGGAGAGGGAGGTGTCTGAAGTTAAATACATTGTTAGATCCATGCCCATTTTTTTAAGCACTGAAATATTTCCATTTAAGATGGTAAATAGCTGTGGTCTGAGCTCCTAGTTTCCCCTGGTTCTCTGGCTATTCTAGCATGAGAGAGCCTCTAGAAGTCATGGCCCACTACTGCAGTGGGAGGACAGGGACTGAATCGCCACAGAAGAAATGGCACCCTGATAACATGGCCAGCAATGCCTCATCTCCATCATATATTCCCAAGGATCCTTTACTCTTTTTTCTTCCTCCTCTCCCTTACTAGTCTCTTTTCCATTCACCTCCTGCCTCATACACATGTGTTGTTCCACAGGGGATGACCTAAAAGGAATGTCCTTAACCCTCTGGTCAATGACATGCAATCAAGATATGGCATGCCAAAAGGCCTACAGAAACTCTGTGTTATGTTATACTCTGAAATGACCTGAATTTCTTCTTTTAATGTTCTAAATATCAAATCCCAAGTAATTATACCATTTATGTTCCTTGACCTTTGTCAACAGATCTCAATTAGTTCTACATTTTGGCTATCTCCATCCTCAAACAAACCAAAAAATGCCTCTGGGTTTTTTTTTTCAAGTTATCAAATATCTTCAAGAAGAAGTGATACTTGGGTTTGAAACTCAAATACATGATTGACTGCCTCAGGTACAAAGTGCACAGGAAATTCTGAACTAAGTTTTTCATCCCAAGAAGACCATCCTGGAGGGAAAAGAAAGGAGGTTCCTACTGTTGATGCATAATACAGGCTGAGAGGACACAATTTCAGACCCAGTCACTCATCTAACAAGCTGTCAACAAGATGGGTTCTAGGAAAACTGGTGAAGAAAGAAAGTTTGGTTTTGGTTGGGAATGACCTCCCTACTGTGTATATGGACCCTGGTTCCTTCATGGAAGTCAACCAAGCTTTTTGATCTTGGTATCATGAATCCTCCAAAACAGGGGCTTAGAAGGTATACTGATCTAGCTGACTCATTGCTCTGATACTGGCTGGTGGGCTCTGAGACATCCTGCAGCCAGACTCACATTTAGCTTCTTCATCTGAAGAACGAGTGTGTCAGTAGTTTCTCTGGCAGAATACTACTTCTACATATTAATCTATAAGTTTCCTCCCATCTTCCTGTGCTCAACAAATTCTTTCAATTGAATACCAAGAACTTCTTCTATTCCCTTAGCCTAATCATACAGAGATGAGTTACTCATACTACAAACAAGAAGAAAAAATGAAGAAGAAAAGCATGAGTACTTACTGTAGGGCAGAAAGATTCAAGATCCCACTATATACTTGCAGAGAAAATGTGCTCACTTGGAGGAACACGATAAACAGCCCACTGGGAAAGAGATAGAAGATAAAGGGCTCACACAGACTGGAAAAAGAGGATAGAAAGGCCATGAAAATCACCATCCAATTTGAGTATAAGGCAGCATAAAAGAAGATGATTGAGCATTGAGCTTGGCTGATATCTAGGGAAGATACAAATTTCCAATGCTGGCTCATCTTCTACTTCAGAGTGGCATTTATCTTCACTGCCAAAAACTCTCCCTAGCAACTTCAAGACACACATACCCCAAACATGTGTCATGCAGTGATATACTATTACTCTCAGGAGTTCCAGAAGAGAAAGGCATGTTTACTTTGTGGATGCTGGTGATATGAAGGGAAAGCTACTTCCTGACACTCCTCCTATAGGTTGACAAAGCATTAGATGAAACTCTACTCTCAGTTAATCTGGACATAGTAGGGATGTTACCTGTTTCTTATCTTAGTTCACTTACCAGTTTAAAGACCATAAGGATGACACTCTGTTAAGGATGGACTTCTTCTGTGAAATGAGATATAACCCATTTCACAATGCTCTTGTGAGTCAATCAAGAATGCTAATTAAATTTATGTGTGTGCATGTGCTTTTTACTTTTGAACTCTGAACATCAGTACAGCTCACCAGACACATAGTTGCCAGTCTGTAGAAAAGACAGGGGCCCAAAGAATGATGAATGGTCTAAGCCTTCCCTCTGCTCACCCCCAGAAGTTCAGGTAAACTTTCCCATATAACCAGATGTCATCCTGGTAAGGAAAAATGGGAGAGGAAGCAGCCCCGAGTTTATCTAAAAGATACAGTTTGAAAAAAAATTTAAAAATTAAAAAATAAAAGATACAGTTTGAAACATTGTTTCAAACAAGAACCGAAGAATAGAGCATTAACAATCTAGTTAAATATGTAATCTTATATGCTCCACAATCCATAGAAGAATTATGATATTTAAAAGGTGCTATGTTAGTTGCTTTTCATATCCCATCTTAAGTCAAGATGTTGAAGAAGAAGCCCTAATATTTAGAAACTAAAATTACTTCCTTACTCAAAATATAGGGTTTCCACTGGTAGAAATTCAGGCACCAAAAGCAGCAGTAAGGAAATATTGTTGAGTGGGGTCTTTCTAGTGCCTTGGGTCTCAAAGTGTGGTTTGCAGACCAACATCATCAACAACAGCTGAAAGCTTATTAGAAACATATACACAGGTCCCACCACAGTCTATCTGAATTAGAAATCTGTGTTATAAGACAATTCCCAGGTGATTTGTGTGTATGTAACATTCCAGAAGTAATGTCTAAAGGGTCAGAATTCCTCTCTAATCGTACCAAGCATAGGGCTGCCCTCCCCACTTTTTAGTAAGTGAAAGGGGACCACCATATATAACATCCAATTTCCAAAATGTTTATAGGTTAAAACTAAAAAACAAAACACTCAGAAAGTGCCATTCTCATATCTATCATTGGCAAATGTCTTAAAACATTTGCTGAGAAAAATACAAGCAGATGCTTACTGTTCCATCACACTGGCCATCCTTAATCCTCAGATACATTTGTGCGTTTTTCACACTTTCGAACATGCAAATACCAGAGCTGATTTTATGCACTTTCCAGTAGGATTTTTCAGACTGGCTTCCCACTCCAGTGCAGCTCCCATCAGGCTGGAGACACAGAGCTTGGCACAGGCTCGTAGCAAGTAGAATCTCCGCACTGTTGAGGAACACACCCTTCAGAACAACCAACAGAACAGAAGGCAGTAAGTAACAAGCTTATGTTTTGCTAAAAGAAGATGGCAGTAGGGTTCATTCTCTTATGGAAGTTGTGGTGATCAGAATCTTATCAGAAACTTGTTGGCTAAAAGTAAGCAAAATAAGGAAGTAATTAATTTAACTGCTGTGCAAAACTAAACAATTAAAGGAGGTTTTCTGGCTGACTCATTATAATTTACATCAATTATTATTTATTGAGAGTGTAAGAGTCACCATCAGATGCTACAGAGATTTTAAAAAGATACAGGGATGCCTGGGTGGCTCAATGGTTGAGCTTCTGCCTTTGGCTCAGGCCATGATCCCAGCTGGGGTCCTGGGACTGAGTCCCACATCAGGCTCCCTACAGGGAGCCTGCTCCTCCCTCTGCCTATGTCTCCGCCTCTCTCTGTCTCTCATGAATAAATAAACAAATAAAATCTTTAAATAAAATAAATAAGATACAAAACACAAATACTTTTCTTACAAATTTTACAACCAATATAAACAAATAATTAAAATATTAATACAAAGCAGAATAAAAACAGTGTACTACAAGTGTACCTGAATTATGAGATGCACCATATGTATATTAGTTCAATGTATATATGTTGGAATGAATGAATGAGCAGAGTTGTCAAATATAATTAAGGTATATTTAAGTAAAACCCAAGCAATCAATAACTTAAGAAGATGTAAAAAATTCTTGAAAGTTTATTAGAATACACTAACACTGTAGAGAAAAAGATAAAAGGCAAAAATATACAAGTTGCAGAAGACAAAAAAACACATGGCAAATAAACACTTAAAAAGGTAATTCACATTAGTTTATTACTCTAAAAATTGTCATATTTTTTTTAAAGACTGTGCTCAACACTAAGGTTAATAAGGTGGATAATCTCCTAAAGGAATTGGGCAGTAAAAAAATTAAGGAAAAAAAGAGACAAACAAAAAAACAGATGCTTAAATCAGAGAACAAACTGGTACTTGCCAGAGGGGAGGTGGGTAGGAAGATGGGTGAAATAAAGAGAATTAATAGCATACTTATTTTGATGAGCACAAAGCAATGTATAGAATTGTTGAACCATACTGCATACCTGATGTAACACTGTATGTCCATTAAATTTCATATTAAAAAGAAATGAACTTTACCCACAGAGGTCTGGCTTTTGTCTTCAACTATTCAAAGGTAATTTCTAAATCTTTAGATTGTCAGGTTTGATAATTTTTTGTTTACTTGATGGCCTTGAGCCAGCCAAAGAGTAAAAATGTGATATAGGGTGGCACCTTTGAGTCACATGGTGTCAGCTGACCCCCTAAGAGGCTGGATACTGAGATCGGCCAAATGGACTCTTTGTACGATTGTATCCCAATAAAGACTGGGCACCAAGGCTCAGGTGAGCTTCCTGGTTGACAATGCTCCATGCATACTGTCACATATCTCACATATGCTGAGATATATGCTCACATATGTCACATATGCTGAGAAACTAATGCTATCCTGACTCTACGGGGAGAAGACAACTAGAATTTGCACCATCTGGTATTTTTTTGGAGTCTGTCCTATGCGTCTCCTCCCTTAGCTGATTTTAACCTGTATCCTTTCTCTGTAATAAACCATAACCATGAGTATGACAACTTTCAGTGAATTCTGCGTTGTTCTACTAAATTATCAAAACATAACAGTGGTCTCAAAGACCCTGGAACTCTGAAGTTTGTGTCAGAAGTGAGAACAACCATGTAAACTGTCCCCGCTAACTTCACAGTTGGTTTAACTTTCACAGGATTAAAATTGGTACATTCTGGAAAGAAAGTTGGCAGTATGTTCCCATAGTCTTAAAGGCTTCATATTCTGACCTTTAGATTCAATTTCAAATCATCTAGCCAAGAAAATGATAAAATATTGGCCAAAGACCTATGTCAAAGCATATTTTACAGTAACATCTATAGAGGTGGACAACCGAAGAGATTAATAATCCAGTGACTGGCTAAATAAATAAAACTATATACATAATCAAATACCTTATGTTTCAATATTATACAACTATTAAAAATTATGTTGTTTTGGGAAAAATAATAATGTAATTAAGTGCTTATTATATAGTGAATATAAAAGTTCTGAAAACAAACTGACTTTGATTTGAATCATGATCCACCATTTACTAGTTAGGCTATACTAGTCAGATTTTTAACTCCTCTGAAAATCTTTCTTCAATGTTTAAAATAAAGATAATATCTGTTAGTATTTTTAGGATGATTAAATACGGTTTGTTTGTTTTTTAAATATGATTTTGCATGTGATAAAGCTCTCAATAAAGTGCTTGGCACAAAACAGGCAATCTTTTAAATTATGTTATATTATTATGATTACAATAATACTTTGAAGGTAAATTCAGAAACACTATAAAGAAAGAAACAAAATGATAACACATAGACAACACTCGAATAGTGTAAATATTCTACTTGTTAGAAAAGTTAAATATATACATAAATATATACATCCCAAATTTAAGAGTCTCTAAATTTTTATTAAGAATTCCCACATTTAGAGTTCTAACTTCCAAATGCAATTGAATATAAGATGTTACTCCCATCAGTTTCAGTGCTGCAAAAGCTAAAACCCTATTGCTTTCCAAAGTTCGGGTAAATAGAATGGCAATAGGCATCAATGCCACCTAGTGGGAAGAGACCTGATTGCTCCTAATGACTCAACTCAAGAGTCCCTCAATAGAACAAAAGAAAGTAGATATTTAGCAATATACACTTTAATGATTTTCTATCATTTTACCTTGACAAAAACCACAAATTCTTTTGAAAGGTCTGCATAGCCTACTGATGATTCATCAGCTACTTTGCCATGACGATCAAAAGTAACTATGTGACCAGGAACCAGTGCTGACTCAAGAAGTGCACAGCGGTTAGGCTGACATAGCACCCGCAGTTCAGTGCAGTCTCTACCACTAGCCTGTCAAGAAAAATAAAAACAAAACAGCTCTGAATTAGCAATAGAAAATAATTAAATTTAGAATGTTTGGGCATTATATGTATGTACAGGTCTACTTCCCTCTATAGAAGCCTTGTATTATCTATCCTATGCTTTTGTAATTTGTTTTGATTCTTCAGCCTGATTTCCAGTGTCTTATTTCAAGAACTCTCTTCTCTTGTTTTCTCAGAACCCATGCTAGAGCACTGGGTAACACTAAAAACTTTAGTGGCAGGATAATTTAATAAGTCATTAATATGTATTTTATTCTTATTTATTTTTCATTTCATTTATATCTCCTAACCCACAACTACTTTTTTGTTTTCTTTCTATAAATTTATTTTTTATTAGTGTTCAATTTGCCAACATATAGAATAACACCCAGTGCTCATCCTATCAAGTGCCCTCCTCCATACCTGTCATCCAGTCACCCCACCCCCCCGCCCACCTCCCTTTCCACTACCCCTTGTTCATCTCCTAGAGTTAGGAGTCTCTCATATTGTGTCACCCTCTCTGATTTTTCCCATTCATTTTCCCTCCTTTCCCTTACAATCCCTTTCACTATTTCTCATATTCCCTATATGAGTGAAACCATATGATGACTGTCCTTCTCCAATTGACTTACTTCACTCAGCATAATACCCTCCAGGTCCATCCACGTCGAAGCAAATGGTGGGTATTCGTCATTTCTAATGGCTGAGTAATATTCCATTGTATACACAAACCACATCTTCTTTATCCATTCATCTTTCGACGGACACCGAGGCTCCTTCCACAGTTTGGCTATTGTGGACATTGCTGCTATAAACATTGGGGTGCAGGTGTCTCGGTCTTTCACTGCATCTGTATCTTTGGGGTAAATCCCCAACAGTGCAATTGCTGGGTCGTAGGGCAGGTCTATTTCTAACTCTTTGAGGAACCTCCACACAGTTTTCCAGAGTGGCTGCACCGGTTCACATTCCCACCAACAGTGCAGGAGGGTTCCCTTTCTCCACATCCTCTCCAACATTTGTGGTTTCCTGCCTTGTTAATGTTCCCCATTCTCATTGGTGTGAGGTGGTATCTCATTGTGGTTTTGATTTGTATTTCCCTGATGGCCAGTGATGCGGAGCATTTTCTCATGTGCATGTTGGCCATGTCCATGTCTTCCTCTGTGAGATTTCTCTTCATGTCTTTTGCCCATTTCGCGATTGGATTGTTTGTTTCTTTGGTGTTGAGTTTAATAAGTTCTTTACAGATCTTGGAAACTAGCCCTTTATCTGATACGTCATTTGAAAATATCTTCTCCCATTCTGTAGGTTGTCTTTGAGTTTTGTTGACAGTATCTTCTGCTTTGCAAAAGCTTCTTATCTTGTTGAAGTCCCAATAGTTCATTTTTGCTTTTGCTTCTCTTGCCTTCATGGATGAATCTTGCAAGAAGTTACCCCACAACTACTTTGGACTAAAAGCTGAAATTGGCATGCAATACTAGGCTTTACCTCCAAAAAACTAAACAAATCAAGGAGGTTATGCTACAAGCAAACATTCCAGGTTCAAGGTACTATTTGAAATTTTACTCCAATTTCCCCTCATTACCTCGGTATTGTATTTGAGTATTTGTACTTGAGTCTGAAAAGGAAGGACTCATTAATAGCCTTGAATAGCTTGACCCATGACACTAAGGCCACCAAACTCAGCAAAATGCTCTTTTATAAGTATGGCAGGTAAGCAACAGGGCTATTCATCTTCAAGAAGCTATCTGATATTTGATGAGTACATTAGCAGTGACTGGTGTGAACTGAAGCTGAAGCTAAGAGGGCTGTTACCAGATATGCTGAGACCCCTATACCAGGAGAAATCTTGTGTGTTAACAAGATGAGTCTCATTCTAACATGGAAACTCTCACCAAACTGATAGGCTTGGAAGTAGATTTAATTTTATTTTAGAAAATAAAACAGTGGGACATTTCTCAAGCCCTTGACTTAATTGAATAGATTCCGTATCTACTACATTCGTATTTATAAGCACTTACTATGACTAGGACCTATAATAACTAAGCAGAATATGCTACAAAGTACAGCACAGGACAACTTGCTAATAAGTCCAGAGCAGAGGAGAAAAGACTTTATGAAGAAAATGTGACTATCACTTACTTAGCCTGTATTTCAGGTCTACAAATTACATACGGTTTTTTTTTTTTCAGTAATTATTATTTTCTTTTAAGTTAAATAACATGCTGAGTCAAATTCATGTAATACTGGGGTGCCTGGGTGACTCAGCTGGTTGAGTGGGCAACTTTTGGTTTGGTTCAAGCCACAATCTCAGGGTCAGGGGATAGTGTGCCCCTCTGCTCCCCACTCAGGCTTTTTTTCTCTCTCTCTCTCTCTCAAATAAATAAATAAATAAAATATATTTTTAAATCATGTAATATTATATAATATTACATGAGGAAGCTGTAGCATGAATGCTAGAATTAGAATGCCTGTATTCAATTCCTGCTTTCAGATTTACTACCTTTGCGACCTTGGGGAACTCTATCTACATGTCTTCTGTTAAATAGGTGTAATAGGACTAAATGTTATTAACACATATTAGGCATTTACAACAGTGCATGCAGTCTCATTTTGCAAAATAAAGAGCTGGAATATATATATATTTTAAAACAGCTTTATATTTTAAATGCTACTTTTCAAACCTAAACTAAGCAATACAAAGTGTACTCAGGTGAAATTATTATTATTTTTCCCTAATAATATGCTCCCTGAAAGGGCCTTTGTGAAATCAGATCAACTCCTTTTAGATGCTTATGTAATATTTTGAATATCAGAAAAGTGGTCTACTTTGTCTTGTCTACATTTCAGTTGCTGAAATTTAGGACCACTTATGCATCAGAATTTCAAATTTAGGGATCCCTGGGTGGCGCAGCGGTTTGGCGCCTGCCTTTGGCCCAGGGCGCGATCCTGGAGACCCGGGATCGAATCCCACATCGGGCTCTCGGTGCATGGAGCCTGCTTCTCCCTCTGCCTGTGTCTCTGCCTCTCTCTCTCTCTCTGTGTGTGACTATCATAAATAAATAAAAAAAAAAAAAAAGAAAAAAAAGAATTTCAAATTTAGTGAGACAAAACAGAATAATGAAAATGGTGAAAGTAAAAGCCAAAAGAAATACAATTTGATCTTATAAAAATATATTATATATGGATATAATGCTATTAATATATGACAAAAAGGAAAATTACTACATACCATTCCACTGACAGTGCTATTGTTAACAGCGAGAGAAAGATGTCTCATTTCACGACTTTGGAAAATGCATATATTTCCTTTGTTGAAAATAACATCAAAGAGCCCTGGAAAACATTTTAGGTATTAGCAAATAATTCATGCTTTTTAAGTACTTTTTCTTATTCAACTATACATTGAAATCTCTTAATAATATATGTTATAATACAGCTCAGTTAAATGTTTTTGAATTAGTCAAAAGGTAGATGCCAATAACCTTTGATTATCTACAAGTTGCTCTGCAATTTGTTGGAATTTCCATGGAAAATCCCTCATGCCTTTCCAAGCTAATCAGTAAGCACCTGAGACAACCCCCCCCCCCCCCCAAAAAAAAAAACACCTGATGGAACTGATTCCAGGATGATAAATTATCATGGTATAAGAAACCATTTCCATTCTACAAATATTAGGGACTTGAGGTAAAATAACACATTATAATATAATAATGCATTATAAATAAAAGGATTTGAGCATTAGTGACTAATTTATATGATGATTATGTCATCATATATTTGATTGTTTTCAATTTACTTCTACATAACTTTTTACCTTATAATGTATGCTTCTTGAATACATGAATTTTTGTCTACTCTGTATATAGCTATATAACTATACTTAGAGTAGGGCCTAGAACATAGTAACTGCTCAGAAAATATTCTTTAAATAAGCTAATTAGATTCCCATAGCCTATGCAATAAGTACTACACACACACACACACACCTATCCTCATTTTGCAAATAAGGAAATCAAGACTCAGAGTTAAGGTACTATCCAAAATCCCTGCCTCATCACAGAATGGAAATTGAACCTAGGACTTCAGATCTTACCCTACTGCTCTTTCCATTACCAATAATCCTTCTGTTAATACTTACAAACAACAGATTTTCAGGAATCCACTCTTGCAACAATAATAAAGACCATTTTTCCTTTTACAAATAGGTGATTCTCAAAAAACAGTGAATCAAACAAGCCAGATATAAAAGAATACATATTGCATGTTTTATTTTACAGAAAGCACAAAATATAGGCAATACACTGGACTCACTGAAGCATCAATATATAAAAGATATATAAAAACAAGTATTAACAGGTCTAAGGGGAAAAACTGACAGACTACAGTAATAGTAAAGAACTTTAACACTTGACTTATATCAATGGATAGATTTAAATAAAAAACCATTAAGGAAACACTGGCTTTAAACAATACATTAAACCGATGGGCATAATAGACATAAACAGAACATTCTATTCAAAATCAACAGAATACACATTCTTCTTAAGTGTACATGAAAGGGACACCAGAGTGGCTTAGTGGTTGAGCTTCTGCCTTTGGCTTGGGTCATGATCTTGGCATCCTGGGATCGAGTTCCACATCAGGTTCCCTGCAGGGAGCTTGCTTCTCCCTCTATGTCTCTGCCTTTCTCTCTCTGTGTCTCATGAATAAATACATAAATCTCAAAAAAAAAAATAAAAAGGTAAAACTAATTGCAGTAATATTTCTATGTAGCCAAATATATACTTCTGAGTATATATCTAAAGAGTATGAAATCGTTCTCTCAAAGAGGTATCTATACTTGTAAGTTCATTCACTTATGTAGCCAGGAAGTGGAAAAAATCGAAGTATCCTTCAATGGATGAATGGATAAGGAAATATGATTTAAGATATATGGATATATATGAAAGATTTTCAACCATAAAGAAGAATTGAATTCTGCCATTTGTGACAACATGGACAGACCTTGAGGGCATTATGCTTGCTAAGTGAAGTAAGTCAGAGAAAGTGTAATACTATGTGATCTCACTTACATGTAGAATTTTAATTTTTTTTAAACTGACTTAACTACAGAGTACAAACTAACAGTTACTGGAGGGGAGGTGGGCAAGGGGGAGGGCTAAATGGGTGATGATGGTGTTAAGGCACTTATGATGAGCACTGGGTATCATATGAAAGTGATGAATCACTAAATTCTACACTGAAACTATTATTACACTGTATTTTAACTAATTGGAATTCAAATAAAGGCTTAAAACTACAAAAAAAGCTGGACTCCTAGAAACAAAGAATAGAATGGAGGTTGCTGTTCAAAGTATACAAACTTCCAGTTATAAGACAAATGAATTCTGAAGCTCAAATTTATAGCACAGTGAATATAATTAACAATACTGTATTATATATATGGAAGTTGCTAAGAGATTAGATCTTGAATTTTCTTGTAATAACAAAAATTGCAATTACATGAAGTGACAGATGTGTTAACTAACCTTATTATGGTAATAATTGTGCAATATATATTTATCAAATTGTCATGTTGTATACCCAAACTTGGATGTTTTGTCAATTGTCAATTGTCCCGATAAATCTAAAGAGTAAAAAGAATAAAATCAAGTTGCAAAGACTCCCCACTCCCCAAAGTAGACACACCAATCTCTTGGAATGTAAACTCTAAGTGGGCACAGATTTTATGTTTTATTCCTCTAGTATCTCCAGTATCTAGACTAGTACCAGTATTTAAATAAGTGTATGTATATGTGTGTCTCTGTGTGTGACTGCATCTAATGAATCTCTCCTGAACAGAATTATAATTTCTAAAACAGAAAAAAATTAGAAATCTCATTTAAATTACAAAGTTAAGAGTTATCCGTCATAAGTTTGATATAATAGAAATATTTTTTAAAATATATTTATTCAAGTAACACAAATTAACTCTAATATGAAAAACTGTACCACAAATCCAGTAGATGCCAAAAAAATGTAGTAATATTTAACATTCAATTTTGAACCATTTTAATAGGGTTCTTAGTAAACTTAGAAATATGTTACTTTTCTATCACTCTAAAGGAAAAGTATTTAAAAATCAGTAACCACATCATATATAAGGGGGAACCTACTTTCCCCATGACTCTCACACTCTCTTATACCCCATGCCATGGAATGTAGTGCAACCATTGGATTGGCGCTTTGAAAGGAACTAAGTATTGCAGCTTAGGTGCTTTCTATCCCCAAATGGGCCACCTTCACAGAAGGAAGATCCTTTCTGCTGTGCTCATGTGTAAAGGGCAGCCTCCATAGGTGAGCCTGTGGTTGCCCAACACTGTCTATGCTTGGGTAGATAATCTTGTCTCATTTGGGGAGAGTCAGCAAGTCCTTTGAGCTCAGATATAGAGCCAATATCCTCACTTGACCCCATCAGTAATAATGTCGATATCTTGATTTCCACTTATCTGTGTTCTCTTATTTTGTAATTGATTCCCTATACAGGAGGAAAAGAGAGTGGTATTATTTATCGACTTCTCTTCAAATACCCAATTCTTTTTTTTTTCATCATATACACATCTCTATATTTATATATTAGATACAGGCACAGGGGTGGGCAGGGGCACCAGGCTGTCCTTGTGCCCCCAGCTCCACTTTTGTTCACCCACACACAGAGGAGCAGGGGGTGTTAGATGTGGCAGCTTTGAGGGAGGGGGTTTAGGCCTGGGCCCTGCTCCTCAGGGGGACTAGCCCTGGAGCCTTAGGAATATTCCTTCAGGGAAAACGGGGTAGGGTTTTAATGGGTCAGTGTCCCCCATTCCCCCACCACCCTTCAGTCGGTCCCGGGCAGCCAGAGCCCTTCCATTCCAGAACTACCAGAGACTGGGATAGCTGGGGTAGAGGACGGCAAGCAGCAGAGGGCGATTTACTTTGGGGCCACCTAAGCCCCTCAGGTCCTGGGAGGGGAGGCGGGGCAGAGGGAGCCTTGGCCTGCCTGGAGCAGGAGGCCAGAGCAAAGCCGTGGAAGGTGGCCAGGTGCACCCCTGCCCCGACCTGGGCCACCAGGGGTCTGGGTGGGGCACAGTGTCCATTTCCTAACAGTCCGGCAGGGGAGGGGCAGGCAGGGGGCAGAGCCAGGCCCCAAGGAACAGAGGTGTCTGTCCAGACTAGGGGGCTTCCAGCACCCCAGGCTGGAAGCGGGCTGTCTCCTGGAAGATGAGCTCCTTCAGATGCTCCTTGGGTAGATCATCCAGCTCCATATCGAAAGTGAAAGGCTCCTCAGCCACTGGCTCATCTGTTGGGTCGTAGTACTGCTCCAAGTAGGGATGAGCCAGTGCTTCTTCCACTGTAATCCGTTTGTTGGGGTTAAAGGTCAACATCCGGGGACCCCTGGGTGGCGCAGCGGTTTAGCGCCTGCCTTTGGCCCAGGGCGCGATCCTGGAGACCCGGGATCGAATCCCACGTCGGGCTCCCGGTGCATGGAGCCTGCTTCTCCCTCTGCCTGTGTCTCTGCCTCTCTCTCTCTCTCTCTGTGACTATCATAAATAAATAATAATAAAAAAAAAAATTTAAAGGTCAACATCCGGTCTAGCAGGTCAAGGGCTTTGGAGTCTGACTTGGGAAAAGGCTTGGCCCATGCCACCTTGGTCTTGGAGGGCAGAGACTGCAGGTAGTTTCGGGCCTTCATACTGATGATACAGTTCAAGTCCTCCTGGGATGGGGAGCCTAGGATACCTAGAATGTGGTTGAGCTGGTCCAGGTAGTGCTTGCCAGGGAAGACGGCCGGTTGGAGAGCGTCTCGGCCAGAATGCAGCCCACAGACCAGATGTCGATGGGCTTGGTGTAGCCCTTCGAGTTAAGCATGATCTCTGGAGCTCGGTACCAGCGCGGGGCCACATATTCTGTCAGGAAGCCAGTGTGGTCATGCTCAGGATGGGCAATCCGGGCCAGGCCGAAATCGCGGATCTTAAGGTCGCAGGTGGCGTTGATGAGCAGGTTAGAGGGCTTTAAATCCCGGTGGAGCACACTGGCTGAGTGGATATACTGGAGGCCTCGCAGGATCTGGTAGAGCAAGCAGCAAACATGGTCGTTGCTCAGCTGCTGGCTTTTGAGCAACTTGTATAGGTCTGTCTCCATCAGGTCCTGCACGATGTAGACATCCCTCATGGCGTCCAGGGTGGGCGCCCGCAGACTGTCCCGAATCGCAGCAAGATCCGGACCCCCTCAGTGCGCGCCGGCAGTAGGTCTGAGGCTCAAAGGGGCTGATTTTCTTGGCCACGCGAACCTTGCGCACGTGGTCGTGAGCTGAGCTGACCCTGAGTACGCGCCCTCGCCCAGGTAGTGCAGCTCCGTGTAGCGCGGGCCCACGCCCAACGGTGGCCCCTTCACCACCTCCACCTCCCCCGAGACCCCCGGGCAGACCCCATCGGCTCCCCGGGGCTCCCCGCCCCCGCCCCCGCCCCCCTGAGCCGCCGCCACCGCCAACTCCAGTCCTCCCCTCCCCTCCCCGCCTCCCCGCCTCCCCCCCCCCCCGGCGGCCCCGCCCAAATACCCAATTTTTAATAAACATTAAAGACAATCTATCAACATTAATCACAAAACGAGAATGCCAATATTACTAACATTATTTTAACTTCTTAAGGATGTTCTTGCCAGTGGAAAAGTGCTTGAAATCAAAACAATAAATTTAACTACCATGAATTAGTAAATTTATATCTGCAATGTCTGAAAAAACTCTTTAAATTAATTAGAGTGAAGTAAAGTGATAAGATTCAAAATAAATATATCTCTAGACCAGTGCCTAACAAATAGCAGGCACTTACTAAATACTGAATAAATAAAACATAAAAACTGTGTATTTAAAAAAAACCTGTACATTTCTACATATTTTTGTATATGTTATTTATAATGGAAAGGGTATTTATAATAGCAACTAAAAGCCTCATAATAACACGAAAAAGACAATATAGTACCTATGTGAAGAGAGCAAAATTTTTTAATTTATGTATGATGTTCTGAATGAATAAATATAGGAAACATTCCTAAAGGAAAAATCTGAATACTCTGAAGTCATCAATTCTTTCCAAGTTTATATATTTAATGTAATTTTAACAAATTTTCCTTCAGGATTTCTTTTGGAATGATTAATTTAATTTGAAAGAAAAACCATAAATAGCAATTCTGATAAATATTTTGTGCTATACTTTGCATATTACAACCTCAAGTCACTGTCTGGAATTTCAAAGCTCCTCCTACTCTCTGCTCAGGTGCAGCTGTTAGAAGCTACTCAGAAGGAACAGGAACATTGTTCTCTCCTGATTTTCCTCGTTCACCTTCATTCACCAGGTGAAGTTAGTACATGATTTATTGCTCATGTAAGTTGCCATGGAGGCCCTTCCTCTGGTCATTGCCATTTCTCTATCTAACAATGCAGGAATTAAAATAGTTCCTCTACTGTCCATCACACTAGATAGCATCCTTGTAATACCATCAACAGCCTACTGCTACTGGAGAATCCTAACAAGGCAAGGCCTGTTTGCACTGGGCAGCCATTTGGGGTGGCCAGATGGCACCTGTTTACATGTTCTCTGTGCCTAGTCTAAAATCCCTGAAAACCCAGTAATCTATGACTCAGATTCAAGAAAAATTAGGGGCTCAAGTTAATCTCTGACCTTGCTATGGTCCTTCCCTATAATCTAGTACTTTCCAGGTCCCCTGTCTTGTCACCCAACAAACAGCTAGTCTGGAGGAAGACACTAGTATATCACATAGACAAGCAGTCCCTAAGCAGCAGGCAGCCATTAAGTCAGCCAGCCATATTTCCATGAATTCAGTCGGTGAGGACAAAGCAAGCATAGCCGAGTTTAAACAATTTATTAGACCCGGCACAGCAGACAGCAGAAACTGCAGGTTCATACTGGTTTCCCTGGGTCCTGAGTCCCATCAGGGCAATACAGAGTGGGGCTAGATAAATGCTACCACACACACGGTGACTCCGGATCACACCTGAGAACTCCAAGTTTTGGAAAGCCCTAACATTAATAGGGGCTGCTGGCAAACCTGCTCAGTCTTTGTCCACAGAGAGATATTATCTTAATCAGAAAACAAATGTTCTCTGAGAAAAGGAGGGAGATTTTACTCTCCCTGAAGAGAGATGTTCTTACCTTGCAGTATCTTCTTATACAGACATTCTTAAAGTAGCTACACATAGCTTTCCACAGGAAAACCAGATCATATAGAAACGTGAGCTGTGTACAAGGAGAAACAGTCTCCTGACAAAATGTTCTCTGCATATACACACGTCCAAACTTCGCAGAGAATGCCACATCTTCCATTTCGGTAGGGAACAGCAAAAAGACAAAGTGCTAGGAAAAGGTGCTAGAACTCTACTCCTCAAACTTACCCCAGTCCTAATTCTCTTTATAGAAAGATACTTCAAGTCATAGTACATTAGAAAAATGTAAATCAAAACTACGAGATAGTACTTCACATCCTCTAAGAAGGCAAAATACAGAAATAACAGAAAATAAAGACCTACATATAAGATTTGAAACCACAAAATTCCTAGAAGAAAATATAACCAATAATTTCTTTGACATCAGCCATAGAAGCATTTTTTAGATATGTCTCCTCAGGCAAAGTAAAGAAAAGCAAAATTAAACTACTGGGACTGCACCAAAATAAAAAGCTTTTGCAGAGCGAAAGAAATCATCAATAAAACAAGAAGGCAACCTTCCAAATGGAATAAGATATTTACAAATGATATATCTGATAAGGGGTTAATACCCAAAATACAGAACTTCTACAACTTCAAAATAAAAAAAAAATAAATAAATAACCTGATTAAAAGTGGGCAGAGGACCTGAAAAGACATTTTTCCACAGAAGATATACAGATGGCCAACACATATAATGAAAAGATGCCCAACATCACTAATCATTAGGAAAATGCAAATTAAAACTATGATAAGATATTACATCTGTCAGAATGGCTAAAATAAAAAACACAAGAAGTAACAACTGTTGGTGAGGATGTGGAGAAAAAAGAACCCTTGTGCATTGCTGGTGGGAATGAAAATTGTGGCAGCTATCCTCTAAATAAGAAATAAAATCAGTTGGATTTTTCTCTATGATATAAAACACAAACTTAAGTCTCACTGACCACTGATGATACTGAATTGAATCCAAACTACAATGTATAACTTTAGTTCATAAATTACCAGAACAGCTCAAATTATACCCTGAATGAGTGTACATGCCCATTCTCTCTTGATTTATTCTGTGATTCTAAGGAAAATTGCCTAGGAGGCACTGGTTGATAATAAAATGTGATATGGGGGCACCCGGATAGCTTAGCCAGTTAAGTGGCTGACTTTGGCTCAGGTCATGAACTCAAGGTCCTGGGAGAAAGCCTGACATGAGGCTCCCTCCTCAGCAGGGAGTCTACTTCGCCCTCTCTCTCTGTTCCTCCCCAGCCCATGTGCTGTCTCTCAAATAAAATCTTTAAATAAATGTGATATGGTACAGGAGATAGGTTTGTGTAGCAGAATGCTCAAAGATGAGAAAAACTGGTCTTCAATCCTTTAAATTCAATGAGTATGTAACTCTCATCAACTGCCAATCACCAGAGATGCCTTTTCAGCTGAGCCTATGTGGTATATGGTTGTGTGTGATGATGACACTGGTCCTTGACACACCCAAATATGTGTGTGTGTAATACTAAATATCTTTTTCATGTACTTCTTAGCCATTTGTATATCTTCTTTGGATAAATGTCTATTCAGGTTCTTTGTTCATTTTTTAATTAGGTTGTTCATCTTATTGTTGAATTTTAAGAGCTTTTATATATTCTAGATACTAGATCCTTATCAGACATAGGATTTGCAAGTATTTTCCCCAATTTTGGGGTTACCCTTCCATCTTGATAGTATCCTTTGATGCACAAGAGTTTTTTTTTCACAAGAGTTTTTAATTTGAAGATATCCAACCTATTTTTTCTTTGTTGCCTGTGCTTTTGATATCGTATCTAAAAAACCCACTGACTATTCCAAGGATGTGCAGATCTTCATCTATGTTTTCTTTTAAGAGTTTTATAGTTTTAGATCCTACTTTGGTCCATTTGAGTTAAATTTTATTTATGGTATGAGATAAGTGTCCAGCTCCATTCTTTTGTATTTGGATATCCACTTGTCCCAGCACCATTTACTGAACAGACTATTCACTTATAACCTCTAGGTCCAGCCTTTCCTCAGTTGAAGACAGGGGAAAAGAAAAAATTTTTCCCCACTGAAGGTCTTGGCACCCTTGTCAAAAATCAATTGACCATGGATTACAGGTTTATTTCTATATTGCCAATTATATTTGCATTGTATAATTTTTCTGTATATTATATGATTTGACATCTTAAGAAATTTTTCTGGCTAGGAGACTTGCCTCATACTGGCCTAAATTCTTAGAGATAGTAAAAGACCCAGACAAAAGCATACCTTTGATGTGCAAACTAACCAATCCAGACCCATACCACTTCTTTCTGGCCCATGTGCCCCAGGAGGCACCACTTCTCTCTCTTAATCATCACAGAGCCAAGTACCAGGCAACTAGAGATCACCTCTACAGTCCAAAACTCACTGATGTTATTCAAACTAGCCAATCTTAAACTGTTTACTCTGCCCTGCCTTGCCTTTCCTGTATAAATCCTAGTAAAGTTCATGGTCTAAGTGCTCTCTCCCTCCTGTCTTCTGTCTCCTGAACTCCCTAGTGTTTTTCTATGTGGTCCTACATGATATATCATGCTTCTTGTCTTTAGGACCCATGAATATAATAAACTTTGTTTTTCTGAGCCTCTCCTGTACCTCCTTTTGTACCTGACTGATCATCTCACAAAAAACACAAAACTCTATTCCACTGATCTAAATGTCAATATATATGCTAGTACCACACCATTTTGACTACTGTAGCTTTATAGTAATTTGTCAGATCAGAAGATGTAAGTCCTCCAACTTTATTCTTTTTCAATATTGTTTTAGCTATTCAGGGTTCCTTGTAATTCCATATAAAACTTAGGATTCATTTTTCATTTCTGTAGAAAAGGCATTTTCATAGGAATTGAATAAAATCTGTAGATCATTCTGGGAAGTACTGTCATCTTATTATTAAGTTTCCAATCCATAAACACAGGATGTCTTTCTACCTAGTTAGGTCTTCTTTAATTTCTTTCAAAAATGTTTTATAGTTTTCAGTATAGAAAAATGGCACTGAATATACAGGACTACCCAGTGCACCAGTACAAAATGCAGAAATCAGCATGCAAGAAAGAAGATGAGGATTCAGATTAGAGACAGGAGAGATGCTGCTCTTTCCATTCCTGGCCATTACTTAATGTGAAGAGAAGATGGAATCCATCATAGCATCCAGAGTGAGAAACTACAAAAGCATCTTTCTTGCAGAACAGTGACTGAACTGATATATTAGTGATCCACTGCTATGTAAAATATTATTCCAAAACTTTTGCAGGTTAAAACAAATGTTTATTACCTTTCAATTTTTGTAGGTCAAAAATTTGGGAACAATTTATCTGGGTAACTCTGGGTCAAGACCTCCCATGAGATTACACTCAAGTTGTTGGTTGGGGCTGTCATCTGAAGGTTTGACTGCCGCTGGAGGATACTCTCCCAAGGTGGATCACTCACATTGGCTGTTGTTAAGAGGCTTCTGTTCCTTTCCAAGCTGGCCTCACTATAGTGCTGCTTGGATATCCTTATGGCATGGCAATTAGCTTCCTCCAGAGTCAGTGAACCAAGAAGAGTACCAGGAAAAATCTGTAAGGCCTCTTATGGCCTAGTCTCAAAAGTCACACACACTCACTTCAACCATATTCTATTTGTTAGAAGTCTCTTGATCCAGCCTGTATTTGAAGGAAGAACAATAGGCTTCACCTCTTAAAGAGGGCAGTGTCACATAATTTGTGAACATATTTTAAAACTCTCACACTGAAGAATGTAGTCACCTCTTCCATACGCACTAGTATGACATGGCACCAAATAAATAGTTCAAAAACAATACCCAAAAATCCATCTCAAAACCTGGTAGAGTAGTTTCTTCTTATGCACAGAAGATACACTGCAAGACCTCCAGTGGATGCCTGAACCCACAGATGGTAACAAACCCTATATATACTATGTTTTTTCTATGTATAAATACCTATAAAAAGTTTATGAATTAGACAAAGGGATCAATAACTAGTAATAAAGGAGAACAATTATAATAATGTACTCTAATAAAAGTTATCTGAATGTGGTCTCTTCTTTCTCTTTCTCAAAATATGGTATTGTAGTCACTCTTCTGGTGATGATATTAGATGATAAAATGCTTATATGATGAAATGAAGTGAGGTGAATGACATAGGCATTGTGATGTAGTGTTTGGCTACTAGTGACCCTCTGAAAATATGTCAGAAGAAGGATCTCTGATTCCACAACACATTTGACTACAAGTAATTGAAACTGTGGACAGTGAAATCAAGAATAAGGGGAAACTGTAACTATTGACCTAGATCCTTAGCAACAATACAGAGGACAATGACACATTAGAAACTGCAGTAATGTATCATACATTTTTTAAATATATGCTTAATCCCGTTAGAATATAAGTCAAATAAACTGAATTTAGATTATGAATATTTATCTTGAAAAACTACTGTAAAATTAGAAAATTTTGAGAATCCATGTTTTATGGTAAATCTTTTAAAATTCTAGAGGATGGGGAAGTTTGTGAAAATGGCCCTGACATAAACTATCAAGGGTTTAGAGTTAAAAATTGAGTTGCTTTGGCTGTCTCCTCTTTTTTTTTTTTAGTTCTAAGATCCCACACTAGAGACTAGAAGACCTGTTTATGATTGTTATTATCGATGACATTAACATTATCAGAGTTAGCATAGTATTGTTTTTAAGACCTAAGAGCTTATGATCATAAAACGAAGCTCCCTGTGGTATTTCAAAGATCTTTTCATGCTGTGTGGTGTTTTTAGGTCTAGTATTGCCAGTAAATAGGTCAGTAGCTCTCAGAGAAATGAGCATTCAAACTCTCTATGTATGGAAATGGCTAAATTTACAACCAGCTTATAACTAAATAGAAGTATTGTCTCACAGTGATAAAAACAACACTGTTTTGCAGAGTGAAAATTATAAGCAAACAAATCTCAGAGACATGTTCTTAAAATATTTTCCTGAAGAGATGTCCATGGGTCAGCACTGTTCATCACAACACTTTCCAGGCAAGAAAACTGATTTATGAGTGTGAATTTATGGGACACTGAGCATAACATTAGGAAATAATGCTGCAAGTAATTATCACACATAAAAGACCTCCTGCTGCAAAAATGTCAGTTATGCTAAGGAAAATTATTCATATTATCCTGCACTTCCCTTTTAAGGACTGCTCATTCTATTTTATATATTAAAGGACTAGCATATTAAGATGCTAGAAATACTTAAGGGAAAAAGTTTCTCTTTCCATATCTACCAGTTAGTTTGGTCTCTATCAGAACTCGTATGTTTAGCTATAGGGTAAGAATTCACTTGGGGCTGTCAAAGCATCAGTTCTTTCTCTGGAATCTTCTGTATGGCTGTCTGGGCTTCCATGTAGCATGAGGGCTGGCTTCCAAGAAGGATTAATCCAAGATATAACAGTAGGAGATACAGATGCTTGTATAAGGAAACAATCTATCATAATAAAGCATAGACACCTGTCTCCACCATCTCCCTCCATCCCTCCTTCCCTTTCTTTCCCTCTTTCTCTCCCACCCTCCCTTCTCTCTCTTCCCTCTCTCCTTCTCTCTCCTCTTTCTCTCTCTCTCTCTCTCTCTCTCTCACACACACACACACACACACAGGGGAATAAAGGTAAAGGCTTTTCCTTCCCTTCCCTGGAAGAAGATTTGCTTATATTCCAAAATAAAGATAAGTGCTCTCTGTCTCCTCTTTCTTTATCTGTTTGTCTGTCTCTCTCTCTCTCTCTCTTTCTGTAAAGAAGGATGGGTAATCCTATATAAAACCAGAGTTTCCTGCTTTGGAGATTTCTCCCCGTTCATGCACTCATCCACATATGCAAGTACCATCAGGCCCTTGCCTCAGGATATGGTGGGATTGGGACATGGGGAACCAAGCAAGATGTTGCTCTGGCTGCTGCATTCGCTGTGGGAAATGAATGGTCTTGGTCTTTGACTGGGCTCTCTTGTTTTTCTGAACACATTTGGAAATACAATCCACTATATCCAATGAGGAAAAAGAGAACCACCCCAAGGCAACAGGTTATATAGGGTCATTTTGACTGATCTAAGTAGGTAAATCATCCCAAATGGGAAGCAACAGGTTAAAAAAAAATTCTAATACATTAATTTGGGGGGAAAAAAGTTACTAGGAAGTATTCTTAAACTCCTACATGCTTTCATAGAGGAGAAAACTGGATTATTCTTTGGGATCTGTAACATAAGGTAGAGGAGGTTACATTTGTTTTGTTTTGTTTTTTTTAATTTATTTATGAGAGAGAGAGAGAGACAGAGAAGAGAGAGAGAGACATAGGCAGAGGGAGAAACAGGCTTCCCACAGGAGCCCGATGTGGGACTTGTTCCCCGATCCCAGGATCACACCCTGAGCTGAAGGCAGAACCTCAACTGCTGAGCCACCCAGGCATCCCAGGCAGTTACATTTTGAAAATGATTACAGGTTAAATATCTTCAGCACATCTTACAGGCTATTCGAACAAAAGTTTCTAACAAAATACAGCAAGTTACATTCACAGATGTAGCTGACAAATTTTGTTTAAATACTAAATCTGTTTCAAAAAGAGTTAGTGGTTTGGGTTTATAGTCAAAGATCTACCATTATCAGTTTACCCCTTCTTCATGAATTCTTATGGTTATGCCTTCACTGAACATCAAATCTAGATTTTCTTTGCCTAGTTTTTCCTCTATACCTTTATTATGACACTAGCTACAAAAAAAAATTATTAGAATTGCATGTGTTTGTCCTCCTTATTAGCTTGTGACTCTCTGGAATTCAGAATAATGTCTTAGTTACTCCTATGGCCCTCAAATTATTTAACACAACGTTTTTTTTTTTTTTAATTTTATTTATTTATGATAGGCACACAGTGAGAGAGAGAGAAGCAGAGACATAGGCAGAGGGAGAAGCAGGCTCCATGCACTGGGAGCCCGACATGGGATTCGATCCCGGGTCTCCAGGATCGTGCCCCGGGCCAAAGGCAGGCGCCAAACCGCTGCGCCACCCAGGGATCCCTTAACACAACGTTTTAAACAGAATAGGCACTTAATATTTAGTAAAACCAACTTAATGCCTTAAATGGCCAATTCAAGAGCTACAACTGCTGATTTTTATGAACAATTAATGTTAATTTCCTACATTTTATTCTTCAGTTAATAGCAAATTCAAGTTTTCTCATGGTGTACTGTTCTGCATAATGACAGTGTTGGCCCCGATTTAAAGTCTGTCATCTATTGATTATTTATTTCATTAATGCAGATAGTGAATCATTTAAATGACTTAATATTGGACCATGTGAAAAGAAGAAATAAAACTGCAAATTAAACTAGGTCTAGAAACCGGCCTTCCTCCAGTTCCCAAAACTGCCACAGCACCACTTGCTTGCTAAATAATTTTACCATATTTGTCTCTCTTATCTCCAACTGCATCAACTGTGCCATCTGGATGTAGACGGACAAACCCTTCAGTGACCCTGTTGTAGAACTGAAGAGTATTTCCTTTCATAAACTTCCATCTTTCTGCAGCCCACTAAATACAAAACAAAACAAAAAACAACGATATAAGAAGACAAATTACCAAGAAACACTGCTTACTAAATTATATACTGATTTGACACACAAAATACTTATTTGGACACTATTTGTACCAAACAATTTAAAACCAAAAGTAAAATCTTACTGTTTCTTTTCTATTAAGTTCTAGCTTCTGCTCTGAAGGTATAAAGGAAAGAGAGAATTATTAATTTCAGCAGAGTCATGCTTTCCTCAATCATCATAATACAGAATTTTCTAAGAAATGTGTATACATGACACTCACTTGCAAAGATGATACTGTTATCCCTGGCATACAGTTCTCTTACAATCTTACCATCATCTTCCCCTTGATCCAGCCATCTGTAGAAAGAAAAGTGTATCAAAAATATTGTGGCTTTATACTTACACTAACCACTAGGAATTATGGAGCCAAGTCAGAAATAATGGATAAGAGGAACTAGAAAAAGTCATAGGTATCTTGTTGGTAAGAGCAGAGCAGAAAATGGAAAAGGAAATGCTTAAAATGACTAAGAGAGCACAAAGGAGGTAGGAGAAGCTGCTATCAGGTTCCAGATGAAACACGCCTTTCCTTAATCCACAAGTAACCAGGTAGCTTGCCCAGGTCGTAGATCTTACATCCACTGGACCAATGATGTTAACCTGTTTGTTAGCCATTAACAACAGTTCAAACTACAGTCAGTTATTTCATAAATGGCTATTATTGGTTCCATGAGGAAAGAGACAGGTAAGTGTTGAAAGACAAAGCAAACTATCACTACTATGAGAAAAATAACCCAAAACTCAATGTCTAGTGACAGTGGGTTAGCAATGTTATCACCATATAAAAAGCCACATGCAAATTTTATTTTGTACATTTCTTATATTTGAACTTAATTTGGGACCTACTCCAAAAGGAATCAATTTTCTTGCCAGAGACTTTTGTTCTCCTTACTGATATATAAAGAGAAATAATATTTTTAAAATCTTTCTTGGTAAATTAAGGTAGGTTCTACTTACATCATCAAGAATGATGATAAAATAATGTATATCTTTCTAAATAGAAGCACAAGCCCCTAAAGTTATTTTTCAAAAAAATTACCCAACAAAGCATCAGTGACAAAGAATAATTGAATAAGCTATCCATTTCTCCAAAATACATGAATTTGGAACCAATACGAAATGAATTTGTTCAACATAAAAGCACACCTACAAACCTGTGACAGAAGAAGTTATATTCATGATTTGTTGTGGGATCCTTGATTACAACATCATCAAGAAACCAGCCATTTCCTAAACACAAATTAAAGAAAGAAAAATGCTGTGTGAATATGTATGGTCCAGGTATTACCTGAAGTTTTGAAAAGAGGTCATAGCTTTCAAATATACATAAAGGCTTTGTGCACCATAAAACTTTAATACATCAAATAAAGCAAAATATGAGAAGTAAGCTATAAGAAGCATTTAAAAATATTTTTTATACAGGCACCAAAAGTACAACATGTTTAAGGCTTCATGTTTTATGGTATCTACTTCAACATGATTTTCCAAGCACCTGAAAACAGAACAATTCTGCAATTTCTCTTGATTTCATAAATTGCATTTATATTCCTGGACCTAACTATCTTCCAAAAAGTATATATCTAATGGGTTAACAATACTCCTACTTCCAAAACATACACATAAAGTTAAAGTTCATATATGAAGCAAGAATATATTTTGAGAAGCTAGAAAATAAACATTCAGAACCTCTGTCGAAGAACACAGACTGAGCTAGTATACATGAAGACAGTAACCTTTTAAATATTTTATTTTATCTTAATTTGCAAACTGGAGCTTGTTAAAATATAATTTAATTTTATTTATAGATAAAATATTTTAACTAGACATACTAGTTTCATCTGTATAAAGACTTAGCACAAAATCTATACTCTTCTAATTAAAAATCCTTCAGTTTATGAGTTAATACCAGCTACAGGATGAAATTCTTGAACAAAGCATACAAGGGCCTTCACTGCCTAGCCTCTGTTTACTTTTTAATTTCATCCCTTATTACATACTCCCATCATGGAACCATGGCAAACTCTTCATAGTTCCCTAGATCACTGATCCTCCAACTTTAGCATGCATCAGAACTACCAAGAGGGATTATAAGAACACAGATGGCTGGGCCCCACAATTTCTGATGTAGTAGGTCCAGGATAAGGAACCTAAGTGACTGTCCCAGTTTTTCTGAGAAAGGGATTTCCCAAGATGCAGGATTTTCAGTGCTAAAACCAGGACAACTACAGGCAAGCCAGAATGACTGGTCATCCTACAAAAGAAACCAAGAATGGAATTATTTTTTTTTTAAGATTTTTTATTTGTGTATTCATGACAGAGACAGAGAGAGAGACAGAGAGATAGAGACAGAGACACAGGCAGAGGGAGAAGCAGGCTCCAGGCAGGGCGCCCAAGGGGGACTCAATCCCAGGTCTCCAGGATCACACCCTGGGCTGAAGGCAGCACTAAACAGCTGGGCCACTGGGGCTGCCCCAAGAATGGAATTTTTAATGAGATCTCAGGCAATGCTGATGATCCAGGAGCCACACTTTGAAATCCAAAACCACATTTTGAAAACCACTGCCATAGATAATTAATAATCATAATTTACAGATCATTCCTCTACACATGACATTTCTCTATGCCTAAAATGTCATTCCCAAAATGCTTTATCTCATTTTTAAATTTTACCAAAAGGCAAAAAAAAAAAAAATAGAATTGTCTCTTTAACAAAAATTAAAATGTTACTAAAATTCTGAAATGGGTTTTAAGAGCTACGAGAGGAGATGTGCGAAATGGCGGAAGAGTAGGGTCCCCAAGTCACCTGTCCCCACCAAATTACCTAGATCACCTTCAAATCATCCTGAAAATCTACGAATTCGGCCTGAGATTTAAAGAGAGACCAGCTGGAACACTACAGTGAGAAGAGTTCGTGCTTCTATCAGGTAGGAAGACGGGGAAAAAGAAATAAAGACACAAAAGGCCTCCAAGGGGGAGGGGCCCGCGAGGAGCCGGGCTGAGGCCGGGGCGAGTGTCCCCAGGACAGGAGAGCCCCGTCCCGGAGAAGCAGGAGCTGCACCAACCTTCCCCACGGAAAGGGGCCCGCAGGGAGTTAGAGCAGGACCCAGGAGGGCGGGGATGCCCGCGGGCTCCGGGGACACTAACAGGCACCTGCGCCCCGGGAGATGCGCCGAGCTCCCTAAGGGCTGCAGCGCTCGGCGGGACCCGGAGCAGCTCGGAGGGGCTCGGGCGGCGGCTCCGCGGAGGGGGCTGCGGGGCGGGAGCGAATCCAACAGGGCAGGCCCCGGAGCACAGGGCGCCCGGACACAGCCCAGGATCCGGCCTCCCCCGGGACAGGCAGAGGCCGGGAGGGCCCAGGACAGCGAGGACGCTCCTGCCCCGAGCTGAGCAGATCAGCGGCCCCGCCCGGAGCCGCCAGGCCCTGCAGACGGAGAGCCCCGGAGCTACTGCAGGAGCTGACTCCAGGGTCCCAGAGCTGCCCCCGCCACTGTGGCTTCCTCCCGGGGCCTCACGGGGTGAACGACCCCCACTGAGCCCTGCACCAGGGAGGGGCAGAGCAGCTCCCCCAAGTGCTACACCCGAGAATCAGCACAACAGGCCCCTCCCCCAGAAGACCAGCTGGAAGGACAAGTTCCAGGGGAAGTCAAGGGACTTAAAGTATACAGAATCAGAGGATACTCCCCCGTAGGTTTTTTTTTTTTTTTTAATTTCTCTTTGCTTCCCCCACCCTTTTTTCTTTCTCTTTTTCTTCTTTTTTCTTTTTTTCTTCCTCTTTTATTTTTTCTTTTTCCCTTTTCTTTCCTTATTTCTCTCCTCTCTTTTTCACTTTTGCCCAATAAAAATTGTTTTTGGCCACTCTGCACTGAGTAAAATGAATAGAAGGAAAACCTCACCTCAAAAGAAAGAATCAAAAACAGTCCTCTCACAGAATTACAAAATTTGGATTACAATTCAATGGCAGAAAGCCAATTCAGAAGCACTATTATAAAGCTATTGGTGGCTCTAGAAAAAAGCATAAAGGACTCAAGAGACTTCATGACTGCAGAATTTAGATCTAATCAGGCAGAAATTAAAAATCAATTGAATGAGATGCAATCCAAACTAGAGGTCCTAACAACGAGGGTTAACGAGGTGGAAGAATGAGTGAGTGACATAGAAGACAAGTTGATGGCAAAGAGGGAAACTGAGGAAAAAAGAGACAAACAATTAAAAGACCATAAGGATAGATTAAGGGAAATAAATGACAGCCTGACGAAGAAAAACCTATGTTTAATTGGGGTTCCCGAGGACACCAAAAGGGACAGAGGTCCAGAATATGAATTTGAACAAATCCTAGCTGAAAACTTTCCTAGTCTGGGAAGGGAAACAGGCATTCAGATCCAGGAAATAGAGAGATCCCCCCTCCTAAAATCAATAAAAACCGTTCAACACCTCGACATTTAATAGTTAAGCTTGCAAATTCCAAAGATAAAGAGAAGATCCTTAAAGCAGCATGAGACAAGAAATCCCTGATTTTTATGGGGAGGAGTATTAGCGTAACAGCAGACCTCTCCACAGAGACGTGGCAGGCCAGAAAGGGCTGGCAGGATATATTCAGGGTCCTAAATGAGAAGAACATGCAACCAAGAATACTTTATCCAGCAAGGCTCTCATTCAGAATGGAAAGAGAGATAAAGAGCTTCCAAGACAGGCAGGAACTGAAAGAATATGTGACCTCCAAACCAGCTCTGCAAGAAATTTTAAGGGGGACTCTTAAAATTCCCCTTTAAGAAGAAGTCCAGTGGAACAATCCACAAAAACAAGGACTGAATAGATATCATGATGACACTAAACTCATATCTTTCAATAGTAACTCTGAACGTGAACGGGCTTAATGACCCCATCAAAAGGCACAGAGTGTCAGACTGCATAAAAAAGCAGGACCCATCTATTTGCTGTCTACAAGAGACACATTTTAGACAGAAGGACACCTACAGCCTGAAAATAAAACGTTGGAGAACCATTTACCATTCAAATGGTCCTCAAAAGAAAGCAGGGGTAGCCATCCTTATATCAGATAAACTAAAATTTACCCCTAAGACTGTTGTGAGAGATGAAGAGGGACACTATATCATACTTAAAGGGTCTATCCAACAAGAAGACTTAACAATCCTCAATATATATGCCCCGAATGTGGGAGCTGCCAAATATATCAATTAATAACCAAAGTTAAGATATACTTAGATAATAATACACTTATACTTGGTGACTTCAATCTAGCACTTTCTACACTCGATAGGTCTTCTAAACACAACATCTCCAAAGAAACAAGAGCTTTAAAAGATACACTGGACCAGATGGATTTCACAATATCTACAGAACTTTACATCCAAACTCAACTGAATACACATTCTTCTCAAGTGCACATGGAACTTTCTCCAGAATAGACCACATACTGGGTCACAAATCGGGTCTGAGCCAATACCAAAAGATTGGGATTATCCCCTGCATATTTTCAGACCATAATGCCTTGAAATTAGAACTAAATCACAAGAAGTTTGGAAGGACTTCAAACACGTGGAGGTTAAGGACATCCGGCTAAAAGATGAAAGGGTCAACCAGGAAATTAAGGAAGAATTAAAAAGATTCATAGAAACTAATGAGAATGAAGATACAACCATTCAAAATCTTTGGGATACAGCAAAAGCAGTCCTGAGGAGGAAATACATCGCAATACAAGCATCCATTCAAAAACTGGAAAGAACTCAAATACAAAAGCTAACCTTACACATAAAGGAGCTAGAGAAAAAACAGCAAATAGATCCTACAGCCAGCAGACAAGAGTTAATAAAGATTCGAGCAGAACTCAATGAAATCGAGACCAGAAGAACTGTGGAACAGATCAACAAAACCAGGAGTTGGGTCTTTGAAAGAATTAATAAGATAGATAAACCATTATCCAGCCTTATTAAAAAGAAGAGAGAGAAGACTCAAATTAATAAAATCATGAATGAGAAAGGAGAGATCACTAACCAACACCAAGGAAATACAAACAATTCTAAAAACATATTATGAACAGCTGTACGCCAATAAATTAGGCAATCTAGAAGAAATGGACGCATTCCTGGAAAGCCACAAACTACCAAAACTCGAACAGGAAGAAACAGAAAACCTGAACAGGCCAATAACCAGGGAGGAAATTGAAGCAGTCATCAAAAACCTCCCAAGGCACAAAAGTCCAGGGCCAGATGGCTTCCCAGGGGAATTCTATCAAACGTTTAAAGAAGAAACCATACCTATTCTACTAAAGCTATTTGGAAAGATAGAAAGAGATGGAGTACTTCCAAATTCATTCTATGAGGCCAGCATCACCTTAATTCCAAAACCAGACAAAGACCCCACCAAAAAGGAGAATTATAGACCAATATCCCTGATGAACATGGATGCAAAAATTCTCAACAAGATACTAGTCAATAGGATCCAACAACACATTAAGAAAATTATTCACCATGACCAAGTAGGATTTATTCCCGGGACACAAGGCTGGTTCAACACTCGTAAAACAATCAATGTGATTCATCATATCAGCAAGAGAAAAACCAAGAACCATATGATCTTCTCATCAGATGCAGAGAAAGCATTTGACATAAAGCAGCATCCATTCCTGATCAAAACTCTTCAGAGTGTAGGGATAGAGGAAACACTCCTCGAATTCTTAAAAGCCATCTACGGAAAGCCCACAGCATATATCATTCTCAGTGGGGAAACACTGGGAGCCTTTCCCCTAAGATCAGGAACAAGACAGGGATGTCCACTCTCACCGCTGCTATTCAACATAGTACTGGAAGTCCTCGCCTCAGCAATCAGACAACAAAAAGACATTAAAGGCATTCAAATTGGCAAAAAAGAAGTCAAACTCTCCCTCTTCGCCGATGACATGATACTCTACATAGAAAACCCAAAAGCCTCCACACCAAGATTGCTAGAACTCATACAGCAATTTGGTAGTGTGGCAGGATACAAAATCAATGCCCAGAAATCAGTGGCATTTCTATACACTAACAATGAGACTGAAGAAAGAGAAATTAAGGAGTCAATCCCATTTACAATTGCACCCAAAAGCATAAGATACCTAAGAATAAGCCTAACCAAAGAGGTAAAGGATCTATACCCTAAAAACTATAGAACACTTCTGAAAGAAATTGAGGAAGACACAAAGAGACGGAAAAATATTCCATGCTCATGGATTGGCAGAATTAATATTGTGAAAATGTCAATGTTACCCAGGGCAATTTACACGTTTAATGCAATCCCTATCAAAATACCATGGACTTTCTTCAGAGAGTTAGAACAAATGGTCTTAGGATTTGTGTGGAATCAGAAAAGACCTCGAATAGCCAGGGGAATTTTAAAAAAGAAAACCAGGGATCCCTGGGTGGCGCAGCGGTTTGGCGCCTGCCTTTGGCCCAGGGCGCGATCCTAGAAACCCAGGATCGAATCCCGCATCGGGCTCCCGGTGCATGGAGCCTGCTTCTCCCTCTGCCTGTGTCTCTGCCTCTCTCTCTCTCTCTCTCTGTGACTATCATAAATAAATAATAATAAAAAAATAAAATAAAATAAAAAAATAAAAAAGAAAACCATATCTGGGGGCATCACAATGCCAGATTTCAGGTTGTACTACAAAGCTGTGGTCATCAAGACAGTGTGGTACTGGCACAAAAACAGACACATAGATCAATGGAACAGAATAGAGAACCCAGAAGTGGACCCTGAACTTTATGGTCAACTAATATTCTATAAAGGAGGAAAGACTATCCACTGGAAGAAAGACAGTCTCTTCAATAAATGGTGCTGGAAAAATTGGATCCACATGCAGAAGAATGAAACTAGACCACTCTTTTGCACCATACACAAAGATAAACTCAAAATGGATGAAAGATCTAAATGTGAGACAAGATTCCATCAAAATCCTAGAGGAGAACACAGGCAACACCCTTTTTGTACTCGGCCACAGTAACTTCTTGCAAGATACATCCACGGAGGCAAAACAAACAAAAGCAAAAATGAACTATTGGGATTTCATCAAGACAAGAAGCTTTTGCATAGCAAAGGATACAGTCAACAAAACTAAAAGACAACCTCCAGAATGGGAGAAGAGATTTGCAAATGACCTATCCAATAAAGGGCTAGTTTCCAAGATCTGTGAAGAACTTATTAAACTCAACACCAAAGAAACAAACAATCCAATCATGAAATGGGCAAAAGACATGAAGAGAAATCTCACAGAGGAAGACATGGACATGGCCAACATGCACATGAGAAAATGCTCCGCATCACTTGCCATCAGGGAAATACAAATCAAAACAACAATGAGATACTACCTCATACCAGTGAGAATGGGGAACATTAACAAGGCAGGAAACCACAAATGTTGGAGAGGATGCGGAGAAAGGGGAACCCTCTTACACTGTTGGTGGGAATGTGAACTGGTGCAGCCACTCTGGAAAACTGTGTGGAGGTTCCTCAAAGAGTTAAAAATAGACCTGCCCTACGACCCACCAATCGCACTGTTGGAGATTTACCCCAAAGATAAGATGCAATGAAATGCCGGGACACCTGCACCCCGATGTTGCTAGCAGCAATGTCCACAATAGCCAAACTGTGGAAGGAGCCTCGGTGTCCATTGAAAGATGAATGGATAAAGAAGATGTGGTTTGTGTATACAATGGAATATTACTCAGACATTAGAAATGACAAATACCCACCATTTGCTTCGAGGTGGATGGAACTGTTGGGTATTATGCTGAGTGAAATGAGTCAATCGGAGAAGAACAAACATATGTTCTCATTCATTTGGGGAATATAAATAATAGTGAAAGGGAATATAAGGGAAGGGAGAAGAAATGTTTGGGAAATATCAGAAAGGGAGACAGAACATAAAGACTCCTAACTCTGGGAAACGAACTAGGGGTGGTAGAAGGGGAGGAGGGCGGGTGGTGGTGGTGAATGGGTGACGGGCACTGAGGGGAGCACTTGACAAGATGAGCACTGGGCTGTTATTCTGTATGTTGGCAAATTGAACACCAATAAAAAATAAATTTATTATTTTAAAAAAGAGCTATCAAGAAGACTGTAAAACCCTTGGAGATGAGAAGAAATTGATTTTAAATGTTTTTTACTTAAATATTTATTTATCCATTTCAGAGAGATAAAGAGCATGAGTGGGAGGTCAGAGGAAGAAGAAGAGAGAATCTCAAGCTGACTCCTTGCTGCATGCAGACCTAATTCTGGGCTCGATTCCACAGCTATGAGATCAGGACCTGAGCAAAAGCCACGAGTCAGACACTCAACTGACTAAGCCCCCCAGGTGCCCAAAGAAATTGATTTTAAAATACTTTGAGTTAATAGACTTCATTAGTAATTAGATTAAAAGTACATATATAAAAACATATTATCTACAAGAATAGTCCTGTGGAACCAAGAGAAGCCAAAAGACCATGTAAACATAAAATAAATATCACTGTAATTCGCTGAAATTTATGGTTTTCTATACACCATAAACTAGCCTTATGGGTTAACTAAAATTTTACAAAATTTGATAAGAAAAAAGATTAAATTTTACTTGCCATCAGGGAAATACAAATCAAAACCACAATGAGATACCCCACTATTGGGTATTTAATCCAAAGATACAGATGCAGTGAAATGCCAGGATACCTACACTCCAACATTCATAGTAGCAATGTCCACAAGAGCCAAATTGTGGAAGGGGCCACAATGTCCTTCAACAGATGAATGGATGAAGAAGATGTGGTCTATATATACAATGGGATATTCTCAGACATCAGAAAGGATGAATACCTACCACTTGCTTTGGCACGGATGGAACTGGAGGATATTATACTGAGTGAAATAAGCCAATCAGAGAAAGGCAATCATCATATGGTTTCACTCATATGTGGAATATAAGAAATAGTGAAAGGGACTATAAGGGATAGGAGGGAAACTGAGTGGGGAACAACAGGAAGACAAACTATGAGAGACTCCTAACTCTGGGAAACACGCAAAGGGTTCCAGAAGGGGAGTTGGGTGGCAGGTAACTGGGTGACGGGCACTAAGGAGGGCACTTGATGGGATGAGCACTGGGTGTTATACTATATGTTGCCAAATTGAACTTTAAAAATAAAATAAATAGGTTAAATTTTAAATATTATATTTCTTTGTATAATACTAATGATTTATTTTTTGGCCATTTTTCCAAGTTCTTTATATGACTGGTGATTTTTTTAAGGTATCCTAGATATCTTGGATATAATTTTATGAGACTCTGAGTCCTATTTAATCTTTTTAGCAGCAGTACCCCCTGTTGGTGTGTAGCATAAGCTGTGTGTGTGTGTGTGTGTGTGTGCGCACGCACACACACGCATTCAACTTCTGACACCATTCAGGTGCAAATGGGGCATTGACTCCCTGTAGACAACCGGACAGCTCACCTCCTCCTCCTTCCCACTGATACCTTCCTACAAAAATAAGTAAGGCATACTCAGTACCTCACTGCCTCTGAGGAGAGTAATATCCCTGGTGTGACCCTCTGTTCCCATAAGGAGGGGGAGGGCGGAGCTGAATCACATCCTTTACTGCTATGGGGTGGGGACCGAAACTCAGCTCCACACTGGGCCCCAAGGAAGAGAGAGGGAGTCTGAAGAGTACTAACTAGTCCCAATTCCACTACCTCACTATGCCTTGTTGGTGTTACCCATGAGTAGAAGCTCAGGTCACTGGGCTTCACTGATGGGGAAGAGGAAATCGAATGTCAACTACTCCATATTGTCCTGCCTCAACCCACCTCATGATGCTAGATAGGGGGTGGACACTGAGCCCCCACTAGAACTCATTAACACCAGGGATGGGAGTTAGTAGAGTGCTGACTAGCCCCAGCTTGCTCTGCTTTTTCCTATTTGCAAATGACATGAATGTCTATAGATAAAATTCCAAACAATCTACAAAAAATAATAATAAATTCCAGAACTATAAAGTGAGTTGAATAAGGTTTTGGATACAAGACAAATCACCATACAAAATCAATCACATTTCTACATACTAACAATGAACATGTGGAAACTCAAATTTAGACCACAATGTCACTTAAAATCACTCTGTAGATTATTTAGATACAAACTTAACAAAACATGTCCAGAATCTGTGTGCTGAAAATTTTTAAATGCTGAGTAAAGAAATCAAATAATACTTAAACAAATGAAGAGCCATATCCATACTATATTCATGGATTAGAAATCCCAACATAGTAAAGGCATCAATTCTCAAGAAATTAATCTCTATGTTTAATGAAATTCCCATCAAAATCCCAGAAAGTTTTACTGTAGATATGGACAAGCTTTTATAAAAGTTAATTAGAAAAGGACAAGCCTTTAAAAATATTAAAATAGAAAGGAGGCAAGATAGTGGAAGAATAGGGGTCCTTGTTTCATCTGGTCTATCATATTTAGCAAGATAACTTTCAAACCATCCTGAATACCTATGAATTCAACCTGAGATGTAAAGAAAGAATAGCTGGAACACTACAGAGAGAAAAGTGATCACTTCTTACAAGGTTGGAGTCCGAGAAGAGAAGTGGAGGGGATATATTGGAAGATAGATGGCAGGAGGGAGGGAGTCTTCATAAGCTGGCTACAGGATAGCGATACCATGTACAATCAGTACCTTTAGAAATCTGCTCCTGAAAGAGTCTTCCCTGCCTGAAAAGCACTCAGTGGTGAAATAGGGCAGAATCCCAGGATGAGCAGTGAAGTGTCGATATTCCCAGAGACACAGAAAGAATAGTGGCACCCAGGAGAAAGCTCAACTTGTGACACAAACTGTGGTCAGATTGGGGGACCAATGCTGTCCTAGGTCCCAGTAAAGGACTGGAATGCAGCAACTCTCCCTGGGCACCGAGGAGAGAGTGGGTGCACACTTGGGAGTAGGTGAAAGCCCAGGGCCCAGGCAGCAGCCTGAAGTGGACTATCCTCCATTCCCTCTGGGAGAGGCAGAGCCGGTAAGCAGACAAGACGGCAAAAGCTCTCCCACCACCTGGTACCCTTCAAATTGTACAAATCAGTATCCCCCCGCCTGTCCCCCAGGAAATCTGAGCCAGTATGAGCTGAGAGACTGCAGTTCAGCACACACTGGGTGCTCTTGGCTCTGGGGCTGGAGACCGGGCTGCCACCATTTTTTTTTTCTTTTACTCCTTTCACCCTGGAGAGACTCAGCCTCCAGGGAAGAAAGGCCTCACAGGGCAAACAGCTTACACTGAGCCCAGCCACCCAGCAATAGGCAGGGCATCTCTGTCCAGGCACAGACACCTGAGAATCAGCACATCGGGCCCCTTCCCCAGAAGACCAGCTGGAAGAACAGGGGAACAGCAAGTTTATTGACCAAGCAGCAGTGGATAGCTCCATTACTGAGGGAAAATAGTATACAGAACTTGAGAGTTTTTTCCTTATAATTCATTTATCTTTCAGGTGAAAAATTTCCAATATTCTTTCTTTTTATCCTGCCTTAACTACAATATTTTATCAATTCTTCATATTTAAGTTGTTTTCCTTTTTGACTTTTATATTTTTACAATTGCATGTCATAGATATATTCTTCATTTTTGGCTTCAACATACTGAATATTTGTAGATATGTAAGTTTCGGGGTCTTTTGGTCTTTGCTTTATAATTTTGGAATTTAGTACCTTCTAACATATGGACCAAAATACATACTCAGAACCAAGTTGGAGCACCATGTTGGTCCACTCTGTGAGATTATATTCTCTTTTCCTTCCCATTCTGCCCCCTTCTTTTGTCTTCTTGTTTTTGTGTTTTTTGTTGCTGTTGTCTCTCTATATGTTTTGCTTCTTTATATAAATTGGAACTTAGCACCTTCTAACATAAAGACCAAAATACACTCAGTACCAAGAGGATCACCGTCTTGGTTCTATATTCTTTCTCCCCCACAACATCCCCCCCCCCACCTTTTTTTAAATTTTTACTATTTTTTATTTTTCACTTTAGTGGTCTTTTATTCTTTTATTTTAGGTCGTGGTTGATATTTTTTACTCTGTTTACTCATACAGCCATTCTGCACTGGACAAAATGACTAAAAGGAAAAATTCACCACAAAAGAAAGAACCAGAAATAATACTCTGTGCCATAGATCTAATGGATATGGATTTAAATAAAATGTCAGAGATAGACAGGATTACAATTATAAAATTACTGGTGGCTCTTGAGTAAAGCCTTTTATGTATATACTCTATAGAGATTCTCTTACTGCAGAATTGAGATCTAGGCAGGCAGAAATTAAAAATACTTTAACTGAGATGCAGTCTAAACTGTATGCTCTAACAGCTAGGGTTAATGAGGCAGAAGAGAGATTGAGTGACATAAAGGACAAGTTGATGGAAAGGAAGAAAGTTGAGGGAAAGAGAGAAAAACAACTAAGAGCCCCCAAGGAGAGACTCCGAGAATTAAGCGATAGTTTGAGAAAATAATATTTGTCTTATTGGGATTCCAGAGGGTGTGGAGAGCGAACCAGAACAAAGAGAACGTTTGAACAAATCATAGCTGAGAACTTCTCTAATTTGGGGAAGGAAACAGACATGCATGCTCAAGAGATAGAAAGGACCCCCCTCAAAATCAACAAAAACTAATCAACACCCCCAACATATAATAGTGAAGCTTGCAAATTTCAGAGATAAAGAGAAAATCCTAAAAGCAGCTTGAGACAAGAGATTCCTAATTTATACGAGGAGAAATATCAGATTAACAGCAGACCTATCCACAGAGATCTGGCAGGCCAGAAAAGGCTGGCATGATATATTCAGGGTACTAAATGAGAAAAACATGCAGCCAAGAATACTTTAACCAGCAAGGCTGTTATTCATAACAGAAGGAGAAATAAAGAGCTTCCAGGATAGGCAGAAACTGAAAGAATATGTGACCACCAAACGAGCTCTGCGAGAAATATTAAGAAGTACCCTAGAAGTGAAGAGAGAGCTGTATTGCGTATACAGCCCAGAAACAGGAACTGACACTAAATTTGTATCTTTCAATAGTCTGAATGTGAATGGGCTAAATGATCCAATCAAAAGACACAGGGTATCAGACTGGATAAAGAACAAGCAAGACCCATCTATGTGCTGCCTACAAGAGACTCATTTTAGACCTAAAGACACCTTAAAGCTGAGAATGAGGGGGTGGAGAACCATTTACCATGCAAATGGTCCTCAAAAGAAAGCTGAGTGGCAATCCTCATATCAGATAAATTAGATTTTAAACCAAAGACTGGAATAAGAGATGAAGAGAGACACTATATCATACTTAATGGATCTATCCAACAAGAACACCTAACAATTATAATTATAAATATCTATGTCCCTAATGTGGAAGCAGCCAATTATATCAATCAATTAATAACTAAAATAAAGAGACACATAGATAATAATACATTAATAGTAGCAGACTTCAACATGGCACTCTTAGCAAAGGACAACTTTTCTAAGCAAAAGATCACCAAACAAAGGCTTTGAGCGACACACTGGATGAAATGGATTTCACAGATATATACAGAACAGTCCATCCTAATGCAACAGAATACACATTCCTTCTCCAGAACAGACCACATACTGGGTGACAAATGGAGTCTCAGCTGATACCAAAATATTGGGATTATTTCCTGCATATTTACAGACCACAACGCTTTGAAACTAGAATTCAATCACAAGAAGAAATTTGGAAGGAACTCAAACACATGGAGGTTAAAGAGCATCCTGCTAAAAGATGAATGGGTCAACCAGGAAATTAGAGAAGAATTTAAAAGATTCATGGAAACTAACGAAAATGAAAGCAGAACTGTACAAAATCTTTGGGATACAGCAAAGGCAGTCTTAAGAGAGAAATACACCTCAATACAAGCCTCCTTCAAAAAACTGGAAAAATCTCAAATACACAAGCTAACCTTACACCTAAAGGAAGTGGAGAAAGAACAGCAAACAAAGCCTAAAGCAAGCAGAGGAAGAGAAACAGAGATTAGAGCAGAACTCAATGAAATAGAGACCAGAAGAACTGTAGAACAGATAAAGGAAACCAGGACCTGGTTCTTTGAAAGAATTAATAAGATAGATAAACCCCTATCCAGACATATTAAAAAGAAAACAGACTCAAATTGATAAAATCATAAATGAAAGAGGAGAGATCACAACCAGTACCAAGGAAATACAAATTATTTTAAAAATGAATTATGAGGAATTATATGCCAACAAATTAGACAATCTGGAAGAAATGAATGCATTCCTCAAAACCTACAATTTACCAAAACTGAAATAGGAAGAAATAGAAAACCTGAACAGATTAACAGCCAGAGAGGAAATTGAAGCAGTTATCAAAAACCTCCCAAGAAACAAAAGTCCACGGCCAGATCCCTTCCAAGGGTAATTCTACCAAGCATTTAAAGAAGAAATAAAAATTATTCTACTAAAGCTGTTTCAAAGGTTAGGAATGGAAGGAGTACTTCCAAATCCATTCTATGAGGCCAGCATTACCTTGATCCCAAAACCAGACAAAGACTCCACCAGAAAGGAGAAATACAGAACAATATCCCTGATGAACATGGATGAAAAATTCTCAACAAGATACTAGCCAATAGGACCCAACAGTATGTTAAGAGGATTATTCACCACAATCAAGTGGGATTTATCCCTGGGATGCAAGGGTGATTCAATATTTGTAAAATAATCAGTGTGGCAGATCACATCAATAAAAGAAAAGACAAGAACCATATGATCCTCTCAATAGATGCAGAGAAAGCATGTGACAAAATACACCATCCATTCTTGATCAAAATTCTTCAGAGTGTAGGGATAGTGGGAACATTCCTCAATATCTTAAAAGCCATCTATGAGAAGCCCACAAAGAATATCATTCTCAATGGGGAAAAACTACAAGCTTTTCCCTGAAGGTCAGGAACATGACAGGGATGTCCACTCTCACCACTTTCATTCAACATAGTACTAGAATACCTAGCCTGAGCAATCAGACAACCTAAAGAAATAAAAGGCATTCAAACTGGCAAAGAAGTCCAACTCTCCCTCTTTGCAGATGACAGGATATTGTACATAGAAAACACAAAAGACCCTACCCCAAGATTGCTAGAGCTCATACAGCAATTCAGCAATTTGGCAGGATACAAAATCAATGCCCAGAAATCAGTGGCATTTCTATACATTAACAATGAGACTGAAGAAAAAGAAATTAAGGAATCAATCCCATTTACAATTGCACCCAAAGGCATAAGACACCTAGGAATAAACCTAACCAAAGAGGTAATGGATCTATTCCCTAAACACTACAGAACACTTCTGAAAGAAACTGAGGAAGACACAAAGAAATGGAAAAACATCCCATGCTCACAGATTGGAAGAATAAATGCTGTGAAAATGTCTATGCTACCCAGAGCAATTTACACGTTCAATGCAATCCCTATCAAAATACCATGGACTTTCTTCAGAATTGGAACAAATAATCCTAAGATCTGTATGGAACCAGAAAAGACCCTGAAGAGCCAGAGGAATATTGAAAAAGAAAATCAAAGCTGGGGGCATCACAATGCCTGACTTCAAGCTATATTACAGAGCTGTGATCAAGTCAGTATGGTACTGGCACAAAAACAGACACATAGATCAATGGAACAGAGTAGAGAACCCAGAAATGGACCCTCAACTCTTTGTTCAACTCATCTTTGACAAAGCAGGAAAGAATATCCACTGGAAAAGGGACAGTCTCTTCAATAAATGGTATTAGGAAAACTGGACAGCCACATGCAGAAGAATGAAACTGGACCATTCTCTTACACTACACAGGGATAAAACTCAAAATGGTTGAAAGATTTAAATGTGAGACAAGAATCCATCCAAATCCTAGAGGAGAACACAGGCAACGCCCTTTTTGAACTTGCCCACAGCAACTTCTTGTCAAACACATCTATGAAGGCAAGCGAAACAGAAACAAAAATGAACTACTGGGACTTCATCAAGATAAAAAGGTTCTGCACAACAAAGGAAATGGTCAACAAAACTGAAAGACAACCTACAGAATGGGAGAAGATATTTGCAAATGACATATCAGATAAAGGCCTAGTATCCATGATCTATAAAGAACTTACCAAACTCAAAACCCAAGAAACAAACATTCCAGTCATAAAATAGGCATAAGACATGAACAGATATTTCTCTGAAGAAGACCTACACAAGGCCAATAAGCACATGAAAAAAAAAATGCTCCACATCACTTGCCATCAGGGAAATACAAATCAAAATCACAATGAGATACGACCTCACACCAGTGAGAATGGCTAAAATTAACAAGACAGGAAACAACAAATGTTGGAGAGGATTTGGAGAAAGGGGAACCCTCTCACACTGTTGGTGGGAATGAAAACTGGTGTAGCCACTCTGGAAAACAGTATGGAGGTTCCTCCAGAAGTTATGACCCAGAAATTGCACTACTGGGTATTTACCCCAAAGATACAGATGTAGTGAAACGCCGGTACACCCACACCCTAGTGATCATAGCAGCAATGTCCACAAGAGCCAAGTGTGCAAGGAGCCACAATGTCCTTCGACAGAAGTATGGTTAAAGATGCAGTATGGGGATCCCTGGGTGGCGCAGCGGTTTGGCGCCTGCCTTTGGCCCAGGGCGCGATCCTGGAGACCCGGGATCAAATCCCACATCGGGCTCCCAGCGCATGGAGCCTGCTTCTCCCTCTGCCTGTGTCTCTGCCTCTCTCTCTCTGTGACTATCATAAATAAATAAAAAAATTTAAAAAAATAAAGATGCAGTATGTATGTGTGTATATATATATATATGTATAGTATGTGTGTGTGTGTGTTTGTGTGTGTATATATATATATATATATATATATATATATATATATATATATAAAATGGAATATTCCCACACATCAGAAAGGATGAATACCTACCATTTACTTCGACTTGGACGGAACTGGTAGGTGGTATGTTGATTGTAATAATTCAGGTGGAGAAAGACAACTATCATATGGTTTCACTTATATGTGGAATATAAGAAATAGTGAAAGGGACCATAAGGGAAAGGAGGGAAACTGAGTGGGAGGAAAAATTAGAGAGGAAAACAAACCATGAGAGACTCCTAACTCTGGGAAACAAAGGGTTGCAGAAGGGGAGGTTGGTGGGGGGAATGGGGTAACTGGGTGATGGGCACTAAGGAGGGCACAAGAAGAAATGAGCACTGTTATACTATATATTGGCAAATTGAATTTAAATAAAATATTAATAATTAATTAAAATAGGAATCAGTGTACCTGATATTAAGGTCTATTAAATAGCTCTCAAGACAGTGTGGTATTGGCAAAATAGACACATAGCTCAATGGAACAGAACAGAGAATCCAGAAATAATCCCGTATCAATATGCCTACCTGCTTTACGACAAAGTTATAAAAACAAGTCAGTGGAGGCAGGTTAGGCTTTCCAACAATTGATGTTGGAGTGATTAGACATTCATAAGTAAAAATAAATTAATTTCAACCTATAGCTCAGACTTTATACAAAATCTCAAATCACAAAACTATATGTGAAATGTAAAATTATAAAACTTCTTAGAAAATTAGAAAAAAAATTGTGATCTGGGATTAGCCAGAGTCCAACTTCACCCCAAAACTACAATCCATAAAAAAGAAAAATGGATTAACTGATCTCATCAAGACTAAAAATTTGTTCTGCAAATGACCTTAGTAAGAGGGTGGAATGACAAGCTACAAACTAAGGAAAAATATTTGCAAACCACATATCCAACAAAGGACTGGTATCTACAACCTATTTTTTTAAACTCTTAAAGTTTAACACTAAGAAAAAATCCATTACAAAAAACACAACATAATTTTGCCAAAGAGCACATAAAAATACGTTCAACATTATTATCTTTATAAATACAAATTAAAAATGATAAATCACTACACACCCAACAGGACGGCCAAAAAAAAAGGGGGGGCAGCAAAACACCAAATACAGGGGATCCCTGCGTGGCTCAGCGGTTTAGCGCGCCTGCCTTTGGCCCAGGGTGCGATCCTGGAGTCCCGGAATCGAGTCCCATGTCAGACTCCCTGCATAGAGCCTGCTTCTCCCTCTGTGTCTCTGCCTCTCTCTCTCTCTCTCTCTCTGTCTCTCATGAATAAATAAAATCTTAAAAAAATAATAAAAATAAAAAATAAAATGTAATTTAAAAATTCTAATGACTATCTATTGATAATTTACTGTCAAATGTAGACTGCTTTGCCATTTTTTAAGGTTTTATTCTTAAGTAATCTCTATACCAGTGTAGGGCTCAAACTCACAACTTCAAGATCAAGAGTCACATGATCTATCTATTTAGGCAGCCAGGTGCCCTCTGTTTTTCACAATAACTGTATGAGGTATTCATCTCATTTTACAGAATATGAACTGACGGGATGAGCACTGGGTGTTGTTCTGTATGTTGGCAAATTGAACACCAATAAAAAATAAATTTATTATTAAAAAAAAGAATATGAACTGAAACTCAGAGAGTTTAAGTGATTTGCTCAAGATCAAAAAGTCAACAAGTGACAGGATCTGAATTCAAATTTGTGTTGCTGGCTAAGATTCTAGTATTCTCTTCATGTCATTGCAATGATATATCATTTACTGAGATTCTATTTAGATAAACTAGGAAAATCAGAATTTGGAGGAAAAAAGACAGGACTTTCAACTAGAATCAGGAAGCAGAATGTCGTCCCTAACTTAGTTAGGATTTAAAATCATCTTGTTATCTCTTGGCAGACTAAAGGGCAGGCATTCTTAGTCATCCTTGTATTTACTACAGAAAGTACTCAGTAGAGCACTTTCTACATAGTAGATCCACCAAAAATACTTACAAAATTGAATTAGTTGGCATGTAAGTGTTAGCTTGCACATATGAACATGTTTTATCAATGCTGTACTAGAGCATATAGTCTAACACACCCACCTGAGAGTCATCTGACTTAGGAGCATAACGCTATTTAACATAGTATTTACTATGGATTAGAGCCCAGACTATAGAATTAGCCATCAACTGACAGAAAATAAACTGCAAAATATTTGAGTCTGGTCAAAATATAAACAAATCACATCCAAGAGAGAAGACAACATCACAGGTATGTTTTTTACTGTATTAGGGCATTGGTCATATTTTTAATTTATCAATCTCACTCATCATTTTTTTTGTTTTCACTTATTAGAAGAATATATTTTTCAGTTTCATGTAACTTCCTTTGAACCAGCTTTCTTAACTTGCTAATTAATTAATCATTTAAACACATTTTCAGTATATATTGGTAAGAAAACTTGGTTCCTAACACTTTGATAATGATGCATTGATACTTTTTAGTGAAAGAGTTTATCCTCTTGTTTGATGCTTTTTAGTTTCTTATCCTTTTTGTGGTATGTGCACTTTAGTGCTCTTTTGTTGAAGAATTTTGCTTATCTCATGGTTTGTTTTACACAGTAGCAGAAAATGAACTTATTGGGAAGATGTAGGTCATCTCACTGAACAAATTGGAAAACTGAGGAAGAAGCATAAACAAAATAGCAGCAGAAAACACAGCTGAGAAGTTGCTGCCAAGACAGTTTCCTTAACATGCCACTGTTGGCACTACTGCTAGTACTTCATGGAATGTAACTGCCAGCAGATACTGCTGCTATCTCCACAAATAGCATGTTAGAATGCTGCCACATGCCATTGCATATAAATCCCAAATTCATCCAATTTTTATGCATCACTGACTCTGGCATTCTAGGCAGAGCATCTACTTGGATAAGACTACGTCTTAAGTTACCTAAAATTATTATCTAAATTTGTACAGGGTTTTATGTTAGAGTGGAATCAAACCTTGAATATCTACTTATGTAAGTCCCTTACCTGGGCCAAGGCCATCATGACCTACGACAATCTTATACAAATCCCCAAGGTGCACAGCTTCTAGGGCGAAGGTGTCCGTCTATAACAAATCAAAAGAGTATAGTTAGATCTGACTATGAGTCTGATTTCTAACAAGATTACATATTAAAATACACTAAAAATTAATTGTGAAAAGAATTAGGGTCATTCAATAAATCTAAAAAAGAATGTAAAGGTGGAACAATGTTAATTTGTAGAACATAATAATATTTCTAATATACTGCACTCCTTTTTGTTGCCAATATGTCATTATGAAAATATAAATTTGGGGACTCTATGAATATATATTTCAAATGACAATAACTAAATAATAATTACAAGATATACTAAAATTTTTCATTCCTTTGAATACAACCAACTCTTATCTGCCTTAGGATGAAATTTTTTAAGCAATGTTTATGGGCCATTGACAAATATAACATTTCTAAAGAAATTTTAGGATACTGATGCAAAAATTACTGGAAATCTATAACATGTATATGAAGTCCAAATGTGCTGCTACAATAAAAATTATTCATGTTTGTGCTCTAAAGGTTTATGTATTCAGAATATGGGTAAAAGTAAAGAGCACAGAATTCTTTTGATAAAATTTAGATAATGATATGGGTTAAAACACAAGAAAAATATATGATGTAGCATATCAATTGAAAAATTATCCAAAAACAAAAAATAACATTTTCATTTATGTACTTACACATTTTTAAATATTTTTAAATATTTTATTTTTATTTTATCCTTAGTAGTCACTCAGTGAGAAAATAATTCATTCCACAAAAGAGTGAGGCACAGAAGCAGGATTAGATCAGTTCCTCTGATATACCCTAATACTACTTTTCTTTGCAACCACTCTGCCCCTATATAAGTGGACTATAAAGAATATAAATAACAGATAAAGCCATTTACATTCATTTACAAAAAAAATATTATCTGTGCCTGGTACAGATTAATGGATAATATTGTCCTCCCTTTTTTTTTAAAGATTGTATTTATTTATTCATGAGAAACACACACGGGAGGTGGGCAGAGACACAGGCAGAGGGAGAAGCAGGCTCCATGCAGGGAGCCCAGTGAGGGACTTGATCCCAGGACTCCAGGACCACGCTCTGGGCCAAAGGCAGGCGCTAAACCGCTGAGCCACCCTGGCGTCCCCATTGTTTCCCTTTATGAAACACATCTGCTAAAAAAAGGAGGGCTTTCTGTGCAAACAAAATAATAGCTGAGAAAATTATGAGTTATGTTTATTATCACTGATATAGAGAATGCTAAGAAAAAGAAAGAAAACATATAATGAAAATATCCTGATATACTCACTTAAAAATTATTTGGGTCATCAAAAAAAATTGAGAAAATTAAAATATAATGAGCCTTTTATGCTTTACTAAGTTAAACATAATATTAGTAATAATAAAAATAATGTTACACATTCAGTTTCCACATTTGGCAATAAAGTTGTTATATACAGTCAACGTTATTTAACAATATAAAAGTAGATTAAAATAAACAAAAAAAACCAATATAAAGGTAGATTTAAAAATCAGACAATAGAGAATGACTTCAGAAAGATGGTGGACTAAGGAAAACCAAGCCCTCACTCCCCAATGGAGATACCATTTTAACAATACTATATGGGCCAGAATATTTCACTGCAAATTCTGGACACCAGATGAGAAGTTGTAGTACCTAGTCCAATGTATAATAAAAAAGGAACTCCATCAAAAGAGGTAGGGAAGTTTGTGACTTTTTGCATGCCCTACTTTGCATAGTGCATTGTAATGGGAAGGAAACCTTCCATACCCTGGATCCTCTCTTGGGACAAAAGCAAAAGAGTAGACAATGCATACAAAAATTCTGACTTCTCTGGGAGCTGACCAAAAAATTGATTTCTCTCTTGCTTAATTCAAGTACTAATGGCAGCAGAGTTTGGAAGCCAATGAAAACAGAGGAGAATACTGCAGCAAGTCAGAGCTACAGAGATTGTAAAGGTAGGCATGGGATGGAGTACAAGGACATATACACACAGGATAAGAAACAGGAGCAAGTCACTTAGGGAAATTAACACAGTTAAAAGTACATATACAAGCCCAGAGAAGATACATAATCAAAAAAAGTATGAGAGGCCCTGAGAACTCTAACCAGGTTCACTGGTGAGAGTTTTCCCATCACAATGAAGTCCTTTTAAGAGTATGCAAGATAGCTATTTTTTCAAATGCCAAATCTCAATAAAGGGTTACAAGACTTATAAAGAGGAAACCATAGCCCAATCAAGGGAACAAAAGAAATTACAGAAACCAACCCTAAAGAAATTAAGGTCCCTGAACTTTCTGAGAAATAAATTAAGACTGTCTTAAATATGTTCAGTAGGCTAAAAAATAACACAGAAAATCAACTGAACAAAATCAGGAAACTGATGAACAAACAACCAAAATTAACAAACTCATGAACAAAATGATAATATCTACAAAAGACAAATAAGAAAGCATCAAATACACTGTATGTTAACTAACAAAATTTAAATTTTAAAAATGTACCCCCACAAATAGAAATTCTGGAGTTCATACATATAATAACTGAATCCACAAATCCATTAAACAATTTGGATAACTGACTTGATCAGGCAGAAGGAAAAGAGCAACCTTGAAGACAGATCATTTGAAACCATCAAAATGGGGAAAAAAAAGGAAAAACAATGAAGAAAAGTGAAAACATCTTCAATAGGATTACCACATGATCTAACAATTCCACTTCTGGATATTTATCTGAAGAAAATGAAAACACCAATTCAAAAAGATACATGCAACCCTATGTTCATTACAGCATTATTTACAGTAGCTAAGATATGAAAGCAACCTAAGTGTCCACTGATAGATGACTAAAGAAAAGGCTATACACACACACACACACACACACACACCCCTACACACACACATATATTACACACACATAATGGAATAATAGTGAGCCATAAAAAAGATTAAAATCTTGTCATTTGCAACAACATGAATACAACTAGAGTGTATTATGCAAAATGAAATAAGTCAGACAGAGAAAGACAACTATGATAATTATTTCTCTTATTTGTAGAACCTAAAAAACAAAACAAATGAACATACAAAACAGACTCATGGATACTGGAAACAAACTAGTAGTTACCAAAGGGTAAGGGACTGGGGTGCAGAGGTGAAATATTTGAAGAGGATTAAGAGGTACAAACTCCCAGTTATGAAATAAGTCAGTCATTTAAAAGTAATGTATAGTTTAGGGAATATAATCAATAATACAATAACTTTGTATAGTGACAGATTTATCATGGGGATTATTTCATAATGTATAAAAATATTGAGTCTCATTATATATACCTGAAATTAATAGGATACTGTATAGTAATTATACTACAATTTTAAAAATTATTGCTTAAATAAATAAAAGCAGGCAAAATAAATGGAAAGACATTATATGTTCATGGATTGGTAGATTTAATATTGTCAGTTGTCAATACTACCAAAGCAATCTACAGATTCAACACAATCCCTATCAAAATCCCAATGGCAATTCATAGAATTGTCAAATCATTATGTTGCACACCAGAAGCTGTTATAACACTATATGTCAACTATTCTTCAAATAAAAAAGCATTTATTTTTTCAAAATCCAAATGGTATTTTTGCATAAATAGAAAAATGTAGCCTATAATTCACATGGAATTTTGAGGGATGCTGAACAGTAAAACAATTTTTAAAAAAGAAGAACAAACTTAGAGATTTCACACTTACTAATCTCAATACACATTGCAAAGCTATAATAATTAAAGCATAGTACTAACATAAAGACAGAGATATATACAAACAGCATAGAACAGGGAGTCCAGAAATAAACCCATATATATGTATGGTCAAATTATCTTTGACAAGGGTGTCAAAAGCACTTAATGGAGAAAAGAATATCTCTTCAATATACTATTGATGAATCTAGATATCCACATGCAAAAGTATGGAGTTGGATCCTTACTTTATAGCATATACAAAAATTAACTCAAAATGGATTAAAAATCTAAACAGAATAATCCAAACTAAAAACTCCTAGAAAAAAAAAAAAAAACCACAGAGAGAATGCTTGGGAACACTGGATTTGGCAACGATTTTTTGGATATGACACCAAAAGCATAGAAAAAGAAAAAGGCAAAATAGACAAAGGAGACTGTATCAATTAAAGCTTTTGAGCATCAAAGGATACAATTAAGAGAATGAAAGGGAAACTTCCAGAATGGAAGAAAATATTTACAAATCGTATCTGTAATAAGAGATTAATATTCAGAGTACATTAAGAACTCCTACAACTCAACAAGAAATAAGCAAATGTCTAAATTTTAAAACAGCAAACTTGAATAAATATTTCTCTAAAGATGATACACAAATGGCCAACAATTGAGAAGATGTGAAAATAGCATTTAACAATAGAGAGATCCAAATCAAAACCATGATGAGATATCACATCACATCCATTAAGATGGTTACTATAAAAAATTTTTTTAATTTAAAAACAGGGACTCCTGGGTGGCTCAGAAGTTGAGCATCTGCCTTCGGTTCAAGATGTGATCCCCGAGTGCTGGGATTGAGTCCCACCCACATCGGGCTCCTGTGGGGAGCCTGCTTTTCCCTCTGCCTGTGTCTCTGCCTCTCTCTATGTATTTCTCATGCATAAATAAATAAAATCTTTTAAAAATAAAAAATAAAAACAAATATAAATTTAAAAACAGAAAATAAGTGTTGGCAAGGAAGTAAAGAAATTAGAAACCTTGTACATTGTTGGTGAGACTGCAAAATGGCCCATTTGCTAATGAAAACACTATACCAATTCTTCAAAAAAAAATAAAAATAGAAGTTTCATATGATCCAGCAATCCTATTTCTAAGCATATATTCAGAAGAATTGGATGAAAGGTACTGAAGAGATATCTGCACATCTATTACATTATTCATAATAGACAAGAGTTTGAAACAACTAAAATTTCTATCAGTGGATGAATGGATTAAAAAATGTGGTATGGGCCCTGGGGTATATCAGTCAATTAAGGATCTGCCCTCAGCTCAGGTCATGATCTCAGGATCCTGGGATCGAGCCCCACATCAGGATTCCTGCTTAGCAAGGAGCCCTCTTCCCCTTTCCCCACTTATGCTCTATCTCTCCCTCTCTCTCAAATAAATAAACTCTCCTGAAAAAAAATGTGATACAGATGTACAATAAAATATTATCCAGCCTTAAAAGGTAAGGAAATTTTATCATACCATACAGCATGGATGAATCTTGAGGACATTATGCTAATGGAATAAGCCAGTCATGAAGACAATTATTGTATGATTCCAATATATGAGATATATGAAATTTATAGTAATAGAAAGCAGAATGGTGACTGACAAGGGCTGAGGGGAGGAGCAATAAGGAGTTCTTTAATGAGTACAGAGTTTTCGTTTTGCAAGATGTAAAATTTCTGGATATCTATTACACAACAATGCGAATATATTTAACACTAGTAAACTTAAAAACAGTTATGATTTTAGTAAAATTTTATTTATTTTTTACCATAATTAAAAAAAATCAAAGGACTTTTTCACTTACTTGTCCTCTTAAAAAACTGAAGGAGTTCTTCGATCGAAATAGTTGTCTGGATCCTGAATCTCCCTTTTCCCCATAGACAGAAATGTAGACACTGGCTATTGTTCCAGCATTCCAAAGCATACCTGTTGCCACATGCACTTCATATAGTGTTACTGACAACAGAAGAAAAATAAGTTTTATATGCTAAGAATTATTCATATGATAGGAAAATTACTTACATCTGATCAAGAGTTCCAGTTTCAGTTAAAATGCAGTAACACACTCTACCCAGTCTCTTTCACTGAATACAGCTATGAAATCTTGATAAAATCCATGGAACAGCTATTAGAAATGTTGAAGGTAAACTGTACCGGGGGATTGGGGGAAAAAAAAAAAGACCAGAATTTGATATACCAAAAGTGGCAATGAGTTTATCATTTTTTATCCTCTAGTATCTCCCACTGTGAACTCAGTTCACCAGAAACCTGGCAAGAGGCATTGAAGCTCAGAGACAGGGAGCTCAGGAGAGCCATCTTGCTCAGGCTTACAAAGCAGGAAAGAAAATTCCTAACACACAAACATTACAGATATTCTACTTTTTTGTTGTTGTTGTCTTTCATATCTCCATTCTCTCACATCCCAGTGCCTAGGCACAGAAGCAAACAGGAACCAACACTCTGAGAGGGAACTTTTGCCTCTGTTCACAGGATCTAGACTTTAGTAGGGTGGAATCAATCTCAATTGCTTTCTTTGCTCTCTCTGTTCTACCTACTTAGCCCTGGACATAGAAATACTAAAGAAACACAGTAAAACAGGTAAACTAGAGCACCAGTTAACTAGTCAAAAGACCAAAAACAGGAGCCAGGGAATTAGAAAGTATCAAAGAGGTTCACAGAGGGAAGAAAAGCAAACTAAACACTCTTTATTAACTCCTGAACTCATACCTAACCTAAAGATGCATGAATACCAAAACCTTTGAAATCTAAACTAACAAATAAACCTCTACCTAGGCCCCAGATTCACCAATGAACGGTATATAGGTGAGACAGATCTGAATAGTGCTGCAAAGTCTTTTTAAAAGTAAATGGACATTGGAATCACAGCTCACAGATGACAGGTGGAATTTGTGGCCTGAAACTAACCACTGGTCAACTGTCTATTAAAACAAAAATATATATAAATAATAGTGAAAGGGAATATAAAGGAAGGGAGAAGAAATGTTGGGAAATATCAGGAAGGGAGACAGAACATAAAGACTCCTAACTCGGGGAAACGAACTAGTGGTGGTGGAAGGGGGGAGGAGGGCGGGTGTTGGAGGGGAATGGGTGACGGGCACTGAGGTGGACACTTGACGGGATGAGCACTGGGTGTTTTTCTGTATGTTGGTAAATTGAACACCAATAAAAATTAATTTAAAAAAAAAATAAAAAAAAAAAAATAAAATAAAACAAAAATATAGGGACACCTGGGTGGCTCAGCGGTTGAGCATCTGCCTCCAGCTCAGGGCATGATCCCGGGATCCAGGATCGAATCCCATGTTGGGCTCCTTGTCGGGGGCTTCTCCCTCTGTCTATGTCTCCGCCTCTCTTTCTGTGACACTCATAAATAAATAAAATCCTTTAAAAAAATAAAACAAAAATATAACATTCTCCATAGGATTTAAATAACATCCGGTGTCTCAAATAATAATATATAAAATATCCAGGATATAATTCAAAATTACTGAAGAAGCAGGAAAATTTTAAATCATCTGGGAAATGACAATGAAGAAGAAATATCAACTTCAAAATGACAGCCAAGTATTAGTTATCTGACAAAACCTTTCCAGCAACTATGATAAGAATGCTACTATAATATAAACAGTCATGAACACTCTCAAAACTAATAGAAATATAGAAAGTATCAACAAATTAAAACTTAATGAAGAACCAGATGGAAATCATAGACTTCAACAAACACCATAAGCATATTTTAAAACTTACTGAATAGGGTCAAGAGAATGAGGAGAACAGAAAACATCATTAGTAAACTTGAAGATAGAGTAAATAGAAATTATCCAACTTAACAAAAGAGGAAAAACATTTTAATAATAAATACACAAACAAACAGCCTCAGAGACCTCTGGAACAATAAAAAGAAATCTGATACTCCTGTCATACAGTAGATGAAGGAGAGGGGAAGAGTATGAAGCTGAAAAAAAACATGCGGCACAATAAAAGGAACAATTTAAATCTCAAAAACAAAAACAACCATAAAGAAATGGAGATCTATGAATTAGCTGACAATGAATTCAAATACTCAAAGATTAAAAAAATGAGCTAAAAGAATACAAAGTTACAACTATATAAGATCAAGAAAACTAGATATAAAACGAGACTCTCGAAAAAGAAGTACAAACTATGAAGAACCAAACAGAAATTCTGGAGCTGACGAACACGTTAGCCAAATTGAAAAATTTCTTAAGCACATTTAATAAGTACACTTGACCAGCAGAAGAATTAGTGAACTTGAAGACAAACATGTGATTTGAAATAATCTAGTCAGAGGAACAAAAAGAACATGTCGTGGCCTTTAAAAAGAAAGAAATTTTGTTACATAGCACAACACAGATGAACCACAAAAACATTATACTAAGTGAATTAACCCAATTATAAAAGGGTAAATACTATATGATTCTACTCATGATTCTAAAGTAGTCAAAACCATTGAAAATAAAAAGTAGAAAGTTGATTGTCAAATGCTGAGTGAATGAAGGAGAGGGAATGGGTACAGACTTTCAGCTCTGGTTCCAGTTCCAAACATAAGAAGCTTCAGAGACAGTACTCCATCATAACAAGCAAAAAACAAAACAGACTGAAAAATCGACAACTCTTCTTGAATCCATAAGAGATGAGGACACAAGGCAAACTACAGCCCCCAAAATTGGAGAGACAGATGGATAAACAATGAGTCACAGCTTATGGTAGCAGGGACTCATGAATAGAAACTACCATGAAGGAATGCCTGGGTGGCTCAGTCAGTTAAGTGTCCCACTCTAGGTTTCAGCTCAGGTCATGATCTCGCAGTTGGGATGGAGTGCATTGAGCTCTATGTTCAGTGCAGTCTGCTTCAGATTTTTTCTCTCTACCCTTTTGCCCCTCCCTGCTTGTGCTCTCTCTAAAATAAATTTTTAAAATCTTTTAAAGAGAGAGAGAGAGAGAGAGAGAGAGAGAGAGAGAGAGAAACAGCCATGGGAATCATTTCTGACATAGAAAATTCTGAACTGTAATTAACAAATTGGTGGAGGTTCACCACAATCTGAGACTTAAAAACACCAGGGGGAGTTCTTCTTAATCATAGGATTTTTCAATCATAGAGGAGTTCCCTGTGCTTTTGTGAGTTTTGCCTTGAAGAACTCACCTAGGTTCTCACAGTATATATGGGAGAAAAAAAATGTTTAAGATTGTATTTATTTATTTGACAGAAGGAGAGAGAAGACAAACAGGGGGAGTTGCAGGCAGAGGGAGAAGGAGAGGCATGCTCTCCACTGAGCAGAGAGCCCAATGGGGGTCTCAATCCTAGAACCTGATTATGACCTGAGCCGAAGACAGACAATTGATTAAGCCACCCAGGCACCCCTGGGAGAAAATTTTCTTCCTACTTCTGGCAGAGGAAGGGCAAAGGGAAGCATTTTAAAATACACCAGAGCACTATGTTCTTCTTAATAAGGCCAGCCCTCAGGAGAAATAAATTAACCAGATCCTAACCGCTAGGGTATTAATGGAGCCTAACTCACCTCAGGGAAGGGAAATACTCAACTCTAAGGAACTCTAGCCATCCTGTCCCCACCTAAGGGGGAATGAAAGAAACTGAGAAATACGTGTGAAGTTCAAGTCTAGAGGCACAGAATCACTTAAAAACTGAAGCCTAATTATAGGACTCCAAAACCCTTTCCTCTTGCCACACCTCACCACTGTGTTACTCAAGGCCTATTGAGTGTATTTCCTTTTATCTGGTACATCATGTCCAGCTAGTAAGAAAAAAATTACAAGGCTTACTAAAAGGCAAATAAAAAACAAACTGAAGAGAAAGAGCAAGCATCAGAAGCAGACATGGCAGGGCAGTAGAAATTATCAGACTGGAAATTTAAAATAACTATGATTAGTATGCTAAAGACTCTAATAGATTACATAGATAACATGCAAGAATAAACAGACAATGTAAGCAGAAAGATGGGATTCTTAAGAAAGAATCAAAAAGAAATGCTAGAAATGAAAAATATTATAACAGGGGGGCCTGAGTGGCTCAGTCAGTTAAGTATCCAACTCTTGGTTTTGGCTTAGGTCATGATCTCACAGGTCCTGGGATCGAACCCCTCATTGGGCTCTGCACTCAGCAGGAAGTCTGCATGAAGATTCTCTCCCTCTGCCCCTCCTCTCACCTGTGTACACACATGCTCTTTCTCTCTCTCTAAAAATAAATTTAAAAAAATAATAGAAGCAAAGAATGCCTTTGATGGGCTTATTAGTAGATGCTACATTGACGAGGAAAGAACCTCTCAGCTATCAAAGACATATCAATAGAACCCTCCAAAACTGAAAAGCAAAGAGAACAAAGACTGAAAAACAAGGACTCTGGGCCAACTATAAAAGGTGTAACATACACACAATTGGAATACCAGGAGAAAAAAAGGAAGGAAAAGAAGAAATATTTGAAACAATAATGACTGAAAATTTCCCCAAATTAACGTCAGACATCAAACCAAAGATCCAGGAAGCTCAGAGAACACCAAGAAGGATAAATGCCAAAATAAAACCTTTTGAAACTTCTTTAGGCATATAATTTACAAACTACCAAAAAAAAAAAAAGATAAAGGAAAAAATCCTGAAGAAATAAAGAGAAAACAAAAAACTTTATTTATAAAGGAGCAAAGATAAGAATTACATCTGACTTCTCAACTACTATGCAAGCAAGAAAAGAGCAGAGTGAAATATTAAAAATATTGAGAGGAAAAAAAAAACGAGTTAGAATTCAGTACTCTGAACTTATCTACCAAAAGTGAAGGAGAAATACAAACTTTCTCCAACAAAAATTGAGAGAATTTGTTGCCAGTATATTTGCCTTACAGGAATTGTTAAAAGAAGTTCTTAAAAGGGAAGGAAAATAATATAGGTTAGAAATTCAGATCTATATAAAGAAAGGAAGAGCACTGAAGAAACAATAAGATAAAACAAAAACTTTTATTTTTCTATTCTTGATTCATTTAACATACAAGTTTACCTAAAATAATAATAGCATCAATGCATTTAATTATGTTTATGAGTCATACATAATATATGTTTATGTGTTCTTATATGTAAAAAATAAAGCAATGATGCAAGAGACAGAAGAATTATTTTGTTATTATAAGGTACTCATACTCCCCATAAAGAGATATAATGTTATTTGAAAGTGGGCTTTGATTGGTTGTAAATGTATACTTGAAACTGTAGAGCAACCACCAAATAAAGTTGTTTTTTTTTTTTTAAGTATAACTGATAGGCTGAGAGATGAGAGAAAATGGAATGATATTAACAATTGAATGTTCCATTAAAATCACAAAAACAGAATAGGAGTGAAAGTCAGAAACAAGAAGAAAGAATAAAAGAAACAAATAGAAAGCAGTAGCAAATATGGTCTATATTAATCCAATTATATCAACAATCACTTTGAATATGAATGGCCTATATGAACCAATTAGGGGCAGCCTGGGTGGCTCAGCAGTTTAGCGCCACCTTTGGCCCAGGTCATGGTCCTGAAGACCTGGGATCAAGTCCCATGTCAGGCACCCTGCATGGAGCCTGCTTCTCCCTCTGCCTGTGTCTCTACCTCTCTCTCTCTCTCTGTGTCTCTCATGAATAAATAAATGAAATTTAAAATAAATAAATAAATGAACCAATTAAAAAATTGTCAGAGTGGATTAAAAAATAAGACCCAACTGTATGTTATCTGTAAGAAATCTACTTTTAATATAAAGATACACAAAGATTAAAAGTAAATGGATAGAGAAAAATATACCGTGTTAAACTAATCAAAAGAAAGCAGGAGTAGCTATATCAATTTCAGCCAGAGCATGTATCAAAGCAAGGAAAGATATCTGGGATAAAGAAAGGCATTATATAATGATTAAAAAGGTCAGTTCTCCAAGAAGACATGATAATACTTCATGTGTACATGCCTAATAACAGAGCATCAAACTATGTGAGGCAAAAAAACCTGATAGAATTGCAAGGAAAAGTAGATGAATCCACTGTCACAGTTGGGAGATTTCAACATCCCTCTCAGAAATGGGACAGATCAAGCAGGCTGAACATCAATAAGGACATAAGTGAACTCAATAACACTGTTGATCAACTATTTATAATTCACATCTATAGATTACTTCATCTAACAATAGTAGAATGCACACTCTTCCCACACTCACATGGGACGTTCACCCAGATAAATCACAGTCTGGGCCATAAAACAAACCTTAACATATTTAAAAGAATAGAAGTCATACAACATCTTCTCTCAGACTACAGTGGAATTAAACTAGACATCAGTAACAGAAATAGAACTGAAAAATTCCATAATACACGGGGATCAAATAACACAGTTCTAAATAACACAGGTCAAAGAAGTTATCTGAAGCAAAATTTTAAAACATTTTGAACTTAATTAAAATAAAAATACAATTTATCAAAAATCGTGGGATGGAGCAAAAGCAATGCTAAGGGATTTATAATGCTGAATGCATACATTAGAAAAGAAAAAAACGTCTAAAATCAATCACCTAAGTTTCCACCCTAGGAAACTAGAAAAAGAAGAGCAAATTAAATCCAAAGTAGAAAAGAAGAAATAAGACTTAGAACAGAAATCAATGAAATTGAAAATAAGAAATCAAGAGAGGAAAATCAATGAAACTAAAAGTTAGTTCTTTGAAAGGACTGATAAATTCAAGAAGCCTCTAGCCAGGCTAACTAAGAAAAAAAAGAGAGAGGAAATTAAAGAGGGACTGTCACTATAGATCCAATGAGAAATTAAAACTATACTAAAGGAATTCTATGAACAACTCTATATTCACAAATTCAATGACCTAGGTAAAGAGGACCAATTCCCTGAACCAGAGAATCTGCCAAAATTCATACAAGAAGAAATCAAATTTCAGTTTTGAAAGATGAAAAGAGTCCTAGAGGTTTACTGCACAACAATGTGAGTATACTTAACACTCCTGAAATGTACACTTAAAAATGTTCTTTAAGACAATTTTGTTATGTTTGTTACCACAATTAAAAATCCAAATTAAAAACACTTCACACAGCCTGAGAAAGTCTATTTTCTCTAGTTGCTCTGGTTATTTTAGCAACCCTTATCCACTGCAGGAAAATAATTCCATAATTATAAAACATGTTTTTTCAGGTACATATGATAGTATACTGGTTAAAGGCAAATACTTTTAGAGTTTCTTTTACCTTAAATGACAATGCCTTGGGTGGTTCTTAATTTCAACTCAGGTCATGATCTCAAAGTTGTGAGACTGAGCCCCAAGTCAGGCTCCGTACTGGGGCACAGAGCCTGCTGAAGAGTCTCTCTCTCCCTCTGCCTCTTCCCATCTCCTCCCTCTCTCTTTCCCTCTCTTGAAAAAGAGAGAGAGAGAGAGAGAGAGAGAGAGAGAGAGAGAGAGAAATACTGCTCTAATTCTTTATGGACTCAAAAGTACTCAATATAGCAAAAAAGACACTAATTGAGCCTTTCCTTATTTATACCACCTAGAACTGATATCTCCACCTCTAGAGAAAGCTGCTGCTTCTCTCTAATGACATCATTTCATATATAGCACCAACCTTTGTTAGAAAAATAGTATGGCTAAGATCAGTTATCATTTGTTATATCTACTAATGAGAAAGGCTTACCAAGTTTATTAACAGCACATGAAAGGGTACAGATATCACAAAGATAATATATAAGAGGTTTCTCTAAGTCATGTGAAAAAACTGGGGGGAAAATGTTTATTGATAAATCTTAAATACCAAGTACTACAAACAAAGCAAGGAAAATCAATATGGATTTGAAGAATATGCCTCCTTTGAACAGAATTTTACAGTAAAAACAAGACAAAAAATAAAAAATGACCCCTACATCCTGACTAGCAGTGGATAGGAATTGGGCACCTGGCCAATGTTTCATTCTGGATGAAGCAAATACGCTGATAAGGAAAAATGTTAAGAATACTTATAAAGTGTGATAAAAATGCTTCTGAATGGTGAGAACAATGGTCATACAAGCCTTCACTTTTCAGCAAACATAACTATTCATATATTTTCAAAAAAAAATTTAACTTCAGAAAAATTAAGAGTTTATTATACCTCAGTTAAAAACCACAATGGAATCATCAGTCTTTGCAAATGTTTTACATTCCCTAAAAAAGTTACACAAGTTATTATGTGCCTAAGCCTAATGTTAGATTATATGACATTGTGGAACTCTTCTTAATCTTCACATATTTATTTTCACTTATTGCTTTAGAAAACTAAGATATCACATTTTGGGTAGGAAATATTCTGGATAAAAGAAAAATATATTTTTGTAAGTTTTTTTTTTAATTTTTTAAAATTACCTATTTAATAATTCTTACATACTATCTTTTTGTTCTCTTCCAAAACAGAAGTCAGCAGACTTAAGAGCAAACAGCTCTTACAGAATCACCCTGAATTATGCAGTATACAATGACTCTCTAATCCTGAGCAAAGCCTATTTCTCAGCCATATTTATATAAGGCTTTTGGTCAAATGCTTAAAAAGTCATTGAGTACTTGTTTCCATTTCCTGATCAAGCAGAAAATTTTTTCAAAACTAAGGTAGAACCTGGTAGGGAATGAAGTATTTCTTAGCCTTGGAATAACTTCTTCATTCAGTACTCAATTGTCTCATGACCTTCTAAAAATTAATTTTCTTGTCTTGATTAAGAGGCATTTCAAGGGTGTCTGGGTGGCTCAATGGGTTAAGTGCCTCCTTCAGCTCAGGTCATGATCTCAGGGTCCTGGGATGGAGCCCCATATCCATCTCTCTTCTCAGTGGGGAGCCTACTTCTCCTTCTGCTTCTGCCCCCTTGTGCTCTCTTTCAAATAAATAAATAAAATCTTAAAAAAAAAAAAAAAGAAAAGAAAGAAAGAAACATTTCATTCCACCTCCCTGCAAGATTAATTGTGGACAAAAACATATTCCTGAATGCTAGTACATGAAACAACAAAATATTTAGATGCAGCTTGCACACCAGCAGAGGCAATTGGTAAGAAATAAGCAGTTACTTAATCTTTATTTGTTCATTTATTCATTTACTCAACATGTATTTATCAAGTTCCCTGTCCTAAAGCATTTAAGCAAACAAGTTTTATTTGTGCTGCCTAGAATTGGATCTTCCCTACCTGGAAGTAAGGGTTGTCCTTCATTTAAAACAGGAAATTCTCGACAGATTTCTCCATCCTCTTGATCTTTTGCCAACCATCGTTGAACAGGTATATAAAACTTTTTTCGAGAATTCATGTTCCACAATTGTATCTATATAGCAACAGTATTTCTTGTAAAAAATATAAGAATACTTTATCAAAGAATCAAGTAAGTTTTCATCCAAGCCTGACACTTAGCTCATAGAAGATCACATTACTTCTTTTTCTTTTCAAAAAGTTGTTGAATACTTGAAAGAAAAGGGCTAATTTCTTCTTTTATTGCCATCTCAAGTACAATGGCTTTTCTTTTCCTTATTTTGAAATTTTTCTAATTTCTCTATATTGAAATGCTAATACCAATTTCCCCCCAAATTTTCTAAGGGTTTATATTTTTCTATTTAGAAAGAGATTTATAATTTTTTTTTAAAAATCCATTACTTTCCTGTTCCAATCCCTTAGTAAATACATTTCTTATTTCAAAATGATATTATAAAATGTTAGCATGACCCTAGATTTCATTCACTACAGATTCAATCTGATATAGTTTCCTCTGTGGGTCCTCAGCAATGAATGAAATTTAAGCAATAATTCTTTATTTGGGTACCTATTATGCCATATTATATCTATTCCACGTATCCTGGAGTTAAACAAAGAGTTAATAAATTCTGTTAGGATCAGATGAATATCAAAAATCATCAGAAAGGGGCAGCCCGGGCTGCTCAGCGGTTTAGCACCTGCCTGCAGCCCAGGGCATGATCCTGGAGACTGGGATCGAGTCCCACATCGGGCTCCCTGCATGGAGCCTGCCTCCTCCTCTGCCTGTGTCTCTGCCCCTCTCTCTCTCTCTCTCTCTCTCTCTCTCTGTGTGTGTGTGTGTGTGTGTGTGTGTTGTGTGTGTGTGTATGTCTCTCATGAATAAATAAATAAAATCTTTAAAAAAAAATCAGAAACTAGAAACTATGATTCCTGATTCTAAAACCTAGTCTTTCATGAGTAGGGTACTATTAGGGTACTATTATTGTTTTAAAAGCTTCAGTGAGTGTTATTTTATCTGTTAAATTAATTGTATAGTCTTCAAAATGCCTTAATCAGAGATTTTCTATTTTAATGTGTTTAAAAAATGAGATCGTTACAAAGATAGAATTTTGATCCCTAAACTTACTAATTCTGTGGATCTTGGTAAGGCCCAGAAATTTGCATTCATAAATTCATATAACATGTGATTTTGGTACAATCATACATTTAGGAAGGCTTCCTGAGAACCACACAGAATTATCACTGGTTTGCAAGGCTGCTGGCATCGCTATTTGATTTGGTATTTTAAATAAAGCCTAAGGCAAATGACTTGAGAAATACAAAATAAACCACCATTTGAAATTTTTTATTTTGCAATATCCTTAACTAAACTTGAAAGAATCAAGATTCAAGTCCTAAAGGTAATGTGATTATTTTATGGACTGTGGAAATGTTCTATCATTTTTCCTGTAGTGGACTAGATGTTTTAATTCAAATCACAAGTTATAGGCACAAGTTGGCTTTTTTTTTTTTAATTTTAAACTTCTAAACCATACTATAAGAATTTAACAGAAAATACCCAGCCCATTATCTAGCAACTGAATTTGGCAAAATTAGTAAATCATGTAAGTGCTTTATCTACCCAGAATAAAACTTTGAATCAACAACATCTCTCTTCTTCACTGGTACTCAAAAGACAGGGGAATTAAAACTCAGGCAAACAAGTTGCCATGCAGTAAGACTAACTGTCATAGAAAGACAACGGGAATGTTCAGCCTGATTTTCTTGTCTTTCCTCTGCAATATTATAAAATCCTTTCAGATCACTTAACCACTGTTTCAACATCCCAGCTGAATTTATATATATATATATATATAAATGAATATAGTATTGCTTATTGGTTATCAATCAAATGAGATGGCAGGAGGATTAATGATAATCTTCATAAATTAGCTTAGATTAAGAGAGAAAAAAGAGATGTTTTTATTATATATGATCACTTAAGTATCAATATGAATATCATACTTCAAAAACTATATATAACATAAAAGAAAATTATTTCATATAGAAGCTAGGCACTAATTTTGAATTTGAAATCTAACTTCTACATTCATATTTTCATAAAGTGAGTTTCATTTTTTCATTTTCCTTCAGGATTTTTTGTGACTTTAACGGAAAGAAAATGGCATTATCAATAACTATATATATCTGCTTATAGAACAAAAGTATTTAAGGGATTGCTCATCTTCCACAAATTTTTCATTAATTTTCTCACATGTTACAAAATTGTAGAACAAGCCTGCCAAGAATATCAGGAGTTTGACTAGATGTTCTCTGCATTTTGAGAACTTGCTTACCTAAATTCATTTATTTTGCAATGACAAAAGATGGAAATACAACATATACAAAAATAGATAACAAGATTTTTGATTTTCAGTGTTGAAGATCTCCATTTGTTGGCAATTATGGTAATAAGTATAACTTTTAATTCTGAATAATCTAGAAAATCTAAGCCTTTTTTGCTACTAAAAGTATGCAGGTGGCATGATTTGCTTAGCATGAATGGACCAAGTTTGAGAGTCTATCATGTTATTATTTTACCAATACAAAGGGTCTACTTTTACAACCCTTCCAAAAACAGATAACATTCATCTAGTCACCTTTTCATCAATACTGCAACCATATCAAGAAGCAACATAATTGTCAAAACACTATGCTGTACACCTGAAACTAATGTAACACTGTGTTTCAACTATACTTCAATAAAAATAATGATAAAATAATGGTTAATATTAAAATCAAAAGAAGTAATGAGAGTTTATCCAGGGTCCCAAGTACTTCCTTTTCTTTGCAAAAAGGATTATTTAGTTGAGGTGCTTTCTTCAATAAATTAGTAACAAATTATTAATGTACATGATATTTTGTTTTGTGAAATATACTAAAAAGAGCAAGGTTTAACTCCAACAATTCACAATACGTGTGAAATGACTCTTTGAGGTTTGATTCCTGAACTGAATTTGCAGTGGGTTTTGCAAAGGATTGGAGTGTTGATATGTCTTTACCTCTTTACAATGCCAAGAAGGGGAGGGGCCAGAGTTAGTATGACCAATACGAATCTTAAAGAGTGCTCCAATATCTCCAACCATGATCTAGAAAAGAACCAAGAAAATGTCTTTCAATGTAATTCCATAAAATCCATTTTTACAAAGCTCATATTAGGACATTTTATATCAACATGGGGGCTAATCCTTCAAGAAATATAATAATTATAAACATGCATATACCTCATGACAAAGTACTGAAACATATGAAACAAAAATTCACAAAATTGAATAGAGAAATAGTCTATAATAAGAGTTGGAAATTTCAATACGCCACTCTGAATGACATGTAGAATAACTAGACAGACGATCAGTAAGGAAATTAAGGACTTGAACAGTATTATAGACCAACTATATCTAACAGATATTTATAGAACATTACACTCAACAACAGTAGAATATTATTCTCTCAAGAGTGCATGGAACATTCTACAGGGCAGACTGTATGTTATACCACAAAAAAAGTTCTGAAAATTAAATAAGACTGAAATCATACAGAATAGTTTCAACTACAATGGAATAAAACTAGCAATCACAACAAGAAGGAAAAATAGAAAATCCACAACTATGTGTAACTTAAGCAACATACTCTTAAGCAACCAATGAGTCAAAGAAATTTCAAGAGAAATTTAAAAATAACTTGAGATGAATAAAAAAATATGGGGAAGAAAGTGAAAGCAGAGCTCAGAGGGAAATTTTAGCTATAATTCCTTAAAGTTTGAATGTACTTAAAGAAGGAAATCATTTCAGATGGGTGCCCATCAGCTAAATTGGCAAGCTTACTGTGAGGAAAAAACTTCTTTGGAGATTTTAATCTAATAAATCCAGAGACACTAAGCAAAAAGAAGAAGGAAAAGAAGGGAGGGTAGGGAAGGAGAAGGAGAGAGAAGAAAAGGGAGAGAGGGAAGGAAAAAGGAGATGGGAAGAGAAAACAGAAGGGGAGAGGAGAAAGAAGAAGAAAGAAGATCTCAAATAAAATAATATAGCTGTACAAGATAAGGAAGGAAAAGAAAAAGAAGAACAAACTAAATACAAAGCTAACGGAAGAAAAGAAAAATACATATTAGAATGGAGATAAAATAGAAAATAAAATCAATGAAACCAAAAGCTGATTCTTCAAAAACAACACCAAAACTGAATAACATTTAGCTATCCTAAAGAAAAAAGAATACTCAAATTGCTAAAATCAGACATTACCACTAACCTTACAGAAGAAAAAAGGATTATAGAAAAAAAAGCCGTGAATAATTGTAGGGCAAAAAATTAGATAACCTATATGAAGTGGACGAATCTTAGAAACAGACAACTTATCAAAACTGACTGGGAAAAACAAATTCTGAATAGGCCTTATAAAAAGTAAAGAGACTGAAGAAGTAATAAAAAATCTCCCAATTATTTTTTTAATTGCCCTTAAGAATTGGCCTTTTTTTTAGGCCTTAAGAATAGATGTTTCACCAAAAAAAAAAAAAAAGAATAGATGTTTCACTGGTAAATTCTATCAAATACTTTTTCATCATTAATATATAATGTTCTTTTTTATTAAGGTATAATTGAAATATAACATTATGTTAGATTCAAGTATATGGTGTGGTATTTGTGTAGCCTATGAAACATTCACCACAGTAAGTCTAGTTATCATCTGTCACCATGCAGTTTTGAAATGTTTTTCCTGTGATGGGAACCTTTAAGATTTACTCTCTTAGCAACTTTCAAATGTGCCATACAACATTACTGACTACAATAATGCCATAATGTTACATCTCTGTTATTTATTTTATTACTGGAAGTTTCTATATCTTCACCCATTTTGCCTGAACCTCAACCCCCGCCCCTCTGGCAACTACCAATGTGTTCTGGGTATCTATTAATTTTGTTTTGTTTCCTTATGTATTTTTTTTAGATTCTGCTTATAAGTGAGATCAAGTGGTATTTGTCTTTTTCTGACTTTTCATCATTTAGAATAATAATCTTAAGGTACACTTATGTGGCCACAAGTAGCAAGATCTCATTCTTTTTCATGACTGAGTAGTATTCTATTGTATATTTATACCACATCTTTATACATTCATTCATTAATGGACACTTAGATTATTTCCATATCTTGGCTATTATAAATAATGCTGCAATGAACATTGGAGCACATATATCTTTTTGAAATAGTATTTTCACTTTCTTTAGATAAGTACCCAGAAATGGAATTGCTGGATCATATTGTATTTCTGTTTTTAATTTTTTGAGATTGTACCAATTTACATTATCACCAACAGTGCACAAGGTTGTCTTTGCTTTCACTTCCTTGCCAACACTTATTATTTCTTATCTTTTTGATAATAGCTATTCTAACAGGTGGGAGGTGATATCTCATGGTTTTGATTTGCATTTCCCTCATGATTAGTGATGTTAAGCATCTTTACATGGGCGTATTGGACATCTATATATCTTCTTTGGGAAAATGTGTATTTAGATCCTCTACCCATTTTTAACCAGATTATTTCTTTTTTTGATATTGAGTTGAATGAGTTCATTATATATATATTATATATTTTGGATATTAACACTTTCTTAGATATATGACATATATGGAAATATCTTCTCCTATCCAGTAGGTTGCCTTTTCATTTTATTGATGATATCCTTCATTGTACAGAAGATTTTAGCTTGACATACTACCACTTGTTTTACTTTTGCCCTTGCCTTAGGTGTCAGATTCAAAAAAATCATCACCAAGACTAAGGTCCTAGTACTTGGTTGTCTCTTGGACCTTTGTGACTGTGTAAGCAGCTTGACTTATTCTTTACAGGTCCCAATTGAGGACATTGTCCGAAGACCTGACAATGCTCCAAAGGGAGGGATCTCAATCAGCACCTACTTTCAGACTGATTGGAAACTGGACCCTCAAGGAGAAGCCTTTAAAGTATGTAAATAGAGATGAAATCAAGATAGCAGAGTAGGAAGATACTGAGCTCACCTCCTCCCTGGTCACACCAAAACAACTCTCTCTCTCACACACTCTGAGAATGAGCTGAAGACTAGGATAATAGCTCTCCCACAACCAAATACATAAAGAAAAAGCCACATCATGATGTACAGAAGTGGCAGAGACACAGTCTAGTCAACTAACATCCCCACTGGGCACCCACATATGGGAGGGATACTACCAATATGGAAGTCATCCCTGAGGAATGAGAAGATAAAGCCCCATATGAGGCACCTCTGCCCTCAAGACCTACACCAGGAAAACAAGACCCTGTAGTATTCAGTTTTGAAAATCAATAGGGCTTAACTCAGAAGAAGCTAGAGGGCTATAGGAAACCAATACTCTGCTCTTAAAATTCTTTTTTTTAATTAAAGATTTTATTTATTTATTCATGAGAGACAGCGAGAGAGAGAGAGAGAGAGAGGCAGAGACACAGGCAGAGAGAGAAGCAGGCTCCATGCAGGGAGCCCCATGTGGGACTCAATCCCCGGTCTCCAGGATCACACCCTGGGCTGAAGGTTGTGTTAAACTGCTGAGCCACCCGGGCTGCCCTGCTCTTAAAATTCTGATGCATAATCTCACTTGCTCCAAGATCCAGCACAAAGCCAGAAGTTTGAAAAGCACCTGGGCCATAAGTAAAAGATATTTACTGACTAATTTTAGGGCCTGTATCACAGAGGTAGGGATCTGTAGGAATATTCTCCAGCAATAGCAGCACTGATTGGTGCTATTTCTTCTTATATTTCTCCTACCTAGTATCTTCATACCTGAAGGGCACTATTTCTGACACTCTCCATCTACGTTTATAGCACGACTTGCCCTCCCTGGCATTCTCCTACAGATCCACCCACCTCAAAATGTAAACCTTAGCAGACATTCCTCCAAGGGGGCTTCTTCCCCAGCACACCTGACAGGTAGCCTCAGCTAGGACCAGAATACCCACAAAGAGGACCTCACTTACCAGCATGCCCACAGCAGATGTTGCCAGGCCTCTCAGCCACCCATCCCAAAGGCCAGACACCAGTATGTCCACAGGAGTCATGTCCCAACCATTTAGAAGTGTACTCATAGTACATGCAGGAGATACCCCTGGAGCACCTACTTCTGGTGACCAGGGATTATTCCACTTCTCAGCCCCACAGGACACCTCCTATATAAGGCTGCTCCTTCAAGGCCAGGAGACAAAGCTGATCTACCTAATATATAGAAAAACAGACACAGGCAAAATGAGGAGACAGAGAAATATGCTACAAAAGAAATAAGATAAAACCTCAGAAAAGGAGCTAAACAAAATGGAGATAAGCCATCTACTGGATAAAGAGTTTTATGTAAGGGTGATAAAGATGCTCACTGAACTCAGGAGAAAATGGGTGAACATAGTAAAAATTTCAATACGACAGAAAATATAGAAAGGAACCAATCAGAGCTAAAGAATACAATTACTGAATTGAAAAATGCACTAGAGGAAATCAAAAGCAGATGGATGATGCAGAAGAACAAATCAGTGATCTGAAAGACCTCACTCAAACTAAATAACAAAGAAAAGAATTTTTAAAAGATGAAGATATTTTAAGGGACCTTGGAGAAAACACCAAGTATACTAACATTTAGAATACAGATGTCTGAGAGAGAGAAAGAAGGGCAAAAGACTTATTCGAAGAAATAACAGCTGAAACTTTCCTAATCTGGGGAAGGAAACAGACACCAAGGTCCAGGAAATACAGGGAGCCCCAAGATGAACCCAAAGAGGTCCATAACAAGATGCATAATACTTAAAATGTCAAAATTAAAGATAAAGAGAGAATCTTAAAAGCAGCAAAAGAAACACTAGTTACATAATAAGGAAACCTCCACAAGACTATAAGCTGAATTTTTACCAGAAACATTCTAGACAAGAAGAGAATGGAATGATATATTCAAAGTGCTGAAAAGAAAAACCCTACACTCAAGAATACTCTACCTGGCAAGGTTATCATTCAGCATTGAAAGAGAGATAGAAGTTTCTCAGATAAACAAAAGGTAAGGGAGTTCTTTACCACTAAACCAGTCTTGTCAGATTTAAAGGGATCTCTAAGCAGAAAAGAAAAGCAAACATATGGTAAAGGTACTAGATCAAGCACTTATAAAGCCATTATAAAGGTTAAAAGACAAAAGTAGTAAAAATCAATTATATATATCCACAGCTATAATCTATAATAACTAGTGAGGGAGCAGGGAGAATGTAGTGCTTTAAGAAAATGTTTGAACTTATATGAATACAACTTTAAATAGACTACTATATACCTAGAATGCTACATATAAACTTCATGGTAACTACAAACCAAAAACCCATTAATAGACACACAAAAGATAAATAGAAAGGAATCTAAATACAGCACTAAAGAAACCATCAAATCACAAGGAAAAGAGAGAAAGAAAAGAAGAAAGGAACAGAGAAGAATTACAAAACAACCAGAAAACAATAGGCAAAATTACAGTAAGTACACACCTATCGGTAATTACTTTAAATGTAAGTAGACTTAATGTTCCAATCAACAGACCCTGTTGTTGGGTAACCAACAACATTTTTTCCAAACTTGTATAATACTTAAATTTGTATGGAACCACAAAAGACCATAAATAGCCAAAGCAATCTTGAGAAAGAGAACAAAGCTGGAGGTATCTCAATACCAGATTTTTTTTTAATATTAAATCGTTTATTGATTACACAAGATAATGGACGATACACAAGCTTTAATCCCATCTATAATTTTATCTGATACCATAATTCAATTTAGATATATTGCATAGGATGTGCCAACAATCATAATAACCAAATAAACTCCAGGACTTTGCTTGGGTGACCTTTTTAACGGTGAACTCCAGGTCACAACACATTAACTGTCAGTTCAACCACACCAAGGTTTGTGGAGACAATGGCTTCTGTGCCCAAGCAGGTTGCAAATAAATGTTGAATGGAACCTGGCATCACCCTGAAGGAATTCTAACTTCACACTGTTGGGGTAGTTTACCAAGATGGCTTCAGAGTAGACTAACTTTACACAGCACATTTTAAAAAAGACACATTTATTCAGCATCATGATCAGACTATTACATTTAGCAATCAACAGCATGGGTGTAAGAAAAAATCTACATTAAAACCCTTTGTTGGAATGCTTTACACTTTCCACAGAACAGAAACTAAAATAACCTGTTATACAATTAGTCACAAACACAGTCCTCGAGTTTTTTGCCCATACACATGAGTATTGTCTAAAACATGTCTTCTTTGTAGCAGCTAGGTCCTGCCACCACTGTGCTTGGCTGAGTTCACAAATCTGTTGTAACCTGTAGCTTCCCTGTCACTTCTCTAGCTCTCCTCTCCTGCTAAGTTTTGTTTTCTGGCAGTAATTAAAACCTTCTGCCACTGCCATAGCTCCTGCTGCTGCTGAAACTGCCATAGCCACCTTGGTTTCGTGGTTTGGCAAAGTACTGGCCTCCACCACCATAGGGGCCAGAGCTTCTGCCTCCAAAATTTCCTCCTTTCATGGGTCCAAAATTTGAGGATTGATTGTTGTAATTGCCAAAATCGTTATAGCTACCGCCACCTCCAAAGTTGCTTCCGTCATTACCAAATCCGTTATAGCCATCCCCACTGCCACCGTATCCACCGAAGCCACCTCGACCACTGAAGTTCCCTCCACGACCAAAGTTGTCATTACCACCAACACCACCTCCACGACCACCACCAAAGTTTCCAGAACCACTTCGGCCTCTTTGGCTGCACGAAGCACTAGCCATCTCTTGCTTCGATAGGGCTCTCCTTACTTCACAGTTGTGGCCATTCTCAGTGTGGTATTTTTGAATGACAATCTTGTCTACAGAGTCCTGGTCGTCAAAGGTCACAGAAGCAAAACCTCTCTTTTTGCCACTGCCTCAGTCAGTCATGGTCTCAATCACTTCAGTTTTCCCATATTGTTCAAAATAATCTCTTAGATGATGTTCTTCAGTGTCTTCTTTAATGCCAATAAAAATCTTTTTCACAGTTAAGTGGGCACCGGGTCTTTGAGAATCTTCTCGGGAGACAGCCCTCTTTGGTTCCACGACTCTGCCATCCACCTTGTGCGGCCCAGCGTTCATGGCCGCGTCCACCTCCTCCAGGTGGCGTATGTGTGGAACCCAAAGCCTGGAGCGCTTGGTGTTGGGGTCTCTCATTACCACACAGCCCATAAGCGTCCCCCATTGCTCAGAATGGCTCCTCAGACTCTCATCGGTTGTTTCGAAGCTCAAACCTCCAAGGAAGAGCTTCCGCAGCTGCTGGGCTCTTTGGGAGACTCTGACTTTGACATGACCACGGTGGGAGGGGAGACTTTAACGATGCTTACTCGGTGGAGGCCAGGGGCAGATAAAAGGCCCCAGATTTTTTTTTTTAAGATTTTATTTATTTATTCATGAGAGACACAGAGAGAGAGAGAGAGAGAGAGGCAGAGACACAGGCAGAGGGAGAAGCAGGCTCCATGCAGGGAGCCCAATGTGGGACTGGATTCCAGGGCCCCAGGATCACGGCAGGTGCTAAACCGCTGAGCCACCCAGGGATCCCCTCAATCCTGGATTTTAAGGCAAACTACAAATCTACAGTAATCAAAACAGTGTGGTACTGGCACAAAAATAGACACACAGATCAACAGAACAGGAAAGAGAGCCCAGAAAAAAATTGAGAATTTTACGTCAATTAATCTATGAAAAAGAAGGCAAGAATATGAGGAAAGACGTCTCTTCAACAAATGGTATATGAAACTTGACCACTTTCTTTCACCATACACAGAAACGAACTCAAAATGGATTAGAAAGCTAAATGTGAGACCTAAAACCATAAAACTCCTCAAAGAAAATACAGGGAGTAATTCCTTTGACATCAGCCATAGGAAAATTTTTCTAGATATGTCTTCTCAGACAAGGGAAACAAATGCAAAAATAAAATATTGGAACTACACCTTAATATAAAGCTTCTGCAGAGCAAAGAAAACTATCAACAAAACAAAAAGGCAGTCTCCTAAATGGGAGAAGATATTTACAAATAATGTAACCAATAATATGTTAATATTCAAAATATATAAAGAATATATACAACTCAATACCAAAAATAATAATAATAATCTTGTTTAAAAATGGTCAGAAGACCTGAATAGACATTTTTCCAAAGAAGACATAATGATGACCAATATACAAATAACAAAATGCTCAACATCACTAATCATCAGGGAAATGCAAATTAAAATCACAATGAGAGAGATCCCTGGATGGCTCAGCACTTTAGCGCCTGCCTTCACGCCCAGGGCATGATCCTGGAGACCCAGGATCGAGTCCCACATCAGGCTCCCTGCATGGAGCCTGCCTCTCTCTCTGCCTATATCTCTGCCTATGTCTCTGCATCTCTCTCTGTGTGTCTCTCATGAATAAATTTTAAAAATATTTTTTAAAAATCACAGTGAGGTATCATTTTACACCTGTCAGAATGGCTAAAATCAACACAAATAACAAGTGTTGACAAGGATAAGAAGAAAAACTCTCAGGCACTGTTGATAATGTAAATTGGGGCAGTCATAATGGTAAACAATATGGAGGTTCCTCAAAAATTAAAAACAGAGGGGCTCCTGGGTGGCTCAGTCAGTTAAGTGTCTGCCTTTGAATAAGGTCTGCATCTCAGGGTCCTGGAATTGAGGACTACATCAGGATCTCTGTTCAGTTGGGAGTCTGCTTCTCCCTCTCACTCTCCCTTTATGCACACTCTCTCTCAAATAAATAAAATCATTTAAAAAATTAAAGATATAATTATCATAAAATATAGCAATTCTACTACTGGGTATTTACCCAAAAAATGTCAAAACATTAATTTGAAAAGACATATACAAAAAAAAAAAAGGAAAATATATATGCACCCCTACATTTACTGCAGCATCATTTACAATAGCCAAGACATGGAAGTTGCCCAAGTTTCCATTGATAGATGAATGGATAAAAAAGAGGTTGTACAGACGGAGGAGTAAAGGTGGCAGAGTAGGAGAAGGACCCTGAGTTTGGCTCACTGCTTCAGGAATCAACATCCAACTATTTTGAACAACTAGAAACAGGATCTGAGGATTAAGAAAACCTGTACAGTTGGAAGGAGAAAGCATGGCAGATGTGAGGTTCAGAGCTGTAAATTTGGGGAGAGGAAATCCATGGGCCACAAAGGGGAGGGAACCTTTTTCATGGAGCAAAGTCAGGGAGAGGGAGAGAACACAGCAGGTAGGGATCACACAATAAGCCTCAGTGAGGAGACCCCCCGGGTCACATTGGAAGAGAGCGCTCCCCTTCCCAGAGTACATTTGCAAGAACATATTTTGCCTCTCCATGGACAAAAAGCCAGCTGGGAGCCACTGAGCAGTGCTCAACAGCAGGGACAGAGGTGTGCACAGAAGGCAGATAACCTTGTAGCAGCTTTTCACTGTGAGCCACAATAGGCGTAAACCACCATGTGCATGCCAAATGGCTGCTTTTCTGGGACAGAACTAAGTAGAAAGCAGAAACACAGGTGGATTGCAGATAAACTGGCCCCTGCTTTTAGCTATCTGCCACAATAGATCTAAGCCTCTGTGGAACTCCTTTTCTGGGCCAGACAGAGTCAGAGACTGAGTCGTGCACAGATGGCAGAACCTGGTTGAAGCTTTTTGCTGTGCATCACAATAAATTCTAACCTTCTTGCATGCACTATGCAACTGCTTTTCTGGGACAGGCAGTGCTGGACACAGCATGGGGCTCTCCTCCAGGGAAGGGGAATGAGTCTACATTTTGCCAGGCCCTTTAAAACTTGGGAGTTTTTAAGCCCAGCCACAGGTCAGAGGTAAAATACAGAATATCTGTGGTGCCAGATGCTCCAATGGCTCAAGAACACACAGGGTGATGAAAGCCCAGGACACAGGAGACTTCACTTTTCGGAGTGGGCCTCCTGAACAGTGGTGACCAGGAGTTCCCCTAACCAGGAATAAGAGGGTAGGGTGACATCATATTCCTCCCTCCCCATTGTCCATCCCCCTATGCACCAAAACAGGACTTCAGAGAGAAATACAGTGCCTCCAGTGGAGGCTGGAGTCCCCTACATAAATCCCTGCCCCCTACACCTGGCAGGAGTATCATAACAAAGACAAATCAGTTTGTGAGCTAGCCTAGTAGGCCTCTCCCTCAGAAGACTAACACAGGACCTCCCTACATGTATTCAGTCTACTGGGTTTTTTTAAAGATTTTATTTATTTACTCATGAGAGACACAGAGAGAGGCAGAGACACAGACAGAGGGAGCCTCCCTCCCTGGCAGGGAGCCCAATGCAGGACTCTATCCCCGGACTGGGATCACACCCTAAGCTGAAGGCTAACACTCAACCACTGAGCCACCCAGGTATCCCAAGTCTCCTGATTAAAGAGTACCCCAAAACATCAGTTTCTGGTGGAAATAGGACCAGATTTGCTTCTTTTTTTCCTTTATTTTTTTAAATTTTTTATTTTTCTATTTCTTTTTACTTTTTTATCCTTTATTTTATATATACATATATATGTCTTAAGCTTATAATTTTTTTGTTAATTTGTTGGTTGCTTTTTTGGATCGGTCTTATTTCTTTTCTATTTTTTCTTCTTACTTTACTCTTTTTTCCTTCTTATTCTTTGGAATTAGGCTTACAGTTTTTTGTTCATCTGTTTCTTTGCATTTTTGTTCTCTCTCCTTTTCTGTGGGCTGAATCAGACTTTTTATTTCTTTTCCAAGCTTATCTTAACAAACTATTCAAAGCACACTTAAAGGTTTAAACACTCCACCACTACAAGAAAGAATTCTTTAGAGGACTGACCAGTGGGAAAGATCAGCCAAAACCCAACAGCAGAGTGTACACAGCATAGACCAGAAACACTTCCTGAAGTTTTTTTGTTGTTCTTGTTGCAATTGTTACTTTTCCTGTTGTTGTTTTTTCTTTTTCTTTCTTCTTTTCTTTTCCGGACAAAATGACAAGACAGAGAAATTCACCCCAAAAGAAAGAACAAGAGGTAGTACCCACAGCCAAGAATTTAGTCAAAATGGATATAAATCAGATTTCTAGAATTTAAAACAACAATTATAAACATGCCACTGGGTTAAAAAAAAACATAGAACACACTAGAGAATCCCTTACTTTAAAAATGTTATAACTGAGATGCAGTCCCATGTGGAGGCCATAAAAATGAGGATGAATAAAGCAGAAGAATGAATCAGTGATACAGAAGGTAAAATTATGGAAAATAATGAAGCTGAAAAGAAGAGGGAAAGAAAACTATTAGATCATGAAGGCAGACTTAGGGAACTCAGCAGTACCATAAAGTAAAATAATATCCATATTATTAGAGCCCCAGAAGAGAAAGCAGAAAAAGGGTGAGAAGGTTTAGTTGAACAAATCATAACTGAGAATTCCCTAATATAGGGAAAGAAATAGGCATTCAGATCCAAGAGGCACAGAGAACTTCCTCAAAAATCAATCCAAAAAAAAGCACATATTATTGTAATGCTTGCGAATTTCAAAAATCAGGAGAAAATCCTGAAAGCAGCTTGAGACGATAGGTCCTTAGCCTACAAGAGTAGACACATAAGGCTGACAGCAGACCTGTCCACAGAGACCTGCCAGGCCGGAAAGGACTGGCATGATATATTCAACGTGCTAAATGAGAAAAATGTACAGTCAAGAATACTTTATCCAGCAAGGCTATCATTCAGAATAGAAGGAGAGATAAAGAGTTTCTGAGACAAAAATTAAAGAAATTCATGAACACTAACCCAGCCCTGCAAGAAATATTAAAGGGGAACCTTCCAGCAGAGAGAGAGGCCAAAAGTAACAAAGACTAGAAAGAAACAATCTGCAGGAATAGTGACTTTATAGATAATACAATGCCACTAAATTAATATTTTTCTATAATTAGAGTCTATTTACATTCAACTGAATGTATGTAAATGGACTCAATGCTCCAATCAAAAGACATAGGCTATCAGAATGAACAACAAAAAAAGATGCATCAAATATGTTACTTAGACTCATTTTAGACCCTCCAGATTTAAAGTGAGTGGGTGGAGAACCATTTATCATGCTAAGAGACAACATTCTTATGTCAGACAAACTTGATTTAAACCAAAAAATGTAATAAGAGATGAAGGAGGACACTATATTGTAATAAAGGGATCTATCCAACAAGAAGATCTATCAATTGTAAATATTTCTGGCCCTAACTTTGGAGCAGCCAAATATATAAAGAAATTAATTACAAAATTAAAGAAACTCATTGATAATAATACAATAATAGAGGAGATTATAACATCCCACTCAAAGCAATAGACAGATAATCTAAGCAGAAGATCAACAAGGAAACAAGAGCTTTGAATGACACACTGGACCAGAAAGACTTCACATGGAACATTATCTAGAATAGATCACATACTGGGTCGCAAATCAGGACTCAACCCATACAAAAAGACTGAGATCATACCATGCATATTTTCAGACCACAATGTTCTGATATTTGAAGTTAATCACAAAGAATTTTGGAAAGACCACAAATAAATGGAGGTTAAAGAATATCCTACTAAAGAATAAATGGGTCAACCACAGGAAATTAAAGAATAATTTTTAAAATACATAAGAAGCAAATGAAACTGAAAACATGACAGTTCAAAACCTTTGGGATGCAGCAAAATCAGTCCTACAAGGGAAGTACACAGCAAAACAGGGTTTCCTCAAGAAACAAGAAAAGCCTCAAATACACAAACTAACCTTTCACCTAGAGGAGCTAGAGAAAAAACAGCAAATAGACCCTAGAGCCAGCAGAAGAGAAATAATTAAACAATTCTAGAATTTGTATGGAACCAGAAAAGCCCCCAAATAGCTAAAGCAATGTTGAAAAAGAAGACCAAAGCTGGAGGCATCACAATTCTGGACTTCAAGCTGTATTACAGAACTGTAATCATCAAGACAGTATGGTACTAGCACAAGAATAGATACATGGATCAATGTAACAGAAATGGACTCTCAAATCTATAATCAACTAATCTTTGACAAAGCAGCAAATCTTTTTACCATGGAAAAAAGACAGTTTCTTCAACAAATGCTGTTGGGAAAATTAGCCATGTGCAAAAAAAAAAAAAAAGAAACTAGACTTTCTTACACCATACACAAAAATAAACTCAAAATGGATGAAACCTAAATGTGAAAACAGGAATCTGTCATAACCTTAGAGAATACAGGCAGCAACCTCTCTGACCTTGGCCACAGCTACTTCTCGCAAGACATGTCTTCAGAGGCAAGGGAAACAAATGTGAAAATGAACTACTGGGATTTCATCAGGATAAAAAGCTTCTGCACAGCAAAGGCAGCAATCAACAAAATTAAAAGGCAACCTATGGAATGGGAGAAGATATTTGCAAATGACATGTTAGATAAAGGGATAGTATCTAAAATCTATAAAGTATTTATCAAACTCAACACCTAAAAAACAAATAATCTAGTCAAGAAATAGGCAAAAGACATGAACAGACATTTCTAACAAAGAAGACATACAAATGGCCAACAGACACATGAAAAAAATGTTCCACATCACTTGCCATCAAGGAAATACAAATCAAAACCACAATGAGATACCAATTCACACCAGTCAGTATGGCTAAAATTAACAAGTCAGGAAACAACAAATTTGGGGGAGGATGCAAGAAAGGGGGACCCTCTTACACTGTTGGTGGGAATGCAAGCTCGTACAGCCACTCTGGCACAGTACGTTCCTCAAGAAGTTAAAAATAGAGCTACCCTACAACAAGCAATTCCACTACTATGTATTTACCCCATAGATACAAATGTGATTATCCAAAGGGGTACATGCACCCCAAATGTTTATAGCAGCATGGTCCACAATAGTCAAACTATGGAAAGAGCCCAGATGCCCATCCACAGATGAATGGATAAAGAAGTTGTGGTATATACACACAATGCAATATTACTCAGCTATCAGAAAGGATGAATACTTACCATTTACATCAACAAGGATGAAACTGGAGGGTATTATGCTGAGCAAAATAAGTCAATCAGAGAAAGACAATTATCATATGGTTTCACTCATATGTGGGATATAAGAAACATTACAGAAGATCATAAATGAAGGGAGGGAAAACTGAATGAGAAGTCATGAGAGGGAGACAAACCATGGATACTCTTAACTGCAGGAAACAAACTGAAGTTTGCTGGAAGGGATATGGGTGAGGGGATGGGGTAATTGAGTGATGGGCATTAAAGAGAGTAGGTGATGTGATGAGCACTGGGTATTATACACAATTGATGAATTACTGAACCCTACATCTGAAACTAATGATGTACTATATGTTGGGTAATTGAATTTAAATAAAAAACAAAGATAAATTCTGAACTGAAAAAAAAAAAAGAAAAACAAAACAAAAAAGAACTTATCAAACTCAACACCCAAAAAATAACAAATCCAGTCAAGAAACAGGCAGAAGACATGAACAGACATTTCTCCAAAGAAGACATACAAGCGACCAAGAGACACTTTTGAGAAAATGCTCAACATCACTCAGCATCAGAGAAATATGAATCAAAATCACAATAAGATACCAACTCAACACCAGTCAGAATGGTAAAAATTAACAACTCAGGAAACAACAGATGCAGGGAAGGATGCAGAGAAAGAGGAACCCTCGTATGCTGTTCATGGGAATGCAAACTGGGGCAGCCACTCTGGAAAACAGTATGGAGGTTCCTCAAAAAGTTAAAAATAGAACTACTCTACAACCCGGAAATTGCACTGCTAGGTATTTATCCCAAAGGACACAAAGACAGTGATTTGAAGGGGCATATGCATCCCAATGTTTATAGCAACAATGTCCACAATTGCCAAAATATGGAAAGAGCCCAGATGTCCATCCACAGATGAATGGATAAAGATGTGGTATATATATACAAAATGGGAGTATTAATCATCAAAAAGAATGAAACTTGCCATTTGCAATGACATGGATAGAACTAGAGGGCACTATGCTAAGTGAAATGAGTCAGTCAGAGAAAAATACCATATGATTTCACTCATGTGTGGAATTTAAGAAACAAAATAGATGAACACCGGGGAAGGGAAAGAAAAATAAAATATAAAATAAAATAAGATACAATACAATGCAATACAATAAAATCAGAGAGGGAGGCAAACCATAAGAGACTCTTAAGTATATGGAACAAACTGAGGGTTGCTGGAGGGGATGTGGGTAGGGGATGGGGTAATTGAGTGATGGGCATTAAGGAGGGCATTTGATGTAATGAGCACTGGGTGTTATATGCAACTGACGAATCACTAAATTCTACCCCTGAAACTAATAATACACTATATGTTAACTAAATTGAACTTAAACTGAAAAAAATTTTTTAATTAAAACTCTTATCAGGCAGCCCCAGTGGCCCAGCGGTTTAGCTCCACCTTCAGCCCGGGGTGTGATCCTGGAGACCCAGGATCAAGTCCCACATTGGGCTCCCTGCGTGGAGCCTGCTTCTCCCTCTGCCTGTGTCTCTGCCTCTCTATGTGTCTGTCATGAATAAATAAATAAAATCTTTTTTTAAGATTTATTTATTTATTCAGAGAGGGGGGGCCAGATATTTCCATAAAATTAAATATTATTCAGCCATATAAAGGAAAGAAGTACTAATACATGCTGTAATATCGATGAACATTGAAAATATGATGCTAAACGAAAGAAGACAGACACAAAAGGCCATATATGATTCTATTTATATGAAATATTGAGAATAGGCAAATCCTCAAAATCAGAAAGTAGATAAGAGGTTGCTAGGGGCTGGGGAAAAGGGAACGAAGAGACTGCATAATGAAGTTTCCTTTTGGGGTAACTAAAATGTTCTGGAACTAGATAGTGGTTGAACAACATTGTGAATATACTACAGGCCACCGAATGACAAGCTTTTGAATGATTAAAATGGCAAATTTTATTTTCTGGATTTCACCACAATAAAAAAGAAAATATCTGTGCAACAAAACTATATGGAAAAGGAAAGAAAACAAAAGAACCTAAGAACACAAGAAACCAATTCATCAGAATGAATGAAAACTATGATCAAAATCAACAAGTTACTAAACTTAAAGAAGCCATCACCTCTATAAACAAGATGTAAATGTATCAATACTAAGTCTCATAAAGAAAGAGCAAGACAACAGAAAGAGCTGAAATGTATGTAGCAGCATTCAGAAAGAAAGAAGCATGGAACTAGGAAAATGGTTTCCTGTAGGGAAAAAAAAACGGGAATGAAGAGTTAAAGGTGTTCCTTTGTTACTTCAGAATTCAGAATAACTTAGCCCAATACACCATGTGAAGGTAAAACCTGATTTAAAAGTACAAATGAAATAATATAATAGCAGAACAACAACAAAAGCAACTTAGACTCTTTTGGTATAGTCACTTCTAAAACTATTTCTTACACATGCAAAATAATGACAAAGTCTTCCATTTTTACTTTTAGTGCCCATCAACACAAGAGTTTCTTTAAATATTAACTCATATAGAAAGTACGAAATAAACTATTATTTTGGTTCCAAGTAACTCAACCTCTCCTGTGACATATATGGACTGAATACACAGTATTCAGGTAGTAAACCAAACACCCAGGATCACGTGGAAGTATCATATAAAGATATGAGATAATTTAAGGGTACTCTTTCTTGATTGTGATTTTATGCTCTATTTCTACCCGGTCCAAAACAATCCCTCTATTTTTTCTGATTATTCATTCAACAGATATTATTGAATACCTATAAAGTACAAACTCATTTCAAGTCTTTCTTTTGGTTGCTAATTTTTCTGACTTTATTTAGTTCAACAACTTGTATGATACTGGTCTCCCCTGCTACCTCTGTTTCTCCCTAATCTTGATCTCAATGTGTCTAGTCATGACCTAACAATTGATTACAACTTCTTTGCTCTCCTTTATTTGATAATTGTATTTTTTCCTTTGTGACTTTGACTTTGAGCATCATCTGTTAGAGCCACAGCCAGAAAGGTATAAGCCCTTGCTCCTGACAGCCACAAGTATAGAAACAATAAATGTTGTCCATTTAGTATTTCTCTCCAGTTATTGTCTCTTATTGTATTGAAGTTTAACTTGTGTATAATCTGAATGAACAAAAACTGCCATGAATTACTTTGATCTTCTATAGGACACATGGCATTGTAACACAAAGCACCAATTTGATACATTGCATTCACTCCAAAGCACCAACTAGCTGTATCACTTATATTAACAGGTTTTACTCCATTTTATTACTTACAGTAAATATGTCTTCATGGCCATCCTGAAATTGAGCTCCATCTGTTCCATAAAGATATATAGGAAGTGAACTTCTATGTTGTCCATACAGTATAATATAAATCTGTGAGCTGGTCCCTGAGTTTGGCAAGTCACTGGTGATTATGGAAACTTTCCAGTTACCACCTATAGAAGCACAAATAACACACAGCATTAAAGCAACTTCTAAAAATAGAAGACTCAGAAAAGCAGATCTTCATAAAGCCAGGAGAGTTCAGAACAGACATAACTTACTCTTCTCCATCTCCTTTGGAAAAGTACTATAACACAAGGTTTAGACTTGGTTTTTAAAATACTCAACAAAATTGTTATCTCCTACAATGTAACTATCAGAATACTTCCTAGATCTTTAATAATAAAGTTAGAGAGATACAATTATCCTCTTATATTTGGTCATGTGTGGACTCCAACGGTTACTATATAACTTAAGTTTCCTGTGTATTTCAGATATTGTTAGCTCTGACATGTAGTATGTGCATTCAGAATTATACATTTTAAGATCTTCTGAGTTTAGATTTGTATTTTCCAAAGTAGAAAGTTATGTAATAATTTATATAATCATAAAAACTGGAATCAGATAAATTAAAAGGAATTTGAGAAGTCATCTGGCAATTTCTTCACTTACGGTTTTAAGTATCCCTAATTAATAGATGAAATAACTGAGTTCCACAAATGTTAAATAAATTTTGTATCCCAGCAACAAATAAACACAGTGCTAGAAATATATGGCTCATAGTGAATATAACTGAGCACACTAACAACATATGATTTTATTTCCTCGGATTTCAATTTAATTTTGTTAGGTTTCTTTGGAAAAAACATCCAGAGTTAATCAATAAGAAAACTGAAATAATGAAAAATTAGGGAATGCACTCAAGATTATATAAAAGAAGTGAGAATATGAGGCAATAAAATTCAGAACTATGGATTTAAATTACATTCTACTTTTTTAAACTGTGATTTTCTCTCTCCCATACTTTAAAACTAAAGTTTATTTCCCATCTTGATCATTCAAATAGTAATCAAATTTTAAATTTAAGTTTTATTTGTATGGCACAATGAATATACGTTAAATTAACCCATGTGTTTAAAAATCTACTTTGAAACATGAAATTCTACTTTATTTTTCTAACACATGGCAAAAAGCCAAGTTAGGCTACCAAATCATCTAGAAAATCAGTTAATAAATAAAAACCTCATTTTTAAAAACTGAAAGAGGGTAATAGGCTATCTTTAATAATACAAAAAAGTAGTTAAACTGCAATTATAAACTACAGAACTGGGAAAATTCTAGCTGTTTTCCATAGAATAACTAGTATGTCAATACTTACTTAAATAAAATGAAATAAAGCTCTTCAGCTTCTACTCTCTTAGAAAAGTAGCAAACGAGTTCAGAAGAGAATCAATACTTGCTAAATGTACAAGGACCAAATCAATAGGGAAAGAAATTGCATTTTCTAACAACTAAGATGGAAAAGGATAAAAAGGAATAGAAATAAAAAAGAAAATAATGAAATATGATGTCAGTTTACCACAGATCTTCACACCTCTTTAAATCATTAAAACCTTAACTTTGGAAGGGGGATGTTGAAAAAGCTAGAGCAGAATGTAAAAATTATGAACCAAGATACATCTTTAAGTTTATAACTTTTTTTTTTTTTTTTTTCATTTATCTACGATAGTCACAGAGAGAGAGAGAGAGAGGCAGAGACACAGGCAGAGGGAGAAGCAGGCTCCATGCACCGGAAGCCCGACGTGGGATTCGATCCCGGGCCTCCAGGATCGCGCCCCGGGCCAAAGGCAGGCGCCAAACCGCTGCGCCACTCAGGGATCCCAAGTTTATAACTTATACTTTAATCAATCAATAGCCAATAAGCCAACAAGTCATTGAGTCATTACTAGGTATCTGGTGTCATGGGAAGGAGATGGAAAACATAAAATGATGTCTTTGTCTTTTGTCAGTTAATAATCTATATGAGGTACTAAGGCCAACAAACAAAAAGGGAAAAAATCAGAACATTCTTAACGTAAGATTTTGGAAAAAAGAAACCAGATCACAGGAAAGCTAACAAAACAAATATGAAAAATAACGTTTTAATTAAAAAAAAGAACTGGCAAAAAAAAAAAGAACAGCAGAAATTAAAGAAGGTACAAAAACTCACACTGTAATCTATGTAAAGCAGAAGCCAAGAGAAGAGTGAGACAGATTTTAGGAATGTGTAGGGCACCTAACCCAACTTGCTTAGCAACTTTATAGGAAAAGAAGGTGAAGAGATAAAATCCTAAAAACCATCTCAATCTTCATATCCCATTAGACCTCAATTTGGAAAAAAAAAATAGGTTGAAGGGATATATAAATGGACTAGAGAAAAACAGGATGCAGGGAATGGACAAACAGTTCGATTAAAGACTCAAATACTATATTAGAGGGATCCCTGGGTGGCACAGCGGTTTGGCGCCTGCCTTTGGCCCGGGGCGCGATCCTGGAGACCCGGGATCGAGTCCCACGTCGGGCTCCCGGTGCATGGAGCCTGCTTCTCTCTCTGCCCCTCTCTCTCTGTGTGTGACTATCATAAATAAATAAAAAATTTAAAAAAAAATACTATATTAGATACAAAACTATTTGAATAGCCGTATAATATTCTAAAAAATAATAAACTTATAGTTAATTTCTTTTCACAAAGACTATGGGCCCAGATGGGGAATTTTCTACCAAAACTTAAAAAAAAAAAAAAGATACCAATCTTACACAAACCCTTTGAAATAGTTCCCAATTCATCATGTGAGATAAGCATCACTTTGATACCAAAAACAAAGGCATAACAGGAAAACTACAGAGCAATAACCCTCATGAATGTAAATGAAAATATTCTCAACAAAATATTAGGAAATCAAGTCAACCACAACCTACAAATTTATCCCAGGAACTCAAAGCTCTTTAACATTTGGAAATCAATCAATGTAATTCATCATATTAACAAAATAGGAGAACATGTATCTGGCCACCTCAATAGACCAAAAAAAGCATTTGGCAAAACTATATACCCATTAATGAGACAAACTTTATTGAAAGTGACAGAAATGAGAAACATTATTGAAAACTGGAATGAAGGATATTCTTGTTATGAAAGTAGCGGAGAACTAAGCAGAATTATGCTCTATTATTCAGGAGTACAAACAGAACTTGTAATGATGAACTTGGAAATTTAGCTGAGAAGATCTTCAATCAAAATGTAGAAGGTGTGCCCTGGGTTTCTCCTTGCTGCTTATGGTAAAATTCAAGAGGAAAGAGATAAATTGAGGCAGGAATTGTTAAGCAAAAAGGATTCAGCACCTAATAATCTGAAAAATTCTCAACCTATCCAGATACCATGTTCTGGTAACAGAGCCAAGGATGTGGCAGGAAAACTGTTTGCTAAAGCTATCAGGCATGTGATTTATGGATCCAATCAGCTATCTCAGCAGAAGCCAGGAGTAAAAATTAGCTATCCAGGAAGACTCTATAGAGTACTCTTACACCTTATGATGTGAATTCCCAGAACATCCACAGAAGACCAACAAGGTTTTCAAGAATTTTATTACAGCAGATGAAATGGACAGAGCTGGAATGAAATAAAGAATGACTCTAAGTGCCTAAGTGGGTGGAGTAACTGCCCTGGGGCAAGGCTACCATCCTGGGGGCCAAGATGGGGCTACTTCCCTAGTAGGGCCCAGCGAAGAACAACACTGTAAACCACAGAGAATTATTCTCAGGCCTTAAAATCTAATGGAATTTGTCCTACTGGATTTCAGACTTGCTTGTGACAAATGACCCCTTTTTTTCCTACTAATTTCTCCCTTTTGGTATGGAAATGTCTATCTATACCTGTCCCACTCTATTTTAGATTACTTCCTTTCTAGTTTCACAGGTCTGTGGATGGAGAGTTAATTTTGGCCCAGAATGGATTATACCCAGTGTCTCACCCACACCTAATTTAAATGAAATCAAAGATGAAATTTCAAACTTTTTGAGATGATTACATTTTGGGAACATTTTGTACTTAAAGTTGATACTGGAATGGTTAATACTTTAGTAAATGTTGGAGTGTGGTAAGTGTATTTCCCACATGTGAAGGACATGAATTTTCCAGGACCAGAGTTTGAACTGTGTCCCCAAAAAGATATGGTCAAGTGCTTATGCCTGGTATCTATGAATGTGACCTTATTTGTAAACAGTCATTGCAGATATAACTAAGGTGAAGTCACACTTGAGTAGGGTAGGCTTAGTTAATTATGACTGGTGTTTTTATAAAAAGAGGTAAAGAGACAGAAACAGAGGGAAGAATGCCAGGCAAAGATTGAAAATGTCCAGTTACAAATAAAAGAATGTCAACGACTGCCTTCAACCACCAAAAACTAAGAATAGGCAAGGAAGATTCTTTCCCTAGAGCTGTCAGAGAAGGCATGACACTGCCAATATCTTGATTTGACTTCTAGCCTCCAGAACTGTGAAAGAATAAATTCCTATTTTTTTCAAGACACGCTATCATAATTTGTTAAAATACCCCTAGGAAACTAACACAAAAAGTGATCACACAAGCAAATTGTGTGACATAAATAAATACAACTCGGCAATTAAAAGGCACAAACTACAGGCACAAAAACTTGAGTTAATATCAAGCTTCATGCTGATCAAAATCCTAATCACAAAAGAGTATACACTATATGATACCACAAAAGAACTTCTAAGACAAACTTAGTTGCAGTAACAAAAAGCAAATGAATTCTTTCCTAGGGTCAGGAGTGGTGGAATTATCAGCAAAGAGTATGAAAATACTACCTGGAATGATATAATGATTTTATAACTTGATTAAAGTGGTAGTTATACAGGCAAGCTTAACTGTCAAAACTAATAACTGCAAACTTAAAATGTGTGCATTCTGTTTATGTAAATACCTCAATACCATTAATTGATTGTTTCAAACATCAAGTAAAAACTTATAAAAACCATAATTAAACTGATAAAGTTGGGGGGGAAACCACACAGATAAAAAAGAACTAATTTCTTTAATTTGCAAATACCTCATTCAATCAATAAAACAAAGTTAGCCAATAATTTCACAATATAAAAATGGACAATATGAATAACCAATCCATTAAAACACACACACACACACACACACACACACACAAGTAACAAAGAAACAGATATGCTCATCCTCCCTTAAAGACAGGCAAATCAAAACAAGACATTATTTTTCACCTATCAGATTGGCAAAAATCTTTAGTTTTAGAATATCTAGTGCTGTGAGAGTGGGCCTTCTCATACTGTTTGGCATCAGTGTACTTTCCCAAAACCCTTTGTGAAGAGCAATTTGGCAGTATCTATGAAAATTTACAACACATGCCCTTTCATCTAAGAGTTTCATTGCTACAATGCTATACAAATATACTCACAAAGATGCCAAACTGTGTACTCAGGACATTCTTCAAAATTCCTAAAAAAGTGAAGATTTGGACATAACCATATACTTTTTTAGTATACAATTCAAAATCACAAAATAGCCACACTGAAATGCTACATAATGTAATTATTTTAAAAGAATAACTAAAGCAAAATATGGTACAATTTGAATAGTATAATCTCAATTTTATAAATAAAAACAATATCCATAGGTATACATAAATATACATGGTGACATATGCATTTAAAACTTAGGGGGAGGGATGCCTGGGTGACTCAGTGGTTGAGCATCTGCCTTTGGCTCAGATCATGATCCCGGGGTCCTGATATCAAGTCCCACATCAGGCTCCCTGCAGCAAGCCTGCTTTTCCCTCTGCCTATGCCTCTGCTCTCTCTGTAGGTCTCTCATAAATAAATAAACACAATCTTTAAAAACAATAATTTAGGGGAAAAATTGAAAACCTCTTTGAGTAGAGTTTAGAAGCTGGACCTGGAGAAAAGTTAACTTTTCATTTTATATTTGCCTATACTATTTTATTTTTATCATGTACTATATCACTGTCAGCTTTTTAAATGGGAAAATATATAAAAGGAAAAAACAGAACTTTAAATGATGAACTGCATACTATACATGAAGAGCTCTCCAATATCAAAATATAGGGAAAAATCTGTCTAAATTCTTCAGAAACAAAATAATGTTTTCTGTGGTTATAAAAATTCTCTCTAGAATTATTCTATTTCCAGAGTTCTTTATAATCACTTCCCAATTGTTCTTCCCGGTAAACTATAAGCAACTCACAGACCAAAAATTATCTAAATAACCTACAAGCAATGCCAAACAGGAAGGGCAGAACCATTCCTAGAAGTTAGTAGGTTGGAAATTTAAGTGCCACAATAAATTATGTATCTCTGACCACAGAAAAGCATGATTTTTCAATTAATTTGAATAGCATCATTGTGAGGAGTAGAAAGTAGTAGAAGGAGATTTTTGAGGGCACATAACTATCTTGAGATCTACACTTTGAAACTCAGTTTTAGATAAGGTAACAATTTCTCAGTTTCTTTATTCAAAAAATGAAAATTATATACTCACATGATCTTTATGACAATTATTTCAGATAACATTTGTTTTGTTTTAAAGATTGTACTTATTTAAATATTTTTTTTTGAATTTTTATTTATTTATGATAGGCACACAGTGAGAGAGAGAGAGGCAGAGACACAGGCAGAGGGAGAAGCAGGCTCCATGCACCGGGAGCCCGACGTGGGATTCGATCCCGGGTCTCCAGGATCGCGCCCTGGGCCAAAGGCAGGCGCCAAACCGCTGCGCCACCCAGGGATCCCAAGATTGTACTTATTTATTCATGAGAGACACACAGAGAGAGAGGGGGGCAGACAGAGGGAGAAGTAGGCTCCATGCAGGGAGCCCAATGTGGGACTCGAGCCCAGGACTCCAGGATCACGCCCTGAGCCAAAGGCAGACATTTAATTGCTGAGCCACCCATGCATCCCTCAAATAACATTTGTTAAGCACATGGGTACAGTGTCTGCTATGTAAGAGTCATTTAATAAAGGAAAGTTACTATCATTGTAATTGTCATTGAATTACCTTTTAGAAATTAAAAATAAAATCTTTAAAAACAAAAGGCAATAATAAAAAGAAAATTGAGAAAGAATGAATTAGACTAATAACTCGCTTAAGTATGTAAAATACTGTTATCAGCTTTGTAAACTCAAAGACTAAATGTTTACATAAATGAAAATTAATATCCTACAGTACAAAATTAGAGATGTAGTGCCTGTTCCTGTCTACACACTTGAATGATTGCAATTCATGTATGCAGCAATAAAAAGAAACATAAAGGAAAGGGGATCATGCTTCGGGACATAGGTAGCCACTGGATGAGAGCAGTGTCTAGAAGGAAACTTATTGTGGTGGGTGTTAGCCAAATATAAATCACAAATACTTGGAATTAGACTATTGGAAATCTTATTCAAAGCAAGGCAACAAGAAAAGAGTGTTTAATCTCAACTACTATAGTTTGAAGATTATGTGAAATCAGAAGTAGCCACAAAATTACTTCTGAGTAGTAAGAGTTATAGAAAAGAAAAGAATTGTTTCTTCAATCATGACAGAAAAGCCTTTCTTTCTGCTTTCTGCCTCCTAAAGTAGCAAAATAGCAATCTGAAAGTCCAAGACAATAACAGACTGCCTTACAAATGGGCAGGGTCAATGTGTATGGTTCTCTATGCATTAAGCTGGCTGAACTCTTGCATTTTTCTATGGTCTCTATTTTTGCCAAGGACTATAAGAGCCAAGACTACTTCACTGGCTGTGTGTTCAGCAGTGAGAGAAAATTACAAGCTTAGGCACGCAGGGCCATGGTCTCCAGCTATCAGTCGAACAGAATTTGAAGAAGAAGGAAACAAAAGAACGTTTACTAACCAAAGCCATTTTCAAAGTCGACAAAGTTGGAAAAATTTACACCATCTGGTTCCAAGACTTACTATGAAGCTATAGTAATCAAGACAGTATGTTTGGGCATATAAAGAGACATACAGACCAATGAAATAAGAGAATACAGAAATACTCCCACATATAATGGTTAACTGATTTTCAACAAAAGGCTATCCTTTTCAATCCAAAGTATTTCAATAGAAAGAGGGGAATCCTTTAAACAAAGGGTGATGGGATACTTGGATAGCCATATGAAACAAAATAAGCCCCATCCTTTACCTCCTACCATATGCAAAAAAAAAAAAAAACTTTAAGTGAGTCAAATAGACCCAACATAAGAATTAAAACTATAAAACTCTTAAAATAGGAGAAAATCTTGTGACAGGGCTAGGCAGGATTTATTAAATAGAAGTTGAAAGATGTTTATAAACCACAAAAAAATAAATTGAACTTTACCAAAATTTAAAACTTTTGCTCACTGAAAGTCTAACCATTTTTAAAAAAAGAAGAAGAAAAGGCAAGCTATAGACTGGGAGAAAATATATGTAAAACACGTATCTGAATAAGTTGCGCCCAGAATACATGAAGAACTCTTACCACCCTATGACTACAAACACCCAATTGAAAATAAGATTTGAAAAGACACTGTACCACAAAAGACAGATGAATGGCAAACACCTATAGTCATTACAGAAATGTAAATTAAAACCACAAAGAGACATCACTAAACACACACTAAAATGACCAAAATTTAAAGGACTGATATTACCAAGTACAAATACAGAGCAACTGTGATTCTCATACACAGCTAATGGGGATGTGAAAAGTTACAGCCACTTCTGAAAAGAGTTGGCAATTTCTCATAAAGTTAAACATACAACCTAGCAATTTCGCTCTTAGGTATTTACCTAGGAGAAATTTTTTAAATGCCCTATAAAAGAGCTTGTATATGAATGTTTATATAACTTATGTCATAATAGCTAGAAACTAGAAATAATACAAATATCCTTTTACTGGTGAACGGATAAACAAACCATGGTATATCCATATAATGAATGGAATTCCACTCACAATGAAAAAAAACAAACTGCTGGTTCAGGTAACAACATTAACAAATCTCAAAAGCATTTTGCTAGGTGATAGAAGCACACATCAAAAATTACATTCCATATACCATTAACATGAAAGTCTAGAAAAAAAAACTGTAGTTACAGAAAATATATCAGTGATGTCCAAAGGACTGGCAAAGGGGAGAGGAGATGGACTGCAAAAAGGCAGAGAAAATGTTTTGGGGTGATGGACATGTTCTATATCTAGATCGTAATAACAGTAATATGACTATATATTTGTCAAAACCATTAAAATATACACTTGAAATTGGCTTTTTTAATATAATTTTATAATAATTTTATATAATTTTATATAAATTATATAATATTATATAATTTACTTAATTATATATGAATAAGGCTTTTCTCAGAAAAGAGAAACAAGGAAAATAGAAAAGACAATTAAGGGATTAATTCAGAGGTTCATCATCTTCAGATGAAATTCATAGTGGGAATTCTAAAATGAAAAGAAAAAACACATTTATAAAACAAATTTCCAGAACTGAAGAATATGGGTACTGAATGCTTAGTATAACAAATGAAAAATATACTTACACCAATGTGCATCTTTGTGAAATTTCAGAATACCAGAATAAATAAAAGGTCCTAAAAGCTTTTGGGAAAGAGAGTCATATATAGAAGCAGAAATGAGAATGGCTTAGTACTTTTCACATTGGGTGGGAAGACAAAGACAAATGAACAAAGCTTTCATAACCTTATTTCTAACCTACGATGCTGTATCACTTTTGTCAGTTAAGCATGAGAATAAAAACAAAAAAAGGTAGCTTCATATATTTAAGATCCCCTAAATTTTACCTCCCATGCATTCTTCCTGATTAACTACCAGAGAATTTGTTCTATCAAAACTAATGCCTAAAGGGTAGAATGTGGATTTCAAAAAAATACAACATTCAATATAGAGAGGGAAATAAGATTCCCAGGATGTTGCTGAAGAAAAGCTCCAGGATGACAGGTGTGCAGAAAAGCCTGAAGAGCAAACATTCCACTTTGGATGAAAAGGGTTGGAGTAGGGTAGCAAGAGACTTTATGAAGAATGCCTCCAAGATAACTAATATAACCAAGGGAAAAATATTGGTCCAATAGAGGAACACATCTATGCTGACAGAGATTTACAGCCATAGGGATTGGTTTGGTAATAAATGAGTGATAATCAATTTTTAACTTCAAGGAAAACAAAAAGTAGTCAAGAAAGGAAATGTCAAAATACACAAAGCAGCTCAATTTAGGAACAATATTTATATGGTAATTAAATAAAACCTCTGAATAGTGATTTTTAAAAACTATAAATAATATCGGGAGGAACAGGGACAGAAGTAGAAGGTGGGAGGTGGAGAAGTTCAATAAGCAAAATCTGAAATTGAAAAAAAAGTTTTAGAAATAAATAGAAGTGCTAAAAATAAATAGAAGTGCTAAAAGTTTTAAAGGTGGATGCCTCCGTGGAGTGGGAATTCGTTATGTAAAGGGTAAGAAAGTGGTCTACTATTCTTTATTTTGAGCCTTCTATCTCTACCTGATTTTTCAAAACTAGTTACACATGTATAACTTTAATAAAAAAAATCAAAATACAAGGGAAAGTATTTACCATCCAAAGAAGTAGAACTTCTGAGCTGGATAACCTGCCATAGCAGGCCCAAGGTCTGGTTTTAGCTCTTAATGCCCTACAGAAACTAGTGGACCTGCTGTCTGCAGGTATCTGCCAATTAGGCAGTCACCAAGGATCCCATTCCTATCTCATTCAAGACCCAAGGGTTAAGTCAGTATGAAGATGTTCCATATCATGCCACATCCTTCATACCATTTAGACATTTTATATTAACCCATTTTAGACCAGGTCAAAGTCTATATTATAATTATACTAGGTGGACTGCCAAACAAGCTGTATCAGAGTAACTCCAGAGTAACCTTTTGAAGAAACAGAGTGAATCAGCCTGAATTCATATCATACTATACTACTATACCATACCTCCTGGAAGGGTAAAACAGGGAGCATAAGTTCTATGAAACATAGTACAGAGCTCAGTGTGGACAGTGGTATATAATAATGAATGAATGGGAAGTAAGTAAGCAAAGCCATGAAATAACAAATCTAGAGAGCTCTCTGTTGGTCCAAGTCTTTCTTCACATAATAAATTAATTTTTTGAGAGAGAATTCCCACTAATAGTTTTTTAAAGATTTTATTTATTCATGACAGATAGAGAGAGAGAGAGCAAGGCAGAGACACAGGCAGAGGGAGAAGAAGGCTCCATGCAAGGAGCCCAACGTGGAACTCGACCCCAGGGTCCCCAGGATCACACCCTGGGATGAAGGCAGCGCCAAACCGCTGAGCCACCAGGGCTGCCCCTAATATTCTTACATTTAGATGGGAGTCTCAAAGTATTCCCAGTATCATATAAATGAGGTGGAATTATTCTTTTGGATTTTCTACACCACATTTATAAGAAAAGTGGGATTTCTTTGCAATAAGTGTGTGTGCACATATATATTTTCATTTATATGAATACAAATTAAGAATTTAATGTCATTTATTTCACACTAACCATTATCAGTCCTAATATAATAAATTCCTGTGACATGCAAGTCATGTTTCTCCATGAATCTCACATCCTATTTTAATTTACTTGGTTATATTGACTCACTGTTCTCTTTAAACACTGTTATTTGGGTGATAGTCTTGAGATTCCAGGTATTCATCAATATTACTCTTACAGGAGAGAGACATCACCAAGATGGTAGAGTAGGAGACCCAGTCTCCACCCCCCCATGAAAATCAACAATTAGACAGCTATCCAAGGACAAAAACAGCTCTGGGAGAGCTCAGAAGTCCATTTAAGAAATTTTAGCAACAGAGTGAACAAAACACCCGAAACCAACCACACAAAAAGGAAAATATAGCTTTATTTAGAGCCTCTAGCTCTGTACTTGTACTCCAATAGCCTGACTCTCTTCACCAGTCTCTACTGCCATGTATCTGCCCATAGCAAGATCTTGGGGCCATATCAGTGCACATTAACTGTCAAGGTCCCCACAGCTACCGATAGGCCCAGACTTAGCCCTATTTCTAGTCTCTGGCCTGCACCATCAGGCTCACCTCTGGCTAGCCCAGCCAGCTGTGGCCCTGAATGCTGATGTTCATCACTGATCTCCATGCCATGTGCATGCCTGTGGGAAGACCCTGTAGCCACAAGGGTGCACACAAATGACCCCACTGATGGTTGCAGGCCTGATTCCAACCCAATTTCCTGTTACTGGCCCACACCACTGGGCTCACTTACAGCAAGCCACTCAGCTATGCATGCTCTCAGCCTGACTCTTGACATGGGCCTCCACTGCTATACAGCCACAGTAGTGCATGCCAACAGCCAAAGTCCACCCAGCTGCTTGATAAAAAAAATAAATAAATAATTTTAAAGCATATTTTTAAAAGTCATTAACAGTAATGGCTTTTTAAAAAATAGCTTAAATGAGATCACTGAGGAAGATAAAAAAATTAGGAGAATAAGCTCACTTTGTCACACAGATAAACTGAGAAAAGCTACATCTATACAACACACTATGAAAACAATCTGAAGACTGGCAAAAAAACCTTTCCAGTTAATTGTGGAGAGAGGGCCATATCAAAAAGGTAAGAGGGGCACAGACAGACTTGGGTTCTAAACCCCTGGCAAGGCGATCTACAAACAGAAGGGGCACTCCAAGCACAGACAAGCAAAAAGATCAGACCCCACACTAGGCATCTTGCACACGGGACCTACACTGGGAAGATGAGTATCCATAACATCTGGCTATGAAAACCAATGGGGCTTCACTTCAGGAGCTTTAAAAATCAGCAGGGCTTAACTCCGGTAACTCTAAAAATTAGTAAACTTAATGCCACGAAGAACTGGAGGGCAATAAGAAACTGAATCCCCACTTTTAAAGGGCCAGCCTAATAAAAAATCAGCCTGAGAGACAGCAAAGCAGCAGCAGTTTGAAAATCACGTGGGGTATATGTGAAGATTTATTGACTAATCTTAGAACATGAACTGGAGGGGTACGGATTTTCAGGAGACTTCTCCAGGACCAAAAGTACTACCAGATGCCATTTATCCTCCGTCTAGATAGCCAGATATTTGTAGGAGTCAATGCTAACACTCTCCATCTACTTTGCTAGCACCACATGCCCTACCCTAGTGTTCCCTTGTGGACCTGCTCCATCCAACCTACTTGCCTCAGGAAACATCTGTTCAAAGCAGGTCCTGCCCAACCACACTGTGCAAGCAACCCTAGCAGGAACCCGCAAAATGATTCCTGCCTTGGGGAGGGGATAGATAACTCCAGATACCAGTGAGCCTGTAGTTCTCAAAGCCCATCCTCCTAGCTGGCTGCCAAGGGAGCAAGCCCTGTCCTTTGGTGCACCTGCAGCTGAGGTGGAAAGGCAGATTGCAGATAGTTTGTCTGACCACTGGCCCCATCCACCAACGAGTTCACAGTGACTTCAGGCAAGTTTCTCAATAGCACAGGGACCAAACTCTTTTCAGGACACCTAGAGTGAGCAAAGTGGTCAATGCCACTGGCTAGGTTGAAGGCAATAGTGGCTCAGCCACAATAGTAGCACACATGCAGCCCACACAGAACACCTGAAGTGCCTGATTCTAGAGACCAGGAGGGATTGTGCTACAGGACACCTCCAGTAGTGGCCTCTTTAAGGCCACTACTCTCAAGACCAGGGCATTCTACTTAATACATAGAAACAGAGAGCTAGAGGGATCCCTGGGTGGCTCAGAGGTTTGGCGCCTGCCTTCGGCCCAGGGCATGATTCTGGTGTCCCGGGATCGAGTCCCACATCAGGCTTCCTGCATGGAGCCTGCTTCTCCCCTGTCTGTCTCTGCCTCTGTGTGTGTGTGTGTGTGTGTGTCTCTCATTAATAAATAAATAAAATCTTTAAAAAGAAAAAGAAACAGAGAGCTAGACAATGAGGAAACAAAGAAATATGGCACAAATGAAAGAACAAGACAAAATCACAGCAAAAGAGCTAATGAAACAAAGATATGCAATATGGTTAACAAAAAATTCAAAGTAAATTTGTAAAAATACTCCCTGGACTTGGGAAAATAGTGGATGATCTCAGTGAGGACTTCAACAATGAGATAGAAAACATTTAAAAGAACCAGTCAGATCTGAAGAGTTTTAATAACTGAAATTTAAAAATATACTAGACAGAACCAACAGCAGATTAGTGGATACAAAAAGACAATTTAGCAATCTGGAAGACAAGTTGATAAAAAGCAACCAAACTGGGGATTCCTGGGTGGCTCAGCGGTTTGGCGCCTGCCTTTGGCCCAGGGCGCAATCCTGGGGTCCCGGGATCGAGTCCCATGTTGGGTTCCCAGTATGGAGCCTGCTTATTCCTCTGCCTGTGTCTCTGCCTGTCTCTCTCTCTCTCTTTCTCTCTCTCTCTCTCTCCCCCTATGTATATCATAAATAAATAAATAAATAAATAAATAAATAAATAAGTAAATAAATATTTTAAAAAGCAACCAAACTGAACAGCAAAAAGAAAAAAGTAATAAAAAATTAGAATGGGTTAAAACAGGTCAGTGATATTATCAAGCCTAACATTCACATTATCGGAATCCCAGAAGGAGAGGAGAGAAAGGGACAGAAGATTTTTTTGAAAAACTAGCGCTAAAAACTTCCCTAATCTAGGTAAGGAAACAGTCATCCAGATCCAGGAAGCACAAGAAAGCCCCTGAAGAAGGTGAACCAAAGGAGGGCAACACCAAGATACATAATAATTAAAATGGCAAAAAGTAATGATACAGAATTTTTAAAGCAACAAGAAAAAAGAAAGCCACTACATATAAAAGAAACACCATATGCTATCAGCTGATTTTTCAGCAGAAACTTTGCAAGCCAGAAGAAAGTGGCATGATGTATCTAAAGTGCTAAAAGGAAGAAACCTATAACCAAAAATACTCTACCTGGTAAGGTTGCCATTCAGAATAGGAGGCAAGATCCTACACAAACAAAAGTTAACGGAGTCCCTCACCATTAAACCAGCTTTACAAGAAATGTTAAAGAGCATTTTTCAATGGAAAGAAAAGGCCATAACTAGACGTAAGAAAATTATGAAACGAAAAAATTTTATAGGTAAAAGCAAACATTAGTAAGGTAGTAAATTAATCAGTTATAAAACCAGAACCAGTTATCCAACCAGAAGGTTAAAATATAAAAGTAGTATAATCAGTATGTCTATAAAAATCAGTCAAGGGACACATGAAGTAAAAAAGATATAAAATACAACATCGGGATCCCTGGGTGGCACAGCGGTTTGGCGCCTGCCTTTGGCCCAAGGCGCGATCCTGGAGACCCGGGATCGAATCCCGCGTCGGGCTCCCAGTGCATGGAGCCTGCTTCTCCCTCTGCCTGTGTCTCTGCCTCTCTCTCTCTCTCTCTCTCTGTGTGTGACTATCATAAATAAATAAAAATTTAAAAAATAATAATAAATAAAATAAAATACATCAACTTAATACAGACTGCTATATGCATAAAATATTATATATGAACCCTATAAAAATCAGTCAAGGGACATATGAAGTAAAAAGATATAAAATACAACATCAGCTTAATACAGACTGCTATATGCATAAAATATTATATATGAACCCAACAGTAATCACAAATCAAAATCTGTAATAGATACACAAAAAAGCCAAGCACAACAATTTATACCATCAAACCACAGGGAAGACAGCAGGAAAATAAGAATGGAACAAAGAAGAATTACAAAAATAATCACAAAACAACAAAAATGGCGATATGTACATACCCATCAATAATTACTTTAGATATAAATGGACTAAATGCTCATCAAAAGATATAGTGTGACTGAATGGATGAAAAACCAAGACTCATTTAATACACTGTCTACAAGAGACTCACTTCAAACCTAAAGACACATACAGAACAGAAGTGATGAGATAGAAAAACATCTATTCTGCAAACGGAAGCCAAAAAAAAGAAAGCTGGAGGAGCAATGCTTATTAGGCAAAATAAACTTGAAAACAAAAGACTGTAGCAAGAGACAAAGATAGTACTACATAATGATAAAGAAATCAATCAAACAAGAGGATATAACAATTGTGAATATCTATGCACCCAACACAGGAACATCTAACTACATAAAGCAAATATTAACAGACATCAAAAGAGAAATTGACAATACAATCATAGTGGGGAACTTTAACACCCCACTTACCTCAGTAGATAGATTATCCAGACAGAAATTCAACAAACATTGGCTCTGAATGACACATTACACCAGATTAACCTAAAAAATATATACCAAACATTGCATCCAAAAACAGCAGAATACACATTCTTTTCAAGTGTACACAGACCATTCTCCAGGATAAATAACATGTTAGGCCACAAAACAAGTCCCAATACATTTAGGAAGACTAAAATCATATCAAGCATCTATTCTAACCACAACAGTATGAAACTGGAAATCAATTACAGAAAAAAATCTGGGAAAAAAAAAACACAGAAACTAAACAATATGCAACTAAACAATGAATGAATCAACCACCAAATTAAAGAGGAAACAAAAAAATAAGTGGAAACAAATGAAAATGAAAACATGATCCAAAAATCTTTTGGACAAAGCAAAAGCAGTTCTAAGAGAAAAATTTATAGTGATGCAAGGTTATCTCAAGAAACAAGAAAATTGTCAAATAAATAACCTAATCTTACATCTCAAGGAACTAGAAAAAGAATAAACAAAGCCAAATCTAGTAGAAAGAAGGAAATCATAAGATTAATGCATAAATTACTTAAACAGAAACTAGTAAAATAATAGGAAAAAAATCAATGAAGCCAAGAGCTAGTTCTTTAAAAAGGTAAGGATAATTGGTAAAACTTTACTCAGATTCATCATAAAAACAAAGCAAGAAAGAGAAGACTCAAAATTTAAAAATGGAGAAATAACAACCAACACCACAGAAATACAAAAGGATGATGAGACTATTATGAAAATTTATATCTTAACGAATTGGGCAACATAGAAGGATGAATTCCTAGAAACATCATAAAACTAAATCAGGGAGAATTTGAAAATTTAAAGAGACTGGTCATTAGTAATGAATCAGTAATCAAAAATCTCCCTACAAAAAAAAAAAAAATCTCCCTACAAACAAAAGTCCAGGACTGAAGGATTTCACAGGCAAATTCCACCAAACATTTAAAGGATAGCTATATTTCTCTATTCCAAAAGATAGACAGCACTACAAAAAGACACTAAAAAAAGACAGAAGCACTACAAAAAAAAAAACAACAAACAACAAAAGCAAAAACAAAACTACAGGCCAGTATCCCTGAGAAACATGTATACAAAATCCTCAATAAAATATCAGCAAACCAAATTCAACAATGCATTTGAAAAAATTATTTGCCCAATCAAGTGTGATTTATTCCAGGGAGAAAAGCATGGTTCAATATTCGTAAGTCAATGTGATACATCACATTAACAAGAAGGATAAAAGTCATATGATTATCTCAATAGATTCAGAAAGAGCTTTTGACAAAATGCAACATCCATTCATAATTTTTTCTAAAGAAATCTCTCAACAAAGTGGGTTTAGAGAGAACATACCCCAACATAATAAAGACCATATAGACAAACCCAGAGCTAACATCATAATCAATGGTGAAAAATGAAATCCTTTCCCCTAAGATCAAGAATAAGACAAAAGACACCCACTCTAACCATTTTTATTCAACATAGCACTGAAGTCCTAGCTGCAGCAATCTGACAAGAATAATAAATATATAAACGAAAGGTATCCAGATTGGTAAATAAGAAGTAAAACTGTCAATACTTGCAGATGACATACTATATTTAGAAAGCCTTAGTCTCCAACAAAAAACTATTAGAACTGATGAATTCATTAAAGTTGCAAGATACAATATACAGAAATCAGCTGCATTTCTATACACTAGTAACAAATAGTAGAAAGACAAATTTAAAAAAACAAATCTCACTTACTATTGCACCAAAAAGAACAAAATACCTAGGAGCTGAAAGACCTATTCTCTGAAAACTACAAAACACTGATCAAAGAAATGAAAGAAAGCACAAACGGAAAGATATTCCATGGTGATGGATTGGAAGAATTAACATCCTTAAAATCTCTATGCTTCTAAGAACAATCTATGGGTTTAATGAAATCCCTATCAAAATACCAACATTTTTCACAGAACTAGAACAAATAAAACTAAAATCTGTAAGGAACCACAAAAGACATCGGCAACAGCACAGCTATCCAGGAGCTGTTCATGCGCATCTCAGAGCAGTTCATGGCCATGTTCCGGCGCAAGGCCTTCCTACACTGGTACACGGGTGAGGGCATGGACGAGATGGAGTTCACAGAGGCCGAGAGCAACATGAATGACCTGAGTCTGAGTACCAGCAGTACCGGATGCCACGGCCGAGGAGGAGGCAGAGTTCGAGGAGGAGGTGGAGGAGGAGGTGGCCTAGAGCTGATACCTGGTAAAGCCCGTGGAAGCTGTGTGAACTCTTTATTCGCTCACAACCTGTTCTCTGACAGCCGCATCTCTGTGTGCACTCGCTCTTTCTCCTGTCTGGATGTCGCATGCTGTACAGATGCCACCATTAAAGCATTTTCATAGTGGAAAAAAAAAAAAAGCCAAAGTAATCTTAAGAAAGAGGAACAAAGTTGGAGGTATCTCAATTCCAGATTTCAAGATACACTCACTACAAAGCTAAAGTAATCAAAACAGCATGATACTGACACAAAAACAGACACATAAATCAATGGAACAGAAAAATCCAGAAATAAAACCACACCTATATGATCTATTAATCCACAGCAAAGGTGGCAAAAATATGCCATAGGAATAGGACAAATAAATAAATAATTTTTTAAAAAGGAATAGGACAGTCTTTTTAATAAATAATGTTAAAAAACTGGAAAGCTGCATGCAAAAAATGAAAACTGATCACTTTCTCATACCACACAAAAACTAAAAAATGAATTAAGGACCTAAATATGAGACCTAAAAAACTACAAAATTACTTTAAAAAAAAAAAAAAAAGGCAGTCAGGGTACCTGGGTGGCTCAGTCAGTTAATTGTCTGCTTTCAGCTCAGGTCATGATCTCAGGGTTCTAGAAACAAGCCCCATGCTTCTCCCTCTCCCTCTGCTACTCCTCCTACTTGGCGAGTTCACGCTTTCTGTCTCTCTCCCTTTCTCTGTCAAATAAATTTTTTTTTAAAAAAAAAAGGGCAGTCATTTCTTTGACATTGCTGTTAGCAACATTTTTCTAGACCTGTCTCCCCAGGCAAAGGAAACAAACACAAAAATAAACTATTGGGACAATACCAAAGTTAAAAACTTTTGCACAGCAAAGAGAACTGTCAACATGCCAAAAAAAAGAACACAGTGAATGGGAGAAGATACTTGCAAGTAATACATCTAATGAGGGGTTAATATCCAAAGTATATAAATAACTAATAATATAACTCAACACCAAAAAAAACAAATAATCTGATTACAAATGGGCAGAGGACCTTAATAGACATTTTTCCAAAGAAGACATATAGATGGCCAACAAATACTTGAAAAGATTCACAACATCACTGATCAGGGAAATGCCAATTAAAGCCACAATGAGGGATACCTGGCTGACTTAGTCAGTAGACCAGGCAACTCTTGACCTCCGGGTTTTAGGTTCAATTCCAATGTTGGGTGTAGAGATTACTTAAAAAAAAAAAAATCCTTTGAAAAACACACACAATAAAATACCACCTGATGCTTGTCAGAATGGCTAGTACCAGGAAGACAAGAAATTAGGGCACCTTGGTGGCCCAGCTGGTTAAGTGTCTACCTTCAGCTCAGGTCATTATCTCAGGGGTTCTGCACTGGACTTTCTGCTCAGCAGGGAGTTTGCTTCTTCCTTGCCCTCTGCCCTTCTCTCACTGCTCATGCTCTATCTATTGCTTTCTCTCAGATAAATATATAAAATCATTTTTAAAAAAAAGATAAGAAATAACAAGTGTTGGCAAGGATGTGGAGTAAAGGGATAGGAGAGATGTAAATTGGTACAGCCACTGTAGAAAACATTATGGAAGCTCCTCAAAAAATTAAAAATAAAAATACCATATAACCCAGTAATTCCACCAAGGAAAACAAAAACGTTAATTCAAAAAGATATATTTACTATGTTTATCACAACATTATTTACAATAGTCAAGATATGGAAGCATTCAAATTCCATCAATAGAATAAAAAATAAGTGGTATACATACACAACAGAATATTATTCAGCCATAAAAAAAGAGTAAGATCTTGCCATTTGCAACAACACAGATGGACCTAGAGGGCATTTCACTAAGTAAGAGAAGTCAAATAAAGACAAATGCCATATGATTTCACTTAAATGTGGAATCTAAAAAAATGAAACAACCAAAACAGCAGAAACAGACCCATAAACACATAGAAAAACTGGTGGTTGCCAGAGAACAAGGGGCAAAGGGATGGGCAGAATGAGTGAAGGAGAGTGGTAGGTACAGTCTTCCAGTTACAGAATTAATAAGTCACAAGACAGAAAGGTACAGCATAGGGAATACAGTCAATGGTATTATAATAGCATTGCATGGTGACAGATGGTAGCTACATTTGTAGTAAGTATAATGTATAGAGTTGTCAAATCACTATGTTGTAAACCTGAAACTAATGTCACATTGTGTGGTTTTTTTTTAATTTTTTTTTAATTTTTTATTTATTTATGTTAGTCACAGAGAGATAGAAAGAGAGGCAGAGACACAGGCAGAGGGAGAAGCAGGCTCCATGCACTGGGAGCCCGACGTGGGATTTGATCCCGGGTCTCCAGGATCGCGCCCTGGGCCAAAGGCAGGCGCCAAACCGCTGCGCCACCCAGGGATCCCTACATTGTGTGTTAACTGTGTTAACTATATCTCAATTTTTTAAGGGTAAAAAAAATTAAATTGTAAATAAAAACAAAACAGCCAAAATGTATTAAATGCTAAACAAAACAGCTAAAATGTATTAAGCACAGTGTGCCAAGTTTTGTGCTAATACCTTTTCCATCATTCTCTTAAGTGGCCTCTCACAACAATCTTATAAGGCAGCTTAAAATTATTTTACAGATAAGACCTTTAAAGTGGTAGCCCCATTTTACAGATGAGAAAACTAACAAAATGAGTGGTACAAACATGAAACATTGCTTTGATATCTCAGTTTAAACCTTGAAAATAGGACACGTATTTTATGTCACTGAAAGGTTGATATAAAATAACTGAAAACCATGGAAAAAATCACCCCTACCCACAAACTAAAGATTCATTAACTTAGTTTCAACTGGACTTAGGACTTTGGGTTATCCCGATGCTCCAAATTCAGCTTTTCTTGTAATCAACTCTGATGATTATTGAAGAGCTTGCACTTTTCTTAGTAACTCCTCTACTTTTGAACTTCAGCTCCTTGCTACAAACAGACTATTTCCTCTGAGTCCTGATATGCCATCTGGGTTTAAGATTTGTGGGGAGGGGTGCTTGTACAATTTGGTCCTTAGTTTTCTTTGAAGCAGAAGCAAACTGCCCAGGGACTGTCTCAGTCCTTGACGCACTCCCTTTAGCCATGCAAGCCTCTTTCTGAGTCCAGCGACTGAGCTTCCAGCAAAGCATAGCGCAGCTGACATCTTGTGGGCATAAACAATAATTACATCATTTCACCTAGATTCCAAGATTCTGAACTTGGCTACATTATCCAGAACACAATAGGCTCAGATCCCATCCTCAACCTCGGACTCTTCATCTTTACATCTGTGCAAAATTCTTAAATTTCTTCTGAAGTTTCATTTAGTCTTCTTTCACAGTGTTACAAGATATGTTTTTAATGTAAGTCTGGTGAAAATTTTTTTAAATTCACTTTAATGTTTAAAAGAAAAAAATCACTTTCACAGATGACTGAAATATTGCTTCAAAAAATACAAAAAGAAACTCAGCTCTACCTCTTCGCATCTTTTCATATCCCCCTATATGTATCAATTTGAAGATAACAAGGCATAAAGAAAAAGCATTTCTTAACCATTCAACACATTTACTAGGTGCTTACCATGTCCCAAGCAATATGCTAGAACCAGGATAGAAACATGATAGATGATGTGGATCCCAATCTCAGAATATAATGCATATGAACCCATTCATCTCAAATAGTACATTACACAGTCATGCATTACTAATTCACATGTCACTCTCAATTCTATTCCCAATATCATCTGGGCCACCTACTAGTGTTATTGCATTAATATAACATTTATAGTATAATTGGTAAAAAAACATATGCTACATGCCATATTTTCCTAAAAGCTCCTGGCTGATGTGATTTCCCCAATCTCCTTGATACACCTAAATATCATTCTCTTTCCAAATTAATTTCCTTCTCTGGCAAGAGCACTGATTTTACATATATATATGGATAAGGGACAGAGGAAGAAGGGGAAAGAGAATTTTATGCAGGCTCCACGCTCAGCATAGAGCCTGATCAGGGTTCCATTTCACAACCCTGAGATCATGACCTGAGCCGAAATTAAGAGTCAGACACTTAACAGACTGAGCCATGCAGATGCCCAATTTTTAAAACATTTTACCACTTTTTCCTCACATTAAAAAAATAAAGGTGTAATAAAAATAGCTCTGATTTTCAAGCACAAAGGTCTGGGTTCAAATTCTGACATGATACTGTGCACCACTGATGAAAGTGCTTTATTTCCCTTCCTCTAGGTTCTGTCACCTATAAAAAGGGAGTATAGCAAAGCCAAACTCTGTGTCTTTATGAGGAAAGATTACACGTAATCAATCTGTAAGACTACCATAGACCCTACTATAAAACAGGCATAAAATTAACATTAATTACCCATCTTCTATTATTTCTCCACAATTTTAGCCTTTTATTTGAACAAAATTCTCATTGGTCATTACAGAAGCTTACATAACATAGCAATCTCTACTTTTCAATGAGAAAATCCTATCACTTAATGTAGAAACAGCATACTCTACATAGAGATAGGCTTCATCTGGTGAAATAAATAGCAACTCATAGTTTTTTATGAATTTATGCCTCATGCAGAGCTGAAACCAAAGGTATTTTTTATGTAATTACTTACCTTTAGTTACTCAATGTCAAATTTAAGTTATTTTAGCACCTCCGTATGTGGCTCAAAAACACCATTAATTGTTCTACTTTGAGGCAGTTCCACACAAGAAACATAGATTTCAATGTTTTATAAAACTTGTTTCTAGGGAATCCTGGGTGGCTGAGTGGTTGAGTGTCCGCATTTGGCCCAGGGCATGATCCTGTGGAGTCCCAGGATCGGGTCCCATGTCAGGCTCCCTGCATGGAGCCTGCCTCTCTCTCTCTGTCCCTCTCTGTGTCTCTCATGAATAAATGAATAAAATCTTTTTTTAAAAAAATGTGTTTCTATACTATCATATAGTCATGAAGTGAAAGGAATCTTAAAAGGTTCCCTGGATAATCCCAAGCAAAATACCTCAAGTATTCAAAAGAGGCAATTTAAAGTCTAATCAAATTTATTTATCCTTCTAGGCAACATGTTTTTATATCTAATTGCAGTTGAAACATTAAAAAATGTCAAGTTTCTCTTCATAGCAGTTCTTTTCCAATTTTGAGAATTTTAAATTTTAAATTTTCTTTCCCAAGTTAAAACATTCCAGCTCCTTTTGCTTCCCAGAGCTGCCCTAAGTTTTTCCTCTTTTTTATTCTGACCTATTTGGTCAGAATTTTACTACTGTTTAAAAGATTATATTTTCTAGGCAAAGTACTAGAGAGACAGCTTAGTAGTAAAGCATTTTTTTCTAATTGTGAAAAGAACTGGTGAATCCTGTCCTCTGGAAATGCTTGTGAGTTCATTAGACGTTCTGAGGAAACCAGATTCAACACATGTGGAACAAGAAATAGATGTTGTGAGATCTTACCTTCATACCTTTATTAAATCAGCAGTTAAAATTAATAAATGAAGTACACTTTGAGACTATGTCTATTCTATTTATTCACCAATATATTTTATTCACCAATACACATTTTGCATTAAAGTAAACAACATAAAAGGAGAGAAAAAATATCTAATTCCTGTCCTTAGGGCATTTGTGATGTCCTGAAAGAAAAATCAGTTCTAGGAAGTTACATATGTTCAGAGAAAAACAAACACAAAAATTTCAAAAATAATAGAATAAAAACTGAGTCTCTAATTTTTGGAAAAATGAAGAACAGCAGAATAATGAAAGTCAAATCAGATTATCCAAGTGCAAGCTTCTAGAATAAGCTCATTTTAAAGAAGTGGGAAATTTTTAAAGGTTATCTCGTCTATGCCCATTCTAGATGTTTCATCTCATTATGAGGAAAAAATGTATTGATTTTAAAAGGCTGTGCTGATATTAAAATTATAAATCTTCATCATTGCTTTCAAGATCAAATTGGCTTTCCTCTTCCCAAATAAAAAGATTTTCATCCTCAAATACATAAAATATTTCTACTGTATTTCTGTTACTAATATTTAAGGATGTTTCAACTTGGTAAAATAGGCAAGTCTGACCATGCATTTCAAAAAAGAAGTCACTATTTTCTCTTACTACTTGGTTGAGATTTGTTCTTGAGTTCTGAAATCTGCTATTCAAGAAATTATTATTCTCATCAACTACTTCAAAGATTTCATTTGTCTGATTAATGGAGTCACGTGTATCTGAATTCCTATTATCCACAATCAACAATGATGTGTGCAAGAAATTCACAAAAAACTTTTTCTTTAAATATAATTGAAATTTCTTTAAATTTTCTTCCTCTAAGCCCAATGAACTAATTCCCTTTAAATTTCTTAATTTTCTTTTATCCATCAAGTCAAATGTATCATCAAAGGCATTATCAATAAATGCTTTTCTACCATTTACTTTATTGTTATCATCTCTAAATATGGTTTTGTTCGATGGTAGTAAATATGGATGTACTTTCATCCATAAATGGAGGCCCAAGAAATTTTCAATATCAGAATTTTTGCAATATGCAAATCCTCGGTCTTCCTCATTTATAGGCTGGATGATAACAGTTAGTATCGGGCAATGCTGTCCACAGATAGCATAGAGTTTATCCAGAGAGTCGCCTTCCTGAAGTGCACCATGAATTGCATTATTAGCAGGCAAAGGTTGATTTTTAATAGTATCATCAGAGACAGGATGAACTTTGTTACCAGCAGATGTAAAGCCATGAGTTACTGATGTGCATACTCTTTCTGATTTATGATTAGCCTTCTCCTCTGCATGATGAACTGGTATTGTCTCCCTGGCACAAGTTTTATTTTGAACATCTAGCAAATCCTCACAAAAAGGCTCAGAATCACTACAATGAGGCATATTAAAATAACTGCATTTCAGTTCAAGGGGTTGACTCAATTCCTCCAATTCTGAAGAGGACAGCTCAGCCATGTTTGGGTCTGGGGCCAAATTTCCGAAATGGGAATATGGTACTTCATTGTCATTATTAAGTAGAGTATCCACTGATAGGGTGTCTGCATTGCCATATAAGCCAGAATTTTCAGGAGATGATATTCTTAACAAATGATTTTCCTTCAGGAGCCACTTTCCTTTATCAATCAGTACTCCTTCTTCTATGTCTCTGATGATTCTGTTATGATCGTTTTGTTTTGTACCATGTCCTACGATGTCTCCTCCATGATAATTGGCCCTCACATCATTAAAGTCACATTTATCTTGTCCTTCTTCTAGAAATTTCTGCAACATAGATGAATTACTAGAGAGCTGTTCAGAAGAGCCAAATGACTGACCTTCAGAATCATAAAGATCTACTTTCCTAGCACACTGAAATTCGACAGAATTATAAGGACAAACCTGAGATCTGTGTATAGACCCAGAAAAAAAAGATGGTTTAATAATTTCCCCTTTACTGTAAAGTTTTTCTATTGTCCTTTTAACAAATCCTTTATTATAGTCCTTGTCTTGAACAATTTCCTCACAACTGCCATTGGGGCCATCACTGGATGTTTTATATGGCTGCTCATTCTCACTGCTTGGTCTAAATTCAGACCAATCAGAAGTCACTGGTCCTATGAAGTCATTTTTAAAATCAAGAGAGGACTCTGAATAACTTCCAATTTCCATGCTTTTCACCATCATTTTTACTCTCATTTTAGTTTCTCCTTCATTGAGTTCCTTTTCAGTATTTTGCTTAGAATCATAGCAAAACACTAAAGATGGTGGTGTTGCCAGCCTCCTTCGGATTGCCTCGCAAATTATACCATTTCTTTCTTCTTCTTCTGTAATGTTCCTTCTGGAGCCGTCGATCAATTGCAAATTTTTACTAGCCTCTAACTCTTTTTGGATCAATTCTTCAGCAGCCTGATCTCTTGCATTTACCTTCATATGAAAGGTATCAGTGTCCTGGTTTTCTAATTCTTCAAAAGATTCCAATTCTGAAATGTTTCTTTCACTTGATGTCATGCTATTGGTAATTGAGCCTGGTTCTTCAGAAGTCTTTGAGTCTTCCTTATCAGAGGATGTATATGCATTTTTACCCTGAAATGTCTTTAATGAATAATTTTCAAATTCAGCTACAGAACTACGTTCCTTATCAAATTCTGGTTCACTTTCATTTATGGGAAAGCTAGAGTAGCTTAAATTGCTGATATTCTGGTCTGATACCAATATATTAAAGCTATGTTTACACCCAGGGTCTGCCAAAATATTTAAATCTTTCTGAACTTTATTGATTCTTTCTAATTCTTCAGTCAATCCCAAATTATCAGTACATGTGTTTTCTTTAAAAATTAAAAAATCACTGGTGTTACAGATTTTGTTGGGAATGCAGGCCTCATCAATTGGGCAAGTTGCCTTACGACTATGGTTTTCTTCATGAGCACAAGCCTTGTGGGAAGATAGAGCATCAGTAAGTGAACAGACCTCTCCTTGGAAACAAGCCTTACTCATGGGAGTCTGATCAACAGTACAGCCATCACTAGGGCAAAAAATGTCACTAACGTTACAAGTCTCTTTTGGAGGACAGGTCTTATTCACAATGCACATCTGACATGAACAAGTCAACTCTGAAACACAGGCTTCAGGGCCACAGTGCTCACTGGCAGAGTTGCCTCCACCTGAAGAGATTTTCTGTGTTTTTTCATTTTCAACGCACTTAGGAACACTCTGAAGGTTGGGTGTGGAACAATTTGCAGAAAGTCCTACTGGAACCATGTCTTGTTCTTTCTCAGTGAGTCCAAAGTGATTTGTGGTTGATTCCACTAAATTGGCAACAGCAGCCTTCAAATCATCAGCTTCCTCTGTGATGGCAGTATGCCTTAGGACCTCCAATAATCCAAGTATTTCTGAAGCTCTGTTGGTAGTCTTGTGAGCATCACCTTGACAGAAGCTATTTATACTTCCTTTTAAGGTTAGTACCAGAAGCCAAGCTAGAAGAACATTAGTATAAGACTTACATATTGGGGAAGAGAAGGGAATATCTGCAAGTGAACCTGGCATTTGAGTAATTCCATTCTGAGTCTTATGAATACTAGGAACTAAAGCTTGCAGTTGGCGAAGCAGTAAGATTGGTAAAGGATCTTTTGAAGTGTCTTCTTCTGTAAGATCTACTTGAATAGCAGCTTCTACACTGTGCCTTTTTGTAGCTACATTTATCTCCTGGTAAACAAGGCTTATCTCTGGTCCTAATTTTTCAGCACATACCTGGATTTTAGTATTATGATCATCAATAGCTGACTGTGACAAAGCACAATTTTCATGCAAGGGAAGCAAGCAAGCATCATTCAGAGATTCAACCTGGTTCTCATAGAGATCTTTAGAAAGTTCTTCACTGTTAACTTTGTCAAAAAATTTACCTACCTTTTTACCTAGATTTTCTGTCAAACTGGCATTTTTAGTTATATATTTGTTACTTTCTCTAGCAAAATTATTTCCTTCTCCAGAACTTGTGTGGGACTTAGTTCCTGCAAAACCATTGTTGTTACAACTTACCACACTCCTATCCTTTTTGTATATTGGAGCTGATTTTCTAGGTGGCAAAGCTGAATGTGGATTTGTGTTCTGCAACCATCTCTGTATATAACTTTGAACTGAATGATGGCTAACAGCCTCAGGAAAAACAGCTTTTTTCAAAGAACCTAAGGAATTTGCCCTGGTTGTAACTTGTTGTTTACTTACAGTAGTACTTGATTTTAACTTATCCCCTTTTTGTTTCTTCTGAGTTTTTAAAGTTATGTGTGAATTATTAACTTTTGAAACTAAATTTTTCTTAGTAATTCCTCCCAAATACCAAGATGCTATTTCTGTTTGGCCCTGTGGTCCACAAAAATCACTGGGTTTTTGCTCAAGGAAGTTAAACATAGGAAATACATTTTGATCTTCAAAATTATTTTTGCAATACCTAAAGTCATTATGGGGAAATACTTTATCTCCCTGACCAATTTCTCTTTTTGTAGGCCCTCCTAAACTTACTTTGGTTAGTGGTCTGGATTTTCTTTTAGCTAAAAGTCCTTGAACCCTCTTAGGATTCTGAAGAGTATTTAATTTATTTACATGGAAATTCTTGGAATTTACAGGATTGAGATCACTTTGGGGACAATAATTTGATTCAATTACCGTATCACTTACATGGAGGTCTTCCTCACAAACTACTCCTCCTTTAAGGGAACCATCTGAACCCTCCAATATGATTTCCTGTGCAATTCTACGTCCTGTGTTTATTCTCTTACTCTTACTAAGAATTCCTTTGGTTGCAATCTTCCGGACCTGATGCCTAGAATTTATCACTTGTTGCTGAGACTTCATCTTCTTTTTGCTGGCAACAGATAACGAAGTCTGCTTTTCATTTGCTGGAAATTTTGTTAAATCACACTGAGCAAATTCATTAATTAGTCTGTCAATTCTTGTGGTAACAGTGGAAGACTCTACTAAAGCTGGGATCTCAGAAACAGTTTTGTCAATTCCTGAGTCGTTACTTAAAGAATGAGTTGTATCTGCTAAAATAGGGCTGAATCTATCCCTGGTCCTACTATAAGGCCTTAAGATTTTGATATTAGTTTTGTTGTCTGATGTTAAACTATCAACTATAACTTCCTCCACAATTGAGTTTTCTGATATAGTCTGCGGCGAGCCATTATCATGAGACATCTCTAACATCTTCTGATTTGTAATTTCTACACCAGCACATATTGCACCTGACTTGAGCAATCTGCTTTCCTTTTTCCTTTCTAAAGATGATTCCATCTGCTCATTGTTATTGATCTGAACAAGCAGTGGTTTGTTAGATACTGATGACATTTTACTGCAAGAATGTGTGAACATGTGATACTCAGATTTGTTTTCCCCATCTTCCCTTGCTTCCCTATAGGAAAATTGTCTAATCATTTCCTCTTCAACTTCGGTTTCAGAAACCAAGGTCACACTCCCTCTCACAGATTTTTGTCTCACTCTCTTTGGTCCAGGTGTAGGGGGCCTATAAAAATGATGCTTTGCTTGATCCTGAGTCCCCTGGACAATGTTTGTGTCCATAGCACCATTCTCCCAACTAACAGAAGTGCAAGTTTCAGTCTCTTGATCTGTTATTTGAGTGTTTATTTCCTCTGTCAAACTGACCTCTTGATTATTGTCTTTCTCCAGAGATGAGACATCTGCAGACAATGAGCATGCTGCAATCTTTAAATGAGATGACTGATCATCTGTTCTTCCCGGAAAACAGCCTACCTCACACTTTTCATTGTTATGAGAAAGACTAGCTCTACTGACAGTGGTCCACTTTATGGTTTCCTCCTCTTTTATCTTAAATCGAACTTTCATCTCAACTGTCATGGTGCCATCTTGATTAAAAATAATTGATTTCTCAATATCATCTTCAGAAGGGTATATCAGTAAATTCCGAGAATCATTTTTTTCCAAGGCCAAGTAATTTTCAGAAGCAAAAGAATGGTCTGAGTAGCAATCATTATTATGCATTTTGCCAGAAGAAACAGAATAAATCTGGGACCTTGGACTTGAAGGCACATGTGTGCTCACTTTCAAGATTTTAAGAGTTAAAAAATGTCCCATGTCAAAATGCAGAAGACAGAGAAGTTATAAATATCCAATAGAAGAGGCAGCAAAGAAAGAAAAGAAAAAAATTAAGTTATTGGTAAGAAAAATACCATATTTTCTAAATTTCATAGTAAGATTTTTTTTAATACACTGTAAGTCTTTATTACAAAACAAACCTTCCTCACATTGATGCTAGGCAGCCCTAAATGCATGGATGTTTTATTTTCCAAAATATCATCAGTAAATCAGCTGGTTTGAACTTGCAACACATTTTTCTGTAGAAACAATATTGTAAATCATGGTTTGTTTCAGAAACTTGTCTGGAAACCCCTATTGAAACTATAATGCAGCTCTATATCTGAAGTTAAAATCATACATAGTAAGATTATTAATATGTTTCTCACCTCTATGTATTCATTGGTTATTTAAACTTACTATAACATCTGGTACATTTCTACAAGCTACTCTCAAAAAGAAAACCTATAATTCTACTTTAATAATGAGATTCATAGAATTTTAATGAGTTTAATTAGGCAATTTTAAGAAGGAAATTATAAAGTAGAAACTGACAAGGATTCTAGCAAAAATAAAGATTTTTGTGGAATTTTGTTTTGTTGTTTTGTTTACCAGTACTGAAACTGGAGTCTAAGTGCTGCTTACCTATGCAAACAGAGCAAATAATATAATTCAGTTATATTCATTTTCCTGCCTGTCCAAAGCCAAGAGAGACATCTATAGCATTATGAAAGCTAAAACATTTTTAGAATTTAAAAACATTAATTGAGTAATAATTAGTAATTTAGCATTCACTTTGCATAATTAGTACATTTGACATAGGGCACAAAAAAAACAGAGCTAGACAACAAGCCAACATATTTAGTTATTTTTTACTGTGTGTCTCTAAAGATAACTTTAGTATTCAAGCTTCTTAAATTCAATCAAACTCTTATTAACAGTTTGTACAGATTTACATATGTTTTGCATCAATTAAATACCTTCAACATTTCAGAGTATAAACCTAAAAATATTTTCTCTTATTTTTGTATGCATTTACCAAAATTGCCAATGAAAATGCCTCACTTAAAATTTTTTAAATTAAAACTTAACAAAACCCTCACATTCCCTAACACCATCAAAAATCATACTCAGCAACCCATATCACAAAATAGTAAAATCACCTTAGTAAAATGAGCACAGTGAAATAGTACTACCATACACTTACCAGGTATTTGGCAGCTAATGCCTACAAAATAGAAACATTAAGAGATATCTATTGAATATATCGTAACAGAGGAGTTTTACCCTCTTCAGCAGTAAGTAGAGAGATTAATACTACTCAAAGGGTTTATTATTCCACATCTTAAAAAAAACCAAAATTTAAGTATAAATGGCAATAAATTCCTTAGCATAGAGCTAAAAAAGTGTGCACAATGAATAGAGATTAAAATATTGAGCACACTGAATAATACAACCACGCCTGCATAGAGAATTTACAGCTTATGCCACAGTTCTGAGCATCAACAAGCCCTATTTCTCCCCAACCCAAAAGATTATGCTATGTTGTGCAGCATTTCCTAAGGAATCATCAACCTAGATTATTAACCAGCATAAATGATCACATCAATTTTTTAAATAAAAAATGGATCCAAGGGCTGTGATTTTTACTGGAAAAACTTCAGAAAGTGGAGTTGATATGTACTTAAGAGATTTTTAAAAACACAGTCACTCAATCTGCTGAGCTCAGCTATGATGCTGCATGGTAAGATCTGGAGAAAACTCTACCAGATGTCACTTACACAAATTCCATAAAACTCCTCTCCAAATCAAGAAATGCTGGCAATTTTTTTTATCTAGGTATTATATTCCCCCCCCCCCCACACACACACACACACAAATAAAGGCTTACCACATCAACTTAATCACTGACTGATTTGGAAAAATCTAAAAAAAAAAAAAATCATACAATCTCGATGACTCTTTCCAACTATACATATAACCAATTTCAGTTTAGAATGTTTTTGATCCTCTCATCTTCTTTCACGTGATGAAGGAAATTGGTCATTTAAGCATAGATTGTTTTGGGTTTTGGGTTTGTTTTTGGTTTTTTGATGTTGTGGTTAAAAACAAAAGAAAAAAAAAAACCACACAACTCAGGGCTAAAAATTTAAGTGACTTACTCTTTCTGCTTTCTGATCTAGTATTTCCCTTGATGTATACATGATGAGAGGTCCCTGGTAATCTTGCAGAAAGCAAGTACTTCTGGATGTCATAATTTCCTGGTTTAAATGGCTCCCTTCCTGCTGCCACCACAGCTCCAGAGCTCAGGATCACTGCCTGGAGACTGGGAACCTAGAAGAAACCAAAGAGTTAAGGTCCTTATATGAGCAACATGAAGTTTTGTTCTTTCCATACGGTAATTTTTTTAAGATTTTATGATGTTTGGGATGCCTGGGTGGCTCAGCGGTTGAGGTCTGCCTTCGGCTCAGGGTGTGATCCCAGAGTTCTGGGATTTAGTCCCCCAGTGGGCTCCCTGCGGGAAGCCTGTTTCTCCCTCTGCTTGTGTCTCTGCCTCTCCGTGTCTCTCATGAATAAATAAATAAAATCTTAAAAAAAAAAAAGATTTTATGATTATTTTTTTAAGTATCTCTACACCCAACGTGGGACTTTGAATTCACAACCCTGATATCAAGAGTGTGGTGGACTGAGCCAGCTATGGCCCCCCTTCCATGTCAATTTTATAGTGAATGGAATCAACAACCTTCAGGGCTTTACAGAGATAATCACCAAGCATTCTTTTTTTTTTTTTTTCTTTTTTTAAAGATTTTATTTATTTATTTATGAGGGACAGAGAGAGAGAGAGAGGCAGAGACACAGGCAGAGGGAGAAGCAGGCTCCATGCAGGGAGCCCGACGTGGGACTCGATCCCGGGTTTCAAGATTGAAGCCCTGGGCTGAAGGCAGCGCTAAACCGCTGAGCCACCTGGGCTGCCCATCACCAAGCATTCTTTAGGCACCAATAACGTATACAAAATTACCAACTATCAAGGTGGGGGTGGTGAGACCAACATCATTACTTGGCCAGTACACTACCTGGTGACCAGTCTTCTGCCATAACTTAAAAAATATCTTTAAAAGTCAGTTCAGCCTCTGCCTTCCCCACCAAACTATCCATCTGTGGCTAATTTCTACCCTGAGCAAGCCGAGAAAGGGCCTGGTGGACAGGCTCACAGCTGCAGGGGGAGCTCTCCTCTGTCCCTCCACCTACCTACCTACCTACCTACCCTCCCACCAGCAGAAGCGGCAGAAAAAAATGCTTTCTCTACCTAACAGTATCACTGGTGGCCACGGCTTTTCAAGATTCTGTGCCAACCCATCATTATTCAACTCGGTGCTCAAGGAAGGCAGAAAAGGGGAGGGAGTGTGAGATTAAAAAGAGCCCCTCATGGCAATCGCTTCCTCGGATTCTGACCAGAGAACAGTAGAGCCACCCACACACGTGAGCCGGGACCCTCCCACCAGGGTGGGAGCACACACACACACGTGCACGTGAAGCCTTCCATTCTCGGGCGCCTCCATCCACATCCTACGTGACGCGAGCTCACACGTGAGAAACGCGCAGAACACTCACTTTCCTTCCATCCGTGGCATACAGCTTGGTCACCGGGAACCGCATGACCTCTGTCAGGTGCTGCAGAAAAGCCTGGAAGCTCGGCGTGACCCTTCTGCTCATGACAACCACACGCCGCATCTTCGGGTCGCCATTTCTAAAGACCAGAAGCCTTCGCGGGGCGCGTAGCATGCCGGGAGCCCCGGCGGCGCCTACGCTGATTGGCGGGGAGCGCTGCGCGTGCGCGCTGATGGCCCGGCTGCTGAGCCACGGTCGCGGGCGCCGGCGGGCCTTGTCGAGGTCGACCGGCTGCGCCTTCCTGTGGTGGGAGCACAGGTACGACGCGCCGTCCTCCAGCTCCTCCAGCCGTGTGATGCTGTGCCGTCCCCGAGGGGTGCTGATGTTCCTCACCCCGAAAGGTAAAGGCACCTTCCTTGATAAGTTATCGAGCAGAGCATCAAATGTCTTGAAGGAACGAGGGTTGACCACCACCTTGACGCCGCCAAACTGTGGGTCTCCGCTCTTGTAGAAGCTGATTTTTTTGGCCACAACAGGATGCATGACACTCAGGTGGCGAGGAGGACCTTGACCTTCAAAAGACCGATGAATCATGGAAACACTAGTGGAAGAGGTTTCGCTCATTTTGGCTGAGAATGGGGGGGGGGGGGGGGGGAAGGATAATTATTCATCACCATGACGGCACCATAAAGAATTCATGATAACGTAAATGCAATCTAATTAGAGTTGTGGGTATCTTGGCTATTCCTAGCATTTCATTCATTCATTATTCCTGCCTATTTTGAAAGGGAACTTTAAGGGGCTTACAATAAAAAAAAAAAAAGAAAAGAAAAAGAAAAGAAACAATAAGGGTATTTATAATTTTTTTTTAATTTTTATTTATTTATGATAGTCACAGAAAGAGAGAGAGGCAGAGACACAGGCAGAGGGAGAAGCAGGCTCCATGCACCGGGAGCCCGACGTGGGATACGATCCAGGGTCTCCAGGATCGCGCCCTGGGCCAAAGGCAAGCGCCAAACCACTGCGCCACCCAGGGATGCCTGGGTATTTATAATTTGAAGATGAAAACAAACTAAAGACACGAATAAAGGTGTCATTAAATAAATTATGATATATACACCCATGCCCTAGGAAGCTATGCAACCATTAAACATTACTTTAGAAGTCTATATTTATCAGCGTAGAAAAGTGATCATAAGAAAAAGGCAGTTTATAAAATACATATACCGTGCCATTGCCAAGCATATACATATTTATTAGGCTAGTGGGGAAAAAAATCCAGAAACATATATAGCCCTAATGTTGACGGTAATTATCACTGACTGGCAGAACTATGGATAAATACTTGTTTCTCATACATCGCTAAATTTTGCAGATCCTAAAAACTAAATAGGTGTTATTGGACAATTAAAAAATAGCAAAAGAGACACGCATCAAAAGCCATCCGATGAGAGAAGAGTTTTGCAGTTGATCCCTTTAGTTCTGCATGTCCTGCCAGTGAAGGGAAAAAAGGGGGAGACAGGAAAAGTTTATCCAGTTCAAATTGTTGGGTAGAACGAAATGAGTTCATCTGGAAGGAAATGTTTTCTGACATTAAATTCTAGAACAAGGATGTAAATCCTTAAATAAAGGCCATATTAAACTAATGTAAAATGTTTCCATTACAGATTATTAAAAGTGCAGGTAGGGGCACCTGGGTGGCTCAGTGGTTGAGTGTCTGCCTTTGGCTCAGGTTGTGATCCTGGAATCCTGGGATCCAGTCCCGCATTAGGCTCTTCGCAAGGAGCCTTCTTCTCCCTCTGCCATGTCTGCCTCTCTGTGTCTCTCATGAATAAATAAATTAAATCTTTTTTAAAACATGCAGGTACACTGTTGGGGGCACTTGACGGAATGAGCACTGGGTGTTATGCTATATGTTGACAAATTGAACTCCAATATAAAAATATACAAAAAAAATGCAGGGAGATTATGCACCATTAATCCTTCTTTGGGAATCATTTCATTAAATATTTTGAATGAATGATAGCATTGCTATGAGCTATAGAAAGTGGAGGTACTGTTCCCATTAGTGGTTCTAAAGTTAAAACTTCAGGGCACCTGGGTAGCTCAGTGGGCTAAGTAAGCATCTGCCTTCAGCTCACTTAATGATCCCGGGGTCCTGGGATCGAGCCCCACATCATGCTCTCTGCGCAGTGGGGAGCCTGCTTCTTCCTCTGCCTTTCCCCCTGCTTGTGCTCTCTCTCTGTCAAATAAATAAATTAAATATTTTTAAAAATAATTAAATTAAAACTTCAGGAGGGGGACGCCTGGGTGGCTCAGCAGTTGAGCGTCTGCCTTCCATTCCAGGCATGATCCCTGGATACAGGATCAAGTCCCACATCGGGCTCCTTGTGGGGAGCCTGCTTCTCCCTCTGCCTGTGTCTCTGCCTCTCTCTCTGTCTCTCATGAATAAATAAATAAAATCTTAAAAAAAAAAAAAAAAACTATTTCAGGAGGGAATTTAAGAGCCATTTTCAGCCACTCAGGTTTTTCCCTCCTACTTCATAAGTGAAACCAGAGTCTGACAAGTGACCAGCTCATGGAAAGGTTTGTCTGGTTCTGGATTCACTTCTCATTTGTAGCATACTGTGACTATTTTCTACTATATTTAAGTTGATGTAATTATTAGTGTCTTTTGACAGAGTAAGAATGCCCTGCAGCCTTAAGGACAAATTGAACAAACTAAATAAACGTGATCAGTATTAGATGAAAAAAGCATATTTGTCATTATAAATCAGCTATAAGTTTGGCCCAAATCATCTACTTAACTGTTTGCAAACTGTTGCCTAAGATCCTTCGTGTATCTCCAATATGATTTGCAAATTTTATGTGTAATTTAGGAAAATACATTCAGAGATCAAACTAGAATTTATATATGTCTCCCCCACTCCCTTCGACAAGCAGTTGAAAGTAATTATAGTACTTAAGACAATAAAGGCAGCTGCAGCAGGTTTGTGCTTCGGAAGCTGGGAAATCCACCTTCGCCATGGAGTCAGCAAAACTGCACCTCTTATCCTCAGCTGATAAACTGTGGTCTGACCTTGGGCATGCTGCTTAATCCCCATGCCCTCACTAACTATAAGAGGGATGAATTCTTTCAATATTTAATAAAAACGTCAGGACTCTTTGCCTCCAAGTACTTTTTAGGTTAGTTTACTTACATACTTATTTTAAAATCATTTACATTAATAGTGTATGAATAAAACACATTTTCTCCTAATTTTGGAAAATTATATTTACCTACAAGCACATAGCAAAGCTTTTAATTGCAATAGTCTTCTGTCTGGATCTCACTATTTGGAGAGCCAATGACCTGGTTATCAAGTTAAGACACAGTTATGTAAGCTGATAGCCTAAGGGGTTTGCTTTTGGGAGGCTTTTTTCCCCCCCTCAAATAAAAAAATGGAGATTTTGTGCTTGGACCAGGAAAGAGAACCTAGAAAATAAAGACAATTGGAGGGAAGAAGTGGCCCCCATTGGGCTATCCTAGCTGCCTGACCCCGAACTGAAGGTACCAGGTCCTGGGAAGATGCCATATGCCCAGCAATGGAGAGGCATTTATAGAGAAAGAACCTATAAGATGGTTACCAGGGTCCTTGAGAAGGAAGCTGTAGACAAAAAAAAAAAAAAAAGATTTTATATATATATATATATATATATATATATATATATAATTTTTTTTTTCATAGGATCCTCACTGCATGTAAGAAGATCTCTGAAAATGCCTAGAAGTCATTGGTGGAAAGTGCTGACACTTTGTGTACATGCAAGTGACTTTTTTTTTTTAATTTATTTTTTTCATGCAAGTGAGGTTTAAGAGTCAATGGTAAGGTGGGCATTGTATGTGAAATACAGAATATGATGAATATTCAGTATCATTGTTGAATTAAAGGATCTGTGTGGATCCAGTGCACAATATCATTATTGAAGAAGAAAGGACAAAGCCAGATTCCTCCCAGAAGAAATGTTTCAATCTTTGCCTTGATATAATCATATATATGTCCTACATTTTCCATGGGAAATTCACTGAGAAATTCAATAGCACAGTTAAGGAAGAGTAGGAGTGTCATGAGAATATCAAGGAGGGATCTCTAGTTGAGCCTGATAGATTGGCACTGAGGGTTGGAAGAAATGGCAGTTTATTTTATTTATTTATTTATTTATTTATTTATTTATTTATTTATTTATTTATGAGAGATGCAGAGAGAGAGAGAGGCAGAGACACAGGCAGAGGAGAAGCAGGGAGCCCGATGTGGGACTCGATCCCGGGACCCCAGGACCACGCCCTGGGCTGAAGGCAGGTGCCAAACCTCTGAGCCACCCAGGGATCTCGGAAATGGCAGTTTCTACAGGAGAGCCTGCATAAAGCTGAGATGCCAGAGGCAGAATGGTGGAGATGCCCTCCAGGAAGAAGTATAGCTTCTGCCAAAGACATGAGCAAGACCAAGAATGTGGTCAGTGAGTCTTGACAGTAGAGTGTCCCTTTTTGTGAAACAGCTACCAGCCCCTTCACACCTTTTAGTTACCTTGTCTTAACCTTCTTATTTAGCTTTAAAAACTGATCAGAATGTAGATGGAAATTTTAAAATATCTCTTTCCATACTTTTTAAATAGTAAGTACCATGCCCTCTAAAGTTGAATAAGGCAGTAATATACTTAGGGGAGGGATATCTAGGGGGACAAAGTAGCCTGAAGTGGTCTAATTCTTCTCCCAGCAGGTGCAAAGGAAAAGTAGAGGTGCAAAGAAGTAATAAGGAAGCTAGATTCCTAAGACCCTCCATTTTTCTCACCACTGACTTTTCCTAGAAGTAGCAAATGATCTGATAAACAAAATCTCTTCCCCACAGCCCACATTATAGTGAAATCTATTTCCAGTGACTAGATAGCATGCTACCAGTATCTTCACCTCTTCTCTGCATTCTCTTCATTGCCAAAAGTCAAACTGCAGAACTATCATGATATTTGTATCAATTTTTAAGATTAAGCAGATGTTTTTAACACCATTTGGTTCACTGATTTATGGTGAAACCATAAATGGTTCACCATACCCATGATTATGCTTATCTGTGCCATCATTGTTCTCAATACCTGTACTGCTCAGATCTAAATAGTTGCTCTACCAAGAGGGCCATAGCTTCTTACCACCATTCACTTGACAAAACACACTGCAGAATTACAAGATGCACATGCATCATTTCACTAATTATATCTTAATTTTCTACAATACACTAGGAATTCAGGCAGTTCAGAAAAAGAATTAAGTAGACTTCTACTTCATTGGTATATTCATAAAGTTAGTTCTATGGTGATTCAGAGATTTGACATTACAAGAAAAATTCATTCATTCCACAGTTTATCATAACTCTGTGAGGTGGGGTTAAGGATGGGAGTTCAAAAAGGAAATACACCAATTCTCCCCTATGGTGGTCACAGCATTATTGAATTAAAACCAGCTTCCTTCTTTAATGGATTGCTCAGATTCCTCTAATATGTAAGTAGTGTTCTTATAACCAGAAAAAAAAAAAAAAAAAAACCTACCCCTATTTGAATACACTAGAATTTCTTGATTTCTTGATACTGAAGTTCTCTCCTACTTCAATATCAGCAAATTATGAAGGTTTCTAGCCTATTTATTCTTTTTTCCTAATGGTTAAAGATGGAATACAAATATACAAGCTAGATATAAAATGGAAAATAAAATACAGCTAGCTAAACACAGATTGCTTTCAAAATAAAGATTTCAAATAGTTTACTTACCAGAACTTGAAATGTCCCCTTTAAAGAAAAACCTGTTTTAAGTTGTTTATATAATTCATATAATGTTACTGGATATGTAACCTGCTCATTTCATGCAAAGAAACTAATGTCTTTGGATTTATTCTTAGCGTATCCACCCCGGGACTGAGTAAGCCAATTAATTTAATCCAAAGTGATGCTAATCACCAGACAGAATTCACCTTAAGGAGACCACAGCCAGAAACAAACCAGTTCCTAGCACGCTCCACAGTCATGAAGTCTTCCTAATCAGAGTTTTTCTTGCCTTGTCTTGCTTACCCAGTATCACTCTCAGATCACCAATCCATGAGCTTTTCTCTCTCAGACAGTCTTAAATTCTCATTTATTTATGTTAAGGAGAAAAGACTGTTCTGCTGCTAAAAATGAAATAGTTTGACATTTTATCATTCTTTGACAAGTAACTCTGAGTCAGTATTTGCTCATGGTAGTCATTTAAGCACTCCTGTTTATTACTGCATCAATGCAGTTCTAATGAAAATGGCTGTAAATGTGAACAATTTGGCTGCTCAGCATAACACAAGACAAATAAAAGAGGCACCACATGACAAAGTGATTTTATGCTTCTGCATACACAGCACTCTTCCGCTTTGCTTAATCATGATGAGATTTGAGCATGTTTCAGGACTTTGTCACCTGAGGTGACACCTGCTGCCTCTAATGGCTACCTGTAGTCTAATCTGATTTGAAGTTACCCTACCTAGTCAGATTTCCTATCAGGCTTCCTGCCTCAGCTCTGAACCACAAAAACAATGTAAGGGGTCCTCCAGGAAAAAAGGATCGGGTTCAAACATGTGCTCTCAAATGCTGTCTCCAAACAGATCACGAAAGGAAAAAGACTCGTGAAATGGCACACTCTGCCTGATAAATACCGACTTCATAACATGTCACCTATTAAAAAGTAAAAAAGAGTAAGAGAGGGAAGGGAGAGAGGGAGTCACTGAGTGAAGGAAGGAAAGATGGAGGGAGAGAGGTGTAGATAAGAGAAACAATAGTGTTTAACTTTGATACGAACCTCCATTTATCATCATCACTGTTCACACAACGACATGGCTATTGACTCAATAAAGAAATTTATGTTTACAGGGTACCAATATATATGAATGGCATCATTACTAGCTCCAAATAAAAGGGCACATTTTAAAAATTTGGCATGAGATACAACCTGCCCCTAAATAGTTACAGGCTAATGAGGCATTTCTGTTGACTTTATTTTGAATCCTACAATCCATGTCTGATAAACAACTCACATCTATCGGTTTTATTTCAACAGTGAAGGAATGTCAGCTAAAGGAAGTCTTTTGGGCACTTCTAGGAAGAGTAAAATTTCGTGCATCAGCAAGAAGGAACTCTCCTTCTCCAAGAATCTCCTGTAACACATGCTGCACTCCCAGGACTTCAGTTAAGAAGAGGGACCAAGTGCACCTGTTGCCCAATCATGCCATGATGCTATCTCCCTCGCATCACTTGTATTAGCACACAGCAGTGTGGGAAGTCCACACCACTGTTTCTCAAGCTTGAATTTGCAGATGAATCCCCTGAAGATCTTGCTGAACTGTAGCGGCTAAGTAGGTCTCGGGTGGAGCCTGAGAGCCTGCATTTCTAATCCCCTGTTGCTGATGCTGATGCTGCTGATGTTAGACCACACTTTGATTATATTAAGTATGAGAAATACCAAAAGTCTCTATGGCACAGCTCATGTTAAGGTTCCTCCCTGTTAATGGCTTTGATAGCCATGACCTCTGAGGCAACCTGCCTGACATGTCTAAACTGTTAAATTCTAGGTGGTCGCTGCTGACAGAATAGCCAGATCACGGGGAGTCCAATGCACAGTGGTTAAGCATACATGCTTTGAAGTAGGTCAGACTTCACATCCTATCTGTTCCTTCCACTTAGCTGGATGGCCTCAGGCCATTTACTTAGTTTCTCTATGCCTATTTTCCTGGCCAGAAACTGTGAGAAAATACCTACCTTATAGTCTCATTGTGAGGATTAAATAGGACAACACATATTATGTATTTGGCAGAGCACCTAAATGTCCTAAAAATTAATGGAAATTATTATTTTTTCCATGTTAATCTTTTAAAACACTCCCAAGGTCCTTGTAGCCTTTAGTAAAACATCACCACACCCTACCCTGCCACGCCATTTATGATCTGACACCAGCTTACCTTCCAATTTCATTTCAATCCATGTGTCTTACTCGATAGTTTGAATTACCTGATACTTCTTAAATGTGGCTCCAAACTTTTGCATATATTGCTTCTTGTACTTAGAATGCCTTCTCCTAGCCCAAACTCCCTGCCCTGCATCACCAACCACCTTTGCATCTCTTCCTCCAATACTCAGTTCATCTCAGAAACCCTTCTTGAACCCTTGTGTTTCCACTGCATAAAAATTCCCTGGTGAATAGATACGTTCCACTGTAATCTGTTATCTGTAAAAATATATGCCCTGCACATTTCATACTGCAATGCAATTGGTAGCTTCTTAGTCAGTAAGCTCATTAAGCACCAGACATGCAACTTACTTATCACCTGAGAATTTCCAGAAACAGTTCAATGCCTTCTATATAGTAGACAATCAATAAATATTGACCAAACGAATGATCCTCTGCTTGTGTTTAATACAGTATGTTAATAGATATATATAGATATATAATATACCTAAAGAACCCTGGCTAATCTTAACTGCTAGAATTTACCTCTCCAGGCAGGCCCAAGGAACCTAGGGCAGATATCAGACTTTATCAGGATGCATAATCATTTTATGCAGTTAGCATGGAATATAACCTTTGTCATTTCCATCCACTTCACATGGAACTCTGTATAGGGTCCATTCTGTTGAAATTAAATTACTGGTTGTTGAACCTGGTAGTCTCTGTCTTGGAAACCATTCCTCACATTACACTTATCCTGGACTTTGAAATTGAGATCTGTTTTAACCCACTGAGGCTGCTATAACAGGATACTATAAATAGAGTGGGTTAAACAGACATTGCTTTCTCACAGTTCTGGAAACTGAGAAGTCCACGGTCAAAGTGCCAACAAATTCGGTTGCTGGTGAGGGCATTCTTCCTGGTTTGAAGACACCCAGCTTCTTACTATGTCCTCACATGGTGAGAGAGAGTGGAGAGAGAATGTAAGAGTGCTCCACTTACCTGACTGATAGAACTCACTTGTGTCTTTTCTTCTAAGTAAGGGCAGTAATCCCATTATGAGGGCTCCACCCACATGACCTATTTACTTCCCACAACCCCCATCTCCAAATACTATCACATTGTAAGATTAGGGCTTCAACATACAAATTTGGGGAGTACATCATTCAGTCCATAGGAGTACTGCCCTGTAGCCTTTGGGTTTCTCACATTATCTTCCTTATTCATTCATTTGTTCATTCATTCATTCTACACATATTTAATGCACACATTGTGCACTAAGCACACACAGAAGTGAATGCAACAGAAAATATCTTTGCCTTCATGGAGCTCACATTATCCATCAGGCACAAACTATGAACAAACAAGTCTTCAGCATGTTACACAATGCTAGGTGCTACGAAGAAAAATGAAGCAAAGTAGGAACGGTAGTGCTGAAGGTCAGGGAAGACCTCCTTGAGAAGGTTATATATGAGCAGGAACCTTAAAGCAGTGGAGGAAAAGTATTTAAGAATCTGAGAGAAGAGTGTTCCTAGAGAGAAAGTAAATGCAAAGTCCTGAGTCAAAAATAGAGTGTGTGGGGGCGCCTGAGTGGCTCAGTCGGTTAAATGTCTGCCATTGACTCAGGTCACAATCCTAGTTCCAGGTTTGAGCCCATGTCGGACTCCCTGCTCAGTGGGGAGTCTGCTTCTCTCTCTGTTCATCACCCTGCTTGTGCGTGCCCACTCTCTCTTTCTCTCTCTCAAATAAATAAAATCTTTAAAAAAATAGAGTGTGTGGGAAGTATGTGAAGTACTTGGGAAGTGATAGGAAGGTCAGGGTGGCTAGAGAAGTAGGACGTCAAGTTACATAAGGCCTGTACCCTTTGTAAAGACTTTGACTTAAACACAGTTCGTTTGACATGAGAAACTAAAGGAGCCTTTTGAGAAGAGGAATAATTTCAAAGATTACTATGAAGTATTACTTTATTACTTTGGATCTAAAACAGATCTCTCATTGTATTAAACACTGAATTGAAGGGGTGCCTGGGTGGCTCAGTCAAGTGTATGCCTTTGGCTCAGGTCATGATCCTGGAGTCCCAGGTTCAAGCCCTGCATCGGGCTTCCTGCTCAGGGAAGTGTCTGCTTTTGCCCCCCCCCCCCCATCCCTCCCCCTGGCTTGTGCTCTCTCTCAAATAAATAAATAAAATCTTAAAAAAAAATAAAACTGGAGTTAAACATAGGGGTAGATGAGAGGGAAGATAGTGGGATAGAAAGTGCTAGGACTCTGAACACCTGAACAGCACATGCATTGGCAGAAACTGCCTGAAGCAACTATTTTGGAACTCTGCAGTCTGTTAGAATGCTTGCAGCTACCAGGGAAAGGTTTGGCTGGTAAAATTGTGGTCAATTTTTATCTATTTCAGCTTAGCATGGTAGTAATTATCTATGTCTCATCCTCCAGCCCTATATGGCAGCCAACTATGGGGGACAAGAGGCTGCATCCCTGAAGCAGCTTAGGGAAGCCAAGGTGGGTAATAATGACCTTGTCCTCCAAATAATGTGGTTCTGTGTTCTAATGGCTGATTACTGCTTCTGGTCATGGAGGTGCACCCAGAGGTGGGTACCCATTGTTGCAACCCCTACTGGCTGAAGTGGCTAATAGGGTTTAAAGGAACAGCACCAGGACTTTTCCCCCTCCGATCTTACTTTTTCCCCCTTTGGGGAGCAGGCATTCAAGGCCAGCATATTCAGAAGTAACTGTGTATGGGAAGATTTAGAAAGTCACCTTACATACCCTGGGAAAAACACGAGCTCAGAAAAGACCTGAAAAGACCTTAAGCTCTCACCCTAGGCTGATCTTTGGCAAAGAGATGCTGTACAACAATTTAAAAAAAAAAAAAAAAAACTAAAAATCCTGGAGGAGGAGAGAATTTGATTTCCAGAGTTATCAAAATATATGACTCATATGTCCAGGTTTCAACAATAAAAAAAAAATTATGAGGCATACAAACAAACAGGAAAGTATAACCCATTTAAAGGAACAAAATAAATCAACAGAAACTACCCCTAAGGAAGTCCAGATACTAGACAAAGACTTTAAAACAACTGTCTGAAAGATGCTCAAAGAGCTAAAGAAAGACATCAACAAAGAGAGGAAATTGATACATGAACAAAATGAGAATATCAATTAAAAAGCAAAATAGAAAGGAAATAAAAAATTTTCGCACTGAAAAACACAATAACTGACATGAAAAATTCACCAGAGTGGTTTAAAAAGCAGATTTGGGCAGGCAAAGGAAAGAACCAGTAGGTTTTAAAGACACGACAATTTAAATTATTGGGTCTGAGGAACACAAAGAAATCAAGGAAAAGTGAACAGAACCTAAGGGACCTATAGCACATCAAACAGACAAATATATGCAGTCCTTCTCCCAGAAGAAGAAAAGAGAGTGAGACAGACAAAGAAAATATTTGAAGAGATAATGGCTGAAAAACTTATTTTTTTTAAAGATTCTATTTATTTATTTGAGAAAGCACAGGAGAGCAAGGTATGCAGGGGTGGGGTGCACATGAGCCTGACAAGTGTGAGCCAGTGGGAGGGGCAGAAGGGGGAATAATAAGGACAAGCAGACTCTATGTTGAGCCTGGATTCCCACACAGAGCTCAATAACAGGACCCTGCAATCACAACCTGAGCCAAAATGATAAGTCAGCCACTCAACCAACTGAGCCACTCAGGCACCCCGAAAAACCTCAAATTTCGTGAAAGACATAAATTTACAAATTGAGGAAACTCAATGAGCTCCATGTAAGATAAACTAAGAGACCCACAGCAAGACACGTAAAGTGTCAAAAGCCAAAACAAAGAGAATCTTAAAAGCAGCAAAAGAGAAGCAATTTTTCACATTTAAGAGATCCTCAATAATATTATCAACTGATTGCTGAACCCTGGAGGCTATAAGGCAGTGGGTCATGTATTCAAAGTGCTGAAAGAAAAAAAAAGAAAACTCAACCAAGAATTCTATGTCCAGCAAAAACCACCCATCAAAAATTAGATATTAGGACACTTCCAGAGTAACAAAAATTCAGGGAGTTAATTATCATTATATCTGCCCCATAAGAAACGCTAAAAGGAGTCCCTGCAGTTGAAATGAAAGGACACTAGACAGTAACTCAAAACCATGTGAAGAAATAAAGATCTCTAGAAAGGTAAAATGGGCAACTTATAAAAGCTAGTATTATTTTAATATTGGTTTGCAATTCCATTCTTTATTTTCTACGTGATTTAAAATAAAAATGCATACAAACTAGTATTAAGAAATATCACTGCACTCACAATGTATAAAAAACTAATTTGTGATGTCAATAACAGAAGAGATGACAAAACTATAGAAGCAGAGATTTTGTGTGCTATTGAAATTAAGTTGGTATAAATTAGATTGTTAGATTACATAAATTAAATTATTAAAAAGAAATAAAAGTAAGGCCATTAATAGAGTGATTAATAATCCAAGCAAGAGATGAATGTGGCTCAGGCCAAGAGGGTTGCTGTGCAGGTGGCGGGTATGGTGAGATACTGGACATCTCCACTATAGCACTGACAGCATTTGCTGCTGGATTAGATGTGGATTTTTACAGATCGACTGTGAGGAATGAGAGCAAAAGAACTATCAAAGATGACTAAGGTTCTTGTCCAATGAAGCAGGAAGAATGAAATTATTGATTGTTCAGTCAGAGAACACCTCAGAAGTAGCAGTCTGGAGGGTGGGAGATGGTGATGAACATCATCTCAAAGAGCATATTAGACATCCAAGTAGAATTATCAAGTAGACAATCAGATATATGTATACTAGAAGGTCAAGCTGATGGAAAATTTGGAAGTCATTTACAATCTGATGGTATTTGATTAAGTCTAGATGAGAACTTCTAAGAAATAAGTATAAACAGAGAAGAGAATGGTCAAGGTAAGAGGGTAGGGCACTTGAGAGTATAACAGATACAGAGATGTGAAAGAACCCACAAAGGAGGTGTTGAAGAAATGGTTGCATCAACAGAGTGGTGTCCTAGAAGCCATGGGAAGCAAGTGTTTAAAAAAAGAAGGTAGCAAGGAAGGAATTAAGAAGAGTACCAAGAATTAGGTATGGGCTTTAGCAGTGTAGAGTTTATCAGTAACCTTGACAAAAGCTGTTTTGGTGGAACAGAGTAGGTAAAAGCCTCAGTGGAATAGGAGAAAGAGAAAACTGGAAGAAGAGGGATTTGAGCCAGAGTGTAGAGTTAATTTTTTTGCTAATTTTGGTTTGATTTTCCTGTTCAATATCAGAAATACTATGCTGATGTACAAGAATGATCCAGTCAAAAGGGAAGATTCAATGCAGACGGCAAGAGGCAAGAACTGCTGGAGCAGTGTCCTTGAGGGGATAGCAGAGACATGGGATCTAATGCACAGTGGAGGTCACACCTTAGCAGGGTTTGCAGGGAAGATCTTCCCTAGTAACAGTAATAAAACAGTGGGAAGTTTTACGTCTATCTGCAGGAAGGCATGCAGGGGTGGGGTGCACATGAGCCTGACAAGTGTGAGCCAGTGGGAGGGGCAGAAGGGGGAATAATAAGGACAAGCAGACTCTATGTTGAGCCTGGATTCCCACACAGAGCTGCAGGAAGGCAGATAGACGTAAAACTTCCCAGAGTACTTTTCTAGTATCAGCAACCTCTAATAAGAGGCTACCCATTGAGGGTGCAAGTGCGGAGGAGGTGCTATAATCTGGGAAGAATAGTGTGGAATAGTAATGGAGTAGAAGAGTAACTGAACAAAGAGGTATAGTAGGTTTGCAGGCTGCACCAGGGTTTGCACCAAGGTTTGGGAGTCACAAATGTAAAGTGATGCCAAGAGATGATAAAGCCTGGCTCACAGTGCACAGTACTGACCTGCTACGATCATAGAACAGGACCATTTCTTGGTCGGTACTCTTGATTTTTCCTGACGGATGGATGGATGGATGGATGGATGGATGGATGGATGGATGAATGGATGGATGGATATATCCATCCATTCCTGATGACTGATGGATGGATATATCCATCACAGCTCACTACCTGTATCCGGGCTGAACCTAGGCATTCCTGGCCCCAACTACAGAGCTTTCCCATACCTCAGCATGCCTGTCTGTAACCTAGAGTCCTGCAAAACCAAGCAAAAGAGCCTGATCTCTGACCTGTGCTGGATCCTACAATGTGACGGTAGACAAGGCAGGCCCAGCTTCTGTCCTCCTGGTGCTTAGTGCCTAACAGGGAGACAAACTCAGCCCAAATATACTTAACTAACCAAAATGTTGTAGGATGGGATGCTTCTTGGAAGGGAGAGATAACTAGCAAAAACTTCAATACACACAGGTGTGGTATAGGTAGGGGGGCCTAAGATAGTGGCATAGTAGGAAGATCCTAGGTTCATGTCATCCTTTGAACACAACTAGATAACTATCAATTCATTCCAAATACCCAGAAATCAACCTGAAGACTGATAAAACAAACTCCACAACTAAAGGGAGAGAAGAAGCCACAGTGAAGAAGATAGGGAGTATGGAGATGTGGTTTGGGGGAGAAATGGATCATGGGTGCGGTGGAGGGCAGGGAGCTCTGGTCATGGGGAAAGGGGAGAGACAGGAGAATGTACAAGGGATTGCACAAGAACATTTCCCCAAAGCCATTGGCTGGGCAAACAAAAGGAACTGATTTTCGTGAGTTCTTGCAAGCAGCAGGGCTTGAAGACTGGAGTTTTAGCAGTAGCCTGGCTTGGCTGGGATGGAGCCCTCAGGGTGCTGCCCTCCTCCTGGAGAGAAGGCAGGCAAACAACCCCAGAGAGGGGGGGCAGGGCAGACAACCTGGAAACAAGGATCTGAAGAGCACCTAGGGCACACAGCAGGGAGATTATTCCCTCTTCTTGGAACAGATTCTTCTCCAAGGACAAAGGAGCCAGCAGGAGCTATTTCCCTCTTCTGCCTCTCAGCATAAACACAGAGTCACCTGTGGTAGGTAAGCAGCGCAGCACGGACACTAGATGCCTACCCTGTTTATACCAAGTCCCACAATCCTACACTGTGGTGGTGGCTGCCCTTCTCAGTAAATCTTGCCTCAGTCCCAGAGCAGCAGGCCCCTTCCCAAGATAACCAGCAAAAACCCCTGCCCACATCATGTCTCCCCACCAGAGAGTTCTACAGGGCCTCAGCTCTAATGGAAGTAGTATCAGATCTCATTTAACAAGCAAACCACAGCACACCTAGTTAAAACTCACCATATACTGACCAAGGACCAAACATTGCCCACTGCAGGCAAGGAGGGCCTCTGCCGATGACTTGACCAAGGGATAAAACAGCTAAAACACAACAGCAGAGTGCACAGAGCACATACCAGAGACACTTCCTGAAGCATCAGGCCCTGGACACCATATAACCTCTTCTTTGTAAAGCCTTCACTCTCAGGGCCAGGAAACATAACAGGCTTTTCAAACATAATAGAAGAAGGCAGAGAGTTGGACAAAATGCCAAGGCAGCAAGTCATCCCAAACGAAAGAACAAGGTGAGGTCACTGCCAGAGATCTAAGTGAAACAGATATAAGTAATGTACCTAATGGAGAATTTAAAGCAGGAATCATTAGGATACTTGCTGGACTTGAGAAAATAATGGAAGACTTCAGAGATAAAAAAATTAAAAAACAATCGGAGATTTCAGTATACACAGATTATTGTTGTCATGATATTTGCGATTAACATAGTAACTATGTATAAGACTTTCTAATTTTCGTTAAATTTCCCCCTATTATTTTTTTTACCATTTTTTAACCAGATTTGCCTGTGCTGGACATTTCATATAAATGGAATCATATAATATGTGGTCGTTTGTGATATGTGGCTTCTTTCACGTAGCATAGTTTAGCAGTTTCTAAAGTTCATCCATGTTGTAGCATGTATTGATACTTCATTCCCTATTATTGCCAAATAGTAATTCATATTATGGATTTTTAAATTTTGTTTTATTTTACTTATTCATTTACCAGTTGAAGGGCATTTGAGCTTTTAGTCTTGGGTCTTTGTGGATAATACTGCTATGAATACTTATGTATAAGTTTTTGACAATACCGTTTCTTTTTAAGAGAAGAAAATTATACATATCTACAATTTGAATATACTTTTGGTTTTATTTCTATTTATCTTACTTTCTTATTATGGGATTTCAAAGCTTAATTTTTTATAGTGAAAAGGATGTATTTTTAGTAAAACTCCATTATTTATCTTAGTAAACTCCATTATTTGCCTGTTTTATCATTATACTAGTTCCTTATAGATCATGCAAATCAATACTTCTACATCCTAAAGCAGAGTGGCAAAAAAAAAAAAAAAAAGGGTCAATTACTTGATTAAAATGTATTATCCAGACCAAGAAAGCCTTGGCAAAGAAATAGAAGATATAAAGAACTAAATATAATCTTAGAACTGAAAATATATAATAACTGAAATTTAAAAGCCTAATAGTCTCAACAGCATGATGGAGAAGACAGAAGCATCAGTGAACTTGCAGATAGAGCAATAGAAATTACCTAACCTGAACAATAAAGAGAAATTAGATTTTTAAAGAAATAAATAGAATCTCAGGGACCTACAGGATTTTAACAAAAGACTACTTATTCCTCTTGCTAAGTACAACTAAACACCATGGTCATTATATATAAAACAAATACCTTGAAAGATTCCAAGGAAGAGGCAGAAGGCAAGGTATCTTAGGACCCAAGGACTGATATGACAATCTGTTTCCTGGTTTGTCTTTTTGCCTGATACATCTAGACTGGTACTAGAGAAGCCAACAACCCAGAAACACCAATGGGAGCAGATAAAAAAAAATGCCCCAACAGAAGCCAGCTCTCTCTAGCAAAAGTCCAGGAAAGGGGCAACCCTAGCAAAGCAGAAACAATAGCTGCCAACCACAACCACACACCATGAGGGACAAAAAAACCTCCAACTGCCTTAGAAAGTCTTGACTTCTATCCCTTCCCAGCTTCAGTGTGGTATCCCTCCCTTTCCCATGCTGAGATGACATCAAGGAAGACCAATTAGGGACCCAGCACTTCCATCCCCAACTGGCAGTAGGGGATCCACACTGCTCCCCTCCTTGCAATGTCAGAGGAAGTGTCAGAAGGAACCCAAAAAAAAGCCAAAGTTTTCACCACCATTCTGGAGTAGTGAGGCATTTCACCCTCCAGGGTCAGTGAGACCACACGGGAAACCTGAAATTCACCTCCACTCAGAAGTAATGAGGTTTCCCTTCCCCAGCGTGTCAAATGAGGCAATAGGGAACCTGGACTTCTATCTATACTTGTCAGTAAAGAGAGGGTACTCCATTATGTCAAAGGAGATCTGCTAAAACACAAGTTTTATATAAGATCCACAATCTCATAACATAATACCCAAAATATCTAAGATGAAAAAAATTTCACCATACCAAGAACCAGGAAAATCTGAACTTGACTGAAAAAGACAGTCAACAGGATGGCTGGGTGCCTCAGTGGTTGAGCACCTGCCTTTGGCCCAGGATGTGATTCTGTAGTCTAAGGATCGAGTCCCACGTCGGGCTCCCTGCATGGAGCTTGCTTCTCCCTCTGCCTGTGTCTCTGCCTCTGTCTCTCATGAATAAATAAATAAAATCTTAAAAAGAAAAAAAACAAGTGGAAATCCTAGAACTGAAAATATATAATAACTAAAATTTAAGAGCCCAATGGATAGTCTCAACAGCACAATAAAGAAGACAGAAGAAAGCATCAGTAAACTTGAAGATAAAACAATAGAAATTACCCAATCGGAACAAAAACTAGAAAATAGATTTTTTGAAAAATAAACAGAACCTTAGGGAACTCTAGGACTTTAACAAAATAGCTAACATTTGGGTCACCTGAGTTGCAAAAGGAAAAGAGAAAGAAAGTGGAGCTGAAAAAATATTCCCATAAATAATGGCTGAAAAATTCCCAAATTTTGTAAAACATAACTGCAGATTCAAGAAGCTGATTAAACCCCAAAGACAATAAACTCAAAGACATTTACACCAAGATAATTCATTATCAAACTTAGAAAACTGAAGACAAAAAAATTTTGCAAAGAGAAATGACACATTATCTGTTAAGAGAAAAACAATTTGAATGACAACAGATTTCTCACCAGAAACCAGAGAGGTCAAAAGGAAATTACAACTGTTTTTCAAGTGCTAAAATAAAAGAGCTGTCAGCTAGAGTTCAAATCCCGTGACAATATCCTTGAGGAATGAAGAGTAACCAAGATGTGCTCACAGGAAGGAAAGCTAAGAGAATTTATCATCAGCAGACTTACTTTAAAAGAATTAATAAAGGAAGCTATCTAATAGAAGGGAAATGATAAAAGAAGGAATATTGGAATATTAGGAAGGAAGAAAGAGCAACAGAGCACTGGGTGTTATCCTATATGTTAGCAAATTGAACTCCAATAAAAAAAATATTTAAAAAAAGAAAGATCAAAAATATGAATAAATATCGTAGATTTTCCTTCTCTTGAATCCTTAAGTGATTTTTGACATTTGAAGCAAAAAGTATACTATTGCCTTATATAATTCTCAATGTATGGAGAGGAAATATTAAAACAATTATAAACGGGGGAAGTTAAATGTAGCTTTCTACATTCAAACTGGTAAAATGTCTACATCAGTAAACTGATATATGTATAATGTAATACCTAAAGCAACCACTAACATACATAGAGAGATATGCTCAAAAATAATATATATAAATCAAAATGGAACTCTAAAAACTATTCAAGTATCCTACAAGAAGGCATGAAAGAGAAAATAGAAAAATGAAAAAACAGAATGGAAAATTAAAAAATAATATGGCATACCTAACCACTAAGATACCAAAAATTACATTAAATGGAAATGACTCACATACTGTATGATTTCATTTACATAAAATTATTGAAATGGTAAAGTTATAGAGATGGAGAATAGATTGATGGTTGTCAGGGGTAGAGATGGTATGGAGAAGTTGTTGCTGTTACCATAAAGGGGTAGCCCAAGGGAGATCTTTGTGGGAATTAAATAATCCTGTGTCTTAATTGTGATGATGGTTACACCTGTGATAAAATGACATATAACTATATATACACATTTCAGTCAACCCAGAAAAACACTTTGACCCCATTTACAGTTATTTCTCAATTCCACCCATAGCTCAAAGCAGCCAGTTATCTTTCTGTCTTCATAGATTTGCCTATTCTTGACATTTCATATAAATAGAATCATACAACATGGAGCCTTTTGTGTCTGGCTTCACTTATTTAGCATAATGTTTTTGAGGTTCGGTGATGTTTGAGCATATATCAGTACAACATTCCTTTGTATTCTAGTGTGTGAACATACCATATATTTTTTTTCCATTCACCAATTAGGGGACTTTTGGGTTTTATGACTAATGCTATTAGGGAAGTGGTCACAACAGTTTTCAGTGTGCCCATACAACACAACAGGCAGAGCCCTTCACCTGGAAATAACTGCTAATGAGAAATACATGGGAACTAAATGGTGGGAAACCAGAATTCCCAGTGCTATAAGCAGACTCATGTCCCCACTTGTAAAACCTACAGAGTAGAACTGAACAGATACCAAGTTCCATGAATAATATCTGTTTATCAACTCATCTAACAGGGCTATAACAATGATAAAATGTATTGATTACTTATTTTGTGCCTGGCACCATGTTTAATTCTTTAAATAAATTATTTAATCCTCACGACAGCTCTGTGAGGTATGTACTATTATTATTCCTGTTTTCCAGGTAGGAATACTGGGGTTGAGAAAGAAATAGTAATTTACCAAAAGACGGACAGTAAATAGTACAGCCTCTTAACCACCCTGCAGTAATCTTCTCCATTAAATGTTGAATCCTGTCTGTGTGGAGGATCAAAAAATGCCAGGCTAAGGAGTTTTGATTCTATTTTCTAGAACATGGAAATGCACTGAAGATTTTTGATCAGGGAAGTGACATCATCAGAACTGCACATTTCCCTGACGTTGCTAAGTCAGATAATTTGGAGGGAAGAGACTGTGATGACAGACCAGTGAGGTGGCTCTAAAAATAGTTAAATCAAGAGTTCCTGAGAACCTGACTTAGAGTAATGAAAATAGGAATTGAAAGGAAGGAAATTATTCCCCCCAAAATTTCAGAGATAGACCCAAAATAACATAACAATAGGTTGATTGTGGAGGACAAGGAGATAGGTAATTTATTTAATCCTTTAAATGAATAATCTTTTGTAACTAAAGAATCCAGCACTGAGCACAGTTCAGAAAAACTTGCATGAAGCAGGAAGAGCAAAAATGACGAGTTGGCTCTTACTAAGTGCTTGTGGTGGCCTTGCTTAAAGGAGTCACTCATATTTTTTAAGCCTAGCAAAATTATAGTGTCGTTAACAACAATTCTCACAAGAGGAGAGAATGCTAAATCAGGAATTGCATAAATCCGTTCCATTGTAACATACTTACTAAGGTCATAGAAAGACATCCAGGTGGTGATGTTCAAAAAGCAGTTATTAATGATTGGAGATTAGGAGACAGAGGTCAGAATAAGCAAGAGATTTTAGAGGCATTCAAGTCCAGGATGTAGCCTGTGTCTTGGAATTGCTGAAAGAAAGAATTGTGATAAAAGAAGATTACTGCTCATGAAATGAGCAAACTTTAGAAATTATATATTTATAGTTGTGATATGGATATATTTAGAAATTATATATTTATAGTTGTGATATCTTGTCCTATAATGGACAAGATCATCTAGGTCATGTTAAGATAACAGAAAGATCCCAAATCACAGTGGAATTTCACATTTCCATTAGTGGCTGATCAGACGAAACTGATCTAAATGTACTCTAAATTAAAATTCAAATGATTCTGATTTAAATGTCTTGAAGTCTGTTACAGTCTTATGGAGAAATAGTATTATTGAAGTAGAATCCTACATATCCCAAGAATTTAAGCTGTACTAAATTAAAATTTATCATCCCAAGAATTTAAGCTATTCTAAATTAAAATTTATCATTTGACAAAACTTATTTTTTAATTCAGGACAAATTATTAAGTTATAATCACTTGGTCAGAACTGAATGAAAAAAAAAATGGGCTTCTCTAAAAAATTTGCTTGTCGGAACACCTGGGTGGCTCAGTGGTTGTTCATCTGCCTTCAGCTCAGGGCATGATTCTGGGGTCCTGGAATCGAGTCCCACATCAGGTTCCCTTCATGGAGCCTGCTTCTCCCTCTGCCTATGTCTCTACCTTTCTCTCACTCTCTCTGTGTCTCTCATGAGTAAATAAATAAAATCTTAAAAAAAATTTGCTTGTCAGAGATAAATCACCTTTTCCATAAAGTCTTTAAGAGTGTTCAAAATATTGTTAAGGAATATATTTTATTTCCCATAAAAAGGAACAACTTCAGTATGAGTGAAAGAAAATGAAGTTATCCTCAAAATATGCATAACCAAGCTATGTTTAAGAGATGAATCAGTACACAAAATTATTCCTAAATACCTTGGCAGAACAATAAAGCAGTTCCTGCTTAAAATAATCAGGTAAGTAGACCCGAGGTTTATAATTTTCTCTCTCAATTGATCAGCAGTTCTTGGGATTTCAAATCAATTATCGGAAGCTGCCAGTGAAAAAGAGTGATTTGGTGTAAACTCCCCTGGTGCATTCTTAGCACCCTGCCACAGGAAGATATTTAGGTGCTTGAAGATTCCAATTTGCTATGAAACAATGACACTGAAAAGTTTCAATCCATCCAAGTGATCAGACTGTTAATTTTAAATGTTCAGAAGATCCTTATTGCTTAGAGGACATGGACATTTTTGAATAAAAGTACAATATGCAGAAGGATGTATTTAAGAGAGAAATAGGTTATTTTCTTAAGTGAGAAAAATACCTTGAAATTCTTTTAGACTGACTTCACATTTTTACCTTATGAAAAAAGGCATTTAGATATTGTCTCCAAATTGCAGTTTTATTCTAATCCTTAGCACCAAATGCTATCATCAAGAACTTTCCTTTCCTATTAGAGAATATTTTTTAAAATCTCAAGCATGGTCTTTTTAACTCATTCTAAAAATGGAAATTTTTTAATTCAGTTTAAATTCCTAGTACACGTATCTTTAATGAACCACTTCCATAATGTTTAGTGTCTCTAGTGGCCCTTGATTTGTCTTAGAATTCTCTATTTCTGTTCTTTCCATCCTAGCACCCCTAATAAAATGAATGAATGTATAATCATAGACTGGAGTTTTAATCAAAGTTTGAAATTTAACTCTTTTTTTTTCTTTTTTTTTTTTTTTATGATAGTCACACAGAGAGAGAGAGAGGCAGAGACACAGGCAGAGGGAGAAGCAGGCTCCATGCACCGGGAGCCCGACGTGGGATTCGATCCCGGGTCTCCAGGATCGCGCCCTGGGCCAAAGGCAGGCGCCAAACAGCTGCGCCACCCAGGGATCCCTGAAATTTAACTCTTAATTTTGCCTGAAAAACATCATGTCAAATTTATCTGTGTCTATACATGTCAAATTTATCTGTATCTATACTGTTTTATTGTAAAAATGGTTCAAATTACTTTTCATCAAATAAATTGAGATATATCATAATTGTCCCCCACGATTTTCAGAATGTCCCTCTAAGCACACCAGAAGAGAATGTTTCTAACAAAAAGTGGAACATTTGTAAAGGTAAAGAAAAGAAGCAAGAGGGTGATGCTGTGAGTCCCTGCATGATCCAACACAATCTGGCTGCCGACAGTGAGGTCCTATAAACTATAGGCTCAGCCTCCCCAGTCTCAGACCAACAAGGGCCAAGGCTGACTGTCCATGGTCCTATTTGCTCTAGGGAGCCCTGGGACACCTGCATGCCCCTGAACTTCAGCCTTCCCTGTACTCTCTGCCCTGTAGACCAGTCTGTGTTTCAATCTGCTGTTCTTGATCCATGTTCCATTTCTCATGTTCCACTTCTCAAAAAGACTCCACTTCTCAAAAAGGTTTATGCTTTACTTCCCCAAAAGACTGCCACAAGCACCCCATTGATTGGACTGAGCTAGCCCAGGCCTGCTTCAACCTGGTCAGACTCTCTGCCTGTTAAGAGTTCTACCAATGAGACTGTAGACTAAAGACAAGTTCAAAGTGAATAGTAACTGCCCTACCCCTTTCAACAAAACAGCATGGAGGCCATCCTTTATTGAGAGCCCTCCCTGTATCTCGCCTATTCCCTTCACAGTGAAGCCTCCTGCCTTTGCCCCATGAGCCCTGCAGTCTGTCACTCTGCATATAGTGGGTATGACAGCATATACCAGATGGCCACAAGATTAGCTGGATTTGTGAGTGATTACCATTTAAGTTGCTGATGGGGAGAGGTAAACAGACAGCTAATGCAAGGAGCTGAATCCCAGGCTGAGAGATTGAGATTTACAAGATAACTAATACAGATTTTTGAGAAGAAAAAAAGGACAAAAATGGCATTAAAGATGATACACTAGTAGCAGAATGTAATATAGACAGAGGATGGGAAAGACTAGAAAGAAATACAGCATGAAAACAGATCTGTAACAAACAAATCTTTAATAATTGGTCTGAATAAAATGGTAGTTCTGTAATGGAAACAAAAGATAAGATATATTTTAAAGAAAGAATCTCCCAATATTGCCACTCAATGAATTTTCCAAACACTGTTCTAAACACTGGAGAGAAAGTGAATGAAGCAGGAACCATCTGATCTTCAGGAACCATCTCTATAAAGAGGATGAATAAGAATGTGAGGGGTATTGGTCATCACTTTATTCAACACACATTCTCTAGCTTCCTCCTTTTGTGCCTTCCTCAGAGAGATTAGATACTCACCTCCGAGTCTCTCAAGTTGGTAATCTAGGTGATCTTATTTAGGCTAAGACAGTGTAAGGGAAGATCTAAAGGGGTACTTCTAAACACTTTTCCTTTTTTTATAAAAGAAACAAACGCAGCTAGTGCCACCCTTTCCTGCCTGGAACATGAAAGCAATACATGGAGCTAGCAGGAGGCAACAGCGTGAAAAAAGAAGATAGAAGAAGAATCCTTATAGCTGTATGAGCAGCTGGGCCAACCTGACAACCACCTAATTCTTGCTGTTACATGAGAAAAATTAACTTCATTCCTGATACCAACTGCTGGAAGAGAACTCTTTGTGGCAAAGCAACCAAATCTGACCCTGGAGGATTACAAAGAAAAGGAGTCTTGTAAAGAATACTGAGTAGGTCACAGGATCTATGAGAGGTCTAAAGAATGAGGTTCAAACTTAAGATTCCAGAAACAACATATAAAACCTTTCATAGAACTGGCCTAATGTTGGGGATCCCTGGGTGGCTCAGCGGCTCAGCACCTGCCTTTGGCCCAGGGCATGATCCTGGGGTCCTGGGATCGAGTCCTGCGTCAGGCTCCCGGCATGGAGCCTGCTTCTCCCTCTGCCTGTGTCTCTGCCTCTCTCTCTAAGTCTATCATAAATAAATAAATTTAAAAAAAAAAGAACTGGCCTAATGAGAGGCACCTGGGTGGCTCAGTCCGTTAAGCATCTGCCTTTGGCTCAGGTCATAATCTTGGAGTCCTGGGATCAAGCCCCATATCGGGCTCCCTGCTCAGCAAGAAGCCTGCTTCTCCCTCTTCCTTTGCAGCCCCCCTTTCTCCTCCCCTTCCCTCCCCTCATGCATTAATGCTCTCTCTCTCTCTCTATCTTTCTCTAAGAACTGGCCTGATGAAGAAATCACCTGCCTGCCGCAGAGCCTGAAGTGCCACAGCTTACATTCTTGCTGCTTTTCTACTAGGAGCACAACTATCCTGCAAATAAAACCAGCCTAGGACAGTCACCTTTGCTGTCACTCTAACCAAAAAATAAATTTCACAGGGAACCTGCTGGTCTACCTTGTTCACTTCCAACCTGTACAAGTGCCTGTGCCTAAAAGGGGGGAAAATGAAAAGAAACTATATAGCTTGTTAGGTTCCGACAGAAAGAAAGAATCTTTGCCCTATGAAGAGCCATAAAGTGGGTAATCTCCCAGATTCAAAAAGGGATTCAGATGCTAATAGCCTCGGATGCATTGCAAGAATACACTGTCTGGTGGGTTGTTTGCAAAAATGCTTGCCAGCATGTATTCCTTCCCTATAGCCACAACCCATTACAATGTAATCTGTAAATGAAAAGGTGGTGTCTATTACCCACCCCTTGAATTTGGGTAGCTTTGACCAATAGAATGAGGCAGAAGTGACATTATGCCAACATCAAAACCTCAAGAGAACAGTTATACTCTGTTCTCCTGAGAATTCTATTATCCACTATATGAATAAGCCTGGGCTGGCCTGCTAGATAATGAGAGAAACCTAGTCCAGGTGCTCTAGGCACCCCAGCCAACAGAAGCAGCCCTCAGAAGCAGAGCCACCTACCTGACCATAGATGCATGAGTAAGCCCAGTCTAACCCAGAAGATCACTCACTTGAGCCCAGTCCAGCTGGCTCACCCAAAGATTTGTAAGTTCAGTAAGTGGCCATTTTAGCCACTAGCTTTGGGGTGATTATCTATGTAATGCAAAGCTAAAATAAGAAAAAAGAAAAAGAAAATTAGTAAATAAGATACTTTCAGGTGTAGAAGTGATTTGGAAAAGATAAAATAGGTTAATTTAGTAGAAGGTGATAAGGGTCACTCAATTTCTCAGGGAAGTCCTCTCTAAGAAGGGGACACTTAAGATGAAACTTAAATCTGAAAGACAAGAAAATGCTATTCAAAGATATAGAAGAAATGTATTCCAAACAGAAAGGACAGCAAGTGCAAAGGCCCTGAGACAGAAATGAGGCTAATATGGCTGGAAAATATAAACAAAGTAGACAGTAAAGAAAGGTGACATCAGAGGAATAAAAAGGGATCAGACTGTTTACGTCTAGACCATGGTAAAGAGTTTGGAGTTTCTTTACTAAGTAATCTTATTTACATTTTAGAGAATTCACTCTGGTTACTATGAGAAGGATGTTAGAATTGCTATAGAGTCTGAAGCCTTGTCAGGTAGTTACTACAGTAGTGATGGGAAGTCTTTGTACCTTCTGCTCAATTTTGTCATGAACCTCAAACTACTCTAAAAAATGAAGTCTACTTTTTAAGATTGGGGGAAAATGAAAGAATGGATCTTTAAGAGATCGTAGGAGAAGGAGAAAGAGAAGCAGGCAGGGAGAAAGTCAACAGCACCTGACACTTAATGCCAAGCCCCGCCTCCAGAGTCATTGGGCCTCCGTAGGAAGCAGTGTTGTGGAATGGAAACAGTGGGGACTTCAGAATCATGCAGACCTGGAACTGGATCTAAAGGCTACCACTTTTAACTGTGACAATACGGTGAATTACTTACCTACCCCTCTGAGCCTCCCTATCTTCTATAAAATAGAAATAAAAATAACTATGTCATAGGCTGCTGTCACAGTTCAATGAGTAGCATGTGAAAAATGCCTAGCCAAGTCCTTTTTAAATGGTAGACTTTCGAGAAATGTTTATTTAATTCCCTTACATTTTACTTCTCAGATGGAAGATCCAGTATCTGAGTAAAAACTAAACACCAAGGGACATTGAAATCAAAGTAGACCTATGTTAGAGCGATTATAAAGTCAGCAACCTTCTTTCTTCCTGTAAATCTCACTTGATAGCCTGTCCCCCCGGGACTGTCAGTGACCTACACCTACAGGCTGCGACGCTGACTTGAGACCTAACATTATAAAACTTCGGACTAAGCTGAAATGTCAGTTTGTGTCCTTTTCTGTCACCAAAGCCCATTATCCAGTTCCTTCTTGGGTCCTGCCTCCTGCCGTGGTGAGATCCTAACACTGCAGCTACTTTCCTAAACTCCAGCCCAACTACTTGCTCTCATCTCCCGAAAGTGCTTCCTGTACCAGTCTGGATTCTGAGCCCACCCAGCTCTGAACCACAGTGCCATGATTAATGTTCTCTGGGTCCCTCTCAGTCCCATACTGGTCTCCCCTAATGCTTCTCCATTCTTGTATTTGCTTTTTCACACCCAACTTCCCACCATATTCTCAGAACCAATTGCACTCCTCTGTGACAGCCCATCCTGAAAGTCATGTCCACTGCAGATGCATTGTTTCTGCAAGAATGCTTCTTTAATCTTTACAGCACAAAGTATTCAGCACTGAATACTTTGGCTTTCCATCCCAGGGAATAATTTAAACTAAAAGATGCTCCATAATCTGCAGCTATATTCACAGCATAAAGTTACAAGCTGATCTGCCAATGGATATTAAATTCCTTATCAAAGGTGGATTAACTCTACTCTAAATGTAATTCAAAAATAGCAATGGCCATAAGGCAACATGATGGAGACAGCTTTGCTTTGTAGGAGGAGAAGTTTGCAAGACAGGATTTAAAATGGACTAAACTTAACAGTATGAAATGGCATTTTTGCTGTAATTTTAAGCTTTGTAAGTAGAATTTATAAATGTATCTGAGGGGGAAAAAAAAAAACCCTGAGAAGGCTAAAGAAAAAAAAAATACATTTGAAAATACAAAAAAGAAAGAGATCTTTCCATGGAGTCACAGAAATTAGAAATGGAAAAAGTCCTTAGGCCACCTTGTTCATTTCCCTGCCAGCATAGCTCACTCTCAAGGTTTGTCTAGTCTAATTTTAGATGACCTAAGAGTTTTGGCTTCAGGCACTTCATTTGGAAAACTATTCCACTAACAAACCTCCATAAGTTGTCACCCCTTCCAGTTCTTCAGCCTAAATTTCCAACCTTCCAGGAGGTTCCGAAAGCTTTCTTGTCCTTCCCTGGCTGCACCATCTAGATACAGTACTAGAAAGAGAATTTCCTCTTTCTTGTCAGATCTACCTTTAAAATACCTGAGAAAGGTAAGAATGAGACCTCATCAAAACCAGGATCGGCATTCTCTAAAGATCCCTGTGCTAGAAGAAGACAACTCAAGTACTGGTTTCCCTGTTTTCATTATTACAAATCATACCAGAGGCTTAAGTATGTCTAAGTTACATTTTGCTTCCCACTGTCCAAATAGTTCATTGAAACACATAATAAACCCTATCAACTACTAAATGGCTAACACATACCAGTCATTAAGCTTTATATGAATTGGTTTATATGAATTGACTCTGACCTTACAACCACCCCTGCACAGCAGTTAGTCCTCTCATTCTACATACAAGGAAACTGAGACTCGTCTTGGGTCCCGTGGCCATTTAAACACACTTTGGAGCCAATATTTCAGTTAAGTCCTTCTGGCTCAAACCATTGCTTTTTCTGCAGCCCTCTGCTGTTACTGCTGCACCATTGTCAGAGAATATTAACAGCTGGTCTTGAGCTCTCCAAATCTAAACAGAATCCAAGCAGAATGTGAAGATAAGAATGAAGCAGAATACTACACTTCTCAGGAGATAGCCTGCCTCTAAGACTTCTGGAGACAGGCTCAGAGAGAAGTAGGTAAACATTGTAGGTCCACGTGTGCAGACCAATTTTAAGGAAGGGGTAAGTGAATGGAGTCAACTTGTGGGAACAAGGAACCTAGATTCAGAGGCTACGGGAATACCAGAGTCTGGAGTGGCATCTAAAGTTCCCAGCTTGCCTAACTGGGGAGTGAGCAGGACCAAGGAGCAGCAGTTCCCGATACTTAGCAACCACACTTACATTGCTGATCATTCCATGGGGCTTCAGGATCCTGGATCTATCCAAGGCTTTGAATCAGAATCTGAACAGACTTATGGGACTGGGAAGCTGACCCAAACCCTAAGAGGAATAGTAGGATTCATTCCTGCAGCTGACTCAATAATCCCAAACACCCCAGATTAACAAAGAATGAAGATATGCCACGAGTCACCAAAGCCTTCCTTAACCAAAGTGACAAGGGAGGAGCACATCCGCCCAAGAAGGTGAGTCATTAACATTTCCCTGCTCTTGGACCTTCAGAATTAGTCCTACATTTCAAATTATTGAATCTTTATGGGTAAAACCTGCTGACTAGAATCAACATTAGTTTTCTTAGTTTTCTCCTTCATTTGGAGGGAAACGTTGAGAATAATCAAAGAAGCCTGACTGTAACTACTGATTTGTAGCTGTGTGTCTACTGAGATAACGCAAGTGGAAATCTGGACACTTCAAGCCCCTGACTTCACTTTCCTAGACAAAAGCTTGTTGATTAGATTGGCAGTTCTTGAAACAACACACCAACACAGCTCTTCAAACTTGCTGCAGATTTTGAATTAGAACTCTCATTAACTATATATCCAACCTTCAGAATAAAACATTGGAACAAAGAAAATTGGAAAGTTAATTAAAAATCTGTTTATTTGGGGAAATTATTTCATTTCCCTCACTTTTCAAGGGACAATAAATCTCTTCGAAGAAGCACATGAGCAGACATGAGTTGGAATCTCAGCCCTGTGGCTTATAGCATGTAAAACTTGTGTTGAGGCATTTAACTTTGCTGGACTATTTGGTCGGCTGAAAAATGTCTACACTAATACACTAATACCGCACTCACAGTTTGCTGCGAGCATCAAAGGAGGTAATTTGCTTAGCACAGTGTCTCGTGCTTAACAAATGCTAGAGTCCTTCGATTCACTAGGCAAAAGAACAGAGCAGCTCATTTTGTGAAGCCATAAGATACTTTTATTTGAAAGGAACCGCAGTATCCTGGGACCCTTGTTAGAAATTTAAAAATACTTCACTTCCAGAGCAAAAATCCAAGGTAAAAAAAATGAAAACCAGAATTAGTTTTCTAAACTTTCAACTAATTTTTGGCAACTAATACTCTTTAAGAAAATATTTGATTCCTCTGAGCCGTTTTTCAGTCTATATTTAGAAAATATTTCAATGCTTCCAACTTTTCCTTTCTGAAAATGTCTACCAGCTTTCTCATCAATGGAATTTATCCAAGTCTGAGGTTATCAATGTACCATGTGAAAAGCCAATGGAGTACACTGACGAAAGTGCATAGTTTGACAATGGACACAACCTGGATTTGAGCCCCACCTCTGTGCTTTCCAGCTATGTGTCCTGAATAATTATACAGTCTAAGTCTCTACCACCTCATATACCATATGGTTATCATCATATCTATTTTATAGCTTTGGGATCCCTGGGTGGTGCAGTGGTTTGGCGCCTGCCTTTGGCCCAGGGCGCGATCTGGGAGACCCTGGATCGAATCCCACATCGGGCTCCCCGTGCATGGAGCCTGCTTCTCCCTCTGCCTGTGTCTCTGCCTCTCTCTCTCTCTCTCTCTCTCTCTGTGACTATCATAAATAAATAAAAATTTAAAAAAAAATCTTATAGCTTTATTTTGAGGATTTATGAGATAAAGTAGCATAATACTGAATAAGAAGAAATCATGTTAGCCCTAATTATTACCAGTAAGCAATTCATAACACATAGGACTGCTCCATAACATACTTACTATGTAAGAAGGAAATATGAAGTGCATAAATACTGTTTTCTATCTGCTAAACTAAACTAGATAAAGCTATCAGAATTATAGCCATGATTGAAACAGAGATCTTATTATGAATATTGTTTTTATTATTAGATTCTAAAACAGTACAGCAACTATAAGAGACAAAATGATGCTGGGCCATGAATCTCCTCAGGTTAATAAAATCCTATAGATTTACAAACATGCACACAGAAACACACATATACGAGTGCATGTAAAACTGGTGAAATATGATGAGCTCTGGGGATTGTACTCATGTCATTTTCCTGGTTTTGATATTGTACTCTAGCTATTTAAGATTTAAATGTTAAGTAACATTTAAGATGTTACTATTGGAGCACGCTGGGAGAAGGGGACTTCTCTCTACTATTTTTGTAATTTTCTATGAATCTTTAATTATTTCAGCTTAAAAGTTTTTAAAAAGGAAACGTGAGTTTAACAATACATTATTTGTTATTTTGCGTAAGCGAAAAAGTACTTATTTATATAAGGAAAACTACATAGACCATAAACTTGGAATGCAGATTCATTATTTCTAGCATTTATCTTTTAGTCACTCAAGGACAGTAACATTTTCTCCCTAACATGGAAGTCATGTATGAAGGACTGACATTTTTTACACCAAAAATAAGCAGTTTTTCCCCATAACTCTGATAGTTTTCTTTTATTTAAAGTTTTCGTTTCATATTTAAAATTGTAGAATAGTAGATAGAGCAACTACAGCATTATAAAGAAATCTAAAACATATTCTGATTGATGAATGTAATCAAGCCTGGATTTCAGAAGTGGCTATCAAATTTAGCTTTTGGCTATTGATAACACTGTCCACACCTAGGATTGCCTCACCACCTTATTCCTGTTGGCCAGAGCTGTAGGGACTCTTATCTAGGAACAAAGTCCATGAATTTCCGGACCCAAAGTGGAAAGAGATTAACTCTTGTTCTCAAATAAGTCACTTCCCCATGTTTTTACTTCCAGACTTTTAACATTTTCCCTGCAGTTTTGGATAGGACCAGACCTGTTGCATGTCTGTAACAAAGGTGATTTATTACATTCAGATTCAGTCAAAATGGGAACCCGCAGGTTGGAATCTCTTCCTTGTGACCTATATGACATTATTTTTTTTTAACTTAGCTGACAATGATTCTGCTAATATCTAATATACTTTTGAAGAATGTCTTTAATGCATGAGAAGAGGACCAATGTAAATTAAATTGTCATTAAGTAACACGAGAGAAGTACAAATATACACTTCTGTGGCTGCTAATAAAGTTGTTAAGTGAGCAGATGTTGCAAGGCTGATTATCAGCATTAATCAGTGGTAAGAGTCTAACGTATTTACTCATTTTACTTTTTTCCTTAGGACACATAAATAGCACATAGGCTGGGACCTCTCTAAGGCAGGAAAGAGTGATGGAGAAAATGGTGTCTTCCTTCTCCCTGCTTTTACCCTCAGGGTGAAAAAGAACTCTCCCACCAGTTAATCGTAATGCTATGGATTTGGACATTATCTATGCTTCCAGTGATCAAGTACCCTGCTGTTTCCAGACATCTCTATAGCTTTTCTGCATTTCAGTAGCTTTGTTACGTCAAGGAACAACTAATCCAGGACCCTTAAATTCCAAGTCATCATAAGACCATCATCATGAAGTGAAGGAATTGCTTTTGCAGAATTCCTGAGTCATTACGCATTCACTTCTTCAATTCATCTAAAGTTGGATGACTCATTGCTGAGGACAAGGTCCATAGTTAGCCCAGATGTAAGAAAGTTCTGATTCATTTTGAGCCAAACTGATCCTCAAAATGTCCTCTCTTTTATCTAAGTTCTGTACTTGACAGCAAGGGGCTGTTCAATGTAAATTGTGGAAATGTCCCCCAAAGTGGCCTTTGATGGGGAACCACTGGATGGGGGTAGCTGTTGCTTCAAATTCTAGGCAGGAGGGCAAGCACTAAACACAAAGGAGGCCTGAAAATAAGTGAGAGGGCCCAAACATCTGGTTGGAGTTTTGAGCAAATTTCCAGTTCCTGGCTGAGCCAGCCTGGACTGCAAAATCATGAGAAATAATAAATTATTGTTTCAAGTCAGTTCAATTTTAATTCAGTTTGGAGTGGTTTGTTATGCAGCAATAGATAACTGAAATATGGACATACATTCAGAGTTTCAAATAAAACTTCATAGACTAACTAAAGCCCATTCCCAGGCTTCTTAAAGAACCACGAGACAGAATTTGAAATCTTTGAACTAGAACATTCCCAGGCCCCAGTTTCATAAACCTTGGGCTGCTTTTCAAATATTTGTCCTAAGTTATGATACTCTACAGTAGTGTCTTCTTCTGCCTATACAGTAGCACCACTTGTATGCTTCTCCCACACCATTCCCTTGGAATGCCATCTCCCACCTGAATTTCCTCTTATCAAGACCCTAACCATCCTTCAGGCCCATCCTTGTGCCCCTTCCTCAAATAGGTCTTTCCTGATCTTCTCCCCAGTGATAGAGCCCACCACTGTACTGGTCATACTTGGAGTGGGGTTTGAAATGGCTTTTGCATACCAGGATCTCTTCTTTCTCAGGCTCCCATTAGCATTATTTCATAATTTCTCACAGCACTCTTATTGTCTCTTTTATCATAATGATGTGTGTACTTTTTTCCTCCTAAAAGTACTCTGAGGAACTGTTTTCCTCACCTCTGCCTGCCCATTAGTGTGTGCTTCCAGTGCTCCTCCTAACTCCACCAGCACTGGCCTGGCGTAGCTGAATGATGCCATAGGAATCCATGTCAGAACAAGGCCTTTGTAGTAATCTGATTCTCACTCCTGCAAAGCTGTGTACAAAATCAAGACCCTGTTAATAGGACTCCAGAGTATTTGGAAAGAGCTCAGGGCTTGAGTCAAATAGTCCTGCTCCGTGCATGAAAACTGAGTATACTATTTCCTAACTGGATGAACCTGAGCAGACTATTGAACTTCTTCTGTATTATTTTTTTCATGTATAAATTGGAGTTGTTCTGATCTCATAAAGTTGTTTTGCTTTAAATATTATGTATGCTCAACATCTAACCTGGCCACTGATACCTAACACAGAATATAAAATGTTGGAATAAAATACTTTGATGATTGACTTATTGTTATGTTGCTGCAAATCAACTCTGCCTCATTGTAATGTTGTTGAGGGGACTTTTTTTTTGGCAAAAAGTGAAGTTCTGAAATCAGATACTATTTAAATGTAAATTGTAGCATTCTAAATTTGAGGGAAAGACTACTGTATTGAGAGTGTGTCTCCCTGGCTTCATATCAAAATCTATACTCCTTTCAAACATTAGAACTAAATTAATGAATCAATTCGCTTTCTCCCGAGGTTATTTTTAGTCGCAATTTTAAACGAGACAAAACACTGACAGTTGGGTCTCCCCACTCTATTCGCATCCTTAAAACTGAATGCCCATTCAAGTGACATAGCACAGTTAACAGACATTTACACCTCTTTTCTGTTTGCTTTGGAAAGACTGAATGGAAAGTAGGGTCTACGCCCCTCACTCATGGCTCTATGTCTCATTTTTCTTGGAAAAAAGAAGAGTGATGACTGATTTATCCAAACATGGTTAAGACATCTGGTCTATTTTGTATCCTCCCTACAATAAGGGGTCACAGTTTTGTTACAAAATAAAGAAAAGGGATTAAGATACATTGAGCATTGTAAGAGGTAGGACAATAGAAGGGCAGAGCATCTAAAGAGCCCTATTTATAGTAAAGATATTATAAGCAAGAGTTTTTATGCTGAGATTATAAAGAATGAGTGTGTACACCCCAAAGGCTCGGTTACACTAGCAACAAGTAACTAAAACTCTAATCAGGTTCTTAAATATGTTATCAGGCACTCCTATAAATAACTCCTTAGAAAATTACTTATTTGGGGGATGAAAATGACACAGTCAACCCATGCAAATTCTAACACTGCAGACCCACTAACATGTGATCACTGGAGTGGGCCAGGGGAATAGTCCTCTGTTAGCAGAGGACATATGTCCTGTGTGCTGGTCTGTCATTTGCATGGAGTAGACAATGAGCACATAAAAGTAGATGATGGCAGGGACCAAACATCTTCTTTCTACGTTGAGCCTAGAACCACCTCATATCTACTGATGATAACGAATAGGAAAAGCGTTTCAACTATTGATTCCTTTTTATACTTTGCACAACCCAATTCCTTAGAAGACTGTTCTGCTTTTAACACTAAAAGAACTATGTAATCCAAAGAATGTTCCAGCCAGAAGAGTCATTGGCGGTTATTAATCCAGTACCAGAGCTTTACAGATAGCCCACTGAGGTCCAGACAATTAAGTCACTTGCCTAGGGCCGTGGAGCTAATATGTGGCCAAACTTGGATTACTTCTCATTTCAAAGGTTGGGTGACTTTAATTAAATTGTTGACAAAGTCACTTTCTCTAAATAATTGTTTATCGATCCATGAGAATAAATGAACTCTTGTGACTGCCCTTCTTGGTAGATATGCAGCCAAGTGGGTCTAATGTCAATCAGTTGAAAACACTAATGTGAAGACCATTTGCCAAACCTAGCAAACAAACTCCATTACCTGAGTGAACTAACCTCTTAATTTATAACCCAAGTTTTCCTCTGTCTTATTGTTCTTGCTCACAAAAGACAACAAATAAGACTAGACTTAGAAAATAACCCAACCTCCATATTCCAGGAATGGTGAGTCAGTAGCATCATCTTTCAACAGAGGGGACAATGTATTATGAACTGAGGCATTGCTATGTGCTAATTGTGTCCCCTAACCCCCAGTACTTGTGAATATGACCTTGCTTGGAAGCAGGGTCTTTGCAGATGATCACATTAGAATGAGGTCATTAGAGTGGGCCCTCATCCCATATGACTGGTGTCCTCATAAAAAGGGAAAATTTGGAGACTGACATGTACTGAGGGAGAACACCATGTGAAGATGAAGGCAGACATCTTTGTGATGTTTCCACACAAGCCCAGAAACACCAAGGATTGTCAGCAAACACCAGAAACTAGGAGAAAGGCAGGGAACCAATCCTTCTCTCTCTGCCCTCAGCAGGAACCACCCCTACTGACATCTTGATCTTGGGCTTCTAGTCTCCAGAACTGTTGAAACAAAAACTTTCAGTCATCCAAACCAAGCCTGAGGCAATTTGTTTGTCAGACCTAGTAAACTAAAACCATTGCTTCATCTGAAAAAAAGAGGGAGGGAACTAATTAATCTCACCAGCCCTTGGAAACTAACACGTCCATTCTATACAGGCATGGGCAGAAGCTCCAAGTGCGTGCCTTACCCTGGGAACCTATCCGTGATAATCAGAGGGGAGGGGTTACATCTGTCAGACAATCCACAAATATTCACTAAGTGCCTATTACATGTCAGGCATCAGGCTGGGCATGGAATGCAGCCATGGACCAAAAGACACAATCCCTGAGACCCTGAATCCCAAGTCTCCCAGGGAAGATCAGCTCTAAACAAGGAATGATAACTGTGATGTGTGCTGTGAAAGTGCAGAGGCTGCCCTGGGAAAATTGGATTTTTTTCCAATTCCATGAGCAACAGACACTGGGAAATGTGCCTGAATACTTTTACCAAAAATAAAGAAAAATGGATTTTGAAATACAGCTAGCAATCCCTGATATACAGATCAAAAAATATTTGTTTAATTGAATTGGGTCAATTGGCTAGAATTGGTGTACATGAGACATCCTGTTGACTGATTTTCTGTCATGAAAAACTGGGTAGAAAGCTTCTTTTCATACCTTGCAGGTAATAAACATAGGATTTGGGAGAGGAGTGAGACTTCCATGAGCAAACAAGGAGAAAAGAATGAGGATGAGGGATTAGCACCCCAACAGAGAAAGGTGGAGTGGGAGGAGCAGTTGTTCCATGCAGGATCAACACACATCTTGCACCATCCACCCTTCTCAAGGGAAGGGACAGCCTAGACAGCCAGAAGGGGAGAATGGAGGGTTGGCAAGTGACAGCCAAGATATAGCAATGGCTGTCAGTCACAGTCCATTGAGACCACACAGGACTAAGGAGTTGATGCTCACAATAGTGGCAGTAGTGCCAGTTTCAAGGGAATCCTACCATCAAGACTCATATCATGAAGCCACCTACTATGTGCCAGACTTCAGTTATATTTAGATTTCTGTTGGGCTATTGGCATTCTTTCTGTTTTCTATTTTAAAATGGAGCATCGCGGGCTGAAAACAAATAGTGAATAAGCATGTGTGACTTAATCTAGACCACAAAGCCAGTTTTCCTTTTCAATGAGTTTTAGTCATTAGGTTCCTATGAGAGGGTGAGTTCTTATTTGTGTATTTACTTATTTATTGAAAGAGAGCTAAGAACACTTTGACAACTACTTTAAACAACATGAAAGGAAAGATACGCAGAACACTAAATACTCACTGAATTTTTTTTTTCTAAAGTGTGATAAGAACATTCTGTGAATTCATGAGAGAGCAGGAGTCTTCCCTAGATTTTGTCCAATGTGCTGATTACATGGAAGAAACTGGAAAGGTCAGATCAATCCCATTTACCCTCAGAGCATTTGATTTTTATTTGATGGAACTTGAAAGCATTTGTCTCAGACTATACACATTCACACCTAACTTCTTGAAGAATAAAAGAACACAAGGTTCTAACGTCCTTGCCCACAGTAAGTCAAGATCAGCCCAAGGTGCGTTCAGGACCAGCACTCTCTCCCCCAAATCCTATGTTTATTACCTGCAAGGTATGATAAGAAGCTTTCTACCCAGTTTTTCATGACAGAAAATCAGTCAACAGGATGTCTCATGTACACCAATTCTAGCCAATTGACCCAATTCAATTAAACAAATATTTTTTGATCTGTATATCAGGGATTGCTAGCTGTATTTCAAAACCCATTTTTCTTTATTTTTGGTAAAAGTATTCATGCACATTTCCCAGTGTCTGTTGCAGCCACCCGTGACCATGTCACTGTTTTAACCACCAAAGTGGAGACAGATGTGTTGTTTGACTCTTTCAGGAAGATTCACTAATAAAGAGGGGTTCCTTTTTTCCCTCTTCTTCCTCCTTTCTGTCCTAAACTATGGTTCCATGGCTGAGCTCACGTAGCCATCTTGGACCACGGGGTGGTCCTGGGAATGGTCGCCAGTCATAGCAGAATGAAAAGATAGAAGTATCCTGAGTCTCAGCATGATAGATCCACAGTATCAACCCTGGACTGTATATTCACACTTTGTAATAAGAAAGAAATGCCTTTGTCTGTTTTTCATGGTTTGGTTATGTGCAGCAAAATAATCTGAGAGAAGCATCTACTATTTGCCATGCATTACACTAGAAACAAATCTCCCTCCACCTCTATCACCTCCAATACACACATACAGACAGAAAATAAATAGTTTGGGTATTTCAGCAAAGCCTGATCTACTGAAGCAATCACAAATAGATCACACTGACCATAAACATTTCCTCTAAAAATTATACAGAAATATTCAGAGGACCCTGAAATTTTGTGAAACATTGTCAAATCCATGACTTTTTAATAGATTCTTCTCCCAAACACAATGTTTTGTTTTGTTTTTCCTGAATCTACAAAGTAAGGTCTAGCTTCCCATGGCTTACTGAATTCAAAGACCATTACACTGAAAATAATTACCTCAAATCCAGTGGGAACATTTTTCCTTCTCCAACCTACCTGCTAAAAAGTAAAATTCTGGAAGCCTGCATGCCTATATTTTTACTTTCCTTTTCCTCAGGAAGCCTCTTGATAATAAGTGAAATGTCTGTGACCTGGATAAGCTTTGAATTATGCTGCTAAAATAAAGCCTTTTGTAGTTTCCTGAAGGGTATTTAGATCTGAAACTGTAAAAAAAATATTGCTTAGATATTGATGCCCATATTACCGGCTCTTTTACTAGAATAATGGAAGTTCTCTACTCATTTTGCCAAGTGTAGGCATCCCTCTGTAAGCCTAAAGCCCTTAACTGATGAATAACAATAGTACATTCTGTTACTAAAGGGAAGTTTGACAAAATATGTCAAACAGGCATTTAGATGTAAGGAGACAAAATAATTGCTTATATTGAAGAGTTTTTCCTTTAACATTTATCTTTGAAAAAGCAAAAGTCAGATTGCCTTTTGAGCTACAGGGATTTAAGAATTCAAATCAACTGTAAGAAAAGCAGGGAACACCCAAGGCTGAGGGTGACCCCTGAGTGGCAGCCAGGACTTGTAAGGGGGTGGGTCAGCTCTGTTTCCCCTATCCCCAGGGCTCCCAGTAGAATCAGACCAGGGGGTGTGCAGGACCAGGTGAGCTGAATGTCTCACCTCCACCATTTTCCTCACAAAGTGAACACTCCTACTCTGTTCTGTCAAATTCAGCATACTTTCCCTGGCCCTGTAAGGTGATTTTTGTCTCTGTGGCTTGTAGTAGTTGGTGATCTGAGCCTTTTGTAAATAATTAGTCAGCATTAAATCTCTTATCTTTTCCCTTTTTTCACTTCCAGACAGGTGGGGTGGAGGCCAGCATCTGGGGAGATAGAAGAGCTCTGAGCTCACCTCTGGATTTTACTGCCCATTGACCACAGCTCTCTGGGGCCAGCCTCAGGTTACAAACTATAGCTCAAACAGCAGAGGCAAACCTAACTGACCTAAGACAGCTCTTAAGGAGAAAGGCAGCCACCAGATAGAGATTCTCAAACTGAATGGCTCCAGTCTGACCAGCACCTGTTCTGGCCAATACTTCCCACAGTGCAGAAGGAAATGGGGGGGGGGGGGGGGGGGACTTTGCCTGGTGAGGTCCTTCACTCTCTTCAGGGAGCATAGCCTGAAACATGTGAGCTTTCCTTTGATTTGGAAAGAGGAATGCAGAGGATCTATATTAAGTTTTAGCATCCTGACCCACCTCTAGGATAGCCTGGGGGAAACTCATTGCCTTCTGAAGTAGAGATTCAAGCCTTCCATCTCCCTCTCTTATCAGGAGAACATTGATTAAGTTTGTGTTGAAAGGAGTCAAAGATTATTGTTAAGAAAAGGGAAGGCATAATGGGTTGAACTGTGTCCTGTCTCCACCCTCAAATTCATGTATGGAAGGTCTAACCCACAGTCCTTGGAATGTGACCTTACTTGGAAATAGGGTCATTACAGATATAATTAGTCAAGATGAAGCGATACTGGATAGGGTGGACTTCTCATCCAATATGACTGGTATCTTTATTAAAAGGAGAAATTTGGATACGGACACATACACCTGAGGAATATCATACAGAGATGATGACAGAGATTGGAGTGATGTTCTATAAGCCAAGATACATCAAATATTGCCACAAGCACCAGGCATGGAGCAGATTTCTCCTTCACAACCCTCAGAAGGCACTGACCCTGGTGACACCTTGACCATGGACTTCTAGCCTCCAGACTGTAAGGTAATGAATTTCTGTTGCTTTAACCACACTGTGCTTCATTATGGCAGTCCCACGACACTAACACAGAAAGTGTCTATCTAACAAGATAGAGAGGCCCTGAATAACCCAGAGTAGTCAGGCCTGTTCAGAGCCCACGGTCCTCCAAACCCAGCTTCGAGCCCCCAGAGAATAACAGTGGAGGGCTGTGTTCCTCTCAAATCCTTAACCACAAGTCTTCTGTTGATGGACTTTGTAAATGACACGTCTCTCATCATGACCATATAGGGAAAAATGAGGCAGCCCTGATGACCACTGTCTGAGGCTACTCTTACTTTTCTCCCCATGTGACCAAGAAGGACACTGTGATTTTAGAGCTTGGGTTCTCTCCTTATTTGTGCCATGAAGTGCAGGACTGCATTTCCAACACAGGCCAAGCTTGAGGTCCAGAGTCCAACCCTAACTCTGTCATAAATCATAGCAGGTACCTGGCGTTTGGTGGCATTCATTTTAGTGTTACCATCAGATCCTTGTCATGACCAAATTGGAGAAATCCTTCTAGTAGAGAAGCCTACTGTAAGAAAACAAGCTTCCACAAGTTGAAGGCCACTGCTGTAAGTCTTGAATGATATCTGTTTGCTGAGCTGACCAGCCCTATCAAGAATACTAGGACAGGGACGCCTGGGGTCATCCTGGGTGGCTCACTGGTTGAGCATCTGCCTTTGGCTCAGGTCATGATCTGGGGGTTCCAGGATCAAGTCCTATGTCAGACTCCCGGCAGGGCACCTGCTTCTCCCTCCGCCTATGTCTCTGCCTCTCTCTCTGTGTCTCTCATGAATAAATAAATAATTTTTTTAAAAAAAAGAATATTAGGACAGAAAGGAAAAATAATAATAATACCAGGACAGGGATGAAAGCTGCCAGACCCTACTTAAAGGAGACCTGGACTGGAATGTTCTGAGGAGACTCATCATTTCTGTGAGGAAAAGCCACCATGGCCACCAAATCTATCACATCAGCATATCTTGAGGTAGCTCCTCCTGGGATATGTTTACCCGCATTTGTGATTCAATGGCCAACATTACTGCTTGTAGATTAGTCCTTTTCTGCTATTTCCATGTGTTAGACAAATGTATGGACCTTGGGGCCAGAAAAGTAAGATTTGGGTATCAAAAAATAATAGCTAACTCTTGTAAGGCATTTAAAATGCGCTGGGTTCTGAAATATCAAACGCCCTATAAAAGAGGTATTTTTATCTACATCACATATATGGAAATGGAGACCTAAGGAGGTAAATGACACCCTGCTGCACTGTACTTCTCTTTGAGAGGCCCATCCCAACAAGCAAGCATATCACAGGATCCAGATTTCCAGTACGACTGAGGGGACTAGAGGTCCCGGATCTCCTCCCTCTTGGCCTGTTCCCAATGTCTGATCTCCTTAGGAAGCCACACAGCAGCCAGAGCCAACCCCAAAGACTGGCCCTTCTGTTCTGAGCCTATTTATGCTTTCCTCATTCTTTCTTTAGATTTGATTTCCTTCCTTATCAGAGTGGTAAGACTTAGGGGCAGATAACAGGGCATAAACTTAAGGGGAAAAGACCACAAGTAGTACTGGGATGCCTTGAGTGTTATGAAACTTGGATTTTCCAGGGCCTTGGTAAAGAATGCTTCAGTGTGGCCTGCCTGACTGACTAGTGCCAGAAGCACCCATTCAGGGCAAAGGCCATAGAAACAGAAGGCATTTACCTGGTCCCTTGTTCTTCGCACAGAACCTTCCAAGACCTTTGGAAAACTGTTTGTTTTCTTCTATGTCAAAGAAGGTGCCGTTGTTTGGCATCTACTATGAAAATGCTTTTTTAATCAATTAGTATTGAAATCTGAATAATTATAAATAAATAATACTTCACCAACCCTAATATTACTAAAAATGTTCCTTTTATTCCAGAAACCTGTTTATATATCATAAACAAATGCTACCATTTCAATATGCTCTTTAGAAGACCCTTCTCAGAAACGTCAAGTAACTTCAGATGTGAAACATGCAATTATTTAAAGCAAAGCACTCATCAATGAGTCTTCATTTTCTTAATGGGCATAAAAATGTTACACCCATATTCACTAATTTTACATATGAACATAAGACAGGAAATTTGAAATTCTGAGCTTTGAATCTTTCAAGTAATAGAAAAGCTGCTGAGTTTTTTAAGAAGATTCATTGTAAATTGCTTCATATTAACTATTGGGATCTCATCTTTCTCTAGGCAAGTTAGGGACCATCCATTCATTTGACAGCCAATCTCATATACCTTCATAGTTATGGTATTTGGTTGTGATGAGTGATATTTATATTAATGTCCCTGAGGCGCTATAAAACTTTGAAGCACCTTCTCAAAGGAAAACAAAAATCATTTCCATTCATACTTGACAGTACTTCCATTATTTGAGTATAGTTATTGTGTGCATGATATTCTGGTGTTCTGACATTAATTCATATATTATTAGGATCTGTCATTAATTGGGATTTGGCATTCACCAACCATTGAAAGCAGAAGTGTACTCATAGAATGTTATAGCAATGATCAACTTGTTGTTGATCTTTTTTCTGTTTTCTAGTTACTAAAATTCTTTTGTGACTAATAAGTCAACCTAGAATAAAATAATCCAAATGGCCGGACCTTAAACACTCTACCACTAATACCTGAAACACCACACCTTCTTCCTTTTTTACAAGCTGATGATCTGTGCTGTTCACTTTCTGTCTGACTTGGCCAGGTAAGTCACGCCCGCCAAGCTTCTCTAGCATTTGCTTGTACCGAAGGAATCCTTCAGCTGTGGTAATGCTCCAGTCTTCATTGTGTTTACGTTTCTCAGGGTGCTGTTTGGCTTTTATGTTATGTGGCTATTAAATGATTCTAAGATACTGAATAAAGTAAATATAAACAGAAACAAAACACCTATTGCTATGGGGCCAGTGGAAAGTAACTTAGCAATCACTTTGAGTCAACACAGAATCTACATTACAAATTTTAAATACCTACATTGTGGCTTTCAAAAAGGAAGAAAGTGATGTTATAGTGTGCTCTTATGAAAGTATCATGACATTAATTTCAAATATACCAAATGAAAAAAAAAAAAAAACAAATATACCAAATGAAATGAGATTGGGGACTTATTAGGAAGTTTTCACAGCAAAAAGGTTTAGCTGGACTGGGTTTTCAGTCTACAGGGCCAGACTGACAGAACCTTCTTCTGAGGATCCACCTTCTGGGATAACAGGGCTCATTTAGTCCCGCCACTCCAATCGCAGGCAATTTCACTATGTGGCCCTCTCAGAATCAGCTCTGATCTCTCTAGTGTCAAAATCTTTTGTCATATGTCCTGAGGCTGTGGAATAGCCCTGTCTCCAATGCTGAGGGGAGCACAAGAGCCAGCCATGTGCCCACATTCCTCACATGGGGGCTCCAGCCCTAGCCCCACATAGAGCCACTGAAGGCCACCCACATAGGGACAACACCAAATATGATACAGACGGCATGGGTCTCCCTACCCAAATGATATCAGCATGTCAGACCCAGAATAAGTAAGATCTACCTGTTGATATATTGTGTGCTCACAATGTGCTAAGCCCTGTATGTGGTGGCCTTCCACAACCCTGCCCTTACTATTCCCAATTCACAGATAGCAACAGGAAGGAGCAGGTGGAATAACTTGCACAGGGTTGGAGGACTTGGAGCAGGCTTTTTGAGCCGCCAGCTAAGACTGCCTCAATGCAGAGACCTCAGCGCCAGCCACTTTCGGGGCTTCTCTGTTTGCGTACCTAACAAATGCATTGAGACTGGTGGGCCCTGCGCAAAACTCCTTGCTCCAGCCAGCTCCAGGGCTGTCAGAACGCTGGTCACTTAACTGAAATGAAAACAAACTTCACCTTGAACTGATAAGAAAAAAAATTAGATAATAACAAACATTCATGCAGCACTTTAATTTATAGAGTGTCAGGAACCCTGAGGCTCTTGCCTGCAGGCCCATGGGTGGGCAGCAGCGGTGGGGGTTGGGGGTGGGGGGCAGGTTCCAGCTGGGGCCACTTGCTCTGGCTCCGACTCCTGTGAACTTGCCATCGTGCATCCAAGCTTCCCCTCCCAGCCTACCTGTTCTGCAAACTAGGAAGACATATGCAGCTCAAATGTTAACTTATTGAACACAAAAAATTGCGTTGCAAGAATATGAGCAATTAATGTCATCCAGGTCAGAAACCAAGTTAGAAATTTCCACGTTAGAAGCCATACTAAACTCCTTTTCCCATTCGGTGACTGAGTCCCTAAATATAACCCCCCTCTGCCTTGTTCTCTGAATATTCTTTTCCTCTTCTTTAGTTTTAGCCCTGTCATCCCATATCAGACTCTCTGGGGATATCTGGATAGCCTCCTAAGTGGTTTGAAGCATATATCTAATCCTGCGCCACCCTGGTTAATAAATGTGAGTTGTTATTTCTAAAAACTAAGGTTACTCACAATATTCCTCTGCCTTACACTCTCCAAGTTATCCCCAGGGCTTTCAGGATCAAACTCCAAGTCCTATGCTGGCCTGCAGGCTCTTGAACTTGAGGACAAGTGATCAAACAACTTCTCAAAACTAGAATATCTTAGAAACGTTTGCAAAAATATTTCATAAGAAAAATTAGTTCACTCACCCACAGCAACCATGACTAAAAATTATTTAGTTCAGGCTTTTCCTGCTTTCTTTATTTATCTTTGACATATTTTCCACACCAGTAAGCAACCTTCCTTGCTTAAATAAAAGTTAAAGATATCCTGCCTTCTAAAAATAAACTTTTATAAAGGACACCTGAGTGGCTCAGTGGTTGAGCATCTGCCTTTGGCTCAGGGCATGATCCCTGAGTCCCACATTGGGCTCCCCTCGAGGAGCCTGCTTCTCCCTCTGCCTGTGTCTTTGAATAAATAAATACACATTTCTGTGTCTCTCATGAATAAATAAATAAAATCTTTTTTAAAAAAAATTTATAAAACCTAAATTTTGATTACCATTACCTAACAAGAATAAAAAGACCAGAAGAGAAAAAATCATGTATTTTACCTGTAACATCCAAAGTATATGCAGAAAGTAACGTTACTTCCAGAATGTCTTAAGAGGGCTACAGTTTGGAAGAATCAGAACAAAGAGCCTGGAATCGCTGAGACCTTATTACTCAGATGTTGCGTAGGAGTAAACCTGGCTTTCGTTTGGGCTGGTCAAAGGAAAGAGCAATGTTTGCATCCTCACATGCATTACCTGTAGCAACAGCAAACACTTCACATAACTCCCAAGCCACGCAGTGACAAAGGATAAAGCGGGAGTGAGATTCAAGACTGTTATTATGGATTAATGAATAGATTCCTCTCATTCTGATTTTTAAAAAAAAAAAGCACAAAATATAGCACACGTACATGCTTTCCCTTATCTTGTGTTTTTTTTTTTTTTTAGATTTTATTTATTTATATATGAGAGACACAGAGACACAGGCAGAGGGAGAAGCCGGCTCCATGCAGAAAGCCTCATTCCTGGGTCTCCAGGATCACGCCCTGGCCAAAGGCGGCGCTAAACGGTTGGGCCACGGGGGCTGCCCTCCCTTATCTTTCCAGTTGCCTATAATATCCAGTAAATGAGCTATTCTAGATAAAATTCAATTTTATTAAATGGCCACAAAAGATACTATTTTGGTTTTTTTCTAATCAATGGATCTTTTGTGGTATATAAATATAATTTGATATATGAGCTTTTTTTATATGAGCTTTATTGAGCAATGAGCTTTTTACCTTATTTTGAAGTTGATATTTTGAATATTTATCTTGAAAAATATGTTTTCATCTAGATACTATGAAGTGGAGGTCAAGTCCTCATAACAAGTGAGTTGCTCCATTTAAGACACATGCCTGCCAAAAAAAAGTCTGACTTCAAAGAGTTCACAAGTCAGGTACTTTTTGTTCTAGATGACTCCGAAATGCACATATTATCTCTACTTTCTCTTGTTCTCACAATACCATAGAAGCACCTATTCTGGCCATGCAAAGATAGGCTCTGAGCAATGCCACTGCCCAAGGAGGAGGGGGCCACAGAAGGTCTTAAGTATATCAAATCACTTGTCATCATCATTACCATCATTTTGGTCACCAGAGCCCCTGGTTGAAAGTCTTATATTGTTTTCTGGGGGGGGGGGGGGGGGGGGTTGGACAGTTTTATTGAAGTATAACTGATATACAAGGAACTGCATGTGTTTAATGGGTACAATTGGATAAGTTTGGACATATATAAACATCTGTGAAACCATCATCACAGTCATGGGAGCAGATATATCCATTAACTCAAAGTTTCCTTTTTTGTTGTTGTTGGTTTGTTTGTTTTTTAAGAGGATAGATCTCGTGTTAAGTATTTAAGATCTATGATCTTAAAGTTGGAGTGCACTGTACCATATGTTAATTGTAGGCTCTATGTTGTACAAAGATCTCTAAAATTTATTCATCTAGCATAAAAGAAACTATAACCACTGAGCAACAACTCTCTATTCCTCCACCCCCAGGCCCTGGCAATCACCATCAGTGTCTCTGCTTTTATGAATCTGACTATTTTAGTCACCTCATACAAGTGGAATCACGCATTATTTATCCTTCTGTGATCAGTTCATTTCACTTAGCATAACGTCTTCCAGGGTCATCCATGTTGTTGCAAAGTTAAAGCTGAATAATATTCTGTTTAATGTATGGATGTATCACATTTTCTTTTTGCTTTTATCTGTCAACGGACAGTTGAATGTTGCCATATCTTGTGAATAATGCTGCAGTGAATATGGGAGTGCCAATATCTCTTTGAGATCCTGATTTCAATTCTTTTGGATAAATACCTAGAAGTGTATGGATAGCTGGCCTATATGGTAGTTCTATTTTTAATTTTTTGATAAATCACCATACAGTTTTCTGTAGTGGCTACACCATTTTACATTCCCACCAACAGTGTACAAGGATTCCAATTTCTCCACGTCCTCACCGACATTTGTTCTTTTTTTTTTTTTAATCATAGCCATCCCAACAGGTGTGAGGTGATGTCTCATTGTAGTTTTGATTCACATTTTCCTGATAATTAATGGTGTGGAGCATCTCTTCATATCCCTATTGGCCAATTATATATCTTCTTTGAAGATATGTCTGTTCAAGTCCTTTGCCCACTTCTTAATTGGGTTATTTTGGTATTTAGTAATAGTCTCATATAGTTTTAATGCTTAGAGCAAAGGCACAACCTATTTGTTTTTCATCTCAATGCAAAATTATATTTTTTGTGACGTAGAATACACAGGAAGCAAAGTTCCTTCAAATGTGACCACAGGGGATGCATGGGTGGCTCAATGGTTGAGCGTCTGCCTTCAGCTCAAGGTGAGACACCGAGTTGCCAGATCAAATCCCACGTCAGGCTCCCTGCATGGAGCCTGCTTCTCCCTTTGCCTGTGTCTCTGCCTCTCTCTCATGAATGAATAAATAAATAAAATCTAAAAAAAAAAAAATGTGACCACAGAATGTCAATTCCAGAGAGCAAGAAATTCTATCTAGAACCAGTGCATTTGAAAAACTTGGCATTTCTTGATAAATTAAGCAGCAGGGGGCAGGATGGTGCAGCAGAAAGATCAGAGGCTGGCTGGCTAGAAACTGGGACTGATTTCTCTCCTCTGCTGTACCTGTTAACCAGTCTGCAAAGTAAGGAGCTGGGTTGGATAAACTGTCCTACACCTAGTATATTTTTTCTTTCATTCAATATTGTTGCATACCTGCTATGTGCCAGACATTGTATGAGGTGCTGGGATACACCAATACACAAGCATGAAGAGACAGTTCCTGGTCATCTAGAGTTCGTGTTCTTATAGGAATGACAGGCAATTTACAAGTAATTTCATGAGTCAAGTTGTTTCAGATAGTGCTGAACACTAGAGTAGACCACCACTGACCTTCTTCCTTACCAGTCCTCACCCTTTTAAGGGCTTTGCACAAGCTAGGTTGCTTTTTTCCTCCTCCTCAATTAAGTTTCAGCTCTAACGTCATTCCTCTGAGGCCACCGTGGCCAATACTGGCTCACCTTCTCCCACTTCTCCCAGTCACTAAACATGTCACTTTGTTTTATGTCATTTGTGGTATTTGGCACCGTCTGAAAAAATATTACTAATTTACTTAGAAGAAAGTAATCTCTAAATAGCCAGTTTTTTTTTAAACTGATAGTCAAGTTGGCAAATGATTTCATTTTTATCTTGTCTAAAATGTCCTGCCAACTATAGAACAAAGAAAATATTTCTGACCTATCTTCCAGGGATGTTCTGAGGAATATATTTAATGAGTGGTAGGTATTGAACATTTATCTATCTGTCTGTCTATCTATCTATCTATCTATCTAATCTATTAGTCCATTTTACATCTTGTAAAAGAAACACATATATGCATCAGGAATTTGTTTCTTTTGGTAAAGGAATCTAGATAATGTCCTTAATTTCTCTAATCCTCTATTTTCAAATGGGGCTAATAATCCATGCAGGCAGGATTTTTTTCCGCTTCTTAAACAGAATGATGAAAGTTCCCAGCAAAGTATCAATTATAAAGAGGGTATGCCTACTAGACCTTCATGAATTAGCATTAGAGTTTAGTGAATATTTGGAAAAGCTTCCAGTACACGCTTCTGTGTGATCTGATACAAAGTGTAACTTTTGAATTCAGAAAACAGCAACGTGGCCTTAGTGATATGTCACAAGGAAAGATGCAATAGGCAAGTACATAGCAAACATTCCAGCCTGTACTTACAACTCTATCAAGCAAAGAAACCACACAGGTATCAGAAAACACCACTCCTCGGGATCCAGTTACACAACAGCCCTGGCATTGAAGGTGCTGAGCCTCCCACTTCCAACAGCTCCAGGCAGCAGACAACATCACTGATGAGCTGGAAGACTAAAGAATAATGCAAGACAGAGGGTCAAAGTGAAGGGCACTTGGTCTCATGGGTAGAGACATTGGGCCCAGAAAGATACAGCATTTTCCTGAGATCAGACAACCCTTTAGTAGCTGACTCTGATCTCAAACTCGGCCTCTTGACTATTTAATTCACTGAAAAGCAGCTACTATATCCATGAGGTCATGGTTCATGATCTAAGTAAAGAATGGGACAAAGGAAATTATTTTCATTCCTTCACTCAACAAATATTTATTTAGGATCAGTTTGACTGGATACACACATTCTGAGGATTACAAATTCAGTGATCTCCCAAACAGATCTATAGAAGCTTCCATTCACCTCTTGCTCTCTGCATAGTTACTAAACACCAGCCTGACCCCAGTCTTCACAAGAGGGGAAGGGTCCTAATGTAATCACAGGATGCACAATGATAATATTTAAAGACAGATAGTAGAGATAAAGCAATGCTCAGACTACATTGTGCACTAAAGCTCAAATAATAAAACCTGCACAGTCTTATCACATTAAGTACTCATAATTCGTGCAGCAATTTGCTTCAATATATTTATATCAGAGAAGGGAGAAGAGAGAACAGCATCTGTAAAAACATGGAAGCCAGAGAAGCTTGTTGCATTGAGACAATTAAGGACAGTATATATCAATGTGGCTAATGGTGGTATTAGATTGAACTATATAAATTCCTATTATATACATATAGTGAGGCAATTAGGCTGCTAGAAAAAGAGGCAGAGACTACCCCATGATGGGAGTTTGGATTTAGACCACAGTCTACAAGAAGCCACTAAAGAATTTTAACAGAGTAGTGAAATTCTATTTTATAGTTACCATTCTGGTGAGATGGTTGAGCTTGAAGGCAGTGAAACTGAATATAAAGAAACCAGTTAAGTGACTATACTAATAGTTCATTAATTCAACAGTATTTATTGATTGCTGTGGTAGGCAGAAGGATAGCCCCCAAAAGATATCCAAAGGGACTTTCCAAATGTGATTAAGCCAAGAATCTTGAGATGGGAGGATCATCCTAGGTCATCTAGGTGGGCCCAGCCTAATCACAAGGATTCTTTTCTTTTCTTTTTTTTTTTTTTTTAAGATTTATATATTTATTCTAGAGAAAGATTGAGAGAGCACATGGGGGGGCAGGGAAGGGAGGGGGAGAAGAAGAGAGAGGGGGGAAGCCGACTCCATGTTGAACACAGAGTCCTGAGACTGCACGGGGCTCATCTCTGATCTCAGATATCATGACCGGAGCCAAAACCAAGAGCTGGACACTTAACCCACTGAGCCACCCAGGCATCCCACAAGGTTGCTTACAAGAGGGAGACAGGAGGGCCAGAGTCAGAGAGATTGGAAGATGCTGTGTTTTAAAGAAGAAGGAAGAGTCCACAATCCAAGGAATGTAGGTAGCTCCTAAAAGCTAAAAAAGGCAAGGAACTGATCCTCCCTTAGAGCCTCCAGTCCTGGGACACCTTGATTTTAGCCCACAAAGACCCATTTTGGACTAGCTACCTCCAGAACTATAAAATGATAAATCTGTGCTGTTCTGAGCTGCTAAGTTTATGGTAATTTATTACAGCAGCTAAAGCAAACAGTTGCCTACTGTAGTAGTGAATTTTATGTGTCAATTTGACTGGGCCATCAGGTGCCCAGATTCTTGCTTAAACATTATTCTGGGTGTGTTTGGATAAGATTAACATTTTAATGAGTAGACTGAGTAAAGCAGATTGCACTTCCCCATGTAAGTGGACTTCTTCTAGTATATTAAAGGCATGAAAGGAACAAAAGGGCTGAGAAAGGTAGAATTCACTCTTTCTGCCTGCCTGTCTTTGACCAGGGACACGGTCTTCACTCCTTCTCAGTCTTAGACTCAGACTGGAACTATACCATTGGCTCTCCTGGATCTCCACCAACTACAGATTTCAGGACTGCTTAGCCTCCATAATCATGTGAACCAATTCTTTCCAGAAAATATAATTACATATATATGTGTGTTTGTATATATATATATATAATCTCCTATTGGTTCAGTTTCTCTGGAAAATCCAGACTAATACATGTACCACATATAAAGCTCTGGATAAGAAGTATGGAAGCATTAAATTCCTGTGAAATCAGAGCACATCACCCTCCCTGCATATCCATGTTCACCAACCAGGAAAGGTGCTCCACTAAGCTTCATGTCCAGTGTTATTTTCTGGAATTTCATTATATAGGCTTGATTGATTAAACTTTAGCAATGTGATTGAACTCAATCTTCAGCCTTTCTCTCCTTCCCAGAGGCCTGGTGGCTGGGAATTCCAACCCTCTAAACTCAAGGCTGGTCTTTCTCGTGACCAGCCCTTCCCGAAGCTTTCTAGGAGCCTCTGTGAGTCATCTCATTAGCATAACAAAGACAACCTGGACAGTCAGAAACCCAGGACAAAGACCAGACAAATTCTTTATTATAACACAGTTCTTTCCATAGGAAATGTAGCATTTGCACTACCATAACCCCTGGAAGCTTTGGTTGATTTTGAATGGCTCTTAATAAAGGTATCCTTGAGACTTTTTCAAAGGTCATGCTTCATTTGTAAGTATGCAGGCTTAATATGGGTCTTAAATATATTTGTTACAAACATGACAACCACATCTATTAAAAACAGAATGTTTCATATTGCTACCTTCCTTTCTCGTTAGATTTTTTGAAAGCAACAAGAAAGCAAAGTTTATTTTTAAAAAAATTTTTTGAGAGACAATTGTACCAATGGCTCTCTTGGACAGAGTTTTGGTTTTGCAAGATGAAAGCTGTTCTGGGGACAGATGGGTGTTGGTGGCACAACAATGTGAATATACTTAATGCCACTGCACTGTGCCCTTAAACGTGGTTAAGATGGTAAGTTTTATATGATGTGTATTTTGCCACAATTTAAAAAAAGAAAGCTCCCTTGGGTCACGTGGGGACTAATTTAATCTGAGCTCAAGGAAAGAATCTTTTCCAGTTTAATCAATAGCTTCTCTTCTCCATGCACTCACATGGCACCAGTGACAGCTGCCAGTGATGAAGAGGGAAAAAGGGAGGCAGCTGGCTGTGCTCTCCTTGGGCGCTGCAAGGAGCCCTCACACCGGATGGGTCTTCTGCCACCCAGCATCACCTGCAGAAGATGCTCAGCTGTCTTCGCAGAGAAACCTGGTTTTCAGGAGTGGCCACTCTGGCTCAGAAGGTAAATAGAACTTTACAACTAGAGGTTCTACACAAACTGGTTGGGCATCTGTCCAGTAAGAAACATGGTTAAATTTAGCTGACGTGTTGGAGTAGTGAGATGTTGGTTGGCTGACTTTTTTTCCCCTATAAATTGAGATTAGAATTTTTGGTGATAACTTTAAAACCTGAATTATCTCTCAAAAACATTTCTCTGCAGAATTTAAATGTGCTATTGCCTTTTCTCACCCTGCTCATGGCTTAAAGAGTTGTGTCTTCTTGTTTCTATTTGATGTTTTATTACAGTGACTGAATTTTTCATCTTTATGTAATAGCTGCACATTATGTCACTGTCCAGATGTTTCCTATTAACATTTCCTCATGCAGTAACTAAAAAGCTTCAGGGAAGAACCTTTTATTTATCCTCTGAAGAACCTACATTTCAGGAGCACCTGGTTGGCTCAGTGGGTAGAGCATGAGACTCTTGATTTTGGGGTCATGAGTTCAAGTCCATGTTGGGGAGGTAGAGGTTACTTAAAAAAAAAAAACCTATATTTCACATTCCATTTATCTGTGAAATGCTCAGGCTGATGGCCATTTGTTGAGCATCTGTTATGTGCCATTGACTATGGCATATTAGCCTCTGGGGACAGAAACATGGTAGAGAAACGGGCTATAAAGAGTTCCTGCTCCTCCAAAAACACTTGACAACTAAGATGAGCTTATTTTCCTGATATAAAGTATTCTCTCGTTTGTTCTTTTGAGCAGGTCTTAGGAACTTAGAATAATAGAATAAAACTGAATAAAGATTTATTTTTAGAATAGATAGTCTTCATTCTTTCAGCACACATCCAGACTCACCTACTTGAGAGTACAGTTAAGTTGCAGGTTCCTAAGGCTTGCTAGCTTGTAAGGCCTTACTTGAGTGGCTGTAGAACCTTAGTTCTTAGCAAGCTTCTAACTGTCCTCCACAGTTCCCTTGGGCATATGAGGTGGGTCCAGGGTAAGGCTACACAGGCCTGAATCAATCCATCTCACTTCCTCATGGAAATCCACTGCACAGGAGCACTTGAAAGCGGTTCCTTCTGAGGCAGGGCTACTGGCTTTCTCTGCAAGGGGAGTTTCTCAAAGGACTATGGCTTATCCTGCTGGAAGCCTGCGACCTGCCTACTATCTTTGGATGAAAGGGAAATAAATGTCCTTCTCCCCAATATTGGATCACACCTTATCAGCTGGGGACCCAAAGCAACACTTTCTCTTAGAAAACAGTTTCTTCAGCTCTTCTGACTACTGCTTGAATTTCCAGTTGCTTTGTGCCAGTTTATCAAGCCAGGCAAGAACAATACCTTCCTAGTTAGTGTTCGTGGTGTGGCTCAGTTGGCAGGTCATCCCAGTACTGCAACCTTGGGCAAATCCACTAGCCTCTCTGTTCTTAAGTTTCCTTAATTATAAAAGGAGGATATTAATAGTAATTATTTAATTGGGTTGTTGAAGATCAAATTAGATAATTATATATCGTGCTTAGAATACTGCTGAGTGCATAGGGAATACTTGATAAATGTTAACTGCTGCTTTTATTATCATTATATCCATCAGTTAATCTCTCCCTACTGTGTCTGCAACCCACACAAGCACAAAACTACCTCTGCTTCAGCAGTCCTCCCTCCATGTCATGACTTGATCTAGAAAAACCGATGTCATTCGACTCAATCTGCCTGAGAGATAGAAATAACATGTAGACAGTCATTTTCAGAAAGCACCTTATTGACCTGTTTATTTTAATTCTATGTAAAGAACCATCCCAAATGAATGTGTTAACTATTTTCTGAAAGTTAAACTGTGATGTCAACAGATAGTGAAGGAATGAAGGAATGAATGAGTGAGTGAATACATTATCCTGGCAGTTTTTAACATCCTAAGAGTCACTTACCTCTCAAATATGATCACATTTGGCTCCAAGTGTCTGAATTTAACATTGAATAGTAGACAGTTCGACAGCAAGATCTATTTTAACCCCTCCAGCTTCATTTCAAACTTTCACAAATATACCTCCGACTCTCAATCACACACATAATACCATCAAAAGTATCTATCCGTTCTCCTCATAATTTATACCACTTCTGTTTTTCCACTCTGTTTTGGTGACCTTACTTTGCTCCCTGATTTCCCAACCACATAACCTTTGAGTCATTCTTGACTCCCCTCTCCCCTTTCCTTCCTGAATTTTCCTTCCTGAATAAACTACCAACAAATCTGCTGCTACTTGTTCCAATGCAATGCCCTAGCGCAGGGCAACAGTGCAAACCTCTATTGTTGTAACCACCTTCCAGGGGGATTTCCAGCCCCAGGCATTCCTGAGGCCCCATGCAAATCTGCAGAGGGACTGTTCCAGCCTCTCACTGTCTCCTTTCCTGACTCATATGGAGAGTCAGCTCTCTGCAGAGCTGACAAGGGAGAGAAACAAGCAGGCAAGTGCTTCCTACCAGCCCAAAGTACCAGGAACTGGGGGCTTTCCCACAAGGCCAGGTCAGGCTCTAAGCTAAGGAATGTCCCTGTTCCAAGGCACAGGCTAGGCTGGAGTCTGTCACCACCCTTGCAAACCCCTTTGAAGCTGAGCAAAAGTTCTGCTAATGCCAAGCTGGAGAGCTCCTCCTCTTACCCTGGGAGGAGCAGTTTCCTGCCTTTCGTGGCCTCTTTCAGGAGGGAAGTGGGGTAACAATCATTCTGCAGGATTCTCACTTTAGACACCAAAATCCAAAAATGCGGTGGAAGTAAGCTTTATGTGAGATAATGATCACAGTGGCCAAGACCTATTCAGTCCTGCAAGATAATTCTACTGACTTAGAGATCTATTATCATATTATATATAAGGTATATAAGTAACTCTTTACAGCCTCTTTTCCTTCAAAAGTGGATTAAACATTCCTGGCTCCTTAAATAGTTTCAGACCCTTCCCCACCTTGACTGTCTTTCTCTGAACATGTGTCAGGTTATTGATTTCTGTTAAAATATGGCACCAGAGAGAATGTGGGGCTCCTGAGGGGCCCTTGAAAACAGCTTTTTTGCTCCCACACTGTCATGTTTCCACATACTGACCTAGACTAAAATCCTTGCTTTTTCTTCATATGGACTGCTCCCAAACCCAGGTCTTCTGTTCTGCTCCCATACTAAGGGAATTGGATTGGAAGGCTTTTGTTTGTTTTGCTTGTTTGTTTTCTAGGAGAATCAGAGAACGTTAAAACTAAATATTCTGTTGAAATTGCTAGTACAAATTGGGGGTCACAGCCTATATGTGGACCATGAAAGCAATTCAATAGGTCACTGCCAGCTTTTTCTTTTAAAAATGAAATAAAATATTTAAAAAATAAATTGAAATTCAAAAATGAAACAAAAATAAAATAGAGTAAGACATATCAGAGTGCAATACACTTATGAAGAGCAAGTATTATTTCATGAAACTTTCATTTCAGATCTATACATGCATTTGTCTATGTGCGTGTTTATGCATGTGCACACTAAATTATGACCACAATTAAGTTTTGGTCAAAAAATGTTAAAACCAATGGTCTAGTCCAACCAGGCCCAAGTAGTGTGCTATCATGGATAAGGGTTCATTTGAAATTTAGAGTCGGAAGGGGCAGCCCGGGTGGCTCAGTGGTTTAGCGCTGCCTTCAGCCGGGGTTGTGATCCTGAGGTCCCTGGATCAAGTCCCGCGTCGGGCTCCCTGCGTGGGGCCTGCTTCTCTCTCTGCCTATGTCTCTGTCTCACTCTGTGTCTCTCATGAATAAATAAATAAAATCTTTAGAAAAAGAAATTTAGAGTTGGAAAATACGTGGTTTCAAGTCTTGGCTCTGGCACTTAGGAATTGCATGACCATAGCATACAATTAAGCTTCACTGACACTCACTTAAGTTCCTTATCTATAAAGCAGAGGTAACAACAATATTTTCCTCAAAGAAGTATCAAGGAGAAACCCAGTCATACTTACTTACATGTAGTGAGCACATACCATGTTTGGGGAAACATAATGTGCCTGATACTTCTAACCTTCACCATGACAACCCTTTATGTTGGATATTATTGTTACCATCCATCAGAAGAAGAGGCCGAGGCAGTTTGGTCCAGGGACATGTACTTCCACATTCTACCCCACTGGCTCTAAGTAAACTATGCCTCTGTATACCTATGATGATGCATTTGAAATATGTAGTACTAGCACCAAGGAGCCTTTAAAATTCAGTGCCACTCAAAGGGCATACTTTCCGCGAGATGAAGAGTTCATGCTGGAATGTAGGCTGATGCCCCACTTCCTTCACCAGGAGAATTTTGTTTGTTTGGCTTTGCTGAACAATGTATTTTGTAGTAAATTTCACTGACATCCCGGCAGGAGCTCCTTATCTTGTCAAGGATAGGCAACAAGCAGTTTGGCAAATGATGGTCCATTGCCACACTCTAAGTAACACTGTGTTAGAATGACTTGTTCCTGCTCACCCTCATCTTGTGGATTTCAGCCCACTGAAAACTTTCAGAATCCTTGCAGTATCATCCAAATACACCGATAATCCTCCCCGACTTTGCATCATCACACACTTGCTAAGCATGTCTGTTGCCTCTTCTTTGGAAGACACTGATAACAATGTTCATCAGCATAGGGCCAAGGACCAATCAGTTTCATTATGACAATGACTAGAGCAACACTCTAGATCCCCTCCAGGTCTGTGCACTTCCTCCTTACTGTGTTGGCTTTGCTTTTCCAAACTCTCATAAACCCAGATCTTCCCTGTCTGGGGAAATGGGAAGGAAGCACTGGGAAATAAATTGCTTTGGAGGCTCCATCTTGTGGTGCACAAGCATCAGTGCACTTTGATGACTAAAAGCAAACAAGGCATTTATGGAGACCTGGGTCACAGTGACACATGGAAGCTTAGGGAGTACTGGCATCACTCTCTTAATCTGCCCAGCAGATCATTTCTTCTCATAATAATGCCTCAAAGTAAAATCAGACTCGCCTTATTCCTTTCATTCACTACTGTTAATTAATAAATGTAACACTATACCAGTATTTGATTAATGGCTCAGAAAAAAAAATTTTAATGAGCCACATAGGAAAAGAAAAAAATTTTTAGCCCTTTCTTCTATCTATAGTTGTACGTTTGAAATAGAAATTTCCTTTTCTATATGTCTTGGAAATTATCTTTAAGGAATTCTGGATTTAATATGAGCATTTATAAATAGGGAAGGAATGCTACACTGGCCAAGCAGCTTCCTCAAAGTCTTGACTTGTGCTGGCACTGATGCCCTGGTCACTCTGCACTGCTTCTCCCATACCTGGATCCAATCTCCTTCAGATGTGAGGTAGTGCTGCCTTTCCCAAGTGACTCAGATTTCTATTTACTTCTAGGATGCAAGACAGCTAGGACCAAGGAGACAATTCAAGGAGACAATTCAAACACATGATCAGGTACAAGTCTTCAATGTGGTTTTAATGATGATGACTAATAGTTTGGGTTAGAGAGTAGGGATCAGCCAGGAGTACACATGTAGGGTCTGTTAGGGTTGAAGATGGGAAGAGACAGCTGAAAAATACAAGGAGAAGCAATAGTCACCCGGGATACCATTATCAGGAGTATGACTGGGTTTCCCAAACCAAACTAAGAATTCATGATCTAGAAGGACAAGTAGGGGCACCTGGGTGACTCAGTGGTTGAGCATCTGCCTTTGACTCAGGGTGTGATCCCAGGTCCAGGGATTGAGTCCTCCATCAAGCTCCCTGGGGGGAGCCTGCTTCTCTCCTCTGCCTGTGTCTCTGCCTCTGAAAGAAAGAAAGAAAGAAAGAAAGAAAGAGCATTGTATAAAGCAAATTGCTTTCAAGAAATCAAAACATCAAGCTATCCCATATGTAGATGTGAATTTACACCACTTGTGGAGAGCAGGAACCACAACTATGAAGACTAGTCCAGGACAGTTGAATTCTGAAATCCTAGGAAAAACAAATATAAAACTACTCCTTAGGAAAACTTGCACACCCCAGAACATATAGATCCCCCATAGAAGGAAGAGCCCTTACTGACCATAAATCAAAATTCAAAGTGACATATCAAAACCCCACATGCAAATACCATCAAATCTACATGAAGAACCACTTTGAAAGGAATTAGAGCTCAAGAATGAGAGGAAATAGGAAAATCTGAAAAAAAAATTACAAAGATACATTTAAACTTATATAAACAAGAAAGGAATATAAACAATAACAAAAAGCAGGACAGCATTTTTAAAAATCAAGAATGTTTGAGAAAAAAGCAGATATAAAAAATGTAGAAATATAAAAAACAAATTCTTTAAATTTCTAGATTCAGCATAGAGATGCAGGGAGCTGGGAAAGAAGCACACCCACCCTTAAACAAGAAAAATGCTGGACAAACTGCAAATTAATGACTTTCCTTGAATCACGGAGAGAGCTAAGGTCACAAGAGCAAACAATGAACTGGAAATCCTCAGAGACAGGTGCGTGCAGGAGGAAACAGGACCGAAGGTTTTCCTACTTAGGGCAGATGTCATTGGATTCTGCATAAGCCAATAAGAAGATTCGGCTAGAAATTTTTAATGAATTTCTGAAAGCCAAGTAAGTGTAAAGGCAGAATGAGTTTGAAACCCTAGGGGCTGCAGATGACATGGGGCCAGGGAGTGGGCAGTAGTCCAATCTCACTGCCAGCAATCCAAATCCGCAAGAAATGTTGTAGGTTCTCAAGTCAGAAGAAAAGATGCAATACAAGTCAGAAACTTGGGTCTACACAAAGAAATGACAATCGTTAGAAAATCATTATCTATTGAGAAAATTCTGAAGGATCTACAAAACATTTCTTAGAATTACAAAAGTGAGTTTAACAAGGTTAAACATGGTCACTATATAAAAGTCAATTGTCTTCACATAGCAATGAATTGCATATTGCAATAAACAATCAAAATTTGAAATTAAAAATACCATTTACAATAGCACTAAAAATGAAATACTTAGGTATAAATATAATGAAATATATGCAGGGTCTGGGTGCTAAAAACTATAAAACACTAATGAAAGAAATTATTCCATGCTCATGAATTGGAAGAATCAATATTTTAAGATATCCATCTCTTCAACTGATATATAGCTTTAGTGAAATCCGAATCAAAATTCTAGGAAGGTTTTTGGAGGTACAGATGACTTAATTCTAAAATTTATATGAAAGGCAAAGGAACAAAAAAAGCCAAAATAATTCTGAAAGAAAAGGAAAAAGTTATAAGACTCATTATACCTGATTTCAAATTTTACTATAAAGCTACAGTTATCGAGACAGTATAATATTGGTGAAAGGATATAGACATATAACAATGAAACAGAAAAAAAGGGCCCAGAAATGTACCCACACAACTATAGTCAGTTGATTTTTGGCAGAAGTACAAAGGCAATTCAATGGCAAAGTTTTTATCTTTTCAACAAATGCTGCTGGAACAATTGAATATCCATGTACAAGAAAGGGGAAAAAAATAAGCTGGACACATATTTCATACCTTATACAAAAATTAACTCAAAATAAATGATTGACCTAATTCTAAATCTAAAACTTTAAAACTTCTAGAAAAAAACAGGAGAGAAAATCTGTATGACTTTGGATATGGTGATACATTTTTAGGTATGACACTGAAAAATGAGCCATAAAAGAAAAATTGGTAAATTGGACTTTTAAAAAATTAAAAACTTTTGCTCTTAGAAGACACTGTTAGGAGAATGAGGAAAAGCCATAGACTTGGAGGAAAAAAATGTATATATCCAATATCTGATAAAGGACTTGAATCCTTGTAGACTATATAAAGAACTCTTAAGGCTCAACAATAAGAATTAAGCAACCCTCTTTTTGAAAATGAGCAATGAGATCAGCCTTCGACAAACTTTGACGTGCACAGCACCATAGGCACTACGTTGTACAGCAAATCTCTAGAACTTATTTATCTAGCGTAACTGAAACGATACCCATAGAATAACAACTCCCCATTTCTCTTCGTCATGAACCTGGTTAAGATATCTTTTCCCTTCATTTCAGGTATTGTCTTTTTTATTTTGAATACTTTTGCTGAACTTTTGGTTTTTAATATTTTAGTGTGATTTTATTATAAAGTCAGATTGGCAAATCCAGAATAACTTCGGCAGCTAATTCTTGTATTTGACTGACATATAGAATTTAATTTACACAGAACTGGAAGGAACATGAGAGATTGGCTCTGCCTTCTCATTTTACAAGATGGCTTGTACAATATCACATACAGGGTCAAAACTGGAACCCTACCCCATTTCCCTCCAACTATCAACACTGGGAAAGACAGGTTTTGGAACATTTAGAACTTCTGGCAGCAAAAACTGTTCAGAACATTTGTGTCGTCCATTCTGATTTTCTCAAACCTCCTCCCTGAAGAAATCCCTGAATGAAGAAAAATGACAAGACTGGGCTCTAGGATCACACACGGCAGCAACCCTTCACTGAGGAGCTTATTTGGTGACCATAACTGTAAAATTGCACAGAAAACTCTCCCTCACTCTGAATACTAACTGAAATCCAAAATTAATTTTTTCTGTTTTCCTCTTTCCAAAATAAAGCGTGTTAAATTCTTCATCACTGCAAATATTTTAAAAAGAAAGTTGCAAGGACATGCATGTACTATTTCATGAGCATTTTCTTACTTACCTTGACACTCTTATACCCTAACCAACTCTTAAAAATGAGCAGACAAAATGCTGCATCTCAAAACCCACAAACCAGGAGAAAGCAATATTCCTAAGACATACCTAATGTCCTCTAGCGTGGTTTAGCTGACTCAACCATGGCATTCCAATACACATGACTTTTTTAAAATCCTGAAAATCCACAGATATTTTGTTTATACACTTCAACCATGTCCATAAACAAGTACGGACACCACATTGGCTCTCATGGAAATCTCATTCTAAGACCCATAAAATTGTTTTTCCATCCCAAAATAGAAAGCAAGGACTGGGATTCTAGTTACTAAACATAAATGACAAGCACCCTACGTGATAATTTCTTAGTAAGCTACATTTAAAATAATTAATAACACAATAATTTGGAATGTGTTTACACTTTTTTCACTGAACATAAAATTATGAAAATAAATGAGTATTAAGACCAGGTAATTAGATTTAAAAATCTAGCTTAGGGATATTGTCAGAAAAAGTATTTGAGCTCTGATTCAAATTCAAATATTTTTGCCTGATATAAAAATGGGCACTAATATTTTATGAGCCTGAGCATGTCACATGATGAAAATAAAATAGGTGGGGGATGAGGATTGGGGTTTTTTTCTTCCTTCTGTTTGTTCCTCTTGGCTCAAACCTCTTTAAAAAATACATACCTTTACTATTTTTCCTGTGAGACATTAATATTGCCTCATGGGGAAAATAGGAACCATCAAATAGGAGAGCCTCCATCTTCCATCCACCAAAAGCTATCCACTTGCTTCTGTACCCATACTGTGCACTCCATTTTATTACTAACTGAAATACTCCATCAAAGGCCTTGTGTTTTTTCACTTTTGAATTCCACTGACAAACCTTTATCATCTATTGTTCCTTCTTGATTGTAACAAACATGCTCCAGAACTATTTTTGAAAAGAAAAAAAAAAAATACCTCCTTTCCCCCTAAATCCACCTTGCTCTCATCCCATTTCTTTGTTCCCTTCAAACAAAGATTCTTGAGAGAATTATTACCTCCATCTTCTCTCCTCACTCCACTCCTCTGAGGCTCTGACTAGTCCATTGAGATTGCTCCCATCCACAAACCCTAGAGCACTATATTTTGTTAGTTATCTATTTCTGCTTAAGGAAATCTGCCAAAAAAAAACAAAAAAAAAAAGGAAATCTGCCAAATTCAGTGGCTTAAAATTACAATTTAACGTGATCTCACAGTTCTATGGGCTGTTGGGCTCATCCAGGCAGCTCTTTGTGAGATCCTTCATGAAATTGCAGTTCTGCTACAATCATATGAAGCCTCTACACAGTTGGACAACCAAGATGGCTCATTTACCAAGTTGGCAGCTAATGCTGACGGTTGTCTGGAAGATCAATTGTGACTGCCACTCAGAGTTTCTACATGTGGCCTCAACATGTGACTTTGGTTTCTCATAGCGTAGTGGCTGGCTTCCAAGAGAGGCTTCTCAAAAGCAAGTACTCTATGAAATCCAGCCTGAAGCTGCAAGGCTTCTTCCGATCTGGCCTTGGAAGTCACAATCTCATTTTCCTACATTCTGTTGTTCAGGGGAGTGAGTAAAGCCAGCCCCGATTCAAGGATAGGAAATCAAACTCCATCTGTTGGTTATAAGGAGAAGCATGTGTACATGGGAAAGAAGAAATTGATAGGGGCCATCTCTGGAGCTATCTGCCATCATGGCTAGTTCAAAGTTCTACTTTACTGGGCTTCATAACAACATAGTAAGTAGGCCCTCTTTCTTAAGATACTTCTCTCTCTTTTAAGATTTATTTATTCATGAGAGACACACAGAGAGAGGCAGAGAGAGAAAAAATCTCCTCGAGGGGAGCCTGATGTGGGACTCGATCCTGGAACTCCAGGACTAGCCCTGAGCTGAAAGCAGATGCTCCACCGCTGAGCCACCCAGGTGTCCCTCTTGAGATACTTTTCTTTTTCTTCCTTGACACTCCACTTACATTTCCCTGCCTCCTTGCTTGATCCCTCCATTGCAGTCAGCTTTAGGACACTTCCTTTGAGATGCCCCTCATTTCTCTTAGGGACCTTGTTCTTTTTTCAGCCTCTGCAGACACACTAGGTGACCTCATTAATCTTGCCCCACTGCTTTTAATACCCGCTATCTACCAACAACTCCTAAACTTGTATCTCCAGTTCAGACCCCTCCTTGCCAACCAGACGTCATGTCAAACTGCCTCCTGAATCTCAGTATTGTCTAATAGGCATTTCAAACCTAGTCTGACCTCTTTTCATTTAAGTCTTCCATCAAACATCATCTTTAACCCTTCCCTGAGCACTATATTTTAAAAAATGGTACTTTCACACCATCAGGCTCAATCCCATGATTTGTTTGCCTTAGGACTTATCATCAACTGATATAAATTTATTTACCTATTTTATTTTTTGTCTCTTCCAACTTGATCTACTTTGTTAGATATATATCCCCAGCACCTAGAATGGTGCTTAGTATATTCCCAGCTTCTTAACAGCTACTTAAGTTGGAGGTGATGACACAGTCTCCCAAAAGATTTAGAAAAGGCCTCATTTAATACTCTCCTTACTCTTAACTTGCAGATAAAATTGCTGAATTTCAGCAGTTTGAACTCTGCTAGTATTCAAGGCTCCTAAGCTGGCCCATAACATGAGGTTGGGATCAGCTAGGGGGAAAAATTTGTTTTTGAAGGCTTTACTAAGTCTAGCTCTTGTAGTCCCACTTCTGGCATTGACACCATCCAAAGTATAATAAAAAAAAAAATCAGCCACTAATTGTTCTCTGAGAATAATTTAGCTCTCAACATATGATAGTGGTGAGGCATACAAATCAAAAGCTAAAATCTTTCATATAATTCGCTTTTCTGGTCACTATGCATTTATTTATGAATTTTGAACTCAGAAAATAATAAATGCATGGAGATGTAGGAGTAATTAAAAAATAACACCCTGACATGTGCAATATTTAGAGGTTTGCAAATGGCAGAGACTGAGAGAGGGCAAGAGCAGAGTCTCAGAAGTGGGAGTGACCAACCATACCAAGTGGGGCTGCTGCTCTCCACAAAAGGAGGGTGTGTGGGGCATGTCACTAGTAGCCTGGGAAAGCCAATCCAGTAGAGAGGAGGGGGCCAAATCAATAAGTAACAGGTCTCATGAACTGAGTCCAAGTGGTCATGCAGGCCCTTCCTCTCAGAATCCTGGCTCCAATCCCTACAAGGTCAGTGAGTATCAGAGAAAACCAATTAAGACTAGTGCTCTTTAGTCTCAACTGCAAACTGATGAGAGTAGCAATATGTACTTACTGACCCCCAAAAGTCCTCTAGTTGAAGAAGTCAAAATCATTTATGTAAGAGAACTTTCAAAATAGTGAAGCTCCGTGTAAATGTTGCTTTCTATTTCAAACACTTCTAGAGGCCAAACACCCAAGAATTATGGACCTCTTTCTTCAGTATAAAGAAATTTCCTTGAAAGCTCACAAAAAGTAATCTCATTAAACTAGAATTTTTAAGAGTAGAAAACTGTTTTTTTTTAAATAAATAGCTGATTTTAAAATTAAGAAGCATAACTATACTGAATCCTTGACCCTCAATGATAGAAAATTATATATTTGTCACTACACTATAGATCAAATATAGGTTTCAAAAATGAAGTAGTCACATAATTATACATATGTGCTAGCATTGATATGGTATGCTAGAAATATTTAAATTTTTATTTTATTTATTTTTTTAATGATAGTCATACAGAGAGAGAGAGAGAGAGGCAGAGACACAGGCAGAGGGAGAAACAGGCTCCATGCACGGGGAGCCCGATGTGGGATTGGATCCCGGGTCTCCAGGATCGCGCCCTGGGCCAAAGGCAGGCGCCAAACCGCTGCGCCACCCAGGGATCCCAATATTTTAAAATTTTAAAAAGAAGTCACAGAATTTAAAAGATTATTTGGGAAAACCCACTAATTTCCCCCACTTATATCATCATAAATGGATTGAACACTACAGCCCATCCAGAAAAAATTCTTTTGGATATGGAGGTGATAGTTAAAATTTAATATGTGCAAAGAGATGCAGAGTAAAGAGCAGGAGTACTTCTGCAGAGCAAAGAGCTATATACTTCATCTGGTTGCTGGAGGCAAACCTGACTCAAGACTCTCTAGCTGTTGGGGATCCCTGAGGGCTCAGCGATTGACTGCCTACCTTCGGCCCAGGGTGTGATCCTGGAGTCCCCAGGATCAACTCCCAGGATGGAGATCAAGTCCCAGGATCGAGTCCCACTTCGGGCTCCTTGCAGACAGCCAGCTTCTCCTCTGCCTCTCTCTCTCTCTGTGTCTCTCATGAATAAATAAATAAAATCTTAAAAAAAAAAAAAAAACTCTCTAGCTATTGGCTGGAGGGAAGGGGTCAAATTATTCAACCTCTCCACTCTCTGCAACCCTCTCCAGTCTCATTGCGCTCCCTCCCCTGAAGAGACCAACATCGTGGATTTCATTTTTAATATTCCCATGCACTCATTTGGTCTTTTTTTAAGGTAAGAATGTATACTATTTTAATGAAAATACAGTACTCTTTTGTATTTTTTACACCTTAAACAGAGGATACTCTGAATACTTCTATAACTTACCATTTTGTCACCTTTGATATTTACTATGTTAACAATTAGAGCCCCATCTATTTATTTTCATAAAAGTGTATATTATTCCATTATATAAAAAGGAGCAAAATTTACTTATCCATTCTCCTATTGATGGACTTTTTGGACATTTCCAACCTTTTATTTTGCTACAGTGATCATCTTTATATATATATATATATATATATATATATATAATCACTTAAGAATGGAATTGTGGTATAATAGGTTGTTGGGGATTTTTAATTTTATCCAATTGCTCAGAAAGTAGTAGTGCCAATCCGTGTCTCCCTCCCGCCAAGGAGCAGGAGTTTCTTTTGCCTTACAATTTCAGTACATTTTTCCTACCTGGTGGGTGAGAAATATTCCTCACTATAGCTCCAACTGGCATTTATTTTCCTGATAAATAGGAGGGTTGAGCATCTAAGCATTATGTTTATAGTCATTCTAATTCCCTCTTCCGTGGCTTGCCTATTTATATCTTCTGCCTATTTTCTGTTGGATCATCTTTCTTGATTTGTGGGAGTTTATTGCTTAAATTTTATACTTAAGCTTTGTCAATTTATTCAAAGAAAATATTTTTCCAGTGTTTTGTTTGTTTTTTAACTTTGCTGATGGTGCTTTTTGATATATAATAGTCGCCTTATCCATAGGGGATACACTCATTCTAGGACCCATTGTGGATGCCTGAAACTGGATTTTACCAAATCTGTATATACTATGTTTTTCCCTATATATACATACTATGATAAGTTTAATTCACAAATAAGCACAGTAAGAGACAGCAATAATAAAATAGACCAATTATAATGAATAGTATAATAAAAGTTATGTGAATGTGGTTTCTCTCTCTCTCTCTCAGAATATCTTATTGTACTGTACTCATCCTTCTTCTTGGGATGATATGACATGGTAAAATGCCTACCTGAAGAGATGGAGTGAGGTGAATGAGGTAGGCATCATGCTGTGACCTTAGGCTACTATTGACCTTCTGATGATTTATCTGAAGTAGGATCATCTTCTTCCAGACAGTGGTTGACTGCATGAATCTGAAACCAAGAAAAGCAAAGCAGCAGATAACAGGGAGTATTATATTAAATTTTTATTTTAAACTTGAATTTATTAATTACAATTTATGCTCTTTGTACTTTTCTTTTAAAAATCACTTCTTGCCATGATTTTGTAAAATGTTGCCCCATTCTTTCCAAAGCTTTCAAAATATATTTTTTTCAATAAAGTTAAGGATCTACCTCGAGCTGAGTGTGTGTGTGCAATAGTGTGAGTGTTTTATTTTTGTCCACATCCATTAATTTATGTTACCTTTTCACCACCTCTTAAGATAGAGTAAATGTTATCAGAATTGACAGATGAGGAAAATAAAAACCTGGAAATATATACGATTGACTCAAGGACACACAGCTTTTCAGAACCCAGAAAATCAAAATAAGCATCTCCATCTAAAGGACCCCCAGGCATATCGAGTTCATCAACATTTAAATCCGTAATCTTATCTGTACCCCTCACTCTACCTACCTGACCCCACTGGTCCTCTACCCTCGAAGTTCCCCTGCCCAGGCCACAAGGCAAATCTCCTTGCACACTGGGTTTCCCAAAAGCACCACCTCCTACCCCCATCTCCCCATGGCTTCCCCCACCTCCAATTTGATGATTACCTGGAGATATTTTTGGTTGTTCCACTGGGGGAGTGGTACTGTCATCCAGTGGCCGGAGGCCAGAGTTGCTATTAAATATCCTACAAAGTCTCCCCAGCTCCCTGCCCAATAACAAAGACTTATGTGGCCCCCTTAGTTCAACAACTAAGGTTGAAAAACCCAGACCTGGAGTATGTTACCTCATCCCTTTCTACTCAAAATGTAGTTCCTGACCACAGCATGGCATCTCTGTCACCAGCGAGCTTGTTATCCATGTGGGATCTCTAGTCATCCCCAGACTTCCCAGTCAGAATCTACATTACAGCAGGTGGCCCAGGTAATTCATGTGCATAGTAAAGTTTGAGAGGCCTTGCACTGGACTGCTCTTTCTCACACCCTCTGCAAATCCAATTAGATAACTAATCCTATTATGCCATCTCTTACTTGTCTCAGAAATTTCCATTGCCTTCTATCCCTAGAGTAACTTTCTCAATGCTAGAGGATTTCATTGCTTGTCATCTCAGTTATTGCAATAAACTTGCAAGCTGATTACCCTCTTCTATCCTAGTAGAGATTTTTGCCCTTTCTGAGAGTTATGAAGCATTTTAAGATGGAAAGAAAGAGCTGGACTTTCTTTCCCAGGGGAAAACATGCACACATGGGTACACACACACTCACATGCTCCTACTCTACTGCATACAATTTTGAAGGATTCAGAACCCCTAAAACCCTCCACAGACACTTCCAGGTAAGAAACACTACCTTAGTGTCTGAACAAAGGACTTGTTCCAAAATGCAGATGTGATCATTTGAAATCCCCTCCTGAAAGTCCCAGCTCTGAGCACAGCCTATCCAGCTAACCAAAGCCTTAGCAGTTGCCCTGTGTCAGTGCTCTGCGTGCCTCAGTCTGCAGATGCCACTTCCCCTGCCTGACACACCCTTCCCCTCCTAGGTGCCTGGCTCAACCCTCTGTTTCCACTCAGTTCAAGGATCATTTTCCCCGAGAAAGCTTTTCTGACCACTCAGCCCTATTCCCACCTTCCACTCTGAGTTAGATTCTCCCTCTTTGTAGCCTTACTTCCAGGAGTTTCGATCTGCCACAGCACTTCCAAGAGTATATTGTGTTATGGGTTTTCCTTTTTTTCCTTGATTATCCCATCACATCTGAGTCAGCAAGCATAACTTTCATGTCTGCAGCCCCAGGATCAGACACAAACAGGAGCTCAATAAAGACGGCTAGTAAATTTAAAGGAACAATAAATCCAACATTCTTTCCACTCTATCATACATTGCTTTTGATTCATGCTTAGGTGACTTGGTTTTTTCCCCTAAAATTAAAGTGTAATGCCTTATTTCTTAATCAGATATTTGAGTGCCTGAGTGTTCATAATATTATTCTTTATGCATTTTTTATATTTCTGAAACATTTTATACTTATAGGTAAAAACAATTAAAGCTACAATCATGATAAACAAGCAAATGCCTTGATGTCCACTATGGAAATGAGCCCCCAAATCTGTGTGCCTGTAATATTGCTTTCTGATACCTAATTCTGACTTCCCCACATATCCTTCTCTGGGGATGCTAAGCCATTCTCAGCTGATTGCAGAAGGTGAGAATTTAGAAACATTTTCTGTGTCTAACTGTCCAGGTGGAAAACTTCATCAAGGACAGAGGAAACAGAACTTGAATTAGGGTAAGAGAGAAATATTTGGGGGCCAAAAATCTTACACAGAGAACATTTTAATACCCCTGTGGACATTATGAACTAGGATATTCTATTTTGTTCAAAGTGATGAGAACCTCACTAACACTAGATCACCAATTTTCAGGGAAAACCAGAATGTACACCATTCCCATCCTCATGTAGAGAAATATTAGGAATCTTGCTTAGTAAGAATAGAGTATACTCATTCAAGAAAAGGCTTTTACAAACAACTTTACGTTTTTCTAAGGCAGTGTTGTTTTTATAACACCTACCATTTTGCCATCACAATAACTATTTCTCTCTGCCCTCTAAAACAAACAAACAAATATATCATTTGCTTTCAAAATATCACCTCTTTTTCCCTTTGATTTACTACCTTTTGGCTACCAGTCCACTGGTCCTAGGCCAAGTCATCAGGCTCCCCTGGCTGCCTTGGCAAGGGAGGGACACGGAATTGCAGCTCAGGAAGCCTGCTGGGGCCGGTGTTCCTACACGTGCCCTCTGTGTGTCAGCTGCCATCTGTGCAGCTCGTTCTCCTTGGATGGGGCAGAGGCTCAGCCCACAGCCTCCACAAAAGGCGAGAAAGGCCAGGCCTTTTCAGGGACCAACTTCCAGGAAACAGCCGCTATGTATCTGAACATGTTGACAAGGGCCTATCCCAGGAAAACAACAACTGACAAAAGAAGACTACCCTCACGTCTTCCAAGGACCCTAAATCCTTAGTCTTGGAATCATTTCCTTTATATCCGCGTGAGTTTGAGGGGCACCGACGCGAGTCTGTCACTACAGGCAGCTAGGATCACAGAGGACAGCACAAGGGGCTCATACATAAGCTTTTTGGATCTTACATAAAGAGCACATTTTGCAACTCTTTGGGGGTTGGTGTTCTCAGGTTTGAGATTTGAGATCAGCTCTGCCACCAGGGCTCTAACTCGAACAAGTTACAGAATCTCATTGAGTGTCAGTTTCCTCCCTTGTAAGATGGAAATGGAGATAAAAACAAAACCTTTCCCGGCAGCCTCCACACTGTTCCTTTATCTCATTTAAGGAGAAGGTCGCCTGAATTATCAGACTTTGGATTTAAGTCATATGAAGAGAATTTTTAACCATAAGTTTTTCTTGGCACTGAGGCAAGTTCTCCCAGAGGAAACTGCTCTAGATTGATACTTTCTCAGAGCTCCATAAGAACCAATCATATGTAATATCAGGAAGAAATATTTTTCTCCTTTTTAAGTGTATACCCTTTGAACATTCCTTTCATTCCTTAACGGTTTGAAAAAATTAAGAAACAATATATATTTCTATGATGTAGCTCTTACTTTTTTCAGATTATAGCAAGAAAAAAATCAGATTGGTTTGGGATTCCTATCCAATTGCACATAACATCAATTAAAATCCCGATTGCACAAAACCTCAGGTGCATGTGCATGCACACAAGCATGTGCACACAGATATGAGTATGTGGAAGTGACATGTATTAGAATAGAAACTAATGTGTAACATAATGAACTTGGGATGCTTTATCATTCAACGTTGTGGATGCCACCTTTTAACTCGGTGGTAAAGCCAATGGATCACCACAAAAGAATACATGGTGTACAAGTCAATTCTGATCAATAAGGCATCAAGATGATGCTTTGCAAATGCAAAAACCTTTGCATCCAATGATCTATTCATGTCTCAGGCTCTGAGGTCAATTATTCTCTTCCATTGAACAACTTCCTGTTTTGCTCTATAGTATCATTTATCACACTGGACTCTTTGACTGCACTATTTTTGTTCTGCTTTTTTTCTATCAACAGAATCATTGCACCTGAACAAGAAACTGATTTTTTTTTTAATCTAGTTTTCTCACAGAATCAGCGACATAACAGGATTAATTGTTTGTTTTCAATCCTGACTTTTTCTCCTCCTAGATCTATTTTTGAAACAAATTTTATTTTGGGATGTCCTGACTAAGATGATACTAAATTGGAAAGCCTGGTGCAAATTTTATTGACCTCCATTTCCTACTATAAAGGATGTTCCTCACTAATCTGTCATCTACGGGGCAGACAAAGGCCAGAGGCTAGGGAAGCCAAGCCAGATGGTGTATTCAAGGAACCCGGGGCCAGAATCTTTATGTTTTGTTGTTTTGTTTTTAAATAAATGGCCAACTAGGAGGAAAAAACATTTGGGCATTCTTCTTATTCTAAGCTGAACCAAACTCAATGTTAATTGTAGTATGCATGGCAAACACATGTCAGAGAATACATAATTACTGAATGTTGCTTGAATATGATAGAATGATGGATGGAATGATGGATGCACACATGAAAAATAATAGATGGGTGAGCAGAAGGATGGATGTATGGATAGGTAGATAAGTGGAGGAATAAATTAATAAATGAATATTATCGATGGGGTTTATTTAAACAATGCAGAAAATATCAAAAAAGATAAAAGTTTCTACTTAGAATACTATGTGACTTCCAAAGTGAATATCGCCTTCACTACTTTTTTAGAGAAAAAGTGTTCACAGTTTTGTCCATATCCTTCCCTTTTCATCATATTATATTATTTACCTAGATTATTTATCAATCATCTATGTCACTAATTTCTACAGTCACATTGTCTACAGTGATCTACATCTCTTTTTTTTTTCCATTTACGTATCACACTCATGTGCTCCTGTGTAGACACCTACCTTGTTCTCTTTCAATGACTGCCCAATACTCTGCTGTATGGATATTCTATATACAATTAATTCAGTGAGACTCCTATTAAAAATTAAGTTGTTTTCAATTTTTATGTTATTACCACAATACTGTGATGTACTTCCTTGTACATATATGGCTGACCATCCGTATTTTTGAATTTTTAACATCTTTTGCTATGTTCTCTATTGATTTGTCATTTTTTTCTTTATAGATTTTAATGTTTTGCCATTTATGTATGCAAATATTTTCTCTCAATCTGTCACTTTCCTCTTAAGTTTGTTGTTGGCATCTTTCACTTTTTAATGCTTTAAAACATTTTTGTAGTCAAATCTTTTTCCTTTTATTGCTTTTTTCCCTAGACAATCATAAGAAATTCTCCCAACCCTGAGTTTATAAAAATGTGTATCTATATTTGTCGTAACACTTTTATTGACAGAGACATTTAAAGCTGACTGAATTTCCATGTGCTCTACTACTTTTTCCAGCCTGTTTTAGAATTAGGATATAAATATATCACTAGTTTCAGTCAATGGGGTAGGGAGCTGAAATGATTGATACATACAGTCTTTGATGTTTCTTTTTTTTTTCTTTTTTTTTTTATTCATGAGAGACACACACAGAGAGAGAGAGGCAGAGTCATAGGCAGAGGGAGAATCAGGTTCCATGCAGGGAGCCCGATGTGGGACTCAATCCCAGCACTCGGAATCATGCCCTGAGCCAAAGGCAAATGCTCAACTGCCTAGCCACCCAGTCGTCCTATGATGTTTCTAGCCTTTGTCTGACCCTCCATCCTTCTCCTCTCACCTCAAAACCAAATATTCCAAATAGCACAGGAACAATTGGAAGCAGCATCAACTGGAAGGAGCTGCTGTAGAGAATCTTCAGATTCACCTTAGACTCTGGTTAATTAAGACCCTTTCCTAGGATTTAGTCACCTTTGGGTGACTTAGTTAAAGATCCAGCTCTTGGTTTTAGCTCAGTTGGTGATATTGGGGTCATGAGTTTGAGCCTCGCATTGAGCTCCATGCTCAACAAGGAGTCTGCTTGGGATTCTCTCTCTCTCTCCTTCTGCCCCTCCCCCCACCTTTCAATCTCTCTCTCAAATAAACAAATATTTTTTTAAAAAGACCCTTTCCTATGTTGTCACTGTGATTCTAAGATGGTTTTTTCTATTACTCATAGTTTCCTTAACATAAAAATACCATATGGTTTTTTCTACATTTAGATGTTCAGTTCATCTATAATTTTTATAACAATGTGCAGTGTGGGGGAAATTTTACTTTCTTTTAAATACCTTAATTATCATAATATTAACCCACATATACATATATATCATAATATTAATCCACATATACAAATGTATCTGGTTCTGCATTCTCATTCTCCATAATGCACCACTGATCTACTTATCTATTTTTGTATCATTACTCAACTATTTTGATTTAAATAATTATATATTTTAATATCTTAAAGAGCAAATCCCCTCTCATGATTCTTCTTTTTCAAACTCTTACTTTATTCTTCCAAATAAATTTTAGACCCAACTTGCTTGGGATGCCTGGGTGGCTCAGTTGGTTAAGTATCTGCTGTGGGCTCAGGTCATGATCTCAGGGTCCTGGGATAGAGCCCCATGTAGAGCTCTCTGCTCAGTGGGGAGTCTGCTTCTCCATCTCCCTCCCTGCTTGTGCAATCTCTCTCTCTCTCTCTCTCTCTCTTTCTCTGTCTCAAATAAAGAAAAAAAAGAATCAACTTGTTTATTTCCCAAAATAATGTCTTGGGATAATAATCAAATTTGTATTATAGTTGTGCATTAATTTGAGAAACAGCAGTACCTGTACACTATTTCATCTTTCCATGAGAATTATTGTATCTATTTATTTTAGCCCTAGTATACATCCTTTAATAAAAATACATAATTCTCTGATTAAGTCATTCTTAGGTGTTTTACAGACTAATTTTGACTCTATCTTCAATATGATTTTGCTTATTTCAGTTGCTAATGGTCCAACACAGATAAAAAGGAAAGTAATACTTATTTTTGTACTTGGTCTTACATATAGCTACCTTATCCTCTTAATAGTTTAACAACTTCTATTGAATTTATTGGATTTTTAGAAATATTGCCGTAGTATCTCCATCTAATAACTGGTTATTTTCAAGGTAATTTTCTTTGATTCATATTTTACTTAAAGCTTTTTTAAAGAAGGAGTTAGAACTTGCTCCTAAATTTAATTATTTGCTTTTTTCATCTTTTGTTGATAAAATCATGGTTTTCCCTTTAATTCTTTAATATAGTAAATAAGTTTAATATACTTTTTAATTATGAACCATCTTATATTTCATCTGTAAACCCTACCCAGTTGTGCTATAACTAAACTGTCATATTTTCATTGGAATTATATCAAAATTTAACTCTGAGCAACAAGAAACCACCTATTTCTTAGGAATTGAGCAATAGTTTAATAAGCTAATGGGATAACAACATTATGAAATATTATATAATCACTAAACACAATACTCATAAAAATAAGGTACATACCTAATTCTGAGCCAAAATATTTAAATATTTCATCAGATTTAGTATTCTATGTTACTCAAGAGCTCAACAATAAGAAGGAAAATTTCCTTCTCTCAGATATAAATAATAGTATTAATCATACTGAACAGTGCTATTTCCTTTTTTAAAAAAAGAAATTTATTTATTTGAGAGAGAGAGAGTGTGTGCATGTATAAGCAGGGAGTAGGGGGAAGCAGAGGGAGAGGGGGATAAACAGACTCCTCACCGAGTGGGGAGCCTGATGCAGGGCTCAATACCAGGACCCTGAGATCATGACCTGAGTCAAAATCAAGAGTTGTCAGTTTAACCAACCAGGTGCTACTTCTGACAGGCATAACACAACCTACCATACTATTTGGAAGAATGATTCTGCTCTTGTGTTAGAAAGAGGGCTGTTGTCAATTGTTACAACTTCTTAAACACTCATACAGTAAAGCATGCAAAATCCACAAAATATCATATGATAGAAAGATTCACTATGTATTTCCTTGAATTGTTTATCAATGTTTTATATATAATTCTTTTCTGCCCCACCTAAACCTTCAGCTATGTGTTAGCATCTTATTATTCCTCTCCTCATCATAGTTGTGAGCTTATAGTAGGCATTCAATAAATATGTGTGAATTTACTGGATGTTAGCCTTTAAAAAAATCTGTCAACTATTTATTACTATATTCATTTTCTATTCAGAAATGTATCAAATTCCTACAGTGTAGCATTCAGGACTCACATGCCAGGGTCTAGTTAGCAACTGACCTTTCTCTTGAACTTTGTGTTATGTCACATGCATGGTGTGTGAGGCTTTTGTCATGTGACCCATGTAATCTTTATCCCAGTCTTAACAATGACTACTACCATCTCTATAAAAGTGGTGCTTTCCAGGTGCCTGGGATTAAACTAAGAATTTTCATGCAAAATTTTAAGAATATCACCTTCAAAGGATCCTTCTTTGATGTAACTTCAGAGTCCACACTCATTCCATTTTCCAAAATGCTTCCTGATGCCCCCTAGTTAATGGTGCCACAGCTGAGGGATGACCCCAAGTCCATCTTACCACCACACTGGATCTCATTGCTATGGTCAGAGCATGGCAGTGGGAAACCCAGGAGCAGACACCAGGTTCAATTCTCAACTCCAACTGGGAAATGGAACTAGGCAGATCTGCCCACACCCACATCAGGTGTAGGTTTCAGAAGTATCATTGTAATTGATCTTGTGAGAGCAAGATTAGACACCTAACTGTAAAGCAGAAATCACAACCTGAAGGCCTGAAGGCCAAATGAGGTTTGCAGACTCATTTTATTTAGTTAATTCTTTCAAAAACTGAGCCGGGAAGTTCTGAATTCCAGTTTCTAGTTCCAAATGTAAGGACCTTGGCCACTCTGCCCAAACAAACAAAAAATGGAACAGTCTGAAAAATCAACATATTTTCTTGGAAACTCTATACTCATTAGGCACTAACTCTTCATGCCCCAATCCCCTAGTCCCTGGCCACAATTCTACTTTCTGTCTCTGATTCTCACTACTCTAGGTACCTCATATTATAATGGAATCCTGTAGTATTTATCTTTTTGTGATGGGCTCATTTCACTTAGCATAATGCTATCAAGATTCATCAATGTTGTTTCAGAATTTCCCTCCTTTTAAAGGTTAAATCACATCCCATTTTATGTTCATGCCACATTTTGTTTATCCATTTATCTGCTAATAGATATGGGATTGCTTCCACTCAGTCTCTTCCTTTTACTTACTTCTGACAATCTGATTCCTGCTGTGCTCCCTCTGACTGAGTTCTCAGTGGGAAAACTGGTTCAGAATCTGCAGGGGGGTGGGTCTGCCTCTTAATCACATAGAACCCAAGAAGGAAATGGAACTGAGTAAAGCCAGTGGGGAAATGTCTGGACATAACAGAGGAGATCTTCGTAAAAGAATATTTACTACTCAGCTCACCTGATTGTAGCTATGACCAAAGCTGGCCCAGTGCTATCAGACTCCTCTAATTCATAAAAAATAAATTGAAAACCTAAATCTTCATTCAAAATCCTCTGAGTTTCAAATGGTAATTCAAGTTTTTGTTTATTAAACTATAATTTTTTAGAGCAGTTTTAGATCCACAGCAAAATTGAAAGAAAAGTACAGAGATTTCCCATATACTCTCTGTCCCAACACATGTGTAGCAACCCCCATCGTCAACATCCTCTACCAGTGGTACATTTATTACAACTGAGGAACACTGACACATCAAAATTACTCAAAAACCATAGTTGACATTAGAGTTTACTCTTGGTGTTTACATTCTAAGTTGAAACAAGCGTATAACGACATGTATCTATCAGTCTAGTATCTATGGAATATTTTCAATGCCCTAAAAATACTGTGCTCTACCTATTCACCGCTCCCCAAAATACCCCTCCTCCACCACAACCCTGTCAACCACTGATCTTTTTTGGTCTACAGAGCCTCCCCTCTTCCAAAATGTCATATAATTGGAATCATAGTATGTAGCCTTTTCAGATTGACTTCTTTCACTTAGTAACATGCATATGTTTCCTCTATGTCTTTTCATGGCTTAATAGCTCATTTCTTTTTAGCATTATTGTCTGGTTGTCACACAGTTTATTGTCCATTCACCTACTGAAGAATATCTTGGTTGCTCCAGATTTTGGCAATTATGAATAAAATTCCTATAAACATCCGTGTGCAGCTTTTGTGTGGACAGATCTTTTCAAGTCAATTGGATAAATAACAAGGAACCCAACTGCTGTATTATATGGTAAATAAAATGTCTTCTAAAAGTGTCTGTACCATTTTGCATTCTCACCACCAATGAGTGAGAGTTTCTGTTGCTCCACATCCTGGCTGGTATTTGATGTCATCAGAGTTCCAGAGTTGAGCCATTTTAATAAGCGCATTATAGTATCTCATTTTTGTTTGAATTTGCATTTCCCTGATGATGTGACATGGACCATCTTTGTCTATGCTTATTTCTCATCTGGTATACCAGCTTTAGCAAGTTGTCTGTTAAGGTCTTTGGCTTACCCTTAATCAGGTTTATTTTTTTACTGTTGAGTTTCAAGGTTTCTTTGATATTTAGGATAATGATCCTTTATCAGATGTGTTTTCTATGAATATTTTCTCCCAATCTGTGGCTTGATTTCTAGTTCTCTAGACATTATCTTTGGCAGAGCATAATTTTTTTTATTTAATGAGAATGTTTATCAATTATGTCTTTCATAAGTTGCCTTTAGTGTTGTACCTGAAAAGTCATCACCTTACCCAAAGTCATCCATCTAAGTTTTTCTCCTGTGTTACCTTCTAGGGGTTTTGTAGTTTGGCATTTTATATTTAGGTTTGTGGTCTACTTTGAGTTAGTTGTTGTGAAAGCTATAAATGTGTGTTTAGATTCTTTTTTTTTTTTTTTCACAAAAGACTTCCTTGCCTTTTACCTGATCTTAGTGGGAAAACTTCAAGTTTTGCACCTTTAAATATGCTATTAGCTGTAGGGTTTTTGTAGATAGTCTTTACTAAGTTGAGGAAATGCCTCTCCATTCTTAGTTTACTGAGTTTTTAACATGAATGGATTGTAGACTTTGTCAAATGCTTTTTTTTGCATCTATTTATGTGATTATGTGACTTTTCATTTTTTAGCCTATTGATATGATAAATTCATTATTGACTTAAAAATGTTTTTCATTAAAGTGTAGTTGACACATGTTGTTATATTAATGTATATTAGTGTACATTTTGTTGATGTTTGAATTTTTTTTAAAGATTTTATTCATGTATTCATGAGAGACACAGAGAGAGGCAAAGACATAGGCAGAGGGAGAAGTAGGCCCCATGCTGGGAGCCTGATGCAGGACTCGATCCCAGGACCCCAGGGCAGATGCTCAACTGCTGAGCCACCCAGGCATTCCTTGATGTTTGAATTTTGAACCAGACTTGCATACCTGGAATAAATCTCATGTGGTAGGACTGTGTCATTTTATAGATTGTTGGATTTGATTTGCTAATCCTTTGTTGAGGATTTTTGCAGCTGTGTTCATCATAGATATTGGTCTGCAGTTTTCTTTCCTTGCAATGTGTTTGTCTAGTTTTGTTATTAACATGATACTGGCCTCATAGAATGAGTTACAAAACATTTCCTCTGCTTCACTCCTAGAAAGAGATTGTAGAGAACTGGTATAATTTCTTCCTTAAATTTTTGGTGTAAAATTCATGAAATAACTCATTTGGGTTTGGTGCTTCCTGTTTTGAAAGATTGATTGATGATCAAATGTATTGAATAGATATAAGCCAATTCAGATTGTATATTTCTTCTTGGGTGAGTTTTGGCTGATTTTGCCTTTCAAAAATTTGTCCATTTCATCTAGATTATAAATTTGTGGTCATAGAGTTGTTCATAGTATTTATCATCCTTTAATGTCCATAGGATCTGTAGTGATGTCCTCTTTTTCATTTTTGATACTAGTAATTTGTGTTTTTTCTCACTTTTTCCTTAGTCTGCCAGAAGTTTATCATTTTTATCAGTATTTTCAGAGCAGTTTCTTGTTTCGCTGATTATCTCTATTGATTTCATGTTTTCAATTTCCTTGATTTCTGCTTAAGTCTTAATCCTTTTCTTCTGCTTACTTTGGATATAATTTGCTCTTCTTTTCTAATTTCCTAATTTGGAAGCTTAGATGACTGACTATACATCTTTCTTTCTTTCTAATATATGTATTCAATGCTATAAATTTTTCTCTAAGGACCTTCAGCTGCCTCACACCAATTTCAATATTTATGTTTTCATTTTTACTTAGTTCAAAACATTTAAAATTTTCTCTTGAGATTTCTTCTTTGATCTGCATGTTTTTTAAAAGTGTGTTTTCAAATCTCCACATATTTGAGGACTTTTTTGCGGGGAGGGTGGAGATGGGTCAGATGTTTATCTTGCTTGGTGCTTTCTTTGCTTCCTGGATCTGATGTTAATTTGAGGGAAATTCTTAGTCATTATTGTTTCAAATATTTCTTTTGCTCCTTTCTGTCTTTCTACTCCTTCTGGCATCACCATTACATGTATGTTACACCTTTTGTAATTTTCCCACAATCCTTGGCTGTTCTGTTTTGTTTTCTCAGTCTTTGTTCTCTTTTGCCTTTGGTTTTCAGGGACTCTCGATATATCCTCTAGCTCAGAGATTATTCCCTCAACCTTATCCAATCTACTAATAATCCCATCAAAGGCTTTAATTTCTATTATAGTGGGGGTTTTTTTTTTATCTCTGGGATTTCTTTTTAGTTCTTTCTTTGAATATTCTTCTCTTTGCTTATATTGTCCATCTGTTCTTGCATGTTGTCTACTTTATCCGTTAAAAAGCCCTTAGCAAGTTAATAATAGTTGTTTTCACTTCCTGATCTGATAATTCCAACATCTTTGCTATGTCTGATTCTGATGCTTGCTCTGTGTCTTCAAACTATGTTAGTATGCATCACAAGTTTTTTCTTGATAGCTGGATATGATGTTCTGGGTAAAAGTAACTTATAAATAGACCGTTAGTAATGTAGTGATGAAGTGGGGGTGGGGCAGAGAAGGGATTTATTGTCCTATGATTAGGTTGCAAGCTTTTAGTGAGCCTCTGAACTCCACAAGTGTTTCTCAGTTTTTTTGTTCCTCCTTAGGTGGTTCTTTTTCCTCTGTTAAAAGCACAAGAAATAAAAATTCTGGGTTAGCAGTTCTTTCTTTCAGCTCTCAAAATGTTGTGCCCCATCTTTTTGGCCTCCATTGTTTCTTTTTTTTTTTTTTTTTTTTTTGCCTCCATTGTTTCTGATGAGAAATCCACCATCATTTGGATTGATTTTCTCCTATAGGTAATGAGGCATTTCTTTCTTCCTGCTTTCAAGTTTTTTCTTTGTCTTTAGTTCTCAAAAGTTTGACTCTGGGGTGTCTTGACAAATATTTGAAATATTTGAGTTTCTCCTGTTTGTGGATTGCTCAGTTCTTATAATCTGTGGATTTATGTCTCTTGCCAAACTTAGGGACTTTTCTTTCACCTATTATTTCTTTTAATACTTTTCAACTTTAGTTGGTCTTTTTCTCTCCCTTTGGCACTTTGATGATGTGAATCTTAGCTCTTCATTATAGTCTCATATACCACTGAGGCCCTGTTCATTATTTTTAGCTTTTATGGTTATTCAGATTAAATAATTTCTATTGTTCTGTATTCAACTTCGTGTACTCCTTCATTTATATTCCACATTCTGCTCTTGAGCCCATCCATAATTTTGTGTGAGGTTTTGGTTTTTGTATTTTTAGCTCTTGTGTTTCTCAGTTCCAAAATTTCCATTTCATTCTTCTTTGTATCTTCTATTTCTTTCCTGACATTTTTTTATTTCTTTGCTAAGACTTTCTGGGTTCTTTCATTTGTTTCAAAATGTGTTTATAATTGCTCATTAAAAAACATTTATGATAGCTGCTTTAAATTTTTTGTTAGATAATTCTAATATCTGTATCATTTCAGTTTTGGTTTCCATTAATTACCCTTTTTATTCCAATTGATATTTTTCTGGTTCTTAATATGATGAGTGATATTCAACTAAACTCTGGATGTTTGGGACATGATGTTATGGAATCTGGATTTTATTTAAATCCTGTGTTCTAGCAGGTCTCCTCTAACACCATTCTGGCTAATGGCTTGAAATCCATTAACACCAAGTTTTCTACTTGGCCTCTGTTGACACCTGGGGAAGTCTCTTCATTACTGCTGCTCATCTAGTCTACATTCACACTATGGAGGATGACCTCCTTACTACTTCGCAGCAGCAAAAACCCTGGCTTTCACTTGGCTTCCTCTGACACTAGCAAGAGGGAAAGGGGGAAGCCCAGTCATCCAATGTCTCCACTGACATTATGGGAGCCCAGGGGTTGTGGATGAAAATATCATCCCCCCCACTCAGCTCATTGAAACCACATCAATGGGGTGGGAGCTCCTTATTACATCATGGCAAAGATGGAAGTCTAGGTCTTTTGATGGCAGGACAATGGAAGGAGATGGCACTGCAATTTTTCCTATGGTGTTTGCCTGGAGTAGGACAGATATTATCTAAAAGTTTTCTTACTAGGGTATCCTTTTTTTGGTCCTTTGACTAGATATTGAAGGCTTTTCTTGGGGCCTTTTTAGTCTGTGTCTACTGGCATTTCCAGGTTGCTGGGTTTTCTAATGCCCAATCTGGGATACACAAGACAAAACAAAATCTAGGTTCTTTTATTTTTTTTTCCAAAATCTAGCTTCTAAGGCCCCTGGCCAGTCTACCTTCTGTTCTTCACCTTTTAGAGTAATCTAACCTTTATTTTATACATATTAAGTGTTCAATTGCTTCTTTAGCAAGAAGAATAGGGAAAAGGCTGTCTACTCCATCTTCCTAGACTCAGAAGCCAAAGTGGATTGTCTCTTACAATTTTGAAATGACTTTGCCCTCTCACTACCTGATATAAAATTGTATTCCATAGTTATAAATATAATTATCCCACATCTTCAATAATGTATCATCTTGCATAAGTCCTTCCTTTTGTTTCACATACTTTCCCTTTAATGAGATGTTTGATAATGAATAAAAGTATATATGACATGAATGCTGACATGGTTTTTACTTTTTAGTAGTCCAATAAAATTATTTAAATATCTATTAATACAGGACATATATTTTACTTTCACACAAGGAAAAAGTATTTAAGCACTTTTTAAAATGTGATATAAGTTCATATGTATAAAAAGTCTACAATATATTTCCATGAGGCAAAAACAAATCCTGTATCATTTCTTTAACATTTTGTGATTATTTGCTTTGAAGTTCTAAAATATCTTTAAAAATAAATGATGCTTGAGCTAGGGAAATAAGAAATGTCTTAGTTTTTCAATGCTCTGAAAACAATTTCATATGGCCTATCTCATTTGATGTTCACAATATATATAGTCAGGGTAGGTGTCATTCCCAGTTACTGTCCAGTACTACACAGTTTCTAGATACCACACAATATTCTATATAAACATCTTGGGTTCCAGATGCAGTCATATTTTCCTCTTTAAAGCCATTTATCCAAACACTTGAAAATCAGCCTCTGATGTAAAATAAACAAATTCATCACTATATAGAGAATCAAAACTTGCAAACTTCTGCTCCTTAATTCCTCAGAGTCCATTTTCAACAAACAGGTGTTTCTCTTTTTCTATGTACTCTATATACACATCAGATAAACAACCTTAAAGTTTTTAATCACAAGGAGGTCTATGACATATGACTTTTCTACTTCAAAGGTCTCTAATAATAGCACATGCATAGAAATATAGTGCTCTGTGCAGAATAAACAAACACCTCTATCTCCTGAGAGGGATCAGATGAATCCGCTTATGTCAGATCTCTCCCAGAATTCCATTGTTGTCTCTCCAAACAGGCTTTAAGGAAAACCACTGAATCTGGGATTGGGAGCTTTTCTCAAACGTGTTTCCTTTAAAAACACAGGGAAACAGGATTTTTGGCCACAGGAGGTCAAGGTCAGCAATCTAACAGAATTGGTCCTTTTGAACTTCCTTTCTAAGAAACACATTATGTTATCTGATTAAAGCTGTTACATTGAAAATCTCAACACTCAAGTTATGATCAATTTTGTTCATCATATAAGGAATGATTTCAGGAAGCACACCTATAAAATCCACAAATAAGTCTAATAATACTAAAATGTAAATTTCCAAGAAATATGAACATTGTAAGTTCTGTGAAGAAAAACAGTGTTTTGTCAATTTTGCATGTCCACAAAGAACTGTACAGTTCTTTTTGCCTTGCGAACAGCAAGTAATCAATATTTATTTAATAAATAGTTGTATTTTTAACAACAAAAGAAAAAGAAACAAAACAGCAGAATTAAGAATGAAGGAAATGAAAATAAAACACTCAAACTGAGCTCCTCAAACATAGCATGGCTTTCAGAGACTTGAATTTATATGCAGTTATTTGCAAATATGAGTACTGTTACCAAGTAAAATATAAATGCATTTCTATTAGAAAGTTGTTAGTATTACTGTCTTAGATATGTATAGTATTTTTTGAGAATTTAAAAACATTTCCAATTGATTATCTCATGTATATGTTACAGATATTTCAATATTAAATTTCCATTTAAAGACAGAAAAATTCAGATGAGATTTACCTAAGGGCACCCAATGAGTGAGCAGCAGAGCTTGATTTTCATCTAATCATTGCTCCTGAAGAATAGATTGCCTTTTGTTTCTGCAAAGGAAGGTAGGTTCTGAAGATCTTATCTCAGTAAAAATGGTTTAGGCTAGCTCTATGGCATACAATTCATTCCCTAATCATTTTCATTTTTGTTTTTTCTAAGATTTATTTATTTGTTTGAGAGAGAAAGAGAGCAGGGGAGAAGAGGCAGAGAGACAGAGAGACAGAGAAAGAGAGGAACAGAGAAACCAAAGCAGACTCCACATTGCAGAGATCACAACTTGAGACAAAACCAAGAGTCAGATGCTTAAACAATTGTCACCCGAGTGCCTCCTCCCTAATCAAGGGTAGTTTGACTCTCTTCTCCCTGATACTATGGTTACTAAGCTTTGGTCCAATTGTACATGAGAAAACCAAAGAAGAAGAAAATACAAGTTTTCTTGTAGGGGAAGTAGATATTGTTTGACAATGGCAGGTTTTCCTCCCATCCGATGGCCACGTTTTTGGTTAACATTGCCTACTTCCTACTCAGAAGGAGAATGTCTGAAACACATTTCCTTTTGTTTTAAACTGAATCATGAAACCTGATAAAAAAATTTCTCATTCCACACAAGAAAATGAGAATTCCTGGATATTGTCATACTTTTACATTAAGAAATAAGAAGTATTAAACAGCATAGTAGTTTGTTTACATGAAATACCACAATATTGTTATTTATCACTTGGTCTTACTAAGTTTTAGGTTTCACTAATTTAGCCCATTTCCATTTAGTATGAGAAAGCATCTAGTTTCTCTTTTTAAAAACTCATTTCAGTAAGAACCAATTTGAGACTGCCCATCTTAAAAAAAAATGTTTATGGCATATGCCCTCAACTTATGTTTGGAAAGTATGATAATATGGAAAGTAAGAATTTTTCCTTTTAATACTTGAAAGACCCAATGAAGAATCAGATTTTAGTTAGGGACTAATTAAAAATGTTTTCTAGAAGGGTACAACATATCTATCCAGCGATGATATCAACTGGCCCTAAATGCTAAAAAGCAGTTATAGTGATACAGTTGCATGTCAAGTGGATGACACAAAGTTGTCAATGCAATAGTCATATGGACCCCACCTTACAATGTTGAAAGGTAAAAATCATCCCTGGGACTTAATGACTTTATAATCTCCAGTCCTGGCCCAATATACAAGACAATCCACAAGCCAAACACAGGAGGCAGCCTAACAGGAAGTTCTATCTCTATAAGGGTCTTACTTTCTCTCCTGCCCCAATTCACCATTAACAAATCAGCAGTTGGAGTTCAATTCTCAGGGAAATGAAAAACAAGCTTAAATGTACTACTACTCTACACAGTGTGTAACCTTCATTAACAGCCATAAAAATAAAAACAAGTCTACCCCTTCTCTTTGAACAGTATCTTGTACATGGAGACAAGTAACTAATCAAGGCATGTCCAGTTGAATATAGACTTATATTGGCAACATTCTATTAGCTTCTTATTAGAATTTCTGATATTGCTATATTTGGAAATTTTGTCTTAATGTGAAATTTTGCTTTGAGAAATACCTGTGTTCTCCTAACTTAGAAAATATGTTATATGTCAAAAGAACAGTGAGGACTTGAGCAGCCCAGGTGGCTCAGCGGTTTAGCGCTGCCTTCAGCTCAGGGCCTGATCCTAGAGACCCGGGATCTAGTGCCATGTTAGGCTCACAGCATGGAGCCTGCTTATCCTTCTGCCTGTGTCTCTGCCTCTCTCTTTCTCTCTGTGTGTCTCTCATGAATAAATAAATAAAATCTTAAAAAAAAAAAAAAGAAAAAGAAAAGTGAGGACTTGAATTCTGGAATTTTACAACTTTCTGGGGGAAAAAAAAAGCTCATGTTATCCAATAATTCCCCCAAAATAATCATAAATCTACTCCTTAACTTACTAAAAGTCACTCTAGTTTCTTGGTAAAAAAAAAAAAAAAATAGGCTCTTTTCAGGCCGTGGAGAGGTCAAACAGGTGTTCTGAATGACAGTCCCAACATGTGAAAGAGGCAGTCTTTAGAATGACTCCAGTTCCAGTCACCTTTTACTGCCTGGTGTGAGACCCAGAGGAGGAACTGACTAGCAAGGTCCAGTCCACCCACAGAACTATGAAAAATAGTAATAACAACAATAATAAATGATCATCATATATTACTAATATAAATACATGCACACAAATATTCCTGGTTTCATACAGGAGCTTAGGACTTAGGAGAGTGGAGATAGCAGGACAAGGATATATCACAAGAATCGGTATTTTTTACAAGATCATTGTGTATTTTAATTGAGCAGCCAGGTCAAAAAACAACTAAGGATTGTCTAATACTTTGTTAAAATGAGATTACCTGCTTTCTGCCTCCCTACCTCAAAACTAGTCAATGGCAAAGCACTGTAAGATTCCAGAAAACACAACACTGTGTCTGGTTCCAAGTATCCAGAAGCATAAAATTTAATGGCTGGGGTGAATCTCAAAGGTCGCTGACCTATATGCTCACCCTTTTATCCCATCTACCCCTCCTCAGGCTCAAGAGGGATCACCTTTTATGTATGAGTTGAGGATTCAGAATCAGAAAGACAGATGATTTGAACAATGAACCTTTATTGGAAATTTTCTGCAAGGTTCTCTCATTGTTAATAAAAGTTGGTAAGCAGCAGTTTTCAAAATATTTTTTCATTCAAACTCTCTTTTATAACCAACAGCCTATTTGAAAGAGATACCGGGCAGCCCCGGTGGCGCAGCAGTTTAGCGGCGCCTGCAGCCTGGGGTGTGATCCAGGAGACCCAGGATCGAGTCCCACGTCGGGGTCCCTGCATGGAGCCTGCTTCTCCCTCTGCCTGTATCTCTCTCTCTCTCTCTCTCTCTCTCTCTCTCAATAAACAAATAAATAAATTAAAAAAAAAAAAAAAAGAAAGAGCTACCAACCAACAGCTACGTGAATATGAGAATGTATATCTAAAAGAGGCTTGGCTCCAACTAGGAACAGGAAAGGAGTGCCCTTCTTCCCACCTGTTTCCTCCCTGGCAGCAGGGCAAGGATGCCAGAGCTTCTGATCATCATCAACAACAGAACTTTCTCTTTTATCTCCACTTTCGCCTTAATCAGGCATCTCCATCACTCTGTATCATCTGGAAATTTAATTCTGTTAATTTTTTTCCTGAGATACAGAACTCTGAAGACCTCACTCCTCAAATACATGAAGTCTTAGGAAAAATAGCATTGCCTCTGGTAATGGCAGACTAGTTAAGTTGGAAACAGCACTTCTACCTGAAGGCAACAGAATGCTAAGATAATAGAGAATTTCCAAGTCAGAAATCAAGCAAGTTTATTTAGAGGACCAAGGGCTTGAGCCCTTCTTCCTTGGGGAAAGCTGCCAATTCCAGAGAAAGAGAGGCTGAGAAGCTGAAGTTCTGAAAGACTCACGGGTTAGAGGAGAAAGTATTAGAGTCCAGGGCTCTTTGGGCCCCTAGTGAATGCTCCTCCCCACCAACACCACCATGTATTGAGTTTGAACTTCAAACAGTAATACTCTGGATAAACTGGAAGGTTTGTAGAACTGAAAAGTTTATGTTCAAATCAACTTAATGCCTGAAATGAGACTAAAATGGTCTCAAAGTGCTAGTTTCACCAGGGGACTTAGGGAAACAACATAAACTGCTTCTAAGAAAAAAAAAATTTAAGTCTCAAATTATTTCTACAAATTATAGTTGGTCTTTGGACAATGCAAAAATTAGCCCCTCTCCCTTGCAGCCAAAAATCTATGTATAACTTTTGACTCCCCAAAAACTTAACTACTAATAGCCTACTGTTGATGCCTTACCAATAATATAAACAGTCGATTAACACATATTTTGTATGTTATATGTATATTATACTATATTATTACACAAAATAAGCTAGAGAAAAAACATTAGTAAGAAAATCATGAGGAAAAGAAAATACATGTATAGCACTATACCATATTTACTGGAAAATATCCATATATAAGTGAATCTAGGAAGTTCAAATTTGTGTTATTCAAAGGTCGACTATATTTGTGAATATCGTACACTGTTGTGCACACAATAAAGAGTAATCTGGCAAAAAAAAAAAAAGAATCAAGAGTTAGAGCTAATAACTGAACAAGAAGATAAACATAGAATTATAAAAGCAAATCAATTTAAGCAAATAATGTCAGAATAAATAGGTAAGACAAATAGAATACAAATAACTAGAGATACACTATACCCAACCTTACTAATAATTACATTAAATCATCTAAACATCCTAATTAAAATGCAGAGGTTATCAGTTGGAATATGAAAACAAGACCAGCTATATGCTGCCAATTGGAAACCCACTTTAATTAGAAAGTCATAAATAGGTTAAGATTTTAAAAGATGGGGAAAATATACATCATGCTAAGACTAGTCAGAAGAAATCTGCAGGAGCTGCATGAATATTAGAGAAAGTACATTTCAGAGCAAAAGATATTATCAAGGCTAAGGAATTTCATTTCATGATGATAAAGGTGTTTATTCTTCAAGAAGACATAAAAATCTCAAGTGCAAATGCTTGAACCAAACAGAATGCTTCAAATACATGAACCAAAAACTCATAGAACACCAAGGAGAAAACCATAAATGCATAACTGTAGTCAGATATTTCAATACCACTTTCTCAATAACAGAGAGATCCTTAAAAATCCTCCAAATATTTGGGTATTATATAACATTTCTCAATAACTCATGGATCACAAAATTAAAAGGAAAATCTTAAAATATTTTAATGAAACAAAAGCAAAAATACATCATGTCAGTATTTGTAGAAAAGCCATTAAACCAGCACTTAGAAGAAAATTCATAGCACTTAGAAGAAGAGAAGGAAGGTCTCAACTCAATGGCCTTAGCTCCTACCCTAAGAAACTACAAAAGAGAGAAAGAGAGAGAACGTGAACCTCAAGTAAGCAGAAGAAAGGCAATAATTAAAAATAAAGTTAATAATGAATTTTTTAAAAACTAGAAAAATAAAAAAGCAATTTTTAAAAAACCTGATTCTTCAAGATCAATAATATTGATATACCTCTAGCCAGACTTATCAGTAAAAAAAGAGAGAAAACACAAATTACCAAACCCAAGGAGAAAGGTGATATCAGTACAATACTATTGAAAATATAATAAGGAAACATTACAAACAAGTTTATGCCAATTCATTTGACAACTTAGATGAAATACACAAATTTCTTGAAAGACACAAATTTCCAAAGCTCACTCAAGAAGAAATAGATTACCTAAATATCCCTAAATATGTCATAGAAATTGACATTATACTTTAAAAACCTCCCATAAATCAAACTACACAACTAAATGACTCAACCAGTGAATTCTACCAAAAACATTAAGGAGAAAAATTAAAATTCAAAAAAATTCCAAATAATTGAAGAAATTCTTTTCAACTTATTCTGTGAAGTCACCATTACCCAATATGAAAAACAGACATTATAAGAAAGTAAAACTATAGATCAATATGCCTTATGGACACAGATGAAAATATTCTAAATAAAACTTTAGTAAAATGAATTCAATGTATCATACATTATAAGTATATGATCAAATGGGGTTTATCCAAGTTATACAGAGCTGGTTCAATACTTAAAAATCAGTCTATGTAATTCATGAGAGTATTGAACTAAAAAAAAAAAAAAACCTGTACTATTATCTCAAAGATATCCACCCTCCAAAAAGAAAAGAAAAAACCCACTTGATGAAATTCAGGATCTATTTCTATATAAACTGTCAACAAATAATGGCTCAAGGAAACATCCTTAACCTGATGAAGGACACATACAAAAACTTACAACTAACAGCATACTTAATGGTGAATATCTGAATGTTTTTCCCCTCAGATCATAAACAAGCCAGGGATATTTGCTCTTGCTACTTCCATTCAACACTATATTTGCAGTTGTAGCCAGTGCAATCAGACAAGGAAACAAAATAAAAGTCATCTAGATTAGGGATTGCCTAGGTGGCTCAACAGTTGAGCATCTGCCTTTGGCTCAGTGCATAGTCCCAGAGTCCTGGGATTGAGTCCCACATCAGGGTCCCCTAGATCTAGCCTGCTTCTCCCTCTGCCTATGTCTCTGCCTCTTTCTCTGTGTGTATCTCTCATAAATAGATAAAATATTTTTAAAAAGTCATCTAGATTAGGAAAAAAAGAAGCACAATTTTGTTATTCACAGATGACAAAATCTATGTAGAAAATCTAATAGAATTTACAGAAAAGCTAAGAAAACTAATACAAAAGTGAGTTTAGCAAGATTTTAGATTATAAAATCAATTGCATTCCTACATATCAGAAATGGAAAATTAGAAATTAAAATTTTAAGAATAATATCATTTACCATGGCATCAGAAATATTAAATACTTGGAGATAAATTTTCAAGACATGTAAGAAATCTATACCACACAGTAGAAAGTATTGCTGACAGAAATTAAAGAAGACTGAAATAAATTGGGAGATGTATTTTCTTCATGTTTTGGAAGACTCACTATTGTTAAAGTATCATTCTCCCCAAATTGATCCACAGAGTCAATGCAATCCTAATCAAAATCCCAAATGACTAGTTTGTAGAAATTCCCAAATTTATAATTGTTCAATGAAAGACTCCTAACTCTGCGAAACGAACTAGGTGTGGTGGAAGGAGAGGTGGGTGGGGGGTGGGAGTGACTGAGTGATGGGCACCGAGGTGAGCACTTGACGGGATGAGCACTGGGTGTTATTCTATATGTTGGCAAATTGAACACCAATAAAAAATAAGTTTATACATAAAAAATTTATAATTGTTCATTATAAAATTCATATGGACTTAGAATAGCTAAAATTTTAAAAAAAAGAATAGCTAATTTTTTTCTGAAAAAGAACAAAGTTCAAAGATTAATGTGTTCTAATTTCAAGATATTCTACAAAGCTACATTAATCAAAACAGCATAGTACTGTTGTAAATAAATCAACGGAACAAATAAAGCATCCAGGAATGGTGCTAGAACTATCTGATATCCACATGATATCCCACTTTATACACACACACACACAATGAAGCATACACCTAAATGCAACATCTAAAACTGCAAAACTTCTAGAAGAAAAAAAAAAAGAGGAAATCTGCATGACTTGGATCAAAGATTTCTTAGATCAACACTAAAAGCATAATCCGTAAAAAAAAAAAAAAAAAAAAAAAAAAAAAAAGAAAGAAAAAAAACTACAGGAAAGGGTTCTGGGAAGATTGTGGAGTAGGAAGCATCAGTAATCTTCCTCCCCATCTAGACAATGATTGCGCTGGCAGTATTTGTCTGATGTAACTGTTTTTGAACTGTGTGGTCTATTGAAAGCTTGTTACTTCCAGGGAAAGCCTTGGGAGAGTAAATTGCAGTTAATTTCAATTTCACTTCTTAGGACAGTAGCAGCTGTGCACCTGTTCCTGGAGGATCTTATGCACAGCCTGTGGGAGCTAGAATAGCAAAATGATTCTGTCCTCCAAATGTTGGGGATCTATTCTCATCACTGATTGCTGCTTTTGATCACAGAGGTGCAGATCAAGATGTTGCACCTCCCCCATTGTTGCAAGCCCCTTTCCCCTCTGGCTGAAGCAACTTCCAGGGGATTTAAGGTGCCAGTGTCCCTTCTGATCCCCATCATTTCTTGCTTTTTCCCCTTTGAGAAGCCACATCTTAAATACTAAGACATTCAAAATCAACTGCCTGTATGTGGAAAATTAGGAAGTGACCATGCATGCCCAGGCAAAGGCTTGGCAAAGACCTAAGAAGCCATTAAGTTTGCACCTTGGGCTAATCCTCAGCACAGAAAGAGTAATAAGAAATCTGTAGACAGAAAGTAGATTAGTAGTTTTCAGAGTCTGGGAAAGTTGAGGGGAAATAGGAAGTGATTGCTGATGGGTATGGGACTTCTTTTTGAGGTGATAAAAATATTCTAAAATTGGTGGCATAGTTGGTTCAACAACACTGTGAGCATACTAAAAACCATTGAATTACATAGTTTAAATATGTGGATTATATATGTCAATTATATCTCAACAAAGCTGTTATAAAAAAGAAAAAACAAATTGATAAATTGAGCTTCTTCAAAATTTAACATTTCTGTTCTTCAAAAGATAATTGTTAAGAGAATGAAATAATCCACAGACAGGAAGGCAATCATTGCTCAACATATAGCTGATAAAGGACATATATGCAAAAACTCTAATAACTCAACAAAGTAATTTTTTTAATGGCAAAGATTTGGACAAATCCTTCAGCAAAGAGGATATATTGATGGTACATTAGCACATGAAGAAATATTCAATATCATTAGCCACCAGGAAAATCCAAATAAAAACATGAGATGCTACTACATACCTATATCATTCACAACTAGAATGCCTAAAATTAAAACAACTAACTATTACTAAGTATTGGTGAGAATGCAGAGAGGAACTAGAACTATCGTATACTGCTGCTGGGGGTTAAAAGTGCTGTAACCACGTTGGAAAATTTTGTCAGTTTCTTGCAAAGTTAAATATATACTATCTTGAGATCCAGCCACCCCATCCCTATATATTTACCCTAATGAAAAGAAAATATATACCTATACAGACTTATAAGTGAATATTTGTAGCATCTTTGTTTATAATAACCAAAAAACTAGAAACAACTCAAATATCCAACAGAGGAATGAATAAACAAGCTGCAGTTTATTCATTCAGTGGAATACTACTCAACAATAAAAACAGGAATGAACTACATGTAACGACTACATGTATAAATTTCAAAAATTATTATTTTTAGTGAAATAAGCCAGACCAAGAAAAAATAGTGTATACTGTGTGATTCTATTTATGCAAAACTCTAGAAATCACAAAATAATCTGTAGTAACACAAAACAGATTCTGTCCTCTTCTTAGAGAGGCAAGAAGGAAGGTCTACAAAGAGGCATACGTCTATGTTTTATGAATATTGTCTTTATTATGGTGAAGGTTTCACAAGAGAATGGATATTTCAAAACTAATCATATGGTACACTTTAAATATGTGCAGTTTATTTCATGTCACTTACACCTCAATAAAGCAGTTAAAAAATTTTTGAGATGTGGAGCTTGCCTTGGTGGCTGAGTCAGTTAATCATCCAATTCTTGGTTTCAGCTCAGGTCATGATCTCAGGGTCATGAGATTGAGCCCCACAGCCTGCTCTGTACTCAGTGCGGAGTCTGATAGAGAATATCACCCTCTCCCTCTTTCCTATGCTCCCTGCTCATCCTCTCTCTTTCTTTCTCAAATAAATAAATAGAATCTTTTTTAAAAAATTTAAGATGTGAGTACCTGGGCAGCTCAGTCAGCTAAGCAAGTGACTTGATCTTTGGCTCTGGTAATGACTTGAGGGTTGTGAGATTTGGCCCTGCAACAGTCTCCATGCTGAGCATAGGGCCTACTTAAGATTCTTTCTCTCCCTCTTCCTCTACCCCTCCCCTCAATTTCTCTAAAAAAATAAAATAAAAATAAGATATAATTTTCCTATCCAAAAATAAGGCATATTTCCTATTTGTTTGTGTCTTATTTTCCAAAATTGCATCCTAAAGTAGTCATGTAGTCTTTATATTTCTTACAGAGTTCCTGTATATTTTTATATTACTATTACAAATGAAATCTCTCTACTGCATTTTTTTATTGCTTTTGGTTTGTTTATAAGAAAACTTGAGTTTTGCTATAACTTTAGAATTAATAATATGGTGAAATATTTTTTCTCCATTCCTAAATCTTTATGTTGAGAAATTTCTTATTTGAGTTGACTTAATACTGCCAAGTAACTTTTCACAAAAGACTTATGGGTAGTATATGTGTTTGATGTTTAAAATAAGCTGCCTGTTACTTTTTTGGTAGATTGTATTATTGTTGGCAATTCATTATCTCTTTTCCAGTAGAAGAGTTATATATCCTCATCCAAACAACTGTGGAAAGTTTTAAGAAAAAGATAATTAGCAGTTTTTAACAGGTCACTTAAAGAGAGAACTGTGGAGATTAAGCAGAAAAGGAGAGACTGATGAAAAAATAAGTATATATTTAACACATATTAGGTTCCAGGTACTTATTCATTCTATCCATTATTGGGAGTGAAGTATTGAAGTTTCCCACTATTATTACATTGCCAAATATTTCTCCCTTCAGTTCTGTGTTTGTTAGGAGCTCTGATGCTCATTGGATGTCTAATTGTTGTATCTTTGTGAATTGATCTTTTTGTCATTATATGATATCCTTCTTTGTCTCTTGGGATGTTTTTTGACTTAAAGTCTATTTTGTTGTTGTAAGTACAGTCACCCCTGCTCTATTTTGGTTATATTTGCATGGAATATTTCCTTCACTCAGCCTTTGTATATTCTTAAATCTCTTGTAGACAGCATAGTTTTGGATCTTGTTTGTTTGATTTTTTAAATCCATTTAGCCACTCTTGAAAAACCAAGTCTTTTAATTGGAGAGTCTGATCCATTTACATTTAAAGTTATTACTGAGGGATCCCTGGGTGGGGCAGTGGTTTAGCACCTGCCTTTGGCCCAGGGCACAATCCTGGAGACCAGGGATCGAGTCCCACGTCAGGCTCCCTGCATGGAGCCTACTTCTCCCTCTGCCTGTGTCTCTGCCTCTCTCTCTCTCTCTCTCTCTGTCTCTCATGAATAAATAAATAAAATTTTTAAAAAATAGTTATTATTGATAAAAAATTTTTACTAATGCCAATTTGTTAATTATTGTCCATCTGTCTTGTAGTTTTTGGTCCTTCTCTTCCTTTCATACTGTCTTCTTTTACATTTTGTTGATTTTTTTTTTTTTTTTTTTTGGTAGTGATATACTTTGATTCCTTTCTTTTTCTTTTGTGTATCTAACGTAGATATTTCCTTTGTGGCTACACTGTGGCTTACACAAAACACCCTAGAGTTAAAATAGCCTATTTTAAGCTGATAATAACAATTTCTATTGCATATACAATTCTACAATTTTACTTCTCCTACACACACACACACACACACATACACACTTTATGTTATTGATATCACAATTTATATCTCTTTGTATTGTGTATCCATTAACATATTTTATAATTATAGGTATTTTTAATGCTTCTGTCTTTTGTATTTTATACTAGTACTAAAAGTGATTTGCACACCACCATTACAGTATTACAGTATTCTGTATTTGTCTAACTATTTACCTTTACCAGGAAGTTTTATATTTTCATATGCTTTTGTGTTATTGTTTAGCATCTCTTTCTTTCAACTCGAAGAACTCTCGTTAACATTTCTTGTAAGACAGGTCTAGTAGTGATGAACTCCTTCAGCTTTTGTTTGAGAAAGTATTTATCTCTCATTTATATTTAAAGGATGCTTTTGCCAGATATTCTATTCTTGATTGGCAGTTTCTTTTAGCACTTCGAAAATACAATCCCACTTTCTTCTGGCCTGTAAGGTTTCTGCTGATAAATCTGCTGATAATCTTATGAGAGTGGCATTCCCCTGTATGTTATAAATTTTCTCTTGTTACTTTTAATTCTCTCTTTGTCTAATTTTTTTTAAGGATTTTATTTATTTATTCATGAGAGACACACAGAGAGAGGCAGAGACACAGGGAGAGGGAGAAGCAGGCTCCATGCAGAGGGCCCAACATGGGACTCGATCCTGGGTCTCCAGAATCACGCCCCAGGCTGAAGGCAGCACTAAACTGCTGAGCCACCGGGGCTGCCCTCTCTTTGTCTAATTTTTGACAATGTAGTTATAAAGTGTCTCAGTATATTTCTTTAGGTTCATCTTTTTGGGGATCCATTGGGATTTTTGGTTCTTGACACCCATTATCTTCCCTAGAATTGGGAAGTTTTGACCAATATTTCTCTGAGCAAACTGTCTGGTCCTTTCCTTCTGGGATTCCTAATTCACACATTGTTCTCTTTGGTGTTTTTCCATAAGTCTTTAATTTTTATTTATTCTTGTTTATTCTTTTTCTTTTTTTTCTCCTATGACTGTATAATTTCAAATTGTTTGTTTTGAGTTCATTGGTTCTTTCTTCTGCTTAATCTAGTGTATTGTTGAACACCTCTAGTTAATTTTTTCAGTTCACTTATCATATTCTTGAGTGCCAAGATTTCTACTTGATTATTTTTTATATTTTCTATATCTTTGTTGGAATTCTAATGTTGTTCATGCATTTTTCTCTTGAATTCCTTATGACAGTTATTTTCAAGTCCTTATCAGGTAATTCATATATCTCCATTTCATTAGGAGAGTTTCAACTTGAATTTTATCTCGTTCTTTGCTTGGAGAATTTTTCACTGTTTCTTCATTTTTCTTAATTCTTTGTGATGATATCTGCTCATTAGAAAATGCAGCCACTGCTCCCAGTGTTCATGGACTGACCTCATTCAGGAAAAGACCCTCACCAATCAGCCTGGGCAGAGACATTCTGTAGGAATCTCTCAAGACTTCTCTGTGTATTCATCATCTCTGGATTTGTGTTTGTATATGCCCAATTAGAGGGAATTGCCAGTTTCCTTTTTTTTTCCCCCTGGGAGTTCATAATCTCTTGCTCCCTCTGGTGTCTGTCTGTTATACAATGGGTCTTCTGAAGCAGTGGCAAATCTCAAGATTTTTGTTGTCATTATTCTCAGTAGCTTCCAGGTGTTTATAGTGTGTTAGGTCCCATCTGCATTCTGAGACTGTTGGCAATGAAGCTGGTGTCATGCAGCCATCTGAAAAGTCTAAAAGTTGGGTGTTAGTTTCAATCTCCTCTTTTCCTTCCTCAGAAATAAGCCAGGGGCTGTGAGCTCTGCTGATGGTGTTGTGCTGGGCCTGGGCAAGGGCTCTGGCAGTTAATTGCCTAGTAGCCCAAATCTTTGCCTTTGTTCCTAGTGGCCCTCATATATTTAAAGTACACTGTGTCCCATCAGTGCTCTAAGACAGTCAAGCAGAAGCCAATACCTCAGTCAGCCTTCAGAATAGTTGGAACACTGGACATATGGCCCACATTTTTCCCTCCCTAGGTGTAAGCTAGGATTTGAGGGTTTGTTTTGTTTTGTTTTGCTTTATGCTCACGCTGGTATCACGCTGGTAGGAGGGGCTATGTGAGTGGTTGCGTACTAGGCCAAACCACCCTTAATAGCTAGTCTCTTGGGCAATACCCAGAAAAGTCAGAATATTGGACACATAGTCCAGGCTTTTTCTTTCCTCCCCACAGAGAGCTGGGTGTTCCCTTCCAGTCATATCATGCTGGGGGCAGGGAAGAAGGGGGCTACAATGAGAGAATGTTTCCAATTTTCCTACCTGCTTGGAACTAGCCGGTTTCATTTTGCTTCAGGTTCAGGAGATATCAACTGCTGCCTGGATTTCTCATCAGGGGAACTGCTCATGTATTGTTCTTGATTCCATTTGTCTGTGGGAGAAAGAAGGTTGAAGGCCTTCCTGTTCTACCATCTTTCTAATGTCACCAATGGTGGAATATTTTTTATTTGGTTGCTTCCCTTCTGGTTCAAGACATTTTACTGAGAACTTTCAAATACTGAAATACTGTAATGGGGCAGCCCCGGTGGCACAGCAGTTTAGCGCCGCCTGCAGCCCAGGGCATGATCTGGAGACCCTGAATCGAGTCCCGCGTCGGGCTTTCTGCATGGAGCCTGCTTCTTCCTCTGCCTGTGTCTCTGCCTCTCTCTCTCTCTCTCTCTCTCTCTCTCTCTGCATCTCTATGAATAAAATAAATAAAATCTTTTTTTAAAAAAACGGAAATACTATAATGTATAAATGAGAAAAATTAGCACAAGAAAAAGATTTTTACAGACAAAGAAAAGGCAGTCAAAGGGGAATAAAGAATTAAGGAATAGGTACAGCAACTCAATTGTCAATAGGCAAAAAAACAGGTTTTTTTTAAGATTTTATTTATTTATTCATGAAAGACACACAGAGAGGCAGAGACATAGGCAGAGGGACAAGCAGGCTCCCCATGGTAAGCCCAATGCAAGACTCTATCCCAGGACCCCAGGATCACAATCTGAGCCCAAAGCAAATGCTCAACTGCTGAGCCACCCAGGTGCCCCCAAAACACAGGTTTTAATGTAGGATTTTCTTACTGGCTCCATTCTTGCTAAAAAAACAGAAAGTCAAGGCAACTTTTTATAGCTGATCATAAAGGAAAGAGAAATAGTCCACTCACTTAAGGAGGGAAGTAGATTTAAAGGAATGAGGTGGTTTTAGATTGGGGTAGACATGAGGAATGAGAAGGCAAGAGAAAGAAACCGTAGCATGAAAGGGATCAGAGAAACAATAACAGAGGAATAATAAATAGAGGGGAAGCCTCATACTATTAGCCTCACAGCACCTGCCGCTCAGAGACACATCTGCTTTGTAGAAATTGTATCAGAGATATGGTCTTGATCCCAAGTTTCCATGTATAAGCTGGTGGCATTAGGCAAATCTGGAACTCACTTTCTCATTGAAAAAAATGGCCATAACACCACTTCACAGAGCTCTTTGTGGATTATAATTCATTACTATAGGAAAACTTCTAAAATAATCCTTCAGATATACTCAAGAATTTTATCATAATATCTCAAAATGCTCAAGAATTGTTTATTTTACCATTGACTACTCCTTGAAATAATTTCACACTCACATATACTAAGAAGTGGGGTCAGGAGTGCTCACTTCAGTAGCATATATACAAAAAAGAAGAAGAAGAAGAAGTGGGATAAGGAAATATTCTAAAGTAATTTTTAGTCAGCAAGGGAAAAATATATGGTCTCATAAATTCAAATATTATGTCACTATTAGGAAAACCCATCTGGGCAGCCTCTTTGAAGCTGCAAGATAATGCAACACAAAAGCAACATTAGTCTCACATATTGTTGCTTGTCAGATTTGAGTTTATATGCCTGCATCACAAGACCATGCTGGGTTTCACAAGAGAATGGATATTTCAAATAGCCCATCACTCAACCCAGAAATTCTGGTTCAGGAAGCTGTGTACAAGATTCAATAATCTATATTTTTGCTAAGCACCCCAAGATGATTTATGCAGGATTCAGAACCACTTTTTTAGTGCATCTGTGCATTTATACATCATTTCAGAGTAATCTTCTTAAACCCACATATTTTTCACATATTACCTTCACTCTCAACAGAAGCCTCCTTCCTGCTTCCTATGTATAACAGACATCATTATACTTGAGCTCAAATACCCTCATTGTCATCCCAACATATCACATCCTGGGCATACCTCTCACTACCTTCTTTTATTCCTGATCTACGCTGAGATATCAGGAAACAATGTACATTGTCTCCCTTCTACTCACCAATACTAGTGATATCCTAAACTACTAGTTACACACCCCTGTAAGAAAAAGATCATTATATAATAATGATTACAACATTTCCTTATTCCTTCATAATACAAGAGCTGTTAGATGTAAGAGCACTAAGATAAAATCTGGACCAATTAAACCAAGATGCATGTTTCCCGGACCTCTTAGCCCCATTTCCCAGTGTTCATTCTCTCCATCATCCAGCAAGGACCTCTGAGTCAATGAAGGGTCCAGTGCTTGATCCCAGATTCTAAATGTGCTCGATCAAATTGGTAACACAGACAACAGGCTTGAAGGTCAGACATCACAAGAGATTTAGGTGAGAAAATGTTTTATAACTGCTTTTGTTGTTGCTTGCTGTGTTTGTATTAGAATTCCAAACTTCTGGCCACAACTAGCAACAACAAAGCTTAGGAAACTCAAGCATAGAATGAGCTTTTTTTTTTTTCAAGTTTTTATTAAATTTCAGTGCATTAGCATACAGTGTAATATTAGTTTCAGGTGTAGAATTTCATGATTCATCACTTACATACAACACCCAGTTGTCATCACAACACTCTCTTGCTCTATCCACATTGGTTTTTTTTTAAGATTTTTTATTTATTCATGAGACACACACACACACACAGAGCGAGAGAGAGAGAGAGAGAGAGAGAGGCAGAGACACAGGCCAAGAGAGAAGCAGGTTCCATGCAGGGAGCCTGATGCGGAACTCGATTCCAGGTCTCCTGGATCATGCCCTAGGCCAAAAGCAGTGTTAAACCACTGGGCCACCGGGGCTGTCCTCTATCCACATTTTTTCAGATGGCAAGATTACATTCCTTTCTATGGCTGAGTAATATTCCAGTGTGTGCATATGTGCGTGTGCATGTGTAGCACATCTTCTTTCATTCATCAGTTGGTGGATAATTTGGGACCTTTCCATAACTGGGCTATTGTTGATAATGCTCCTATAAACATCAAGGTGTATGTATCCCTTCAAATCAGTATTTTTGTATCATCTGGGTAACTACTTACTAGTGTAACTGCTGGATCATTGGGCAGTTCTATTCTTAAATTATGAGGAACCTCCATACTGTCTTCCAAAGTAGCTGCCCCAGTTTGCATTCCCACTAACAGCATTAGAAGGTTCCTCTTTCTCCACATCCTTGTCAATACCTGTTGTTTCCTGTGTTGTTAATTTTAGCCACAGAGGATGCTTTAGAGTTTGAAAGGGTGCAGTGAGAAATGCAGCTTTTTATCAAGTGAAAGGTTATTTTTAAAAATCTGACCAGTCAGTAACAGAAATTTTTTAAAAACTATGACTAGAATTTACTTCTTACTGCTCGACCACAACCTCATCAAAACCCTTACAAGGAAAAATTTTAAATACCAAAATAGGGTTGAGGGGTATATAAGACTTGACATCCAATTCACATTTGAATCATCAGACTAGAAATGGCAATGAATTAATTTAGGAGAGTTCGAAAGAAAGAAAAAGCTTCAGACAGACCACAGAGGTTATAGCAGTGAATAAATGTTTTAAAGCTCCAAAGAAGGGAAGTTAGCTGAAGACTAAGATGTTGATAGACACTTGAGAGTTGGGACAGAAGGAACACAGATTTCCTCTGGAGAGCAGAAAAGGAGGCCAATATTCTAGCAGAAGGTACACCAGGGATGGAAGGCTAGGAAGACATCAGCAGAGAATCTACCTCTTCCAAGATGGACCATGAGTCTCAGATCCTCCAGAGAAAAGGGAATAAGACATCTCTGGCTGTTGGTATTTACCCAACAGGTACTGGGCTTTACACGAGACGCCACAATGTTATCAAATGCCATCAGTGGAAGTGGGGACTATGAGTCACAGAGAAATAAACAATTTCTACATACCTGAGTAGTATGAACTGTGAAATGGCAGATCTGCTCCATAGACATAAAGAATAGTTGTAAGGCTTAAAATGTTGACCAATGTAACAATGATGAATTTCTGGAAGAATTAAAGAGCTACAGAACATCAAACCAGTATTTTCAACCTAGAAAATTCACTTATCAAGAAATTTGAAAGTTGATGCTGATATTTGATCTGGTAACCATAGGAGTGAAAAGAATGATTGAGGATGACCGAAGAGTCCGTTGTATTCTACAAAATTGTATCAAGTCATGTAAATATCATTTTCTAAGATTCAGATAAATTTTAGGAAGAATAATCCATATTGAGATAAAATTGCTAAGTCATTATACTTATCAAACTCAATGTATTTAGTTTGTCAAGAAAATTTAGACAATTTTAACTGACAATAGGAATAAAATATTTCATTGGACTGAGCTCTATATCTTTGCAGTTATAATTTCCTGCAGATACACAATAATGGCAATAGAATGGTAAATTGATTAAAGGGAGTTTTTGTAGTTGAATAGGGTTGGATTCTGAGCTTGGATCCACTGTTTATTACTTGAACATTGCTTTCTTCATCTGTATAAATCACATAATATTTATCTGAAGTAATGCAGTATTAGCACATAAGGTTTTTATGTTCCAGATACCAAGCTATTTTACTTTTATTATCACATTTAAATCTCCTATCAACACTGAGACTGATACTATTATCCCCATTTATTTTTTTTCATTATCCCCATTTATATAGATGAGGACATTGAAAAATGATAAAAATATTGACTGTCTATAATGCACCAAACACTGTGCTTTACATATACTTTATATATACACACCTTTTCTGTTCCTTATCACTCTTCAGAGAAGGCAGCATAATGTAGTTTTTAAATATATCAGATCCAAAATAGAACGGATTTCAAATCCCAGTTTGACCACTTACTATGTGACTTTTAAACTATACTATTAAAACTTCAATATTAAAATTTAACTATTTATTTAAGCTTCACTATTAAAACTTAACCTATCTAATTGGAATTATGCTTTTCAAGTGAATGTTTTGTTTTTGTTTATTTGCTTTGTTTTGTTTTGCCACCTGTCTTAGTTCATTCAGGCTGCTATAAAAAACTGCCATAGACCAGGTAGCTTATAAACAACACAAATTTATTCCTCATATTTCTAGAGGTGGAGAAGTCCAAGAAAAAGGCACTAGTTTGGTTTCTTGTGAGAGTCTGCTTCCTAGTTCATGGACTGACAGCCATCTTCTCACTATGTCCTCACATGGTGGCAAGGGGGCTTTCTGAGGTCTTATTTGTTTGTTTATTTATTTATTTAAGTAGACTCCACACCCACCATGGAGCCCAACATGGGTTCAAACCCATGACCCTGGGATCAAAACTCAAGCTGAGATCAAGAATTGGATGCCCAACCAACTGAGCCTTCAAGTGTCCTACTGGAGTCTCTTTTATAAGGGCATTAATGTCATGCATAAAGGCTGTACATCCACGACATAGTCATCTCTTAAAAGCCCAACTTCCAAATACTATTACATCAGGGATTAGATTTCAACATATGAATTTTGGGGCAACACAATCAGTCTACAGTACGGTGGTACATCCATTCACTCTTCTTCTGGTGACCATATCTGATTTCTCTCAGAAGACCATCTTCTCCCCTAATTAGTAGTCCATGTCCTTTCACATCACAAGACTCAGACTTGACTAGAGAAACTATTTTCCAGCTTAGTGTTTGGTTGAGTGACCAGTACATCTTCCAAACAGCGTCCATAAAATACATTAAAATTTTTTCTGGGGCTTCCAAAAGAGAGGCAAGTAGTCATTTCCCTAGTCTTGTAGGTATCTCAGGTCATGTAGGTTTGGGAGCTGCTTCAGTGATTTGGTCTCCATGTGAAATCTAAAAATGGGTCCACCTCCAAGGAAATGGACACTCTCCTCTAAAGAAAAGAAAGAAGAAGGAAATAAAGAAAGAAAAACTTGGCCCTACAAACATCATTAAACTCCTAGATCCAGCCATGCCTGAAACAAGTATTACTCCTAAACACTTTAGTTATGTGAGTCAACAAGATCACTGTTATTTTGGGATGGAAATTTGAGATGAATTTTCTGTTACATAAAACTAAGAACGTTACCAAATTATAAACTAGAACATTTAAATATTGTACAAGACCATAGCTGGGCTGATGAGTGGTAGGGAGGGTAGAGAAGAAGCAAAGAAGAATGCTTGACTGATGAGGAGAATGACTCAGAGAAAGTCTAGAGGATGAGCAGGACCAGTAGGCTGCCTAGAAAGACTTGCACAGTCATCAGTAAAGTGTGTCAATTATTTCACTTTAAAAATTATTTGAACATAAGAGCATCAAAACTAAAACTTAGTCATAGGTTCTACAAACACTATACGCTTTCAAACAGCAAGTGACACAATTCTATTTGATGGTTTTAAAAGAAACTGATCTGAAACAGGCAGTCTTTGTCCTGAAACCAAAGTTAACACAGAATAAGACTAGTTCCAAGGTTTACGTAAGAACAGAAACTTTTGGGACACGTGGGTGGCTCAGTGGTTGAGTTTCTGCCTTTGGCTCAGAGTATGATCCCAGAGTCCCAGAATCAAGTCCTTCATCAGGCTACCCACAGGGAGTCTACTTCTCCCTCTACCTATGTCTCTACCTCTCTCTGTGTGTGCGTCTCATGAATGAATAAATAAAATCTTTTAAAAAAAAATAGACACTTTTCTAGCCACTGACTAGGGGTTGTGATGACCACGGTATGCAGATGCATAGGGCAGAGGAAAGATATTTCCAACTCAAAATCATAGAGAGCCCCCTAGAAAAGTGAAGGGAGACCTTATAGAGCATCAGGGAGAAATCAGTGAGGATGAGTGAAAGAAGTCACTCTCTTACACAGAGGTCCTATTCTCAGACCAAGAAGTATGCTGATTCTTAACACAAGGTTAACATTTCCCTCAGGATTATCTAAGAAAGGACATCACAGAAAGACTTAAAAAGCAATCAAACCTACCTCTCATTGTATCTTAGTAGACCATCATCAAGACTATGTTAAACTCCTTGAGACTCCCAGAAAATCATTATTCCCTTAGTTTTGTTTTGTTTGTTTTGTTTTACTTGCTGTCAATTTAGCCACTGTCAACTAGCTCCATCTCCAAAGTGAACATATACAAATATGTGTCTTTCAGAAGCCATAAGCCAGAAAAACTGAATCTTATTCTACAAGCATTCTTGGAAACTGTAAAGGTGTGGGCCAAATGTCCATGGCCCTATCAAAGAAAGGAAGGCGTTCACAGTTCAGTAACCCTCCTATCGTAGTCTTCTCATGACATTGGGGTAACATGTACAAAACTCATCAGGGGTCTCTTGAGTGTATAGTGTATATACATTTTTTAGAAAGAGGTAAATCTGCTACAAGTTGGCGAAAGAAAAAATTGGGACCCATGAGGGTCCCCGGTGCACTAGAGCTGCTCACCAAAGCAGACACTTGTTTTACCTGCTGAGGTCTCTATGCCAGACAGGGAAGGGTGCGATTCCCAAATGTCCCTTAGCCTGAGGAATGTACTAATGTCTTCTGAAGGAAATCAGTTTCTAAATGTCTAAGTAGTGTCATGATGTTATATATAAATACTTGTACATGCAGCACTTCTAAAGAAGAAAAGTAGTGAAGGAGAAGGGGGAGGAAAATAATGGATTTTCCTTCATTTTATATTCTTGAAAACTTAGTGTCGCCCTCATTAAATTATTCAAGATAGGGACGCCTGGGTGGCTCAGTGGTTGAGCATCTGCCTTTGGCTCAGGGCATGATCCTAGGGTTCCAGGATCAAGTCCCACATCAGGCTCCCTATGGGGAGCCTATCTCCTTCTGCCTGTGTCTCTGCATCTCTCATAAGTAAATAAATAAAATCTTTAAAAAAAAAACTATTCAAGACATAACCAAATTACACTTTCAAATGTATATTTGATTTGTGCCCCCTTCTTCCATAAATCTGATTATTAAAAGCACCAGTTTCCACTTTTCTCTACTATCAAGGTGAACTAATGCTAGGAAATGCATATTCTTGCATTTTTTATCTGTGTGTAACAGAGGAGAAAATTCTGTTTTAAACAGGATGTGTGCAGGATAAATTTTGTTTCTAAACTGTAATAACAAGAAGCTTTAAAGTAAATCAGACACTGTAAAGTGATTTTACAATGCCTTGGAAAGAGCCCAAGACTGTGGGTTCTTAAGTAGGTTCCCCCTGGTAAATGGTGCTACCACCCCCTACATGCACAATAAGTCTATTCCCTTGATAACTCCAAGAAATAGCCACTGAAATGCATTTCAGTCTGATAAGAAAAAGGGTGGAAATATGTTCAAGTCTTTGAATTGTTTTTAACTCATTGTGGGGAAGGTTTTTGTGGGGGTTTTTGTTTTTAATTTATTTATCTCAACAGAGTGAGAGAGCGCCAGGGAGGAGGGGAGAAGCAAAAGGACAGGGAAAGAGATTCCTTCCATGGTAAGCATGGAGCCCAATTTGGGGCTTGATTACATGGTCTTTCTCCTCTGAGCCCAGCTGCTCCAGACACATTTAGAGTCTACCTGCTAGGGACCCATAATCACTGGGGTCCATTCAAGGACGAAGGGTTACCACAATTATTGAGTCACTCTCTCCTCTTCAGCAAATAAATCACCAAAATTCATTCTTCTCTCTTCTCAAAATAAGATTGCCTCTAAAGGTGGTATGTAATGGAGGCAGATCCTAGAAACACAAAATTTTCATTCACCCCCTTGGGAAGTGGCATGCTAATAAGTCATGTTACAAGAGAAAGAAAAAAGACTCTTCTGTGCTTCTCCTTTTCAACATTGTACAGAAAGTCCCAGCCAGTGTAGTAAGGCAAAGAAAAAGAAACAAAAGTCATACAAATTTGAAAAGGAGAAATAAAACTTTATTCACAGAGTACATAATTTATCTAGGAACAAAATCTCAGTCTACAAAAAATACTAGAACAAATTGTGCATTGGCAAAATCACAAGACATAAGCTTAATTTTTAAAAAATCAACTGTATTTCTGTACCTAGCAACAAACAATTAGAAATTGAAATTTAAAATATAGTATTTTAATTATTGAGAAAATGCAAAATATTTAGGGATAAATCTAACAAATATCTGCAATATTTAAGTGCTGAAAAATTCAAAATACTGTTGAGAGAAATCAAAAACCTAAATAAATGGAGAGATATGTTAAAGGATTGAAAGTCTTATTATTAGTAGACTATCAGTTCTCCCCACACTGATTTACAGATTTAACTCAAGTTCAATGGAATTGACCAAGTGGATGTGACAATTTATATGGGAAAAAGCAAAAAATCTAGAGTAGCTGATACAATTTTTGATAAAATAGATCAAAGTTCCAAGACTCATACTACCTAATTTCAACACTTACTATAATTCTACATTATTTAATACAGTGTAGCATTGGTTCGAATAGATCATTTGAACACAACAGAAAGTTCAGAAATAGACCCATACATGTATAGTCAATTGATTTTTTTTTACAAAGTTGCCAATATAATTAGATGGAACAAAGATAGTCCTTTTTTTAAAATTTTATTTATTAGAGAGAGAGAGAGTACAAGCAGGGGGAGCAGCAGGCAGAGGGAAAGGGAAGAGCAGGCAGCCTGAAAGGAGGCTTAATCCCAGTACCCTGGGATTATGACCTAAGCAAAGATAGACACTTAACCAACTGAGCCACCCAGGTGCCCCAAAATGTATGTTCTTTAAAAGCCACCACTAAAAAAATAAAAAAATAAAAAACAAAAATAAAAATAAAAATAAAAATAAATAAATAAATAAATAAATAAAAATAAAAGCCACCACTAAGAAATAAAAAGGCAGTGGGGACATCTGGCTGGCTCAATCAGTAAAGCATGCAACTCTTGATCTCAGGGTTATGAGTTCAATCCCCACCGGATGTCCAGCTTACTTGAAAAAAAAAGAAAAAGAAAAAGGCAAGACATATACTAGGAGAAAATATGTACAATATAAATACTTAACAAAATCCTTGTGCCTAGAATATATAAAAACTACTCTCAACTCAATAATAAGAAAACAATCCAACAAAAAAGTCTATAGAGATGCAAACAGACACATAAAAAAGAATAATGCATGGATGGCAAATAAACACAGGAAAAATGTTCAACATTATTAGGCATTAAGAGAAATATAAATTATATCAGCTAAGATACCACTACACACCCATTAGAAAGGCTAAAATTTAAAATCATCATAAGTGTTGACAAGGGCTAAAACAAACTGGAGCTGTTATTCATTAGTGGTAGGAATGTACAATGGCATAAACATGTTAGAAAATAGTTTGGCAGTTTCGTAAAATATTGAACATATATACTTTTAATATCATCCACATAATTCCACTTTTAGTATTTATCCAAGGGAGGCAAAAGCATATATTCATGTAATTTGATCATGAATCAATGATTATGAGGGCTTTTCATGACAGTCAAATCTGCAAACAACGCCAGTGAATATCAACTGATAAATGGACAAACTGGCATACATCTATACAATGAAGTATTAACTACTCAGCAATAAAATTAAAACCACTGATACAACAACACAGATGTTGTTTTTTGCTCAAAACCATTATGTTGAGCAATGATGATGACTTTAAAAAGTAAATTCACCATGATTCTGCAGATATAAAACTCCAGAAAAAAATGAACTTAATCTACTTGACATAAAGCCAGATCAGTGGTTGCCTGTGTGCAAGGTTGGGAAGGAATTGTTGTGGAAGGGGCACTGGGAATCTTTTGGGGTGATGGAAACATTGATAGGTGATGGGAATGTGAATATATGTGCTTGTCGAAACTCATCAAACTATGGATGCATCTGTGGTATGTAAATTTATATCTTAATAAAGATTAAAGCAATTACTCTCAACAAGTCTTGCTTGGAATTGGAACAGACCAATCATGAAATTCATATGGAAATTCATATGGAACAAGAATAGCCAACATGATTTTGAAAAAGAACAAGATAAAGGAAATTGTCCACCAGATATCAAGAGTTACTGTAAAGGAAGACTAATTAAAACCATAAGATAGGGGATGCCTGAGTGGCTCAGCGATTAAGCATCTGCCATTGGCTCAGGGCCTGATCCTGGATTCCCGGGATTGGGTCCAACATCTGGCTTCTTGCATGGAGCCTGCTTCTCCCTCTGCCTGTGTCTCTGCCTCTGTGTGTGTGTGTCTCTCATTAATAAATAAATAAAATCTTAAAAAAAAAATAAGATAGTGCAAAAATAGACAGACGGACTAATAGAAAAAATAGAAACTGAAAAGGCATCTACTAACAAGAAAATTTACATATTAAAAGTGCTGCATTATAGAGAAAAAGGTAAACTATCCAAATAAATAATGCCAGCACGATTAGTTTTTGATACAGAGAAAATTAAACATCTATGTTAAGATATGAGATGGGCAGCTTGCTATATACATTTGACAAGAAACCCAGATTAAGTATATATTTAACCCCATGCCCATATATTATATATAAAACCATGGGATTTGAGTAGCTAGAAGTAGTAGAAATTGCTCCTGGGAACTCTCGGGTAAAACTGAAAAGGTAAACAACAAAGCTCAACTTTGTCTGATGGAAATTCATGTTTCAAGCTTCACACTTTGCTGAGAAATTATGTGAAGGCTGAAGTTCCCCTCCTTAGGAGGAGGAAAGCCTTGCGACTAGTTGCAGTAAACCCAACATAAGACAAACCACAATACTGAGCTCTCTTCTTTCCTCTGTATATTTGGAGGCCCTCAGACTCCATGAATAAAGATGAACATGAAATATTCACTTGCCACACAGTTGCTTACAGGGAAGATGGACAGGTTTTAGAAATGTTGGAAAGGAAATTTGGGGGGATAAAAAGCATTCACAATATATCAAATAAATTATATGACTGGAAAGAGTTACCTAAACCTGAACAAGACAAAAGGAAGCATCATGGAAATAATACAAACATATTGGAGCAGAAATAAAAAGGGGACATAAGGGCATGAGATGTGATGAATGCAGGGAGAAAAGGAATCCAAGGAACGGAATGACATTCCTACAGCAGTGTCACAACTAATCCACTCAACAAATATCTACAGAGCACTTGCTACATGTCAGGCACTATTCTGGGTGCTAGGAGTTCAACAGCCAATGGAAAACAAAGCATGGATTCCAGAGTCGAACTGTTCTGTTCCTCCATGTGTGCATCTATAATACAGGAGCTGCCCATCAAAAGTGCATACATTTGATGTTAGGACTAAATGTACGTACTTGCATATAGAAAGAAATGTATTAGTGTTACTTATTATTTTATTACTATAATTACTGTGTAAGTTAGATCACTGAAAAACAACAACAACAACAGGCACTCAAAGATGATCGCATGACAAACTGGATAAAATAAATTTAGACCAGCGACTTCCACTTGCAGAAAGTTGGAGTGGGCAGGGGCACCTGGCTGACTCAGTCAATGGAGCCTGCAACTCTTGATCTTAGGTTTGGTTCATAGGTTTGAGCCCCACATTGGGCTTAGAACTGACTTAAAAATAAAAAAATAAATTAATTAAAATTAAAAGAGAGATAAGAAAGAAGGAAGGATGAAAGAAAGAAAGAAGAAAGAAAAAAAAGAAAGAAAGAAGAAAGAAAGAAAGAAAGAAAGAAAGAAAGAAAGAAAGAAAGAAAGAAAGAAAGAAAGAAAGAAAGAAAGAAAGAAAGAAAGAGTAAGTTGGAGTGGATAAGCTTCCACTCTCACTCCGTAGTAACAAGGCTCCCCTCTACTCCTGGAATGGTGTCAGAGGATGCCTACTGGAGAGTCAGGACTTTCACAATTGCCCAGTGGAAACAAGGCAATTTCCTCCACTACAATATCAGTAGGGTCCACAAAGATAGCCAGAACTCTCACCCCTAATCAGCAGCAATGGGTCTCCCCCTCAGTGTCAACAGAAGCCCAGTGGAGAACCTGGACTTAATCCTCCACAGGCACTAATGAAAGGGCTTCTCTTTTCTCCTCTCAGAGTGGTATCAAAGAAGCTTAATTAAAACAGAAAGTTTCAATAAAATCCAATCTCATACTACAATATGTAATTTCCACATTTCAGTTGAAAGTCATTCATCATACAAGAACTAGGAAGATCTCAAACTGAATGTTGGTTCACAAACTAGTCCCTGTACATGGAGGGCAAGGAGAGTACAAAGAAAGAGACCACTCTAAGTAAGTAGCAGGGGGAACTTACTTATTTGGAAGGGTGGGGAGGTGTCTGCAAAAAGAGTAGATCTTGTACCTACTCACCAGAATCTTAAAAAGTTACATAAAGGCCTTAAATGGGTTTAGTCACATATTCAGTCCAGAAGTTCTCAACAACTCATTGCTCTTTCTCAAGGCTGCGTCCTTGGAAAAAACTCCTACTGTCGGAATGTGAATAGGTCATACATTCCAAGGACAGGGGTTGGGGAGCCTCAGATTGCCCTGCCCTGGTCCAGCTCAAGGGTGAACTGGTAGTCACATCCTCTCAATTATCTCCTCTAAAACAGAGTAAAGACGATTGATAGGTGCCAACACTGGAGCACCTGGGTGGCTCAGAGGTTGAGCATCTGTCTTTGGCTCAGATCATGATCTGGGGGTCCTGGGATTAAGTCCGGCATCAAGCTCCCTGCATCAGCCTGCTTCTCCCTCTGCTTATGTCTCTGCCTCTGTGTGTGTGTGTGTGTGTGTGTGTGTCTCATGAATAAATAAATAAAAATCTTTTTAAAAAATAGATGACAGATATAGACATATGAGAATTATCTGAACAAGATTTTAAAATAATCATGATACAAATGCTTCAACATGTAATTACATACATGTTTGAACATATGAAAAGGTATAAAGTCTTGGAAAATAAGTAACAAGCTGCACCAAAGAAATAAAAAAATATAAAGGAGAGGCACCTGGGTGACTCAGATGGCTAAGTATCTGCCTCTGGCTCAGGTCATGATCTCCAGGTCCTGGGATCAAGCCCCACATCAGGCTCCCAGCTCAGTGGGGAGTCTGCTCCTCCTTCTCCCTCAGACTCTCCTTCTGCCTGTGCTCGCTCTCTCTCTCTCTCTCTCTCTTCTCCCTCTCTCTCTCTCTCTCTCTCTCAAATGAATAAATTTTAAAAATCTTTTAAAAAAAAAGAAGAAAAAAAAAGATATAAAGGAGAACCAAAGGGAAATTCTGAACTGAAAATACAGTGAATACAAATTCAGTGGATTTTGCCAAAAAGTAGAATAACAATACAAAACAGAAAAAAAGGTCAACAGTAGAATGGAACAAAAGATTCAGTGACTAGAAAACAGAAAAATAGAATTCAATCTGAACGGAGACAAAATATAATGAAAAAAATAAAATGAACAGAATCTCAGGGATCAGTGGGACTATACCTTAAGGCTAGCATTCACATAATCAGAGTCCCAGAAAGAAAGACGATAAGGTGAAAATGCATTTGAATAAATAACAACTGAAATTTCTCAAATTTGTCAAGAACATGAATCTACAGATTAAAGAAGCTGAGCAAATTCAAACGGATAAATTCAAAGATATTCAGGCCAAGACACACCAGAATTAAATGAAAAATTCTTGAAAGGAGAATTGACACCAGAAAAAAATAATAATACTTTATTGACAGAGAAAAAAAAATCTGTGAAATTGAAACAAAAACAATAAAGAAAATCAATGAGCAAAAACGGATTCTTTGAATAGATCAATAAAATTAACAAACATCTAGCAAAACTGATGAAGGACAGAAGACACAAATTACCAGTATCAGGGATCCCTGGGTGGGGCAGCGGTTTGGCGCCTGCCTTTGGCCCAGGGCGCGATCCTGGAGACCCGGGATCGAATCCCACATCGGGCTCCCGGTGCATGGAGCCTGCTTCTCCCTCCGCCTGTGTCTCTGCCTCTCTCTCTCTCTCTCTCTCTCTCTCTGTGTGTGTGTGACTATCATAAATAAATTAAAAAAAAAAAAATTACCAGTATCAGTAATGAAACAGGAATGTGTCTGTCATGAATAAATAAATAAATAATCTTAAAAAAAAAAAAAAAAAAGAACTTTCCTTGCACAGATAGTTTCACTAGAAAATTCTCCCAATAGGACGCCTGGGTGGCTCAGCGGTTAAGTGTCTGCTTAGGCTTAACTTAGTCTGCTCAGGGCGTGATCCTGGAGTCCTGGGATCGAGTCCCACATCAGGCTCCCTGCATGGAGCCTGCTTCTCCCTCTGCCTGTGTCTCTGCCTCTCTCCCTGTGTGTCTCATGAATAAATAAATAAAATATTTTTAAAAAAGAAAAAATTCTCCCAATCAATTAAAGAATCAACACCAATTCTATGCATCTTCCAGAAAACAGAAGGGAAAACTTTCCAATTTATTTTATGAAAGTATTATTCTGATACAAAAACCAAAGACAGTACAAAAAAAATGTCTATCCAGATATTCAAATATATACCTCTCCCAATCTTTGCCCACTTTCAAACTGGGTTGTCTTTTTATTGCTGAGTTGTAAGTATTCTTTATATATTCTAGACTCTAGACCCATATCAGATATATGATTTGCAAATGTTTTGTCCCAGGTTGTGTTTTAACTTTCTGGATAGTGTCTTTGGATGTACAAAAGTTTTAAATTTTGATAAAGTCCAATTTATCAATTTTTTCTTTGTGCTTTGCATGTCATATCTAAGAAAGCATTGCCTACTTAAAGGTCATACACATTATACCTATACTTCCTTTAACAAGTTTTAGAGTTTTAGCCCTTACACTTATGTCTTTGAGTTAACTTTTGTATATGGTGTAAGGCAAGGGCCCAATTCCTGTAGGCAACCTCCTGTCCCAGCAGCATCTGTTGAGGACCAGCTCTACTCTATTGGTCTGTAGGTCTATGCTTTCACCAGTACCAGATTATGGCCTTGTAGTGAGTTTTGAAAGTCAGGAAATGTGATTCCTCCAACTTTGTATTCTTTTTTAAGATTGTTTTGGCTATATAGGAACACTTGCACGTCCACATGGATTTTAGGATCAACTTGTTCACTTCTGGAAAAAAGACAGTTGGGATTCTAATAGGGATTGCACTGAATCTGTAGATCAATTTGGGCAATACTGACTAGAAATGCATCATAAAAATATACATTTTTCCCAAAAGTGAGCTACAAATGCACTAGAATTCCAATTTGAATTTTAATCATTTTTAAACTGGACAAAGAGATGTCCCTTGTTACCCAAACACAGGCTTTGCTTCTCATGAGTGGTAGTGAACAAGTATCTGTTATCTGATGTGTACTATCATATTATGTAATCTTGAACATCTTACATATTAAATAATAAATCATTTTAAGTAAAATACATTGTGGGGAGGAAAAAGACAGTTTGACAGTGATGCAGTAAAGGAGCATTTAATTCTGGGTGCTGGTTTGACATCTGGCTTGGAATCAGACCTGATGATCCCACCCAAACAGAGAGAAAGGGAATTCCAGGGAAAGTGACAGGGCAGGGAGAGAGCAGCAAGGGCAGCCCAGGGTATTCTCACCACGTCTGTGGATGCCTGAATTTCCTTGGGGCCAAGTGGACACCATGCAAAGTGGCCAGGTCTCCGCCATCTTGCAGGTGCACTACAAAGAAAGCTGAGGTGAGGTGCCGGCACCTCAGCACAGAGCCTGTATGTTTACCATCCGGGGCAAGGATTTGAAAGAAATGAACGTGGATGAGTCCAGCCACAACCCCTCCCCTACTCGAGGAAGGAGGCAGTGTGGTGGCTCTAAGATGCTTACATGTGGCCCATGACAAAGCCAGACTCTAGGGGCTTTGAAGGCAGTAAATGTTTTTCAGAGAAACACCAGAGAGATCAACAATGACCAGCTAAATTAAAAGACATCTGTCCCTTTCCCTGTCCTTCCTCCACTCCTCTACCTCCACCCCACCCCCACATAGGCACAGCAGGAGTCGGCCTTAAAGAGGGAGGGGAGGGGGGCTATCTACAAGACAGGCAGCCCCCCTCCTTCTCCAGGACTAGAAGACAGGCTCTCTGTGTAAGCCTTCAAGGAGAAGAATGGGAGGGAGGACAAGATTGAGGCTTTACAGTGAATTGATTTTTACATTCTTAGTTTTCAAAATATTTCAGAGAGTTAAATTTTAACAACTAAAAGTAACTAGAAAGTAATAAACTCTTCTCAAGTGTTCATTGAAGGCCAGATAGGGAGATTTAAGAGAGTAGAGTTAATGCCCTACCTGGAGAGAAACACAAAACCATTTTGGGTTTATGTCCCAGGAAATTAAGAGTGGTCAGTAAACTGGTTACCCTACGGGCCCAGGCTGCACTGTTAGGTACACAACTGCGATGTGGGGTGGCGGTGGGGGCAGAAGCTCTTTCCTTCATGCCCACCCATGGAAATACCAGGTCAAAAGAACTTAGATTTCCTCCTCATACCATCACTCAGCTGGCACTGTACAGAGATTTCCAATCCTTGCAATGACTCTGCAGGTAGCTACTTCTACCCACATTTTGTGGATGAGGAAACAGCCTTTCTGAGTGGCTAGATGACAGCCCAGATTCGCACGGCCAGTAAATGAGCCAATGGTCTCTCTGGAGCGCATATCCACATCTGTCTGCCCATGAGGCCCTTGCCCCGCTCACCATAGTTTGCCAATTATGTCCGCTCTCTCGGGAGCCCTCTGTGGAGCTTCTCCAGCTGGTCTCTCCACTGTGTCCGGAGCACTCTAAGAACTTCTGTCTCTTTCTCTACTTTTGGCAGCTCCCTTTGGCCCACCTTCACAGAAGGATTTTTCAAGCCCCATCTCTCCCATAATGTTTCTTCTCATGGTTTACATTGATCTTTCTGCTTTCAAATCTCCAAGAACCCAAGACCTTGAATCCAGTCTGTCTGATGTGATATTGCAAGGGGGCAGAGGAAACATTTCTCCAGGAACCCCTGAAACTGAAAAACAGCCTCAAGCTCAGCCTGAGGGAGGAAGTGGGGTGGATCAGCTAGAAAGGATGTTGACCCCCACAGGTCAGACAAGAGGAGGAGCCCTCTGGTCAGAGGGAAGTGAGAACAGGGAGTGCCTGGAAGAGATTGTTCATGCTTTAAACTTGGGCCAAACTAAATGAGTAATGAGAGAGAGTGTGCAGGACTTCGCTATATATAGCTAGGCCTAGAGACTCACTCCCTGGAGAAAGAGCCTGGCCCCCCTAGATAGTCTTAAGGTCTACTGGTCTACAACAGACCCAGAGTTACAGCCCAGGAGACAGCTGGGGCAAAGCCAAGAACTCAATCCTCCCCTTTTTTGATTCTTCCGAGTGGTGTCAGTGAAACAGGATGTAGGGCCCACTTGGGAAGAGGAAGGCCTCCCTTCCGTTGCAAACATGGACGTCTCAGCCATTGGTAATGAACTCCTAAGTGAGAGCTGACTCCTGGCTCCACACAATCTCCTGGCTAAAGCGGGCTCAGGTGGAGCAGGCATCCTTGGGTTGGTGGAACATGGCATCTATCTCCCTGAAGGTCTTTGGGAGTCTCTGTCTCTCTCCATAGGGGGCACATCTCCCAGAGGCTCCATGGCTGTATTTTTGGATATAAACTTCTCTGGGTAAGGAGAATTCTGGAAGGACCCCAGCACCCATGTCTCTGTATCCATACACAGCTGTCTTCCCCTCCAGGGAAATTCTGAGGAAGCAAGCCACCTTGTGGAATTCCAATTATACACCTTATATTATCTAGTAGCCCTCTTGACAGAGGGTGTTGTCCTGGTGTATGCTGGATAAGAAGCCTAGTCAGTATGGATCAGCATTATGATAAAGGGAGCTCTCTAGGGTCTGGGGGAGGGGAAGGGCAGGTGTGGGAAGTCAGGCACCTCTCCAGGCTGAGCAGTACCCTAACTAATGCCAGGTGACTGGGGCTTTGCTTCAGGGTATCAATGTTGAGGTGACTGAAGTGGGGGGAATGTTTTCAAGAATAATTTTTCAGTTTAGCATCTACTAATTAAGAGCGATTAATTCAAACGGGAAATTCTCAGAGGCAGGCTATTGCTAGTAACACTTATCTGTAAACTCTACCACTGATTACCAAGTTGATAAGACTTGCTGTCTTGCTTGGACTTGAGCTGCTGTCGCCACCAGCAAAATCTCTGAACTCTAGGTCTTTCAGTCTAAAGTGAAAATAATCTATCGCCTGGTTTCCAGAAGGATGTACATAGCTTCCTTCTATCACTGGGAATTTCTGCCACTTCTTCCTCCATATTTCACAATCTGAGTGAGATTTTCCTGTTTCACTGTTGCTCCATTTTGCATTTCAATGGCATGCCCTTTGCTTTCTGGTGTAATTTCCCCTCAGTTATATCCTTTTTTCCCCCCCTCCTTTATATCCCCGAGCAACTTGATTAAATCTACTCACACTGGGGAGTGGGGTGGGTGGGGTGGTGTCTCATGAAATATGCACAAAGAAGATTCCAGTCTTCCTCCCCTCCTCTCCTCCTATGGGAGGCAGGGGGCATTCAGTACCCACTGGGAGACCCATCCCCCTTCCCTGGCTGCACAGCTCTAGTGATCTTCACCTTCCACCCTTTTGGCAGCTACACCCCAGCCACGCCTTGCACATTATGGACACCCTGACCCACAGGATCCCTGAAATCGCCCTCTGATGCATTCTCTTGTCATTCTGGTTTCTCCCTCCTTTTTCCCAAGCCTAGCATGCTCCAGAACTGGTCTCCTCCATACCCATCTCCGTTAAACTCTTGAGCCAAAATCTCACCAGTGCTCCCTGGCCCTGTTATCTGTCTTTCCACTGCTCTTTAAACCATAGCTTTGAACGAATCCTACAGTCTCATCTTTCTGTTTCTACATTGGAGCTCCTGACCACGAAACCCTGAAGATGTGTACCAATGAGTGAAATCCACTCCTCACCCCAACCTTGGGCCTTCCAGAGTGTACTGAGGGCCTTCCCTATTGCACCGAGAACCTTCCATGATGCACTGAAGACCTTCAGGCTGGAACTCCTCTTCTCAAATCCCAGGCTCCATCCCTCCTGCTCCATCCCTACCATTTTCTTGGCTTATGACTCATCCTAATTTTACAAAGAAAACAGAAGTAATCTCCTTTAGTTTCTTCACCTTCATCTCCCACAACCTCAACTCAAAAATACCTCCCCATTCTCCACCCACCTTCTCCACTTGGCTCTCTTCTCCTTCAGGACCTCAGGTAAGCATCAGCACTTCCTTGAGGACTCCTCCGTCCATAGTTAGTGCCATTATTCCTTTTATCCCACAACCCTTCACAAAGAATCCATCACTCTACTTTCTGCCAGAACAATATTTTTTGTACTGAACTTTATTACACTGACCACACATCAATGATTATTTATCTACATGCCCATCTCTCATGTAAAACCACCGGCTTCTTGAGAACGGGGGGAAAATACAGTGTCTGGTACATAATAGATGTTCGATAAACACTTGATGAAATAAACACATAAACAACTGACTTCTCAGACAACTCTGTGATACCAGTATGTTCTTCTATTTGATGGATACAACTAGAATCACCTCAAGAAATTTTCAATTTTGAAGTGCCCTGAGTGTAGGCCAAACCAATGAAATCAGACTCTCTTAGGAAGATTCTGGGCCTGGACTTTTGTTTTTAAAGACTGACTGTAGGGGCACCTGGGTGGCTTAGTCAGTTAGGCACCTGCCTTCAGCTCTGGTCATGATCCCAGGGTCCTTGGATTAGGCCCCAGATTGAGCTCCCTGCTCAGCAGGGAACCTGCTTCTCCCTCTCCCTCTGCCACTCTCCCTGCTTGTGTGCGCGCGCTCTCTCTCTCTCTCTCTCTCTCCAAATGAATAAATAAAATCTTAAAAAAAAAAAAAGTCCAATTGTAGTCTGCAGCTTGTTTTGACAATCACTGCCTTATGGGAGGTAGTGAGACTCGGAAGACCTAGCAGATATCTAATTCTATTCTGCTGTGTTACAGGACATGTCTGACTGTGATCTCGTAAGAGAGAAAAGCAAACAAGAAATAAATTCACGAAATACTAAACAATAAGAAGTTGGGTGCGATCAGTGGAGATGCCCTTTTTGAGTGGGATTCTTCCGGCACCAGCTCACGTCCATCAGGTTTGGAGGGACACAAACTCACCGTTCATCTCCCCATTTCCTCCTCTCAATGAGCATTATGATGTCCCAGTGCTATCGCACCTGTGCTTCTAACTTGAACATTTACAGGACTTTGGAGAAAAGCAAGATAACCTCAGAAAGCTGGAAGGTCAGGCTGTGCCAGGGTAAAGAACAGGGCAGACATGGCTGTCAGGCGAAAATAACCCAAACTGTCTAGTCTATTGGCTCTTCTGAAATGACTTAATGGTGTTTGTTACTGAATTCGGCATTTTTTTGGTCAAGAACAGTCCCTAAGAAGTCAGTATGGTTAAGGGATCTGGGGTCTGGAGCTCAAAGTGTAATCTGTCAGCCTCATCCAGGAATTTGGTAGAAATGTAGAATCTTGGCCCTACTCAGTCAGATTTTGCATTTTAGCAAGATCCCCAGATGACTTGCATGCACATTCCAGTTTGAGAAACACTGTGCTAGACCAGAATCTGATATAAACGGACCTAAAATTCAGCATTTCTAACAATCAATGCAAATGCTGCTGGTCCAAGCAAATACTCTGCATTTGATATTTCCCTGTGACAGTTAAAGGAGTCCGCAATCACATCTGCAGCCTGCTGTGTCCCTGGTGATCTGTTATGAATCCCTGCATTTCGAGTGAGAAGAAAACTAACTCCAAGTGGTTTAAACGGTAAAGGACTCGCATCAGCTCACATAACTGAAGAGTTCAAAGGTATGGCTCCCCCTCCAGCAGCCTTGATTCACGGGCTCCGATACCATCACCTGGGATCCAAGTTCTCTCCTGTCACTCTCTGCTCTACCTCCCACCACAGTGGCATCATGCCCACCCTCCAGTCAGTGACCTCCAGTCTCTCCCTTCAGGAGCAAGATTTCTGAGGCTGGGAAGAACAGCAGCTAAGATCCCTTCCTACCATCTCTTACATTTCACACAAAGTGTGGCAATCAATTTTATTCAATCAAGGCTGAAGGGCTGTGCTGAACTCCTGTTCCGTGGAGCCATTTATAGAAAAGCCTGGACATTTCCTACTCCAGTAGAGGTGCTCTCCACCTTTCTCGCTGTGGTGTCAACCACAGGTACCCTGTCCTCTAGTTTTGTGGTCAGCTTTGGCCAATGAGAGGCCCTATCAGAAACTTAGCAACAGGGGCACTTGGGTGGCTCAGTGGTTGAGGGACTGCCTTTGGCTCAGGTGGTGATCCTGGGGTCCCCAATCCTGCATCAGGTTCCCCATGTGGAGCCTGCTTCTCCCTCTGCCTTTCACTCTATCTCTCATGAATGAATGAATGAATGAATAAATAAATAAATAAATAAATAAATAAATAAATAAATAAATAAAATCTTTTTTAAAAAAAAGTCAGCAACAGGATTTTTACCCCCAGTCTATTTTTCTGGTCTCATCCTCCTGGACCATGTTAACAGTGGCTTCATTCCTCTTCCCAAAACCACAGCCGTGGCTGTCAGGACTCCTAAATCTACAATTTACCCTTGTTTCCAGTAACTGCCTCTCCCCGTTCCCAGTCATGACTGGACTAAGCTGAAAAATTTAGGGTGCTTCTAGTCCCTCTTATAGAGATGTCCCTTATGTAGACTGCCTATTTGTTCCTTGATCTTTCTTCATTCACTCACCTGTTTCCTGTGGGACCCTGACTGAGGACGCAGACACATCTTATTTAATTTTGCAAAAGAACAGAAGATCTCCATATACACAGAATCTTTTTAGAGTTTTATTCCCAAATTTACAAAGATGTCAATAACCAAGAACTTTAGAAACCATGATTTGAAATGTAGAAGATACACAATAAATGCTAATTACACGTTTAGAACAGGTGAAAAGAGATAACTTTAGAAGAAAGAAAAAAGTGCTTTCTACTATGGCTCATTAATGTTTCACTTTATAAGAGATTTTTATTATTTTATAAAAATGAAACCTTTACTGTTAAAACCTTGGGGTTTTTTTTTTTCAATCAAATGTTAATGTGATAATAAGTGCATATATAGAAAATGGGGAAGGTTGGATTTTATATATGTTTAAGCAGAGCACATTTTTGCGTCTCCTTTGAAATGCTAAGGATGTTAAACCTTGTTCTTACTAAATGTTCGTGCTGAGAAAGCAAAGTTTCATACATTGTCCCAGCTGCAGCAATACACCACCATAAAGTGGCACCGGACCGCAGGGGAGGAACCGAGGACTCAGGCCCGAGTCCCGGGAGGGCGGCGCCTGGGGAGGGGAGGGAGCGGGCGGGCGGGCGATCCCGGGGCAGCAGCACCGCCAGGGCGGCGGGACCCGGCTCCGTGCGCCCAGCAGGGACGCGTCCCGCGTGCGCAGCGGTTGGCTGGGGGCGCGCCGGGTCCGGGGCAGTCCCGCAGGGGCCGCGGGGGAAGGACAGGCCCGGGGCCACGCGGCCGCCGCCGTTAGGATGCGGGTAGGGACAGCCAGGTCCGGTTCCCGGGACGGTCCTCCAGGAAGGCCGCTGCCCCGCCCAGGCCTGCGCGCTTGGGGACAGAGTAGCTCCCCCCTCTCCGAGTGCAGACTCCACCCGAGGGGAGCCCGAGGAGCGGCGCCGCCAGGCCTTCTCGTCCAAAGCAAGAGAGTGGGACAGTGCAGGTTAATATGAACCGTTGTGCCGGGACAGGAGGACCAGGAGGGCTGTCACCCGGCGATTACTGGGGCAGCCTCACCACTTGGGCCAAATCAGCGTGTCGGGACGCCGCGGCAGTCTTGGGGTGTTGGGCAAGGCCAAACCTGCCCCAGTGAGGTCGGCGACTTAAGTCAGGGCAGTCTCCAGCAACGGGGCCTGCCAGCGGAGCAGTCTGCACCACTTGGCTGCGGTGGGCTGCGCGGAGAACTAGTCTTCTATGTTACAGACGGCGCTTAGGGCGTGCACTTTCTTTTCCTTTTCCGCTGGAGTGAAACGTGCTCCCCCACTGAGTCCCCCACATTTGAAGTGCAGGTAGCCTCCGTTCACAAGCACACTGATCTGCAAGAGCGAGAGTCAAGACAAACCTTACATTGCACTGGAGACAGGACAAGTGGGGCGGACCCCACTGAAGAGCGGAGACGAGAAGCAGCAGGTAAAGGGAGGTTCGTCTTCTAGGAATGCAGGAGCGCCAAATGCATACAGTTAACTGAAAGGAAGAGCCGTAGAATAGTAGGGAAAATGTGATCCCGTTGGTGGGAAAGGGGCAAGCAGAAAATCCTACATGTCTTTATGATTGTAGATGCGGAGATGTGCCCAAGGAAATCAGGATTTGTAAGCAGTCACTAGCTGTGAAGCTCGGACTACAACAAGAATAACAGCCCTCCCTTAGTGTGGTTCTTGAATTTTTATTTTAAAATAGGAAATTAGGGCAGCCCGGGTGGCTCAGCTGTTTAGCGCAGCCTTCATCCCAGGGCGTGACCCTGGAGAGCCCGGATCGCGTCCCACGTCGGGATCCCCGCATGGAGCCTGCTTCTCCCTCCTCCTGTGCCTCTGCCTCTCTCTCTGGGTCTCCTCTCTGTGTATTCTCATGAATAAATAATAAAATCTTCTTTTAAAAAAGAAATTAAAATTTTTAATAAAGCAATTTATACAGAAGACAATTATTTTACATTGGTGAGATGATAATATAGTCTGGCCTTCTCCGCTTGACTTACTGCACTCAGCATAATACCCTCCAGGTCCATCCACGTCGAAGCAAATGGGGGGTATTTGTCGTTTCTAATGGCTGAGGAATATCCCATTGCGTACATCATTATGTTGGTAAATTGAACACCAATAAAAAATAAATTTATTATAAAAAAATAAAATAAAATAAAGTCTGGCCTTTTTATTCCTTCTGTTTAAAAAAAAAAAAAAACTCCCTTAACTTCAAAAGACTGAAAGCAGAATCTTCACAACTAGACGCCACCGTCTCCTGCTTTTCTAACACAAATTTCAGCATTTAAAAAAAAGAAAGCGTTCAAGACTGCAGCTGTCCCGCTTGAAATTCTAAAGCTCTGCACATTTTTCAGAAAGGTGCTGCTGAATGCACTTCCAGCTCCAGTTAATGACAAGCAGTTCCATCTGTATCAATCTCTCGATTTCTTACCTGAGAAATGGAGGAGTCGAGCTTTCCTAGGGAGCCTTGCCTGACTCGCTGACACTTTAAAAACCTTTTCCCAAATCTCAAGATTCCGTGTTATCATTTACTTACACGAAGGTGGTAGAGAGTTTGCTCTTGACCTTTTTCTTTTTTTTTCTAAATTTCGTCCCAAGATCATTGTGCACCTGCCCACAGTCGTGTCCCCAGAGGTAGGACTCCCCGCGGCCACAGGGCGGAGGCCGCGGACGCACCCGCGCGGGTCCCCCGGCGCGTCCCGGTCCCTGCGCGGGTCTCCCCCGCGCCCCAGCTCCGTCTCCCCCGCGCCCGGCGCAGCTGGGTGCCCGCGGGTGGGGCCGCCGCGCCAGCCCACGACACGCAGCCCCCGCCACGCCTTGAACACGCGGGAAGCGAGACTCGCCCCGGACTCGCCGCCGCCTGGCCCTTCCCTCCCAGTCCCCGCGGGGGCCCAGGAGCAGGTGCCCCCGCCCCCATCCCACCCCCACCCCGGCCTGCGCGCCGCGGGCCCTGCTCCCGCGCCAGCCCCGCCCCGCACCCCGGGCTGGAGGAGCCGCCCCCGACCGCGGGAGGGGCGGGAGCCGGGGTGGGCCCTCTCCCCGCCGGCTGCTGGAGCCTCCCGCCCCGCACACGCGTCCCCGCGGGACCCGAACACGGGCGGGCCGCGCCTGCCCCGATGCTGCGCCCCGGGCCGCCGCCCGGCTCCACGCGCGGGGCGAAGGCAGGCGCAGCCGCCCGCTCGGGAAAGCGCAGCCCGCGGATACCGGGTTCACGTTCAGCCTCGGCGCAAGCCCCGAATCCCCCGCCCTGGCCTGGCCTGGCCCGAGGGACGCCGGGCGCGGAGGTCCGGTCCAGCGCCCTTCGGAACCTCCACGCCGCAGCCCCTCCCGAGCCCGCGCGGGGGGAAGCCCTTGTTCCGACCTCCGGGTCGGGTTCGTTTGAGGCGGGGTGTCCCCGCGCAGCCACGGCCCGGCGTCCGGTCCAGTCCTGCGGTCCTTCCTTGACGCACACTCCCGGAGCCTTTTCTTTTTTTTTTTTAGCACCAAACCTAAGATCTTTTGCCTTCTGGGTAGAGTCTTTGCAGGGTCCTGTTCACGTGTAAAATGCTGCCCGGAATGAACGTCGGCCGCGGTGCCCACTCGTGGCTCAGAGCCGCCTCTGCTCCGAGATGCCCGCGCCGCAGCCTCCCCGGACCTGGGAGGCCTGGAGGGGGGTGGGGCGGCCCGGGCAGGACGGACCCCGGAGTGTGGAGCTGCCCCTCCGCGTGACTCTAGTTTTTCTCCCAGTAAAGCTTTAGGGATACTACTTGTCTCTCGATGAGTGTGGTCAGTGTGTGAATCTAAAACTACAACCAGGGTAGAAAGCGGTGCCTTTTCTCTGGAATTGACTCAAATGCCATAAAAATGGACAGCTGTCCCCGCGGCGCGCGCGAGAGTGCTCCATCTCTCCCCCGCCGGGGGGAAAAATGTAAAGGAAGGAAGGAAGGAAGGAAGGAAGGAAGGAAGGAAGGAAGGAAGGAGGGAGGGAGGGAGGGAGGGAGGGAGGGAAGGAAGGAAGGAAGGAAGGAAGGAAGGAAGGACGGCAGGCAGGCAAAAAGAAAAAAGAAGGAAAGAAAGAAGAAAGGAAAGGAAAGGGAAAAGCCATGAATACGCACCTTTGCAGAAGAAGGTGGTGCCGCGGCGGCGGGAGCATCACCAGTCTCGGCTTCACGGCGGGGAGCACAGACGTCGGGCCGCGGTGCTGCGGAAGGGCACAGTAATCCGAGTACTGGACCGGGCAATGGCAATCAATAGAAGAGATGGAAATAAGGGCATAACTGTTGGGTGGATGGAGGAAACGCTTAGCCATTAGAGTCCGAAGTCAATGTCCAAAACTGAAAAACACAGAATGAGCTGCTCAGGCACATTAGTTCACCTCCAGACGTACAGTTATTAACGTATGTGGGTAACGCCCCGTAGCACCCCCTGCCCCTAAAGGATTGGGTGACCGTGAATCGGGGAGGGAGGGAATCTGCCTACAACTCTATGTTGGGAGCCCATTTGTAATGTTGCGCTTCTGTAAGCATGTGCATCATTAAAATGTTTAAATTATTTTTTTTAAGATTTTATGTATTTATTCATGAAAGACAGAGAGAGAGAGAGAGAGGCAGAGACACAGGCAGAGGGAGAAGCAGGCTCCATGCAGGGACTCGATCCCAGGTCTGGAGGATCACACCCTGGGTTGAAGGCGGCGCTAAATCGCTGAGCCACCCAGGGATCCCTTAAATTATTTTTAAATGAATAAATAAAAACTACACTTTGTATACCCACAACCTCTTTACTGAAACTACAAACTTCTGATTTTGTTTTCTTGCTCTCTCTTATAATCTCATTAAGCCCTTTTCAGTTTAATATTCTTGGTCTGTGTGTGCAAGCCCTACTCACGTTTTCAATCGTCCAAATGGATTTATTAAAATAAACAGAAGAATCCACTACCTAGAGAAGAACTCCAATATTGTTCATTCATTTCAAGGATGTCAGAGAATTTTCTTCTTTTCCCCACCTCTACCCTAGCCCTGAGGAAAAAACTTCTGAAGACTGAGAGATTCATGAACCTGAGTATCAAGTTTCAGTGTTACTTGGAACTGCCAGAAGTGAGAATTTATTTCTCAATTTGCTGTCCTTCCCCATACCACTGTACTTACTCACCCTCAAGAATTCCAACTCTCTTCAGTCCTAAAAAAGAAAATGACATGCAAATGTGATTCAGGACTTCATAAACTGCCATGAGTGGAAGAAGGCTGGCCTGAATGATGAATGTTAGCACACTTGATACTGCATTCAGTGTGTCCCGATTACCTGTCCACTGACAGGAACCTTGAGATTTCCATGAGAAATGGGAGTTCATATTAATCGAGACATTCTATATGAAGTTCTTCTGCAAGTGACAACTACTCCTATTCTCATTTTATAATCAAATAGGCTGAGGGTCCAAAGTTCAGAGTGAAACATAGATGATCTATGTTTCCAGCCAATATAGACAGTCTCAGAATTCTCTTAAAATTCTCAATCCACTAATCAAAGCTCCAGGGGAGGCAAGTTCCTGTTGCCTTCTCTTTTCCAGTGAAATAATTAAATTAAATCCCCCAAGTCTGCCGGAATCGATAGAGATATACAAAATCAAAACATAAAGAAGGGCAGAGAGAGGAGAAAGCATTTTCCGTGGCACTGAAGCAATCCTTTTAGCACAACCTCACTTGGTCCCTACAATGATCATTATTCCTATTTTTTTCAGATGAGCGGACTGGAGTGCAGAAAAAAAAAATTAGTGACTTCTCCTAACTCCCAAAGCTAAGTCGCTGAACCAGATGAACTTGTGACTCAAAATGCAGAGCCTTCTTTTAGGACACTGCCACTCGGGCATGGTTCAGCCCTCTACACTCTGAATAAGAATATCTTAGTCTCTGGTATCCTTAAATTTGATGTTTAAACACATTTTCCAGAAGAAAGGAGCTATAGCCACTGGTGACTAAAGGAAAGAGGCAAAGCAGGAACTCCTGAATTCTTTGTGAATCCCCAGTGGAAAACTAAGGTACCAACTAACATGCACTCCAGCAATTTTCTAAGCACTTATGAGGTGCCTGGTCAGGTGATACAAAGTGAAAAAGGAGAGTCTTTGCCCCAGGAGTTCTCGTGGCCAGAAGAATCTGACCAGAAAACTGCTCAGTCTGCTGCTCAGTTTGCCACAGTTTTTCTTTCCTTTTTTTAAAGATTTTATTTATTTAAAAAATATTTTATTTATTCATGAGAGGCGCAGAAAGAGGCAGAGACACAGGCAGAGGGAGAAGCAGGCTCCACGCAGGGAGCCTGACGTGGGACTCGATCCGAGGCCACCAGGATCACACCCTGAGCCAGGCAGGCGCCCCTCAATTTTTCTTTCCTTGCCTAACAAGAGATCAGGTGGAAGGGAGGGCACCGATTGCCAGCAAAGTGAGCACTGACCATGACCCTGGAAAAGGCTGGTAGGCAAAATGTTTACCGCTCTTTGGCTCATCTGAATCTCCCCCCGGAGTGTGACTTCACAAGTCCTCTATTCAGCGCAGCATCAGTTTGGGGCCTATTTATTACGAATTTGACTTTGGCTAAGTGTTTAAGACTTGGGCTAAAGTGGGGGCGCCTGGGTGGCTCAGTTGATTGTCTGCCTTAGGCTCAGGTCATCAGGTCATGATCCGGGGGTCCTGGGACCAAGCCCCTCATTGGACTCCCTGCTCAGCAGGGGAAGCGGCGTCTCCCTCTCCCTCTGCCCCTGCTCATGTGTGCTTTCCCTCTCTCAATCTCTCTCTCAAATAAATAAATAAAGTCTTAAAAAAAAAAAAGACTTTAGTTAAAGTGAAAATAAGACTCTCCAAGCTAAAATGTCTTCAGCAAGAATAAGACGTTTAAAAGTTGTTTTCTTTTTTTTAATTAAGCCAAATTGTTGTTTGGCCCTGAGCTGCAGAGAAAGTTATATTAAAGAATATCATTGTTATCATGGCAATAACTTATTTCACACTTGCTGAATGCTGCTTGCTGTATACTAAGAAATTGTATACTGCACTAAGAAATACTACTACACTATTTAAATGCTGTTTTATACCGCGTTAAGAGTTTTTAATGTCCAGGGCAGCCCGGGTGGCTCAGCGGTTTAGTGCCACCTTAAGTCCAGGGCTGATCCTGGAGACCTGGGATCAAGTCCCCACTGTTAGGCTCCCTGCATGGAGCCTGCTTCTCCCTCTGCCTGTGTCTCTGCCTCTCTCTTTCCGTGTCTCTCATGAATAAATAAATAAATCTTAAAAAAAAGAATTTTTAATGTCCAGAATCTTGAATAAAGCCAGTGGTGAGGTTTCCATGTTTGTGCAAGGAGGACACTGTGAATTGAACTGGTGATCCACAGAAAGCTGCCTAACAATTTAGGAGAAAGCCCACAGCAACTTTCTTATTAGAAGGAAGAGAGGGATGGGTGTTATAGTGGAAAATTAAAGAGACACAGCTGGTTCCCAGGCCATAGACCCCAACGAAATGCTTTGTCTGCCATGGGCTTATCATGTGGAAGAAAAAGAATCAAACATTCCTCATCCTACTCCAGATGGGGATGGGTAAAAACAATTTCTTCAGATGAATATTCTAGACTCAGAAGGAAGCACCTCGTAAACAGGAAGAATAAATCTATGCTGAAATAATGGGTGTAAAATCTCTCCCTGTGCAATACTGTCAAAACAAATCAAAGGGGAATGGGGGGAGGAAGGGAATGTTTGAAATCTATAATATGACAGGCACAATTCTGAGTATTAAAAACAAAATGCAAGGCACCTGGGTGGGTCAGTGGTTGAGTGTCTGCCTTAGACTCAGGTCATGATCACAGGACCCTGGATGGAGTCCCCACATCCGGTTCCCTGCAGGGAGCCTGCTTCTCCCTCTGCCTGTGTGTCTCTGCCTCTTTCTGTGTGTCATAAATAAATAAATAAATAAATAAATAAATAAATAAATAAAGTTAGACAGAGATGATACATTTTGGTTCATAGCACCCCATTTCATTTGTTCTGGATTCCTTTTGCTTGTATGTGCTTTTCCCTGATAAGGAACTGGTAAAGAACAAGTTGGTGTCTTTTGCAGTGTTATTCAAACGAAAGGTACAATAATCTTCTAAGATAAGAATAATAAGTGGGGCACCTGGGTGGCTCAGTCAATTAAGTGTCTGCCTCTGGCTCAAGTCATGATCCCAGGGTCCTGTGATGGAGCTCAGTGAGGAACCTGCTTCTCCCTATCCTCCCTACCCCGTTCGCATGCTTTTTCTCACTATCTCACTCTCTCTCAATTAAATAAATAAATAATTTTAAAAAGGAATAATAAGCGAAAGATAGAGTTTCATTGTGATACCATCTATCAGCTGCTTGTATAGGTAACAAGTTTATTTTGTAATTTATTACACACACCCTGGTAGCTTTAGTGGGATGTAGTCAGTGTCTATGAGAAAGAAAATATACTCTTTTTACCTGGGTGTCTCAAAGATGTGTAGACTATGCTGGCATCAAGTCAGGATATCCCAGTCCATAAAAGGGCTGGATTCCTACCTTCTAACACACTTCCCAAGTACTCAGAAATGAAGATGGGCTGGGCCTGGGGTAGGGACTGGGGTTTGGAGGCAAGCAACATATCCTTTTGGAAGCATTTGCTTCCAAAATTAAATAGTAAAAAATTGAGACCATTATTTTGTTGTTGTTTTTTGTTGTTGTTTACAAACCAGTTACTAGCTGGCACCTGTGGTCATTTCATTGAGTTGGCTTGAGGAAAGAGGGCTGTATACATTTGGAGATATCACAGAGTTCTCCAAGTTTTACATTCTGTCCTTCACTTTAAAGCTATATTGAAAAAATAAAATAAAAAAAAAACTATATTGGTGTCTCTGACAGGCCCCAATGCTTTTTTCTTGTTTTTTTTTCACCAGTGCCCCTGTCCCTATAGTTAAAGATAAGAAAGGATTATTTAAGGATAACACCTGTTTCAATAACTTGTTGTTGTGTAACAAAACTCTCCCAAAACCTAGTGGTTCATAAAAACCATTTTTTAAAAATCTGAAAGATAAAATTAGGGGCACTTGAATGGCTCAGTCCATTTAGTGCCTGCCTTTGGCTCAGGTCATGATCCTGGGGTCCTGGGATAGAACCCGGCATCAGGCTCCCTGCTCAGCCTGCTTCTCCTTCTCCCTCTGCCCTTTTCTCCCTGCTCCATGCTCTCTTTCTTGTGCTATCTCTGTCTCTCTCAAGTAAATAACATCTTTAAAAAAAAATCTTTAAAAAATAAACAAATAAAAATCTTTGCCACCTGTGCATTGCCTGAGCTCATCTGGGTATTTATTCTTCCAGCCTCTCCTGATTTATAATCAGATGGTAGGAGGGCAGAGGGAGTCGCTGTCAGTAAGGCTGAGCTCTTTGTCTTTGCAGGGAGTCCCAGTGCCTCTCCTCTCCATGTGGTCTCCAAAAATGGTCTCATCACCCTAGTAATTGCACTGGTTACAACTTTTTTTTTTTTTTTTTTTTTTTTTTGGTTACAACTTTGTAGCTCAGAGTTGAGCTACAAGAACAATCTTCTAAGCCACCGTGATAGGAGAGCTGACACTGTATCATTTCTAGTCCATTCTGTTGGGTTAAGAGTAGAAAGTTCAACCCAGATCATATAAGGAGTTTATACAAGGATATAAATACCCAAGACACAGTTCATGGGGACAGACCTGGGGACTAACGACTGTCACCACTCAACTGCACAAAGGTGAAAGTCATACATTCACCTTGGCAGGGCATCCTGAGTTTCCCTTATACTCTAAGAAAGGGACACATCACTCCCCATGTTCCTTGATTCACATGTGTCAGGAAGGGAGAATTCAGTAAAAATTAGGGAGTTCTTGACATGTCCCTTTGTGTTTTCAAATATAGGGAAACTGCTCTTTTGCTTCCATGCTGGGGTGCCATGCTTTCCAACAAAGCCTCACCATCCCAGCTTCTAAATCGGAGGGTTTCAGATTCCCACCACCCTTGGATGGCTTGCCAGGGGCCATGTATTGCCTAAAATGATGTCTAAAATATTTGTGTGTGTGTGTGTGTGTGTGTGTGTGTGTGTGTATTCCTCAGACTTCTGGGGAGGGGCTTCCTGGTTTTCCTCAGACCATCACCTAGGGTGAATTCAAATCAGCAAGACCTAAGAGTGCTTACAACTCAGGAGCACTACTCTGCATTTTTACCTTCTGACTGACTTCTCCAGTAGGGGAAAAGCAGTAGGTCTTTGATGTATTTGTGTCTACAGTAAAACAAAAAGCAGTCACTAGCTGCCACCGGAGACCAGTCATGAGTCTGCCTAAGAAAAGATAAAGAATGGGCTGGATTACCTGTGCCCCCAAGAATTATTGTGAGCACGAATGAATCCTCCTTTGTTGGGGCTCAAGGCATTGGAATTGGCTAAAAATTCTTAGCTCTCATTATTTTCCCATTTGTACCTGGTGAATAGTAAAGAATGTAACTTAACAGGACGTTGGATTCTCTGCCCCCAACACTCTATTCTCCTTTCCTCTTTTCCTTATTTATCTTTTTATTTTGTAAGACATAGCAGGCAAGGGTACAATTCCCTCTCCTTGGGCCAAAAATGTGCTAAAATGCCTAGTGTGATCTCAACTGGAGACATGGCCTTGAACGTGAGCAAGTGAGGCCCCTCTGCTCACTTTATCTACTAGGAACTCAGAACATCCTGGGGAAGGAACTCCGACTGGAAGCAGAACCTGTCTAGGAAAAGAGGAATAAAGAATGTGGAAAGGGTCGAGTACTAAGAGGCAAGCGAACTGGATTAGATGGTAGATATAACCCAGGAGTTAACTTCAGAATTGCAAATGCTTAATGTAACCTCTGTTACGCCTAACAAAACAGACTTACCTTTGCTTTCTGAAATTCCTGTTCTAAACATTCCTAGCACCCAGGGACCCCCTCTGAAAAACACACCTTGCCATTTCTCAAGAGAATCCAGTCAACCATTTCAGCTCAGCTGTCCCACTTCAGGATAAATGCTTTCAACTATTCTCCTACCCTTCCCTTTTTTCTATAGCATTAATCAGAGTGGAAGATTTTATGTAGTTTCTCACCACCAGCGTACCAGTTCTTCCAGTGCCCACATATATCCTGGCACAAAGGAAAACAGTGATTAAACAGATTTTAATAACTTGTAGGGGTGCTTGGCTGGTTTGGCACCCCTCTTGATCTTGGGGTTGTAGGTTCGACCCCCACATTGGGCGTAGAGATTACTTAAAATCTTTTTAAAAAAGTTTTGAGAACTTATCAAGCATTCACCCTATCTACGGCAAGTGAGTGCTCCAGTGCCTACTTTCCTCACTTGCAGAAGAGGGAAAACAGCACTTCGGCTCCACAGGCTTGATCAGGCTCAAACTTGGTACAGAAAGGCATTGATGAAAAACACCTGGCACAGGAAATGCCCAGCACAAGTCATCTGCATCCATTACCTCAACCTGCAAAATCTGATGGATGGGGCCACAGCAATTAATGCGGCAGTCCACAGCAGGGCTAACCCCTCGCCTTTACAGCCCCTTGAGTCCGTTTCTCCCCAGAGTAGAACATGGATACCCAGGGCTACAGCTTTGGTTGCCCTGGTAAAGTACACTAGCTACAAATCATCACTGGAACTCTCCAAAGCTTAAGAACTGCTTGTGTCAAAAAAAAAAAAAAAAAATCCAATGCACCTTGTATGCACTTTATAGGAGAGCATCCTATTAAAATCACAGATACGGAAGTTTCATTAAAAGTTAAGGTCACAATGCACATTTGCTTTTGATTCATTCCTGTGACTCCTTCAAATTACTTTTATTTTTTTCCCTTCAAATTATTTTTAACCCGGCAACAGTACTTCCCAAGGTGTAGACAGGTGAGGGCTAGCAAGTTCAGTGTTGAGAGGGAGTGTACAGACTCTTGGTGAAATGTAGGCCAAAAAAAAAAAAAAGAAAAAAATCCAAACTCCTCTGTAGGCTGGTTTCAAGATTCAACTAGAAAACTCAAATTCCTTGGATGTTCTCCTCTGGTGAAGGGATACACGAAAATTGAAAATACCTAGAGTATCTAGATTAACCATTACTTTTCAGAAACTAGGATCCCTGAAATGTGTAACACAGGCTCCTTCTAGGAGGTTTTTCTACCTAGGAAAAAAACAAATAGATATCCTAATGTTCCATTTTAGGGTTTAGCCCTGAATCATCTATAAGAGAAGGAGAAATCGGCTGTAACTACATATTAAATATCAATCAAATGTTTCCAGTGCTATGTTAATACTAAACATTCATCTTAAAAATGGACTTTTGTGACAAGAGGCACTAGCAGCGTGAAAAAGGATTCCAGATTTTATTTCTTTAAAGATCGAGAAAACACACCCAAGATAAAAACGGTTTTGGTCAATAATTTTTCAGGGAACGGAGCAAGTTATTCTGGGACATACTCGGAAACTGGTCAACCTGAACTGGGAAGTGGGGTTCTGACAAGGCAACTGTGGGAAAGAAGAAGTATCTGGACAAATCTTCGCAGACCACCCCACATTTTTCTCCCCCCAACTGTTCAAGTGGCAGACAAAATAAATTACCATAAATTATATGCCTAGGCAATCTAAAAACAAAACAAAACAACCCGAGGCCGAGGACGCCCGCAGCCCCTCCAGGAAGGGTGTAACTCGGTGCTTCTGGCCTGCAGGCAGGACGTCAGGATAGTTGCAGTAGGACACCGCACCGTCAGACGTCAGGATAGTTGCAGTAGGACACCGCAACGTCAGACGTCAGGATAGTTGCAGTAGGACACCGCAACGTCAGACGTCAGGATAGTTGCAGTAGTACACGGCAACATCAGACGTCAGGATAGTTGCAGTAGTACACGGCAACATCAGACGTCAGGATAATTGCAGTAGTACACGGCAACGTCAGACGTCAGGATAGTTGCAGTAGTACACCGCCGAGCTGGCGTCGGACACCACCGAGGAGATGGCCCCGTGGCCGTCGGGGAGATTCACGACAGGGTCGTGTCCCTGGTAAGGGAGCCCCATCTCGGGCTTGCACACAAAGTGCAGGTACTGTTCAAATTCCGTGCGGTCCACCTCCCCGAGGAGCTCGGCGGGCTGGCTCGGGTCCGCGCCGTCGCGGCAGGGCAGGGCCTCGGGGGGCGGCGACGGCTGCTGCGGGTGCTGCTGCGGGTGCTGCTGCGGGGGCTGCTGCGGGTGCTGCTGCGGGGGCTGCTGCGGGGGCTGCAGCGGGAAGCCGCGCCCCCCGCCCGCCGCGGGCGAGCCCATCGCGTTGTAGTACAGCTGCAGGGCGCTGGGGGGCGCCGCGGGGCCCGCCTGCTCCAGGCCGAGGCGCGCGTGCACCGGGCCGCCGGGCGGCTCCGGGGGCCCCGCGTAGTCCGAGGCCGGCGCGTAGCCGTAGGGCCCGGCCGCCGGGCAGTCCCCGGGCAGCGGCGCGGCGAAGAAGGCGGGGTCCGGCTCCACGGCGTCCAGCGGGGACGTGTCCGGCGTGGGCAGCGCGTAGCCGTCGAGCGCGGCGGCGCCCAGGCCCGGGCAGTCGCGGTAGTGGCCGCCCAGGTGCGCGGGCAGCAGCGGCGGGCCCGCGGGGAAGCCCTGCTCGGGGAAGGCCAGGCCCAGGCCGTCCAGCGCCGCGCGGCCGCCCTCGGGGCCCAGCGCGCCGGCCTGCGGCTCGGCCAGGCCGTGCAGGAAGCCGCCCTCCACCCGCTTCAGGCGCTTCACCTGCTTGCGCCTCCGCGGCCGGTACTTGTAGTTGGGGTGGTCCTGCATGTGCTGCACGCGCAGCCGCTCGGCCTCCTCCACGAAGGGCCGCTTCTCCGCCAGGGTCAGCGCCTTCCACGACTTGCCTGCGGGGCGGGGGAGGTGGGCAGGGCGCCGGGCTCACTGGCTGCGCTCCTGGCTGCGCCCCGGCCCCGCGCCCCGGCCCCGACCCCGCCTCTCCCGCCCCTCCCCGCCGGCCTTTAACCGAGCAACTAGAGCGGGCGAAAGGGGTCCAGGTGGGGAGGGAAAGGGCTGCGGGCTGCGGGGGCCCAGCCTTGGGGTGCTCGACGGGCGGTCCTGCCTCCTCTGGCCTCCGGGAGGCCCCGCGCCCGGCCCCGACCCCGCCTCTCCCGCGCCTCCCCGCCGGCCTTTAACCGAGCAACTAGAGCGGGCGAAAGGGGTCCAGGTGGGGAGGGAAAGGGCTGCGGGCTGCGGGGGCCCAGCCTTGGGGTGCTCGATGGGCGGTCCTGCCTCCTCTGGCCTCCGGGAGGCCCCGCGCCCCGCCTCTCCCGCGCCTCCCCGCCGGCCTTTAACTGAGCAACTAGAGCGGCCTGCGGGGGCCCAGCGGAGGCCCAGCCTTCGGGTGCTCGACGGGCGGTCCCGCCTCCTCTGGCCTCCGGGAGGCCGCTCCCGGCTCACCCATCCCCGGGCTCCCCAACGAGGGGGAACGAACGGCCCCCACCGGGGGAGGCCTGGGGGCACGGGCGGCACCAAACCTACGCGGCTGCCGGGGACCCTCGACGACCCAGGCGGTGGGGGGGTACGGAGAGGGGCCGCGGACGGAGCCCGGGGCGCGGGAGGGGCGCGGGGAGCGCCGGGCAGGCCCCGGCCGCGAGCTCGCACTCGCACTCACCCAGCATCTTGCTCAGCTCGGCGTTGTGCAGGTCCGGGTTCTGCTGCGCCAGGCGCTTGCGCTCGTCCTTGGCCCACACCATGAAGGCGTTCATCGGCCGCCGGATGCGAGACTCGCCCTTGGCCCGGCCCGCCGCCCCGGCCGGCGCCCCGCTGCTCGCCGCCGCCTCGCCCTTCGCCTTCATGTCCCCGAGGGGGCTCAGCGACTCGGCCCAGGGGCAGGGGCCCAGCCCGGCCATCACCGCGGGCAGCGCGCTGCGGGTCTGGCTCTGGTCGTCACTGGCGTACCCCGCATCCGGGCTGCTCATGGCGCTCCAGCCCTGCCCCGCACCCCCCAGCCCTCCGCCCGGCCCGGGGGAGATGCCCCGCGGGCTGCTCGAGCAGTAGCCCGGGCCCGACCCGCCGCCGCCGCCGCCGCCGCCGCTCCCGGCAGGTCCCAGCCCCCGCGCAACCTGGGTGCCCGCCGGCCCGGAGACGCTGCGGGCGCCCGGGGCCGCGGGCCCTTTTCTGCGCTGATGCGGCCAATGGAGTGCCGGGGGCGGGCCGGCGGGCGTCCGTAGCCCACGCCCAGCCCGCAGCCCGCGTCCCGGGCCTCGGCTCAACCCCACGCCCGCCCCTTCCCCTCCCCCGGCCGCGCGCCCAGGGCGACACCTGCCCCCGGGAAAACTGGCTGGAGCCGGGCTCTGGCGCCGCGATCCCTCCAAGCTGGGAAGGGGCTCCCGAAAGTCCTTCTGGAATGTAGACGGTGCCGCCGGACAGGAGGCCTGGGCCACGGTAGTTCGGATGAACACACCGAGCAAACGCCCTTTCTTCTTTCTCTTAAACACGATACCCCCATAATTTGGGTTACTCTGCAGCTACTCCACAGAGTAAACTTGGGTGTGCATATACGCACATTCAGACAGACTTAGAGTAAGTGGAGAGAGTAAGTTAACGTTGGTGCACACACTATTACAGGAGCTGAGGATGTCAGTATGGGGGGAAGGTACCTAGACATCTTCCCCATCTTCCCGGAACCCCCGCGGGTGTCTTCTCCAAGTGTGTTTCATCGAATGCACTAGATACTGTTGATGATAAATTAAAAACATTCTCTCCCCCAAGGACTCAACCTGCTTGTTGTACTACTTTCAAAATGCTACGTCCGAGGTAAATTCTGATCTTTAAAACAGGATTAAATACGGGATGACATCCTGTAGCCAAGAGTCAGTCCCTCATCCTGAAGAATAAAGCCTTTATTCGTCACGATGAAGCAGCCCTTGCAAATTTGTACATGAAACGTATGATAGACATCAAAGGTTTCACATGCGTGTTCAGTAAAAGGGGCAAGACTCGGTTTTGATTTCTGAAATGTGGCGGCTCTAGCAAGCAGTATTTATCTGAAGGCCCACCTAATGGGGGCAAGAGCCACCCCCTTGCACACCAAAGTCAGCTGTAGCTCTTATGGGCTTCTATACGCCTCTTTAGACTGAAATGAAAATCTGAAAGAGTATTCAACTTGTGCTGAAATCTGAAACCTTCTCAGTGGGATTTTTAAACAAGCCCTCACATTGCGTGTACCTGGCACAGGCCTCCAGACGAAGCTAGTTTATCCCTACAGTTCTGTGAGGCACACGCTGTTGCGTGTTACAGGATGGGAACCTGAGATACAATGTGTTTAAGGAATTTTCCTGAGGTCACAGTTTGAGGAGTGAAATTCATCTCCAGTGGCGTGCCCGGATTTTGAGCTCCTAAGCACTCAACCAAGCCGTTGTGTATTTGTTTGTATATTTGTGTTGTTTTCTAAGGCAATTAACACACTCACGTCTGCCTAAGTCCATCCATAACTTTGCAAAGAAATTAATACATCAATCTCCAGAACAGATTTTCTTTGTTTACTGCGAAGGTGTGATGACAAACTAAGGCTTACATCCGGGATCTGGGAGGTAAATGCTGCAGCTTTTTGTGTGAAATTAGAGTAACAAAGTATTCTATGAGTCTGCTTATTGGTGGCATCCATAAAAACAAAGAAACGCAACGCCTTAGGAAACCTCTGGCCTTCGGTTTCTCTGACATTGCTATTTCCCCCCCAAAAAAACTCCTCATTAGTTTGAAGCCAACTTTACTTTGCCTCTGTGAGGCTCTGGTGAAGCGCTGGCTGCCCTCCGTCCCTGTGACAAGCCAGTTTTCAAATATAGGATGACTTAAGTGGTTCTAGCTCTTGGGTCTCTGAGTTTCAATCCAGAAAAAAAATGTTAATCTGCTTAAGAAAATCATCGACAAGTGTTATTTTTAGTGGGTGGTTTTGAAGCAGCTGATCTTAAATTTAACTAGTTGTGTGTCTTTCCTTTAAGGCTTTGTTGTTGTTTTTTTTTTTTCTGAAATAAATATGGGCTTGAAAATTAAGCATAATTGCATTTCAAATGGTTATGTAAGTAAGGAGATATGGGAGTAGAAAGGACAAATTCCCCCACAGTGCCTTGCTCCTCGTTTTCCTGGCGACCTTCTCTATTTCTTCTGGATAGTAGTAAACATCTCCACAGAGATTCCGAAGCAGATTTTGTATTAGTGCAAAGTTTTAGGAACTAACAGGAGTTTCGTTAGATTAGTAATAAAAAAGCAAACAAAAACTACTCCTGTTCCAGAATCTATTATCTGCCTATATTAATCTATTTGATAGTTTCTGTAAAAAAAAAAAAAAGAAAAAAAATAGTAAAATAAAATAGGGCACAAGAAATTCAATCCAAGTGTGAGTCCAAAATATGTATATGCATGGATTTGCCCTTGTGCACTTTCTTCGCCCTCGTCCCCGTGTTCTTCCTGGCCACGCCGTTCCAGGGGGAAGCTGATGGGGAAGACAGCCCGGAGGATCTCCACTACTATTTGCACGTGTTCCTGGAGAAAGACTATGGAGTTTTGTTGGGTGAGATCACTGAGAAATCAGGTGAGAGCACAGCATCCATAGAATGGAGTGGGAGCCTCAGATTCCCGTCCCTTCCCCCACTTTTTACACCGCCTTCCCTGGAGGTTATAAAGTAACAGTCTATATGTGCCAGTTGGGAATCACGGTGCGGTTCAACACCGGTTCCTTTTACCTACCGTTACCTAGAGCTAATTTCTTCTGATCATCCACCTGTCCTGTATTTGGGGGGGGGGGGTGTTGGGGGCTGCGGCGCCGCAGCCCAGTCCGTGGTGTGTGTAGACTCTTCTATTTCGGTCTCTTTACTAAACGCGGTGTTGGAAGTCGAGCTCCAGACGTTATCAGAGCCAGCCACAAATGCCACATGAAAAGCAGCAAACATCCGGAGTGGTTTCCTGCAAGCCTTGCTTTTCTCAACACGAGAGATTTACGCGGGGGATACGGGGGGGGCCACGGAGGGGGGAGCACGGGGGGGGCGACGACAAACAAGTTTCGCGAGTCAGAGCCTCGTACACCCGCTCCTGGAGCCGCTCGGTGCGTCTGCCCTGCACAGTCCGGGGTCCCTGGGTTCCTGGCTCCTAAGTGCACTCCCGGTCCCCAGGCCAGGCTCGAGGCTCGCAAGGCTGGGCCAGGAGGCGACTAGCGCAGCAGGAGGCCGTGCCCGCTGCCACTGGCGGCCTTGGGCGGGCGGGCGCCCAGATTAACCCGGGTAGGTGCGGAGCCGCGGCTCAGACCCGGGGAGTCGGAGCGCGCCCTTCTCCGGGCCCCCGAAGGAGCAGGCAGGGACTGGGTGGCTTCCTGCAGGCTTTTGTGTTTCCGATGCTCGGGAAGCGGGAGCCGGACGGAGGACTTCCAAGTCGTTAGGGAAGGCGGTGGGCACCAGCCGGATCCGGGCTGGCCCCGGAGAGCCGGCCCTGGGGGCGGGGAGGGGCGGGAGCGCGCGCCGCAGGCCCGGGGAAGCGCCGGGAAGGCCGCCGAGGAGTAGACAATGGTTCCCTGGAGCCAAGCACCACAATAGGCCTTTGCATTCATAAATCGCGCGCCGGCGGCGGCCTGGGAGCCCCGCGGGAGGCGGCGAGCGGCGGCGGAGCGCGGCGGCCCCGCACCTGCCAGGTAGGGCCGCGCAGCCGGACGCCGCCGCCCCGCCCCGCCCCGCGCGCCCCCGCATCTCGCGCGTCCCCTCCCGGTCCTGGGCCGGTCCCCCGGGGGTCCGGGATGCGAGGTCGGAGGCTGCGGGCGGGATGGGAGGGCCCCGCGGACCCGGCGCCTTGCTCTCGGCCCCAACCCGCGGCCCCAGGCTGCGCGGGGCTTCGGGGACGCCTGTTCCGCGCGCTTGGCTCCCGCGCCCTTGCGCGCTGGGCCCGCCGGGTCCCTCCCGCGTGCGCGGACCCTCGAGGCCGCCCGCGAGCCGCGCCCAGGCAGCCGCCGACTCCGCGGCGGTCGCTGTTCCCGCTTGGCTCCGCCTGGGGTTCGCTCCGGCGAGGCAGGAAATGCGCTGTTCCCGGGCCACTTCCCTGCCCAGAAGCTCGTCCGCGGGGGTGTTTCTCAGGGCCCCCGGCCCCCCAGCCCCGGCTGTGGTCCTGGTTGAAGGGTGGGCGCTTCCCCTTTACTCTCTGGCAGACAGAACCCCAGGACCCCGGGGCTTGGGGGTGAAGGAGGAGGCAGCCCAGCCCCTTCTGCGAGTCCCCTGCGCACCCTGCCCTGCCGTCCCCTTCACATCGGCCCTGCGGCTCCACAGGGAGCGTCAGCCGGGCAGGCCTCCGTGCGGCTCTGCTGACCTCCTGCTCGCACCCTGCGAGGCCCGGGGCTGTCCTCCAGAGCTGTATCTCCAACCGACTGCAGCTACCTGCACCGAGCCCACGGGGAGCAGGACATTGCGCTCCCACCCAAAAGAGAGCCGTCGCGGCCCCTGCCTCGCAGGAACGAACAGTGCAATACCATCAGCCTTCCTCCCTGATTTATCCACTTCCAGCTGGGTGTTCTAGGCCTGTTCTCCTGCAATAATTTGTTCCCGGCTTGTAAAGGTAACGCTGACATCCGTAGGCCAAGTACTCTGAGGTGGGTTTGGTTTTGTTTTGTTTTCTTTTTTTTCTTTTTTTTTTTTTTTTGTAGAGTTAAGAGGTTTCCTTTCCACCCAGAAAACTCTAGCTTGCCAGGTTTCCCTAGTCAGCAGGGCTGGATTTGGGCAGGTGGACGGTCAGGACGAAGCCTGTGCTCTGTGATCAAGGGACTGATCAAAGTTAATAGGTCATAGGACAGGCCAGTGCTGACAGCACTCATTGTGGACTTTTCCATGCAACTTCAGTCACAAGCATATCAGATTTTGAAACTGGGACCCCAGTTGACTTCCAAAGTTTCTAAGCAGGAGAAAACCTTGGGAATCCTTGCTGGCCTCCTTTGCAATCCGTGTTTCAGCTGACCTCTGTGGCCTAAATTTTCTTCTCCCATTTCTTTGACCGGTGCAAAAAATGTTGTCAGTACTTCCCTCACCCTCTCCTTCATCTGCTGGGGCTCCAGTCGTTGAGCACTCAGAAATCTCAGCTCTTCTGAGGATGAATTCCAGTCCTGTTGCTTTCCTGAACCGATTCAGCATGGAGGTCCAGCCCCAGAAGGTACATGTTTGCATGTGGATATAGGCATAAGCAGATTTCTATCTTGAGGCATTTTGCACAAACAAACCTTGAGTATTAATTTCTTCATAATCGTCGAGAAGGAAGTTTCACAGACATTCACTCACCTGATTCTCACGGCAACCCTGAAGATAGGCCGCCTTTGTTATACTCCCCATTTTTCAGATGAGGAGAATGAGACTGAACAGGAGAGGGGACTTGCTCCAGGTCACGTGACAGGAAGCTTGGGCCCTCTGTTTGCCCTCATTATCAGTGGTGCGTCTTGGTCTGAATTTCTTTCCATATCATGTCTACAACCCATGACGGGCCTGATGGTGTTTGTAGGAACTAAATAATGGCAGCAGACAGGTAGAGACTGATTAGGATTCTTGCACAGAAGATTCCAGTGTGGTCCCTGACCAGGTCATGATCATGTCCTTAATATCAGAGATGGAGGGTTGTAACAAGAAAACATTTTCATTTGGAAAGTCTAAGATTAGGTATTTTTATTAGATCACGTAATCTAAGCCCCGGTTTATCTCATTCATTTTGAGTATTATTGAACAAACAGTATTTGAGTATTATAGTTGTGTATTGTGAACAAATTCTAATTCTGCTGGAAAAATGAAAACAGTTCAAAGTTGTATGGGGATAAAGTTCAAATACAAGGAAGTTGAGGTTTTCAAAGCTCTGCACCTGTGCTTCCATTAGTTCAGACAGAGACTTAGTTAATTATATGAAATTCTTGGGGTCTTGTCACATGTTTAAGGTTTATGCTATTAGTCTCTAGACCTACTGCTGGCCAAGTCTTTAAGGCATAACAGCATACGTGTAGCTACTAGGTAAAGTAAATTCTCTCCGTTCTTACTGCTGTTTGGGAGAGCAATGGCAAATATCAATTCTATTTTATGAAGTGGGAAATTAAGGGACAGTAGTTTGCTTAATGCTTCCAAACCAGTCGAAAACAAAGAGAATCATTTATTTCTTTAATCAACAAATAATTCTCTAGTACCTGTAAGTCTGAGGCTCAGTACATCCTGGTACATTGGTCATGAGAATAAAATTGGGAGTTGAACTGCTTGGGACACATTCTATAGTTTATCAGCTACATATCCTTGGACATAATACTTATCCTGTAAGCCTCCTTTGTAAAGTGGAAGATAATTATAGTAACAACCTCAGAGAGTTTTTTGGGATAAAATGAGTTAATTGTTCATAAATTGCTTAGAATAGGGCTTGGCACCTGGTAAGTGCTATAGAGGTATTTAATAATAAAATAATAATAAACATTTTAAATTAATACAAGGTAGCATATGGAGACATGTTGGATACATTTTAAAAGAGTTACCATAGTACAGAAAGTAAATGCGTTTATCAACCGAAGAAGTATTTTCAAAAAAAAAAATTAATGGAGTTTCATTATATTGTAGCATTATAACTAGTAATAACTAACAGTATCATGCTTTCATCAAAATTGTCTATTACATTGGCAGAAGGCTTTAGAGAGTTCTATAAACTATTGTACATTTACAATTACAGGTGAATTACAGGTGAATTACAGGTGAATATGAACATTTCAACTTTGGTGGTAAAAAATATCTTTGTTTTATGCATGTCAACCTTCTAAAACTGTATTAATATTGGCAAGGAAAAAATACATAGAATCATAAGACATTCAATATTCCATTAGAACATCCCTGAAATGCAAAGAAACACCTTGCAACCAGTACTTACCTGGGCAGGTCTAGAGGCTTCTCCTAAAGTCATAGAGACAAAGTTCAATTTTGATAACTATGCCTGGTACACATATATTGAAAAGATGAATAACCCATAAATTTACAAACCTGCTCTGGATCTTTCAGTGTAGTATAATGAAAAGATTCTAAAGTCTAGCTGTGGTTGTTCAATAACTTGCCACTAGGTAAACTATGAGTTGGTTAAACTGCCTCATCCTCAGCTTTCTCAAAAAAAGAAGAGGATATCTCACGTCTTCCCAACTTTTCCAGATAAAGAAAAGAAAAAAAGTCACAAAGACTTTTACAAAGTAAAAGAGCTGAATGAAACTATGCTAGTTTGTGTGTGTGTGTGTGTGTGTCTGTGTGTCTGTGTGCATCTGTGTCCATGAATGTCTGGGTATATATGCGTTTAGAGAAGGTTCTTTGTACAAAAAAAAAAAAAAAAAAGGTAAATTGAGGGATGCCTGGGTGGCTCAACAGTTGAGCATCTGCCTTCAGCTCAGGGCCCCGATCCCGGTCCAGGGGATCGAGTCCCACATCGGGCTCCCTGCATAGAGCCTGCTTCTCCCTCTGCCTGTGTCTCTGACTCTCTTTCTCTGTGTCTCTCATGAGTAGATAAATAAAATCTTTTTTTTTTTAAGTAAATTGAATATAATGGAAGTAGTGATTGAGAGAAGACTGTACTATTTGGGGCTATAATGGAATGCAACAGCTTTTAGAGCAAAAGGTTTTGTTCTGTTCTGTTTTGTTTTAAAACTAATTACTATGCGGAAGGTCTCACCTTTGATCCAGGGCAAAGCAGATGCTATTTTTATGAACTAAGACCGTGGATTTACTGGATAGCCATTTTTTTAAGAAAGCTAAAAGATTATTTCAGTGGTTAATTTAAAACTGGAATTTGGAGACAAATAGACAACTCTTTCTTTTTGACACTTTCTCTTTATGTAACATTTCCTTGGAGCTCACCTGACATTTACAGAATCCTAGGACAGAAAGGGACTGTATAACCCAAGCCTTGCTTTTTTCCAAGTTCCTTCAAATTACTTAGTGACCATTTGGAAACATGGAGGTATCTTACACAGGAAATATCACATATTACATTAATATAGGAAATCACTTCTTACTTATACAGCTATATAAACATGCAGGTATTCTTTTAAAATCATTTATTTTGAGATAACTTCAAACTTAGAAGTTGCAAGAATAGTATAGAAGTTGCATCACCTTCACTGAGACACTGGTAGCATTTTATCTCTTTTGCTCCATTTCTATCTAAATAAATAAAAACATTTCCCCACATTTACTTTACTTCACTCTCCCTTTCTAAAATGTGTAAATGTATATAGGACAGTATAAATATAAAATACATATATTAGTTCTTATTAACCATATACCAATGCATTATAGATAGTATATAAATATATAATACATCAATGTATTATGTTAGATCTTATATATTAAAACATAGACATGTATGTCATTCGCCTTTTTCTGACCCAGTGGAGAGCAAGCTGTGATAGGATGTCTCACTCATTCTAAATACTCCATAGGACACTCTCCCATGTAACCACCAAATAAACAGACAAATCAGGAAATTAACATTACCACCTAAGCCCCATGCCCAATTCAAATTTTGCAAACTGCTCCAACGAACTCTTTGGTTTTTTTTTTTCTGGTCCAGCATTCAATCCAGGATCACACATCACATTTAGTTATCGTATCTCTTCAGACTTCGTTTGAAACGTTAGTTCCTCAGTTCCTAATCTCTCCTATTCTCTTACAACCTTTATAATTTGTGAAGAATGCAGGGCTTTTGTTACAAAAAAGATGTTCCACCACTGAGTCTGTCTGATATGGGCTCATGCATTCTTGGCAGGAAAACTACTGAAATAGTAATGGGCTCTTCTTGGGGCATGACAAGGGAAGCTCCATGTGGGCCCATACCATCACAGGTGAGTTGGCCTTGATCAGCTGGTAACATTGATATCTGCTCAGGTTCTCCCACCTTCTCATCATCATTTTTCTCTAGGCAACTAATAAGTATTTTTTGTAGGGGGAATTCTGCTATTATACAAATATCCTACTCCTCATCAAACAAAACCTCCACCTACCTGCCTTAGCATATCCACTTAGATGGATGACAAATGGTGGGTTTCTATTCCCGTCATTCCCTCTATATTTATTCCTTCTTAAATACAGGAGTTTTTCCTTCTTCCATTTATTTGTTTCTTTATACCAGGATGGACTTATGGATTCTTTCTTTATTCAGTGGTTAGTCATCCTGAACTAATATTATTTGTTTGGGTGTTCAAGTTGCCAGAGATTTAGCCAGCAAAGATTTGGTGTCAAAGATCTGGACACCTTTCACGCTGGCTCCTGTATCCTTTTGATATGTCCTTATCAATATTTGACTATTACCTTACTTTCTGGCATAACAGGATATGTCTGCCCCTGTCTTGAACTTCTCCTGCCGCAGTCCTGATTCAGTCATTTCTCCAAGGAGTCCAGAGCATCTTTCGATGGTGGATGGGATTTAGAAATCAGGATCTGGGTTCTCATCAATTCTGGGGTATCATGGCTTTTACATACACTCAGCAGACAGAGCTAGAAATGCATCCATGTGTGCATGTGCATATATCCACAACTGTGTCTTCACCTTGAAAACCTATTAAAACCATGAGATAATTGAAGATACATCCAATTCCAGTCCAACATCTCAGAGTTCTTGCTAGCCCACTACTTTCCTTTTTTTCTTTTCTTTTTTAATATTTTATTTATTTATTCAGTAGAGACACACACAGAGAGAGAGACAGAGACAAAGACATAGGCAGAGGGAGAAGCAGGCTCCACGCTGGGAGCCCTATGTGGGACTCAATCCCAGGACCCCAGAATCAAGCCCTGAGCCAAAGGCAGATGCTCAACTGCTGAGCCACCAAGGCATCCTGCCCACTACTTTTCCATATTTGTAAATCACTTTTTAAGAGTAAGAAACCCGGGTCCCATCAACCTTGATATATCTACATATTTGTTCACTGTAATCAGTCCTCCTCCTGCTCAACCTGCCTGCTCTTGGACCCCCTTTTTTTGGCCTCCAGGCTCATAATACCTCTGTGTACATGGGTACCACTTTTCCATGTTTAGAAGCAGGGAAAAAAATAATTACTTATTTAAATTTATTTTAAAGTTATCCTAAGTATAAAATGTAACCATAAACTAGAATATCCGTTTTCTTCACTATCTTTATGCTGGCATATCCCTCAGGAAAGGATTAAAAACAAAATTACAAAAAAATATAAAAACAAAATTACAAGGTATTTTTGCTTGTTTTGAATGAAATCACCCCTACTATTGGAGCTACAGGATTGTACCTTTAAAACCAAAATGTAGGGGCATCTGGCTGGCTCAGTCTATAACTTGTGACTCTTGATCTTGGGATTGTATATTCGACCTCTACAATGAGTGTAGAGATTACTTAAAAATAAGATATATTAAAAAAAAAAAAAGGGATCCCTGGGTGGCGCAGCGGTTTGGCGCCTGCCTTTGGCCCAGGGCGCGATCCTGGAGACCCCGGATCGAATCCCACATCAGGCTCCCGGTACATGGTGCCTGCTTCCTCCTCCGCCTGTGTCTCTGCCTCTCTCTCTCTCTCTGTGACTATCATAAATAAATAAAAATTTAAAAAAATAAAATAAAATAAAAACAACTATTCCTTGGGCAATTATTAGTCACAGCTAAAGCAAAACTAGAGATTGGCTTGACCTAGTAGGATTTCTTTTGCCGAAACCTATAAGGAAGTGGGGCGCCTGGGTGGCTCCGTTGGCTCTTGATTTTGGCTTAAGTCATGATCTCGGGATTGTGCCATGGAGCCCCAGACATCCAACAAGGACCATGAGATCATGATGGGCTCTGTGCTCAGTGGGGAGTCTGCTTGGGATTTTCTCCCTCTCCCTCTGCCCCTCCCCCTGCTCCTGTGCAAGCTTGAGCATGTGCACTCTCTCTCTGTCTCAACTAAATAAATAAATCTTAAAAAAAAAAAAAACCTATAAGGAAGAAAGAGGAATAAGCATTAAATAATATTTTCCAGAATTGTTAATAGAATTTGTGGCCACTTTGAGTAAATACTTCATAAATATATTGCCTCTCCCCTCTGTCAGACACACCCACACATTACTCTTCATGATCTTAAATGAAGAAAATAATGCATAACCTGGCAGATTTCATGACTTGCCCAAAGTGCACAAGTTGACCAATCTCATTTACACTGCTTCTATGCATGATTGACTTCCCATGAGTCATTTCCATCTTCAGCGTGAGAGAGAAAGTTCAGTGGAACTATTAGAATGAAGACCAACCACTGAGCCTCCAAACTAGGTTTGGCCCCTCTCTAAACTGCATCTTCCATGGTTGCTTTCTCTCTCTCAGCATAGCTCAGGAGCTGCACTACTGACACCCTGCAATCCACAATGAGCTGGTCTAAGTTCCAATGCAGTGGACAGCCCAGGGCACAACAGGCTCTTCTCTGCTTGGCAAATATTTTCTCCCTTTCCAAAACTAAAGGGGAAAAGTCTTACTGGGCTATTTCTTCAGAAAACATGATGATCAAACATCCCAGAACTGGAAGGGGCAGCCTCTAGTTAAGCAAAGACCATGGGCATGAATGATTTAACAAATATTATACATATATATATATATATATATATATATATATATTAACTGGTTTGGTCATTGCATGTAGTGAGACCTACAAAATATATCTAATATGCCAATTGAGTTTTAGGATCATTGTTCAAATTAAAGCTTCAGGGCAGCCCGGTGACTCAGCGGTTTAGTGCCGCCTTCAGCCCAGGGCCTAATCCTGGAGACTTGGGATCGAGTCCCACATCGGGCTCCCTACATGGAGCCTGTGTCTCTGCCCTCTGTGTCTCTCATAAATAAATAAAAAATCTTAAAAACAAAAAACAAAACAAATTGAAGCTTTAATTCTTGAGCAGTTTACATCTTTAATAGTTGAAGGACTTATGCTAATTTGGTTTTGCCAATTATGTTATATATAATTATATTTTGATATTTAATATTATAATAGCATATTTATAAAGATGAGTAATGTAAATACTTTTCAGCACTCTTGGCTAGCATTTGATTTGGGCACAACTTAACAGTGAACATTTCTAATGCTCAAGCATCACATATAAGCACCAATTCCGGTTCAACCCTATGTAGATATCCTGCCCATGATGGTAGCCTATGCGGTACCACATATACTAGCCCTTACCTATCTATTCCCACCTCTCACTACTCTGCCTCCATCACTATAGTCTAGCTAACCGGCCTCTTACTATTCCTAAAATAGGTCAAGCTTCTTCCTTCTTAAAGCCTATGTCGTCTTCCCTTTGCATAGAATCAAGATCCCCAGTATTTTCCTATGGGGAGCTTCCTCATTCAATTAATGTGCTCCGACACCATTCTGCCTAAAATAGCCAATGTCTGCCACCTTCCCCCCCAAACAAGTCACACTCTGTTCTCTACCTGCTTTATGATTTTATTATTGGCAGTCATCGTATTTTATATTTATTTGTTTACCATCTGTCCCTCTCCCCATTAAAATGCTATCTCCCTGAAATATTATCTGTGTTGTGCATTGCTAGCCCCACTGTGCCCAGGACAGTTGGTGATCGGCACATCATGGAAATGCAACAAGATTTGTTGAGTGAATGAAAGATTGCCTCAGATGGAGTTCACTAGAGGATTTCCCTGTGCCTTCAGTTGGACCAAAACTGGGGACACTTTTGACTGCTGGTTAGTCTCCTTACTATGCATTTTCATGTCTTGTCATTTCTTTAAAACACTCTTCCCCCTTAGAGCTTTTATTGCTTTTATTGATGCCTCATTATGTCACTTTAAGAGGAGGAATGTTCCCTATGGACATGTATTTCATTAACAGAGTATTATCTCACAAAGTAACTAAGAACTTTCAAAAGAAGGGTGATGGTTATAAGAGCCTCTAAATAATTTTGACTGATTAGGTATCTTAATCCAGTTGCCAGTTAATTGTGTTTGTTTGTGATTAAGAATATGATTTTCACCTACCCCCTACCCCCCACCCCCAGTCTCCCAGTGTTTGGAGAAAGCCAATCTTCCTGCCCACTTCATATCTACAGCTAACTCTTTGAAGGTGTTTGCTGAGGGGATGAGACCACAGCTATCACCTGGAGCCAGGAGCTGAGAAGAAGGAATCTCTACCAAGCCACCTGCAGGTTGACTAAGAAAGACCCCTACGCCCATAGCAAACAACAGGGAGATCTGAGGACAGGAACCCCTTCCCCACCCCCTCTCTCTATGTGTAGGGCGCTATTGCTAGGGAGAAAATGACTCTGTAGTTGAAATGCTGATCAAAATGAAATGTTCCTTAAAACAGAGCGTCTCAAAAGATCCATGGAGGAGGATCAGGGTTTTCTTTATTTCCAATCTGTCACACACGGATACTTTCAAAATACAATAAAAACAAATCACTAGAAAAATGAAATAGCGACGTCATGTGAAACACAAGCTCACATTTTTTTGTCCTAAGGTTTATCAGATACCAACTCAAACTGCTACCAAAGTTCAGATCTCTGCTTGCCCTGCAGGCTAGGTAGGACAGGGCACAGACCTCAGAGAGCCTCTCCCAGAATGACTGGGACCTTAAATCAGCAGTCCTTTTCTGCTTTTGCAATTTTGGGTTATTAGTCCTTTAACTTTTTTTTAAAGGAGCTATCAAACTGATTATAAAAGTGAAATTAGATGAAAACTTGTATCACTAATAAGCACCAAATCAACAACCTATCTTGACATTATTTACTGTTGAACAATGTGGCTGTCCGCACGTGAATGGATTCAGCTTCTCAGATTTCTTGTTGGCGTAGGAGTGAAAGGCCTGGAAAGCAAACTCTAGCAAAGAGGAAAGGGGGAGTTGGACCTTAGAGGTTAACCTAACATTCTAATCATCTGCTTCTGACTCACAGATTTGAATTCTTTCTCTTGCTGCTAAATTTAAACCTGTTATTAACCAGAGCTACTCCTACCCATCATATATATATATACTATATATATATAGTTTTGTTTTGCTTTACCAATGAAGAAACTGATGTGAAATTTTCATAGTCAGTCTGGGGAATCTGGGACCAGAAGCCAAAACTAGAGGATGTAATCCTTTACCTAAAGCATCTAGATCTATAACCTCACAGGTGTCTAAGTGTGCTACTCCTGTAGATGGCATGTAATAGCCCCATGACTTGTGAGGTGCACGTGTCTTTCTAATAAGACCAAGCTTGGGGTGCCCGGGTGGCTCAGTTGGTTAGGTATCCAGCTCTTGGTTTCTGCTCAGATTATGATCCCGGGGTCCTGGGATCGAGCCTGTGAGTTGCGCTCCATGGTCAGCCTCTCTCCCTCCGCCCCTCTACCCATTTGTGCACTATCTCTAAAATTAATTAATTAATTAATTAAACTTTTAAAAGATCAGGCTTTTTGGGCAAACTCTCCACACCATCTCCCACTCATCCTAATTTCTGTATAGTTTGCTTGGAATTCTGGCTGTTGGGATGCCTGGGTGGCTTAGCAGTTGGGCACCTGCCTTTGGCCCAGGGCGTGATCCTGGAGTCCCCGGATCGAGTCCCACGTCGGGTTCCCTGCATAGAGCCTGCTTCTCCCTCTGCCTGTGTCTCTGCCTCTCTCTCTCTGTCTCTCATGAATAAATAAATTAAATCTTTAAAAAAAAAAAAGGAATTCTGGCTGTTACAAAGCCTTTCATTTATAGTAACATTGGTTTGTTTGTTTTTTTATCACTTCATATTATCACCATACTAGAGGCCTTTGTTTAGAGGATTTGAAATTGTTAATTGATAGGAAATTGCATTGAACTATTCATCCAAAATTCTTTCTATCTTAAATTGCAATTAACAGTAGTCCCAAAATGCTTAAATTGTCTAGTCATATTCCATCTATTTGGAATTTCTTTGTAAGTAGCTTTCTTGAATGCAAATGATCTTATTCAAATAATCTTCAAATTATCTTATTTTACTATTTCATGTATCAGTAGGTTTTCTCTAAGCCAGGCATCAACAACTGTCTCCAAGGCTTTTAGAGCAAGACTTTTCTATAAGGAAGAGACCTAAAATTGTGACACTACCAAAATTGCTACACCATAGAGTAATACACAAAGGATAAAAATGATTTATTTTGTTGACTTATTTTCAAATATAGTGGACTGACATAACATACTTAAAGTGGTATGCTGGCTCATTTTTAATTTTTTTTTAAAGTTTTAATTTAAATTCCAGTTAGTTGACTTACAGTGTAATATTTGTGTCAGGTGTACAATGTAGTGATTCGACACTTCTATATAACACCTGGTACTCATCACACGTGCACACGTGTACTCCTTTATCCCCATCACCTATTTTGCCCATCCCCCACCCACCTCCCTTCTGGTATGTTGGTTCATTTTTTTTTTTAAGGGGGGGTATTACTTTAAAAACATATGAATGTGGAAAAGTGCTTTGCTGCTTTGCAAAATATAATATTTATACAGCTCTTTGCAAAGTACTTTTATATGCTTTAAATTAATCTTCAAAATAACTCTACCAGGGATGCCTGGGTGGCTCTGTGATTGAGCATCTGCCTTTGGCCCAGGGCATGATCCCGGGGTCCTGGGATCGAGTCCCACACTGGGCTCCCTGCAAGGAGCCTGCTTCTCCCTCTGCCTGTGTCTCTGCCTCTCTCTGTGTGTCTCTCATGAATAAATACATAAATAAAATGTTTTAAAAAAATAACTCTACCAGTTAGACATTCTTATTGCCTCTTTCCCACACCCCCCACAAGAGGAAAATGAAATTCAAATCAATCAGTGACTTATCCAGAGTCACAGATGTAGGACTGATTGGACCCTTTGGCCCCCAAATTTATCCTTCTTTACTATTCCACACTGTTAACATGGCTTCCCACACGTGGAGAGGCCAGTTCTACAATGTTCCTGTTAACCTCTGTGTTATTCTCTCAGAGCTTGAAGCACTCCGGTTGCTTAGACTACTGTGAGCATGCCTGGCTTGAAGATTGAGGTCAACATGCTTTTCATTCAATATTTTTGCAGTGATACTTTCTATCCACAGACTACCATGGTAACATAGTATCCTAGATTCAGCTTACCATCTTGGACTGCAAGGGTAGTATGCTCCACGCAGCCTCTCCCAGGGGAATCTTTATTACAAGTAACCTGGGGAATCTTTATTACAAGTAACCTGGGTTTTTTTTTCCTGAGAAAGAACACTGCTTACATTTTAAAAGTAATGAAGTGTAAATGATATGCAACAGAATTGTTCCAACATAGAGGAACCATAATGTGTGCTAGCTTTAATGTCTGGTACCTTGAGTACTATTATTCCTAAAACACAAACAAGCAATTTAAAAGATACCTTAGGTTCTTAGGCCCTGATTACTTGTAAAACAATAAAACTTCAGAGAGAATGATCTTCTTCATCTTATATTTTCCATAAAATGGATGTAGTCTGGCCATCTTTAAGGCCTTTTGCTAAAAGGAAAAATTATGACTTGAAGTTTTCTTCAGGTACATCTCATTCTCTGATTCCCGTAGTGTCTTCCTCCCAGAAGTAATTAATTATTTATGTCTTCCATAGCTATTTTTCAAAAATTTATTTATTTAAGTAATCTGTACATGGAACATGGGCTCAAACTCACAGCCTCAAGGTAAAGAGTTACACTCTTCCAACTGAGCCAGCCAGGTGCCCTGCTATTCTTCAAAGTCATGCTGACAGGGGATCCCTGGGTGGCTCAGCAGTTTAGCACCTGCCTTCGACCCAGGGCATGGTCCTGGAGTCCTGGGATCGAGTCCCTCATTGGGCTCCCTGCATGGAGCTTGCTTCTCCTTCTGCCTGTGTCTCTGCCTCTCTCTCTCTCTCTCTCTCTCATCTCTATCTCTATCTCTATCTCTGTGTCTCTCATGAATAAATACATAAAATCTTTTTTTAAAAAAAGAAGCTTTAAAGTAGCAATCCAAATTATTTAAGCCATCACAAAGCACTCATATATAGATGTAACATAATTTGTTTAATGTTTGTATTGCTTTAGTAACAAGGACATTGAAACCCTTTAGACATCTGATTAACAAGAGATGAATCTGAATAAGGGATAAACAGATTTTTGTACAAGTTTTATTTTAGTAACTCTTCTGTAAGCTTGAAATTATTCCCAAATGAAAGAGTTCTCTTTTTGTAGTTAGACATTAAACCTTGAAAACACCTTATACCGAGTGAAAGAAGCCAGTCACAAAGAACCACATGCTGCATGATTTCATTTATATGAAGTATACAAGTGGGCAAATCCATAGGCAGAAAATAAATGATCAGTTGCATAGGGCTGGAGGGTATGGAAAAACTGGGAGTATGGTGGTGATGGTTAAACAGTGTAGGGTTTCTTTGTGGGGTGATAGAAATATTATAGACTTGATTGAGGTGATGACTGCACAACTCTGAATTTACTAATAACTACAGAATTATACCTCTTGAAGGAGTGAATTGTATAGTATGTCAATCGCACCGCAATAAAGCTCTTATTTTTGCAACAGAATTGTTGCAAATTGGAAATCAGAGACAATCTGAAAGACACAGATATTAAAAGTTTTGTTTGAAATTAAAAACTTGGGGTACCTGAAATTAAAAACTGAGTACTTGGGGTACTCAGTGGTTGAGCATCTGCCTTTGGCTTAAGGTCATAATCCAGGAGTCCTGGGATCAAGTCCCACATTAGGCTCCCCAAGGGAGCCTGCTTTTCCCTCTGCTTATATCTCTGCCTTTCTCTGTGTCTCTCATGAATAAATAAGCAAAATCTAAGAAAATAAAGGAAGGAAGGAAGGAAGGAAGGAAGGAAGGAAGGAAGGAAGGAAGGAAGGAAGGAAGGAAGGAAGAAATTGAAAACTGCCTGGAAGATAACAGTCACTTCAGGTAACACCAGTCATGATATACTGTCTGTCTTCCCCTCTCCGTCAATGGGCACATTTCTACATTAGCAGTAAATGAACTGTCTTCTCTCCCACAGTAGTTAATAGGAAAATGTTCTAGCACAGAAACTAATTAATTTATGATTAGTCATACGATAATTTTAACATCTGACAAGTTTGATTTTAAATTTATTATTTTATGTCTTATTTTTCAACTTGAATTCAGAGATACTTTTGAGAGAGCTTTTGCTTCAAGCATTATACAAATCTACCTCAGAATCCTAAATGAGGTGTTTTCTCCTTGCCACCTTCCTGCCAGGAAAAGGTAAAATGAATTTTCACCCCCTCTTTCTCAGTCTTTTTTTTTCCCCCCTCTTTCTCAATCTTATTAAGATTAAATGACAACCAAAGTTATGGCTAGAATATTGATGAACTGTTTTAAAAAGGAAAAAAAACATAAATTTTACTTAAGTTAGTCAATTTAAAAATGACACTTTAAAAATTATTTTAAAATGACACTTGTGTAATACTAATATGCAAAATTTTCTTTTTATTTGAGAGATAGAGCATGAGCATGGGGATGAGCAGAAGGAGAAGAAGAAGCAGACTCCTCGCTGAGCACAGAGCCAGACTTGGGGCTTGATCCTAGGATCTTGAGATCATTATATGAGCCAAAGTCAGATGCTTAAACAAACTGAGCCACCCTGGCAACCCAATGAACTTGAAAAAATATTCGTGTAGGAGAAAACTTCCATCCATAGTCAATATGTCATCTTCTTACATAGGAAGATAAATAATTTTATAAATGGATTTAAAAGGTACATGACCGGGATCCCTGGGTGGCGCAGCGGTTTAGCACCTGCCTTTGGCCCAGGGCGCGATCCTGGAGACCCGGGATCGAATCCCACGTCGGGCTCCTGGTGCATGGAGCCTGCTTCTCCCTCTGCCTGTGTCTCTGCCTCTCTCTCTCTCTCTCTCTGTGTGTGACTATCATAAATAAATAAAAATTAAAAAAAAAAAATAAGGGGATCCCTGGGTGGCACAGCGGTTTAGCGCCTGCCTTTGGCCCAGGGCGCGATCCTGGAGACCCGGGATCGAATCCCACGTCGGGCTCCCAGTGCATGGAGCCTGCTTCTCCCTCTGCCTATGTCTCTGCCTCTCTCTCTCTCTCTCTCTCTCTGTGTGTGTGACTATCATAAATAAAATTAAAATAAATAAATAAATAAATAAAAATAAAAGGTACATGACCATGTTCTGTGCAAAAAAAAAAAAAAAATGCTTTCTGTAGTTTTCTGCGGACTCAAAATGACAAAATAGTTATTTCTCTACAAACTGAGGGGTATACTAACCAGAGTGTTTTCAAATTTAAGCAGGAGTGGCAACATGCCTTGATATAGAAATTGCTAGAGAGTTCTAGGTGGGTCAAGACCACTGCCATTTCATTGCAAAGCGAGGCATCACAAATGTGGGTTAGGTCGGCTTCATCCTACCACACTGAAGACTAGCAAATGATTTTACCAGTTGCTGTTTAAACATCTTATTTGTCCTTCCTGCCTCAATGAGAAATATTTTTCTAAAATTGATTGTGGTAAGTTTTCTATTTGGAAACATTTGTTAGAACAGCAGTGAGTATTCTACTAGTAAGCAATAAACCAAGGGCTTACTGTTCAGTTTTGAAATCTGTGGGTTTTCTACCAAAACAAGTAGAATTTGCAGTCAGAAGGAAGAACTTTTACTCATTTTTGGTTCTTTTATCATCCCACAGTTTGGGGGAACTTAGTCATTTTTATTTTGGACCAGGAAAAAAGCTAGGTTGCAGCTTTAAAAAAGAATCAGACTTTCTGATAGCTAAATGGGTGCTTCACTTGTACCCAGTTTAACCAACTTGTGATCTTCCCATAAAAATGGAATTCTCAACTGCTATAAAACCAGATAATTCCTAACCTAAACTGAAAAACAACATTAGTAAAATTTAAGATCCAAGGAAAGATATATTCATTTTATGATTCCCAGGTAAAATGAACAAACCAACAAAAATATCAACAATGAAAAATTTGAGTTTGAATTTGTATCTCCACCACCCTAATTATTCATATGTGCTGAGATACACACAGTCTCTCCACTTCTGATTCCACATAGTTAACTGGTACAGGAGGGTTTAATTATTATTCTCCATACTGTTCTGATTGCTCAGATTTTTTAAGCCTTATAGTTAATTCCAAAAGACATAACCTCTTAATATTGTCAGATAATATATTTAACTCAAATGGGGTGGACATCAGTAGAACAAAATTCTGTTCTGTAATATCAACTACACTCAATAATTCTATGTTCTAGTTTACAGTCCCAATTTGAATTCTGACTCATTAAAGGCAGAGGAATTTTCTAGAAAGGCCAAGTCATTGAGTTTTACTTGTAATCAACTTTACCTGGGGACTCTTATTCATTCCACAAATGGATCACAAAGTCTTCATTAGTAGAAGGTACTCCCAAAATATCTAACAAAATGTCATCTTTTACCAAAATCGTTCATTCTATTTGAAACATGCATTTCTCTCAGGAAAAAAAAAAATGCAATTTTAGAATGTCATCATTTTGACCTACTTTTTACACTGGAATAACTTTATTAAGTTAGATCAAACACAGGCTCTTTGCCTCAACTAAATGGACACGCTAAACTGGCTCGAGTTGATTTGTGGAACTCATTATGGACTTCACAAAGTGTTCAAGGTTACTTTTCAGTTTGTTTCAGCCAGAATCAATAAATCTCTCACCTGGTTTCTTTGCTGCACGTATTGTGCTGGTTAATCATGTATATATTCGGCCCACACTTTAGCCCTGGAGAGAGCTTTCGGATGGGAGCCAGATTGTAACCACCGTGCTGTTGAAATGTGAAAACAAAGGAAAACTGCTCCTGTTTATTATTAAGGTGTGATTGTGAACTAAGAGCCATAAATAATCTTGCTGGCCAGTTTCCAGGACCAGAAGAAGGAAGGAAAAGGAGAGAAGGAGACGGTGACCCCTTTGTCATGCTGTTTCATTCCTCTCTTCTCTGGATTACCCCACTTAGATGTAGCACTGAGATTCAAGATTCAACCTAATCATTGGATGGATGTGTTGTGCGCACCCAAGGTGCCCAGTTAACCCATTTCTGCCCCAGCTGAGCCAGGACACTGCTCAGGGCATCTGAACACTCGAGCTCCGACTTGTCCCTGCTCTTCCCCTAACTAGCTAGATGGCTTTGGGCTAATCATCTCGTTTCTTCTTCCATAAAACGGGAGGGTTACACAAGATGACTCTTGAGTGCCTCTCACTTTTTACATTCTAGGATTCTGTAATTCTCCATATGGCAATGAGATTTCGAAACCCCTACTTCTCTGATGAAGTAGAGAAGTAAAATATTTCTAAACCTACACATTCTAGTATGCATAAAAATCACCTGGAGGTACGGTAGGTTTGAGGTAACTTCCAAGAATCTGCATTTTTACCTAGCAGCTGAGGAAATTCTCACCTAGCTGGTTCTTAAGACCTGGCTTGGTGAAGCCTTGCCTTAGGGATTCTTTAAGCTTCGAATGGAGAAAAGGCTGTGAAAATCAAGACTTTTTAAATGAGTTTACCTAGGGGTAACTTTAACATTCTGAATGAAAATAATGGCTTGTGCATCTAGGAAATTAACATATATAAAAGACAATCCCAGGAAGAGGGCCAGTGGTCATAGCTGGGGGACAATTTCTAGATTTAAGCCACTCGTACTTACTACCTGCTGTAAAGAATGAATGAAGATAAAGGATCATAAGAACAATGTCTCTATTTTCAATTTTAGTGGAAATTACTGTAACAAAATAAACATTCACGCTACAAAACAATGTAATAACCTCACATTTACTAAATATGAACTAATCATTTTCTACACCTTCATACCGTTAAGGGTATTCAGCTTTTCTCATCCGAGCTTTACTCATTCTAAACTTTCATTTTAGTCGATCGCACAGCTTAAGAATGGCAAATCTACTACAGACTGGGTCCACTCCCCCCTTTATTTTTTTTTTTTGACAACAGCTGTTTTTGAAATATGTTTCACATATCATACAACTCCTTACATACTTTTTAACATGTACAATTCAATGGCTTTTAGTATATTCAGACATCTGCAACCATAACCACAATCAATTTTAAAACGTTTTCATCCCCTGAAAAGAAACTTCTAGCAGCCTCCCCTCATTTCCCTGAAGACCTCCATAGCTCTAGGACATCATTAACCTACTTTTCTGTCTCTGGTCTTACCCATTTTGGATATGCCATATAAACGGAATCATATACTCTGTGGCTTTTTGTGGCTGGTTTCTCTTGCATATTAGCAGGTTGTTTTCAAGGTCCAGCCGTGTTACAGCATGTATCGTGGTTCATTTATTGCTCTGGTTGGTTAATATTCTGTGTGCTACGTTGTATTTACCCACCCATCAGTTGATAGACACGTGGGTTGTTTCTGCTTTGGGGCAATTAGGAATAATGCTGCTGTGAACATTTGTAAGCAAGTTTTTTGCAGACTCGCATTTTCAGTTCTCTCAGTTCTACTCGAATGGCTAGCCCATATAGTAACTTTATGTTTGACCATTTGAGGAATTGCCAAACTGTTTTCCAAAGTGGCTGCACCATTTTAAAATCTCACCTGCAATATATGACAGTCACAATCCTTCCACATCTTCACCAATAGCTGTGATTAGCGCTCTTTTTTTTGATCAGGGCCATCTTAGTGGGTATGAACCAGTATCTCATTATGGTTTGGGTTTACATTTCTCTCATGACTAATGATACTGAGGATCTTTTCCTGTGCTTACTGGTGATTTGTGTATCTTCCTTGGAGAAATATCTGTTCAGACTCTTAAGCCCATTTTGAAGTTGGGTTGTCTTTTTATTATAAAGGAGTCACAAGAATTCTTTTTATAGTCTAGCTACCAAGTCCTTTATCAGATATATGATTTGCAAATGTTTCTCCCGAGTCCCTTGTCTTTTCACTCTCTTAGTGGAGTTCTTGGAAGCACAAAAGTTGTGAATTGTGATGTCTGTGCTGTGTATTTTTTTTTCATTGGTTGCTTGTGCTTTTGATGTCACAAATAAGAAATTGTTGCCTAACCCAAGATCATAAAGATTTATGCCTATGTCTCTTTTATGGATTTTATGGTGTTAGCTCTTACATTTATGTTTGATCCATTTTTTAGAATTTTATTTATTTATTATTGTGGTAAAATACACATAGCAAAATTTACCATCTTAACCATTTTTTAAGTGGTTTGGTGGTATTAAGCACCTCCACATTGTTATGCAACTAATATCCGGAACTCTTCATCTTGCCAAACTAAAACTCTAAGCAATTAAACATGCCAGTCTCCTTCCCCTCAGCTCCTGGCAACCATCATTCTATTTTCTGTTCTATGAATTTGGCTACCTCCTAAGCAAAGCTTATTTTGCTTAGCATAACGCTCTCAAGTTTTATCCATGTTGTAGCATGTGTCAGAATTTCCTTCCTTTTTAAGGCTGGATAATATTGCATTCTATGTATGTGCCACATTTTGTTTAGGCATTTGATCCATTTTCTTAGTTAATTATTCTGTCTATGGTGTGAAGTAGAGTCCAACTTTATTCTTTTCATGTGGAAATCCAGTTGTCTCCGCACCATTTGTGGCCCATTTATTCTTGGCACAGATAAGCAATTATATTTAAATAACTTTATCATTTTAAACTCTTAAGCGTCAGGGGGAAAAAATATCCAAAGGCTGTTGCAAAAGATATAGTGCATAATCATCAGGGCATTTTGTGTTGCGGGTGACGATAGCATTTCAAGACAGGTATAAAAAACAAAATATGAAGATGCCACCTTATTGTTTCTTTCTTGTACTCTAGATCTTTCTAACTTTTTCCTTTTACTATTGAAAAGTTAACTGTCACTGCATGTGCTGCTTTAAGGGAATTGTGAAACTGAATAATACACAGCATAACTGAAAAGAACTCAATTACTATTATGTAATCATAAATATTTAAATACAACAGTCATCATAAAGTACACATGTGGACATATAAATCTTTAAAAATCATCAAAATCACATCTACTTCCACTTTGGTAGGAATGTCACTAGGAATCAATGTATACTTGACTATCAATAGGTGGCGCTAGACATTTAGTCAGATTTTCATTCCTTTCCAGGTTGCTGGTAATAGAACTACAGTCTCCCACTGGGAAAGAGGCACAGCGTCTAGAGGGGACCTAAAATCTTTGGGAGAAAATGAGTTCTCTTCTTCCTAGTCATGCTCAAATTGACAATAAGCGAAAGTAGCTTTCAAATAAACTGATACCAACAAGGACATATTTACAGATTTGAGTTGCCCCCAGTATCCAGTAAAGAAAAATCCTTCCTACTGCTATTCAGATAGTCCTTCAGGTCAAGGATGTAATCAAACCCTCTGGAATCTATTGAGAAAGCCAGAAAGCTTCAGAAGTGTTTGTCATTATTTCTTGAAGACTTAAAAGAAAACTAAGGTAATAAACTACGTTAGTTATAGAACCAAACAAATGATTAAAAACAGGATGGAATTCAGTCGCCTGTAGGTATTTCCTATATTATTACAAGAGTTGTTAATTTCATCACTGGTAGATTAAATGTTATACATATGTCTGTGTCTTTATAAACACACCCATCCTATTGATCATTGTTACATTAATATTAAAAAACAGAAATCATTTAAAAAACTGACTTTTACATTAAAAAAACTACACATTACAGCAATATTTATGCTGGGCAGAGTGTTTTGGATCAACTGCATTTTTATTTGTTATGCCTTAGACCATGAAGAGCTTGTACTTTGTTTCAAACAAGTAAGCCCCATGCTGTCATTTAATCTAACCTAAGAAACAGAAGTCTATGGAAGATAAAGCCACAGAACAAACAACCCCGTTGTACTCTGCAACCCATTCCTAGAGTATGTTCAACTCTTTTTGTAAAAGTCTTGGCTTTGGATAAACTTGCAATGCTGTGAGAATTGTCCCAGAGTCCTGAACCAAATGCTGAACCTTTAGTTCTAGGACCTCACCTTCGTCCTAGACCGGTCCAGCTTTGCAAGACTTTTTTAAAAACCTTTTCCTGACTTCTCTGAAAGAGAGCAAGCTTTTTTAATCTACATTTCGGCATCCTTTGTGAGGATAAAAAAAATCCTGCATTCTTTATTCTGTCTTTCCTGAAGTACAACTTACTACCAAGGTAGATGTCCCACCTCTCCCCACGCACACCAATTGGAATATTATCAGGCATAGCACCCTATAGTGGAAAATATCCACTATGTTAACAACCACTACATGGAAAATATATGGATAGAATCAGAAAAATATTTTCTAATAGTTCCAGATAATGCAATACATGAAGCTTCTTCACATTTTTTTTTCCTTCTAGTGATAAAAGCTAAACATTTAAAATTTCAAATGAATTAAACTCCAGTGGAACACACTGAGATTTTCTTGGTTCAATTAAAACTGTATTGGCTCATTTTTAATTTTACTTCCATTATCTTTAGCAGATTAGGTTTGTTAATTTATTTAGCATTTAAAAGAAACCATTTTCTGGGATCCCTGGGTGGCGCAGCGGTTTGGCGCCTGCCTTTGGCCCAGGGCGCGATCCTGGAGATCCGGGATCGAATCCCACATCAGGCTCCCGGTGCATGGAGCCTGCTTCTCCCTCTGCCTGTGTCTCTGCCTCTCTCTCTCTCACTGTGTTCCTATCATAAATAAATAAAAATTTAAAAAAAAAAAAAAGAAAGAAAAGACTTTAAAAAAAAAAAAAAGAAACCATTTTCTTTCTGGGTAGGACTCAATTGAACACCAAATATACATACATTTTTTATCATACCCCAAGGAACTGCTTGAAGGTAGGAGAGCTTTTGGTAATTTATTTAGTAATAAATTCATATGCTTATGGGGTGCCTGGGTGTCTTAATGGTTGAACATCAGCCTTTGGCTCAGGTAGTGATCCCGGGGCCCTGGGATCAAGTCCTGCATTGGGCTCCCTTCAGGGAAACTTCTTCTCTCTCTGCCTATGTCTCTGCCTCTCTGGTGTCTCTCATAAATAAATAAATAAATAAATAAATAAATAAAATATTTGAAATTCACATGCTTATCTAACAGTGTTTTTTCAAATTAGGGTTCATATGTCTTAGGAAACCTCAGACATTCTTGGAGGTCTATGGATTTTCTATGCAATATAATAGTTTTGGTTTTGATTGGTTAAAGTGTGTGTGTGTGTGTGTGTGTGTGTGTGTATCATGTATCATAAAGATAACCACTTCATAACCAATCACTGACAGTTTCAGTTTCAGTGTTCAGGCTGGATTTGCATTTATGCACAATGGCACCAAGCAATATTACTTTAAACATTAGGGAAAAAAGAAACTGGGTGGGGCCGTGGGGTAGGGCTGGTTGAAATCACACTCTTGTAGGTTTTCAAATACAATTTAAATGATGCTTATTGTTTTCCAAACATAGTTTAATCTTTTCCTTTTTAAAATATGGCTGGTTTACAATAAATTTTAAAAATAGTTCCATATCAAATAGTTGACATTTTAAAAAATTGCAGTGTCTTTACGATGATCATTTCTATGCAGATTGTATTTCATGTGCAAAACAAGTGTGGGTAGCTAGCATTTCTAGTACCTAAATAATGAACTTCACCATGGAAATGGCTAGCAAGGGAGTATGTTACTAAAATCTGTGCCAAAAGTATATTCATTGACTAAAATAAAGTGTGCTGCATAACTTTTTGTTGGTGAAAATTGTGATGTTTAAGATATGTAGTGATTAGCAGGATTATTTGGGCCTTTGCTCTGAATGAAGAAATTACAGGAGAAATTACTGGATTTTAATCCTTTGTTCAAAGTCTTGGGGGCTGAGTAGAAAGAAGATATAATGCATACACCATACATTACTTAATAACCCAGAGAAGGTTAACCTCTCTATTAACCAGAGAGGTTTGGGACAGCACCTTGTAAGCAAACACTAAAATTTCAACACAAAATAATTTTGATTTTCAGTTGTTTCTTGTGATTTTATAATCGCAGGAGGGACTTTGGGCCAGCAGAAGGGTCTATCCCACTCAAGCTGTCCTCATATCAGCATACAATTGCACTCACCACAGAGCAAGTATCATGCAGCTGCTCCTTGGACTGAGGACAGAGAGGGAGGGTTTCTCTGGGCAGAAAAGATCAGAAAGCATGATTTTTTTTTAATGTACTTGCTAAATGTACATTAAGCAGGATTTGGTCCAAGAGTTACAAGTTTGCATGAGAGAGACCATATAGCCCCTGACTACCTACAATCCCTGGAAGCTATTAACATTACATTCATCAAAAGGATCCATCAACTGGTCTGATCAATGACCATGTGGCTATTGGTCAACAAGCTCATCACAAATGGGTGAAGCCCACGAGACCGTTAAAATGGGAAGGAGCAGATATTTTCTTTGTCACATCAACTTGAATTTTACATTAAGAAATATAAAGACTGTCAATAAACACACATCAATTCAGACCACATTTGTCAGTTGTTTTTAGAATTTCATGGATTCCAGAATTGTGGATGAAAAATGATGGGCTTCTGTAAGTTCCACTGCTTATTAGTTACATGCTTTGAAAGAGTTACTTCCTAGTATCTCACGATAGTAATTCATAAATTAAGAAATGATGTATCGTGAGGATTAAACCAGCTGATGTCATGCACAATGCCATGAATTATATAAAAATTCCAAAGATAAAGGTTTTCTGAGTGCTAGCTACAGCAATCATATATGGCTCATTTAAGCAAAAAAAAAAAAAAGAGAGAGAGAGATAGAGAGAGAAAGAAAGAAAAGAAAGAAAGAAAGGAAGGAAGAAAGAAAGAAAGAAAGAAAGGAAGGAAGAAAGGGATTAGATGAATATGGGTGACTTAAAAAATCCTGAAGGACAACCTGAACTATCAGGAAGGATAGACACCAGAGAAGCAGAGGAAGCAGGGTTAATGTGGGAGAATTGGTTCTTGTTATCCTAGGCAAGAGGGAGAGTCTGGATGGAGGGTCAGGATAGAGGGTGCCAGCACCTGGACTGGAGGTGGAGGTGGGGGTGACTTCCATCACTCTCTCAATAATTCCTGAACCAAGACAGTGTCCTGTAAGAAGCAACCCAGTTCCTGTGCTTTCCAGTCTCAGCAAATAATGCATTAGAAATTCAGGGAGAAAGGAGTCAGTGAAAGAACATAGGTATCATTTATGTACCATAATGTTTAAAAGTCTAATTTCAAATCTTGGCTTGTTATTTATTGTGTGTGATCTTGGGCAAATTAGTCTGAGCCTCTCATCTGTATTTATTTATTTTAAAGATTTACTTATCTAGCTAGGAGAAAGAATGAGCGCACGCAAGCATGAGTGTGGGCATGTGGGGGGAGGGGCAGAGGAGAGAACCTTTAAGCAGATTTCCCACTGGGTGCAGAACTCCATGGGGGGCTGGGTGTGAGGCTGGATTCCATGCTTGATCCCACAACCCTGAATGATGACCTGAGCCTAAACCAAGAGCCAGGCTCTCAACCAACTGAGCCACCCAGGTCTCCCTGAGCCTGTCATCTTTAAAACAGGTAATAAGGGTTACCTTATGTATATGGTTGTGCTGACATTCACTGTGATGACAGTGGAGGCAAGCACCTGGGAAATGACCCCTGTAGTGCTCACCAGTGTTGGCACTTCTGTGCACTTACACTGACCCTAAACAGGGTAAATCTCCAAGCCATTCTGTTGTATCCTTAGCTACCCTTAGCAGAGAAAGCAGTTCACAAAGGTCAACACAACAACCACACGAATGAATAGCTCCACATCAAAGCCGCTCCCAGAGAGGTGGTCGACAGCAGGGGCTAGTTAAAGTATCACTAAGAGACTCTCCGAGGGTACAGGTCTTTTCATTCTTTCCTTCCTTTCTTCCTTTTTTACCTTCCTTCCTTCCTTCCTTCAGTCCATTCCACTTCCAATGGCTTGGGTGGGCTCACCAATGCTCGGAGCCCTTGGGGCTTAGAGGTGTATTTCAGGTATGTTTCAAGACATTGTTAATGGAGTCCCTTCCTTTGAATACTATTAGTTATTTCACTAAAATGAAAAAGGGAAGCCCTGAACTTCTATTTTATGAGGTACCCCTGGAAATGGAGTCCTTTTCTCCATCTCTCTGTACTGCTATTCATTTTTTCTCCCACTCTGATTCTTGATGCTTTAATTTGGACTATGCCAGACAGGAGGAGCAGACTGTGGGTCTTTAAGAAACTTTGAAGCTTTGCTGAAGGACCATGACTATGGATTGAGCTGGCAAGTTTGGTGGAATAGCTATCCTTCGATCCTACTATGATCCCAAAGGGGCACACCTGAATATATATCTGAAATACAAGACTCAAATGCTTTGTTTTTACATGGTCATATTAGAACATATTCCAATCCTTTGGGGGGGGGGGGAAACAAAACCAAAATCTAAGGATGAATTGGAGATGATGAAATCAGCACAGACACTAACTTACTTCCTGATACTATAAGTGAGGAAGAAGTGAGCAAAAAGAAAAATCTTCACAAAATTCTAAAGTTAGAAATTCAGCCCAATAAAAAATTAATGCCCTGGGTGAACATGAAACTATTACATAATGCCTTTCATTGGTTCTGTCTTTTGATTAAATCAGACTCAAATAAAATGTGTTCCTTCCACAAAAAAAAAAAAAAAAAAAGTACTTGCTCCTATATATTAAAAAACAAAAACAAAAACTGCTCCACAAGACAAAGAAGAGAATACATGTTCTGAAAACATGCAAGTACGTCAGGAGAGCAGTGGCATATTATTTGAGCTGATAATGATGATGGGGGAATTCAGTCCAGCAGTTTCTCAGTGGACTCTCTGCAAGATTTGCTGATTTCAAGAGCCAATACAAGTTGGGAGTCGAAAAGTACTGAATTTGATAGGTTTGGTGGATAAAGGAGTTGAGAATAAGAAAGGAAGAAAATGAGGTCACAAAATGCTGAAGCCTTAAAGATCAGCAATTCCCTCTGCCTCCAAGTGTCCCCATTGCCTGCCCGGCGTCAGAAGATGGACAGAAAATCCCGATTGCTTTTTCTTGTTGCTGGACTGTGTCTGAATGTGCAGAGGGGCAGAGTATCAGGTGTTTTCAGTGCAGAGGGTAAGGTGGGGCAGGGGAGGGGGGCTTCCTGCCCCTGGAAAGGGCAGAGGAGGAGCGACAGCATGGAACGTGCTGGGACTCAGCTGTGAATTAAAAACATGGAATGGACATCCAAGGTGCAAATGAGCTAAAAAAAAAGTATCCCTGGTAGGAAGTGCGATGGCAATTTAAGGAGCACTGGCAGCCTCATCATGGTATTTACTGCTTTCAGTGGTAAATGCTTCAGCTTTCGGGCCCCTGGGTGGCTCAGTGGTTGAGCAGCTGCCTTCCCTTCACCTGGTGATCCCAGGTCCTGGGATGGAGTCCCCCATCGGGCTCCCTGCATGGAGCCCGCTTCTCCCTCTGCCTAGATCTCTGCCTCGCTCTGTGTCTCTCATGAATAAATAAATAAAATCTTAAAAAAAAAAAAAACTCCAGTTTTCATTCAAGAAGCCCTTAATTAGGGGTGGCTATAGAGTCTGAGCATCTTCTCAACTTCCTCCTCATAAGGAGAGGTTTTCTCTACTACTGTGTGATCTACTTTCTCTAAAATAAGCAATCAGATAATCCCCAACCTAACCCAGCCAAATTGCGCTATTCAACCTGCTGGATGATAAGAGATTAGTTGAAACAGACCTCTTTTGAACAATCAATGTAAATCTGAGGAATGTTTAAAGATTTAAGAAGTGCAGACTGCCAGACTTTGGCATGGGCGGTGACAGGGCAGGTCACTAAGGGACTGAGAGAGGTCACTAAATCTAAGAGATGACAGGGCTCATGTGGTAGAGGCCATGCAGTAAGGGGTGGGGTCAGAAGGGACAGTGAATTGAGGTCACAGTCCTGATGTTTCGTGGGAAAGGCCTCCCTCCAGAGGAGCTGGTCTGTCCCGCTGTGGAGAGATGATAATGAGGGCAGTCGAGTGGGGTACAGGGATATCTACTGAGCCGAGGTGGACATGCCGTGGCTCAGGTAGAGGAAGACTGGTCATCAAGAGCGTGGAGCACAGGGGCTGTTTTTTCTCTTTGTTGATTTGTTCTAAAGGCAGCCCAGACAGGGACAGTCCTATACAAAGGTACTGATCACAGCCAGAAATGAATCAGAAATCTGAAAATATGGCCTGTCTTTTCATTCTTTTCAACCTCAAGAATATTTCTTTTTCTTCAAATTATTCTACAGATTGCATACCCCCTTGGCCCTGATAAATGCCCTCTGATTCCATTTTTGCACACTGTAAGTGTTATGGTCCCATCTGGTCTAGTTTTGTTCTCCATCATTCACACATGTGTGGACTCACCTCAGGTTCTCTCAAATATCCCAGGAGAAAGGCCTGGGTTTTTTTTTTTTTTTTTTTTTTTTTCCTGGTTTTTTTTTATTGTTGTTGTTCCCTCAGTAGAACTCCTGGCCAGAGTTGATGAAATTTGGCCTTTAGATATATTCTAACTTTGTTATTTATTCCAATAGTGTCAGACTTTAATTCTATATATGAAAGGAAAACCAACATGATTGTCATTGAGGAACTCTAAAATAATTCCTGATGTGAAAAAAGGGAGTTTAGGGTGCTGAGCTTGCAAAAAGGATGGCCACTTAGACTATGAGAAAAATGCTTAAATCTCCCAGATCAATTTTATGTGTATACATCATTTTACTTTTTTTTTTTTTTTTTAAAGTAGGCTCCGTGCCCTGCATGGAACCCAACTTGGAGCTTGAGCTCACAACCCTGAGCAGGATCAAGAATCAGACACTTAACCTGACTGAGTCACCCAGGTACCCCTAGAGCATTTTACTTTTAACAACACACCAAGGGGTGCCTGGGTGACTCAGTCAGTTAAGTGTCTGCCTTTGGCTCAAGCCATGATCTCAGAATCCTGAGATGGAGCTCTGAGTCAGGCTTCCTGCTCAGTGGGGAGACCTCTTCTCCCTCTCCCTTTGCCCTTCCCGGCCTTTGTGCTCTCTCTCCAATAAATAAAATCTTAAAAAAAAAAAAAAGAAAGAAAAAGAAAAAACAGCAACAACAACAGGGGCACCTGGGTGGCTCAGTGGTTGAGCATCTGCCTTTGGCAGGGTCAAGTCCTGCATCGGGCTCCCCAAGGGAGCCTGCTTCTCCCTCTGCCTGTGTCTCTCCCTCTCTCTCTGTGTCTCTCACAAATAAACAAAATCTATAAAAACAGCAACAACAACATACCACAAATCTTTTCCTGCTTTGGAAAGATCTTCTTTAATGATTTTGAGAAGAAAAATAATATGATCTACAACTTAAATTAAGAATTTAGAGCAATCCAGTTTCATCTAGTGAAAATCCAAATATGTTTTAATTTTTATTTATTTTTTAAAGATTTTATTTATTTATTTGAGAGAGAGAGAGTGAATGAGAGAACTAGCAGGGGGGAGGAGCAGAGGGAGAGGGAGAAGCAGACTCCCTGCCAAGCAGGGAGCCCAATGAAGTGGTTCTCCATCTCAGGACCTTGGGATCATGACCTGAACCAAAGGCAGATGCTTAACTAACTGAGCCCACCAGGCACCCCCAAATATGTTTTTAAACTGATAGGTAATTAAGCCCATGAAGCAATTTCAGTGAACAGGTTTTAATATAATTGAATATATTAGTTATTTATTTACTTTTCTGATGGATTGAGAACTTACTTTCAATATGACTGGCTCATGGTAGAAATACATAAACTGGCTGACCTCCAATGTGGCTTTCTAATGTGAACTATTTAAATATTTTGAACTATGTGCTTAAGCATAACAATATATATTCAAACTTCAAATTCTTAATGGAACCCCTAACCAAAAATTTAGTAAAAAATCAAAGAAAGGCTACCATGTACTATATCTATTTCCTTTCATAAACAATTCCTAGATACTACTAGAGACCAAAGTTTTGAATCAGAATGTTTCCGTGTAGACAAAGCCACAGGGACTAAACACATCATACAACACATACTCTCTGAAACTCAGACCTGGAAGTTTGATGATTGTATGGACAAACTCTCTGGAACTTAGACCTGGAAGTTTGATGATTGTATGGAGAGTTCCCTGGCAACAGGGCCCCCGGCATCTTCTAGCCAGTTCATCCTATGAAAGAGATAAGCCATTTCAGCCAAACATATCTTTATCCAGCTTGGAATGCATCCAAAGGAAACATGAAAGACTTCTGACATCAGAAAACATCTGTTGACTTTGGAGCATCCATATCAATAACAGCAAAACACACAGCAGATGTGAGCCTGCTTTGTTGGGGTAAAAGGAATGTCAAGTATGAAAAAAAATCAAGAGGAAATGGAGATAGAAAATTCCAAATTCTTCTACTTCTGCCATTAATTATTAGGTTAAATTTTTGGTTTTAATTTGGCCTCTAAAACAATTGTAGGATGGTATTTTCAGTGCTCCACTCCCTTAAATCTGGTTAGAGATTTTTAAAAGATCAATAGTCACATGACCTCAATACCCAAGTTTGGCCTCAAGTGGTCATGGTAACCACCAGTAATGCATGCTATTATGAGGAAGTAGTCAGTTTTCAAAATATTCAGCAATATTTATCTAAATATTTTTATATGTTATTTGAAAAAGGAAGTGTTGAGATAAAGATCCTTAAAAGGGCTCTTCATATGAGTTCACTAGAGTCAAAAGAAATATATAAGAAGACTTCTGGGAGGGGGAAAGACCCATAAATTTTTACCCTTAATTGTTAGATGAACATAAAGGTAATGTGCTGCTTTTCAGAGTCCTCTTTCTTTGCCTGGTGGTGTTTCCAGAGGACCTGTCACAGCTTCTTCTCTTCCCCTGTACACAACCTCCATGCTCTATCTCATCTACTCTCACGAGTGCTGAGAACTCCCAACCCACTAGACTCTTTCCTGAGCCTGAACGATCGTGTTTGACAGCATGCAAGACACTTACAAGTTAATTTTCCAAAAGTGGAGCCAGTGCACACAAAAAAAGTCCTAGTGCTAATAAATGAGTTCAGCAAGATTCCAGGATATACAAGATCAATTTTTAAAAACTCAGTTGTATTTCTATATAATAGTTATGAATAATCCTCAAGGGAAATTAAGAAAACTATTCCAGGTCCAACATCATCAATGATAACAAGACACTTAGGGATAAATTTAACAAGTACAAGTACATTGAAAACTACAAAATATTATTGAAAGAAATTAATTAAATAAATAGATATCTCATGGTTGAAAGATTTAATATTACTAAGATGGCAATATCTCCAAATTGATCTACAAATTCAACATAGTCCGTTTCAAAATCCCAACTGATTCATTTGCACAAATTTACAAGCTGATCCTAAAATTGATATGGATATTCAAAGGATCCAGACAGCCACAGCAATCTCGAAAAAAATAAAGTTGGAGGACTCAACACTTCCCAATTTCAAAATTTTTTTCTAAAAAACTCCATATCACTTGTCATTAGGATGATACAAATCAAAGCCACAATCAGACAGCAGTTTACAACTACTAGAATGGCTATAATCAAAATGAAAGGCAATGATAAGTGTTGGTGAGGATGTAGAGAAGTTAGAGCCTTCATTTTACAGCAACCACTTTGGAAAACAGCCTGGCAGTTCCTTAGAAAGTTACACAAAGTTACCAGCTAACCCAGCAATTCCACTTACAGGCGGATACCCAAGAAAATTGAAAATAGATGTGTCTACTCAGTTTTGTATACTGATGTTCATAGTAGCACTATTCACACTAGCCAAAAAATGGAAATAACTCAGTGCCCATCAGCTAATGAATGATTAAACAAACTGTGGTCTATCCACACGGTGGAATATTAGTCAGCCATAAAAAGGCATGAAATACTGATGGATGCCACAACATGGATGAACCTTGCAAACATGCTTGATGAAAGAAGTTGGTCAAAAAGACCATAAATCATTTGAAATATCAAAAACAGGCAAATCTAGGGAGATAGGGAGTAGGTTAGTTATTGCCAGGGCCTGGGGCATGGGGTGGCAGAGCTTGACTGCTAATGGGATTGGGGTTTTTTTTGACAAATGATGAAATGTTCTAGAATTAGATCATGGTGATGGTTGGAAAACCTTGTGAATATGCTAAAAGCCATGAATTGTATATTTTAAAAGGATAAATTTTTTTTTTAATTTTTATTTATTTATGATAGGAACACAGTGAGAGAGAAGAGGCAGAGACACAGGCAGAGGGAGAAGCAGGCTCCATGCACCGGGAGCCTGACGTGGGATTCGATCCCGGATCTCCAGGATCGCGCCCTGGGCCAAAGGCAGGCGCCAAACCACTGCGCCACCCAGGGATCCCTAAAAGGATAAATATTTTATGGCATATAAATTATACCTCAGTTTTTAAAAAATCAAAAAAGAAGGAAGACTTAACTGCCTTAATTCCAAAACTCTTTCTCATTGTATATTTTCCTGTCTCAAGAAACCTTGTGTCATGTGGACTTCTTTCTTCTCTTTACCTCACATTCCCTCAATCTTTACATCTTGCATCTATCACTTCTCCATCGCCACTCACACTATCGTGATTCATAATGCCTTCGTTTCTCACCCAGCAATTGCAACTGATCTCTGTGCTTCCAATATCTCACCCTTGCCCAGTTTATTCTCTATGAATTAACTAAAGGGAATGATCTTCCTAAAATATATGATCGCATTTTAAGTTAAACCAAGATAATAATTTCTCTTTTTTTCTCCCATTGAGGCTTTGATTTTTCATATATGCAATTGAGTATATACGATTCTGGAGACACAACAATGAAAAGGTCTGATCTCCGCTTAAGGAGCTTGTAATCTAGAGGGAGTCTCCAAAAAAGTATGCAGATGATGAAGATATAGCACGATGACAGCTGCGAAAAGCTCATGATCAGGGAGCCCCATGATCAGGGGGAGTGAGCAGGGCCTCTCAGGATAGTGAAGTCTTAGCTGATTCTTGGAGAATGAATAGAAATTATTCAGGTTAAAAAAAGGAAAAAAGGAAAGAAATTCCAGAAAAGGAGGTAGCTTATGCAAATCTGGAAGAAGAAAAAGAATGCACCTTACAAAATCCTCAAAAGACAGGGAAGCCTAACACCAAGAGTCTTATAAGGCCATCTGTGGTAGCCAAGTCTCTTGTTAAAAGAAAAAATATCAACTCAGATTTTTTTTTAAAGATTTTATTTATTAATTCATGAGAGACACACAACAGAGAGAGAAGCAGGCTCCCTGTGGGAAGCCTGAGACAGGACTTGATCCCAGGATCCTGGGATCACGCCCTGAGCCAAAGGCTGACACTCAACCACTGAGCCACCCAGGTGCCCCAACTCAGATGGATTTAAACCAAAAAAGGGCCTGTGTAGCTGAAAAGACCAGGGGTAGGTGGTGTAAGCAAGTGTGAATCCAAGCACTCCCACGTCCAGCTCTTGCTCAGTGGGGAGTCTACTGGAGATTCTCCCTCTCCCTCTCTCTCTACCCCGGGCTTGTGCACTTTCTCTCTCAAATAAATGAACAAATATTTTTTAAAAAATACTTGACTGTGCCCCCCCCCCCAAAAAAAACTTGACTGTGAACAATAAGGTGTCAGAATTTAGGTAAGTGATTAAAGGTGGAGCTGTGGGGTGGGGGTCTGAGTTGAGGGACCCCAGGTGCAAAGCTGGGGCAACTACACAAATAGTGAGCACTGACTAGGGGCCCAGGAGCAGAAGCAGCTCTGGGGGAGGGGAGAGTTCAGTGACATCACCGCATCTGCATGACATCTGAGTGCAGCAGACAAGTAGGTGCCTGGAGTCCCTAGTGTGAAGCTCAGAGGCACCCAGGTTTGTGTAGCTCTGGCCACACATTCATTCAGGATGAGCCTGCTGAGCTAAGAGATGTAATGGTAAAGAACACCTATTCCTGGCTCTCAGGGAGCTTGTGAGTCATGAGGTATGAGGGCTACATCCACGAATGGTAAGTAAGGAGCAACAGAACTACCCACAGGAATCCCTGCCCTTGCTCTGGGGTTACCCCAGGGACCAGGGAAGGCTTTCCTCATGATGGAACCTTGAGACTCAGTCGGGGGCAAAATGCTTCAGGAGATGATGAAACTGAGAATAAATTAACTTCTTGATAAGTCAGAATATTGTCTGGAAATCTGTGCTTCCTCTTTTCGGTTGGCCTCCTATATATGAAAAGAACTGGCAGTTGGCTTGTCTCATGAGGGGCTGGCAACCTATAGAGTGACCGCAGCGAGGAAGGCAGCTTGTGGCAGTGGTACCTGAAAGCGTTGGCTTCCTGAATGCCGTGTTCCCACAAGCTCCGCGTGAAGAGCCAGCAACGGCCCCTGCCATCTCTCTTCAAGGAGCAGGCCTCTGAGCATCCCTGGTGGAGAGGCCTCCTAGGCCCAAAGACCCCGCAGCTCACGGGAAGCCAGCCTTACTTTCTCCTTTCAGTTTTCACCTAAGGAGAAGGGAAAAGATACCAGAGTAAATCAGAGAGCTGGACCCGGTTTGGTAGGAGAGTCCAGAATTGGAGTCTGCGCCAGGCCAGGCCGCTGTGGGAAGCACTCTGGAAGGGATGTCTTGGGGGGGGGGGTGTCAGGTGAGGGGTGTCATCAAAAGCCAAAGCACACGAAGCACTTGTTTTAACCCCAGAGCTCCAGTTAATCTTTGTGGTTCTCCATTTCCAAGAAGGTGCCAGGCAGGGATTTATGAGGTGCTCCTTAACACGGCTTGAGGAGAAATAAAAAAAAGCAGTTTTACCTCAGGACTGAAAATTGTCCAGAAAAGCAGAGAAGTGACTGCCTGTCACCATGAGGAGACACAAAACAGGAGGCAGCATGTTTGTGTTGGGCAGATGGGAAATGGCTCTCTGTATTTCCATAGGTGATTATAACATCATCAAGGAAATGTGAGAAAGCCATTAGTGTTGCATGAATGCCTACTAATCTGTCTGTTTTTAAGTTCAAACGGATGAAACCACAGTTACATGCATCATGTTTCAGAGTACGCACAAGGGATATTTTACTTTTGCCAATTCGCTGTTCATTTAAATGCATTACTCTTAAATGTGCCATTTTTAAAACGATTTTATCTTTATGTAACCTCTGCACCCATCGTGGGCCTCGAACTCACAACCCTGAGATCTAGCATCACACGCTCCACTGACTGAGCCAGTCAGGCACCTCTTTAAGAAGCCATTTCTAATTCATCTCTAAAATTATGATTAAAATAATAAATACACATAACCCTGATATTTCAAAGGAAAGAGCTCCGCCATGACTAATATTATAATTATACAAGTCAAAGCTCTTGTCATAATCCGTATGGTTTGTCAATATTTATTTGAGTGGTCAACTGTACGAAGGATGTGTATTGATTTGCAGGCCAAGCGTGCTAGAAAAATAAGGAAGCACAGCGCTTCCTTTCTTCTGTGAGATCTGTGTAAGTGCTGTCTGTGGGGAGCTCTTGGCTGCTAAGCAAATTATTCTGTTCTATGTATAGCTTTGTTGATCTTCATGGCTCTCTAAAAGGCACACACCCAGGGTTTTGTTTCAAATGAATAACGTCAACAGACAAGCTGTCTAATAAACCTGAAATGTTGTCGTGGGGATGGAGAGAAAAGGAAGATCTTTGGTGATTTAGGTCGTTTTTCTTCTTGACCTTGGGGTCCTTCTGTCTCCAACTGATTTGGAGATTGGAATCTCCTTCTCACGTTCAACTTAAGAGCGTGAGGAATGCCGAGTGGAATGAGGTCATTACTACCTCTAGCTTTTAGTGGTGTCTTACCCTTGAGAAAGACTGTGGGTTAGATTAGCTGGTTCATTCTCAGCCCTGAAAATATCATTGGTTTTATTCCTATGTGGATCTCTTAGGGTCATACTGAAAAATGCAACTTAGCAGCTATACGTAACCTAGCTTGCATGCAGCTTAGTAGAAGCCCACACGTCTTTGCGGATGAATGTCACCAAATTGTTTGGGGCTCCTCTAAATAAGAAGGAGCTCCTGCTAGCACTTTCTACAACAGCTAGTAGAGGCAGCGCTCACCGTGGTTGGTTTTAAGTGCACTAGCTCCCCTAATCCTCACAGAAACTCCTTACAGAAACTCAGTGACAGAGGCCAAAGAGACCCAGCAACTGGCTTAAGGTCACACAGAAGTTAGCATACAGTACAGCTGGAGGAGGAACCCAGGGAGCATGAGGCCAGTCTTTGCTCTTGGCTGCTAAGCTCATTTGCTTCTGTGCTATACTGTGTATTCTGTGTGCACCAACCTGCTTCCTTCTTCCATCATTTGTAAACATACACAAAAGATGGTTGAATAGCCTGTTCTAACACATGGAGCCATCGCAAGTTCTCTTAAGCTAGATGCATTCATGGATCTGAAAATATGTCCAGGACTTTCAGAAATGCCAAGGGTACTATCTTTCCAATGGGCAGAAAAGTGAGTGATGTGTCAGAGGGAAACCTACACTCCACCCTGGCTCTTTGCCAGACCAGCTGAGTGATCACCTGCTCACCTCTGATTTCCTGGGGCATCAGGTAAAGAGCTGGCCCAGGAGAGTCCTCCACTCCCTTCAGGCTCAAACACTCTATGATTCCAGGACACAGGTTTCAGGGATTTGATAATATGAAGAAAGAAAGAAAAGAAAGAAAGAAAGGAAGAAAGAAAGAAAGAAAGAAAGAAAGAAAGAAAGAAAGAAAGAAAGAAAGAAAGAAAAAGAAAGAAAGAAGAAAGGAAAGAGAGAGAAGAAGAGAAAAGAGAGAGAAAGGAAATTAAGGAAGGAAGGAAGGATGGATGGAAGGAAAGAAGGAAGGAGAAAGCAGATAAGCTAAGGAAGGTTAATAACCTAAACATTGATTTCTACAGAGATGTCCCATTTCCTGCCCACAAATCCATCTCCCTCTGAGGGACAGTCATTGATTGGCAAGAACTGATCAAGCCTTACTGGAGTGATAGAACCTGTGAAACTACTTGTTTCTAAGTGCTTAGTTAATAGTTTGGGATCAGAAGAAGACTACTTTATTTTTTTTTAATTTTTATTTATTTATGATAGTCACAGAGAGAGAGAGAGGCAGAGACACAGGCGGAGGGAGAAGCAAGCTCCATGCACCAGGAGCCTGATATGGGATTCGATCCCGGGTCTCCAGGATCGCGCCCTGGGCCAAAGGCAGGTGCCAAACCGCTGCGCCACCCAGGGATCCCCAGAAGAAGACTAAAAACAGACATGGAGACTCGTGGCTCTAACCTGAGGGTATATCCACGCAGACTTCTCTCCAGGCCTCAAAAATTGGTGGGAGAGTACTTTGAAAATGAAGGTGATAATAATCATGTTTTTGCAAATTTAGTTTTGCAAAACATTTAGTTTCTTGTATGTTCTGACTTTAAAATGATTTAATGTGGTGCCGTCTTTCAAAACCAGGCAAGTAATAGTAGTGGGTTCAAAGAGAAGGCGTATCTTGTTTGTAAAACATTATCACATAACACTGTTCTCAACCTTTCGATGTATTTCACTCACTAGGTAGCTTATTATAAAACAACTACAAGCTCCAATTCTGGAGAAAGCCTTCATTTTTTAAAAAGATTTTTAATTTATTTATTCATGAGAGACACAGAGAGAGAGAGAGAGAGAGAGAGAGAGGCAGAGACACAGGCAGAGGGAGAAGCAGGCTCCATGCAGGGAGCCCGACGTGGGACTCCATCCCGGGACTCCAGGATCTGGCCCTGGGCTGAAGGCAGCACTAAGCTGCTGAGCCACCTGGGCTGCCCAGAGAGCCTTCATTCAAAAAAAAAAAAAAAACAACTGAGGGATTTGCAAGCTTAACCCTTATGTTCTGCTGTAATTTTAAACCTATGATTAAATGCAAAGCTGTATTGCTCTTTAACTGAAGCCATTACCAACAGTAGCCTTGATCTCTCATAAGTTTTTTGAATAAGAGTTTTTTCTGATTTCTTTTTTGCATCAAGTGCTAAAGTGTGGCATAGGGTCTTATTAAAATCCTATATAAATGCCTCAGATGGAAGAAATTGAATATAATAACTGAGGTCCTAGAGGCATCTCACCAGTATCTTCAACCAAACTTGGAATCATTGGAACTATTTCATGGAACAATGGGGGTGTCGGCTGGTTTTGTTCCTAGGAAGAGACATACAATCCAGAAAAGACAGTTTCCTATTGTACTGTGGGGGCTCTGGCCTTTTGACCCAGAAGAGCCTTTCAGAGAAAGCCTGCATGAATCTGGAGGCAGGGTGGACACACACTTGAGAAACAATATAAAGAAGGCGGCATGAGCATGGGCTCTGAGAAGAATCGCGAAGCCACATCCTGTCAGGGTTTCCTCTCATTCCTGTATTTCTTTTTCCCCGTAGCTCCTTATTGGCAGCAAATTGACTATTCTTTGGTGCTGTTTCTGTACAACCTTTCCCACAATGCTTTCCCTTTTTATTTCTCTATCTCCCTCATCTGCCTCTCAGGACTCTTTCCACCAAGTGCCTCACCTAGTTTTCCTTCTCCCACCCCATGACTTTCTTTCATCTTTCTGAGAGAAAAGGATCCCAGCATCCTTTTCTCTTAGAATCCTGGTCCGCATTGCTCATCTAGGAGAGGAGGCAGACAAAAGCACAGGAACAATCCTAGAGCCCTTGGTGAGAAGGGAACTTCATTTCATCTGAGTCACCAGATTTTTGTGCTTGTGCTGCCTTTTTTTTTTTTTTTTTTTTTTAAGGACAAAGTAATTCCATGTTCCCAGCTTGATGAAAGTATGGAAGAAGAACAGATTTCTCTGCTGTTGGTTCAGTGAGGAAACAAGAAAGCACTGTTTTGAGGTCCCCCATCACCTCCCAGCCAGCTCATCCAGTTGCACCCCTGACAGTGAGCCAGGCCGGCTGCTAGGCATGGAGGAGGAGGCCCAGCCCCACACTCACAGCCTAGTGTGGAAATAGGCATGTAAACAAATATCCACAATACAGCAAGATGCAATAAGCACTGATCCAAATGGATTTCTGAGGTTGCAAGATAAAGTAAGCAAATGTGCTTGGGCTGAGAGAGAGGGAAGATCCCAGAGAGGACATGACCTTTAAGGAGAGACCCGGAAAAAACAACGAAGAAAAAGATACTCAGGATAAGTTGTGCTGATGGAGAGGGTATGGTCGCTTTAGACAGAGTGCACCCCCCCCCCCCCCCAGCAAAGGCACGGTGTCATCACAAAGCATGGCTAAGATATAGGGTATAAGTTGGGGGTAGAAAGAGATCCAGCAGAAAAAGTCAGTAGGGCCAAATAGTGAAGGACTTCATGTACCAAAGCCTGGTTAAGAAGCATCAAATTGGGGCACCTGGGTAGCTCAGTGGTTGAGCTTCTGCCTTTGGCTAGGGTCGTGATCCCAGGTTCCTGGGATCAAGTCCCGCTTGGGGCTCCCCGCAAGGAGCCTGCTTCTCCCTCTACCTGTCTCTGTGTATCTCTCATGAGTAAATAAATAATTTTAAAAAAGAAGAAGCATCAAATTATCCTGTAGGTGAGGAGAAAGAGTGGAAGATTTTTAAAAACTGAAAGTGACAATGGATACATGCCTGTTGGAAAGCTAACTCTGAAAGACAGGACAGCTGATCAACACGACAGCTGTGGTAGTTCAGGAAAGGGATGGTGTGGACATGAATAAGGGGAGGAGAAACAAGGAAGAGTTAGGAAAGCTGTTCTGGAGCTGGAACTGGATCTGTGGATGTATGCATTGTATACATAGGGCTGGGGTGAGGGACCCAAAGATAACTTTACAAGTTTCAAATCATTATTTTAAGGATTCCTAAATTTGTTTCAGACGAATACGTAATAGTATTTTGAACCCAAACATAAGACTGGGTTTGGGAAAAGGAAGTTCTTGGGTTTCAGTTGGGTATGTTCACTTTGAAATGCTCACGGGACATTAACCCTCTTTTGGAAATAGGACTGCCAAGCCCAGGAAAGCAATGCAGCTTTGGACATTGTGGACCTCTTGGCAGCAACCGAAGCCACAGATTTGAGACACCTGCAGGGGAACGACGTAGAACAGTGTGGGAAATAAACTAGGTCGGAACCTGAGCATCACCAATCTCTAAGGGCAAGGAGCAAGCAAAGGGAAAAGCAAAAAGGCAGAAAGACGAAATGAAAGAACTGGTGTGTCAAACATCAAGGGGAGAAATGTATTTAAGAAGGGAGAGGACGCAATGTCCCAGGCTTCAGGGTGGTCAAATAAGATAAGAAACAAACACTGAGTTGGATTTTGAAAGGCAGAATTTGTGGGTGATCTTACCAAGACAAGCTTCAGAAAGGTAGTAGAAAAGGAAAGCAATATTGCCAGGAGGTTGAGAGATGTGTGATTTGAGGAAGTTGGAGATGATGGGTATATAGACCAGCATTTTTTTTAATAAATTAATTTTTATTGGTGTTCAATTTACCAACATACAGAGTAACACCCAGTGCTCATCCCGTCAAGTGTCCCCCTCAGTGCCCGTCACCCATTCCCCCCCACCCCCCTCCCTCCTCCCCTTCCACCACCCCTAGTTCGTTTCCCAGAGTTAGGAGTCTTTATGTTCTGTCTCCCTACCAGCATTTTTCAAGTGTTCGTAACCATTTATACTCTATGGTTAATTGAGAACAACCAAAAGTTTTTGTGTATGTGGGTTACATCTATCGGTGGTGACCATGGCAAACATTAAAACAACCTTTCAAAGTAGTTATTAATCCATTGAAAATTAACAAATCGATGATAGGCAACAAAAATAACCTGGATTTGGATCTCTGGGTGGCTCAGCGGTTTAGCGCCTGCCTTCTGCCCATAGCGTGATCCTGGAGTCCCAGGATCGGGTCCCACGTCGGGCTCTCTGCATGGAGCCTGCTTCTCCCTCTGCCTATGTCTCTGTCTCTCTCTTTCATGAATAAATAAATAATTTTTTAAAAAGAATTAAAAAGAAAATAACCTGGATTTTTTGGGTGAAAAATATTTTTTTCTTGGGGGATCCCTGGGTGGCTCAGTGGTTTGGCGCCTGCCTTCTGCTCAGGGCCTGATCTTGGAGACGTGGGATCAAGTCCCGCATCGGGCTCCCTGCATGGAGCCTGCTTCTCCCTCTGCCTGTGTCTCTGCCTTTCTCTCTGTGTCTCTCATGAATAAATAAAATCTTAAAAAAAAAAAAAGAAAAATATTTTTTTTTCTTAAAAGGATTATGGTGATGACCGCAGCTGTGTGAATATACTCATAATCATTAAATTGTACACTTGTACAATTTAATGTAAATTGTACAATTGTACATGGGTGAATGTATATGAATTCTATTTCAATAAAATGGTTAAAAATGGAAAGAGTAAAAGCACAGGGTGCTTAATTTATATTTATGGGATGATTAAAGTACCAAGTGGGAAATATTTATTGAATATTTAGTAAAACTAATTATTTCATCTCACTCTACTCTCAAACACACACACAGACACAAATGCAAACAAAAAATTGAAGCTATTCTCTTGGGGTTAAGTGTGGGCCATTGGAAAAAGAGATTTCCTACTTTACTTGTGGAAACAAAATGGTGTAGGATTTTATTATCCCTTTCCCTATCTTTAAAAAAACAAGTTTGTTGAGGTATGATTTACTTGTTCTAGACATTTCGTGTAAATGGAATCATAAAATACGTAGTCCCTTGTGAAAGGCTTCTTTCCCTTACCATTATGTTTGCGGAGGTTCATCCGTGTCATAACATGTATCAGTATTTTATTACTTTTTATTGTAGGATAATATTTTATTGTTTATATACCACATTTTATTTATTCATTCATCGGTTGATGAACATTTGGGTTATTTCCCCTTTCTGGCTACTGCAATGCTGCTATGAACACTTATGTGCAAGTTTTGTGTGGATTTGTGTGTTCATTTTTTTTCCACCTATGAGTAGAATCCCTAGGTCATAACTATGTTGAACTGTTTGAGGAACTGCCAAACTGCATTAAAATAGTGGCAACATTTTACATTTCCACCATTAGTGTGTGAGGGTTTCAACTTCTCCACATTTTGGTCAACATTTATTATCTGTCTTCTTGATTAAAACCACTCTACGTAGGCTATAAAGACGTATCTTGTTGTGGTTGCGATTTGCATTTCCCTAGTGACTAATGATACTGAACATCTTTTTGTATGCTTGTTGGTCATTTGTATATCTTCTTTAAAGGAGTTTCTATTCAGATGCTTTATCCATATTTTAATTGGGCTGTCTTTTTATTTTTATTTTTTTGCTTTTTTTTTTACTATGGTATAATATATGTAACAAAATTTACCATTTTAACCATTTTTAAGTATACAATTCTGTGGCATTAAGCACATTTAAAGTGTTAGAGGACTGGAGTGCCTGGGTGGCACAGTCTGTTGAGCATCTGGCTCTTGGTTTTGGCTCAGATCCCCATCTCAGAGTCACGGGATCGAGGCCCATGTGGTGCTTTGTGCTCAGCACGGAGTCTGCCTGTGATTCTCTCTCCCTCTCCCTCTGCCCCTCCTATTCATGTTCTCTCTCTCAAATAAATAAAAAATAGTGTTACAGAACTATCACCACTATCCATCTCCAGCACTATTTCATCTTCCCCAACTGAAACTCTTTGTCCATCCTCCCCTTCTCCCTGCTCCTGGAAACCACAATTCTGCTTAATGTCTTCATGAATTTGAGTACTATAGGTACTTTGTATAAGTGTATAATACAATAAGATGATGTTTGTCTTTTTGTGACTGGCTTATTTCACTTAGTATAATATCTTCAAGTTTTGCCCATATTGAAATATCTATCAAAATTTTCTTTTTAAGGCTAAATAAGATTCCACTGTATATACCACATTCTGTTTATCCATTGATGAATAGTTAGGTAGCTTCCACCTTTTGGCTATTGTGAATAATGCTGGTATGGACATCATCATACAAATATTTGTTTGAATCTCTATTTTCAGTTCTTTGGGGAATATACCCAGAAGTGGAATTGCTGGATCACATTGTAATTCTTTAAGTTTTTGAAGAACTATCATACCATTGCCACAGTGGCTGCACCATCTTATATTCTCACCAGTGATGCACAAGGGTTCCAAATTCTCCACATCCTTCCCAACATTTGTTGTTTTCTCGTTTTGTTTTGTTTGTTAGAATAGCCATCCTAATGAGTACAAACTGGTACCTTGTAGGTTTATTTATTTATTTATTTATTTATTTATTTATTTATTCATGACAGAGAGAGAGAGAGAAAGAGAGAGAGAGGCAGAGACACAGGCAGAGGGAGAGGCAGGCTCCATGCAGGGAGCCCCACGTGGGACTCGATCCCAGGTCTCCAGGATCCGGCCCTGAGCTGAAGGCAGCGCTAAACCGCTGAGCCACCCGGGCTGCCCGGTACCTTGTAGTTTTAAATATTTATTTATTTATTTTTATTTATGATAGAGAGAGAGAGAGAGAGAGGGGCAGAGACACAGGAGAGGGAGAAGCAGGCTCCATGCTGGGAGCCCGACGTGGGACTCGATCCAGGGACTCCAGGATCGCGCCCTGGGCCAAAGGCAGGCGCCAAACCGCTGAGCCACCCAAGGATTCCCCCCTTGTAGTTTTAAATTGAATTTCCCTGATGATTAGTAATGTTGAGTATCTTTTTATGTGCTTACTGGACATCTGTGTATCTTCTTTGAAGAAATATCTGTTTGGACCTTTGGCCCATTTTTAAAATTGGGCTATTTGGTGGTTTTGTAGTTAAATTGTCTTTTTATTATTGAGGTGTGAGAGTTCTTTCAATATTCTGGAGCCAAGTCCCTTATTAGACACATGATTTGCAAAAATTTTCTTTAGTTTGCTTTTTTTTTTTTACAGTCTTGATAGTATCCTTTAATGTACAAAAGTGTTCTATTTTGATAAAGTCCAATTTATCTTTTTATAAATTGTTTATTTGTGTTTTGGGTGCCCTGTATAAGAACTATTGCATATTCTGAGATGATAAAGATGTACACCTATTTTATTCTAAGATTTTATAGTTTTAGCTTTTACATTTAAGTTATTGATTAATCTTGCATTAATTTCTCTATAGGGCATGAGATAAAGGTCCAGTTTCATTCTTTGGCATGTGGATATCCAGATGTCCCAGCACCATTTGTTGAAAATACCATACTTTCCCCTACTGAATTGTCCTGGCACACATCAAAAATTAATTGACTATAAATGTGAGGGCATATTTCTGGATTCTCAATATGATTCCATTGATATATGCCTAGCTTTATGTCAGTACTATACTGTCTTGATTACTGTTGTCCTATAGTAGGTTTTGAAATTGGAAGGTGTGAATGAATCCTCCAACTTTGTTCTTCTTATCCAAGATTTTTGGGCTCTTCTTGATCTCTTGAATTTCCATTGAATTTTAAGATATGTTTGTAAATTTCTTCTACTAAGCCAGCTAGGACTTGATAAGAATTGGCTTGAATCTGTACAGCACTTTGGAGAGTATTGCTATTTTAGCAACTGTAAGCTTTCAATCCAGGAACATGAGTTATTTTTCATTTTATTTAGAGCTTTTAAATTTCTCTCAACACTGTTTTGTAATTTTTGGAATATAAGTTTTAATTTAGAGCTTTTAAATTTCTCTCAACACTGTTTTGTAATTTTTGGAATATAAGTTTTAAGCTGCTTTCATTATTTCTAAATATTTTATTCTTTTTTTTAAGTTTCTTTTTTTAAAAAAGATTTATTTATTTGAGAGAGAAAGGAGGGGCAGAGGGAGATGGAGAGAATCCCAAGCAGATTGAGCAAGAAGCCCAACATGGGGCTCAAGCCCAGGGCCCTGAGAACATGACCCAAGCTGAAACCAAGTGTTGGATAGTTAACCAACTGAATCACCCAGGTATCCCTTAGGTTTCTTTTTAAGTAAACTCTACCCCCAATGTGGGGCTTGAGCCCACAACCCCAAGATCAAGAGTCGTATGCTCTACTGACTGAGCCAGCCAGGAAACCCCAACATTTTATTTTTTTCCAGGCTACTTTAAATGGAATCATTTTCTCAATTCCAATTTTAGTTCCATAGTTACTGTTAACCATAGTAAGCCAAATATCTGGGCTTTGTTTCTTGATTGATAAAGAAAGCTTCAGATAAAGAAATCTTATTTCATTTTGAAATTTTTACGTCTGACCCAAGAATAATGTCACAGGTTTGACTCCGTCTGCTTTAAAGATCTCAAATGATAAGACTACAACACATCGGGACACCCTATTTAAGTCCATGCATCTAATAATCAGATGAAGAAGGAGCAGAAATATGAATACACTAACATTATTGTACAGCTTCCCGGAAGTGCAGCTGGAGTAGCTACAGAAGTGAATGAGGTCATGCGGTCACAGAGAGGGCAGAGCAGCCAGTAGCCTGTCCCATGGTGATACCCCTGTGACCCTGGGCAAGGGCTTCAACTCTATACCCCTCGGATCTCCCATCTTTAAGACGGAAATAATAACAGTTTATATGGTTTTTGCAGAGCTGTCTCCAAATGGAGTGCCCACATTCCATTAGTCGATGAACTGCCATTCATGCAAAACAAAAACATAAGAACTTCCATTTGTTTATTCACATCACTCCTTTAATTTGTACTTTTGTTTATGATTCAGAGGTGTACATTACATAATTGTATCGTAGTATATTTGCACACTTTATATTAAACTAGCAAATGCAACTTGTCAGTTTATGCTCCCACCATTTTGTTTGGAGACTGATGGAGACTATTTGGCTTAATTCATTGCTTAACACATAGTGAGTTCTCAGTAAATGTTAGTTATCATCAAAATAATACTTATAGTTGTCATATAATTATGGGTAAGTCTAAAAGGATTAGTTATACTTTCTTGGTTTACTTTCTTTCCACCATTGATGAGATCATGAAGCACACAAAAGTCAAAGAGCAAAATTATCAGATGATGACATATCAACTCAACCACATATGAATAATGCTTTTATTACCTTTTTAAAGTATAGAATAAAAAAAAAAAGTATAGAATAATAGATTTTAACTTGCATGTCCTTAGTGGGTAAACAGCACCCTGAAAAAAGTTTGCTATTGAAATAAAGTTATGCAAAAGCAATTTGGTGGGGTTTTTTCCCCCTGATTTTTACATCTCCACTCCTATGAAGCATAGGATTTTCAAATTGTGGGAATTCCAGACATCTCTTGGTTCTTCAAAGCAGCCAGGTCCGAGATTTGGGCGTCTAATATGGGAAGGGAATGTCCTTCTCCAGCTCGGCCAGCTTCCCTGCCATTCTTCACAAGGACTGTGTGTATGGCACCAGACTTACTTTCCCAGAAGTGCTTCTGGGACCTCAGTCTGCACAAAGGGGCTGTTAAATGTGTTTCCCTCCCTGCTGGCTCAGCTGACTCCTGGGCCTCAGGTCACATACAACTCATAGTTCCTATCAACTTTTCCCAAAGGACCCCTGGGCTCCTGCAGGAGCCAGCACTTCCCTGGAACAGGAAGCCCTATTTACACTGTCTTGGAGTCTGGTGCTCATCCATAAAAGGGAAAAGAGTCCTTTAGGAAAAGGGCAGGGTGCTTGGAAACTCTTTAAAAGTGAAAGCTTTGCAACTGGTTTCTGTTGTTTCACACTGCTGGTCAATACAGTTTTGCAAAATACAAAAACACATGCTCTTTGGACTGGTTGAACAGTAAATCTGAAAGCTGACATGACAATAAACAAAATGGGGAGAATGTCACGTGAACCTTCCAGAGTGCTCACCTTGAGTAGTTCTTTCTTTCTTCAGTCTTCTAGAACATGACTTTCATATTGGTTTATACATGAATTCTTCAGTCATACTTTGAATAAGGAAGAAGGACTATCTAGACTTTGAAATATACAATGGTTAGGTCTGTGGATGGTTGCTACAATTCCCTGTGCCTCTTCCATCTGCTGATAGACACACCTGAGGAGTGACATGAATCCCGAGTTAGCAAAAGATATGCAGAGGCCAGGAAAAGAATACAGTAGTGAGGGATGGAAGTGTGGGGCTTTAGGAATCAGAACTCTTGGAAAGTTTCATCATAATGATTAATAATTATTTAATCACAATATAAATTATTAAAAATAATTGTTAATCATGCTTACTATTAATGTAATATGAACAAATATTGCAAATTGTTACAAAGGACTGAGTTAAGTTACACACATAACCTCATTTAACCTCATGGTAACCTTGTGAATTAGGTACCATCAGAATTCCCAACGCACAGATGACACAAAGAGGCTCAGTAACTTGGCTAAAGTCAAGGTAAACAGTAGACCTAGGACATAAAGCCTGGCGTTCTAGTCTTGTGGGTTGGTGCCCAACCATCATGCCCCACTCCCTCTTAAACTGGGCCTAATGGTATTCTAAGCAGTTCAGATGTGGTAGCACTTTTTTTTAAAGATTTTATTTATTTATTCATCAGAGAGAGGCAGAGGGAGAAGCAGGCTCCATGCAGGGATCCCGACGTGGGACTGGATCCCTGGTCTCCAGGACCATGCCCTGGGCTGAAGGCGGCGCTAAACCGCTGAGCCACCCGGGCTGCCCGTGGTAGCACTTCTAATTAAAACAACACCGTTAATGTGGCAAGTTTCCTGAGCTAAAAAATTCAATCATTCTTCATTTCTTCAGCACCTGCTAACCCTAGGACCTTACCTACATTAAGTATAGTGATTCTTATGTCACTGGAATGGAGACTGGCTGGAGGCCAGTGTCCTTGCTGTGAGCATGTGTGCAGTTCTGCTGAGATCACCGTCCAACTGGCTGTGCCTGCCCTTCCCCCATCATGCCTTCCACCCCAGGCTTTCGGGGTCTCACATGGCACAAGGTTCCCAGCATAGCATGTCGCTACCACAAGAAGCTCCCTGCACTGCACATGTTGCCACCGCCCCCATCCTTCAGGCACCTGTCACACTCCAGTCTGGAGTTGCCTTTCCTGCCCACTGCAGAGAAGGCTAGTCCTCCTCCTTCCCTTGTGCTCCCGGGCCTGCCTGCCTCACTTACTGCTGTAGCTCAGTGTATCGCCCGTGCTTCTTGGGCCCTTGAATAGACCATGTCCTGTGTGTCTTGTGAAGTCCCATGACTTAAACACGTGCCTCACACACAGCTGATTTGTTCTAACCTGATTAGATCATCTATGGAGGTCACCTTCCCAAACCTGCAAGATTCTACCCTGAGGAGTCACTTCAGGGAAACACCTCAGGAGACTAAGAAGTGGTTTGGGCCTTCGGTAATCTGGTCATCACTGGTGAGCCTACGAAAAGCCATATTGAAGTGTGAGATTCGAATGAACTAGAAGGTAGAAAGGGCAACAAGATGGCGATAGGCAACCACTAGATACATTTAATTTTGAAGGGAGGCAAGTAATAGGCCAGTAGCTGAGGCATACAAAGTAGAAGGGTGGTTTCTGTTTCTTGCTTGCCAGCTGTTGCTACCAGTGTTCAGATGCAGAGGCCTTTGTGTATTTTGAGGGCAGAAGGGAACGGGTGGAGAGAACCCGGGGAAAGATCAGGGCAGTGACTCACAGCCTAAGCTTTGGGAGAGAGCACTTAAGGGAGTTCCTATCTTCATCATCAGGACTCTCAAATGAGTTGTCTTGTAGCCATCCTGTTGCTTTCCTGGCCTTCTTATCCTACTTCAATACGGCCAACGACCTCCACATTTCTGCGGCCATAAACCACTTCTGGTATCTTCAGGTCCAGAGTGGGATGGAAAATAAGTCTTTTTTCAAGGGGAAACGGCCCCTCCGTTTTACTGAGAGAAGAGAAAACCTAAGGCAGGTGCACGTGGTGGTGTAGATTTGGTAGCACATGGTCAAGGAAGTTCTTGTCTGGTATTTCTATTTCTTTATGAAATATGAAGCAAAGTCAATGAGGGAGAGATGGGATATAGTTGAGATTGAAGGAGATAGAAAATTTTTGAAAAGTTTTTTAAGAGGAGCATTATGAGATTGCTGGCAAAAGGGGGCACCCGTGTGGTTGGTGCTCCAAGGTGTCTAACAACAGCCATCTGCCCACCTGGAGAACTTCCTTCTGGTGGCACTCAGCTGCCTGGTACAAGGCAAGCCAGTGAGTATGGTCAGGTTCATTGAGAATTGAATTATCCAGGCATGTGCGGTCAATGGGGGGCACGGGAGCTTGGCACTCCTGCTGGAAAATGCTTATATCACGAGCCCCGGAATCCAACTTGGATATGGGGAATGTTAGGAGGGGCCCATGACTAGGGAGGATGTGGGAGGTATGCAAGTCACCTACGGGCAGAAGGACAATTGTGCTGGGAATCTTTGTGCAAGAAGCTGCAGTGACAGGTTTGTGACCAGCAAGGAGGATGTCTGATTCATGATTTTGGAGATGGAACAGTTTCAAAAGATAATGTGGTTTGGACTTTACATTCTGCACCATGAGAACAGGAAGCCATGGCCCAGCAGAGAATAAGGTCATTGGGTCAAGGAGGTCACAGTGTCAGATGCGTCCAGAATGAAGGCAGACATAATGATGAAGAGGAAGAACAGATTTAAGTCTTTAAGGAACAGTGAGTGTCCAGGATAAGCCTTAAGTGAAGCTCTCCTGTCTTTCTCACTTGGAAAAGTCAGTTGTTTGATGAGTGAGAGGAGGTACAGGATGACTTTGAAACGCTTTGATTGTCAATTTCCCATGCAGGGTGTGTGTACTTTTAAAATGATCCACTAAAAAATGTATTACTTATTGGTGCCATGAAAAACTTAGGAGAAAGAGATCTTTAGGAAAACATCAGAGGGGCCTGGGTGGCTCAGTCAGTTAAGAGTCCGACTCTTGATTTTGGCTCAGGTCATGATCTCAGGGTCGTGGAGTCGAGCCCCCCCCCCCCCCCCCCGCCCCACGCTCTGTGTTCAGCACAGTCTTCTTGGGATTCTCTCTCTCTCCCCCTCTGCCCTTCCCCCTGCTAAAGAAAAAAGAAGAAAAACATCAGAGCAGTTGGTAGCAGTTTTGGTAAAACAAGCCGTACCCACTTCCCAGTCTCACCAGGATCCCGTGTGGTCCCTGACACCTTATGAAGACTGAATAACCTAGAGGGATCGATGGCCTTAACATTTGCACTTACATTCTCTTGCCCCAGACCTGAAGCAAATGTAAGGCCCATGGTCCCGTGTGCTCCAGATTTCATAAATCCATTCAGAAGAGAGTTACCCTGGGCTCATTGCAGCTGTCAAGACGGTGAGGCAACTCTCCATTGTGGAGTTCACCTCGTTTCAACAAGGTGGCTAAAAGGGTGCTGGCCAAGTCTTGAGGCAGCCTTTTGTAGTTTGAAACAGAATGAGACCTCCTGCTCTTCCTGAGGGTTCCTTCTCCTCCAGAATCTCTGTCTTGCTGTGTCCCCTAAGAAGAACTAGTGCTTGCTGAGGACTTGGGATGCTCCAGGCACTACTCCTAGTCCTTTACATGCCGTGTTTTATCTAATCCACACAATAAAGCAACATTCTGTGAGGTTCTATTATTATCATCCTTGCTTTGGGATAAAAAATCTGAGGCACAGATGATTCCATAATTTTCCCAGGGTCGTGGGGCTATCAGGAGGTTTCAGGTGGCATTTGTTGTCAAAGACAGCACTTCCTGCCTCCCCTGGTAAATGGCTCTTCCATCCTCTCTGGGTGGGTGGGGGGGGGGGGTGCCCGGTTCCACCCTTCCCTTCTCTCCAGCTCCTCACTCCTCACTCCAGCTGCTCTCCACTGTGCCGTCCTCCTCCTCAGACATTGCTACCTGACTCTCCTCGTAACCAGCACCCTGGTACAGGCTCTGGCCAGTGTCACTGAGTCTCCAGTTTGTCCTCTTCTCTGTAAATCTCAGGCTCATGGAAAAGATTTCAACTTCCCTAGCACACATGCAAGGCTGACCCCTCCGCACTTACCCAGCTTTTATGCTCACCTCGGATATCTCCCCTTCCCCCTCCATGCTCCAGACTTCATACTGAGTTATTTTATGCCACCCCAAAGACAGCAAGGACTCTGTCCCCTCCAAGCTTTGGCCTCGGTCCTGTCTGTCTGGAACACCTGCTCCACCTTCCCGAGCATGCCACCCCCTGCCTTGTTGTACAAAATTCCCCTCATCTTTCAGAACTCAGTTCCTACAGCCCGCTCAGAAGTGCTCCCTGCCAAGGCCCCCACAGTCCCCAGCACCCTGAAGGGTACCTCCCTGTCTGTCTCCTCCCTGACTGTCAGCCCTGAGGCCATGGCCACATCCCATTCACCTCAGTGTTGCTAGTGCTAGCAGAAGTCTGTGCACATGGGAACCTGCTCCTCTGTTGTCCGAATGAGTAGTGAAAATGGAAGCAATATGAGACCAAATGACCCCTCAAAGTTTCCTTTGTCCTGTATTTGGAGGATAAAGGGAGATCTCGTTGGCACCCAGTATGGAGGTGCCCCCTGTGTCTACAGATGGTTTACACAAGTTCTAGACACAATAACTTTAGATACAGCTCCCCACTGCAGTGTTGGCGGTGTAAGAGCTGGGTGCTTGTCTTGTCTGCAGCCATATTCCAGGTAAGGACCTTGGTACTCAGCATGTGTTTGTTTCATGAAACACATACATAAAGGTCTCTCATCCTCACAGTTCTACAAGGTCAGTATCCTTCGCCCCATTGTATGGTCAAACAAACCTAAGGTTCAAAGGGGTGAGTAATGTGTCCAAGGTTATAAAGGAGTTAGTAGTAAAATCAGGATTCATCTCCTGGCTTCCACATTGAGGCTTCTTTGGCTATCCTGAGCTGTCTCTCAAAACCTTAGTCATAGGAATTGGTCATTCGCATTAAAGGAAGATGAATAAAATTATTTTTTTAAAAAATAAAGCAAGTAGGACCGAATTTTCCTGTTTAAATGAGAAAACCTACCACTTATAAAAATGGATTTGTATGCAGCCCAAACTTGGAGTCACACAAATTTCAAAGAAAAATTGCTGGTGGACTTAGCACCTGAAAAAGAGTAAGCTTTGGGAGCCCAGGGAGATGAGAGCTCTCTGGCCCGGCTGGATCAGGTCCATGGGGACCCGCCCTGTGTGTGAGCACAGAAAAACAGACTCCTCTGCCTCCCAAGCAGCACACCGTGTCTTGAAAGATTGAGCTGCTTATTGCAACTGTACCGTTTCTTGGCCAGCATCAGAGAGCACCGGATTTAGAGCACTTTTTGTCTCTTGGTTTCATGAAGGTTAGAGGTTAGAGGTTGAATAAAGTGGGTTTTTTTTTTTTATTTTATATTGTATCACCTTAGGATCAGGCAACTCCCAAAAAGATTTCCTGTGTGATGAAATACATCTTTTCTCCCCTCTCTACTCGAAACAGTTCCAACTTCTTAGTAAAAATTACTCAGCTAGTCCTTACCATAACCGATGAAGACAATACGTATTTTTAGTTTTGTCTTAGCATCAAGGAAACACAGTCACAAATGGAAAATGATTTCACGAAGGCCATCCAGTGAGTCAGGCACAGGACCGAGCTGGACAGATGAGGCATCTGGGTCTCTCACTAAACTTCAAGGTCCTGCTGAAAATTGGAGACAAAGAAAAGTAGTCTTATGATGCTTTCTGGGAATAATTTTAATGCCAAGTTTTGTTGTATGTTGACGCCTGTTCATTAGCCATAGGACTACGACACTTTCCAGTGGAAAAGCTCTACTCATTCTCTTGTAAGATGTCATGACACATTAGGTGCATAGCACCGAGTACCGCACGCACGATAGTAGCTGCTTAATAAAAAAAATGCCCTCCTGGGACGCCTTGTGGCTCAGTCAGTTGGGTGTCCAATTCTTGATTTCAGTTCAGGTTTTGATCTCAGGGTCAGGAGTTCAAGCCCTGTGTTGGGCTCCATGCTGCACATGGAGTCTACTTAAAAAAAATTTTTTTTAAGTTTTAAATGCCCTCCTGCTGCTCTGCCCACCAACCTCTCCACTGTGAAATCTCCTCAGGGAGACTGGATTCACCTGTGTTACAGTTCCTCCCAGTCTTTCTTCATTATCGACCTGACGTTTTTCTTAGTTCAGCTTTTATGTAGAAATCAGTGCTCTGTACATCTGAGCCGGTGCTTTATCAGTATCTGGTGCTTTGGCTTGTGTGGACACCTATATTTTTCTCCTTCCTATTTGCATGTGTAGGAATCTAGTTCTGCCTATGGGTCTTAGTCATTCGGTCATTCAGGAAAAAAAAAAAAAAAACTACCTTTTGCCACCAGAGTGATGTGAAACGTCCAGTGACTTGAGGAGGCCAAATTTCTCCAACCCTGCCCAAACCACCAGGAGCCTCCCACACTGCTGGACAGGTTGAGTAGGATTAAATATGTCACTGTCATTGCAGTGGTTCTAACCCTTTTCATTTCTTTCTAATTTTTTTTAAAGATTTACCTAAGAGAGAGAGCTCACAAAAGTGAGAGAGATGAGGGGGAGAGGCAGAGAGAGAGGAAGAGGGGAAGTTGTCAAGGCAGCAGTCTCCAGACCAGGAGATCATGACCTGAGCTAAAACCAAGAGTCAGTGGCTTAACCAACTGAGCCACCCAGGAACTCCCTCACTTGCCTGTTTTAATAGTACACACATCTCTGTGCATCAGATTGTTACAGGTGATGCTGTGACAATGGCAATATGTAAGATATTTCCATTCCAGTCATAAAGCTATTTCCCAAGTTATTTGATTGTTCATCTCTTTATTTTATTTATTTATTATTGACACACCATTGACATATTATATTAGTTTTAGGTGTGCAACATAGTCATTGAACAATTCTATACATTACTCGGTGCTCATCATGGTAAAGTAGTCACCGTCTGTCACCAAACAACATTATTACAATATTATTGACTATATTCCCTAAGCTCTACTTTTCATCTCTGTGAATTATTATTTTATTACTGGAGTCCCTTCACCTATTTTGCCCATCCCCCCACCGACCTTCCTCTGCAAGCTATGGACCAGTTCTTTAAAATGTAATTCTCTTATTTTATGCCATGTTACTGAGAAATAGGATTTTATCTGTGCCCTGTTTTAAAGTTTCGTAGTTATCTTTCTTATAAGACATTACAAAATCACTAAAAGAAGACAATCTAGTTATTCAGTTCAGAATCCCTGAATTGTAATATTAACCATATTATGAGGTTTTCTGGTTTAACTTGGTCAAATAATGGGTGATTAGATTCTCACTTCTCAACAGTAGGGTAAAAAAATTCTATGGTACTTGAAGAAATAGACATATTTCTTACTTTTTAAAAGCCAAATTCTAGTATTTGAGAAAGAAATAGATTGTAAATTTCCCTATTCAATTTTAATATAGCTTCATAAAGGAATATAAAACATTATAATTACTTTTAAAGCCAAATAGAATCAGGAGTTTACATTATAGACCCAGTGTTATAGAATACTCTCCTAAAACAGAACCATGTGTGCTACTAATATAAGCTGCCAAGGCTTCCTGAGTAGGCGAGCCTGGCGGGTCCTGGTCTGTGTGTTCCTAGGGGTTAACGCCTGACAGCCCCACAGCCAGTCTCTGGTGGGCACGGAGCAACAAACTGCTCACTCGCTGGGTTGGCAACACTGGACTAGGCTTCAGAGGCAGGTATGCTGCAGTGCACCAGGGAAGACCCAGCACCCAGCTGGCCCCTGGACCACAGCCCTCACCCTCACCAACAGCCCCTGGCACTGCTCAGGCTCACGCAAACCTGGTCATCCCAAGAGGGACAGGAATGGCAAGAAGCTCTTGCCCATGGCCCACCTTGATCACACTTGCTGCTTGTTCTCCTGCTTCTTGGATGAGAGTTCTCAGTGTCAGCTTTATTCACTGACTTCATCTCTGCTCACTCCTCCTATGTTCCTTGTTGCTAAGAGTGCAGTCCTGGGCCAGCTTCCCACTGCATGACCCATCTCTAGATGATCTTCTCCACCAGAGTTTCCCTTCATGCCTCACCATTTTGGTTTTCTCTCTCTGAGTTCTCTCAGTGGCTGTAGACCATCTGTCCTATGGACAGACACACCACAGACACATCAAAGCCAACACATCCAAAGCAGACCCAACATCTCCCCCTGAAGATCTGCTTCTTCTCAGGTTGGCTGGTGGCACCTCATCCACCCTTTGGAAAAGCAACTGGGGACAGGTGTCATGTATTTCCCTTGTGGCTGTCCCACAAGGGGTGAGTGTCTAGCTCTGCTCATCAGGCCATCAGGATTGACTGCCTGAGAATGACCTGACTTCTGATGCACTTCCCTTCTGCTGCACGCGCCTCCCAGTCCTCACTCCTCATCACCACAGGATACTCTTCCCAAAAGTCATCTTGATCCTGTTCCCTCATTGCTGAATGCATTGCAGGGACAATTGATAGCCTTAGGATGAAGTCCATCTGCTGACTTCAGTAGATAATATCCATGATCATCCTTCTCCTGGCCTTAGATGCTTCCACTTAGCCACACCTGTTATCACCTTCCATCTTCCTGGACGACTTGCATTCCCTCAACTTACTCCCTCCTTCTTACCTCTGTGACTTTCCTATGCCATTCCCTTGGTTCCTCCCCTCCCCCACCCCCTGCCCCCAGGACAAGTTGGGCATGGGCATGTCCTCCTCCAGCAAAGTTTCTATAATCCCCATTTCCCAAATGCAAGCCTGCGTTAGGTACTTTCTGGAATCTACCACTCTGTGCTTACCTAGGTCACAACTACTATCATACTGCATCAATCTACTTGGTTGTTATTCTCCTCATTGGACTATGGTGAAAATCGGATTGAATCCTAATCTGCTTGGTTTCTATTTTTGTTCTGTTCCCTGGTACCTGCTTCTCACCAGAGCTTTTGCTCACTTCCTGGAAGCCACGTGAGTCTAGGTCAATTCCATTGCTCCTATATCTGAGAAAATACATGCTCATCCCAGGACATCTACAAAATAAACAGTAGGTGTCAATAAAACCATGCACACCCAGCTCACTGCTCTGTTTCCACTGACTTGACTTTAGTTTCCTGAACATGAATAAAATGAAGTGGGTTCATTTGTTTACAGTATACTTTCAAAGTGTAAGGTGATTATAAAAAGAGTACATATTTAGCATTTTTTAAAATCTGATGAATACAAAGGAGAAAACAAAAATCACTCATAATTCTACATAAAATTTTTAAATGTTTTGTGATTAGGCCATTAATATTTATCTAATATTATTCAAATTGTGACTTAAAGTTGTTTTAAGTAGTCATGAGTAGCCTATTCGATATTTTTGCCTATTCATCTGACTTGATATCTTTTCTGTTGATTTGCAATCCAAAGTTAAAGAAAAGTCTGATTTGGGGCCTTTGTGGATAGTTTCTTATATAATAAGAGGACAGATGCACACTTTGTTGGATGTAAGGACACCATCAGAGAATAACTGACTTCCAGACATTTGGGGTATTGGCAAAGGGAAACTTTTGACTCCACCTACTGTTGGCTTCTGTGTTTCAAGATTTTCTTGCAACCTAGACTAAAGGAATGTACAGTAAATCTCCACAAATCAGAGAATGGCATCCAAGTAAAAGTCAGGCATATTAGGAATAAAAAAAATATGTTTGTATCTATTACTATTCTATTTAAAAGGAGAAAAAACTTGGCTAATTTCTCTGTAAATGTTCATGTATATTGTACACTTTTACCTAATTAAACAATGAGGTTTTTTGTATCTAGATCAGAAAATGTAAACGTGAGAGATTTTAAGTTATTTCTTTCAGATAAATAAGAAAATAAACCATGCATACTAACTCTTATGATGACAGTTCTGTTTAATTAAGAGTTATCTAAACATTTACTTATAGAAACTCTTTTAGGCAGGTTAATATTGTGACACTTCCCTCATTTTGCCAGAATCCCAGAGAGAGATATTAAATGACTTTATCAAGGGTGAATAGCTCAAGAATTAGGAAGCTCAACATTTAAAAAAAATGTTTTTAATATTTTATTTTTAAGTAATCTCTATACCCAACATGGGGCTTGAACCCACAACCCTGAGATCAAGAGTCCAATGCTCTACCCACCAAGCCAGCCAGGTACCCCAAAAGCTCAACTTTTTAAAAAACTTTTTTATTATGATAAAAAACACATAGCATGAAAGTTACCATCTCAATCATTTTTAAGTCTACAGGTCAGTAGCTTTAGGTATATTAATATTGTTGTACAACAAATCTTCAGAACTTTCTCATCTTAAAAAACTGAAATTCTGTACCCATTAAACACCAACTCCTCATTTCTTTTCTGCTCTGCTCTTTGTTTCTTGGCACTTGACAACTTAAATACCTCCTATGAGTGGCTTCATACAGTGTATGTCCTTCCATGGCCAGCTTATTTTGCTTAGCATAACATCCTTGAGGTTCATCCATGTTTCAGTATGTGACATATTTTTCTTTTTAAAGGCAGTATAATATTCCACTTTCTGGCTATGCCAAGTTTTTTGGCAGGAAAGCACCAAGAAGAATTAGAAAAGGCTTCCTGCAGGAGATGAGATGTTGCCTAAACAGAGTCACAAAAGTGGGAGTTAGTAGAATAAAGACAAACTCAAGGCACTTTTTCAGACAATCTGCACGTGAAACATGAATATTTCCTAAACCAACAATTTCCAAGCTCGATCTTGTTGGCTGGGCTAACGCCTAATGTATAAAACAGATCCTATATGCAGTTACTCCTATTGGGAAGAAGAGAGGCAGAACCTTGGTCTTCCATCATCTGTCTCACTCCTATCATTGACCAACAACATGCTCACCCTCATGATTACACAAGAGTGGTGGGTACTGAATAGAAGAAGGGCACAGGGGACTTTTTTTTGGTTCTGGCAATGCTGTGTTTCTCCAGCAGCAGCACGCTTGTTATGCAAGTATGTTCAGTTTGATAAAATTCATCAAGCTGCACCTTGGAGACATTATGCTAAATGAAATAAGGCAGGTAGGAGAAAATACAACTGTTAGATGAGCCCACTATGTGACTTATACCTACAGTAGTCAAATCCAGAAACACAGAAAGTAGAATGGTGGCCGTCCAGGCATATGGGGATGGGAAGTGGAAAGTTAGTGTTGAATGGGTATGGGGTTTCATTTTGGGAAGATGAAAAACTTCTGGAGGTGGAGAGTGGTAGTGGTTGCCCAATGATGTGAATGTACTTAAGGCCACGGAAGTGTACACCCGAAGATGGTTAAAGTGGTATATTTTGTGCCCTGTATACTTTTATCACAGTTTTATTGAAAGAAAATTTAATCAAGCTATATATTTATAATTTGTACACTTTCCTACAAAGAGAAAAATTTTTTGAACCTTATCAAATCATAGTTTTAATTGTTACTCTCTGGAAACTTTTGAAGCATGGTGTTTTTCCATTAGTTGGACTGGCACATATTCCTATTTCATAAAGAACTAAAGGATAGTTGGCACTTCTTTCATCTCACCTGCCAAATCAAAAAACCTGGGATCTGACAATCTTGGTGACTCCCTTACTGCTTTTTCCTGAAATTTGTCAGTGGCTATTTATGCTTCTCCTTAGATTTCCCCTCTTCCAAAACGGTCCGTGCTGGCAAGCATGCCCTCCAGTAATGAGGAGACTGAGCGCTTGCCCGGGCTTCCTCCTGGTGAGGGGACCCTGGGGTTAGACTGTCATCTAACGGTGTCCAGGGCCAAGCTTTCAAAGATTCTGTGATTATCAGGAAACCTTCTTCAGCTGAATGATTTTTTTTTAACTTCCTTGTCAGTAGAAATAATCCTCCTAAAATAAATTGTTCGCTTTGGGCATGGAAATCAAGGGGAAAATGTTAGAAGATATTTATTTAAGATATCACTGGTGATTTATCATTATAATTTACTTAAAACATTCATGAGCCACTTCTTGAAAAGAAAGATCACGTGCGCCTAAACAATGTGAGTTTTGGTGAAGGTTCATAATTATGTAACAATTACCTAATTATAGAGAATTACTTATTTAGATAAAACTTAGATTTGCTACGATCATGATCTGAAACAGTACTGTCCAAACCAATTTTAATTTGAGGAGACTGTGTATGTGTGTGTCTGTTCTGGATTCTCTTTGTTGATAAAAAAAATAGGGAAAATTAATCATACATTGTTTAAAATTCTATTTACTTAAATGTTGACTTGGCCATTTCTTAATTGTATATGTCAAAATATTGCCAGAAAGTTAAAAAATTCAGACTGTTTAAAGATGGACTCCTTTGATAGTGTGTATTCAGTAAAATAATATTTTTATGGCTTTTATCTTAGACTTAATTTTTATGATATTTAAAACTTTTTGCCTGTTGATAAAGTAGCATATGTGCTTTCTGATTTTTAATATTAAAATGAATCCACAGACTGTTTCTGTGTTAATATGGATGTCCTGAAACCATAAAAACTATTCAGATTTACAAACCACCTACTAAAGCTACATTTTTTTTTTAATTTTTTAATTTTTTTTTTTTTTTAATTTATGATAGTCACAGAGAGAGAGGCAGAGAGACATAGGCAGAGGGAGAAGCAGGCTCCATGCCCCGGGAGCCCGACGTGGGATTCGATCCCAGGTCTCCAGGATCGCGCCCTGGGCCAAAGGCAGGTGCCAAACCGCTGCGCCACCCAGGGATCCCAAAGCTACATTTTTTTAAACTTTTTTTATGCTTTTTAAATTTATTCATAAAAGACACAGAGACATAGGCAGAGGGAGAAGCAGGTTTCCCGCAGGGAGCTTGATGCGAGACTCCATCCCAGGACCTCAGGATCACACCCTGAGCCTAAGGCAGATGCTCAACCACTGAACCATCCAGGCATCCCCAAAGCTGCATTTTTATATGGTATATAAAATTACTCTTTATGTTGAATGACCATGCGTTGAGAAGACCTACACTGATTATCCATCTAATTGAATGTATCTCAAGATCTCTAAAAAGTTTAAAGGTTTAGCCAACAATATTTTGTGTACATTAAGAATTAATTTATTCTCCTCTGACTTTATTGGATGTACCATTAATGATAATAATACAAACATTGTCCTATCTAACGTTTACAGAGCATCCTTTCTTCTAAGCACTATTCCTGCACTATACATTTATAGTCTCATTGAATTTTACATTAACCCTGTGGAATAATACTATTTTTAAAATTTTCATTATTGAAGTATAATTGACATGAGACAATTCTATTATCTCCCATCTGCTAATTTGTGACAAAGATAAAATGCTAACTAGAACTCTCCTGAATTTCACAATAGCTATGTATGAGGCAAAAATAACACCAGCAGAAGTTCAACCCCTGTGGGGCCTGTATAGGAGGACATCTTTGTGCTTGGTCAATTCTGAATCCTTTCCTCCATGGCGTGACAGTTCCATGTCTGGCCAACAGTACATCCGTACTCATTTGGATACAAAGCCTATGAAACCACGGGACCATCACTGGCTTGGAGACAGGGGTCAAAACCTCTCCCCTCCACACCCTGCATCCCTCTTTTGAGAATATTTCATGGGCAAGATTCCACCAACTACATAGAGAACCCTGAGCTCCTCCCAGAGAGATAAAAGAGTCTGGCCAAAAAATCTGGTACAACCTGGAGTCTACCCAATTTTCAATGAAAAATAACTTTGAGGCTGAACTTTAATCTTTCACCACTTCAGTGAAGTAGAATTTAGACAAAACATCTCAGGATTTCCTGACTTTACCTTTTACTCTGAAGGAGCATGCTCCATGGTATTGCTAAAAGGACTAGCCCTTGAGCCGTATTGGCTTTTGAAAATTTGCTGGAGGGAAATATCCAAAGACTTTAAAGTTTAGTTTATTTTCCGAACCTAACCTAATATCATTATGTAAATCTCTGGAAATCTGATTCTAGCAAATCACTGAAACCAGGAGATGAGTAAGGTAATGTCTGCCTCTTAGGTTTTTGGTGAGGAGTAGATGATATAATGAATGTAGGTGAAAGGCTGAGGCTGAGCACAGTGCTGTCATAAACCTCTGTAAGACAACCTGTCTTAACATACACTTTTAAGTAGCTTTTTGTGTAATTATGGAACACAATATTTATGAAGCTTTTCCCCTGAGAAAGTTCTTTATTACTAGTTTTTTGTTTGCTTGTTTTACTCTGTAAAATATGCTCCTACGCATATTAAAACTACAGATCAATACTCATGCAAGGAACTCAGCTAAAAACACTACTGAAATTCTAGAGTACTCACAATTCAAATTGAAACTTCTTCATCTCTCTCTTTTTTTAAAAGATTTATTTATTTATTCTGGAGAGAGAGAGCGCGCAGGGGAAGGGGCAGAGGGAGAGACAGAATCCCAAGTAGACCTCCCCACACTGGGCACAGAGTCCAATGCAGGACTCGATCTCACCCCAAGATCATGACCTGAGCTGAAATCAAGAGTCAGATGCTTATCAGACAGCCCCCCAGACACCCAATTCTTTATTCCCTTTTGGATCAAACCCTAGTAAGGAAAAAAGAAACCTTTATTTGCCATGAAAATTTTTTTTTTTTGAAAATTTTCTTATTTGCATAAGCATTATATTATATTGGGTTACTTAAATATGACCTATTATATAGTTGGGTTACTGAAGGAATTAGAATTACTAGCAATAAGACTAAGCAAAGACTGGGGACCAAGAATGGGAATGGAATTTATCCTGCTTTTACAGGGTTCCTGGGGCTAAACAGAATCTGCAAATGGCTCATACTAGGAGATTCTAGAACTCTATGCTAATCAATACAAAAGTTCATATTGCATATTTAAAATACAGTCTAGTCTAGATAGCCAGTGATGTAACACAGCCTATGCAAAGGAACCATACAAACATTCTGCTTATTATACAAACATTCTAGTTATTCATACAGTTCTGCTTATCTGAGGGTCTCCGGAGCTGCCACCACAAAAGGACATATTAATGCCACAATTTCTTCACCCTGTGTTAATAATAAAACAGCACTAGCAACTTTTCTGTCCCTCACAGGGCACCAGAGCTCGACAGTCAGTAAAGACCACAGATTCAATTTCATGCTCGTCTAAGTACCTACAATTTAAATGTCAAGCAATATCAACTATTACCAAATTGAAATTTTTAATACAGTATTTATAAGAAAGAAAAACATTTGACAATACCTAGTAAACCTTAAGGTGTGCATCATACACCATTTATTTTACTTCTAGCCATTTACCCAACAAACACTTAAAAACATGCCTCAGGAGACATAGACAAAAATATTCAAGGTGGCATTGTTTGTCATAGCTAGATACTGGAAATGGTCCCAATTATCCATTGACAAGTGAATGAATCAATGATTTAGTACACAATACTTGTACAATTTTGAGTACCACACAAAGGTTGAAATTGGTTAAAATTAATGTGTGTTTCCTGTTTCTAATTGGATAATTGTTTTATCTAAATTTATTAGCTTAAAAGTTTCAGAAGATTATGTACAGCAAGAAACACCAAACAGCATCAAGAAGGTAAAACAGCCCACAGATGGGAGAAAATATTTGCAAATAGCATATCTTGTAAAGGACTTACATTGAAAATATATAAAGAGTTCTTATACTTCAATAATAAAAAGACAAGTAATTCAATTTTAAAAATGGGCAAAGGATCTGAACAAATATTTCTCAAAAAAAGATATACAAATAGCCAACATACATATGAAATGATGTCATAGCTAAATGTCAACATTCTTAGTCGTTAGGAAAATGCAAATCAAAACCAGTTCACACCACCCAGTAGAATGGCCATAATCGAAATGTCAGACAACAATAAATGTTGACAAGGATATAGAGTGATTGAAACCCTTATACACTGCTGGTGGGAATGTAAAATGATGCAGCTTCTCTGGGAAACAGTCCAGCAGCTCCTCAAAAGACTGAGTACAGAGTTATCATATGACCCAGCAATCCCACTCTAGGTACATTACCCACCCCCTCAAGCTGAAATGTGTTCACACAAAAGCTTGTACAGAAATGTTCATTAGCAGAATTATTCATAATAGCCAAAAAGTGGAAGCAACCAGATACTCATTTATATATATATCGTGACATTTCCATACAATGGAATAGCAGACAAGAGAAAGTAATGATGTACCAATACCTGATACAACATGGATGGATCGTAAAAATATTGTGTTAAACTAAAGAAGTCAGACACAAAAGGTCACATACTATATAATGCCATTTATATGAAATGATCGGCATAGACAAATCCATAGAGATAGAAGCAGATTGGTTGTCGCTCAGATCTTGGGGGCTCAGGGTGCTGGGGAGAAAGGGGTGGCTGCTAATTGGTGCAGGGTTTTTGGGAGGTGGATAATGAAAACGTCCTAAAACTAATTTGCGGTGCAGTTCTGCAGAGACATTAAAAACAAACTCTATACTTGAAACAGAAAAATTGTATAATATATGAAGTATAACTCAAATTTACTTATCCAGGGGCAGCCCGGGTAGCTCAGCGGTTTAGCACTACCTTCAGCCCAGGGCCTGATCGACCCAGGATCGAGTCCCACGTCAGGCTCCCTGCATGGAGCCTGCTTCTCCCTCTACCTGTGTACCTCTGCCTGTCTCTCTCTCTCTGTGTCTCTCATGAATTAAAAAAAAAAAAAAAAAACAACTTATCCAAAATGTTATGTGCCTTATAATACCATGTATATTCAAATTTTAAAACATGCAAAGCAGTCTTACATATTGTGTACACAAACATATGTTTGCAAACATGCAGGCAAGAGTATTCAAGACATTGAAAAACTCACACTGACTCATCAAGAAGAGGTACCAGCCTTTACACAGCAGTGAGTACTTGAAGACATTCATCATGCAGGCAAAGGGAAGATAAACACCAGAGTTCAGACAGCAATCACTCCTGTGCAGAGAGAGGGAAAAGAGGTCAGAGAGGAAATGGAGTGATTCTCACTCTTTCTTTCTTTATTTCTTTTTTTAAAGGGAGAGGCTTTTTTTTTTTTTAAGATTTTATTTATTTATTCATGAGAGACATAGAAAGACAGAGACACAGGCAGAGGGAGAAGCAGGCTCCATGCAGGGAGCCCAATGTGGGACTTGATCCTGGGACCCCAGGATCATGCCCTGGGCCGAAGGCAAGCACCAAACCGCTGAGCCATCCAGGGATCCCCTCACTCTTTCTTTAAAAGAAAACTCCTGCGGCCCCCGGGTGGCTCAGTTGCTTAAGCGACTGACTCTTGGTTCCAGCTCAGGTCATGATCTCCTGGGTTATGAGATCCATCCCCAAGTTAGGCTCCACGTTAATGGGGAGTCCACTAGAGAATCTTTCCCTCTGCCCTCCAACCCTGCTCCCTGCACACATGCACACACATGTCTCTCTCTCTCTCTCCCAAATAAACAAATACATCTTTTTAAAAAATATATAAATAAAAACAAAGGAAACTCTGACATAAATACCACAAAATGTTCGGATATCATCAAAGTTGGTTGGTGAGTACATGAACATTCATTGTATGATTCCCTATAATTTTATATATGCTTGAAAGATTTCATAGTTTATGAGATGCCTGGGTGGTGATCCCGGGGGCATGATCCCGGGGTCCTGGGATCAAGTCCCACATCAAGCTCCCACAGGGAGCCTGCTTTTCCCTGTGTCTCTGCCTCTCTCTGTGTGCCTCTCATGAATGAATAATAAAATCTTTAAAAAAAAGAAATATTTCATAGTTTAAAAGATTCTCCATGTCTAGACCCATCTCATTAAAGACCATGATGAATGCCTCCCATCAAGGCTGTTTGTTGTTGGTTATTAAACCTAGGCCAGCGCTCTGCTGAGTCCTGGTCAAAAAAACCTGTCCATTTCCACAAAAGCAAGGACCAGAGGGAAGGACCATCATGCATAAATGAGGAAGAAAATCTCTCTGGCACATGATTTGGAACTACTGGTGTCCAAGTCTACTGCAACTGGGTTTCACTGCAATAGCAGAGAGTATTGGTGAGCACAAAGCAGAGGGCGCCGCTCCCCCCCAGGCCAGCCTGGGCCAACACTCCTTAAGTAGCACAGCCCATAGCAAAGTCCACGACCTGCCAAAAACTTCCTGACCTGGAAGCAGAAGGTTTAAAAGCATTTCTGGTAACTGTTGAATTAAACCCCTGATTTCTGGGAGCAGGTTCCTAAAAGTTTTCAACTTTCTGGCATAGGCCTGTGGTTTGAAAGACCTGGTCACACATTTAATAACCTAACTGCAGTATTCCAAAGCCAAGAGGACCAAACACATTTTTTTAAAAAGAAAAAAAAAAAGTTTTTCTTGTCCTTTTTGACACATTGGTAGAACCAGAGTTTAATGGCTTTTTAAATTTTTATAATTTAACCCAAGGGCTCTGTTTGAGAGTACAATAAGCTCTTAGAGCAAACTCAGCCAAGATATGTGGAAAGTCATTACTGGATCCTAAAACGAAGCTCTCCCCATCCCGGTCCCCCGGATTGCGCTCTTGTGTTGCAGTCCCCTAGCTGTCCTTGTCAGAGAAGAGCCCGGGGTTTCAAAGTGGGAAGCAGAATGAGACAATGGGCCACCACGAATAAATTGTGTTGCGCGTGGCATTAGTATTACTTTCGGGACCTTTCTCCCCCTATACTTCCCCTGCTAGAAGAAGTTTCAGGCGTCTGCCTACAGTACATACATGTTTTGAGAGTTAAGCCCTTTCCCCATGTGACTCATGATCTTGCAAGTCCTTCCAGAAGGGATAAAAATACAATGGATTAGGGCACTGCAGCGTCTGCAATTCCCAAGGAAGAAGTGGCTTTAGACATTTCTATACCGAGCTTGGCGACCGAGTGCCAGGGAGTGTGTCCGAAAGCTGTTGGAAATCGGACAGTTTGTGCTGCGGTGCAAGGACAGGAAGCATTGCGAGTTTCTGCAGCCGTGGTTGGCTTGAGATAATGCCATTGTGTAAGCAGGCACAGCGACCGCTCCCACTGCTGAGAGCCCGGGCCTGGCGTCTGGCTCCTTGGCTGCGGGCCAGGCTGAGGTCCTGCCGTCTGAAGGCAGGGTGTGTGTCCCCTCCCGGGCGCTGCACACACACACAGTGCCGGCCACACCTCACCTTCCAGAGGAAATCTGGCCAGAAAGCCAGACTTCATGACTTCTCCTTTATGAGCCTTACCCACCCCTAGTCCTTGCAGCGGGGGGGGGTTGTTTTCCACTTGGGTGCAGTGATGGTATTCACTGCGCTCGGATGAGGATTGAAAGTCGCAGGCAGCAAATGAGCTGATGACAGGGTCATTGGAAAGATCCTGTATGTGGCTATGCCTAGCTGCCTTGGTGCTCAGCACTGGGCCCGGGCTGCAGAGCGGTCCCTGCCCTCATCACTTAGACCCACTGCCCTTCCCACAGAGCTCTTCCATTAAGACTTACCAAGGACTATTTTAGACGTATTTAGCAGCAATATTGTTTGATTTTAACTGGACATTGTTCTAAACACACAAAAGAGTTCAAGGATGTGGCGTTGGGTTTTGTTCTCTCATCTCCCTTCCCCCCTCCCCAAACTGTCAGGTTTCTCTGGGAAAATGGGATGAAAATGTTTGGGGACATTTCCACAATAAAACACTCTAAAATATTTTTTTAAGATTTCCTTTCTAGTCATGTCAAGATTATAACTCAAATCTGCAAGAGTCAGGAAATTCCAAATTTATGTTGACACTTTCCCCTTAAAACCCTCACCAGATGATAAACAGTGTAAAAATTCTGTTCCAACTCAAAAGTTCCGAGTATGACACGGGGTTGCTAGGTTCTTGCCATGAAAAGGTGCTTCAGGCAAGAAAGAATAGGCCCTTTAAGAAGCAAATAGGATCTTTTCGGCAAATAGTTTTTCCAAATGATTTCTTAATATAGACGATGAAGTAACCATTTCAGATGGGTCAATTCCTCGATTGCACTTTGCAAATGAAGAGGAGTTTAATTTTGTGATGGACGCCAAGGAGACAGTGGTGGAATTTATTCATGAAATCAGCCGTCCTCAAGGTGGGAATAAATAGTTGGCGTGGACCGAAGGGCTCTTCTGGGCAACTCCTGTGGGTTCTCTCAAAGGTCCCACCACTTCTAAGGGGAAGCTCAAAGGCAGGGCCATGCTTCTGAGCAGGACAGGCTCAGCTCCCAGCCCAGTGCTGCCAGCCACCAGCTAGTATGACAGTAAAATGCTGGGCATATCTCAGATCTGGTTTCCTCATCTGTGAAATGCAGGAGGATCATAACAACATCTACCTCATGGGTTGTTTGAGATTAGATGAGGTAATGCATGCTAGCCTAAGAAATGCCTCTAAAAACTTTCTTCCCAATAGTGAACATAACAGCCATTTAGATAACAGGATCCCTGGTGAAGGAAAACAAGCATTATTGGCAGCAGTGTCAGGAAAGTGTGCTTGAATACACGCTAGAAAGGAGCAGAAAGAACTTGACAAAAAGAAAAATCTCAGGGATAGAGTTTCTAAAATCTTCAAAGCAGACATTTCTAGGGCCCCAGAAATAGCTAATTACACTGACAGAGAAAGACCGTGACAAAAGCAAAATATCCACCAGGGCTGGAAAGACTCATCCCGCTGCAGGTAAAGAAAACAAAAAGAAATGGTGCGTGGTATCCGAGTTATAATCAGAACCCAAAACACAGCAGAAGAAGGCCTTCTAGAAGACGTGGAGAGTGGAAGGGAAAGATCCCTGGGTTCCAGACAACAGCGAGGAAGACCGAGTGAGAGGAAAAGGTGAGCACCTGCTCAGGGAGAGACCGGCTCCTGCCCCTCTTCACCCACCTTCACAAAGCTTGTGATCCCTTGGCCGCAGGCTGGGGTTGGGCACCTGGCAGGCCAAGCTCCCACAGCACCAAGGGCAACCACACCTCTGCAACTGATGCGGTCAGAGGGCCCTGGGAAATAGGGGTCATTTTTGGAGACCACGTTATAATAAGGCAACCGTGGAGGACTGCAAAAGGCGAATAAATGTGTTGTCTCTAAATGTTGAACTATTGGGACTTCATCAAGATAAGAAGCTTTTGCACAGCAAAGGATACAGTCAACAAAACTGAAAGACAACCTACAGAATGGGAGAAGAGATTTGCAAACGACCTATCAGATAAAGGGCTAGTTTCCAAGATCTATAAAGAACTTATTAAACTCAACACCAAAGAAACAAACAATCCAATCATGAAATGGGCCAAAGACATGAAGAGAAATCTCACAGAGGAAGACATGGACATGGCCAACATGCACATGAGAAAATGCTCCGCATCACTTGCCATCAGGGAAATACAAATCAAAACCACAATGAGATCCCACCTCACACCAGTGAGAATGGGGAGAATTAACAAGGCAGGAAACCACAAATGTTGGAGAGGATGCGGAGAAAGGGGAACCCTCCTGCACTGTTGGTGGGAATGTGAACTGGTGCAGCCACTCTGGAAAACTGTGTGGAGGTTCCTCAAAGAGTTAAAAATAGACCTGCCCTACGACCCAGCAATTGCACTGCTGGGGGTTTACCCCGAAGATACAGATGCAGTCAAACACCGGGACACCTGCACCCCGATGCTTCTAGCAGCAATGTCCACAATAGCCAAACTGTGGAAGGAGCCTCGGTGTCCATCGAAAGATGATGGATAAAGAAGATGTGGTCTATGTATACAATGGAATATTCCTCAGCAATTAGAAATGACGAATACCCACCATTTGCTTCGACATGGATGGAACTGGAGGGTATTATGCTGAGTGAAGTAAGTCAGTCGAAGAAGGACAAACATTATATGTTCTCATTCATTTGGGGAATATAAATAATAGTGAAAAGGAATAGAAGGGAAGGGAGAAGAAATGGGTAGGAAATATCAGGAAGGGAGACAGAACATAAAGACTCCTAACTCTGGGAAACGAACTAGGGGTTGTGGAAGGGGAGGAGGGCGGGGGGTGGGGGTGACTGGGTGGCAGGCACTGGGCACTGGGTGTTATTCTGTATGTTGGCAAATTGAACACCAATAAAAAATAAATTTATTATTAAATAAATAAATGTTAAAATAGGAAAACAAAAAACAAAAACAAAATACCACAAAACCAAAAAACCCCAAAACCTGACAGTTCTGGCTCTTACTTACGTGGATACATCAGCTTAATTTTCCTATCTGTAAGGATATTACATTTAAAAGTCATCTATCAATATGGAACCAAGAAGACTGTGGGAAGAGGAAACCATTCCAGACCAATTTCATTTCCGTCTATGATAGACAGTGAGGCCCTGTAATAAAGGCAGAACAATGGCTGTGAAATCTGAGGAAGCGTGTGCCACCATCTGCTGGGGCGGGGGCAGGCTGTGTGGGAGCCTGGGGCCTGCCAGCCCCGCCGGCCTCCGCCTCGGCTTCCCCGGTCCCGGTCCCTTCTCGCCACCTGCCAGCTGGGGCTGCTTGGGCCCTGCTTTTCCTCACCTGGTGCTGTTTGCTTTTAAATCTGTTTCCAGCCCACATCTGTTGCTCTCTGGGTTTAGGGGGCAATAAAGATTCTGTGGAGAAGCTGGCACAGGATTTAGAATCAGGATAATAACAGATGACTGGCCGTGGCATTTGCTGGTCGTGGACTTGGGTGGATCACTGAGCGTCTCTGGCTGAGATAGCCTCCCCTACCAGGTGGGGAACCCAAGGGCCACTCTTTGCTGATCACCGTGAGGATTACAAACCAAGGAGTGCTGCAATGCCCGGCTCAATAGATGTTGCACGTATTCCTAATGTATGATCTCACATCTTTTCAGGTTCTGGGCTTTATCTGGGTCCTACACCCTTACTGAAAGGTATATTTATGCTTACAAAAACGGTCTAATAATTTCCTTCATCCAGGCGTTTGATTCTTTCCATGGGACCCTGCCATTCCTGTATTTTAGTTTGGATCAGGAAAGCAAACCACGTTGCCAAGGCCCAGGAATGTTAGTTAGCAAAAGGAAGCAAATCTGTTACTCAGCCAGCCACCCCCTGCAAAGACCTTTCCTCCCTTTCTCCATCTCCTCTTTCTCTCTCTTTTTCTTTCCTAGGCCTTGATCTTGACAATGAGGAAATTCCCAGAGTCTACAGATCTGTGCTTGAGACCAAGATTATTTTCAAAACTGATTACTTTCAAGACTGATTATTCAGATGGCAACGGTATTTCAACAGCGATCTGAGTCCTTTGTAGGGCACCTGGCTGATTCAGTCCAAAGAGCACGTGAATCTTGATCTCTGAGCTGTGAGTTCAAGCCCCACGTTGGGTGTAGAGATTACCTAAAAATAAAATCCTTAAAAATAGTAATGATAAAATAAGTATGTCCATTGCTTTCTTATTATTCTGTTGGCTTGTTACCTCCATCTCATGACTCTCTGCTAGAAGAGAAAGGAGTGGAGGGGTGGCAGGAAGAAAAGAGGCTCAGATGGAGTGATAAGGAACCAAATACCCAAGGAAGAAGCAGGACTGGACCACTGGCAAATGCCAGGAATGTACAACCCAAAAGTTTAGAAAACTGCCCCAAAATTATGTGTCAGAGATGAGGGGTGGAGGCAGGTGTACTTTGCTACTGGAAAGAAGAGAAGCCAGTGCAGCTTCCTTGATTTCCTTGATCAAGATTTCTATTCTACTATCCCTCTCACTTTGGTAAATAAAGTCTCAAAATATAAATGCAATTGACAGACTGAACTTTAATTACTCACCCTTTCAGGCATATGAAGCTTTTCAGGATATCACAATGTTGATTTGAGGTAAATGTCTTCTGGCAGATTGGAGTAGAAGGTACACAAGAGTTCTTTTTGCACCATACTTAGACATTTTTCTAAGTGTGACATGATTTTGCAATAAAAAGTTAAAAAAAAACCCCAAAAATTAAAAAATTAAAAATTAAAAAAAAAAAAACCCAAAGCCTACACTTCAAAAGAGGCACATCCGTGGATTCTGAAAAACAAAACGGCTGGATAGCTAGTCATAGCACAGGTAAACAATCTGTATGATGAAGAAGTGACACCTTTATCCTTTGAACATTCATCCAATAAATAATTATGGAGCCCTACTGGGAGCCAGGTGTTCCTCTGGTGTTGGGATGTGGCTATGAACAAGACAGAAAGGGAGAGACAAACCCAAGTCTTTAAGACCCACAGTGTAGTACACTCTGAGTTCAGATGGGGTGATGGGCAGGCAGAGGGGAGGCAAGGAAACAGCAGGCATCTAGGCTCTGAGAAGCACAGCCATCAGAGTAAGGCCTTTTGATGAAAAGAATGAGCTGTGGGAAGATCCTGAGTGAGCACCCAGCCCGGGGAACAGTACATGCACTTAACTAGGCAGGGACCAGCTTTGGGACTAGACAAACAACCAGAAGGCTAGTTGATTAATTAATGCATTGATTAATTAAAGAAAGAGACTTAAAGAATATATACAGTTCAGTGCCATCATTAAATAAATACTCACAAGGAGTTTGTACATGGGGAGCGATCTTTCAAGGTCTTCAAAACCTAGTTCTCTAGTTCTTGCTTCAGTGTCCCCAAGGATGTCTTCCTTGCTCGGCTTCCAATTATTGGATTGTGTTGGGAATCACCCAAATCTTACCATAGTATAGATCAAATGAGAATTAAACAAGCAAGCGATAAATGTGGTATTGCTTTAACCCAATCACATCAGGTTAATTCTGACAGGCATCAATTTTACTGGCTGGTGACGTGATTTAATGGAATGAACTTAAATTTCATCATACACTCATTGGGCAAGCAGAGTTCACTTGCCCAAGTGTTGTTAATTAGTGATCTAGATTTGCCAGACAAGTAGGAGGAGCCAGCCTTCAGCAGAATCTAGGAGCAATAGGGTACAAAGTGACCGTATCTTGATTGACACTGTCTTCAAAGGTCTACTAATCCCAGTATCTATGTGAATTGTTATATGACACAAGTTGAGTTACCAACTGGGCTTGATTTTGATGGAAAATACTCTAAAAACAAATAGCACTTAGATTTCTTGCTTATCACTCTAAGATTAGCATTTGCCAACAGGCCCCTGACAACCCCCCCACCCCACCCCGCTTCATTTCAGAATGGAGTAGAGAGAAGGAAACATTGCCTTTGTGTTAGGCTAAGTTTGATTGTCACAATAAAATATTGGGACCCACAGAATCATCTTCTGTATGGACTTTTAGAAAAGTGAGTTATGTTTTACTAATGATTGAAATATTCAGGAAAAGTTCAATGTAGACATGAAATACATTTCTAGGGAAATCAAACAAATGGGCACTTGTTTCTCAGCAAATCTGTGATTCTCACTCCCCACCAAGGTTCTGTGAGGGCCACCTTAGCTCACATCGGAGCCTTGACCAAAAGAGGTGCCTCATATTTGTAATAAGTTATATTCGTTTGATTGTAGAAATAATTACCAATTATGTTTCCTGCACACAGGGGCTCTAACTGGGGAGTAGAGCAACACAGTGAATATTCCCCTGCTAAACTGGGCGCAGGTATAGCTATACACAACCCCAAGACACTTATTCCCTGGCTTCCACGTTAGAACAAGTGAGAACAAGAAGAGAAAACTCACAAGTCAGTAAGGAAGTCGGGCTGATTTGGGAGACAGCTTTGCAAGTTCTGGAAGAAAAAAGAACTAAAAGCTTCTGCTCTGAGATCAGACAAACCTGCTTTTCTTCCTCCCTCCTCATAGCAGAAGGGACGAGGAAGAGAGCAGAGAAGGGACGCAGGAAGAAAGAAAGAGAGATGTTCTTGGCCTAAATCATGGGGCGGATGTCCACCTGCCACGCTGCAGCAGAACACGCCCACGAAGCATGAGGAGTCACTTTTATTATTAAATGAAACGCTGCACGTTTCTTCCTCCTTCATGGTTTATTGGACATGTTGGCTAGTCATATGTTCACAGTTCTAAAACCTAGAGAGAACTTAGGAAACCTGCATGAAAATAGCTTCTCTTACTGGATCAATGAGAGTATAAATCAGTAGGGCATGACCATGGGCAAGAAGAGTAAGAACGAATATTGGTGTAATTAGAATGAGAAACGCATTCCTGCTTTAAGGCAATAATCTAAACTGGAAGAGAGAATATATATGAACTATTCACAAAGGATTACCAGAATTTCATGTTCCTGTTCAAAGACCAGTCATTGAGTTAACTATGAGAGTCATGAGTGAAGACCACTCTGAAAACCTTCTTCCCGGATAATTACAGTTCAGAGTTGCCTTCCTGAATCTCATGAGCCATTCTGTGCCTATGGATAAATGATGGCTCTTCTCTTGCATTCTTTCTCTTACCTTCATGAAACTCCCTGACCCTCTGCTCTGGCTTAACAGTGAGATCAATGGCATCGCTGCAGCTTGAGGAGAGAAAAAGGAGTTTCTCAAGGTCTTCACGTTCTTTGTCTCAGGGGGAATTAATTCAGGTGTTCTTTAGTCAATGCCTAAAAACATGAAGATTCCTATAACAGATGATGTCCCAGTAGCATAGGCAACAAATGAAAGGCCCAGGGAAACATAAGCTCTTTGCCTAAAAAGGCAAACTGGCTTAACAACAAACTATCCATCTCTCCCAATCAGAAACCGGGAAAGATAAGAGTTCTGCTTCACCTACATCCATGCATGGACCTGGGAGTAAAAGTTTTCCATCTTAAACTCCAAGGACAGGTGTAAACAGAGGCTCAGTTCTTCCTAGGAGGCTGATTACAAAGAAGAACTAATCAGAAGCCTTTCATCTCTGACCGTTTACCTTTAGGTCTATTTTGGGGCATGGAGGTGACAGGGCTTGTGTCCTCTGCACCCAAGGAAGTGACAGGCGGCTTGCTGATCAATATCCCCCTTTGGCAGTGTCTTCAGAACTTAGGAAAAGGGGCCAGAAAATGAAGCAGAAATCAATACTCAGGTCTGGTGAGAAGGACGTTATTGTCACATTAATTTCATTTCTCGAAAACTAAAAACAACAAAGACCAACTGATTCCCTTTGTATTCATTGGGAAATGAGTGCACTTTCTAAAGAATCAGGGAACTTGGGAGTCTTGGGTTTTAGTCAATTTCATATCCAAATGAGATGTTGCTGAGTTTCTGATGGTCTCGGTGCTGTTCACAGGGGAGGCAGTCCTCGACTTTCCAAGCATTGCTAGTTGGACAATAACTTGTAGAAGAAAAACATAAAAGGGAAGAATTTCTGACAACAGACCTAAGGCTTTAGGAATGAGCAGTTCAACAGATAAATGGGAAGTTTGGGAGAATCAACAAAGCAATTAAAAGAATGGAGGGATTGATTTATGGGGAAGATCATTCCTTTGATGTTTAGCTCGGCTAATCAATGCTTCTTTTTTTTTTCTTTTGACAAGGATTAGAAGACAGGAGATGAGTAAAGGATTAAGATTAGGAATCTACAAATACCTGAAATAAATAATTTTATGGGAGGAGAGGAATTCCTTTCAAACTGGCCAACATAATTGAATAGATCTAAGAAATTAATTCAAAAGGTATTTGTACTACAACCTTTCGTCCCCCCAGGTCAGCTCCCTTTTATTACTTCATATATTGAATATACACTCACTGGCTCTTTGTTAGCTTAAAATAGAAAAAAAAATTACAATTTAAATTCTTAACAGAAGGATGTTTGAAATATGAAAACAATTGCCTTTAAGAAACAATAAAAACTCACCGCATGAGATATTTAAAATTCCAGCACATATGTTATATCAGATAGAGATGAAAGGAGTGAACTTGTCTCTTATTTCTTAGGGGAAATATTTTGCAAAGTTTTAAACATTTCCTATTGAACTTAGAAATTTAATAAAATCACTCTTCTAATATGTACAAGATTAAGATTCTGAGGGTGTGATACTGACAACACAGTATCTACTTATTTGATTTAAAAAAAATTAAAAGGCATAAGCTGGATGATGGGGGTCTTGGGGTCTGCTGTGCGTCATCATCAGATCCCGGCAATGGGCACCTTGGCAGGTGTCCACTGAGTGCTAGCTACACAGATTCTGCAGCGGAACCCACGTGGTCTTCCCACATTCCCCTCACACTTCTCCAGGAGATTCTCACAGGCAGAGATTTTTATAAGTACATGCTGAATCATGTCACTGGCCCACTTACTCATGTCACCTGCCCTCTAAGTGGCTTCCATCATAATGGATTAAAACCCAAGCTCCCTAACTACACCTTTGAAGACAAAAAGACCACAACTGATCTCCCTGTGTGCACCTCTCTGATTTCACTTCCATCACACCTCCACCACCTGGCTTTGGATCTCTCTACCCCAACACACCAAGCCCAGTCCTGATTCTGGAATGTGGCCATTCCCTCTGCCGACATTGCTCCTCCTATAAATCTGGGCAAAGCTGACACCTTCCCTTCCTTCAGGTGTTGCTCAAGTGATGTCTCTTCAGGGGGCCACCCCTGACATAAGCAGAGCACACCATTCCTGTAACACTTCTTGATTTTTCCAGTGTTTATCTTGAATCATATCATTTATTCTTTATCTTATACATTTGTTATTTGTTTTCTCCATTAGTTAGGACACTCCATGAGAGAGTGACCGCCCTGTCTGTGGTAGGGACTCTGGCATTTGGGGCAGTAGCCAGCTCAGGGTAAGCACCTGATATGTATTTGTTGGAAGGAAGAGGAAAGGAAAGAAGGATGAAGGTAGGAAGGAAGGGGATGAGGGAGGAAAAAGAAGGAAGGAAGAAGGCAGGAAGGAAGAGTAATGCACTATGTCATCACCGCAGGGTTCTAGAAAGAATCAGAAATGCATACTATCAATTACTGAAAAGCAGAGGCAATGTCTTTTTATTTCCAGTGCACTCCTTGTATCTAGCACATGGTTAGGCATTCAGAGATATTTAATAAAGCAGAAACTTAACAAGTGAGTTAAAGTTTACAATCCAGTTGAGGTTAATCAAAAAAGTGATATTGTAATAATAACTCTACAACATGATCCTCCTATCAGTTCTTTGAAAATATAGTGCTGTACTAATATTTGCAACAATCCAATGAGAGACACTATGACTATTTTGTTTTTTTTTAAAGAAAGAGAGCCCACGGGGGTGGGGGTCAGCGGGGAGGGGTAAAGGGAGATAGAGAGAATCCTAAGCAGATTCCATGTCCAGCACAGAGTCTGACTCAGGGCTTGATCTCAAGACTTGGAGATCATGATCTGAGCTGAAATCAAGAGCCACCCAGGCCCCCTGAGGCACTGTGACTATTAGCCCCACTTACAGTCATGCAACTGAAAGCACAATCCCCAGAGGAGTTATTTGCCCCAGGTACATAAACTGGGTGAGTGGTAGAGCTGGGGTCTGAGCACAGGCCATCTACCTCCAGCATCTGCTCTCACGATCATGTGCAATCTAGTCGCCCATGGGGTGGGGATTCCCCCCTGGAGATGAGGAGGCTCACAGAGTGGGGAGTGAAAAATAGTCCAGAGAGCAAGGGGTGCATGGCACAGTCATGAGGAGGGTGTGGGACAAGTAGAGGTGAAGAGTTCTCAGACCATGCTCCAACTTTCTAGGGAGGACTTGTCCATTGGACCTTTCCTGACTTTCTCCTTCTCCGTGTGCCCAAAATGTGGTGGTCATCCAAAGAATGTCTCTTGTTCTAATAAGTATGGCAACTGTGGAGATGAAGTAAAAAAGATGTGGGGCCCAGGTCCTGTGGGGCAAGGATTAGGGAGATGTAGGAGGAAGAGCAATTATTAGAGATCTTAGGTAAATTATTCAGATGTTTCACAGGATGGATTGGAAAGAGAAGAGCATAAAGACAAACCATAGAATTCAAAGAAATCTGTGTCAAGTAGAGTAATGGAGTGATAATAAAATAGTAATAGAATTAATAAACTTAGAAACTGACAGATGAATGGATGAAAATATGGTATATACATTCAGTAGAAAATTATTCAGCCTTTAAAATGAAGGGAATTCAGACATAGGCTACAACATGGATGAACCTTGAAGACATGATGCTGAGTGAAATACACTAGATAGACACACAAAAAGACAAATACTGTTCAATCTGGCTTACGTGAGATACCTAGAGTAGTCCAATTCACAAAACAGAAAGTGGAATAGAGGTTACCGGGGGATAAAGGGCGTGGAGAAGAAGGGAGAGTTACTGTTTCACGGGTACAGTTTGGGATGATGAAAAAGTTCTAGAGAGGGATGATGCACACTCATATGAATTGACTTAATATCACAGATCTGGATGCTTACAAATGGCTACATCGATAAATTTCATGTTATGTATATTTTGCCTCAATAAAAATAGATTCATAAATAAATAAACTAATAGACACAGACAAAGAAAAGTTATAGAAGATAGTTCTGCATTTTGGACTTGAATAAACAGGGGAGAGGGGATCCCGGGGTGGCTCAGTGGTTTAGCGCCTGCCTTTAGCCCAGGGCACCATCTTGGAGTCCCGGGATCGAGTCCCGCGTTGGGCTCCCGCTTCTCCCTCTGCCTGTGTCTCTGCCTCTCTCTCTCTCTATCATGAATAAATAAATAAAATATTTTTTTTAAAAAGAATAAACAGGGGAGGGAAGGAAAAACAGGTCGAGAGGGTAGCTGAGATGCAGTTTGTTGAGACACATGGATTTGAATGTGCCTGTAAACATCCCAGTTGAATCTCCGGCAAGCACTTCATCTTTATTCTCCTAGAATTATGCAAGCAGTTCATTTATTCACCGCTTGCATATTTCTAGGAAAAATAATAGGCTATTAAGATGTTGTCTGGATATAACCTTTGGGGATGTATCATTAAGGCTGCTTTGAAGAGATTCATATAGAGAAGAATTTACTGGTTCTTTCTAAGTGCTGGGCACTGCCCTGGGTTTTTCCCTCTGTAGGGACTCTCCTTCCTGGGGTGAGTTCTCTCATCTGGCAGCACATGGCCTGGGTATCAGGCTGCACACATACACTAGAGCATGGCTCAACCTGCCCTTCACTGAGGCACCACGGGACCAGCAGGACCATGCCCTTGGCACCACCCTAAACCACTGTAATAAAGTGAGTGGCCGCCTCATTACTTCTTCGGGCTCACAGAGAGATTTCCAGATGCCTTATCTAGGCCCTGACTCACCCCCACATTTGCCAGGAGATCCTGAAGTCCCACAATGTGAGGAAATAAGCAATACACAATTGGGGAGGTCTTTTGTATGGCAACCAAGCTTCACTTTTCCTGGCTCTAAATAGCACCTATACTATGGCAACATGACGTGCAGGGTCACTTCTATTTTCAGTTCTTTAGTGCTAATCTTCTACAGTTTTATGTTAAACTGAATGTCAAGAAATGTTTCCTTTAATTAATATTATGGCTTCATCTATAAAGTGATTGAGAATACCCATTCCCTTCAAGAACTCTGAAAAACTACCCTCCACCTTTGCCTATTGATGCCTTGCCATACAAAAATTTTTATCTTAAATTTATTTTTTTATTTTTAAAAAATATTTTATTTTTATTTACTTGAGAGAGAGCAAGAGCAAGAGATATCAGAGAGGAAGAGGGAGAAGCAGGATCCCCACTGACCAGAAAGCCTGACACAGGGCTCGATCTCAGAACCCCTAAACCATGACCCAAGCCAAAGGCAGATACCCAACCAACTGAGCCACCCAAGCACCTCAATTTTTATCTTAAATTTAAATAGTTGTGAAGAATGTGACTTTCAGTGTATTGGAAATATTTACATTTGTAAGTAAAACGTCTCACTGTCAAATGCATCCAGTGACATACCTGTGCCATAGTCATTTGTTAATTACTATTTAAAATACTACAGCAAGGGACGCCTGGGTGGCTCGGTGGTTGAGTGTCTGCCTTCGGCTCAGGGTGTGATTCTGGGGTCCTGGGATCGAGTCCCGCATTGGGCAACCCTCAGGGAGCCTGCTTCTCCCCCTGCCCTTGTCTCTGCCTCTCTCTGTGTGTCTCTCATTAATAAATAAATAAATTCTTTAAAAAAAATACTAGAGCAAGATTTTCAGGAAGTCAGAAATACAATATCAATCCATTTTCTCCTCAAAAGCTATATTTCTGTTCCACATTCTTTTCAGAATTTTATCCTAATGCAACATATTTATATACACAGTCTTTACACTCGGGTCCATGTTTCCCTTCAGGAATATGAAGAGTGTCTAGGAGACACTTGGCATGGATGATCCCAAAGAGTCAATTTTCTACCCTCACCTTGAATACTTGCTCTGACCTAAAGGTGCTTGGTGTCCTTTCCCACCTCTGCTTTCACATGAATCCCAATCCCTGTTGACAATGGAAGGGCATTCCACTAGGATATACGTTACCTTGAAGTACAGTAAGCTCCTAGGCATAAAAAAAATTTGAATATTGTCTCCTTTACCCAAGCTAACCATCTTCATCTTTGGAATTTCCCTCTCTGATATCACATTTCTCAGCCCAGAACTTCAGTGGAGCCATGGAAAAATACCGAAAGCCCTTCTGAGGCATAGAGAGGAGGTTTACCTCTCGCTCCATACATAGAGAGGTTTATGGGGACCCTTCTGCTTGCTATCCACCAATGCAAGTAGAACCTAGGATATTTTCTGAAAAAGTGTTCTAAAGTAACTTCAAATATTCTCTGTATTTGGTAATGGGGTTTCTAATAAGAGAATATTCTTCATTTAAGTGTCTGCTATGCTCTTTCTAACAAGAGAATGGAAATTTCATCTTAAACAAATCTATCTTCAAAGGGAGGTGAAGAACAAATGTCCTAATCATAGACAAAGAAAACAAATGGTCAAAAATGCTCTAGCTGCTTATTTTCACCTGGCCTGCTTTCCAGGGGTTCTCTAGCACTGCGCTGCACACCACCATTAGGAGGTGGGTTATTGTATTCTCTACTTTATGCTTTTCCTCCCTTGAGCACAAGGGCTCCATGGGACACAGCAACTACTTCCCCATCAGCTACCCCTCCCTGATTCCCTGCAAGAACCTCACTGGCACAGCACACCAAATGTGGGTGGGTTGCAGTGGCAACCCTCTAGAATGGTTCCCTCTAGACTGGTGGTGTTACACAGGAAAGATCTGTCAAAGATTCATCTCAAACAGAATATTTCCTTCTATTCTGCATAGGATTGTCTAGTTCTGGAAACCTAAGGCTGGCCCCAGAGCCTGAACTTCCTCCTCTGATAAACGGGTCCTGTTGTAACACATTGTTTTGCACTCCTGAGGGAAATATTTTATGCCTTTTCAATTTTTTGCATTGTTTTTAATGATTTAATTTATTTTTATTTTTTTAAAGATTTTATTTGTTTATTCATGAGAGACAAGAGAGAGACAGAGACAGAGATACAGGCAGAGGGAGAAGCAGACTCCATGCCTGATGTGGGACTCCATCCTGGGACTCCGGGATCATGCCCTGGGCCGAAGGCAGGCACTTAACCACTAAGCCACCACTAATTATTTAATTTAAAAAAGAATGTAAACCTGACTACATGCTTCTTTCCTACATATTGAAATAAAATAGTTTTGTTTTGCTTTTTTCTGAACTTTATATTCTCTTCCTAAAGACCCAGATTGCAGATCAAGAGTCCCATATTGGCTGACTGATCTCTTCCAGTAGATGCAGTCATCAAAAAGAGAGTGTAGATAAGGAAGTAGCTTTTAGAAGGTTTGGTAGGATGTATGGATTCTGAGCTTCTGATGTCTGAGTCACTTCCATGGTATACTTAGTTAGCCATCAACAATTTATAACTCTTTTAATGTTGGTCTCATCAGAAATTTTCATAGGATTTGTTTTTTTTTAAATTTTTATTTATTTATGATAGTCACAGAGAGAGAGAGAGAGAGAGAGAGAGGCAGAGACATAGGCAGAGGGAGAAGCAGGCTCCATGCACCGGGAGACCGACATGGGATTCGATCCCAGGTCTCCAGGATCACGCCCTGGGCCAAAGGCAGGCACTAAACCACTGCGCCACCCAGGGATCCCATAGAATTTGTCTAGTAACCACATACCAGAAGCTAAAAGTCCAAATGTGAAACCATGTTTACGAGATCATGTATTTTCTATTGATGTATATTTTACATAAGACTAACTATGGTAAAAACGTAAAATGAGGGTGTCTGGGTGGCTCAGTCAGTTAAGCATCTGCCTTTGGCTTCCGTCATGATTCCAGGATCCTGGGATTGAGCCCCATGTCAGGCTCCCTGCTCTGTGAGGAGTCTGGTTCTTCCTCTCTCTGCCCCTCCTCTTCCTCACTCTTGTGCTCTCTCTTAAGTAAATAAAGTCTTAAAAAACTGTAAAATGATGCAATGAATTCAGAAAATATTATGGTGGTGGTGGTTCCTCAAAAGTTAAACATAAAATTATCATATAATCCAGCAATTCCACTTCTGAGTATATATACAAAAACCCAAAAGTGGAATCTTGAGGAGATACTGGTACACCACTGTTCATAGCAGCATTATTTACAATAGACAAAATGTAGAAGCAAATGTCCATAGATGTCCATAGATGGATCAATGAAAAAACAAAATGCAGTATGTACATACGGTGGAATATTATTCAGCCATACAAAAGCATGAAATTCTGACACATGCTACAACACAGATAAACTTGAAGACATTATGCTAAGTGAAATAAGACAGTCAGAAAAGGACAGATATTGTATGATTACACTTAGATGATGTACCTAGAGTAGAATAATCAATTCATAAAGACAGAAAATAGAATGGTGGTTGTCAGGGGCTAGGGTGGAGGATGGTAGGTAATGGAGAATTCGTTTTTAAGGGGTATAGAGTCTCAGTTTGGGAAGGTGAAGCAGTCCTGGAGGTTGGTTGCACAATAGTGTGAATGAACTTAACACTACTGAACTGTATACACTATCAGATGGTTAACACGGTAAATTTTATGTGATGTGTATTTCACCACATTTTATAAATCCATCATTAATTCTATGGATATACAACAAACCATTTAATTATGCACTTTAAATAGGTCAATTATCTGATGTGAATTTATTTATACAATTTTTATGGATTAGAAATTAAGAAAGGCTGGTTATGGCTTGGAGTTTCTCATGTAGTAGTGGTCAGGATGTCAGCCAGGCTGGGACTAGAGGATCCACTAACAGGGTGGCTCATTACTTGGCAGCTAGGTTGGTTCTGGTTGCTGTTGGAAGACCTCAGTTTGTCCCCACATGGGCCTGCCCCACAGGTTGCTTGAATATCCTTACAACATGGCAGCTGCCTTCCCTCCTAAGGAAGAGACTTAGAAGAGAAACTTCACTATTTTGTATTAAATGAATGACAGAAATTCCACAATGAAGGAAGAAGTCTGTCTGGTATACTCTAAACACCTTAGCTATGCTTTTCAAGAGCTGATGGCTTCCAAAAGATTGATAACTAGGTGACAGAGCAAGGAGACAGAATTCTAGAGAATTCCTAAGAGGTAGGTCTGATCTGTCTCTAGAGCACTCACAAAAGCTTTAGAGATACAGATGCCCCCAGGAACAGTTGGAATATTGGGGTTAGCTTTCACAACAAAGAGAAAGCTAATCTTGCAATATCATCTCATGCAACCAATGAAACTAACGTGGTACCAGCACTATTTCAGCCACAAGGACTGACCTAAGTTCATGTCAAACAGCCAGGAAATAGTATTCTATTTATGCAAACTAGAAGCATAATGATCTTTCTTTTAGAGATTCTAGAAGCAAACTTTAGCCAAGAAGTGTGCCTCATTTTTCTAAGTAGCAAACTAGCACTGAGATTTAGCCCAATTCATTCTAATTTTCAGTGTTGCTCAGAGGTGAATTTACCTGAAATTAGCAAAGTCAAGTTTTAGGATCTTCACTAAAGTGACCCCTTCCGAATATAAATAATAGTGAAAGGGAATATAAGGGAAGGGAGAAGAAATGTGTGGGAAATATCAGAAAGGGAGACAGAACATAAAGACTCCTAACTCTGGGAAAAAACTAGGGGTGGTGGAAGGGGAGGAGGGCGGGGGGTGGGAGTGAATGGGTGATGGGCACTGAGGGGGGCACTTGACGGGATGAGCACTGGGTGTTATTCTGTATGTTGGTAAATTGAACACCAATAAAAAATTAATTTATTAAAAAATAAATAAATAAATAAAGTGACCCCTTCCAAGACCCTGGGAAGGATCTTATTGTGTTCAGTTGACCTTTTTTTTTTTTAAACTCTGAAAAAAATGAGGTGTTTCACAACAATCAGTTAAGATCTCTGTCACTTTCCACTCTGTCTCCTCTCCATCACATTTCATCAGATATTGTTGGAGTGGCCTTACACATTGGTCATCTGGCTATGGGGCAGCTTAAATTATGTATAATAGACACAGTTAATAAATTATGTGTAGTTTTTTTGGATTTGGTGATCTTTTTGTAATGCATCATTAACCTTTTTAAATTTGTAATTTGTGGTGCATCTTTTCTCATTCAAAATAAACATTTATACATAACACCCCACAGAGTACTAAAATACTGAAAGTACAGATTTAATAATATTAGGTATTGATTGAAATAGTGCTTAAGTTTTTAAAATTCTAGAGATTAAATGCAGAAATATTTCATTTTTTCCTATTTTGGCTATCCTATTGATATGTTAATAGATTTAATTTTTTAGTTTGCAAGTGGTAGCATTTGTCTCCTCTTGCTTTTATTTTTTTAAGATTTTATTTATTTATTTATTTATTTATTTATTCATTCATTCATTCATTCATTCATTCATGAGAGACACAGAGAGAGACAGAGAGAGGCAGAGACACAGGCAGAGGGAGAAGCAGGCTCCATGCAGGGAGCCCAACATGGGATTCAGTCCCGGATATCTGGGATCATACCCTGCACTGAAGGTGATGCTAAACCACTGAGCCACAGGCTGCCCTCCTCTTGGCTTTAATAAGCCCTCTTTCTAATTAAAATATTTAAGTATTTCCTTTAATATTTTTATTAATGGCTATTTGCTTATCTAATCTAGACATAGTAACTAAAATATCTAACCAAAAATTATATCCATCAAAACAAAAATATTTCTGTTCCTTATTAATATCATAGCATCATAATACCCTGTTAGGATTTGTATAATTTAAGCTACTTGCTTCATAAATACAAGTTTTACTGATGGAAAAAGGAGTTTTCCTTTTGAACACACAAATTAAGATGTCAGCCCTAGAGCAATATTGTGCACTCAAGCTATCCCAAAAAGGTAACAAACTAATTTTCTCTAAAAAATCATTGATTACTCAGGACTCTTCAGATTGCAAGTGACAGAAAAATCCAACTAAAAGTGATTTAAGCAAAAATGAAGCCTGATGGTCATGGGTGGGAAGTGCCAGGAGGAAGACCTGGCCGGGCACCCAAGACTGGACTCCACATCACATCCCTGCCTGTTGCCCTCTGTGATGGCTCTGTTTTCAAAAAGGCACTCCCCTTGTGGTGGCAGAACCATTTGAAACAATTCCAAGATTAAGACCCACAAGTCCAAATCCAGTTGAAAAAGTTAGTGTATCTTTCTCTCTATGGCCCCAGCAGAAGCTGAATCTCCTCAGCTTTGATGAACCTACCCCCATACCCAGTACTGGGTCCAGAAAGAGGCACTATGCCAATGGACCACCACTGAGATGGGATCCTGTTTTACTAAAGACAGGGAAATAGATCATGCACAGAAAAAAACAATTAGTATGATTATGAGGTGGGAAAGAGTCCATCTGTGTAAAACTTGGAAAAGTGGTTCTGAAGGTCTTGTCTCTGAGACATTGTGTACGTATGGGGGGAGGGATGCAGAATGTGTTTGTAGGCGGGGGGAAGGTGTGTGCAGTGTGTGTGAGTGTGGTGCTTACATGTAAAACAAAATGTCCACAGTAAAACATCCATGGTGCTCAGTGGAATAGACTCCTTGCAGGGCTATCAGTAATTCATTACTGACAAGTGACTTCAAGTGAGGTCATGGTTAAATGTTGAAACATTACAAATGAGGTCAGAAAAAGTCACCTGCCAAAGCAAACAGTATGGGTGGGAGTAGAGGGAGAGAAATATAGATGGCAGGGTCCAAAGTGGGCATGCTGACATTTCATGCGGTTCACTAACTCGACTTTGTGGCCTTCATAAATTTCACTCAGAATTACTGTCAATGAAACTCATGAAATCACAGGCTGTTCAACAAAAGAAGTATCAATCTGTAATTTTCAATTGGGTCAGTGAGACCTCAACTTATGGGAGGCATGCTTCATGTCATCAAGGTTGGGCACTGACTTTGCTTCAAGTACCTTTCAGGAATTTCATGAAAATTCTATGTCTTGATCTTTCTCAACCAGTTCAGGTAACTTTTGCAGCAGGGAACTCTGCTTTAAAGACCAAATAACAAACACAAACATAAACAAGCATACAAACAAAATATAAAAGACAAAAAATGACTTTTGTGTCTAGTAAATCAGTTTCAATCTCCACCTTTAGAGTAAGATCTTCCTCCACTTAAAACTTAAGTAACTTAAAAGATACTTGGGGTTTTTTTCAAGCTTTTATTTATTTTTAGTGGAAGACACACAGAAAGAGACAGAGACATAAGCAGAGGGTGAAGCAGGCTCCTCGCGGGATCCATCACAGGACCATAGGATCAGAACCTAAGCTGAAGGCAGATGGTCAACCACTGAGTCACCCAGGTGCCCTTAAAAAAGATATTTGTAAAAAATATTTATATTTTCATTGTTTCAAATAGAAAGAGAAAATAGTGTCTCTTTGAAACACATCACTTCCAAAATTCAAGAAGAAAAATAGATATTGTAGGGATGTTATCATATATTTATATATTCCTAAAGGCCAATGCCTATGTGTATTTGACTGTATCAATAACACGCTTAACTTAAAGAAGTTTTAAGAAAATTTCTATTGGTATACCATAGATATTTTCCACAATATTATATAAGTTATAAAATACAGTTTTGTTTCTCTTATATAAAAATATTCATATGTATTATATAAAATATTATAATGACCAAATCCTACATTAAAGAAAAATACTACATGCTTGTCCCAGATCAAAGGACAATAGCAAAAATGAGACCAAATTTATATTTAAAATTGAAACTTTTATTTCTTTTGCCAGGTCTCCAATTTACTGCTTTTTTTTTTTTTTAAGATTTATTTATTTATTTGAGAGAGAGTGCAAGCATGTGAGCAGAGGGAGGCATAGGGAGAGGAGGAGGAAGAAAATCTCAAGTAGACTTCCTGCCAAGCACAGAAGCCCAACAGAGTGCTCAATCCCATGATCCTGAGATCATGACCTAAGCCGAAATCAAAAGTCAGATGCTTAACCAACCGAGCTACCCAGGCACCTGTCCAATTTACTGCTTAGAGGTATAATTCAGGTTATTATTATCTCTATTTCTCCAGGTGGAGATATCTGTTCTCTATTAATTATTTTAAGGAATAGAAAACTAACAATGATCCTAAGGGAAAATTAATGTTCTGTTCTCACTATTAAAGAATTTTGAGTTTTCTTTCCATTGGAGTTTATTAGAAGGTGTCTTTCCCTGGATTAATATCCTTGTGTCTTGCCTCCATGAGCTCTTCTTCCCCTCCAAATCCAGGTTCTTTTCCAGGATCACCATAAATTTTTGTCTTGGCTTACAAATCATTGTTGTTGATCCATATCCCATCTATCTAGCTTCCCTAAGGTGTGTCACCTTTTCTGCCTTTTGACCATCTTGACTTCTTCCACCAGTGAAGGGCATATGATGATATAGGCCTCCCTCAAGAAACAGGATGAAATATTTTATTTATTTATTTATAAAGATTGTATTTATTTATTCATGAGAGACACACACAGAGAGAGGCAGAGACGTAGGCAGAGGGAGAAGCAGGCTCCATGCAGGGAGCCCGATGTGGCACTCCGTCCCCGGATCCCAGGATCACACCCTGAGCCAAAGGCAGGCGCTCAACCACTGAGCCATTCAAACATCCCAGGATGAAATATTTTATCTCAAAGCAAAGTGCCCCATGTTTAGCTTCAGCATTACCAATAGCTAAGCCCCTCTCCTGCCACCACTTTTCCTAAAATGATATTGAAGTCCCACAAGTTGGAGCACAAAAGCCACAGCCCAACAACTTGGCTGCCAGTAGGAACCGAAACAAAATTCTAGAGGTGATGATAGAATTCCCCCCTTCCAAGTGAAAGACACAGGCCAGCGTGGAGTATATCCTCATGAGGACTTTGCTGAACGTATGGTCCTGGGGCTGGCTCTACCTGACACTAATTCTTTAGTGATATCTGATTTTTTTTTTTTTTTTTTGAAATCTGGGGAATAAAGAGGGGGAAGAGAAAATGGAGAAGAAGCTAAGGGCTACCTTTTGCCGAGAACTCTAAGAATATTTAGTATTTCTCTAAAGGTTCCTTGACATTGCCAAGCACTAAGTAAAATAGCATGAAACTCAGTAGTACAAGTCCTAGTTGATCTCCTACTGTCAATGTGAAATGTAGTATTGAAAACCGAGCACAGGTTAGGACTTTTTGACCAGTTTTGTGGCCACATTCAGCACCCACAATGTACTTTTTTTTTTTTAAGGATCTCAAGGCCCTAGCCAGCCTGTGCTGTTATTTGACAGAGAATTTAAGTTTCCTGAGCTCCAGGTTTTCCTCCACTAGACCCCACATTCTCACTGGATTTTCCACTTTTCAACCAACTTATTTCTGCCTCATCTTCCCACCATTCAAAAGAAGGCAAATAGTTTCTTCTAAGGTAGCTTGTTTCTAGGACCTATTCTGATCTTATATCAACTTCTCATCTTCCAGACCAGATTAAAATTAAATCTTTGAAATTTTGTGTGTATGGTACAGTTGTAGAATGAAGGAACTTTTCAAAAAAGGAAATAAAATATGTACTAATTGAACTGGCAAAACGTGGCCATCTTGAATAATCAAAATTTTCTTAAGAAGAAAAACTCTTTCAAATATAGTAACAGGGGTGCCTGGGTGGCTCAGTTGGTTAAGCCTCTGACTCTTGATTTCAGCTCAGGTCTTGATCTCAGGGTCATGAGTTCAAGTCCCATGCTGGGTTCCACACAGCATGGAGCCTATTTAAAAAAATAACAAAAGTAACAAAAGTTGCATTTGTTAAGTTTTACATGATAAGCACTATGATAGTACTCCAGGATGATTACCTCATGTAGGCCTCATAACAACCCCATAAACTAAGTATCATGATCCTCAGTTTGTACTTAAGTAGACTGACAACCAGACAAGTCACATCACTTGCCTAAAGTTACACAGCAACCAGATGCAAAGCTAGAATTCAAGGTGAGTGTAATTCGATTACAAAGCTCAGTTTAGAATCATAATAACCTCCTGGTTATGATGTTATTTCTTTGACAATTGTCAAAGATTTGCCAAAGAAGTCAAGAGATTTACCAAAAGGATTGATGATGATGCGGAGAACTTGGAACCCTTCTGCTCTGCTGGTGGGAATGTAAAATGATGCAGTTCCTTTGGAAAACAATTTGGTGATTTCTAAAAAAATTAAACATAGAATTAACACTATCCAGCAAATACTCTCCTAGGTATATTCCCCAAAGAACTGAAAGCAGGGTCTTGAAACACTTTTAAATCAGTGTGCATAGCAGCATTATTCACAATTGCCAAAAGGTGGAAGCAACTCAAGTGTACACTGATAGATCAATGGACAAGTAGAATGTGGTGTGTACATGCAATGGAATATAATTCAGGCTAAGGAAGGCATGAAATTCTGACACATACTACTAATATGTGGATGAACCTTGAAGACATTATGCTGAGTGAAATAAGGTGATCAAAAAGGACAAATATTGCATGATTCCACTTAAATGAGCTACCTAGAGCAAAGAGACAGGACGTGGAACAATGGTTGCCAGGGATTCAGGGATGAGGTAGGAGTTCATTTTGAGGGGGTATAAGAGGTTCTGCTTGGGAAGATGAAACAGTTCTGACGATGGAACTATGACTAAATGCTAACTTTTATTTTGCCACAGATGAAAAAAAGAAAAGACTTGCCAAAATCATAGCAACTTGTCATAAAGAGTTCACAGTCTCCTCTCACTCAAGTCCTGCTTTTGTCTTCTCAGGGTTGTTTTAATAGGAAAAGTTGATAATCATAAACTTTATCTGCTAATCACACTGACCCTCACTTTCCTTATGATCTAGTTCGGGAACCTGTGTACAAATTTAGTTAACATATCTCCCCTGAAGAGCTTCTTTATAGAGTAATATAATGCCCTCACTCTCAGGTGGCTTGATAGTGTATGAGTTAATAAATACCCACACTCTAAAGCAGAAAGCAAGCAAAAGCCAACATTAGGGTACACCGGCCATTTGGCAAGAACTGTGCTAAGCCCTTTACATTCATTAGTGTCTTTAATCCTCAAAATAATTTTAGGAGCTATGTTGTACTATTATCTCCATTTCATACTCAAGGCACACCTAAGAAAGTTTAAGTAAGGAAACTGAGATCACGGAGCAAGGAACCATTGGAGCTAAAAGAGAATGGAGAGCAAAGGTAAGACATGTTCAGGTAGTGGGAAAAGTCTTCCTCAAGGAGATGAATTTTGAAGGATGAGTATAAACTCCAAGAAGGAATGAGAGGAAAAAAGAAAATGTGTGTGTTTAATCCACTTAAAACTTGAATAAAACCTTACCTAATCATGAGCCATGGGAAAACCATTTTGTATGAAAATACTACCAGGAAACTATGAATAGGAATGGAGGGCAGCCCCGGTGGCTCAGCAGTTTGGTGCCTGCCTTTGGCCCAGGGCCTGATCCTGGAGACCGGGGATTGAGTCCCACGTCGGGCTCCCTGCATGGAGCCTGCTTCTCCCTCTGCCTGTGTCTCTGCCTCTCTCTCTCTCTCTCTGTGTCTCTCATGCATAAATAAATAAAATCTTTAAAAAAATAAAAAAGGAATGGAGATAAAACTTCAACTTCAGAAATAAGGAAGTTGAGTCCTCATTTTAATTCTAAAAATCTAAGGCCCCTGACTCATGAACTGAGATTAGTTGCATCTTTTTCATTTTTAAAAATAATGAAATAAACAGAAGTATAGACAGAATAACATAAGAAACACTATTGCATCCATTACCTAGATTAGGCAACTCTCTCGTGTTTCAGTTGTCAATAAATGTATGTCTTATCTATAAATGTTTCATATAAACATATAGACAGTCCCTCAGACAAAAAGATGGCACTACAGTTCAGTTGCATCAGACCACGTAAGTGACAAACAAAAGAGGTGAATTTAGAATCCCAAAAATAAGATAGAGAATTTGAAAAAAATGATCCTACTACTCAAAAGAGTATGGAAAGAGAAGATGAAAAAGTGATGCACAAATTTTGAAAAGATGACCACTAAGTAAAACAACGTTAATTTACAAAAGTACACCCAACATTAGATATCCAATACTCTAGGAAACAGAATTTAATGTACACAAAATTCCTCTACTATGTCAGTTTGTCAGAGATACTGCTCATGTCACACTAGAACTCTGTAACTAGCCCATAAAGAAGAAAATAAGTACAGTGTTTGTCAAATGAGATTTTCTTGCTACAAAGCTACCAGTAAATGAGAATGGTTGTAGAGTATTTGCTGATTAGTGACACTTAGGAGTTTGTCATAATTCACTGAATTTTTTATACATTTTAATTTATTTTTAAGTTTTTATTTAAATTTCAATTAGTTAACATACAGTGTTATATTGGTTTTAGGTGTACTATATAGTGATCCAACACTTCCACACATCACAATAAGTGCACTCCTTAATCTGTCGTTTATTTCACCCCCCACCACCCCACCACCTCTTTAGTATCTATCAGTTTGTTCTCTACAGTTGAGTCTGGTTCTTGGTTTGTCTCTCTCTCTCTTTTATCCTTTGCTTGTATGTTTTGTTTCTTAAATTCCACATTTGAGTGAAATCATATGATATTTGTCTTTCTCTGACTTCATTTGCTTAGCATTCTACTCTCTGGCTCCATCCATATTATTGTAAGTGGCAAGATTTCATTCTTTTTTTTAAATCTCAAGTACAATCTACCCCTCAATGTGGGGCTTGAACTCACAACCTCAACATCAAGAGTCACATGCTCCACCAACTGAGCCACCCAGGTGCCCCTGTATACCACATCATCTTTATCCATTCATCAATCAATGCACACTTGGGCTACTTCCATATCTTAGCTATTGTAAGTAATGCGGCTATTAACATAGAAGTGCATGTATCCGTTTGAATTAGCGTTTTTGTACTCTTTGGGTAAATACGCAGTGATGCAATTTCTGGATCTTAGGGTAGTTCTATTTTTTACTTTTCGAGCAACCTCCATATTGTTTTCCAAAGAGTCTGTAGCAGTTTGCATTCCCACCAACAGTGCAAGATGGTTCCTCTTTCTTCACATCCTTGCCAGCACCTGTTGTTTCTTATCTTGTTGATTTTAGCCATTCTCACAAATGTGAGGTGATATCTCATTGTAGTTTTAGGTTGTTTTTGTTTTTGTTTTTGTTTTTTATGAAGAGGAGGAAACACTTCCCAACTCACTCATTTTAAAAAGATTTTATTTGGGGATGCCTAGGTGGCTCAGTGGTTGAGTATCTGCCTTCAGCTCAGGGCGTGGTCCTGGAGTCCAGGGATGGAGTCCCACATTGGGCTCCCTATGGGGAGCCTGCTTCTCTCTCTTGCCTATGTCTCTGGCTTTCTCTCTGTGTCTCTCATTAATAAATAAAATCTTTTTAAAAAGAAGATATAAAAAGATTTTATTTATTTATTTGACAGAGTAAGAGCACAAGCAGGGGGACTGGCAGGCAGAGGAGGAGAGAGAGAGAAAAGTGAGCTCCCTGCTAAGCAGAGATCCCAACTTGGGGATTGATCCCAGGATTCTGGGATCATGACCTGAGCCAAAAGCAGATCCTTAACCAACTGAGCCACCCAGAAAACCCCCTCATTGTAGTTTTGATTTACATTTACCTGATGGTAACTGATGATGAAAATCTTTTCATATGTCTGTTGGCCATCTATATGTCTTCTTTGGAAAATGGCTGTTCATGTCTTAAGCCTGTTTTTTTAATTGGATTATTTGGTTTTTGGGTGTTGAGTTGTATTAGTTCTTTTTATATTTTGGATACTAATCCTTCATCAGATCTGTCATTTACAAATATCTTTTCCCATTCTGCAGGTGCCTTTTAGTTTTGTTGATGATTTCCTTCACTGTGCAGAAGCTTTCTATTTTGACCTAGTCCCAATAGTTTACTTTTGCTTTTTTTCCCCCTTTGCCTCAGGAGACATATCTAAAAAGGTGTTGCTACAGCCAATGTCAAAGAAGCTACTGTCTGTGTTCACTTCTAGGATTTTTATAGGGTCGAGTCTCACATTTAGGTCTTTAATCCATTTTGAATTTGTTTTTGTGTATGGCATAAGAAAGGTGGTCCAGTTTCATGCTTTTGCATGTTGCTGTACAGTTATCTCACATCATTTGTTGAAGACAGTATATTTTTCCCATTAGATATTCTTTCCTGCTTTGTCAAAGATTAATTGATCATATAGTTATGGGTTTATGTCTAGGTTTTCTATTCTGTTCCTTGGACCTACGTGTCTAATTCTGTGCCAGTACTATACTATTTTGATGGTAACAGTTTTGTAATATAGCTTGAAGTCTGGAGTCATGATGCCTCCAGCTTTGCTTTTCTTTTTCAGAAATGCTTTGACTATTCAGTCCTTTGTAGCTCCATATAAATTTTAGGATTGTTTGTTCTAGTTCTGCCAAAAATGCTTTTGGTATTTTGATTGGGATTACATTAAATGTCTAGATTGCTTTGGGTAGCATAGACATTTTAACAATATTTGTTCTTCCAATCCATGAGCATGGAATGCCCTTCCATTACTTTATGTCATCTTGAATTTCTTTCATCAGTGGTTTATAGTTTCAGAGTACACCTCTTTGGTTAGGTTTATTCTTAGGTATCTTATTATTTTGGGTGCAATTGCAAATGGAATTGTTTACTTAATTTCTCTTTTTGCTGCTTCATTATTGGTGTGTAGAAATGAAGCAGATTTCTGTAGATTGATTTTGTATCCTGTGACTTTACTGAATTTCTTTATCAGTTATAGCAGTTTTTTTTTTATTCACTGAAGTTGAAATTTGAATCTTCTGTGACAGTATTTGCCAGAAAATTTTTTTGAAGTAACCAAAGGAAAGGTATAGCCTGATTAAAAGTAGAATTAATAAGCAAGGAGAACTCCTAAAATTTCATCATATACAAATATTGCTGTTAAACCATCAATGAGATAATCACTAGTGGCTTTCTATCTTCTTATTGAGTAATAATGATAAATATATTACTATAAATCTGTATCTACCTCTATAGCTACATCTTTGTATTTAATAAGCAAAATAATCAAATATGTTCCTACCTACTCTTTTCTATTACTAGAGATACTCTATGAACATAAAAGCAATAAAATTAGATTTCTTTAAAATATTCTACATATCAAATTTTTACTTTACCTCCAACTAGGAAATTTTTAATATAGTCAATAAAATCTATACTTCTTTTCACTATATTATTGCAAATATATTTTTCCACATATACATTTCTCTAATAACTGCTTTTTAGGATTTTATTTTTAAGTAATCTCTACACCCAATATGGGGCTGAAACTCACAACCCCAAGATTAAGAGTCACATTCTCCACTGACTGAGCCAGCCAGGTGTCCCAAACATTTCTCTAATAATTTTTAAAAATATCCATGTATCTATCCATGTCTATAACTATGCAGTGTTTACTTTGCTAAATCTCTTAATGATGGTTCCATGCAAGGAATTCAATCAGGTCAATCCCTTGTGGATGGTCAGTATATAAGATATCGTAATAATAATATTTATGAACTGACTACCTCAATCACTAGTTGATTGAAATTCTTTTAGTTTGTTTATTAGACATATAGAATTTTAGCTTTTAAAAAAGGAGAGAATGAGTGGAATAATGAAAATGTTCTAGAACGGGATGGTGATGACTGTTGCACAACCTTGTGAATTTACTAAGCACCACTTTGAAATAGTTGAAATGATGAATTTTTACATTGTACATTTACCCCAATAAAGAAGAGGGTATTTTATTTTACTCTGTTCAGCCTGACAGTCCCTTTTTTTTTTCTGATAGTGGGACCTGGTCCGACGTGAATAACACCTAATTTAAAGCTTAATTATAGAATACGATTTAGAATATCATTTCAAGAGGAATGGGAAACATGGTAACATACCAGAAGGCTTGAAGCAATTTGGCATCTCTCTGTTTGTGGAAACTTGATTAAAAAAAAATCACTTTTTAATAACATTGAGCTCATACCAGACCAGCAAATCAAAAAAGGAGACAAGATATGCTCTGGCTTACACTCCAGACACACATCCCCAGGCAAGCTGGCCCTCCCTCTGGGCAGTGGTTGACTTTCTAGACGACACATAAACAAGTGTCTTTGACAGAAAGACCAAGTGGCTCCAGGTCCTGACGATAGCACACAGTAACAAAGCAGGGAAGTCAAGACCCCGGTCTATTTACAAAGGCTACGTGCTAGAAAGGACAGAGATAAAGCCGTTCCCAGGAGGAGCAACATCAGCACAGGCACCGATGCTCTCCTTTCTCCTGCTTCTGAGAGCCTACCCACGCCACATAGACTCACTACAGAGAAGCCAACAGAAAAGGGGCAGAGCTCTGCTTAGCCTTGACCACAGGGCAGGAGAGCTTCCAGCCCACCCAGTCCCAAACATTCCTTAAGATAAGGAATGCACCTGTTAAGATACAGTAACTTGAGACTCCATCAAGTGGGCAAAGAATAGGATGCTGCTATGTCCAGGTTGACGATGGAGAACCATCTGGTAGCCTGATGCTCCTTCCACCTTAAAAGAGCTCCATTCTCAAAATGGAATATCTGTATAGTTTTAGTAGAAAGGACTTGGGAAACTAGCCCAGGAAAGACCAGAGGCCCCATAGTTTATCCTCATCCTGTGCCCAATGCTATGATGAAGTCCCCAAGGCTGTGTCTCCTGCATACACATATCTGATGAATAGCCCCAGTTCTACCCAGTCCAATTACTCCCCTGAGAGACAGAGTAGTAGTAGACTTATTTCTGCCCACATCCCTAAAACACATACACACATACACACACTCACACACTCACACATGCACTTTCCCTTCAGTTACTCACCAACTGCATTGTGCCTGCTCTTGTGTTAGATGCTAGAATAAAAGCATGAATAGAATAAGGCCCCTGCTGTTAAGGTTCAAGGTTTCATATTGAAGACAGACAAGCAAGGAGGTATATAAATGATCATGTGATTTGAGGTGCTATGCTCTGGATTTGCAGAGGCCCAATGAGCGTGGGAGAGCTGTCCTACCTGTCTCAAAGCTCGGCATGCCCAACAGCGGCGGGTGTGAGAAGGCACCGGGCATCCCTCTGCATGTGTTTACACAAGTCCTTGCAGCCCCTTGGGCCTCGCTTCTCCAGTAGTACCAACCAATGATTTAAAACTAATAAGGAGATAGAAACCAGAAACACTCATATTCGTTGAGACAAATGACCAATTTGGGTGATTTGTTTTTAAAGAATGACTTTAAATCTTAAAACTGAAATGTCTATTTGTTCCACAAGCCAAATTCTGAACCCACAAGTAGAAGTCTGGAAGTGGTCAATTTGTCTCTTTTTATGTACAGGAAAACAAACGTCTAGCTTCCCTGAATTGCAGAATCTAGTTATGGGAAAGAAGAGGAAAATGGAGGTGGGGGAGGAGGAGGAGGAGGAGGAAGAGGAGGAGGAGGAGGATAGAGGGTGGTGAGGAGGGAAGGGTGGGGGAACAGGGAGAGGAAGAGGAAGGGAGGGGAGGAGGGGAGGAAGAAGGACCTAGCCACCAACAAGATCTCTCTCCATTAGTCAAAATTCTTCTCTGCAAAGGGAACTAACATGTAGTGAGCCCCAACTTTTGGGTCATGACTATGTTACTCACATCAATTATCAGTTGAATTCCCAATTCTGTGGGAGTAGATTTTATCCAAATTTTATAGATGAGGAAATAGGGCCTCAGAAAGCAAATGATTTGCCCACGTTGACACAGCTAATGAGTGACAGAAGCAACATGCTGTTGCTTGTTAGTGTGATGTGATGTTCTAGAAGACAAGCTAAGTTGGATTATTTAAAAACGGAATTGGAATTCTTGGGAAATGGTTTCCATCTACTAAGCTTCGATTCCCTGAAATGTGTGTTGTTGCTAACTGGCCAGTGCCCCACACTGTAATCCTCCGTGTCAGCCCTCAGTTCCTTCCTCTCCTGACCCCACAGCCGGTCACCACATCCCCACCACCATGCCTCCGGCCTCAGCATGTCTGTCAACCCCACACCCTGCTGGCACTGGGCCCTTGTCTCCTGGGAAGCTTCTGGGCCTTCTTGAAGATCTCGTGTCCCTGTAGCCCATGCCACACTGCCACCAGAGGGGTCACATGGCCAGGCTTTCTGCTGTCAAACTTCTTTCAGGTAGGTCCTACCGCCTGCAGGAGATACATGTGCACTTTAACACGCAGTCCTGGATTACTTTCGGAGAACACAGGGTTTAAGTAAGAATGTAACACAGAAGGTCATTAATAGTCTGGCTAGAGGCTGCTTCCTGACCTCAGTCCCTACCTACCTTCCTCCCCACTTGTCCAGCCTCCCCATTTGCTGGTTCACACCCTGCCAGCCTGATCTTCTCACCATTCACTTTGGGGCCAGCTGTGTTTGCCCACACTGCTCTCTGCCTGGAATTTTTTCTCCTTCCCTTGCCTAGCACATGCCTGCTCACCCCTCATGAATCAGGCAAGTACACGCTCCCCCGTCGAGACTTCTGCTTGAGCCCCAAGACAGAATAGATGGCCTAGCCCTGGACCCCAAAGCAATGCAGACAGAGGCACATCCCCAAAAGAATGTTTGCTGCACTGCATTTTAAATATAAGGTTCATGTCTCTCTTCCCCACCAAGCTGTGAGTTTCTGCACTCTGCCTTGTTAACTTTGACCCCCATGCGCCTATACTCAACATATAATGAGTGCTGGCTACCATTTGTTGAATGAAGAGAAGCATGAATATCTAAGACCCAGAATCCTGCTTCTCCGGAAGTGGAATGAATGCTGCCAGTGAGATATATCTGTCCTTTGGTATAATCTTGTCAGCACTTTACTTCAAAATAATATTTTCAAAGAGGCCCCCAGGATTTCAATTTCCAGTACTAGGGAGTTGAGTTACTCTGTGAGGATGGGGGTTAATGTAGGACCCTGGCAATGCCTCCTCTAAGAAAAAGAAAGTCTCCTGACTCACTACCCCTTTCCTCACCCGAGCCCCCTCCCACCCCACTCCCTTGCCCCCTCCTGTTACAAACCAAACAGATTTGTGTTTCACCTATATAGTCCCTCCCCTCTGTTCTCTCTTTTCTGCCACTTACTTTCCCTACTCTTTTCCATCTTTTTCTGCTAGTTTTACACAGCCGTTTTGCCAACATGCCCTTTCTTCCCCTTCTCTCAACACCATCTAGACTGGCAAAACGACTTGGAACTGCATCAGAACTAGAGACAGGATTTCCACCCCAGCTCAACTCCTCACCCAGACAGACACCCTGGAGAATGCACTTAAATTTCTCAAAGCCTTCAAATCATCTACTAAGAAGATATTGCATCCTTGCTATGTTCCTCCTGCTACTCTGGGTTTTTCTTCTTCTTGGCCCTTCTTTATTTTTTCTATCATTTTATGTTATAAATTTATATAAGCCACTCAAATACTTTTTAAAAAAAAGATTTTATTTACTTATTCATGAGAGATACAAAGAGAGAGGCAGAGACATAGACAGAGGGAGGATCAGGCTCCCTATGGGGAGCCCGATGTGGGACTTGATCCCAGGATCATGAGGTCATGACCTGAGCCAAAGGCAGATGCTCAACCACTGAACCACTCAGGTGCCCCTCAAATACTTTTTTGATGAGATAATAAGAAATGTACAAAATAAGTCTTTAAGGGTTACAGAGATTTAGCCAGATAAGTCTGTAATGGATTTAGCACAGTTCCTGGAAAATATTAGCTCATTTTCAATAATAGTTCTCTTCCAAAAGGAACCCATGTGCACTATTGGCAGGGATGTAAATTGATGCAGCCACTATGGAAAACAGTTATGAAAGTTATTCAAAAATTAAAAATAGAACTATCCTATGATCCAGCAATCCCAATCCTAGATATTTATCCAAAGGAAATGAAATTAGGTTCTCGAGGAAGTATAGGTACCCCACGTTCATTGCACCATTATTGACAATGATCAAAATACGGAATCAATCTAAGTGTCTGTCAATGGATGGATGGTAAATAAAATGTGGTAGTAGATACAATAGAATATTAGTCATAAAAAAAGAAGGAGCTCCTGCCATTTGCAACAACATGGATGAACCTTGAAGGCATTACACTAAGTAAAATAAGCCAGACACGGAAAGACAAGTACTGTGTGATCTACAAATGTTGAACCTATACATGGGCTCTAAAAAAATGTTGAACTCATAGAAACAGCTTAGAACAGTGTTTACAAAGAGATATGGGTGGGAGTTCTGGGTCAGGGGGTATGCAGAGATGTTGGTCAAGGGGTACGAACTTCCAGTTATAAGGAAAATAAGTTCTAGGAAGCTAATGTACAACATGATGACTAGTTAATAATACTATATTGTATCCTGAAATTTATTAAAAGAGTATATCTCGAGTGTTTTTACCATACACACAAAAGAAATGGTAACTAGGTGAGGTGATGAGTTTGTTAATTAACTTGACTGTGGTAATTATTTCATGAAGTATATGTGTATTAAGCCATCACATTGGACAGGCTAAAAAAACTCACACTGTACAATCTAAATATATACAACATTTACTTGTCAATCATACCTTAATAAAGCTGGGAAAAAACCAAATCTTTCCCAGCTGTTATAAAGTATTTGTTGTTAGTTATTCCACAAGATTATTGTGAGAATTTAAAAAAACATGTAGTTACAAATACTGTTGTAACACTTCACAGATAGTATTTCATTGGACCCTGCAAAGGAACCTCATAAGTATCACTATTCTCATTTCTGTTTTTATAGGTGTCTCAACACTGAGCCACACATTTAGTAACCAGCCCAAAGTCTCCGAGCTAGTGCTCATGCTGGCAGACGGACTCCGTAGCCTGGGATTTCGCTCCCAACACTGAAAGTTCCCTGCTTGGCAATTTAAGGGGGAAAGAATTAGCTCCATTGATACCAACCACTCCTACTCTAATTAAAATTAGGCATTTTGGCTTGCCCAGTTCCAAGGTACAGTCAGAAATGTTCCATAGCTCTGCCTTGAGGAAGTGTGGCTACATGTTTTGATTGAACTTTTCTTCCTTATCTTCAAAAGCGTTAGTCAGAATCCGTGAACTAAAGCGGTGATTTGTGGATGAGTTAGTTTCCTGGGGATTGAGTCTGATGGCTTGAGGAGCAGCCAAGGAACCCCAGCACAGTGAGTTGGAAGCCAATTGGCCATCCATCCACAGGAAACCTTCCAGACTGGGTCCACATTGGTACGTACACAGAAACAGGTGCTGCTGTGCTTTCTTTCCCTTCCTTCCTTCCTTCCTTCCTTCCTTCCTTCCTTCCTTCCTTCCTTCCTTCCTTTCTTCCTTCCTTCTTTCCATCCCTCCTTCCTTTCTTCCTTCCTTCCCTGCATCCCACTCTTCTTTCTTTTTTTCTTCTCTTTTATTAATTGTGCAGCTTTTGTGCCACCTCCACCGGCTGAGTGAGGTGAGCCATTGCAACTATTAAGAAGAGGACTATAATGTAGAATTCCTGGGTCCTGGGCAGAGGATACTTGTCCCTCCTACCCCACCTCCAGCCCAGTCAAGCCCTAGCCACATTGTGGGAGAGACCATCCACTTCAGATACAGGGCCACTAGGAATGTTTCTAACACCATCCCACTCTCAAGGCCTCCAGCCACGAACTGACCCCTCTCACCCAGTGAGGAACTTGACTGTGATTTCCCTCACGGGCTCCCCTTCCAGAGTCTTGGCTGAAGGGGAGTAAACAATGGGGCCCTTGTAGCATGTAGAAATAAACTGACATTCAAAGGGAAAGGAGAGTCTATATACACCTTGTGCTACTGTCACAATAACTTGAAATTTGGGGTCTAGTCGGTTTAACCTGAAGAATTCTTTTAATTTGGTTTTTAACTTTAGGATTCCTATGGTTACTAAAATCTGCTTGCAAGAAAGCTTCCTTGTGACTTTAGAGACAAAATAAAAATGATTTGTAATCAGCATCCTCAGGCCTCATAAGCATGTGTCTGAGTGAAAGCAGTTGACTTGCCTATGAGGGGTAAACATTGTTATCTTATGATGCTAAATTGTTTGGCAAACCCTCTCTCCTTAGATCGGTCGATTGTACACAGATCGTTTTGCTGAGCTCCCCACAAAATATCACAGACTCCAGAAGAACAGAATCTTTACTTGAAAATATGTGTTATACTCCTAACGTTCTGTTCCTGGCCATGGTGATGATAAAGATGGAGTCAGGATTTGACACTTAGTTCAGCTTCTTGTATCAAGATCTAAGAACAGTATCTGAAAACTTTGAACTCCCACTGCACAGTATCAAGAGTATATGCTAAACAAATATTTGTTGATAATGAAAAGAATGTAGATAAAGAAGAGAAGGAAGAAGAAAAGGAGCAAAACAGGAGAAAGGAGGAGGAAGAGGAGAGTGATCATTGTATTTTTTCAAAACATAAATTGAAAATACTAAAATTATTTACTAGATTCATTAGATGGGAAGAAGTCTTTTGAGCAAGCCAGTTTTCCAAATGCTTCTTAAACATCATAGACTGTTCAGGATTAAAAGGAATCCTAAGGACATCTGGGTGGCTCAGCGGATGAGCGTCTGCCTTGGGCGTAGGGTGTGATCCCAGAGTCCTGGGATCGAGTCCCACATTGGGCTCCCTGCACAGAGCCTGCCTTTCCCTCTGCCTGTGTCTCTGGCCTCTGTGTGTGCGTGTGTGTCTTATGAATAAATAAATAAAATCTTTTAAAAAAATAACAGTAATCCTAAAAGTACCTTTAAATTCAGGATATCTAAAAATGAATGTTAAATATGAATTTTATATTTAAAACCTACAACATAGGGATCCCTGTGTGGCGCAGCGGTTTGGCGCCTGCCTTTGGCCCAGGGCGCGATCCTGGAGACCCGGGATCGAATCCCACGTCGGGCTCCCAGTGCATGGAGCCTGCTTCTCCCTCTGCCTGTGTCTCTGCCTCTCTCTCTCTCTCCGTGACTATCATAAATAAATAAAAATAAATAAAAATTTAAAAAAAAAAAAAACCCTACAACATAATTATATGATTACACAGTTCTCATGTAGCTTAGTAATAACTAAGATCATCTGAATGAGTTTTCATAAATATTGACTAGAAATAGAACATGATATTGTCATTCTAGAATGCTAATTAATTCTTTTGATGATATTCATCCCAAATTGTAATCTTAGAAATCTGAGATTATGAGACAACAAGTTCTAGGAATACAGCTATTTCATTTTCTCTTTGGCAACCTTTTCCCATGAATATAAATTTTTTTTCAAAAGCCTTATAAAGAAAAGACAAGAATGCTAACAAGTCTTGTAAAACCAGAATAAACTTCTGATGGCTATCTTATTTTTACTATTTTTTTAGAGGCATGCAGCTACAGATATCTGGGTGATTACATACCCACTAATGTATTTCCCCTTCATGTTTATTTTGGAAAGATGGCAGGTTATTTTGAAAGAAAGGAAGAAAAAAACAGAGCACAGAGGAAGCAGAGTTGCCTTATATCTCATAGGGCAGCGGATTACTAAAATTACCAGACTTCACGGAAGAGAACACAAATATATGTCTTTTACACATTTTCTTAAATTTCAAAGTAGTTATAATACAATGATACACCCCAAGGAGGTATAGAATCCAAGGCCAAAAAATAATAAAGAAACACTAATTTCGGAATTTTTTCTGGAGCACAAAAGCCACAGGGTAGAGGGTGACTGTTCCTGAGTGTTACCTATCGGACAAAACTTTCTTCCCTACTCTCCATACTAATTAAGTTTTATAGCTGATTATAGCCCTCGTCAATCAGATAGATTACGTATCAGTAAAAAATGTATATAGTATAAGTATTACAAGTCAACATATACATTTTAGTTAATACTCCTGCCTAGTAACTGGGTTCACTTGCAGCATCCATCCAGTCTTATTAGGCACTTACTGAGTGTCACCACATTGCACCAGGGATACAGACGTGCATGCACTCCAGCCCACCCCGCGGCCTTGGTTGTGGCGTGGAAAGTCTTGATTCATGCACACCCTAGAGCATCAACTCTTCTACAATTCATGGAGTGGATTTCCAGAACAAATGGTTTTTATCTTCTAGAAAGGGAGATCGATTTTACATTGATTTACCTCTGGGAAAAAAGTATCCTTCCTCCAATAAGGAAAAATTTCTACTGTACAACATTATTTTAATTGTGTCTCTGCAGGAAGGAACAAGACCAGAATGATCAAGACATTGGCTGTAATCAATGACCTCTTCCAAGATACCTTGAACTTTCGTTTGTTGATTGGACCTTCTGAAAGTGCTCGGGGAGTCAAAATCTTCTGGCTTACACCCATTTTAAACATCACTTAATCTCATGATGTGACAATTCGTTATCAGATGACCCTGTGCTCATACACAAACACAGCCACTATCAGGCACAGACAGGCCATAATCTGGCAAAATCTTGATGAAACAGAAATAAACACAATGTGTAGTGCATATTAATAAACTCGGGCATTCTGGCACACACTAACATTACAAACACCCTCAAAAGGAAAATGCTGTGAGGCTGGGTTTCCTTCTATGAACCTTACCATCAATATAAACAAGGAGAGAGAAAAAGGAAAGAGATGAATCTTTTGAAATAGTCTATCTCTTCTTTAATCTTGGAAATAACAACTCGTCTCTTAAGAGCTAATAGTTTCCGCAATGTATCATTTTCTCAAAAGGAGGGACTAAGGTACCACAAAGCTCTTGCCCTTCTGCTTGGGAGCTTACTCGTTCAAAGGTAATTGGCATTAGGATGGAGATTCTCCAAAACCGATTTCCAGCCTCCATCAGTCTCTGAAGCAAGATCTACCAGCTATTGGGAGCTACCATGTGCATGGCCTGCCCTCCACTCCTAATCTCCTGCTACCTCCAGTACGGGCATCTCTCAAACATGGTAACCCTGGACCCTTTTCTGGTTGGATTTTTACCTTCTAGGAACTCTCATCTGCTACTGTCACTACTGCCTTTTTCTTCTCTAGCTCTACAATGGAGTCTCAAGTTGCTCTTCCCCAGCATTCTCTCTATGCCTACCCACACGCTGCCACCTTACGGGAGATCCTAGCTGTGCTTGCTTGCCTCTCACCGCCATGCAAATGACGACCATGATGCCTACCAATTCAAGGACCTCCATGAGCCCCATCTCCACGTCTAGCCACCTAGTAACCCATGGTGACTTTAAACTTGCCATTTGCCTTGGAGGCCAGTGCCTACTTTCTCCAGCTACTGGCCCTCAAAGGCAGTGTTGACCTTTCCCTTCCAGCTACACTGCTCTGCATCAGTACCCACATCACGACAGCATCTGCTTCATGCTCCTCTGCTCCTTAATCCAAAAATTAGGCAGTGAGCTGGGACCTAGAGAAGAGAGTCAGAAAAGGTCAAGCTGCTACCAGGGGAGCAAAAGAACATCTATGCTTTTCTTCAGGAAAAGTCTCTCTCCTCTGTGGAGTGAGGGGAAACTTGTGGTTGTGATAGTCTTTCAAAAGCAAACCCCTTAAAAAGCCGAGAAGACTCAAGAAAGCAACCACAGGAGTGGTGATAAGAAATAAGCTGGACTCTTCGTTTCCATCTGTAGCTTCTATCCGGGATGGTTAGGAAGTGGATGCAACAGCAGGAAAGACATCCCTGGTTTCTCAGAGATTCCAGGGGACTTTTGATGGCCTGTGTTCAGTAACGATTTTTTCTGTATCTTTTCACCTGGTAGAAAAGCATCTTCTGTAGCACAAGAAGGAAAGAGAAAAGAAAAAAATTAAAGATGCCTATCATTAATAATAGCTACCATTTATTGTTAGCCTAAAAGGAACTTGTTTATAACTAAGCAATTTATGCCACTCACAACATGCCCTGAGAGAGAGATTATCATCCCCATTTTACAAATGAAGAAAGGTGCAGAGAAGTTAAATAATTTCTCTAGGATCACACAGCTAACTAAGAGGCAAAACGAGGGTTCAAGCCAAGGTCTACCTGGGGCCAAATCCAGTGCTTTTTTTGGCTTATCCTTTTCCAACCCCAAAAGGAGGATTCCAGAAAACATGCCACCTGCCCTTACTAAAGAATTCTAGGCCTTTAAAACTATAAAGTTATTAGCTGATGCCACAGAATTCATTAATTATTGAGTATATTATATGTAGAAAAACAGAGTTTTCCTAATTTGTTCTCAATGTTATGTATTTAATCTTACAAAATATCAATGGATAAAAAGTCGCTAAAGCATGAGGGGGCATCTGGCTAGCTCAGTAGGTAGACTGTGAGACTCTTGATCTCAGGGTTGCAAATTTGAGCTCCACTTTGATGTAGAGATTACTTAAAAATAAAATCTTCAGGGGTACCTGGGTGGCTCTGTTGGTTGGGGTGTCTGATTTTTTATCTCAGCTTGGGTCCTGATCTCAGGATCATGAGTTCAAGCCTCACATTGGGATCCATACTAGGTGTGGAGCCAAATAAATAAATAAATTCTCCCTCCTCCCCCAAAAGCCACTAAATTGTCAAGAAAACTGGACATTTAGGAACAAAGTACCATTTTATTTCCTAACTATAAATGTGGTCATCCCCATCCACTCCAAGACCCCACAAGCTAAATTACCAAGCCAGCCTTTCACAGGGTGTTCAACCTTTCTCCAGAGAGAAAGGGTATACTAAACAGTCACTGTAATAATAATTTTAAAAGTCTTTATTAACTGGGGCACCTGGGTGGCTCAGTGGTTGAGTGTCTGCCTTTGGCTCAGGTCAGGATCCCAGGGTCCTGGGATGGAGCCCCATGTCAGGGTCCCCACAGGGGAGCCTGCTTCTCCTTCTGCCTATGTCTCTGCCTCTCTCTGAGTGTCTCTCATGAATAAATAAATAAAGTCTAAAGATAAAACAAAATTTTTTTTTTTTTTTTTTAATTTTTTTTTTTTTTATTTATTTATGATAGTCACAGAGAGAGAGAGAGAGAGGCAGAGACACAGGCGGAGGGAGAAGCACACTCCATGCACCGGGAGCCTGATGTGGGATTCGATCCTGGGTCTCCAGGATCGCGCCCTGGGCCAAAGGCAGGCGCCAAACCGCTGCGCCACCCAGGGATCCCAAAACAAAATTTTTTATTAACTAAGTCCCTTACATGCACTGTCTAATCTTTCGGTTCCCCTCAGATCCAGGTATCATGTTTTTCCTTGTATGAAGCTGAAGTAAGAGAGGTTCTAGAACCAGTCCAAGGACACACAGGTAGTAAGTGAGTTCAAAGTCATCTCTGTCTAATTTTAGAACCTCTGTTCTTAATCTTTATGCTCATCCCTTCTGGTCCATCATGATTATCGTGTTAGCATTGTTTCATCTGCACAAATATCTCTGTGTCAAGTACATGATAAATTACTAGACTTGTGCTCCTGTGTAGCATGGTTAAAACACCAGCCTTGAAGGGTGCCTGGCTGGCTATCAGTAGAGCATGCAACTCTTAATCTTAGGGTTATGAGTTTGAGCCCCACGTTGGGTGTAGATTACCAGAAAAGATAAGAAAAACAAACCGAACACCAACTTCGACTCTAGAGTGTTTGGAATAAGATTAAATATGTTCTTTGCTTTCTAGCAATAGGAAACTGTATTTATTATACTCTGTTAATATGATTTCTAAGAGAGTTTTTCCAGGGATCCCTGGGTGGCGCAGCGGTTTGGCGCCTGCCTTTGGCCCAGGACGCGATCCTGGAGACCGGGGATCGAATCCCACATTGGGCTCCCGGTGCATGGAGCCTGCTTCTCCCTCTGCCTGTGTCTCTGCCTCTCTCTCTCTTTCTCTCTCTCTGTGACTATCATAAATAAATAAAAAATTTTAAAAAAAATAAGAGAGTTTTTCTGTTCAACTGGGTTTTTTTTTAAATCACATTTTAAATATGTTGTTTTATTTATTCTCAAAAGCTCTTCAAGATTTGTATTCTAAACTTCACACTTATTACTGCCTGTAGTGTCTCCCTCCTATTACTAGAGATTTTCCAAAGTAGATAAATGTAGTCAATGGTGGAAATTTTTGGAGACTGATCTGCTCTGACTGGAAGGCAGTAACACAGAAAGAATAAGACCAGCCTTTGTAGTCAGACAGTCCTGGGTTTGCATCCTGACTCCATCACTTGCATTCTGTGCTGTGTGACCTTAAGTTACTTACTTAACCTTTCTGAGTTGGTTTCTCCATCTCCATGTTACAAATCCAATTTTCTGTCTCTGGAAAATTGAACTGGTGCTTGATTTCTAATCCTGGTGCTCTTCCCTTCCAACACACCTAGTCTTCCTCATCTCTGAAAACAGTACCACCACCCATCCAGTCCTTTATTCCAAAAACCTCCAGCCATTGTTGATTTTCTTCCTCTCTTTCTCTTTTTTCTCAGCCACCCCTACATGCAATTCATTTTCAAGACCAATAAGTATTGCTTCTAAAATATATCTTGAATCTGTGTATCTCTCTTTTTCAAAACAGCTACCCTAGTCCGTGCTACTGTCAGTCCTTCCTGTACACCAAAACAGTCTCTTAACAAGTGCCCAATTGCTCACTCTTGCTCTGATCCATTCCCTATCAAACTGTCGGAGGGATCACTTAAAAAGAAAAAGGGTAGAAGGCACCTGGGTGGCTCAGTTGGTTAAGTGTCTACCTTTGGTTCAAGTCATAAACTCAGGGTCCTGGGATTGAGCCCCACATTTGGCTCCCTGCTCAGCAGGGAGTCTGCTTCTCCCTCTCCCTCTGCCTGCCTCTCCCCCTCTGCTCATGATTTCTTGCGCTCGCGCTCTCTGTGTCAGATAAATAAAATCTTTTTAAAATAAATAAGAGAAAAAGGAAAAGGGGGGCACCTGCCTAGCTCAGTCAAAAGAGCGTGCAATGCTTGATCTTAGAGTCATGAGTTCAAGCCCCACATTAGACATAGAGATTACTTAAGGAAATGAAAAAAAATGTAAAAAAATAAAAAGAAAGACTGTGCTACTCTTTGTTGAAATCATCCAATGGCTTCTAACTTAAGAATTCCAAGCTTTTCTTCACACCCATTATGATGACTATTATTAAAACCAAAACAAAACAAAAAGAAAAAAAAACCACCAAAATAATGAAAACAAAATAACAAGTGTTGGCAAGGATGAGGAACAACTAGAATCCTTCTGCCTGCTGGTGGGAACATAAAATGCTACACAGCTGATATGGAGAACAGAATTGCAGTCTCTCAAAAAATTAAAAATAGAATACCACATGGTCCAGCAATTTCATTTCTGGGGTATATCCAAAAGAATTGAAAGCAGGGACTCAAACAGATATTTGTATCTGGCCGTGTACTGTTTTGCCTTATTACACTGTAATGCTATTCATGGCCAACATTACTCAAGAAAGCCAAACATCCACCCATAGATGAATGGATGAACAAAATGTGTAACATGCTTACAACAGAATATATTATTTGCCTTTAAAGGGAAGGAGATTTTGACACATACCATAATACGGATGACCCTTGAGAACTTACACTGAGTGGAATATGCCAGTCACAAAAGGCCAAATACTATAAGAATCAGCTTGTATGACTTACATACAGAGTAGTCAACCTCATAGAGACAGAAAGGAGAATCATGGCTGACAGGGGCTGGGGAAGGGAACATGGGTTGTTGTTATTTGATGGATTTAGTTTCAATTTCAAGTGATGAAAAGTTCTAGAGATGGTTGCTGGTGATAGTTGCACAACAGGAGTATACTTAATGCCAACGAACTGTATGCTTAAACATGGTAAAAATGGTAAATTATATGTTATGCATATTTTACAGCTTTAAAATGTCCAAAACTCGGGGTGCCTGGATGGCTCAGTCTGTTGAGGGTCTCACTCTGGGTTTTGACTCAGCTCACGATCTCCACATCTCGAGATGGAGCTGTGCATCAGGTTATGTGCTTAGCAAGGAGTCTGCTTGAGATTCTCCCTCTCCCTCTCCCACTGCCTCTCCTCCTTCCCTTGTCCCTCTCCCACAGGCATACTCACTCTCTTGACAAAATCCATGACCCAGGAGGCCTTGAATGATCTAGGCCCATCAACTTGGCCAACTGTGGCTCTCATTCCAGCCTGGCCACATTCACAGCACTGTGTGACCTCCCTCCCTCAACCTTTCCCTCCTCCCCAGCCAGGTGGGCCACCTCTCTTCCACCTGCCCTGCCCCCTGGAAGTAAATACCACCTCCACAGCAAAGCATCCCCTCACAGCCAACCCTAAGTCAGTCGCTGTTTTTCTGTGTCATAACCCACTCCTTCATGACATACGACAGGGTAGTTTTATGCACACACCAAGTGGTTTAATTAAGGCTGCCTTGTTCCTTAGGAAGCAGTGAAAGCCCCAGGCCCCCAGCAGCTGTCCCACCAGGGGGTCTACCAGGCTTCTTCACACTCCTCACGTGACTGAAGTGGTGTCCACTTGCAAGTAGCTCAGGATGGCTGTGCACCTGAGGACTCTTCCCTTGTCTCATTTACTCATCCTAAAGAAGAGACTTCCAGCTGTCTTCCCTGGCTCTTACTTAAGTAGTTTCCAAAATGAGGGAAGAAAGACTTCAACTTTCAAAATAAGAAATAAATTTCAAAAGGCTTTCTCCGTCCTCGCCTTCTTCGGATGGAGCTGCTCCTTGAGGGGAATTCCTCTGAAATGAAATCGGGAAGGGTTCCAAGAGAGCTCATGTTTCCAATATTAAGGCTCTGACTTCTGAGGACACAGCCCAGCCCATTCTTTAATCACAGCTGAGGAAATTCCCCCAGCCCAGGGAAAAGATCATAATATCTTAAGGAGGCTGATGAGCTCATGAAAAGCAGTTGAATTTAGAACATCAAGACACTCCCAGACACCTCCTTTTTTTTTTCCAGACACCTCCTTTAGCAGCTTTTCTCCCCCATTAACTTTGAATTTTCCAGATCAGCACCGCACCAAATTTTCAATGATTTTCAAAATAGGTTTCATGTAATGCATTGCAAAGTAGAGAGCTGTCAATGTTCTATTTCCCTGATACTCTTTCTGTTGCACTATCTTTGTCAATATGAAATAGCTCAGAAAATTAAGCCCTAAAAATATTATGAGCCCCATTTTACTTTTCTGTGTGACGATGATGTCATAGCTACCTTGAAATTTTAAGGGAGAAGGAAAATTTTAAGGGGGAAGGAAAATGGCATCAGAAGATCTCAGATGATGAGAAAAAGAAAAGCCTTTGTAATTATTAAAACACTTAAAATTTGCAAGGGAAGCCAAAGATGGCAGTACTGACAGTTTATTTTTTCATATAACAATATTCACAAGTAAACTACCCATCCTCCTTCTTTAAGTTGGAGACATAATAAAATGAAGGAAATTGGATAGAGTGGAATTCACTACAGGTGGGAAGCTATTTTCCTAGGCCCCTATAAACACTGTAGCTTCCTGCCACTTCTCGGTTGCTGACATACACATGTATGCCAAACTTATTCTTTATTTCCTTGGCTCATAAAACAAAAGATTAAAATTTCAGATGAGAAAATAAATAAATAAATAAATAAATAAATAAATAAATAAATAAATAAATAAATAAAAATAAGATTAAATTTCAGATGACATCAAGGGATGGAGATGGGAAGTGGGTTTTTGTTTTTTTTTTTTCATGTCTTTTGGAGTTGTGTTAATCCTCCCCTACCATAGCAAAGAAAGTGTAAGTCTGCAAATAAAGAAGGCGTTTTGTAGATGACAGTTGTTTGTAAGTGTAGAAAGCAAGAGATTTCCATGTATGGACCTGAAGTGCATTCCAATGCAGTGTCAAGTTTTGTGTGCGATAAGGCCAGAGCAGGAAGCCACTCGAGGTCAGGAAGGAAGTGCCGTCAAGCCTGGGAGCAGGGCAGAGTCCTGCAGGGAGCTGGGCAGGCTCAAGCCTTCAGCTGTGTAACCACTGCCCTATTTTTAAAAGATAAACAGCATGAATAGCACAGAATCCACACGGTGGCTGCTTCAAATTCATACAAATCACACAAGGAGCTCACTCATAGCCCTTGCCAGGCTTTGCTAGTCTCCCCAAAATGTGAAGTCACTGTTTCCCCTGGGACACGGGGCAGAGATTGCTCAGAAGATCAGATTGTGGCCTTTTACCCAGTATCCACAGCTGGCTTTGAGGGCCTCTGGTTATCCTAGCAGATTTCCAAGTGTCCCTTGTTTATCCCACCCACCCTCAAGTCAGCCCTTCTCTGCTGGGGAAGAAATCCTACTGTGAGTTAATGTTAGAGAAAGTTCTCACTTCAATTATGAGCTATCTAAAATGTAGTCAGCCAACAGAACTCTTTAGACTGATGACCCTGACAATACTTTTCAGACTTAATTTCCGGATCAACAAACACTGTGTCTATGGTAGGCTCACTCTTCTGCTAGGCGCAGGCTCCAAAGGTTTAGTCGGTTGCTCTGATCCTCGTGGAACACACAGGAGAGAGTGCTAATACAAGCACTCCTTTTCTAAGATATTACTGCTTGTAAAAGGCATAGAATGCACACAAAAGGGAGATCATTGGGGGAACCCTAATTCAAGCTCAAGTTGGGGACAGACACTAAGACAGACTCTAGGATAGGTGGCCATCTTCCAAAGTTAGGAAGACAAATAAATAACAGAGCACAAAGGAAATGTATTCCCAGAACAGCCTCCACTATGGCCTAGATGCCAGAGACAGTATGTGGTGTGTGACACCCTCTACACAACTGCTCGGGAAGCATGAATGCACCATTGGGCATTTTCCTTGGAAAAATGAGAAAGAATCAGGATATAAACTCAGTGACCCAGGCCCATCTCTGGAAACCCACATTCTGACATCCAAAGCATGGACCTCCTACTGGGCAGAGCTGATACATCCAAGCACTGGAATTACAAAAGGAAACCAAGCCAAAGAAAAAAAAATTATTATAGCTTCATGCAGAAAATATGATAAATCTAATTTTAATTGTATTCATCAAAAGATACCATTAAGAGGGGCATTTGGGTGACTCAGTTGATTAAGTGTCCAACTCTTGATTTCAGCTCAGGTCATGATCTCAGGGTTGTGAAATGGAGCCCCATGACGGGCTCTGTGCTGAGCATGGAGCCTGCTTAAGATTCTGTCTCCTTCCTGTGTCCCTCTCCACTTGTGTGTGTGCACTCTCTCTCTCTCTAAAAAAAAAAAAAAAAAAAAAAAAAAATTTAAATAAAGATACCGTTAAGTGAGTGAAATGTTCCCAATGAATCAACAATAAAAGAATATGATACAAAAATAGACAAAATAGACAAAAGGCTTGCCAGGCACTTCACGAAAAGAGAAATTCAAATAGCGAAGAAAGTATAGGAAAAGATAACCATGTCATTAGTAATTAGGGAAATGTAAATTAAACCCAATATAAGAGCACAATCTTTTAGGTTCTAACCTCGACCTGCTTGGAGAGGGAGAGAGTCCATCCCAGTCCCCATATTTAAAGGAGCACCCCACTCTCACCTTCTTCATTCTTGCTAAGGGTTACTGTTTCACTGTTTTAACCATTTGAAATATTTTGTTATTATTTATTATTTGTCACTATCCATGGGGATATAAGCATAATGAGCTCAGGGATTTTGTTTTGTCCGCTGTTTTTTTTTTTTCCTACAGACTAAATCACACAGTAGGTGATCGATGAATATTTATTCATTTAGTGAGAGTGTAAGTCGGTAAAACCTCTTTGGAAAAAAGTTTGGCATTATCCTGTACTGTAGGAAATATGCACACAGGGTGATCCATCAATGACACTCCTCTAGATACTGCTTGGAGAAACTTGCACACAGACACAGGGCCACAGGTAAGTGTTCATCACAGCCTATTTCTAATCATAAAAAAAAAAAAAAACAGAAATTCTTAGAAACTTTTGAAAAATGTTTTGAAAAATTGGAAACTAGCTAAATAGCATCAGCTCTAGTACAGATAAACAAATTAGGATGTTTAACACAAATAGAATAGAGCAATAAAAATGAACAGCCATAGCTACTTACCACTTGGATCAAATCCTATGCAGAATAAGCAAAAGAAGCAACGACATAAATAAATACATGCACAACAACCCCATTTACTTAAACTGCAAAAAATGAGCCAAACGAAATTATAATATTTGGGCTACAACTATAAGTAGTAGAAATTATAAAAGAAAAGCAAGGACCATACAATGCTGTCTTCACCTCTCTGAGAGGAAGAGGAAACGTGTGAGGGTTCCAGGGAACAGACAATGTCCTATATCTCAGCCCGGGTGATATTTTTATGGGTGTTGTATAATTCATTACTTGTCAACTTGCACGTGGATGTCTTATATTTATGTACAACTGAAATGTTGTTAAAAGTAGAATGGCACTTGGTTTTTAAAGATGATGGAATTCAAAATGGAAAGCAATCACTCTAGAGGTCGAAACCAAACAAGTTGTCACTGGAATCTGTCCGCCAGACATGCATGTGTCAGCTGTCCCTGAAGAAACAAGAGAGCTGGGCAGGTAGATCCCATCATCTCCTCATTTTAAATTGCTCATCTTTGCTTATCATTCAAAATCAAAATTTCTACATCCAAAATCATCCTGTTAACCTGGCAAACACACAGGTAATGCAAAATGTTGTCAAAATGTTCCCCTTGTTTCTTTTGCACGTGCTTTCCTTATAACTTTATAGCAGAGGAATCTAAGGGGAGACAACGTGTAGCAGAAGAGCCGGTGAAAGTAGGAGACAACTCCATCCAGCATGCTTTGAAGAAGGAAAGCAAAAGACGGCTGAACTTGAGCCATAATAGAAAAGTTAACTTGCTCTGTAGTATGGGCTCTGTGTTCCACCACCATTAAGAGATCACCAGAAGCTCAGCCCCAGCAAACACTCTGATGGAGGCTGTGCTTGCTCCATCCCCACACTCCAGGGCTCTCCACCCTTGACCTCCAGCCCACAGCAATCTGCCTGGGCTTTTGCTCTTTACACCCTTCTCTCCTCTCAGGGGCATCTCCCTTCTGCATATACTAAAAGGATACACCTGCCTTCACTGCCCCTACTCTAGTGCTTTTCCAGTTCTTTTTGTTTTGTTTTGTTTTGTTTATTTATTTGAGGGAGAGAGTGAGAGCTAGAGGGTGAGCATGAATGGAGGGGAGGGGCAGAGGGTGAAGCAAACTCCTCACTAAGCAAGGAGCCTAATGCAGGGCTTGATCCCAGGACCATGGGATCATGACCTGAGCCAAAGACAAACACTTAACCAACTGAGCCACCCAGGTGCCCCTACTTATCCAGTTTTCTTAAACACATTGATTTTCCATATCTCTCAGGCTCCACACATGCTGTTCCTTTTGTCTGGATTTCTCCATCCCTCTCCATCAGTTAGTCTTCCTTATTTTCCTGTAGGAAGCCTCCTGTCACATCCACCAATCAATCTATTTAGATGTTTCAGAACATTGTTTTATTTGCCTGGCTAATAATGCATTAATTTCATCTATTGCCACTAGGCTGCAAGCTTTGCAAGAGTATTTACCAAATCCATCTTGTCCACCACTGATTCCTCAGCTCTGGGTGCAGTGATTACTAGTTGTTGATACAGCTAAATGAACACGTCTATTTCATCCCCTGATCTTTACAAGAACCCCATGGCAATACACCTACATAGGTGACTTCCATACTTTGGGTCCTGGCATTCACCAGTCTCATGGACCTGAGGAAATGGAGACAAGAGAACAGTGACAGGAACAGCAGAGCACCTGAGAGTCACAAAGGAGGAAAGGTGTGGCTCTCTGGGGTCAGATTCAATACCAGGGAACACGCATTATTCCTGGTCATTTGCTGAAGATGCCCTCCCTCCAGAGATCCACAGAGCAGCAGAGAAGTGGCCTACACCGAGCAGAAGCTCCAGGTACCACACCAGAGGCTCGCCCAGGCTGAGGCACCACTTCTGGTGGATCCAGCCCAGCTCAGCTTCAACCCAGACAAGCAGGGCAGCCAAGAACAAGCAGAGCCAATGGCAGAAATTCAGTCCATTGCTTGGCTTATATGTACAACAGGGTCCCAGGGACCAGAGAGAAAGACAGGGTGGTGATCTTTGCATGTGGCAGATGAGAGACTAGGATGTTATAGATTTTGTGGCAAATTTAAGGGATATTTGGGGCTTTAGATACAATATTTCCTTTAGTAATTTAATACTCTCAACAGTCTTGCAAGATATTCATCCCATTTTAAAGATAAGGAAACAGAGACTCGTAAGGGTTAATGTACTGCCTTGAAGTCATGTATCTGGTAAGAACAGAAGCAATAACAGAACCATTATTCAAACAGTCCAACTTCTGAGCCCTGGTTCCAGAGAATCCATCCTATATGGGCCCCTGTATCTACATTCAGCAAATGCTTCAGGACATACCAATGACATACTTTTGTAAAAACAAAACAAAAACAAAAAACTGGCTTTTACCAGATATTTTATTATCGCTTATGAGAATATGTAAATAAGAAAATATCTGACTTTTGAGGAAATTGACATATCTACTACAGAGAAAAAGAGAAAGGTAAATGTGTTCCAAACTCAAATCAGGAGGTAGGAGGCCCTGAAGCCAAATGAAGCTTAAGAAGGAAAAGTGGGAGGAAAAGTTAGAGACTGTTCTGATATTCAAATGCAGGCACACACACCCCCAGTGCCCACCAGGGTGCCATTGCTGGATATAAGATCTGTAAACCTGGCTCAATGCAACAAACTGCAGTTTAGGAATGCACGAGATGTCCCAAAAAATGTGCTTGAAAAAACCCTCTGCCCACTGAGATTTACAGTTTAAGGCCTTTCCTTCCCTCTATGCTTCCATGGTCTTACTACCCGTGTTCCAAAAGCATGATCCTGGCAATATTTCCACTCATGGACATTTTGGCTCAAAGAATCAAAGTGGATCTCAGATTTCAAAGGCCCAAGGGAAAAAGGTCACTATTGAACACACCACTACTTATTGTTGGACCAACAGCATTTAAGTTGTCAAATTAGGCTTTGATTTTAATATTCCTCCATGAAGAAAGTACATATTTTTAATAGCATTCTTTCTTTATGTTTGCAGTGCTTCACTCAAGCAACTAAATCACAGTCCAATAGCACACATCTTGAAAGCAAAGGCAGTAAAATATATGGACTCAGTAGTCTATCTTCATCTCCCAGCACAAATTGTTAGTCATATATTTGCAAGTTTGGTTTGGATTTATCGCATGTTTGTAGTGATTTGTGTGGTATTTATAACATTTTCATTTAAAAAATTGAAGGTACTTCAAAGATTTTATATTATTTTCTTGAAACTATTTTTGAAAAAAAAGAAAGTAACAGGGCACAAAGGAGCCAAAACATTAAATTAGGTGGCAGATCAGAAGCTGCACTACGACATCATTTACTAGGGAAAATAGTGATTTCCCATATATCTTTCCAAATGGAAACATCACCAGCTCACTTTTCCTCCCAACCTTTATTGAGGTTGGGAGGACATACAACAAAATTTCCCCATTTTTAGTATAAAGTATGATGAATTTTGGCAATTATTACAGTTGTGTCACTATCATCATACACCTCTCTGCCTTCTATCACTGAAGTTTTTGCCGTTTCTAGGATTTCATATCAATTAAATCATACATTATACTTTCCAAAGTGGATAAACAATTTTGCATTCCCAACAGCACTACACAAGAGTTCTAGTTCCTCCTCATCTTATCCAATACATGGCGTTGTCCCTCCTTTTAATAACAGCCATTCTAGAGGCCTAGGAAGGTATCAAAGTAGTTTTATTTTATTTTTTTTTTCAAAGTAGTTTTTTTTTTTTTTAATTTATTTATTTATGATAGTCATCACAGAGAGAGAGAGAGAGAGAGAGGCAGAGACATAGGCAGAGGGAGAAGCAGGCTCCATGCAGGGAGCCCGATGTGGGATTCGATCCCGGGTCTCCAGGATCGCGCCCTGGGCCAAAGGCAGGTGCTAAACCGCTGCGCCACCCAGGGATCCCTCAAAGTAGTTTTAATATTCATTTTCTTGGTGACAAGGGAGAATGAGCCTCTATTATGTGCTTAGTGGCCTTTCCTACATCTCCTTTTGTAAAGTACTTTCAAATCTTTTGATCATCATTATTATCAAGTTGCATACGTTGTATATAAAGTTGTATGTGTTGCAAATATTTTCTCTCAATTTGTTACTGGCCTTACTGTAATTTTGATAAAGCCCATTGTATCAGCTGTTTCATTTTGTGCCAGGTAACTTTTAAGGACACCAGAAGTAAAACTCTGCTTGAAATAAAATGGCACCCTCAGTCTCTGTCCATCTGTCCCATGTGTCATCTTCATCCTTTTAGCCTTCCTGATTGCTAAATTAAAATTTGTGAACCTGATTTAGGCACCACGGAAATGTGTAAAGAGGCAGTAGCAAAGGATTAGAAAAGGAAACATACAATATAAGCTCTTCCTTAAGCAAACTAACTTTCAAAGTCAAAAGCAAAAGAATTGAAGGTCTAAAGATTGGAAATTGAGGAAAAAGAGAAAATGATAGCAAGTGAGGGTTTTGTGACTGTAACAACTAGAAAAACATGTAAGGGCAGGTGTTAAGAATACTGCTTCCAGGCAAGATGGGAGTATCTGGGACCAGATCTAGTCTCCAACCAGACAGCTGAAAAACTGGACAAAACATATGAAACAATGCATCTCAAGACATTGGCCATCAGGCAGTGGAGGATAACGATCCCTGAGAGACTCCACCAGAGAAGATAAGGACCTGAAGATGTCCCATATTGTTAGTCATTAGGGAAATGCTAAATAAAACCACAAAAGATACCACTTCACTTCTACTAGAATGTGTCACGTGCAAAAGACTGACCAAGTAAGTGTTGGCAAGGATGATGAGGAACTTGAACTCTCTTACACTGCTAGTGGGGATTTCCAACCACTTTGGAAACCATTTAACAGATTTTCTTAAAAGCTATACATACTCGTCTATGACTGAGCCATTCCACTCCTCTATTTATCCAAAATAAATCAGAGCATATGTTCAACACAGTCTTCGACCTGATTCTTTACAGTAGCACTTGCCACCCAGGGGTTCTCAACTGGAAGTGATTTTGCTTCCCAGGGGATATTTGGTGAATCTAGAGACATTTTGGCTGTCACAACTAGGGTGCTACTGGCAAATAACAAGTAGAGACCAGAAATTCTGCTGAGTATCTTAGAGTGCACAGAACAATCCCTCACAACAATTATGCAGCCCAAAATGTTAGTAGTGGCCAGGTTGAGAAACTATGTCTGCAGCTCCAAAAGGGAGCAACTCAAATGTCCACTAATAGCTAAAGGGACAAACAAATGGTGGTACATCCATACCATAGAATACTGCTGACCCTTGAACATGGGTTTGAATTGCATGAGTCCACAAATACATGGATTTTTTTCAGTAAATATAGTATAGTACTATAAATGTATTTGCTCTTCTTTATGGTTTTCTTAATTACATTTCTTTTCTCTAGCTTATCTTATTATCAAAATATAGTACATAATATGTATATAACACAAAATATGTGTTAATCTACTACTTATGTTATCTGTAAGGCTTCCAGTCAACAGTAGTCTATTAGTAGTTAATTTTTAAGAGAGACAAAAATTATACTTGAATTTTTTACTATGCATGGGGTCAGTGCCCCTAATGCCCATGTTGCTCAAGGGTCAACTGAGTTGTAAATGACAAATTATTTGTAAAATGTGATAGTTGAATATAGTGCTTTCACTCCTTATACTTTTAAGGATCTTTTTTTTTTTTTCCTTTATAGACTATTTTTACAGTTTTTGGTGCTTTTTAGAGTAACTGGATTAGTCTACTGTTAGAACACTAAATTCACATAATGGCAGCCAACCACCAAGAAAACGTATAATTGCGTAGGTTGTTCTTGCCAAGGCCACCTGCTCATTGTTCTGTGGCTGATGAACTTCCTCTTCTTACCATGCCTACTGAAGCCAAGGGCATTTAACAATAACCAAACTTAGATAAGCTGTTCTAAATTCTCTCATACTACCTATGGGTCTAAGAGATGAATGCCCTAGTTAAAGCTAAGACAAAGTGATCCTAGCTAAGATAAAATGAGATGCGAATGGATTCTCACCTAAAAGGATGACTTTGAGAATTAACTGGAAAGAGTTGAGGAGTCTGAGTAGAGAAATTGGGGGCACAAAGAAAACCTGAAGGAAACCCGGAATTAATTTCCAATTAAAGGCCTTGGATTGATCAGTGCACTGGAAAGGGAGAGAGAGGGGAGGAGATTGGAAAGCAGAAGAAACAACAAAGCAAAGGGACCTGAGATGTGCTTCTGGGTAAATACTGTAAGAGCACCAGATATGGAAGAGGAAGAGGAAGGTAAAAAGTATAAACAATTTATAGTTTCCCCCATGAACAAAACCTATGGGTCACTGATCTAGTCTGGGAAACCATGAGTTAGTGGACTCGATTTATCATCATATCTAGGCTAGAGACTCTGCCTTCTCTGGGTCCAGGCATGAGAAATGAGAAAGAAGTTGGGGGAAGCCAATCCTTGGCCAAAATTTGGCTAGAATTTCTGAAGTCACTTCAGGCATTCAACAGCATGTTAAAAGATAGAAAAAGTCAAACTGATGCTAGTCTCTCTCCTCTGAGAATGACCATTTTAACTTCACTTTCTCATCTGATAACTACAAACTTTGGTTTTAAACACGCCAGTGGAACACTTTGGTCCACTGTTAAATATGAAAAGCAAGAATTGAAAGTTGGCAGAGATACAGATTAGACGTAGATTACAAACAGAACCATCTGTCGCTCTCAGGGAACATAGGAGCCAGCACAAATGGCACTGAGTAGCAGTTTTCATGGCACTGCCTACATGACAGGAAGAGATCAAAGAAACATGGTATTGCTACCTGAAGAAAATGGGCGAAGTTGCTCAACCAGGAAGAGTCTTATAATATAAAATTAGTATGGATACATTTATTCTTATTTTTCCCTTTTTTAAAATTTAAATTCAATTTGCCAACATACAGTATAACACCCAGTACTAATCCCATCATGTGCCCTCCTTAGTGCTCATCACCCAGCACCCTATCCCCCCACCCACCTCCCCTTCTGCAATCCTTTGTTTCCCAGAGTTAGGAGTCTTTAATGGTTTGTCTTCCTCTCTAATTTTTCCCGGCTCAGTTTCCCTCCTTTCCCTTATAGTGTTTATTCTATTTTAAAGACAGTTTTGTTTGTACTGAAAAATAAGCAAAGAGCAGCCAAGCAGTGGTATCATTGCTTCATTTTGTTGGGAAAGAGTTCTACTTGGACACCAAGAATTAGTTCCCTAAGTTAACTCATTCTCCAACGGTCAGTTTGTTTTAGTCACCTTACCTTGTCACTCAAATACTTCCATTTTTATTGTCTTTATTTATTCTTATATTTTACCTTCTCAGTTAATTTATTTTCCTTGAAGATAGGTTTATTTGTGTCTAATATGTCATACAGACACACACACACACGCACACACACACACCAGTTCTCATTACTCCCAGCAGTTGTGTTCTATAAAGTCACTGTAGACAGGGAAGTAGCGAATACTGTAATTGCTCCTAGGGAAATGCAGGATTAGCTTCTTTCCAGTCTCTGGTCACATTTTCAGCAACTGATGGATATACATAATCTTGTTTTATGTCTCTTTTATGTGTTCTTCTGTTTAATAATATACATTGTTGATCGTGAACTTGAACTCATGACAACAGCATCATGTCTCATGCCTAATAGAAGCTTCTATAGCACATATTTACTCTTTAAGACACATCGCAGCCTTCCCGCACTCAAAAACACTGGACAGCATTTCAGCACTAAACTTGAAAGCCATTTTAAACAGGGGAATCAGGCAGCCCCGGTGGCTCAGCGGTTTAGCGCCGCCTTCAGCCCTGAGTGTGATCCTGGAGACCTGGGATCGAGTCCCACGTCCGGCTCCCTGCTTCTCCCTCTGCCTGTGTCTCTGCCTCTCTCTCTCTCTCTCTCTCTCTCTCTCTCTGTGCCTCTCATGAATAAATAAATAAAATATTTAAAAAAAATAAAATAAAAATAAACATTGGAATCACCAACAAAAATGTGGGAAAAGTGTCACTAAATAGATGGAGAAAAAGACACTTGTTTATGACAAAGCAGAATGCTGCTTTGTTCCACCTCAGCTGGGGACATGCCAGCCCAGCAACTCAGATTCGTCTTGCTCTGCGCCTGTCCTTGAACGACTGGCAAAGTGCAGTAAGTATTGATCTTGAGGTTGCAAGTCAGTTTTCACAAGTACATAAATTCTCAAATACAGATTCTGTGAATCTGTGAATAATGAGGGTAAACCATCTATGTGTATTTATTCACAGTAACTTCTAACAAAGTATAAGGTCATAGTAAATGCAAATTGCAGATTTCATTTCCTTGAAGATTGTTGCTATCTAATATATTAACAATACTCTTCTCAGGAAACTCTTAGGACATTTCTTACATTACATTCTCACGTATAAGTCTTTTAAGGTTTTTGTTGAACAAAAAAAAATGAAGGGCAAGATTTGGATTTCCACATGGTAACTCCAGAGCCTATGCTGAGGTATAGGAAAATGCCAGCATATAACAAGTGCTCGATAAATGTTATATACTTTTCTGTTTCCTGATTCATGTTCCTTCCTGTTTTTCTTATTTGCTTTCACTTTACTAGCTTAAGTTATCCACTATAGGAATAAATGCGCAGGCTGGAAATTCTGCTTCAACATATCATGTGGATGTAAAATCACCAAAGATACATCGCTCTGAATTTGAGTGATACCTTCTTTCTTTTCCTGAGTTCTCGGAAGGTTTCTAACCTCAGGTAGAAATAAAGGAAAGCATAAACCTCACATAAACTGAATGTTTTTTTTAGATGCCAAAACATAAATAGTAGCTCCAAGTGTGAAAGAATACAAAACTATTTACAAATTTCAGGGCTCGCTTTGGCAGCACTTATACAAATTTCAGTTGGAATCCTAGAGAAGCATTAATGATCAGATTAAAATAATACTGTAATAGGTACGACTACAAAGTGTCCTCTATAATATGCTGGGGTTTTTTTAAAGATTTTATTTATTTATTCATGAGAGACAGAGTCAGAGAGAGAGAGAGAAAGAGGCAGGACACAGGCAGAGGGAGAAGCAGGCTCCATGCAGGGAGCCCGACGTGGGACTCGATCCAGGGTCTCCAGGATCAAGCCCTGGGCTGAAGGTCGCGCGCGCTAAACCACTGAGCCACCTGGGCTGCCCTATATGTTTTAAACGCTATTTTTCTTAGTACTTCACCATCTCCCTCAGAAGTAGGATACTATTGAAACAAGTCAACAAACCACAGCTGACCTTGGCCTTTCCAGGATCCATGCTGTATTATTCCACTAGGCCAAGATTGCCTGAAAACATCTTTGTTGTGGAGTTATTCTGTTATAAGAGCTTTTGACCCTATTGACAGCAAGCACCATCCTTTGGAATGTAAGTGTGGTGGTGGGCCTGGCAGTAGCTGTGGCCATTGGAATGGAGATACGGTGAATAGCAGAAGACAGTGGACTGTTGGCCCTGCTGTAAATCATTTAATCTTTCTCTTCCTTGGTCTCTGTGTCATTAAAATGAAGAAATCAGAATAATTTCTGTTGGATGAATGCTTTGACATCTGTAATTCACAGACAGTTTATCTATAATGTGGGGCTTTGTCACAGGAAAGTAGTGAAAGGCAAAGACAGGGAGAGCAGAAGGTAGTAATGATAATTACAACAGGATCAACGTGGAGGCCAAGATAGCAGGTGGTGTGTGTGCATCTCCTTTTGGTTCAAATCCCACTAAAATGACAGAAATCAGATTTTGTTAAGGCAGAAATCCACAAGAAAGGAGAAAACAGAGAGGAGGTAGCAATAATTATGAATGCTAGAAAGCAGGCAGATGAGCCACAAATCAGCAGGTCCAAGACAACGGAATCCTATGAAGACAGGTAAGAATCGAACTGATCTATTAATATGAATCTTTCCAGGCCACCAGAATGCCCCCATTAGGGGCCTCTGAGAGTTAGAGGGAAAAGGAGACCTTAAAGAAAAATGACTGATTGAAAGTCTACATCAGCAACTATCCAATCACCAACTGCCTACCCAACCAGTGCCAAAAACTGTAGGTTGGTTTTCTAAAGAGAGTTAAGACCTAGTCTCTGGACTGGACAGTAGCAGGTATGAAGGTGGGCTTGCAACCCTGTGAGGGGGGGATGTGGTTGCTGAGGGCCATTCCTTTCCCCCAGCTCAGCTTCCCAGGTGCTGGCAGATAGGCTCCCCTTCCAGGCAGAAGACAGGAATCACCACTGTCTTCTGTCTCCTCCAGAGAATATGACCTACCCATATAAATACAAAAATATTTGTATTAGAGATTATACAATTCATCAGCCCAGACCCAGCTCCTATCAGCAGGGACTTCAGGCATCAGAACCTCCATGCCATGCTGCTTCCCAAACCACTTTTTAGTTTCCCCCTGTATAAGCATACAACCAGGATTACTAAGCCTCTGAGGAAAGGATTTATCATTAAAGAATGAAAGAGAGACAGAATGAGATCGAGAGAGAAAGGGATCAAAACAAAAAGAAAAAAAAAACGTAATTTGGAAGAAATAAAAAACTCTGCAGGGGAAAGAAATTTCCCCCAAAAAACTAATACTAACTAAGATAAAAATTGCAACCAGAGAACATGAACAGATTGTATTAAGGAGGGATATATATGGGAGGAAAAACTGGAGAAAACAAAAATATCTTGTACACTTTCAGAAAGAAAAAATAAACACAAACAAACAGACCTCATATAAAAAAATTGTGATCAGGATGGCCTTGGACATCCCAAGAGCAATGGTGGAATGGAAAGGAAAATTCTATATGCATCCAACTTATCAATAAATGTGAGGCTAGAACACAGACATTATAAAGCATTTTATTTGCCGTGTATTTTTTTTCTCAGAAATCTATTTTTAAAACTGATGAATTAGCAAGTCAAGGAAGAGAGAAATAGAGATTTTTGGAACCAGAAATGTAGTGCAGAACAGAGGGGAGGAAAATTCTCAGGCATGAAGGCAGAAGGCAGAGACTGGCCTAAGATCCTCCGGAATGGAAAATTCATGCATTACCTGATGTGTCTCAACATTTTAAGGTGAGATTTGCATAGCCAGAAAAGCATCTGGGATTGAAATACTAAGTACCTATAAAATGAAGCAGAATGAATACACACACACACACACACACACACACACACAGATGTTAACAATGAGGCAAGTTGATAATAGGAATATATGAACACTTTGTTCTGTACTATTTTTGCAACTTTTCTGTAAATCTATAATTACTCCAAAGTATAAAAACTTATTTTAAAAAATAATGTTACACACAGCAAAAAAAGTTCAGAACAGTAAAATTTGACATGCACATATATGAGGGGAAGATGAGGGATGACCAAGCAGGAAAGAAAATCTGGAGAATGAAAGCCTCACCCCGTGCTGACGGGCCTAGCAGTGAGGTGTCCAAGCCTAGCAAAAGCGACCTTGTCCTGGCTTCCCCAGCCTGTACGAGAATGTGTACTCAGGGCTTCCCACCCATGAGAACACAAGGAGAGCGTGGTATCAGGCAGTCACGTAGGAGGCGCTCCCTGCCTCAGGTGTGTTGAATCTTCCCTTCCTGATCTCAGCCAACGGAAACAATTCCCAATTCTTTCCTGCTCTCCGGAGCCCACCTCTGCCTGAGGCAACTGGTTGATTTTCAAGATTCGAGTGTCAGTCTATAGAGAGATCTGAGCTGGAAACACCTCATTTTACCATGAGAAGATGAGCCCAGATAGGTCTTCTCACCTGCCTAGAGTCATGATGACAGCAACTTTCCAGGTCAGAGCTCTCACAATAGCACCCTACAAATGTGAGCCAGACGGCGTACACACTTCGCTACTTTTAATCCAAATATTGTCTTTCTTCTTAGTAAAATAAAATTGATGCAAAGCCTTGCAAAACTATGTAGAGCAAACATCTCCTACAATCCTATGCCACTCCCCCAGACCTAGCATCCTGAATTATCCCCCATGCCCATCCCATTGCACAAAGGAGGAAATTGAGTCCCAGAAAGTTGGTGGGGTGGGAGAGAGGACAAGTGGCCCAGCTGGGATAGGAAAGGAGGCTGCTCTAGGCCAGGTGCAGAGTACACTTTTAATCAAGGAAGGTGTTCTGAAGGTCAGGTGGCCATCAAAACTGGTGGCTTCTATAAGACATCAACTTTAGCTATTTTAAAACATTTTACACCTGATTTTGTTGTCCATTCAGAGGCTAACAGAAAGCCCACAAATCAGACAGCATTTGACCGAATTTAAATAGCACCAAGAGGGAGACAGATTTTTTTAAAGATTTTATTTATTTATTTCACAGAGAGAGAGAGAGAGAGAGCACAAGCAGAAGTGGAAGGGCAGAGGGAGAGGGAGAAGCAGGCTACCTGCTGAGCTAGAGCGGAGCCAAGGTGCTGAGGCCTGGAGGGAGTGCGTGGCTAGGCAGGTGCAGGAGCCAAGCCGGATTCCAGGACCTCCCGGGATCAAGACCTGGGCCAGAGGCAGACACTTCACGAACAGAGCCACCAGGGTGCTCGCAAGATGCAGACATCTTAGGATCAGGTTATTATTTTGATTCCACCCCCCACCCCCACCCCCATCTCCATTAACTTTATCACCATCCTAAGCTTTTTAATGCTCCCAGAGTGCAGAAAGAAAACCCTGTAGTCATTGAAAAAAAAATTGTTCTGTCACTTATGTGAGCTCATCAACATTTATTAATATTCCAAAGAAGTTGTCCTGCCCCCACTCCCAGTCAGATACTGTATAATCATTCACAAAGAGCAAGGAATGCATAAGGAAATCGGCTGCTAATTAGGCTTTTGCTTTGAAAGCGAACAGTTCAAATAAATTCAACACTGTTTGCAAAGAAAAACTTCAAAGTCTTTAAAGGCATGTCCTTTTAATTCAGGTTGTTAGACTTGTTCCCCTATTTAAAAGGTAAAAAGATGAAAGAAAGTTAATCCTCCATAAATTTTCCCTCCTATTATGCCAGAGTTTCAATACAATACCTTTTCACTTAGTAATTCTAAGGGTAAAAGATAGGCCTGAGCCAAGAGCCAATAATTAGCAGAGCTGCAAATTGCTATTGTTTTAAAGTGGGTGTCCAGACTCACCTTCACCTCAGGATTCCTATCAGGTCTCAGATATATGCTCCTTTCCAGTCCATGGTGGCTCATCCTTGGGTTATTCTGACTTGTCCTGAAAGCACCCCGGAAGAATTTAGCAGTCTCTCTTCTCTGGGAAATAATTTCAAAGCAAAAACTACATTTTTCTTTACAATCTTAAAATTGCTACCATTTCATGTTAGTTACATGTCACCGGTATTTAGGATTAAGAATTTCACCTGTGGGACGCCTGGGTGGCTCAGTGGTTGAGCATCTGCCTTCGGCTCAGGGCGTGATCCCAGGTCCTGGGATCGAGTCCTGCATCGCACTTCCCTGTGGGGAGCCTGCTTCTCCCTCTGCCTGTGTCTCTGCCTCTCTCTCTGTGTCCCTCATGAATAAATAGGTAGAATCTTAAAAAAAAAAAAAAAAAAAAAAGAATTTCACCTGCAAGGAGAAAGAAAGCCACCCCCCCACACACACACACACACCATATCTTGTTCCTACGTAAGGATAAGCTTTCAAAATCCCAATCGTGTTGACCTTTGCTTGTTTTAAACAATTAGATGAAAAAATCCCTCAGATTGAGGAGCTTTCAGCCATTGCAAAGGATGCTCTTCTGGTTTAAAAACCCTAAAGGCTATTTCTATGGCATTGTGGCCCTGAATACTGTTTTCTCAAAGCTCTATTCCTTGGCGTAAAGATACAATTATTCACCCATGTTTCTAGTAGTTGGTACAATGCAGAATCAGAAGTCTAAGAGTCAATTAACATTCTCAGTGCTGGATTAAAATGCAGTTAAACCGGAATTCCTTCTTAAAACATGCAACACATTCTCCTAGGAAATGAAGAGAAAGGAATGGGAAGTTATTGCTTAATAGACTCAGACTTTCTTTTTGAAATGATGAGAAAAAATTCTGGAAATGGGCAGTGGTAATGGTTGTACATTATGAATGTACTTAATACTCCGGACTTACATACTTAAAATGGTAAATTGTATGATATGCATATCTTGCTACAATTGTTAAAATAAATGAGAGCTTCATGTTAAGAATGTTAAATAATGCTGGGCTGGGAAATAGGCACAAAAATAACACAATGCTCCTGTTGGAGAAACTTTCATTAATAGATATCAAAAATCTATGGGCAGCCTGGGTGGCTCAGCGGTTTGGCGCTGCCTTCGGCCCAGGGCGTGATCCTGGAGACCCGGGATCGAGTCCCACATCGGGCTCCCTGCATGGAGCCTGCTTCTCCCTCTGCATGTGTCTCTGCCTCTCTCTCTCTCTCTCATAAATAAATAAAATCTTTTTTAAAAAAATCTAATAACATGAAATTTGTGACATAGAAATTCCACTTTTATCAGTTTATCCTAAGGACATAATTTTTTTTTTTTTTTAAGGCTAAGGACATAATTTAAAATGTACACAATAGCATTGTTTGTCGTAGCGCACTATTAAGAAAATGTTGGGAGGACTTTAATGTCCTACAATATTAGTTCAGTAAGTTCTGGTTAATTTAGTAGATAAATTACGCCTCTTTTGTTTGCTCTTCTGCTTCCCACTTTACATTAAATCTGGGCATTCCTTTGCTTCTTTCTAAGGCTTTATTTTAATTACCACTGGTTCACTCAACAATTACTTATCGACACTTCCTCTGTCAGGACCACAGGAGGTGCTGAGGATAAAGCTTTCAGCAACTCAAACCAAGCCCCTTTCCTCATGAGGTTTATAAACTTTGAGGCTATTACAAAGAAAAAAAGATGCTATGTCGATCGGGCCCCTAAGCCAGATCCAGGTGCCTCTGAGATGACTTTCTGGAAGAGATTAAGTCCTCAGGATGAGTAGAAATTAAGTAGAGGAAGAGCTGAAGGGGAAAACAAGAATATTCCAGGAAGAGATAATAGCACATGCTAGGATGAGGAGGTGAAATTGGAAGGCTCCCGGCTGCCTCAGTCGGTAGAGCATGTGAACCTTGATCTCAGGGTCATGAGTTCGAGCCCCATATTGGGCATAGAACTTACTTTAAAAAATAAATAAATAAAATAACTGGAAGTATTTCAGAATAGCATGAGCATAGAGGTGATGGGAAAAGATAGGGAGAAATATTATCTGTGACTATATTGCTGCAAATTAGACTCAACCTCAAATCCAAGACAAGGACACAGTTGACTCACTTATTAGGTGTCTCCATAGAATTAGACCACAAGCACCCCAGGGTTACATGCCTCCTGCTAAACTCACCATCTGCATCCCTCCCTGCAACTCAGGTTCTCCTTTGAGTTCTCAATCCCAGTGAGTAATGTCACCCACACACATCTCCTGAGTCTCCTGGTCAGATGGGGGCAGGACTGGGCAGAGAGGGAAGTTGGAAATGCCCAATGGGAAGATCGGGCTGTGAGCAGGTGGTCAGGAGTAGCTAACAGCCCTCCCCACGGAGGAGCAAGTCCTTTTCTTTTCTTTTTTTTTTTTTTAAATTTTTATTTATTTATGATAGTCACAGAGAGAGAGAGAGAGAGAGAGAGGCGCAGAGACACAGGCAGAGGGAGAAGCAGGCTTCATGCACTGGGAGCCTGATGTGGGATTCGATCCCGGGTCTCCAGGATCGCGCCCTGGGCCAAAGTCAGGCGCCAAACCGCTGCGCCACCCAGGGATCCCAAGTCCTTTTCTTAAGAGGATGTACAGCGTGTCTCCATGGGCATTACAGACACAACAGAAGTCCATTCCTAAATACTTCCTAAATATTTCTTGAATCAATCTTCTCTCTGTTTCTGCTTTTCAAATTCTGCAGAGGCCTCTGCCCTGGTGTCACTGTCACACTCTGACACCCCACTAAACCCCTCTCCATACTTCATTCTGAGTGATCTTTCCAAAACCCAAATCTGATGGGCATTCTTCTGCTTAACAAAGGGCTTCTCAACACACTTGGGATAAAGTCTCAACAACCCAATCACTTTCATGGGGCTTATTTCTCATCAGACCTTGACTGGCACTGGGGTTACCCACCACCTCTCAATGCACATGCCCTGCCGTACCCACCTCCACTTGCTCTTTGGGGTTTTGTTTGTTTTTATTTTTAAAGATTTTATTTATTTACTTGGGGGGGGGGCAGAAGCAGGGTGAGGGACAGAGGGAGAGAGAGAAGTAGGCTCCCCACTGAGCAGGGAGCCAGACATGGGGCTCCATCACAGGTGTGGAGCATGGTTTTTGGATTTAGCTTTTATACACAGCAGCTATATTTGTTTAATGAATATGGACTGTTGAGTTTATTGCCTTTCAGATTTTGAAAATACACATCTCTGCAAATCTGGGGGACTACGTGGGGGTTTGGTCAAAGACAAATCACATCCCAGTGTGCAGCCCCTTTGCCCACTGAGCTGACCTCCTCCTGGGCCCTGAATGCCTTTTACCCCACAGAACCTTCGTGCCAGTGTGATTCCTCTGTCTGGAACCCCCTCCCACTGCTTTGGGTCTGGGTAATTATGACTTGTCTTTCAAATCTCAGCTTAAAGACTGCTTCTTCCAAAAAGCTATGGTTCTACCATAGGCCTGTTCTTCTGCATCACTGTGTGGTGTATTGTTTCCTGCTTCTTCATTCCTCACTAACCTGTAAGCTGTATCATGGCAGAGACTCTTCATCTTTTTTTTTTTTTTTCAGTTTCACTGAGAAATAGTTGACATACATCACTGTATATGTTTAAGACATACAGTACATTGCTTTGATTTACATCTATTATGAAATGATGACCATGGTAGATTCAGCTAGTATCCATCATCTCATAGAGACACAATGAAAAGAAAGAACTAAAAAGGGCACCTGGGTGGCTCAGTGGTTGAGCGGCTGCCTTCGGCTCAGGGAGTGATCCTGGGGTCCTGGGATCAAGTCCTACATCGGGCTCCCTGCAGAGCTTGTCCCTCTGCCTATGTCTCTGCCTCCCTGTGTCTCTCATGAATAAATAAATAATAATCTTTTAAAAAAAAAAAAGAAAGAAAGAAAAGAAAAAAGGGCACCTGGGTGGCTAATTTGGTTAAGTGTGTGCCTTGGACTCAGGTCATTTTCTTAGGGTCCTGGGTTTGAGCCCCTGCATTGGGATCCCTACTTAGTGGGGAGTCTGCTTCTCCCTCTCCTTTGCCCCCCACCACTCATGCCAGGTCTCTCTATCTCTCTCTCTCTCTCTCTCTCTCTCTCTCTCTCTCTCTCTCTCTCTCGCTTCCTCAAATAAATAAATAAAATCTTTTCTAAAAAAAAGAAGAGAAAAGAAAACACTTTTCTCCTTGTGATAAAACTCTTAGGATTTATTCCTTCAGCAACTTTCTATATATCATACAGTGGAATTAGCTACAGTATTTATTTATCTTATAAGTGGAAGTCTGTGCCTATTGTTAATGGCAACAGAGCCACTCAGAAGCATGACACTTGGCTGAGAAGCCATGCAGCACCTAACATTGCATTGTCCTGACAGCACATTGCTGACCTGAAAACAGGCTCCAGATGCATTATGCACTGAGAAAAGTACATAATACTTATGATATCCCATTTTGAAGAGGAAAACATTCTCAGAAAAAAATTCTCAAAGGACAAATACCAATATGGTAACCGAAATGGTCTCAGGTCCATTATCTGCTCCTTATTGAGAGTATGGGTCTTCAGTCTTTTTGGTTTGGGTTTTATCTGTGTTTTCTGAAATTTTGGGAGGCAGGAGCATTTTTTTTCTTTAGTAATAATAATGAAAACCAAAGAAGACTTATAGAAAGGTAATTTCGGAAATTCAAGATTTGAAGCTGCAAAGATCTATTATTTCAGAGTCTGTATAAGCTTGGCCAAGAAGAGACTTCTGAGTTAATTTGTTAAAACTACACAAATAATGGAATTTACTCAGCTTCTGACTCTCGAGTTGGAATTCTCAAAGTTCACCATTACATTCTGCTTCTATTAAAAAGGAAAATATTGCTGCTTCCCTAGAAACAGACTTTGTTTTACAATGATGCTGTTATCTTCACTAAATTTTTCCTCTTTTCATTAAAGCTGTGTATTTTGGAAGAATGTTTTAAGTACTATCAGAAAGCACTTCACCTTCAAGTTATTTTTCTTCCACTAATTGACTGTGTCTCACAATATTCTCAACTATAACAAGGCAAGAGCAAGCACACCCCAGTTCTTCTCACTCTGTGAGACCTATTGTTAGGGCCATTCCATTGTTAATCAGGATGAGACAATCATATATTTAGTCTACATTCGTGCTTGTTCAATGCCAGTATCTTAATTTCAAGAACAGCATGATTTTATCAGTTGTGTGTGAAAACCACTTCACAGCACATAGAAGATCTCGGCTCTTTCTCTAGAGCTTCCCAGAAACCTCAGCTTCCTGGTTTCTCACCTCTCCCCACCCCCTGAGGAAAACAGCTGGTTTTTACACAGCAACTACTTTGCCGATGGGGGGAGGGTCCTGTGGCTGCTGACTGTGGATCCATTGAGAAGGTTAACCAAACACCCACTGGCACCATTAACACATTAACTCTCTGGTCAGTTTATTCTGGCACCTAGGTGAGAATGGTGTTTGCAAAACTGGAACAGAAACCCAGCTACGTTTTGAAAAGTTGGAAGGCAGAAGGGGTGTAGGCAATCAGCTAAGGGAAAATGCCTCTGAAGATGTGTGGGCTGAGACCCACAAGACGCAAGGCTCAAGAAGGGAATAGAATAGGCAGGTGGAAAGCATTTCCAGGGTAATTTTCCCAGGCTTCTTAGAAAAGTTGCTGTCAACCAGAGGGCTTTGTGATTGGTTCTCTTGGCCCCGTCATGCCTCTCTGGTTGGAGAGGAGAGACAGGTAATGGGCACCAAGGTAAACAGCATTCATGCAGTCATTAGGTCATCAAACCCTGGGAAGTAGGTGTTGCTCTCCTCATTTTATAAATGTAAACAGAGATTCAGAAGGGCTCATCAATGTGCCTGGGCCCCTTAAGCTAGATCCAGGCCCTTACTCTCCCCTTACTAGATCCAGTGGCATCAGTTAGAAGGGGCTGCCAGACCTCAGGCCTCATCTTCTCTGCAACTATCCTCTTTGCCTCCAAGACTGCACCCTATTCCAGCCTGTAAATACCATCCGGATGCAAACTTCTAAACTCAGGCTGCTATCTCTAAGTGCCTGCCCACACTCCTGAGATGTCCCTATGCTAATGTCACATGGCCAAAACCAAACCAACCCTGGGCAATCCCTTCCTCTGCAAACAGTAGCTCCCTTCTCCTAGTTAAGAGGCCATGAATCTTGCAGTCTACTCTGGTTCCTCTCTGCATTTCATTTCCCAGCTCTGATCCAAGCAAGAAATCCTGTTAGATCTACCTTCAGAATCATCCAGGTCTGACCAGCTCTCCCACCTAGCCCCCTCCTCTGGCCCAGCCACTGTCACCCTAGCTCCCTTGCTCCTCTATCCCTACCCCTTAGTGTCTTCTCTGCACAGGGCTCCAGCTGCCCCCCAGCAATCTGCCATCCACCTCAGGTGAAAGCCAAACCTGTCCAGTGGCTCCAGAAACCACCCACACCCACCCTGCAACCTCATTTCTAATCTACCTTCCATGCTCTAGTCTCACTGGCCTCCCAGCATTCCTCAAACACAGAGGACTTTCTACTCAGATATCCTCTCACTTCCCTGAGTCCTTGCTAGAAGGCCCTCAGGGAGATCTTCCCACCTGCTCTCTTTATAATTGCATTACCCCTAACATACTTTCTCCATCCCTCTTTCTGACTCTCTTTCCCTGGACTGGATGGCACTGGACACCATCTGATGCACTAGATGGTTCACCCTGCTGTGCACATGTGGATCGCTCAGAAGGCAGGAATTGCTTACTATGCTGCTCTCTCATTCACTGCTTCCCTGGAAGAGTTCCTGGACCATGACAAGCATTCCATAAAAATTCCAGTATACTGGGATACCTGGGTGGCTCAGTGATTGAGTCTCTGCCTTCCGCTCAGGTCACTATCCTGGGATCTGGGATTAAGTTCTGCATCAGGCTCCCTGCAGGGAGCTTGCTTCTCCCTCTGCCTGTGTCTGTGCCTCTCTCTCTCTCTCTGTGTGTGTCTCTCATGAATAAATAAAAATTGTTTAATGCCACTATACTGTTGATGAATATATGTGTATAACCCTGTGTAATTTTTTTTTCTTTTCATTGTACTTACTTTCTGTTGGATTCTTGTGTTTCAGTCATCCTCCACGGAGACATTTCTAATCTGTTAGGAGTCCATTTCTATAAATTATGAGTCTTACAATAGTATTAAGATGCAAGATTAAACACTGGATTCATATTAAACTCATATAGCTCAGCCTATAACCAATGCCTATTCATGAAATCAATGTCCAAAGAAAGATCAACAAAAACATCAAAATTCCCCCTTGTGAGATGGCTCAAGTTCTTTATAGAATGATAAATAATGTCAGTAAGTTAAACATAAATACATAGACACATTTTTTGTGAATACCCACAATGGACATTGCTCTTTTGACAACATCCATCCCTTTGCTCCTCCGCAGTGACACTTAATGGAGTTTGGGTTGCATTGATTTCAAAGTGAACCCTGATTGATCAAAACTTAGATCTTGATGGTCCATTCTTGCCACAGTGAAAGATTCAAGTACCCCAGGCATAAGGTCAATACATGGCATTGTGCTGTCCACAAGATTTGGTTCTCGTATAATGTAGTCAGTGCAAAGCCAAGGAATAGTATGTGGCCCTAGAGGGGTACACATACTCCCTTCTGCTCTCATCAAACACAGAAATAAATAGATTGACTTAACTGTGTTTGTTCATCTCTCTTCTATATATGTATATGTCTGTACATACAAATATACAAGTAGCCAGAAGGGAGATGGATGGAGAGAGTGACAGATAAAAGCACTGGATGATATTTTGTCATTAATAGGATTCCAGAATGGTAATATTTTTCACTACACTTCTGCAGTTGACAAATCACTTTCACCCAAATATTATCTAATCTTTATAGCACACTTATGGGATATCAGTATAACTGGGAGGTAAGAAAAGAGAGCTACGTAATTCTGCCTTCCACAGCAAGAACTACATTAAAAAACAAAGAGAACTAAATAAACTCAGCTCTGCCATTCTCTTGGCTCTTGACCTTCCAGGCTCCTTTTGGAGCCTGGTTTCTCATCTCTAAAAGTAGGAGCTAAAAAGATTTTTAAAATTCCTTCAAGCTATAAAAGCCTACATTTTACATAAACAAAAAACCAGAAAGCTGTGCCAAATATTGTAAAAATCATATTCACCAAAGAATTGAGTTAAACTTGAGTGGCCCTATTCTAAAAACTTGACTCCTTCTCCCAAAATTCAGACTTTAGTTTCCAAACCTGACAGGGTAAGTCATATCAGCCCTACCCTCTATGGTAGAGAATTATGAACCTGAATTCAATCTATAAAGCCAATGATTTAAAGGATGGGACAACAGGAAACAAAGGGTGGTAATCCTAGAGAAAAGGGAAATACTCGAAATGAGCCCCAATGCACCCTGGCTTTCAGCCCATGGACACACTCCAAACTACAGCAAAGGGAGGTAGAACCCAAGCAAAGAGCTCTGATCTCCATGACTTGCAAGGGCAAATATTAAAATTCAGAGCAGCTGAAGCACCTAGAATATATGGGGATAGGTACTAGAGACAAAAGAATGGCAGAAGTCTGAGAGTCTGAGTAGACACTCCACATAGTCCTTAGTTGAAGCCTGGACTTAGCAAATTCTAAGAAGCCCTATAGAAAAGAGCTGCTACAGGCAAAAAGCCCCACAGAGATTCCCAGGCCACTCAGGGCTGGGAGAGGTTGAAGTCCTACACAGTCAGAGTGGAGAAACTTTGCTAAACCTTGCAGACATTCAACTCAGATCCCAGGAAGGCCATGCCACCTGAGTAAAGAGCATGCCCTAGAATAAGGAACATCTAGATCTAAGGACAAAACAGGAATGGATCCACCTGGTATGATCAAGAGAATCCACTAATAATTTAATTGCTTGCTTGAATAAAACTCAATGCATTTTTAAGAAAAATGATGTAGTAGAATACTCCTGAACTTATCTTCCTCAATCCTTGGCATACAATGAAAACTTACTGGATATGCAAAGAATCAGGATGTGACCTATAGTCTAAAAATTACTCTCCACATACACATCTATTCCAGGAGAAAGACTGAAGAGATGTTGGAGGCAGAAAAATAGCCAAGTTGTCTCCTGATCTAGAAATAATTTATAAAAATTTACTAAATACTAACCTATCTACAGTAAATGCTATACTTTTTACCCATTAATTATACCTATTATGAATTTTTCATAAGATGCTAAAAGATCCTAACCGTATAATCATTAACTTGAAACTAACTGTATCTTACTTAGGAAGAAATAATTTTAACATAAATGTGAATTTTTAATGTCCTACTCTTTTTTTCTCCTTATGGGCAAATCTTTTGCTAAGAATTTTGAATAAAGGGCATGATCACAAAACTTATCTAGGAACCTGGCAAGTTTACCTCATTTTGTGGTAAAACAGGTGCTGATATCTGGATGGTTGAATGACTTACAGAGGACACCTCAGGATGGGGTGCCAGAAGCATGAAGTCAGGGAATTTGAACCTCAGAGCAGAAGGTTCTAGGATTGATGATGCCTTTTGGGAAAACACAATGACATCATCAGAGCTGAGCCCAATTGGGGAGAGGAGCTACCTGTCCTACTTCCACCATCATCATATACATCACAGACATTATCCTCCATTCTCCAAAATGAAAAGGAAAATTTGCTAAGGTAATCCTCTGAAGAACAGTTTACCTCACTGTAACCACCACAGACTACTCTCCATAAGTCTTATCTATTATCTACCCCTATATTAAGATTCTCTATTTTGCAATCACTTTTGTAGGAGAGAAAGAAACTAAAATTAAGAGAAAGATCATGATTTTAGCAAGAAGTAAGAGGAAGTAAATAGATTGTTAATAAACTAAATGAAAACTAATATACATACAAAGAAAATTCCTCTTGTAAACTATAAATTAAATTAAATGGCACTCTCAGACTTAGAAAGTGAAAATTATACAAGAATGGGATAATCTATCAAGATCAAAAAACAACAAAAATTTAAACTCATTTTACAAAGCCAGTGTTACCTTGACACCAAAGCCAGCCAGACACCACAAGAAAAGAGAACTATAGGCCAATATCCCTGATGAACATGAATGCAAAAATTGTCTATAAAATGCGAGCAAACCAAAAAAAAAAAAATGCTAGCAAACCAAACTCAATTCACATTAAAAGAAAGATCACAGGGATGCCTGGGTGGCTCAGTGGTTGAGCGCCTGCCTTTGGCTCAGGGTATGATCTCAGAGTTCCGGGATCGCGTCCCACATCGGGCTTCCTGTGTGGAGCCTGCTTCTCCCTCTGCCTGTGTCTCTGCCTCTCTCTGTGTGTCTCTCATGAATAAATAAAAAAAAATCTTTTTTTAAATAAAAAAAGAAGGATCAAATACTATAGTCAAGTAAGTTTTTCCCTGGGATGGTGCAACATATGTAACTCAATCAATGCAATAATGCCATATTAACAGAATAGAAGAAAAAATCCATATGATCATGTCAATAAACACAGAAAAAGTATCTGACAAAATTCAACATTCATTCTTAATAAAAACTCTCAACAATATGGGTATAGAAGGGACTTAACACACACACAGTAAAGGCCATATATGAAAAGCGTACAGCTAACTTTATAACCAATGGGGAAAAACTATAAGTTTTCCTTCTAAGATTTGGAACAAGGCAAGGATGCCTCATTCTTCACACTTCCACTCAACATTGTACTGAAAGTCCTAATCAGAGAAAAAGACAAGAGAAAAAAAAGACATTCAAATTGGAAAAGAAGACTAAAATTATCTATTTATAAATTACATGATCACAAATGCAGAAAATCTTAAATATGCAAAAAAACTGTTAAAACAGTAAATTCTGTAAAGTTGCAGGATACAAAATCAGCAGACAAAAATCAGTCATATTTTATATACAATGAACTATGCAAAGGGGAAATTAAGAAAACAAACCCATTCACATTAGGAAGAAAAACAATAATATAATTAGGCATAAATTTAACTGAAAAGGTGAAATTTGTACGCTGAAAAATATAAAACACTGATGAAGAAAATTAAAGACACAGAAATATGGAAAGATATCCTGTGTTCATGGATTGAAATATTTAATATTGTTCCTTTTTAAAGATTTTCTTTATTTATTTGAGAGAGAGAGAGAGAGAACATGACTGGGGAAGGTGCACAGGGAGAGGGACAAGCAGACTCTGCACTAAGTGGGGAGCCCATTGCAAGGGCTTGAACCCAGGACCCCAAGATGGTGACCTGAGCTGAAGTCAGATGTTTAACCGACTGAGCCACCCAGGTGCCCCTGGAAGAATTAATATTATTAAAATGTCATACTACTCTAGGTAATCCACAAATTCAATGCAATCCCCATCAAAAGTCCAATGGTATACTTTACAAAAATAGAAAAATCCATCCTTAAATTCATATGGCACCACAAAAGGTTTTAAATAGCCAAAGGAATCTTGACAAAGGAGATCAAAACAGGAGGCATCACAGATGTCCTGATTTCAAAACATGTTACAAAGAGACAGTAATCAACAGTATGGTACTGGCATAAAAACAGACATATAGACCAGTGGAACAAAATAGGGCGGCTAGAATTAAATCTATCCATCCATGAGCAACTGATCTTCAACAAGAGTGCCAAGAACACACTCAGTCCTTAATACCAACAACGCCCAGGTAATGCTACCAGCCAATGTTACATATGAGGAAACCACATAAGCAAGAAGGAAAGTAGCTAGTCGATACAGCAACTTTTACTAAAAACAAACCAAAACAAAACAAAAAACCATATATATATATATATATATATATATATATATATATATATGTTAATATAGTAACTTAAATTTAACCCCTCATAACTTAAATATCTTACCTTTAGAAAATGCTATAAAATAAATACATTAGGTGATGGGGCACTGGATGGCTCAGCTGGTTAGGCATCCTACTCTTGATCCCTGCTGAGGTCTTGATCTCAACGTTGTGAGTTCAGGCCCTGAGCTGGGTTCCAGGCTGGGTTATGGAGTCAAAAAAAAAAAATTAAGTGTTGATACCAAACAAAATAAAACAAAAACAAATAAACAAAAAGAAAAAAAAAAACCTATCCCAACAAGAGTTAAATGAAAAGAAGAAACCAAAGATAAAATCCTTTTTCTTAGAATCCTTTTTCTTAAAACAAGAAATAATGCAATTTTATTTGTCAGTTATGCCTCAATTTTAAAAACTTTAAAAAAAAATTTTAAAGAGGAAAACAAGAATTGAAAGCAGGGACTCAAAAAAATATTTCTGTACCCATGTTCCTAGCAGCATTATTCACAATAGCTGAAAGGCAGAAACAAGATGAATACATAAATAAAATGTGGTATGGGGAGCCTGGGTGTCTCCAACATTTGAGCATCCAGCTCTCAGTTTCAGCTCAGGTCATGGTCTCCCAGTCCTGGGATTGGGCCCCAAATTGGGCTCTGCACTCAATGGGGAGTCTGCTTGAGAGTCTCTCTTTCCCTCTCCCATTGCCCCCCCAGTCTCTCTCTCTCTCTCTCTCTCTCTCTCTCTCTCTCTCTCTCCCTTTCGCAAATAAAATAAATAAAATATTTTTTAAAAAGAAAATAAAATGTGGTATATACATACAAAGGAATATTATTCAGCCTTCAAAGGGAAGGAAACTCTGACACAGGCTACGATGCCAATGAACCTTTATGGACAGTGTGCCAAGTAAAATAGGCCAGTTAGAAAAGGACAAATACTGAATGATTGCACTTACATTAGGTACCTAGAGTATGGAATTCACAGGGACAGAAAGCAGAAGGGCAATTACCAGGAGCTGAGGGAGGAAAAATGAGGAGTTGTTGTTTAGTGGGTGTAAAGTTTTATATAGGACCAGTAAAGAAGCTCTGGAGATGCATGATGGTGATGGTGGCACATATGAATGTACTTAATGCTCGGTACTATTGCACACTGAAAAATGGCTAAGGTAGTTAAGTATAGGTATGTATATTTTACCACAATTATAAAAATAAAAAGAGGAAAACAATAATTACTTTACTTTATGCTGCATTTATATTTATTTTGCTCATTAGGAGCTTAAATCACTTTCATAGGCTTCTTTTAACCTTTCATTTTTCTTTTTAATGTGAATATTTTCATCAAAAATCAAGGTGAAAGATCAAATTCACTTGCAACTTCTGCAGAAATTACAAAACAATTTCATCTTCTACTTTGAGAGACCTTAAAAGTAGTAAATTTCCCAAATAATTTGAATAGAGGAAACAATCATCAAAAATTCTCAAAGTGGCAACATTTACTATGATTGATAGGGGCCAACACTTTGAAAATGCCTTGTATTCTTTTTTTAAAAAAAGATTTTATTTATTTATTTGGCAGAGAGAGCAGCGGAGGGAGAGGGAGAAGCAGACTCCCTCTCTTACTAGGTTCCCTTACTAGGGACCCAACGCAGGGCTCAGTTCCAGGACCCTGAAATCATGACCTGAGATGAAGGCAGAAACTTAGCCGACTAAGCCAGCCAGGTCCCCTGAAAATATCTGGTATTCTAATGTAAAATGACCAGGATAAAGAAATGGAGAATTAAAACACAAGACAAAAAAGGATCTAATTGGTATATCTAGAAAAACACAATACTTAGAAAATTGTAAAGTATACAATCTTCACAAGATCTTACTTATAAAGTCAAATGAATTAAAAAAAATGATTGTACACCATTCTCACTAAACATTTGAAAATAATTCAACCAAGATTTAATATCAGTTTATCTGGTGTTTTAATTATCTGTTGTGCATAACAAGACACCCCAAAACTTAGTAGCTTAAAATAATAACCGCTTATTTGCTCATGATTCTGCAAACTAAGCTGAGTGGGGTAGTTCTTTGCTGGTCTTTCCTGGGGCTGGGCCATGTGGATACATTTGCCAAGCAAGTTGTCTAGACTCTGGGCTCAGCTGGGCCATGGAATAGCTGAACTTCTCTTTCCATACTGTTTGAGGACTGCTCCCTTTCCATGTGGCCTCTCTACAGGGTCTCTCCACTAGCAAAACTGGACTTCCATCAGAACTTCCAAGAACAGAAAGACATAAACTGTTAGTCCTTCTTCATGCCTGGACTTGCAGTCCCAGAACATGATTTCCATTGGTATACATTTGTCAGAGCAGTCACAGGACCAGCACAGATTCAAGGTGAAAAGAAAGAGAAACCATCTCCTGATGGGAAGGGACAAGGTTTTATTCCAAAAGAGCCTATGGGCTGGAAGATGCTGCTACAGCTGTCTTTGGATGTGTGATCTACTACATCTGGCATATGATTTGTGAAGTGCTCGATAAGCAAGTGAAATATGCTAAAGGATGGCAGGGCTCCTGTACAATCCATCTAAAAAGAAACCGCCAAAGCAAGAATCTTACATGAAAGATGTCTTTTATCTCAAGGAAATGGAAAGCAAGGTTTCTGCCTTACTGTGTAGTTGGAAGATAAAATGACCAAAGAAAGAGCAAATATAAAAGCGTTAGTTTATTTAGTGAGTATTTTTTGAATATTTAATGTGTTCATCTTTTTTTAATTGAAATATAGTTGACACACAGTTATATTAGTTTCAGGTGTACAACATTGTGACTTGATAAGTCTATACATTATGCTATGCTCACCACAAGCATAGCTACTATCTGTCACCACACAACACTACGGCAGTATCATTGACTATATTACCTATGCTGTGCCTTTTATCTCCATGACTTATTATTCATCCCATAAGTGGAATCCTATATTTTTCACCCTCTTCATTTATTTTACCCAACCCCTCACCCCCCTGACTCTGGAAACCATAGTTTGTTCTCTGTATTTATGTGTCTGTTTCTGCTTTTTGTTTTTGTTTGTTATTTAGATTCCACATACAAATAAAATCATGTGGTACTTGTCTTTCTCTGATTTATTTCACTTAGCACAATATCCTTTAGGTCTATCCATGTTGTCACAAGTGGCAAGAATTCATCCTTTTTTATGGCTGAGTAATCATTCCATTGTGTATTTGTGTGTGTGTGTGTGTGTGTGTGTGTGTGTGTATCACACCTTCATTATCTATTCATCTATCAGTAGACACTTGGGGTGCTTCTGCAATAAAAAAATAGTGGTGTATATATCTTTTCAAGTTACTATTTTCATTTTCTTTGGATAAAAACCCACTAGTAGAATTACTGAATCATATGGTATTTCTAGTTTTAATTTCTTGAGGAAACTTCACTCTGTTTTCCACAGTGGCTGCACCAGCCTGTATTCCCACAAGCAGTACACAAGAGTTTCTTTTTCTCCATATCCTCACCAGCTCTTGTTATATCTTATCTTTTTTACTCCGGCCATTCTGACAAGTGTAAGGTGATATCTCATTGAGTATGTGTGTATATGTGTGTCTTTTAAGTAGGCTCCATGTCCTATGTGGATCAAGAGTTGCGTGCTCTACCAACTGAGCCAGCCAGATGCCCCTGATTTTGGTTTTGATTTGCATTTCCCTGGAAGATGTTACACATCTTTTCATGAGTCTGTTGGCTATCTGTATGTCTTCTTTGGAAAAATGTCTATTCAGATCCTCCGCCCATTTTTTAATTGGATTTTTGGGGTTTTTTAGTGTTGAGTTGTGTAAGTTCTTTGCGTATTTTGAATAATATTCAAAAGGATAAGGAGTTAATAACTCCTTATCAGATATATCATTTGCAGATATCTTCTCCCGTTCAGTAGGTTGTCTTTTTGTTGTGTTGGTGATTTCTTCGCTGTGCAAAAACTTTTTATTTTGATGTAGTCCCAATAGTTTATTTTTTCTGTTGTTTCCCTTACCTGAGTAGACTTACCTAGAAAAATGTTGCTAAGGCCAATGTCAAAGAAATTACTGCCTATGTTTTCCTCTAGGATTTTATGGTTTCAGGTCTCACGTTTAGGTCTTTAATGTGCCAATCTTATACCATTAGAAAAAGTATAAGTTTTCAAAGGTAGCTTTAAAGTCCTGACTCCTACTTCTTTTCTAACTACAATGACAATAATTTTTTAAGGAAAAGTGATGAGTGCACAGGAATCACAAAGATAGCTGTCATTTTGGGGGAGATTCTCTCAAGGTAACACTGACTCCCCAAAGTAGTTGTTAATAGGTTGAGGAAGACTTAATTACCTGGAACATCAGAACATATTTTAGAAACATTATTATTTATGCATACATTTTATTTCCAGTTTTACCCAATCAAGATTCCCTGGATCAGCATGCTCCTTTACTAAGAAGTGAAGCTGTGATTTGGTCTCCAGAACGCCCAGCATCTTTGTACGATAGGACCGGACAGTATTCCTCAAGCATCCACACATACACTCAAGACTACATAATCCTCAAGACCACAACACCTTAATATTTAAAGCCAGTGAAACTCTTAAATGGTAACTTCCAACACTACTCAAGTCTGGGTGGAAAAACACCAAGCTTTTCTCAAATAACTGCACAATTGTCTTGGGCCCAACATGGAAAATGCTCTTTCTCCCTCTTCCTGTCTTTGCCTCCCACCAAGGCTGCTGCATGGATCTCTGCTGATGCAGACTTTCCCCTCCTTAGGGTGGGATGCTTCCTCACACATTCAGCAAGAGGAAGAGGTGGACAGAAAGTGGAGGTGGCCACTGAGCAGCGGGGCCCCTCCAGGCGGGAGACTGTGTGAGCTGAAGCCAGAAGTCCCCGGAGGGAGGAGTGAGCAGGGGAAAAAGAATGGAGGGGGGCCTGTGAGGCCTGAGCAGATAAGAATCTTGCATTCTCCCTCCTTTTCCTTGTTCCTCAGTGCTGGCCGCTGTGCTCACCCACCCTGTGCCTTTTAACTGTCAGGGAGCCAATGCCAAGCGCTGGGCCAAGTCATCGTCGATGACATGTGAGTTGTATGTGTTCCAAATTGGCCTTCCTGCCTTTCTGCAAGAAAAACAAACTTGAGCTGGACCCCAACAAACATGACAGGAAAAATAACAACTCTTGTCGAGGGCTGATACTGAAAACGGCTGATCTCTCCACCCCCAAGCCTGCCCCTGCTGAGGACAGGAGTGGGTCCCCATCTCTGACTATGAAGGAGGGGGGTCAGGAATTCTGAAGCTTGGGAGCCTCCATGGCTAGTGTGTGAGGGCCACCAGGTTGTTCCTTCTGAGGTCACCTGGACAGGATGCTGCAAGAAGCCCTTTCCAGATCCCACAGGGACATAACGAGGCATAATCACTAACATTGACCCCTTCTAAAGAGAGGTTAGTAAATGACTCCAGGTAGCACAGTGATTAAACAAAAAGAACCACATTCATTCTCAATAGTGTCTAACTCTATATAGTTCCTTTTTTAATTTTTTGGTTACATTAGAAAAGTGAGAATTCAGAATGCATGCTATTGTTGGGCCCTTTCCGTAGATAATATGCTAGAAGTCATTAATGAAAACCACTCTCAGATAGATAGACAGATAGATGATAGATAGATAGATAGATAGATAGATAGATAGATAGATAGATAATCACAAAATAGTATTTTTATTTTGAATAATGTTCCTTCATCCAACTTGTAAGCCCTCCACAAGCCATAGTTTGTTCTATTTTTCATTGGTATTTTCCATATGACTTGACATGGTACACTTACAAAGGTGTTCAATTAAATAGTGAGTTGAACTAAGCTGAAAATAACTTTTTCTAGACTCAAGAAACAATACTTATATATATCCAAAAGAATTGAAAGCAGGGACTCAATCAGATATTTGTACACCTATGTTCATATCAGCATTATTCACCATAGCCAAAGGTGGAAGCAATCCAAATGTCTGTGGATGGATGAATAGATAAACAAAATGTACATACACACAATGGAATATTATTCAGCCTTTAAGAGGAAGGAAATTCTGACATAGATCGCAACATGGCTGAACCTTGAGGACTTTGTGCTAAGTGAAAGATTTTTTTTTAAGATTTTATTTATTTATTCATGAGGGACATAGAAAGAGAAGCAGAGATATAGGCAGAGGAGAAACAGGCTCCCCACAGACAGCCTGATGTGGGACTCCATCCCCAGACCCTATGATCATGCCCTGAGCTGAAGGCAGATGCTCAACCACTGAGCCCCTCAGGCATCCCCATGAAAGATTTTCTTAAATTGAACTACCTTTGCAACGATGTGGATGGAGCTAGAATGTACTATATTAAGTGAAATAAGTCAATCAGAGAAAGACAAATACTATGATTTCACTCATGTGTGGAATTTAAGAAAGAAAACAGATGAACATTTGGGAAGGGGGAAAAGAAAAAAAGGAGAGAGGGAAACAAAACATAAGAGACTCTTAACAATAGAGAACAGAGGGCTGATGGAGGGAGGTGAGTGGGGGTTGGGCTAGATGGGGGATGGGTATTAAGGAGGGCACTTATGATGAGTACTGGGGGATGTATGGAAGTGATGAATCACTGAATTCTACTCCTGAAATAAATATTGACTGTATGTTAACTAACCAGAATTTAAATAAAATTTTGAAGAAAAAATAAAAAAGAATTTCTACTTATCAAAAGACACCATCAGTGAATGAAAATATGAGCTAGAGAATAGAAGAAGATACTTATCACATATATAAACAATAGAATGTAAGAATTCCAAGTCATTCCAAATCAGTAAGAAAAATAAGGATGACTCAGTAGGAAAATAGGCAAGGTATTTGATAGACACTTATGAATCATATGGCCAATAAGATGAAAATACACTCAATTTCAAAGTAATTAGGGAAGTGTATAATTAAAATGATAATGGCTTAAATTAAAATGACTGACAATACCAATTTTTTTACTGAAGATATAGCCCAATGAGAATATTCACATACTATTGGTGGGAGTAGAAGTTGGCACAACATTTTAGAGAACAACTTAGCAGTTGTCTGTCACACTGGTTCTCAAATATTTTGCTCTTGGGACCCATTTACACTCTTAAGAACTATTAACAACTCAAAAGAACATTTTTTTATGAGGCGTATTAGTTTGCTACAGCTGACATAACAAAATACCACAGGCTGGGGCGATTACACAACAGAAATGCATTTTCTCAGAGTTCTGGGGATTGGAAGTCTAAGATCAAGGTGTTAGCAGGGTTGGTTTCTCCGGAAGTCCCTCCCCTTGATTGGCAGATGATTACCTTTCACCGTGTCCTCCACGGTCTCTCTCTCTCTCTCTTTTTTTTTTTTTTTTTTTTTTTTGCATATGCCCCTGGTGTCTTTGGGTCCAAACTTTTCTTCTGAGAAGGATACCAGTCATGTTGGACTGGAATTCATTCTAATGGCCTCATTTCACTTAATCACCTCTTTCAAGGTCCTGTCTCCAAATACAGTCACATCGTGAGATACTGGGAGTTTGAACTTCAACATAATCATTTTGAGGGGGACATAATTCAGCCCATAACATGTGGGCAAATTTATATTTGCCATATTAGAAATTAAAACAAAGATGTTTCTAAATATTTATTAAGGATCTTTTCCAATCTCATATGGCTGTTATCAGCATTCAGTTTCTTGTGGGGCTATGGGCCTCAGCTTCAGTTTTGCTGGCTGTTGGTCCAGGCCGTCCCCTGCTCCTGGAAGCTGTCTGCAATTCCTAGCTGTATGGGGATAATACTAGGGGGAGACATGGGAATAATAATTCCACATGTGAATAATACTAAGGGAGAGAGATTCCAACAAGACAGCACTACAGTCTCAGGTGTGCAAGGTAGTCATGTACGTAGCCATGTAATCAGGTATCTACCTAATCATGTGCATCCCTTCACCTTGCCACATTCTATTGGTTAAAAGCAAGCCATGGATCCCGCCCACACTTGCGGTGAGAAACTACACAAGGCTGGACTACCAGGAAGGGCAGATCTCAGGGGTCACCTTTAGCATCTGTCCCCCACATATAATGGCACATTGTTTTGATTGACATTCATGAAGAAAAAGCCAACCAAGGAGGTGCAGTTGAACAAGAGTATTTTCTTAACTTTTTCAGATAATTGCAGTATTCTTCTTTGATACTACACCAAAACTCAAAAACTCATAGTTTTTTTAAAAGTTATTACTGTTCACCTTAAAAATAAAACTGCCATTTGTTTTACCAGCAAAAAAAAAAAAATGAGTTTATTCAGGAATAACAGGGAAGTAGACTTAGGACAAGTGAGCTATGGCAAAAATCGCAAGCAAGTCCAGAAATAAAAAGGAGAAAAAAGCTCTTTTACAGAGTAAAGGTTCGGGGGAGGGATTTGAAACAGGCTGTATAAACCAAAAGTCCTTTGGTGTAGACTGGGAATTGAAAATATAATGGCTTCTCACTGGCTGAGTCATGGCAGTTTCTCATTAGCTGGATTATTGGGAAGAAGAAATTCTTCTTTCCTCCTGCCTGGGGTAGTAAGCATAGGTTTCTTTCTTTTAGGAAGGCAGAGGAGGTTCTTCCTGTTGTGTTCTGCAATTGATTATGTGTGGTAAGGCATGAGCTCTCCCCCTTCTGGCCTCCCAATTCTATTCTAAATAAGGTTTCCTTTATTCAGTTTCACAGTTGCAATGTGGAATCTGAAATATCAATGAAATATTTGTACTCTGTTACATTAAAATCCACTCCTCTGGTTTCCACTTTGAATGAATTGTTTAACTGTACATGATTATGTAACACCCTGTACTGGTCATTAGGAAAATATTGGTTGACTTATACAGATCTTCCAAATATTAATACATCCTATCACATGTTATAAAAAAAATTGCAATTGTTATAATCATTGCAGGATCCCACCAAAAAAGTCTTTAATCACTGGCAACTGACTAAACTCACAGTGATGGTCACAAGCTTCAAAAATTTTATCAAACTCTTCTTCAAAAGAACCACCATACTTTAGTATATAACTTTTTGTGTAATTCTCATTTCATCAAAAAAAAAATCTCATTTCATCACACAGAATGTTAAGAAGACATGTACTCAAGGATTGAGATTTAATCAAATTGAGAGTTTGTATTACTTCCTCACAGACATTCTTTTTTTTTTTTTTTAAGATTTTATTTATTTATTTGAGAGAGAGAGAGTGAGCATATAAGCAGCAAGGGCTGGGAGACAGAAAAGAAGAAGAAGACTCCCTACTGAGCAGGGAGCCAGAGGTGGGGCTCAACCCCAGGACCCTGAGACCATGACCATAGCAGAAGGCAGACACTTAACAGACTGAGCCACCCAGGTACCCCCCTCACAGACATTCTTAAGTGAAACTGACTTTTTTTTCCTGCAAATGTATAGCAGTGAAGTGGTGGACAATGACTGCCACTAAAGTTTGGTGCTGTTGCCTTGAGCCAAGCTAAGTAACTAACACTTTTACCAATTATGACTTTTGCAACATTAGTACAAATGTCATCACAGTGCAAAAAGGCAAATAATATCATAGTATTATTACAAAAATAGTTTTTACATCACAGACTCCCTGAAAGTGGATCTGTGGACCACTCTTTAAGAACTACCAATCAACCCAATTTGAGTAAAACCTTTCACCCAACTAGTGCATACCTAGGTATTTACCCAACAAATTTGTTACCTTGATGTAACAAAGATACATCAAGAAATGTGCAAAATGTTTATAGAAGTACCATTCACAGGGACCCCTGGGTGGCTTAGTGGTTGAGCATCTGCCTTCCGTGCAGGGCATGATCCCAGGGTCCTGGGATAAAGTCCCACATCAGGCTCCCCACAGGAAGCCTGCTTCTCCCTCTGCTTCTCTCTGTGTGTATCCCATGAATAAATAAATAAAATATTATTAAAAAAAAGAAGTACCATTCACAGTAGCCAAAACTGGAAACAACTTATATGTAAATTTAAAATAGCATAGATAAATAAACTGTAAAATATCTATACAAGGGAATACTGTAAAGTAATGAAAATGAATCAGTGTTGCAGGGCTGCATGCAACAATGTGAATAAACTAAGAAACATACTATTAAGAGAAAAAAAGATCAGTCACACAAGAACATATAATGTTTGATTCTGTAAATATAAAGTTTCAAAATAGCAAAATTAACCTAAAAGGCAATGCAAAGATAAAAATGAAACGTCGAAATCTTAGTAGAAAGTACAGGAGAGGGACACCTGGGTGGCTCAGGGGTTTCAGCAGCTGCCTTTGGCCCAGGGCGTGATCCCGGGGTCCCAGGATGGAATCCCACATCGGACTCCCTGCATGGAGCCTGCTTCTCCCTCTGCCTATGTCTCTGCCTCTCTTTCTGTGTCTCTCATGAATAAATAAATAAAATCTTTAAAAAAAAATAATAGGTAGATAGAGAAAACAAAGTCCCAGGAATTATATAAAGCATGATATCTTTTTAAAAAGTTAATAAAAAGTAAGATTAAAAGATACATTTTTAGAAATATGTGAACACAATCAAAAAGTAAGGGAATGGTGAATCAGGGTTCAAGATTCCTATGGCAGAGGGAAGAGAGGCATAGGATGGTAGCACCCACCTGTCAGATGTCACTTGTTTTCAAGATCTTAGCTCCTGTGTTTTTTGGTGGGTTCACAGAGTCTTGACATATCATTATCCATAAATAAATAGATGATACTTGGACAAAATTTGAGATTGTAAAATGAACAAGAATAATTAATCCAATTCTGTGCCCCTGATGTCAGTCCTTCATTAAAAATATTTTAAGAGGCACCTTAATGGTTCAGTTGGTTGAGCATCTGACTCTTTTTTTTTTTTTTTTTTAGCATCTGACTCTTGATTTTGACTCAGGTCATGATCCCTGGGTTGTGAGATCAAGCCCTGCATTGGGCTCCATGCAAGGCATGGAGCCTGCTTAAGATTCTCTCCCTCTCCCTCTATGCACTCCCTCACTTATGCTCTCTCTCTCAAAAAAAAAATTTGGGCATAAGAAATGTAATACTTGTGTTTAAACACACACACACAATTAATTCAATGGAAAGCAAAATGGATACAAAATGAGGATCAAATTGGGGAACTCTCCAGGAGAAAAAAAAGAAAGGATAGAGAAGATATGTTTAAAATTAAGAGTTTTCATAGATAGTTGTTGAAGTGCCAAAATAGAGATAATAAGAACCATCAAAGGAAAAAATATATAAATGGAGAGGAAAAAATAATAATTAAGAACCCATTATTCTTCAAAGAAGAAATGTAAAAGGAAAAAATAGCATAGATCTAGAAACATTATAGTATTTAAGAACATCAAAGGAAATTTTCTAAATTTTCTAAAATACACACAGAGTATCAAACAAAAAGAGTCAAAAACATACTTTTTAAAAAAGATTTTATTTATTTATTTCAGAGAGAGTGAGAGAGATCACAAAGGGAGAGGAAGAGGGAGAAGCAGATTCACTGCTGACAGGGAACCCAAAACAGGGCTCAATCCCAGGACCCTGAAATCATGACATGAACCAAAGGCAGATGCTTAACCAGCTGAGCCACCCAGGTGCCCCAGCCAAAAAGACAAAAGCATTCTTTAAAATACAGTCATGGAGATGTAGCTGTCATACAGATGTTAAAGCACATCATAAAGCAGCCACGCTTGAGACAGTTACCTGTATCTGGATAGAAAATGGCACAGACTAGAAATCACAGAAGTTAAATAATATACATAAAGGAATTTAGTATATTGCAAAAATGACTTTATAAATCAATGGCCTGTGATGGTTGTTGGTGTTGGGATAACCAAGTGGAAAAATTTCATTGTATTCTGTATTAGTTTGCTAGGGGTGCTATAATAAAATATTATAAACTTAAAACTTACATCACAGAAATTTATTTTTTCATATTGTGGAGGCTAGAAGTACAAAATCAAAGTGTTGGTAGGGCCATGTTCCCTCTTAAGGTACGAGAGAAAGATCTGTTCCAGCCCTCTCTCCTCTTCTGGTAATTCTTTGGCTGGTGGCAACATAGTTCCAGTCTTCACAGGACATTCTCCCTGTGTGTGTCTGTATCTGTATTTTCCCTCTTTATAAAGACACCAATTAGTTGGATTCAGAGTCTACTTTACCCCCAGTATGGCCTCATCTTAACTAATTATATCTGCAACAACCTATTTCCAAATAAGATCAGATTCTGATGTTCTGGGAGCTAGGATGTCAATATGAATTTTATGGGGACATAATCCCACCCATAACAAATCTCTACCTTAGTTTGTACACCAAAATAAGTTCCAGAAAGATTACAATTCCAAAGAAAGAGAAAGAAACTATAAAAAAACAAGAAGAGCAAATTAGCAAAATCATTGTTTCCAAAAATCCCAGAATGGAGATGATCATTTTAAATACAACAATTTAATTTAATTTAATTTAATTATCGCAAAGCCAGAGCCACTAAAACAAACAAAAGCATATTAAAATGATCATTTGACACTAATAATGAGGAAGCAGAAAGAGAAATTAAGAAAACTACCCCATTTACAATTGTACCAGAAATAATAAAATACCTAGAAATAAACTTACCTATGAAGTAAAAGACCTATACTCTGAAAACTATAAAACATTGATGAAAGAAATGAAGATGACACAAATGGAAGGGCATTCCATGCTTATGGGTTGGAAGAACAACTATTGTTAAAATGTGTGTACTTCCAAAGCAATCTAAATATTTAATGCAATCTCTATCAAAATACCGATAGCATTTTTTCACAGAACTAAAACAAACAATCCTGGAATTTGTGGGGAACCACAAAAAAACCTGAGTAGCCAAAACAATTTGGAAAAAGGAAAAAAAAAAAAAGCTGGAGGCATCACAATTCCAGATTTCAAGTTATATTACAAAGCTGTAGTAATCAAAATAGTATGGTACTGGCACGAAAGTAGACACATAAATCAATGAACAGAATAGAAAGCCCAGAAATAAGCCCACAATTAAATGGTCAGTTGATTTCTAACAAAGGAGACAAGAATATGCAATGGGACAAAGACAGTCTCTTCAAAAAATGGTGTTGGGAAAGCTGGACGGCAATATGCAAAAGAAACTGGCCCACTTTCTTACACCATACACAAAAATAAACTCAAAATTGATTAAATATCTAAATATGAGACCTGAAACTATAAAAATTCTAGAAGAGAGCACAAGCAATAATCTCTCTGACATCAATCATAACAACATCTTCCTAGGTATGTCTCTTGAGGCAAGGAAGACAAAAGCAAAAATAAACTATTGGAACTACATCAAAATAAAAAGCTTCTGCATAGTGAAGGAAAGAGTCAACAAAACTAAAAGGCAATCTACAAAATGGGAGAAGATATTTGCAAAAGACATACCAATAAAGGGTTAGTATTCAAAGTATACAAAGAATTGATAAAACTAAACACCCAAAAAGCAAATAATTCAATTTAAAAACAGAAGACATGAACAGACATTTCTCCAAAGAAGCCATCCAGATGGCCAATAGACACATGAAAAGATGCTCAACGTCACTCATCATCAAGGAAATATAAATCAAAACCACCATTATCACACCTGTCACAATGGCTAAAATCAACACTCTTGGCAAGAATGTGAAGAAAAAGGAACACTCATGCATTGTTGGTATAATGCAAACTGGTGTGTCTACTGTGGAAAACAGCATGGAGGCACCTCAAAAAATTAAAGATAGAATTACTCTATGATCTAGTAATTGCACTACTGGGCATTTACTCAAAGAATACAAAAAAAAAAAAAAACACTAACTTGAAAGGATATATGCACCCCTATGTTAAGTGCAGCATTATTTACAATAGCCAATATATGGAGGCAGTGCAAATATCCATTGACTAATGAATGGATGAAGATGCGGCATATATATACAATAGAATATTATTCAGCCATAAGAAGAATGGAATCTTGCCATTTGCAACAACACGGATCAATTTAGAGTGTATTATGCTAAGCAAAATAAATCAGAGAAAGACAAATACTGTATGATTTCACTCATATGTAGAATTTAAGAGATAAAACAAATGAACAAAAGAAAAAAAGAGAGACAAGCCAAAAAATAGACTCTTAACTATAGAAAAGAAACAGATGGTTACCAGAGGGAAGTGGATAGGACAACGGGTAAAATAGGTGAAACGGATTAACAGTGCACTTATCTCAATGAGCAATGAGTGATGTATGGAATTGTTGAATCACTATATTTTGCACCTGAAACTAAGAGAACACTGTATGTTAACTCTACTGGAATAAAAATAAAATAATTTTTAAAATAAAATTTAAAATTTTTAAAAACGAGTTCTGGAGATGGATGGTGGTGATGGTGGTGATGATGATGTACAACATCATGAATGCATTTAATATCACTAAACTATACACTTAAGAATGGTTAAAAAGGTGAGATGCCTGGGTGGCTCAGCGATTGAGTGCCTGGCTTTGGCCAAGGGCATGATCACAGAGTCCTGGGATTGAGTCTCTGCCTCTCTCTCTCTCTATGTGTCTCTCATGAATAAATAAATAAATAAAACTTTAAAAAAATAAAAACAGTTAAAATGGTAAATTTTATGTTATATGCATTGTACCACAATTTTTTTAGTGGGAAAAAAAAGCCCTGCTTCTCCCTCCTCCTGTGTCTCTGCCTCTCTCTCTCTCTATGTCTATCATAAGTAAATAAATCTTTAAAAAAAAAAAAAAAAGAAATGGTACACTCAGTAATTTTACAGTAAATGCTCATTTTCTATCCATTTTCTCTTTTAATTTCCAACGTAGGGATGAACGTTTCAAGCCTAAACCTCAGTCACACCACATTTTAACACTCTTATGTTCTCTTCACTGTCACATTAGTGTTACTCTTGACTCATATATGACTTTTATGCCTAAACTTTCTGCACTTCTTGGTATTTTAATGCTTTTTCAACACTGATTCATAATGCTAAAAAAAAATAAATAAATAAAAAATAAATGACTCTTGCCAGCACAAGTGGATAATGGCAACAGAAAGGGAGGTGAGAACCTTTTTGACTCTTTCTCAGTAGGTTTAACTGGGACAGGTGAAAAGTAAACACATGCCCATGTTCTGAACAAGATGAAACAAGCTGAACAGCTGAACAGCCAAGGTATGGGCCACTGTAAATGGTAAGGAAGGGATGATCCCTCCCAATCATAGAAGGAGAAGTTCATTGAAAAGCCTCATGTTTAGCTTTAAACTGGTCTAATTTTAAGGCACTACTCATGTTCTTCGCCTTCTTCTTTGAAAAAGAAAAGGTTGCTGATATGAAAAGGAATTTTATGTTGCAGAATGATTTAAAATAATTCATAATAGAGATCTCCATCTCCGAAGAGATTAAACACCATAGCTAGAGTAAAAGGGCCTTACAAATATAGAGTTTCTGGGTGAGGAAATATTATTAAAACAGGGTCTCTCTATTGATGAGATCCCATCTGCCTTCTCTTGACTACTGAATCCATGAATAATTCAAATTAATGTAGCCCTCCCTATATGGCTATTTTATTTAGGTCAACTGACTTGCAAGAGTTATTTGATGTCCGGAAAGCTTTTTGGATCTTTTTTCAAATCTTTTAATGTCCTTTTTTTTTTTTTAAATTTTTCATTTTGTAAAACTATGTTCAGCTCTGACTTCAAAACAGTTTCTCACATGAATGAGATCAGCTTCCTGCCTGAGGTGATAGAGCTCTCTTCAGTCCTATGTAGGAGTAATAGTTAAAATTCATCAAAGCCATTTTTAACACAAAAACCTCATGCATTTTTCCCTAGCATGCTGAAGGCTTTTTAACTAATTAAAAACAATATTCATAGCAATAGTCAAATTCTTAAAGAAATTAAAAATGTTTATAAGAATCAGCCATCAAAGTTATACATTGCCAATGTACAATAATACTGCAAGGATTTTTATTTCTGAGTATCACAAATCATTTCAATTCGGTTCCATTTCTATCAAGCTTCAAGGCATTTACCAAGAATTACCAACCTAGGCACATCTGGGTGGCTCAGTCAGTTAAGCTTCTGCCTTCTGCTCAGGTTGTGATCTCAGGGTCCTGGAACCTGCACCCCATGTTGTGCTTTCTGCTCAGCGGGGAGCCTGCTTCCACCTCTCCCTCTGCCACTCCCCCTGCTTGTGTTCTCTCTCTCCCTCTTGCTCAATCTCTCTCTCTCTCTCTCAAATAAATAAACAAAATCATTAAGAAAAAAAATAAGCAACCTATAGGATAACAAGTATGGACAAGGATGTGGAGATACTGGAACCCTGTGCATTGCTGACAGGAATGTAAAATGGTATAGCCCACATAGAAAACAGAACAGTACTCCTCAAAGAGTTAAACATAGCATTACCATACAACAGAAATTCCACTCCTGAGAATATACCCAAGAGAACTGAAAACAGGATCTCAGAGATATTTGTACACCCCTGTCAATAACAGCATTACTCATAATAGCCAGAAGGTGAAAGCAACCCAAGGATCTGGACAGATCAATGGATACACAAAATGTGGATACAGTGAAATTTTATTCAGCCTATAAAGGAACGGAGTTCTGTCATGTGCTGCAACACAGATGAACCTTGAGGGCATTATGCTGGGTAAAACAAGCCAGACACAAAGGACAAATACTGCATGATTCCACTTACATGAGGTGCCTAGACTAGTCAGATTCGTAGAGTCTGAGAGCAGAATGGTGGCTGCCAGGGGCTGGGAAGGGGGAATGAGGAGTTAGTGTTTAATGGGGACAGGGTGTCAGTGTGGGGAGATGAAACAATTCTGGACATTGATGGTGGTGGGTGGCACAACAGTTGTAAACGTGCTTAATGCTACTGAACTGTACACTTAAAAATGGTTAAAATGGCAAACTGTATGTTATGTGTATTTTACCACAATGAAAAAGATAAAGTAAAAATAGAAAAAAGAATTTTCAGCCAAGATGATTATAATAGTGTTGTCCTAACAAGGCCAATGAAAGAACTAAAAGTAAGTGTACATAAAGTCCTTGAACAGCGCCTGCTACTATAGTTAGTACCCACACAAAAATAGCCATTACCATCATAATCTTTGTTATTAGTATTATTATCTCCTACCAACATGTTTTATCCTATAGTTTTGCTATCCTTTCTTAAATATTTTATTTCTAAGCAATCTCTACACCCATTGTGGGCCTCGAACTCATGACCCCAAGTCACATGCTCCATCAACTGAGCCAGTCAGGCATCCTAGTTTTGCTATTTTAAATACAAAATTTTCCTGGTGTAATGAAAAGTAATCTCAGTAGATGGCTCTCTCTGGCACTTTTATCTTTCTCAAGGGAATATAGGTTGCTTTGTCAGAGGGCAGACTCTGAGGTTTAACCCAAGCCCTGAACCGTGAACAAAAAGGCTAGAACTGAGCGAGTTCTACCTGAACCTTCATCTCCCCGACATCTGGAGCCATGCCAATTATTTCTTGGGATCATTTATAATAACTCACTTTAAAAGATAATAGAAAATGCAAGTTAAAATAACACTTTATTTTTCAGTCCATACAACACTTATTCGATACCAATAGATAGATGCTTTCAAGCAGGTCTGTTTTTCAATCTTAGGAATAATTCTCCATTTTACAGTGTTATCTCCATTTTACAGTGAGGAAATTAAAGTTCAGAGCAGGAGAACATTTTGCCTAGTGGGATCCAGCATGTTCCTTGAAGAAATAGAGAACACCCAATCCTCCTGATTCAACATTCTACTATTTGCAACATGCACTTCAAAAATTAGAAATAAGTTGTTTTAATTCAAGGCTAAATAACATCATGTTAAACTAAAATGAAGTGCTTGAACCCTAGAGTTTGATGAGTTCAGAAAATTATACATCATATGAGGCCCAGCCCAAGAAACCATGTGAATTCTATTCATTCAGGTGGATGACTAAAAAATCCAACTATTAGTCCAAGAAATCTGGGCAAACTTGCAGACTGGGGAAATAAACTTCAGAAGAATTATTCCTAAGACAGCTCTGTCCAGCCTCAAAGAAACACAGAAGCAAACAGATTTAGAATCTCCAAACTGCAAGTGTGATAAAATAGACCATGAGAAACTTTTAGACCTGAAGGAGTCAACGGGTAAGGCAGCACCAGGTGAGTCCTGGAATGGGGAAGCCAGCACATGGTCTGAGTCATCCTCCTCCAAATCTCAAATCTCCCAACAGTCCAGATTAATACACCTTTGCAGTGAACAACTCATCGTGCCTAATATTTACAATACTGTCATCAACAGCTTACTAAAGAATCTCTTTAATATTGTGGGTTTCAAAAAATAAAGCAAAGACCACCAGAGAGCAAGGAAAATTAAATACAAAGTCATTATTTCCTGATCAGGCAAAGAAACACACACCAATAAAGAAATTCATTGAGTAATTCACTCAGGTGGAGATTAGGGGACTAAAGGTGGTGGGTAGGGGTATGGTGTAAGGAATGAAAAGTAGCACTCTGACTAGGATGTGGTTCACAGTAAAAAAAACTAGTTAAAACAAGCCGCATTGTCTGCTGCTCAAGAAAATTCTTCTGGCCTAAGAAGAATCTGATGTACAAGGTTCCCTCAAAAATCTGCCATGTTTTATCAGTATCAGTCAGTTTGAATCAGTTCTGATGAAGCACAATATTCAGTTTTGGCATCTCCTAGACAAATGCTGATAGAAGTGGAAATTTTTCCTTATACTTAGGTTATGACAAGCACATGTAATGCATGACATCTGATTGGATGCTTACTTGCAAACCAGCAGTTAAGATATTTGGGGGAAATCTGAATGTGATCACGGCTTAGATAGTACATGAGAAGAAAATTTATTCAAATGGAAATGGCTGGCTGAAAAAACAGGTCACAAAACTGTGTATAGTACGATATCATTTTGATAATAATAACAATGGACTCATATGTACATACAGAAAAATAACCAAAGGATATGCACAAGTGTAACCATAGTGAGTTTAGGTGATGAAAATGTAGTAGGATTTAATTTTTATTTTTTCTCTCCTTTCTAATTTTCTTTTTTTTTTTTTAAGATTTTGTTTATTTGACAGAGAGAGAACACAAGTAGGCAGTGCAGCAGACAGAAGAAGAGGGAGAAGCAGACTCCCTATTGAGCAGAGGCCCCATGTGGGACTCAATCCCAGGCCCCTGGGATCATGACCTGAGCTGAAGGCAGACACTCAACCAACTGAGCCACCCAGGTGCCCCTCCACTTTCTAATTATCTTCAATGGCTGTGGGCTGTTTCTCTTGTAATTAAAAGTTATTATTTTGGATTGGTACAGCATAAATGAGCTCACATTCCTCTCCCCTGACGATTTAAATATGCTCTGAGATTACATTGGCTTCCAGACAGACAGAAATGACAACTTGACCTCTGTTGACTGATGAATATTTGCCTCAAATCCACAGCTCAAGCCTCACTGCATGGCAGCTGCAAATAAGTCAGATCTGAAGGTGTTCATGGAACACTAAGAAGACTTTGGGAACGTGTCCAGGGCTTCACACCACCCACATGAATATCTGGAAGCTCAGTGTACTGTGGTGGTCCCCTGGGCCAAAACTGCAGGTCACTCAGACTGATGGGGTATTGGTACCCAAAACCAGGAATTAAAGACCAGTCTGAAGCTGTAGGTGACCATCAGGTTTTCTAGCTCTCAGGGCCAAAAACTAGATTTCATGACAAAGAGACACAACCCCCACTGATTTATCCTTCCTTTATCCTGTAACTGAACTGTTGATTTCAAGTCTGTTCTGTGATTAGATCAGGAACTGTTTGGGTGGAGGTTTAAAAATGCACAGGAATGTCTTTTTTAAACCAAATCAGATCTGTAATTTGCAAATCCCAAGAGACCAAGCAGGATGGTAAGGGCAGACCCCAGGTTATCAAGAATAAAGGGAGGGCAAAGTTCAAATTTTCGGGAAAATCAAAATAGGCAACTACCGGATGGTATTAACTTAAATAAACCAAATGTAGGGTTAAATAGACCCTCTGATGTTAAAGGTTACATCATTACTCAACTTCAGCCTTGTAAAACAATGAAGAAATGTGAATAAAATTACCTACTAACATAAATCATTCTTACTCAACCCAGATCCCAGTGAGGAATTACCTACTTTTACAAAGATAGATGAATTCTCTGGGCTTTTTGCAGGAGCAGCAAAAGATTAACCTGATCTCACCACAAAAATTCAGGCAATGATAAAGGGCAAAGAGAGCAGAGTTCAGAGCCATCCAAAATGTTCCCCTGAAAGACAGTTTTTGTTGAATTTAATATGATGTTATTTTAAGGCTATAAAATGGAATATAAAAATCAATTTCCTTTTAAGCCATTCATGGTTTTTTTTTAAATGTAACACATGGTTAAATAAGACCCAAATTTCTAACAAGAACAAATCTTCTCAACCCATTTTATCTGAAATCATTATTTTGAGATTCTTTCAACTTACCGTGAAAGTGATATACATCTATTAGATTACAAAGTTGGATGACAAGACCTTTTGTGTTATTTCTTTCGATCCATTGCCACAGAAAGTGTCCAGTAAATAGGAGCTCAGTTGCTTTGGCTGCATCCTGAATTCCTTACAATTTTCAGCTCACAAAGAGACTATGTACCAACTAAACAAACTTACAAAGATTTGACTTATCAAAGCTGGCATAATATTTAAGTTTTTATTTTAGAAGACATCCAATATAACTCTTCAAAAATTCTAACAAAATGGCAGCTCTCAACTTTTCATATCAGCTTTGAACTCACTCTGTGAAGTAATTTAGTTATTCACTCAAGGAAAAATCAAAAGTAGAAGATCCATAATAATGAGATACTACAACATACTTATGAGAATGGCTAAAAGCCTCGAAACTGACAAAACCGATTGCTGGCCAGGGTGCGAAGCAATAGGACCCGTCAGTCATTGCTGGGGGCAATGCAAAATACTATAGCAATTTAGAAGACAGTTGGGCAGTTTCTTTTAAAGCTAACTATAGGGCAGCCTGGGTGGCTCAGCAGTTTAGTGCTACCTTTGGCCCACAGCGTGATCCTGGAGCCCTGGGATTGAGTCCCATATCAGCTTCCCTGCATGGAGCCTGCTTCTCGCTCTGCCTGTGTCTCTGCCTCTCTTTCTGTGCATGTGTCTCTCATGAATAAATAAATAAAATCTTTTCAAAAAAATTTTTAAATAAAGCTAACTATAATTTTATCTTACGATTCTATAATCATGTTTCTAAGCACTTATCCAACTTATTTAAAAACTTATGTCTACACTAAACACTTGCATGTGAAAGTTTAGAATACCTTTATTCATAACTGCCAAATAGTAGAAGCATCCAAAAAAATATGCTTCAATTGGTGAATCAATAAAAAAAACTGGTACATGCACACAATGGAATATTCAGAGATAAAAAAGAAATGAGCTCTCAAGTCACGAAAAGACATGAATGAATCGTAATACATATTACTAAATGAAAGAGTATAGTCTAAAAATGCTACTTACTATTTGCTTCCATTCGTATGACATTCTGGAAAAGGCAAAACTATAACAATGGTAAAAATTAGTGCTTACAAGGGGGGAGGAGGTTTTGAACAGATGAAGCACAGGGGATATGCGTTAGAGTCATGAAACTATACTATATGATACCATAGTTGTGTTTATACAATACTATGTATTTATCGAAACCCACAGAACTTTATGGCATAGAATGATCCTTAATATATGCAAATTTTAAAGACTCATTTAAGACACAGGGAATCCCAGAGTGGAATACAGACCCTGACAAGAGAATATAATGGTATTTCAAATGTATGAAACACCCTTATTGAAGGTACTGACCTAAGTAACCTTGGAAATGAGTGAAGTCTGTAAGATTAAAGGCAAATAAACTGTATATGAACCACTGTACTCTAATGGAGAAGGTGATTCCCGTGGGGCCAATGTTAATAATACTGATCCCACTGCACATGTGCACTGGATTGAACAACTAAGTAAATGGATGGCAGATGATGGGAGTCCTATTTCTCACTGTGGGATGGGGAGCTTAAGGAGCAGTAAGAGGAAGACAGGATCCATGGGGTAATGTGTGCAGTTGGAGGCTTCAGCGTGGACTCACGTTTAGTTTAATTACAGCTACATATGGAAATATTTTAGATATGTGTATATTCACAGGCTAGTATCACACATATATTTCCTTACCTGTCTGTTAAAAGAGCCTAGAAGGAATGACACCCCAGCAGCAAAAAGCACACCTGGCATCCAGATCCTTTCTTTCTTTCTTTCTTTCTTTCTTTCTTTCTTTCTTTCTTTCTTTCTTTCTTTCTTTATTCTTTCTTCTTTCTTTCTTTCTTTCTTTCTTCTTTCTTTCTTTCCTTCTTTTTTTTTGTAAGATTTATTTATTTGACAGAAAGAAAGAGCATGTGCATGCATGCATGCATGAGTGGGGAGAGGAGAGCAGGAGAAAATCTTCAAACAGAGGCTATCAGGGGCTCAATCTCATGACCCATGAGATCATGACCTGAACTAAAACCAAGAGTCAGACACTTAACAGATTGAGCCAGCCACCCAAGCACCCCAAGATTTTGGTTTCTAATACTATTCACCAATAAAAGGAACCAGAGCTTCGTGGAGAAATGGCTGATTCTAGGACTAAGACAGGGAATATACAAGACAAGCCTGGAGCATTTTGTAGTACCAGGAAATAAGGAAATGATCAAATCAAAAACAAAAACCCACATTGATGGGTATCTGCCAAGGGAGCCAATGAAAGAGTTCTTAATAGCAAATCTAGGACAGGGACGCCTCGGTGGCTCAGCAGTTGAGCATCTGCCTTTAGCTCAGGGCATGATCCTGGGTCCAGGGATCAAGTCCCACAAGGGGGTCCCTGCATGGGGCCTGCTTCTCCCTCTGCCTATATCTCAGCCTCTCTTTCTCTGTGTCTCTCATGAATAAATAAATAAATAAATAAATAAATAAATAAATAAATAAAGCAAGCTAGGACAATTAGAGCTACGAAATAAATAAATTAGTATTAGATCATAACTCAAGTTATAAAATAAATATCTATGAGCCCATACTGATAAAAGAAAATGATTGAATAAATAAATGAATGGGGGAGCAGAGGCCAATTTCCTGTGCAGAAGAATTCCAAATAATTTATGTAGATACTAGACCCTAGGGGAGGTAATGCATGGTAAGGCGCTTTCCATTTCTGAAGTGTCCACTGCACACAGTAACTTAATTCCGAAGACTACCATGTGGAAAGTGGGGGAAAGTAATCTTGCGGTGGAGAAACCTGACAAACAGTACCTGAGCCAAGTGATCAAGGCCAATACCCACAGTGATGTCATGTTGATACAATATACCCTTGATACAGTGCGAATGAAAATAGCACTTTCCCTCTGTGGTCTTCCTATAAACCCATAACCCCATGCTAAACGAATCATGAGAAAAGCATCAGGAAAAAAACAAATACCTGACTAGTACTCCTCAAAACTATGGAGGTCATCAAAAACAAGGAAGGCCAGGGATGCCTGGGTGGCTGAGCAGTTGAGCATCTGCCTTTGGCTCAGGGCGTGATCCCAGGTCCAGGGATTGAGTCCTGCATGGGGTTCCCTGCAAGGAGCCTGCTTCTCCCTCTACCTGTGCCTCTGCCTCTCTCTGTGTGCCTCTCATGAATAAATAAATAAAATCTTTAAAAAAAAAAAGTTCCTCAAAGGCTTCTTCTAATTTGTTTTTTTTTTTTTTTTTAGTATACACAGAGTATACATGAGTATACACAGAGAGGAGAGAGAGAGGCAGAGATACAGGCAGAAGGAAAAGCAGGCTCCATACAGGGAGCCCGACGTGGGCCTTGATCCCAGGACCCCAGGATCACACCCTGGGCCAAAGGCTGAGCCACCCAGGTGTCCTGTTTGAGGAACATTTTAATTCACCAAGGGGTAAAGGCTGGAGACATAAGGAAGAAGGGGCTATAGGGTGGGCACCAGACCCAGGTGACCAGGATCTGTTATCCAAGCATGGAGATGTCCAGTTCACTCACTCTGCCTTACCCTTCCCATATTTATTTCTCTTCTATCTCTGTGAATCCATAAATACACTTTTAAAAAAGATTTTGCTTATTTATTTCTTTCTTTGAGAGAGAGAATATGAGCAGGGGGGAGGGGTAATGGGAGAAGGAAAAGCAGGCTCCCCATGAGCAGGGAGCCCCACATGGGGCTGATCCCAGGACTCTGGGATCATGACCTGAGCTGAAGGCAGATGCTTAGCTGACTGAGCCACCCAGGCACCCCAGAGGGAAAATCTCAATGAGTGCAGAGCTTGAAGCAGGGCTCAATCTCATGACCCCTGAGATCATGACCTGAGCTGAAATCAAGAGTCAGATGCTTAACCAGCTGAGCCACCCAGGCACCCACATAACTACATTTTTAAAAACTTACTAATTTCCTAATTTGTGGCTCCATTTACAAAAATGTTTTCTAAGTCCTAATTTTGATCTTTAAAAATGTTTTTAAAGATTTTGTTAAGTAATCTCTACATCCAGTCAATGTGGGGTTCAAACTCACAACCCCAAGATTAGGAGTTGCACATTCCACCGACAGAGGCAGACAGGCACCCCTTAATTTTGACTTTTTTAAAAAAGATATCTGGGCACCTGGGTGGCTCAATCAGTTGAGCATCTGCCTTCAACTCAGGTCATGGTGTCCGGGTCCTGGGATCAAGCCCCATGTAGGGCTCCCTGCTTCTCCCTCCCTCTCTGCTACTCCCCCTTTTTGTTTTCTCCCTCTCTGTTAGATGAATAAATAAAATCTAAAAAAAAAAAAAAAAAAGACAAGTATCTATTGCTTTCTATTGGAGTTCCCTGATTGCCTTCCAAGAAGAGAGAAGAATCTCCCAAGAGAAAAGTCAAACATGAGGATATTTATTCAAAAGTGGGTGAAATATTACAAAAATTTGCTGTCTGCAAAAATTTTCTTCCTATTTTTACTAAATAATAGAAAGAGAAAAGAAAGTTGTATCATTCAGTGATTACCCAAATCTTATTTGCCAGACTAAAACTTGCATTTCTCGTCCACTTAACACAGGCCTATCGACATTTGTGGCAAATCTGAAAAACTTGGATATAAGAGCAGTTTCAGGACCTATCCAGGTTCAGAATACCAATTTTTGCTTCACAATTGAGTGTAGGAGGTTTATCAACCCTGGGAAAAATGGACTGGACCCTAATTAGCAAAACAGCAAACGAACAAATAACTGAGCGAGGACATGAGGCAGTTGGTGAGGACCCCAACTGCCATGGAAAATCAAACTTTCTCACACTCATTCACTCAAAGTGACAGCATTCTTTTATCACAATTATCCAAATCCCTACCTGCCTAAGAAACATCTCACTAAGGCAAAATAAAGTCTGGCCTGAAGTAAGCAACCCACACCCAAGATCCTGGATATATCCCTGTGTGCCAGTGGAGCCCCTGGGTTTCTCTATGTGGCCGATGGTGGTGGTCATGCCTCACCAAGTGTTGAGTGCAGGAACTGGGACAGGGCAGAAAAATCACTGTAGCTGGGACAGGTGTAACAGGTTTCCACGGGAGCAACCGCTGAAACAAGTCTACAGAGTGAGTCACATTTCTCCAGCTGTGTGCTTTTTTAATAGCTTACATTTCCTAACATTTTAAGGAGTTAACCAATTTGTTGGGCACTGGGGAGTGGCAGTGAGAGAAATCAGGCCCCCTGTGGGCTGTCTTCCTGAACCCCGTGCCAAAGTTCCTAAGAATGATGAATGCGGGCTTCTCTAAAACCAAGGTCAGATCAACCACGAGATTTTTTTTTTTTAATTTTTTTTTTTTTTTTTTTTTTTTTTAGATTTTTTTTTTAAATCTGAGCACTCACCGTGTTGTCTGAGAATTGAGTCTTCTTTAGGAGAAGTGAGCAAAGTGACTTTGCAGGTTTGGAACAGAACTCTTCAATTATTAGCATTAGGCTGGAACAGCTGAACACAGTGAGCCCAGTTAGAGGCATCTTGACCGAGGACCCAAAGTCTCCTCCTTGGGCTTTCTGAACTGAGTGTCCTCCAGCCAGCCCCTTCCATCCCCCATTCCCACGTCCTAACCCTTCCTTGTGAAACTTCATTAGCAGGATTTAAGAAGTCTGCCACCCTTTATTGGAAGCAGACTGCTCTTTGCAATTGCCTTATACAAAATAAGGCCTTCATAAGTGTTTGTTCTAACGGTCTGTCACATAATACCTGATCCTTAGAGAGCCTCTTACCCTGCCTCCTCACTAGCCTACGGATGTGAAAATAAAGTGGCTTCTCTTTGGAGGTAGAGGGTCCCCCCTTATAGTTCAAGGCTGGGTGATAGATAATGCAAAAAAAAAAAAAAAATCTTAACTTGGAACCAGAAATTTGCATCTGATTGGACCCTCACTGGAAGCAACTGCCTGGTGCTGGGGATGCTTTTCAAATGGGAGAGGAGCGTCAGGCTACCTGCATGGAGCCTGCTTCTCCCTCTGCCTGTGTCTCTGCCTCTGTGTGTGTGTGTGTGTGTGTGTGTGTCTATGAATAAATAAATAAATAAAATATTAAAAAAAAATTAAAAGGGCAGCTCCGGTGGCACAGCGGTTTAGCGCTGTCTGCAGCCCGGGGTGAGATCCTGGATACCCGGGATCAAGTCCCACGTCAGGCTCCCTGCATGGAGCCTGCTTCTCCCTCTGCCTGTGTCTCTGCCTCTCTCTCTGTCTCTCTGTCTCTATGAATAAATAAATAAAATATTTTTTTAAAAATGGGGGAAGGGGAGCTGGGAGGAGGGGCTGAGAGCTTGCATATTTGCTAGAGCCTTGCGCTGACTTTTGACATCTTTGACTCTTTTTTATCCAGCACTTAATCAACTTAGTACCTTTCAGGTTTGGTTTCTGAGAGAATGACCACAAACAGGAGGGTAAAAATTCATTCCACCACTAGGAGAGCAAAGAGGATAAGCAGTGCTTGAATTCAGAGTGCTCTAAATGTGCACACCACTACTACAATGTAGTTGCTATTGGTCAAATCGTGAAGCCACACAAAAGCTTGAAAATCAGTAGAAGAGAATTATCTGAAATGATGGAAACTTTGTAAGCCCCAAAGTTTTCCCTTCCAGAGAAACACGAGCATGCGGTGATTGAGAGCCGCTCATGAACTACCCCAGTTCAAGTCCAGTCTGCAGCTTTTGGGCTGTGTGGTGACACATCACTTTGTCCCTCGGTGCCACAGCTCCCTGTGTACAGAATGAGAACAGGGATAGCACCTACCCTATAGGTTCGTTGGGAGGATTAATTTATATATACTGAGCACGTAGAACCATGCCTCGTATTATTATTTCCAGTTCCTTAGCTTGTGAATTTTGGTGACCCGAGAATCAATCTGTGACAGGCACACATCCCACACTTTATGCACTCATCCAAGACAGCCCAGGCCTCAGACTGACACATACCATGAACCAGAAATCTGCATCCAATGATTAGCATGAAACATATATCCTTCCCCAATATGTGGATTACATGTGATTCATTTAAAGTTTTATACTTTGCTTTGCCTTTTTAAATCCTTTTATTTAACAAAAAAAAAAAAAAAACAGAAAAATAAAAAACAGGGCACCTGGGTGGCTTACCTGGTTAAGCATTCTACTCTTGATTTCACTTCAGATCATGATCTCAGAGTCATGAGATTGAGCCCCGTGATCCACTCCATACTCCTCGTGGTATCTGCTCAAGATTCTTTTTTTTTTTAATAATAAATTTATTTTTTATTGGTGTTCAATTTACCAACATACAGAATAACACCCAGTGCTCATCCCATCAAGTGTCCCCCTCAGTGCCCATCACCCAGTCACCCCCACCCTCCGCCCTCCTCCCCTTCCACCACCCCTAGTTCATTTCCCAGACTTAGGAGTCTTCATGTTCTGTCTCCCTTTCTGATATTTCCCACCCATTTCTTCTCCCTTCCCTTCTATTCCCTTTCACTATTATTTATATTCCCCAAATGAATGAGAACATACATTGTTTGTCCTTCTCCGATTGACTTACTTCACTCAGCATAATACCCTCCAGTTCCATCCACGTTGAAGCAAATGGTGGGTATTTGTCGTTTCTAAAGGCTGAGTATGCTCAAGATTCTCTCTCCCTCTCCCTCTGCCCCTCCTCCTTATCTCTCTCTCAATAAAATATAAATAAAATATTAAAAATAAAAACAGAGACCTGGGACATTTGGGTGGCTCAGCAATTAAGCATCTGCCTTTGGCTGACGTTTGTCAGGCCATGATCCTGGAGTCCCAACTGAGTCCCACTTTGGGCTGCCTGCGTAGAGCCTGCTTCTCCCTCTGTCTGTGTCTTTGCCTCTCTCTCTCTCACTGTGTGTGTCTCTCATGAATAAATAAATAAAATCTTTTAAAAATAAATTAATTAAATTAAATTAAAAAATAAAAACAGAGACCTAAGAAATATTTTGCTTTTACATGTTGGTAATGATAAATGCAAGTCAGAAACCGGTTTTGAAAACAGAGGAAAATTTTAACAATTATAGTAAATCATGGAGAAAAATATGTTAATAAAGTTTATTTACATAGTTGAAATCCAAACAGAACATTGAGGTGAGGGGAGTTCATTCCAGATAAAATTTTCTTTTTCTTTTTTCTTTTTTTTTTTTTTCAGATTAAATTTTAGGAACTTAAAGATTTAACCACTCTATTCACTGCAAGTTCTTTGTTTAACCATAATCAAAGTTAGGTATTGTTCAAACTCTGCCTTCCTAATTTATACCATCCTCCTTATCCAGCTTCTCCTCTCCCCACCTGTAATAATAATAGTATTCTGCTGTCCTGAAATCTCTTTTAAAAAATACATGTCAAATCTCAACTCTACTAAGTTGATCCCTGAGAATAAAAGGTGCTGACCCCCATGCAGTCAAAAATCCAGATATAACTTTTGATTCCCTAAAAACATAACTAATAATAGTCTAGTGTTGACCGAAAGTTTTACCAACAACATAGTCGATTGAACATATATTTTATCTGTTATATATATTATATACTGTACTGTTACAATAAAGTAAGCTATAGAAAAGTAAATGTGATTAAGAAAATCATGAGAAAAAAATAAAAAAATAAAAATAAAAAAGAAAATCATGAGGGACACCTGGGTAGCGGTTGAGTGTCTGACTTTGGCTCAGGGTGTGATCCTGGAGTTCCACATCGAGTCCCACATCAGGCTCCCTGCACGGAACCCACTTCTCCCTCTAAGTCTCTGCCTCCCTCTCTCTGTGTCTCTTGTGAATAAATAAATAAAATCTTAAAAAAAAAAAATCATAATGAAGAAAAACACATGAACAGTACTGCACCACTATATTTATCCAAAAATCTGGGTAGAAGTGGACCCACACAGTTCAGACCCATGTTGGTCAAGGCTCAACTGTACTTATCTCATGAAATTAAAAATCCAAGATACCATATCATAATTTCAGCCCATTTCTAGCTATTATTTTCCTGCCTGAACAAAGAAAAGATCAAGGCACCATGTAACATCTCATTAGAAACCTTACATTATTAGAGAATAAAAATGTTGACCAACTTCCATACCTGCTGTTCCCTCTACCGGGAGTTCTCTTGTCTCTGGTATTCATCAGCTTCCATCTCTTATTTTGTTCATTTTTTTCTTAAAGATTTTATTTATTTATTCATGAGAGACACAGAGAGAAAGGCAGAGACACAGGCAGAGGGAGAAGCAGGCTCCTCACAGGGAGCCCCACGCAGGACTTGATCCCCAGACCCGAGATCACCGCCCGAGCCAAAGGCAGATGCTAAGCCACTGAGCCACCCAGGCATCCCCCTCATTTCATTCAAATGTCTGCTTAGAGAGCAAGTCTCTAATTGTTCACTCTTTGTTTTTTACACAGTCGTCATTACCCACCTATCTAGTTGTTTCTTGTCTGTTTTCCTCACTGAGTATTGGCTGCACTGAGCACACCTTAGGTTTGTTCATTGCCAGATCCCCAGCACCGAGACAAGGGCCTAGCACAGAGCAGCCACTTGATAAATACACTAATTTATCAGCTCTGTCCACTGGTAAAGTCTTCTTCATTCTACCATCATCAAGTCAGGTATTGTTAGAATTCTGCCTTCCTTATGCGTCTTGTCTTCCTCCTCTTATACCTTATACATAGTGGGTGCTCATGTTTGTTCAGTTGTTGTTTTATTAAGGAGGCTCTTCATCCAGCGTAGACCTCAACTCAAGACTTTAACTTAAGACCCAGGGATCAAGACCTGAGCCGAGATCAGGAGTTGGACACTTAACGGACTGAGCCACCCAGGTGCGTCTCAGCAAATGTTTTAGGAATGCACTTTTCTTCATCAAAAAGTACTCCCTTGGTTAAATATTATGTAAAAAAGCTAGACAAAATGATATATGTGTACTTGATTTTAAGACTATCAAATATGCCTTTGAAAAAGACTATAATGAAGCCAAACAAAATGATAGCAGGATTATGGATAGCTGTTATGGTGTTATTCTTTCTCTTTTTCCATATTGTTTTATTAGGTGTCATTACCTTTGGGGGGAGGAATGAGTAAGAAGCATCCACTCTTACCTTTTCTTTTCCTAAGACATAATAAAAAACTTCATGAGGCAGGGCTAATATCTTTTACTGATTGTTAAAGATTGTAAAACAAAATGAAAAAAATTACACTAAAAGCTCTTGATTCATATAGCAAAGTGCTCTCAACAGTATTAACAAGGTGTTTCACATAGATTTCATTTTGTTTTAATTTATACCAGATATACGTATATATATATATATATGCATATATGCATGTGTACATACACACACATACATAGATTACACTCAATATTGTGTACATCTTTGGGTTTTATTTGCATTTCATTGATTGTTGGTGAGTAGACATCTGTACAGTATTCTTTGTGAATTTTATTTGCGTGTGTCTTCTCTATTCACCTTTATCAATTTTACTTTTGGAGGGCAGAAATAAGTTTACATATTTTGATACACTGAATCAATGCTAAGGAATTTATTCTAAGAATGTGCTACTACTTTTAAAAGAAAGAAAGAAACAAAAAAAAATAAATAAATTGACCGAGTTCTAGATTATAACCAGTACATTAGAAAAGTGATGGGGAATATGTCTATAATCTAACCATTGCTTCCAACCTCAAAATGAGTGCAGTCTGCTTTGAGGAGAAAGACAGAAAACTCCAGAGAGAATGCGACAATATTCCACGACACCATGGAATGGAAATCTCCAGTGTTGGCCAGATCATACATATGATGGGAGTTCTAATGACCAGGGAGGACAGTGAAGTGTTGCATTTAGACAATGCTCTATGGGAGAAGGAGCCCTTGAGCTGGGACTTTAGGAACTGGGGCAGTTTACAGATGGGAGAATACAGGCTGGATACATTGGATCCTACCCGGGGAATCAGATTGCAGGAATGAGACAGTGACAAAAAAAAAATGACCTCCCTGAAGCACAGAGACAGGTGGGGAGAAGCAGGGAAACATGGTTTCCTAGGCCTGGAACAGGGAGAGTCTTTAAAGGCAGCAGAGATTGTTCTACTTACTGAGCTGGGTGCTGGCAAGAGCATGGGAATTTATGCTCAGGAGAAGCAGGGAGATGAGAGCGCTCCTCTATAAAGGTTGACCTGACAGTAATAATTGGCCAGAATCTTACAAACTTGGAGAAGAGAAAGAGAACTTTTAAAAAAAAAATTTTTATTTATTCATTCAGAGAGAGTGAGAGAGAGGCAGAGACACAGCAGAGGGAGAAGCAGGCTCCTTGCAGGGAGCCCGATGTGGGACTCGATCCCGTACCCTGGGATCAGGCCCTGAGCCAAAGGCAGACACTCAACCGCTAAGCCACCCAGGCAGCCCAAGTAAATGATATATTTTTTTAAAAAAATTCCAGCACACCTCCTTCCCTGTTTCTCTCCTCACTCATATAACCACATGGGGGCGAATCTATGTGTACATACACACCGTTGTCACTGTTTCATACACACAAACCACAACACATTCTATGCATACACAAGTCTCTGCTTTCTTTTCTCTTTCCACAATGCTTCATGGAAATCCTTTCTAATCAATCAGTATGTCTCTACTTCATCCTTTTTATTTTCTAATTCATTCTTCATTAGTGCTGTATATTATTACATCATATGCTGTAATTTACCCAACCATTATCCTAGTAGTCTTTTTGACTACAAGCAGTGATACAGTAATGAATTTTACATGTATGTTTCTCATGTACTAATGAACTTTATGCAATGTATGAATCATACGTGTTTTATGTTAATGGGTATTGCTAGATTGTTTTCCAAAAAGGCTGTAACACATTCTTTATGTTCTGGACACACCCCTTTCCCTCCATTCCTACCAGTAATTATTATTGTTCATTTTAACTTGTCAGCTTAGTTCATGGAAATTGATTTTCCTGGCCGCTCATGACCTTGAGTCTGCTTTCATGTGTTTTTGGCCATTTGTATTTACTTTTCTATAAATTTTCTACTTAGATCCTTTGCTTATTACTATTTATATCCTGTGCTCATCATTTCCCTTTATGTAATCCAGTCTACTGGGTATTTGAGGCATTTGTAAATTTCTTTTATTGCAAAATATAACAGGAGGATTTAAAATATAAATGCACAACTTAACCATTTTATAAAATGAAAACTCTGTAACAGCCATCCAGGTCAGGAAACAAAACACTGGACCCCACCCCCAGAGCTCTTGGAACTCTTTGTCTTCCTCTTCCCTCTTCCCAAAATAACCAATATTTTGACTTAATGGTCATTACTTCCCAGCTTTTCCTTATAGTTTTAGCAGCCAAGTATTCAACCTAAATATTATAATTTAGTTATGACTGTTTTGAAACTTTATATAAATGAAATCATACAGTACACATTCTTTTGTCTCTGATCTCTTTCACTCAACATTATATTTGCAGGATTCCTTTAAATTGCTGCACGTGGCCTGATTCATTTCCATTACTATAACATGTTCCCTTTTATGAATATACCATGATTTATTTATTTGTCCTGTCGAAGGAATTCCAGTTTAAAGCTATTATAAAAGTAAAGCTGCCATGAAAAGATACATATCATCTGGGGAAATGTGCGCTCACTTCTTTTGATTATATATCTAATGATGGAATTGCTGGGTCATAAAGAAAATACATCCTTAAGTGTAACCATTCCCGCAAAGGCATCTTCCAAAGTGGTTCTCACCAGGGCACATCCTCAGATTTCATTCATTGTCCTTGCCCAAACTCCATGTTGTTAGGCTCCCACCTCCCCATCCCCTGTAGGTGTGTAGAGGCAATATCATCATTGTGGTTTTAATTCACGAGCACCTTTTCATATAGGACCACCGGATTCTCTCTTTTGTGAATTGCATTTTCAACTGTTCTTGCCCATTTTGATGTTAGGTTGTCCTCCCTATTTTGTTGATTTAATTTTCTTTATACATTCCAGACATGAAAACTTCATCAAATGAGTTCACTTTAAAATGAGCTTTCTTTAGAAGACAATATAGGGCAATTTTAATTGGAAATTAAATTCTGTCAGTCCAAAGACCAAAATAAACAACCAGAGGATAAGAAATCAAAATGTAGAAAATAAAACTATACAAATACTAAAAGAAAACTAGGTAGATTCCTTTATAACCTGGATATAGGGACACCCTTTCAATGACTCAAAATCCAAAAGCAACGACAAGAAAAATTCACAAATTTCACTTCATAAAAATGTTTTAAATTTTTCTGTGATGACAATGACAACAACAAAACCCCATGAGGAAATTCAAAAGACAAACGGGACAGAGTATTTGCAGGTTCTGTTACAGAGCAAGAGCTCATGTCTTTGAATTACAAAACACTTTAAGTATTGAGGAGGAAAAAAATTAAAAACTTTTTTGAAAAAAATAAAAATAAATAAAATAAAAACTTTTTTGAAATGAAAACATCAATAGCATGTAAACAAATGGTAGCTGAACATAGTAAAAGATGCTCAACTTAATTAAGTAAAACCCTGAGATACCACATCTTACCTATCAGATGGCTAAAAATTCAAAAATTTGACAAAATTTGACATCATCTCTGTGAGCCTTTGGGAAGATAGGCCTGCTATTAAATTGAGAGCAGGAGTGCAAAATGGTAGAAACCCTATGAAAGGGAATTTTGCAATATCTGGCAAGATGATATACTCTTCAGTCAGCAATTCCACGTCTATAAATTCACCCTGAAAGATAACATTCCAAGTATAAAACAAGAAATGCCCAAGATCACCCATCATATTATTTAAGTGCACAGTATAAGAAAAAACACTAAATGATCACCCTTAGAAGACGGGATGAAAGTTATAGAGCAGCAGCAGGATGAAATTCTACACAGCCTACAAAGGAGTGTGAAGATCTTTATGAAAAAATACGGAGAAATTTCAGGACATAATTTCATATGAAAAGGGCATGGCATAAAAAAATGCATTTACTAGGATAGGATTTTTTTTTTTAATTCATGAGAGATGCAGAGAGGCAGAGACATAGGTAGACTCCTCAGGGAGCCCAATGCAGGACTTGATCCCGGGACCCTAGGATCATGCCCTGAGCTGAAGGCAGACCCTCAACCACTGAGCCACCCAGGCATCCCTTAGGATAGGATTTTTTTATGAAAAAGAAAAGGAAATAAGACTACATATAAGCATAGGGTCATTTTCTTTAGAAAAAAAAAACACAAAAAAGATAAAGCAGAAATAAATAAGTAAGCAGATAAGAGAGGAATAGAGGCAACAGGGATAGAAGTGAGATTCCTCTGAAGACATATTTTTCTATTTAAACAAAATTTAAATTGCAAAAAAAAGAATTAAGACAAAACTCTAAAATTAAATACAAATGGAAACACATCACATTGTGTATCGAATTGATCACATAATCACACAGATAAAAGAATTAATTCAAGTAACTTTTGATCACAGTACTCTGACTTTATACTCAATGAATATGTATATTCAGGACAAAATTTTGCAAAATATTGAACTTAACTTCGTAGGTTTGCCACTGGCAGGGGAATAAGTGTAATTCTGAAAGTATTTTCTGCATACTGAAGGAGAGAGCAAATGAATAAATACCTGCTATTATTGTGAAGTGGCGTTTCATTGTGGGAGAAAAGAGATTTCAGTATTTAATGGGAGAAAGCTCTGTGATACAGGAGAAAACCAATATATGGTGTATGTGTATGCGCACACACACATATCTAATATTTCCTAGCTCTTTCCATTCAAATAGCCTAGAAACAATGGTGCCTCTTTATCAGTATGTAAAGTGCCCAGATTTTTATTTCTATATACACATCCTCTCTAAAGGAAACCAGGGCTCCTTGAAGAAATGGCTCATTCCAGATCTGGGCAGAAAAAGTATGCAAGCCTACAGCATTAGGCTGAGTCAGATAGCAAAAAAAGACTCAAAAAATGAAAATTATATTTCAAAAGACAGAGGCTCCACTCTAAGAGTTCTCACTGCACAAATTTGGGAATATTTGAACATCAGAAAATAGTGATCATGATGGATTGTAACACATTGAATTTTAGCAGAAAATCCATAGATCATAGTAATCATAGTGACAATCCCAAAGAAAGGAAGGGGAAGGACAGAGAGCTATTCTGTGCAGAAGAATTCTATGAACACATGTAGAAGTAATAACAATTAGAGAATCCCCATTTGCACCTTCCATCATAATAACTGATTCAGGCAATAATTAATAGATACAAAAACCATTCAGTAAATGTTAAAGAGATTATTATTATTATAGATTATTCCAGTCTAAAAGTGGCACTCTGTGGATTATCTCAATGATAGGAGGATTGGCAGTGACAATTTTAAGAGAACAAACTTAGCAGGAGAGCTTGACTTTGCGTGCCTCTTATTATGATGCACCTATGAAGAATTCTTGCCAGGAATGTTTAATCCTGAATTTACTCATGAAGAAGAAAACGAACAAATAAAACATCCAGATTACGGATACTCTTCAGGACAACTAGTCTAGAGTCTTCACAAAAACCCAAAGTAATGAAAAACCAGAGAAGAGTAATAGCCTGTTCTAATTAGAAGATACTTGTCATGTGTGTATGTCACATTATTTGAGAATGTTAGAATTGGTTATAGAGGGACGCCTGGGTGGCTCCGCAGTTGAGCATCTGCCTTCAGCTCAGGGCGTGATCCTGGGGCTCGGGATCAAGTCCCACATTGGGCTCCTTGCAGGGAGCCTGCTTCTCCCTCTGCCTACGTCTCTACCTCTGTGCGTGTGTGTCTCTCATGAATAAATACATAAAATCTTTTAAAAAAAATAATCGGTTATAGAGATGAGAGAGCAAATAAGGTGGGTAGAGAAATTAAGCATAGAAGCAAGTGGTTTGAGACATGAGTAGAATTTATAAGATGTTCTTAAGTGTATAGTCCAACTAGGTAAAATACAACCTAAATGTGCCAAACATAGAAGAAATAAATGGGAAAAAATCCAGAAGACACTAGATATTCATTCTCTATAAAACATACAGAAGACATATATTGGACATTCCATATTCATGAAATCTTAAAATCAACTACTCATTGATGATATTCATCTTGTAGCCCCTTATAAAGTAAACTGGCCAGCCTTAGCTCTGGCACCCTGTGCCTTCCCCACAGAGCAATTGTGTGTCTGAGTCCTCAAAATTTCCCACTGCTAAGCGCATTGGCTCAGGCCCATCTCTGGCCCATAGAACCACAGCACCAGCCAGGAAGGCAAAGCCACAGAAAGACAGGACATACGTGGGGCCCATGTCTCCTTGCTGCACGTTATATGTTTTAATTGGTTAAACCACATGACTCAAGCATCTCAACTTGACTGTGAGCTTTTCTGTTATGAGAGCAGGAAGAGCTTGGCTGGTGGTGTATGCAGAGGATCCTATCACAGAGTAAATTTCCCACACATGACTCAAGAGCAAGTACAGCCAACTGAAACATGGAAATTGGAAAAATAACAGCTTTAAAAGACATTTTGGGAACATCTTAGCTTAGTCCACAGAGTACATGACTCTTCATCTCAGCGTGGTGAGTTTGAGCCCTATGTTGGATGCAGATTACTTAAATAAATCTATTAATTTTTTTAAAGACATTTTGGGGCAGCCTGGGTGGCTCAGTGGTTTAGTGCCACCTTCAGTCCAGGGCCTGATCCTGAAGACCCAGGATCGAGTCCCACATCAGACTCCCTGCATGGAGCCTGCTTCTCCCTCTGCCTGTGTCTCTGCCTCTCTCTCTCTCTCTCTCTCTCTCTCTCTCTCTCTGTCTTTCATGAGTAAATAAATTTTTAAAAAATCTTAAAAAAAAGAATATGCCTTTGGCTCAGGTCATGATCCCGGGGGTCCTAGGGTAGAGAGCCCTGTCAGGCTCCTAGCTCCTAGAATGCATCTCTCTCTCCCTCTCTCTCCCTCTGTGTGCTCTCTTTCTCTCTCTCTCTCTCTCTCATTCAAATAAATAAGTCTTTAAAAATACACACATACATACATACATACATAAATATATACATACATACGTACAGTTTGGAAACAAGTGGAACATTTGAAATATGGATCATATATCAGATGCTATTATTGAAATAATGTTTCTTGGGTTCAATAATGATTTAGGGATTTGTATGTCCTATCCCTGGCAGATGAATGCTCATGTATTTAAGAGCACGGGAGACAGGGAGAGAAAGCAAATACAGCAGAATCCTAACTGGCAAATCTGGAAACAGGATGTATCGGTGCTTGTCCTTTCATAAAACTTTTGTTTGTAATTTACAATTTTCAAAATTAATGCTTAAAAATTGTCATGAATTAAGCTCAAGGTTTACTCATGTACTTCCAGCATTTTACCCATTGGTTCAGTCCAGTTAGGTAGACAACCGGCATTACTCTTGCTTCCTCCTTTCCTGTCCCTGTGGAAAGTGAAAGTAAGGCAAGGTATGTGTCACTAAAATTAATTTAAATATAATCTTTATGTACAAATTCATAGCTTTAGTTTCTTACTAACTCTTCACCAGGAATTTGTCATGGTTTGTGATAATAATTGATTTCTTTGCCAGCGTTAAGCCTTGTTATTTTGAGGTTACTTGGTCATAATTATGTCTGCCAAAGTGATTGTTTTCTTTACAAAAGCATAAAATCCTGAAGTCCTTCACTGAATATGGTTAGCTGACTTTTAGTTTAGTGAACGTAAAGTGAACAATGTGTCAACAGACTGCTTGAAGTGTTCATGCAAGAGCCATAGAAACTAGAGTACTGTCCAAGTTCTTTTACTTCATTGCCATTTTGTTGCATTAACTACAGTATCAGTAAACTAAAATTTTACAAAATTAGAAACTTAGTATTTAGTCGAGAGACTTGGTTGGTATGGTGGTAGTTAAGAAACACCTAATAAGCGTCCTACTGTAAGATTTACCGCACACTTCCAGGCAAACCCAGCCAAAGGTTGTTAAACTCTAGCAGGAGGACATTGTATGAAAATGCAATGCTAACAGCTCAGGGCAGGTCTTTTGTTCCAGGGCAGCTGTACCTTAGCTGAGAAACCAACGGAGGAATCAGATAGCCATGGAAATGAGATCAAGTGCACAATAGCTGTGAAGATAAGAAAAGTTCACAGGAGGCAGACATCAGAGAGGAGTGATGATTCTTCTCGGGGCATTTTCTAGCTTTGGAGAGACTGGAGAGATGGCTCTAGGCAAGGCTGCTCCTAAATTCGAACTTAGAAATTCCCTATAAGAACACAGTATTTAGGAACCTCAAGTAATTCAGGAGACACTAACAATGGGATAGCTTTTCAAGTTTTCATCTGGTTTAAATTTAATTTAATTATTTTTTAAAAGATGCTGCTTGAGAGGGTGCAGGGGTGGCTCAGTTAAGCATCCTACTCTTGATTTCGGCTCAGGTCCTGGTCTCAGGGTGTTGGGACTGAGCGCCCTGTCCGGCTCTGCTCTGCACTCGGTGGGAAGTCTGCTGGAGATTCTCTCTACCCCTCCCTCTGCCCCTCCCCTCACTTGTGTCATAGGCATGTGCTGTCTCTCTGAATAAATAAATAAACAAATTATTTAAAAGAAAAAAAAGAACTGCTACTTGCACTTAGAACAAAAGTCTAAAGGAAAAGCAAGATAAGCTGTGAAAAATCAGTTTCTTTTCTTCTTCCACCTGCCCAACTACACAATTCTTCCCAGAGGAACGCCTGCATCGAAGTGGTAGAAAGATAAAAATAGATACATATATTTTTGTGTGTATGAGTCCTTTTCAAAGTTGAAGATATTATCCATATAAATGCTGTCCGTCTCCTTCTCCCTAAAACTGCCTCCCCCTCCTTAGGACTCTCTCCTGAAGGCCACTTCTTCCTCCCTACCCCTCCCCTAACACAGTGTGTCTTACCTGCAGAACGGTCTCCTGGGTCTCCAGTGTACTGGAGTTGGAAACAATGCTGAGGCCCACGGACTTAAATTCACCAGGGTACTTTGTTTGCTGAAGTAAGAAAGGGGTTATGAATAATTCACACAACACATAATGACATGCAAAATTACTCATTTCTTCATTTAGGCCAAAGTCGGCTTGTTCACATAGAGAGAGGAAGACTGAAAAGTCTAAACCCTGTAAAAAGGCCTGGAAGAGTTGAGAGCAGTTACTCTCTTGCAGAGATTCCTGAACCCTTAAGAGACATTAAAAAGCAAGTATTCATGAGATTTTCCTAATTCCTTATTGCATGGCATTTTCCGTTGCCATTCACAAATGTCAGTTGGACATTGTAAATCCATATCTATATTTTAAAATTGCAACCCAATCAGGTGGAGGCCAAGGAGCACAGGTGATTAAAGAATTCACCCAAGATAAAACAAAGGAGATAGTAGTTTAATGAGTATGCTACAAGGGAGTTGCAGGAAGGACAGAAAAGGAGAGACTGTCTGCCATGAGGTGGGGAGGCTGTAGTTACAGTGGAAGGTTAGAAGAATGGGAACAAATAGAATTTTCCTTTTTTTGGTAACGGTGCCTGTCTGTTAAGTAACCCCATTGGGGTTACAGCTGGGACTAGTGGCTATTTTGAGGTGGGTTGCCTAATGGGTCTGTTTGCATTCAGCCCAGGGTCACTATGGGGCCTTCTACCTTACTCAGGTGTCCATTGCTCAAGCTGGTTGCCTAAAAGCAGCCCCTATGTTAACAAGTTGCAAATCTCTTGTTATTGGAACACCTTCGGTATAGATGGATAATCAAAATTGTCCAACTCTTTCTGCCATCCTTCCGTGCCACCATAAAGGAGCACATAACTGTGTTGGCTGATGCTCTCAAGAGGATCAATAATACCAAAAAGAGGCCAACATCAGGTTCTTATTAAGCCGTGCTCTAAAGTCACTGTCCAGCTTCTAGTTGTGATGATGAAATATGGTTACAGGGGTAAGTTTGAAACCACTGATGATCACAGAGCTGGGAAAATTGTTGTGCACATCATAGGCAGTTGAACAAGTGTAGAATGATCATCAGGTTTGATGCACAACTGAAAATTCTAGAAAAATGGCAGAATAACCCATTCTTGTCCCATGACTTTGGTTTCATGCACCAACAATCTCAGGTAATAGCATGGACCATGAAAAATACAAAAATATGCAGGAGGGGAAATCCTGGGATTCTTTTTCTAGGGATGTGAAAGTACATAGATGAAAATAAAATGCCTCTATGGAAAACGAACAAACAAAATCGTTCAGTATAAACAACACCTCCCACACTGATCACTACACTTGTTCATGGAACAATCTTTTACAAAACTGCCTGTGCAAAGAGAAGTCAACCCACGCTGTCATATTCCAGGTACTGGGCAAAATGCCTTAAGAAATATAGAAAGTAATATTTTCCCAGGATCATCCTCCCCTTGATATCAAAAACCTTCAATATTTCAAGGAAATTATATCTCGTCTCTTCTTAATCTATTTTCCCCCTGAAATCCATTATCTTGTTAAACTGTGATGCCCAGTGGATTTTTGTTAGTGTTCTAAAGCTGTATGGTCTACTAAAATAGACACTAGCTTATCTAATATGTGGCTATTTAAATTTAAACTAATTAAAGTGATTTATTTATTTATTTATTTATTTATTATTAGTTAAATAATAAATAGCTAGTTAAAATAATAAAATCAATTGTGTTGCTATTTAAATTAATTAAAATTTTGGGGTGCCTGGGTGGTTCAGTTGGTTAAGCATCCAACTCTTGGTTTCAGCTCAGGTCATGATCTCATGGTCATATGATCAAGCCCTGAAGGAGGCTCCATGCTCAGTATGGAGTCTGCTTCAGATTTTCTCCCTCGCCCCTCCTGCTCTTTCTTTCTCTCTCCCTCTCTCTCTCTCAAATAAATAAATAAATCTTTTTAAAATTAATGAATAATTAATTAATTAATTAATTAATTGGTTGCATCAGTTACTGAACACCTTTATGTACCAGGACAGGAGCAGTGCTAGATTCCAGAGTTCTAGATTGATTACAATAACCCAGTTCCAACCTCCACAAGCTCATAATCAGGATTTATTTCCTTAAATTTGATTTAAAGTGTTATATGAACTCATTTAGTCAGACTCTGCTCTGCCAGAGGAGGAAAGAGCATTCCAAAAACTAAAGTTGTTAAAATTATTACGTCCAAAAATAACAAAAGTCTGACAAATTATCATGACCAAGAGGATACTAAGACGCATAACAAATAAAAAATGAAATCCTGGAACAGAATAACAGAATAAGGATATCACATTAAAAAATAAGGAGATCTGAGTAAAGTACTGACTTTAGTTAATGATACTGTGTCGATACCAGTTCACTCACTGTGACAAATGGGCACTGATGTTAAGATATTAACGAGGGGGAAGTTGGTTATGGGGTATATAGGAACTCTCTGTACTATTTTTACAACACTGCTATAAATCTAAATAAATACCATTCATTTTCACGAGGAAAGATTCTGACACACACTGAGTCTATCCGTAAAAATTCATAGAACTAGAGGCTACTTCAGACAAGCTTCTGTGCCACCTGCTGATCCATGACCAGGTCTTGAAAGTGGACTTGACTGTGCCATGTTGACGCCACTCAGTCCTTTTCAAGAACACAAAGTGTATTCAGAATGGTCTTTGCTCTCTGAAAGGAAAATATTTTCTTGTTTTTTTTTTAACATTTTCACTTTTTCAACAATTTGCAAGAGGCATGGAATATTCAATATATGAAAATATTATGATTGTTTTGAGTAGCGATTGGACACAATTTAAAGTAAAGTGGGTGGGGTGGAGTTGGGGAAATCTCGGCATCATCTGGGGCATGCTTCTTACACATGAAGGTGCAAGCAAATCCCCTGAGGAGCATGGGAAAAAGCCACTGTGATCCAGTGGGGCTGAGGTGGAGCCTGAGACTCTAACAAGCTGCATGGTGATGCTGATGCTGCCGGTTCTCAGACCAGCGATCGAGGTAAAGAGGAATTTTATTTTTTATTCTTTTTATTTTTATTTTTTTGATAAAGAGGAATTTAAAAAAGCAAGGACTACCACCTTCATCCACAGGCTGGGACTTGCTTTCCCTACCCACTGTCCATGGTCTGCCAGTGGGAACCCATGACAGCTTATTGGCTGCTCCCTGCCAGGGTACAAAGCTGAACCTGCCTTGCCACATGTATGTGTGCACATGCGCACATGCGCACATGCACACACATTTTCCTCTTGCTGTTCTCCTTGCATAGCATGCCCTCAACATGATTCTTAGGTACCAGTCAGTGCTGGAATGACAACTGTCAAAGAGACCTGCCACAAAGAGTCATCTAGTAAGAGAGCCAGTCTAGTAAGAGGCTGCCACAAACACCATCTAGTAAGAGATCCAGTGTTGATTTATTTTTTTGAGAGCCAGTGTTTAAATGTCCAGTTGCAATACAGTGTGCTAAGTAATGCAATTGATGAGCAATGGTGCTAGAAGAATATGTCAAAAAAAAAAAAAAAAAAAGCCCTTACATTTAAAAGACAGACTGTTAATCTCTGCTGGACATTACTGGCACTATTTACGGTTTACTAGTAGTCGGGTAAGCTGCACATCTAGGATTACCTTGCATTGCCCAAATCTTGTGCATATCGTGAATGTTACATAGTATACCACGCAGGTCTATTTTAATGGAGTTGAATAAAGATACAAATGCTTTGTTTGGCTGGCATATATTAAATTATTATAGGAAGGGGGACAATTCTCTTCTCAAGTCACAGGTGGTCAGAGTGGGCCCCAGAGAAGTTGGCATCAAAGCTGACACTTCAAGGTTAGTTGGGGAGCCCCTGACCTTGGCCCCTGGAGGAAGAGCACTGCAAGGAAAGGGATCAGCTGCTGTAAGGTCTGGAGTCAGACACGGGCAAACTGCAGGAACACATGTGTTTCAGCGCTGGTGGGATGTACAGTCTGATAAGGGTGAGTCAGCAGCCAGGCCTCAAAGCAGAGAGGACAAAAACTCCAGGTCATATGCCAATGGCCCCACATTTTTTAAAAGAGATTTTATTTATTTATCTGAGAGACAGAGAGAGAGCATGAGTGGGAGGAGGGGCAAAGGGAGAAACAGGCTCCCCGCTGAGCAGGGTGCCCAGTGTGGGGCCACTATCCCAGGACCCTGGGATCATGATCTGTGCCAAAGACAGCCACTTAACCCACTGAGCCACCCAGGTGCCCCAACTGCCCCACATTTTTCCTGACCAACTTAGCTTATAGTTACTTCTTTTTCCACTAAGTTCTATCACATTGATGAACTTTACTGCTCATCATATTACCTTGACTCAGGGACATATGCAAATGTATCCTTTAGATGAAAGCCTCTAGGAGAAAAGGACAGAGCTGGATCTTTCTTTATGACATTGTTATGCTGTCTTTCATAGACGTGATGCTCAGTTAATATTTCTTGGACGAATCAGTAAGACCTTTAGAGAGGCAGTAGTCTCACAATTAAACCAGGCCATGTGCATTCATCTGTTGCTCTGAGGATTCTAAATCAGACTAAGCTGATCTTGTCTTTTATTCTTTAAAACATCTCACACTTATTTCAAACACTCAGCACAGCCTAGACACATATTGATTGATTTTCTCAAATCCTTTCTCTGTGTTTTCAACAATTTGCTTTAAGCAGCAGGTCTTTCAAAGGCATAGTTACTTCCTGTTGCTACAGGTGTTCTCTTGTTGAGTTCTACCAAAGCATTCTGGGCAGATTCCTACCCTTCCAGGTTTCGGTGTTGTCTAAATTGCGTTTTCCAGCCTGGGCCTCACCCTGCAGGGTGACAGCACCTGGTGAGCCCAGAGAAGGTTACATGTTCCCATTGTTCCCCTTCCCTCTCCTACAGGCTGCCCTAGCCTCTCTCCTCCATGCTTGCTCCATGAAAGGGCAGCAAAATTCACCTGCCCACTTTCCTCTTCCTGCTCCCCTCAACCTTTGAAAACTCTACACCGTGACACCAGATGATATGTCTCTGGGTCACCCAAACAGCAGCTCCTGGTAGAACCAGCTTCCAATGGAACTGTGTAAAGGAATCTCAAAACCCTGCACCACGGTCCTATTGTTCACAACTGTTCTATTAACAGAATATTTTGAAACCAAATGGGTTTCACTGTTTTTTATAAGTAGTGCTAACTATGTACCATATGCTGTTTTAGGCACTCTGTAATAGTAGCTGATTTAATCTTCCCTAGTAAAGATGCTGTTTGGGGTGCCTGGATGGTTCAATCGGTTAAGCATCTGACTCTTGATTTCGGCTCAAGTCATGATCTCAGGGTTGTGGGATCAAGCCTGGCATTGGGCGCCATGCTCAGCAGGGAGTCTGCTTGAGATTCCATCTCTCCCTCTTCCTCTGCCCCTCCCCACCCTGTGAACTCTCTTGAGCTCACATGTGTGCTCTCTCTCTCTCCAAAATAAATAGATAAATATATCTTTTTTTTTTTTAAGAAGTTGCTGTTCTTATGCTTTTCTCCTTTTTTATAGGGAAGGACATAATATCATAGAGCTGGATCTAGTTTTAAGCCACAGATTATATTGCTTTTTGTTTTTGCTTACAAAGTTTTTTGTTGGGATCCCTGGGTGGCGCAGCCGTTTGGCGCCTGCCTTTGGCCCAGGGCGCAATCCTGGAGACCCGGGATCGAATCCCACATCGGGCTCCCAGTGCATGGAGCCTGCTTCTCCCTCTGCCTGTGTCTCTGCCTCTCTCTTTCTCTCTGTGTGACTATCATAAATTTAAAAAAAAAAAAGTTTTTTGTTTTAAAAAATGGCTTTTACAAACGTTCATCTCTTTTCTTTTCTAAAATCTTGCCAAAAAGGAATTATATATATACATATATATATGTATATACATATACATATAAATACTCAAAATTATAAAAAGAAGGGAGAGGAGGCAACAGAAGTCAAGAAATGTCAGCAAACTGCAGATATAATGTGAGAGGAGGTGTGGGAACTGACTTACAATCCAGTTCATCCTGGGGAACTTCTCATAGAGGGCAAGGAGAAGGTACTGTTCAAAACAGGAAACTATATGAAATTATGAACACAGAAGACCCAGACCCTAGGTCTGCCTCACATCATCCCATAGCAGGTGGCTCCTATCCACCCTCCCCTCAAAGGCCAGAGCCAGGGGAGGGCAGAATTGAGATATACCCATATGGGTACCTAGTGCGGGTCCACATGTGGGCCTTTGGGTTCTAGCCCTCTGCTCACAGATACCAGCATCCATGCTTACAGCCACCTCTCCCTCTACCCTCTCATCAAGTGGAGATTAGAGTATTATGATTCTCCAGTGAAAGTCCAAGAGAAAATATATCCAGATAGTGACATTTGGGAGTACACCAATGAAATGATTGTCCCCTGTTTCTTTACAGTGAAGCTCATCAGGTGACAAGACCCTACAATACAGCAGGGCTTCCCGTCAGCTCTAGGCTACGAAGGGACAGCTGAGGATCACTATACATTTGAAGAAATTCTTGTACATGAAAATTATAAATCTGAAAGAAAACAGATGGGACACCCAAACCTGGAAATTTAAGGATAATTTAATGGAAGGAAAGTTGACAAAAATAAGCAGTGCTTAGGGTGAGAAAGTAGGAAGGTAGAGCTTCCAAAATATGGGAAATGTAGGGTTTTTCTTTTTTTAAGATTTTCTTTATTTATTCGTGAGAGATACAGAGAGAGAGGCAGAGACATAGGCAGAGGGAGAAGCAGGCTCCCTGCTGGGAGCCCGATGCAGGATTCGATCCCAGGACCCTAGGATCACACCCTAAGCCAAAGGCAGATGCTCAACCACTGAGCCACCCAGCCATCCCTGGAAAAATGTAGTTTCATGAGAAGTCTACTCACCCAGAACTGTGGCCTTATTTACTTTTCTTTCTATATTCATAATTGCCAAAATTTGGCAGCAACCAACATGTCCTTCAGTAGGTGAATGGATAAATAAATGATGGTACATCCAAACAACAGAGTATTATTCAGCACTAAAAAGAAATGAGCTATCAAGTCATGAAAAGACATGGAAAAAGCTTATGTGCACCTTACTAAGCAAAATAAAACAATCTGAAAAGCCTACATATGGTATGATTCCAACTATATGACATTCTTAAAAAGGCAAAATTATGAAGATAGTAAAAGATCACTGTTGCTAGAGGTTTGGGAGTCAGAGGGGAGGGATGAATAGGTAGAGCACAGAGAATTTTTAGAACAGTGAAAATGCTCCATATGATATTATAATAACAGATACATGTCATTATACATTTGTCCAAACCTGTAGAACCTGTAACACCGAGAGTAAACCCTAATATAACCTATGGACTTTGGATAATTATGATGGGTCAATGTGAGTTCATCAACTGTAGCAAATTTAGCACTCTAGTGGTAGAGACGGATAATGGAGCAGCTGTGTGTGTGGAGGCAGGGAGAACATGAGGAATATCAGTACTTTCCCATCAGTTTTGCTGTAAACTTAAAACTGCTCTAAGGGCGCTTGGGTGGCTCAATTGGTTAAGTGTCTGCCTTCTACTCAGCTCATGATCCCAAGGTCCTGGGATGGAGCCCAGTGGGGAGTCTGCTTCTCCCTCTCCCTCTGCTCCTCCCCTCCCTCCCCAGTTGTTCTCTCTCAAACAAATAAATGAACAAACAAACAAACAAATAAATAAATAAAGTATTTTTAAAAATGAAAATCAGTAGATGACATTTTCTTTACCACTGTGCTTATTTCTCAGAATTACCCCACTCAGAATGTCTCAGGAACACTTCCCATCCCTCCCAAGAGATTGCCATCTGCTCATTTGTTCATTAAGCTATTTCTAAATATTTTCTATCTGCCATATACCATGTTTGGGCAAAAGTATATATAAGGCTGTTAGAAAATTCTCACCCATGAAGATTTTTCCCATATGATTAAGGAGATGAGAAATGAATGATTAAATCATAATAAAGGAGATATACTAATTTAGATGGCACAAGTTATAACTGTTACAGGAGGTAAGACATAAATCTGTGAACCAAGGCAGTAAAGAAAAGCTTCAGGATAAATTGGGATTCACAGTGTGGATTAGCATGTGGTTATGATTCGGTGAGAGAAAATGAGTTAGTATTCAAGACTAAGATAATAGTCGAGGAAGAGGAAATCAAGAACGACTCAAAGAATTGTGAGCAGATGATGACAGAGAGAAGTTGTAAGAAGAGGATTTAGAAAGAGAAGCCAAAACTAGACCAAGAGGAATCGGTGAACGCAGGATTTGTCTTAGTGAGTGACAAGGAGGCCCCTAAAGGATTTTGTAAAATTACAGCAGTGTTTTGGGCAGATTCATCTAGGAGCTAAGCTCAAAATGGTCAGAGTGAGCAGAAAATCTTGAGCCATGCTCTCTTGAAATCATCGAAGCATGAAGTTCTAAGCGTCTGGACTAGAGTGAGCTATTGGACCTCATCTACAGGAGAAAAGCCTTTCTATGCGTTCATTCATTCTCCTGACAATTATCGTGCTCAGCCAAAGGAGCCTGCACTCAACTAGGAAAAGGACAACAAACAAGCATGAGAGATCTGGTCAGATTTTTTCCAGCTGAGTCCATTTGCTGAACCCCTGGCCCTGGAAGAGAGTCGGGCACATGCTAGGCTCTCATGGATGTTTGTTCATGAAGCTTAAAATAGCATTAGCAGGATAACAGAATGCCTGCAACAAGACTAAGCACACCGATCGCTCCAAAACACTCAGGGGAATATCTAACTTAATCTTAGGCATGCAAGAGAACTTTCCAGAGTAGATAGCTTAAACTATTCTCATATGCATAGCTTCTGACATATCTGAAATTCGGATGTGTCTAAACATCTGGAATAGGCCATAATTTGGCTGGGAACCTTTTTTTCTTTGTCAGTGGCACATAAACTCACGATGTGCCCTGCAATCACATCCTAGGCTTATTGAAATGTGGTATCCAAGCCAGAGCCTTTTCTCTCCAGAGACCTTCATGGCCCTAATTGTCACCAAATCTGATAGATTCCACGTCTATAAGAACATTTACATCCACCTGCTCCTTAACATCACTACCACCACCATTCCCTACTATGAGCTATTTCAACACCCTTGTTCTGTTTCCTCTGCTCCAAACCTCAGTCTCTCTCATTTATTACTCACCCTTCAAACCAGGCAGATCTTCCCAAAAACCAAATTTGCTTATGTTACTTTCCTTAGGACAAGGTCTAAACTCAATAGAATGGTGTAAAAGGCCTTTTGAAATCTAGTCTCCACCAGCCTGTTTCCCTACCTCCTCCACTCTTCAACTTCTTTAATTCCTAGTTTATTTTATAGAATCTAAGGCACCATTAGTGTTCTCTCACACTTTTATTTTATGGAACGTTAAGAAAGAAAAGGAGACTCTCAATCAAATGCAACATGCTGTCAGGCCATCTTCTCTTGGAAAAAGCCTCCAAGGAGATCTGTGTACAGAAGGTTGATTGCAGGGAGTGCATGAGTGGCTAAGCGGCTAAGCATCTGCCTTCAGCTCAGGTCATGATCCTAGGGTCCTGGGATCAAATCCCTCATCAGGTTTCCCTACTCCACAGGGAGCCTGCTTCTCCCTTTGCTTCTGCCCCTGCCTCTCTCTGTGTGTCTCTAATGAGTAAATAAAATCAAGAAGAAGAAGAAGAAGAAGAAGAAGAAGAAGAAGAAGAAGAAGAAGAAGAAGAGAAGGAGGAGGAGGAGGAGGAGGAGGAGGTTGATTGGGGAAGGCTCCCAGAACAATGCCAGCAAGCAAATGAGGCTAGCAGGACCCAGGATTGGGAGAAGCTGTGTTGAAATGGAATAGAGTTAGGGAACTCAGCATACCCACTGGGAGATCTGAAGCTGATGCCTCTTCAGAGTTGTCCCTCATGAAGCCAAGGGAACCAGAGCTCTCAACTCCCCCGTAGTAGACTAGTCACTGAATGTAGATTATAGCCTTGGTTGAGGCAGCTCCTTCTAACAGCAGGCAAATCCCAAAAAGGGGCCCCCAGCTGACAGTTTTCCTCTGTCAACGCTCCAAGAAGATAGGCTTAAAGGGAAGATCTAGACAGTATCTACTTCATCCACTACAAATGTCACCAATTGTGATATGGTTTCTGATATGACACATTAAGAGGGGATCCCTGGGTGGCTCAGCGGTTTCACGCCTGCCTTTAGCCCAGGGTGCGATCCTGGAGTCCCTGGATTGAGTCCCGTGTCGGGCTCCCAGGTGGAGCCTGCTTCTCCCTCTGCCTGTGTCTCTGCCTCTCTCTCTCTCTCTCTCTGTGTGTGTGTGTGTGTCTACCATAAATAAATAAAAATAAATCAAAAAAAAAAAAAGACACATTAAGATAGGAAAAAGTATACCTCTTAAAAATCAATTAAACACAATATTTGTGTAATCAATTACTTTTTTGCTTACATCAGTTAGAGTTAGTTTGGTGACTTGCAACAAAGAATCCTCATGGGACAGCAGAGAAAGAGGCCGTAAGAAAAATGGTACACCTAGTTGCGGTTATTTTTACATTTTAATTATTTTAAGTGTACAGTTCAGTAGTGCTAAGTATGTTCACTTTGTTGTGCAACCATCACCACCATCCCTCACCAGAACTTTCTCATCTTGCACAACTGAACTCTGTACCCATTAAACAATAACTTCCCATTTCCCCCTTCCTTCATCCCCTGGCAGCCACCATTCTACTTGCTTTCTCTATGAATGTGACTACCACAAGTTCCTCATACAAGTAGAATCGTGCTGTATTTGTCTTTTTACAACTAGCTTATTTCAGTTAGCATAATGTCCTCAAGTTTCATCCATGTTGTAGCATGTGACAGGATTTCCTTCTTTTTAAGGTTGAATAATATTCCCTGTAGGTATGTATCACATTTTGTTTATCCATTCAGCCACCAAAGGAGATTTGTGTCACTTCCACCTGTCAGTTATTGTGATTAGTGCTGCTATGAACATGAGTGTGCAAATATTTCTTTGAAACCATACTTTCTATTCTTTTGGATAAACATCCAGAAATGAAATTGCTGAATAAAACGATAGTTCTATTTTTAATCTTTTGAAGAATTGCCACTCTGTTTTTCACAGTGGTGGTGGCACCATTTTACAATCTCACCAACAGCACAAAAAGGTTCTTATTTATCTACATCCTTTCCAAAGCTTGTTATTTTCTGGTTTTTGTTTTTTTTATAGAAGTCATCTTAGTGTGGGCTGATATCACATCAGAATTTTTATTTGCATTCTTTAATGATTAATGATGTTGAGTATCATTTTATATGTTTTTTGGCCACTTGTATATTCTTTGGAGAAATATCTATTCAAGTTCTTTGCCCATTTGTTGATGGGCTATCTGACTTTTTGATTGCTGAGTTATAAGAGTTCTTTATATATTCTAGATATTAACCCCTTATCAGACATATGATTTACAAATTGCAAATTTTTCAGCTTCATACTTTCTTGCTGCCACAGCAACGGAACAGGCTGTGAACACTCTGCCCAGGTGACCAATTGCACCATTGTGATAAGGCTGCTCCTTGCCACAAGTTACTTTCTTGTCCTCTCCTAACTGTGACCTGATGACCTTCAGATGCACCCATGAAATCCACTCATTCCTTTTGTTCGTGTGCTCCATCTTGACCCCGGTAGAGGCACTAGTGTCTCTCAGCCCTCCACCTGCTAGGTAGAGCTGGTTCCCTTGACACTCCTCCCATGTGGCCTTGCAAGGCATGGCATGCCTCCTGTCTCTAGGACTTGTGAATATATACATTTTATTTTTCTGCACCACTCCTCTTTGTAGTTGAACCTAGCTGACCATCTCATGAAAGAATACAAAACACAATTACTTCCTTCCATTCCATAGGCAGTCTTTCACTCTGTTGATAGTGTCATGTCCTTTGATATACAAAAGTAGGTTTGACATATCCTCTTATTTGTTTATTTTTGCTTTTGATGCCTGTACTTTCATTGTAATATCTAAGAAATAAATAATTGCCAAATCCAATGTCGTTAAGATTTTTCCCTATATTTTCTTCTAGGAGTTTCATAGTTTGGAGTCTTACATTTTGGTCTTCGATATATTTTGGGCTAATTTTTAATATAATGTAAGAAAAAAATCAACTACATTTTTTGCAGGTGGATATCCAATTTTCCCAACACTATTTGTTGAAGAGACTGCCCTTCTCCCATCAAATGATCTTGGTTGGCACCCTTGTTAAAAATCATTTAACCATATATGCAAGGGTTTATTTCTGGCTGTCTATTCTTTTCCATTGGTCTATGTGTCTTTATGCCAGTACTGTACTTTGGCTTTGTACTATGTTTTGAAATCAGAAAGTGTTAGTCTCCCAACTTTTCTTCTTTTTCAAAATTGTTTTGGGTATTCAGGGTCCTATGGGATTCCATATGAATTTTAGAATTTTTTTTCTATTTCTGCAAAAAATGTAATTGGGATTTCAACAGTACACCTACTTTTGAACACATTGTGCTTGTGGTTTCTGTGAGGTTTCCACCTCCAGTAGGCAATTGATTTAGGACTCAGAAGACACAGAGGATGGAGTCAGTCATCTTACACAGCATTCCTACTTTTCTAAGAACCTTTAAAAGATGTTGCCTTCCAAAATGGAGCAGGAAAAATAAATCTCAAAGGAAAAGAAGTATCTATCTATATTTCTGACATTTTCTTGCCTTTCTCTTCATCCATAGATTTTTTAAAAGATTTTATTTATTTATGAGAGACAGAGAGAGAGAGAGAGATAGGTAGAGAGAGAAGTGGGCTCCATGCAGGGAGCTGGACATGGGACTCAATCCTGGGACTCCAGGATCATGCCCTGGGCCAAAGGCAGGTACTTAACCGCTGAGCCACCTAGGCATCCCTCATTCATAGGTTCTATACTCAGCATCTTAAAAGTAAGGTCATCTGGCCTGATTCTCCTCAAAGAGAAAAGATAAGATTTTTCCTAATTTGGAGGAAATCACATTCTATGAGAAAGTGAGGAGACTAACGATCATCCTTCCCCTTCTCTCTCACCTCAGTGCAGCAACCCAGCACCTACATAGAGTTTGGTGAGGTGGCTAAGGGCCCAGTCCTACAGAGCAGCACTGCAGCACCCACACCACATGCTCCTGCCCCACCATTTTCAGGTAGGATAACAGAGACTCCAAGCTAATCAGAGAAGTTCTCTACAGCAGACACGTTCAGACTGGGATGCAAAATCCTAGGGCACACACCATAGACTTGTTTCTAATATATTCCAGGCAGGGTTTTTTTTTATAGGACATATTTCCAAATATTTCTAGACCATATACCAAACACTATAAAGAAATCATTACACCAGGGCTCTGCTCTTTTCTTTTCAAACTGTATGTCTCTCTAGAATAGTAAAAAGAGTTCAAGAGCTTCTTTTTCAGGGCAAATATGTTTATAAAGCTTACTTGCTGTTGGTGATTGGTTATTCCTTATTTTTACTCCATTTTCTATCAGCATCCAGATGGTGGTTAAGTGTTGCTAAAAAGTTTCCATCTCTACAAACACCAGCACTGGAATCAGCAAGAAAGCTTACTTAAATTCTTGGGGACCACTTCATATTTACTGAGGTGAGGTCTCAGGATATGGCCCAGAAATCTGCATTATAAATAAACTCCCCAGGAGATTCTTATACATATGAACGTTTGAGAAACACTGAATTAGAGCAAATAAAAGTTTCAACCAAAGGAATTCAACTAAGAAAGCAATTATCATAATCATAGGATTATAATGATTCTTGAATAGCTTCCAACATATAATCCAATATCCATTCACACTGTAGGGCATTTTATAAGTTTAGGGTATGCTGATTCTCTATTAGACCCATATCCTCTTCTTGTTTAAATCTTTTAAAATGTGAAGCTTATTTTTTAAGAAATACAATCATAAAGTAAGCTTTGACTTGTGTTACTTACTTTCTCTTTAAGATTGAATAAAATTACCAACCCTATTTTATATCATGATTCTCACACTTGGGAAATCCTTTACACTAGCTGTTAAAATCATTAAGCCAATGTCCTCGATTTAATCTTTAAGGTTGACCAGCCAGCATTGAGTCACTGTAATCTTCTAGGTCAGACAGGAAAAGAATTGACGTCGTTACCAAATACCACTGCGTAAGTGTCTTTGAGAAAATGGCAGCCAAGTGTACACAGTTGGGTAATGAGATGTGATGGGCAACAGTCCTTGAGCAGGTGAGCTAGAAGGCCTGGCACCTGGCATTCCGTCCCTAATGATGCCCTTGTGTGAGCTATCAAGGATCCATGACACACTTTCTCTGACATAACACATCTCAGGGAGTTATCAAGATGTTTCCTCTCTCCTGAAGACCAACCAGTCTATTAGGAATGATAATTTGGCACATGCTATGCTCAAGGGACAGATGCAATAAGGGATGTTTCATACAAAGGGGCTTCCACCGTGAGCCAGCAATGTTGAACTGCAGCTAAAAACAGAGATGCATAAAAATAAACCTTCAACCTCTCACCCTGAACAATGAAGATGTTTTCCAGAAAATTGCACAGAATCTAAACAGCCTCAGAGGTCAGCAGTTCCTTTCTCCAGCTTTTACTTTTTAAAAAAGGAAAAATTAAAAAGGATCAGCTGACCCTAGTTGGTTTATCTCACTAATCTGTAATACTGATGGCCCAAGAGACAAGCATAATACAAATATGACCAAATGTCTTGTTGGCTTGTTTCTAGCTTTCAGAAACAAACAAAAAAGTTACAGTCTGCTATAATTTAATATCCTAAATTAATATGTATACTTCCGTGTCAGAACTTAATGTTAGTATTCAACTCTGTTTTAAAGAGCAATGCCAAGATAACTCAGTTCCACTCACCCATTCGTGGTCTCTCTCTCCTCTCTGTCTCTCCCAGCCCTCCTCAACTCAAGTCAAAGGGAGGGGAAAACTGAGGTGATTATCTGGGAATGAAGAAGGAGATGACCACATTTGTCTAAATGACCCCCGGCCTGTGCCCATGAATACAAGCAAGCCAGGAATCAACTGTGGCCCAGAAGGGTCACACTTTGAAAAGAAGGCAAATTTCAAGTTAGTTCATGTCAAAATTAATTTTTTAAAAAAATATTTCACTCTTAATAAGTCAATCGGAGAAGGACAAACAGTGTATGTTCTCATTCATTTGGGGAATATGAATAATATTGAAAGGGAATATAAAGGAAGGGAAAAGAAATGTTGGGAAATATCAGGAAGGGAGGCAGAACATAAAGACTCCTAACTCGGGGAAACGAACTAGGGGTGGTGGAAGGGGAGGAGGGCGGGTGTTGGAGGGGAATGGGTGACGGGCACTGAGGTGGACACTTGACGGGATGGGCACTGGGTGTTTTTCTGTATGTTGGTAAATTGAACACCAATAAAAATTAATTAAAAAAATAAAATAAAATATATTTCAATTAAAAAAAAATATTTCACTCTTATCCGAGGGTTTCGATCAGTAAGACAGAAATATATGAACCGATGCCTGTGAAGTGAATGATTACACAAGGAGGGCTAAAGTTAAAGACAGAATGTACTGCCCCAGAACCTGCAAGGCCCCAGTCAGGGAAGGAAGGACAGGAGGTCAGGCATGGAATATCCAGAGCAGAGAGTCCATTTGCTTATCCATGTTTGTATATAAAGTCCCTGTCACTACCAACTTCCTATCACTATCCCCAGACCAACCCATTCTAATAAATTTCCCCAGTCCCTTCCAACTTCTAACATCCTTATTTAAACATCTGTGGTAGAAGCTACATTCTACTTGGGTCTTCTTTTCTTCTTTTTAACAACAGTGAAACCAGGCAGATAAACTCAACATTCTAGTCGAGGGGATGTGGAAATGAGGCTTGCCGGGACTGTGCCTCTAGTAGGTGTGTGGCTGGCCATTTTGACCCATTTCTGCATGCCACTTAGTCTTCCTGGCCTCAGTCTCTCCATCTGCCCAGTGGGAGTGCCCGTGTAGGTGGTTTTTAAGGCCTCCAGCCACTGGTTTCCCAGGGTGGAGATCAAGATGGTTCCTGTTTCCCCTCCCCCATCCCTAAATCCACATTCCCATACTCCCTCACAGTGTGAAAGCACACATCCAGTTTCTGCCCCACCCCCCTACTGTGTGCCTCTGACCAGATTTGGGAGAAGGAAATGGGAGAGAGAAGAACCAGTCAGCCTCATCTTAAATTCCATCAGAGCGCAAATCCTGGCAACTGCTCAGGGGCATATCTGTGCAGGAGAATGAGGGACGTCTCACACATCAGGATAGAACTTCATCCCCCTGCACCAGGCCGCTCGCATGGAGATCGGAACACACCCAGGTCAAGGAAGCTGGAGTGGAAAAGAGAGATGGACAGGGATTCAACATGTGAATTCATGAATCCATGCTAGGAGAGCAAGACTTTGGGACACCCCTTGATAATGTCCAGTTCGAAACAACTGTTCCTATCAATGTTGAAAGAATTATTAAAACAACCATGTTCCTAAAAGAGAACCCACAAAACAACAGGGTCAGATTCCTAAGAATATGACCAATGAAAGCTGAAGTCTGAAAGACAATTTCTCTACTCTTGCATTTAGAATAGATTCATTCATTCATTCTTTCCCTTATTTTCTGCCCAGGAAATATTTACTGAGCTCCTAGTAAGCTTCCAGAACCATGCTTCATGCTGGTTGTAGTGATTTACTTTAAATTGCTTCAGTATTATCAGCATGCGAGGGTGCGAGAGTGACACCTTGTTTCACCTGTGTTCACCTTGAACACATCCATGTGCCATCAAGAGTATACGCTCCGGGGCTGTTGGCTAGCTGGACTTCCTGGACACTGCACAGAGGCAGCTTCACTAGTCTTCTGCCACACAGATCTCAGCTGACACAGAGGATTTGCTCTTTAGCAAGCTATCAAAACTGGATATTCCTTGCTGACACCAGTGACAAACTCATTCTCATGAGGAATGTGAGAAATGGGCTCTTAACTGCTGAAAATGTCAAAACAGGAGAAATGATGTAAATGGTATAGGCATTCAGTTTTGGATGATTAAACGTTCTGGAGATGGATGGTAGTGCTGGTGGCCCAGAAAAGTGAATCTATTTAATGCTACTGAACTTGAAAATGGTTAAAATGCGGGGAACGGGGGCACCTGGGTGGCTCAGTTGGTTGAGCATTTGATTCTCGGTTCTTTAAAAAGTGGTTAAAATGGTAATTTTTATATTATATATATGTTATTACAATTAAAAAAAAATTAAGTTGGAATGCCTGGCTGATTCAGTCAGTAGAGCATGTGACTCTTGATCTCAGGACTGTTAGTTCAAGCTTCACATTGGGCATGGAGCCTTCTTAATTAAAAAAAATAATAATTAGGGATCCCTGGGTGGTGCAGTGGTTTAGCGCCTGCCTTTGGCCCAGGGCGCGATCCTGGAGACCCGGGATCGAATCCCACATCGGGCCTCCGGCGCATGGAGCCTGCTTCTCTCTCTCTCTCTCTCTCTCTCTCTCTGTGTGACTATCATAAATGAATAAAAATTTTAAAAAAAATAGAAAAAAAATTAAAAAGAGGTATTTCTTTAAAAAAAATAATAATTAAAATAAAATAGTTAAAAATATATTTAAAAATTTAAGATGTAGGCACTATCCATCCTTGCACAAACAATGACTAACAACAGTGACACTTGTCACCAGAATGGCCCCTAAGGCCTGATCCCTGCTGGGGCTGTGCCTCACCATTGCTTTAGCCTCAAGGATTTCTGATTGCTTCGTAGCAACTAGAGGGTTCCAGATTAGACCTCTAGAGCACAGGTCTGCAAACTCTTGCTGTAAAGGCCAGAGAAGTAAATATCCTAGGCTTTGTGGGCCACCCACTCTGTTGAAACTGCTCACCTCTGTCATTCTGACAGGAAAGCAGTCACAGGCAATAACTACCTGAATGAGCGTGGCTATGTTCCAATAAAACTTCATTTACAAAAATCTGACCCAGAGCGTAGTGTACTGTCCTTGCTCTAGATAATTGGAATATTGTGTCTACCTTGAGTGGTCTTTTCATGCAGGGTAAGGTGAGAGCACTTCTATGTGCTCGTATTTACTGTCTCTGGGGTAAGGCATCCTTCCCTCATGGCCTGAAAGTGGGGTGGAGCTGGGTTGTTAGTCCTCATACCTCAGACATCCTGGGCAGTCTCAACACCTGCCTCAGAGAACCCTGGAGTAGCACAGGACCACAGGGGCTAGCACCTGTTCACAAACAAAGACTCTTATAATAGAGAATAGAAACAAACTATTTAAAAATTCCCTAAAGCATTAGAAAATAAGAACTCTGACAGGGCAACAAAGAAAAGCCCTTTGAGGCTGGAAAACAAAAATAGATTTAGCCCCTCTGGGTGCAGAAAGGAGGTGTCTGGCCCACACAGGTCCCCCGGAGGTATTCAAGATGTCCCCCTGAGGAAAAAAAAAAAAAAAGAGATGTCCCCCTGAGGGACATTTTGCCTGCTTCATTCATTCGTTTTACCAGCCTTGCAAAAGAATAAATCTGCAGGACAATTCAATTAACTCCTGCCAGGGATTATCACGTGCCTATGGGCAGAGGGAGGGGAGTTGAGGGTTGTTACAGGCGATGTGTCTACTGAGCCTCTGTGATACTCAAACCGTATTTCAGACTATACATTCTTCCTTCCTCAAGCCTCCTTCTCCCCTCTCCTCCGGATCTGCCTATGACCAAATCAGCACGCACCCCGAATGGCTATACGGTATGTAGAGACATGATCAAGTTTAAAAGTCAAATGGAAAGGTCTTCATGAACTGCACAATTGACTTGATTTACTCAAGTACAAGAATTCCTTCTTTACAAGGTTACCTTAAGAAGTAAATAACTTGTTAAATAACATGTTTTCCCCTATAATTCTCTTGAGCTTTTACTGTATGAAAGACACTCTATGAAGAGTTGTTGTTTCTAATTAACTCATTTATCTTTAATTGAAGTATAGTTTTCATACAATATTATATTGGTTTAATGTATAAAATTGACTCAACTCCTCCAAGGATCTCTTTCACACCCCTTCTGAATTCCCCTGAGATTCAGCCCAAGATTTCTCCAGATCTGACTTCATGGAGGTGGCTGCCTTACTTGGGATTGGGACAAACACAGGTGCCCATTGAGGTCCTCATCTGTGGCTGCAGAAGAGTCCTGAGGAGAGTCTGAGGGAGCATCTGTTCTACTTCTCTATTCCGGCTCCCCATGCTTGCAGGCAATTCTTTGTGTTTTTTGGCTTGTAGATCCCTCACTCCCATCTCCGCAACCATCCTTATTTAGGGGGCTAGAGCAAGGGAGGGGTCCGAGTTTTTTTTCTTATTTTAAAGACACCTCTGAGAGCTGCTTAGTGTGGATTTTAATATGTAAAAGCACTTGTTCATTTGCAAAGTTTTTGTTTGTTTTTAAAGATGTATTTATTTATTTGAGAAAGAGAGAGCAGGGGGTAGGGACAAAGGGGAAGGGAGGGAAAAATCTCCAGCAGACTCCCTGCTGAGCAAGGAGCCAACCAGGGCTCTGTCCTTGGACTAAGATCCAGCCAAAATCAAGAATTGGACACCGAACCACTCACCTAGGCAACCCTCATTTGCAGAGGTTTTGGGTTTTTTTGTTTTTTAAAGATTGTATTTATTTATTCATGAAAGACAGAGAGACAGAGAGAGAGAGGCAGAGACACAGGCAGAGGGAGAAGCAGGCTCCATGCAGGGAGCTCCATGTGGGACTCCATCCCAGGACTCCTGGATCACATGCTAGGCTGAAGGCAGGCACTAAATGGCTGAGCCACCCAGGCATCCCAGCAAAGTTTTTTTTGTTTTGTTTTGTTTTTTTCCTGCAAAGTTTTTTAATTGCAATTTTGATTTCTTCCTTAACCCAGGAGTAATTTTGCTAAATTCACGTTATTTATATTTAATTTTATATTATTACATTTCCTAGCACCTGGATTTTTCTTTCTTTCTCCTCATTTGCTTTTATTGCTCATTTCTAACTTTATTGCCCTCTGTTTACTGATTGTGGCCTGAGTGATTCCCACATCAGGGGCAAAAGTTGGTCCATGTGTGTCTGTCAGACCAAGCACATTACTTATGATAGTCTAGTCTTCCATAGTCTTCTTTGTTTGCCTAATTTATCTATTAAGAAATTTGTCGGCGGGGGTGGGGCAGCACTTGGATGGCTCAGTTGGTTAAGCATCTGCCTTCAGTTCAGGTCGTGATCCTGGTACCCTGGGGTAGGGCCCCTAGTCCAGCTCCTTGCTCAGTGGGGCATCTGCTCCCCGCCACCCCCCCCCACTCTCTGCCCCTCCCCCTGCATGTTCCCTCTCTCTTTGTCTCTCTCTGTGCCAAATAAATAAATAAAATCCTTTAAAAAAATACATGTCAGGGATGGAGCTAGAAAGTATCATGCTAAGTGAAATAAGTCAGAAAAAGACAAATACCATATGAATTCACTCATGTAGAATTTAAAAAATAAGACAAATGAACAAAAGAAAAAATAACAGAGATGAACCAGAAAAATGGACTCTTAACTACAGAGAACAAACAGATAGTTACCAAAGGTGATCAAGAGTACACTTACGATGAGCACTGAGTATTGTATAGAATTGTTAAATCACTATTTGGACACCTGAAACTAATATGACACTGTATGTTAACTAGCTGGAATTAAAAATAATAAATAAATAAATAAATAGCAGTTGAATACAGTAACAATAACTACTAAAAAAATTATAAAAGAACACAAGATTTCATTCAAAATAGCATTAAAACCTGTAGATATTAGGGTTCTACTTAACAAAATATGGATGAGGAGACTTGAGTATATGAAGTTTCAATATCCCCCAAATTCATCTGTAAATTCAGTGTGATTACAGCCAAAACTCTAACACATTTTTAAGGGATACAGCATAGTGCTAAAACCTACTTGGAAAATTAAAAGGGCCAGGAATAACTAGTTCAATTCTGAAGATAAGCATCAGAGATTTATCTTATCAGATAGAACTTCCTAAATAGAAAGAAAAGAAGAAAGAAAGAAAGAAAGAACAAAAGGAAGAAGGAAAGAAAGAAAAAAAATATGTTGATCTCTCACAATAATTAGGGTTTTGTCCATTTTCTTCATATTCTTATTTATTTTAACTTTTTATTTCCAAATTTATGTGACTAGGTACATATAGATCCATGACATTAAACATATTCATGATCAATTGTGCCTTTCATCAGCATTACAGGAGGCCTGATGGCCCACTGGACAAGAGCACTAACTGTAAACAGGTGTGTGGGTCCAAGTTCAGCTCTGTCACCAACACTGTCACCTCTCTGGCCATCAGTACCTTATCTATGAAAGGGAGACCATGCATTATCACTACCTGGGTGGTTAGGTGGCTAGTTTCTGGCTTGTGGTTGAATTCTCAAAGAAACCTTTTCTAATGTGATAACAGTGACAATGATGACCCACAAGCTAAGGAAGGTCCTTATATTTTCTAATAGTTGAAAAAAATAATATTTTATGATGCATGAAAATCCTATGAAGTCAAAATTTCAGTATCCATAAACCAAGTTGTACCAGAACAGCCAGCCGCTCATCTCCTTACATATTGCCTATGGCTACTTTCACACTACCAGGCAGAATGGAGTAGATACAAGAGAGAGTACTTGAATCCCCAAAGCCTAAAATATTTACTGTCTGGTCCTTTATGGAAGAAGCATGCCGACCTCTGCTTCAGGTCATTCACCCTACCCCACAAATCTTCCAGACTTTATGATCATATTACTCTTCTGCTTACTAGTAAAGAAGTATCCACTTCCTGGCCTACTCAAAGATTCTTCATGATCTGATCCCCTGCTCCAGCTTTGCCCTCCTTTTCCCCTTTTTTTCAATTCTATGTCATGCAATAAAACAACACAAAAATTCTCATCATGACCAGGGGAGAAAGAGTCAATCACATTTATTAATCTTTGTCCAATTGTCCCTTCCACCTAGAATTCTCTTCCTCTCTTCTGAATATGAAAATCTCAAGGCACCTGGGGGGCTCAGTGGTTGAGCATTTGCCTTTGGCTCAGGTCATGATCCCAGGGTCCTGGGATCAAGTCCTGATTCAGGCTCTCTGCAGGGAGCCTGCTTCTCCCTCTGCCTATGTCTCTGCCTCTCTCTGTATATCTTCTCATGATTAACTAAATAAAATATTTTTTAAAAAATGAAAATCTCTATTCATCTCAAGGACCCAATTTACTTTTATTTTACATGCAATAAAATAGAGAGAGAGATGTATTGTGACATATTTGTTCAAGTCTTTTGCCCATTTTTCAGTTGGGTCATTCTCCGTATTGTTGATCTACAATATTACATATTCTAAGTCAAGTCCTACAAATATTTTCCCTGCAAATATTTTCCTGCAAACATTTTTCCCAGACTGAAGCTTCTTTTTCCAATTTCTTAGCAGTGTCATTTGATGAGCAAAGATTTTAGAAGTTTTTATTCTTTTCTATTTATCTATTTGTTATATTTATACTCATGTCATACTGTTTTAATTACTCTAGGTTTATATGTTTTTAAGATTATTTTGACGATTATAGATCATTGCATTTTCATGAACATTTTTAGAATCATCAATTTCTTAAAAAAGAAAAAAAAGAATTAAAGGAAGCCCCTGCCAATGTGTTAATCTAGTGGCAGAGTGGAGGATTACTCTGTGCTGCACAAAATGGAGCTTGAGGTGGGACACCTGGATGGCTCAACGGTTGAGCATCTGCCTTTGGCTCAGGGTAGTGATCTCAGGGTTCCAGGATCAAGTCCCACATCAGGCTTCCTGCATGGAGCCTGCTTTTCCCTCTGCCTGTGTCTCTGCCTCTCTCTGTGTGTCTCTCATGAATAAATAAATAAAATCTTTAAAAAAAAAAATGGAGCTTGAGGCTATGAGCAGAAACACTGGTTCAGAAAGCCCAACTGTCTTCTCGTATCTGGCCATGGTGCTATGGTGCTATAGGCCACTGACGCGTGCTTTACCCATCTGGTTCTTTGTTTTTCAGGTTACCTTCTCCAGGTACACTTGAGATATCTACAAAGACCCCTCTGGGGGGGTCCAAATATTCTATTTCAAATACTCTGTTTCTTGCCCTGTAGGTATGCATTCTACGCGTCTCACTTTAAAATCAAACAGTGGACTGGAGTTGGAAATTCTGCGGGTAAGAACACAGAAGTAAAAATGATGGATTCTGCCTGGAAGGCAGGAAGTTGGAAAGCTTCACATTACATTGTGTCTGTTGTTAACTTCATAGTGTTACAAGCATGTGTCTCTTACTCAAATTTCACACCTCTTCTTTCCTTCCTTTCTCAAAAATAGCTAGAACAACACAACCATATATTCTAAACAGAAGCTGGGCCTCATCGTGCGACAATGTTGCTCTCTTAGGGGGATAAAGTGCAGAATCAGGAGAGGAAGAAAATCTAGGGAGTATAGACAACCTTGGTAAGGGGAAAGAACCCCCAATTTTCCCACTACAGGATCTTGGAGCGCTTACTCCCTGAAGTTGGGCTTCCTCCTATCTACCACACATCTGAGACCAGGTGATCTTGAGGACCTTGCAGCTCTGAAATTCTCATGCTTATGGCTTGGGCAGAGAAGTCTATCATATTGCTAACCAGTGTTAATCATTCAGTATTTGCACTCCTATCTGCATAGTCAGCAAATCAACTTTTTACTTAAGAAATAGTTCGTGTATTCCTCTAGTGAGAGGCGAATGAGAAACAACCACCAGTAAGTACCCTTGTAGGATGTTGAAGCACTAGTTAAGGGGATCCCTGGGTGGCTTAGCGGTTTGGCGCCTGCCTTTGGCCCAGGGCTCAATCCTGGAGTTCCAGGATTGAGTCCTGCGTCGGGCTTCCCGCATGGAGCCTGCTTCTCCCTCTGCCTGTGTCTCCCCCCACCCATCCCCTCTCTCCGTCTATCATAAATATAAATAAATAAATAAATAAGTAAGTAAATAAATAAATAAATAAATCTTAAAAAAGAATTAAATAAAACACTAGTTAATGTAGTGAAGGCTTTCCTTTTCCACACAAGGAGAATGCTTCCAGCTTCCTTCCTTGCAGGAGGGTAAGAGGAGTGAGTGTGCAGCTCTATCAAGTGCGGGCTCATGTTTTCACATGTTCTGTTTTCACATGTTCTCCTTTCTCCCCCATTTCCCAGAACATCAGGTTTGTGCCGATGAACAGCAGAAAGTTTCACCAGGATCCTCACACCCTTTATTTAACAAGCTTAAAGGCCAGCTGTTATTCACTGAGTATTTGATGGAGAGAAAAGAGAAACGAAAAAAGGAAGTATCTTCTGCCCTGAAGTTTCTCAGTCAGCCTTTCCAAGTTTTCAAGTCTAATTGTGAAGATATGAGTTACTGTAGAACATCTCAGAGTTGAATCCACCTTGATCAACTGGATAAACAGCCAAGAGATATGCAAGTACAGAGGATATTCTAGAGATGCTTCCTCTTCTAGAGGAAGAAGTTGAAGTTAGGGTTCCTACCCAGAGTTTTCCAATCTGTGGTCCTGCAGTCAATTTAGAGTTGTAATCAGAATTATTTTAATCAAACACATACTGGGGTGGATAAGATTAAATTATGTTCCACGAAACTTTGTTTCAGTTGAGTGTGTTTATATGTGTGTGTGTGTGTGTGTGTGTGTATTCTATATACGGGCTCATATATAAAATCTGTTCAAAAAAAAAAATCTATTCCAACTGTGGGTTTCAGGCAAAAGGCATGCCATCCTCCATCACAGACACCAGTTCTTTTCATTTAAAAGTAAACAGAGCATTAAAGATGTAAGATCTATATGAGGATAGAAATAAGGGAATTGGTTTTTCCCAGGGAAATGGTGGGGGAGGGGCAACCTTGCATTTCTAGTAGTTACTGGGAGACCTGGGGGTAGGTAAGCTTCAATCACAAGGAAAGCCACAATTAGCTTATCTCCCTGATAAGTCAGGCACTTCCCTCCAAGAATCCACCCTTTAACACCTTCTTTGGTGAGCTAAAGTTTAAAAAACTAAAGACTTTTTTTTCTTTTCTTTTTTGGTCTTTCTGTTTCTTGGTTATATCTTTCTCTTCTGGTTTGACTTAGAGCCAAGAATAGCAGAAAATGTATTTTGCAGGTATCTTTTTTAGCATCTACGGTATTCTGGGGCCAGACATTCAAATCTTGGCTCTGCTCCTTCCAAGCTGTATAATCCAGCACAAGTGGCTAACTTGTCTCTGCTTCGGTTCCCACTGAAAATGGCTGTAGTTATGTTGTGGAGATCAAATATGAACATATGAAATATATGCAAATATATGAAAAGAAACCTTAGAAGCACCCTTGATTATTACCCATCCTGGCACTGCCCTAGAGGTGAAATATTCCTCCCTAGTCTAATGGAGTTGTGTTCCATTTGGGAAATAGGAAGGTGTGCTCTTAGCAAACATATTTTGGGCAGCATGGTGATATAAAGGGAAGAATACGGCCTCTGGAGCCTAGACTAGAGCTCAAACACTTAGCCTATTTATTTCCTCACCAAGTGACCTTGAGCAATTTCATTAACATCTGACCCTTCCTCTCTAAAATGAGTATCTAATACTCACTGGATGGGTGATAATGGACTGACTCTTGTTAATTTTCTCTTTTCCCCTTTATAACAACTTCACAGGAAAATGAAGAGTAATCCAAGTTCCAGGGCCCCTTACTGTGCTTTCCAGAAGTCCTTGGTGATCACTTCGGAGTCAACTTGCAATAACAAGGCAAAGGATGCCTGTATAGTGAATCATACTCCAGATCCAAAGAACAAATTGTCATGCCCACGGGAACTACCCTAGTCTCATGGAACATTTTTCTTAATAAAATGATTTAAAAGGTTAAAAGTAAAGATTTTAAAGAGTCATAATGCTCTTTAAGAAACAAATAGGCAAAGGGGGAAAAAAGAAGACAGAGAGAGAGACAAACCAAGAAAGAGACTCTTAACTAGAGAACAGACCAGTGGTCATCAGAGGGGAGGAGGCAGGGCAGGGGATGGGTGACATTGACGATGGGGATTAAGGAGGGCACTTGTGAGCTCCAGGGTGATGTATGGAAGTGTAGAACCACTATATTGTACACCAGAGACTAATGTAACACTATATGTTAACCGATTGAAATTTAAATAAAAACTTAACTTTAAAAAAGGGTCAGAATTTCCCCTTACTACAACTACTTTTGTGTGTGTGTTTTTAAGATTTTATTTATTTAATTTATTTATTCATGAGAGACATAGAGAGAGAGGGAGAGACACAGGCAGAGGGAGAAGCAGGCTCCTCACAGGTAGCCCGATGTGGGACTCGATCCCCGGACTGGGATCACGCCCTGAGCCAAAGGCAGACGCCTAACCGCCTAACCGCCTAACCGCCTAACCGTTGAGCCACCCAGGCATCTCAACTATGACTACTTTTGTTTTTAGCTATTACCTTGCAATCTTTGTCCACATGCAGGTATGTTTTCCCCTAGTCTCTGTCATGGGGAGCACAATAATCTCTTTGTGCTTCACTCTTGTATGCGACATTATTCATTCACCAGCAAAGTTCTCACATCATACTATAAAGTAGCTCTAGAACTGACCACCTCATAAAAAGTTTTATAGCATTGGATATGAACCTTGCATTCAAGTTTATTCTACGACAAGCCTCTTTAGGAGCACAGTATTATTCCTTTTCATTTTTCTCTTCGTAGATTATGTTCTGTAGAAAATTTATGAAGGTTTTGATGTTTTATATTTATAATGCATTCCCCCTTAAAAATGAGAATGGCCCCTTGTTAACAAATGGTAGATTCTTCATCTAATGCAGCCAAGAATTTGATCTAGGGCTGATTTCCCACTTGGAGAAGTTGGGGTATAAGCACATTTAGACAGACCAGCCCTTATAATCCACTCATGCAAGGCACGTATCGTATCGCATTTAAATGACGAGGGAAACCAATGCTGTGTGTTTCAGCAGTGGAGTCTCATGAAAAATCACCCAGCATGTCAAGAGACAAAAACCATCCTGGACTTACTGGGAGTCTAGCACAGAAGGAAAGACATGGGGGAGGGAGAACAGGAAGAGAGGACAAATAATCTGTTACACATACATTGTGTGCAGCAAGAGCAAATTGAAAAGGAGCTCAGCAGGTTTGAAGAGGTAGGATGCAAACCTGTCCTAAAGGGGTATTAAATCCTATCGAGGGCTATTGTTTCATGGAGCCCAGGCCTAACAATGTCCCATTGTGGCAAATGCAAAGACAAACTGGTTAAATCCCAGTTTTCCCTTCATTTTCAGTCTCCAGGACTATACCCCTGAGGATGGTTCTGCTCTCACTGCCTGGGCTGCCACCCTGCTGGCCGTGTAAGTAAGGATGGTTTACAGGTTCCTTGATCTGATTTGAGGACGCTAAAAATCTTTTGACCTTGCTCTGATTTTTATTAAGTGTAAAGACTATGGCACGTATTTCCAGAGAGATGACATGGGAAAAAATATGCCTGGAATTGCCAACTTAGGGTTTACTGCTTATCTGCAAAGCCACCTTTGGAATTATTAAGGATGCTTCACACAGTTGGAAGACGCTCTTATGGGTTTTATGCAAATCAGTGGATACTTTGATATTTTCATTTTAAAAGAAATTTAAAGACCAACTTCAGTTGCAAGAAATTGTTTTGCTTTAAATAAACCTGGAATGCATGTTAATGCTAGGTGGATTTTAAAATCCCAGGACTAAAACAACTGTATGGCTGGCTACCAAGTGTTCTCATTGCACACAAATTTCTGGGTCACATGACATCTTTGTATTGCCACCAACTGTAAAAGGTCTGGAGAACCAGCCACCTGGGAATGGTTAATAAGGCACTGGGATCATGGAAAGTTGCCTGGAAATCATCCACTTCATATCCCACCTCCTAGTTTGAGAAGGATGCTGCCGTTTTATGGAAAGGAGGTTTTGGTTTGTTTTTTGTTTTGTTTTGTTTTGTTTTGTTTTGTTTTGTTTTGTTTTGTTTTGTTTTACCTTGCTTATTCATGGTTTCCACAGAGAAGCAAAGAAACGAAAACCCAAATATTTCAAAGAAGGGAAATGTCATTGCCAACATGTTCTGTGGTCATGCCCTTTGTTCTTTCCTCCCTATTCGAGTCAGAGGATCTTGGTACAGACTGACCTTGGTATGAGACCCTAGATAAGAATGCCTGCTGGACTTGGGGCTTCACAGAAAGAAGAGGCTGGGTCTTGAGTCTCCTGGGCTGATTCCTTTGAAAAGGGATGAATTGCAGAAATATATTTCTATACCTGGTAAGGGAATCTGTGAAGTGCAATTGGAAGAAAAGCATCCCAGTCCTAACACTCCCCTTTCTTGGGTGACCATGGGCTGACTGCTCAACCTCTCTGTTGTATACCTTCCTCTACCTATAAAATGAGGGTGTAGCAGTCCTATCATCCTCACTAGGGTATTGTTGAGGAGCAAAGAGAACTAGTGCAGGTGAAAGTGCTATATAAAAGTAAGTTATTTGTATTTTGTGTTGATAATGAACATTTAGGGAAGGATGGTCCTTGAGCTTACACTCATGGCACACTTCTGGGATCTATTAGTAACAGGTAGACGTCTTCATAACAACCTCTCCTTTTATACACTGACTAGTTGAGAGTTGAGAACGGCTTTACACATTTGCTGAAGTTATATTTCTTCCTTTCCTCTGGGGGGAACTGGGGTGATGGGAGACCTACTAGATACCTACTCAGATCGAGTGGGGGCCCATTAGGACTCAGCACTGTGGAAAAGGTGGAAATAGGCAAAGGGAAGTAAATTACAAACCATAGTACATATTTCTCTTGTTAGGACCATTTGATCAAATCTTTTTTTTTTTTTTTTTTTTTTGGTGAAAAAATATATATTTAGATTTATCTGACTGGACTCAGTTAGATGATCCCAATTTTGTTGGCAACATCCAAAGCATCATAGTTAAGAGCCAGTCAAACATATGCCTTCTTCTTTCCATCAGCCCCAATCGAGATGTTGACTTTGGCCACCCCAATGTCATAGAGCTTTTTCACACTGTTTGATCCGGTGCTTGTTGGCCTTGACATCCACAGTGAACACAAGTGTGTCATTGTCTTCTATTTTCTTTGTGGCTGACTCAGTGGTAAGGGGGAACTTGGTGATGGCACTGTGGTCAAGTTTGTTTCTCCTGAGGGCGTTCTTTCAAGGATATTTGGGCTGGCTTCAGAGATGCAGTATCTTGGGCTGTCAGAAGGTGGGTGTTGTGTGGATGTTCTTTTTTCTGTGATTGTGGACATCTTTCAGCACCGCTTTCTTGGCCTTCAAACCCTTTGCTTTAGCTTTAGCTTTGGGAGGGATAGGGGCTTCCTTCTTCACTTTCAGTGCCATCTTTGTGAAAACTATTTCTGATCAAACATAATTGGATGAACAAGATTTGGGTGGCATTTTCTAAATCGTATTATGATCTTCTTAACTTAAAATGTCTCTTTTTTTATGCATCTAGCACATCATATATTTTAAAGATTTTTTTTGGTCCCACTTCATTAGATCTATAGCCAATCCCCTGATTCATTAAAGTCCTATCCTTTGGGATCCCTGGGTGGCGCAGCGGTTTGGCGCCTGCCTTTGGCCCAGGGCACGATCCTGGAGACCCGGGATCGAATCCCACGTCGGGCTCCCGGTGCATGGAGCCTGCTTCTCCCTCTGCCTGTGTCTCTGGCTCTGTCTCTCCTCTCTCTCAAGAATAAATAAATAAAATCTTAAAAAAAAAAGTATTCTTTAAAAAATAAATAAATAAAGTCCTATCCTTTTTCCTCTCTGATTGTAAACAAATAGAAATATGTTTGCTATCTAGGTAAACACTGTATTCCCTTCACCAACCTCAGTAAATACTTAGATGGTAAGGGTGACTGAATGTCACATGGAAAGTCCATCACAATATAGCAAAAAATATTAAGTTATAATCCTTCCATATGACTCGTTCAAACTCTGTTTCCCCATCTATGAAATGAGGAGTTTGGATTAGGTGATTCCGTGCAGTTCAAAAATGGAGCAAACAATATTCTTTCACTAGGGGATTTTCTCTTCTACTTCTGCCCCACCCACCTTTTCCTCCTCCCCCGAGACCTTAGTAAATAGTCAACCCATCCACAGGGGCAGTGAGTGAGGGGAGGGAGAAGGCCTCATGGATTCCTCTGGTCCACTCAACCCTTGTCCACCTCTCCAATATTCATCAATGGGAAAACCCAAGATTTCTCTGAGCAAGTTTGATTCAGGTCAGCAATCATATGGGACTGACTCATAAAATCTGTGCTAGGCTCTTGGGAATACAAAATAAGTGAGTGCCTGTCTTTCAAGGGTCTTTCCATCTCCATGGGAGAGATAGTCAGAGAAACAGAACTGTAACATAGTGAAGTCAGGGCTCTGCAAGCAAATGCTCAGGGAGAAGCACAGAGGGGCACCCGTGAACCTATAGCCAGTCTATAGGGTCTCACATCTGCAGACCGATCTCACCGTAATGTGGGTTCAGATTTGTGCAATTCCATGGCTAGCTTATATCAAATGGAGTAAACTATAAAGTGCTAGAACTCTAAGGACTGTTGAACTACTTTCTCAACCTTCTAATATAATCAGATTTCTTTCTATTGTAGGTGAGAGACCAGTGGCCGGAGATCCAGGTCTCCATTAACCTTCACACAATAGGGCTGATAAAGCCCCCTCTTCAAACAATGTCTTGGCAATCACTTTATCAGATGTAATTACATTTTCTAATCTTACAGTGACTTCCTTGCAGGTACAGAGGGACTCAGGTTAAGGATCTTCCCAAAGGTTATCTGTTAGGTTCTGTCCAGTTTAAGGCTGCAGCTCTAAGCTTTATTAAGCATTGTCCTGGCTCTACAGGTGGTGGCCCAGCAGAGCAATCCTCTAAACCTGGACAGATTGACCTCCAGTGCTAGGGGCCATCTAATCAACGTCTATCTCTGAACAATGTCATCTGTGCACCACCCATGCCCCTCCCTTCTGCTTGTGGAACCTGTGACTGATTCATCTCAAAGGCATTTGGTGAAATTCAGGCTGAGGAGGTACCCTAGTTTGTTTAGTGTGATCACTTGAGCTATTTTCACCTCACAGGTGAGGTCTGGATTATACATGAGGCTCGTGGTTGCTAGACCCAAATATTTCACATACTAGGAAGCTGTCAGTGTGTGATGATGTGATTATAGACAAGTGGCATTAAAGCCAACCCTGGTGTGAGATCGTGTTAAAAAAAAAAAAAAAAAACAGATAGATAAGTAGCCCAGTTTGATTATATGCTTAGTCATCATCCAGCACTTCTTATTTGTCAGTTGATTAAAAAGAAGAGCTCGGGATGAGAGGCAGAGGAGGAAATAACATTAAATATCTTAAAGTTACCCAATTCTTCCTTTTGGTGAATTCCTTTTTTTTTTGTGGAAATATTTTTCCATGTAGTTTTGATACTCTCAGTACTGATTTCACTTCAAGCTCTCTTACTCTCTCAGTAGAGACGGTGCTATCCACCATACGTAAATCTACAAGGTCACTCTCCCTTTTCAGGTAAGAATTTAGGATATCTGCCTGGTTAAACGGTATAAACTTGAAGGTCCATTCTTCGGAAATAGCTGTGCAATACCTTCATCCTTAACACATTGATTCCTCTCCTTACAGTTCCAGTCCTCTTACTTGGCCTCTGCAATTACACACAAGTTCACAAGTTTAGGGAGGCAGCTGTTAAGATACACAACTGCAAAGGTGTCCCGATGAAACTGTTCTCCTGTATTTTTGTCACAAACTTGTCCTTTCAGAAGTAATACATGTTTCTGACATTGTAAGACGGAAATGGCAAGATGGGATAAATTAAAACCTGCTCTGATACGATCAGAGCAGTCATGCCTGGTGCAGTTTGGAAGGTTGGTGTCCTGTGAAAACCTGAAAAGCTCCTCACAGCCCTGCTGCTAAGCCGACTCTGTGAATCTGAGTCAGCAATGTAACTTGAAGTTTACTTTTTTTTTTTTTTTTTTTTAAATTTGAGAGAGAGAAAGAGCATGAGCTGGGGGCAGGGGGTTGCAGAGGGAGAGGGAGAAGCAGACTCCCTGACCTGCAGGGACTCCACCTCAGGGCTCAATCCCAGAACCGTGTGATCCTGACCTGAGCCAAAGGCAGACACTTAGCCCACTGAGCCACACAGACACCCCTGAAATTTATCTTTTAATGAGGGAATGGGACCTGTGATGTCACTTCTAGGTCTGAAATGCATGTTCTGAGGGTTGTATCAGTCAAACCCAGGCAGTCTGTAGTTACACAGGGACCTACACTTAAACAGGGTGCCTTTTTTTCTTGTGCCATCTTTAACTTCTGAGAACTGTTTAGTCTAACCTATTTAAAGAGAGTGGTGCTATTAATGCCAAGAAGACTGTCAGAAAAAAACTAAAATCTGGGGCCCCTCGGTGGCGCAGTTAGTTAAGCATCGGAGTCTCAGTTTCCACTCTGCTTGTGATCCCAGGATCATGGAATTAAGCCCGAAGTCAGGCTCCTCCTCAGCACAGAGTCTCTACTAAAGTGACTCTCCCTCTCCCTCTGCCACTACCCAAGCCCTCTCGTGTGCTCCCTACCCCCCTCTCTCTCTCTCTCTCTCTCTCTCTCTCAAATAAATCTTTAAAAAGGAAAAAAGAAAAAAAGAAAAAAACTAAATCCTAATCACTTTTTTAAAGTTGTAGTTATTAAATTAAAATGTATTACCAAGTGCCAGGTAAGTTCTTCACAAGGAGTCCCTGGGTTATTCCTCATACCAACCTCTGGCTATTATCGTATCCGTATTTGAAATGAGGAAATTGGAGCACAGAGAGGTTGGGAATGAGCGCAGGGTCACACACTTGTAAATAGTGAACTAGGATTGGAATGAATCCAGGCCTCATGTTCTTTGCTATTATTCGTGGTATGTGAAATCCACAGCAGTTTGAATGGTGTCTCCTCTGTGAACACCAGGGATTGCATATAGCAATCAGTGTGTTATACGAGATTGGGGCTGGAACTGACCTAAATTCTCCTTTATTGACGTGAATTTGGGTTTCTGTTTAAATTTCCTTTGTATTCCTCCAAAGTAAAATCTGTAAGTTCTTGCACAAATTATAAGAAGATAGGGGCAGCCCCGTGACTCAGCGGTTTGGTGTCGCCTTCAGCCCAGGGCCTGATCCCGGAGACCCAGGATTGAGTCCCACGTTGGGCTCCCTGCATGGAGCCTGCTTCTCCCTCTGCCTGTGTTTCTGCCTCTCTCTCCTTTTCTCTGTGTCTCTCATGAAAAAAATAAAATAATAATCTTTTTAAAAAAATTATAAGAAGATAATGTCAGAGATGCTTGTGGGGGAAGGAGGAGTATGGAATATAATTAGATGGTTCAAGGCAGTGATCAGTCTCAAGCAGTTTTAATCCACAGAATCTGTATTTATTGTACAAGTAGAATGGGGACATCAGAGTCAATCTGGGCTCCTACCTTTCAGTAGTGATCGTTGTGAGTGGTCGGTTCTTGGAGATGTGTTAACAACCTCTGCCTGTCTCTACTCTTCTCATCCCCAATAGCACCCCTAATAGCACCTCAGATCTGGAGGCCTGAGCACCCTTTTAATACATGGGGGGCAAGGGGACACCTGGGTGGCTCAGTGGTTCAGTATCTGCCTTTGGCTTAGGCTGTGATCCTGGGGTCCTGGGATAGAGTCCCATGTCAGGTACCCCGCAGGGAGCCTGCTTCTCCCTCTGCCTATGTCTCTGCCTCTCTTTGTATCTCTCATGAATAGATAAATAAAATCTTAAAAACAAACAAACAAACAAACAAACATGATGGGGGGGGCAGGACATTGAGTGTAAGCATTTAAGCTGTGCAAAAAATTCATAGAGGACACAGAGCTCAAGAATGGAATGACCTCCAGGCTCTCCAAAGTGTCTCATTTCCAATTTTACTTTGTATTGAAGAACATGGCCTGGAATCACAGCCAGCCAGAATTGAAAGACAAAGGCCATTTTCCATGAGGGAGGGCCCTTCTCCACCAAACTTTCCCCTCATATTCTTACAAAATGATGACTTGCTAGCCCTCTAAGTATTGACTCTCCCTTGAATTTCCCATTGGCTGCCAAAGGGTAGTACCTGGAACAAGTCACCTCTTTCTTCTTTCTTTCTTTCTTTCTTTCTTTCTTTCTTTCTTTCTTTCTTCTTTCTTTCTTTCTTCTTCCTTTCTTTCCCTTCACTTTCTATGAGACCCCCACAGCCCCTCTTTTCTAGCCCTCAAATGCCACTTCGGTCTAATGAGTCATTGTAATAAATAAATGGTTTTTCCACCCGGCTGCCCATTGGAATCACCTACAGAGATTTATAGACACATCAATGCCCTGAGAAATTTCCAAAACTGTTAAATTGGACTCTGGTAAATGGGTCCTTGGCATCAATAGCTTTAAAAGCCCCTCAACTGATTCTAATACATTGCCAGAGTTGAGAATTACTGGATGAGGAACGTGATTTCTATATTCTCTGCCAAAAACTACAGAAGTGAGATACCTGGGTGGATCAGCAGTTGAGCATCTGCCTTTGGTTAAGGGCGTGATCCTGAGTCCAGGGATCAAGTTCGGTATTGGGTTCCCCACAAGGAGCCTGCTTCTCCCTCTGCCTACCTCTCTGCCTCTCTCTGTGTGTCTCATGAATAAATAAATAAAATCTTTTAAAAAAAGAAAACTACAGAAGTGTTTCTCGGAACCCCTGGGTGGCTCAATCAGTTGGGCGTTTAACTCTTAGGCTCAGGTCTCAGGGTCATGGGATAGGGTCTCACATCGGGCTCTGTGCTCAAAATGGAGTCTGCTTGTCCCTCTCCCTCTGCTCCTCCCCCTGCTCACTCACTCCCTCTCTCCCAAATAAATAAATAAAATGTTTAGAAAAAAAAAAAAACAACAACTAGGTTTCTATATCATGGGGCACTTGGCCCTCAGATTTTCATTCCAAAAAGAAAATCCAGAATAGCACAAGTTTCTGTTTGTTTTCAGCTGTGAGATATACACATGCAAAGACTCCACACATGGAGGTCAAGATCAATATTTTAAAAGGGGAAATGCTTTCAGACTTTAAGTATGACCCTTAACATCATGATGGCTTAGTTTGTTTTAAGGAGAAATTCTAAATTACTTCTAAAAGGTATCTGGTGTTCTCAGGTGCACTGTAAGGTCTTCAGGTGTGCAAGAAGAAAACGAAAAATGGACAGAGCCCTTGGCTAGGGGCAAGCACTGTGCGCGGAAGCCAGCAGTCACGTGGGAAACTGGTTCTCAGTGGTGGTGCCAGTCTTGCTACTAACCTTTATGCCAGTGGAGTGAGCCGTTTCTCTAAATACAATAGAACCTCTGCCACTTTGAAGATAAGCTCACACAGGCTGCTTAAAACAATAATTCTGTACTTTCTTTCCTGTTTCTAGATTTATTTTAAGTATTAGTATAAAATGTCAGAGCAGCTGATAGCAGCCAGATCAGTTTGTATAAAACTCGACTGCCTGTTTGTAGTATATTACAGCTATATTTGACACAGGAAAGCACTTAATCATGCATGCTATCAGCACACCACACCCACCTTTGTGAGCACCCTTGGAGGCTATGAGATTTATCACTGTGAACTTGAACTGGATGGACAGGCCCTAATGGATAATGCAGGCTGCTTCTGAGAAGTTAGGGCTAAAAGTGTACCATCCACAACTCCACTGCCAAGAGAAAGGTCAAGAATGTAAAGCCACCTCCCAGGAATGGCCTGAATACATCCAACCTATGCCCTGACTTTTATCTCAAGCTGTTGAAATTTTATGAGTGTAAATCTGATGACATTGTAAGAACCTCCCGATGACCCATTTTGCCTTCAAAATTGCCTTTTGTAAGGGCCCCTTAACCACATTTTTCTCTTCACGCCGACTGATAAGTGACACTTGCTTACATAGGAGAGGTTAGCACTTTGTAGGGTGTGTGCCACCCTGGTGGGCTGGCAGCAAAGGCTGGGACTGGGTGGCAGTCATTCATCCCCTCCATTTTCCATATTAGACATCAGCTGCCATAGTGAGTCGACCAAAGGAAGTTTGTCTTTGGGGAGCCCCAATCCAGAAGTCCTGGCCCTATAGCCTTCCTTTTAAGTGTGAAGTGTTTGGGCCATGTGGGCTGGTGTTTGCATTTCACTAGAAGTCAAAAAATCTGGATTCCACTCTTGGTATCAAAATTCTGTAGTGAATATGAGACCTTACCCAAATCACCTCTGACTTTTGCTTCCACCTCTGAAATGGGGATGACTGGGGACGTACCCAGTGAGGATGTACCCAGATAAGTAAGGACGCATATCTCAGAGGATTGGAATAGAACGAATAGGAAAGTATCATCACTTTTGCATTAAATATTAATTTATTACATACTTGTTTGGAGTTACACTGTAACCAGACTGACTGGTCACAGCTCTGCTCTTCCAAGGCACTTACTAAACATCTCCTAGCCTCACTTACTTCATTTGTAAAATAGCAATAGTGGACCCATAGATATTTTTCTTTTTAATATGGACATTTTCAAACATATTTTTAAAGATTTATTTGTTTGAGAGAGAAAGCATGTGCACAAGCACATGTGCACACTGAGTGGAGGAGGGGCAGATGGAGAGAGATTGAGTCCTGAAGCAGATTCCCCTGCTAAGCACAGAGCCCCATGCGAGACTCGATCCCAGGATCCTGAGATCATGACCTGAACCTAAACCAAGAGTCAGATGCTTAAGTGACTGAGCCATTTAGGCTCCTCTCAAATATATTTTTAAAGATAGAAGGAATAGTAGAATGAATCATCATGTGTACATCACCTATCCCAAACATTTTTTCCTGAATTCTGTTACACCAAATCCCAGGCATCATGCCATTTTCATCCATCTCTGACTGATCAGTGTATACATTTTCTAATATCACCACCATACCATTTCACACCTAGCAAAATTAACAATAATCTTTTGTCTCCTAATATCTAGTCCATACCAATTTCCCTGAATGTCTCAAAAATGTATTTTTACAGTTGGTTTATTCACTCAGAATGCCATGAGGCTCCAAATGGTGAATGTGGTTACTATGTATCTTAAGCTGCTTGTATTCTTTTTTTTTTTTTTTTAATATTTCATTTATTTTAGGTGCACCTGGGTGGCTCAGTGGATTAAGCATCTGCCTTTGGCTTGGGTCATAATCTCCAGATCCTGGGATCAAGCCATGCCTCCAAGTCCCTGCTCAGCTGAGACTGCTTCTCCCTCTTCCTCTGCCACCCCACCACCCCCTCACTCATGCTCTCTCGCTCTATCTCTCTAAAAAATAAATAAAATCTTTTTTTTTAAAGATTTCATTTATTAAAGAGAACATGAGTGCATGTGCAAACGGAGGGGCAGAGGGAGAGGGAGAAGGAGAGAAGCAGACTCCCCACTGAGCACTGAGCACAGAGCACAGAGGCGGGGTATGATCCCATGGCCCTGAGATCATGACCTGAGCTGAAACCAGAAGTTGGTCACTCAACCCACTGAGCCACCCAGGTGCCCCTCAAGCTGCTTGTATTCTATAATAACAATTCTCTCTTTCTCTCTCTTTATCATCACAACATTGTTTTGTTGGAGTAGCCATATCATTTATCCTGTGGAATGTTCCCATTCTGGATTAGGTGGGCTGCTTCCTTCTAGTGGTACTTCACTTTTTTCCCCTCCATTTTCCATATCTTGTAGGTTTGATCATAAGAATTACTTGAGTTAACATTTGTAAAACACTTATCATGTGTATTAGTTTGCTAGGGCTGCTGTAACAAAATACCACAAACTGGATAGTTTAAATATTATTATTTATCTATTATATCACAGTTCTGGAGACTAGAAGTCCTAATCAAGGTGTGGGCTGGGTTGGTTCCTTCTGAGGGCCAAGAGGGAAGGACTTGTTCCAGTCCTCTCTCCTTGTCATGTAGATGGTTCCCCCCCCCCCCGCCCCGTGTCTTCACATCATCTTCCCCACATTTGTGTATGCCTGTGTTCAAATTTTCCCCTTCTGTAAAGACATCAGTCATATTGGATTAGGATCTAACCTAATGACTTCATATTAACTAATCACATCAGCAGTGACCCTATTTCCAAATAAGGTCACATTCTGAAGTGTTGAGGGTTAAAACTTTACCATATAAATTTTGTGGGGACATAATTCAACCCATAATAGCACAATACCTGGCACATTGTAAAATCCCTATAAATGTTAGCTAAGTTGTCAATAATTCCAGCCTTGACATGTTATATGGTTACTCACTTAAGGATTAAGTGAGTTAATACATGTAAAATATTGAACACAATACTTAGCACATAGTAAAATTTCTATAAATATTAGCTATGAAGTTGTAACATGTTACCATATTAAATATTTAGCAAGTTTTAAATACTAATTGATACACATGTTGGAATGTTACTGATTTTGTAGTTTGTTTATGCCAATTTAAATTCATAAGACTCATTCAGAAAGCATGAGTCAAATAAATTTTAACAGGTAGGAGACAGGAACTGGGGAGCCTAGAAGAAGAGGCCTCAGTAAGCACCTGACCAGCTCAGAGCCCAACTTAGGAAAGATCAAGTTCTAGCTTTCCTATATTACCAACTACACGACTCTGGAAAACTCCTTTCTTCAGACTAAGGTTTCCTTTTCTCTAAAATGATCAAACATGAGATATTCTCCAAGTCCCTTTTCACTTCTAAAATTCTAGATTTGGGGCGCCTGGGTGGAGCAGTGGGTTAAGCAACTGACTATTGGTTTCAGCTCAGATTGTGATCTCAGGGTCATAGGATTGAGACCCAAGTCAGGCTCCGCACTCAGCATGGAGTCTACTTAAGACTCTCTCCCTCTCCCTCTGTGCCTCCTCATCTCTAAAATAAATTCAAAAATCTTAAAAAAGAATAAAATTCTAGGTTCTGTAAGGAAAAGGATCATGAAAAGCATAGCAGGCACCTGCCGTTTTTAATAGCAAGAAACCTATTTTACTATCTTAGTAGTATTAGAAATTTTTGATGGTTATTAGGCAGTAAATCATTCTTAAAATGCACTAGAAAAAAATATTTTGGTATAAGTAGTCAAGTTGACATATGTCAATCTTGTTTTATACCATCTATTTTTCTTCTCTTTGGTTTCTCCCTAGTTGTTTGTTTTCCTATTTCATGGCCCATTTGTATTTGAAATTTTTTGGCTAATAGTGTTTTTGTGGTTATTTCTTTCCTGGTTTTTAAGCCTCTAACCAGTTCTTTTCTTTGTCTTTTTTTTTTTTACCACTTTTTCATCACTAAACTCTCTTTCCTGACTTTTCTATTCCCCTCCCCAGTACACTTTTTTTCTCTCATTCATTTCTTTCTTCTCTCATCTGGATGAAAGAACCAAAGTTTTTTGGTATAAAGATGAAATCACTTACCACATCCCAATGAGATTTCTTGCTGAAAACCTCTGCTTATCTTAGACAAGAGTAGTAACACAGAAAGTTGCACTGCTGGGAAGGAAGACACAGGAGTTCAGTGTAGTACTTGAGCTTTTCAGATTTTTACATGTGCCCAAATCCTCTGCTTCACATACATCAGAAAACCTCTCATCCCCTGCCACAACTTTCCTCCTCTCAGGGCAACTGTATTAGGAAGCTCAGCTAAAAGGTGCATTAACTGCCCAGTAGCCCATTGGGAAGACTGATGGTTGGGCATGATGAATCAGGAGCAGGTCCTGCTATGCGGGCCAGGAGAAAACATAGCTTTCATGATGCTGAGCATTTTTGGAAAAGTGATAATACCCTTTCAGATCACCCTTTCAGAAATGCTTACTAATTGAGAAGAAGGCCTAGAGTCTACTAAGGTTTCTTAACATCTTTACATTGCCATTGCCATAATAAGAAGAGCTGGGAGAGCAGCTGCAGGGTTATGTGGAGGGATGAGAGACAGTGAGTCTCTAGTAGTGGGAAGAGTGTGGCCATCCAGATGGGAAAACCCATGTAGAACACTGGGGATATTGGGCCTTTGCTGTGGAACCTTTGTCTTCTGTTCCCATCCATCCCCCAGGAAGTCATTAGATCTTTGGTTTAGCTTCTTTAGTAGATTTCCCTCCTGAAAAGATTGAACTCTCATTAGAAAAAAAAATTACATGGCCTGTCTTAGATCAATTCCATTGAATAATGTAAGCCAGTGTTCCCTAAAACCCAATTATCCTGGGTAAACTGAAAAGCCAAGATGATATAACAAGAGTTTGGCAACTCTCCAGATACGAGGGGTAAATGATGAGGAGTCAAAGACAGTATCAAACTCCTTTTTTTTTTTTTTTTAAGATTTTATTTATTTATTCATGAGAGACAGAGAGGCAGAGACACAGGCAGAGGGAGAAGCAGCCTTCCTGCAGGGATCCCAATGTGGGACTCGATCCTGGATCCTAGGATCATGCCTTCAGCCAAAGGTAGATGCCCAACTGCTGAGCCACCCAGGCGTCCCAACAATATCAAATTTCTAATTCAGAGTTCCTAAAAGGATAATATACCACATAAAGAATAGTAGAAAAAGAAAAAGAAAAGTAGAATAAAGAAAAGTAGAATCTATCAAAGTATCAGTAATCTCTCTTAGGCCTTCCCACACCACCAACCCTCTATTTTAATTTTTTGTGAGTGGAAGGTCTATTGAAAGACGCCCATAGTTGCAGAGGACATTTTTCACTTCCATGTTCCTTTAGAAATATGGAAAGAGGGATGCCTGGGTGGCTCAGTGGTTGGGTGTATACCTTGGGCTCATGGCATGGTCCTGGGATCCAGAGTCGAGTCCTGCATCAGGCTCCCTGCATGGAGCCTGCTTCTCCCTCTGTCTATGCCTCTGCCTCTCTCTCTCTCTCTCTCTCTCTCTCTCTCTCTGTGTGTGTCTCATGAATAAATAAATAAATCTTTAAGAAAAAAAAATATGGAAAGAACAGAATCCCATGTTTCCATTTATTTTTCTTTCATTATTAAGGCCAGAAAAATCTTCCCTGGATTTTCCCCCCATACTTTCCTCTATGTCTCATTATCAGGATTATGTCACATGATCTTTCCTATATCAGTCATTGACAATACAAATAATATTAATATGATAGCTTGGACCAATTGAGATTCAACACTCTGGGGGCACCTGGTGGCTCAGTTGGCTAAGCATCTGGCTCTTGATTTCAGCTAAGACCATGATCTCAAGGTCATGAGATCCAGCCCCACATCAGGCTCTCCACTCAGCTGGGAGTCTGCTTCTCTCCCTCTCACTTTGCTCCTCGCCCTGCTCTCTCTTTCTCTCTCAAAATAAATAAAATCTAAAAAACGAAAACAAAAACAAAAACAAAAAACCATTCAATATCCTGGACTTTGGGAGAGAATCCTGGATACCAGACACAGAAACAAAATCTAGGGGCACCAGGGTGGTTCAGTGGCTGAGCATCTGCCTTCGGCTCAGGGCATGATCCTGGGGTCCTGGGATCCAGTCCTACATCCAGCTCTCCGCAGGGAATTTGCTTTTCCCTCTGCCTGTGTCTCTGCCTCTCTCTCTCTGTGTGTATCTCATGAATAAATAAATAAAATCTTTAAAAAAAAAAAAGGGAAACAAAATCTAGATTATCCAGCAGAAAAAAAAAATGGGAGAGGGATGGCTGTTAGGTGGATAACCAACAGGATTTACTGCAACATGCGTATTGTCCTTGAAACTTTTACTTGAGGTTATTTAGACCCATCTCACAGATGTTTAAACAGATCTAGATCTGGACAATGAAATATCTAAGAGTCTTCCATTGCTTTGCAAGAGAAAGAAAAGGCACCATTTCCCCTAGAACTGAGGACAGTTCTTGGGTAAATAATTACAGCATCCATTATGTACCAAGTACAGTGTGACAGGCACTGCGCTAAGCATTCTGAGCCTATTAGCTCACTTAGCTCTTACCACAATTCTGCAAAGTGAATGCCTTATCCTAATTTACACAAATTAAAGAAAACAAAAACAAAAACTTTGCTTCAGGAAAGGTAACATACTTGCCAAAGTCACATAGTCAAGTGACAGAAGTGAGAGCCAACCCAGTCTTAGGGTCAAAGCTCCTACTCTTCCAGTATACATTTCTACCACATAATTCCCAAGACAAACACTTGGAAGCAGAAGCTGCTAGGGTCTCTGTGTGACAGTGGGGGGTGGGGGGAGGAGAGGATAGTTTTATGCCCTCCCACAGGTACTGTGCTGCTTCAGAATATGAGGTTAAGGGGAGAGGTACGAAGAAGTCCTAGAGCTTGTGCAAAAGGAGCTGCTGGCTGTTTGAGGACCATCTGGGAAACCAGGAGTTAGGATGGACAAGGCTTACATCCCTTCTGCCCAGGAAAGGTGAATGCCCAGCATTGCTGATTGTAATGGGAAAAACAGGGCTGACTTGTAAAACTATCAAACATATGCTAGGGAGTCAGATTATTTCATAAAACTTTGCTTTAGGAAACCTGGAATCCACTCTGTAGCCATCCAAATTACAAGTAAAGGCTAATGACAGAGTTTGTGTTGCACTTCACAATGTACAAAGGGTTTCCACATGCAGTATCTCATCTATTTCCCCTTCTCAGATGATGAAACTGAGGCTGTAGACCAACACTGTCCCAGGGAACTTTCCATGACAATGGCTGCAAGCCACATGTAGCTACTAAGACATGAAACATGACTAGTGTGACTGAGGAAGTGAGTTTTTCAGTTTAAACTAATAGTTTAAGTTTAAAGAACCATGTATGGCTAGTGGCTACTGAAGTGAGCGGTGCAGTGGTAGGTGTTGAGTGACTTACGCAAGTTTATTGCTTTAGTAAGCTCGACAACTCTATTTGTGGTAACAGATTGCAAGAGGAATTCTTCCTAGGTTCCTTGAGTTAATCATCAATCTGATTTAAGTGTTGGAAATTAAATTCTGTTGTGAAAACTTCTCAAGTATGAATTCGATAAGAGGAACGAAACAAAAATAGTTGAACTGAACTTTCCCTTATGTCAGTTAGGTCTGAATTTGTTGGGCAATGGGAGCATAATATATATTCCATCACCTAAGTGAAGTTTTCCAGTCAGGTCGTGGGTAGAAGAATGAGCTTCTGAACCCAGTAACGCAGGCAATTGCATAATGTAGCCTATTCACTGAGGGGCACAGCCATAACTGTCTTCACCTTCTGAGAGAAAAAATAGAATCAAAGTCTCTCTTGTGGTTCACACTGGTAACCATAAATTCCAGAAGGTTCTGGGCACCAAACAGAAATCATTATCTGACACTATTCCTGCTTGTCAACCAGTTAGGCCCACTTAGGGGATATAGAGAGAGCAGGAGAAGGAGTACAGAGAGGGATGGGCTTTCATCTGTGATATTTCATGCTTTCACCAAAAAAGGGGTGGGGGGAGTGGTGCCTGGGTGGTTCCAGTCAGTTAAGCCTCTAACTCTTGGTTTAATCTCAGGTCATGATCTCAGGGTCATGGGGTCGAGCCCCAAGTCAGGCTCTGTGCTCAATACGGAGTCTACTTGAGATTCTCTGTCTCTCAACTCTCCCTCTCCCGCTGATCCTCCTCCTTATTCCCCTTCCACTTGTGCTCTCTCTCATGCCCTCTCTTTAAAAGTAAATAAATAAATAAAATCTTTTATAAAGGGTACGGGAGGGATCCCTGGGTGGTTCAGTGTTTTGGCACCTGTCTTTGGCCCAGAGTGTGATCCTGGAGTCCTGGGATCGAGTCTCGCATTGAGCTCCCTGCATGGGGCCTGCTTCTCCCTCTGCCTGTGTCTCTGCCTCTCTCTCTTTCTGTGTGTCTCTCATGAATAAATAAATAAAATATTAAAAAAAAAAAAAGGTGGGGGAGAAGGGAATAAATAATTAGAGCAAGTTGCTCAGGAAAACTATTTCATCCATTTTGAGGGTATAAGTATAGTTCTCTATTAATTTAAACAAATACTTCATCCTGCAATATGACAAGCCCTATAATCTCACTCTTTGTAAGGCCTTAGATACTGTGTCTTTATCTACACTCTTTGCCTACTAAGGAATTTTGGAAATGGTTGAGAAAATCTGCCAATGACAACATCCACACCTCCCCCTCAACCATGACCTTTAGGAGGCTCGGGCTGCCCTGTTGCGTGAAGCTGAGGGCTCTCAGAATGTACATTCCTATCTTAACAGCATGCCTTCAGATAGGTCCCTTCCTTCCTCAACAGATAGAAGTGTAGTTTAGCTGGGCAGGTGACCCTTACCTCCACCCCAGATTTAGTCAGAAACTTCATTTCATCACCATTATTAATAGCTGGGTGTGCTAATGTTTCCTGAACATGATAAGAACCACACAGACTCAGAAGGAAATAAATCCATGACTCGGCACTTTTCCCTCCTGCTCGGCAGCATTAGAAAGGTTCCTACTGGACCTACAGATATCTGTGGGCCCTGGACTCTTGGCCAATGTCTGCTTGAAGATCTAACATTGTATGATAAGAGTGTGTAGCAGCCACTAAAATTCAGAAAAACGGTAGATAATCCCTGTCTCCCCCTCTGGCTACCTAAAGGTGATGAGCAGAACTGCTTAACTTATTACAGTGCCAGTTTCTGTTTCCTGAATTCCAATTGATTTGCCAAATGATGGAACCTAATATTTATACTGTGAACTGTGTACAAGGCGTGTGTGTGTGTGTGAGTGTGTGTGTGTGTGTGTTTTCTCAGAGTAGCCTATTCATCTGTCCCTGTGAGATAAGAAATATTCACCTATGTTAAAGATGGGGAAGCTGAGGTTCAGAGAGTTAAATAATTAGCCCAAGATCACACAACTAATTAGGGAGACAGCCCAAATTCAAACCCTGATCCATCTGTCTTCTAGCACCAAGCTGCTACCAAAGGCAGCATGAGGTGGATGGAAGCAGGGCACCCACTGTTATGGACTGAACTGTGTCCTCCAAGACTGACATGTTGAAGCCCTAGCCCCTAAAGTGAGTGTGTTTGGAGATATGGCCTTTAGAGAGGTAATTAAGGTTAAATGAGGTCATAAGGGAGGAGCTCAAATCAGATAGGACTGATGTTCTTCTAAGAGGAAGAGACATTAAAGATCCCTCTTTTTCCATGCACACAAAGGAGAAGCCATGAAAACACAGAGACAGGAGAGTTGCCTACGAGCCAGGGGGAGGAATCCAACCCTGTGGGCACCTGATCTCAGACCTCCAGCCTCCAGAACTGTGAGAAAATCAATGACTGTTGTTCAAGCCCTGAGTCTGTGGTTCTAGCAGACTAACAAGCCCAGCTTGGGGCCTGTAAGACTTTCTTTTTAAAACTTTTCATGAAACACTCAGAAAGATATTATGTCCTAAACCCACATCCCACAATGCCTTCCTTGTCACCTACCTGCCTCTCTAGCAGGGTCAAGACTAAGGTGAGGAGGGTGAGGCACATTCCCTGGACACACACACACACACACACACACACACACACCAAAACAGTAATTTCCCAGGGATGCCAAAAACACTCAGTAATTAAGACAAATAACATATTTTAAATCAAAATTAGTGCAAAAAGTTCATGATACTTTGGCTACTTCGCACATTCACCCACAGCTAGCTATGGTTGAGAAAAGTTTGTCCCAGGTTTTTCAATGTAACAGGTACCCCTGTGAGTGAATCCCAAACTCCATTCTTGAGATAAAGGAACTATTCTTTTTTCCCATGACAGATTATGTTTTAATATTTTAATTACTGATTTTTTTGTAAAGGTTTTCTTTATTTGAGAGAGAGAGAAAAAGAGCGTGTGCAAGGGGAGGGGCAGAAGGAGAGGGAGAAACACCTCCCCACTGAACAGGAAGCCCCACACGAGGTTCTATCCCAGGACCCTGAGATCATGACATGAGCTGAAGGCAGACAACGCTTAACAGACTGAACCACCCAGGCACCCCATGACAGATGATTATTAAGTTGTCAGTAATAGTCAAGTTTGGGCTGACTTTGTTGACTATGTTGCAGACTTTGTCCTGGAGGCCATGTGTCCAATAATGAACAAGGGAGATGAAGCCACCTCATAGGGAAGGCCGTCTGCAGGGAGACAGAAACAAGCGAGGGGCAGTATCAGTCTACGGTGCTCAGGCTACAAGGAGGCATATGTGAATGAGACCAGATGATAGAAACACATGGAAGACACAGAAGCCTGATGGAGGCCATCAGGGAAGAAGCCTCGCGGGGAAAGTGACATCTCAGTTTGCCAGATGACAGGGCAAGGAAACATGGCTCCAGGCCCGGGAGAAGTGTGTGTAAATCCTCAGAGGGGCTGCTGTTGACAAGTGACAAGTATGGCATTGAAAGATCATGACAGGGTGCCTGGAGGGCTCAGTCAGTTAAGTTTATGCCTTCAGCTCAGGTCATGACCTTACATTGGGCTCCCTGCTTAGTGGGGAGTCTGCTTCTCCCTCTTCTTCTCCCTCTCCCACTCCTCTCTGCTTGCTCTCTCTCTTGCACTCCCAATAAACAAACAAACAAACAAACAAATAAATAAAATCTTAAAAAAAAAAAAGGAACAAAAACTCCTGACATCCTGTAAGACAGGTATGCTTCTTTCTTACATACTGCCATCTAATCCATCAATGAATTCGGTGGGTTTCACTTCAAAACAGATAGTCCAAATTACCTTTGACAAGTCCATTCCTAGCCCCCAGCCTGAGACTCCTAAGTGGTCTGGTATCCTCCTTTCCTTCACTCATTACTCAGTGCTTCTGCCAGAACCATCTTGCTAAGTTATAAATCTGATCATGCCACTTCTCTGGCCCAAGCCCTCATTCTTACTCAGAGTAAAGCCAAATAAGGAAAATAATCTGCCCTGCAAGGCCCCCTTCCCATTTAGCTCTATCACCTCATCTCTTTATAACAACTCTATAATGTAATGTTTATGGTTGGTAACCCCCACTGACTGTCCAACCACCAGAAAAAATGGTTGGTCAAATCAAGTTTATCAGACTTAATACAGTAAAGTACACAATCTTGACAGAATCTTAGTACTTTTTCAAAATGAAAAGTTAGAGCAGAGTATTCATAAGGGTTTAGGGCCTGGGCTGGGTGTTGTCAAATATTGTCATGCAAGGTGGTGATTTGGCTAGAAGTGGGCAATTTATGACATATTAGCTTGGACCGGATAGCTGAGGACAAGATGGGCTTTACTGGGAAAAGCAAAGTGAGGGACACGTAGGTGGCTCAGTGGTTAAGCATCTGCCTTTGGCTCAGGTGGTGATCCTAGGGTCCTGGGATAGAGCCTACTTCTTCCTCTGCCTATGTCTCTGCCTCTTTCTCTGTGTCTCTCATGAATAAGTAAATAAAATCTTTCCAAATAAAGAAAAGCAAAGTGAGAGTCACATAGGACTTGGTAAATGAACTATGAGTCTTGATAAATAAGCACCATTTCTGAGTACTGTTTAACACATGAATTGAGAATTTCTGTTTCAGTTCTCATACCATAGAATGTAAGTTCCATGAGGGCAAAGATTTATTTCTCTGTTTGTATATTTCTATCCTATCTTCTATAAGAATGCCTGACACTGAGTAGCTATCAATAAGTATTTACTGTTTGAAAGAATGAACATTATTATTCTGATTTTTAAAAATAAGAAAATTAAGGGGCTCTTGGGTGGCTCAGTCAGTTAAGTGTTGGACTCTTGGTTTCAGGTCAGGTCATGATCTCAAGGTCATGACATCAAGCTCTGCCTCAGGTGGAGCTGAAATATTATTCAGCCTTAAAAAAGAGTGACACTCTGATACATGCCTACAACACAGATGAACACGAAGTAAGCCAGACAGACACACACAAAAGGACAAATACTGTGTGAGTCCATTTATATGAAGTACCACGAATAGTCAAATTCACAGAAAAAGAAAGTAGAATAGTGGTTACCAGGGGCTGGAGGGAGAAGAGAATGGGAAATTATTGTATCATGGGTACAGAGTTTGTGTTTAGGATGATGAAAAAGTTGTAGTAATGGTCGTACAACGTGAGGAATGTACTTAATGTCACTGAACTGTACATTCTAAAGTGGCTGAAACCTAAATTTTACATTACATTTATATATATATTTCACCACAATACAATAAACACCCTAAGAGCCTTAGTCTTTTATTAATGCTATTCTAGCCCCCAGTAAAGTCTTCATCAATCACCCCTGGGCCTGTTCATGGAATGGGAAATAAAGGAGACAAGCCCAGGTGGGTACTTGCACACACAAACAAATTCCATTACAATACAAAAGCAAACCCTTGAGCTTAGGGAATCCTTTTTACTGAGCAGTAGGGCTGCCGGCCCTTTGCTCCCCAGGGAGGCATTATCTCTATCATCCAAGGATATTTGCTACATAAGTATCCTTGAAAAGACAATCTGGAACCTAGGGTTGTTAATACTTCTGCAGGCAAGATTTGAAGGAACCCAACAGATCCATGAAAGAACTGTTTCCCCATAATATTCACCCCTTGTTTCTGCACTATCTTGGTTTCTGGTATATTTTCCCATAAGCATGCCACTCTGTCATCCTCTCCAATTTATGTGACCAACAGAGGCTGGGACAAAACCCATTCAACTGGTCTCATATGGCATTTATTTAAAGCTAATGCCTACAGGACTCCAAACGAATGATGACGGCAGTACTGACCTCAACCTTGCCCCTCAGGGTCCTGGATCCGATGAGGTTGAACAAATCCCATATACCATCAGGGTCTTTCTTAGTAATCCAAGTGGCTTTCTCTTTAGCTTACTATGTTGATCTTTTAACTTGGCCCAAGGCATTAATCCAGGTACAGAAGGAGGAAGTCTAGGGCAATTCTATCAATCATAACAATCATGGCCAATGAGTTTAGATAGGGTTTCAAGGATGAAGTCTATCATTATTGACTCCAACTCAAATAAGGGCAGGTTCCATGCCACTTCTTCTAATTGAATGTTTCCCATCATAGGAAAAACTGCTTGTGGGGTGCATATAAATAATAAGCCAATTATCCCTTCAGGACACTTGCTTGAGAACTAAGGAATAGCTGTTTTGGGAAAGATCTCCACAATTGACTGAGGAGATGTACTGATGGTATTTCCTTAAATATTCCTATGGCCCCCCTCTCCCCGTTAGAGGTGAAGTCCCCCTGTTTTCATGAGAAAGGCAAATTAACGCCTGGCTTCCAGACTAGACATATAATACCGAGAGTGAACTTAGTGCCCCTGGAAAGAAAGTTTGTAATTGTTGGGGCCATTCAAATGAGACCTACATTATCGGGGTATATGTGAAAAGTTTGGCAATGCCAATGACATGGCCTCCTGGGAAGCTCATACAGGTCTCAGTTCAGTTCAAATAATTGAGTCCAGTCATTATTTTTATTTTTTTCAGTTATTATTTTTAGAACAAAACCTGTCCTGTTTGTACATGTCACCAGAAGAACAGTATTCATTTACCCCACAGAGTGATGGGAAAATGTACAGGAATGGGGGTGGGAAAGCAACCCAGTAGAGCCAACAAGTGTTTTGCATGAGAGAGTCTTCCTCTGTTGCTCCTAATAAATTTCTCAGTAAGATGAAAGTAAATGATGATCGATCATGGTCAGAGTCACTTGGAGGAAGGTGGCAGACCCAGCAGTGTCAAATTTAAATAAGTTGCAATAGTACAAAGAAGCTGCACCAGGACACTTTCTTTTTTAAGAGAACCTCCAGAAAATAATCATTAATGTCACTCATCCCCCCTCAGGAGTCTAAGGTCTCCCTCCTCAAGTGCTAGGGTTTTTTACTCTCTCTCTATCAATACTAAAGAATCAATGTGGGTTCATTCTAGTACCTATAACTTCACCTTTTGTTCAGATAGTTCACTACTTGAACCAAGACCATTCTCTGGAAGTGTCAAGTCCAAGAGGGATACGTTTATAAAGTGTACAAGAACACTTGTGTTAGTCTACTAGGGTTACCATAACAATTATTTTCTCCTAGTTAATGGAAGCGGAGAAGTCTAAGAGCAAGGTGCCAAGGTTGTTTTCTGATGAGGCCTCTCTTCCTGATTTAGAGACAGCCACTGTTTCATTGTGTCTTTACATGGTCTTTCCTCTACACTCAAGCAGAAATAGATACCTGGTATCTCTTCTTATTATTATTATTTTTTAAAGATTTTACTTATTTATTCATGAGAGATACAGAGAGAGAGAGGCAGAGACACAGGGAGAGAAGCAGGTTCCCTGCGGAGAGCCTGACCCTGAGATTATGACCTGAGCCAAAGGCAGACGCTCAACCACTGAGCCACGCAGGTGCTCCTGCTTCCTTTTCTTATAAGGGCACCAGTCCTATGGGATCCTAACCCTTTTGACCTCATTTAATATTAATTGCATCTGTAAAGGCCATATCTAAAAATATAGTTGCATTGAGGGTAGGACTTGAACATATGAACTAGGGGATAGGGGGACATGATTCAGCCCATAACAACACTTATTTCCCCACTTTGGCTCATGTGGGCCACTGTAGGAGGAATTGGTAAGCAGCATACTCAATCATGTGATCATTATCTTTATCATCTAGGGCTGTGTTAATCCAACAAGAGAATCCAGATTCTGGTCCAACCAGAATCCTGTGTGTGTATGGTCTTCCTCTTGACTGGCCTGCCCCCCAGAAAGTGTACCACTAGGCCAGTCTAGAACTACCGATAGGTGAAAGGAAGGAGCATGATGCCCAGTTATCATTAAGGGAAGTATCCCAAATTTTAAAAAATAACTCTATATAACTCTTGGGGGACAACTCCCCAGGGTGTCTTACTGCATACTTTGTGAGCAAAGGCACTGGCTGTCTTTGTTCTGGACTCTTTTGTCCAGAACATTTGTCTAGCATACAACCCTGGAGGATGAAAATAATGTCTCCCTCCAGAGCAAAGAACAGCTATGTTAACTTTCCAGTATAATTATGCTTCCCTCTAGGGCAAATATCAGGCAGTCTCATTGCCATTTTTAAAGATTTGGGTTCCTTGAACTTGGGGTTCTTTTCATGCAACTCATTGCAGGTGCAGGTTTCACCTGCCCCTCATCACATTACTCTGTGGGAATTGCCCTCTGGAACTTTGACAACTGAGATTGCCATGAATAATAGCAAAGTCCTCCCTCTCTGGGACCCACATATCTCATGTCTTCTGCCAGCATCACTAAAATGATAGCAGGCTAAGTTTTTAGTTTGCAAGTAGGATAAACTCTTCACTGTTCTTGATGATCACCCCCACTTCTTTTGTCCTGATCATTACCCAGGAAGCAACTGAGGAGAAGACCACTGCTCTCTGGGGACTGCCAAATTCAGTGAACAGATTGTCTCACTAAAGTGTGTAGGCCAGGAAAAGGGGAGGGAGTAGAGTCAATTTTTTTTTCTGTCAATTTTTGAGGAGGCTGTTTTAATACTCAGCCACACAAGATGCTTATGAGTAGTAGAAAGCACAGAAGGTCCATCAAATCCTTGACTAGCAGCACAGTGTTAAGCAGTTTTTGCAATAAAAGGCTCACCATTGTCCAAATGCAAATGGTCCAGAAAGCCAAACACAGGGCATGGATCAGCTTCACAGGCCACAATGCTCTGGCAGGGGTTGGTGACCGAACTAGAACAACAACATCATAACCTCAAAAATTATCAATGGCCGTGAGGCACCACCAACAGCCCCGACAGCACTCAAGCGTCCAGTGTAGTCCCTCTGCCAGAAACGGTCAAGGGCAAACGTCCCATATAATGTTGTCTCCCTCTTTGTAAGGAGAGAAAGGTTGGGTGGTTGAAAGGTAGAAGACTGAAGATTGTTCTGGGAAAGTTTCAGCAAGGCTGACAGGGAGTCCTAGAGACAAAGTAACCTATCAGAGGCATCCCAGGAATGAGTCTTAGAATCCCTGGAGTGTTCAGCCCTTGGCCCAAAGCAGCCATGGCCATTGTCTTTTGTATGAATGTAGACGTGGCTATCAGAGCTCGGCAAAGAAGGCTGTGCCCAACCACACTCCGCATTAGAAAACCTAAGAGGTGAATTTTTATAGCCACCATAACCAGTTATGGTTAATAAAAAGGATTCCACAGAGAAAAGGGAACTAAGACTCTGAAATTAAAAAGTCAAGTAGCAAAACTGCAGATGCATATCAAAATACATATGAGTATTGTGAATATGCAAAAGGAAAAGAACTAGACTATCATATGTAGTGTCAATCTGTAATAAATAAATACTTATACTTTAAGAAGATTCCATGAAGAACTAAAAACCATCTTTAAAGCTCCAGAGAGAAAGGCACGTTAATATGTCTGTAAGTAAAAACTGTCAATGTGACAGATCACCTTTTTTTTTTTTTCTTGGGAACCACAAACTGCCCGAGGGTTTGTTTTGGTTTTTTCTATTTCTGGGACTCAGACAAGTAGGAGGAAGGAGCAGGGAAACCAGCCCCTCCCCTTCTCACAGCTCAGCTGAAAAAGGTCTCCCCTGGGCTGTCTGGGACCAGGATCTGGTGGAGGCAGAAAAGGGGAGCATGGGGCGCAGCAGGCCCAGAGAGTGCAGGCACAACACCATAGCGTAAGGTATGGTAGGTGACACATACCCACCTACATGTCAGGTTATTTTAAAAATCTATTGAGGGGATCCCTGGGTGGCTCAGCGGTTTGGCACCTGCCTTTGGCCCAGGGCAAGATCCTGGAGTCCAGGGATCAAGTCCCGCATCAGGCTCCAGACATGGAGCCTGCTTCTCCCTCTGTCTGAGTCTCTGCCTCTCTCTCTCTCTCTCTCTCTCTCTCTCTCATAAATAAATAAATAAATCTTTTAAAAAATATTTTAAAAAATATAAATAAAAATAAAAATCTATTGAGATATAATTCATAGATCATAGAATTCACCCCTGGGACGCCTGGGTGGCTCAGCGGTTGAGGGTCTGCCTTCATTTCAGGACATGATCCCAGAGCTCCAGAATTGAGTCCTGCATCAAGCTCCTGTCTGGAGCCTGCTTCTCCCTCTGCCTGTGTCTCTATCTCTCTCTTTGTGTTTCTCGTGAATACATAAGTAAAATCTTTTAAAAAAATAAAATAAAATTCACCCTGTAAAGTATACAATTCCATGATTTTCGTATATTGACAGAGCCAGACAGCTATCACCATCATCTGAGTTTAGGATAATCACATCACCTCAAATACTGAAACCCATTCGCAATCATTCCTCCAACTGCCCTGACAACACCCAGTCCTAGAAAACCACTAATGTACCATCTGTCTTGATACATTTGCCTATCAAGGACATTCCATATAAATGGAATCATAGAATATGTGGTCTTTTGCACCTGACCTCTTTCGTTCAACGCAATATTTTCGTGGTTCATCCATAGTGTGGTGTGCATCAATATGTGGCTCTGTTTTATAGCCAAATAACATTCTACTGTATGCTATATTTCGATACACAACATTTTTTTTTAATTTTTATTTATTTATGATAGGCACACAGTGAGAGAGAGAGAGGCAGAGACACAGGCAGAGGGAGAAGCAGGCTCCATGCACCGGGAGCCCGACGTGGGATTCGATCCCGGGTCTCCAGGATCGCGCCCTGGGCCAAAGGCAGGCGCTAAACCGCTGCGCCACCCAGGGATCCCGATACACAACATTTTGTTTGCCAAGTCATTAATTCATGGACTTATGAATAATGCTGCTATGAATGAATGTTTATGTACAAGTTTATATATGCCTTGAATTTTCTTGGGCATATACTTAGGAGTAGAATTGCTGGCTCATATGGGAACCCTATGTTTAACATTTTGAGGAACCCTCAAACTAATTTCCACACCAGCCACATCAGTTTACATACTCCCCAGCAGTATATAAGGTTCCAATTTTTCCATATCTTTGCTAACTCTTAGTATTGTTGTATTTTTTATTATAGTTATCCTGGGTTTGAAGTGCTATTTCTTTTGTGGTTTTAGCATCTTTTTAATGGTTATTGATGTTGAGCATATTGTCATGTGCTTACTGGCCAGTTATGTATCTTCTTTGGACAAATGTCTATTCAAATCCTTTGCCCATCTTTTTAATTGGGTTGTTTGTCTTTTTCTTGTTGACTTGTAAGAGTTCTTTATATATTTTGGATATCAGTTTTTTATTAGATATGTGATTGCTAATTATTTTCTCTCATTCTCTGGATTGTCTTTTCACCTTCTTGGTATATCATTTGCAGCATAAAAAGTTTAAATTTTGACATAGTCAAGTTTATTTTTTCTTTGGCTCCTTATGCTTTTGGTGTCATATCTACTCAACTATTGACTAATTCAAGATCACAGAAATTTATTCATGTTTTCTTGTAAAAATGCAATCATTTTAGCTCTTACACTCAGGTCTGTGGTCTGTTCTGAATTAATTTTGTGTATGATATAAGGAAGAGATTCAATTTCATTCATATGCATGTGGGTATCCATTTTTTCAAGCACCACCTGTTGAAAAGATTATTTTACCCCATTGAACTATATGTCAATTTTAAGGGAAAAAAAAAAAAAGTATCTGTTTCCATATGACCACAGTCTGAGAGAAGGACAATCAGGCTCATTAATTCAGTCCTCTCACATTCCAGAATTCCTAGTACTTGGTATTCTGTGGGACAAACCTCCTTCAAACACATTTGTTAACTAAACAAATACAAGAACCATACTTAACCTTGCTGAACTACCTAAGAACTTGAACCACTTCTGTTTGCTATAAATACTCAGTGCTGTGAAGGAGGCTGCTGGTTTCTATTGAAACTCGATCCCAGAGTATTTGTCTGGGAAGCTGGGGGACTGATTTTCCTGTTTTACCCATGACCTCTCCCAATAAATGCATTTATTAATTTCCATGAATTGTTGTGGCTGGTGGGAGGTGTGTAGCAGCCGCCAGTTGTATGGCTAGAAAATGCCAACTGCCAACAGAAGGCCACAAAGACTATTGAATGGCTCCTTCCCAATTTCATCAATGCCTTGGCTCCTATGAATTTATGGCACTCTTTGGCCTTCTATCTTACCACAGAGAGAATAATGAAGACATTTAAGTGTTCTTCAGGTCAATCCTACCGCAGCAGGGCAAAAACATCAAATGAGATTTTTGCCATCAAGATGGACCATCTCAAGCAAGCTATTTGGCCCATTGAAGGCACTCGAAACGTATTGGTAGAGAACATTAAAGATTTAAGGCAAAGCCTACATCTGTTCCATGGGACTCCCGAAAAAATAGTTATAGAAGTGGTCTTCAAAGAGCCCAGAATCAACTTCAAACAAAGGCTCAGAATTATTTTAGGGAAGTCAATTTCTTTTTTTCTTTTTTTTTTTTAAGACTTATTTATTTATTTATTTATTTATTTATTTAGAGAAAGCACAAGCAGGGGGGAGGGGCAGAGCTAGAGGGGGAGAGAGAGAATCTCAAGCTGACTCTGTTCTGAGCGTGGAGCCCAATGTGGGCTCTCTCCCAGGACTCTGAAATCAAGATCTGAGCTAAAATCAAGAGTCAGGTGCTCAATCAACTGAGCCCCACCCAGTTACCCCTAGGGAAGTCAACTTCTAATTCCATCTGTACTGTTCTTTCAGGCTTCTGTTGCTCCTTCTAATTCTCATGCCACAGTTGGAGCCACAGATATCCCAGGAAAAGAACACTTGCACTGTAACATTCTCCAATCCTGGGCATGACCCAGAGAAACATGCTTCAGGCTCTGCACCCAGTCAGCACAGCAGAGACTAGCTGCTCCTCCTGTAACAAGAGACCTAGGAAGGCTTAGATCATAGGATCTTCATTTTGGAAGAGACTTAGAGATTCATGACACTCCTTTAGTTACAGATAAGACAACCAAGGCCCAGAGAATTAAGAGATTTGGCTTGTGTCGTGTGGTGAATTGAGGCTGATGGAGAAATATCTGTAAAGTATGTAGGGCAATCTAATGTTCTGAGTCAAAATCACTGACATAAAATAGTTTTTGGTCCAAAATCTGATGCTTCAAATATGTCACTGTTTTATCCAAATTTTCAAGCTAAGGTTTTGATAATTAACATCAAGTGTTAGGTAAGGTTGGGGACCAGTTAGACAGTTTCAAAGAAACCAAACCTAAATACAATTCCCCCACTACCTTGTTAGGATACAAAAGACATCCTCCAGTACCTTTTTCTCTGCATTAAGTGCATTACAATGAAAGGCCAGTTGACCTTTGTTCCTTGGATTATTTTGACATTGTTCAAAGAGCCTCCAGTGTGCATTTCACAGAGCCCAGGTGCTGGGCCACCCTTGAACATGGGTCCCCAGACCTTACTGTCAAATTCAGCAATTATTTTCTCTCTCTCTGCAGCTGTGCTCAGAAGACTGCTTTTGTGGGCCACCAGGAATTTCCTGTGATAGAATATCAGAAAGCTACTGGTGACTCGGAGGAGGTGACTTCACAGGGCAAAAGTTCCCTTTCTACAATAAACATTCCCAGTGTGGCCATGTAGGAGACTTCCTACACAGACCCCACACCTACGAGCCACTTGTCTTCTTGACACCGAATAGGCAGAGAAAAAAGTAGAACCATTTGTAAGAGATTGTCTTTTTTTTTAAAGTGAACTTGCCTATATGCTCCTAGTATACTAGTATTATCATAAAAACCAGTGAGGAAAATGCTCACCTAAAAAGGACTTTAAGAGAAAATATGAATTTTATAAAGCAAACAGGCAACCCAGTTCACAGTTTCTAAGTGAGGGAGGGATGCTTGTCAAATGACTCTAAGGAGCTTTGGCATCTTGAAGGGGGAGGAGCAGGGCACCTCCCTGGCACACCGACCAGCCTTGTGTCCCACGGGGCCTGGCAGCAGCAGGGAACAACCAATGCCATATTCCAAAAAGTTTGCGTCTCCAGCAGCCATTGCAAAAGCCACCATTCAGAAGAGAGTTACTAAAGAGAAAAGCCAGAACCACTCAGTCAGAGCAGGTGCACCTCTAAGAACTATCTGGTCTTCTCTGGGTCTGGGGAGGCAGAGGTCCAAGGGAAGGGGGCAGCCAGACACCTACCGCAGTGGGAGGCGGCACCACCAGCCCAACTTCCTTGACATTTCCTCTTCTATCTCTCAAATACTGCATTCTACTCCCTAATTTATACTTTGTGCCCTAGTAGTATGATGGATTCTCACCCACAAAAATCTCACCCTTAGAAGCTGTTCGTATTATCCCTGGAAAGTGGGAAAAACTGGCTTCCTGGCATGGTAGAGGGCGAATCCATCAAAAGCTGAAGGTGAGGGGCGCCTGGGTGGCTCAGTCAGTTTAAGTGTCTGCCTTTGGCTCAGGTCATGATCTCAGGGTCCTGGGATGGAGCCTCTTCTTCGGGCTGTGAGCTCAGCGGGGGGGGTCTGCGTCTCCCTCTGCTCTGCCCCTCTCCCACTATTCCGTGTGCGCTCACTCTCGCTCTTTCTCTCTCTCTCTCTCTCTCTCTCTGTCTCTCAAATAAACAAACAAAATCTTTTTTTTTTTTTTTTTTTTAAAGCAGCTGAAGGTGAGCTTCAGCCCTCTGGAGGATCTTTTATAACAATCTGTATTCTTAGCAAGGATCCTCGCCTTCGCCCTAGGCTGCTCCTGCCTGGTTGAGAGGGTTACTTCCCACTTTCGCTAGTTCCCCTGGTTAACATTTCCCGTGCATGCGAGCGGTCTCCTCAGCTGGCTGCTGTAAGCTCCTGTCCTCTTTGAGAAACAGGACCTGTGGTTCCATCAGGCTCGGGTTTTCCTGGGCATGCCCACGCGACAGGGCGGGAGGGGAGCGTCTGGAAGCCTCCCTAGGCTGGCTGTAAGAAGGGGACAGCAATGGGCTGATTGCAGGTGGAGCAAGCCACCTCCCTGACAAGCCTCCTGCAGTTTCTGTCCCCAGCACCCCCAGGCCTTGTCTCCCCCAAGCCTCCAGTAGAGGGCCAGTCCAATATCTTCCCGGGACTGGACTAATCAGTTCTCCCAAAGGTTCCCAAGTGGGAGAGAAGAGCTTATCCATTTCTCTCTCTCCCTCTATTTCGGTGTGAATTGGAATCACAGCAGGACCTCATGGACCTCCTCCACCTCTCTGAGGCAAAGCACAGTTTACCTTCGTGCTGCCTCGCCAGCTTCCCTGGAAGGATTTGACAGTGGCTGCCTCCCAGAGCCGGGTGTGGGTGAGCCGGGCTCCCCGGGGCTGCCAGCCTGGGCCTGGCGTGCTGGGGCACATCTGCCTGGGGATGGGGATCCTAGGGCAGGGCCTGGGCAAGGGAGCCTGCGGGACCATGCATGACCATGACCGGACTCCAGACTCCACCTGCCCCAAGAGCTGCTTAGACCTTCAGAGGTGTCTCGGTGAGCGCTGGCTCCGTCCAGTAACAGCCCAGGCAGAGCTGTCTCTGCGGAGGGAACAGTAGGTCTGGGGAACGAGGCCAAGAGACACACCAGCCTCCCCGGGTGAGCCACTCTCGGTGGTCACTTCGTCCTGAAACACAGGCCACTGCCCCCATTCCGTGGCTGCTTCTCCTCTCCCAGGATGGCTGGCTTCAACCTTGACCTTCATTCATTGTTTAGCTTCCTTCTAGCCCATCTTCTAACCCATGGCTGAACCACAGCAAATTACCATTTATAAACACATTTGTTTAGGCATGATAAACTGGCATGACTTCTCCTCTATAGAATATTCAGGAAGGATATATACAATGGGACCCAGACAGAAACGAGGCCGGAGGACTGAAGGAGGAACCAGGAGTGATGTAATCTCGGTCCCGCACAGACGCCCCTTCCCCTCTGTAACCAGAACAAGGTGCATCATCTCGCCAGAACTCAGCCAGCTCCCTCATTTGTAAACTAACAATCTATAATCACACCTGGGGCTCTAAAAATTAGGTTAGTAAGATGGTTTCTGAGCACTTACCTAAGACCAGGCATAAAACAGCCCTGATCCCTATCCCCATGAACCTAGCATAATGGGAAGGGCAGATATGAAACAAATAATTATAAACAATAAACTGACAAGTGTCTAAATTACCATAGAAGAAAACTGAAAGTGTTCTAAAGGCAAATAATCCAGTCCGGGTGTGCAAAACTTTGCGACTATCCCATAGCAGTCATTTGATCGAGGAAATGGTATGCACGTCACATGAAGGATAAGTACAGAAAGCCACAAGTTTTAGTGGGAAATATGGAAGGCCTGATGATATCACCAAGACCGCAGAACTTGAAGAAGAAAAGATAAAAGTGAAGGAGCCCATTTAGGTTCTTACTCCTTACGCCCACAGGGCCTCTTCATTCTCAACAAACTGAACATCCCTCCTGGGCATGGTCACTTTATGGTGACATCTATAGATGATCTTCCAAAGAAGTAGTCATCAGCGAAAGAAACTGGCCATGGCTGATCCAAACCAAAAGACGAAAGGAACAAAGGCAAGCAGGCTGGAGGAGGCCAGCCAGAATCCCAGAACTGGGCCAAGGTGGCTAATGAGCACATACCCTGGGAGTTCCGGGTACAGATCCTAGAGGCCGACTGTTTTGTTTGCATCCTATCCCAATTAGCTGTGCAAATTTGAGCAATTTGTTTAACCTTCCTGTGCCTCAATTCTTCATCTGTAAAATTAAACTAAAAATATTCTAGGGGCACTTGGGTGGCTCAGTCAGTTAAGTAACTTGCTTTGGCTCAGGTCACGGCAGGAAATTGAGCCGGGTCTGGCTCTGCACTCAGTGGGGAGTCTGCTTAAGATTCTTTCCCTCTCCCTCTGTTCTTGCCCTCCTTCCCCTCCCCTTGCACGCTTGCACTTTCTCTCTCTCTCTCAAATTAGAAAATATATATATTTTTTAAATCCCATATTTTAACAAGCCTGAAATGTCAGTTTTAGATGTACTGCTCTTGTATGAGCCACTAAGAGAAAACCCTGCCAATTAAAGTATGACACAGGGCTTTCTCATCACTTCAAATGTTTTATTTTATATTTCAATATAAATCCTTATTAGATCTATTTAGATACAGGTTTTTAGCATGCCACTCTTAAACATACATAAAAAGAAAGATATAATAAAAATAAATTAGGATATTTCTAGATCTTTCTCAATTCAGAGCCCAAGTTTCCCAAATGGCTTATTGGTCTGGTCATTTTTTTTGTTTTGTTTTTGTTTTAAAATGGCTCCAAGCCCAGCATCGAGCCCAACATAGGGCTTGAGCTCACAAACCCTGAGGTTAAGACCTGAGCTGAGATCAAGAGTCAGATGCTTAGGGATCCCTGGGTGGCGCAGCGGTTTGGCGCCTGCCTTTGGCCCAGGGCGCGATCCTGGAGACCCGGGATCGAATCCCACATCGGGCTCCCGGTGCATGGAGCCTGCTTCTCCCTCTGCCTGTGTCTCTGCCTCTCTCTCTCTCTGTGTGACTATCATAAATAAATAAAATTAAAAAAAAAATATTTAAGAGTCAGATGCTTAACTGACTGAGCCACCCAGGTGCCCCTGGTCTGGTCATTGTTGTCCACATGTGTCCACACACTGACTGCTAATCTCTGAGCCACCATGGTCACTGGCAGCATTTCTTCAAAGACGGCTCCATCATTTTCTCCTGGACCTGCAGCAAGCCTTGGACAGCCCTTCTCCAAGGTCTGGTGCTACTGCTTTCTTGACCTTAGCAGAGGTGTCACGAGGCTTTCAGAACACAGATACAGTCTTTTCCAAATGGTTCTCCAGTGGTTTGTTGCCTGAAGCAGCAAGGATCTGCAGGCATCCTCTAGGCCACCTAAGACAAGGTGTGCAGTGAGACGACTATAACAAGCCCCAACAGGCACCACCTGAACACCCACCCTCCTCAGGATGCTTTAGAACTCTCGCTGGGAGACTTGTGTTCATTTAGTTGAAGAAGTTGCCCTGGTCCAGCATGCTGTCAGCATTCAACAAATGCCAGTTATTTTCTATCTTTAAGAAATACCTGTAGCAGGGACACCTGGGTGGCTCAGCTGTTGAGTGTCTGCCTTCACACTCTGGGCGTTAGCCTGGGGTCCTGGAATCAAGTCCCGATCAGGCTCCCTGTGGCTCCGGGCTTCTCCCTCTACCTATGTCTCTGCCTCTCTCTCTGTGTCTCTCATGAATGAATAAAACTCTTTAAAAGAAAGAAAAAAGAAATACTAGTAGCATATTAGGAGTGTTTTATAAAGGTGCACCTTTTTATCTTAGATTGAATAGGGTACCTGGAAGATAAGATAAAATGAGCCACTATCCCACTTGCAAGCTTTCAGAAGAAATCTATAAGGGAATCAGTGACTATCAGGAGGGGGGATATTTCACTCATCCAAACAGATTTTCTTTAGTCTGCCAGAGAGCCTGAGATCTGCTATCCTCTCGATGACAATTAAATGTGGATAGCCACTGAGCTAGGATTCAGACCAGCTCAAAGGGTTGGTGGCAGCATGATGGGGACATTCCTTATGGTTCAGTGCAAGTGTCTAAACAGCTTTTTTTTTTCATCTCTATTGAAACTTAGCTCATTAGTCTGTAGTGTACTTGGGAACCCAAAACAGCCTCATTGGTTTTCTTTTGTGTTATAAGACTTGGAACACTGAATTCTATTTCTGGCCGTGACACCTAATACACCTTTCTCACCCAGCCAGAGCTGGGGATGGTGGGGGAGGGGGAGGCTGGAAAAGGTTCAGGCTGTGGAGGAGCTGTCAGAGGAGGGCATTGAACAAAGACCAGGACACCCTGTCCGGGTTCTGGTCCCAACCCTGTGCCACATGCATCCTCAGAGAGCAGGCTGGAGACAGTGGGGGGTGGAGGGATGGGGTCAGCTGGCTGAGGGGGTTACTCAGTTCAGCTGGAAAAGCCTTTATTTCGCAATTCTTTTTTAACAACATTGGACATTTTAACTGTTAAAAACCATCAGTCCCATTCTCCTGGGCCTGCTTTTGGTGCAATTTGGTATTTCTAAGGGAAATAATCTGAAGAACATTTTGAAATCTTGCAGTGACAGTTCATTGGCTCCAGGAACCAAAATTCTGCTCTCTTTGGTTTTATCTATATAATGAGAAGAAACAGCATAGATCTGGGTGGCAGGCACATAGGAAAATAAAAATAATTCGGGGCACTTGCCTGCCCTCTGCATTTGTAAGCCAATGTGTCAGGCTTGTAGTGTTAGAGCACCATTTCTAGCTTAGTATACCGCTTTGAGTGAAAAAGTGTGACTTTTTCTTTTATCCTGGCAAACCCTGGCAAGCTGCACTGTGCCAAAACACAACCCCAACGATGGTGACAGAGAGAACCCACTTCTACACATTATCACCAATACTGGGTTCCTTGATGATTATTTCCTCATCGATAAGGTCACGGAGGTTTCAGGCTTAATGAACTTTTCTGATTTTCCCATTTCCCTCTCAGATTGCTTCATGAATCGACAGTCATGAGCCCCTTACCACAGTAACTGAGGAGATGAACATCCATGCTAACCAAAGAGGGGCAAGAGCTACTAAACTAATGTGATACACAAGATTCTCGTAGTTCTCTAGGTGCACTCAGGCCCAACACAAGCTGGGAACCTCTCCCCAAGAAGCCTGCTCCTAAAATCTGAAGTAGAGGAGACAAAAGTACCTCAAGGAGCTACTAGGGTGTTTCAGCCTCCCTAGAAAGATTGGGCAGCTCTCACTGGGTGAAGACTGAAGCCAGGGGAGCATGGCCCATGGCCATGTGCTGTGTGGCCTGGGGGTGCAGGGCAAGCAGCTATTGTCATCTATTTGGTCGCTTAGCCTCGCCTTAGAGTTCCCTCCCTGTAGCTGGTAGGCCTGAACTCTCAATTTATAGATTTCTTTGTTTATTCTAAAGGAAAGAAGCAGGAAGTTCATTTTTACCAGTGACCTTGACTAGATGTCTTTGATGATGAAGTTTAATAGGTTAAAGTTTCATCCTAGTTTATTTATGTCATTATAAAATGACGCCATCCTTGTTTTTCTATTTTTTCACATTTAATGAGTGTACTTCTTGTAATAAATTATACCAAACACACACGCACGCACACAATTTAAAGCAAAAGTTTTTCCGTTTTTTTTTTTTTTTTTTTAGTTTTTAGTTTTTTAGGTTTTCTGTTTTGTGTTTGTTTTTGTTTTTAGTTTTTCCACTTACTCATTTTTATTGTAACTCCACTCCGACCTATAGTACAAAATAGTGTCATATTATTTTCAAATATTTGCCTGGACTTTTAGAACAATAATTGTTTTAAGTCTTTCTAAGGCACTTTAGACTTTACTAGAAAAGTTTTAAAATATGTCAACTCCACAGTTATTCATCAGATACAACTTGTATATCATACATAACATTTGTTGTATCATCTTTGTTTTATCTTCATTTAAAGAACAAAATGTTCTTCCAATGGGGAGGAGAAAGGTTGCAGAAACAATTTACAGGGGCGGTGAATTCGCCCTTCTAGCTGTAGGAAATATGAAGAAATGGGTCCCCCTAGTGTTCCGCGTGTCCTGCTGCAGGATGCTAGCGCACTAACTTGTATCAGAGCTTCTCAAACTTTTTAAAAAAGATTTTATTTATTTATTCATGAGAGACACACAGAGAGAAGCAGAGACATAGGCAGAGGGAGAAGCAGGCTCCCTGCCGGGAGCCCGATGCAAGACTCAATCCCAGGACCTCAGGATCACGCCCTGAGCTGAAGGCAGACGCTCAACTGAGCCCCCCAGGCTCCCTCAAACTTTAAAGTGTACAAAATTATCTGGGGATCTTGGTAAGATGTAGATTCTTATGCAGAAGGTGAGGGGTGAGGACTGGGATTCTGCATTGCTAGAAAGCTCAAAGATGATGCCAATGCTGCTGGCTCGTGGTATTTTAATGCATTTGATGATGTCTAGTTGTGTAAATAGAATCAGAAAGTTGTAATTACATGTAAAGATCTTTTTAGATATTAAAAATTCAGAAGTCAAATTCATTTTCCCCTTTTCCACCAGAGGCCATATTTAGTGGAAATGAATTGGTTATGTTGAATTACTAATTTCAGAACAGCTAACTGCCCTAAATGAAATTCCTTTGATGATTGACCCTTACTTTTGTAACTACAACATCTAAGAACATGCCTACTTATTCCTTTGCCCACACCTTACTGTTAAAACAGTTCTAAGAACAATGTTCTGTGTTCTATTTTGTCTTCCTAGCAGCTGGCAATGGCTAAATTATAGCAGATGCCCAGCTTATTGGTCTAGAGAGGTGAATTTTCCAGGTGAGAGAACAAAAAGCAGGTGGACATAGAGCGCCTCACCTCTAGCCGTACAGTTGCAGGGAGACCTAGCCCAAACCGTGTTTATTATGAGAGTCTGCCACATAAGGCAAGAAGTCTGTGTTAGGGACTGTCTTTCCCGAAGCAATCCATATGATGTCTTCACAAGAATAATAAATGCTCATGCTTACTGGACCTTCACTCTGCTCAGCACTTACTGGATGATATCTGTACCTTTTCTGTCATACTCAGCACCACAACCAAATGAAGAAGGCACTACTGCTCTTGCCATTTGGTCAGGGAAGCTGCTTTAATAGCCCTCCTGGGTAATCTGACTCGAGACACACACCCAGGACCACCTCATTCAAAAACTCTTGCTTTAAACCACTTTGCTACCGCATTTAACACTAGTTGTGAATGCACAATTTCTGTGCTTCTCTTCCTTAGATAGTTTGCTGCTGGACTTCAAGTATGTATGCATAGCACACAATCCCAAAAACATAAAAGCTTAATCTGTAGACTTAAAGTGTTGTAAATGCCAGTTTTGGAAACTTGGAAAAGTCAACATCTAAACAGCTTTATAGTATCTCTGAAAGACTTGAGTGAAAATCAATGTAAAAGCCATTGTTACTTTTGGTTTGCTTCCTTCCTCTGTCCCTTCCCCCACTAGCCCCCCTCACTTTTTACAGTCATCAACTACAAGCAACGAAGAACTTGGATTTGCCATGTCTAGACTGAGGTTCCAATTCCTTTAAAATTAAAGGTGAACCAGAGTGTTGGGAGTAAGTCACTTACCGCACTTGCTGCTTTGCAATTTAATTATTTATTCATTTAGTCATCTGTCCCTTCTACTGGTCTGTGTGTACCTATAGGGCAATAACTCTGCCTGTCTGATTTTAGTATTCCAGTGCTTAGCTTTGTGTCTGGTGTGTGAGCACTTCATGTTTGTTGAATATATAAATTCATGAATAATTAATAAGTCTAATTAAGTTAGGCTGAGATTGAAAAATTCCCCAAGAAATGTTCATATTTGGTCCACTAGGTGGCAGCCTTGCCTAATCTTAGATGGCTACTTTTTTTTTTTTTTTTTTCCTTTTTTTTAATGATGTTGAAAGTCTCCACTTGAAGAAAGGAAAACCATTTAGAGAGACTCTCCCCCAAGAACATCTCTGGACCACGAGTCATTCTTTATGTTCAAGATAGTCAACTTACTGCATTATAACACCGACTACATTATAAATCTTTGTCCCTTGAAACCTCTGGTCTTGTGTTATGAAACCATCTTTGAGTGATGACTTGATGTTGACATAACATTGGAGGCAGAGATGAGAAAGACCCATAAGCCTCTGGTTGATATGAGAATGCATTGCTAAGAAAAAGTTTGAAGATTTGTAGGAAGTACACAAGAAAAATCACATAATTCTTACACTTTTTGAGTGTAAGAATTTTGTACACTTTAACAAACTGGATGCAATTTTATGGTATTGCATGTATTATGTCTACTATTCTCATTTTAAATGTATTTTACACTGAAAAAATGTCTTGATTTTAAAATATTCTTAAAGTAAGGGGCATCTGGCTGGTTCAGTCAGTAGAGCATGTGACTCTTGATCTCTGGGTCATGAGTTCAAGCCCCACATTGGACATAGAGATTACTTTTAAAATATATCTATTGTTAAGATAATAGAAAAGATTTTTTTTGCCACATGCAGAGCAAATTACTAAATCATGAATAAAGAAGAGACATTAATACCAACCTTACAGAAATAAAAATGATCATAAGAGAACATAGTAACAATAGTATACCAACAAATTAGGTAATCTAGATGAAATGGATAAACAGCTAGAAAGACACAAACTACCAAAATGGATATGAAAAGAATAGAAAATTTGAAAAGATGTCCAATGAGTAAAGAGATTGAATTAATAATTTTTAAAACTTCTCAATAAATAAATATATTTTAAAAAATTTAAAACTTCCACAAAGAAAATCCCAGGGTCAGATGACTTCATTGGTGAATTCACCAAAGATTTAAAGAAGAATTAACCTCAATTCTTCATAAACTCTCCCCCAGAAAAACAGAGGAGGAGGAAACACTTTCGAATCACTCCATTTGCCCAATATTAAACTAATACTAAACCAGATCAAGACATCAAAAGAAAACATCAGGCAAATAATTATATATGCAAAAATAATCAAGAAGATACAAAATCCATTCAAGGATTAGAAGTTTTAATATTGCCAAGTTGGAGATATTTACCAGAGTGATCTACAAATTTAATGCAACTGCTATCAAAATCCAAGTTTCTTTTGAAGAAATTGACAAGCCAACTTTCAAATGCATATGGATAGAGAAGGGACTCTGAAAAGCCAAAAGAATCTTACAAAAGAACAAAGTTGGAATTTCTGGACTTCAAACCTTACTATAAAACTGTAGTAATTAAGACTGTGGTATTAGCACAAATTTACACGTGTAGCTTAATGGAATAGAATTCAGAAGACAGAAATAAACCTTCACATTTACAGTCAATTGATTTCAACGAAAATGTCAAGACAATTCAATGAGGAAAAAATATTCTCCTCAATTAATAGTGCTCAGACAACTGATATCCACATGCAAAAGATTAAAGGTGGACTCCTACCTCACGCATATTTTGAGTCAATATACAAATGTTAGTTCAAAATAAATCAAACACGTAAATGTAAAAACCAAACCTATACAACTCATAGAAGAAAGCCTAGGAGTAAATCTTCATGATCTTGGTTAAGAAATCACTAGATATGACATCAAAACAAAACAAAAAGATAATTTGGACTTTAGCAAAATTAAAAACTTCTGTACATGAAAGTATACTCTCAAGTGCTTGCTTCGACAGCACATATACTAAAATTGGAACGATACAGAGAAGATTAGCATGGCCCCTGCACAAGGATGACATGCAAATTCATGAAAGTATACTCTCAAAAATGTGAAAAGAAAACCCACAGAGTGAGAGAAAACATTTGTAAATCATATATATAAGGATTTGCACTTCAGTATATAATGAACTATTACAAGTCAATAACAAAAAGACAACCCAATTAAAAAATAGATAAAGGACATGAATAGATATTTTTTCAAAGAAGACAGATAAGTGGCAAATAAGCCAATGAAGGTGATGATTAACATCACGATATTAGGGAAATGCACAATGCACATCAAAACCACAATGAGAGATTATGTCACACTCACTAGAAAGGCTACAATAAAAAAAAAACCCACAGACAATAACAGTCTTGGCAAGAATGTGGAAAATTGGAACCCTAATACATGGCTGGTGGGATTGTAAAATGGTACAGCTAATGTAGACAAAGGCTTGGCAGTTCTTCAAAAATTTAAACAGAATTAACAGATGACCCTTCAATTCAACTCCTAGGTATAGACCCAAGAGAACTGCAGAACAGATACTCAAACAAATCCTTGCACATGAATGTTCATAGCAGCACTAATCACAATAGACAAAAGGTGGAAACAGCCCAGTATTCATCAACGGATGAATGGATAAATTGTGGTATATATATAAAATGGAATACTATTCAGCAAAAAGAAAAATGAGGTTCTGATATACACCACCACATGAATGAACTTTGGAAACTTCATGCTAAGTGAAAGAAGCCAGATGCAAAAGACCACAGATTATATGATTCCATTTATATGACATATCCAGAATAGATAACTCCATAGTGATAGAAAGATTGGTGGTTGCCAGGGATAAGGAGAATGGATAGTGACTGCTTAATGGGTACAGGTTTCCTTTTAGACTGATGAAAATGCCCTGGAACTAGACAGAGGTAGTAGTCACACAACATGGTGAATGTACTAAGTTGCATTGAATTGTTTAAAGTTATTAATTTTGTTATGTGAATTCAGTTTAAAAAACTGCTGTGCTATGATTTTATTTGACTTTATGAATTATTGTTACATTTATAAAGTATTTGGAACTTCAATTTAAAAGTTAACTCCCTGGGACGACTGGATGGCTCAGTGGTTGAGCTTCTGCTTTCAGCCCAGGGTGTGATCCTGGAGTCCTGGGATCATCAGGCTCCCTATAGGGAGCCTGCTCCTCCCTCTGCCTGTGTCTCTGCCTCTCTATCCCTCTGTGTCTCTCATGAACAAATAAATAAATTCAGAAAAAAATATTAAAAAAATAAAAATAGGACAGCCCCGGTGGCTTAGTGGTTTAGCACCTCCTTCAGCCCAGGGTGTGATCCTGGGGACCCAGAATTGGGTCCCATGTCCAGCTTCCTGCATAGAGCCTGCGTCTCCCTCTGCCTGTCTCTCTGCATCTCTCTCTCTCTCTCTCTCTCTGTGTGTCTCCATAAATAAATAAAATCTTTAAAAAATAAAAATAAAGGTTAATTCTCCTCCCCCAATTTTCTATTATCTGTTACTTTTATGACAGAATTCTAAAAAAAAATTATTAAAAAAGATATCCAAAATATAAAATGGTTCTCGATTCCTAGAATATTCATGAGAGACACAGAGAGAGAGAGACAGAGACAGAGATAGAGACATTTGCAGAGGGAGAAGCAGGCTCCATGCAGGGAGCCCGACGTGGCACCTGATCCCGGGTCTCTAGGATCAGGGCCTGGGTGGAAGGCTGCGCTAAACCATTGAGACACCCGGGCTGCCCTCTCTGTGTGTCTCTCATGAATAAATAAATAAAATCTTAAAAATAAATAAATAAATAATTTTTTAGATCATGTTGCCTGTAATATTTTTACAGTGGTACTAATAGCTTTTATCATAGTTATGTAGATCTTTATTTCATTGTATATACTTAATACATTAACAGCATTTCATAAAATTTATTTTGAACATATACTAAAATAGCGAATTAAAAGTAAAAGCTTGACAGAGGCCACTTAAAAGGCCTGGATGTTACTAGGTAGTTGGGATTAATTCATTACTTTTGTGGAAAACTAAATTTGTCTTTGTTTCCTGGCAGCTAAGGAATAAAGGAAAATATTTTTAGATCATATAGTTTTAATTTTCTGGTTGAAAAACAACCAACCAACTAAATGTCTATAAATTTATCTCAAGAAATAAATATATTCTTCAAACAAACAAAAAAACAAATAACTGCTGTGAAGGGGCACATGGGTGGTTCAGTCTGTTAAGGATCTGACTCTTGATTTTGGCTCAGGTCATGATCTCAGGGTTTTGAGATTGAGCTCTATGTGAGCTCTACACTGACCTGCTTAAGATTCTCTCTCCCTCCCAGTCTGCTCGGGTGTGTGTGCATGTGCCCACGCGTGTGTGTATGTGTGTGTGCAGGTGCACACACTCTCTAAGAATTTTTTTAAAATAAAAAACTGCTGTGAAGATGAGATAGCAGAATATATATTCTCTGTAATATTCATCCCTTACCTCATTTACTATGACCTTCCCTTTCTTCTTTGCTCCAACAAGAGTTCAAAAGGTCTTAGAGAGCTTTATAAATGCACACTTCCTTCCATCACGGCAATGAAAGGCCCACTGCTCCCTCTGCATGAAAGAATTGCTCTCACTGCCTCACTTAATTCACTCCTACTTGGATTTTGTTACCTCAGAGAGAAGCCTTCCCCGACTTCCCCAATGAAATTAAATTCCTTTTATAGGCTGTCATTGTCCCCATAATTCTCATTTCCAGCATTTATTACCATTACAATGTAAAATTAATTTGCATGAGTATCTCTGCCAATGAGACTGTAAATTGCAGGAGGGCAGAGATTATATTTGATTCATCATGGCATACCCAGGGTTCAGCACTTAGGAGGTGTTCAATAAACAATTAAGCATTTGAATGTTCAATAGAATAAATGAATATTCAAAAATTCTTTGCACAGTGCCTTGCATATATGAGGTTCTTAACATGTAAAAAAAAATTTTAGGAAAACAGTTTGGTGGATCTTAAAAACTTAAAGAATTATCATACGATCCAGTAATTCCTCTTGTAGGTATGCATCCCTCTAGAAATGAAAGCAGGGACTTAAGCAGATACTTGTAAACCAACGTTCATAGCAGCATTATTCACAAGAGCCAAAAAGTGAAGACAGCCCAAATGTCCATCAAAGATAAGCAAAATGTGGTATATCCACAAAATGGAATGTTATTCAACAATAAAAAAGAATAAAGTATTGATGAATGCTACAACATGGATGAACCTCAGAAATATTTTGCCAAGTGAAAAAAATGAGACACAAAAGACCACATCTTTATGATACACCTTACATGAAATTTTCAGAATGGGCAAATCTACAGAGACAGGAAGTGGATTAGTAGTTGCTTCAGAATGGGATGAGGAAAAAAGAATGGGTAGTGCCTGCTAATGGGTACAGTTTCTTTTTGTGATAAGAATGTCCTTTAATTACATTATAGTGATGGATGGCTATATAACTTTGTAAATATACCAAAAACGATTATACCCTGAGAATCAGTAAATACTATGATATGTAAATTATCTTGATAAAGTTGTTTTTTAAATATAAAAATAGTATATACTAGTAAAAGAGCAAATTAAATTCAACATAGGTAGAAGAAAGGAAATAATAACAATAAGCAGAAATCAAGAAAATTAAAAACAGAAAAATAGACAAAATCAATGAAACTAAAAATTCGTTCTTTGAGATGATCAGTAAAACTGATGAACTATTAGTCTGATCAATAAAAGTATGGTAGGGGCACCTGGGTGGCTCAGTCAGTTAAGCATCTGGCTTCAGCTCAGGTCATGATCTCAAGATCTTGGGATGGATCCTGAGTCAGGCTCCCTGCTCAGCGGGGACCCTACTTCTTCCTCTCCCTCTGCCCCTCCACCCACTTGTGCACTCTCTCTCTCAAATAAATAAAATCTTAAAAAAAAGAAAAAGTAGGGGAAGATGGAAATTACAGTCAGGAACTAGATCCTACAGAACTAAAAAGAATATTAAAGGTATATTAATAACTTTATGCTCATAAATTTGACAAGGTAGATGAATGACTAAATCCTTAAAAGGTAAAAATTATCAAAGCTTATTTAAGAAAAAATAAATAACCTGAAGAGTCCTGTATCCATTAAAGAAATTGAATTTGTAGTTAAAAATCTTATCACAGGGTGTGACTAGGTGGCTCAGTTGGTTAAGTATTTGCCTTCAACTCAGGTCATGATCCCAGGGTCCTGGGATTGAGTCCCATCTCAAGCTCCTTGCTCAGCAGAGAGTCTGCTTCTCTCTCTCCCTTTGCTGCTCCCCCTACTTGTGCTCTCTCTATGTCAAATAAATTTTAAAAAAAAAATCCTTAAAAAAAAAACCTTACAGACTCCGTTTCACTGGAAAATTGTATAAGATATTTAATAATATCAATTCTATAGTTTTCCAGACAATAAAAGATGAGAGAATTCTTCCCAATTCATTTTATGAGACAACATTATCCTAATACCAAAACCAGAAAGAAAAAAAAAAGTACAAGAGGGATGCCTGGGTGGCTCAGAGGCTGGGCATCAGCCTTTGGTTTAGGGCATGATCCTGGGATCCCAGGATCGAGTCCCACATCGGGCTTCCTGCATGGAGCCTGCTTCTCCCTCTTTGTCTCTGCCTCTCTCTCTATGTCTTTCATTCATGAAAAACATTCATAAAAAAATAAAATCTTTTTTAAAAATAAAAAAAAGTTAGCAAATCTTGGGATTGAAAGATTAGTTCAACATTAGAAAATCAATGTACTTCATCATATCAAGAAACTAAAGAAAAAAACATAACAATCATCTCAATACATGTAGAAAAAGCAATTGACAAAATTCAACTAACATTTGTGACAAAAATTCTCAGCAAACTAAAGATTAAAAAGGAATTTTTTAAAAAGCTTCTTCAAATTCACAAAGATTATGCACAAGTAATTTATAGCTTATATCATCTTTAATAGTGAAAAACTAAATGTTTTCTAAGATCTGGAATAAGGCAAGGATGTGTGTTCTCATCACTTCCATTCATCATCATACCAGTTGCCCTAGCAAGTACAATAATACAAAAGGGGGAGCATAGAAACCAGAAAAGACGAAATAAAGATGTCACTATCTGCAGATGACATGACTGTCTATAAAGAAAACACACACACACACATAGACACTACCAAAAAGCTACTAAAATGAATAATTGATCTTAGTCTGGTTGCAGGATAAGAGGTCAACATATTACAGAATCAACTTTATTAATATATTCTTAAAACAAACAGAAATTGAAATTTGAAATGCTATGCCTTTATATTAACACCAAAAAATCATATACTTCGATATAAATCTAACAAAACAGGTCCAAGATCTCTACACTGAAAAATACAAAACACTGATGAAAGAAATCAAGATCTAAATATAGGGGATCCCTGGATGGCTCTGGGGATCCCTGGGTGCTTCAGTAGTTTAGAGCCTGCTTTTAGCCCAGGGCGTGATCCTGGAGTCCCGGGATCAAGTCCCACATCAGGCTCCCTGCATGAAGCCTGCTTCTCCCTCTGCCTGTGTCTCTGCCTCTCTCTCTGTATGTGTCTCTTGTGAATAAATAAATAAAATCTTAAAAAAAAAAGATCTAAATATAAAAGGAGCAGTATACTACATATATAGCTGGAAGCCTCAATAGTGTGAAGATGTCAAATCTCCTCAAATTTGTGTATAGAATTCAACACAAACCAAATCAAAATCCCAGTAGATTTTTTAAATAGAAACCGACAAGCTGAACCTAAAATGTATAAAGAAAACAAAAGGAATTAGAATACCCAAAACAATTTCAGAAAGATAAAAGTTAGAACTCCTACTACCTGATTTAAAGACTTACTGTAAAAGAGCTCTAGTCATCAAGACCATATATATTGATAAAAGGATAGACACAGATCAATGAAACAGAAGAGTCCAGAAATAGATTCAAACACATTTGATCAATTGATTTTTGCCAAAGGTGCAAAGGGATTGTCTTTTCAACAAATGATGCTGGAACAATAGGAAATCCATGTGTCAAAAAAAATTTTCTTAATAATTTTGACACCCTAACACCCTTTGACACCTGACACCCTAAACCAAAATTAACTTGACAAGCATCATAAAACTAAAAAATAAAATCTAGAATTAAGGAAACTTTTGGACGAAAAAATTGGAAAAAAATCTTCATGATCTTGGGCTGGGCAAAGATACCTTAGATACAACACCAAAAGCATGATCCATTAAACAAAAAAATTGATAAACTGGACTGTATCAAAATTAAAAACTCCTCTTCAAAAAGCACTGTCAAGAAAATGAAGACAAGTCTCAGAAAAGATTTGAAAATATTTACCTGATAAAGATCTAGTATGCAGTATATATATATAAAACACTCAAAAAGTGCAATAATAAGAAAACAACCCAATGTAACAATGGACTAAAATAGGAAGATACTTCATCCAAGATATTTGAATGGTAAATAAGGATATGAAAGATGTTAGAATCATTAGTCATTAGAGAACTACAATTCAAAACCACAGTGAGATACCACTGCATGCCTATTACAATAGCTGAAATTAAAAAAGGTGGTCCACCAGGTGCCGGTAAGAATGAGAAGCTTCTAGAATCCTCTTACATTGTTGGTGGGAATATAAAATGGCACAACCACTTTAGAAAATAGTTTGCTACGTGATCTAGGCATTTATCCACAAGAGGAGAAAGCATATAGCTATACAAAGACTTATACACAGGGGCACCTGGGTTACTCAATTGGTTAAACCTCTCCCTATGGCTCAGGTCATGATCCTGGAGTCCCAGGATGGAGCCCGGAGTCAGCTCCCTGCTCAGTTAGGAGTCTGCTTCTCCCTCTGCCCCTCACCTTATGCTCTCTTTCTCAAATAAATAAATGAAATATTTTTAAAAAATAGACTCATACACAAATGTTCATAGTAGGTTTCCTTCTATTTTTTTTTAATTTTTTTATTTATTTATTTATGATAGTCACAGGGAGAGAGAGAGAGGCAGAGACACAGGCAGAGGGAGAAGCAGGCTCCATGCACCGGGAGCCTGACGTGGGATTCGATCCCGGGTCTCCAGGATCGCGCCCTGGGCCAAAGGCAGGCGCCAAACCGCTGCGCCACCCAGGGATCCCATAGGTTTCCTTCTAATAGACAAAAACTATAAACAACACTAATGCCTATCAACAAGTGGATGAATAAACAAACTTCCTAATGGAACACATACTCCACAATAAGAAAGAATGAATTACATATACACACATCGAAATGGACAAACCTGAAATTATCTATAATCATAGTGGCTTTACTAATAACCACTAAACACTGGAAACAATCTGAATGTAAAAAGGTAAGCAAACTGTAGTACATCCATAAAATGTAACCCTATTCAGCAATAGAAAGGAAAGAACTACCTATAGGAGCAACAACATGAATAAATCTTCCAAGTGCATGGTGCTTGGTGAAGAAAGCTAGACTCAAAATGCTATAAACTCTATGATTCCATCCATAAGAAATTCCAGAAAAGGCAAAACTACAGGACCAGAAATCAAGTCACTGGTTGCTCATTGCTAGGGTCTGGACAAAGAGACTGACTACTAAACAAGAAACATTGGTAGAGGTGACAGAAATTGTCTTTACAGCGGTGGTGGTGGTGGTCATAGGAGTGTATAGAGTTGGTACAATTCAGCTGTACAACTTTACTAAATGTAAATCACACCTCCACCAACCTGACCTTCTAAAAAAGGGAAATATCAATGTTTACTGGAAAGGCACAGGCTTTAGCCAGGCCAAGGAAACGGAGTCTCTTTGAAGAGGGGGATGGAATCATCTTTACCATGGAATGGGGCTGCAGCGGAAATGGTTTGCCATTGGATGGACAAACATGGAGGTTGAGGTTGCAGGAAAGAGGAGAGGGGCAGACCAAAGGTACAAAGCTGTGCAGTTATAAAATGAGAGATCTGAAGATAACGACATGACCCATCAACAGCTCCTACTAACCTCTTCACCTAGGAAATAAGAATTCCTTTCTTGCAAAGGGATTTTACTTTAAGTCCAGATTTAATCTGGACTTAAAGTTTTAAGTATTGTGTAGAAGGTTAAATGGAAGCATCAGGGCTCAAATTCACTAAAATGAGCAGAAAACCTTTATATTCTCTTTTAAAAGATTTTAATTTTTTTTTCAAGAATTAGCAAGACCATGGCTACTTTTATGCTTGATTTTTTAAAAGATTTTATTTATTTATTCATAGAGATGCACACACACACAGAGGGAGAAAGGTAGAGACACAGGCAGAGGGAGAAGCAGGCTCCATGCAGGAAGCCCCCCCGTGGGACTCAATCCTGGGTCCCCAGAATCATACCCCGAGCTGCAGGCGGCGCTAAACCGCTGAGCCACCAGGGCTGCCCTTTTTATGCTTGATTTAAGAGCAGTGAACAAGGTCCAGGTTCAACCAAAACATAGACTTACCAAGCATAGGCTTAGCAAGTGACATTTTCTACAAACTGAATTACCTCATTGAAGGGCACACATCAGACTTCCACACACACTCTACTCCACACCAATCACCAACAGAAAATGTATTTCTGTTTCCCCACATATAAAATGGAAAATGCATTTACCTCACAGAGCACTTGTGAGAATTTCTGGTTCTCCATCTAAGTTCACCGTGAAGTATCAGAATAATTTTTGTATAGTTAGAAGAAATTAGGAAATACTAGGTTTTACCTTTTGGTTTCTTATAACTTACAAATTTTAATACTACTAGTCTAAGTTTTATGAGTTGTGTTTTTGAAATACTTACATTATTGAAAGTAAAATTAAAATCTTTTAAAAGAGAATATAAAGGTTTTCTGCTCATTTTAGCGAATTTGAGCCCTGATGCTTCCATTTAAATCTTCTACACAATACTTAAAACATATATACCCATATATAGGAAATTTAATGTACTTTGGTGTTTATAAATCTATAAGATTTTATTATAAATCTATTATAAATCTAATCTATAATCTTAATTGGTGAAGATGAAAAATAAAAAATGAAAAAATACATTTACATACAGAAAAACAGAAAAAGACCAGAACATCTTTTTTTTATAAAGAAAGAAACTGGGGATCCCTGGGTGGCTCAGTGGTTTAGCACCTGCCTTTGGCCCACGGCGTGATCCTGGAGTCCTGGGATCGAGTCCCACGTCGGGCATGGAGCCTGCTTCTCCCTCCTCCTGTGTCTCTGCCTCCCTCTCTCTCTCTCTCTATCATAAATAAATAAATCTTAAAAAAAATAAAATAAAATAAAATAAAGAAAGAAACTGGGCAGCCCATGTGGTTCAGCGGTTTAGCCCCTGCCTTCAGCCCAGGGCCTGATCCTGGAGACCTGGGATCGAGTCCCACGTCAGGCTCCCTGCATGGAGCCTGCTTCTCCCTCTGCCTGTATCTCTGCCTCTCTCTCTCTCTCTCTCTCTCTCTGTATCTCTCATGAATAAATAAATAAAATCTTAAAAAAAAAAACTTATAAAACCAAGTTCTTTTTTTTTAACATTTTATTTATTTGTTCATGAAAGACACACAGAGAGAGGCAGAGACATACATAGACAGAGGGAGAAGCAGGCTCCATGCAGGGAACTTGATCCCGGGACCCCAAGACCAGGCCCTGGAATGAAGGCAGGCACACTTAGGGCTTAAGCCCTGAGCAAGGCAGGTGTCCCTATAACCAAGTTTTTAAGTGATTAACATTTTTTTAAAGGTTTTTAAAAAAAATTTTTATTCATGAGAGACACCACAGAGAGAGGGGCAGAGACAGAGGCAGAGGGAGAAGCAGGCTCCATGCAGAAAGCCTGATGTGGGACTCGATCCCAGGACTCCAGGATCACACCCTGGGCAGAAGGTGGTGCTAAACTGCTAAGCCACTCCGGCTGCCCTAACACTTTCTTTTTTCCTTCCCCTTTTATAGTTTCCAGATTTTTTTTTTTGATATGCATAATTTACAGAATCAGATAATGTAGTTAATTTAAAATTTTCCCTCTCAATTTCAGTGCCTTTTCCAAGTAGGTAGATGCCTTTTATATTAATGACAAATTAATATAAATTTGAGCAAATCAGTGGCAAAGTCACTGAAATTCACTGTAATCCCCCTGGTTCTGGGTCTAATTCCAGACATTCTGCCTCTTCAAAATGTTCTTTTTCAGCAGGTCCTGATACAAATAAGAAAGCTTAGCAAGACTTTCACTAAGAAGATACTGACCATATATGAAAATCTTACGGAGAAAAGGAAGTGACATTTATAGAATGGCTACCACACCAAAGGGACTCACTGACACAGGCACTCGTGTGCCAGCCGTTGTGTTAAGTGCTTTACAAGCAGTGACTTCTTTCAATCCTCATCATAACCACATGTTAGGATCTATCATTACCCCCCATTTTCAGGGGAAGCTGAGGCACAGAGAGGTTAAATCATGGCCACGTGAATATTACTGGGATCTGTGCCTCAGTAAACCACTCCCGGTGGCTGAGCAAACTGGCTCTCTGTGCTTGGTACCTCTCCACAGATAACCTTGTTGAGTCTCCAAGCACAGAATGAGGTGGGTATGATGATCCCCACTTCTCTCAGCAGACAGCTTAACCCTCACGTCAGCCTGTTGCAGGAGCCCGGGTTAAACAGGGAAAGGTAAGCTACTTCGACCATACTCTGCCTCTCCGGCAGAGCAACTAGACACACAGCCATTCTGGGATTTGTACTAACATTAGCACACTTTATTCTCTGACACTAAGTTGGGTGTTTTCTACTACTTTTTCTATTTTTCTACTATTCCAGAGCCACTCAATTTTCCAATAAATAAAGAGTGACATTTAAAAAATAAACCGAGGAACTCAATAAGCAGGAAAGCCATAGTAATTATTTCTTGGGCATTAAAAAATTTTTTAAATGCATATCAGCTCAAATTTTTCCATACTTTTGCATGCAAATAAGCCATCATGTATACTGAGAACAGGCTGAAGCCACACACCAGGCAAGGACTTCAATCCAGATAGAAGGCTTCAAGATTTCCAAGTGATGTGACCTTAACAAGATAAAGCTACTACCATCTGCCACTGTGTTCGCTCCCTCATAATCCTTGTAAATGATCAGCAGAGCAAGACCTGGGAGTCCATTGTTGTTACATAATTAAAATAAACTTGTGTCTCCCTGCTATACAGCAATTTAAGAACTGCCTCAGTTGGTTAAGCATGTCTTTGGCTCAGGTCTTTTTTTTTTTTTTTTTTTGTGAAATGTGCCTGTTTGAGCAGAGAATTATCTGCACAATTATAATATTAAGATCAGGATACAGCTGTTTGTGACTAAGCCCAGGCTCACTGAATAAGTACTATTCAAGCATTACATCACCAGACATCTGTTTCCTGTTTTCATTCTTCCCTCTATCGCTCTATCCCAATTTCCCTTCACCTGTAGGCCACCTAAGATAGCCACAATTAAGCAAGTCTTGTGTTTGCCTGTCTCCTTTTCCATCTTTAACTCAGGGTGACTTAGTCATCATGCATGAAGGGGGAGGGGAAGAGAACCCAAGGTCCCTCAAAAGCACATTCTGAGACTGGAGGGCTTTTGCCCAGGGAATTCATCTTTACATGACTAACTTCTCCCTCATTTCCAAGTAGGAACTTTTCCTGTTGAGGAAATACCAGCCCCTCCAAAAGGGCAATAGTGAACTGAATCACAAAAGAAAAACCTCCAGCAGCACAATTAAGTCAAGGTGCTGATTTACCTAGAGCAATGTCCCCACACTCTGGTACACAAAAAATGGTATGTCTTTGTTTTTGTTTTTGTTTTTTTTAAGATTGTATTTATTTATTCATGAGAGACACAAACACAGAGAGAGGCAGAGACACAGGCAGAAGGAGAAGCAGGCTCCATGCAGGGAGCCTGATGTGGGACTTGATCCAGGGACTCCAGGATCATGCCCTGGGCCGAAGACAGATGCTAAACTGCTAAGCCACCCAGGGACCCCCGTGGCTTTGTTTCCATACCTCATGCCCAGTTACAGAACAGGATGTGTTTAAATTTAAGGAAGTTCTTTTTTTTAAAAAAATTAATTTATTTGAGAGAGGTGGGGGAAGGGGCTAAAGGAGAGGGAGAAACAGATTCCCCGCTGAGCATGGAGCCCACCGTAGAGCCCCATGTGGGGCCAGATCTCTGGTCACAACCAGAGCTGAAATCAAGTCAGACACCAATCAGACACCCAAATGACTGAGCCACCCAGGCACCAAGGAAGTCCATTTCTATGCAAATAGGTTGAGGTCAAAGCTTTCCTCAGCCCAAGGCAACATCTTTATTATCAGGGCATTAGAGCTGACAGAGACATTAGAAGTCACTTTACACATCTCTTGGATTATATAAAAATTGTCACTACATTTGACAGAGTTAAGAAAGGTGAAGTGACTCCTCTAATGGATCCTATTTCAAATGGCTTAAGAATAAAAGCACAAATTTAAATACCCTAATAGGAAATACTCAGAAAAAGTGTTTTTGAAGTACATTAGATATAATAAAAGCAAGGTCAAATCCCAACAGTCTATCCCTTTTTGATTAAAAAAATAGTAAGGGACGCCTGGGTGGCTCAGCAGTTGAGTGTCTGCCATTGGCTCAGGGTGTGATCCTGGTCTCGGGATCGAGTTCCACATCGGGCTCCCTGCAAGGAGCCTGCTTCTCCCTCTACCTGTGTCTCTGCCCCTCTCTGTGTATCTCTCATGAATAAATAAATAAAATCTTAAAAAAAAAAAAAAGACTAAAGCAACAGTGGTCTAGTTACCTCTAGGAAATGGGTCAGGGACTCACAACAGTAAGAGGATATGGACTTCGACTTCTTACACTTTGTAATTATCATTTCAAAATAAATATGAAGGGACACCTGGGTGGCTCAGTGGTTGAGTATCTGCCTTTGGCTCAGGTCGTGGTCCTGGGGTCCTGGGATCAAGTCCTGCATCAGTCTCCCCACAGGGAGCCTGCTTCTCCCTCTGCCTATGTCTCTGCCTCTTTGTGTTTCTCATGAATGAATAAATAAAATCTTTTAAAAAATATATGAAGTATTTCTTTAATGAAAGTTTTGGGGGGATTTCCTAGCAGTGATTTAAAAAAAAAATTCTACTCAACCTTTAGTTACTCACTGTAATCATCAATAAAGACATTATCTTTGGGGGTACCTGGGTGGCTCAGTTGGTTAAGCATGTCTTTGGCTCAGGTCATAATCCCAGGATCCTGGAGCTGAGCCCCAAGTCTAGCTCCATGCTCAGCAGGGAGTCTGCTTCTCCCTCTCCCTTTGCCTCTCTCCTGCTTGTGCACATGTACTCTTTCAAATAACTAAAATATTTAAAACATTTCCCTTGTGCCTTGACATTTTTCCTTGCAACCTCTCTTCCTCCACACATTATATTCAAATACAACTGTTTAGATTCCTAACATGGCAAATATAAGACAGCTCTTTGTTAAAAGTTTTGTGTGACAGCTGCCAGGTATCTTAGGAAATTCTGGCTCCTATTGATCCCTATTTGGATCATGAAGACACACACCTCACTCTAGGGATGGGATGTTAACCAGGGAGAAGCCATGAGCTCTGAGACTGTGGAGCAGAGCCAGCAATCAGTCTTCAACAGGTCTCAGAACTGTAAAAAACAAAAACAAACCACACTTTTGTATCATTCAAGCCACTGTGATTTGCAGTTCCTAACAATGGAGCTAAAACTAATCCTGAAAACTCAGCTCTGTTATTTGGAGTCTCGGAAGAATAAAACACATTTAGAAAATGTTTTGCAGGATCCCTGGGTGGCGCAGCGGTTTAGCGCCTGCCTTTGGACCAGGACGCGATCCTGGAGACCCTGGATCAAATCCCACCTCGGGCTCCCGGTGCATGGAGCCTGCTTCTCCCTCTGCCTATGTCTCTGCCTCTCTCTCTCTCTCTCTGTGACTATCATAAAAAAAAAAAAAAATGTTTTGCCTGTCCCTTGAAATTCATAGGTGATTATCATAGAAGATGGTCCTAATAGTGATTCTTCTAAGTTCTGGTTTATTAAGAAGTGGTTTAATAACAAGCCAAATTATGTAATTCTGGATAAAAATTTAAATACATATATACAGTCTTGGTGCATGAATTACTTTATAAATTGAATCTCAGATCACTGGGGTAGAAATCCTCATATCAGATAAAGTTTATACCAAAGACTGTAGTAAGAGATGAAGAGGGACACTATATCCTACTTAAAGGGTCTATCCAACAAGAAGACCTAACAATCATGAATGTTTATGCTCCTAATGTGGGAGATGCCAAGTATATCAATCAATTAATAACCAAAGTAAAGAGATACACAGATAATAATAACACTAATAGTCGGAGACTTCAACATGGCACTTTCTGCAAATGACAGATATTCTAAGTACAACATCACCAAAGAAACAAGGGCCTTAAATGATACATTGGACCAAATAGATTTCACAGATATATACAGAACTTTCCATCCAAACACAACTGAATAAATTCTTCTCAAGTGCACATGGAACTATCTCCAGAAGAGACCACATACTGGGTCAAATCAGGTCTCAACTGATACCAAAAGATTGGGATTGTCCCTTGAATATTTTCAGACCACAATGCCTTGAAACTAGAACTCAATCACAAGACAAAATTTGAAAGAAACTCAAACACATGGAGGTTAAAGAACATCCTACTAAAAGATGAATGCATCAACCAGGAAGTCAGACAAAAATTAAGAAGATTCATTGAGGGACACCTGGGTGGCTTAGTGGTTGAGCGTCTGCTTTCAGCTCAGGACATGATCCCCAGGTCCAGGGATCTACTTCTGCATCAGGCTCCCAGTAAGGAGCCTGCTTTTCCCTCTGCCTCTGTCTCTGCCTCTCTTTCGGTGACTCTCATGAATAAATAAAACCTAAAAAAAAAAAAGCATGAAAACTAATGAAAATGAAGATAAAACCATCCAAAATCTTAGGGATACAGTAAAAGCAGTCCTAAGAGGGAAATACATCACAATACAAGCCTCTCTCAAAAAATTGTAAAAAAACTCAAATACACAAGCTAACCTCACACCTAAAGGAATTGGAGAAAGAACAGCAAGTAAAACCTACACCAAGCAGAAGAGAGAGAATAAAGATTTGAGCAGAACTCAATGAAATAGAGACCAGAGGGGATCCCTGGGTGGCGCAGCGGTTTGGCGCCTGCCTTTGGCCCAGGGCACGATCCTGGAGACCCGGGATCGAGTCCCACGTCGGGTTCCCGGTGCATGGAGCCTGCTTCCCCCCTGCCTGTGTCTCTGCCACTCTATCATAAATAAAAATAAAAAAAAAATTAAAAAAAAAAAGAAATAGAGACCAGAAGAACTGTAGAACAGATTAACAAAACCAGGAGCTGGTTCTTTGAAAGTATTAATAAGACAGATAAACCATTAGCCAGCCTTATTAAAAAGAAAAAAGACTGAAATTAATAAAATCATGAATGAGGGCAGCCCTGGTGGCACAGTTTAGCACCGCTGCAGTCCGGGGTGTGATCCAGGGGACCCAGGATCAAGTCCCATATTGGGCTCCATGTGGAGCCTGCTTCTCCCTCTGCCTGTGTCTCTGCATCTCTATGTGTCTGTGTGTCCCTATGAATAAATAAATAAAATCTTTAAAAAACTAAAATAAGGGGGTCCCTGGGTGGCTCAGTAGTTTTGCGCCTGCCTTTGGCCCAGGGCGCAATCCTGGAGTCCCGGGATCGAGTCCCGTGTTGGGCTCCTGGCATGGAGCCTGCTTCTCACTCTGCCTCTCTCTCTCTCTCTATGTCTATCATAAATACAAATAAATCTTTAAAAAAATAAAATAAAATCATGAATGAAAGAAGAGAGATCACATCCAATACCAGGGAAATACAAATGATTTTTAAAAAGTATCATGAGCAGCTATATGCCAACAAATTAGGCAATCTAGAAGAAATGGATGCATTTCTGGAAAACCATAAATTATCAAAACTGGAACAGGAAGAAATAGAAAACCTGAACAGGCCAATAACCAGGGAGGAAATTGAAGCAGTCATTAAAAACCTCCAAGACACAAAAGTCCAGGGCCAGATGGCTTCCCAGGGGAATTCTATCAAACATTTAAAGAAGAAATAATACCTATTCTACTAAAGCTGTTCCACAGGATAGAAAGGGAAGCAATACTTCCAAATTTGTTTTATGAGGCCAGCATTACCTTGATCCCAAAGCCAAAGACCCCACCAAAAAGAAGAATTATAGACCAATATCCCTGATGAACACGGATGCAAAAACTCCCAACAAGATACTAGCCAATCAGATCCAACAGTACATTAAGATTTTCACCATGAATAAATGATGAATAAGTGGGATTTATCCCTGGGATGCAAGGGTGGTTCAACACTTGTAAAACAATCGTGATAGATCACATCAAGAAGAGAAAAAACAAGAGCCATATGATCCTCTCAATAGATGTAGAGAAAGTATTTGACAAAATACAGCATCTGTTTCTGATTAAAATTCTTCAAAGTGTAGGGATAGAGGGAACATTCCTCAATATCTTAAAAGCCATATATAAAAAGCCCACAGAGAATATCATTCTCGATGGGGAAAAACTAAGAGCCTTTCCCCTAAGATCAGGAACATGACAGGGAGGTCCACTCTCACCACTGCTGTTCAACATAGTACTAGAAGTCCCAGCCTCAGCAATCAGACAACAAAAAGAAATAAAAGGCACTCAAATTGGCAAAGAAGAAGTCAAACTCTCCCTCTTCGCAGATGACATGATACTGTACATAGAAAACCCAAAAGACTCCACCCCAAGATTCTAGAACTCATACAACATTTCAGTATGTGGCAGGATACAAAAATCAATGCCCAGAAATCAATGGCATTTCTATACACTAACAATGAGACTGAAGAAAGAGAAATTAAGGAGTTAATCCCATTTACAATTGCACCCAAAAGCATAAGATACCTAGGAATAAACCTAATCAAAGAGGTATAGGATCTATACCCTAAAAACTACAGAACACTTCTGAAAGAAATTAAGGAAGACACAAAGAGATGGAAAACACTCCATGCTCATGAATTGGAAGAATAAATATTGTGAAAATGTCTATGCTACCCAGGGCAATTTACACGTTCAGTGCAATCCCTATGAAAATACCACGGACTTTCTTCACAGAGTAGGAAAAAATAATCTTAAGATTTGTATGGAATCAGAAAAGATCCCGAATAGCCAGAGGAATATTGAGAAGAAAAAAAAATGCTGGGGGCATCACAATGCCTGACTTCAAGCAGTATTACAAAGCTGTGATCATCAAGACAGTGTGGTACTGGCACAAAAACACACATATAGGTCAATGGAACAGAAGAGAGAACCCAGAAATGGGCCCTCAACTCTATGGTCAACTAATATTCGACAAAGCAGGAAAGACTATCCACTAGAAAAAGTGGGTAAATGGCGCTGGGAAAATTGGACAGCCACATGCAGAAGAATAAAACTAAACCATTCTCTTACATCATACACAAACTCAAAATGGTTGAAAGATCTAAATGTGAGACGAGAATCCATCAAAACCCTAGAGGAAAACACAAGCAACACCCTCTTTGAACTTGGCCACAGCAACTTCTTGCAAGATACATCCATGAAGGCAAGGGAAACAAAAACAAAAATGAACTATTGGGACTTAATCAGGATAAAAAGCTTCTGCACAGCAAAACAAGCAGTCAAAACTAAAAGACAACCTACAGAATGGGAGAAGATATTTGCAAATAACATATCAGATAAAAGGCTAGTATCCAATATCTTTAAGAGCTTATTAAACACAACATCCAAAAAAAAAAAACAAACAAAAAACACAACATCCAAGAAACAAATAATCCAATCATGAAATGGGCATAAGACATGAACAGAAATTTCACCAAAGACATACACATGGCCAACAAGCACAAGAAAATGCTCCCCATCACTTGCCATCAGGGAAATACAAACCAAAACCACAATGAGATATCCCTCACACCAGTGAGAATGGCGAAAATTAACAAGACAGGAAACCACAAATGGAGAGGATATGGAGAAAGGGGAACCCTCTTGCAGTTGGTGGGAATGAACTAGTGCAGCCACTCGAGAAAATTGTGTGGAGGTTCCTCAGTTAAAAATAGAGCTACCCTACGACCCAGCAATTGCACTGCTGGGGATTTACCCCTAAGATACAGATGCAATGAAACGCCGGGACACCTGCACCCTGATGTTTGTTTATAGCAGCAATGTCCACAATAGCCAAACTGTGGAAGGAGCCTCGATGTCCATCAACAGATGAATGGATAAAGATGTGGTCTATGTATACAATGGAATATTACTCAGCCTTCAGAAAGGATGAATATCCACCATTTGCTTCAACATGGATGGAACTAGAGGGTATTATGCTGAGTGAAGTAAGTCAATTGGAGGACAATCATCCTATGGTTTCATTCATACATGTACCAACAAGAAATAGTGAAAGGGATTATAAGGGAAAGGAGGGGAACTGAGTGGGAAAAATTAGAGAGGGAGACAAACCATGAGACTAACTCTTGGAAATGAACAAAGGGCTGCAGAAGAGGAGGTGGGCAGGGGGTTGGGGTAACTGGATGATGGGCACTGTGAAGGGCACTTGATGGGATGAGCACTGGGTGTTATATGTTGGCAAATCGAACTTCAATAAAAACAAATTTTAAAAAAATCTCAGATCAGCAATATAGAAGGTAGAAAAGTTAAAATATTGCATCATTTAGGTTTTTAAATTTTTTATTCAAAGAAAATAAACAGCCAGGATTAATTTTATTTTTCCTGGAAAAATTAATTTTTCCAAAATTATAATGAAATTATTCAAGATTTAATTGCAGAATAAAAACAGCTTTTGAATGGTTTAGATACAGTACATATTTGCAAAGCTAAATAAGCTTAGTGATACTGAATCTTTTACATTAACTGAGTTTATTTTCATACTACCAGTTGTTTTTATGGGTTATATAATCACTGAACAATATTTCAAAAATCATTTAAAATGACTGAAAAACAAAGATCTCCAATATCTCCAAAATAAGCAAAATATCAGTTAGAAATTTACCTTCTTCAAGAAAAAGATTAATGGCTTAATCATTATCTATTCCTATCAGATGAGTTGAGAATATGAATGCACTTAGAATTTTTGCTTGTTTTGCTAGCAAATATTGTACTACTTATTCACTGGTCTTAAACTTTCAATTCATATCCCACATCTTGATAATCCAGAGTTGAAGGCTTTCCACCATAACACTGGATAGCAGAGCTTCCTTGGGGCTATTAAGATGGGCCACCATTAGTGACTGTTTTAACCTTGACCGAACAGGCCTAGCAATCAATCTCTTTCCACCTGCACAATCACTGATTTGCAACAATGATAACACAAGACCTGGATGAAAAGATTATGAAAAAAACGAACAAGAAATACCCTAAAAGTTGTCTTCCTCTGGCAGAATACCAGGGATTTTGTTTCTTTAACAGAGAGAGAACAGCACAGATTCAGTCATTCTATGCAGCCATTGCTTATTGCATTTTTTATTTCAATCTTAGATAAAAATGGAAATAGCGTTACATGGGAAATTATCATCAACACCTAGAAAATCACAAATCAAGATGAGACCATGAGAAATATGTATGTTTCAGTCCCTTTTCTTCCAGAACTCTTTTACAACTCTGCTTTCTTGAAAGAGAATTCATGAGCTATAATACTTGAGGAGATTCTCATCTGTAGGTTTTAGGATTTTCTTATCTGTCATATTCACCACCCATCCAGGGGCAAGACCAAAGAAAATCTGCCTTGGATCCTTTCGAGTACTAAGCATTTTGAAGAGCTCGTCTTTAGTGATATCAGGTAAAATATAGCCATACTTCTTGGCAAGTTCAAGTCTTGCTTCAGGAAATTTGGCAGGATCCGCCAGGTAACCACGATTCTTTGCATCAGTATAATACGGTACCAGTGCTTCAGGAGGAAGCATTCGTTTTGGAATAGGTTGTCCACGCAGAAAGAATGGAACAGGTTTGCACAGAATTTCTGAAAAATTTTTAAATAAAAAAAAGAAGCATATAATGGTTATGCATTATATGAATACATGATTTTCTTTTAATTATCAATTTTTAAGTATACCAAGAGGAGAACTTCATTCCAAGAACTTTCTTTTTATTAAATAGGTTTAAGTAAATGGAAACACTTCATTTTCAAAAATTTGCATCCTGAAAATCAAAGTTATCTAGTGATATTTCTAGTGAATTTCTACACATAGGTTAACATCATATGTAAGCCCCATATTTAAAAACAAAAAACCTTATGATATATCGCTTGAGGTATATTAGAAGTCACACCATTAACAGGAAACTCTAAAACAGAAAGTAAGGTGTCCAAACCCCAAGTCAGAGAGCTATGAGGACTTTTAAGATCCTCATATGGCAGCCAGTGGAAGACAAACAGGGGAAGCAAGGGACTGCAGGACATCTTACCTAGACTTCTTGGATCATAGAAAGCTGTAGTAACAACACCACCATTTTTTTCAATTGCAGCAATGGCTAATTCTGAAGCCAACTGTACTTCAATATTAACTTTCGCCTTAAAGGTGTCAGCACCCTGTAATATGTCAAAGCAAAGCCTGTTTGTAGATAGCCTAAGAGTAAAGTAATATGGCAAGCCTCCTTTTTACACTGCATTTTCTCCTCCAAAATGCTTATAATGTAACAGTAGTTCCAACTCTAAATATCTCTGTACTGAGGTCCTATCAAACAAATGTTTAGACCACTTTGTTTTACCAATTCTCATTCTCTGTAAGCAGAGATCATTACATTTTCATTTTACATTTTTAGTAAATAGTAATATAAGTACTTCATTAATAGTAGACTAACAACTCCTAACAACCCTATGACAAAATTATTGCTGCACCAACTTCATAAATGGGGACATCAAAGCACAGAGAGATTAAGTAACTTGTCAAGATCACACAACTAGGATTCTTTTTTCTTTTTAAGACTTATTTTTTTTACAGAGAGGGAGAAAGAGAGTCTTAAGCAGACTCTGCATTGAGTGCCAAGCCTCACACAGGGCTCGATCCCACAACTCTCAACACCAGGAACTAAGCCAAAACCAAGAGTGAGCAGGATTAACTGCCTGCACCACCCAGGCGCCCCTCACACAACTAGGATTCTAACTCAAGGAGACTAGTCACAGCACCTGTGTTCTTAAACACAACATTCTGCCATATTGAGATGGGAAAAACCTTATCTTCCTTATTCCTAAGTCAGCAAAAGGCCAAGAGATTGTTAACGAGGGGACAAGTGGACTGGAACCAGCAGAAGAACAAAGTATCTGACAACAGGAGCACCTGGCTGGTTCAGTCAGTGAGCCTGTGACTCTAGATCTTGGGGCTCTAAGTTCAAGCCCCATGTTGGGTATAGAGATTACTTAAAAATAAAATGTTAAAAAAAGAAATCTGGGGCACCTGGGTGGCTCAGTCAGTTAACCATCTGCCTTTGGCTCAGGTCAGGTCATGATCCTGGGTCCTGGGATCAAGCCCCACTTCAGGCTCCCTGCTCAGAGCACTCACACACATTTTTTTCTCTCTCGAATACATAAATAAAAATATATATATATAAAAGTTTCACAATAGTATCTGACCTTGCAGGAATGAGCCCCCTCTAAAAGAAAAGGCAGAAGAACACAACAGATTCACTTTGCATTTACTATTGATTTTAGTATAGCCTCTAAAAGGACGAAAACAGAAGTCTACTTTTCCCTAGTACAGCCAATACTAAAAAACAAAAAAAAAAAAAACAAAAAAAAAACAGAACTAAACTTTCTAAAGTTCTGTTTTTGGTCACTTTTATTAGGATGTACTACATTTTACTTTAATTTCAAAACAGATTCTAATCGAAAGGTGATGGTATTACCATTCTTTTTGTGGTAATAGAATTTTTTTTTTGCTATTTTGGTGTGGTTGAAACAAGCTTGCTCCCAATCAAGTTCCTTTCATTAATCATGAAGTTTTAATATATTTCAAAAATATTCCATCAATTCTATGATACATTTTCTCATACTTTTTCCCATTTATGATACTGATCTGCATTTTTGCAATCAATGCACCTTTGACTCAATAAAATAAGGTCTTGGGGCACCTGGGTGGCTCAGTTGTTTAGTGTCTGCCTTTGTCTCAGGTCTTGATTCTGGTCTCCCTCTGCCTATGTCTCTGCCTCTATCTCTCACACGAATAAATAAAATCTTAAAATAGGGGCAGCCCCAGTGGCACAGCGCTTTAGCGCCGCCTACAGCCCAGGATGTGATCCTGGAGACCCGGGATTGGGTCCCACCGGACTCTTTGTGTGGAGCCTGCTTCTCCCTTGCCTGTGTCTCTGCCTCTCTCATTCTCTCTCTCTCTCTCTCTCTCTCTCTCTCTCGATCTGTGTCTCTCATGAGTAAACAGAGTCTTTAAAAAAAAAATCTTAAAGTTTTGCCATATTGTTCATGAATTTTAATCACTATTCCAGATTGCCTTACCATTTCCCTATTGTTGGGGATTAGAGTTAGTTCTAGTATCTTCAATATTATTAGTATTTTTAGGAATGTCTTTACATCAGTTAGGCTTCTTTTATTTTTTTATTCCTCGAAAACATATATTCCAAAATTGGTAATTTTGTGCTGAAGGATTAAACAGTCTTACTATTCACTACTTATTGCAAATCTGAAATCCAGAGAAGGTCAACCAATTTACACAGTTACAAATGACATGTAACTAACTGTACCTACTCAACTGTTGCCCTGGTGTAGTTTTCAGGATTATTTTCCTAGTTTAATATAGACACATGCCTGAAAACTGATGCAATGTGCCATTTATTGGTTGACAAAATCACAAATTTTTCCTATTAATTTACGTGCATATTCCCTTACATACATAGAATAGAATATTGAGACTTAATTGTGTATTTTGTATTCTCTTTTCAAATCATTTTATTTGGAAAACTTTTACCTACGAGGTTCACTTTTTCAAAGGAATTTAAAAGGTTCTTCCATAAACCCATGCTTCCCTCTAGTGGACACTAAGTTACTTACATAGTGGTATTAAACAAAAGTGTTAATGAACAAGTTTAATTGTTTATGAAACTCTTATAAATAGAAAACTTCTTTGCTGCAATTAGAACTGGATTTGATTCATTCCTTTTCTCCATTACTAATTATCATGAACCAATATGTCCAATACTGCAAACATAGCAATGAACCAAAGTACTTGTCCTCAAAGAACTTACATTATAGTGAAAAGTGAAAAAATAAATTCATTACTTGGTAATAAAGGTCAGGTGTCCATATATTTAAAAAAAAAAACAAACACCTTTGGGCAGGGTAAAGCAGACAAGAGGATGACTCTTATGGGGGGAGGGCGAATATTCTTTTATAAAAGGATGTCAAAAAAGATATTCCAGATATGACATTTGAGCAAAGAACCAAAGGGAGTGAGGGAGCAAGCTGAATGGATACACTGAAGAGCACCCCAGAACCAGAGTACAAAGGCCCCTCAATACAGCAAGCCAAATTCCTCAAACTACAACTGAGTATGACATAATGACCGCTATGCAATGGTTATATGACAACTCAAAAGAAATAAAGATTAAAAAGGCAGAGTGTTGATTATATGGAAATTAGAAGTAGTCTTCTATAAGGCACTAAAAAATCTAATCCACACTTACCTCCTCTACCAGCTGGACACCATAATCCCTTTTAAGTGGCTGGATGGTCACACCTCTCCCATTGACAAGTTGAGTTAGGTCAATAGGTTGAGTAGGATCCACTCGACCCAAATCAATAAGATATTGCAATCTATTGAGACTCAAAGGCTGATACTGGCGTCTGAGGCTACAAAACAAAGTAACAATTGGAAAACTCAGTTAAGCTTATCTTCCTGTAAGTTCTTAAATCAACCAAATCAACTCAAATCAACTTTGTCCTGTATTTTCAACCCTCCTGAGTACAACAGAAACACGTAATATTGCTTTTTGCTAATGAAACAAAACTAGTACTTCGTTTCATTAAAAATAATTTGCCTCTCTAGGCATTTACTTACTCATTCAAACAAATTTGTCAAAAATTTAACCTTCATTTGAATGATGCATTAATGGAACTCAAAGTAACAAGCATAGTTTTCCTTTACTGAATGACTATAATTGTCCAGATGTTTACATATATTATTGCTCAGCCTCTAACCAACCATAAGAACAGGCATTATTATCTCCATTTGCAGGTCTGAATACAAAGAAAGTTTGGGTTTTTTTCCCCCCTGATAATCAATCCTAAATTTCATTAACAAAAATGGTTCAGAGAAATGGCAACAAAAGTCTGCTTCACAGTGAATTTCAGGGCAGCCTCTGTGGCTTAGCAGTTTAGCACCTGCCTTCGGCCCAGGGCGTAATCCTGGAGACCCAGGATCGAATCCCACATCCAGCTCCCCACATGGAGCCTGCTTCTCTCTCTGCCTGTGTCTCTGGCCACCCGCCCTGTGTGTCTCTAATAAATAAATAAAAATATTTTTTTTTAATAAAAATCTTAAAAAAAAAACAAAGTGAATTTTGATTTCTATCAAGCTATTTTTATAGGTGATTGTCAGTGAAAATCAGGGATTTTTACTTGAAAAAGCAAAGCAACTTTACCTATGACCTTCATTAAACCCGTATTTTGGGATTCGAATGTAAAATGGGGTTTGGCCTCCCTCAAAGCCCAGTCTGGGCCGGGTTCCTCTCTGCCGCTCTCCTTTATGGCCTCGGCCACATTTTCTACCTCTTCTCCGACCTCTTCGCCGTCTTTCCTGAGGACAGAAAAGAGTTTTGTACGATCTGCAGGCACATTTTTAAAAAACTGTATTTCATCTTTTCACTGTGTATTTTTTTGTGATGCCATTCATTTATCCAATTAACCAGTACCAGCTAACACTACTCTGTGCCCAGCATTGTTTAATCCCTACTTTTAGGTTAGCATCTTTGCCTCTGAAGATGTAGCAAATCCTTGTAACCAAAGCCCAAGTTGTGTTTAAAGGCAAAGTTCCAAGGATGCGATGGAGATAAAGGTTCTACGATACAGGATGCCTGGGGGACCGAGTGGTTGAGCCTCTGCCTTCTGCTCAGGGTTGATCCTGGGGTCTTTGGTCTCTCTGTCTCTCATGAATGAAGAAATAAAATCTTAAAAAAAAAAAAAAATTCTATGATAGACTGCAATGGAAAAAAATCCTAGAATCAAACAAGGTTTATACGATATTCCAGAACCTTTATTTTGGAATTGTCAATACATTATTGTCATGCAAGTAATAACAATAATAACAATAACAAGTAATAACAATAATTAACGTTATTGAAACGTTAATTAGTAAAGAAAGTATTTTTCTAGAATAGTATTTGTCTAGAAACAAACAAGGTTTATACGATATTCCAGAACCTTTATGTTGGAATTGTCAATACATTATTGTCATGCAAGTAATAACAATAACAATAACAAGTAATAACAATAATTAATGTCATTGAAACGTTAATTAGTAAAGAAAGTATTTTTCTAGAATAGTATTTGTCTAGAAACAAACAAGGTTTATACGATATTCCAGAACCTTTATGTTGGAATTGTCAATACATTATTGTCATGCAAGTAATAACAATAATAAGTAATAACAATAATCAACGTTATTGAAACGTTAATTAGTAAAGAAAGTATTTTTCTTAAATAACTTCCTAAAAGCAAGCAAATGATTTTTTTAAAGGAGTTTGTCCCCGCGACTGGCTGGTTGGGGGCGGGGGGGGGGGGGGGAGCCTCCGATTCTGGGTTGTAAATTAAGAGCCCACATTAGGTAGAGCGATTATTCGGTTAAAAAAAAAAAAAACTTTAAAAATTAAATAAAATGCCAAATATATCAACTAGCAGCTTTCCTAGCGGATTCATGATTCGCAGAAGAGACATCTACCATAATCAATCAATTCGAATCTTTCCCATGAAAATAAAGATGCCAGGGAATGTATAAATTTTAATTTTAAAAGATGCCAGGGAATGTATAAAAAAGATATATAGAATGTATAAAATAGAAAAGAGATGTATAAAAGAATGTATAAAATACATGTACCAAAGATGTACAAAAGAATGTATAAAATAAAGATGCCAGGGAATGTATAAAATTTTCATTTTAAATATTTTGTGGGGGCTTTTTTTTTTTTGCGTGTGTCTTTTTTCCCTAAGATTGGATTTACTTATTCAGCGGAGACCCAGAGAGAGGCGGACACGCCGGCAGAGGGAGAAGCGGGCTCCGGGCGCGGAAGCCGACGCGCGACTCACCCCGAGACCCCGGGGTCGCGCCCCGAGCTGCAGGCCGCGGCGCACCTGCGGCACCCAGGCGCCCTTCGATACAAGGTTGATAGAAACAATCACGTTCTCGTCTCTGCCTCTTCCGTCCTCCGCCCTAGTTAACATGACTGTGCTTAGAATTAGGGCCCTACGGGGAGCCGCTCTTCAGGGCAACTGACAACACGGCTCCCAACCCCCTTCTGGAAGGGCGTCCCCGCAGGCCGCGGGGCGAAGGCCGCTTCCGTCGTCCCGTCCCCAGCGCTGCCCCGCACCGCCTCCAGCCATTTACCGGTTTCCTGGAGCCTGGATTCGGTTTTAGGTTGGCCAAGCTCACACGGGGCAGGGCCCGGAGCAGGTCGAGGGCTCTTGCCCCGCCGCCCCGCACGGGACCCGCCATTGGAGGGCCGACAACTGCCGAGGGCGCCGCGGGTCGCCTCGGAGCCCACGTGGTCTCGCGGCGCCGCTTTACGGCCGCGGCACCGCCGCTGTCGCACCGCAGTCGTGCGGGCCTGGCGTGTCGCGGGGACTTGTCCGTAGGCGGCGGAGTGTTCTCCCCCGGAGTAAAGCAACCTGGGCTCTAAGCCGCTGATTGTGAGCTTCGCTTAGTAACACGCCGAGAGACGCGACAACGTGGCCAAGGTCCGGCTTTACAATGCCGATGGCTGGGGGCACCTGGGAGGCTCCGAGGCCGGGCCCCGGGACTGGCGGGGCTCTCTCCGCCCTTCGCCCCGCTCCAGCGCGTGCTCTTTATCCCCAGAATAAATCCAAAAATAAATTTTTAAACACCTGCTTAGGGACGCCTGGGTGGCTCAGCGGCTGGGCGCGGGCCTTCAGCTCAGGGCGTGACCTTGGGCTCCCTGCGTGGAGCCTGCTTCCCCTCTGCCTGTCTCTGCCTCTCTCTCTCTCTCTCTCTCTCTCTCTCTCTCTCATCTCTCATGAATAAAGTAAAATCCAAAATAAAATAAAATAAAATAATAAAATAAAATAAAATAAAATATAAAATAAAAAATAAAATAAAATAAATAAAAAAAATAAAATAAAATAAATAAAATAAAATAAATAAAATAAAATAAAATAAAATAAATAAAATAAATAAAATAAAATAAATAAAATAAAATAAATAAAATAAAATAAATAAAATAAAATTAAAAAATTAAAAAATTAAAAAATAAAAAAAATAAAATAAAATAAAATAAAATAAAATAAAATGCCGGCTTATACCAACCTGTGAATAAGACTCGAACTATGTGTTCTCTTCCCTGTGCATCTAGGAGATAATGCCCTGACCCAACCCCTGAGATGACTTCCACTTATTTAATCATGTCAGGAGCTGTATGGAGGGCCCGTGTGTGTCAGAGGAGACGCATCGGTTAGCCTAATTCGATTTGTCTAAACAACCAGCCCTACATGTAGGTATTTCTATTTTTTGCAGACTGAGAAGGTAAGGCTTGGCGAAGTTAGTTGGACCAAGGTCTGACAACAAACGATCATAGCCGGGTTCCAAATTTGCCTATTTTTAATAATATAAAACAATAGCTGCAGCACAAAACACATTTTCTTTTTATTCTTTTTTAATTTTTATTTATTTATGATAGTCACAGAGAGAGAGAGAGAGGCAGAGACACAGGCAGAGGGAGAAGCAGGCTCCATGCACCAGGGGCCCAACGTGGGATTCGATCGCGGGTCTCCAAGATTGCACCCTGGGCCAAAGGCAGGTGCTAAACCGCTGTGCCACCCAGGGATCCCACAAAACCCATTTTCACTTGAAAACTATCAGCTTCCCTATTTTTGTCTTAAGGGAGTGTAATATGGAAGACCGTATTCCTTTCTTTTTCTTTCTTTTACTCTTTTTTACATTTCACTGTCTTGTGGAGTTCTTCTCCCTGGTTTCTATTAGTGACAGAAATAGTGAAGGTGAGAAATAAACTTTTGGAGGGCAACTACAATGTTTGATTAATTTTGAAGTTATTTTAAATCACATATGAAAGAAGGTGCATTAATTCTTTAAGCAGTATTTATTAACAGGTCACTAACTTGTTACTAAGAAATATGCATAGGTGAAGTCAAATAAGATCTTGCTCCCAGGTTTCTTTAAACTTACAAGAGGAAACTTATCCAAATTGAGTATATTTGTTTAAGATTTTATTTGTAAGTCATCACTATACCCAACGTGGGACTTGAACCCACAATCCTGAGATCAAGAGTCATTGGCTTCACCAACTGAACCAGCCAGATGCCCCCAAATTGAATATTTTTTAAAAGGTAAAGGGGTGCCTGGGTGGCTCAGTTGGTTAAGCATCTTCCTTCCGCTCAGGTCATGATCCAGAGTTCTGGGATTGAGCCCCATGTCTGGCTCCCTGCTCAGCACGGAGTCGGCTTCTCCCTCTGCCCCTCTCCCTGCTTTTGCTCTCTCTCTCAAAATCTTCTTAGAAAATGAAAATAAAAGATAAAAATACAAATATGACTCTGAAACAATACACAGTATAGACTATATGGAAGTACAAAAGAAAATACAGAAAAAAAATTGACACTAGTTCCTGACATTAAGGGTTTCAGTTCAATATATTTCATCATATTTTAGAGTATCTTGATTCAGAAATTTCATAGCTCTGGAAAGAAAATTGCAAAATACGTTGCAAAACGTGCCCTAATCTGCAGTCACAATTTTTTTTTTCTCTACTTAGAAAGTCATTGCTCGCAGTAAGTAATGAATTTCTGGATGAGCATTAATAACATTTTTTAATTACAAAAAATCCTTATTGAATAAATGAGACACAGGAAATATAAAACAATGTGCTGCATTTCTTGGAAGTAGATGTGCTTCATTTTGTAGGTTACATAATGTTATTGAAAGGTATCAGTTAATAGTGATAATAATTGTTGTTAATTATATGCTGCATGTTTGCTTATTCTGTATCCCAACATTTTTTTTGTATCCCAGCATGTTAATGAAGCATATACAACTGTCATTTTGATGAGTATTACCTGTGTTGTAAAAACGTAAATTAAAGTTGTGTAATAAATAAGTCACTCATCCTTACTTTAAGCCTATATAAGTACGTGCATCATTATTGCATGATAACATTTGTTAAGCACTTACATGATTAGGATATTGCATTATACCCTGTTTAAATCTTTAAGACCTTGTAATAAGAAAACATCTCGGTAACTACTTATCCTGATTCTGGCCCAGATTAATAATGACTATGAATCATTATATGAGAAGAATGAAATGTACCCTGTAAAGATGGTATAATTTGAAATTCCTTGGAAAGGCCTCTTTCCCACACTTCTAAATAATCTCCTCTCCCACCCCCCAGATGCTTATCCAAGTGCCTTTAACAGTCCAATACAGATAAATTCCTTTGAATTCATTTAAAATGAAAATTCTCAAAGTGGGTAGAGAATAAGGGGGGGGGGATAAAAGGGGATAAATTCATACAAGGTATTTTACATGAATCATAATGTAATACACTATGAAGAGTCTAATCCATTTAACCCTGTTTCTGAAATTAAAAAGCAACAGAACAAAAACATGCACATAAAACTCTCTTCCTCAGGGGATCCCTGGGTGGCACAGTGGTTTGGCACCTGCCTTTGGCCCAGGGCCCGATCCTGGAGACCCGGAATCGAATCCCACGTCGGGCTCCCGGTGCATGGAGCCTGCTTCTCTCTCTGTCTCTCACTGTGTGCCTATCATAAATAAATAAAAATTAAAAAAAAAAAACTCTCTTCCTCAAGGAGATCACACATTAAAGAATATTTTGGCAGGTATGGGAACAGGAAGAAAAGAATTTCAGTTATTACATTATTTTACTATGAGGCAAGAACAAGTCATTTTTAGAATGGGCCCAAGAATAGGCTTATTTTGTTTATCAAATTTGAGAATCGGAAAACAACTGGAGATGAGATTTAGTAAAGAGGGGGTAGGAAGCCAGAGGCAGGAGAGCAGTATATCCCTTTGATATTGGGAGAAAACAGTACTGAGACGGCTAAGGAGAGGGCATGGGAAGGGGTAGAAATAAATGTCACTATGATAAAACCTACCTACTTTTATCAAAGGTTGGTTCTGACTTATTCACACTTAAACAATATTTGTTTTAATTTTATTTTTTTAAAGATTTTATTTATTTATTCTTGAGAGACAGAGAGAGAGGCAGAGACACAGGCAGAGGGAGAAGCAGGCTCCATGCAGGGAGCCCAATGCGGGACTCCATCCCAGGACTCTGGGATCAGATCACGCTGCTGAGCCACCCACAGGTCCCAACCTGTATGTTTTTTAAACTTTCTATTGTGAATTATTTTTTCTTCTGTTACTTATTCTAACCAGCTATTATTTGTAGCTAGAGAAACCATTCATTTTTGTATATTGATTTAGTAATTAGCTATATTGCTAAAATTACTTGTAATTTTTAAATAGCTTCTGTTAAATTTTCCTTTGTGTAACTGATGTGGGAAACAAAGGCAAAGAAAAAATAAATTTCTGGGACATGACCCCAGGGTCTGGGATCGAGTCCCACATCAGGCTCCCGGCAGAGAGCCTGCTTCTCCCTCTGGCTGGCTGCCTCTCTCTCCCTATCTCTCATGAATAAATAAATAAAATCTTAAAAAAAAAAAAAAAAGAAACTTCCTTATGCCTATAGCCTATTGGCAAGTCCTGGAAACAGGTGACCGTCCTCTGGGAACTCAGCTGCCTTCATGGTAACAGTTTTTGCTAAGGGCAAAAGGCAATCTTAGCTTTACATCCATCATCCAACCCCTGAGGATCCAGTAAGTTTACTTCAACGCATAAAAATTCCTTTGGAAACTTCCTTATCTCTACCCCCTAGATACACGTTAGCAATCATATTGCTATGACCTGCCAGTATACATTTAAGGGTCTCAAGGGTTTTACTAGACAGTGATAAATGACCTTTTCCTAACAATAGCTGGCACCCTCCAGGTCCTGGAAACCTTGCTTCTAAAGTTCCTTAGAGACTTATGCTATCCTTAAACCCTTCCCAGCTTGAAAGTATGTACTCCTTATTACCCCAGTGCAACTTTTTCTGCCCACTGGTCCTGTCCTTAGGCTTTAATGTTAGCTGTAACGGGCACCACTGAGGACTGACATAAACGCTTTTTTTTTTGAAGATTTCAAACGAACTCAACTTTCAGTATAACTGTACGTAATCTAAAGTATTTATACACAGCTCATCGGAGCCCTATTTGTCATAGACTTTTGAGTTTATTGTTGGGACCACATAATAGGGCCATTGTTTTGGGGTTTTTTTGTTTTGTTTTGTTTTGTTTTTGGCTTTAAAAATTGTTGTAAATCTCTGGATGCACTTTGCTTTTTTATTAAACATAATCCAAGGTGGCCGTGACTCTTTCGTACACTAACACCAGCACGGACCCGCTTTTCCATTGTGTTTGAAAAGTGAGCCAAGTAGAGTCAGCCTGCTGTGAAGGTAACATTGCCAGGATGAATCTTCCACAAAAATAATTTCAAATTTTTTCAGTGTTTAGTAGTGAGAGATATTAATGCATTAATGGTAATACATTTCTTGTTTAATATACATTGAGGATGTTTTTCTAGTTGTGCACGAACGCTGGCAACTTAGTAAGATTTGACAATTGTTTAAATATGTAATGTTAAACTTAGGTTTAAAAAAAAGTAAAGCTGGTAAACTGGGTCTTTGTCATTTGCTTAAAAAAAAATTCGAATGTGTTTGGTGTATTATTTTCTGAGTGGGGCCTGTAGCCTTCACGTTTCTGCGCCAGAAACATCTCAAGATTTTTTTTATTGGCCATTGGCTATAAACTACAACCATTTCCTGTATCATAATCATCTAAAAATAACAGTAATTTTGTCTTTTTTTCAGTTATATTTATTTCATTCCCTTACCTTAGGAAAAAAAGAGATCAATTAATTAGAACACAGAGTTCCTTAAATGATGTAGGACTTGGGAGAACCTTGCAGGATAGGAAAAGAGGGGCGGGTGACTGAAATCCATCACACAGCAGGGGTCCTACTCCCCACTGCTGGAAGTTGTTAGGTGGCCCCTGGAACTTTACATCATAGAAAAATTCACCTACAAGGAAGGGCACATGTCATGTTCACAGTAAGGGAGCTACAGACAGTTTTCCCCTATATCCCAAGCAAATACTTAAAAGCCTGACACAAACACATATACTGTAACGTGAAATGAGTCATATTATAATTTTCAATCAGCATCAATTTAACATTTCTGAAGTCTCAATGCTCAAAACCACGCTAAGAGTTATAGAAGCAGTACGAACAAGAACAAGGCGGCAATCCTTAGGCAGTCAGTCGGGTGATCATATGAATTAAAGTGGAGTGGGTTTTCTTAAACCCTTTTTTTTCCCCTTAAAGCCTTTTGTCCACCAGTCTCCTTCCCCATCTTAGACTACTCCCTAACCACTGTATATTTCCTTTATGCTTCTCCATGACATTGTGAGGGTCAGGGCATTTTGTCTTTAAGCGTTTCAGTCTCTTGTCCCCTCCCAGATCCTAGCAGGTGTGTGATACACTTCGGAGGGCCCCTGCCCCATGCAGAAAAGGGGCCTGCCAGTCTCATGCTTTCATCAGTAGTGTCAATACCCGGCAGTTAATGAGGATCCTCCATGCAATTGAGTGTTTTCCTTTCCAAATGAAGTTCATTTTATTTTCTAAAGATTTTATTTAACCTACTCATGAGAGACAGAGAGAGAGGGGGGCAGAGATATAGGCAGAGGGAGAAGCAGGCTCCCTGCGGGACTCGATCCCAAGACCCTGGGATCGCGACCTGAGCCACCCAGGCGCCCTCCAGCTGCACTTTAAAGGCGGAGGGGAATGACCCCTTAACTACACTGTACAGCCCCGGATGGAGAATAAGGCAGAAACACTCGACCAGCCTCTCCGGCGGGCGAGCACACCCCGGTTTTAGGAACGAGGGAGTATCCGGGCTGGAGACCTCTGGCTGTGCGGGTCATTCCTCTCCCCACGCGGCCCCAGGTGCGGGGGATGGAGCAGGCTGCGGCGGCCTCGCCCTGGGCGCAGGCCCCGGAGCCTTCGTGGGGGGGCCCCCCCGCACGCCCGGGGAGGGAGCCCGGGAGGGAGCCCCGGGGAGGGAGCCCGGGAGGGAGCCCGGGGAGGTAGCCCCGGGGGAGGGAGTCCGGAGGAGGGAGCCCGGGGGAGGGAGCCCGGGAGGGAGCCGGGGGGGGGGGGGCGGAGGGGGGGGAGGGGGAGCCTGGGACGGAGCCCCGGGGAGGGAGGCCCGGGAGGGAGCCCGGGGAGGGAGCCCGGGGGAGGGAGCCCGGGGGAGGGAGCCCGGGAGGGAGCCCGTGGGAGGGAGTCCGGGGGAGGGAGCCCCGGGGGAGGGAGCCCGGGCAGGGAGCGGGGGGGGGGGGGGGGGGCGGGGAGCCCGGGGAGGGAGCGGGGGGCGGAGCCCGGGAGGGAGCCCGGGAGGGAGCCTGGGGAGGGAGCCCGGGGGAGGGAGCCCGGGAGGGAGCCTGGGGAGGGAGCCCGGGGGAGGGAGCCCCGGGAGGGAGCCCGGGGGAGGGAGCCCGGGGGAGGGAGCCCGGGGGAGGGAGCCCGGGGGAGGGAGCCCGGGGAGGGAGTCCGGGGGAGGGAGCCCGGGGGAGGGAGCCCGGGAGGGAGCGGGGGGGGGGGGGGGAGCCTGGGACGGAGCCCCGGGGAGGGAGGCCCGGGAGGGAGCCCGGGAGGGAGCCCGGGGAGGGAGCCCGGGGGAGCGAGCCCGGGGGAGGGAGCCCGGGGAGGGAGCCCGGGGAGGGAGCCCGGGGGAGGGAGCCCCGCGCGGCCACCCGCACCGAGGACGCGCGGGCCACGGGGCCCTACGAGGTCAGCTCCGGGCGTTGTGACGCCGCCGCGGGCAGAGGGCGGGGGAGGGGCAGCCGGCGGGCGCGGGCGCGGGCGCGGGGGCGGCGCAGAGCGGCGTGGAGCCTGGTTGGCGCCCACGCGCCTGAGCGCGCGCCCGGGGGGGGGGGAGGGGGCGGGGAGGGGAGGGGAGGGGCGGGGAGGGGCGGGCCGGGCCGAGACGGCCGCCAGTCGGGCGGGTGCATGTGCGGCAGTAGCATGTCCGTGCCGCTCCCCGCCACGGTGCCCGCCATCCGGAAAGCCACCGCTGCGGTGAGTCGCGGCGGCCACGGTTCGCAGGGCCCCGCTCGGCCCACGGCAGGCCGCAGCCTCTGGCGCGGGGGGGCGGCGCAGGCGGGCAGCGAGCGGTGGGCGAGGGCGCCGCGCCCCGCCCTGCCCTGCCCTGCCCCGCCCCGCCCCGTCCCGCCGGGTGTGCAGGGCGTGGGGCGCGACGCGCGCGGTCGGCGGGCCCGGGGCCGCGTTGCCCGCGGAGGGCCCGGGGTCACGGCGGCGGCGGCGCATTCCCGTCCCGCACTTCCGGCAGCCCCGAACCCGAGGCCTCCGCATTGCGGGGCGAGCGCGGCCCGCGCGACCCCGAAGCCGCCGCCCTCCCCGCCCGCCGGGTCCCACCTGGGAGGCGCTGGCCCGGAGCGCAGGCTGCCTGCGGCGGGGGCGGCTTCCAGCCTACTTGGGTCTCGTTTTGCAGGAGAGGATGCAGCCTTGTCCTCCGCTAACGACGTTGTTTCTTTTTTAAAGGAAACTCGTCTATGAAGATCTCAGACTTATTTTCCACCCCACCCCCCCCCCCCCGCGCCCATCACCTTTTTGCGATGGAAAAATTCTACAGCGTTTGTGGGAGACTTTGATGGTTTAATGAAAGAGACACTCCTTCTTACAAGGAGTTGTTGATCTTTTGCACCCAAAAATGTCTAACTGGGACCTCCTTTTTTTTTTTTTTTTTTAACTGGGACCTCCTTAAGTGCTAAAAGGCCTCATACAGACTGAGAAGCGAAGTGAAGGATTTTCGTCTTTGAAGAGGTCTATAAGGGTTAATGAACCTGCTACGGGCTATGTTGTGTAATTCAGGCATCCGCCCTAACCACAGCTGCAGTGTGTAACGATCCTGGGTGGGTTTACTTAGGCATCGCTCATTAATATTTCCTCTTCTCTTGTAGGTGATTTTCCTGCATGGACTTGGAGATACAGGGTAGGTACCCTTATGAGGAATAGTAATGAAAGGAGGTGATGCAACTCTATGCCATGAGAGGTTTATTGAAGAACTCTAGAAATGTATTAAAGAACATTGGTAGTCCGACTTACAGTCCAGGAATAAGCTACAATCTTTTCATCCCCAGAGGGATCCCTGGGTGGTGCAGCGGTTTGGCGCCTGCCTTAGGCCCAGGGCGCGATCCTGGAGTCCCGGGATCGAGTCCCACGTTGGGCTCGGGGTGCATGGAGCCTGCTTCTCCCTCTGCCTGTGTCTCTGCCTCTCTCTCTCGCTCACTGTGACTATCATAAAAAAAAAAAAATTAAAAAAAACTCCCAGAATTTTTCTCTCATCATCTTAAATTTCTCATTTTCAACTCATGTTTCTGGAACATATTAAAATTGCAAACTCCTCCTTGAGTTGCTATGGGTATTAGATGCCAGAAATGGGTGGAATGTTTCTAGAGACACTGTGCAATTGAGAGTTCTCTACAGGAGTTAAAATTTCAGAGCGAGTTAAGAAGTAGTTGATTTTGATAAGGAAGTAATAGCAATGTGAGGTGTACAGTGTTTTGATTCACAGCTTAGACATACCTTTTAAAGAAAAAATCAGTTGAAGTTCAAGCAAGGCCACCCTGGTATTTATTTAGAGTCTGATCAAACAACTTTTGTTGTGTAATTTTGGACACATGATTTATCATTCTCTTAGGCTTTTTCTGTATTGAGAGGTTTTTGTACTTAAAGTCATGATTATCAGGGCGCCTGGCTGCCTCAGTCTGTAGAGCATGCAGCCCTTGATCTCAGGGTTGTACGTTCAAGCCCCACATTGGGTGTGGAGTAGTAAAAAGCAGTGATTTTCTATTTGAAACTTAGGCAGAAGTGTTGTTAAAAAAAATTACAGAACTGGAGGAAAACTGTGGATTAAAATGAATTTTGATAGAGTAGCCTAAACTATTAAATCCTCTTTATAAGGAAGCATTGTCCTAGATTAGATTAGTAAAAGTGAGTTTCTTTTTTTTATAATAAATTTATTTTTTATTGGTGTTCAGTTTACCAACATACAGAATAACACTCACTGCTCATCCCATCAAGTGCCCCCCTCAGTGCCCGACACCCATTCACTCCCACCCCCCGCCCTCTTCCTCTTCCACCACCCCTAGTTCGTTTCCCAGACTTAGGAGTCTCTCATGTTCTGTCTCCCTCCCTGATATTTCCCACTCATTTTTTCTCCTTTCCTCTTTATTCCCTTGCACTATTTTTTATATTCCCCAAATGAATGAGAACATATAATGTTTGTCCTTCTCCGATTGACTTACTTCACTCAGCATAATACCCTCCAGTTCCATCCACGTCGAAGCAAATGGTGGGTATTTGTCGTTTCTAATGGCTGAGGAATATTCCATTGTATACAGAGACCACATCTTCTTTATCCATCATCTGTCGATGGACACCGAGGCTCCTTCCACAGTTTGGCTATTGTGGACATTGCTGCTGTGAACATCGGGGTGCAGGTGTCCCGGCGTTTCATTGCATCTGTATCTTTGGGTAAATCCCCAACAGTGCAATTGCTGGGTCGTAGGGCAGGTCTATTTTTAACTCTTTGAGGAACCTCCACACAGTTGTCCAGAGTGGCTGCACCAGTTCACATTCCCACCAACAGTGCAAGAGGGTTCCCCTTTCTCCACATCCTCTCCAACGTTTGTGGTTTCCTGCCTTGTTAATGTTCCCCATTCTCACTGGTGTGAGGTGGTATCTCATTGTGGTTTTGATTTGTATTTCCCTGATGGCAAGTGATGCAGAGCATTTTCTCATGTGGTTGTTGGCCATGTCCATGTCTTCCTCTGTGAGATTTCTCTTCATGTCTTTTGCCCATTTCATGATTCGATTGTTTGTTTCTTTGGTGTTGAGTTTAAGAAGTTCTTTATAGATCTTGGAAACTAGCCCTTTATCTGATATGTCATTTGCAAATATCTTCTCCCATTCTGTAGGTTGTCTTTGAGTTTTGTTGACTGTATCCTTTGCTGTGCAGAAGCTTATCTTGATGAAGTCCCAATAGTTTATTTTTGCTTTTGTTTCTTTTGCCTTCCTGGATGTATCTTGCAAGAAGTTACTGTGGCTGAGTTCAAAAAGGGTGTTGCCTGTGTTCTTCTCTAGGATTTTGATGGAATCTTGTCTCACATTTAGATCTTTCATCCATTTTGAGTGTATCTTTGTGTATGGTGCAAGAGAGTGGTCTAGTTTCATTCTTCTGCATGTGGATGTCCAATTTTCCCAGCACCATTTATTGAAGAGACTGTCTTTCTTCCAGTGGATAGTCTTTCCTCCTTTATCGAATATTAGTTGACCATAAAGTTCAGGGTCCACTTCTGGGTTCTCTATTCTGTTCCATTGATCTATGTGTCTGTTTTTGTGCCAGGACCACACTGTCTTGATGACCACAGCTTTGTAGTACAACCTGAAATCTGGCATTGTGACGCCCCCAGCTATGGTTTTCTTTTTTAAAATTCCCCTGGCTATTCGGGGTCTTTTCTGATTCCACACAAATCTTAAAATGATTTGTTCTAACTCTCTGAGTTAGAGAGTCCATGGTATTTTGATAGGGATTGCATTAAACGTGTACATTGCCCTGGGTAACACTGACATTTTCACAATATTAATTCTGCCAATCCATGAGCATGGAATATTTTTCCATCTCTTTGTGTCTTCCTCAATTTCTTTCAGAAGTGTTCTATAGTTTTTAGGGTATAGATCCTTGACCTCTTTGGTTAGGTTTATTCCTAGGTATCTTATGCTTTTGGGTGCAATTGTAAATGGGATTGACTCCTGGATTTCTCGTTCTTCAGTCTTAGTGTATAGAAATGCCACTGATTTCTGGGCATTGATTTTGTATCCTGCCACGCTACCAAATTGCTGTATGAGTTCTAGCAATCTTGGGGTGGAGCCTTTTGGGTTTTCTATGTAGAGTATCATGTCACCGGTGAAGAGGGAGAGTTTGACTACTTCTTTGCCAATTTGAATGCCTTTATGTCTTTTTGTTGTCTGATTGCTGAGGCTAGGATTTCCAGTACTATGTTGGGTAGCAGTGGTGAGAGAACAAGACATCTCTGTCTTGTTCCTGATCTTAGGGGAAAGGCTCCCAGTGTTTCCCCATTGAGAATTATATTTGCTGTGGGCTTTTCGTAGATGGCTTTTAAGGTGTTGAGGAATGTTCCCTCTATCCCTACACTCTGAAGTGTTTTGATCAGGAATGGATGCTGTATTTTGTCAAATGCTTTCTCTGCATCTATGAGAGGATCATATGGTTCTTGGCTTTTCTCTTGCTGATGTGATGAATCACACTGATTGTTTTACGAGTGTTGAACCAGCCTTGTGTCCTGGGGATAAATCCTACTTGGTCATGGTGAATAATTTTCTTAATGTACTGATGGATCCTATTGGCTAATATCTTGTTGAGAATTTTTGCATCCATGTTCATCAGGGATATTGGTCTGTAATTCTCCTTTTTGGTGGGGTCTTTGTCTGGTTTTGGAATTAAGGTGATGCTGGCCTCATGGAACGAATTTGGAAGTACTCCATCCCTTTCTATCTTTCCAAACAGCTTTAGTAGAATAGGTATGGCTTCTTCTTTAAACATTTGATAGAATTCCCCTGGGAAGCCATCTGGCCCTGGACTTTTGTGTCTTGGGAGGTTTTGATGACTGCTTCAATTTCCTCCCTGGTTATTGGCCTGTTCAGGTTTTCTATTTCTTCCTGTTCCAGTTTTGGTAGTTTTTGGCTTTCCAGGAATGCGTCCATGTCTTCTAGATTGCCTAATTTATTGGCGTAGAGCTATTCATAATATGTTTTTAAACTCGTTAGTATTTCCTTGGTGTTGGTAGTGATCTCTCCTTTCTCATTCATGATTTTATTGAGTCGTCTCTCTCTTCTTTTTAATAAGGCTGGATAATGGTTTATCTATCTTATTAACTCTTTCAAAGAACCAACTCCTGGTTCTGTTGATCTGTTCCACAGTTCTTCTGGTCTCGATTTCGTTGAGTTCTGCTCGAATCTTTATTAACTGTTTTCTTCTGCTGGGTGTAGGATCTATTTGCTGTTTTTTCTCTAGCTCCTTTATGTGTAAGGTTAGCTTTTGTATTTGAGTTCTTTCCAGTTTTTGAATGGATGCTTGTATTGCGGTGTATTTCCCTCTTAGGACTGCTTTTGCTGCATCCCAAAGATTTTGAACGGTTGTATCTTCATTCTCATTAGTTTCCATGAATCGTTTTAATTCTTCCTTAATTTCCTGGTTGACCCTTTCATCTTTTAGCAGGATGGTCCTTAACCTCCACATGTTTGAGGTCCTTCCAAACTTCTTTTTGTGATTTAGTTCTAATTTCAAGGCATTATGGTCTGAGAATATGCAGGGGACGATCCCAATCTTTGGTATCGGTTCAGACCCGTTTTGTGACCCAGTATGTGGTCTATTCTGGAGAAAGTTCCATGTGCACTTGAGAAGAATGTGTATTCAGTTGAGTTTGGATGTAAAGTTTTGTAGATATCTGTGAAATCCATCTGGTCCAGTGTATCATTTAAAGCTCTTGTTTCTTTGGAGATATTGTGCTTAGAAGACCTATCAAGTATAGAAAAAGCTAGATTGAAGTCACCAAGTATAAGTGTATTATTATCTAAGTATTTCTTCACTTTGGTTATTAATTGGTTTAAATATTTGGCAGCTCCCACATTCGGGGCATATATATTGAGGATTGTTAAGTCCTCCTGTTGGATAGATCCTTTGAGTATGATATAGTGTCTCTCTTCATCTCTCACTACAGTCTTCGGGGTAAATTTTAGTTTATCTGATGTAAGGATGGCTACCCCTGCTTTCTTTTGAGGACCATTTGAATGGTAAATGGTTCTCCAACCTTTTATTTTCAGGCTGTAGGTGTCCTTCTGTCTAAAATGAGTCTCTTGTAGACAGCAAATAGATGGGTCCTGCTTTTTTATCCAGTCTGACACCCTGCACCTTTTGATGGGGTCATTAAGCCTGTTCACATTCAGAGTTACTATTGACAGATATGAGTTTAGTGTCATCATGATATCTATTCAGTCCTTGTTTTTGTGGATTGTTCCACTGAACTTCTTCTTAAAGGGGAATTTTAAGAGTCCCCCCTTAAAATTTCTTGCAGAGCTGGTTTGGAGGTCACATATTCTTTCAGTTCCGGCCTGTCTTGGAAGCTCTTTATCTCTTTATCTCTCCTTCCATTCTGAATGAGAGCCTTGCTGGATAAAGTATTCTTGGTTGCATGTTCTTCTCATTTAGAGCCCTTTCTGGCCTGCCAGGTCTCTGTGGAGAAGTCTGCTGTTATCCTAATACTCCTCCCCATAAAGGTCAGGGATTTCTTGTCTCTTGCTGCTTTAAGGATCTTCTCTTTATCTTTGGAATTTTCAAGCTTCACTATTAAGTGTCGAGGTATTGAACGGTTTTTATTGATTTTAGGGGGGGATCTCTCTATTTCCTGGATCTGAATGCCTGTTTCCATTCCCAGATTAGGAAAGTTTTCAGCTATGATTTGTTCAAATACATATTCTGGCCCTCTGTCCCTTTTGGCGCCTTCGGGAACCCCAATTAAACGTAGGTTTTTCTTCCTCAGGCTGTTGTTTATTTCCGTTAATCTATCTTCATGGTCTTTTAATTGTCTCTTTTTTCCTCAGTTTCCCTCTTTGCAATCAACTTGTCTTCTCTGTCACTCACTTGTTCTTCCACCTCATTAAGCCTCGTCGTTAGGACTTCTAGCTTGGATTGCATCTCATTCAATTGATTTTTAATTTCTGCCTGATTGGATCTAAATTCTGCAGTCATGAAGTCTCTTGAGTCCTTTATGCTTTTTTCTAGAGCCACCAGTAGCTGTATAATAGTGCTTCTGAATTGGCTTTCTGGCATTGAATTGTATCCAGATTTTGTAACTCTGTGGGAGAGAGGACTGTTTCTGATTCTTTCTTTTGAGGTGAAGTTTTCCTTCTAGTTATTTTGCTCAGTGCAGAGTGGCCAAAAGCAAGTTGTATTGGGAAAAGGAGAAAAAGAGGAGAAAAAGAAGGAAAGAAAAGAGAAAAAGAAAAAAGGAAGAAAAAAAGAAAAAAAGAGAAGAAAAAGAAAGGAAAAAAAGGGTGGGGGAAGCAAACAAATCAAAAAGCAAAACAAACAAAACACGGGGGAGTATCCTCTGATTCTGTATACTGTAAATTTCTCGACTTCCCCTGTAACTTTCCAGTGCTGCTTGGTCAATAATTTGTTTTTCCCCTGTTCGTCTAGTTGGTCTTCTGGGGGGGGGGGGGCTGCTGTGCTGATTCTCAGGTGTCAGCACTTGGGGGAGCTGCTCTTCCCCCTGCCCGGTGCAGGGCTCAGTGGGGGTTGGTCACCCCGTGAGGCCCCAGGAGGAACAACCGCAGTGGCGGGGCCAGCTCTGCAGCCCTGGAGTCAGCCCCCGCAGTAGCTCCGGGGCTCTCCGTCTGCAGGGCCTGGAGGCTCCGGGCGGGGCCGCTGATCTGCTCAGCTCGGGGCAGGAGCGTCCTTGCTGTCCTGGGCCCTCCCGGCCTCTGCCTGTCCCAGGGGAAGGCCGGATCCTGGGCTGTGTCCCGGCGCCCTGTGCTCCGGGGCCTGCGCTGTTGGATTCGCTCCCGCCCCGCAGCCCCCTCCGCGGAGCCGCCGCCCGAGCCCCTCCGAGCTGCTCCGGGTCCCGCCGAGCGCTGCAGCCCTTAGGGAGCTCGGCGCACTCTCCCGGGGCGCAGTTACTGTTACTGTCCCAGGGAGCCCGAGGGCATCCCCGCCTTTCTGGGGATCCTGCTCCAATTCCCCGGAGGCCTTTCCGCGGGGAAGGTTGGTGCAGCTCCTGCTCCTCCAGGACGGGGCTCTCCTGTCTTGGGGACGCTCGCCCCGGCCTCAGCCCAGCTCCTCGCGGGGCCCTCCCCCTTGGAGGCCTTTTGTGTCTTTATTCCTTTTCCCCCATCTTCCTACCTGATAGAAGCGCAAACTCTTCTCACTGTAGCGTTCCAGCTGGTCTCTCTGTAAATCTCAGGCCGAATTCGTAGATTTTCAGGATGATTTGAAGGTTACCTAGGTAATTTGGTGGGGACAGGTGACTTGGGGACCCTGCTCTTCCGCCGTCTTGCTCCTCCTCCTAAAAGTGATTTTCTTATATTCTCTTAAGCCTGCTATGTAGAAATACATGACACATAACCTTGTATGGAGTTAGGGGAAAGGTTGCAGGACTCTTTCTGGCAATCAGGTTGTTGACAGACTTATTCAACTAAAGAGAGGCTTAGAGGAGCCCTCTTTTACAACCAAACCCTTCTAATGCTGAGAGTCAGGGAAGACCTTGCTACCCTGTAACTTTGCCAGTAAGGAGATGCAGGCCTGAAGAATCAGTCTAAAAGGAGCACCTGTAGGAAGCACCTGCAATTTGGCCATATTCCATGCAGTGAAATTAAAGAGTGAACATGATGAAGAAAATGAACAATGTGAGATTAAAAATGCCAAGAGCATCCATAGCATGTTGACTAAGAATTAAGTTTATATAAAAAAATTAAATGTTTCCTTGGGACGCTTGGGTGGCCCAGCGGTTGAGCGTCTGCCTTTGGCTCAGGGTGTGATGGTGGGGTCCCAGGATCGAGTCCCACATCAGGCTTCCTGCATGGAGCCTGCTTCTCCCTCTGCCTGTGTCTCCGTCTCTCTCTCTCTCTCTCTGTGTGTGTCTCTCATGAATAAATAAAGTCTTTAAAAAAAAGTTTCAGATTTTGAAAATACTTTTTAAGATAGTATTATAGAAAAGCTGACTCATGGCGCATGGGTGGCTCAGTGGGTACAGTGTTGAATCTTGATTTTAGCTCGGGTAGTGATCTCAGAATGGTGAGATGGAGCCCGGCATTGGGCTCCAGGCTGAGCATGGAACCTGCTTGACTCTCTGTACCTTTCCCTCTGCTCCCCACCCATATTTTTCTCTCTCTCTCCACCGTTCTAAAAAAAAGAAAAAAAAATTAAAGAAAAGCTGACTCTAAATTGGTTTCATGAGTACATAATAAAATTCAGAACCAGTCAATACAAGAAGTGGCAATTTAATATTTATATTTGTCAGGTTAACTTGGAGAATTATAGGGATTAAGTGATTTGGTTTGTCACTATTAAAATGGGCAGCTTTTGCCTCTTTTTTGGTTAAGGTTCTTTTTTGTAGAAGTACCCAACGTGTATTGTCTGGTAACTTAGGTCTTGAGGTCCGTGTCTTTTAGATTCCTTGTGAAGGAAGTGGCCAAAAAAGATTGAAGATCTGTATAATTCTGTATTTCATCAATTTTAATATGTAATTTTCCTCACATTTTTATGTTTCCTAGATTGGTACTCCATTTACTACACTTATGTTTATTGTGGTGATGATTTTTTTTTCCTTAAAAAGCTATTTTTTTCAGTGGTTCCCCTTATATGTCTTAGTGTCTAGGAAATATGATATAGCATATTTCTCCTCTTGAAAAAATTGATAGTGTATGCATTAGCATGTTAAAAGCTCTGACAAGTTTTGTTATAAGGAAACATGTGGCAACCAAAGTGTTCCTAATAACATGTATAATAAACTGGAACTAGTATTCAAAGGAATATATTTTCGACTATGCTGTATGGCATGAGATCACAGTTTTCCTTCTAAAACAGATAGCTTTGGGGGATCCCTGGGTGGCTCAGCGGTTTAGTGCCTGCCTTTGGCCCAGGGCACGATCCTGGAGTCCCGGGATCAAGTCCCGGGTCAGGCTCCTGGCGTGAAGCCTGCTTCTCCCTCCTCCTGTGTTTCTGCTTCTCTCCTTCTCTCTCTCTGTCTATCATAAATAAATAAATAAATAAATCTTAAAAAAATAAAACAGCCTTTGTTATGATTAAAAATTTTTTTTATATTTGTATTGTAAAAAAATTCAAACTATAAATGAGAATGAAAAGTAGTTGAAATCCTAAAACCCAGAGATACTTATTTTTGATAGCATTTAAAAAAATGTTTTATTTTGAAATCTTTTCAAATATATATATTGCAAGAATAGATTCCTGGGTGCCTGGGTGGCTCAGTGGGTTGAGCGTCTGCCTTCAGCTCAGGACATGTAGGGGTCCTGGGATCAAGCCCTATATTGGACTCCCTGCTTAGCAGGCAACCTGCTTATTTCTCTTCCTCTTCCTCTTCCTTCCACTCTCCCTGCTTGTGCTCTTTTTCTCTCTCTGTCATGGAAATAAATAAAATCTTAAAGAAAATTAGGTCTTTAAAAAAAATTAAGAGATTCCTCAATAAACTAAAATCTGTTCATTGATTGCTACTATGTTTGCTGAACCCTTGAGGGTAAATTGCAATTACTCTGATTCTTTATTTCCAAACACTTTTACATGTAATTTCTAAGAAGGATGAGAGTCTCTTATGTAACCACATTCAGGAAATTTAGTGCTTTTTAAATATTTTTGTCTAATATACTACATATTCAAACTTAGCCAGTTGTCCCAGTCCTTTTTGGTAATTCCCTCCCTGTAATCCAGTTGCCAGTCACACATGTTTAACTGTTACATCTCTTTAGTCTCGTTATTGGGAATAATTCCTCAACTCTTCTTTGTCTTTCATGCCACTGACATTTTTTGAGAGATCAGGCTAGTCCTTTTGGAGAGAATGGGTAGTTTGCCCTTTCCTCATGATTGGATTTATTAGATTAGTTTATGCATTTGGGGTAAAATACCATATAGACAATATGAGACATTGTGATGACAGCCTTTGTCCCATTATTGGTGTAACTTGGATCACTTGATTAAGGTGATATTTTCTAGGTTTCTCTCCTCCAGTTATCTCCTTTTGTAGTTAAAAAGCAAGTAGGGAGATAATTTGAGACTGCAAATTATGTATTAGACTTTCACCCAACATTTTCAACATCCGTTGATGATTCTTACTGGACTTAATTATTTTTTTTAAGATTTTTATATTTATTCATGTGAGAGAGAGAGAGAGAGAGAGAGAGGCAGAGACATAGGCAGAGGGAGAAGCAGGCTTCATGCAGGAAGCCTGATGTGGGACTCGATCCTGGTCCTCCAGGATCATGCCCTGAGCCCAAGGCAGACGCTCAACTGCTGAGCCACCTGCTGAGCCACCCAGGCATCCCTGGACTTGTTAATATGATGTGATCTTCTAAGTCTGTCACTTCTTATGTTTATTAGTTTGCCTCTCCCTGTTTACTTAATACTGACTATAGATTTATGTAATGACTTATATTCCATTATTGTTACTTTTAAAAAATTTTTAACTTTTTCTTTTAAAATAATTTCAAATTTACATAAATGTTGCAGAAATAATATTTAGATCTCCTGCTACCCTTTTTCTTAGATTACCCAATTGTTAACGTCTCTGAAACATTTGGGGCATATTGCAGAAATATTGCCTCTTTACTTCATAAAATTTTAGTGTGTATTTTGTAAGTACAAGAACATTCCCACGTGACCACAGTATAATCATCAGTCAGGAAGTAAGCATTAATCTAATACTATCATCAGATTTCTTGGTTATATCATCACATTTTCTTGGTTTGATCCAATCATGACCTTGATGGGCCCAGGTTCCAATCCAGGATCACGTCTTACATTTAGTTATAAGTTTCCTTAGTCTATTTCAGTCTAGAGCAGTCTTTGTGTTTCATGACATTGAGACTTTTTGAGAATACAGGCCAATTACTTTATAGACTGGCCCTCAGTTTCAGTTTATATGATGTCTCCTTCTGACTTTAGCCTTTTTGACAGGAATATCATAGAGATGTTGCTGTGTTCATCTCAGTGGATTGTACCAGGCACACACTGAGTTGACTTTTGTTCCTTTACTGGTGATACTACATTTTTTTCCACCTGGTTAAGATGGTGTTTTGCCTTGTTTCTCCACAGTAAAACTATAATAAGTGTATTTATTTAAAAATATTTTGTGGGGAGATGCTTTGATATTATGAAAACATGTTTCTCACCAAATTGTCACTTACGGATTTAGCATTCATTAATGATTCTTGTCTGTATCTATTCTTGTGATAGTTCCAGATAACAATCTTTTAAAAAAACACTTTATTCTAGATTTATTCATTGGCAGCTCTCCTCTCTTATTTATTATGTATGTATATATTCATTTATTCATTTTAAAGTGTCAAGTCAGGACAGACTCTTGGATTGCTTTTACTCTCAGGGTTACAAACTGTTAAATCTATCATACTTTGGTGGTCAAATCATCCTGTACTTGTCTGTCTGGAGTCTCTTTAAGGTGCTCTTATGCTCTTTAAGGTCTCTTATGACATGTCCCATCATTCTTTGAGCACTTTCTTGCTTTCTGGTGCAGCAAGATCTTTTCCAGGATCATCTTATAATTTTCCTGCTTCAGTCCTGGGACTCAGCCATTTTTTTCAAGAGCCCTGGCTCCTTTTAGTAGAGAATATTTAGGAACCAAGATCTGAGTGCTTTATGTGCTTCTTGCTAGAATCATTACTTCTAGATACTTTCAGTGGACAGAGCTAGGAGTGTAGCTACATAATATACATGTGTAGACACACATTTATATCAATTTTGATATTTACATGTATTAAAATTTGGGAGTTTATACTGATTCCTCCAGTTCCAGTCAGAACCACAGGGTTTATTCGAGCCTTCCCTCTTCCCGTATTTGTAATTCCATGAGACACCTGGCTTCTGTTCTGGCAGTTTGGCAAGTAATACATTTTGGGACTGCCTCCCCCCACCCCTCTAGGTGCCCCAGACCACAGCTTTGCTTCACACATGGGAACAGCTCCCCCACCTTACTCACCTTCAGCTGAATGTGACATCTGGAAGCCCAATTCCAGTTAAGGGGAGTGGGGAATTAGAAAAAGTAAGACTCATTAGGATGGGAAGGCGAGATTCCATGACAATGATACGCTACTGGGACACAGATGGTGATGACTGGTGTTTCTTGTGCAAACCTGGAAAGAGTCTTTTTGAGTTTTTAGTTCTACACCATATTAACTATGGGGTAGTGAGCATAATAAATAAAAGAAATAGTCTTTTCTAAAAGCATAATTGAGAAGTAAAATAGAGTGGATTTATATTATTTCTTGGGAAATGCCTTGAAATTCACTTTTTGAACCCATAGAACCTTTGTGTGTGTGTGTCTGTGTTTTGTTTTCTTTCTCTGTTTCTAATAATTAGGTGAAGTACATTGTAATTGATTAGGTTTCCGAACGTTAGATTCCATTTAACTGAAGCTTTGCGTAGACTTCTTAAATCTTGACATTTCCACTGACTTTGAAAATTATCCAAAGACATGGGGATCCCTGGGTGGCTCAGTGGTTAGCACCTGCTTTCGGCACAGGGCATGATCCTGGAGACCTGGGATCGAGTCCCACATCGGGCTTCCTGCATGGAGCCTGCTTCTCCCTCTGCCTGTGTCTCTGCCTCTCTTCTCTCCCCCCACCCCCATGTCTCTTGTGAATAAATAAGTAAAATCTTTAAAAAAAAAAAAAAAAGAAAAGAAAAAAGAAAATTATCCAAAGACAAATTGGCCATCCTTTTGTATAATTCAGTTACAGTCAAAGATTTTTATAACCTTTAGGGACCTTTGAAATATCTAGTACAACCAGCACAGATTATGGATGGGAAGACTGAGGAGGACTAGAAAGGCATTGGTTCTTATACTTTAGCATGTATAAAAGTCAACTAGAAGGCTTGATTTTTTTACACCCCACCCCCCCCCACACTGGTATCTGATTCAGTGGGTCTGAGATGAGGCCCAGTAATTTGCATTCCTAAGAAATTCCCAGGTACTACTGGTGGGGGGACCACACTTTTTAAAAGCCACCAGACTGAACTGTCTGAGCTTATACTTCTCGATAAAGGCAGAGTTGGGACTAGAACTCAAGATTCCTATGCCTTTTTTTCGTGTAGGAGTTCTTAGTATTTTTTGTGTAGAAGAGTAGTTGGCAAACAGTAGGCCACAACTCCATTCTGGCCTGCTACTTTTTAAAAAATTATTTAGTTAATGTGATTTATTGATCTATAATTCACATCCGTAAAAGTCACCCTTTTAAAGTATACAATTCCATAGTTTTTAGTATATTTACAAAGTTCTGGAACCATCACTACTATGTTAATTCCAGAATATTTTCAAAATCCCAAAAGGAAATGGCATACCCTTTAGCAGATACTCCTCATTCCCTTCCCTGGCAACCACTAATCTCCTTTTAATTTCTATGGACTTGCGTGTTCTGGGTATTTCATATAAATAGAATCAGACAGTATGTGACCTTTGTGTCTAAATTCTTTCACATTGCATGTTTTTCAGGTCCACGTACCATTACTTAATTCCTTTTATTGCCAAATAATATTCTGTGGAAGGATATCTATGTATTAATCTTATGATCCCATATTGTAATTCATCAGTTGATGCACATTTGAATTGTTGGCACTTTTTGGCTATTAGGAATAGTGCCACTCTGAACATCCATTTGTGAGATTTTACATGAACATAGGTTTTCAGTTCACTTGAATAATTACTGAGTCAGTGGTAACTGTTTCACCCTTTGAGGAACTCCTAGACTGTTTTCCCCAGTGGCTGTACCATTTTATATCTCCACTAACAGATGAAGGTTCTGATTTCTCTACATTCTCACCGATATTTATTACCTTTTTTTGGTTCTAGCTATCCTGGGTGTTAAGTGTTACCTCATTTTGGTTTTTAATTGCATTTTCTAATGACTAATGATGTTGATCATCTTTTCATGTACTTATTGGAGATTTATAGATCTTCACTAGAGAAAAATCTATTCAATACCTTTGCCCATTTTAAAAATTGGGTTATTTTTCTTTTTCTTTAAAGACTTTAAAAACATATTCTGAGGGGGCTGCTGGCTGGCTCAATTGGAAGAGCATGTGCTTCTTGATCTCCAGGTCGTGAGTTGGAGACCCACATTGAGTGCTACAGAGGTTACTAAAAAAAAAAAAAAGTAGATGAGTTTTAAAAATATACAAATAGATAGGCAGACCCAGTGGTGCAGTGGGTTAGCGCCGCCTGCAGCCCAGGGTGTGATCCTGGAGACTCGGGATCGAGTCCTGCGTTGGGCTCCCTGCATGGAGTCTGCTTCTCTCTCTGCCTATGTCTCTGCCTCTCTCTCTCTCTCTCTCTGAATAAAAAAAAAAAAAAAATATATATATATATATATATATATATATATAAATAATAAAAATATATTCTGGATACTAGAATCATCACATGTGATTTCCAAATACTATCTTCCATTCTGTGGTTTATCTTTTTACTTTTTTTTAAGATGTTTTATTTATTTATACACAGAGACAGAGAGCATTGATCTAATACTACCATCATTAGCCTATCTCTCATATCCTTTGAACATTCTGTAGAATGTAGAATTACCATGGGTTTAATGTCCCCATGACTGGACTCAGGTCATTTATTTCTTTTTAATTCTTTTGGTAATAGTTTAATTGGGATATAATTTGTATACCACATAATTCACCCACTGAATTCTGTAGTTCAGTCTTTGATATAATCACAAAACTGTGGAACCATTTTTATCACTCTAAAAAAAAAATCCTATACTCTTTGTTATCCCCAAATCCCCTTTATTTGCAGCCCTAGGTAACCACTAATCTACTTTCTATTTCTATAAATTCACCTATCCTGAACATTTCATATAAATGGAATCATATAATAAATGGTCTTTCGTAATTGGGGCTTCCTTTACTTAACATAATGTTTTCTTTTGTTTTTAAGTTTTTTATTTATTTATTCATGAGAGAGGCAGAGACATAAGCAGAGGGAGAAGCTGGCTCTATGCAGGGAGCCCAATGTGGGACTTGATCCGGGGACTCCAGGATCACGCCCTGAGCCAAAGGCAGACGCTCAACCGCTGAGCCACCCAGGCGTCCCCTTAACATAATGTTTTTAAAGTTCATCCATGTTGTAACATATTCAGTACTTCATTCCTTTTTATTGTTCATCATATTCCTTTGAGTAGGATTGCTAGGTCATATGGTAGGTAACTCCATGTTACTAGCAGTGTTTGAAAAATCTGGTTTTGGGGCACCTGGGTGGCTCAGTGGCTGAGCTTTGGCTTAAGTCGTGATCCTGGGGTCCAAGGATCAAGTCCCACACTGGGCTCCTAGCAGGGAGCCTACTCTTCCCTCTGCTCATATCTCTTCCTCTCTCTCTATGTCTCTCATGAATAAACAAATAAAATCTTAAAAAGGACAAAAGAAAATTCTGGTTTCTCCCCATCCTCATTAATACTTGTTATTGTCTTTTTGATTATTGCCATCCTAGTGAGTGTGCAGTGTATCTCATTGTAGTTTTATTTGCATTCACATAATGACTAATAATGTTGAGCATCTTTTTCTGTCCATGTTGGCCATTTGTGTATCTTTGGAGAAATGTTCATTCAGGTCCTTTACCTTTTTATTTTTAGGTTGTCTTTTGGTTTGTGGGTTTGAAGAGTTCTTTATATGTCATGGGTAGTAGACCCTTATTGAATGTAGTTTGCAGATAATTCTCCCATTCTGTAGTTTGTTTTTTTTTTTTCCTTTCTTCATAGTGCCCTTTGAAGCATAATTTTTAATTTTGATGATTTTTTTTCTTTTGTATTTGTGCTTTTGATATCTAAGAAACCATGGCCAAATCCAATGTCACAAGATTTTCATATATTTTCTTCTAGGAGTTTTTATATTTTTATCTCTTACATTTAAGTCTTTGGTTCATTTTGAGTTAATTTTTGTGTATGGTGTGAGGTAAGAGTCCAGCCTCATCCTGTTACATGTGGATAATTGTTTATACCAGCTACTTTGGTTGAAAAGATTATTCCTTCCCTATTGATTTTTTTGAGGGGGCACTCTTTTCAGAACTATTTTAACCGTAAATTTGAGGGCTTATTTCTGTATTCTCAAATCTGTTTATTTGTAGGTCTTTCCTTAATTCAGTACCACTCTATCACTGTTGCTTTGTAGTAACTTTTGAAGTTAGGAAGCGTGAGTCCTTCAATCTTACTCTTTTTTTGAAAGATTGTTTTGACTCTTCTGGGTGTCTTACATGTCCAGCTGAATTTTAGAATTGGCTTGTCAATTTCTGCAAAGCCAGCTGTGATTCTAATAGGTATTGCATTGGCTGGGTGTATCAGTTTGGGAGTACTGCCACTTTGAGAATATAAGTCTTAGGCATCTGGGTGGCTCAGTCAATTGAGCATCCAACTCTTGATTTCTGCTTAGGTCATGATCTCAGGGTCATGAGATGAGCCCCTTGTCGGGTTCCACACTTAGCAGGGAGTCTGCTTCAAGATTCTCTCCTTCTGCCACTCTCCGCACATGCACATGTGCACACGTGCTTCTCTCTAAAATAAATACATGTTTAAAAAGAATATTAGGTCTTCTGGTCCATGAGCATGAGGTGTCCATTTCTATAAATCTTCTTTAATTTCTTTCAACATTTTTGTAGTCTTCATAACAAAGTCTCATATATACGTATATATACACACAAGACACACGAACACATGCAGAGCACACACAGAACTCTAGAATAGTGCCTGATTCATAGCTAGTGTTATATAAATGTTAAAGTTATCTCTTGTTACTAATTTTTCTATATGTCTTTAACACTTTTGGGGAAGGTAGATTAAAATGGAGAAATAGTTAATATAAAAGCATTTTAACATTTATTTATTGATTTAATTTTTAAAAAGATTTGTGGATTTTAGAGAGTGTGCATGGCTACATGCAAGTGGGAGAAGGGACAAAGAGAGAGAATTTTCAAACAGACTCTTGGCTGAGCACGGAGCCCATCACAGGGCTTGGTTCCCACAGCCCATGAGATCATGATCTGAGCCAAAACCAAGAATCTGATGCTTAACTGACTGAGCTACTCTGGTGCCACATTATTTATTTAATTTTAATTTATTTTTTAAATAAATTAGGCTCCATACCCAACCATTAGGCTTGAACTCATGACCCTGAGATTATAAGTCACATCCTCTACAGACTGAGCCAGCCAGGCACCCCTTAAGTTTTTACTTTATACACTTTTTATTTTTTAAGATTTTATTTATTTTTTCATGACATATACACACAGAGAAAGAGAGAGAGAGAGAGAGAGAGAGAGGCAGAGACACAGGCAGAGGGAGAAGCAGGCTCCATGCAGGGAGCCCAACCTGGGACTTGATCCTGGGTCTCCAGGATCATGCCCCGGGCTGAAGGTGGCGCTAAACTACGGAGCCACCAGGGCTGCTCTACTTTATACTTTAATAGAAGTAACATGTAGGGGCATCTGGGTGGCTCATTTGGTTAAGCAGCTAACTCTTGATTTCTGCTGAGGTCATGATCTCAGGGTCATGGGATCGAGCCCCACGTTGGCTACTCGCTGGGCATGGAGCCTGATTCTTTCTCTCCCTCTGCCACTGCACCCACTCCCCCAAAAATGTTTAAAAAGTAAAAAATAATGTAAAATGTATCAGTTATAATGTTGAATGTAAACAAATAAGACATTGTATATATGTATAGTATCCCATTTTTGTAAATTCTGTTTCTTAAGTGAAATATGTGAAAAAAAATTGAAACAGGAACTACATCAAAAGATTAACTGCTTGTTTCTGGCTTGAAGGATTATGATTTTAAGCTTTTCTATTATTCCATTTTGAACATGTATATGTACATAATACACACAAGGAACAAACATTAAATAAAATTATTTTTAGTGGTGCAGTAGTCATGTAGGGTTTTATTTATTTTTTAGCATGTAGAGTTTTAGATAACTGATTTATTCCTGAGGTAGCTTTTGTCATCATTATTATCTGTCTTACCTACTTTGTTAGGCACGTTGTGAGGTTATAAAGAGAGAAACATATCTATATTTTATAAATTGTAAAGCCCTGTGGAAATGTATGAAAGAAAACACAGTGTTCTGCAGAAATCAGGAGAGATCATCTTTATTTGTAAAGCTTGCGTAGTAGCCTTTTGGTTGTTTCTGGATTGATAGTGGTGTTTTAATAGCGTTGATGGTCCACACATTTAAGGTATTATAAGGAGTTAACATTTATCCTTGTAAGTTTTTTAAAGATCCTATTCTGTTACTAATTTGTTAGAATTTAAAATGGTATCTAATGGCATCATTCATATAATTTGTCTACCAGGCATGGATGGGCAGAAGCCTTTATGAGTATCAGAAGTTCACATATCAAATACATCTGCCCACATGCGTAAGTATTTTAACCTTTACATTTGTGATTCAGAATCTGGAAAGGAATAATTGTGATAGCTTTACTTTCTTAGAAAAGCATTTGATTATAATTTTTTAAAAAATTTTATTTATTATGCATGAGAGACAGAGAGAGAGACAGAGGCAGACAGAGGCAGAGGGAGAAGTAGGCTCCATGCAGGGAGCCCGACATGGGACTTGATCCCAGGTCTCCAAGATCCCACCCTGGGCTGAAGGTGGCACCAAACCGCTGAGCCACCGGGGCTGCCCTATGATTTGTTTTTATCTTTTTAAATATTCAGTTTGAAAGTAAAGTTTAGTAAATTCTTTAAAACTAAACTGGTAACTTAGCTACATAGAACTTTTTTCTTTTTTGTTGGGAGATTTAAAATAATGCTTTCTTGGAGATCATTTGAACTCAGAGCTAGAAAAATTCCTTAACATATACAAACACCTGAGAGCTAAGGTATCTGTGGGGTATCTCTGAAGGGGATTTATTTACTTGACAGGTTTGTGAGAGAGCTTTATTTACTATGTGGAAAATACTCCTAAATTTTATCAGATAAAGGCAATGTGATATACTGTGGAAAGAACACAGGTTTTGAAGTCTGATAGATTTGGTTTCAAATTCTGAAAAATGTTTTTGTATGTCAGAAACTATATAAAGTTTGAGCAAACTCAGAAAATTGTTGAGATTGGCAAGGGTTTAGGTCAAAAGGTTGCTGAGAAACAATAGCTGTGGAGAAGACAAATGGGATTAGATTCATGCTAGTAGGTAAGTAATTCATCCTCAGAAGTGGTAGTAGCAGTAGAGCTGATAAATGGGAAAAGAGAATGGAAAGAGGAAAAGTATCTGATTAGGTAAGAAATATCCTGAAATAGAAGGTTTACCTGACTTCTGTAGGCTAATACTGTGGCTGAATACTATGGCAAGGATGGCTGTGTCCTCTATTATTCTGATTCAATTAAGAGACAGAATTCTTGGTTATGTTAGAATTTTTGCTGTAATTGACCCCAGGATTCATTTGATTTAAGGCTATTTCCCAATCTAGGGAAGTTCATATTCTCAAAGAATTGATAAGATTTTTTTTTGATAAGATTTTATAACCACTAAGCTAGACTCATTTCATGAGTTAGGAGGATAGTGATTAGATGTAGTTCCAGTGTATATATTTTTCTTTCCTTTTGGGCCTAGAGCTACATTCAGGTTATCCAGATTTTTCACCATTTGTGTTGGGTGTAGTGGACACTTAGGCAAGACTTATATTTCTCATACTTATTTAGAGGTCTCTAATAACTAAGTATATAGATAAAACTTAGAAAATAAGCAAAAATGCAATCTGACCATTTGGTAAATTGCTGGTTTCCTTATACCCTTAGCCAGAGTCTCCTATTTTATACATTTCCAACTGTCTTGGGTACTTGTTTTCCTTGTCGTGTCTGGTTTGAAAGTTACTAAATAAGGGTGTTGGAGGGGATTTCTGGGTGGCCCAGCGGTTTAGCGCCTGCCTTCGGCCCAGGGCGTGATCCTGGAGTCCCACATTGGGCTCCCTGCGTGGAGCCTCCTTCTTTCTCCCTCTGCCTGTGTCTCTGCCTCTCTCTCTCTCTCTCTGTCTCTGTCTCTCATGAATAAATAAAATCTTTAAAAATAAATAAATAAATAAGGGTGTTGGAAAAGAAAAATGTTTTTTATTTGCCAAACTTAGTCTTTTCCTGCTGTTGTTCCATCTTCAGAACACATCTAGAAGATATGTAGAAAAAATGACACAGGTGTGGATGTGGTGACACAGTTTATACATTAAAACTGTAGCATACGGTTTTGTGTAAGCCTCAAGTAATCACCTATCCTTAATTGATGGAATCTATCAGGTGTTATGCCTTGTTACATTACCCTGATTTTGCCTTTTTTTTTCTTTGCCGTGTAGACCAGTTATGCCTATAACATTGAATATGAACATGGCTATGCCTTCTTGGTAAGTAAGAATTATTCAATAAGAACTTTTTATTTATACTTATTTGATTTTTTTAAAATTTTGGGTTTTTTTTTTTTTTTTTTTTTACTGGAAGTGCTTTTGCATGTAGCAACTTTAATTAGCTATTTTTAGGTTGCAAAGTTATAGAATTAACTTTAACTGTAAACTTTTAAGTTTAACCTTAAAGTTTTGTATTTTTTAAAGTTAGGGGTAAACTTAAGGAGCTGCACCAGTAGGTACAGAAATAGGAGGAAATGGGTAAACACAAATATTGTAGAAAATATCTCCTACTGCTTGATAAACCTTTGCTGGTTTCAATGACCCAGCATTTGAATGACCCCCATGTAGCATACACTCTGATTAAGCAACAGTTTTTCACCCTTCCAACTTCTTGCCATTCTGGAAAGTTGACAAGTTTTATTTTATTTTATTTTTTTATTTTATTTATTTTTATTTTTAAGATTTTATTTATTTTTTCGTGAGAGACCCACATAGAGAGAGAGAGAGAGAGAGAGAGAGAGAGAAAGAAAGACGGGCAGAGACACAGGAAGAGGGAGAAGCAGGCTCCATGCTGGGAGCCCAATGTGGGACTCGATTCCAGGTCTCCAGGATCACGCCCCAGGCCAAAGGCGGCACCAAACCACTGAGCCACCCGGGCTGCCCAGTTGACAAATTTTAAAGGAAACCACTTCCTCTTCCACCCTCTCAAGATATTTTCACATTCCCTGTATGTTTTATAGTCAGGAAGTAGAGTCAGTTCTTCATTCCTCTAGGCTACTTCCAATCTATTGTCATCTTGTTTCTCTACTTATTCTCATCCATTTCTTTTCTTTCTTTCTTTCTTTCTTTCTTTCTTTCTTTCTTTCTTTCTTTCTTCCTTCCTTCCTTTTCTTTTCTTTTCTTTCTTTCTTTCTTTCTTTCTTTCTTTCTTTCTTTCTTTCTTTCTCTTTCTTTTTTCTTTTCTTTCTTTCTTTTTTCTTTTCTTTCTTTCTTTCTTTCTTTCTTTCTTTCTTTCTTTCTTTTCTTTCTTTTCTTTCTTTTCTTTCTTTCTTTCTCCAGTCAACTTTTATTGGATATTAATTGTGGATTAGGCAATGGAAGGATTCAAGGATGCCAGGCAAAAGTCACGGTCAGGAATGCCAAATGTGCTTCCACACATGTTTGAGCTCCTTGTAAGAACGACAGTAGTTGGGATCCCTGGGTGGCGCAGCGGTTTGGCCCCTGCCTTTGGCCCAGGGCGCGATCCTGGAGACCCGGGATCGAATCCCACGTCGGGCTCCCGGTGCATGGAGCCTGCTTCTCCCTCCGCCTGTGTCTCTGCCTCTCTCTCTCTCTCTCTCTCTCTTTGACTATCATAAATAAATTAAAAAAAAAAAATTAAAAAAAAAATTAAAAAAAAAAAAGAACGACAGTAGTTGAAAAGCACATAAGCGGCCAGCACCATAGAAATCCCAGCGGCGCCCCCTTTCTTCACATTGATATACTTGTAATGCTGGTAGTAACCTCTTTGAAATGCTCCAGCAATGCCCTTAGGGGTGAAATCCCGCATCAGCATCCAGCCTGGCAGCTCTCCTAGTTTCACCTTCATGAGCTTCTTTTCCTTCATTGGTACGGATGATGCCATCTTGTCATCCTGGAGTCCTGGGTGTCTGCTCTCTCACCCATTTCTTACCCATGCCTCCACTTCCTTTTTATCTCTTCTGGATTCCTTGCCAACTTTCCCAAGTTCTTGCCTACTTTGGTCTTTAGTTCTTTCATCTTCCCTCTCTGGCAAAATCCCATCCATAACCAGAATTTCCAGCTAATGTTGCTAGTGACAATAATGAAAGAATATAACTTGGAAGAGAAGTGTATAGGGCCAGAGGAAAGCTTCCCTTGGGTCTTTAGTTGGAGGTATCTACAATGTGTGATGAAAAAGTTTTGCAGAATGTGGATAGAACTCAGTATAATACCTGTGCTCAGTATGTGTGAGGTATTGAGAGTGATGTGGTAAAGTCGTTGTGTTCCTTTGGATTGACTTAGGATGCAACAGAAGGGGAGAGGGATGGCTGGAATTTATTGCAAACCTTTTATTTTATTTTTATTCATTTATTTTAAAAAGTATTTTGTTTATTTATTCGTGAGAGACACAGGCAGAGGGAGAAGCAGGCTCCATGCAGGGAGCCCAATGTGGGACTCGGTCCTGGGACTCCAGGATCATGCCCTGGGCCGAAGGCCACTCAGACCACTGAGCCACCCAGGGATCCCTATTGCAAACTTTTTAGAGAAGTATGCATTGAGAATTCCTGCTCAGCTGTAGATTGGATTAGGTATTTTCTTAGATGTTCTTACCCTGAGGTTATGTGGCATTGTGATTTTTTAACATTAGAATCTGTATCTGATTGGTGAAAGGAACACATAAAATGTCAGATTCACATATTTAAGTTTTTCGTCTCTGTAGACATTTTAATTTGAGTTTCATGTTCATGGCTAGCCCTTTTTTTCCAGACTGCCCTGAGTTTAGTAAAACATACCATGATTGCATTTTTTTATAATCAAATAGCTTTTAAGATTTTGCCTTATTTTCCAGGTTTGATATTTTTGGGCTTTCACCAGATTCACAGGAGGATGAACCTGGAATTAAACAGGCAGCAGAAAATGGTAAGTACAGAAACATTTTATAAAGACAATAACATTCTTATTTAGTAGGTTAAATGATTTTATTGATGTTAATGAAATAAGATACAATTATATAAACTTAGAAGGTGATCTGATCACTCTCTAACTTGTTTGCCACTATGGCCACTTGGACTCCCTTAACTATAAATGAAGAGGTGATTGGGAAGACTGGCCTTTATTAAACTTTGTCTCTGTTTTGCTTTGATTTATATAGGGTAATGGAAAAAATAGCAATTTAATAGTTGTGGCCAGTTATCTTCACTAAGAAGACTTGAAATAAGGATGGGTATAGTGATAGAATCCTATAGATTGTAATTTATGTTGGTTAATTTTAGTGTGATAATAATAATAGATGCCACTGATTGAACACTTCAGCTATTAAATCAGATAATTCTTGTAAGTCATCTCTTTTAACATTCTATGGCATAAGTATTAGCTCTACTTTACAGAATCTCCAAAGTGTGTTCTCTGGTTGGTATTCCATGCTTCTTATGAACATGATAATTCCGTTTATTTTTAGGATGAAAGCATGGAAGAATACTAGTTATTGGGAGAAATCTGGTTTTAGAAAATGTATAGAGGCATCCTTGTGTATGTGTGTGTGGGGGGGGGATTGACTTGAGAGTACTCGGGTGGGGGCACAACAGATATTGATGAAACAAGCCTGGCTATGAATTTATAATTGCAGAAGTGATATGTACCTGGGAGTTATTTCATACTCTTTCTATTTTTATATTTGTTTGAAAATTTCCAAAATAGCTTAAAAACTAGTAGGGTCCTTCTAAAAAATCTTTTTAAATATTTTATTTATTTATTAGAGAGAGAGAGAGTTATGAGCAGGGTGGGAGGCAGAGGGAGAAGCAGATTCCCCGCTGAACAGGGAGCCCCATGCGAGGCTCCATCCCAGGCTTCTAGGATCATGACCTGAGCCGAAGGCAGCTGCTTAACTGACGAAACCACCCAGGCGCCCCTAAAGATCTTTTTAAAGACGAACTCTTAAAAACTTTAAAACAGGGAAGATACAATGTATTGGAGTTTTGGGACCATTAAAGCAAGAACACTGGCTTTTAGGATCATCAAAAAGTAGATCAAGTTGAGAATCCTAGAGCTAGGATTTTGTCAAACAATAATAAATGACAAAAATAGGTATTGGGTTTGGGAGTGAGTTATTGGACTGTGTGAAAGATAGAGAGGGGTGAGGCCTTGTGGAGAAGACTGTTAGGTCTGGTGAGCTCCATCGTAGTGATACAGTTGGCCTGTGACATACTTGCGCTTTCTTTCCTCTACAAGGTGATGATGTATTATTGGAGAAAGTGAGGCTCAGATTCAGAGAGCTAGGAAAGAATGGAGCCTCTGTTTGAGGCCTACAAGAGTATGCTCCTGAACAAAGAAGAGATTGCTCAGGTTAGGTCCAGGGAGCACAGTGGTGCCCTCACCCTTAAGCAAAAGGTGATTGAAATTAGAATGCCCTGCTCTACCGCTGAGGGCTGTCTTTAGTTATCTCAGTGGTTGGTGTCATCTTGATGAGTAAAGTTTTGTGAACTCAGGGGAAGTGGCTCCAATAGCTTGCCAGCTGGCCAGCAGCTAACATTCCCTAGGCCCTTACCTGAGCCTTCCCTCCTCACAACTGGGCCTTTACTGCCACTTCTTTTTATTTTTTTTTCTTTAGGATTTTATTTGTTTGTTTAAGAAAGTGAGCGAGCATGCGTGTGTGTGCACACGCGTGCGCATAAGCAATGAGGAGGAACAGAGGGAGAGGGGCAAGTTGACTGCACTAAGTGCAGAACCTGACTTGGGGTTTGATCTCACAATTCTGAGACCATGACCTGAGCCAAGAGTTGCCACCTAACTAACTAAGCCACTCAGGTGCCCCCTGTTTCTGCCACTTCTGCAGCCTCCATCTGACTGAGGCTGTACAGTCTCCCCTAAATAAATCCCTCACATTTCTTGTCACTTCTTTTATTTCTTAAATTCTTTTTTACTGTTCTCTAGGCCATTCTTCCCTACCATAGTCAGAACATTGCTGTTCATACCTATTCTAACTAAGAATTAAACTTTATATAAAAATAAATTTTTTATTTGGGCATTTGTTTTTGCAGTGTTTTAAAAAGCAGATTTTTAGTTTTTAAGAAACAGGAAATATGAAGTTGGAAGTTTAATCTTAAAAATGAAACAGGGCAACTGGGTGGCTCAGTGAGTTAAGCATCTGCCTTCGGCTCAGGTCATACTCCCAGGGTCCTGGAATCGAGTCCCACATCGGGCTCACTGCTCAGTGGGGAGGCTGCTTCTCCCTCTCCCTCTCCCTCTCCTCCCCCCACTATGCTCTCACTTGCTATCTTTCTCTCTAAGGAATAAATTTTAAAATCTTTAAAAAAAATGAAACTCTTGAACATATCTAAAAATGAAAGGACATAATTTGTAAAAGGTGCAGTTATTAAAAAACACAGGACAGATTATAAAGAAAAAGGAAATTCTAGGAGTCACCAAGTTTTATAGTTAATGATTGTGTCAAAGTATTTTGCAGAAGCAGAAGAACTCATTTGATTTTGTTTTCCTGCATCATTTTACTGACCTTAGGAAAAATTAGTACTATAGTTTTTAAAATAATAGAATGAACTTTTTAAACACTGTAGATCACAAACCATGTAATCTATTTTATTTATATTTTAAAGCGGCAACTTTTAGTTACAAATTTCTATGATTCATTGAAGAGAGAAAAATATAAATGTATATGAGTAGAATTGACCATAAATAAAAGAATATCCATTGATAAGAGAAAGAACTGTTGTTTACAAATTACATAAGAAATAATTGAACAGTTTAAGCAACCCCTGCAAAATGAGTTTTATAATGAAATACATTCTAGTTTTGTATTTTAGTGTAGGGCGTTTTAAGTTTTTCACTTGTTTCAATGTTTAATATACTGTGTATTTTTTTGTGATTAATTTCACCCTATTTAAAATGGTACCTTTAGACATAACTTTGAAAGTATTAGTGATTTAATTTTATGTTGTTTTTAGTAAAAGCTTTGATAGAGCAAGAGGTGAAGAATGGCATCCCTTCTAACAGAATTGTTTTGGGAGGATTTTCTCAGGTAAGGTAAAGTTTGGGTGATTTATCTAGGAGTCTGGGGATTCTGTCCCTTTCTATGGAGGAGTTGTGTTTTTTGTTGTTGTTCTTTTGTTGTTTTTTTTTTACAGTGTTACAGAATCTGATATACTATTATCTTTACTATTTCTTTAATGCTGAATTAAGTTTGGACTGAATATAGTTAATTATGAGAACGTTCTCTTTTGCTTTTCTAGTTCTCTTTCCAGCAATTGCCTTCAACTTCTAGATTATGTCTTGAAGATCTATTTATTAATAAGTAAATTGATTGGAACTGGGAATGTATTTTCTTAAAATAATTAGCACACATAGATATCTAAGTTGACACTGTATACCCCTATAAACAAAACTCTAATACACACAGGTATAACTCCCCTGTCCTAGGAAGAAACTACTGTTGGAACAATAAGGTAGAAAACAAGAGAATTTCTTCCTTCTTTTTGTCACAGATCCTGTGGTTGAACCCCATGGACTCCCCTGCAATCCTCTTGGAGCAAAATCCAAGTAGGGGCTCCCACAAAGTGACCCATGATGCCAAGGGTTGCTGATTGTTCCCCCTGGGTTCTCTTCTCCCACTGCAGGAACCAAAAGCTCTGGGGAGACTCTTTGGGTGGGGGTGGGGCCTCACTGGCTCGGGAGAGGGGCAATGTGACCAGTGTGTAGCTGCTTCTCTTACCTTTTAGTGTGGTCTGTTGTATCTCTGTGCAGAGGGATGCCTCAGTTCCCCCAGCCCCATCTGTATATTAGGATTCTCTCAGTGATGTTCTGTCAGTGATTACATGTTTGTTTTTGTAAGAGGGAGCAAAGTTAAGAATGACCTATGTCCCATTTGCTGATGTCACTCTATCATCTTTCCTTTTTTTGTCTTGTAAAATAGATTTTAGGGGTGTCTGGGTGGCTCAGTTGGTTAATCATGAACCCAGGGTCCTGGGATCCAGCCTGGCATTGCGCTCTCTGCTCTACAGGAAGTCTGCTTGTCCGTCTCCCTCTGCCTGCTGCTCCCCCTGCTTGTGTGTATTCTCTCTCTCTCTCTTTGTGTCTCTGTCAAATAAATAAAATCTTTTAAAAATAATAGACTTTAGATTTAAATATATGATGTTTATTTTTGGCGTCTTTCTTCTTTTTTTGTAGTTTTTCTCCTACCTTCTATCCTTTTTCTGCAGACGTAATTACCTCGTATTGACCTTACATCTCTATTTCAGCTTATTGCATGTTTACTTTGTCACCTATCCCCAAATTTCTCAGCTTCCAATCTGTAAATCTTCTAAATCAACAACTTCGTGTTCATACTACCTGAATTAGGACAATGTCAGAATTACGGAATTGTTTAAAAGTTAGGATTCAGTAGAAAGATGTGTTGTTGATACAATAAAAAGATATTACTGATTTGGTGTTTGTTAAAGTTCAGGATAAGGTCAGTTGTAATACATTTGTGACATAAATGTAGGTACAGAATTGAATGCTTGATCTGAAAAAGAAGCTAATGTAGGAGACTGTATAGTTAAGATTCGTTGATTACAGTTTACAGAAGGGAATTCATACCTTAAGCAAGAAAGAGAAAGTTATGAGTTTGTGGAATATCAGGAAAACCAAGGATGAAAATGAAGCAGGGCCTCAGGAAATAGCCAAGACTTAGAAAGCCGTCATGACTTTCTCTGCATCTCCTGTTTTTCTGCCCATCTGCTTCATTTGCCTCTTCATCTACAGTTGGCACTTTCCACCTTTGCAGCCTATAGCTTTTCCAGTTCTGAGTTTATGGGCTACTGTTCCAGCCATGCAGAGAGACAGACTGACAGCCACTATCCCAATTTCAAGATCATAAGAGAAGGGACACAACCATCTTGGATGATGAGAAAGAATCTTAAGTTCCTATGGGGACCATAGGCATGGTCATGGTGACATGGCATCCAGATGACTAATGGGAATCCAGTTCCCAGAGCGCAGTGTATTGTAAGCTGGATAGGCAGATACTCTGGAGATGTCTATTACAGAGTTCTTCTTATCTTGAATTTTTGTTGTAGGAAAGACTACCAACTTAAGACTAAGTTTGATTTTATACCTAAGACTTTTCAGAGGAGAAAATAACTATAAATCGAGAATATTCCTAAGGCAGTTGTAAGTACATTTAAGTATACAATTAACTGTTTCTTGACTGACTGGGTGGTTGCTATGTTCTCACAGTGGTCTTCAGTGTAGGGAATCATGTCCTAAAGGACATCTGTATTTCTGCTAGCTTGCTTGATTTGATTTGACATCAATCAGCCAGGTTGATCTTTTTTTTTTTCTTTAATGGTCATTATCAGTAACAAGAAACCTGTTTAAGTTGCTGTTAGCAACTTGCTGCAATGTGTATTAACTTTTCTCTGTTTGTCTTTCCAGGGAGGAGCTTTATCTTTATACACTGCTCTTACCACACAGCAGAAACTGGCTGGTGTCACTGCACTAAGTTGCTGGCTTCCACTCCGGGCTTCATTTCCACAGGTAGCCAGACTGGTACTTGCAACATTAGATTACTGAACTAAAAGATCACAGATAATGTTGACGACAGGTTCATTTTTTTTTAAGTTAATAAACTATATATTTTTAAAGATTTATTAATATATTCATGAGAGACAGAGAGAGAGAGAGAGAGAGAGGCAGAGACACAGACACAGGGAGAAGCAGGCTCCATGCAGGGAGCCTGACGCAGGACTTGATCCCACGTCTCCAGGATCACGCCCTGGGCTGAAGGTGGCGCTAAACCACTGAGCCACTCAGGCTGCCCAATAAACTATATTTTTAAAGAAGTTCTAGGTTCACAGCAAAATTGAGCAGAAAGCACAGAAAGTTCCCATTTGTGCACAGGCAGGCTATGGATACCCCGTAGCAGTGTGGTACATTTGTTATAATCATGTAAGCCTGCACTGACACGTAATCATCACCCAAAGCCCGTAGTTCACATCAGTCATCCTTTTTTTTTTTTCTTTTTAAAGATTATTTATTTATTTATTTATGAGAGGCACAGAGAAAGAGAGGCAGAGACATAGGCAGAGGAAGAAGCAGGCTCCATGCAGAGAGCCTGATGTGGGACTCGATCCCGGGTCTCCAGGATCACGCCATGGGCCGAAGAGGGCACTAAACTGCTGAGCCCCCCGGGCTGCCCTCAGTCATCCTTTTTTAAAAAGAATTTTCTTGGACTTTCATGATGTACTACTAGGCATTATCTGTTTACTACACTATCTTTATTGTGGATTCCCTAGAATGGAGTAAGAAATAAGTCCTTTTGTCATAAATCTTATATTTGAAGTGTTTAATATGTATATTTAAAATGTACATATTTAAAAATGCATCAAAAACAATTTTTATATATAGAAATAATATGTTTGAATATTTAGTATTTTTACTGCCCTACAACAAAATTTTACCATAGAATAGAATTTCTAAGTACTCAATAGTGTAAAGCAATCTATAATACGCATGAGAGAAGTGGACATTTATTTTCAAATTCATCTTTAAATATAGGATTTTTTTCCTCATCACTATATAGTAATTCTTTGGTGTCTTACACATACTAAGTGCTGTTTATTAACCATCTTATTTAAATCAATTAAATAAGAACTGAGAATATCATGATTTAGCTAAAATATAACTCTCATCTCAAGACACTTGTGAACATATAAAGAATAAGATACAGTCTGCTTCAAGGAACCAATTCATTGGGAAAACAATAACACAAGACAGGGTAATCATATGCCCTATAAAAGTTAAAATATTTAGAGTTGTAGGGAGTATAGGGATAGAAGGAATTTTATTTTTGTGGCCAAATAGAACCTATGGTATAAGTAATAACATATTGTATGTACATATCTATTTATAGTTGTAAATGCCTGGCATGATACTCTATAATTGGGTAAATAATACTAGTTTTCTTTTCTTTTTGCAGGGTCCTATCAGTGGTGTTAATAGAGATATTTCTATTCTTCAGTGCCATGGAGATTGCGATTTTTTAGTTCCCCTAACATTTGCTTCTATTACTGCCGAAAAGCTAAAAACATTAGTAAATCCAGCCAATGTAACCTTCAAAACCTATGAAGGCATGATGCACAGTTCATGTCAACAGGTAATTGTTTGGAACCAGTGATTACAGAGACATATTTGCACCTTTTCCATGTAATATATTTAAGATAAGTAACATTTAATTGCTTTGGTGTTCAGAGGAGTTAATTAATGAATTCACATTGAATCATAGGTTGCAGGACTTACATCAGAGTTTATCCAGTTTAATTCAACGAATATTCACTGTTCCTATTACATGCAACTTTTGAACATAATTCATAGACAAAAAACAGCCCTTTTTATTAAAATTTAAGCTAAATAAAATAGGGGAGAAGAATATGTGTCCAAATAATTGTGTAGAAAACAGAATGTGACGTGTTATATTAGAAGTTTTTAGGGGCACCTGGATGGCCCAGTCAGTTAAGCATCTGCCTTCAGCTTGGATCAATGATCCCAGGGTCCTGAAATGGAGCCCTCTGTCAGGCTTCATGCTTGGCAGGGAGTCTGTTTCTCCCTCTGCTTCTGTGTGTTCACTTGCTCTCTCTCTTAAATAAATAAATATTAAAAAAGAGAATAAGTGGGTAGCCTCGGTGGCTCAGTGGTTTAGTGCAGCCTTCGGCCCAGGGTGGGATCCTGGAGACCCCAGATCAGGTCCCGTGTCGGGCTCCCTGCATGGAGCCTGCTTCTCCCTCTGCCTGTGTCTCTGCCTCTCTCTCTCTCTCTCTTTCTCTCTCATGAATAAATAAAATCTTAAAAAAATAAAAGGGAATAAGTGTTTAAAGTTCTTTAAAACACTGAGAAGAGTAAGATTAATTCTATCTTGGGAGTAGAATGAGATCATGAAGAAAAAGCTAGATTTGGAAGAATGGGTAGGATTTGCATAGCAAGTATATAGAGAAAGGACCATAGGATAGGAAATACAAAAAGCTGGCTGTCCTAGAGCAGGATGCCATTCATAAGGTAGGTACAAGGAACAGTTTTAGGGTAAAAGGAAGGAGATGATACTGGGTTTAGTGAACATACTGGGATTGATGTACCCCCATGCAAAGTGGGAATTTGGAAATACTTGTTTGAAGCTCAATATTGTTAATCACTGAGGAGTTACCATAGGAGAATATCATGAGAAAGAAGCTGAGGGATACACTTTGGGAGGAATTAGGGGGAGTTAGACATTGAATGAGAGTGCAAGAGGAGAGAATTTCAGAATCGTGGGCCACCTGGCTGGGTCAGTCAGAAGACCATGCGACTCTTGATCTTGGAGATGTGAGTTTGAGTCTCTACACATCAGGTGTAGAGATTACACACATACATACACAAACTTCTAAAAAAATTGGTTAGGTTATTTTAGGAAAAAGAATTTCAGGGTGGGAGGGAACAGTGTCACTTAATAAGAGCGAAGGAGGCCTCCATTGGTTTGGTGGCTTGAAAAGGCCTATAATAAAAATTTTCTCATTGCCAGCATTGAGGTAGTCCAGCTTAAAACTGTTGGCAACCACTCTGCCTGGCTGACTCATTTGCTTTAGGGATGGAGAAAAGAGGTAGTGATATGATTTATCCAGAAAGATAAGGAGACCTGGGATTCTAGGCTGTTATTGAGAACATAGTTGAAACTGTATTGAATCCAGAGAAAGCAGGTGGGCTGGCACTCTGAGTATTCAATTCAGCAGGGACTGAGGGTCTTGAGCATTGGTTTTCAAAATATGCTTTCCATCACAAATATCCTGGAGATTAGTAAACATTCAAACACCAGAACTCCCAACTCCACAATTCTGATTCAGCACGTTGGGTGTTAGCAGGTAGACTCAGGCATCTGTAATTGTATGGATGTGGGGTTTTTTTCTTTTCTTTTTTTTCAAGATTTTGTTAGAGAGAACACAGGCGGGTGGAGGGGCAGAGGGAGAGGGAGAAGCAGACTCCCACTGAGCCGGGAGCCCAATTTGGGGCTCAATCCCAGGACCCTGAGATCGTGACCTGAGTTGAAGGCAGACACTTAACCAATTGGGCCACCCAGGCACCCTCATGGATGTGTTTTTAAATTAAAGCTCCATAGGGACACCTGGCTGGCTCAGTTGGTAGAACATGTGGTGTTTTAAGATTGTTTACCTAATCTCTACACTCAATTTGGGGCTGGAATTTAAAACGCCTAGATCAAGATTTGCATACTATTTGCACACTCCAAGCATGCAACTCAATTTCAGGGTTGTGTGGTCAAGCCCCATGTTGCATGTAGAGCTTACCTAAAAAGAAAAGAAAGCTGATGATTCTTTGTGCAATCATATTGGAGAACATTGGACTAAACAATTAGGAGCAGAAAGTGAAAAGAGGTAAAATGGTGTAGGTGTCATCACCAGGAAAGTTCTAGGACTTTAGAGTGTTGTAAAATAGAGCATTTCTGTGCTGTGGCTTTATTTTCTGACTGATTAAATTATAAGGATGAAGGTTCTTTGTCTTGCTAATTTGTGGGTCTGTGAGGTTAAGCCTTGAAATACTAGAGGCCATAGTAAGAAATTGAGGGGAATGAGAAAACTGAGCCATATGCAGGAGTCTCTAGAAATGTTTCTTTTGTAATACTTGATATATTTTTCATATCTTTCCAGGCCTATCATAGGTACTTGCTGTCTTTCAAATGTTTGGTTGTATGTAAATCCTTGAAAGGCACAAAATGTTTTATGCTATGGATTTAGCCTTTTGTTCTAATGAGGAAAGGTTAAAAGCTAGGTTTTTCCAACCATACTTAGTTGGCCATAATTGTATCCTTAGTGCTACTTCTCTGGATACTTCTAAGCCTCCTTTTCCCCACCCAACCCCTGTATTTTATTTTGTTCAAGTATACTAAAATGCGCAGACCATTTTCATGGGACTGCATAATAGTTGGGAGCTATCATTTGAAGGCACAATAGTAATTCTAATCATAGGAAATGTTCTGAAATTCCTGTTGGAGCGTCATTTCTCTTTTAAAACTTTTCATTTAATTGAAGTAGTAAAAATGTGGTTTCATCATACCTAAGCACACCATCGATTTAGTTGGTATTTTAGTGGGGATTTAATTTCTGATTTTGTAACTGCTTATTAAATCACTTTATTCCAAACAGGAAATGATGGATATCAAGCATTTCATTGATAAACTTTTACCTCCAGTTGATTGATGTCACTAAGAGGCCTTGTGTAGAAGTGCACACCAGCATCGTTACAGTAGCGTATAAACCTTCTCCTGTGCCCAATCTTGAAACTTTTAATGTTTGCAGTGTTAAAATGTTTTGCAAATACCCACCGATGACACAGACTACATAATATCTCCTTGTGGGAAATATGGTCTTTTAAGTTTCTATACATGTATTTGTATAATATGATTCAGAATATACTAGTAATAAAATAAGTGAAGCATCTAAGCTTCTTTTTCCCAAATGTAATTCAGCAAAATAATAAAATATTATAACCAGATTTTTTTATTACATCATTTGAAAATTATTAGTATGCTAAATGAAAATTTGTTAGGTATCAATGAACAGTAAGATATAAATGATTTATGCATGCTGTGACTTAGTCTTTGGACTTACTCCAAAATTACTTAGTCACCATGCATTATCTGTATTTTTATATATGTATTCGTTATATACTTAATGATTGTAATACATAATAAGGATCAGATGTTAACTACATTTTCCCCAATAATAGGGATAATGCTTCTAAGATCAGTAAAGAGTAATATTCCTCTCTTCAGTAAATGGCCCTTTTATTTTGGGGACCAGGCTTTACTTTCCCTGATCATTTCTGTTTAATATTTTTTCCTCTCTAGAAATGTGGGTTTTTTTAATCTTTCATAACAGACCAGATATTGCCTCCTTGCCATAGACATCTGCTGCCAATACATGCTGTAATTTGATATTCTGAATCACAGATTTGATGGTATTTAAAGTGTAGTTACACTTATATAAAGAAACCTTTAAACTTCCCACACTACTTATTTCTTAAACTGCACCTTAGTCCAAAGTTAGACCTATATAGTTATTAGAATCTTCGATTTAGATAATGGGAATAATTCTGTGATTATTTTTTCTGTAATTAACTGAAAGAATAAGTAGGTCATATTCTAGTATGTTCTGGAATATTTAAGACAGATCTTAAAAACTAATTTCTAAGATGATTTGCTCTAAAATGATTGTCTTCGTAGCATAGTTTTAGTTTACTTGTACATGTGTTTGAAACCAACTACCGTAGAAAATGAACAGTCCATTAGAAAAATTTGCTTTATTTTTATCTGCCAACGGACTTATTTGAAAACTTCACTTTAGTCAGATGGGTTTATTTTAATTTTTTTGCAAACATAAAAGTAGCAATTACTTGATTTTAGGTAGTTGAATTTTTCAGATTATTAGTAAAAATTACTGGAAAACAAATTTATGGGTGATGGAGATTAATCACAACTCAATACGTATGATGTGGACTGTATAGAATGTTAATAATGAAGCCATATGTTTATGTCTGGATTTAAATTTTTTAAACAATCATTTACTAAGTCATTTTGCTTTACCTTGAAGAATATAAATTGTTATTTTAGTTATACAAATCAGCAAAATCTAATTTATGGCAGGAAATATTTCGTTGAAATGTTGTGCTGTAATATGGGAAAATGTAAATCTTTTTCATGATTTCTACCAATGTGGAATAAAATTTTAATTCTGACTTTTCTGTGATTGCTTTTTCAAGTACTATTTTTAATATTTGGGTTTGTCTTCAAATGACCGACTATACTGAAAAAGGGAAAATGGCAGTGCAATCATAAGAACATGCATTCAGGAGAGAGTTTTTGATGATGTTATGGTTGTCCTGGAATGGAACAAGGATGAGAAAAGCTTCTCTTGTTACTCAATTTTAATGAGCTAAAAAAATATTCTTAAATTTGGTTCTCAGTGTTTCTGACCTGTTGGAGAAGTTTTGTTTCCAAGTCGCCTCCTTTTGTGCAGTATTCGTGGGATCTTTAGTGTCATGAGTCAGTATCCAAATAGTTTCTTCTTTTTACTGTTGATGTCTAGCATTTCCCAATAAAGGAATCCTTTCTTTTCCCTCTCTTAAGCAGTCTTTCATTTTCTGCTTCTGAGTACTTAAAACTGAGTACCAGCTCATCTTTTTGTGAGGTAGCTTGTTCTATTTTTGGGTCACCCTAATGGTAAGGGAGTTTTGTACCAAAATATTGTCTGCAACTTTTAGCCTTCACAGCAGCACCTTATTTCATATGATAATCTTTTATTTCATTATCCTTTTCAACTACTGTGTTCACAGATGTGTTCAGTGTGGCATTGTTAATCTCTATTGACAGCAGCAGTGTCTTAAGTATATATAAATAATTGGAAAATTTGTCTACTATTGCAATCAGTGTTACTGCTATTTTTAGAAGTAGATATATGATGGGCGCCTGGCTGGCTTAGTAGCATGTGAGTGTTTATCTCAAGGCCATGAGTTCCAGCCCCATGTTGGGTATAGGATTTAATTAAAAAAAAAAAAAAAGTAGTTACATATTTCCACTCCTCTAACAACATACCATTTCTTTTTGTAAAAATTACTAAAAAAGTGAAAATGTAATTTAAGTAGTTGAGATGTTCTAGGCACTATCCTAAGCATTTTATATCCTTTTTTTTACATTTTTATTTATTTATGAAAGTCACACAGAGAGAGAGAGAGAGAGAGAGGCGCAGAGACATAGGCAGAGGGAGAAGCAGGCTCCATGCACCGGGAGCCCGACGTGGGATTCGATCCCGGGTCTCCAGGATTGTGCCCTGGGCCAAAGGCAGGCGCTAAACTGCTGCGCCACCCAGGGATCCCTATCCTTTATTAATATAACCCTTACATCAACTTTTTTTTTTTTTTAAGATTTTATTTATTCATGAGAGACACAGACTGAGAGAGAGCCAGAAACACGGGCAAAGGGAGAAGCAGGCTTCCCTCAGGGAGCCCCAATGCGATCCTGGACCCCAGGATCACGACCTGAGCCAAAGGCAAACACCCAACCACTGAGCCACCTAGGTGTCCCCAGATGAAATAATTTTATTATGTAGAAAATTCTAAAGAGTTAAAAAAAAAAAAACAGAGCTAATAAACTCAGCCAATTTGGAGGATACAAAATCAATATATAAAAATATGTTGTATTTGTAAATTCTAGCAATAAAAAATTTGAAAAGGAAATTAAGAAAATTCCATTTTAAATAGCATTCAAAAGAATAAAATTTAGGAAAAAATTTAAGGTAAAGGATTTGTACACTAAAAATATTGTGAAAAGACCTAATTTAGGAAAGACATTCCACTCTTTTAAAGATTTATTTTTATTTTTAAGTAAACTCTACAATGTGGGGCCTGCATTCACAACCCCAAGATCAAAAGTTGCATGCTCCACCAACTGAGACAACCAGTGCCCCAAGACATTCCATTTTTATGAATTGGAAGACAATCTTATTAAAATGGCAACGGCAATCTTCACGATCTTGATTTGCCAATGATTTTCTAGATATGACAGTAAAATTACAAGCAACAAAAGAAAACATAAGTTGGACTTCAATAAAATTGAATAGGTTTGCATATCAAAGATCACTATCAAGAGAAACTACAGAATGGGAAATAAGATCTGCAAATCGTACCTAATGAATTTAGTGTCGGAAAATATTTAAAAATCCTCAAAAACAAAAGAACCTCATTAAAATTCGGGCAAAGAACTTGAATAGACATTTCTCCAGATATACAAATGGCCAATAAGCACATTAAAATATGCTTAGCACAGTTATTCATTAGGGGAGTGCAAATTAAAATCCACTTCATGGGGCACCTGGGTGGCTCCGTTGGTTGAGTGGCAGATTCTTGGCTTCTGCTCAGGTCTGATCTCAGGGTTGTCAGATGAGCCCCTCATTGGGTTCTGTGCTTATCGTGGAATCTGAGATTCTGTCTTTCTCCCTCCCCTCTGCTCTTCCCTTTGCTCTTGTGCGTGTGCATGTGTGCTCTCCCTCTCTCTCAAATAAATATATAAAATGTTTTTTAAAAATCCACTTTACACCCATGAGGATGGTTAGAATAAAAAATATGCATAAAAACAGGGGCACCTGTGGGTGGCTCAGTTGGTTAAGCATCTTCCTTCAGCTCTTGTTCGTCTTGGTCTCAGGGTCCTGGGATGGAGACCCCTGCCTCTTTGGGCTCCCTGCTCAGTGGGGAGTCTGCTTCTCCCTACCCGCCTCCCCATCATCCCTGCTCATGCTCTCTCTCAAATGGATAAAGTCTTTTAAAAAATACGTATAACAAGTAAAAATATGTAAAACAACTGTGGATATGGAGAAGTGGAACCGAAAGTACGTTTGTGGTGGGAATGTAAAATGGGCAGCTGCTATGTGAAAACAGGCCAATTTCTCAAAATTAAATAATTCCCCTAAGACCTAGCAACTCCCTCCCAGTTACATACTAAAAAGAATGTACAGGTGTTTACAGAAAACCTTGTATTGTGTAATATTTATAGCAGCATTATTCACAAGAGTGAAAATGTGGAACAGCGACAGGTAACCTGTTGAAACCATGTGCATATATATCAATTAATGAATACAAAATGTGATACAGCCATATAACACGATATCATTCAGCCATAAAATGGAATGAAATAGTGATACATGCTACATCATAGATAATTCTTGAAAACACTATGCTAAGTGAAAGAAGCCTGTTACAAAAGGTCACATATTGTATGATCCCACTTATATGAAAGGATCAGAATAGTCAGGTCCATAGAGCTAGAAAGCAGATTAGTGATTGCCAAAAGTTGGGGGATGGGGAATTAGGAGTGACTGCCTGAAGGGCACAGGGTTCCTTTTTGAGGTGATGAAATGTATAGAAGTCTTTTTGGAAGTAAAGGTGATGGTTGCTTAACATTGTGATTGTACTAAACGGTATTGAATTGCACATTTTAAATTAGTTAAAATGGCAAATTTTATAAGTTACTTGTATATTGGGGCCCATAAAATGGGGACCGCTCCTGTGCCTTGGCTTAAGTCACATATCTAAGCCTGCACTTAAGGGAAACCCTGTCAGGGAAATCTAACATACACCCATGGCATTCCTCTAACTCAGCTTTAGCTAGCCTACTTTACCCTAGAAAATAGGACCTGCTGTGTTTGTAAGGAATTCCCCTACCTCCTAGCCAATCATGCCCTGTGTTCCCCTTTGTCTTGTCAATGCTCTAGAATCTCTTGCCCCAAATCCCTTGTGAGTGGTGCTCCCACTGCTTGTGAGGCACTGTACTCTCCCAATCCATGCATGGTTTTCCCGAGGATAAAGGATATCAAACTCGTTTTAAATTGTTTTAGTCATTTGATGACATTATGTGTATTTTACCACAGTAAAAAACAAACAGGCACCTGGGTGGCTCAGTGGGTTAAGTGACTGACTTATTAGCTTAGGTTATGATCTCAGGGTCCTGAGATGGAGCCTCCCATTGAACTCCATGGAGCTGCTTAAGATTCTCTCTTGGGATCCCTGGGTGGCGCAGCGGTTTGGCGCCTGCCTCTGGCCCAGGGTGCGATCCTGGAGACCCGGGATCGAATCCCACGTCGGGCTCCCGGTGCATGGAGCCTGCTTCTCCCTCTGCCTGTGTCTCTGCCTCTCTCTCTCTCTGTGACTATCATAACTAAATAAAAATTAAAAAAAAAATATTATCTCTCTTCCTGCTCCTCCCCTGCTAGTGCACTCTCCGAAACAAACCAAGCTGATTCTTTGGGGGGGGGAAGGGGGGGCAAAAAGTGACAATTAAGAGTAAATGTACAAGTTCATAATCATAAATGGAGGTTTTTACACACATTAATAGAATGCATTAAAGTAAAATATAAGTATTTGAACAATAAAGTTAATTCTTAGGTAATGAGCCTGTATGGAACCTTCTACCTGCTATTCTACAAATGCTTTTTCTTTCTTTCTTTCTTTCTTTCTTTCTTTCTTTCTTTCTTTCTTTCTTTCTTTCCTTTTTCTTTCTTCTTTCTCCTCTCTCTCTCTCTCCCTCCCTCCCTTCTTTCCTTTCTTTCTTTTCTTTCAAGATTTGAGAGTGGGGGGGGGGGTGCGAGATGGACAGAGGGAGAGTGAGAACCCGGAGCCAACTCCCCCCGCCCAGGACCCTGACATCATGACCCCACCCACAGTCAGAAGCTCAGCTGACTCAGCCACCCAGGTGCCCCTAGAATACAAGTTCTTTTTCGGGACACTAGTATATTTATAAAAACTGACAATTCAAACCTCAACCAACACCTTAGAACCGGTTCCTTCGCAGTCATACCGTCTCCCTGCAAGTTAATTTGGGAGTCAATGATAAAAACTCAAAAAGGGGATAAAACACAGGAAATAATGAGAAAGGGAAAAGGACAACATTCCTCTTCCCCCAAAATAACTGAGCTAGAAGTAGGAAAAATGTGTCATTATGGTATGGAAAAAACAGGGGAGTTTTGATTCGTGGTAACTGCACGTGGTTGGGGATCGGCCTGCGAACAGCAGGAGCTGGTGGGAGCAGCTGTAACCGGGCGAGGACGTGCTGGAGGAGCCTGTACCCTCCAGTGCTAATAATAGGGTGTTTCCGTTCCCTCCGTTGGCTTCGTGTCGTTGGTCACGGGCCTCAACGAGGTCGACGTCCTCAGTCACCTTCAGGAGCGGCGAGATGCCTGGTTTCCTGGTGGCGGACGTTTGTGTCCAGCGTCGACTGTATTCAAATACCGCGTGGGGCATCCTGGCTCCAGAGCCACGGCCGGGCCTCGGCCCCCGCGGAGCTTACAGCCGGGAGGGGACGCTCCAGGCGAGCAGCCCGAGCTCCCAGCGCCTCCACAAACCGCCGACGCCTGTGCCTCCCGCCCTCCGGGGCGCGGAGCCGCCGCTCACCCGCGCGGGGGCGGGCCCGAGGCCCCAGCGCGGCAAACCCAGGCCCCGCCTCCGACCGACGTCCCAGGCCCCGCCGCGCACTTTGCGCGTCATCGCGTCGACCGCGCTTCGGCCGACGCCCGTCTGGCAGGCGGCAGGGCGCGCGGTCTCCCAGCGATCCGCGGTCGATTGGCGGTGCCTGCACAGTGAGCGCGGAGCTCGATTGGAGCTGCCTGCGGGGGCGGAGTCGCCGCCGTCGCCGCCGCCGCCGCTGCTGCCGCTGCCGCCGCCGCCGCCGCCGCCGCCGCGGGCTTGGTTGGCGTGGAAGGGCCTAGGCCCGGGCCTGCTTGGTCGCGGCCTGCAGCGCCCTCAGCTCCAGCGTCGCCCACCTCCCGACCCGGACGGGCTGGGCGCGGGGAAGACCTGCGGGAGCCATGGAGGACGAGGTGGTCCGTATTGCCAAGAAGATGGACAAGATGGTGCAGAAGAAGAACGCGGTGAGCGCGGCAGGCGGCGCGGGCCGGCAGGGAGGCCGGGCGGCTTCGGGCCGGGCCCCCGGGGCTCCCGGGCCCCCCACGCCGGCGCTGCCCGCGCGGGCGCCGGGGGGGGCGTTGGTGCGCCCGGGTCTGGGCGCCGCGGGTCGCTCGTGGGCGCCGCGTAGCCGCCGGCTCGGGGCGGGCTTGTTTGCGCTCGCGGGGGGACCTGCGCCGGCGGCGTCGCTGCTTTAGCTTGAGCGTCGAGGGAATCCGCTCTCCTGCACGGTCGCCGGCCGGCGAGGCGAGGGAGCATCACTTGGGGGTTTGTGTATGTCTTAGACGTCAAGCTGGTAAGTTCGATTTTATGGGTCTTATTTTTCTTGGAGAGAGCTACACACCCATGTCCGACCACGCCACAGGTGTGCTGGTAGGTAAGCAGGTGCAGGGGCTGGTGCCCGGGGCAGGCTGCTCAGCGTTTTTCAAAAGGTGGGTGTTGCCAGGTGGTCGTATGCGGGGAGCCGGGAGCACGACGCACGGGATGCGCTGAGCGGTGCCTTCGGCCGGGGGTCCTGCGGGTTACTCCAGGTGGCTCACACTTAATGCCAGTGGCATTTATTATCTTGGTTTTTTTTTTAATTTTTATTTATTTATGATAGTCACAGAGAGAGAGAGAGGCAGAGACACAGGCAGAGGGAGAAGCAGGCTCCATGCACCGGGAGCCCGACGTGGGATTCGATCCCGGGTCTCCAGGATCGCGCCCTGGGCCAAAGACAGGCGCTAAACCGCTGCGCCGCCCAGGGGTCCCTTATCTTGTTATTGATACCGTGTTTATATGAACATATCCTCTTTGTGGTTTGTAGGAAATCTCGCAGTTTCTGCATTTTTGTCCACCAGCGTTACTGCTTTCAGCTCTCGGATTCAGTCGTCTGTTTTGGGCTGCAGCTCCATGGTTGTCTTCGCCCGAATTTGTTCCACGCTGCTCAGTACATTTTCAGTATCAGCGTATCTGAAATAACTTCTTCCTTACCTACGAAATACGTTCCTCCTCATGCTAATGTGAAGGAGAGAATCGTTGCTCTGGATTTCTACAGCACTTGATTATTATTATTACTGCATTTTCTTTTTTTTTTTTTTTTTAAGATTTTATTTATTATTCAGGAGAGACACAGAGAGGCAGAGACATAGGCAGAGGGAGAAGCAGGCTCCCTGTGAGAGGCCCGACTGGGGACTCCAGGATGAGGACCTGAGCCAAAGTGAGACGCTCAACTACTGAGCCACCCAGGCGTCCCTGTTCAGCTCTTTACAGTTAAAAAGCATCAAAAGATTCTTTTGAGACTCACAACAAAGCTATTATTGGTGTACCCATTTTGCAGAACAAGAAATTGAGCCAGAGAGGTTTAAGTAGCTCACCTACTGAAATTAGGTACTGTACAATTTGGATTAAGCCAGGACCCAATGTTTTAAATTAATTAATTAGAGGCAGAGACACAGGCAGAGGGAGAAGCGGGCTCCTTGCAGGGAGCCTGATGCGGGACTCCATCCCAGGACCCCGGGATCACGACCTGAGCCACCCAGGCAGGCATCCCTGGACCCAGTTTTTTTTTTTTTTTTTTACTGGGCAGCATGCCAGAGTTTAACAGAGCAAAAAATAGTGTTCAACACTGAATTCTTAAGACTTCATCTGTAGTCTGTTCCTCTTTTTTTTAACAGGTGTGTTTGCTTAGCATGTAATTTCATACTGTTAGTCTGTATTTGCAATTTTAGTCTTTTAAAGCATTTCCTGTTTGTTTTCTGTTCCAGACATTACCTTTGCTGTTTATTTTTCTCATTGATAACAGCCCTTTCACTCCCCACTACAAGTGATGAAATCTGGTTATTTGATAGGCTGAAGATTTCTGTTATTTTGCTTAAATTGGAAAGTTTTTTTCTTTACCTGGAGATCCCTAGATTCCCACAATAGAAGCTCTGAGGGAAATAGGCCTTTTGTTGGGTAATTTTTTCTCTAATTCAGGCTATAATGTATAATCTGTTAATCATGTAATATATGAGCTGTTTGTTTCCTTTCCTTGTAATAGGTGTTTCTTAAAAACGAGTCATTCTGTAGTGGATAAGTATGGAGAAGTCCAGTTTGTACTTATTTGCAGTTCTCGAGGTATAAGGGAGTAATGAGTCTGGGGGAAAATGAGGATAAACTCCACAGATATTTCTCAAATCTCATTTTTCTGATAGTTCAAAACTTGACCAATATGGAAACTTGCCTCCCCCCAAAAAAGATAAAAATGACTGGCTCTTTTGTTTTTTCCTTCTCCCTTTTTCTGTATATCTTACAGAAATTCAAATTGGCAAATGAAATAAAGGGAAGTGGTCTGAATGGCTCTCCCTCTTTGCTCTCCAAAGCGCATCAACCCACAAATAGCTTTTTAAGAGGTCAGTAGTTTAGCAGAAGTTGTTTTGGGGGTTGTAGGATTATGATAGACTTACTTCTCTCTGTGTGTGTGTGAGTGTGTGTGTATGGTTTCTAGATTTTCTCTGAGCTTTTTAAAATATTTTTACACTATGAAAAAGTAAAGTTTGCCTGAAAAATAGTAGTTGTCCTCTTGAGTTGGCAAGTTTAAGTGCTATTATTGGATACTTTGTGTTAATAAAGTGTAGATGTCACATTTAAGTAATAATAAAAACAGTTACCGTTTATTGAACTCTTACTCTGAGCCAGGCATTGGGCTAAGTACTTACTCCTAGGGCAGTTTTGCACAATAAGTAATATCCCCATTATGAAAATCAGGAAACTATTTGGAAAGTTAAGCGAATTGTCCTAAGCCAAATAGCTAGAGAGTGGCTGGATGAAGATGTGAATCTAAATCTATTTTACTCAAAGCCAGTACTACTCTCTTAAGCTGCAGTATCTCTCTAGAAGACTCTTTTTGAACCTTGCATGGGTATAATTAGGTGAATAGAAGACCAGAAAGTAAGGATATTTGCTGTTCTAAAGGAGTCAGGTTTCTCTAAATACCCAGTCAATATCCTGACCCCAGTACTATCCAGAATGTTGTCCCATGTGTATACTTGGTCTTAAACAGCATTAGCCACTTTTAAGTGCACACTCTGAGGGCTTAATGAACCGCATAAGTTAGTTCCAAATTTTCAGGTATTAGCTGTTTTTTTTTTTTAATGTCATTGTAACTTTTTTTTTTTTTTAAGATTTTATTTATTTATTCATGAGAGACAAAGAGGCAGAGAGACACAGGCAGAAGAAGAAGCAGGCTTCTCACAGGGAGCCCAACATGGGACTTGATCCCAGGTCTCCAGGATTAAACCCTGGGCTGAAGGCGGTGCTAAACCACTGTGCTACCCTGGCTGCCCCATTTTAACTTTTTTTAAATGTCATTTTGACTTGATGTCAATAAGCAAGTCTGACTCCTAATGTGGATTGAAATCTTGCCTCTTCTGAACTTTAGCAGTGTGCTCTTAGGCAAATTCCTTAACATCTATAAAATGTTTTGTTGTTTTTTTGTTTCTTTGGTGGTAAATTGAGATAATTTAATAAAGATTAGATGAATTAAAAATCTTGGCAGTCCTTAAGAATATGGCAAAGGTTAAAAAACCTTTTGTATTGTTTTTGTAAAGGATTTATGACATGACTCTAGGAGAAGGAGTGAGGTAACTTAGAATTTTCAAATTCATAGATTTTGTGAGTGGTGTTGAGCTTTGTTTATTATTATTATTATTATTATTTTAAGATTTTACTTATTTATTCATGAGAGAGAGAGAGAGCGAGCGAGCGCCAGAGATACAAGCAGGGAGCCTGATGTAGGACTCGATCCCAGGACTCCAGGATCACGCCCTGGGCTGAAGGTGGCACTAAACCACTGAGCCACCTGGGCTGCCCTGATACCTGGATTGTAGGAAAAAAACTTTGGTTTTCATATCAGGGTTAGATTGATTAGTATAAATTGAAATTTAGAATGACTACACAATTTTTTATAACCACCTTATTGAATTGCATAATACAGTTCTCTTTTTAAAAATATACAATTCAGTGGTTTTTAGTATATTCACAGATTTGTGCAGCTATCACCATGCTAGCTAATTTAAGAGCAATTTTTTTTAAAGCTTTTAAGCGTGCCCCCCCCGCTTCCCCCCATGAGTGGAGTGGGGAGGAGCAGAGGGAGAAGCAGCCCCCTTACCTAGCAGGGAGCTGGATGCGATTCAGGCTCAATCCCAGGACCCTGAGATCATGACCTGAGCTGAAGGCAGATGCTTAACTGACTGAGCCACCCAAGCACCCCAAAAGCACTTTCATCACTCCAAAAAAGAAACCTGTACTCATTAAGTAGTCACCACCATATATCTGCACCCCCCTCAACTGCTGATCTTTTTCTGTCTCTGTTTGGATTTGCTATTTTGGATATTTCAATAAATAGGATTATACAGCATGTGTTTGTATAAGTGGAATCCTACAATATGTGGTCTTTTGGGAGGGGCCTGTTTTACTTAATGTTTTCAGGATTCATCTATGTTATAGTAGGTATCAGTACTTCATTCCTTTGTATTACTATGTAGCACTAATGTACTAGTGGATATACCACATTTTTTTTATTCATCATTTTTAAAAAATATATTTTATTTATTTATTCATGAGAGACACAGAGAGAGAGAGAGGCAGAGAAACAGGCAGAGGCAGAAGCAGGCTCCGTGCAGGGAGCTGATGTGGGACTCCATCCCAGGTCTCCAGGGTCACGCCCCCGGCCAAAGGTGGCGCTAAAACCCCTGAGCAACCCGGGCTGCCCTGTTTATTCATCATTTGATGGACATTTTGGGCTATTTCTACTTTTTGGTTGTTATTATTAATACTGCTAAGAATCTTCTTGTGCAGGTGTTTGTATGGACATATGGTTTTGTTTTGTGTTTTTTTTTTCTCTTGGATATGTACCTAGGAGTAGAATTGCTACATCATATGATAACTATGTTTAACTGCTTGAGTAACTACCAAACTTTTCCACACCTGCTGTACCATTTTAATTCTTACCAGCAATGGGTTGAGGGTTCCAGTTTAACCACGTCTTCATCAACACTTGTTTTGTCTTTTTTTATTATAGCCATCACAGTGGATATGAAGAGGTATCTCATTGTGGTTTTGATTTGCATTTCTCTGATGACTGATGATGGTTTTTCGTTGTTTGCTGGCTATTTCTGTATCTTTGGAGAAATGTTTGTTCAAATCCTTTGCACATTTAACTGAGTATTTGTATTATTGAATTGTAAGACTTCTTTGTATTCTGCATACTAGACTTTTATCAGAGACAGGATTTGTATATATTGTCTTCCATTTTGTGGTTTATCTTTTCACTTTTTTTTAAAGATTTTATTTAGTTATTCATGAGAGAGACACACACAGAGGCAGGCTCCCTGCAGGGAGCCCTGTGCAGGATTGGATCCTGAAGATCTGAGCCAACGGCAGGCGTTCAACCACTGAGCCACCCAGGCGTCCCTATCTTTTCACTCTCTAAATAGTGTCTTTTGAAGTTCAAAAATTTTCAATTTTGATGAAGTCAAATTTATTTTTTCTTTCATTGCTTGTGCTTTTGGTTGAGAATAACTACAAATTTGAGGTGACATAATACAATTATAATTCCTAATATATAGTGATGTTGCTGAGCCATAATTAAAATATTTACAGTGTTTCCTTTTTTAAAAAAATAGCACCTTAATTTTTTTAATAGCACCTTGGAATCTCATAATTCTAAGGGGTTGGAGTTGATTGGGTTAAATAACAATTAAAATGCTGGCTTATATGGCTCTTTGAGAATATTGTTATGATGGAAGTAGATAAATCTTTTTATTTCTTTGTACCCCTTATCAACCATCTCCTTCCTGTGTGTCAGACATTCTTTTTCAATATTTCATATGTGCCATATTACTCCATTTGACCATTTTAACTGTTTTAGATCAGTGTATTAAGCTCTCCTACATATAAAGATGCTGAAGCTTGAGAAGGACAAATAACATTCCCAAGATCTTATAATTAGGAATTGAATTTAGATCTAGTGTATTTAGATCTGATTATATATATATATATATATATATATATATATATATATATATATCCATCCCGTGTTCTTCACTGTATGTTCTGTGTTGCTTCCTTCTCCTTACATCTCCTTGAGGAGGAGGATGTTTGTATCCTATGCAAGCTTGTATATGCTGAGTGCACAATACAAATTTGAATACGGTATTTTGTAAAAGTACTTGTTTCTCATGACAGTACCATCCATATAATAAAGTCATGTGGTAGCTGTTGTTTATTATTCAGCCAGTAATGTGAACTAAATTTGACTCTGGAAGATAAGGTGGAATCTTTCTTTCCCTTGCATCATTATCTGTAGGTGATGCTGCAATCTAATAGGCTTGACCTTTAGAGGCAAGTGATGATTGGGGAGGGGTGGAATATAGTTTCTTGTTTATTAGTAATGCTGCTCACCCCAGTTCGCAGAGCAGAACTGCTGCCAGTGGATTTACAAAATGGAGAGAACGGTGGTGTGAGGGTCAGGAAATTGTAGTTCTTATCGTTTTCTGTTACCTATCAGTTGGCCAAGTCACTTTCCTTTTCTGAGTTTGTTTCTTTGTATAATTGAGAGTTTCAAGTAGATGCTCAAAGATTTATGTTTATTTTTAAATTCCCTAAAGTCAGAAAGGATTTGTCTTGCTCATTGCTGTATCCTCAGAGTTTCAAGTTACACAGTTAACGAGTATTTGTTGAGAAGCATAGATGTAGTTTGACGGAATTGGGTAGATCTAACCTTTTTTAGTTAGTAATAGTCCTATGACTGTACAAGTTTCTTAAACTCTCTGGATTTCCAATTCCTCTTCTGTTAAATGGGGATAAAAAAAATATCTGCTTCTATAGGGTTTATTGTGAAGATGAAGTAATACATATATAAAGTATTTAAAACAGTGCTTGGCCCAATGGTAATATTCAAAGAAGCTTTTGTCGCTGAATCTGTTTTTTGCCTTTTTGCTCATTTAGATCATCATAGTTGTTTATTTCTTAAAGAACTTTATTTGAAATATTTATCTTATTTGGCTAGATCATAGTGTATTTACAAGAAAGGTCAGTTTCATCCCATGAAATTTATTTAGCTGCTTCTTCCTTCCATAGCTTGTATCTCTAACTCCAGTCTCACCAAAGAGATCTGAGTAGAAAGGGAGAGTGTGATGAAAATAATGCAAATCTATCTATTGCTTCTCTTTGGAAAATAACTTAAGTCCTATTGCCACATTGCTGATGTGTTAGAAGAATCAACTTTATATGTGACAGACAGCATTCTGTGAGTCTAAGGACTCTTAGAAGCGTGATTCTTTATCTTCTTTCTAATTGATCCTAGGTTAGAAATGGATTAGGAAGTCATGGAGACATGGGTGGAGGAAAAAATCCTTGGTAGTTATAAGATACAAGTCCACGATCTCTTAATCAAAACTTTTAGAGTCTGATATATTTGAGAATTCCACAATTTTCAGATTTTATTAACATAATATGGTACATACATCATACATACTTTTATTTTAAAGATTTATTTATTTATTTATTTATTTATTTATTTATTCATTCATTCATGAGAGACACACACTGAGAGAGAGAGAGAGAGAGAGGCAGAGACACAGGCAGAGGGAGAAGCAGGCTCCCCACAGGGAGCCAAGTGCGGGACTTGATCCCGGATCCCAGGATCACAACCCGAGCGGAAGGCAGGTGCCCAACCATTGAGCCACCCAGGTGTCCCTACATCATATATCCTTAACAAGATCTGGGCAGTTCCCATTTATCAGACATTAACATTTCTATAGTGAAATGTAGTACTCTCACATGAAACGGGATATATAGAACATAAATGGCTTTACATCTTGTTGAGATTAGGTGTTGCTGGTAAACAAGTTAATTGAAAATCCTATAAGAAATCTTGATTTTCAGAGGGTTTTGGTTTTGAGATTTGCAAATGGGGGATTGAAGACCCCATTTGCTCAAGAGATGTCATTCCTGTAGAAATTCCTGATTAGGGGCACCTTGGCTCAGGTTGTGATCCCAGGGTTCCAGGATCAAGGTTTGCCGCAGGGAGCTGGCTTCTCCTTCTACTTATGTCTCTGCCTCTCAGTGTTTCTTATGAATTAAAAAAAAAAAGAAAAAAAAATCCTGATTACTAGTAAATTTAAAGTCAGTGTTTTCTTATCTAACAACTATAATGTTTCATTATTTTTAGTTACCTCTAAATGAAAAGAATTCATAGAATTTTAAAATCAGAAAGAATCTTTAAGCAGTAAATCATTAAAATCCTTCATAATAACCTGTTTCAAAATTGCTGTTGAACTTAAGTTTTTATTTATGAGGTACTGGGCAAAATTACAATGATATATCTGTTTGTTGCCAGAAGAAAAATTAATATTTTTTTAATTATTCCTTTTTTATTCTCCACCAGCCAAGTCTGATGTCTCAACTTTAATTATTTATTTTTAAGGATTTTATTTATTTGACTCAGAGAGTTCAAGCAGAGGGAGTGGCAGGCAGAGGGAGAGGGAGCAGTAGACTCCCTGCTGAGCAGGGAGCCCAATGTGGGACCCAATCCCAGAACCCTGCTGGAATCATGACCTGAGATGAAGGCAGATGCTTAACTGTCTGAGCCACCCAGGCACCCTTGGAAGAGGAAAAATATGACTAGAAGCCTTTACTTGATACTATATTTAAGAAATAGGATAATACGATGAGGTTCTGTGCTTGTTTTTTCCTTTGGAGTGCATAATGAGCGACATGCTCTAGGACTTTCTGTTTTCCTGGGATATGCTGTGTTTCATTGATTTGTAGGATGCCTAGTTTTTGTATTTTGGCATTTCAGAAAGCAGAATGAGTTACACATATATTGTTGCCCAGATGGCTGTTAGGATGTACTTTCACAGGCAGAACATCAAACCCAGCATCAACATTTGGAGAGTGGGTGTCAGTGGCTTAGACGAAACTCTGAAAAACATTAGTGGAGTGCACTTTGAACCTCGAGGAACCAAATGGTTGAAGAGCAGTGAGGATGAAAAACAGCTAGCTCTACATACTACAAGCCAGCTAAGAGCTAAAGGCTCTTAGCTCTTTTTGATGGATTCTTTTATGAAATGCTGCACTACTTGTGTTTTTGACACAACTTTTTGTGGGTTATAAAAATATTATTGAATCCGAGTCAGTAAGGGACTCATAAGCATTGAATGTGATGTAGTTTTAGAAACACCTTAGCCAAATTATTTTGCTTATATGTGTAAAAGATGATACATGATAAAAATTTCAAGTCTAAAAGAATTACAAAGGTAAAAGTGATAATACTATGCTGTAGTTTAACATTTTTTCTTCATTAGTGGCATATAGAATAATGATATGTCTAAATGTAGTATAGTAAGTATTATAGACTAAATAAAATATGATTAAGTGAATGTATTATATTAAATACAGTACATTAAATTAATATCAAAGAGAATATTTGGCCCTAAGGTATAGGTAGTGCTGTTGCTTCTCAGTGTATTTCATTCCTTTTTTAACTTTAGGTGCTTTATGTAACTCTTCTAGGAGCCTTATTTTGTTCCATCTTCATCATCAGTATGGTAGTCCTTCTAGATGGCAGTGGACAGGTCTATGAGCCTGACATCTTAATTCTCAGTTTTCTTTAGGATTTGCTTTTTCCTACTTTGCAGGAATCAGGTAGACAGCAGAGTTTTTGTGATAGACCAGTAAGATACAGAGAGACCTCAAGAGAATTCTAGTAAAAATAGGCCCTTTCCCCCCTTTCCTTCTGTGTGAGTGAATGCTAGAGGTGCTGTAGCATCTTCTGACCCCCATTCACACTTTCTCAGGATTGGCTGGCTCCTTAATCATATAGGTGTCTTCATTGAAATTTGATGTGTGCGATGCTATCACAGTAAGAAACACATTTCTAATTGGGACACATAAGCAAATACTACTTAAAATGAACTTTAAGAAAGCAATACTTAATAAATGCTGGTCATAATCCAGTAAATGGATTTTATATTTCTTTAATGAGTTGCAACCATTATTTGGAAAACACTACCTCTCTTTCCTTTCCCCTCTTTTGTATATATACTATTCTCACATGAATAAGTGAGCCATAGTGAGTTGTGAATAGGAAAACATAAATTTCAATCTCTAGTTAATCCTGCTTTATCATCTAGGAAGTTATATAAAATGCAATTATTTTATTTTATAGGCTGGAGCATTGGATTTACTGAAGGAGCTTAAGAATATTCCCATGACCCTGGAATTATTACAGGTATGTGCTAATATGTGTCATGATTTGAATAGGTAATTGTCATAAAATAGCAAAGATTTTTAATACCATTAAGTTTTTTATAGTGTCTTGTTATGGTGTAAACCATTATTAACTTGTTTTTTTTAAGATGGTAACATAAATCAGTAATCTACTAAGTTAATTATAGAAAAATGTTGCCTTACTCAAGAAGAATAAAACCTGAATCTCCAAGTTTGAAGTCTCACAATGAAAGGAAAGGAAGGTGGATTCTTGGCCCTGATTTGATCTCCCTAGATCTCACTTTCTTGATCTGTCATTGACAGCTGCTGCCAGCATGAAGCTAGCCTCTGGGGTACCTTTTAGCAGTTATTCCTTATTACCCCCAGGTACAACCCCCTTCTGCCATGGACAACCACTAATCGATTTACCCTTTGTCTCCTTAGATTTACCTATTCTGGAGAATTCATATAAATGAAATCATACAATATATGACCTTTTGTGTCTGGCTTTTTTTTTTTTTTTTTAAATTTTATTTATTTATTCATGAGAGACCCAGACAGAGGCAGAGGGAGAAGCAGGCTCCCTGCGAGGGAGCCCGATGCAGGACTCGATCCCAGGACCCCAGGATCACACCCTGAGCTGAAGGCAGAGGCTCAACCACTGAGCCATCCAGGCATCCCTTTTTTTTGTTTGTTTTTTTAAAGAAAAAAAATTTTTTTTTCCATTTTGAGTATAATCTACCCCTCAGTGTGGGGCTCAAACTCATGACTCCAAGATCAGGAGTCCTATGGTCTACAAACTGAGTTAACCAGGCACCTCTCTGGCTTCTTTTACTTAGCATAATCTTTTCAGGGTTCATTCATGTTGCAGCATGTATCAGTGTTTTGTTCCTTTTTATGGCTAAATAATGTTCCATTGAATGGATATGCACATTTGGTTTATTCATTTGTCAGTTGATGAACATTTGGGTTTCTGCTTTTTCGGTTGTTATGATTCTTGCTTTGCACATTTACATACAAGTTTGTGTGTTTTTGTTTCTCTTGGGTAGAGATCTGAAAGAGTGGAAATGATGAGTCATAAGGTAACTTTATGTTGAATATTTTGAGGACCTGCCAGCCTGTTTTCCCAAGTGACTGTACCATTTTACATTCCCAGCAGCAAGTAAATGAAGTTTCCAGTTTATCCACATTCTTGCCAACACTTGTTATTATCTTTGATTATAGCCATCTTGGTGGGTGTGAAGTGATACCTCATTGTGGTATTGATTTCCATTTCCCTAATAATTAATTATATTGGACATCTTTTCATGTACTTCTTAACCATTCATATGTTTTCTTTGGAGAAATGTCTTTTCAGATCCTTTGCCTGTTTTTAAGTGGAATAGTTTATTTTTTTATTATTAAGTTGTAATAGTTCTTTATATATTCTAGATATAAGTCCCTTAATCAGATACAGGATTTGCTAATATTATCTCCCATTCTATGAGTTATCTTTACTTTCTTAGTGGTGTTCTTTGAAGCACAAAAGTTTAAAATTTTGTTGTAGTCTGATTTGTCTATTTTCTTTGGGTGCTTGTGATTTAGATGTTAAATCTAAGAAACAGTGGCCTACTTCAAGGTTATGGAAATTCATTCCTCTTGGTTTTTTTAGTTCTTTCATTTAGTTCTGTGATTCATTTTGAGTTAATTATCATGTGTGGTATAAGAAGAGGTCCAATTTAATTCTCTTACATATGGACATCTACCTGTTTACCTTTTTAATTTTCTCTGTAAAGAATTACCTTGACATCCATATTGAAAATCACAAAAGATATAGGACTTTATTTCTGGATTCTTTTTTTTTTTTTTAACGATTTTATTTATTTATGAGAGGCAGAGAGAGAGAGAGAGAGAGAGGCAGAGACATAGGCAGAGGGAGAAGCAGGCTCATGCAAGGAGCCTGATGTGGGACTCAATCCTAGGACCCCGGGATCACACCCTGAGCCGAAGGCAGAAGCTCAACTGCTGAGCCACCCAGGCATCCCTATTTCTGGATTCTTAAGTCTGTTCCATGATCTATGTATGTCTCCTTATATAGGACTACAGTGTCTTGATTAGCTTTGTAGTAAGTTTTGAATTTGGAAATTATGAGTTCTTCAGCTTTATTCTTTTTCAAGATAATTTTGGCTATTTTGGGTCCCTTGTATTTCCATGTGAACTTTAGGACAAACTTAATTTCTGTACAAAAGGCAGCTGGGATTTTAATAGGAATTGCATTTAATCTGTAGTTCAGTTTTTTTTAAGTATTGCAGTCTTAACATTTAAGTCTTAGGATCCATGAATATGGGATGCCTTTCCATTTCTTTAGGTCTTTAATTTCTTTCAACAGTGTTTTATAGTAGCTCTATGTTTTTTACTTTAATATTTAGTGCCTATCTTTTTTTTTTAAGATTTTATTTTATTTTATAAATTTTTATTTATTTATGATAGTCAGAATGAGAGAGAGAGAGTGAGAGAGAGGCAGAGACACAGGCAGAGGGAGAAGCAGGCTCCATGCACCGGAGCCAACGTGGGATTCGATCCCAGGTCTCCAGGATCGCGCCCTGGGCCAAAGGCAGGCGCCAAACCGCTGCGCCACCCAGGGGTCCCCATGATTTTATTTATTTATTCATTTGAGACATAGAGAAAGACAGAGAACAGGCAGAAGCAGGTTCCCTGCAGGGAGCCTGATGTGGGACTCGATCCCAGGACTCTTAGATCACAACCTGAGCCAAAGGAAGATGCTCAACCACTGAGCCACCCAGGTGCCTATCTTGAATCATCTTGGCAAAAACTCATGAGTGATCATAAAGTGATTTTTCTTCTAGAACATATGAATCTGCTTAATACCTGTGATGCTAACAGCATCTCTTAATCTCACTACTTATTCCTTTCTGATATACCATCAATGTGATTCCCTAAGTCTGCTTAATGCCCTCCCCATCTTTCCAAGGTAGTGTTTTCTTATTGCATAGCTGGTGGTCTGTAGAAACCAGATGGCCAGACATGGACAAAGGGATACATACATCTCTGCTCAGAATTTCACACTATATAGTTGATATAAAAAAAAACCTTTATCAGTTCTGCAATCAAGAAGCCTGATTAGGGACGCCTGGGTGGCTCAGTGGTTGAGCGTGGGTGGCTCAGTGGTTGGGCTCAGGGTGTGTTCCCGGGGTCCTGGGATCGAGTTCTCCATTGGACTCCCTGCAGGGAGCCTGCTTCTCTCTCTGCTTATGTCTCTGCCTATCTGTGTCTCTCATGAATAAATGAAAAAAAGAAATCTTAAAAAAAAAAAAAAGAAAATCTGTTTAACTCTACAATTCTTCATGTTATTTGAGCACACACTTTTTTTCATAACCCACCTGTTATATCCTATAAATTATAGTGTATTGGTGTTAGGAAAAATCCAGAGTTTAGAGCATTCTTACAGGTACACTTAGACTTAGTTATCCAAGTAAAATAGCTTCATAATCCTTTCCTTTGTCTAGTTTCTTCTGCACTCGGTCTTAGCCAAAAGGCCGAGAAGCGATTGTCTAGTTTCTTCTAATGTTTCCCAAATAACCTCTTTAAAAAGGGGGAGAATAACCTACCTGCATCTTTGTCACTCTATCTCAGCAGCCTCGTTTCTTATTATTCTTGACTGGACAATCTCTTAGATAAGCATATTTGTTACATATGCCTAATCTCCATATGGGTTTTTCATGGGTTTTAAACAGGAGGTTATGATGAAAACATCCCATGATAATTAAAAAGCAATCACTCACAGCACATGATTTGTTCATGCGCTCCTTTTGTCTTTGCTTACTTCTATTTCCTAAAATTCCATTTTCTTTGCCAATCTGTGTCAACTGCAAGCTTCAGAACTATATTAGTAATACAAATAATTTCTTCCACTCGCTCCAAAACTAGGTTTTCTTCCTTTCCTTTCCTTTCCTTTCCTTTCCTTTCCTTTCCTTTCCTTTCCTTTCCTTTCCTTTCCTTTTTCCTTTCTTCTTTCAAGATTTTATTTATTTATTCATGAGAGACACAGAAGCAGAGACAGAGGCCGAGGGAGGAGCAGGCTCCGTGCAGGGAGCGTGATGCGAGACTTGATCCCAGGACCACAGGATCACACCCTGAGCCAAAGGCAGACACTCAACTGCTGAGCCACCCAGGCATCCCCAAAACTATGTTTTCTAGGTTGGTGGGGTAGGTTGTGGAGTAGTCGTGAGGAAGAGCTGTGAATGGTGCTGGAGAAGGAGTGCTGAAGGCATTGAGATCAGGAGATCAAACCTGACACTTGGTACAGTGACTGCAAGTGCAAGCCGGCTTCTGAGCTGTTAGCTACATCTAGTAGGACAGCTCTGCGTCCACTCAGTTGTAGGCTATGCCATCAGCCCAGGCTCTGGCTTCTGGAAAATTGTCTATGTGGAAGTGTTTTAGAAAAATTCTAAAAAGTTTTAAAAGTTCTCAAAGTATTTTCTTCTCTGTAAAGAGTACTGAGAGCATTTTATTAAAGCAATAAACTTTTTTGAGGGAAAACCCTCCCAAAACATTAATCCCAAACCATTTTTGGATTTTAGAATTGTGGAGTCCCCTTTATCTTTCTGCTGTGGAACCTTATCTGCCTTGCACAGCCTTCCATAGGTATAACATAGGCCATTTCAGCCAAACACATATTCTGAATTCTTGAACAAAATTTCTGTCGTGAATCTCTTTATTGAGAAGATTGAATAATTTAGCAGGAAACCGTAAGTACCCATCTATTACTCTGCCTTAAAGTTTACAGCAGGGGTACCCCCCCCCCCCTTTTTTTTTGCCACTAATAACTCCTTTTGTTGTTTTTTCTTCCATTGACCATGCTTTGAAAGATTGCCTACTAACAACTTGAACTTACTAAATAATTTATCTTTTTTTTTCTTTTTATCGTCCTCAATTGGCCTGTCATAGCTTTTGTGTTCTTTGAACACAATTTGAAAACTGTTGATGTGTTGGAAAGAGCATGTACTTTGGAGGTGGGCAGACCTGCGTTAAAATCCCAGCTTTGCCAGTTACTAATGGTATATTGCTGGACAAGTAGGGATAATGATCTCAACATAAAAGAGTTGTTAGGAAGGTTAATGAATACGGATGCTCCTGGCATAATCCTGGGCACATATTATTACCACATGATACATAACTATATTCTCTGAGGTTTACTTTAATATCTGTGGTTATATGCTGGTTTCGGGCAAAAAAATGCTTTTAAACCTCTGAAGATGGTAATATTTGGGTATCCTCATTAAAATCACAGCAGGTGATCTATGAAGTAATCTTTGTAGAAGAATATATAGAAGCAAAGAGGTGAAGATATTAGTCACGAATGCTTCAGTGTGCCTTATATATAAATCAGACATTTTATATTTTATTCTTTGAGAGGTATGGAAAGACTGATTTCATTTCATTAGTTAACCAGCCTTGTTACAGTAGCAACTTCCATGCTTGCAGATTTCTGTGATAATAACCTCGATGAGTCTAGTATTTGATCTGAAGATGCATGTATCCTAATTCTGTAGTATTCTATCATAAGAATTCAGATAATAGGGTTTTGTTTTTTTCTATTCTGCAGTGGGAATAAGAAAATGGGAGAGAAGACAGTGAAACACTACAATGTCTGAAATAAAACAGCTTGTACAAATTTTTTTGTCGTTGCCTTGCAGTCCACAAGAATTGGAATGTCAGTAAATGCTATTCGCAAGCAGAGTACAGATGAAGAAGTTACATCTTTAGCAAAGTCTCTCATCAAATCCTGGAAAAAATTGTTAGGTAAAATTGATCTTTCATTATATATATCTATGATCTGGTTTATTCAGATGTTTGGTGTTTGCATTTTTTTCTGTTTATAAATTCGAATATATTGAAATCAATGCCGTATATTAAGAGGGAGTTTGACCTCCTTGAAGGTTTTGCTTTTTGTCAAAGTCATCTTTTTTTTTTGTTTTTCGATACTTAGAACTGGACTGCCTCTTTAAGAAGAAAATTTTCCCCCGTGGGAAAGTTGTCAATACTTTTTAAAAAGGTTTTTGAAATAATTTTCTGACTTACAGAAAGTTTAAAGAATAATAAAAATAACCTGTATCTTTTTCTAGATCATTAATTTTTAATATTTGCCATATTTTGTCATATTTCTGTCTTCTCTTTCTCTGTATGTATATACTCATAAAAACACAAATTATTTTTGCTGAGAATAGTGCATCTATCATACATTACCCTTCAATACTTTAAAATGTGTGTTTCCTTGGAACAAGTTTATTTTCTTATATAATCATAATATAGGAAATTTAACATTGGTATAGTACTATATCTGTAATCTACAGTTCCTATTTTGTCAGGTGCCCTAGTGATGTTCTTTATAACTTTGTTTTCTCTTCCAGAACAAGATCTAGTCTAGGATCATGTATATAGTCTTCTGATCTGGAATAGTTCTTAAGCCATCTTACGTTATTTATGACATTATTTATGACATTGACAGTTTGAAGAATACAAGCACTCATCTTTGTTTTTAATAGCATGTTCCTGATTTGGGCTTTATCTGTTATTTTCTCATGATTAGATCAGGTTTTGCATTCATAGTTGGAATACTACCTAAGTATGTTGTGTCCTTCTGGGGTTATCACATCCAGAGGCTTTGATGATGATGTTAATTTTGATAACCCAGTCGAGGCGTACAATGTATGTGAGCCTGATGCAGGACTCGATCCCAGGATCATTTTTCCTTTTGTATCTAATAGGCATTCTGTGAGAGAAACTTTAAGACCCTGAAGCGATCTTCTTTTTTTTTTTTTAGATTTTATTTTATTTATTTATTAATGAGAGACACAGAGAGAAAGAGAGAGAGGCAGAGACACAGGCAGAGGGAGAAGCAGGCTCCATGCAGGGAGCCCGACATGGGACTCGATCCCAGGTCCCCAGGATCAGGCAGGCCCTGGGCTGAAGGTGGCGCTAAACTACTGAGCCACCCGGGCTGCCCCCTTTTTTTTTTTTTTTTTTAAGATTCTATTTATTTATTCATGAGAGACGCAGAATGAGGCAGATATAGGCAGAGGGAGACAGGCTTCCTGCAGGGACCCTGATGTGGGACTTGATCACAGGACTCCAGGATCATGACCTGAGCTGAAGGCAGGTATTCAACCACTGAGCCACCAGGTGCCCCTGTCTTGCTTCTAATTAGACCTTCCCCAAACTCCCATTTAGTATCCACTGATTCTTGCCCAAATTGCCCTTTATATAGTGATAGTTGCAAAATTGTTGTTTTCTAACTTCCACTTCTTCAGTATTTATAAATCAGCATTCTGCTACAAGAAAGAACCCTCCTAGGCTCCTGGGTAGCTCAGTTGGTTAAGCATCTGTCGTTAGCTCAGGTCATGAATCCTGGGTCCTGGGATCAAGCCCTGGATTGGGCTCCCTGCTCATTGAGGAGCCTGCTTTTCTCCCTGTCCTGTTCCCCCTGCTTGCGTACTCTCTCTCTGTCAAATAAATGAAGAAAATCTAAAAAAAACAAAAACAAACTTTCCTTTTACTTCCTAGTTATTTTTCTACTAGTGGATTCTATTTTATAACATGGATTATAATCCATTACTGTTAATAATTATTTTGATATTTATACTATCCTAGATTTGACCATTGGGCACCGATTAACCAGCTCCTGTGTCCATTTGACATACCTCTTTTAGTTTTGTCTCTTTTTTTTATATTCTGGAATCAAAAAAATGTGTTGAGTTCATCTATCTTCCCTGCCCCAGCCTGGAATCAATCATTTTTCTAAGCAGTGATTAGCCTTCTGTGGAAGAGGAAAATAGAAAAAGTTAAACCTTTTAAAATTTCAAAGATAGGAGTAGTTAATAACAAAAAACCTATTACTTCCAAGAGCTTGGAAACTAGGAACTACAAATTGTAAAGCCTCTAAAATTTAAAAAGTTTGCTTTTAAGAAAATTAAATATAATGTATGTTCCTGAATTGGATTCTGGACCAGGAAAAAAAAAAATGTTATAAAGATCATTTCTAAGATAATTGACAGAATTTTTGTAAGATCTGTAGGTAAGTAAACAGTATTATATCATTGTTAAATTTACTCATTGTGGTTATATTAATGAATTTCTTTTTTCTTGGGGAATACATACTGAGGTATTTTAGGATTAAGGAGCATGATATCTGCTACTTATTTTCAAATGGTTCAAAAGAAATATGTGTGCACACAGTAGGGTACGTGTCTGTGTACGTACAACACACATATACATATGTGTAGGGGGCAATGAATGAATGAGAAAGTGTACCAAACATTAACATTTGGAGAATCTGAGTGAAGTGTTGTTTTTTTTTTTTTTTTTAAGATTTATTTCTTATTTATTTGACAGAGAAGGAGAGAGCATGTGCACATGGGCACACACATGCACAGTGGGGTGGGAGAGACTCAAGGATCAAGCCAACTACCCCCTCGCTGAGCGCAGAGCCTGACTCGGGCTCAATACCAGGACCCTGAGATCACTACCTGAGCCAAAATCAAGAGTCAGACAGTTAACTGACTGTGCCACCCAGGCACCCCTGAATAAAATTTTTTGTACCATTCTAAAACATTGTGCCAGATTCAGATTATTTAAAAATAAAGAACTTAAAAAAAAAATCTAATGTTTAAAGACAAACTGAAACTTTATGCTTTATAATTCATTTAAATTTTAAATCTAATTCCATATTCTAAAGTAATTTGAATTTGCCATAAAAAGTTGACTGAGAACCATATGCATGTGTTTTTATTTCTGGAAAGATGGCTTACATTTTGTAGGACATTGTAGTTATGTTCATTTAATCTTAAATTTAAAGAAGTTTTACTCTTTTACACTTACTGGAGGTATCTGATCTCATTACAAGTTCTCCTTTAAAAACTTTATGTTAAAAGATTTCCATGTTCATTAAATAAAATTTGGAGAAATTTTGGAGGAAAAGACATAATTTTTAAGTCTATCTTTAAGTACAACCATCAGTTAATATATTGTTGCATTTCTTGTCTTTTTTTCTCCTGGTGTGTGAATTTTGCTTCAACTCTAATTCTTTTTATGCAGTATGTATACTTACTTATATATTACTTTTTTAATGAAAAAAATTTTGTATTTTTATATCATCATTAACTCATTTTTATTGGCTTCAGAATAATCCACTGGGTGATTATGCCATAATTTAATCACTTGCCTGTTAGATGTGTGTGTGTTTTTTTTTTAACTTTATAGCTAGTGTAAATAGTGTCTTGATGAATATCTTATTGCCTAAAGCTCTTTCTTTAGATTATTAGCTTGATTTCTAGAAGATTTACTATTTTTTTTAAAGATTTTATTTATTTGAGAGAGCGAGCACAAGCGAGCACAAACAGAGGGAGTTGCAGGCAGAAGGAGAGGGAGAAAACAGGCTCCTTGCTGAGCAGAGAGCCAGATGTGGAGCTTGATTCCAGTGCCCTGTGATAATGACCTGAGCCAAGGGCAGACACTTAACTGAGTCACCCAGGTGCTCCTATTGCACAATTTTGAATACTGAACATATAAATGCAGGAGCCTAGTGCCTTAGATGTCATTATATTTCCCATTTTCTGATGCAGAATGGAGACTCTGAGAGATTAAGCATCTTGTGCGTAGATTGGTGGTGGGGTGTGATCTGCAGATAGTCCAGAGCTGGACCACTTCTCTCTGGGTCTGCTATATTGCCCACAACGCTATATTCACATAATAGGAATGCTTTTAAGGCTGTCTACGCCTCTTACTACTCTGCTTCTTCAAAGGATTGCACTAGTTCACACTGCTAGAACAGTGTGTGGTATCGGTGTGATTGCATTGGATCTTTGTTAGTATTGCACTGTTACATCACCTTTCAAATGCTTTCTATCCTCTTAGTTTTGGAGTATTTCCTAGTCCTTGTTATGTTCTTTAATGTCATGATTTATCTTTGTTTTCTACCTCCCAGTGCTATACCATCTTTAGGCTTTGGGACCTTCCACGTGAACTATAGAGAATAAAGGGGGCCGGTAAAACTAGTATTTGAAAACTAACACTGGTACATAGGGGGCTTCAGTTGTATTTTGAATTTGTTAACGTTTTCAAGATGAATTCTAGAATTGTGGTTTAGACCATTCTCTTATCAGTTAGCCTCATCTAAATTAGCATATTACAGTCATCTGGGGAACTCTTAAAGATTTTGATACTCATGCCTCATACCAGAGATTTGGATTGAATGGATCAGGATAGGAGCTTGAGCATAAGCATATGCTTAAAAGTTACCTAGGTGGTCCTGATAAACAGTTGATATACAAATGTTCTTTTATGTCCTGTACAGAGGGATATGGAGGAATAAAGTATTTATGTGGCTCATATTACTTACGTAGGAATCCAAATATAGATAGATAAGTGGGATGATTTATGCAACAAATCCAAACATTTTCTGAACCCAGATTCAGAATGCTGTTCTGGTTGATTTATAACATGTAGGCTTCTTTTCATTGTTAAACAGTTGCATTGGCCCAACCTATTTTATACCTCCTTGTCTCTTAAAGCTTGTACACTCTGTATTACTTTACAGATTATTTAAGACAGAGGAGGTGTTAGGCCTCACTAATCCTGAAGTCATTTCTTCTTTTCTTTTTTTTCCTGAAGTCATTTCTATGAAAATGTTCTTTGTTTACTATCCCTAAAATATTTATATAGATTTTGGATACTACCTCAAATTTTTGACTTTATGGAAAATTGTTAAAATAATATTGCTCTATATGCTTTGTACTTTCATTTTAAAATGACAGTACTGATATTATTTCTGTTTTCTTTCCTTCCCTTTGTTCTATATATTTTCTCCATTTCATTCATTTATTATTTCCTCTAAAGATTTTATTAAGTATATTTTTCTCCATTTTAGGTTCCTATGGGCATATGAATTTGTACTTCCCACCACATGAGGGAGTTTATTTGGGAATGCTAAGCATGCATTGTGAAAAATACACAAGTACAAATGCAAATAGAATAGCTTGCATAAACTTCATTTAGTGTTGAAAATTTAGGATTTTTGCATAAATAGTCTGATAACATGCAGTAGTTCCATTTCGTAATTTTTTTAAAAAATAAATGCTAACAACTGAGGGATTTCATAATTTTCAGATGGACCATCAACAGATAAAGACCCCGAAGAAAAGAAAAAAGATACTGCAATTACATCACAGAATAGCCCTGAAGCAAGAGAAGAAAGGTATGTCACTTTATGGAAATTCATTTCTGTTGGAAGTCACAGCTGTCACTTCCTCCATGGTCTTATTTATGGTTTCATAGCTCTACTCCTCTCTCTATTTTCTAGTCAAGCGGAATTAGTAAATGTATATAGCCAAATAGAATATTCTAAAGTTTTATGAGATTTTCCTGGAAATTTGAAAGAGATTTAGAAGACACTACATAAATAAGGAGAAATTATTTACACTGTGTTCAGCAAGCTTAACTGAATGGAATCCCTGGGATAGCAACTATAATAGAATTGATAATGAGGGTACTGATTAAGGATTCAAGTGATTGCTTTATTTACCACATTTCTTTTTTAGATTTTTTTTTTGGCTCTAGGTCTAATTTCTCTTTTTATGCTTTTTCTCTTCTCAGTTTAGCTATGTCGTAAGAGTTTAAAATGTGAAGCTCAGTAATGAAGGGTTCAAATTGTTCCTCACCTTTCATGAGGCCTTTGCATTTATTCTTTCCATGTAATGAATGAACTGTATAATATCCAACATGTTGATGTAGTAGGTGATATGCCTAGTAGGTTGAATATAGTTCCTCTGTTCTTGAGAAGCTTGTATTTTAATACTTGGCTTTGACGTAGCGCAATAGTTCTCAAAGGGTGGTCCTGGAAGATGGGAGAATCTTAGCAAAGCAAATTCTTGGGCTCCTCCCCTAGAACTACTGAAACAGGAATTCTGGTGGTGGGGCCCAGAAATATGTTTTTTAACAAACTCTTCAAGTGATTCTAATGCACTCAAATTTTAGGTACCTATTGTAACTTCATTCATTTTTTAGTATTTTCCCAGAAATGATAATGTAACCACCCCCTGTTGGTTCATAACAATAATTAATATCCCATATACTGGTATCTTATGCATTCGAATTAACTAAATGATGAAAAAAGAGGTACTCTAAAGAAAGGATAAACATCAGTTGTTAATAAAATTTATTCATTGTTTTCTAACTCTTTTGAGATAGTTTTAGACTTTTAGAAAATTGTAATAACAGAACAGAGAACTCCCAGTTGCCACTATGTGTGTATATGCATACGTATACATGTGTGTACATACTCAGATGCATGAATAATTTTATTTCAAACCAAATAAGAGTTCTTTATATACCTAAATACATCAGTGTGTATGTTCTAAAAACAAGGACAGTTTCTCACATCTAAGCACAATACAGATACCAATGTCTAGAAGTTAGGATTAATACAATACTTTTTTTCTCATCTGTAGGGCTTATTCATATGTTAGCAGTTTTCCCAATACAGTATTTTACTAGAGAGGAAAAATGGTTTTCCATAATATCATCCAGGATCACTTATTGCATTTAGCTATCATCTCTGGTTTCCTTTAATCTGGAGTAATTTTTCAATCTATCACTGTCTTTCATGACCATAAGAGTTTTGAAAAGTATAGGCCATAATTTATGAAATTTTTAACAAATGCTTTCAGTTGTGTTACATTTAAAGTCACTGACTTTGTGCCTTGAATACAAAATATAAAAGTATAGGCAGATATTTTAAATAGATATTGAAGGAAGAATAAGTTCTTAGTATATTTTTATCTGTTGTATGTAATTGAAGTTTAGGGAGAGGGCCTATTGACAAAAGCATCGAATTATGTATGAAGTCTAACAGAGTGGTTGGTATTTATCCCTAAACACACGTGCTTACACACACTGTCTCTGAAGAAGACGAGGCTTCTGGAAGGAGGTGATTAAACAGAAGGTATACAGAAGAACTGTTCTGCCCATGGGGATCTGTTTGTGCAGTTTGATAGTGGCTTATGGAGAGAGAGAGGAGGAGGTACCTCCTTGCAGCAGTGCAGCAAGTTACTCTGTGGCTGGCAAATGGTGTCTTTGGAAAGGTTTGTGGCAGATACCTTCTATGTGATAAGTGGTAATTGAAACCCTGCATAAAATATTTTGGTGGGACTCTTAAGTTAGAAGCAATTGAAGTGATTACGTTGAGTGGAAGACTTAAATTGTCCTGATTGAGTTGATATTTCTAGGGAGGAATTAAAGAGACATTTTCATAATATTACAACTCTTTCTCACTACACATTTTCTCTCCTGAAGGAAGTGTTTTGAATATAAACCTCATTTGTTGTCTAATTGGAACAAAGTTTTTCAAACATTGTTTTTCCCCTGTAGTTTTGGTTGAGAACTATCATATTCTCTGGTATCATCCCCTCACCCCTCTCATAACCAAGATCCTTGCTGTCATTCAGTATTGAGCTGTAGTGTGTTTTTTTATTATTATTAAAAATGGTTTAATGTTTAAAAGGATAATCAAGATGGTTAGTTGGTTAAAAGCATGAAACGTGTTTCAGATTGACTAAAATTTTAACTTTATATTTTTATTTTTTTAAAGATTTTTTATTTATTCATGAGAGACACAGAGAGAGGGGCAGAGACACAGGCAGAGGGAGAAGCAGGCTTTCTGCAGGGAGCCCAAAGAGAGATTCGATCCTGGATCCCAGGATCACGCCCTGAGCTGAAGGCAGACACTCAATTGCTGAGCCACCAGGCGTCCCAAATTTTAAAACTTTTTAGACATCTGTATGCACACAATTTTTTTTTTCATGTAGGAGTAACTGAATACTATCTCACATATTTAGGCCCCTCAATTTTTGTTTTTAGAGTGTGATAATAATGATGTTATTTTAATAGACTTTTTCTTGATTTCTTTTTCATGTGTGTATGTGTATTTCAGTAGTTCCAGTGGCAATGTAAGCAGCAGAAAGGATGAGACAAATGCTCGAGATACTTATGTTTCATCTTTTCCTCGGGCACCAAGCACTTCTGATTCTGTGCGGTTAAAGTGTAGAGAGATGCTTGCCGCAGCTCTCCGAACGGGAGGTAAGTTTAGTGTACCCTTTTCATTGCCCAGCCTTTTGTTCCTCACTGCCACCACCGTCATGTCCACCTCCATGTTTCTGGTTTACCAGCAGCATCCCAGGGATGGCTGCTTTCACTGCTTAGTTCAGGAAAATGTGGTGGCAAATAGGGGTTACTGATGGCAGAGAGGAATAGGTATGCTGGGGCCATTGCTTACTACTATACAGCTGCAAGAAAGAGATTCCTTCTAATAATATGTGGATGCTTCCCTTGATTCATAATAACTTAAAGGTTTTTCACAAATCTTTTTTCCTCCTACTTTTAATCTGTAAACCATAGTTGACCCTTGAACAGTAGGAGTTTGAAGTACTTGGGTTCACTTATAATGTAGATATTTTTCAGCAGAAGCAGTACAATACTGTAAATGTGTTTCTCTCATGATTTTCGTAATAGCATTTTCTTTTCCTCAGCTTACTCTATGGTAAGAATACAGTATATAGTACATATAACATAAAATATGTGTTAATTGTTTATGCTATTGGTAAGGCTTCTGGTCAACAGTAGGCTATTACTAGTTAAGTTCCTGGGGAGTCAAAGGTTATATGCGGATTTTTGACTGCAGGGAGTTGGCGTCCCTAATCCCTGTGTTTTTCAAGGGTCAACTGTAATTACTCTGTTCCCCAGATTGAGCATTAATGGTAGTATATTTGGGTCTTGTTAAATGTTAGTATGACATACAGTATTTAAGTTTTATATTCATAATTCCACTTTTAATTTTTTTAAGTGGAAAAGAGATCTTGATTTATAAATGGGAGCCTTATTTAATTTGAAGTTCCCCATTCTTGGGGATCCCTGGATGGCGCAGCAGTTTAGCGCCTGCCTTTGGCCCAGGGCGCGATCCTGGAGACCCGGGATCGAATCCCACATCAGGCTCCCGGTGCGTGGAGCCTGCTTCTCCCTCTGCCTGTGTCTCTGTCTCTGTCTCTCTTTCTCTGTGACTATCATAAATAAATTAATTAATTAAAAAAATTAAAAAAAAATTGAAGTTCCCCATTCTTGTGTAAAAAAAAGTTTCATATATAGGAATTTTCATCATCTTATACAAATTCATTCTTTTCCTTTTCTATTACACTGAACCATAGTTAGTATGACCTATTTTTCTCCTTACTCTGCCCATTATTCCCTTACTGTCTCTTTATTTATTTTTTCTTTTTTTCTTCCTAGTTTCTTTTTATTTCCTTCGGTTTGAATGTTGCATGGGAGTCTTCTGAGTGCGTCCATATATATGATTGGCAGATGAAATCAGTGGCTTCTTTGCATTGAAGCCTGAGTCATGTGAGACAAGACAGTTCTTTCTATAACTTTCTCTACTCTTTGCTGGAGCAACCAGAATTTATGGAGTTGTGAAATGAGGAATTGCCTGCTAATCACTCACTTTCTCACTCCTGCAGAATGAGTCATTAATGCAGAAGGACTGTGGGCATTAGGTGAATCCAGAGGAGGAATCTAATGGATAGGGAAGAGATCATGTTTTAATGAAATGAAACAAAAAGGATTATTAGGGCAATGGGGTTGAAGAAATAGAAATGCAGTTTAATTTACTGTGTATTGAAATTTTCTTTCAGTATCTTGTAATCATTCTTGACAATTCTTTGTGTCTGTGTTTAGATGACTACGTCGCTATTGGAGCTGATGAGGAAGAATTAGGATCTCAGATTGAGGAAGATATCCTTTGTGTATAACTTCATGAATGTTTTAAATAATCTGCTTATTAACTATTTTTCTTCTTCCTGTATAGAATTTAGAGTTTCATTTTTCAATTTCTATCTTGATTGTATTGTTTTGCAGGGAAAGGATAGGATAGGGCCATCCACGTCATTTTATTCTTGTTTTTCAAAAGTAAAACATACATGTTTGATAGTATTTTAATTTTTTTGCCTTGCAAATTGAGAATGTGGCATCTCAAGTGAACTTGTACAAAAGGGCATAAGGACACACATACTGTATGTGTGGAGTAGGGTTTCGTGTTTGGGAGATCTCAGCAAAGCATGCAAGGTCCCCTGAGTTCATGATCTAGGAGGGAAGTGTGTTTGTCCTGAGTACCATGGAAAGGGCTTTGGGAGAGAGGTTGTACACATCTAGGTGACTGTGTGACCATGAAGCAATCCTAGTTGAGGAAATGGCCATTTTAGAAGTTGTGCTGCACTTTGGGCTCTCCTGTTCTGTTGAGAAAAATACCCTGTTAAACTTAAGCTTCTGGCTGAACTAGAAGAGGAAATGAATCTTTGGGGCTGTAATGAATGGTTTCTTCCCACAGGGCCCCCAAAGGAATTGTGTAGACATCAAGCCTTTTAAGATCTTTTGTAGAATTCGGATTTGGGCAAGTGAAAGTTTAGATAAATGCAGGCCTTTTTTCACAAGTTTTCTCAGACTGAGTACTTGAGTTACTTTTTGAAATGTCTTTAATTTGTGTGCTGCTGGCATTAAATGTTAAGAAAGCATTGCTCATTCATAGAGTATAGGATTACTGTTACTTGCCAGCTACAGATCAAGAAATGAGGTAGAAACACAGCCCTGTTAGCTTAATCTAAATTGGAGACAGAGATTTCAGGAATTCTTATTTTGGTGAAATAGGAAAAAAAAATCTTGCCTTTATAATTTTAACCTTTTTTCCTTAATGGCCTGGTACCTATATATCAAGAAATAAGGAATACAGACATGAAATACAAAAATAGAGTACGAAGTAGGATATCAAATCTTAAAGATGCTAAGAATCCAAATTTAAGGAAAAATGTGCTGTGTGGAAACATTCCTCCTGACTTATTCGCTAGAATGACAGCAGAGGTGAGTAAATGAGAATATAACATTTCTATGATGTGATTACATAATATCAAATTAAAAATCTTTATAAATTATGAAGTACTATATAAGTACTACATTTCTAATAAATCATTATTAGTTATTCTGATATATTTATATGTATAATATACTAGATAAATAAGGTGGTTGAATCTGTTGGTATCAGTACTCTTGTCTCTTCCACACCTGTACCACGATCTTGGGTTGATTGCTTTAAATTGTCTAAAAACAAAAATATTTTTACTTTTTTTTTTATTCATATGTAATTGAAGATTTGAATATATAATTGCAAACAGACTTTGCAACCTTTAAATTTTTTTCATGGTTAAACCCTGTAATACTGGTCACATCTTACTGACTCTTCCTTAAATTTTAGGGAATGATGGAGAAAATGAAACTCAGAACTTGCTATTTATAGACACAGCAGTTCATAGTCTGTGGTCTCTTTTAGAAGAGAGTGAGTTTGTCTTTCCATATAGCTAATAAAAATTGTTATATTTTTAACATTCATTTTTTTTAAACCTCACTAAAACCTTAAATTAGAGACCTTAGGGTAATGAACTCCTATATATCCACCACCCAGGCTTCAGATATTTTCAAGAGTTTGTCACCATTGGGGCTCCTCGGTGGCTCAGTTAAGCATCTGCCTTTGGTTCGGGTCATGATCTCAGGGTCCTGGGATCGAGCCTTGGGTCGGGCTCCCTGCTCTCTGGGGAGTCTGCTTCTCTCTCTGCTCCTGCTTATGCTCTCTCTCTCTCCTTCTCTCTCTCTCTCTCTCTCTCAAATAAGTCAAATCTTAAAATAAAAGAATTTGTGATACTTTTCATGTCTCTTTTTTCTTTTTTCTTCTTCTCCCCTGAATTTTCTTTTTCTTTTCTTTTCTTTTCTTTTCTTTTCTTTTCTTTTCTTTTCTTTCTTAGATATAGAGCAAGGGTGGTGGTGATGGGGTGCAGAAGGAGAGGGAGAAAGAGAATCCCAAGTGGGCTCCACATAGGAGCCCACTGCAGGGCTTGATCTCACAACCCTGAGATCATGACCTGAGCCAAAACCAAGAGTTGGGTGCCTAACCGACTGAGCACCTAGATACCCCAAATACTGTGCACATCTTAACTCATAGAGGGAACGACATATTTTCTCCAAAGATCCTGGTTCCTTTTTGGAAAGGGCAGTCGTACAGACAACAATCTATACTAGAGGTACTCATGCTACAGTATTATTACATTGTTTGTAAACCTTTAAACAGTAATTAAATCTAATTTTCACAATACACACTTACAAGTATTTGACAAAATTTTAAAAGAGCAAACTCTGAGTTGAGGAAAAAATAATTTTTCACTTTTAAAACTTTAAAAGTTGGTTTTTGTTCTATTTTTATTAAGCTAATGGAACATAAAAGCATTCAGAATGTATATAGAAGATGCCTATAACTGAGTGTATTGCCATATCCCTCAGGAAATGGCTAGTGATGAACTCAAAGAGATGCGGAAAAACTTGACCAAAGAAGCCATTAGAGAGCATCAGATGGCCAAGACGGGTGGAACCCAGACTGACTTATTCACATGTGGCAAATGTAAAAAGAAGAATTGTACTTACACACAGGTTTGTGATTATTTATAGACTCTTATTTTCATGTTAAGAATGCCTGAGGGTATATATGGTAAGGCAAGTAAGCCAGAGAAAGACAAACACCATATGATCTCGCTTATGTGTAGAATCTAAAACAAACAATAGAAACACTCAGATACAGAGAATAAACTGGTGGTTGTTGGAGAAGAGGGGGTGGGGGATGCCTGAAATAAATGAAGATTAGAGATTAAGAGGTACATACTTCCCAGTTATAAAATAAGTCACAAGGATATAATACATAGCATAGAGATTATAGTCAGTAACATAGTAACTTTGTGTAGTAACAGAGAGTACTAAAATCATTTTGTAATGGGTAAAAGTACCAAATCACTTTGTTGTACACCTGACACTAATACAATATTGTCAATTATAATTCAGTTAAAACTAAATACATAGAGTGCTTACAACTCCTGTTTCAAAACAAGTAGTAAAGATAATTACCAGTACTTTGATATTTTACAAGAGGAAATGTGAACTATTCAGTCTAGTTAATTGAAAGTAAGTTGGTATGTTTATATTTTCATGAAATTTGTTATGTGAAAGCTCTATCAATTAAATAAAACTGATAGAAAAAAACATTGTAGGATGTAATGAAATGGCCATATTCTTTAAGAGTTGAGCAGTTGATTATTGGGTATAATTCTTTTTATCTGACAGGATTGTATAATTTAAGGAAAGCTCTTTACTCTTCCTCACTTGGAGCGTGGGTACTTTTAGCTTAACTGCTTTCCAGATACTGATTCTTTTTCTGCAACATATATATTTTTTTAAGATTTTATTTATTCATGAGAGGGACAGAGAGGCAGAGACACAGGCAGAGGGAGAAGCGGGCTCCATGCAGAGAGCCCGTGGCACTCCATCTTGGGTCTCCAGGATCACACCCTAGGCTGAAGGCGGTGCTAACCCACTGAGCCACTCGGGCTGCCCTTTGATCTTGAACAAAAAAGAAAACTGAGCAGATCCTCATAGTGGTTATTTTTGGGGTGTGTGTGTGTGTGTGCGTGTGTGTGTGTGTGTGTGTGTGTGTGAAAATGGTTTATCACTGTCAGTAATTTCCTTTGTCAAATAGCTATTTTTTGTGCTGTGTCTGTAATCTACTAAACTCGAATTTTCCCCTTTAAGAACAACTTACAGTTAATGTTTTAGAGTAATGGATTTAGGAAAATGAATTTTCTGATGGACAGAAAATTAAGCAGTTAAGAACGTAGTATTATTAAACTCCATATAAGTTGTAGAAAGGAACCTTTACTTTTTTTAAAAAAAATTTTTAGAAGGTGTTGTATTCTCAAGGTTAAAGATTCAAAAGGTAGAAAAGATTCTAAATGGAAAGTTCCCCTCCCAATTTTGTCTGCAGCAACTCGGTCCCACCTCCCTGGAAGTAAACCAGGATTACTAGTTTGTTGTGTGGCTTTCTATGTGTTTTATGCATATACATATAAGTATGAATATATTTTTGTTTTCTCTTTTTAAAGTTTATTTTTTATATTTTTTAGTAATCTCTACACCCAACATGGAGCTCAGACTCAAAAACCCCAAGATCAAGAATTGCATGCTCTTTTGACTGAGCCAGCTAGGCACCTCCATTTTCCCATTTCTTAAATATATGTGGTAGCACATTATATAAACTTCCTGCCTCTTTTATTTTTTAAGGTACATAACACTCCTGTTTTCAGATATGCTCTATTTAACCAATCAAAAATTCTCTACCTTTTTGAAGTCTTTCATTTTTAGTTACGTATCTGAGATTTCAGTATTTTGTAGAAATATTACTACTGAGAGTCACTAAAATATATTAACATATGAAAGTAGCTTCAGAAATTTCTGAGTTTGAATTGCTGTTTTCTTTTGATTAGGTAGAAAAATCTCAGCAATAAAAATTCTGTCTTGAAAATGCTGCATAGTAGGAAGTGTAAAGTATAAATGGAAAGGTATTTAAAAGCTAAAGCTTCTTTAAAACATTTGAAGTAGGGGCACATGGGTGGCTTAGTCAGTTGAGTATTTGACTCTTGATTTCTGCTTAGGTCATGATCTCAGGGATCGTGTCTCGAGTTGAGCTCCGCACTCAGCATAGAGTCTGCTTGAGGTTTTCTCCCTCCGCCCCTCCCCCTGCTTATGCTCTTTCTCTCTCTCTTTCTAAATAAAATCTTAAAATAAAAGTGAGGTAGAAGTGATATATTTCCATTGCTACAATAAAGATGTTTCTTTTAATAGAACCTAGTCTAAAGATGAAGTCAGTATGGTTTTCTTAGAATCAAATAATTCTGTCAAGATATAAAACTTCTAAAGTTGGCAAAATAACAGATATAAAAGACTTAAGTTTGACTTTTGGTTAACATGTACCTACCAGGAGGTTAACATTTTGCCCAGAGAGTAAAAAGTTCCTCCTATCTATGTATGTACTTTTAGGGCCCTAGTTAGCAAGTATCTTGATATAGATGAATGAGAATATGTCAGAAGGACTTTTCAAAGCACTTTTATCTGAAGGCCTTAAATAAGCAGAATGCTTATTTTGAGAATGCCTTTTATGTCTCTTTGGGCTATTTATTTATTTATTTACGATAGTAACACACACAGAGAGAGAGAGGCAGAGACATAGGCAGAGGGAGAAGCAGGCTCCATGCACCGGGAGCCCGACGTGGGATTCGATCCCGGGTCTCCAGGATCGTGCCCTGAGCCAAAGGCAGGCGCTAAACTGCTGCGCCAACCAGGGATCCCCTCTCTTTGGGCCTTTGAGTTAAAAATCATGGTGATAGTCGACAAGTATTGTGTGCTTCTCATCTTTGAAGCAGTCATATACTGGATTTCATCATCCCACACTAAATTTAAATAGACCTTATTTAGAATGCAATATTTTTGATATTCAGGTTCTTGCCTTCACTCATTTTCCTTATCTGCCCTGTGACTTAGACCTAAGAATAACTTTTAACTTTAATAATGTCAGCTTCATTCAGGAATGTATGGTTGAAAGATAACCTATCTTTGGGACCTTGTTTTCATTAATTCTCAGTAGAGAACTTGAGAAGTCTATTATCTTATGTTGATAAAATTTTTAAAAATCATATTAGCTTTATTTTTTTCCCTAAGTTCTCTTTTTGTTTTAAAACTTACAGTTGTGGCAAAATACACATAATCTAAAATTTACCACCTTAACCATTTTTAAGTATACAGTTGAGTAGTAGTACGTTCATAATACTGTGGTGATCTCAGGGATTCTTTTTCTCTTGCAAAACTGAAACTCTATATACCCACTAAACAGTAACTGCACGTTTCTCTAGCTCTTGGCAACCACCAGTCTCTGCATTTGACTATTCAAGGTAGTCAAAATGATAAATGGAGCCTAATAAGAGTATTTTTCCTTTTTTGTCCCTGGCTTAGTTCTAATACTTGATCTATTCTAAGGTAGTAATTAGAAACACAAAGATCTATGTACAGATCAACATCACTAATCATCAGGGAAATGCAAATTAAAACCATATAATCATAAATGGCCATCCATATTATATAGCATGTGTCAGAATTTCCTTCCTTTTTAAGGCTGAATAATAATCCACTGTATGTAATACCACATTTTATTTATCCATTCATCTAGTGATGGACATTGGGTTGCTTCTACCTTTGGGCTACTATGAATAATGCTGCTATGAACTTCTGTATACAAATACCTCTTTGAGACCCTGCTTTTCATTCTTTTGTATATATTCTCAGGAGTAGGAATTCTGAGTCATAAGAGCTTTGTTTTTTGTTTTTTAAATAAGAGAGAGGGTGGGAAGAGGCAGAGGGAGAGAGAGAATCTTAAGCAGACTATATGCCCATTGCGAAGCCTCATGCAGGGCTCAGTCCCACAACCCCCTAGCCAAAATCAAAAGTCAGACATTTAACCAACAGCCACCAGGCACCAGCTGTTTTATTTATTTATTTATTTTTTAAACTTTTTTTTTTTTTTTTAATTTATTTATTATAGTCACACACAGAGAGAGAGAGAGGCAGAGACATAGGCAGAGAGAGAAGCAGGCTCCATGCACCGGGAGCCCGACGTGGGATTCGATCCCGGGTCTCCAGGATCGCGTCCTGGGCCAAAGGCAGGCGCCAATCCGCTGCGCCACCCAGGGATCCCACCAGCTGTTTTAAAGCAATGTAAAGTACTATTTATAGAAAAATAGAAAAATTTGGAAAAATATGAACAAAAATTTTAAAATCACCCACTAATCTGAATTCAGAAAGAACAGTGGTCAGTATTTTGGTGCCTACAGTATTTTATGATTTTTTTTTTTCCTAATCTAATTGCAGCTAAATACTACAAACCAGTTTTTAAATTTTTTTTTTTTTTTTTTTTTATGATAGTCATACAGAGAGAGAGAGAGAGAGGCAGAGACACAGGCAGAGAGAGGAGCAGGCTCCATGCACCAGGAGCCCGACGTGGGATTCGATCCTGGGTCTCCAGGATCGCGCCCTGGGCCAAAGGCAGGCGCTACACCGCTGCGCCACCCAGGGATCCCTACAAACCAGTTTTTAAAAAGATTTTATATATTAGCAAGCATGAACAGATGGGAGGGGCAGAGGGAGAGGGAGAAGCAGACTCCCCACTGAACAGGGAGGCCTGTAGGGGTAGGACTTAATCCCAGGACCCTGAGATCATGACCTGAGCTAAAGGCAGATGCTTAACTGACTGAGCCACCCATGACCCCCCATAAACCATTTTATATACAGTTGACCATTGAACAACAACGGATTTGAACTGCATGAGTCCACTTAACAATTTTTTTCAACAAATACATGTCTAGTACTGTAAATATATTTTCCTTTTGATTATCTTTTTTTTTTTAAGATTTTTTTTATTATTTATTGATTCATGAGAGAGAGGCAGAGACACAGGCAGAGGGAGAAGCAGGCTCCATGCCGGGAGCCCGACGTGGGACTTGATCCCGGGACTCCAGGGTCGCGCCCTGGGCCAAAGGCAGGCACCAAACTGCTGAGCCACCCAGGGATCCCCCTTTTGATTTTCTTAATCACATTTTCTTTTCTGTAGCTTGCTTTAAGAATCAGTATATTGTACATATAACCTACAAAATATGTATTAATTGACAGTTTGTGTTGTTGGTAAGGCTTGTAGTCAACAGTAGGCTATTAGCAGTTGCATTTTGGGGAGCGTTAGATGTGGGTGTTCAATCGCAGGAGAAGTTGACATTCTTAACTCCCACATTGTTCAAGGGAGAACTGTATTTCTTTTCACTTAGCTACTATAATAATGTTAGTATTTTCCTTTAATTATTAAAAAAAACAACACCTTTGTAAACATCTTAATCACTGTATAATATTCCATCAGATTGGTATGCTCTTTTTTCATTATTTCCCTATTGGATATTTAAGTTTCTTCCAGTGTTTGTACTGTTATAAAATTAAACTCTTCAAACATCCCTGTACACAGATCTCCCACACCCAACTTTATGAGGAATAATTGACATATAATTGATTTTTTTTTAAAAGATTTTATTTATTTACTCATGAGAGACATAGAGAGAGGCAGAGACATAGGCAGAGGGAGAAGTAGGCTCCCTGCAGGGAGCCCGATGCAGGACTTGATCCCAGGACCCTGGGACAACCGGAGCCAAAGGCAGACGCTCAATGGCTGAGCCACCTAGGCATCCTAATTGAATGTTTTTAAAGTGTACACTGTGATGATTTGATACATATACACAATGTAAAATGATTATCAAGATAATTAACAAATCTGTTACCTCACATAATTAACTTTTTTTTTTTTTTTTTTTTTTTGGTGTTGAGAATGCTTAAGATCTACTCTAGCTATGGTCACAGTGCTGTATATTTGATCCTCAGAAATTACTCTTTTTATAGCTGAAAGTTTATGTTCTTTGACTTATATCTCTCCATTTCCCACTTCTCTCAGCCTCTGACAACCACCATCTGTTCTCTGTTTCTATGAAATCAACTTTTTAAAATTAATTAATTAAGATGTCACGCAGTGATACCATATAATATTTGTTGTTCTCTGGCATATTTTATTTAGCATGCCTTCCAAGTCCATCTGTGTTACCTAAAATGGTAGGATTTCCTGCTTTTTTATGGCTGAATAAAATTGTGTGTGTGTGTATGTGTGTGTGTGTGTGTACACACACCACTTTTCTTTACCCATTTTTTATCAGTTCTTCAACTGAAGGACTTTTAGATTGTTTTCATATCTTGGCTATTGTGAATAATACTGCAGTGGACAAGGATATGTAGATAACTCTTTAAGGTGCTGATTTCATTTCCTTCAGATACATTAGTGGAATAGGATTGCTGGATCATAAGGTAGTTGATTTTATTTTTTATGCTGGCTTTTCTTTCTTTCTTTCTTTCTTTCTTTCTTTCTTTCTTTCTTTCTTTTCTTTCTTTTCTTTCTTTTCTTTCTTTTCTTTTTTCTTTCTTTCTTTCTTTCTTTCTTTCTTTCTTTCTTTCTTTCTTTCTCCCTCCCTTTCTCTCTCTCTCTCTCTCTCTCTCTCTCTCTCTCTCTCTCTTTCTTTCTTTCTTTTTTTTTTTTTTAAAGTCAGGTCTACCCTCCACAATGTGGGGCTCAAACTCACGACCCTGAGATCATGAGTTGCATGGTCTACCAACTGAGCCAGCCAGGCATTCCTGTGGTAGTTTAATTTTTAATTTTATTTTTTTGAGGAACTGCCATCCTGTTTTCCATAATGGATATACCAGTTTATATTCCTGCCAACAGTGTACAGGAGTTCCCCTTTCTCCACATCCTCAGCAACATTTGTTATCTCTTGTTTTTTGATAATAGTCATTCTAACCTCACCTGTGAGGTGATATTTCCTTGTGGTTTTAATTTGCATTTCTGTAATGATTAATGATGTGGATCTGTACACACGTCTTTATTTGTGTTTCTAATTAGCATCTTAGAATAGCTCAGATGTCAAGTTCCTAGGTCAGAGAGAATGGATATTTAAGGTTCTTACCTTGTTACTGCATAAAACTTTTAGAAAGATTGTGATAGTTTATATTTTTCAGAATGAAATATTCATAATTTTTACATCACTGCTAATTTATAAGAGAAGATGGACGTATCTTTTAACATTTCTGTGCTCCTAGTGATGATGAAAATTTTTAATATTTATTAGCCATTTTTGAAAAGTATGTGTGACTTTAGATGATTTTCCCATTTATTTGGGATAAATTAAACATGAAAAGAAGGAATGACTTAGAAAAATGAAGTTTTGAAATATATGTCCTTTTGACATTACTTAGCTTATTTGAACTTGCTTCAGGCTTTTATACATTTTATCTTGAAATTGTGGTTCTTGTATATCTTAATGTAGAATGTTTCTATTTAGGTTTGACTTTTTATAGTATTGTAAAAAGTAATATTTTTCACTTGATTTTGCTGCAGGTACAAACTCGTAGTGCTGATGAACCGATGACGACGTTTGTTGTCTGCAATGAATGTGGAAATCGATGGAAGGTATCTCTGACACTTTCTTATATTCGTATTTTACCCATTTATAATAGATTTATTCATGTCCTTTCATTCAGATACCTAGGTATCTAAATATATACATCTGCTCATGCTGTCTAATACTATGCAAGTCCATGACGAACCATTTTAAAGGGATATACTATATTGTACTCTACTAGAAATTAAGAGTGTTAACTTAATTTTCATATTGTTTTAGTGCAGGAGTAACAGGATTGAATCTTAAATGTGTAATTATCATATCATAGTCGTGTATATATTATACTCATTTAATTGCTTTGACTTTTGTACTTCCAGATAATCTGTACCTTGGGTATTACTTGTCTTCATTGATTTTGATTCTGGAAAGATTACTTTACCTTGTTGAAATCCATCCAGCAGGATAGTTTTAGTGTTTATTTTAGGAATTTCACAGAGGAGCACTGTCATGGTTTGGTAGGCTTTTCTCTGAGCCTTCATATTGCCTCTGTACTCTTGAATTAGCCCCACACAGGCAAGTGTATGTTATTTAAATGATCTCTTCTTGAGTGATTTTTGTGAGCAACAGAAATATAACTTAAACTTGGGAGAAGAATTACACATTACTTCCGAAACCATTTTTGTTGTTAATAGAGATGGGGATCCTAGGGGTGTGTGGTTGGAGAGGTTCATGTGGTAGGAATATAGTCTTTGGAGCCAAACAGACTTTGAACTCTGCTTCTTATCATTAGTGAACTGTAATTTTCTCACATATTAAATGTAAATAATATCTACATCACAGGCTGTGTTGAAGAGTACAGGTAATATATTTTAAAAGTGCCTGATAATTGTTGCTATTCCAAAAATATGGATTGCATTTATTAGTTTTTGTGAAGCTTGTATGATTCTTGTTTTTTAAAGCTATACTTAGCTTTAGCCCTTTACTCTGTTGCTTATTTTGAATTATTTACATAAGTGAAAGCATTTTCTGAAAATCAAGTGAATTAAATGCTAGGCAGTGGGGGAATATCCTCCACAAATATGGTATAGAACTTTGGCCCTAGACATTATTTCAGGGGTTGAGGCCAGTACCCATTTTATTATGTACAAATTCAGTTCTGAGCTGAGAAGGTTACTGGTATTGAGAATGTCTTCATTATTTGAAACAATGTCTCCTATCCTGAATTGTAGAAGTTTTTTTTTTGCATTGGTTGAAAAGAAAGACATTCATTTTTTAATTATTTATTTTTGGTCTTGTTGAGCAAATCTGGCCTTTTCAGATTGCTCTTAGATTTATTTTGCAAAATGGATGATACGATGACGATGATGATGATGATGATGATGATGATGATTACTGTTACTGTTGGGCATATTGCAGTTTGTTTTGAATACAGGCAGTTTGGAGCATAGTTTTGACATAGTATCTCTTGGATTTAAGAAAGTTCAATTTAATGTAGAAAGCTGATGCGTAAGGGTGGCTTACTCTAGAAGTTCAAGTTTGGAATTCATTTTTTTAAATTCATTTTTTTAACCTAGAAGCATTAAAAAGAGGGGTGCATATTAAATATAATATTTCTTCAGTTTATATTTCTACTGATTCTAAATTGGAAAAGTCAAACACTTAGGTGTCTGTTCATGTCTAAGAAATATAGCATCTTTTAAAAAAATGCCTCTTTCTTTAGCAGTATAAGATGTATACTGTATAAGATGGGGGGCGGGGTACACCCCATCGTCTGTATTTAAAGGTCTCATGAAATATTTCTCTCTCTCTTTTTTTTTTTTTTGACAGTTCTGTTGAGTTGGAAGAAATGGCAAAATGTCTGGACCATTAAAAAATGGATTTTGTAATTAGCTTTAAAACTAGGCCAAAAAATTAAAAAATAAAAAAAAAATAAAATAAAACTAGGCCAAACATCTAGTTTTCCTGCAAATCAGATTTTTAAAGTAACATACATCCCTTGGGTTAGTCTTGGTTTTGACATAGCATTCCTTCCTATTAAATGCCTTCTGTAGTTTCAGATCAGTAGGGAGACCACATAATTATATCTGTTTCAGAACATTTTTTTTTTTTTCATTTTTATAGTAAGTCAATGTTAAACTTTTGTCAGACTTTTGGCAATTTATTTTTACCTTTTTTTTTCTTTTAAAAGGAAAATGTACCTTAACTTTTTTACAGTCCAAAACATATGCAGTAGTAATATTGTTCTTCTCAGTTAATACATAAATGGAAATTACTTTTTTTCCCCATATTGGCACGTACCTACAAATTGTAAAGGAGGAGAAAAGGTAACTTAAGTTTATTAAGTGTGGTGTGTATTCAGATAATACTTGACAACCAGCTTATCTAAATTGTACATAATATTTGAACTAGCCTATGAGATTGATCTTAATTATTATGTTCACAAGTCTGGGATAATTAGATATTATTTTGCATTTGTAACTAACCATGATAATCATTTCTTGTAATTTCTTGTACATGTTCATGACTTGTTCTTAATAGATTTTACTTTTGGAAACATGACTTTGTTGAAATCAGTTTGGTTTTGTTGTTTATTTACCTGTTTGATTTTGTAGTGTATTTTAGTTTTGCAGAACACTGTTGTAGTTTACTAGATTTTTCATACATCCCAGCATAGGCAAAGAATGAAAACCTGTGACTATTTTTCTCCCTCATGGGAAGTCATACCTGGGAAGAAAATGTTAGCATTTTAGTATAGTAGTTACTGCAAACAGTTCATGACTTGATTTTGATTTGGAAATCTTTACTGACCAAGGATTAAGTTTAAGGATTATTTAAATCATTAGCGCTGTGGTCTTTCCATATGGAGGTTGATAGGAAATATTTTTTTGAGTCGAATTTGCTCTTTTTCTGTTACACAATGAATGAGGTTGTTCAACAAACTGAGTATATGGGCTATAATGCAATTGAGTTTACAGTACAAATCTTATAATTAAATTTTCTTTTTTACATGTGTACCATTTGTTTTGTTAGGAATAAGAAGAAATGATTTTCACATAGGTTCCTTAGGGTACACTTGCTCTAGCACATCTTAAAGGCCACTTTTATGAAGCCCACATTTTATCATGCTAAATCTATGTTCTGTCAGACTCCTATAGGAAAACTTAAGTACATGCTTTGCACTCCTCTTTGCTACCTTTTCCCACTTTTTTTTAAATGCAAATCAATTCGATATAATACAGAAAGCAACATTAAGGTTCATGTTAGGACCCCTTATATGAACATTGGTCCACTGGTACCATCCTGTATCTACTTTGTCAGTTCACAGATTAACCTTTATCACTTGAAAAATAAAGTGCATTTTTGGAAGAATAAAAGTAAAATAGTCCCACTTTTAAATTAAGTGATCCGTTTTTAAATTTGTAATTCAATAAAGTTTGTTATTAAACATGTATCACATTTTTTCATTTTATTTAGACATTGATGCCTGTTCTACCTTTTGTTTCAAAACTTCTCTCCCAACTAAGGTATATTTTAAAGATTTTATTCATTTTATTTATTTATTTATTTGTTTATTTATTTATTTTTATTTTAGATAGAGTGTGTGCACATGCGTGTGCAAGTGAGGGGAGGGAGACAAGGAGAATTAGAATCCCAAGCAGGCTCTATGCTGAGTGCAAAGGCTGAAGCAGGGCTTGATCCCATGACCCTGAGCTCATGACTTGAGCTGAAGTCAAGAGTTGGATGCTTAACTGACTGAGCCACCCAAGTGTCCCTAACTACTAAGGTATTTTTTAAAGGATAATTTTAATTAGGTGGTACCTGCCTAGTTTTAATAAAGACTAGTATTGAGCAGTAATACAGAACATGTTTCTCTTTTTTCCTCTGGACTCCTGGTGAGGGAGGCAGGAGTCGTTCTGAGTAGAGTATGCAAGCACATCCCGTGTGTGCACTTAACATAATATGAGAGATCACAAAGTCTTAATAGTGGAAAATACTAGCCAGTTGTAAAGGAGTGGGAAGTAAAACAAATATACATACATGATTATACATTAAATGAATATACAGAGAAATTAAGACATCTGTAGTGGGAATTAATGAAGCACCATCCTGGGAAAGCAGAAAATAACCACCTTGGTTTTCTAGCTCAGAAGTGAGCATTAGTTTATAAGTTTTGCTAAGCCATGACAAAAGTTCTGAAATATTTTTTTTAAAGATTTATTTAAGAGAGAGCGAGAGTGAGTGAGTTGGGGGAGGAGGAGGGAGAGAATACTCAAGCAGACTGCCTACTGAGTGCAGAGCCTGATGTGGGACTTGATCCTACGACCCATGAGACCATGACCCGAACTGAAACCAAGAGTCGGGCACTTACTGAGTGACCCTGAAATATTTATATACACCCAAACATTGAAATTTATATATACCTTACAAATGGAGAATAAGTTTAAAGTATTAACAAGATACCAAAAGAAATAACAGGGTATATACTTTGAGTTTTTATAGGTACACAGTGATTATTAGAGGTCAAACTGTAATTCAGGGCTTTGAATTGAATTTACTTCTCAAAATAAAAACTCAGGTATAGAGTGTAGTAGTTTAAAGAGTTTTAATCAATACTCGTCTCTCTCCAGCACCTTCTCACACACATATTTAGCTGTATAAAATTAGCCATTTAAGAAGAGTTGAATATCCCACTGGGAAATGTGATGTGAATAGTCACTGACATAAAATCCACCTATTTTTGTCAGTTTCAGAAATAAGAAAGTGTGAAAATGCTGTTTCACACTAAATAGAGTTACTGCTAAGTTCCTAGATCATAATGGAAGAATTATGTTGCAGAAAGATTAAGTTAATTGAAGTCAGTTGAAAGTAATGAGACATGTATTGGAAGAATCTCATCACCTGGCTATACTAGATAACCAATAGCTGTAACTTAGTAAAGATGGAGTCAGTAAGTTTTTATGAGAAACAGCAGTATCTTTAACACCTAGAAGCATACGTCTAGTCACATAGTAGATGCTCATGAAGTTCTGATTCCTCTCCCTGAGTACAATAAAAAGACAGCTAATTGTTATTTTTTTCCCTTAATGGTCATGACTGCAAAGATAGCAACAACATCTCATGTGTGATCTGCCATATAGTCCAGTTAAAGTAGCCCAAATGTTTCCAAAGTTGGAGTAAGCTGCTTTGAAACAAGTTTTTTTTTAGACCCTTAAATGTGGTTTATAGTATATATCCAAATTGTTTTTGTAATACCATTTGAAAGAATAGTTGATATAAAATAAAAAAACAAAAACTGCAAGAGCACTGGAATGGAATGGCATAGTTATACCTTTTGACTTTTTGGCAGTAGCCAAATATTTTGTCTGGTTCATTTAGGGGGTGCCTCACTTTCATTTGACCTTGGAGTTGTCCTTCATAGTGTCCCACTCCACCGAGTGCCCCTTCTCTGGGTTTACCCTCTGAAAGATGAGAGAAATACTGTCTTTACTGGAATAGATAAACCACCTGGAGCTGTGTCTGGGGCTTGCTATACCATTTTGCCTACAAAATGCAGAGTCCCTCTGTGTGTGATGAAGCCAAGGGCAGGTGAGATGGAGAGAAGGTCTGGATAACACTGACTACCTGGATCTGATCTTGCTGAAGCTTAGAACAACCCTGTATTAACAACCCTCGATTTCCTGCTTATGAAAGCCAATCAATTTTCTTTGTGTTTAAGCTAGTTTGAGATAAATTTCTGTAGCAAGCAACTGAAAAACATTTTTTTTTAAACCGTGAATTGGATGAATATTTGAATTAGGTAAATGTAAAATGATTCTAAATAAAAGTGCTGATATCAGAATATCCAAGCCTTTGAGAACACTACTAAGATTTCTGGGTGATTGCAGAAGAAGCATAAGTGATCTGGAAGGGCAATTAAAGTCACAGGTTTTTTATCAGACTGATTTATCTCAGGATTGTTTCACTGATCTCTCCATTCTTTCCCCTCTTAATGATTGCAGTCCTAATCCCGTTTTTTTTTAAATTTATTTAAAGATTTTATTTATTTATTTATTTATTTATTTATTTATTTATTTATTTTTAAAGATTTTCTTTATTTATTCATGAGAGAGACACACACAGAGAGAGAGGCACAGACACAGGCAGAGGGAGAAGCAGGCTCCACGTGGGGAGCCCGATGTGGGACTCGATCCCGGGTCCCCAGGATCACAGCCTGGGCCGAAGGCAGGCACCAAACCGCTGAGCCACCCGGGCCACCCCAAAGATTTTATTTATTTATTCATGAGAGACAGAGAGAGCAGAGACATAGGCAGAGGGAGAAGCAGGCTCCCTGTGGGGAGCCTGATGTGAGACTTGATACAGGACTTGATCCCAGGACCCGGGATCATGACCTGAGCCAAAGGCAGATGCTCAACCACTGAACCACCCAGGTACCCCTAATACTGTTTTAAAATTCATTGAAACATGTCCATAAGACCAAATGCTCATTAATTCTCTCCCCATTAAAAGCTTTATGTATTTATTTATGTATTCTTTGGGAGGGGGCAGAGGGAGAGAGAGAATTACCTTAAGTAGGCTCCATGTCCAGTGTGGAGCCCGACACGGGGTTGACCTCACTACCCTGAGATCATGACCTGAGCCTAAATCAAGAGTCAGACGCTTAATTGAGCCACCCAGGTGCCCGACTCCCCATTAAAAACTTAAAAATTTGAAATCAAATGGACATATAATGTATTATTTTAGACATGCAACATAATGATTCAGTATATGTATATTTTGCAAAATGCTTGTCACAATAGTTAACATCGCTCACCACACATAATTACAATATTTTTTCTTCTAGTGAGAACTTTTAGGATCTAGTCTTTTAGCAACTTTCAAAATATACAATACAGTTTGGTAACTAGTCACCATATTGTTAATTTTTAGAACTTTTATGCTTAAGTAGATAATTATTTTTTAATTCAGACTTCTCATTCTTAGGCTAATCAAATTTTAATTTCTAGTTTTCTTATAGCTAATATTTTTATTATTTATTTGCTTTTCCAGTATATTCCACTGGGACAGTTAATTCAAGTGGATAGTTTATAATGCCAAGGCCACAACTTCATTTTTTTTTTTTAAGATTTTATTTATTTATTCATGATAGAGAGAGGCAGAGACACAGGCAGAGACATAGGCAGAGGGAGAAGCAGGCTCCATGCAGGGAGCCTGACGTGGGACTTGATCCAGGGTCTCCAGGATCACGCCCTGGGCTGAAGGCGGTGCTAAACCGCTGAGCCACCCAGGCTGCCCCAACTTCATCTTTCATGAGAGAGTTTAAGTTGGCATTACTTAGGAAAAGTCCTGTTTGGTGACTTTTGTACTTTAGATGACTCAAGTTTTTGCTTATGCATATGCCAGGAAAGAAAGCTTAGATGGTTTAATGCCAAACTCAGTAACTAATGGAGAAAAATAATCTAACTTAAGACAGTAGTAGTCTTTTATATATGAAAGCTGATTTTTAAAATTTTTTATGAAGACTAATTTTTAATAGATGTTTGTCATGTAATGTTTAATAAGAAAAACTGGCTACCTGAAACTTCAGGAGTCATGAGGGCAGAGGGGATTGGTCAGGGTTACTTTTAACTACCACTTATGAAACTGGTTTTATTACCTTTGTCTTTTAGGTCAAAATCATGAGCTAGAGAAAATGATTTCCCTGGCTCTGTAATTTTCTTTATGTCTGTGTGTTTGTGTGTACATGCTCATACTGGGCTTTATGAATAAAAGTCCTCTTTCCTAAGAAATCGGCATTGCCTGGTGGTTAAGAAGAACACAGGCTTTTGATCTGCTCAGATTCAAATTCAAACAAAATCCAAACTTCCTTGCTGTGAGACTTTAACAAGGAGCTATAACCTCCATAAAGGAGGACACCATCCTACCTTAGAATTTTGAGTCAGAAAGGGCTAAACAGTAGTTTGTAAAGACCTTGAAACAGTACTCGCCTCAATCAAAGGAGGAATTTTTTTAGAATGACTATTTAAAAAAAAAACTTAAAAAAAAATTAGTCTCTGTGCCCTTGGGGTTCAAACTCATGTCCTCAAGACCAAGAGGAATGTTCTATGGACTGAACCAGCCAGGCACCCCTAGAATGGCTTTTATTAACATAAATGGGCACACGTGCAAATCCTACAACGTGCTTTTTTCCTTTAGCAGTTGACCTCAGAACACTCCCTGCCAGAGTACGTATAGAGAGAGAGTACGTATTCACCATAGAGAGTCCATGAGCACATATAGCCTTTCCTTTCAAGACTATTCCCTGTGGGTAGTTTTTGTTTTGAGGTTTTGTTGTAGGATAGATTCTTAACAGTTGAACTGACAAGCTGCTGGATATGTACATTCAGGATGATAGATGTTGCCAGGTTGCTCATCAGAAAGGCAAACTAGTTTATCTACCCGTCAACAGTAAGGCCCTTTTCCTGACACCTTTTCCACTACTGGATATTCTCAAACCTTTTGGTTTGGGCAAATCTAGGGGGGAAAGAGCAACCACTATTCTCTCGTTTAATTTGAGTTCATATGATTATCTTCTTGTATTTATTATGCTCATCTTTTCTTGTTTATAACCAATTGATTTCTTCTGTTCCTTCTGTTTTTATTGCATCTTTCCTTTTTGGTTTGTAGAGTTGTCTTAGTAGGTTATAATGCATTCTGCATAGATTTTTTTAGTTTTGTTTTATAGCATGATAGTTGTGTTTTAATTCTTTTTATGTTGTCTTTGTGGCACAGAATTTAAATGATATTTTTCATATCCAGTCTATTAGTATTTTATGTTGTCTGGCTTGGCTTTATGTTTTCCTTAGGAAGACCTTGTCCATCCGAAGCTACAAGAATATTGCCTACATTTTCTTCCATATTCTTATAATGTTCTCTTTTTAAAAAGTTTTGAGATCTTTAAAAGGTTTGGAATTTATATTTGTTTATATATCCTTTTTTTCCCAAATGGAGTGCCATTCATCCCAACAAAATAAACTCTTCAAAGTTTACATAAAAATTCTTGGGACACCTGGGTCGCTCAGTGGTTTAACACCTGCCTTTGGCCCAGGGCGTGATCCTGGAGTCCCTGGATCAAGTCCCACATTGGGCTCCCTCCCTGCATGGAGCCTGCTTCTCCCTCTGCCTGTGTCTCTGCCTCTCTCTCTCTGTGTGTGTCTCTTATGGATAAATAAAATATTTTTTAAAAAAAATCTTAAAAACCTGGGACTTCTGGGTGGCTCACTGTTTGAGCATCTGCCTTTGGCTCAGGTAGGATCCCAGGGGCATCAGGCTCACCACAGGGAGCCTGCTTCTCCCTCTGCCTGTGTCTCTGCCTCTCTCTGTGTCTCATGAATGAATGAATGAGTGAGTGAATGAATAAATGAATAAAGAATTCTTAAAATCCTTAGAATTGCATTGATTTGGGTCAGCTTCAGGATTCTTTCATACACATAGATGTCACCAGCAATTTACCCACCGAATTGGTTTGTAGTAGTAGTGCACTCTGTAGCCACATGGGCTGTGATGATCTCTTTCTGAGATGTGACACATCGTGAAATAAATTTGGAATGGAATTTTTGTTTTATAACTGGGAAGTTCAGCTTTCATGCTATAACTCTCCAGTTCAGTTCTACAAACATTTATGGAATACTGTTCTTAAATATATATCTGAGGGACAAAGTGTATTTCCAATGCCTGTGGAGCTTATAGTCTAATGGGAAAGACAGGTCAACATAATTTGTAAACTCAGATGATAAATAATTGTACAGGAAAATACTGGGATACTAAGAATGGCACCCAGCGCAGTGGAAATAGAAATCAAGAGGTCAGGTAAGGTTTTTTGGAGGCTGTAGTGTGAGGTAAATCTTAAAGGAATGAAAGGAGTTAGCTGAGTGAAGGGTGGCATTGTAGAGAGGGGTAGGGGTAGCAGGAAGTATGAACAGTATGAGCAGTGATGAGGTATGAAAATGTACTTGTCTAGAAGTATATATTCTAGAGTCTAAACCGTGTGTGGGGTTGGCTAGGGAGCCAGTAGCCCAACTATAGAGGCCCTTGCTTATACACCTGTTGTGCCCAAGATCGCGAATCCGAGAAACCGCCAAGGAGCTGACACCGATGCAATCACACGAGGGTTTATTCACAAGCTCGAGCCTGGGTCCAAGTATACCCGACACAGCGGAGCCGGGACTTGGACCCCGAGACTAAGAGGTTTAGCAACTTTATAGGGGCCAGTGGCCAATGGGATACGCAGAAAGTTGCACAGTCATGCTGGTCCGCTGAGCCGGATTTCCGAATAGGGTGTGTCCTGGTCTTTGATTAGGGCGGGACAGTGCCCTAAGTAATAAGCAGGTCAGCACAAGGCGGGTGCAGCCCAAAATAGAGTCAGTCCTGCTCTGCTTGTCCAGGGGTAGGGGATTTTGTTCAATTTCCTGGGTCCCACACACCGTACTGAGAGTTTGGTATTTGTACTCCGGGCAGTTGGGAATTAGGAAGATTCTAAGGAGCAGAGGGATGGTGATGAGATTTGTGTGTAAGAAAAGTCACCTCGTGGCATTTTGAAAGCCTGAGAGAGACTAGGTAGGAGGCTCTTGGTGATGGTACTGGCAGGTGTGCGATAATGGGGATCAGAAGAAGGAAGGAGACATGAGAAATATTTAGGAGTTAAGATCAGCAGGGCTTAGCGACTGTTTGCAAGGAGAAAGAAGGGGAAAGTTAGCAGGTAAATAGCTTAGGTGACTGGCTGGGTGACTGGGGACCTAGGCAGTGGAGGAGGGCAGTGGGATGAGAAGTCAGAATTTAGATGAATTTCAATATCCTCTGTGGTGGGATATGCAAGGGGAGATGTCCGGCTGGCAGCTGATTGGGCAGTGCTGGGGGTAGCCTACACCAGGTCCTGGTCTGGTAGCCCTACGTGTGTTGGCCGTAATTTAAGGGGTTATAAGAATGCAGGGGAAGCGGACAGATGAGTAAGGAAAGTAGGCCAGAGCCTAAACCCCGGAGGCCATATCTAGTGGACAAAGAATAATAGCAATAACTGACATACAGTGATTGCTTAGTATGTTTTACGTGGGTTAGTTTCTTTTTTAAAAAGTATTATTTTTTACAGATTTCATTTGAGGAGAGAGGGATAGAGGCCATAAGGGGTAGACCGGGCAGAGGGAGAGGGAGAAGCAGCCCCCCTCCCCCCACTGAGAGGGCAGCCCCTAGATCACGACCTGAGCCAAAGGCAGACCCTTCACCGGCCCAGGCGCGCCTAAAGATTCATTTCTAAGCGATCCCTGCACCCAGTAGGCCCCTGGAGCGCACACCCCGGCGATCGGGAATCTCCTGCCCTGCCGAGTGGTGGCCCCGCGTGGGTGAGTTTCAGTCTGCACAGCAAGCCCAGCCCTTTGCTGACCGCCCGCCTCTCCCTTTGAGTCTACTCAATAAATCTCACTTGGAGAAAAATTCGCGCAACTGGGGTGAGGTCCCAGTATCCCCGCTCTTGCAGATGAAGAGGCAGGCCCGGGCACGACCCGGGCACCCAGCGCGCGCGGTCGAGCTCCAGAGCCTGGACCCTCCAGTACCCGCTGGCTGGGGAGGGGGAGGAGGGTCTGCGGGGAGCTGCGCCTGCGGGGACCTGCGCCTGCGGGGACCTGCACCTGTCGGGAGCTGCGCCTGCGGGGAGCCGCGCCTGCGGGGAGCTGCGCCTGCGGGGACCTGTGCCTGCTGCGGGGACCTGTGCCTGCTGCGGGGAGCCGCGCCTGCGGGGAGCTGCGCCTATGGGGACCTGTGCCTGCTGCGGGGACCTGTGCCTGCTGCGGGGACCTGTGCCTGCGGGGACTTGCGCCTGCGGGGAGCTGCGCCTGCGGGGACCTGCGCCTGCGGGGAGCTGCGCCTGCGGGGACCTGTGCCTGCTGCGGGGACCTGTGCCTGCGGGGACTTGCGCCTGCGGGGAGCTGCGCCTGCGGGGACTTGTGCCTGCGGGGAGCTGTGCCTGCGGGGACCTGTTCCTGCTGCGGGGACCTGCGCCTGCGGGGAGCCGCGCCTGCGGGTACCTGCGCCTGCTGCGGGGAGTCGCGCCTGCGGGGAGCCGCGCCTGCGGGGACCTGCACCTGCGGGGACCTGCACCTGAGGGGACCTGCACCTGCGGGGAGCTGCGCAGAGGCTCCCGAGTGTGGCGGGAGAGGAGCAAAGGCACCAGCAAGCGCCGCCCCGCTGAGAGGCGAAGGGCAGCCGGCGGTTCTGGGGTGCAGGCTCGCGTCCACTGGGGGCCCGCGGGGAACAGGGAGCGGAGTTCCAGGTAAGAGCCTTATGGACCATTAGGTGCCCGGTGCCTGGACCGTTCCTGTGCTGCCTTATCCCCACTTTCTTACCGGAACCGAGAAGGCAAATCCTCCCCAGTTTTCTTTGGGACTCTTTGTTGCAAGGATTTACCTCAGCTCTTCTCACTCTGTAACCCTTCTGGCGATCTTATCTGTGTGGGAAATCCCAAATACTCCAGCCTAAAATCTTGACACCCCGGGTCCCTCTGATGTCTTGACCGCCTTCATCTTACAGTCACTTGCTGCACTGCCTGTCCCCAACTAGACTCATTTGGGGGATGCTTCAGTTACAAAAACCTTCCCTACACCTCGGACCCAACACACACACACCCTCCGCCAGTAGCCCCTCAAGACTTGCTGCAGTATAATGTAGCGGCCACACACGCCTATTGTCCTTACTTAAATGTAAACTAGAGGGCAGAATTTATGTCTCAATCACAATCATGTCCTGTCTAGTGAAAAAAGTGAGGCTGTTGACTATGGCATCGAAAGCACATAAGGGGTTGATGGCTTGAAAAGGAGGAACAATCACATCAGTCCCTGAGACTGGACTGACAGAGGTGGGAACAAATGCCCATCCAGACACATTTGGAGCTTACACGGGAAGATGAAGTGGGTAGGGACCCTAGTAGGAGGTGGGAAGATGTTTGCCTGAGGATGAGAGCAAGGGGCTTAGTCTGAGGCTTGAATTGAGTAATGAAGAAATCACCAGGCCAGGTGAGAATGGCCCAGAGGGAAGCTCGCCCCCGTAGGGGAAGCCTGCCACAGGCCCCTCGCACATAATTTCTACATCTAAATCCCACAACTCCAACCATTCCAGATTTTGGATGTTTTTCCCTTTCACTGCCGTGATGGGTTTCTTCAGGATGTCTGATGGATACTAACCACTAGTTATACCTGTAAGCTGTTAAAACTACTCCATTTGTCTATTGTAAAAATAGTGGGATCTAAAAACAGGGTCTGGGGAGCTAGATGCTACCTTGTATGTTTCCCTACTTACTCCATCTTATATTCCCAAATATTTAACGTGTGAAAAAAAAATGGAGATAAAACTCTTGTGCTTTATTATGTCAGAGTGAAAATGCCATATTTCTTTGAATAATCAAAATGAAAATATGCTTATTTGAAGGTTCTGTTATGAACATTCATTCTTTAGGTTGGCAGATTCTGATAATAAAATAAAGGTAACTTTTCAACGAAAGAATTTTCTAAACACTACTTCTCTTGCCAAACAGGTGAAACCGATCCACTTACGAGCACAGTACATGAACCATTATAGATACACATGCACATATATGTATCTACATACACAGAGTCTAAGGTAAAGTGGAATACCATTTTTATAAGTAGTGGGGACACTTCTTTATAAAATGGGAATTTGGGTCCTACGATGGCACCAATAAGCAAATATTCAAAATAGCTGGATGGAAGGAAGGAGTGGCTAAGAAACACTTGAATGCCTTTTCTTTGGGAGGAGAATCATCGGATACTACATTCATGGGAAACGAAAGCAGTCCTGTTGGCTCCAGTGGACGCAGATGCCCCAGGCAGTAGAGAGTCTTCTAGGGTATCCTTCGCCATTGACAACACGCTGCTGTTACTGTAAATGTAAATATATTATCTTTTTCTAAGACAGCCATACTCCATTTTTCCCCCCCAAAAGTATCACGAAAAGTGGCTGCAGTTTACGTTGTGAATATGTAGCTTTCTCTAAAAGGAAGCATCTGTTGTTAAAAAATAGCCCAAGTAATAGCCCAAGTATTTCTCTAGCAGAACATACTCCTACCTCTAAGTTCCCTGTACTACACATAGTCCATCAGTTCTTTTATTGTTTTATTAATAATAAATATATTTGATAACATCTAGGCTTCAGCTGATTTCTCAGATAAGGACTGAAGCAAATCTTTATAGAGGGCAGAGTTCATGAATCGGGGATATGAGTCTCTGTGCATTAAAGTGTAGATCTGAAGTTGGGCGTCATCAAATATGTGTTGGGATGGCTCTACCATGTTCCTGTTGATGACTTCTCTTACTCGGGAATCCAAGCTGACCTGTCAGTAGAAACAAAGAAGAGTGGGATTAGATATTTTTCCCTTTGGAAATCCATCCCTAACCCCCCTGGCTTGTTCTGTTTCTTAAAAATCCCAAACCAAACAAAGTCATCCAGAAATCTAAATCGCTGAAAGAGAAGTTGAACACATAATGAACAGGGGTTTTCAAGCTTCAGCAGCATCAGAAGGAATGCCTGTTTAACAGATTGCTGGCCCCCACCTGCAGAATTTCTGACTCGGTAGGTCTGGGTTGGGGGTGCCTGAAATGTGTATTTCTCATGAATTTTAGGTGATGCTGGCGGGGATCACGTTGCTTTAGAAAACCACAACATTGTTTTCCTTTTTTCAAGTGACTGTACCGTGTCCTTTGGGAATAAAAGGGTGGGTGCACAGACTCACCCCTTGCTAATTTCCTAACATCAGGGCTTAACACATGGAGACCCCAGGCTGTCGCCAGCTAGAGCACAGTCGCAGATTTCTGGGAACGAGTGTCACGCTGGCTGGTGAATCGAAGCTAACTCGAGCACCGTGGAACGGTTAACAGCACAGGGCCTGTGTTTCAATCCCAGCTACATCACTACTTAGCTGTGGGGCCTTAGGCAAAGTAAATTTAGCCCCGACGAACTCCTTCCTAAAGGGGAGAATGATGATGATAGTGGTGGGGATTTAATGAGAAATTATTTCAAGTATACAATGGAATATTCCTCAGCCATTAGAAACGACAAATACCATTTGCTTCAATGTGGATGGACCTGGAGGGTATTATGCTGAGTGAAGTAAGTCAATCGGAGAAGGACAAACAGTGTATGTTCTCATTCATTTGGGGAATATAAATAATAGTGAAAGGGAATAGAAGGGAAGGGAGAAGAAATGGGTAGGAAATATCAGAAAGGGAGACAGAACATGAAGACTCCTAACTCTGGGAAACGAACTAGGGGTGGTGGAAGGGGAGGAGGGCGGGGGGTAGGGGTGAATGGATGACGGGTACTGAGGGGGGCACTTGACGGGATGAGCACTGGGTGTTATTCTGTATGTTGGCAAATTGAACACCAATAAAAAATGAATTTGTTATTAAAAAAAGAATAAGTCCTTAGGAGATGTTGGCTCTTCTTTCTCTGATGTTTTGCTCATCCTAGAAAAGCCTGTCTCACAGACCAGAGGAGGCTACTGGGCTTCGACTTTCTCCATAGGACACCAGACAAACAAGAGTACAGGCTGTAGAGACGAACTCGCACCTTAGCGGGACCATCTCTGCACCAGGAGGCCGGGATAGTTCTAATGCTATACGATGCACATGCTGCTCTTTAGTAGAAAACTGAAAATAGGACTAGCTAAATCATTAAATTTTGACTTCAGTGATCTGTCTTTCCAGATGCATATATCTACTCTCCTCCCGGAAAGCCCCTGGTACCCACCCACAGGTAACTCAATGTGGTTGACCTTGAACAACATGGGTTTGAATTGCGTGGGTCCCCTCACAGTGGATTTTTTGGGATAAATACAGTAGAGTACTGTAAGTGCATTTTCCTCTTAGCATTTCTGAGTAACGTTTTCTGTATCTTTACTGTAAGAATACAGGAGATAGTACAAAGCACGTGCTAATCGACTGTTTATGCTGTCGGAAGGCTTCTGGTCAACAGTAGGCTATTAGTAGTTATGTTTTCGGGGAGTCAAAATTATACGTAGATTATTGACTACGGAGTCAGCGCCCCTAACCCTGTGTTGTTCAAGGGCCAACTTCACGTGGATTCAGTGGATTGCCAGCATCTCCGAATCTCTTTTTTTGTATAGCTTGCGAAGGAAGAAAACTTTTTCCATCCAATTCCAAGTCCCTCTCATCCCTCATTTTCCCTCTGGCTCTGTATTCAAAGCCTCCAGGAACCTGCCTCTTTAACACCTCTCAAATCTGTCTACCTCATGCCTCTTCCCTGCCAACACCCTTGGGGAAATCCATTTCCTGCTGGATTTGTTCACTGGCTTCCTAACTGGTCTCCCGTCTCGAGTGCCTTACACCACTGTTTGGCCAGAGGGCCCTTCCTTCCTTGGGCTCGCTCTTCCTTCCTTCCTCCCTCCCTCCCTTCCTTCTTCCTTTTTTTTTATTTTTAAGATTCTATTTATTTATTTGAGCACAAGCAAGGAGAGCGGCAGGCAGAGGGAGAAGGAGACTCCCCGCTGAGCAGGGAGCTGAATGAACTATCAGGGCTCGATCCCAGGACCTTGGGATCATGACTTGAGCTACAGACAGACACTTAACTGATAGATCCACCTAGGTGCCCCTGGAGGACTCTTTCTATGGTACAAACTCCATTCTGACACTGCAGCTTCAGAGCTGGCACTGACTTGTCCAAGTGCTCAGGATAAGCCCAAAGTTTAAATTTAGGAGGCCTTTATGCTCTGCTTCCACCAATTTCCCCTGGTCTACCTTACTATTCCACTCAAGAATGTAAAGATTTGGAATTCCACTTGAAACTTAAAGAAAGAAGGTGCTAGGGTGGCACAGTCACTTGAGCATCCAGTTCGTGGTCGGCTGGCCTTGTGATCTCAGGATCATGAGATGGAACCCCACCTCACGCTGTGCGCTCAGCAGGGAGTCTGCTCTAGACTTTCTCTCCCTCTCCCTCCGGCCCTGCCCCTGCTCCCCACTCACTCATGCTATCCCTCGAATAAATCAGTAAATCTTAAAAAAGGCAAGCAAGCAAGCTAGGACTAGCTTGTCTTTGTTCCCTCCATCTAGAATAACCTTTCCCTGACTTCTCCTTCAGGTCCTGGATTAGCTGTCACTCCCCCATCCATCCGGAGAAGCCTCCCACAACTACCCAGAGGGAGGTGGAGTTCCCTCCTTTGCTGCCCTCCCCCCCAGCTTATTCCTGGGGCAGCACTCAGCCAAGCAATCCCTTTGTGGAAGCTTCTTGAGGATTAAGTGCCCCGTGCTGAGGTGCTGAGGGACATTGCTCCTGCCAAAGGAGAGACTTGCTACTTATCATTGGCTAGAAGGATGAGATCTTCTGCTCTTGTTAGGGAATTCGATGGAGATACTCTAGAAATCATTAACATCTTAGTTTACAAACAGCTAAGGCACAAATGGAATTTTTTTCATTCTCTCCAGCCTCCACATGAGCATCCCTGTCCGTCTGCTCAGGATGAGAGAATGAACACAGAGGGTTGCTTCATGAAGAGGCCATGTCGAGTGTCACCACTGTGCCAGGTGCTATGGTGAGTGGGGCTTTGCACCTGTCCTCCCTTTAATCCTCCCAGACAGGAAAATGGCCATGGCCCATTGTACATATGAGGCAGTGGAGCTCCCAGAGAGGTTCAGATATACTGAAGGTAATTTAGCTGTTAAATGAGAGAAGAAGGGTTCAAACCCAAGTGAATCTGACCCCCAAATCTAAGCTCTTAAAAATGTCAAGCTTTTACACTTTAAGTAATACATGCTTACATTTGGGCAGCAAGAGTCATCTTTTTATATCCTTTTGGCTTCACACATTTGCTAAGAAATTTTTGGGTATATGATGCTTATCTCAAAAATCTTGTCTCAAAAAATAAGAAGGAAAATCACGACAAAATAAGAACATGTAGAAGCCTTAAAGGACAAAAATTCTCTTGCTTTTATGAATCCAAAATGGAAATGATATTCTGAACTCTATATTCATACATCTGTCACTGAGTATCTCCAACTTAAAAACACAAACTTAAGTAAGCAAAGTTGAGCCCTGTGGTCTTTCTCCCAGGCTCGACCCCCATCCTGTCTGCCCAATTTCCACGAATCACACCACTGTCTGATGTGCCCTGACATATGGGAGTCTTTCCAGACGCTGGGATCCCCCTCAAATCAAAGCCCACTGCTCAGGTTTCTCCCCAGCTGGCTCGTCAGGCCTCGTGATGTCCTCTTTCCACTACGGAATGAACCTGCTAACTGTTCTCTGCCTCTTGTGTCTTCCTCCTAATCCATTCTGCAGCCACACTGGTCTTTTGGAAATCTAAATTTGATGATGCTTCCAGGCTAAAATCCGAGGGCTTCCCAAGATAACAATTAGAACAGGCCAGCATGGCCCCCAACCCCTTGATGCTCTTGGGCCATCCCCTTTTCTGAACTGTCCTCCAGCTGCCTGCCAGCAACCTCAGTAGCTTGGTAAACGTGCTACATTCCAGCATTCCAGACTGTGGACATTTTCACATCATGGGACTGCATGCTTTTACCCTTGGCACATCTAGTCCTTTCCTCTGGGATGTTTTCATCCCGCTGGGTTGCTGGTGATTTCCTTTTCATATCCTTGGTTCGTGCACGGCCTCTTCTAGTACGTCTTCCTTCTTCCTGCCCCACCCTCTATTGATGGCTCACTCCGCCAGCTCCTTGGTCACACCACAGGCTCCACACCTGTCTGCCCCACTGACTATGAGCTCCCTGACAGGGGAGGCCCTGTTTGATTGACTATATTCTCAGAGGCACATAGGAGGACATAATGGCTGATTTTACAATTAGAGCTATAAAGTACTCGATGTTGAGATAACCCTGACCCTGTAGATTTACATTTGAAGGAACAGCAACTGAGCGATGGCAGATGGTAGCTTACTGATGTCCCTCATCTGACAGTTTCTCTGCTCTAAGAGAAGGATACCCTAGGGAAAACCTTCATATCATATTAGCCATGCTATTTTTTTTTTCAGATTTTATTTATTTGAGAGAGAGAGAGCATGAGCAGGGGGAAGCACTGGCGGGGAAGCAGACTCCCCGCTGAACAGGGAGCTCAATCAATCCCAGGACCCTGAGATCATGACCTGAGTTGCAGGCAGATGCTTAATGGACTAAGCCACCCAGACGCACCAGCAATGCTATTTCTATTGAAATAAAAATACCTGTAAAAAATATTGGTGCTCAGAACAAAAAGATAATTTTATTTAAATAAATTCTTATAGGGTATAATGTTTTTAAACAGTATTTACAATAAAATGCACAGACTACCCCTTCTGGAGAATCTGGTGAAAGTCATAAATAGTTTCTCCAGAAAGATGCACAAAAGTTATCACAGAGTTCACGGGGCACTGAGAGCCTGCCTGTGGGACCACGGTCAAAGGCATCCAAATACTATGAGTGTGGGTGGAGTCGTCTCTACCTTATAGTAGCTGTCACTGTGCCATGTGACCCAATGCTGGTGGGGTTCATTTTACCCATGGCCATGGCAGGTACGTACCTCTTTAGGAGAAAGAATAGAAATATAGTCTTCATAGATGGTCCTTGCTTTTTCCTCAATGATGGTTTTATTAGCTTCTTTTTTCAATTCCTCACACGCCATCCAGAAAAGCATATTTTCTTCACTAAATTCTGTTCGGAGGAATTCCCGGAAAGCATTCCTTCCCGCTGGAGTGAGCATTACCTTGTCAAATGACTGAGACCAGGCGTTGACTTCCTCCAGAGTGGGGCTTGGGCTTAATGGGGACAGAAAGAAAGGGGCAAGAGGAAGCTATGTTATTGGTAGTTGCTTTACTTTGAATTTCCTCACTATAAACATCCCCTTTTCCCCTCTGAGAATGAAAATGTGCACCTAGGCCCTTTTAGGAAAGGAAAGAGCTGTGCTCATTTCCTTGTGCCTTTGGCAAAAAACACACGAGTATGATACTTTTAAATCATTTAGCTGGAGTGTGTGGTTACTGCCCAAATGCTTGCAGACCAGTCACTAGAATAACTGCTGAGAACACTCTTGTTTAGATCTTAGGAGTCCTAGTGAAGTTTTAAAATTGTAACAGTGAAGTAAAATCCTAGGAGCATCTCACCAAAACTTCCCTGTCATCCGCGACAGACCTCAGCACACTACCTTCCAGCACAGCAGTGGGGCTATATATCTCTTTAGTGGTTTTTAACATGTGAAAGAGAATTTTAAGGAGAAAGGGAAAAGAACATGTAATATAAATGCAAGTTATAAAGGACGATAACAAACACACACTATAAACTCAGCATTCCCCTTGAGAACCAGGCTGCCACCACCAGCCGCACCTACCTTGGCATCATATGGCCACAACCTGTTCTCCTGCCTTCCCCACCCTGAGGGAACTGCTGTGCTTGATTTTGGACTCGCCCTGGTTTAGTTTATTTTTACTTATATTTTAATTATATTGAGGCCAGAAAACATAGCCTGTTTAGCAGTGATAATTATTAAATAATTTCTTTCCTGGGAATGGAACCTGGTGCAACCACTCTGGAAAACAATAGGGAGGTTCCTCAGAAAGCTGAAAATAGAGTCACTCTATGACCCAGGAATTTCACTATTGGGTATTTATCCCAAAGATACAAAGGTAGTGATCCGAAGGGGCACATGCACCCCAATGTTTATAGCAGCAACGTCCACAATAGCCAAAGTATGGAAAGAACCCAGATGTCCATTGACCGATGAATGGATAAAGAAGATGTGGTATGTGTATACAATGGACTACTACTCGGCCATCAAAAAAAAAAAAAAAGAAATATTGCCATTTGCAACGACGTGGATGGAACTAGAGGGTATTATGCTAAGTGAAATAAATCAATCAGAGAAAGACAATTATATGATCTCATTCTTATGTCAAATTTAAGAAAACAGAAGATCATAGGGAAAAATAAACAAGAGGAAATAAGAGAGGGACACAAAACCATAATAGACTCTTCTTAATCATAGGAAACAAATTGAGGGTCATTGGACCAGAGGGGGGGTGGAGGGACAGGGTAACTGGGTGATGGGCATTAAGGAGGGCATGTGATATACTGAGCACTAGGTGTTATATAAGACTAATGAATGACTGACCTTTACCTCTGAAACCAAGAATACGTTATATGTTAATTAACTGAATTTAAATAATTTCTTTCCTCCTAGCTTTCTTTTCATAGTTTTAATGTAAATACGTATCTCTGAAGACTATATTCTTCAGTGGTTTTTTTTTCCCCCTTCACTTTATAAAAATGGCTGATCACCATGTTGTCTTTGGCCAATTGCTTTTGTCACCCAACACTGAGTGTCTAAGATTCACGAATCCACATTGCTGAAGGTGGCCAGAGTTTCTGAGCAGGATTTATCTTTCACTTTCTATTCTTGTACTGTCCTCTTCTGGTCTGGTGTTCCTGTTGAATTGATTTCTTACACATTTGGGTAGTTATACAAGACCCGTACAACCTTGGAATGATTTATTGCAGAACTGTTTTGTGGAACTAACCTGTAAAACCAGTTGGACTCGTGTTTATTTTGTAGGAGGGTGTTATGAGTTGAATTAGGTCTCCTAAAAGAAGATATGTTGACATCTTAACTCTAGTACTTCAGGAAGTGACTGTATTTGGAAATAGAGTCTTTGTAGATTTAGCTAAGATGAAGTGATTAACGGGAGCCCTAAACCAGTAGGATGGGCGTTCTTTTGTTTATTTTTTTTTTAAGATTTTATTTATTTATTCACGACAGACACAGAGAGAAAGAGAGGCAGAGAGAGAAGCAGGCTCCTGCATGGAGCCTGACGTGGGACTGGATCCCGGGTCTCCAGGATTACACCCCTGGCCCAAGGTGGCGCTAAACCGCTGGGCCACCCGGGCTGCCCAAGGACTGGCGTTCTTATACAAAGGGGAATCAGGACGTTGAGACAGTCACACACAGGGGAAAGATGGCCATGTGATTGGTATGATGCATCTACAAGCCAAGGGATGCCAAGGATTGCTGGCAACCACCAGAGAAGCTAGAAGAGACAAGGAAGGGGTCTCCCCTAGAGCCATCAGAGGGCATGGCCCTGCTGACACTCTGATTTTGGACCTCTGGCCTCAGAAAAATAACATTAAAGCATAAAGAAAAAAGGAATCTCATGTGCCATTTGCCCAGTTTCCCCAAGGTGACATCTTGCAGAACTATAGTACAACTTCACAGTCCTCCTGGACACTTCTGATGGTTGAATTGTACTCATTTATTTTTGTGATCCCATCTTTAATTGGTTTAAACATTTCAGAGACCATTATTTTATATTTTATTACAGATAACTCTAATATCTGAAGTCCTTTGGGCACTAAATCCAAGTGTTGATTCTACTGTCACTTGTGTGTTGTGTCCTTTTAGTTTTCGTTTAGGTTCTGGTTGGTCTTAATCTTTAGAAAACTAAGAGTCAAAATTGGGAATATTTTCTTTCCTCCAGAGAGGTTGTGTGTTGGCTTCTTCTGAGATCTAGGAGGTGTTACTGACCCAGGACTACTTAGGCTTCTTTCATAAATCAGGGCATAATCTGGGATCTCAGTTTCAACATCTTGTCCTCACCCTACCTTGTACTTGTTCTTTGAAAAAATCCTTTCAACTCTGCTTAGCTGTCATTACTCAGGATTTTGCTTATTTTTTATTTGGTTTGGTTTTTCAGTTGCTTTGTCATTTTCCTTACTCTCCAGGAGCCCAGCAATGCAAAAACTTCAAAATAATGCAAAATCTATTGTTCTGCATTGGGAAGGCCCTCTGATTATCTACTCTGCCACAGTGCCAAAAGTTCTGTATTTAGTTTTGAGGAGTACAGGATGTATACCCCAAAATTTGATATGTAGCTACTTGTCCTAGTTATATTAAGGTCATAGAAAAAAACACACTCACATATACAGAGGTTCACAGTGTTAATTCAATGTCCTTTTCTTGAAATGTATCTTGAAGATGGATTATAATGACCCAGCAGTGAAGTATAAATGAAAGGCTCAAGACCAGAAAAAGTAGGTTATAGAGAGGAGTCAGCAGACCAAAAAAGAAAAAAAAAAAGATATTCAAACAATTGTTTCAAGTTAGTTTCAAAATTAGATTCACTGTATACATGGATCATCCCATTTCAGTACAACTGTGGGTAAATAAATAGAAAATTCCTTTGAAGATATATATTTCTATTTATATAAAACATTGATGGTAGTTCTATCTGGAGACTGGGATGAGGTCTAGAACAAAAGGAAGACTGAATTTTTACTGAAAACCTTTTGTAGTGTTTGGGTTTTGTAGTGTTTTTATAGCGGGTAGACTTTTCATCATGCAAAAAACTATTGTGTACGAAAACAAAGTATCTTTCATAACTAGGAAAAATAGTTTTGAAAGAAAATGTTTAAAAGATGTTGAAAAGATAATTTAAAAATAAAAATAATAACTTCGAGTAACCTGCATAAAAATCTTGGATTTTTTTCAGAGAGGTGTGGCTGAGTATGCTAAGTCATGTTCCTTAAGGGACACCTGGTGGGTGGCTCAGTGGTTGAGCCTCTGCCTTGGGCTCAGGGCATGATCCCGGGGTCACTGGATCAAGTCCCACATCGGGCTCCCAGCAAGGAGCCTGCTTCTCCCTCTGCCTTTCTCTCTCTCTGTGTCTCTCATGGATAAATACATAAAATCTTAAAAAAAATTATGTTCCTTAAATATGAAGATTCAGAAGATACTTTTTTTTACTCCTGTCAGTTTAAGAAATATAAAAGGATGATTCTGAAAAACTTAAAAGCAATTGGTAGTACATTTTTTTTTAAAATAAGAAAGAGCAGAGGTGCCTGGCTGGCTCAGTCGGTAGACTTCCAATTAAGGAAGTAATTAGTCAGTATTACATGAGATAATATGCTAGAAGATTAAACTTACCAGTTATCATCAAAATAACTGACACAATGTCATTGGATTCTAATTCCTCATTTAATGAGACTGCTATGGGGCCAGAATCCAATATAATGGTATTTTTAGGAAACATACAAAATATTACAAAAATTAAGAACAAATAGACAGGCAAAGATATATGAGGCAAATGCAAATAAGAATAATATTAATATCTAAGTAGAATTAGAAACAAAAGACATGAAGTTGGATAAAGAGTCATTTCATATTCTTGAATTTGAGAACAAATAATGGCCAACACATGTCGAATGCTTGCCAGGCTCATGACAGTAGCCACAATAAACTGTTATTGTTCCCATTTTCACACCCAAGGAAACCGAGGCAGAGTGTGGCTTCTCAGCAAAGTGCCCAAGGTCACACTGGCAGGATGGCTAGAGTCAGGCCTAGATGAAGCATTCTCGTTCCAGATAGAAGAGCCTCAAAGTTTTGGTACAGAATACAACATACCAGTATATGTAAGATAAAAGCCATTTTTAAAAAAGCTTATTTTTTTAGTAAGCTCTACACCCAACATGGGGCTTGTACTCATAACCCTGAGATCATGAGTCGCATGCTCTTCCAACTGAGCCAGCCAGCGCCTTAAGATAAAAGCTATTTTTAAAAAGATTTTTATTTTTAAATTTTATTTATTTGAGAGAGAGAGTGAGAGAGAGCAAGAGTGCGGGGGAGAAGCAGAGGGAGAGGGAGAAGCAGACTCCCTGCTGAGCAGGGAGCCCAATGGGGACTTGATCCCAGGACCTTGAGTTTATGACTTGAACCGAAGGCAGACGCTTAACCAACTGAGCCACCCAGGTGCCCTGATCAAAGCCATTTTTAAACAAACTCATAAATTGTGGAATATTTTTAAAAAGTTTTTATTTTTTTAGATATCTCTACACCCAACATGAGGCTTGAACTCATAACCTCAAGATCAAGAGTCTCATATTCCTCAAACTGAGCATGCCAGGCGTACCAAATTGTGGAAGATTTTATTTTTTTATTTTTTTTAATTTTTATTTATTTATGATAGTCACAGAGAGAGAGAGAGAGGCTGAGACATAGGCAGAGGGAGAAGCAGGTTCCATGCACCGGGAGCCCGACGTGGGATTCGATCCCAGGTCTCCAGGATCGCGCCCTGGGCCAAAGGCAGGTGCCAAACCGCTGAGCCACCCAGGGATCCCAAATTGTGGAAGATTTTAATACGCTTCCCAGACTTTGAAAAATCTGGGTAAGGGTAAGTAAGTTAAAAGAATGAAAAAAACAAAACAAACCAAAAAAAAAAACCACTTAAGTAACCATTTAGGCTACTTGTTTTTTCCCCCTCAAAAATAAGCAATTTAATACAAGACCTATTTGAACAATGCTTTTAGGAGACTTGTCCAGTATCTGTAATTATATAGGTATAATACCAAGAAAAGGTATTAGAATAGGTAAGTGAAAGTAAGTCAACTGATAATACAGGAACAAAACGAGATAGTTTTAAAATCTGATATTATGGAAAGTAGTGTGCTTTCTTCCTAACAATTTTTCAAAATATTTAAATTAAGACAATACTACATTAGAGCATAAATTTATAGTTAAGAAGAAAAATGGACTTTTAAAACTTTCCTGAAAACCAAACATGTGTGTTTCACTACTGTGTTTTATTCTATTTTATTTTTTTAAAGGTTTTATTTATTTATTTATTTATGAGAGACAGAGAGGCGCAGAGACACAGGCAGAGGGAGAAGCAGGTCCCATGCAGGGAGCCTGATGTAGGACTCGATCCCCGGTCTCCAGGATGAGGCCCTGGGCTGAAGGCGGCGCTAAACCACTGAGCCACTGGGGCTGCCCCTGTGTTTTATTTTTAAAAGTCTATCATATGAAAATAGGATAACGTCATGTTTTGTTAAGAAGCATCAGTTAATATTTGTGATTAGCAGGGATGAAATTAATAATGGAACTAAATTTTCTCCCTGTCACACAATGAACTCTGCAGAGTGCAAATGTGCTACATTATGATCTGATATCATTAAACTGCAGTTAAGCAACTGTGTGTTACGGTGCCAAAAAAATCACAATGATAAGGCTGGCATTTCTGTCAATTTAGTGAGCTAAACAATAATGAGATTTACCTTTCTTCACAGGATGGAAGGTCTTCTTGTCTGAGTTCATGGGAGGGCCTCCTGGGTCTCTGTTCTTGGTTTCTAACAGTAAGACTGCATGAAACAAGACATTTATGTATCAATTGAGATCATTATGTGTCAGGAAATATGTTAAAGGGAACTCCAGATTACCAAGAAATACCAAGTATTTCTCTCTTTTCTTGAAAAAAATTGGCCCTGATTTTCTTAAGAAAACCAAAAGTTGGGCATCTGCATGACTCAGTCAGTTAAGCATCTGCCTTTGGCTCAGGTCAAGATCCCAGGGTCCTGGGATTGAGCCCCACATCAGGCTCCCTGCTCAGCAGGGAGTCTGCTTCTCCCTCTCCCTCTGCCCCTCATTCATGCTCATGTATTCTTTCTCAAATAAATAAATAAAAAGTCTTAAACCAAAACCAAATGTATGATGCCAAAGTATTAGCAAAACAATTATAATATTGTGGTCTACACTAATTGAGGGAGAGTTTACATTTAGAATAATACTTATTTTCATAAAAACATCTGTTAGAAAAATATAAAAAGGTCAGGGGTCAGGTTATCAGGAATGTTTGAGGTTTTCATTTCATTTCTACACCTTGAAAAAAAATGTACATTCTCTAGTCAAAATGTATTTGTGTTTCCAGTCAAAATAGAGGTCTTAGATATTTCTAGGCACATATGCAAAAATGTTATGAGAAAACCGGGAAAGCATACAATCAAAATTTATGCCTTTCAGGAGACTTTAAATTTCCTTATGTGCATCTTACACATCTCTTTAGAAATTTATTCCAAGTGTTTCTGTTGTTATTGCAAATGCAGTTTTCATCTCATCTCTTAACTGGTTCCTATTTGTACATATTAAGGCTATTACTTTTTTAATAGCTTTATTGAACCATCATTTACTTATTTATTTTCTTCTTAAAGATTTTATTTATTTGAGAGAGAAAGAGAGAGAGAGAGAGAGATGAGATGAGTGGGGGAGGGACAGAGAGAGAGAAGAAGTGGAGCCCCCACTGAGTAGGGAGCCTGACACAGGGCTTGATCCCAGGACCCTGAGATCATGACCTGAGCTGAAGGCAGATGCTTAACCAAATGAGCCACCCCGGTGCCCCCAGAAAATCATTTATACATCATGAAGTTACCTGTTTAAAATGTACAATCTAGTGGCTTGTAGCATAATCACGAGGTTGTACAACCATCACTATGACCTAACTTCAGAACGTTTTCATCACTCCAAAAGGAAGACCCACGGAGCAGCCCCTCCTCATTACCCCCTATATCCTGCGTCCTCCGGCCCCGGACACCTGCTGATCTGCTTCCTGTCTCTACAGATGTGCCTCTTCTGAATGATACAGCACGTGGCCTTTGGCGGCTACCTTCTCTCACCTGGCAAATGGTTTTTAAAGTTCATTCATGTTGTAGTGGGTAGCAGTACTTCATTCCTCTTTGCAGCTTAATAACATTCCACCGCATGGATATGTGCCGATTTGTTATCCATCCACTGGTTGATGAACATTTAGGTTATCTGCACTTTTTTGCTATTATAAATAATTCCACTGTGCACGGTCATGTACAGGTTTTTTGTGTGGATGTTTGTTTTTATGTCTCTTGGGCAGACACTTAGGAATGGAAGTGCTTTCCTGTGATAACTCTGTTTTCAACATTTTGAGGAAGTCGCAAATTGTTTTCCAAAGCAGCTATGCCATTTTACACTCCTACCAGCAATGCTGGAGAGACTATTTCTCCACCTCCTTGTCAACACTTCCTAGTATCTTTTTTATTCTTATTGACTCAGGGGGTATGAGGTGGTGGTACCTCATGATGGTTTTGACTTGCATTTTGCTAATGGCTAAGGAGATTATTTTTTCATGTATTATTACCTATTTGTAGGTCTTTTTTGGAGACGCGTTCTACACTCTTGCCTACTTTTATCATCTTTTTATTTTCCAAATATGTTTTTCTTAAAAAGAAAAGATTTATCTATTTATTTTAGAAAAGGAGGCAGGGGCAGAGGGAGAGAGAGAGAATCTCAAGCAGAGTCCTTTGCTGAGTGCAGAGCTCAATGCAGGGCTCGATCTCATGACCCAGGAGATCCTGACTTGAGCCGAAATCAAGAATCGAATGCTCAACTGACTGAACCCCTCTTTTGCCTACTTTTAAATTGGTTCATCCTTTTATTTTTGAATTGTGAGAGTTCTTTACATTCTGAAGGCTATTCTTTTTTACACTAATTCTGTATCTTTCTTCGTACTGAATTCTTTGGTGTTTGCTCTGGTTTAGCCACAATTCTCTGGGGATTTCCAGGTGTCCTCTCATATCTTCTGCAGATAGGGAGAGTCTTACTACGTCTCCTCTGATTCTTAGGCCGCAGGTTGTTTTTTCTTGTCCAAACACATCAACTGATACCTGATAAGATACAATGTTAAAGAGAAGGGGAGAGCATAGACATCCTTGCTTTGTTCTTGCTTTTAGTTCCCCATTAATTTCAAAATGGATTTTTATTATTGGTTGAGTTTGCTTTATCTGACTATTGCTACTGCTCTTTTGTATTCCTTTTATTATATCTTTCCTTTGCACTCTTTCCATCATTTTATAAGAGTAATTCAGCCTATTTTTAGCACATTTGCTTTATGGATTTTCGGTAAGTGTGTGTGTGTGTGTGTGTGTGTGCGTGCAGCTCTGTTTTTCGTTAATGCGGTCATTAGAAATGCAGGAACTCTTCTGACTTGTTGCTTTCATGATGCCAGTTTCAGTAAATAATGGTTTCTTAAAACAAAAACAAACAAGAGACATCTGGGTGGTGTTCGTGCTGCAGGAGCATTAATTCTGCTTAACTTCTTAGGCTTCTTTTGTAAGCAGAAAACATTAGTACACAATGGGTATGAAAAATCAGAGAGAAAAATAAAGGATGAATTTGACACAAGATTTCTAAGAGAACTGGAAGTTACATTGTGAATTAAATAATACAACCTTTATTTAGCTTTGACATTTTTTCCATATCTCATTATTTAAAGTAGGAATATTTCTTAATGAGTTCTTAAAAAAAGTGAAAAATAGATTTTGTGTCATTTTCAACCTGATTTGTTATTGTTACAGTAGAAGAAAACTCCTAGAAGCTAAAATAGCTGTTCACCATGTTTAAGAGCTATTCAGTAAAAGAAGTCCCATGGCTAGATATATTTTAGTAAATTTTAAAAAAGATTTATCTTTTATTTATTTATTCATGAGCAACACACAGAGAGCAGCAGAGACACAGGCAGAGGGAGAAGCAGGCTCCATGCAGGGAGCCCGATGCAGGACTCCATCCCAGGACCATGGGATCATGACTGAGCCAAAGGCAGATGCTCAACCACTGAGCCACCCAGGTGCCCCTGTTTTAGTAAATTTTTGAGTTATAAAGAGGAAAAAATTCTTCAATCTTCTAACAAGGAAAAAGAAGTTTATTTTTAAGAAATCAAGTATCTGCATGACTTCTTTGATAAAATGAAATGCCAGAAGGCCATGAAGCAGAATTTTGAGAAAGATAATACAAGGGCTTAGAAAACATACTTCCTTTTAATTTTCTTAAAAATTGGCTTTACTAGGGGGGCACCTGGGTGGCTCAGTTGGTTAAGCATCTGACTTTGGCTTGGGCCATAATCTTGGGGGTCCTGGGATCGAGCCTGGCATCGGGCTCCAAGTCAGGCTCCCTGCTTGGTGGAGGATCTGCTTTTCCCTCTCTCTCTGCCTCTTCCCCTGACTCCTGCTGTTTTTCTTCTCTCTCTCTCAAGTATATAAATAAAATTAAAAAAAAAAAACCCACTCTAGTAGGTATTATCAACATGGAAAAATCTCAAAAGCTGTATGCTTTTGAGTGGAGAGGGAAAGGGGAGAGATATAATCCCAAGCAGACTCCATGCTGAGCACGGAGCTTGAGGTGGGGCTCGATCCCACGACCCTGAGATGTGACCTGAGCCAAAATCAAGAGTCGGATGCTTAACTGACTGAGCTCTCCGGGCACCCCACAACTTATATTCTTTTTCCCTCCAGCACATGTATTTAAATGCTGTATGGTACTGCATTGTGTAACTACACTGCGATATATTTATCCATTCTCCTGTTCATGCACATTAGAGACATTTTCAATTTTTCTCAATCAGATTAATGCTTCAGTGAATCCTCTCATACATATCTCCTTTTGCTTGTGTGCAAGAGGTTTTTTTAAGGTAGAGTATTATATTTAGGTGGAGTATATTTAACTCTCATGTATCTGATCCTTGTTTATAGGAGCACAAGTAGATTCTTTTCTGTTTCATTTCCTTTGCTTATTTTTCTTTTGGTTATTATTTTCTTATTCATCTCCTGAAGTTCTTTCTTTGTGTGTTCTAGGTTTATATTCTTTGTTTGCTAATGTCTTGTAATCATCTTCTCTCAGTATGTTCTATGTGTTCATTTTACTTCCGATTTTTTGCTGAACCATATTAAAAATAGTTTTATTCAGATAAAAATCGCACACCGTAAACTCACAATTTAAATGGTACAAGTCACTAGTTTTAGTATACTCACACAATTGTGCAACCATCACCACAATTTTAGAACATTTTATCACTGCAAAATGAAACTATACACATCAGCACCAACTCCCATTCCCCCAGGCCGAGGCGACTGCTATCAACTTTTTGTCTCTGTGAATTTATTCCAGATGTTTTGCATTAATGGAATCATAGGGTATGTGGTCTTCTGTGTCTGGCTTCTTTCACTCAGCATGATCTTTTCAAGGTTCATCCATGTTTTAGCAGTTTCAAGACTTCACTCCTTTTATGGTCAAATCATATTCCACTGTATGGATACACCACATTTTGTTTATCCATCAGTTGATGGACCTTTGGGTTGCTTCCACTTTTTGGCTAGTGACTGCTATACATATTCATGCACAAGTCGTTGTATAGAGTATGTTTCTTTTTCTCTTGTTAGACACATTTTTATATTTTAATATAGTCCTATTTGTGAATCTTTTTAAAAAGTAATTCTTCCCAATGCCAAAATCAGAAATATATTATCCTGTATTTATTCTTGGCTACTCACATTTAGGCCTTTAAACCATCTGGAATTGATCTTCATTTTGGGTGGGGTGGGGTGTAGGGGTGTAGGGAGAGACTGGGTTTTGTATGTGCTGCAATATAGGAATAGAAGTATTTTTTGGATTTGGATACCAGGTAGGGTGACCCACTTCCCGAGTTTGCCTGGGACTCATGGGTTCTCTGATAGTGCTAAAACCAGGACAGTCTTGGGCAAGTGGAATGAGCTAGTCACCCTAACTCCAAGTATCTTGGCATTCATAGAATAGTTCATTCTCTCTTGTTAAAACCACTTTTGTCATATGTTGATAGTTTTCCATGTTTCTGTGATCTTCCATTGATGTGGAAAGTCTCTGTTATACTTCTGGCTATTCAAGAATGCCATTAATTTGGAAAGAAAATGTAATTTTTTCCTAAATCAGAAATTATTTGATTTGTCTATCACTACCATATTGTTTACAACTTTAGATTTACACTTATTAGCACAAATCAAATATGTTTTATAGCTATATTTGATCCATTCCATTCTGTGTCCATGATTGTTACTTGTTTCCCATGACTACCCTGTGGGTTCACTTGTTCTTCCTGAAGTACATTCTTTCTTAGTGCTTTTAAGGGAAGGTCTGAAGACAGCTTTCTTGGTCTTTGTATGTCTGAAAATGTCTTGTCTTAACCCACACTCTTGAATTTGAGATTGATTAAGTTTTCCATTATTTTTCTCCAGTTCTCTGATGACATTGCTCTATTGTGTTCTTTTAATTGAAGTATAATTAATATACAGTGTTATATTAGTGCCAGGGGTACACGGTAACAGTTCAACATTGTTTCTCATAACCCTGTTGTCTGTTACATACGCACACAGGATGTGCTGCAGGAGTGTTGGCTCTGATGAGGGTGGCTAAACGTAGTTTTATAATTTATTCACCATAGTTGGTGCCAGTGGAAGGAGTCTGCTCTGGTAACAGCATGCCACCACCGGCTATGCTCACACCATCAGTCCCCGACACTGTTCAGGTCACAGCCTCCTGTGTCCCTTTAAGGCAGTAGAGAAGGGAGGGGGTAAACAGGAGTTTCACCCACACCTGAATATCTCCGCATCTCTCTCACACAACCATCTCTCTCTCACTGTCTCACTGAGACTGATTAGCAGAGTGAAAGACTCTGCTAGAGTGAAATCCCTTCACCCACTGTGTTGGGTGGGTCCTGGACCCCACATATGCAGGGTATGCCAACTTGTGCCTCTCTTCCAGTTTTCTGTTGAATCCTTCAGATTCCTACTCGGGGCTGAAGCCCTGCCTTGAGTCAGACCGCTTGGCTCCTGCCAGTCCCACATCCCCCATATTCCTGCTTGTGTCTGGGATTTTGTTCTGAACAGGCCAAACACCCACCATCATGATCCCATCAGTCCTTGGTGTGTTGTATTGCTGAGTCCCATCCATCAGATAGGAACTTCTTGGAAGTTAACAGTAGCTCAAATCAAGCAAGAGATCAAGTTTTCCTGGACATTTAATTTCAGCCTCCACCTGTTTCACCCCATTTACAACAGTCCTGTCACTGTTCTTTTTTTTTTTTTTTAAGATTGTATTTATTTATTCATGACACAGGGAGAGAGAGAGAGAGAGAGAGAGAGAGAGAGAGAGAGAAGCAGGCTCATGCAGGGAGCCTGACATGGGACTTGATCCTGGGTCTTCAGGATCAGGCCCTGGGCTGAAGGCGGTGCTAAACCGCTGAGCCAGGCTGCCCCTGTCACTGTTCTTGAGAGCTGCACTATCACCTGGTCTTCTCTACTGGAGAGTGATCTTGGTCCAACTTGTGGCCAAGCCTACATAAATATAGAATAATTTTTAAAAACCCTTCTCTAAGATTTTATTTTTGAGAGAGAGGGAGAGAGAGAGAGAGAGAGAACATGCATATGCAGGGGTGGGGGCAGAGGGAGAAGCAGAATCCCGGCTGAGGCCCTGTGGGACTCGATCCCAGGACCCTGAGGTCATGACCTGACCCAAAGGTGGACACTTAATTGACTGAGCCACCCAGGTGCCCAATATCCAATAATGTAATTGCCTAAAGTTAGGCACACATTTGGTGGGCACTAAGCACTTTTCATAGCCAAGATTTCAGAAATGCCACCTAACATTCCTATGATTTTTAGGTGTAAACTATACACATTTCTCCAGACCTTGACAGTCAAGGATATTTTCCAAATTGTGTATCTCTCTTATGAAGCAAAGATTGTGTATCTTCCAGTACCAGTAAGTTAGCCCATATTTTTATATTCTTCTCTCTGTTAAGCATATATTTTGCCATTTTTCTTTATTAAAACATGAAATTAATAAAAGAAAAACAGAAGATAAGATCCAGGCTCCTCTACCTCACCTTAACTTTTAAGAGCCACCTTAAATCCTAACTCCTTTACAGAACCTTTGTTACCAAGTAGACTGCCTTGAGTTCACTCCTTTCTAACCACCTAGTTGTCATTTCTGCCCAAATATTATCATTTGATCAGCAATGGCCTTAGACTCTCCTTTAGCTGTTTAACACACCACCCTGATTTCAGGGATTTGAATAGAAGTCCCCTGAGAGCTAGAATACAGAGCCTCTTCGTGAGTGTGTGTGTGTGTGTGTGTGTGTGTGTGTGTGTGTGTGGTGTTGCTGTTCTTCAAGGTCCCAAATCAGTGTGCCAGGCATATGGTAGTTGTTCAAAAGGTACATATGGGGGAGCCTGGGTGGCACAGTCGGTTAAGTGTCTGACTCATGGTTTCAGCTCAGGTCATGATCTCAGTCCAGGCCGTTGAGTTTGGGCCCACATTGGACTCCATGCTCAGCGGGGTCTGCTTGAGATTCTCTCCCTCCACCTCTGCCCTCCCACCCATGCTCTCTACCTCAAATAAATATTAAAAAATAAAATAAAATAAAAAACACTTAGAGAATTAATCCTAAGCTGGGCCTCCCCAGGGGTACCATTTCCCATTGAGAAGCGCACGGGAGAAGCCCCGATCTTACCAGGAACAGCTGCAGCAGCAGCACCAGCAGAAGCAGCAGGCGTTGGCCCCGCGCCCCCCTGCTCCGGGCGGGCCTGGCGTGGAGCCGGCGGTCTTCGGGGCTGCAGGCATCTGCCGTGTCCGCATCTCCGGCCGCTCAGATCCCATGGGCTGCAACAGTGCAAGCGAAAGGGGGGCCGGTTACCACCACACGCAGGAGAGGCTGCTGTCTGGATGGCTGCGAAAACGCAAGGGGCCTCTCTCCAGGCCATTTCTGCGAATTCTGGCAACATGTGGCGCTCAGAGTCCATTACTGGAGGCAACGGTTCGCGTCTGGCATCTGCCAAGCTCTGTGGATAGGATGACGGCGTGTCCCTGCCCTAGGGCGCTTCGAGGTCAGGAGAGCAATCAGATGCTGCCATCACCTACTGAGGACATCTGGTCCTCTACTGAGGACCCAGGCCCATTCCTCAGCCCTGGGTTCCCGCTGGGTGGAACTGCGGGGAGCAGCGGCAGGTGGCAGCTGAGTCAGGGATGCCCCCAAGGCCGGAGCAGGCATCTGGGAGGAAGCCAGGCCGAGAAGGCAAGTGCACTAACAAGGCGGTAAGAGGAAATGTCCTAAGAGGAAGAATGGAACTCCTGGGGGGGGGGGGGGGGGGCGGCCAGGTTCTGAGACCCCACTGACAGGTTCAAGTCTTTTTTGATATTTAATTTATTTATTCATGAGAGACACACAGAGAGAGAGGCAGAGACACAGGCTCCCTGTGGGGAGCTCAATGCAGGGATCGATCCCAGGACCCCGGGATCACAACCTGAGCCAAAGGCAGCAGCTCAACCCAGGTGCCCCTGGTAGGTTCAAGTCTTAACTTGCTCTGAAACCTTGAAGATGTTTCCCGACTCTGTATGTGGACCTGAAGTTAGGTCCTGTGGCTCAGTCACTCCCAGGAAGCAAGGAAGGGCTGTGACCCGTGGCCTGCTCTGATCTGCCCTGCCATCAGCAGGGACAGTCACCCTCGCCTACCTCAGTGGAGAGCAAGTCATTGCAAACAAGGTCTCTGTCCATCAACCTCCTCTTTTTCTGAAAGACCACGGAATGGCTGAAGCAGCACAAGAAGGAGGAATCATCCAGTGCACTTTTACACTTGATACTATTATTCAATTGCTGGTGAAGTAAAAGCAAAAATACCAAAGCTACATCAAAGAACCTTAAATAGGACTTTGGGATTAAATTCTGGATGTGGTATTCCATCCCAACACTAGGTTTCTCTCTTCCAACTATTACTGATTCTTAGGTTCTATTGGACTTTAATTACTAGAGTTTTAGTATGGGTTTTTATATCGGGTAGGTAAAATTCTCTTCACAAATTAAAAAATTGTTTTTGGCTGTTTGTGTCTGTTTTTTTTTTTTTTTCCATCTAGTTGAATTTTGGAATCAGCTTTTCAAGGTCCAGAAATTCCATGTTGGGATTTTGAGTAGGACTACATTGAATTTATAGATGTATTTATGAGAAATGACATCTGTTTTAGTACCTGCCAAATCAGGATGACCCCTCTGGAGTAGCCCTTTTATTTAATTATGCCAGGACGTATTCCAGGACTGCAAGAGAGACGCGGCCAAGCATTCACTGTGCTTTCCCACAACGGGAACAACGCTCAGAACTCCTGTCCAGTGTCCAGCCCAAGCAGTCCAGGATGCTGGCACTGGGGTGGCTCACTTGTCCAAAGGGTGGAGACAGAGACTTTTGTTCAACTCACAGCCATGTTTTATGGCACCACTGGGAGACAAGCCCCTTTTAATGCCCCTGAGGTAGAAACCTGGGCTTCTTCCTGGGCATCTGTGGCCTTGCAGTAGAGATGCAGACTAATGATTGTTTCACTTCATTCAGGACACTGAGGGGCAAGGACAAGCGGGCACAATCTCCAAACAAAGAGGCTGGAGCAGGAGATGCCTCCAGGTGATTGTTATTTCCTAAGAGATACTGATGCAACTTGCCTCATTAAAAAGAAAGATCCCAATAGCTTCTCAGAAGAAGGAAGGATTGTGACGTGGGAATGTCAATGAGTTTCAAGGGACTACTTTTCTAACATCTTTGCAACACTGGGTCTTCCCAATCAGTACGTGCAATATATGTTCATTCAGAGCCCCCCCTGTGTATTTGAAAGGCTTTACTCAAACAGGTCTTGCATATTTTTGATAGGTTTATTTCTGAGTATTTTATAGGTCTTTTTTTGCTGCTTTTGTAAATACTTCTCTGCTTCAAGTTTCTAAGTAGTTATTTTGGTGTATAGGGAGGCTACTATATCTGGCCTCCCTGCTGAATTCTCTTATTAATTCTAGTAGTCTTTCTACTGATCCCCTTGGGTTTTCTAGGTGGATGATCATACTGTCTATAAATAGTCACACTTGTTGGTTTACCTTCTGTACCTTTCCAAGTACAGTATCTTTCCTCTCCTTGGTCTTATTTCATTGGCCAGGAAGTTCTGTAATTATTGAAAAGTAGTAGTACTTTTTGGTACCTTGGGCTTCTTCATGACTTTATGAGAAGACTCATAGCACTTTGCCCATATGTGTGATGTGTGCTGGAGGTTTCTGGGAGAAGGTAATTTTATGGAGTTAAACACATTTTCTTCTATTGTTTACATAATACAAAACAAGTTGTGTCCATTATTTATTTAATTAATTAATCAATTTATTTTACAGAGAGATGGAGAGTGTGAGTAGGGGAGGGGCAGAGGGAGAGGGAGAGTGAATCTCAAGCACTCAGCATGGAATCTGATACCAGACTCCATCCCAGGACCATGAGATCATGATCTGAGCTGAAACCAAGAGTCAGCTGCCCAACTGACTGAGCCACCCAGGCCTCCCACCCCTGCTTATTAGTTAACTTATTTTATTTGCTTGTACACACCTCATTCTTTGTAAACCCCAGGAAGACTTAATGGTTTAGTGAGCAAACCCTGAGAGAACATCACACAGTTGTTCATGACTAAATATATTCTCCGAAGTGAAAGACAAATGTCATCAAAGTCTGTTCTTACACATTTTTGAGAACAGCTTTATTGAGGTGTAACAAGCATAGAGTCTGCACATGCTATTTAAAGGGTATAATTTGATAAGCTTTGGCATGTTAACATACCTGTGAGACTACCACCACAACAGTCAAGACCACATCATCCACTGCAAGTTTCCTCACACCCCTTGGGAATCCCTCTTGCCCTTCTCTCCTGCTCCTGCCTGCTCTAGCAATCACCGATCTGCTTTTTCCCACCATATGTTAATTTGAATTTTTAAAGAATTTTATACAAATGGAATCTTTTTTGTCTGGCTTCCTTTACCCAGCATGATTATTTTATGATGGTTATGTATATCAATCATTCATTCCTTTTTAAAAATTTCTGAGCAGCAGTTCATTATCTAGATGTACACAACTTGCTTATACGTACACCTATTGCTGGACTTACACCTTATTGATGGTTCCTGAAAGGATTATATATATAAAAGATATTGTCTTCTTTTGAACAGTCTTTTATCAATCAATAGGAGAGGTGCATGTTGCTGAGATTGCATTACAATTTACAGTACTGTATACAGTTGTAATGTTTCTAGTTTGTTCTTCCACATTGAATAATGCTTGATGATTACGGTCTTTTGGTATTTCTTGGACAAATCATGGTTGTTAACCACTTTCCTCACTTATAATTCCTTTCTTTTCTCAGTGTTCCATGTTCAGTTTATCTTTATAGAGTTTCAACTTGGCCTCATAACATAATCCATTTAATTTTTCTTCTGTTTAATATGAGAATTTCTTGTATGATTTCTTGGAAATCTTACATTCAGTTCAGTAATTCTGACCTTCTGAATCATTTAAAACTTCAGATAAACAAAAAACTATATGCTATTCCTATAACATCTACGAGCAACCTATATCCCCCTCTCAGTTCCAAAATTTCTAAATGGATAGATGGTTTTCACTCATTTATGAGGTGCTGGAGTGTTCAGTGGAGGCAGTAGTTAGTCTTGAGGATTTATGCCCTGCTGAGCCATGGTGGAATAGGAGAGTGTGAGAAAAGGCAAAACGTGTTAATAAAAATCTGAATATTAAATATTAACAAAATGTTGATAATTGTGTCATTAACACAGGGACTTTGTTATACCTTCCTCTCTATACTTTTTAAGATAGTAAGCTCATAAACTGAGGGGAGGGGAGAAAGAGAGGGAGAAAGAATCTTTTTTTTTTTAATTTTTTTTTAATTTTTATTTATTTATGATAGTCACACAGAGAGAGAGAAAGAGGCAGAGATACAGGCAGAGGGAGAAGCAGGCTCCATGCACCGGGAGCCTGACGTGGGATTCGATCCCGGGCCTCCAGGATCGCGCCCTGGGCCAAAGGCAGGCGCCAAACCGCTGCGCCACCCAGAGATCCCAGGGAGAAAGAATCTTAAGCAGGGTCCAGGCCCAGCATGAGCCTGACATGGGGCTCCATCTTACGACCCTCAGATCATGACCTGAGCTGAAATCAAGAATTGGACGTTTAACCGACTGAGCCACCCAGGCACCACCTTCCTCTCTACATTTAAGTATACTTGTTTGAAATTTTTCTTTAAAACATTTATATACAATGGAATATTACTCAGCCACCAGAAAGGATGAATACCCACCATTTGCTTCAAGGTGGATGGAACTGGAGGGTATTCTGCTGAGTGAAGTAAATCAACCAGAGCAGGAAAATCATATTATGGTTTCACTCATACGGGGAATATAAGAAATGGTGAAAGGGATTATAAGGGAAAGGAGGGGAACTGAATGGTAAAAATTAGAGAGGGACTCCTAACTCTGGGAAATGAATAAAGGATTGCAGAACGGGAGGTGGGTTGGGGGATGGGGTGACTGGGTGACGGGCACTGAGGGGGGCACTTGATGGGATGAGCACTGGGTGTTACACTATATGTAGGTAAATTGAACTTCAATAAAAACAAAACAAAACTTTTTAAAATATTGAACTCTATCAATTAAAATATCTATTGAGAATATGTGTCTGTTAAGAATATGAATTTCCTCCTTTGAATAGTTAATGAAACAAGTTAATGAATTTTTAAATTTTTTTTTTTTTTTTTTTATGATACTCACAGAGAGAGAGAGGCAGAGACACAGGCGGAGGAAGAAGCAGGTTCCATGCACCGGGAGCCTGATGTGGGATTCGATCCCGGGTCTCCAGGATCGCGCCCTGGGCCAAAGGCAGGCGCCAAACCGCTGTGCCACCCAGGGATCCCCAATTTTTAAATTTTGAATCACCTTTATCTTATTGGAAAAACTCTTCTCGGGTCTAAAAGATGGTTATTCTTTTTTTAAAAAAAAGATTTTAAATTTATTTATTCATGAGAGATGCAGAGAGGGAAGCAGAGACATAGGCAGAGGGAGAAGCAGGCTCCATGCAGGGGGCCTGATGCGGGACTCAATCCCAGGACCCCGGGGACCACAACCTGAGCCAAAGACAGATGCTCAACCACTGAGCCACCCAGGTGCCCCTCTTTTTTAAAAAAAAAAAATTTTGTTTGTTTATTTATTTATGAGACAGAGAGAGCACTAGAAGGGGAGCAGGGCACAGAGGGAGGAGAAAGCTCCCCACCAAAGCAGAGTGCGATCCCAGGACCCTACAATCATGACCTGAGCTGAAGGTAGACGCTCAAGCGACTGAGCCACCTATAAGATAGTTATTCTTCTATTATACTGCTGAAATTGATTTGGTAATATTTATAAAGAGTTTTAAAAAATCAATCTTTTTTTAAGATTAAAGATTTAATTAATTTATTTGAGAGAAAGACAGAGTGGGAAGGGCAGAGGGAGAAGGACAGAGAGAATCTGAAGCAGCTCCATGAAGCTGATATGGAGCTTGATCTCATGACCTGGAGATCATGAGCTGAAACCAAGGGTCTGGCACCCAACTGACTGAGCCACCCAGGCACCCCTATGTATCTTTATTAGGAAATTATTTTTTTCCTGAGGACTTGCAGAGATTGCCTGCAAAATTACTGAAATCTCTCAAGAGTGGCTTGTTAACTATGTCTTCAATTTCTTCCTTGATTTGTTTTCATTATCCTCCTTTCTTTGAGTCAATATGGTATTTTTCATCTCCTGTTTAAAAAACTCATCCATTTCACCTAGTTTGCAAATTTACTGAAACTCATTATTAATAGTCATCTTATCACTGTCAGATGATTTGCTTTAAATTACTGTCTGCTGTTTAAAGGACAAATGTGTAATTGCTTATGGGAGAGTTGCATATTTGGTGTCACTAAATATTTGTAGAGAATTTTTCATTGTGATAGCTGATTAATACGAGGCCTAAAAACATATATTAAATGAATACTATCTATTTATAAGATTTTTAAAATATGCCATTGGTATGTATTAATTGGCTCAGTCCTTTTAGATACTGGCATATGATCTGATTAGCCAAACTAGCTTCATGTATCTTTTTTCCTTTGCCTCACCATATTTGTGGGAGAACGCTGTACACATTTTATTTCCATTTGTCCTTTCTTTTTCTTAATCATATTTTATAGTGTATCATTAGTTTCAGATGTAGAGTTCGGTCATTCATCAATTACATAGAACACCCAGTGCTCATTACATCACGTTGTCTCCTTAATGCCCATCACCCAATTACCCCATCCTCCCAGCCTCCATTTGTTCTTTCTAAATAACATGGACTTAGAGCTTCCTTATTATTGCTATTGTCTTCTTCTTCTGGCGAGTGTCTGGCATAGACTGTTGGGCATCACTTATGTCTGTGGGGATGACTCAAGCATGTCACAGGCATAATGCCCCAGTAACTAGCTTCCCTTTGCTGGAAAGGTTGTGTGAATGCAAAACCAATGTCAGATGCTTTATTCTATAATTTATGGCATTTAAAAATCAGCTTGAGGAAACGGGAATAATAGAGGTTGGCAATTTATTAAATATTCAGATCTTAACCAAAAATAATTCTACTCAAATATGACTTTTCCAAATACCTAGGATCCTGGCATTTAAGAGAATTTTTTCAAAGTTCAAGCAAAAGCCAAAGCAAACTCTTAATCTTGATCACAATCTTTTACTAATTTGGAATCAAAAGAGTATCTTGTTCGAAAAAAATTTAACGTAACTATAATTAGCCCAGAAAAGTTTTTTTTTTTTTTGTTAAACTTGGTGCTTAGATTCCATTAATAGCTGTTTATTTTTTTCATTACAGTTTCTAAACTTTGAAAACAGCCATTTTTGAATTACATATTGGGAATATGATGACATATCAAGTAATGTATGAAAAAAAAATCTTATCTCTTAAGGCCTAAGGCCGAGCTCCTGTTAGAATCATAGACAAGGGTATAGACTCATAGACAAGATCCCCAATGAAGAAGAACCAAGAACCTTAGAGGGCATAAAATCAAAATCATCCCTAGCAATTCTTAGGAAATGATCCTGCCATCAGGGGACATTCAGGGGCCTGAAAGTTAAATATATGAGGAATTTGGGAGGACAGATTCCCTTGAAGGAAACCAAAATCCGAAATCCCAAATGGAACAGCTTCTGAGTTCCATTTTCTTTAACAAATCTTGGCTCTTGACTCCCTTTGGGCAGCACTCCATTATGGATCATGAGTGTATGAAAATTAATTACGGGAAACCTTACTAACATGGAGTGGGGAGACCAGAGGGGGGAGCTCTCACCCCTTACCAGTTGATGTCAATTACAGGAAGCACTGCCAATTAGAGACCCCAACAGAAGATCTTCAAACAGAAAAGAAAAATCAATTACAGGCCACAACAGGAAAAGATACGCATTGCATCTCCAGAAGAAATCAACTACCCAGCAACTGGGCCAATGAGAAACCCTCATCACCCTGGACTCTTGCTTTTCTCAAGTGGACTTTTCTACAAAACCACCCCTCCCCAACTTCCAACTTCTCCATAAAATTACTCTCTTTTGTTAGACTAGCCTCTGGGTTTTTGCTGGCTTGCCTGTCCTAAATTGTAATCTCTGCTATTCTCAAATGTGTTTTTGCTGGTAAAATAACTTTTATTTTTAATCACTGTGAATTTCATCAGTTTGTTTTCATTTCCATTATTCTGTATTTATCTTTCTTGAAGACTACTTTGTTAGTTTTCTCACCTCTGGCACTAAATTTTTAGTTTATTTTCCATCATTGCTGTTTTCTAATTAATGTAGTTTGGTCTACACATGTTTATCCAATTACTGCTTTGATTGTAACTATGAGTTTTGATGTGTGGCACTACTGGTTAACAAGGAGCTCAGACCTAATTTAAACTCAGATTTCTTTTTATCCAAGGTTTTTCAGAAGTTTCTTTTTAATTTCTTGAGTGGCCTGTCATGAGCTTATATATATTTTTTTTTCAATTTATTTAAAAAAACTTTTTTTTATTGGAGTTCAATTTGCCAACATATACACCCAGTGCTCATCCCGCTAATTGCCCCCCCTCAGTGCCCATCACCCAGTCACCCCAAACACCGGCCCACCTCCCCTTCCACTACCCCTTGTTCATTTCCAAGAGTTAGGTGGCTTATATATATATTTGCATTGATTAGAAAACGTGGCCTCTAGGACTTCACCACTTTTGAATATAGTGTGATTTTGGGTAACTTTATTCAAGGTTTAAAAAGATGTAGATTTACTTACCTTTAGTTTTACATTTTCCAGAATGCCATATAAATGAAATAATATAGTACAAAGCCACCTCTAGAATTTTCCATTCATTTTCTGGCATCATAATGTCATTGGCTGGACGAACCCAATAGTCTGGTCACTTGACTCACAGCAGAATCATTACCTCCCAAACCAATATCTGACTCTTTAAATATTTAGGAAAGATTTTTTTCTTTTTTAAAGATACATTTAAAAAATTTTTTGTCAGAGAGAGAGAGCACAAGCAGGGGGAGCAGCAGACAGAGGGAGAGAAGCAGGTTCCCTGCTGAGCAGGGATCCCCATGCAGGACTTGATTCCAGGACTCTGGGATCATGACCTGAGCTGAAGGCAGACTCTTGACCAACTGAGCCACTCAGTGCCCCCAAATATTTTGGAAAGATTCTTTACATTGTAATATAGGTAAGAAGGCTGTCAACACATTGAAAACATCAAATGTTTCACAAGAAAGGTGATTTATGAGCACAAGGAACTGTTCTGCAGCCCCCTTATCTGAGATAAAGAAGAGTGGGAATGGGGTGGGTGCACAGCACAGGACTCCTCGCATCCTCACCACCCATCAGCCCAGTCATTCCCAGTACACCTTCCTTGCCATGTGTTGCAGAAACAACTGGTTTGAGTTTTCCCCTTTCTTTGTTTTCACACTGAAGAGGTTACTAATGAAGTCAAAACGGGTGGGAGGTGAAGACAGAGAACTATTTCTGGTATTTTATAGCCTTAGTAATTCCAAATATACCAACTGTACTAGGTTGACTACAAATAAGTGTTAAGTCCTTGGCACTACACTGTTGCACGTGGACTGTACCTTCTTTTCTGTCATGCTCTCTCTGTCCCCCGATATTTTTAAAAATGTCTCCCAATATTTTTAAAAATGTTTTATTTATTTGAGAGAGGGAGAGGGAGAGAGTGCCGCATGAGCTGGGTGACAGGGGCAGACGCTTAGCCCAGTGACCACCCAGGCACCCCTCCCCCGATATTTTTTTGAGCCTGTTCAAATGATTGAGTTTGTGCCAGGAACAGAGGTCTCTTCCTCGTGAGCCACTTCTGTTCCTGGATCTCGCACTGCTTGCTAAGCTCCCACTGCCAGAGGCACCCATCCGCCTCAAAGGAAGAGAGGTGGGACGCCTGGGTGGCTCCGTTGTTGAGCATCTGCCTTCCACTCCGGGTGTGATCCTGGAGACCCGGGATCGAGTCCCACGTTGGGCTCCCTGCATGGAGCCTGCTTTTTCCCTCTGCCTGTGTCTCTGCGTCTCTCTCTCTCTCTGTGTGTCTCTCATGAATTTAAAAAAAAAAAAAAAGAGGAAAGGAGGTTATGCTCGAGGAATATTTTCTGTGCTGCCACCTCAAGAGACACACTCATTTCCCTGTTCTGCAATAATATTTCTCAGTACTTAGCAGAATTTGCTCTTAATTTTATCCTGATTTTGGTCTTCCTTGCTTTTTAAGTTTCTATAGGCTGGAAAAACATTTCCTAACATTATTTTGTCCCGGATGCAGCCTGATTTTTCACAGATACCACCTTTTGACCCTGCCACAGGGCAAGCACATCCACGGTGTGCTCCACGGCCATGTGGCAGAGGGCTGAGTGTGAGCCTTCTGCAGGTTCTGCACGTACTAGTTCTGAAAGTTGGGTGCTCACGTGCAGGGGGCAGGGGAAAGATCCAGGTCCCACTCAGATGGGACCTAACTTCTGAACAACTGTTAGAATCGAGTGAACAGGCTGGGGAAAGGGGAATGTGTCCTTACATAGGCTGGAGGGAGGTGCACATCGGGTATGACGAGCACCGGGCTTCCAAGACCTGAAGGGGGTTGATTCTGAGGGTGTTTGGCTTTGAGGCTGGCTAAGCCACAGGAAGGCTCTCTCATTCAAGAATCTACATCAGGGAGTTTGAAAAACAGACCAACTGAAATCAGCAGGGACCGTTCCCCTCCTGAAAACTTCCTGGGTTTAGCTACTTGGTCTGAAAACCACCACAGGTGAACACAGGTGAACACAGGTGAACACAGGTGAACACAGGTGAACACAGCTTTCTCTGAGTCACAGAGTCCAAGTGTTAACACCAGATTGCCTGATGCTAAATAAGTCACCATCAAACGCACCACCTGCCTAAAGGCTTCCACCTGTTATTATTAGCTGCTGGGAAATAAGGTGAACCCAGGTCCACAGTGATGTTTCTATTCTGTTTAGCTGGTTCCCGCAATAAAAGTTTCAAGTTTGAGGGAATGTCGGCACATTACCCTGGGGTACAGTCATCACCAGAAAGAAGTCCAACCCACTCCACCTCATGAAATATTAATTAATGAAGATCTAGAAGTTACTTGCACTGACTTCAAATGGACCAAAACTCTAAGCAGAGCTGTATCTTCCACTTTATAAGGCATGGAGAGCTGACAATTTTTAGTAGCTCGTAGGCTGGTGGGAGATCTTCATTCTTCCTCTGTGCAAAACTATGAGTTTTCAAAAATTTCTTCCTTTGGTTTTGTAGTCTGAATAATTTGGGGGCTATTTTAAGAAAAAGCTAGTTCATTGTTCTAGAAGGGGGAGTCAACTGAAAGCTTACTGATAACAATAGACATTTTAGAATTATAATTACCTCCAGATGGATGCTTACACAAGTCCTCACCTCTTAAAAAAATACATTAAGTGTGTTACCATCTGCTTTGCAGTGACTCTGAATGGAAATCTTTACTCCTCTGTCTACCTGCCGCCAAGCTTAAGACTATAATTGTAATGTCTTTCTCTTCTTTTCTGTTACTAAATGGACATATTGTATGACCCAACGTTTACGACTGTTTTTGGGAAATATCAGAAATAATAAGAGTATGATCTAAAGGAAGTTAATCAGTTTTACATGTTTTAACTTGTTCTTTCTTAATACCAAACAACAATTAACATTTTGCAAGTACTGACTGAAGTCTTCATCCTGGACTTTCCTTATCCCAGGAGATCATGGGAATTTCTAAAGGAGATTGTAGATGGGCACATTCCCAATGATAACTTAGCTCAGGGACACCTCGGAAACGCGTATGAAAATCTTGGTCTATGGGGCTGCTTTAAAGAATTTTCAAATCATTAAGGAATGTGTCAGTCATTAACAGTTTGCATGAGAATTTCTGCCAGTGTCTTAGTGTTTCTCAGCAAGGAAAAGTCCCTCTAACAAGAATGTATGAGCTAATTGTGGCAAATTATAGAAAAAAAAACATGACAACATATTTGCAACATGGAAAAATTAATATACAAATTCAAACTTATTTTCATGGATAAACCTACCCATTTTCTTCCTGTCCTGATCTTGGTAGGCAGCATTGCTATCTATCCAGTTAAGAAAGCTTGAAGCCACCCTTCACTTCTCCCACTTCTAATTTGTGGCAAAGCCAAATAGAGTCTCTTCCCAAGATGTCTTTCACATCCATCCCCTTTCTATCTCCATGGGTCTCAGCCCTAGTTATCCTCTCCAGCTTTGGATTATGAAGGCAGTCTCCACATTACTCTGCCTCCATTCTGGCCTTGGATCACTAGAAAAAGGGTAAAATTCTGGAAGGAGCTATAAGAGACTTTCCACTGCCTTTTCTCCCTCTGTGGTCTTTCTTTTTCACTCCTTCTGAGGCAATGTTTTAGGTGGTACTTGGTAGGGAAGGAGTTGACTTTGGGATGATCATGCTCTTGCTTGGAAGATGCTTCTTCATTTTGGATGAAGATAAGGCTGGCGAACTGAAGAAGCACAAGTTATCTGGGGCGCCTGGCTGGCTCAGCTGGAAGAGCATGCAATTCTTGATCTCAGGTTCATAGTTCAAGCCCCATGTTGGGAATAGAGATTATTTAAAAAGAAAAAAACAGGGGGGTTCCTGGGTGGCTCAGTTGGTTAAGGATCTGACTCTTGATTTCAGCTCAGGTCATGATCTCAGGTCTGTGAGATTGAGCCTCATAGTGGGCTTACTGCCAAGTGTGGAGCTGCTTAAGATTCTCTCTCTCCCTCTGCCCCTTTATCCCTTTCCTCCCTCTCTTAAAAAAAAAAAGAAGAAGAAAAGAAGAAGAAGAAGAAGAAGAAGAAGAAGAAGAAGAAGAAGAAGAAGAAGAAGAAGAAAAGAACAGTTTTTCTGATGTTGCTCTGGGTTAGGCTCTGAAGAACCATGAAAGAAGGAGCATGGACAGTACTAGGTTATCAGCTGGGTCATCAGGGAAAGATCATGGGCAGAAACTGGGCAGGAATGTGGTCTGCTTCTCAGAGTTTCTTGTGTCCTATGTCTCAGGGACCTAACTGGTGTGGAAGGTGGCTAGGTGGGGAGCAGATGTAGTCAAGGTTAATGTTAATTCTGGGACTGTGTATCCAGCATTCCAGTTAGTCAAATTAGACACATTTTACTAAACTGATATTTCTTTTCCTATAACAATTGTTGGACCTCTCATTTGTTCACCATATCCAAAAGATTTTAAAAAGAAACCTACATCAATATGGTGATTTTTTTTTTTCACGATGGTAGAAGAGCCGTGTCTAGCCTACAGGAGGCACTAGAAATAATATAAATACACGTCAAACAGAGCACACGTATTTATATATGTACATATATACCTACCTATATAAACATACATACGTGTATACACACATGCACAATAATGACAGCACAATGGCTTAATAAATTAACCTGCCCATTTTCATTTAGAGGAAATAAATTGCCAGTGTATGGATGGATATCACATGATCCCTCTGTCAAAAATATAAAAATCAGTCATTTTTGTTTTTGCATTTAAAACTTTAGCTCTTTTGGAGTGCCTATGTGGCACAGTCAGTTAAATGACAGACACTTGACTTCTTTCCACTCAGGTCATGATCTCAGGGTCGTTAGATGGGGTCCCGCAGGCTTTGCGCTCAGCACAGAGTCTGCTTAAGTTTCTCTCTTCCTCTCCCTCTGCTTTTCTCCCCCGACCCCCGCACCCTCTCTCTCCAATAAATAAATAAATTTTAAAAAATTAAAAGTTTAGCTTTTTCTTCATTTTCCATAGCAATATAGCAATATCCATACCCTAATAATTAGTGTAACAATACCATGCAGATTTAGCCAACTACTAAAACACAGGGAATGGCACCTGTACACACACCTCCGAAGAGCTAAAATGATGAAGAAAATGCCAAGTGATGCTGATCATATAGAGAAAATACATTGCTGATGGGAGTGCAAACTGGTATAACCACTTTGGAGCACTCACATTCGCGAGCGCTGACCACATGCACACCCTCGGACCCAGCCGCTGTCGTCCTTAGTATACGTACACTCCCCAGAAACACTGCGCCGAGAGCATGCATTAGGGCGTCCTTGAATGTACTCACATCTAAAACGACTCAAATGTCCATCAGTGGTGGAATGGAGAAGTTGTGGTATATCCATTCACACAGCAGACTGCTGCTCAGCAAGGACGGCTCCACCGTCACCGCAAGGTGTGATGAAGCTCACCAACAATGTTGAAGAGGAGAGGCCAGATGGAAAAAGACTACACATTGCATGACTCTATTAAGAGAAAAATTCAGGCCCCGGCAAAACTCTTGTGGCCAAACTGTTCTCCGCTGTCAGGAGTGAGAATAGTGCTTCCCCTGGGTGAGGAGGCTTCTGAGGACTCGTCGTGTGCGGCCGCCCACTGTGGGTGAGGGCCACAGGGGTGCGTGGAGGTGCTGAGAACCGGCCAAACCATCTGTGCACTCTTCTGTTTGTGCGGCATGGTTTCAAAGAAAGCTAACATGATAACAAGGAGGGCTAGAAGACATGATCATGGAAGCAGGGCAGAACAGGGGTTTATAATTATCTGGATGTCTGTCACCTGCCAGGGCGTCTGACTTCACGGCGACGGGGAACACGAGGCAGGGAGCTGGCCCTGGGCGACCTGCCAGCGCGCACAGCACGCGAGCCAGACTGCAGACGCACGCTCGCCTCCTCCCGCCCGTGGGGGTGCTCCTCTTACTGCAAGATGTTTGCCTTGTGCTTTCAACATTTTTGACCTGTTTGTCAAAGGGCCAGAAAGCATATGGAAAAGGAACTTTAAAAAAATGTGTGACCGTGATTGGCATGATGTCTGTGTCACACAGCAATCCTGCAAAGTTCCTGGCACAAATCTGGAGCCCCATAAGCATAGGCCTGGCCTTGCAATAGGTTTTCGTGAGCTCCAGCATTGTGGGATATTGTCGACAGACACTGTGAGAAATGGTGGCAAGTTATGCTTTTAACATCCTGCCTGGACACTTTGTTTTACACCTTCTCAAATGTGGGAAATATGCTGAATCTATGTGTGATGGCACAGTAGGAGGATCAGGCAAAGAATGACTCGATTAGGGAGACCTGGGTGGTCCAGTCAGGCAGGCACCTGCCTTGGGCTCAGGGGTCCTGGGATTGAGCCCCAAGTGGGGCTCCCTGCTCAGCAGGGGAGTCTGCTTCTCCCCTTCCCTCTACACTCTCCCCTTCTTGTGTTCTCTCTTTCTCAAATAAATAAACAAAATCTAAAAAAAAAAAAAAAAAAAAAAGACTCGATTATAAATCTAGGGTGAAAAGGTTAAAAATATGACCATGTTGTTTGTTTTCAAAGGCTTTTCCTGCTGAACTGACTTCACATTTATTGAGCTCCACCTGAAGTGGTCTGTGTTGCAGGCAGGGGGGCCCCTGGGGCAAGCCTGTTTCTGTCAAGGGCTTACATTCTAGTCAGAGAAACACAAAACCGTGACAACAAGTAGGTAAGAGAACTTGAAGTCTGAGAAATGCTGCAAAAATGCTCAAATGGTTGCTAGCCTAAGGCATGATGAGGGATAGTGGCCAGGGAAGGTCTCTGAGGTGGGAGCAAGGACACGGAGGCGGACACACAAATGTGGCTGGGGGAGCTTCTAGGAAGGACTAAATACAAATGGTCCTGGCCTGTTCCTGGAACATGCAGGGGTGGTGAATGCTGAAAGGGTGGAGGGTGCTGAGGACTCGTGGGTTAGGGAGATGAGGATGGGCTGGAGGCCTCAGGGGCCAGAGGATTGACGGAGGAGAGCACCATGGTGAGCGACTGACTGGGCGGGTCACGGGCATGGGTTTGAGGATGAGGTTTCCGAGACGATGCAGGTGGGTCACAGCTAACCTGAGGGCTGGTCACAGAGATGACGGCCGAGGTGCGGAAGGGAAAAAGACTCCTGGAACCGAGAAAATCTAGGAGCAGAGGGGCCGGAGGGCAGCACCGGCCATTCACAGGGATGTTGAAGAAATCGGGAATGAAGACTGGGCCTGTGCTGGAGAGGAGGGACGGCCACTGCTGAAGTCTCCTACGTGACGGCAGGGGCCGGCCGGTGAGCAGGTGACCGAAGGAGCAGAAGCAGTGGTTCACTCTCAGGACATGCATTCAAAAGTAGTAGTCTCTCTTTCTAGTTGTGGTAAATTTACATAACCTAAAATGTATTACTTTCACCATTTTTTAACGTGCTGTTCAGTGGTGCTAAATACACTCACGCTGCGTCCAACCGTCACCACCATCTGTCTCCAGAACTTTTTCTGAATTCATGAAATACTAACTTCCATTCCCACCTTCCCCCAGCCCCTGACAACTGCCATTCTACTTCCTGTCTCTAAAAATACAAGTAGACGGGGATCCCCGGGTGGCTCAGCGGTTTGGCGCCTGCCTTTGGCCCAGGGCGCGATCCTGGAGTCCCGGGATCGAATCCCACGTCGGGCTCCTGGCATGGAGCCTGCTTCTCCCTCTGCCTGTCTCTCTCTCTCTCTCTCTCTGTCTATCATGAATAAATAAATAAATCTTTAATTTTTTAAAAATTTATTTATGATAGTCACACACACAGAGAGAGAGAGAGAGGCAGAGACACAGGCAGAGGGAGAAGCAGGCTCCATGCACCGGGAGCCCAATGTGGGATTCAATCCCGGGTCTCCAGGATCGCGCCCTGGGCCAAAGGCAGGCGCCAAACCGCTGCGCCACCCAGGGATCCCATAAATAAATAAAAAATCTTAAAAAAATAAAAATACGAGTAGTCTAGGAACCTCGAGTAAGTGGAATCATACAGTGTTCGTTCTTTTGCATCCGACTTATTTCAGCCAGCATCATGTTTTCGAGGTTTATCCATGTTGCAGCACATGTCCGAACTTAAGAGGCAGGGTTCTTGAGGGAAGAATGTTTTGGAAGTGGCACAGGGGTAAGAATGGAAGTCAGTGGTAAAATTTCAGTGGCAAAATGCCTGCAATTACCAGGGCCCTGGGGGAAAGCACTGTCCTCTGAGAGCAGTCAAAGTTCAGAGAGAAGGAAGGGAAGGGATGTTGAGACACTTGTGAAAAACTGGGGCATTCTGCTGGCAGGCTGAGTTCCAGGGGGCTGAGCAGGCAGGAGGCAGAGGGGCGTCCAATGAAGCCAGATCAAGAGGTGTGCATCCCTGTAGTGACCAGGATCAGAAGCCGAGTGGGAATAACCAGGTTTATTTGGAGAAGTCCTGCCAGTCTTGGGCTGGCACTTAAAGAATAATCATTGGAAAAGAATGAGCAACTGATCCAGAGTTTCTACAAGGGTGTGTGGTGGCTTGCACCATCAGTCGTGAAGAGATCATGGGGTTTCAAAACCAGAGGATCCACTTCTACTTTGACCTTTGCTACTTGCGTGGCCTGGACTAAACACCTTCACCCTCCTAAACCTCTCTCTCCTTATTTGGATATCAGCTACCTGGAGACTTGCTGAAAGGCATAAATGAGAGAATGTATGCAAGAGGCCTCTGAAAACTAGTAAGTGCTACTCCGATGCCATTATTATTAGTTTAATTTAGTACTTATCAATGATCTGTAATGAAAAAGACAAAATGAGTAATATGGGAAGTCTTTACATTGTGTGTGTGTTTAAAGTAGGCCCCATGCCCAGCGCAGAGGCCAAAGCAGGGCCCGAACTCACGACCTGAGATCAAGACCTGAGCTGAGATCAAGAGTCAGACGCCCAACCGACTGAGCCACCCAGGTGTCCCTAAATTGTGTTGTAAGATCAGAAACAAATCCATCTTGTACCTTTGTATCTATAGTCAGCAGAGGGTGAAGCAGCTGGTCCCTCTTCTCCACCCTCAGACCCCTGGTACCTTGCCCATTCACAAACTTAGAAGAAAACTAAAGTGCCTCCTCCTGCTCGCAAAGTGGCAACAAAATGCTGAGGAGAGGGAGAATGGAAGACCAGAGGAGCTGAGTGTACGGCATGTACCATTAGCTTGCCACCCAGAGCTAAAAGCTTTTGCATGTTCACTGGGGAAGCCTGGGGAGAACCTGCTAGAGGCCTAGGCAGGAAGAGGTCCGGGCCCAGCCCTGGCTTTTCCATCAGGCTTTGTGACTTCAGCAATGGGCCACCTTCCCGGGCCTCAGTTTTCCTATCTGCAAATTGAAGGACCAAGATGATCACTAAGCTTTTCTTCTTATTCTAAGATGCTATTACATGGGTGACGCACGCAAAAATTGCCGAGTGAAGAAAAGCCAGATATAAAAGGCTGATATAAAGGCAGATATTGTATGACTCCTTTTATATGAAAAATTTAAAAGAGACAAAGCTGTAGAAACAGAAGGTAGCTCAGTGGTTGCTATGGCTGCAGGACACATGGGCTTGGTGGGTGACAACTAGGGGGTGTTGGGTTTCTTCTTGATGCTCAAATCATCTAATGTTCTAAAACGGATTCTGGTGATTGCTACACACTCTGAATATGTTAAAAGCCATTGAACTGTACTATTTATTTATTTATTTATCTGTTTATTTATTGAACTGTACCTTTTAAATAGGTGAATTGTATGGTATGTGAATTATCTCCCAATAAAACGTTTCTAAAATGCTGTTACTTTATACAGACTTATCACCTGAAACTAATGTAACATTGTGTCAACTGCAATTAAAACAGTTTTTAAATTTTATTATTTTTAATTAATTTTTAAAGATTTCATTTATTTATTTGCAGAGAAAGAGAGAGCACAGGCAGAGGGAGCAGCAGGCAGAGGGAGAGGGAGAAGCAGGTTCTCTGCAGAGCAAAGGAGCCTGATGTGGGGCTCAATCTCAGGACCCTGAGATTATGACCTAAGCCTAAAGCAGACGCTTAACTGGCTGAAGCACCTAGATGCCCCTGAGAACAATTCTTTTAGGTGTCATTTTAAAATGTATTTAAAGGCAGCATGTTGGACTATATGAGTCCAGGAGAGCAGCGACTCTGGCTATGAGTTCAGTTCTGGCCCTAACGTGGTGACTATACCTAAGTCATTTGCCCATGCCAGGCTTCTGGGGGCTGAGTCATTCCCTTTGCTGTTTCATAAAGTTAACTTTCCCTGGGCATGGTGTTTAATTGGGTATTTTTACTTTTGTTAGGTATGACAAAGGGATTCCATGACTTAGAGCCGAGCCACATCAGAGAACGAGAGACAACTACACGGGGAAGAAGAGTGAGGAGAGAGAACAGGAAGTAGGGATGAGCAGCTGCAGTATGGTGGTGCCCTGGGAACAGGGACACACAAGTAACACAGGCTTGCAAGTGGCGAGGGATATGGTGCATCATATAGCCCTGGGGTGTAGTAGGAGTGTGGACAAACAGCCCCTCTCCTGAAGGAAATGCTACATCACGGCCCAGAACTGTGTGTATGGTGCCTAATATTGAGAGAGTTTTTCAAGTCTGTATTTGAAAAATAAGTATCATGAAAATACTTGCCCAAACACCATGGTATAAGGGGAAATTCAGTTGAACATGCCAGTCACCTGACCATTTCAGTGCTCTCTTATGTATGGAAGCCGGTTGGTACAAAGATCCGGAATGCAAGCTCTTTCCCTGGCTAATAGCACAAGAAGTGCTCTTTGGTCCAGAGAATAATTACACTTACAGTCTTTCCTACATTCAACAGTGGAGAAGTGGTTCCCAAAGTGCATGTGGAGAAACAGAAAATGCTTAAATCTTAACTAATCACATTTTAGATTTTATTTGATAGAGAAGACGGTGAATAAGTGCAATTAATGCCACATCGGCCCTCACTGGGTTCAGTTTTGTGCATATTTCAGATCTCCCTCTGGTTCTGAAATCTAAATAAATCCAGAGCCCAGAGGGTATCCTGTATTATGCATGCTTCAATATAACCCAAAGAATGTGAACTGAAATTTGATGTGAATTTAAATTCTCTACAAACTCACACTTAGAAAAGTGTCTGAAGTAAGGATGAAATGTTATGAAGCCAGTTTCTTCTTTGGTTCTGAGGTGATACAAGGAACATAGCCTTACAACAACAACAACAACAACAACAACCAAAGGATAAAGTAAAGCCCCTCTGTGCTCCCTTAACTGCTTCACCTCCCCCATTCCTAGGTACATTCTAAATATCCTTCAATACTAGGACAAGGGTCTGGGAACATCTTATATCCTCAGATGCATTTCTGGAGGTGATACAGTTTCCTCAACCCAGAAGAGTTCTCCAAATTAACAATGCAGAGGGGAAATGCAACATAATCACCATCATCCTTGCTCAAGGCCAGCCAGGTAAGCTGGAGCTAGGAGGAAGCCCTGTGAGGGCAGGGATGGGAGGGGTGGGAGTGGTGGAGGAGGTGAGGGTACGGGGGTTGCAGGTCAAGGAGGCATTCCAGCCCCTCCGAGGGACAGGACATTAAGGGGCCGGCCTGGAGCATGCACTGTCAAGATCCTTTGGCAACGACAAGGCTCCTGTTACGCGTGCTGCATGAGCACAGACACACCTGTGTGCTCTTAGCCACTCTGGAAATGTCAACTGACCCACCAAGCTTTCAAAAGGCCCTTAGGAAATAGCATAACTAAAAGGGGCTGGTCATGCAGACACTGTGCCTTTCTGATCCAATGTAGTAAGAAGTTCAAGCACCACCCAGGAAAAGGTCTGGTCAAGTCACTGAGCCTAAGTCCATTCTGGCCTTTGGATCTAACATCTACTTTGGAGAAATTCAGGGAGTAGAGGAGCTAGCTAAGCATGATAAGGAAGAAGCAAATAAATTCATGATGTAGGATGATCCACGGGCACTGGATCTGGTTTCTTCCACAAGTTAGCATGTGAAAGAGAAAATGGAAGGTGGATGAAGCAGTCAGAGACCAAGGAGAAACAATGTGATATGGTTGGACTGAATTGGGTCCCCCCCCCCATTTTTATGTTGAAGTCCTAATCCCCAGTACTTTAGAATATGACTTTATTTGGACACAGGGTCTTTAATGAATAACATTTGTAATAAAGCTTCCTATCATTGCCCCAAAGCAATTAGCTAGAACTGTGGAAACTCTTAATGGACAAGGCATCTTGTTTGATCACAAGTGAGAGCAAGGCTTCACCCAGGGCTGCAGAAGGCCCCTACCACTCTGGTCTACTCTGTTGGGGCTCTCCTCACCCATTCTGTTTATGCTGGCCACAGATCTTACAGACATTAGGCCTGGATGACTCGTTGCTAGTTGAAGAACTAATCTTCCACCAATTACAGCAGACCGCCTGTGACATGTGTTAATGTACATGCAAATTAGGGATAATAAAAGTATACAAAAATCTGTGTTCCTAAGTAACTAGCCTTCTGTACTCCTTGTAGATCTATCTGGGTAAATTTTTCCTCTATGTCTCTTTTTTCACAAATTCTACTTTGCCACACAGAAAGGTCTCCATGACCCCTTAGTGGATAGTAGTATCGAATCCTCAAACTCTGCCTTACGTCCATTATTAGTTAGACATTTTCATCTTGCGATGATGATAGCAAGCTCCCATCCTATTTAGAAGCTTTTAGATTGTAAGTAATTTGAATCTCCACAAGCCTCTAGCATCTGAGTTGTACACACAACATTTGTGCATATCATTTCCCTCTGGCCCAGGTTCATTAGTACTTCTGGGGCTTGTTAAATGTCCTTAAATTTTCCCATTTATATGAAAACACTGAATGTTGAAGTGATGGATACCAAAAGGAATCTTAAGTTAGATCTTCTTACTTCATTTCTCTTTCTTTCTTTCTTTCTTTCTTTCTTTCTTTCTTTCTTTCTTTCTTCTTTTTTTTTTTTTTTAAGATTTTACTTATTCATTCATGAGAGACACAGAGAAAGAAGCAGAGACAAAAACAGACTCCCCACAGGCAGCCTGTTGGGGGATTCGATCCCAGGACCCCAGGATCATGGCCTGAGCCAAAGGCAGACGCTCAACCACTGAGCCACCCAGGTATCCCCTTACTTCATTTCCTACAGGAGATTGTGTCTAATTGAATTTTTGTTCTTTCTGAATTTTTTTTAAGAGTACACCATTTTTCTAAGAAATAACATTACTGGCGGTTAAACATCATATTTACTTTCATATAGACTGTTTCTTATAAAAAATGTAGTAATACTTCACACTTACATCTAGGTTATAGGTGAGAGGGAGATAAACCTTTTCTGTAAAGGACCAGAGAGTAATACTGTCGCTTTTGCGACCCATACAGTCTCTACAGCAACTCCTCAGCTTTGTTTCTATTGGTGCAAAAGCAGTCACAGACACCATGTAAATTGAATGGATGTGGCTGCATTCCAATAAAACTTTATGGACACTGAAATTCAAATTTTGTGACATTTTCATGTGTCAAGAGATATTCTTTTGGTGTTTTCCCCCAAACAACTGAAAAATGTAAACATTGAGCTTCCACGTTGGTGAACATCTAGCTGCTGGGAAGATGGTGTACCCACAGAGGGCATGCAAGCTCCGTGCCCTTCCCTCTGCATCCCATCCACTTGGCTTTGCCCTCTGCATCCCATCCATTTGGCAGTGGCTGAGTTATTGACCTCCCCCTACTCACCCCCCCACACCATGCAAGGAGGAATGCTGCTAGCAGACTGCCTTTGGATTTGAACTGTGACTCTTCCCTGAGTCCCCAGCCCACTAGCCTTAGTCCATCAAGATTTTGGACATACCAAGTTTCCACAATCATGTGAGCTAATTCCTCTAAATAACTCTCTGTCTCTCTCTCATTTTCTCTCTCTCTCTCTCTCTCTCTCTATATATATATATGTATATATATACATATATATAATTTATTTATATATATATAATTTTTTAAAATGTAAAAACCATTTTTAGTGTGTAGGTCATACAAAAACAGACAGCAATCTTGATTTGGCCAAGACGCCTTAGTTTGCTGACCTCTGTAGTAAATCCATAGCAACGCTCAGTAGATTTGTTTACAGTTTTAGAAAAGAAAGTGCATATTCTAAGGCAGTAATATCCCAAATCATGCTGAAGAATTTCCCCACTATAACCTCATGAGAATCTAGTACACCACAGCACAGCAAGCTACATACATGAAGAATATACATACATACATGTATATACATACATACACGAAGAATCTAATAAATTCTCATTTCTGCCTCAGGCCCAGGCCAGTCCCTTCATTTCAAAACACATCAATCCAGCTGCCTACTCACCCCCACAGTTGGAACTTCTGTGGATGTCTCAGACTTTGGGGTGTGAAGTGGACTCCTGAGTCTCCTGCCCTGCTCCCTGTTTCCTCTCCAGTGTTCTCCAAGTCCATACATGGTGCCCTTTACCCACCCCCATCTGATGAATCACCTTGACTCCTCTCTCTGCTGCTCACTCATTGGCAAGCTTGCCAGATCTCCAGAGTGGATGTCAAGTCTGCTCACTTCTCTCCAATTCCATGGCCCCCCAGCTCAGGTGGGCACCACCTCTGCATGGATCAGTTCTCCTTGTACTTTATTTCCCACAGATTTGCCATTAGTGGCAAGAGTTGAGTAGTTGCAATAGAGACCGTATGGCCCCCAAAGTCTAAAATATTTACTGTTTACTATAGAGTCCACATTTTGTTAGTCCCCCTCCTGTGGCCTTCCGTGGCAATCTATGACATCAGAAGAAAATCTAAACTCTTTATCAGAGCTTACTTTTTCCACATACAGCTTCCAAATAATGCCGTTTCTCCTTTGTCTATATGAGCAAATGTAGTAGTAATCACACTTTACATTTAATTTGTGAAATGATTCTGTGGAGATTTCAAGATCCTATTTTATCAACAGGAAATTAAGACACAGAGAGTTTGTGTGATATAACCAACTACCCAAAGTCAGCCCCCAAACAGACTTCAATCTAGATCATTCAGCTCTAGGTTTGGGTCCATCCCACCACCCCACAGTGCCTTGCTCTTCCCTCCACAGCTATGCATGGGCCACAGTGAGACAGGTTTGGATTATTTTTGGATGCCCGTAAGTAAATGCCTCTGGAGTCTTTCTTCTAGCAGGGTTGCCTCTGATTAGAATGGAAACTCCAGTGTACTACCTTGGTTCCATACACCCTTCATGTTCCCAAGAAGGTCTCTGGGGGCTGAGCTGATGGAATGTTTTTGTCTATTCCTAGGGTATGTTTGGGAGAATCTCTGTTCCTCAAGGTTCTGGTTTTTTACAACTTGTGCCAAAATAGCTACTGAATTTTAGGTTCCCATCCCCCCTTGGCATGAGATGTTAAATAAATAAATGTTGAACAAACATTTAAAATTGAAAAAATTTCAAAGAACTAAAATGTTTAATGGTTATGCATTTTGGCCTATCTGTAGTATACCACAGCTATTCGATATTTTTTTTTGTGAGATAATATAAGGCAATTAGACACAGAGATCCAAAAATAAAACCCCCAACCTGAGGGATATATAAAAAGGCTCATAGAGCATTTGATTTTTTATTTCGGTTCAGGTCATGATCTCAGGGTCCTGGGTCCTGGGATCTCAGGTCCTGGGATACAGCCCCATGTCAGGTTCCATACTCAGTGGGAAGTCTGCTCAAAGATTTCTCTCTCTCCCTCTGCCTCACCCCCAACTCTTGCTTTCTGTCTCTCTCTCTCAAAAATAAATAAGTAAATCTCAAAAAAAAAAAAAAAAGGCTCATAGAGGACCAGTTTCCATTAAGAATATAATCTATATGTATTTCCTGACTCTCAGAATGCATGATATATTTTAAATAAATATATGCTCTACCTAAGTTAGTATTTATAGTTTTTTTTAGGGGGGGAGGGGTAGAGGATAAAGAATATTTTTTGGGGGGGGATAAAGAATCTTAAGCAGGCTCTGCCTGGAGCCCAATGTGGGGCTCGATCTCATGACCCTGAGATCATGATCTGAACCAAAATTAAGAGTGAGACGCTGAACCAACTGAGCCACTCAGGTGCCCCATAAATTAGTATTTACAGTTTTAACACTTTTATGATTTTGAACCCATCACTGAAAGATTAAGAAAAGAAATAAAGGCTTTTGTTTCATTTATGACATTTTTTGAATATGCCTAGGTGAGTTTTTCACTTTATCAGATTTTGCAGAATTGTACCTTTTTCATACTTCTTTGTATCTTTTCATTCACCCTCCTTTAACCCAAATTTATTCAACATGGTCTGGTCATGACGTTCAGATGCTTTTGTTACTAAGTACTTCATTTCACCAAATAGCACAGTCTAACAAGGGCCAGAAGTGACTTAACTTCTTCAACAAAGCCTTAGCTCTAGGAGGTATTTGATAAATTCCAGTTTGTTGCATAACTAGATCCTACAGGTCTTGTGCCTTGACTTAAATCTGTCTACAAGCTGTAAGGAGCATAGTCTCTCAAAATTTAGGGGTCAGACTAGTGGAGCCCCACTCTCACTGTGCTGAGGAATTAAAGACAGGTATATCTGTGGCCTCAGGGACATGGACCTGAGATGCTGTCCTCCTTGCGCAGGTCAGAAGAGGCCTGTGTATACCAGAAACTCCCATCTGTCTCTAAGAATATTTTCATCCTCTATTTAGAGCAGAATCAATTGTTCCCATATGCTAGTGCAGTCCTCTTCTTTTTTATTTATTTTTTTTAAAGATTTTTTAAAATGTATTTATTCATAGAGACAGAGAGAGGGAGAGAGAGAGAGGCAGAGACACAGACAGAGGGAGAAGCAGGCTCCACGCAGGGAGCCTGACATGGGACTTGATCCCAGGTCTCCAGGATCACACCCCAGGCTGCAGATGGTGCTAAACTACTGTGCCACTGGGGCTGCCCCTCTTCCTTTTTAAAAAAGATTTTATTTATTTATTTATTTATTTATTTATTTATTTGAGAGAGAGAGAGAGAGCGAGAGTGCACAAATGGGGGGAGAGAGGGGCAGAGGAAGAGGGAGAAGCAGAATCCCTGCTGAGCAGGGAGCCTGACATAGGGCTCAATCCCAGAACCCTGAGACCGCAACCTGCCATGAAGGCAGATGCCCAGGTATCCCGAGAGCAGTCTTTTTTTTTTTTTTTTTTTTAAGAAACAAGTGCATAAATCAAAATAAGAGTGTGGCTCATAACAGAAAATTCAGTATGAAGATTAATTATATTTGAATCATTCATGGAGATAAGGTTAAAATTACTCCTAGCCCCCACACAGACACTCCTCTGCAAAAATGAACCAGCTGTCCTTTCCAGAGAATACTGGTAGACTTTTTAAAGTATTTCTCAATACTATTTTCTTATTGGCAACATCTTATAACAAACCATATTAGTATGACATCAGGTAGTCAGATATGGATTTTACTGAAAGACTACTTTGAATATAATTCTTTCTGTTACTAAATTTTATTTATTTTGTAGTTTACAAAACACAGACATTTTGGCAAAGTATGAATTCATAAACTTATTTAGTAATATTTTCATAGATATTAAGTCATAGGTATAGGCTTTTTATATTAAAAGAAATCTTTTCATAACCTTGTTTGAATGGTAAAAATCTCAGAATCTGTATCAGATAGAAATATATCAAAATATAAACATTTAAAATCAAGTTACACATGTTCAGGGGCCTAAAATAATGATGGATAAATCTTAGAGGAATAATGATAATAGGAATAATGATAATTCATTCCTACTGAATGCTCTCTTGAAACTTCTGCTGCACGTTTCTTACTATAATGTAAGTGTAATTATTCCTATTATACATATTTAGAATTGCAGGCTCAGAAAAACTAAGTGAGCAAAATCAAAATTCAAACTCATGTTTTCTTTTATCCCAAAGCTCATGCTTTTTAGATCACGTAACTGCAACATGAAGCATAAAGAGTTGTAAGGATCATAACATACTTCCTTTCCTTCTAACATTTTTAAACTCATAAAATATATAGTACACTTTATATTTGTAAGTGGCAAGGTTTTTTTTTAAATGGCAAGATTTTAATGTTAATTTTCTGAGTTATATTGGAAACAAATGATGTAATAGAAAGATAAAAATGTGATCCAAAGATAAAAAGAGGGATCCCTGGGTGGCGCAGCGGTTTAGCGCCTGCCTTTGGCCCAGGGCGCGATCCTGGAGACCCAGGATCGAATCCCACGTTGGGCTCCCGGTGCATGGAGCCTGCTTCTCCCTCTGCCTGTGTCTCTGCCTCTCTCTCTCTCTCTGTGTGTGACTATCATAAATAAATAAAAATGTATTTAAAAACGATAAAAAGAAAAGAATGAAAAGAAAAAAGAAGAAACAAGGAAAAGAAGCTTAAGAAAAATATCTTCAAGAAAAAAGACAATAGGTAAGGGCAGACTGCAGTTCCTCTGCACCAAGTAAAAAAGTCAGATAAATAACTAGAAACACATTTCTAAACACATCAGAAGGCTGTGGAAGCAAAAAAGAATAAATTAATTAAAATGTCCGAGAGGGAGAGCTCTTCAAAAGTGAGCAGTCCGTCATCAGGTATTTTCTTTCCTGACGGCATTTGCTGACTCTAGGCTTGGGATGAGAATATAAAGGACTCCATTAGGGGCACCTCAGTGGCTCAGTGGTTGAGCGTCTGCCTTTGGCTCAAGTTGTGATCCTAGGGTCCTGGGATCGAGTCTCACATCAGGCTCCCCGCAAGGAATCTGCCTATGTCTCTGCCTCTCTTTTTGTGTCTCTCATGAATAAATAAATAGAATCTTAAAAAAAAAATGGACTCCATAGTTTCATGTGGAAGAGCCAGTCCCCATATGTAACAAGGCCATCCTCAAACACATGCCTAGCCTCCTTGAGATATTTACCGGATGTGGAAGTCACTGGGTGAAGGTGGGGGTGGAAAGCAAGCTCAAAACCTCTGAAGGTTTTATGAAATTTATAAGCATCTCAGTCTTTCAAGACTGAGTAGATAGGAAACCCACTAGGCCTTAACTCTGAAGCCCAGGAGAGAAAACTCAAGGAATGGGAAAAAGCCAGAGGTTACTTACATCTTATTAAATTTGTCTAATTAAAATCAAAACTTGCCCCAATTCATTTCAATACCTGTCAGTACTGAAGTGGTCAGCCCTTCATCCTCACAGAGGAAACCCCTCCAACAGTCCTTGCTGGTGGACAATATTATGTGAACAGATATAGTTTCTTTATATACAATGTGTACATACGATAAAAATTAGGAGGTATGTGAAGAGACTGAAATGTGACAGAAGAAACAAATAAAAGATACAGACTCACAATGTTAATATTGTTACATATTACTCTTAGTAGATAAGAATTTGATGGATGAACCTGAAGAGAAGATGAATTTCATTAGAGAAATCAAATGCATTAAAAAGAATCAAATAGACATAATACATTGAAAACAAAATACTTTCTGAAATTGACAGTTCCCCAGATGGTTTGACAGAAGCTTGGGCACAGCAGAAGACAGGATAAATAAACTAAAACACAGGTCAAAAGAAAGTATTCAAAATGGAAGAAGAGAGAGAGAGAGACCCACCCCCAAAAGGGGATAAAACAGAGCATAGAATAAAAGACACAGCGGAAGAAAAAGAAAGTCTAACATATGTACAATTTGAATCCCAGAAGCAGGAGAGAAGGAGAGAAAAAGGTCACGAAGATGTTGAGTGAACATTTCCCAAATGTGATGAATGATATCAATCTACAGACACAAAAAGCTCAGTGAGTTCAAAGTAAGACAAATACAAAACCACACATGTATTCTAACCGTGGCAAGTCAAAAACAAAGAGAATTTTAAATCAGTCAGAGGAAAAGCCATGTGACCTTCAGAGAAACAGGACTTCAAAAGAAACTGCAGAAACCAAAAGATAATGGTCTGAGAACGTAAAGTCAAGGCACAGGCTGGGATATGCAATACACACAGACACACGCACGTTTTTGACAACAACCTATATCCAGAATATCTAAAGAACTCTCATGAATGAAAAAAAGACAGACAACACAGTGGGAAAATGGGCCAAATACTAGAAGAGGCAGTTTATAATAGAAGATATACAAATGGCCAATAAAAAGATGCTCAACATTATTAGCAATCAGAGAGATACAGACTAAAACCACAGTGAATTACCACTACACTGCCACCAGAATGACTAAAATTAAATGGGTGAACAATGCTAAGTACTGGTGAGGATGTGAAATAATACACCGCTGGTAGGCTTGTAAATTAGTTTGGAGTGTAAAAACAGTTTGAAAACTGGAAGTACCTAGTAAAGCTAAACACATACTGGATCTACTACCCTGCAATGTCATTCCTGGGCATCCAATGGAAATAAGGCTTATGTTTGTCAAAAGACATGAATAAGAATACAAATATTAGCATTATTCAAAATATCCCCATGCTAGAAACAATTCAAATGCCGTCCAAAGGTGAAATAGGTAAATAAACTGTTTATGTTAACACAAAAGAACACTGGATAGCATTGAAAAAAATCACAATACATGAAACAAGTGAATCTCAAAAAATCTCAAAAAATTATATATATATATATAATGCTGAGCTAAGGAATCAGATGCAAGGAATATTTACTGTATAATTCCATATAAAGTTCAGAAAAGGTCCAACTAACACAGTTGACTCTTTAACAACATGGGGGTGGGGCGCTGAGGGCTCCCATTCACTGTATTCTTATAATAAACTAGAGAAAAGAAAATGCTACTAAGAAATCATAAGGGAAATACTTTTACAGTACTGTACTGTATTAAAAAAAAAAATCCATGTAGAAGTTGATCCAAACAGTTCAAACTCATGTTGTTCAGGGTCAAGTTTGAAAACTTGTGAGAGTAGTTATCTGTGGAAGTAAATACTGGGAAGAAGCAAGAGGGGTTCTTATGGATATGAGCTGAAATTACTCTATATCTTGATCTAGAGCAGTGGTGAGTGATCTTGGCCCCAGGAAACATCTGGCAATGTCTAGAGACATTTTTCTTTGTCACATCTAGGGGAGGGTGCTACTGGCATCTGGGGGTGGAGGACAGGAATGCTGCTACACATTCTCCAGCGCACAGGTCAGTCCCCCAGGCAGGGAGGTATTGGGTCCCAAATATCAATAATGCTGAGATTGGGAAATGCTGATCTACACAATAGGTACTTACATAGGGGATACTCATAAAAGGTTTATTAAGTTGTACACTTAAGATGTGTACACTTTAGTATAAGTTATAACTGAAATAAACAAAGTAAAAGCAATAACTAAAGTCACAAACGTACCTATAGCTCCTAACTGAAATTTAGCAAATGTATATAGAAACTGTGTTTCAGCTTTATGTATAGTCTAATTCATTAGGGTCATAATGACTTGACTTTGTCAGGAATTGCATTTAAGTCAGGAAGAACAGAACTCGCTATGTACCACCCCCATTAAATGATTAAATGGCAAGATGGGTGCTATTACTGATAGCACAAGATGTATGAATTAAGATCTGGGTTATTTCTAGGAATGTATATTTGTAGAAACACAATGCAAGTATATGGTAAAGTCCACACATCTGGGATTTTCTTGGAGCCATTCTGCTGAACTGGCTTGGGATATTGCTACAGAGTCACTCCCTACTTAATGCCCTGTATTTCTGTCCAGAAGATACAGAAAAACATACATGTACTTTGGTACATGTATGGAAGGTATGGAAGGTAGTAGTCCAACCTTCCTTCCAAAGAGAGCAACCTTTTGCCACTAATTAGCAACAAATTAAGAAATCTACTAGTCCCTTAAGTCTACTAGTCTCTGACTCCATCCTGAGATGTAACATTCATTTGCAAAGGTGGGGTCAGGCATCCATTGCGTCATTCTTTCCAGTGTCTTGCATAAATGCAACAGCTACATAAGCTTATGCTGATCTAGCCATACAGCCATAGAAGGGTGAGAAGTGCTGGGTGTTGCTAGCCCTGGAATAGCACCACGAACCTGTGTACCAGCTCTTGAACAAATACTGTTCAGTCAGTGTGAGAGGGGACAGGCACTAACAGAGACAAAGGAGAGAAAAAGGTGTCCTCTTCCACCTCACCGTTAGGCTGACCTGCTGTTGTACAACCCAGGATCTTAGGAAGTCAGACTGCTAAGTAATTGCACGAGATGCTGTTGTCTAAAATCCGAATACTCATACGTATTTTAAAAGGATTTTGCAGTTTCAAGTAAAATTAAATAATAATTGGAAATCAAGTACATCCAAACCAGGACAGTTAACGAGCTTTAAAGTCAGTGAAATAACCGAAGTAAAGTGTCACTGCTGGGTAACACTGCATATTACTCCAATTTCACAAATGATTCCCCATGCAAATAGCTAGAATCTAATCAGCTGGATCAGAATCAGGGCAATTTATTTTACGAATCCATCATCATGTAATATTCCCTTGTGCTCTCAGTTACATCAAACTTTATTGTGAATGGTTGCCACAGAAGCCCATTTGATTGTACTACAAACTGATTCACCCCATGCAGTATTATCTAAATTCATGAGCTGCTCAAGGTAAAATTCATGGACATCTCAGATAGTGCCCAGCAGTCAGTGACTCACACTTATTGTACTAAATCCTAAACTGTGACTCAGAGTGAACCCTGTCAGTTGCTGACAGATACTATACGTATTTGAATAGAAGCTCACACTGTGAGTCACCTGGTGGTATACTGAAAACCAATCTGAAATATTCCCAATTGGACAATGATTCATGTTACAATCATACTGGGACTTGACTTAACACATGTGATTTCAAAACTCAGTTCTGCTGAACTGGCTTGGGAGATTGCTACAAAGTCACTCCCTACTTAAGGCCCTGCATTTCTTTTGAAAAACATGTGGTAGGCAAACAGAGGTGCAAAGTCAAGGGTAAGATATCCACTTTATGCACTGGAGGAACAATGGTTTCCTTCTTCGAAGACGCAAGCACAGTTCCTAGAAGTGTCTTCTTTGGAAGACACACCATTCCTACAATCTTAAATAACTTCATGAGGCCAGATGCTTATTTGAAAGGCTCTGCCATAATGATTCCTAAACTGCTCATGCCAGGGCTGAACCCTGAAGCTACCCCCACACTGCACCTGTCTGTGGAAGGTGAATGTCATTAGACTACCACATGCAAAAGTGAAAGAACTGTAGGATTTGAGGAGTTGATACTCAAATGCCTGGAATGGAAATCATTTACCAAACTACTGCATTAAAATAAGAAAGCTCCCTCCCCCCCTTTTCTCTTGCTCGTTCACAACATCTGGAATAATAAAATCTCCTATGCAATTTTGAAGGCCTTCCCTAAAAAGCTCTCAAGTCAGCAGGAAGGAGACTTCAAGAAACTAAGGAAAGCTCAAAAAAACGACTTCTAAGGACATCAAGGGATTAATAGAATATGCAACCAATTGTGTACTCCAGAGGGACTCTGGATTCTAGCGCTGGCTCTGCCTCTGGCTTGATCTGCGACCTCAGCTTACGTTCGGTAAGTTTTGCAGTCCTACCTTCTGCTGTGGGGGACCGTGATGAAGCTGTGGGACCGTAGTCAAATTACTGTCCTGTCTTTCTCGTGTTGTATATGACACGTGCTTGCATATTTTCCCTTATGTAATGGCTTCTAGTTTCCTATTTGTTAAAGGTTCATAAGCCTGTAGAAGACAGGAAAACATCAGTGTGGTGTATACAAGCCTTGGGGGGCGAGTCAGAAGACTGCATTCTAATCCTATTTAGCTGGAGATCTCCAGTAGGGACTTCTACCCTCTCTGAATGTTTCCTCAGCTGTAAAGTGAAGGAATCTGACTTTTATCCTTTCCTGTCTTTCTTTCTCTTTCTTCCTTTTTTCTTTTTTTTCTTTTCTTTTTTCTTCCTGTTCTGTTCTGTTCTTCCTCCCTCCCTCCCTCCCTTCCGTGATCTCTGTGCCAGTGTGGGGCTTGAACTCACAACCCAGAGATCAAGAGTCACATGCTCTACAGACTGAACAAGCCAGATGACCCTATTTATGTTTTTGATACTAAGAGCATTTTTGCTAAAATGTTTACAATCACCTTAGAGAAGTTAGCATTTCTAGCTTCCAAGGTAAGTTTCCCGATTCTCTTAAATTACAATTGACCTGGTACAGTATTTTAATGCAGACATTGGGTTTTCTGTATGTATCATGATGTAGTGGTGTATTTTTTATGCATGTTTCACAAAGTGAAATATTTTGAAGGTTAGAGATAATTTTCTTAAAACGCTGTTTGAAATATATATTTCCTAATTATTTGAAATAAAAAGGGTCCAGATGGTGTAGAAACGCACTGCATTTAAAACGTACGATATCAACACAGAAAATGTTTACTGGTTTTCTAATCTTGGAGATGGACATCTTTTACTTTATTATATAAACTCTTCATAGCACACCAAAAAAAATGCACTTTGTTCCTGATCTCATGATACAGTATTTTGAAGGCTACTTAGCCAATTTTGCATAAATATAATAATAGTAATACCAACTTTTGTTTGGTATGTGACAGAGCTCTACTGCATTAATTAACTGAATGGCAGCTACCCTATCAAGTAGGTATCTTTTCTTATCCTCATTTTGCAGCTCATGAAACAATGGCATCAACACGTTAAATAACTTGCCTGAGGCTACACAGCTAGGCTGGGATTCGAATCCAATCAGTTAGGGAGCCCAGGACTCTGACCTGCCGGACAATACTGTCTCTCGTATGCGTTACTAATACTCGATACAGGAGATGCCATTTAGGGGGTCCCTGGGTGGCTCAGCGGTTTGGCGCCTGCCTTTGGCCCAGGGCGCGATCCTGGAGTCCCACGTCGGGCTCCCCGCGTGGAGCCTGCTTCTCCCTCTGCCTCTCTCTCTCTCTCTCTCTATGTCTATCATAAATAAATAAATCTTTTAAAAAAACATATTTAAAAAAGCCATTTAATGAGAAGGTAAATACGATGAGGCTCAGTAGAGGTCATGAGCAAACATCAGGTCATGAGCAAAAACAAGAATATAGAGTCACTTTATGACAAACGTCCTGGCCAAGTCTGGGGGGGGGGGGGCGGTCCGTTTCCTTTCCCCAGCTGGGATCCTGCTTTAGTCAGTTCCATCGTCTTAGCTAGAAGTCAAGCGGTTAACCGTACCCGCGGGAAGCAAAGTGAAGCCAAGCCTCGCAGGGTCAGGGCGCGGGCGGAGGGCACCGGCCCGAGGGGGCGCCTGGAGCCGGGGGCGGGAAGCTCCCTGCTCTCCCCACGCGCATTCGCCGGACGGAGCGCAGCGGGCGAGTGACCGACCGCTTGGGCCTGGAGGGGCAGCCGCAGGCCGGGGCGCTGGTGGCGGCCGCGGGGTCCGAAGCAGCCGGGGCTCGCGGGATTCGGAGCAGGAGAGAGCAGGAGAGAGCAGGGGAGAGCAGGGGACAGCAGGAGAGAGCAGGAGAGAGAGAGCAGGGGAGAGCAGGGGAGAGCAGGGGAGAGCAGGAGTGAGAGAGCAGGGGAGAGCAGGGGAGAGCAGGAGAGAGCAGGGGAGAGCAGGAGAGAGCAGGGGAGAGCAGGAGAGAGAGAGCAGGGGAGAGCAGGGGAGAGCAGGGGAGAGAGAGCAGGGGAGAGCAGGGGAGAGCAGGGGAGAGCAGGAGAGAGAGAGCAGGGGAGAGAGAGCAGGGGAGAGCAGGGGAGAGAGAGCAGGGGAGAGCAGGAGAGAGAGAGCAGGGGAGAGCAGGGGAGAGAGAGCAGGGGAGAGCAGGGGAGAGCAGGGGAGAGCAGGAGAGAGCAGGGGAGAGCAGGGGAGAGCAGGAGAGAGAGAGCAGGGGAGAGCAGGAGAGAGAGAGCAGGGGAGAGAGAGCAGGGGAGAGCAGGGGAGAGCAGGGGAGACAGAGCAGGGGAGAGCAGGGGAGAGCAGGAGAGAGCAGGGGAGAGCAGGGGAGAGCAGGGGAGAGCAGGAGAGAGAGAGCAGGGGAGAGAGAGCAGGGGAGAGCAGGGGAGAGCAGGGGAGACAGAGCAGGAGAGAGCAGGGGAGAGCAGGGGAGAGCAGGGGAGAGCAGGAGAGAGCAGGGGAGAGCAGGGGAGAGCAGGCGAGAGCAGGCGAGAGCAGGGGAGAGCAGGGGAGAGCAGGAGAGAGAGAGCAGGGGAGAGCAGGAGAGAGAGAGCAGGGGAGAGAGAGCAGGGGAGAGCAGGGGAGAGCAGGGGAGACAGAGCAGGAGAGAGCAGGGGAGAGCAGGGGAGAGCAGGAGAGAGCAGGGGAGAGCAGGGGAGAGCAGGGGAGAGCAGGCGAGAGCAGGCGAGAGCAGGGGAGAGCAGGGGAGAGCTCCCCGCTGGCGCCCACTGCGCCCCGATGGGCCTGCGCCCACCTTCGCCTCCAGCCCGTCCTCCGCGGCCGCGCCCCGCAGCCGGCCTCGGGCACTCGCCCCGCCGTGTCCGCCCGCCGCCGGGTCGCGCTCGCCCGGACTCCCCCAACCCCCCAGGCCGGCGGGTCCGAGGACCCACTCGTGTCCGGGAGCACCAACCCCCGCGGGGCCCTCCCCGCCCCCCCCCCCCCCGGCTGCGCCCCCAGCCCCGCCCGCAGGCGCCCCCCGCCCGGCGCGCAACCCCCCGGGCCCTCCCGCCCACCCCACCGCCGGGACGCGGCCGCCGCGCACGCCGAGGCCCAAAGCCGCCCCACGCCCCGGCCCCGCGCGCCCACGCCCCTTCAGTGCCCCTGCGGGCCGCGGGGGCGCGTCCCAACTCACCCGGAGGCTCAGCCGCCAGGGCCGGGCGGGCGGACAGCCCCGCTGGGCTCCGGGACCGAGCGCGGACGCCGACTGGGCCCCTCCGGGGCGCGCTCAGACGCCGGCTCCCGGCTCCCCCGCCTCGGCCGCGCGTCTCCTACGGGGCTCTGGGACCCCGGGGGCGCTCCTGCTTCCCGCCCGGGCTCCAGCTGCGCGGCCCTGAGGGCGCCGACGTCTCCACCGCCCGGAGCTCCCCAGACCCACTCCGGGAGGCTTCCAGGGGGCTCCCGCTCCCACCCGCTGAGCCGCGCGGACGTCCCGGGGGACCGGGCCAAGCGGATCCCGGCGGCCGGACGCCCCCCTGGAGACCCAGGCACGCTGCGAGCCCGAACACCCTCCAGGGCGCGGACCGACCCACAGGGCTGCCCCGGCCGTGGGGCGACCGAGCGGCACCAGCCCCCGGGCCTGCCCTGCGGGCGCGCCCCGCCTGGCCAAGGCCCCTCCCAGCCGAGGCCTCGGAGCGAGTCCGAGCGGGGCCGGGGCGGGGGCGCGGGCGGGGGCGCGGGCGGGGGCGGGGGCCGCGGCACTCACGGTTCCGCCGTCCGCGGGGCGAGCCGAGGGGAGGCTCCGGCCAGCTCGCCTCTGCCGGCGGTGCGCATGCGTCTAGTGTGTGCCTTTTTTTTTTTTTTTTTTCTTTTTTTGAATCTTACAATACCCACTGGCAGCTCTGCTTGGCCCGCGACTGCTCGCCTCGGTCTCTCCTCTCACCTTCTCCTCCGTCGCGCTGGCCCCGCGGCGCTGCCCCTCCCCGCCCCTCCCCTCTCCTCCCCTCCCCGCCCCTCCCCGGCCGGGCAGTCCCGGGCTCGCCTCCCTGCGGCCGCAGCGCGCTCCACTGCGGCGGGGCTGGGGCCGCCCCGGGCTCCCAGAGGGACCCGTCCGCGGCGGGGCTGCAGCGCACCCTCCAGCCCGGCTTGGGCCGAGCCCAGAGTGCGGGCCGCCAGCCCGGCGGCGCGGGGAGCGCCTGCACAGCGCCTCTGCTCTCCCTGCGCTGGGGCGCGCGGGCCGGGCGAGCCCCGGAGGTGCGGGAGCGCGTGCTGGGACCGGGGGGCGGGGGGGGGATGGAGGGGCGGGGAGGCGCGAGGGCCAGTGTGCGGGGGCCGGGCGAGCCCCGGAGGTGCGGGAGCGCGTGGTCGGACCGCGGGGATGCAGGGGCGGGGAGGCGCGAGGGCCAGGGTGCGGGGAGGGGCGCGCGGAGGGAGGGCCAGCGTGCGGGGGGCGCACGGCAGCCCCCTGCCTTCTTCCCGTCCTCGGCGCTTCTCCGAGCTCTGCCCCCGTCCCGTCCCGCCCCGGTGATGCCTCTGCCTGCCCCGCGCTGGCCACGAGCTCCACGCCCTCCGCCTGCCGCCGCGGCCCGCGGCCCCGCCAGGTCGACGGGGGGGGGGGGGGGGGGGGGGTAGGGGTGAGGCGGTTGGCGAACTCCGGATCCGGATCCCGCTGAGCCCCCTGGCCGCGCCTGCCGTCCCCGGGTCCAAGCCCCAGGCGCAGGGGGAGACCTGGGGCCGGGGCGGAAGATGCGCGGCAGCTCAGCCCTTGGGCGCAGCGCCGGGGTCCCTGTAGCCCCTCTGTGCGCCCTCGGGAGCGAGGCGCCGCGTGCCGCCGGGCCGGGCAGGAGGCTGGAGGGCCACACTGAAGCTGCAGGCTGACCTGACACAGAACGACCAGCACGTCATTTCCTCCGCGGCCTCCGCAGCCTGCACGGCCAAGGGCAGGGGAGTGGGCGCGAGCAGCGGCGGGGGCGCGTTGCGGGGAGGCTCGCAGGAGGGGGTGAGCCGCGCGTGGAGAAGCGGCCTCCGGAGGGCCGAGGACTCCCTCCCGCCCCCACTGCTTCCATTCACACTGGATGGAGACGGCCCAGGAAAAAGTAGCAACCGGGGTCCGCTGCGCAAAGGGGTGTCAGCCGAGGCGCCGGCGCCGTCCCCTTGAACACGCCCAAGCCTCCCCTGACCGTCCCACCCCGACCCTGCCTCTCCCCCCACACCTCCCGCTCTGGCCCCGCGCGGCCGGAGCCCCTGCTGGCCAGTCGGGGTCAGGACGGAGCTGGGGATGCGGGTGTCCGGGTGAGGTCGGGGTGCGGCGTGCTGGAGGCCACAGTACTCACGGGCATGGGCGAGCTCTGCCCAGCGCAGGCGTCCTCTTCCCTGGGCGCGCGGCCCCCCGGGGGTGGGCTGGGCAGTGCCAGAGCTGCCCCCAGCAGGAGCGAGAGGCGGCCTGGCCGCTCCCCGTGACCCCGCGGGAGCCCAGCCGCTGGCAGACAGCGAACGGCAAGCAGGAGGGAGGAGTCCGGGCGCCGCTGGGGGGTCCCAGAAGGGGGTCGCCGGAGGAGGTGAGAGAAGACTCGCGCGAGGCCCGAGAGCGAGCTAGACAGGAGGCCGAGCGGCGTCGGGGCAGCGGGCGAGTCTGGGAGCTGTGCAGGGTCGGCAGCAGGCAGGGCAGGAGGTAGGGGAGAGAAACAAAACCAACACATCATTACTGTTGGCTCTAGCTACAGATAGAAGAAAATGTGTATTTACTATCATTTGCTGCGGCATTTTGAGGCTGTATTTTGGGGGTGCAAGAGAAGGTAGGTGAGAGCAAAGGGAAGGCCTTTGGTTAGATTCTCCTTCCCTGCTCTCTCCTTCCCCCCCTCGCATCCCCCCTTTCTAAACTCTGTGCTACTCAGTGTGGTTCTTAGACCAGCAGCTTCAATAACAACCAGGAGCTGGTCAGAAATACAGAATCTGGAACCCTGTCCTGAACTAGAGCACCAAAATGTGAATGTTAACATTCCCAGTGGGGTTTGTTTGCACCTTACATGTGAGATGCAGTGTAAAGAAGCGTCTGTACTCGTGTTTCTTGGTTCTTTAGGATTTCCTAGTGAATGAAAATTCACTTTTGCAACTCTTGCTCATCTCCCATTTTCCCTCTGACCTTTCCCACCTCCCAAAGTGCCTAGAGTTCTCCCTGCTGAGTCATAGAAGTTAGACTTGGTTACTAGGTTCCCTTGTGAGAGGTGTCTAGGGGAGAACTGATTAATGGCAGAGGACTGAGCAATCCGAGACCTAGGCTGGGTGGAAGAAGGAACTGGCTGCTTTGGCTTTGGTTGTACACGTTGGAGTGGGCAGGATACTAGGACTGTTTTGGGTCTCATAAGTGCACACTATGCAGGGCCCCTTTCCACACTCTCATGTGTCCATCTCATTCTCAGGAACACAGGCCTTTGCACCTTCCTCTTGTTGCGCAGGATATCAAAACCGCCAGTGTGAACGTAAAATTATCATCATTTTCTTTGAAAGTAGAGGGAGGCATTAATTTAGAAGTCAGAAACCCAAGGTTCTAGACTGAGCCTTGCAACTAAGTCCACTGCTTAACCTTGGGAAAGCCTCTTTATTCTTTGAATTGATCTGCTTCATTTATAGAGTAAAGGGGTTGAACTCAGCGGCTTTTGAAAGTCACCTGCCTAGGTCAGGTCTCATTTTTAGAGCTTCTTGGCCCACTCACATTTAGAGAAGTTACAATCCGGAACCCAGCTCAGCCAATACAATCAGCACCCCTCAAGCAAAACAAAAAGACAGTTTAATCTGCTTGTGAGAAACGAGAGTGGTGGTTGCCAAGAAATTGGAAGGTGGAGGCGGGAAGCAGCGAATAGAAGTGACAGGGTGGCGAGGCGCGGGAGGGGGCTGGGCCAGCGGGTGGGAAGGAGTCCCCAGGGCGCGGCCGCCGCTCTCCAGGGTCCTGAAGGCGGGCGCGGCCGCGGGCGGCCTCCGCGGGCTTGGCTGCGCTCCCCCAGCTCCGCAGTTGGCAGGCCCCGCATGTTTTCTTTGGGCGGGAGAAGTCTTGGGGGAAGCAACTGTCGAGAGGGAGGGAGGAAACCTAGCAACCCATTCTCATTCATGAGGCCCTTTCTGGGAAGCCGCCGAGCGCGCTGGCCGATTTGTCTTTCGGTCGTTTGTATGCGCCCGGGGAGAGAGTGGAGCTCGGTTTGCATTTCCGAGTAAGTTCACGCTGTTTCGCTTCCCCTGATTACCTTTTCCTGGAGAATGGGGTCTTTCTCCTAGGACTCTCATTCTCTCCGTTCAATTGCTGCTTCCCCCTCCCCTGCTTTCTGGCACCGTGCGTTTATTTTAGGGCCTGGGGCTGAGAGCCCAGGAGGCTCCTGGAGGAGGGCCAGCAGCGCACTCGAGGCGGGGGCCGGGGTGGGAGGTGGGGAGGTGGGGAAATGAGAGACTCGGAAAATACTCAGAGCGGGCCTGGGCGCCCAGCTTTGGTCTCGCTGGGGAGGAGGCAGGGGACGGGTCCCTTGGGCTGGGGTTGGGTGGGTGCTCGGACGCCGGGCAGCTGGACTTGGACTGATCGCAGTTCACTTGGTGCGCACCTGCCGGTGATGCTGGGCCAGTGGCCTGGCCGCCTCCGCCTCGGGTGAGCTGCCGGACGACAGCAGAAACCTAAGCGGATGCGGGCACCGGGGCCTGAAGGACCCCATGGAGAGGAAGTCAAGAAAGAACCGGTTCGGTCCGTGGTGACCCAGAGCCTGACTAAGCCCACCAGCGACCTTTTCCGACCAGCCTTCATAGAAAGGCTTGAGCAAAGATTAAATCGCTGGAAATGAGCAACAGGTACACTTTCTAAGGGCCCAAAGGAGGCTTCACGGGACTTCTGTGGGTCCCAGAATTTGCGTCTCCAGCTCATATTTTCAAATGGCTTTGTGAGAACGTGTGAACCTATAACCTGACCCTTCTCTCTTCTCTCCTCCCAAGTCCTTCTTCCCAAGTCACTTGCAGGTCCTCCCCCACCCTCCCACCCCCTGCACGCTTCATTAGGCATTTTGCTTCGGTCTTTGCTTCAAGACAGAGACGCTTGTGAGGGAAATAGTGGAAATGTTCAGGCAGAATAAAAGTCCCAAACTCAGCCCCAGAAACCCAAAGCCCCTGCTCCGCTGCTCCTTTGGAGACAGTCAGCTCTTACCCTTCCCTAGGTTGGTCTTTTCTCTCAGGATCAGTAGCCTGCTCTCCAATTCTGGCTTGTGTCTGGACACACGGCAGTCAGAGCAAGTCTGGGCAGGGACGACGGGTTTCTCTAACAAGCAGGGGATGAAGCATGATAGTGTAGGGTGCTGAAATCCTACTCCCTCTGGCTCTCCTGGCAAGGACAGAGCCTTGGAAGTGTCAGTGGAGCCACAAAATTTGATCTGATAAAATTATCTGAGGAAAGACTTCTGCTGCCTGCCGTGCTCCGTGCTCCAGAAATCCCTGTCTTCCTTTTAGGCCAGATTCTGGATGACAGTCTGAGGGTTTCACTAACATTATGCACAAAATGAAATCATCTTGGAATCTGTATTACTGAAAGCATCACTCCTTAGGGATCCAGAAGACTTAGGGAATACTTTATAAAGATTGAATTTCCCCTTCCCTACTTAATCATATTGGCTACCGAACCCTGCAGAGGAAAAAAAAAATCACCACACCCAAATCAATATACACAAAGTCTCACCCCTTTAAAAGGCAAATTGAAATTTTGCATTCACCCCTAAATAGCATCATTTCATACAGGAAGCATTCATGGCAGGATTAAACTACTTTTTAATCAAAAATTTCTGAGAGACTTTAGAATTAAAATCACAGGATGGAATTTGAAATTAGATTTAATTTTATGAGAGGACCTATTTTTTTTTTTCTGGACTCCTTTTTTTTTAAAACCTCTGTTTTTAGGGATCCCTGGGTGGCGCAGCGGTTTGGCGCCTGCCTTTGGCCCGGGGTGTGATCCTGGAGATGACCCAGGATCGAGTCCCACTTCGGGTTCCGGGTGCATGGAGCCTGCTTCTCCCTCTGCCTGTGTCTCTGCCTCTCTCTCTCGCTCTCTCTCTGTGACTATCATAAATAAATAAAAATTTAAAAAAAACCTCTGTTTTGCTTTGATTTAGCCATATTACACATTTTTATTTTTTCATTATTTGTAGAAATAATTCCTCCACTTGGATCTAAGAATCTAATTGGCAATGATTTAAAAGTCTAATATGGCAAGTCTTTGCTTGTGCTGACTTTAAATCATGCAGATTGGAAAATGGCAAGATAGAAGATAGACAGATCATGGATAGTAGAGTCACAGGTTAATATTAATTTGAGGCCAACCAAACAATGATGTTTCTATTAGGTTTTGCTTCAAATCTTGATGTTCTTAGTGAAAGTACAACTGTTAAAAAGAATATCTCTGTAGCTCATAATTAGTTTTGACTTCATTCTTTTAATAACTTTCTAGTGGGTCTATGCCTAGGGCTTACATGGAGGTGTTACAAGTAGATGTTACATACTGGAGCATTGGTAATAAGGGGGGGGGTGTGGAACTGGGAACGGAGGGGACCAGAAATGAGGGCTACTTAGGTGACATGCATGTCTGGGGGAGGGAAACACTGCAGGCTGTCTGCTCAATTCTTTCAGAGATAACTGGGCCCTTTGCCTTCCTGCTGGTGTTCTTAACCAAGTGAGGAGCTTAAGATAGGAGGTGGGTCTTTATTCGAATCTATGTACATATATTTATTTGATTATACACAAAACTGAACTCTTGGTATTCCACTCCAAACTTTCTCCTCCACCTCGGTGAATGGCCACTTGATCATTTCAGTTCAGGTCAAAAGCACTGGAGTATCCCTGCTTCTTACATTCACAGTTATCACTGTGTTATAGGATGAATTGAGTCTCCCTCAAAATCGTATGTTGAAGTCCTAACTCCCAGTACTTTAGAATATGGCCTTATTTAAAAGTAGGATGGAGCAGATATAATTATTTAAGATGAGTCATGTTAGAATAGCATAGGCCTCTAATCCTATGTGACTGGTATCCCTATAAAAAAGGAGAAATTTAGACACAGACACACACAGAGACACACACAGAGAATGCTACGTGAAAATAAAAGCAGTGATGGAGATGACGCATCCACAAGCCAAGGAATGCCAAAGATTGCCAACTAACCATCAGAAATGAGGAAGAGGCATAGAACAGATTCTCCCTCTCAAGAAATCTGGCCACGAGACTGAAACATAGAAGCCCTGCCTCAGTTTCCAGCCTGTTGACCTATCCTGCAGATTTTAGATCAAGACTGAAACATCAGTTCTAACCTGAATTCCCAACCTGCCAGCTTACCCTACAGATTTGAGATTTGCCAGCCAACATGATGGAATGAGTCAATTCCTTAAGATAAATCTCCCACTCCCTCACCATCCCCTTTCCTTCTCTCCTCTCCCTGCTACTCTCAGTCATCATCTGTCTATCACATATATATCCTATAGGTTCTGGTTCTCTAGAGAATCTTGTCTACTACCCTTTGATACAGGTCTTATCATCATTCATCTGGACTTCTGAATTACCCTTCTAGCCGGTATTTCTACTTCCCCTTTGCCTCGTTTCTCTCATTTTGCCTCACATTCCCTTAATATTGAAGCTAGGATTTTTCTTTAAAATGTAGGTCAGGTTATGCCACTCTGCAACTCCAAACTTTCTATTGGCTTCTTATTTTGGAGTAAAATCCAAAGTCCTTACTCTAGCCCTTAAGACACAACAGGAATGGTCCATCCTACCACTAAGATCTCCTCTTCCTGTAGAGCTATTCTTGCAATATTGGTTTTCTATAACACTTATTACTATTTGGCATATTATGTATTTACTTCTTTTTTTAATGATGAAGTAGTAACTTTTTTCTCTTTTGTTCATTGCTATGTCAATAATGCCTAGAACACTGTTTGGCCCTTAACAAAATGCTCAATAAGTATTTGTGAGACAAATGAATGAAAAAGCAAGCTCAAATATTAGTCATAAAAAGGAATGGAATTCTGGTGCATGCTACAACATGGATGAACTTTGAAAACATGCCAAGTGAAAGAAGCTGGACATAAAAGGACAAATATTGTATGATTCCATTTATATGAGATATCAAAACTAGGCAAATTCACACAGATAGAAAGAATAGTGTTTACCAGGGGCTGGTGGGAGAGAAGAATTGAGAGTTACTACTTAATGGATGCAGAGTGTATGGGTTGATGTAAGAGTTCTGGAAATAGTGGTGATGGTTCTACAACCTTGTAAATGTATTAAATATCACTGAATAATACACTTAAAATGGCTATTTTATGTTATTTTTATTTTACCACAGTTAAAAAAAACACTAAAAACTCTTTGGGGTAGCCCTGGTGGCCCAGCAGGTTAGCGCCGCCTTCCCCCCCCCCCCCCCCCCCCCCCCCCCCCGGGGTGTGATCCTGGAGACCCGGGATGATCGAGTCCCACATCAGGCTTCCTGCGTGGAGCCTGCTTCTCCCTCTGCCTGTGTCTCTGCCTCTCTCTCTCTCTCTCTCTCTCTCTCTCTGTCTATCATGAATAAATAAAATCTTAAAAAATAAAAACCTCTTTAAGGTGTGAGCTCAGAGGAGCTTGAGAATGTCTACCCAATGGGGAAAAACAACTGAGTAAATCACTCCTGATTCTGCCAGAGATTTCACCTACCTCCTGAGCTTCCCTTGCCTTGATTTTTGCTGCCACCAGCTAAAAGTTTGCAAGATAGACATTGCCAACTTTCATTCCATTCCATAGATTGTGGTATGTTGAAGTAGAAAGAGAATAGCTGAAGCAGGATCCAAGAACAGTCTTGTAGGCTCTCATTTCTTCATTCTTTCAACAAACATATCTCTTAATTATCAATGTCTCGATACTCTGGATTTGAATTGGGGTGGAAGAAAATGATCCACTCCTACAGTGTGGGGAAGGAGTATATAGTGAGAATCTATGTAGACTGTTTAGGACAAGTAAGTCATGGCAAGGATCTTGGATTTCATTTTAAAAGCAATTGTAAGTCATTGAAAAGTTTTAAGCAAGAGAGTGACATGATCTAATTTATAATTTTAAAAGACTCCATGGTTCTTTGTATTGGAATGATTGGTGGGGTGACAGGCATGGGATTAGTGAAAGCAGGAGGCTTTACCATAGTCCAAGTGAGAGAAGATGATGACTGGGACAGAAATGGGAATAAAATATAGAGAAATAGAATAAGATATGTTTCAGAGAATTAATAGCACTTCAGTGGATTGGATGTGCAGGCTGAGAAAAGGGAATCAAAGATAATACCCAAGTTTTCTGAGATAAGCGGCTGGGTGGCTGGCTGAAATGAGGAAAAGGGTGGGGAATCAAGAATCCTGGTAAACACATTCCTAGATGCCCATGAGCCATTCAAATGGAGATGCTAAATAGGCTGTTGTAAAACAGCTTTGAGCTCAGGGTAGAAGTCTAGGTAGGAGTCTAGGAGATGTACATTAGGAGTTATTAGCATAAAATGGTATTTAAAGCTATTGGAATTGGGTAAGATTCCTAGAAAGAGATGAAAAGATAGAACAAGATTGAATTAATTTAAAGAGTCTGAACCACATCCAGATGGAAATGGGAAGCCACTGACAAAACTTAATCAGGGAGTTAACAGAATCAGGTTTGTATTTTAGAAAGATCTCTCTGTCCTTTTGTGTTACTCAGAGGTAGGCATGACTGGAAAGAGTGACCAGGGAAGATGCTGTTGCAATAATTTTTGGGGAGATGATAGTGGCTTGATCTAGGAAAGCGTTAAATGGGATGGAGATAACTAAATGAAGAGATCAAGAGATACTTTTGAATAGTGTGAACAAAATGTGGGGATTGATTAGAAGTATGAAATGAGGACAAGAGCAAAGTCAAGGGTTATGCCTCCCAAATTGTAGTTCAAAACTGGATAGATGATAGTACCATTTTTACTGAGAGAACTTAGGAGAAGAAGAGTTTGGGCAAAGGTAAAGAATTTTGAAGTGCCTTTTAGATATATAAATGTAGATGGTCAGTAGATTTTCATAAATTCATGTGTGGACTGCAGCAGACAGAGCCTGAGTGGATTCATCAGTCCTTAAGCTGTCTCAGAGCCTTTGACACTGCTCAGATTAGCCAGAGAGAATGAGTCCAGGGAGAAAAGAAAAGTCCAGTGAGAAGATGAAAACCTAGGGAACTTCTAATATTTCAGAGTCAATAAAGGGAGAGGAATTTTTAAATGAGGTGAAAGGGAGCAGCCAGAGAAGAAGGAAACAAGACAAAAGGGACATCATCTGTTATGTTCCAGACTCTGGATAGATCTTAAGTCATTTATTTCTTTTTGTAACCCTGCAAGCAGGTATTGACTTCCTTTCCATTTGACAGAAGACTGTTTTGAGACTCAAGTGAAATAACTTGGCCAAAGATATTTATCCAGAAAATAACGGAACAAGTTTGAAGGAATTTAACAAGCTTGGACTATCAAGTTTCTACCCTTTGTATGTTGGCAAAAGGAATGAATTGTGTGTGTGTGTGTGTGTGTGTGTGTGTGTGCCCATGTACATATATTTGTATATACATAGACTATCTGTAGGACAAAACAAAGAAGCTGATAAGACTGAAGAGTGGTTGCCTTGGGTGGATTGGGGAGTGCAGGTTGGAGACTGGCCAGATAAAGACTTAGTATATTGTATGTACTTTTATGCTCTACATTATGGTAATAAAATCTATAATAAAGAGTTGGTTCCTTTATTTAATTTTTTTTTAAATACTTGACTGCTGACAGCTTTCAATCCCCACTACTCTCTTTTTCCTTCTGCTCCATATCGGGCAAACTGATAGGACAACCTAGATGCTTTCTCCTTTGGCACCTGCAGGAAGTTCAAGCCATGCAAGTCCTGTCTCTTGCAAAGGAGTACCCTCAATTCTAGCCCACCATGCAATCCCAACGCACTCTTCTGCTCTCCCAAGCCATATTTGGACCTGTTAGCGTCCTGACTTGCTCTCCTCAGAGGGCTTCATTATGTGAATAAAACACCCCTCTATGCTCTCTTGGTATTTTTGTGGTCTAATTGGCCTGGACATCTGAACCGAATTTGGGGTGTGTGTGTGAGAGGGTCGGTCCATTCTGCCTATGTAGGGATGACCACAACAATTGTATTAGGTCACAACTGTAAGCTATACTAGTCTAATTTTGAATATTAACTAGAACATTTTTAAATGGTAAGAATAAAAAAAGGTCCATGTACCAAAGCCCTAAGATTTTAGGATCCATGTCGGCCTTCTCCATCTTTCTTATCTGCTAATTCATTAAAAAGGCTGAAAAAGAAAAGAAAACTAAACTAAAATGACTAAAATCTGTGCTCTTTCTTCCATATTATTCCATATTCCAGAGATCAGGAAGGGAATTATTATTACATAAAATACAGAAAATTGAAAAGAAAAGTTCAAAGTAAATTTTTGAAGTTTTGGTGATGTTTATCTGGGATCTCCAACTCTATAAAAATTAGATTTGTCCAAAACTACCATATTTTAAAAAATCATAGATGCTCACAATGAAATAAAATATAGTTATATATACATAAAACATATATAAAATTATATATATATAATATATATATTCAAGCAAGCTATTCCTGAGGAATAGTAATCAGTACTCTAACAGAATCCTCATTGTATTTTACATATTATTTTATCATATTTTAGGACATATTTTACCCCGATGTGCAAGCACTTAGAAAATATTCTCAACTGCATGCACTCACCACCCCTTTCCTTTTTTTTTTTTTAAGGTTTTATTTATTTATTCATGAGAGATACAGAGAATGAGGCTGAGACACAGGCAGAGGGGAGAAGCAGGCTCCTTGCAGGGAACCTAATGCAGAACTCGATCCCAGGACCCTGGGATCATGCCCTGAGCCAAAGGCAGACACTAAACCACTGAGCCACCCAGGTGTCCCTCACCACTCCTTCCTTAAAGCTATTTGGTGAGGAGGCTACAGACCAGTGAGCTCCAATGATTTCTGTTAGGGCTGGCAAGGAACAGAACTGGGCCACTGATCAGTGCTTCCTGCCATAGTGCTTCTTGACCCACATCCAGGAGATGTGCTCATTATTTACTGATGTTAGTAACTAGGATTAACAGTAACAGTAATCAAGGACAGTGATATTGTTGATGCATATCTCTGAATGCCTCGATGGTTGCTAACTGTTCTTAAGTGCCTTTGACATTATTTCTCTCAGACCAAAATTCCAATTTCCCCTCCTTCTCATATTCAGCAAGCAATGAAAATTCCATGACTAGCTTGCTTCCAAACCGCCATTGGAGATTGAATTACTGACTTCAACTCTATAGATGCTGGGTCAGTTTATCACATGGCTGCTAATTCTCTACTTTCCTCAACAATACAGTTACTTCTTTGAGGTCCTAAAAGGACAATAACCTTCTTAATAATCTGATTTACTTAAAACTAGAGAACAGTATTTTAAGCCCTAACAGAGAGGCCCCTAACATTTTAGATAGTAAAGAAAATACATCAAAGTGAAGGCTGTAGGAGAATCTGCCTCACATGATGTCGGACACCTTTGGTTAAGTTAAATCCACAGAGTGCAGAATATTGTTACTCTGAAATGAAATACAATATAGTCAAAACTCTGTATAATTTATAAAGTTCCTATTTAATTATTTATTTATTTTCAAGGAAGCTGCTAATCTTAGTGCAGCCAAGCTTTGCACAATGATTGGCAGAGTCTAATATAATTGTAAATCATACATTTATTTTTCAGTTCTTATTCAGTTTCTCTTAAGAAGATATAGAACAGGTCAACAAGAGCTCATATTGTGATATTTCACCCTAAGGCTTTTCAAGGATTAATGTCAGTAACTACGAGAAATGAAAAACTGTGTCGTCAAAATCCGAAGAGCTGGTGGGAGCAAACAGAAGCTTGAAAAGTGCAAATGTGAGAAATGCAGGGGATGGGGCTGCTCACATAATCAAAAGTCTTCTTTTTCTTAGGTTATCTGTATACAAAAGTTTCCAGCACTGCTGCCATTTGAATCTTAACATTTTCCCTGGGCTCTGTTGGTCCCCTGGGGTGCCTAGTGGGGAAGAGGGAAGAAGGTTGGCAAGAGAACAGAGCAGGGGAAAAGCTGTAGATGGGGGAAGGGCAGAGTCAGGAGATGGAGGCCCTACCAGCTGTGTCCCCTGTGACTTTGGATAAGTGCTCACCTGGGCTGCAGTTTCCTTTTCTGCAGAGGGATTTAGTGAAGACAGCCTCAGGACTTCAAAAGGAGCTGATTTCTGGGTTCAGTGTGGGGCCCATTCTCTGACACATAATCCCTTTCCATTGTCCTTTCCTGGGGCTCCCTCCCCACCACATGCGAATGTGCGCACACCTGCACACACTAACCCGCGCACATGCACATGCACATGCACACACGAGCCCTGTACCTTAGAGCAGAGAAGCAGAGCAGAACCCAGAGGGAGCTCTGGAGCCAGCGTGACTCCCAAGCAAGCACTCATCAACATCCCCACTGCGACTTCTCCAGCTTCCTTAATTAAATTACCGCATTCCTCCTAAACGGTTTCCACATTGGAGCCTGCACAGTGCCTCAGCCCATTCTACCCTGTTCTCTACCCCGCTGAAGGAGTAATCTTTCTAAAAGGCAAATGTGAGCATGTTGCTCCCCTCCCTCTAGCCATTCACTGGCTCCTCATTTCTTTACGGGCCCTAATACCGCATATAGACCTTCTGTGATTTGATCTCTACTTTTACTCACTTTTCTTTCTCCCTATTACCTTGTATTCAAAGCTCCAATTATATTGTTTTCTCAGTTCCTAAAATTCCCTTGTACATGTTCATTCCTGGTTCTTTGTATAAATTTCCCTTCTGCTGAATCATTACCCATTCCTAATCTGCTCTTCCTCTTCTCACCCAGGGGAGTCTCTTATTGACCTTCAAGTCTCAGTTTAGGTGCCGGTTCCTCCAGGAAGCTCTCTCAGGTTAGGTTAGCTGCTCGCATATTTTCTCTTGTCACAACATTTCCTGCTCTGAATTGTGATAGTTTGTGAGAGTCAGGACTTTGCCCTTATATGAGACCTGTGTCTCAAAAAACCAAAAGCAGTACTGAGACATAATTCGTGTTCAATCAGTATTTGTTAAATGAACGAACTTAGATATGACATGATCTGGAGTTGATAATTGTTGAAGCTGGGTAATATGTACATAGGGTTCTATTATGCTATTATTTACTATGCTATTTTTCTGCTTTTAAGTATATTTTGACATTTGTTTAATAAAATAATTTTTAAAAGAGATTTTATTTATCTATTTGAGAGAGAGCGCATGAACGGGGTAGGGAGGAGGCACAGAGGGAGAAGCAGCTCCTTGCTGAGCAGGGAGCCCAACTCAGGGCTCTATCTCAGGACCTCGGGATCATGACCTGAGCTGAAGGCAGACAGTTAACCAACTGAGCCACCCAGGTGCCCCTTAATAAAAAGATTTTTTAAAAGATATGATTTTTAACTTCTTTGTTTTATTTTTATTTTTTTTTTATTTTTAACTTCTAAACAACATATCTCAATTCTTCTTAAATTGCAATCAATAGACCAGAGACAGCAGAGTAGAAGCTGCCACAATTCCATGTGCAAGCCTTCAGGGCATGAGGTTTATTAAAATGGCTGTTCGGAGAAGGTATGATGCAAAGGGGGACATGGACAGGTCTCACTCGAGGAGCCTGCCCTCCATTTGTCCCCATGGTCCCACGCCGGATCCACCAATTTCACACTGGTGGAGTACAAAAATCAATAAGCAAGATGGCAAGAACAAGGGAAGACATTGTTCCGTCCAAAGTGGAAATTTGTGAGCGGGCTCAGGAAGGCTGCATGGGCTTTGTAGCTTTTCCAGTGGTTTCTAATAAACCAGGCTTTGTGTGAGCCTCACTCAGGCTGCACAGGGCCCTGTCCTAAGGCTTTCTCTCTCCTCTGGCCTGGCTGCCCGGAGAACTTGTTAGCTCTCACTCATTTCTTTGGAGTTGGACTCCACTGAATTGGATTGCTTTGCTTTGCATTTTAAAAGAGGTATTTTTCTTGAGGAAGCTGGAAGCTGGCACTGACCTGAAATTACATGTTTTGAGACCAGTCAGGATCCATAACTATCACTAATTTCCTTCATGGCACTTAAGACCTTTGGCTGAGAAAAGATTCTAACAATGCCCTTGGCTTAAAGAGGTCGAGAAAACTCAGTATTTCACCCCTGTGGTGGGAACAATGTCGGATAATAATACGTACTAATCAATTGGCAAATCAGTATTGATTGGGTTCTTAGCAGGTGCCCAGTATGTGGGAGGCTTCCACATAGAAGGGAATAATTCCCACAGATGGGAATAATTAGATGAACTGTTGTGGGGGAAGCATGGGTTCCCCAGGAGAGCAGTGTAGGACCAATAGGAAGCCTGGACCCGTGGGTGCAGACTGTTTTTTAAAAGTCAAAGCATCTGATTAAAAAAATATAGAATTATTCACGAGAGATATTATTGTCTTGATTTTATAGATGATAAAACCAGACAAAGAGAATTAAACCCTACTTGGACCTGAATTAAAAAATCAGTTCTTGCCAGTACAAAGACATTGATTTCATGTCATCACACTGCCTGGTTTGTACCTGCGTACACCATAAAAATGCACATGACTGAACTTCTTCAGCTAGGATAAAGGATGTCTTTAAGTAAGTAGTCAGGCTTATTAGTTAAAACTGAACCTCATTTTACTAGTTTGAGATCCTGCAATGCTGTCATGTCCACCAGATGTCAGTGTATGCTGTTCTTTCACTCCCTTGGGTCTTGCTTTTAGGAAATATCAAGACCCAAGAGCCCACCTTGCTCTTGGGCTCCTCAAAATGGTTTTTGCACCTGGGCATGTGGTGAAGGGCTGTGTGCTACGAGGGTACAGCTGAGTGCTGAGTCTTGACTCAGAAGGAATTTGGAAATCTCATGAGCTCTCTGCTGCCCCGATTTTCTAAAATCCAAAGGAATTCATTTCTTCTCCCTCTTTTGTGATTTCGTGTATCTAAAAACCAGCTCATTTCTGATGGATGAGCCAAGCAGAGTTATAACCTGGTCTGTGGCTAAGACTGCACAGAAAAAAAAGGAGGTTTTGAAAGTGCAGGGAGGATGCCAGGAATGTCTCAGCTTCTCTGTAATCAGCCGCAGAAGCCAGTGCCAGATCCGGCTGGGATTTGGACCAGGCTGGAGTGTGGCTTCTGAGGAGGGGCCAGAAATAGCCTCAAAGGGGGTTTCTCTTCTGCTCAGCTTCTTTATGCCTCAAATTACACTATTTCAAGTTCATCCTTTAGATCTAATATTACCATTCCGCGTAGATTTCGTGAGTAGGAACAGTCTATTAATTCATTTACATCTAAGTGCAAATGAATTTGAATTTTATGTTTTTTCTAATGGGAGAAACCAGGCAAGAATGAGACACTGAGGTGCCTCGGGGATGCCTGGGGAAAGAGGCTAAGGTGAGGGGTAGGGGAAAGAGCGAGGGTGACAAACTTCTCTGATCTCCCAGGCTGGCTCAGGCTAATGGACGTGGTGCCTGGGAGACCTTCTCTGCTCTGTCCCTCATATCCTTACTGATCTTAATGACCCCAGCAAGTTGTTAAAAATAGTCAGTTTGACGGTATTTTTAAAGAGAAGAAAAAAGGAAGCAATAGTAGTGGGATTTTATTTGCTAATCAAATGCTTATTTTTCAAACCAGCAGGATTTTTTCTGTAACAAAAGTGTCTATATAAGTAAGTGACTGTTCTCCTTGGATGATGTTGATGGTAGTAGTAAAGCTCTCTCCTCAAATGAAAACTTCAAAAAACATGCCCTCCAGAACACTCTGAACAAATGGTCACAGATGAAAGTCTTAAATAAATGGAGTTAGTCTAACCTGTAGAAGCAGAGAGAGCAGATTTATTACAGAATGGAGAAATGTGGTGTGAAATTGGTAATATCAAACGCTTTGATCATTTCTTTCTAGTAATGTTTTATTCATTCCATTTGGTCATTTCTGCTCAACTTTCTTACACAACCTTGAACAACCTTTAATGATAGCTTATATGTAAAAATATTTATGTAACAGTGTGTCTGGGTTACTAGATGACCCGCACTGATTTGAGGGAGCACAGAGGGTCATACAAAAAGCTCACAGTCTACCGTGTCTGGTGGAGGCAGGGGTTTGTCTGGTGACTAGATTTCAGTTGCTGTGGGGCCCACCCACAGATCTTTGCTAAATAGGGGATAAATGGGGGAGATGTGTGGATTTATCTCTGAAATATGACTATAAGGCTTGTGAGTGATAGATACAAAAATGCCAGACCTAAAACATCTAAATTAGCACTATCTCTTTCCAGTGTCACTTTGGGAGGCCATATACTGGTTCAAAGTTGTAGTCACTCCAAATGTGCTGGTGAGCTCCTCTAGGATTGTCTCTCAGGGCCAGGACTGATTGATTGATCCAGGGGTAGATACCAGACCCATACTGGGCCAGATTCTCTCTCCTGGGAATTGGAAATGAGACCATGGAGATGCAATGATGGGAGTCTGCTTTTTGGTGCTGAGCTGTCTTTCTAGCACCTTCCACAGACTTCCAGGCTCAGGTTCCTGAGCTGCCAGGCTCCCGGCTTCCTGCTTTTCCTTTTATCTTCTGGTTGGTCATACATAGTTTGAAAAGGCAGTTACCCAGATGTGTTGAGACTATGCTTATGATATTTTAATCTTACTTCAAATAAAAGTCCTTGGAATGCTCTATCACTTGAAAATGAATACTTACAATTTTTAGTGCTGAGAATTCAAAATTTTGTAAGTACAATATATTCTTAGGGAAAAACATACTTGGTTACATCATTGATATCAAATTAAATCATAGTCTGCAATTTGGACTTCATTCTTGAATATTTGAAATATATTCCAATAGTCACTGCAGGGTTTAAACTAAATATTATCTGTCAGCATATGTGCTTCATTTTAAAATTTCTTTTTTCAGTCATTTTAAATGCAGTAACTATGAAACCATTCTATGGAAGTTTCTAAAATAAATTCCCACCCCACATAACACAAGTTTAACCTGAATTGCTTTTACCTAAGGAATGGAAATACATGGTTCATACAGAAGCTGTAGCAACAAGTTTACTACCAAAGGTTCCCAGTAAAGTTCATCTACAGCTTTACCTTGCAACAAGGCAAAACTTTAATGTAAATTTCCTAAGGTATTTGCAGTGGTTTTATTGTTTTGTGAAGGCTGGCTTGATTCTTTTTTTTTTTTTTAAGTTTATTTATTTATTTATATTGCAGTAATCTCTACACCCAATCTGGGGCTTGAACCCACAACCCTGAGAGATCAAGAGTCACATGCTCTTTTGACTGAGCCAGCCAGGTGCCCCAAGGCTGGCTTGATTTTGACAGGAAAGCCAACATGATTTTATGAGATCTTTTGAATAGAGGAAATGAGACAAGGTATATTTTTTCCTAAATATTAATTTAAAATCTGAGCATTTGGGATGTCTGGGTGGCTCAGCGGTTGATTGTCTTGCCTGTGGCTCAGGTCCTGATCCCGGGGTTCTGGGATGGAGTCCCACATTGGGCTCCACAGGGAGCCTGCTTCTCCCTCTGCCTGTGTCTCTGCCTCTCTGTGTGTCTCTCATGAATAAATAAATAAAATCTTGAAAAAAAAATAAAATAAAATCTGAGCATTCTAAGATTTGTGAAAAAAAAAGCCCAAGCTATATAATGAAGCCAACTCGGACTTTAACGATATGTTTTTAATTCTTCCAGACAAGATCTTTTGCCATTTTTGTTTATTTCTCATTTTTACTTATTTATTATTATTAGTTTTAAGGATCTTTTGCCATTTTTAAAGATTTTTCTGGAAGTTCAAGATGAATTGTGCTATCCAGTGAATGTCTGAATGTCTGAAGTATGTGCTAATAACTCCCATTGTGATATAAATAGGTATATGGAAAATTGTATTTATATGTCTATTTGCTGTTTAATTTCAAAGGGTAAAATTGAATCCCCAGTCTTTGAGATTGAAAAAAAAATTTATTACGTTAACTTTCAAATAAAAAAATACCCAGGGCAAATATACTCATGAATTTTCATATCCATCACTCAGTATCAACATATTGCCAATTCTGCTTCATTTCACACCCCCCCCCTTTCTCCCCACTTCTCCTGTTATTTTAAAGGAAGTCAGAGGTCATATGTAATTTCTTCTGAAGACATTCCTGTTTGCCTCTTTGGGACTTAAAAGAAAAAAAAAAAAAAGGAAAGCATAAAAACCACAGTCTCTTCTGACTTCCTTTTACCAGACATGAGGGGTAGAACCCATTGTTTCTCCTCTTCTCCCTTCCTTTCTTTGTGTCTGTGAATTTAATCTGGAGCTGTAAGCTTCTTCCCTCATTCATTTCTCCTTTCTTTTTGTAATATAACCAGACTTTTAAAGAATAATCACATTTTGCAGTCACTTTTTTACATCTAATATCTCCATCCAAGCAACTCTTTCAATAATTACCATCGATCCTTCCTAACTGTGACTTCCACATTTTTCATTGCTTTGAAACATATTTTCATGTGACTTACACAGGAAGTGTGGCTGTGTCATAATCTGTATACTTGAATATCTTAAAATGTCTTTCTCTTGAGTGAGGGCATGAGTGACACTTGCTTATGAATAATTCTTGGGACATAAAGTTATTTTCTTCAAAGCTCTTGCTATATATCAATTGTTTTCAGTTATTTAGTGCTTCAGAGAATTATAAGGTGAAGGACCTTCTTGTTTCCTTATATGTAATCTTATTTTTTTTCTGGATATTTACTGAAATGTTTTAATTTTTGAAATTTGAACATTCTATGAGGATATTTCTAGGCTTAGTTCTATTTTCATTAAGTTTGCTTGTAATAGAATATGTCTTCTTAGATTATTGTTTGAAATCTTTATTACATCAGGAATATAAAATTATATTTAAAGAAAACTTGATTATTGCTGAGTAATGTACTCAGATCCCACTTTATATCTATTTCCTTTATCTGTCCCTAAAATGAATTTTTCAAGATATGACCTCCTTATACTATGCCTTCATAATTTTAATTTCTTTATCTTTTTCCCCTGTGTTGTGACTGACTTTCTCAAATATATTATTCTATTTTGATATTTCTTATTTTGATTATTTTAATTTTTGTGGCATCTGGTCTGCTGTTAAAATCTTTCTCCCTCCCTCCCCTTTTAAATCAATGACTGAATGTCTTAACTCCATTAACTTTTCTTTTTTTTGGTAACATTTCACTAATTTCCAAAATGCAACACCTGCTTGAATATTACAATGAATATAACACAGATATATATTATTAAAATACTTCTGTTTTCTACAGGAGTATGCCATGGTAGCACAGTCAACACCAACCTACAGCCAAAGCCATCAGTAGTGGCAGAAAGCACGCTGGCTAAGTAGGCAGGCTCTCCCGGCAGTGATGTAGACATGGGGCTGCAGTGACACTTGGTATAAATAATTCTTGGGACATCGAGTTTTTTCTTCATAGCTCTCTTGTCATAAATCAATTGTCTTCAGTTATTTAGTGCTTCAGAGAATTATAAGGTGAGAAGAGAAGCACTATGTGGGTTTTACACTAAGTGGTAATGTACCGCCCTTGTAGGATTCCATGGCCATGCCACAGTATCCTGAAAGTTAAGAAGTATTATGCTAAGTGCAATAAGTCAGTCAGAGAAAGACAGATGCCATATGATTTCACTCATATGTGAAACTTAAGAAACAAAAGAAATGAACAACAACAACAACAACAACAATAATAAAGATAGCTATACTCCTTTGCCTCATCTAGAACATCCTACAGGAGTTACTGGAGGATTGCCAATTAACATTTGCATGCTAACTATGGAAGATATAATCACAACAGGCTTCCAAATGAAACTTTTTCTGAAAAGGTTTATGTGAACATCTCAAATGTTAAACTAATTACTACCGAATTCTTTTCAGAGGGCCTTCAAAAAAAAAAAAAAAAAAAAGAACCAATTTTATCCTTCTTACTGGGCTTACTCTTTCACAAATGGAGGCAGGACAAACTGATTTTGTCTTCTGAATACATTAATGTTAAAGTATTGGATATCAGAAGCATAATTCCTTTTTACGAAGACTTTTTTTCTTCTTTTCTGTATCTTTTTCATCACACAAAGCTCCATTGTCTTTGTAGCTACCTTTTGGGGCCCTGACATTTGTTTTTCTCCTTTTAGTGTATAACGTCTCAAAACAAGTGCTTTGATCAGCTGCTCAAGGGATTACACGTCTGGAACAGGAGGGCACTTAGAAGCCTGTGTTCTTAGAGATGCATTGATGTTGGAATGGTATGAAAAATAATTTTGTGGAGGGGTCTGGCTGGCTCAGTCCGTAGAGAATGCGACTCTTGATCTCTGGGTTAAAAAAAAAAAAAGATTTTATGGAAACAACTTTCTTGTCTAAGCTCTGACCATGTTTGTTACTGAAGAAGAATGCATTGACACATATACATATAAATCTATGTCAATAGATGGATTTGACTTCTTGCCACTGTGGCTTTAATGCTTTCTCTCTTTCTCATGTCTATCACTTAGGAAGAATGGTTGGCCTAGAGGGTCCCCTGCCCCCTACCTGCATTCCATGCCCTGAATTAAAGGAAGCAAAAATCCTGATGCAGAAAAAAAAATTCTGCTGGAGATAGGTGTGTGATTATGTGGATGGGGGTATTAATTTATTTTGTAGTAAATTAGTGGTCCATGTTGGTGTACTTTGGGCTGAATGCACAAAACACTATTAACACTTAAGCTACAAAACACTATTAAGAAGTCTGGCATCATGGGGATCCCTGGGTGGTGCAGCGGTTTGGCGCCTGCCTTTGGCCCAGGGCACGATCCTGGAGACCCGGGATCGAATCCCACGTCGGGCTCCCGGTGCATGGAGCCTGCTTCTCCCTCTGCCTGTGTCTCTGCCTCTCTCTCTCTCTCTGTGACTATCATAAATAAAAAAAAAAAAAAAAAAAAAAAAAAAAAAAGTCTGGCATCAAGCCTATGAAATTATAGCCTACTTTCTAAATCGCTATCAGAAGCTATTGAATTAGTAATAAAATCAGTGCCCCAAAACCCTAGGTTCAAATCACCACTCAGATGACTTCACACACATAACCAACAGTATTTCAAAACTTGTTTTCCCATCTCTAAAACGGGTCTAATGACACTAGTGCTACTGACCCAATCCAAGTGGTTAAGGATCCAAATGAAAAGAACTGGAAGAACCACAGCAATAAATGTAGGCAACACTGTGTTGGTACATCAGTGTAACTGTCTTTGTTTTCTTTTAATTTTTATTTTGAAATAATTATAGATTCATAGTAAGTTCCAAGAGAGAATGGGCAGAGTGGTTCCAGGCACCTTTTGCTCAGTTTCCCTCATGGAAACTGCATGACTATTATCCATTATCAAAACCAGGAAACTGACATTGGTACAATCCACAGCATTTATTTCAATTTCACAAGTTTACTCATTGCCAGCACTAGGTTTTGTCACTTTATTATTTTTTTTTAGTAGACTCGACTCTGGGCTCAACTCACAATCCTGAGATAAAGCAAGACCTGAGCTGAGATCAAGAGTCAGATGCTTAACCAACTGAGCCACCCAGGCACCCCTCACTGCTTTTCATTTTAGCCATTCTGATAGGTGTGTAGTGATATTTTATTGTGTTTTTAGTTTGTGTTTTCCTAATGACTATGATGTTGACTATCTTTTCATATGTTTGTTTGCCATTTGTATATGCTCTTTGATGGAATGCCTGTTCAATTTCTTTGCCCATATTCTAGTTGGATTGTTTGCTATTTTATTTTTGAGCTTTGTGAAGTCTTTATATATTCTAAATGTGAGGGCTTTGTCAGTTATGGGGTTTGAAAATATTCTCTCAAAGTCTGTAGTTTGTCTTTTTATCCTCTTAACAGGTTTTGGCAGAGCAAATGCTTATTTTTTTATATTCTGAGATTCAACTTTTTAATTTTTCCTTTATGGACTATACTTTTGATGCCCAAGAACTCTGATTAGCCTTAATCACAATGATTAACAAATTTTCCCCCTAAAAGTTTTATAGTTTTACTTACAGTTGTACATTTTATAAGTCCATGATGCATTTTGAATTAATTTCTGTATAATGTATGAGGCTTAGGTTGAAGATTTTTGAAGGTTTTATCACTGGCCTCTAGACATCTAAACACATTCCATCCCATGCTCTCCCTGTCTACTTTTCCATATTTCTTTTTTTTTAAAGATTTTATTTATTTATTCATGAGAGACACAGAGAGAGAGAGAGAGGCAGAGACACAGGCAGAGGGAGAAGCAGGTTCCATGCAGGGAGCCTGACGTGGGACTCGATCCTGGGTCTCCAGGATCATGCCCTGGGCTGAAGGCAGCCCTAAATCACTGAGCCACCCGGGCTGCCCACTTTTCCATATTTCTAAGACATTATTTCACATCTACTTTAAATTTCATCTCTTTAACTCTTTCATTAGGCAATTTTCAGTTGTCTTACTCTATATTGGTCATATGCCATCCCTAACATTTTACTGCCTTACTGATCAAAAGAATGTAGTTACATAGATATCCTCTACTGTTGACATGAGTCATGGTGATAATACGATAACTTAATAAATGTTGATATGTTTGTCTGTTTTCCAATGTATTGTAAGTCTGCCAAGGAGAAGGAGCATATCTTTTTCTTTCTCAAAACCTAACCCAGGTTTTACACATAGTAAGGATGCAATGCTATTTGTAGAATTAAAATGGATTGAGTTCTATCATCCTTATATATGCTAGAAGAGGGACATGTTCACCTATATGTGTATCTATGTTCAGATGCAACATTTTTTGAGGAGGCAAAACTGAGTGGGAAGGCCAGTAGCATCTCAACTGGATCACTCCTGACTACTCATACCTGCTGCTGTACTGGCTGGAACCTGTTTATCTGGGTGAATGAGGTCAGTATCACAGGTAGGATTGTCCAGTACTGGAAGTGTATTTGATTCCAGGATGCTGTGGGAAGATGTACTGCTGATTCATAAATACTTTTCCAATTTATCTGCCTATGATTCTGTTTAAAGAGTACCCCTCAATACAGTTAGAACTTTGAAATTATATGTGTGCACACACATAAAATATACCTAAGTTGTTGTTGCGGTTTCCGCAGAGTAACCTCCAAATTCTACCTTTCAGAAATCTCTTTTGCATAGGTTCCCTACATTTAGGTTTAGATGCCCATTAACTAAGGACTTCCAGCCAGTATATCTATTTCATTTTAGCTTCCTAAAAACCTAGTGCTCAGGTGATAATAGGAGCTGTGAATATCACATATTATTTGTTCACATCTGTCTGAAAGGTCAAAAGTGAAGGTCAGTACATTTCTACATTTTTCTTCTTCCTGTGCCAATTGGTTAAAATAAGATATCCAATAATAAATCATGATTATTGTCAGGATATGAGCCATGGCACAAGGACGGAGCAGTTTTTTGGTGTTAAAGTATTTGGATAGGTTTGCTGTAGTATGATTGCAGCATTTAATTCTGAGCTCTGATTATTTGTAGGCAGTAACATAGGCCCATCCCCCTTTCTCTGAATAACCTTTTAAGAGATGGTTCTATTCATAGTTAAGAGGATTTACAGACTTAAACTGCAAAGATACACACAACACTGAGCAGGCAAATTGTCACTCTTTGGGGAAATAATGTTACCTATTGATAGAAATTCATGCTTAAAAAATTCACCATAGAAAACTAAATATCTATGTGATAGATATTCAGGAAATTATCCTGAATTCAGGAAATTCAGGAAAAATATCCCTTAGCTTCTTAATGTTCTTATGTTCCTGTATTATTTTATCAATTTTTTCTTGAGCAATTTTTGTAGAAAGCAGTCTATAGTTTTTCTTTCAATACTGTACGAGAAATAAAGTTTATTTCAGAGAAAAATATCCAAGCTACAATAGCCACAAAATATCAACAGTCATAAAAATCTATGGCTAGATTTCCTTTTTTAAAAAACATTACCCCTCCTGAAACAAACAAACAAACAATAAATAAGCATTTGTCTTCGTAAAGGGAAGCTGTTTAGGTTGGAGAAAACTGGACAGATCTGGTAATTATTATCAAAGTTCTAGTTTTTCTCTTGGGGTTAGCTTGAAAACATTTTGATAAACTATTAGTAAGATAGAGCAATAGTATGAAAGCTTGCTTATGGTTTTATATTCTTTCCAGATAAAAATTTTCCTTGTCAAGAAAGGATCAGGGGTTGTGGAGATTGTCTTACCTTGATATCATGCACAACGTTGGTGCTACCTTCACTTTCCATGGTTTGGTGAATGTTTGCTTTATATCCCTCTGCCCTACGCAGGGGCAGAAATTGCTTCCACACAGATGGCCTGGAGAAATGTTCCTGGAGGCACACTTGGTTGTCTTGGGGAAGACTGGGCATGTTTTTACAATAAAGTTCTAAATGAGTCCTGCAGCCTGATTTTAACAGCACTAGCCCAGGATCCAGTCTACTTCTCTTCGCCTGGTGGATGCTGTGCCATCTCTCAGCCAGCTGGGGATCTCCCTGCTTCACTATCTGAAGCAACAGGATTATCTGTTTTGGGGATCAGCAGTTTATCCACTAGTGTTCTATTCCAGGTAGAGCTTCTGGTGTTGAATGTCTAGATATGTTATGACTGCCCTCTGCAGGCAGCAATGTGTTCCTAATTCAAATTTAATTCCTAAATCAAAATGGAAAGAAATGGTGTAAGTGATATATTGCTTAGGATATAATGATAAAGGGAATAGATTGTTTTGCGAAATTCTGCATTAGTTGTGTGCGATAGGGACTAGTATTGGATCAACTTGGACCACGCAATTGAGAGGCAGATGGTCTGCCTAATCTATGTAGTTTTCTTAAAAGGTCATTTTAGCAGCAGTTAGCTTTGCGGTTAGAAATATTTGCTAAACTCACACCCAAACTTAAGCCCAAGGATTATTATACCTAAATTGATATCATGTAGGATTAAAATGATTTTTCTTACGAAGTAACTTGTCATCTAGTGATTAAACCAAAAGTTGGCTTCGAATATCGTGCTTCACATTTGTAAAGTGCCCTATAAATAAAGATTATTACACAGAGTGCAAAGAGTAGAACATAATATCTTTCTCTCAAGGAATATCTAATGTTCAAGAAACCATTGCTGGGTCTGGTGCACAGGGGTAAAGACCCCAGATGTATATTACTTGGGTTATGAACTGGAGAAATTTCCTTTTGTAAAATGACCCCGGGCCTCCAGAATTGGTATGCAAAACAAACACAGTCACAGTCCCTATCAACATTTCAGCTTCTTTTTTTTCCGTTTCTTTCAGCTTCCTTTTCTTTTTATTCTTTTTTTGTGTGTGTGAGAAATTGATAGATTGATTGTAAAATTCATATGGAACTGTAAGGGACCCAGAATATCCAAAACAATCTCATAAAAAGGAGAACAAAGTTGGAGGATCTCATAAAAAGGAGAACAAAGTTGGAGGATTCACATTTCTCAATTTTAAAACTTATTATAAGGGGATGCTTGGGTGGCTCAGTGGTTGAGCGTCTGCCTTTGGCTTAGGTTGTGATTCCAGGGTTCCAGGATCGAGTCCCGCATCAGGTTCTCCACAGGGAGCCTGCTTCTCCCTCTGTGTCTCTGCCTCTCTCTCATGAATAAATAAAAATAATTAATTATAAAGCCACAGTAATTAATAGTGTGGTACTCGCATAAAAATAGACCTATAGACCAACAGAATAGAGAGTCCATAAATAGATCCATACATTTATGGTCAATTGATTTTTGACAAGGTGCCAAAATAACTCAACAGAGGAAAGAATTGTCTTTTCAACAAATAGTGTTGGAACAACTGGATAACTACAGGCAGACAGATTAAGTTGAACTTCTACCTCACATCACAGAAAAAATGAACTCAAAATGAATCATAGACTTACAGGTAAGAGCTGAAACTATGAAACTGCTACAAGAAAATGTAGGGGTAAATCTTTGTGACCTTGGATTAAGCAAAGCCTTCTTACATACAATACCAAAAGCACAAAGGACAAAAGAAAAAACAGGTAAACTGGACTTCAGCAAAATGAAAAACTTTGATTTTCAAAGAACCTCAGAAAGAAAGTGAAAAGATAACCTACAAAATAGAAAATATTGCAAATCATATATACACAATAAAGGAATTGTATCCAGAATATGTAAAGAGTTCTTACAACTGAAAACAAAACAAAACAAAATAAAATTTAACTGAAAATGGGTGATGTGTCTCGATAAATATTTCTCCAAAGAAAATACATAAATGGCCAATAAGCCCATGAAAAGATGCTCGACATCATTAGCCATTAGGCAAAAGCAAGTCAAAATCACAATGATTTTACACTCAATAGGTTGGCAAAAAAAACAGACAATGATAAATGTTAGTATGTGGAGAAACCAGGACTCTCAGACGTTACCCGTGGAAATGTAAAATGTTGTTGCAACCATTTTGGAAAACAGTTTGGCAGTTCCTCAAAATGTTCAACATAGATACCATAATATCCAGCAATTTTGTTTTCCATTCAGGTTACTAACTAGTAAAATATAAGTCTGGTCCCGTTGGTGTGTATCTTTGCCAGTACTTGCACAGAACTTGCTTAAGAATGAAATAAGCTCACTGAGAACCAGAATAGACAGACCGATTCCTAACATCATTTGAGCAATTCACTGTCCCTGAAGAGCTAATCTTAGACTCTTCATTTATATGGTTTAATAACTTCCTTAGGAATAAAAAATGTTATTTTGAGAATATTATTACTATTTGCTTAAGTTAGCTCGATCTGTTTCCTTTCACCTGCAGCATAGATGAAGAGCTTATTGGGGTGCTCAACACATAATAAACTCTTGCTACATGTTTGCTGTTATTATTATTACCTTGGCTGCCGTGACTGTATTAGTTATTTATTGTTGCATAACAAGTATTCTACAACTTAGCGGTTTAAGATAACATTTATTATCTGACTGTAACAGGAGCTGGCTGCAGATCCTCTGGCTCAAAAACCACTGCTGAGTCAAGGTGCCAGCTGGAGCTGTAGTCATCTCAAGGCTCAACTGGGGAAGGAGTCACTTCTAGGCTCACTCACATAGCTGTTGCCAGGATTTAGTTCCTCAAATGCAAGTGGACTAAGGGCCCCGTTCCTTACTGGTTGGTGACTAGAGTCTGCCCTCAGTTCCTGCCATATCAGGCTCTCCGTGGGGCAGTTTACCACCTGGCAGCTTGCTTCATCTGTGTGAACAAGTGAGAACGACCCAACAGAATGCAAGTAAGATGAAAGTCATGGTCTTTTGTAACCTCAGCTCAGAAGTGACAGTCCTTTTCCCTTTGCTGTATTCTGTTCCTTAGAAGAAACTCAGTAGGTCTAGCACATACTCAAGGAGAGAGGATCAGAGAAAGGCAGGAGTCACTGGGAGGCGGGATTACTAAGAGCCACTTTAGAAGCTGCTACCACAGTGACCATATTTTTAAATTGTGGGAGATTGTCATTATGGGGCCAGTGGACAAGCATAATAGACTTGATGTGGAAAATCTTAAAGCTTGGTTGCCACAGGAATTTAGGGCACTGGTATCACAAATAAGTGAAATCCTTTGTTAGTGATATTAGATCTACTTTGGCAGTACCAATGCAGAGGCTGTTAGGATAGTTGGTTAGAGGACTTTGTAAAGATGTCATGTGTCCATACCCAGGGTTACTGTCAGGTCAAAGTAAGTCAGCTTCTTACAAATGTCTACTGTATGAAAGATATTGGAAAAACCATTCTTCCATTAAATTAATATTTTATTCACTGAGCAGCAAAACCTTCTCAAAGTCCCCACCCAACTGAAGGTAGGCTGGTAGCATAATGTTTACTAGGGGCAATAAGTATGTCATGTGAAATCATCTTTTAGAATAAGATTTCTGTTGGCTGGATCTCCTTTATCTCCATGGGCAAATGTAAGTTTAATCCACATTTGGAAGGAAAAGATTGGAAATGATGATGTTCATAACATTTTCTGTTTTAGGCTGAAGAAATTCCTTTGAAATTATGTATTTTTTTCTACTTCTGATCACTTTTTTTTTTTGCAACTTCTGATCACTTCTAGGTGGTATATTCTCTCAAACACATAATATGATCCTACTCTAGTGAAAAAAAGTTAAACATATGGGATATTGATTTAAAGAACACATTAATTATTAGTATTATTTTTCTTCTGTTGATGTAGTTTTATCTTATTTCTCTTGTGTTATTTTTAAAAAAGATTTTATCTATTTGGGAGGGAGAGATCAAGCAGGGGGTAGAAGCAGAGGCAGAGAGAGAAGCAAACTCCCTGCTGAGCAGGGAGACCAATGCCAGGGAGCCCAACTCAGGGCTTGATCCCAGGATCCGGGATCATGATCTAAGCCGAAGGGAGATGCTTAACTTACAGAGCCACCCAGGTGCTCCTCCCTTGAGTCATTTTTTTTGGTAGAGATTTTATTTATTTATTCATGAGGCAAACAGAGAGAGAGAGGCAGAGACAGACATAGGCAGAGGGAGAAGTAAGGCTCCCCGTAGGAAGCCCAATGCAGGACATGATCCCAGGACCCAGGGATCACGCCTGAGCCGAAGGCAGATGCTCAACCACTGAGCCATCCAGGCGTCCCCCTTGTGTCATTTCTAAATAGCAAATCTGGAGCCCACCTAACCCTAATTACCTCCTGAAGGCCCCATTTTCAAATACCATCACAATGGGGGGGGGGTTAGGGCTTCAACACCTGGATTTTGAGGGAAACACAAACATTCATTTCATAACATTGAAAGATAAACTGAGGATTATTAACATTTTTCAAGAGTTTATTTGAGTTAATATCAATTTGAACCAGGCAGCACCAAAGCGAAAGTGCTTGACAGGAGCTTGTGAAAAGGCTTGTAAAGAACAGATGTGGAAGCAGACCAAGGAAGTTATTTGATGGCCTACAGCTTAGTAGGTTGACTAATTTGGGAAAGTCTAGGTGGCTGTGACTGTCTAGTGTCATTGTCTACAGTACAAGTGCATTTACAAGAATTGACTCTGGGTCACACAGTCTACCAAGGCATTAGAGGCAGCTCAGTCTAATGGCCCCCAGGTTAATTACTTTAACAATTCCCCCTTTTGGTTATTTTCTCATATATGATGGATTGGCCAAAAAATTGGTATTAGTGCCACCCTTGGTCACTATCAGGGTTAAGTTGTTTCACTGTGAAACTTATAGGTTATTGATGTCAGTTTGTGGAAGGTTTTTGTTATTCATCTCCTTGTTCATCTTGTTTCTCTTTCTCCCAGCTCAGATAAGACCATCTGATGTCCTGCTGAGGGCTACAAGCATGTTTTTAAGACTCTTGAGAGACAACTTTTAAGTAGATAGAACATAAAACGTAATTATTATTGAAAAGTCCATTTATAAACTTTTACTTATATCTATTCAGTGCACTTGTTCCTAACAATTATTTTTATTTTTATTTTATTTTATTATTATTTTTTTATTTATTTATTCATGATAGTCACAGAGAGAGAGAGAGAGGCAGAGACACAGGCGGAGGGAGAAGCAGGCTCCATGCACCGGGAGCCCGATGTGGGATTCGATCCCGGGTCTCCAGGATCGCGCCCTGGGCCAAAGGCAGGCGCCAAACCGCTGCGCCACCCAGGGATCCCCCTAACAATTATTTTTAGATTACTCCTGAAAAATTCACAAGATTTCAAATAGCTAGTGATCATCTCAAGTTATTTTGATTGCTGAAATATTTTGTGACAGCCATAATATCAGCTTATTTGACTAGTAAACCTAGGTAGAATTGAAGTTGTATGTCTGCATTATATTTAACGTTGATAACTCTGAAAGCATGAGTGTTTTAATTAAACCAACCAAACTTAGACTAGCTTTTATATATCAGAGATTATCAAAGATCATGTGAACTTGAACTACATTTGGGTTAGTTTCGATATTTCTGAGAGAATACTTAATTTATGTAAATATTTTTCTTTAAGCCAATTAAATAGAGTTCTTTTACAAATTTTGTTAAAATTTAACATTAAAATTACCATCTAAATAGAAAAATTGCACATTTATATATAACACATGTATAGACACAAATAAATATACAGAAGACACTTTTTAAATTGTAGCCATGAGGCAAGTATAATACAAAACTTGCTAGTTTCTAAAAGAACTGTTGGATCGGAATTGTGTTTCTGGCAGTTGGAATAAGTTAAGATTACTTGCTCTGTTGCTTAAAGCCTTTTTACTAATATTTGTAGAGACTTAATGATCTTTTCATTTGCTTTTTGTTTTGTTTTTAAAGATTTTATTTATTCGTGAGAGACTCACAGAGAGAGGCAGAGACACAGACAGAGGGAGAAACAGGCTCCTTGCAGGGAGCCCGAATTGGGACTCGATCCCTGGACTGGAATCATGCCCTGAGCCAAAGGCAGATGCTCAACCACTGAGCCACCCAGGCATCCCTTCATTTGCTTTCTGTAAAGAAATTTTTAAAGAGGCCATTTTAAATTCATTTAGTCTCTTAGGACATTCTGCATACCAACTGAAAGATGTATTCTATTATTTTTGGGAAGTTTGGTACCCCCCCCCCTTTTTTTTGTCTTTAGGGCGCCTTATAAATGGATAAACTTATCTACATTAAAAGTTCCCAGTGTGGCCAATGTTATTCAAGATTATCTTTGGTAGATTTCATCCACTTGTTCAGACAAACAGGTTCTGGGCTCATAATTTTTCTATATATACTCAGACAAAATCCTAGATGGAGGAGTCCCAGACTCTGGGCTTAGAGGAACCCATTTTGTTTTGCTCTCTCCCTTTTTCCATTTAAAACAGAATTTTACCTACTGGAGGCCCCACAATGGACCCAGACCAGTTTAAGTCAGACTAGCACCAACTCTGGACTCAGTCTGGAAAAAAAGAAATGCTCAAATAAAGCTGGAGAGCTCACAGTGCAAAAGCTGCAGAGCTCACATCTGAGAGGAACTTTCTGCACCCTCAAAGAAAGACGTGGGCACAGAGTGCTCGGCGGGTGCCTGTGCCCAAATGCTCCCTGAGACCCATCAAAGTTTTCCTGGGGGTCCTGTTTCTAACACAGAACTTTGAAAAGACAAGCTGAAGAGTTTATTTGAGCAGACATGGATTCACATCAGGCAGTGCCAAACTGAGAGTAGTTAGGCGCACTCTGCGAAGAGGAGTTAGGGAAAAGGATTTAACAGAGTGGATGGATGCAGAAGCAAAGCAAGGAAATGATTTGATTGGCCACAGCTTAAGCAGGTGCCTCATTTCAGAAAACCTAGTTGGCTGCTTTTGGTTGCTCTTAAATTTTGTCTTCTGGGATGCAAATGCATTTACAGGCATTGACTCTGGCTTAGGTTTTTTTTGGCTTGCTTATGTAGGCTACCCCGGCATTACAGCCATCTGGGTCGAATGGCCTTCCTTTTACAATAGCCTATTACATTACTGTTGAGGACCAACTGGCTGACCACGTGCTCTTAACAAATTGGGGTTTCAGGCAGCCATCCAGGCAACACTTGGCGGTGCTCTTTCCTACCCTATGCCTCCTTATAATTAGGATCTGTATTTTTCAGGGTAGTAACTGATTGGTGGTCTCTAAAAGATATGTCCACATTAAATCCTAGGAATTTGTAGATGTTTCCTTATTTAGAAAAGGTCTTTGCAGATGTAATTAAGGATCTTGAGATGAGGAGATCATCTTCAGTTATCTAGGTGGGCCCTAAATCCAGTGACAAGGTCCTCATAACGCAGGGAGGTGAAGGTGGAGATTGGGATGTAGCAGGCACTGGAAGCTGCAAGAGGCAAAGATTGGATTCTACCCTACAGACTTGGGAGGGAGCACAGTCCTGCCGACACCTGGATTTTAGACTTTTGGCCTCCAGAACAGAAAAGAATAAATTTCTGAAACTTCTGGAGTTTTTTTTTTTTTTTTTAGTACTCAAGTTTGTGATAACTTGGTACACTAGTCCTGGGAAACTGATATAGTGAGAAATCCTTTTCTTAGTCTGAAGCAGTGTTTCTCAACATTTACTTCGTTTTTGCCCAATCCAGAGGAGAAAAAAGAATTTAACTAAAATTTAAAGTGAGTTTAGTTTCTCCCTAACAAGTTAAATACCAAGAAAATTTTGGCAGATATGGTTATTATGGGTCACAGACCATTGTAATGTCTACGGTTTTCTTAACCTTAAGGACCATTTTGCCATCTTGGAGACAACAATATTATCCTCCGGTTTCCATTGGGAGCACAAGGTCTGGAAGTACTGGAAGTGATTAAAAAGGAGAAAATTACCAGGGAAGGAAGCATTGACAGTGTAGATAGAGTCCGTAGAAATTTAGGTTTAATAATTTTCTGTTTTAAAGAAAAGTGTATTTGGAGAAAAAGCTATTAAAAGTCAGTATGGAATCCGACTTAAAACTTTTAGCACTTAAGTATTAGACTAAGCAGCAGCTGAATGATACAGAAGGTGTTATACAGATAGTGTTATAGGTAGGGCTATAACACGGGCTGGGCCTCGATTGATGGGTATGGGTGATCAGCACAGGACAGCCAACAGGGCATTCCTGGTATGGGGAAAGAGGTGGAGTGAAGGAGAGGACACAAAACTCATCTGGTCTAATAAGCTTGTGATCATAGTGGGATTAGACCCCAAGGCAAGTAATGGCATTGGGTCCATATTGCAGGGAGCACTTAATGCTAGACCAGGAAGTCTGGATTTTGTTCTCCCGGGCAATAGGGAGGTGGTACGTATTCTTCACTAATGTTTATGTCCTAATCTCTTCTTTTTAGAAGAACACCAGTTATATTGTAGTGGGACGCACTCCAAAGGCCCCATTTTACCTTAATCACCTTTTTAAAGACTGTAACTCCAAATACAGTCATGCTTTGAGGTCCTGGGGATTGGGACTTCATCATATGAACTTTGAGGGGAAAAACACAATTCAGCCCATAACAATAGCTACACAAATCAATTCTGTACCAGTGGCTTAACTTGTTATGTCTGAGTTTTTAACATTCCCCCAGAATAAAAATAAATTCAATTTTTAAATTATTCTTTTTAATTTCTTCTTAGCATCCGTACTCTTGACATATTGATATGAAACTTAGATATTTTCAGACTCAATTTATAAGAAAGTTTTTTTGAAATTTTTATTTATGATAGTCACAGAGAGAGAGAGAGAGAGAGAGAGAGGCAGAGACACAGGCAGAGGGAGAAGCAGGCTCCATGCACCGGGAGCCCGACGTGGGATACGATCCCGGGTCTCCAGGATTGCGCCCTGGGCCAAAGGCAGGCACCAAGCCGCTGCGCCACCCAGGGATCCCTATAAGAAAGTTATGATAGAATAAAACTTCTTTCTATCTCCTCACAGCTTTACAATGAATAAAACTAGTGTTTTCAACTATTTGTAAAAATGACAGCTTCTTATATCCTTTGTTTACATGTATTAATAGAAGACATTTTATTATAATCAAAATATTTCAAATTGAATTACTTGATTTTTGTCAAGTTTAATTTTTGGTTAATTCATTGAAATATGAAAATTCCCCATGGTACTCTCACCTGCTGTGAGCGTTCTGTTTATTATTTTCTCTATTCTGACCAAAAATATACATACGGCATATGCTGCACTTTGATTAATTCCTAGATCTACCAAAGACATTAAACACCTTTTTATAAAATGACATTTAACATTTATTTTTGTGATATCCTTAAGTATGATATTTAAAAAGTATTTTGAAGATGAAGACATGCATTGGCCCTGAGCCCTGGACCCCTTTTCAGCATCAGAGCTAACAAAATAATGAGGAAACATGTGTTGGGGTGGGTGAGTGAAAACCCAGTTTATCTGAGTGCCTCAGGGAAGAAATTCTGCATGAATAAATTGAAAAAAATTCTTGATTTCTCTACTTGATTTGCTTTGAAACCCGGCTGATGAATAAATACATTTAATTGGTGATAGTGAGAAGTCATCTTCATAAAATTTTAGGAAGCGAACAGTCCAGATAGCTCCTTGAAATATATAAGAGAAGTTAAAAGATTGGGTATTGGAATATAATCATACCAGGCAAGTTAAATGAGTGGCTCTTTGATCATGTATAAAGACTGTTAATTTCAGCTTTTAAAGAGTTCTATAAAACTGTGAATATACTTCAGCCTGTCTTGAGATTTCTGTCACCAATGCCAGAAGTCACATCCCAGGAAGGGGATATTTTTGTCCTTTTTCTGTCCTTGTTCACATGACCTGCCTATAGCATCTGACATGGTAAGCCATTCCCTCTGTTTTGAAACTTCTGTCCTCTTAATGTTGTCAGTCTTCCACAGATTCCACCCCCCCAATCTATCTGGAAACTTTTTCTTTTCATTATTCTTTTTCCTCTTCTTGATCCATAAATAGTATGTCTTTAGGACTCTGCCCTTGGCCTCCTTCACTTCCTACTCTTGGCTGACTGCATCCATTCTCAAGCCTGGAATGTTGCCCTCTACACTGATGATATCCACATGATATCTCCAGCCCAGACGCCATCCTGAAATCTAGAAAACTGATTTAAGTGATTCCTTGACATTTCCACCTAGGTATTTCATATAAATTTCAAACTGAACATGTCCATGTGACTGGCAGGCAATAACAGGTCTCTTGTAGTTAGACTTCCAGGACTGCCTTCAGAAAATAGAGATAAGTTTTGCTCAAATATATTTTGCTAACTTTTTGATACCAGTAGGCATTAGGAGGGAATAAGTTGTCTTGCTTTCAAACTGACTTACAGAAAGAAGCTTTATGTGGATATTGTACATGAAACTCTGGGCACAGTATAGAATACATTTCAATTTTGTCCTATTTTACCTTTGTTCACATAGCAACCCACATCCCATAACTAAGCTATTAACAAAAGTGATAAAAGGGAAGATTTTGGTATTTGTTTTATCAGATGTATAGTTCAAATCCTTATTTTTCTCAGAAATTTTTTATTTATAATGATTTACAATATTTCATGATTTATAATACTACATTGTTTAAATTCCAGAACTCCACATCCAATCTTTGTCCTTTAGATACCCACCATGACATGAATTGCAAGAGGATTTCTTCCAATATCAGAGGCACTGAGATCTATATTTTATATCTCGATAGTGGAAACTAGTTTCCCTATAAATGTGGAATTAAGATAATGATGACAGGAGAAAACTCAGGATGTTGGAGGAGGACCAAAGGAGGGCCATATTTTTACTGGTATTTAGCTATTTAAAATATCTATCTATCTTATATATCTATAATCTATCTATATAAATTCCAGTATAATTAACACACAGTGTTATATTAGTTTCAGGTGTACAATATAGTGATTCAACAGTTCCATACAACACCCGGTGGTCCTTACAACGCCTACTGTCCTTAATCCCCATCACCTATTTCACTCCTCCCCTCTGCCCATTTCCCATCTGGAAATCATCAGTTTGTTCTCCAGAATTAAGAGCCTGCTTCTTCATTTATCTTTCTCTCTCACTCTTTTTTTTTTTTTTTTTGCCCTTGCTCATTTGTTTTCTTAAATTCCATATATGACTGAAATCATACAGTGTTTGTCTTTCTCTGACTTATTTTGGTTAGCATTATACTTTCTGGCTCCATCTGTGTTGTTGCAAATGGCAAGATTTCATGGCTGAATAATATTCTGTTGTCTATTATCTATCTATCTATCTATCTATCTATCTATCTATCTATCTATCTATCAATCATCTATCATCTATCTATCTATCATCTATCTACCTACCTACCTACCTATCAATCATCTATCTATCTATCTATCTATCTATCTATCTATCTATCTATCAATCTTCTTTATCCATTCATCTGTGAATGGACACTTGGGTTCCTTCCCTATCTTGGCCATTGTAAATAATGCTGCTAGAAACATTTGGGTACATGTATCCCTTTGAATTAGTATTTTTGTACTTTTTGGGTAAGTACCCAGTAGTATGCTGGATTGTAGGGTAGTTCTATTTTGAACTTTTTGAGGAAACTCCATATTGTTTTCCACAGTGGCTGCATCAGTTTGCATTCCCACCAACAGTGCATGAGAGCTCCCCTTTCTCCACATTCTAGCCAACACCTGTTGTTTTGTGTTGTTAATTTTAGCCATTCTGACAGGTGTGAAGTGATATCTCACTGTAGTTTTGATTTATATTTCCATGATGATGAGTGATGTTGAGCATATTTTCATGTGTCTGTTGAAGATGTCTTCTTTAGAGAAATGGCTATTCATGTCTTCCACCCAACTTTTATTTTTTATTTTTTTTCCACCCAACTTGTAATTAGAATATTTGTTTTTGGATGTTGAGTTTGATGAGTTCTTTATAGGTTTTGGATACTAACACTTCCTTGGATATGTCATTTGCAAATATCTTCTCCCATTCCGTAGGTTGCCTTTTACTTTTGTTGATTGTTTCCTTCACTGTGCAGGTTTTTATTCTGAGGTAGTCCCAATAGTTTATTTTTGCTTTTATTTCCCTTGCCTCAGGAGACCTATCTAGAAAAATGTTGCTGCGGCTGATGTCAGAGACATCACTGCTGTGCTCTCTTCTAGGATTTTTATGGATTTAACCCATTTTGAGATTATTTTTGTGTACAGGCTTAGAAAGTGGTCTAGTTTCATTCTTTTGCATATTGCTGTCCAGTTTTCCCAACATCAATTTTGAAGAGACTGTCTTTTTTTTCTATTGGATATTCTTTCTGGTTTTGTTGAAGATTAATTGACCATATAGTTGTGAGTTCATTTCTGGGTTTTCTACTCTGTCCATTGAATTGTCTATTTTTGTTCCAGTACCATACTGTCTTGATCACTACAGCTTTGTAATATAATTTGAAGTCTGGAATTGTTATGCCTCCACCTTTGCTTTTCTTTTTCAAGATTGCTTTGGTTATTCGAGGTCTTTTGTGGTTCCAAGCAAATTTTAGGATTGCTTGTTTTAGCTCTGGAAAAAGTGCTGTTGGTATTTTAATTAGGATTGCATCAAATGTGTAGATTGCTTTGGATAATATGGAAATTTTAACAATAGTTATTCTTCCAAGCCTGAACATTTCCTTGTGTCATCTTCAGTTTCTTTTATTAATGTTTTATAGTTTTCAGAATACAGGTATTTCACCTCTTGGGTTAGGTTTATTCCTAGATATCCTATTATTTTTGGTGCAACTATAAATGGGATTGTTTTCTTAATTTCTCTTTCTGCTGCTTCATTATTGGTGTATAGAAATGCAACAAATTTCTGCACATTGATTTTATATCTTGCAACTTAACTGAATTTGCTTATCAGTTCTAGCAGTCTTTTGGTGGAGTCTTTTGGGTGTTCTATATATAGAGTATCATGTCACCTGCAAATAGTGAAATTTTGACTTCTTCCTTACTGATTTGGATGCTTGTTATTTCTTTTTATTGTCTGACTGCTGTGCTCAGGACTTCCAGTACTGGGTTGAATAAAAGTGGTGAGAGTGGATATCCTTGTTTTGTTCCTGATCTTAGTGGAAAAGCTCTCAGTTTTTCCCCATTGAGTATGATGTTTGCTGTGAGTTTTTCATATTTGGCCTTTATTATGTTGAGATATGTTCTATCTGGACTTACTTTGTTGAGGGATTTTATTATGAATGGGTATTATACTTTGTCATATGCTTTTCAAAGGAGGGCCATTTTAAGAGGAAAAAAACTGAATACATTTTGATGAAAGCTTATCATTTACCTTTAGGGCTGGAAATAAAGCAGGAAATATTTTGCTAATTTAAGAAATACTAATACCTTCTGCTTTTGGGAATTTATTAGTGCATGATTACTTTATGCTTCCTCTCTTTTTAAAAAATATTTGCTTTATTTTTTAAAAGATTTTATTTATTCATGACAGACACACAGAGAGAGAGAGAGGTAGACACAAGCAGGCTCCATGCAGGGAGCCCAACGTGGGACTCGATCCCAGGTCTCCAGTATCACACCCCGGGCTGCAGGCGGCACTAAACCGCTATGCCACCAGGGCTGCCCACTTCCTCTTTTTCTATGAAAGCTTTTTCTCTTATATTTTCTTTCAAAAGGAAACACCCAGACTTTTGCTTTTGGCCAAGGCAGAATGACTAGATGAATTTACTCTTCCAACTAAAGCAACTAAAAAACTCGACTAAGTATATGAAAAAAACAAAACAACTCAGTGCTCAAGACATTGGATGTCAGCAATGAAGGGTACCAACCCCCAAGAGGCAGGAAACAAATGGATGCCATGGCTTACTGCTTTGAGAATGTTTTCAGGCTCTGCTTAGGGATGGGAATCCAGGTAGGGAATGGTGGTCTCCCTGAGGTGAAGAGATGGAGCAGGGAGTTTGGAGAAGCCACAGTTGGTAGAGTTCCTAGGGCAGGGTACTGGTGAGGAAGAGCTGCATAGAGTGAGACTTTGGGGATCTCCAAAGGGCTCCTCTTTTTAAAAAATATTTTATTTGTTTATTTGAGAGAGTGTGAGAGAGAACACAAGCAGGAGGGAGGAGCAGGCTCCCCACTGAGCAGGGAGCCTGACTTGGGGCTGAATCCCAGGACTTTGGGGCTTGATCCCAGGACCCTGGGATCATGACCTGAGCTGAAGACAGACTCTTATGCAACGGAACCACCCAGGCACCCGTAAAGAGCCTCCCTTGAATGTTCAGCTGAGTGCTAATCAGTGTACTCATATAAGGAGACTAGTCGAGGCTGGGGAAAGGACCAACCAAAGGATAAAAGAAACAATACTTATAGCTTATAAAAGGCTGGGGTTAGCACCTGTTCTCAAAAGGCCAGAGTGAGAACACTTACAACTCACAAGGTATTAGATATTCAGAACTCAGAGGGTTTTGCTTCAGTATTGGGGAAAATTAATCCTAGATGATACATTGCTTTAGTTCTGCCTAACAAAGCTTAAAAGCAGGACCCAAAAGGATTAAACTGTGGGTGATATAAGTATGTCCTGGAACAAAACTCAAGAATATTTATAGGAATAAAAAAAAAAAAAACCCCTCCCCCGACAAGATGGTAAAATTCACCAGTTCTGGTGAATGACCAATACCTTGTGAACTCTAAGTATGCGCGCGCGCGCACACACACACACACACACACACACACACACTCTCTCTCTCTCCCCACCATGTGAGGACACAGTGAGAAGGTGGCTATCTACAAGCCAGGGAGACACTTCACCTAAGCAAAATGGCCAGCACCTTGATCTTGGACTCCCAGCCTCCAGAACTGAGAAATAACGTCCTATTGTTTAAGCCACTCAATCTTTGCCATTTTGTTAGGGCAACCTGACCTGACAAAGTTTTCTATTTTTTTCTAATATAAAAAATATTGCACTGAAAATCCTGTGTATTTATCTTTGCATGGCTATGCTGAGTTTTATAGCAGGGATTTCTGGAAGTTTGTTTGCTTGGTTATGGTGTGTAGACATGTAACATCTGGGGAGATATGCTATTCTTTCTGTCAGTGCCTCTGAGTGTTCAGATGCACAAAAATGATGTCATTCTGTAATGGTAAGGTCATGTATTCTTATCACAGCCTAGAATATGCCTTCATATTTGCAATGAGAGCTTGATCATATAGAGTTAGTCATCATCCCGCTTTCTACATAGGAGCACTACTGACATTTTTGGCTGGAAAATGCCTTGTGCGTGGTACTGTGCTGGTATCCCTTCCCAGCTCGTATCATCCCTAGTCCCTGTGCACCAAATGCCAGCAGCACTCCATCCCTAGTCATTGTAGTAAGCCCAAGAGTCCCACATTGTCTCAAAGACTCCTGAGAGGGTTATTTTCCCACTTCCAGAAACTGAAACATTGATAAAGGTTTTACTTATAAAACTATAAAATATTATAGTTAATATTTTAAACAGTTTTGTGACCTATAGCTTTGTTAACAATGATTTTTTTTTTTTTTACCTCTTATTGTGGTTAGTACCTGCAATCATGTTTAAAAATTCTAACCTCACAATTTTCTAATCAGCAAGTCCCACATTAATTTAGGCCAGACTTTCACATGTAAATGGACTTAATCCAGAGCATCAAACTTATTAAAAGAAAATTCCAATTAAAAAGAACATAAGGAGTGATTATCCATGTATATTATTCAGATTTTAAAAGGTTGACATTTTGCAGTATTAGGTTGAGCTTTTAAAAAAATTTTTACTTTAGAAATTAAATGTGGATATCATGTTCTCATTCATTTGGGGAATATAAATAATAGTGAAAGGGAATAGAAGGGAAGGGAGAAGAAATATGTGGGAAATATCAGGAAGGGAGACAGAACATGAAGACTCCTAACTCTGGGAAACGAACTAGGGGTGGTGGAAGGGGAGGAGGGCGGGGGGTGGGGGTGAATGGGTGACGGGCACTGAGGGGGGCACTTGATGGGATGAGCACTGGGTGTTTTTCTGTATGTTGGTAAATTGAACACCAATAAAAATTAATTTATTAAAAAAAAATAAATGTGGATATCACGCAGGGCTCCTCTGTAGTTTACTTAACCAGTCACACTAATGTGTACCCTTGCCTCTGTGTTTGTGATAGGCAGAATAATGGTCCCCTAAAGATGTCTGTGTTCTGACCTCTGGAGCCTTTGAATATGTTAACTTACGTGGCAAAAGGGAAACAAGGTTATGTGTGCATGTGGTTAAGGTTAAGGACCTTGAGGTGGGGAGACTTGCTTGTACTATCCAGGCGGATCTAATCTAATCAGCCCATGAAATCAGAGAACCCTTCTCAGCCGTGTTGAGAGAGGGAGCAGGCGAGCAGAGACGTTGCTGACTTTGACGGTGGAGGAAAGAGGACGTTGGCCGAGGAGTGCAGGCAGCTTTCGGCGACTGGAGAAGACAGGGACCCGGACTGAGACCCACGTCATGCTGCAGACCTAGAGAACCGTAAAGGAATAAACGTGGCACTTTGTTAAAACAGCGGTAGAAAAATAATAAATCATATGCTATGCGTTTACTCATAGGGTCTAAAACTTGACCGAAACGTAACATTTTCAGTAGAAATGTGTTGATTCCACTTATAAATCCCTTTCGGTCCTGGTTAGCAGAATCGTGTTAGGGACGCGTGGGTGGCTCGGCGGCTGCGCTTCTGCCTTCCTTCCGCCTCCTGCTGGGGTGTGACCCCGGGGTCCCAGGATCGAGTCCCCCGTCGGGCTCCCTGCACGGAGCCTGCTTCTCCCTCTGCCTGGGTCTCTGTATAAATCTTAAAAACAAACAAAACCATGACGTCCCGTTTCCCTGACTGCCCACAAGCTGCAGCCCCGAGCAGCATTTCTCATCCTCATCTAGGACAAGGAGGCTGGCTGAGGCCTGACCTGGGGCAATCCCGGGCTCGACTGGAGTCGTCAAATCTGCACTTTCGGCAAACACGAAAACGTTCACATAATAGCAGACACGGCCCGCAGCGCGTTACTTGCTAAGCCTGCGAACCCACGGGGGACGACATTTGCGGTCCACTTCTCGCCATCAGTTTTACACTCCAGGTCCCCGTAAGCGCTCCTGCTTCGCTGAGCCGTTCAGTGCACGCGGAGGTCAATGTAGTGAAAAGCGTTAAACAAACAAGTTTGGGCCTGCCCCTGCCTGGGGCCGGGGGGCCCTGGGCCTCGGGGTGCGGCTCCCCCGCTCTCCACCCGCCGTCCGTGCAGGAGGGCCCCGCGGGCCGCGTCGGAGCTTCCGGCTTCCGGCTTCCGGCTCGTCACGTGCCTCTGGTCACGTGACCGAGGCTCCTGTCATCCTCCTGCGGCCGCTCCTGCTTCCTTCTGCCCGTGGCGCCCTCAACGTCTCCCGGGAGCGGGAACCCTGCACTTCCCGGGGGCCGCGGCTCAGGCCGCCGCTCAGACCTCGCTTCCGCCCGGAGGCGCCAACTCGACAGCGGCCCCCACGGCCCGGACCGCAGCGCCCTCCCCGCGGTGTGTGGGTGAGTTGGAGCGTCCCCGGGGTTGGCCCAGCAAGGCCGCACCCGCCCTGCGCCCCTGGGCCCGGCCGAGGGAGGCGACCCCTGCGGTTGCCGGCTTCGCTGGTGCGTGCTGGTTGCTCCCCGCGCAGGCCCCGCCGCCCCCCGCCCGCCAGCCCGGGGCTTCCGATTTCTTTCCTTCCGGGCCTCAAGCAGGTTTACGCACCTGGGGCTGCTCTCCTGCGGGGCAGGGGATGGGAGGGGTGGGCAGAGGAGAGGGGGAGGACGGGGATTGGGCCAGGCCCTGGCCTGCGGAAGGCTCGAGTCGTTCAGCGCCTTGGAGGTCGGCCCCGGGGCACCTCCACCTGCCCCAGGGGGCCGCTGCGCAGGGCTCCAGCCTGACCCAGACGCAGCCGGCTTTGCCTCCGCCCCGCCCGTCTATACCGCTTTTCCTTGTTTAGGCAGCAAACCCTCAGATGTAGAGATTAAGTTCCGAACTGACTAAGGTCATTGGGGTTGCAGAATAGAATTTTGGGTGTGGTTTTAGTTTCTTTGTGGCTGTGGCACTGAACTCAGGTGTCGTGAGCCAGAACCTGTATATTTTGCGCTAAGATAAAGACAGGCTTGAGAGTTTACCGTAAACTACCTTTTTAGTTTTAATTTAGAAACGGGAATTACATAAAAGCGCATCACTGTCAGTTCTTGCTCTCAGACCAGACTCAATGTTGGTTGTATCTAAATTTTAATTAGTGTTTGTTCCAAAACTTTCTCCCAAAATTGATTTTGAAAATACCGTGAACTTTGGTTGAAAAAAAGAAAGCTCTGTCTTTGAGGAAATTGCTTTCCCATTTTGGGGTTTTTAATTTGAATAAGTCATTTTAGAGGGCACTTGTAGGTTTTTTTTTTTTAAATATGTCACTTCAAAATGATGCTTAGTGAATGTAAATAAAATAATTGGTCTTTACAAGTTTTGATTTTTTTTCTGTCGGGAGAAGGTTGATCCCAGTTGTATATACATTTAAACTGTTCATATGCCTATTTTATTTAAGCATGACTCCTCATGTCAGCATCTTAAAGTGTTACTTTAAAAATCTTACTGCAAGATTAGTGCCAATAATTAAAAAAAAAAAACTTTTCCTGGAAATGTAAAAACCTTTAGAAGACACTTTATGGAGTGGTGCATAATTGGGCAAGATATGGAATATAATTATATTAATATTTAATGTGTAGGATATTCAATATTTGAGTTGAATGTGTACAGAGTAAGGTGATGATATTAATTACAACAGTAATGATAGTAGTAATCGTTAAAATAAATGATAACATTTGGTATTCTGGTTTCACCTTGCATCAAAATTGAAGATCTGTTGAAAAAAACCCAAGATCATAAAATTTAGATGACCAAAATGGATATCCGAGGTGCCGTGGATGCTGCTGTTCCCACGAACATTATTGCTGCCAAGGCTGCAGAGGTTCGTGCAAACAAAGTGAACTGGCAGTCCTATCTTCAGTAAGTACCGATTTGCTGTGAATCATGGATAATCATGTGCTTTTGCATCAGTCTTTTTCATGATCATGCTTCTATGAGAGAGATACTGGAAAAATACTAATACATGTGGAAGAAAACACTTCCTCCTCAGAATTCTTACCTGTCCTAGGGAGACAGTGTCATGTGCTGGAAACAGCTTGAGGCTCTAGCTGGGGAGTGGAGCTGCTCAGAGAAGTTTTGACCTTTTCTGTCTGGAAAATTGTACTTTTTGAATGAGCAGGAAATGTGAGAGGGATGTTTGTGGGATCTGTAGGCGGGAAGGGGATAATGGGCAAAACCTTCCAGACTGGCTCACTGTGCTTGGTGAGCAATGTGGGGACAGAGGTGTTGCAGAATGGGTCATACAACTAGTAAAAAGTGTGGATGTTTGAATTTCAAGACCTGGGTTGAATTGTGTTTCTTCTGTCTACTAGATTGGTAATTGTAGGTGAATCTTTTCTTCTCTGAGGTTCATTGACATAAATGTGAAATGGGGATAGATATCTCCGAGTTGTTGCTTAAATAGTGTACTTAAAGTATTAACACAGTTGAATGCAAGCATTAGTGTGTTCAGTATACTCTCAATAAATTGTAGTTCTTTCCCCTTCTTTCTTGTTTGCACTAAGACTTAGCATGCTGGTGTTCTGTATTTATCTGTAAAGTAACAGTTTAATTATTTTTAACTATATTTTATCATACCGACTTTACCTCAGATCTATTTTGGTATATTTATAAGAGTAACTTACTAAGGAAACTCAGTTAAGATTTGGATATGCATTTTGAAAAACGAATTGACGAATCTTTAGTTTTATATTTAGCAGTTTGCTTTGCTGTAGAGGGACATATAAAAATGTACAAAAATGATACATTTATTTCTGTTAATTTAGTCACTCGTCAAACATGTATTGCCTGCCCTTCAAGTTTGAGGCATTTTCCTAGGTTTTGAAGCTTCAAAAGATAAACTTATTAATCTAGTAGGGAAGTCAAATATATTCATAGATAATTTAAATTTAGTTTGTTAACTGAGGTAGTAGAAAGATGCACAGGGGATCATGGGTGGATAGAAAAAGGACAGCTAATCTTATCTCCAGGAGAAGATGGTCAAAGGTAGGGAATTAAAAAGCAGCATGCTGGGTGGGGGATAATACATGTTTTGGAGGCAGGCAGTGGGGAGGGCTGAGGCTGGAGAGACGGCCAGAGTAGCCAATTGTAAAGGCTCCCCCAGGAACACAGTTTTAAAATCACTGTTGTAGGTATTGGGAATGACTGTTGTTTGTAGGTGGGGGTTAGATGTCAGATTGCCTTTTGGCTGGATTGTTCTACTGACAATGTAGAGGGTGGATTTGTGGAAACAAAGCTAGAGCTAGGGTGAGGCTATAGCAGTATCAGGGTGTTGCAATGGATAGAATTGAATAGATTTGAGAAAGTCTTAGTGATCAATTTAATGTATGAGAGTGAAAATGAATCTAGAATGACTCAGGATTCCTAGTTTAAGGGACTGGATTGAAATGGGGCCATGGACACAAGGGCAGGAGGAGGAGGGACTTTCTCTTCTTTCTTTCTTTTTTTTAAAATATTTTATTTATTTATTCATGAGAGACATAGGGAGAGAGGCAGAGACACAGGCAGAGGGAGAAGCAGGCTCCATGCAGGGAGCTCCATGTGGGACTCGATCCCGGGACTCCAGGATCGTGCCCTGGGCCAAAGGCAGGCGCTAAACCGCTGCGCCACCCAGGGATCCCCGAGGAGGGACTTTCTGATGTTTTCTCTGTTCATCTATATCTGTGTAATTGTTTAAAGCCCCTGTGAAATTAGGATTTTAAGCTCTGTTTCCTAATTTTAGCCTAGAGTGTTTTTAGACTAGAGGACAGGAGTTTCATGTTTATAAAGCCTGACTCTGTTTATAACCTAAATAGAATGATATTGTTATTGGTAAGAAAGCACTGGCTGACTGGAGAAGTTCTCTAGCATTGGCATTTGGGACATTTTTAATTCATGGAGATTTTTAATTGCCTTCTCTTCTGTTCTTCCTTTTCCGAGGCCTCTGTACTACTAAGTTGTGGTTTTGTCCTTTATTCCGTTGTCCATCTCATGCACTTCTTTATAAAACCTTCCTACTCTATGTCTGTACACATATATTCACCAAATGTTACTGTGTGCCTGCTGTTGAGCCAACTGTCGTGGGGACACTAGTGGGTGTGAAATGTACTTGCCCTAAAAGAGCTTAAAAATCATTGGGGATGGCCACAACACATGAATTCTCAGAGAATCCTGTATCACATCTTATTCTGATAAAAGAGTCCCCCAAAGTCAGAAGGCCAGTATGCTCTGTTCCTTACAAACTTTAACATGTTACTATGAGAATACAGTGTTTTAAAAATGTATGTAGATTTGGTTAAATTTTTTCTTAGTAATTGAACTAGACAGTACATAAATGAATGGGCTTGACTATCTTTCAGTCAAGCTGGACTCTAGTAAAACTCTATCCTGAGGATACAAGAATCATAAAATAGCATTCTTCCTCTGGCGTTTAATATCTAATGAGGAAACAGACTTTTAAATAAAAAATTAAATAATAACTTTTGGAAAGCATTAAAAATGGAGATAAGTGTGAAGTTTTCTCAAATAACAAAAGCAGGGAACGAATGATTATCTGGAAGCATTGGGAGTGACCTCACAGAACACCTGAAGATACTCGTAGGAGTTGTCCAAGCAGAGGAGCTGCAGCTGTGGTGAGAGAAACCCTAGGGGAGGAGAGGAGCTGTGGAGGAAGGCCCGCTGGGGGGGCTTCCGGTCGTTGGGTGTGGCTCCCTCCTGCCCGTTGAAGGACAGTTTGTGGCACGTTTCCTCACTGGCCCTGTTGGCCCAAATTTATTGGCCATTTTGACACTTCCCTTCCCAAACCATCCATGTCCAGACAAATTCTTTTAGCTCTGTATCCGAAACCCATCCTGGATCTGACCATTTTTCTTGCTCCACACTCACTGCCCTATGTAAGCTGTCATTATTGCCCACATGCTCTCTTCTTACAGCCCTTTGCCTGCTGTTCCTGCTTTCACCGTTCTTCATTGGAGCAATTGTTTTTTTTTTTAATGAAAAATATTGATTTAATTGACTACAGTGTTATGTTGGCTTCAGGAATACAGCATAGTGATTAGATATTTTTATACATTATGAAATGATCACTTTGGTGTGTCTAGTTACCATCTGTCACCACACAAAGTTAGAACAATATTATTGACTGTATTCTCTATGCTGTACTTTTCATGCCTGTGACTTATTTATTTTATGACTGGAAGTTTGTACCTCTTAATCCCCTTTGCATATTTTGCCCTTCCCCTCACACCCCTCCCCTCTCATGGTCACCACTTGTTCTCTGTATCTGTTAATGTGTTTCTGTGTTGTTTGTTTTTATATTTTCATTTCCCCACATAAAGGAAACGTGAAAACGTGCAGTATTTTGTCTCTCTGTCTGACTTATTTTCCTTGGCATAGGTCCATCCATGTTGTACAAATGGCAGATTCTCATCCCTTTTGCGTGGCTGCATGATATTCCATTATGTATACACCACATTTTCCTTATCCAAATGTCTGTTGGTGGACACTTAGGCTGCTTCCACATCTTGGCTGTTGTAAATCATGCAGCAGTAAACATTGAGGTGCACATATCTTTTTGAATTAGCGTTTGTTTTCCTGAGATAAATATCTAGAAGTGGAATTGAAGAGCAGTTCTTTACAGCTCTGTGACAGTCATTTGAAAATATGAATCAGATTATGCCACCCTGTTCACAAACACCCAGCAATTCTGCTTTTCTTGCTCTTTCCAGCTACTGCTCTGCCACTGTCCTTGGACTTATACTTCTGTCTGGAAGTTCCTCCCTAGATTACTTGGCTCATTAACTCGCTTCATGCAGGTGTCTGCACAGGTGGCCTCAGAAAGGCCTTCACTGTAGTGCGCCTTGGTGGCTCAGTTGGTTAAGTCTATGACTCTTGGTTTTGACTCAGGGCATGATCTCAGGGTCTTGAGATCATCAGGTTCCCAGCTCAGTGGGGAGCCTGCTTTCTCTCTCCTTCTGCCCTCCCTGCCCATACACTATCTAAAATAAATAAGTCTTAAAAAAAAATAACATGTACATGCTAATACAGGTTTTTCTACCTAGGTGCTAGGTAGAACTGCCATACAAATTCACAGTCTGACAGATATGAAAAAAGTAATGTGGTCAGATGTGTGCTTGAGAAAGCTGGCTGGTGGTAGGTAAGAGGGATGTGGGGGAGGAGTGGATATTACCTGAGGGCTGAGCTACTCCAGAGGCAGGGAAGTCTGGAGGAGAGTGATGCTAGGTGGAAGCGTTGTTAGGACTGGTTGCAGGCAGGTCTCTAGAAAAGAGACAAGAGTCCCTAAGTTGTAGGTTATGGGACTGTTAAAGGAAGATTCAGAAACAAAAGAATTTAAGCAAAAAAGAAAAAGTTACTTAGAACAAATGCAAGAAAGTAAGACTTCAGAAGGACTGGCTTACCAAATAAAAACCAGTTGTTTAAATGGAAAAGAAAGCTGTAAAATGATAAAGTTACCAACTGTAATCTTCATTGTACACTTTTTTCATGGTAGAAAAACCACAATTTTTTCACATGATTATCCTATCTGCAAAGGTTGTGATATGCTTTTATATAACAGCATAGCAAAATTTGGGGCTGAAATTGTTTAAGCTGGGAAGTTCAGGTTTATGAAAAAGACTGCATTTGTTTTGGGGCCAGAACTGGACACGATGACCTTGTTATGTTGGTCTATCCTAGGTAGAGAGTGCATTTTTTCTTGCTTGGTATGTGAAGTGCTTAGGCACAAAGATAACAGGGCAAAGTGTCTTTTTTTTTTTTTTTTTTCTTTAATTTCATTATCCCATTAGCCAGTCTGTGGTGGAGTGTGTGTAGGGATATATGTTAGTGATCTCAGTTCTGCCCTTGTAGGATCTAGAGTGCCTGTGTGCTTGCTGTGTGGGAGGAGAGGTCCCCATGTGTGAGTGGGCACTGCAGCAGGGCGGCCTGGGCTGGAGCTGAAGACTGTGAGCTACCAGCACAGAGGCTAGCTGGGAGCGCTCAGGGAGGATTCAGGGAGTGCAAATGAAGAGAGCCTCCCATAGAACCTGAGGCAGAGGGTAGGGGATAAGGAGTCTGTGAAGAGCACTAATGAATGGCCTGAGGAGGACGAGAAGAATCTGGAAGCTCAGGAAGAGAGTGTCAAGAAATGGTTATGTTTGATATAGAACTTTGCCTGAATTCCTGCTGGGCTCTTTACCTTCCTTGCTCTGTGTTCCCCACTCCATCCCTGGTCTCCTGGGAGCACTGCCTGCGTAGACTGCCTGTACACCAATCTCCACGTCAAGGCTTGCCACTAGGAACCCAGTCCAAGCCAGATCTGAAAAAGGACTATATTTCTGTAACTATGTGTATGGGGAAATTGGCTTCAAATTCATTGTTTCCCTAGTTGGGCTTTTGTGGAACACTAGTCTCTCAACATACTTGGGGGGCAGGGGGTGAGGAAGGGCAGTTTTTTTAACGACCGAGTTAAAAAATATATTGATGCTATTTGAATGACAAAGCATATTATAAGACATTTTTAATTTTTTTTTCTTTTTTAAAAAAATATTTTATTATTATTATTATTTTTTTAATTAATTTTTATTGGTGTTCAATTTACCAACATACAGAAAAACACCCAGTGCTCATCCCGTCAAGTGTCCACCTCAGTGCCCGTCACCCATTCCCCTCCAACACCCGCCCTCCTCCCCCCTTCCACCACCCCTAGTTCGTTTCCCCGAGTTAGGAGTCTTTATGTTCTGTCTCCCTTCCTGATATTTCCCAACATTTCTTCTCCCTTCCTTTATATTCCCTTTCACTATTATTTATATTCCCCAAATGAATGAGAACATACACTGCTTGTCCTTCTCCGATTGACTTATTTCACTCAGCATAATACCCTCCAGTTCCATCCACGTTGAAGCAAATGGTGGGTATTTGTCGTTTCTAATCGCTGAGTAATATTCCATTGTATACATAAACCACATCTTCTTTATCCATTCATCTTTCGATGGACACCGAGGCTCCTTCCACAGTTTGGCTATTGTGGCCATTGCTGATAGAAACATCGGGGTGCAGGTGTCCCGACGTTTCGTTGCATCTGAATCTTTGGGGTAAATCCCCAACAGTGCAATTGCTGGGTCGTAGGGCAGGTCTATTTTTAACTCTTTGAGGAACCTCCACACAGTTTTCCAGAGTGGCTGCACCAGTTCACATTCCCACCAACAGTGTAAGAGGGTTCCCTTTTCTCCGCATCCTCTCCAACATTTGTTGTTTCCTGCCTTGTTAATTTTCCCCATTCTCACTGGTGTGAGGTGGTATCTCATTGTGGTTTTGATTTGTATTTCCCTGATGGCAAGTGATGCAGAGCATTTTCTCATGTGCATGTTGGCCAAGACATTTTTAATTTTAAACTTACATTTACTTCATGCTTACATCCATCAGGTGCTTTTTCTTGTATTTTTTCATAACTGCTCAGCAGACCAGAGCAGGTAGTATTATAATTGCCATTTTCCTGGTGTGGCAAACGTTGCTCAGATGGGTAGTGACCTGCTAAAGTTTCACAACTGGAGTTGGAACTCTTCCTCAGATTGATGCAAATTCTATATTTTACCCACTATACTGATAGTCTGAAAAGATTGATGTATGTCCCGAAGTATCCAGTGTCACAGAAACTAGCAAGGCTGTTTTGCTGATAGGTCTTTTTACAAGGTAGTGTCAAATGGGGTTTGAGTTGATGAGCTGAGTGAGTGAGTTGTGAGGTTAAGCTGAGTTGGAAGGGAAGGCGATGATGGTTCAGTTGTGATGATGTTGAATTTGTGAAAATGGCAAGAAGTGGAAGAGAGTTGGAAATGGTTTGGCAGAGAGAGAAGGCTAAACTCTCGGTTTAAATCTCACTCAAGGAAAGAATTTGGGAGAGAAAGGCAAGATTCCAAGGATTGAGCCTGGAGAGAAGCCTTGAGCAAAGAGCCATTTTCGAGGAAGGGACCCCTGAAAGAAGTAGGAGGAAAGCAGGATAGTGTGGGATGATTGACAGAACAGGGGGGTCAAGATGGCAAAGTTATTTTTCCAGAGAGGAGGAGGATCACATTTTTCTGAGTCCAGAGGGAATATGAGAATATGCTGGAGGCAATGATTGTAGAAGTTCATATAAAGTGGCTTTGGTTTTGATGGAGTAGAAAGCCAAGTGAATTTTTTGTCTGGGAAGGGGATAGGGTGAGACTTTGGACAGTGCAAAGAGGTGTCAGTTATTGAGTGCTTCCTACTGACCAGGCACTGCGCTAACTACCTTCTGTGAATCATTTAACATTATCCTCAAATCAGCCGTTAATGGCAATGTGCATAATAGTCCCATCTTGCAGATAAACTAACTCAGGTCCAGAGAGGTTGCATGGTCAGTACGTGGTGGAGCTAAGCTTGTTCTCAGGTCTGTCTGATGCCAGGACCTTGTGTGCCTACCATACGTGTTAACTACCGAGGAGAGAGGAGAAAGATGAGGAATTCCTGTATCTCTTGCTCACAGTGACAATTCAACTCTTACTAAAGAAAACCAACTTATTCTTACTTTCTAGGGGGCAGATGATTTCTGCTGAAGATTGTGAATTCATTCAAAGGTTTGAAATGAAAAGAAGTCCTGAAGAGAAGCAGGAGATGCTCCAAACTGAAGGCAGTCAGGTGATGGATATAAACATTATGTTATCAATACCTCTGTCATTAAAAATTCTAGATAAAATTTTTTAATGACTTTGTGATATTCCATTGTAGGTATGTATCATTATTTAGCTAAAAATCCTTTTTTATTGAAAGACATTTGAATGATTTCCAGTTCTCTTTGTTCATTTTGGAAAAATGTTATAATGGGTATGTTTATTCCTCTATCCTTTAATGCATTTCTGAAAATATTTCTAGGATAGATTCCTGGAAGGGGAATTAAGTTTCAAAGCATATGTTGTTTTTAAAGTTGCTTAACTTTTTTTTTTTTTTTTAGAAAATTTTTTCCCACTTTATATTTTCACTAGAATATGTTGCACTCCTACTGTCCATCAGATTTTCTGATGTGGAGTCCTGATGGCCTGAAGGACCCTATATGCAACTCAGTCTGATTCTCACAATAATCTTGGGAGATCTGTGAGGAAACATGCTGTTGGCTCCAGAGAATTTGTTTGTTTTTGTTGAATTCCAGAGATTATCACATAGTTAATAAGTTGTAGGATGGAAACAGGTCATGGCCTTCTGATTCTAATACCTAGTACTCTTGTTGCTGAAGTGTTCTGCTTCCCAGCAAATGCAAAAACAAAACAAAAATAACACCCAAAATCAATGATAATTTTTGGGTGTCTACATAACTTAATCTTTATGTTAACATGCAGTCAGGAGTTATAGTTGGTAGGTCTATTTAATAGTAGTAAACACTTTGAAATTTATCACGATGAAATGATCACAAATCTAATGCAAGTCATAGTATGTTTCTCCCATACTTCATCACAATGTTTGTGAAAGATATACATTTTCTGTAATTAGAATCTGTTGTTTAATAGCATTTGTATTATAATTTGTGCAAGATAAATAATATTTTACTGAAATTCCATTAAGTTGTTGTGTTTGTGGTTGAAAATAACATTACTTTCATTCTTTCCCAGTGTGCTAAAACAGTTATAAATTTGATGACTCATATCTCCAAAGAACAGACAGTTCAGTACATACTAACTATGGTGGATGATATGCTGCAGGTATGTATATTCTTTAGTTAAATACATTTGGTGACTTGGTGATTTCATTGTTTTCTATTCTGTACAAGTAACAATATTTTTGTTACTTATACCATGAGTTTTCTTTTATAGTTGTAATTGCTAATAGTGTTAAAGATGGGAATGCCCACGCACTAGGCTACAGGATGCCTAGTAGTCAATCTGTATTTTTTTCCATAATACCTCAGTAGTTCTGTGTTGAATACTGGTGATGTTGGGTGAATCACTTGAGGCTTTCTGGATGCTCTTTGTACTTACAGGTGATGTGGCTTCTTTTCTTTCAGTCATTCAACAGATTTCAATGCCCCTGCTATGTTCTAGGCTAGTGCCAAGCACTGGGGGTTCAGTGCTGAATGTAGGCAAGGTGCTTGCTTACCCTCAGAAGTCTTGTCTTTTGGAAAACATTTTGTTGGGACACCTGGGTGGCTCCTCGATTGAGCCTTTGGCTCAGGGTGTAATGCCAGAGTCCTGGGATCAGTCCCACATCGGGCTTCCTGCATGGAACCTACTTCTCCCTCTGCCTGTGTCTCTGCCTCTCTCTCTGTGCCTGTCATGAATAAATAAATAAAATCTTAAAAAAAAAAAGGAAAATATTTTGCTTATCATCTGAGACTTTTCCAGTTGCATAGTTTTTTTTCTTGTTTTACTGTCCCTGAACACAGAGGGGCTTCCCTTATTCACAGTTCTGTATTTTACACCAGAGTATCATCTAGGTTTAAATTGTTGGTGTACAGAGTGGTTCTTTTTTGAGACAGGGCACCTGGCTGCTAAATCCAGTGGCTGACTGCATGTCTCAGGACTTAAAGAACAGTGTCAGTCTGGTTGTTTATGTGGAGTATTGTTTTGTCAGTTTATAAGGAAAAACATTTATTGATGGTCTACTGCGTCCCATTGTACTAATTTTTTTTATTGGAGTTCAATTTGCCAACATATAGCATAAAACCCAGTGCTCATTCCATCAAGTTCCCCCCTCAGTGCCCGTCACGCAGTCACCCCCACCCCCCGCCCACCTCCCTTTCTACCACCCCTTGTTTGTTTCCCAGAGTTAGGAGTCTTTATGTTCTGTCTCCCTTTCTGATACTTCCCGCTCATTTTTTCTCCTTTCCCATTGATTCCCTTTCACTATTTTTTATATTCCCCAAATGAATGAGACCATATAATGTTTGTCCTTCTCCGATTGACTTATTTCACTCAGCATAATACCCTCCAGTTCCATCCACGTTGAAGCAAATGGTGGGTATTTGTAATTTCTAGTGGCTGAGGAATATTCTGCTGTATATATAAACCACATCTTCTTTATCCATCATCTGTCGATGGACACCGAGGCTCCTTCCACAGTTTGGCTATTGTGGACATTGCTGCTAGAAACATCGGGGTGCAGGTGTCCCAGTGTTTCACTGCATCTGTATGTTTGGGGTAAATCCCCAGCAGTGCAATTGCTGGGTCGTAGGGCAGATCTATGTTTAACTCTTTGAGGAACCTCCACACAGTTTTCCAGAACTGGCTGCACCAGTTCACATTCCCACCAACAGTGTAAGAGGGTTCCCTTTTCTCCGCATCCTCTCCAACATCTGTTGTTTCCTGCCTTGTTAATTTTCCCCATTCTCACTGGTGTGAGGTGGTATGTCATTGTGGTTTTGATTTGTATTTCCCTGATGGCCAGTGATGCGGAGCATTTTCTCATGTGCTTGTTGGCCATGTCCTGTCTTCCTCTGTGTGATTTCTGTTCATATCTTTTTCCCATTTCATGATTGGATTGTTTCTTTGCTGTTGAGTTTAAGAAGTTCTGTATAGATCTTGGATACTAGCCCTTTATCTGATATGTCATTTGCAGATATCTTCTCCCATTCTGTAGGTTGTCTTTTAGTTTTGTTGACTGTATCCTTTGCTGTGCAAAAGCTTCTCATCTTGATGAAGTCCCAATAGTTCATTTTTGCTTTTGTTTCTCTTGCCTTCATGGATGTATCTTGCAAGAAGTTACTGTGGCCAAGTTCAAAAAGGGTGTTGCCTGTGTTCTCTAGGATTTTGATGGAATCTTGTCTCACATTTAGATCTTTCATCCATTTTGAGTTTATCTTTGTGTATGGTGAAAGAGAGTGGTCTAGTTTCGTTCCTCTGCATGTGGATGTCCAATGTTCCCAGCACCATTTATTGAAGAGACTTTTTTCCAGTGAATAGTCTTTCCTTCTTTGTTGAATATTAGTCGACCATAAAGTTCAGGGTCCACTTCTGGATTCTCTATTCTGTTCCATTGATCTATGTGTCTGTTTTTGTGCCAGTACCACACTGTCTTGATGACCACAGCTTTGTAGTACATCCTGAAATCTGGCATTGTGATGCCCCCAGCTATGGGTTTTCTTTTTTAAAATTCCCCTGGCTATTCGGGGTCTTTTCTGATTCCACACAAATCTTAAGATAATTTGTTCCAACTCTCTGAAGAAAGTCCATGGTGTTTTGATAGGGATTGCATTAAATGTGTAAATTGTCCTGGGTAGCATAGACATTTTCACAGTATTAATTTTTCCAATCCATGAGCATGGAATATTTTTCCGTCTCTTTGTGTCTTCCTCAATTTCTTTCAGAAGTGTTTTGTAGTTTTTAGGGTATAGATCCTTTACCTCTTTGGTTAGGTTTATTCCTAGGTATCTTATGCTTTTGGGTGCAATTGTAAATGGGATTGACTCCTGAATTTCTCTTTCTTCAGTCTCATTGTTAGTGTATAGAAATGCCACTGATTTCTGGGCATTGATTTTGTATCCTGCCACACTGCCAAATTGCTGTATGAGTTCTAGCAATCTTGGGGTGGAGGCTTTTGGGTTTTCTATGTAGAGTATCATGTCATCGGTGAAGAGGGAGAGTTTGACTTCTTCTTTGCCAACTTGAATGTCTTTTATTTCTTTTTGTTGCCTGATTGCTGAGGCAAGGGCTTCCAGTACTATGTTGAATAGCAGTGGTGAGAGTGGATATCCCTGTCTTGTTCCCGATCTTAGGGGAAAGGCTCCCAGTGTTTTCCCATTGAGAATGATATTTGCTGTGGGCTTTTCGTAGATGGCTTTTAAGGTGCTGAGGAATGTTCCTTCTATCCCTACACTCTGAAGAGTTTGATGAGGAATGGATGCTGTATTTATACAGCATTGTACAGCATTATAGCTCAGGGTCTAAAATGAGTCTCTTGTAAGCAGCATATTGATGGATCTTTTTTTTTTAAATCTATTCTGATAACTCTGTATCTTTTGATTGAAGCATTGAGTCAATTTACATTCAGAGTAATATTGAAATATATGAATATAGTGTATTAGATGTATTACCTGTGAAATTGCTGTTCCTGTAGATTGTCTCTGTTCCTTTCTAGTCTTTGTTGCTTTTGGTCTCTTTCTTGTGCAAAGGGTCCCTTTTAGTATTTCTTGTAGAACTGGTTTAGTGTTCATGAACTCCTTTAGTTTTTGCTTGTCTTGGAAACTCTTTATTTCTCCTATTTTGAAGGACAGCCTTGCTGAATAAAATATTCTAGGCTGCATACTTTTCCCATTCAGGACAATGAATATATCATGCCACTGCTTTCTGGCCTGCCAAGTTTCTGTGGCTAGGTCTCTGCTAACCTTATGTGTCTACCCTTGTAGGTTGAGGACTTTTTGTCTCCTTCAGAATTCTCTATCTTTGCAAGTTTCACTCTGATATGTCTTGGTGTTGACCTGTTTTTGGAGATTCTGAGGGGAGTTCTTTGTGCCTCTTGGCCTTGAGAGCCTTTATGGTTCTCAGCCACAATTTGTTCAATTAAACCTCTGCTTTATTCCTGCTCTTCTTCTGGGACTCCTGTGATACAGATATTATTATGCTTTGAGGAATCTCTCAATTCCCTAAATCTGTATTTGTGATCTAGTAGTTTTTTTCCCCCCTTTTCTTTTCAGCTTCATTATTTTCTGTAATTTTATCTTCTGTATTACCTATTCGATCCTCTGCTTCTTCCATCCTCATTGTGATTATGTCCAATTGGTTTTGCATCTTAGTTATAGCATTTTTAAATATCAGCCTCACTAGTTTTTAGGTCTTTTATCTCTGCAGCCAGGGTTTCTCTGGTCTTGCATGTTCTTTGATACCTTGTTAGTATTATTATGATTGTTATTCTAAATTATTGTTCACATACATTGCTATGTCTCCTTTGAGTAAATCCCTGGCTATAATTTCTTCTTGATCTTTCTTTTAGGGATAATTCCTCCATCTTGTTGCTGTGTCTAGGTTTCTGTCTTTTGCATATTATGAAAGCTTGTTATGTTTCTTGGTCCCAAAAGTAATACACATTAAGAAGGGGTCATGCCCATACAGGTCTAGGGCCTGGCATTTCAGGAAGTGATTCTGGTGTATGCTGTGTCTACTTTGCTGTTGTGTTTGGCAGCCTTTTCCCACAGGTTGGTCCTCTGTAGAGTTCCTCCTCCTTGGGGAGTGTTTGGACCTTTAACTAGCTGTGCTTTGATTTGTTTGTTAAGATAAGCCTGATTTAAAAAAAAATAAAAGATTCTGATCCAATAAAAGAGAAAAAGAAGAGTGAAAAAAAAGGCAAACAACCAGACAAAAACTATAAGCTTGATTCTAAAGAATAAAAAAGAAAGAAGGAAAAAAAAGAAATAAGAAAAAGAAGAAAAAAAGCCTGATCCAAAAAATGAGAAAAGGAAAGAAACCAACAAATGAACCAAAAACTCTAAGCCTGATACCAAAGGAAAACCAACACGGGGGCCTGTGTTGGTTTTTTAAGGGAGAGGCCTGCTAGGCTGGCTCCGCAGTCAGACTTGCTGTTGTAAAGATGCTCTTGTCAGGTCAGGGGGATAGGGTTTAGTGTAGGGGATTCTGGCCTCTACTGGAGGCGTTGTCTTTCTAAAGTCCTGTGGTACTGGTGGGTGGTTGTGTGTGTGTGTGTGTGTGTGTGTGTGTATGTATGTATGTGTGCTTGAGTGTGTAAGATGGCATTCCCTGCCCTTTAGTTCCTCAGACGGGGAACTCGCAGCCACTGCTGTTCAGGAAGTCCTTATTGTAAAGCGAAAATCTCCCCTTCTGTGTCCCAGACTTTCATCAGATCCTGTCTTCAATCTGTCTGTGCCCAGGCATGCCCAGTGCCACAATTCTCCTGTGTTTTATCTTTGGCCAGGGGCGGGGATTCAAAACTCCAAATCTTAAAGGGCCCACCAAGGTGCCGACCTGCTCTCTTCCCCTAGAGGAGAGCCTCCTGGTGTGCCCAACACCATTCTGTCCCAGAAAATCAGTCACACGGCTTGTGCAGGGTGGCTGGACTTTGTTGTGGTGCATCATAAAAATCTGTGACCAGGTTATCTGGTTATCTGTCCTCTGCACATAACACTTCTGTCCTAAGCTATTGAGTGGCTGCTTAGTGGTGACTCACGAGTCTTGTCCTTGGAGAGGCAGTATTCAGTCTTCTGAATGTGCTTCAGGAGTATGACCCAGGGGATCCCCACACTGAGACATCTTGTGTGAACCCTGGGTGCTGCTCTCTCCCTCTCCCTTCCCCAAAAGGGCTCCCTCCTTTTCATGGCAAACTGTGGCTTTTTTCTCCAGCTCACTACTCTGAATCTCGCATCTGCCACATTTTGTGCTTCCAGTTCTGCAGATTGTTTTCTTAATCCTCAGATCCAGTTCCTTTTGTTCAAAGTGATTTTCTGTTTATCCAGCTGATTTCCTGTTTAAGGAACGAGGCAAGCTCAGGGCCCCCCTCCTATTCTGCTGTTTCAAATCCTCCTCTGCAGGAATTGAAACCACAAAGGACCAGTTAAGGAAGAGGAGTTTTTTTTTTTTTTTTTTAAGATTTTATTTATTTGAGAACAAGAGAATGAGTGAATGGGGGGAGGGGCAAAAGGAGGGGGAGAGAGAGAATCCTCATTGAGTGGGGGGAGGCCCTTGTGGGGCTCAACCTCACAACCCTAAGATCATGATCTGAGCTGAAATCAAGAGTCAGAGGCTTAAATGACTAAGCCACCCAAGCGCCCCAAAAAAGATGAATTTTAAACTTATTTCTGTATGAAGTGTACTTTATTCATTTATGTGTCAATGATAGTTACAGTTTTAGCTTGGGAAATAATCCACCAATGGAGTAAATGATGACCTATTCAAATTTTGAGTCCTTTGATAAAATCAGTATCATAACTTGCAGTTGTTTTTCTGAACTATGGTGATTCATTACTTAAGGAGGTGTTAATCTCTTCCTCAAATAAGTAACTGTTAGCAACAACCAAAATTAAAAACAATGTATTTAAAGGAGTTAAATGTTGATCTGAAAATTATTATTTATGTGGTTTTTTGTGCTTTTACCAAATACTGCTGCTTAGCGACCATACTCATTCAGTGAATCAGAAAGTGTATTTGAGCTAGTGAAATGCAGATAAAACTTAAGTGAGTAGAGTGTGCATGATTTGAGCTAAGAATTAATTGTTCCTCAAATCCTATGTCTATCTGCTAGTGTTATATGCTATTTTTTGCTATCTTTATCTGCCCTAATTTTTCTATTATAATGTGCTAGGAGTACTCTGATTTTATTTGTGTGGAGACAACATTGGGAAAGGCAGGTCAGAGGTTCAGGCTCAGAAGAAATGTACCTTAGATTTCTACTTCCTTCAGGGTTGGGATTTGCTAGCTTGGCTAACTTAAAGCCAGTCATAATAACTAAAGGTGATTTTATTTTATACTTTCAAATATTTATTTATTTGAGAATGAGGGAGAGAGAACATGTGCCTGTGCACGTGTGTGTGTGTTTATGGGGAGGGGCAAAGATAGAGGAAGAGAGAATCTCAAGCAGACTCCTTGCTGAGTGTGGAGCCCAGTGCAGGGCTTGATTCACAACCTTGATTGAGATCATGACCTGAGCCAAAATTAAGAGTCACCTAGGCTCCCCAAAGGTGATTTTATTTTTAAAGCATCTATGCCTTCCCCCTTCACCACCCACCATAATAGCAACTGGAAGAAGAAAACACACTGACTAAGGAGACACAGAATGAAAGGGTGAGAAGCAGTGCACAGTAGTAAAATGCATTCTGAATGGTAATATCATTTTTTTCTTTTTTAGGAAAATCACCAGCGGGTTAGCATTTTCTTCGATTATGCTAAACGCAGCAAGAACACTGCCTGGTCCTACTTTTTGCCAATGTTGAATCGCCAGGATCTCTTTACTGTTCATATGGTAAATTTTGAATTGATAAGATTTCTGACTTGGGGAAGAAGCACACTTGGGCTATTTATGACTTGGTAACCTCCCAGTTTCCAAAGGAGTAATGGCTGTGATGTTAACTTTTCAGAGCAGCGTTTCCTTATTAATGGTTAGTAATGTGGGGATATTGGGAAGACAAAGGAGATGGAGTCACTCTGATACAGTTAAAGTTTTTGAGAGAGTTATTTGTTGAGTTCATTAGCATAAAAACCTTTACTAGATTACAAGCACAAAGAGCTTTCAATTGTCTGACAGGATTAATCACATTTTAGTATAGAAATATAATTTTTTTAGAAGTAGCTACAGTGTTTACTTTTTATTTACTATTTATTTATTTAAAAGATTTTATTTATTTATTCATGAGACAGAGAGAGAGAGAGAGAGAGAGAGAGAGAGGGAGAGACATAGGCAGAGGGAGAAGCAGGCTCCACGCAGGAAGCCCGACGTGGGACTCCATCCTGGGACCCCAGGATCACGGCTTGGGCCAAAGGCAGGCGCTAAACCGCTGAACCACCCAGGGATCCCCTACTTTTTATTTTAATTTAGTAATTACTTGTTTTTTAATATCACAAACACACTCTTAAACTTACCCTGAAAGGCTATCTTTGGATGCCTTAACTCTGAACAGTCTCTTACGGAGGCTAGAGAAGGTATGAGAGGAGAGTTGAGAGAATAAATCTTTGTACCAGCTTTTTCTATTCAGTGGGCTGCATTGCGGAGCTCCTGAGGCTGTTCATTTCAGTAGATGTCTTTGAACTTTTGAAATCAAGGACTACTGTTAGTGAAACATTTTTGAGCATGTGTCTTTCTCTCCATATATATCTATAGTCATTTATGTATGAGTGTATTCATATATTTTGCATTTTATAAAGCCTTTACGAAAAGAGAAATTAAAAAGGAGGACTCACGAAATTATATTTTAAAGAATACTATTTTTGAAGATTTTTATTTAATTATTTGAGTGACAAAGTGAGAGAGAGAACATGAATGGAGAGGGAGGGGCTGAGTGAGAGGGAGAAGCAGACTTCCTGCTCAGCAGGGAGCCTGATGCTGGGGCTTGATCCTAGGACCTTGGGATCATGACCTGAGCCAGAGGCAGGGATTTAACCAACTGAGCCACCCAGGTATCCCAAGGATACTTTTTAAAAAAACAATACTGTATTTATTTATTTATTTTTTAATTGTAGAGACTTGGGTCTTTTTAAGTAGAGACTTGTTTTTATTGTTTGGATACATGGTGTAAATGACTTACTAATTTTGGTGGTTTTATAATAAAATAGATAAATATATTAAAGACCACATATACATTTAGGGTAAGATTCAGCATCATTCATTGTGTAGCCAGAACTATGTTTTAATTTCTTTATTATTTAGGTTACTTTTGGCTAATCTCAACAATTCTGAAGGTCGCACGGTCATTGGTTTACCACATGCTGATGAAAAGCTTATTTCGAGAGTGAAAATGTCATCTCCATTCCTTTGTCTTTTCCATGTTGCTTGTGCTTACGTAGCTGATAATGTTTTCAATCCCTGATTTCCTTATAGGAATCCTTTCAAGTCACATATCTTTGTGAAAGTTAGATCAGTTTTAAATGTTTCTGTAAATTCACTTAGTGAGGCACATGAAAACATCTGTATGTCACAACTCTGTGCATGATTCAGAGTGCTGTGGTTAGCCCTCTGTGGTGTAGGATTCTAAATCTGCTCTGGCACTTGAATGCCTGCCATACTGACCTTGAAAATATGGCTTCATCGCCTGTGTCCACTATCTTCATGCGTAAGAACAGTTTACCAGTATAGCTGTGATTTTGGGTTAGCTAACCTCAACCTCTCATTCTCTACTAGGATTAATTATTACTGAATAATTGGAGTTTTGAAACATTGACTTGGTTTCAGAAAGTACTGAAAGAATATTAAATCGGGTTTGTGTATGGAGAAGTAGTATTTTATACTGCCTGTGTGTGTGCATAAATGTATTTTCCAGATTTATCAAGGTATAATTGACAAATTGTAAGGTATTTAAAATGTACAACATGATGATTTGTTATACTTATACTGTCTATTTAATAAGAAAATTCATGATTAGTTTTATAGCTTGAAGAAACCTGAGAAAAACCTGAGAAATATTTATTTTAAAAGATTTTTTATTTATTCATTCATGAGAGATACAGAGAGAGAAGGGCAGAGACATAGGCAGAGGGAGAAGCAGGCTCCATGCAGGAAGCCTGATGCGGGACTCCATCCCAGGACTCTAGGATCACGCCCTGGGCAATTAGGCAGCACTCAAGCACTGAGCCACCCAGGCGTCCCCTGAGAAATCTTTAGATGAGGGAAAAAAAGGTTATATCGAGAGGTGGGTGTTTAATACCCAGGATGTATTTTATACTAAGATACAGATTTTTGAGTGTGAGGACTCACAAGGGGCTTGGAATAAATGAAGGTAGCAGCTGGCAATTTGTTGTAGACATTGCTCCAAACTCTGGCAAGTAATTTGGAGAAGTCTACAGGTTTTTGAATAACAGCATCTACAAATTATTAAAAATACTTAGTACCTCCAAAAAAGAAAAAGAAAGATTCTTTTGAGTTTTGCTGGTCTTATAATGAATCCCAATCTTACTTTTGAAACTCAAAATAATACAAGGAATGTCCTGAAATTCTTAAAACATATGTAATTTTGTTTTACCTTAAAGAAACTATTTAAAAATACATTTTGACTCTTTTGCAAAATATATTTTTAAAAATGAAATGCAAACTTATTTTGGATGAGTATTAACAAAAATCATGCAAAATGGTTATGAGTCTTGCTTTTGAATGTGATTTTAGAATCAACATTGTATTTAAATACATTTTTATTTTTCAGGCAGCAAGAATTATTGCAAAGTTAGCAGCTTGGGGAAAAGAACTGATGGAAGGCAGTGACTTAAATTACTATTTCAATTGGATAAAAACTCAACTCAGTTCACAGGTAAAAGACACTTTTTTTTTTTTTACTGTTTTTGAAAGACATGTATACCCATATTAAGCTATTATAATATGTGAAATCACAAAAAAGTTATATTAAATAATGCCATTTTGAACTTGATAAGTCAAACTACTCTTAGGTATGATATGCTTCACTTTTTCTTTCTTTGTCTAGCTTCAACTCAAACCTTTCTATCTTTCTGCCACTTGGAATTTTCATTCATGCTTTTCAGTGGGCAGGGAATCTCTTTGCAGGTGGCTACCAAGATCACACAGGTGGGAGAACTGAAAGGACTTGCACAATTCCAGAGAGCATATTTATGTAAGGCTTGCAAGAAGGGAAAAGAAACAGTATAGCAGGAGACAGAGTGCAGGCAGGTTTCAGGCTGAGACTTCAGGTGCAGCTCTCATGTCTGCTTTGGGACCCTGAACCTCCAAGGTTTGTGTGGGATACCTTTGGTTTGGGGAGAGCTCCTCACAAGTTTCTAGTGTATCATTTATGTCCTTCTGGTCACAGAACAGGCCAAGCTGTCTGACTACACCAATAAACAAACTGGCTCTGGGTGCTGCCAGGGGAGTTTTAAACTATGGACAGCACATTACAGATCATTGGCCAATCCAGTTATTCTAGTGTTGCCAAAGAGTCCATACCAGGCTTTGAGGCACCCCTGGGTAAGCCTGGAGCTGCTGGATCCAGCTGTAAGATGATCATTGCCAAGTGGCCCCTCTCCAGGATTTACTGTGTCACTCTGAGATCGAACATTTGGGCCTAAGGTAAATGTGAAGCCTACTTACTGCCATATTGGTTGCTTTCAGACCTCCCTAGTTCTACTTCTCCATGGAGGAAACAGCTGACTGGTTAAAGGACAGAGAAAATGACAGGTTTTCTGTTTTTGTCTTCATGGTTTCCTAGAACAGGCAGATGAAAGATACTTATGGTGGCTCAGTGGTTCTTTCTTTCAGCCTTCCAGTGACTGATATTAGTGGTAAGGGGAGACTTGGGAATGATCCTCAGAGAAGGAGTGAGATGAAGGTGGGTGGGGAAGGAGTATTCTGGGGAAGAAAAGGTAGAAGAACATGAGATTTTGATGTGGGGATGGCTTATGTGAGGAATGGGACCAGAAAAATAATATTGATAGTGTGTTGTCAGTGTTAGATTGCAAATAAATGTCTATTTGAAATAAGCTTTTGGAAAGTTATAATTCAGATTTCAGGTGACATTTTAATAGATTTTAATTTGAGGCATAAGAGAGACACCATGACGTTTTACTTGGGTTTATTTTTTTAAATTGTTGCTTGCTTTTTTCGGGAAGTCTAACTGTCTTTTATATTTGTATAGGGATATTTTGGAGTGTATTGAACATAATTAAGTATTTTTTATGTCAGCATAAATTTTAACAGACTTTTTTGCTTAGTTTTTTTTTTTTTTTTTTTTAATTTGAGAGAGAGAAAGAGATCACATGAGTAGAAGGAGGGGCAGAAGGAGAGGGAGAGGAGAAGCAGACTCTCTGTTGAGTATGAAGCTCAACACGAGGCTTGATCCCACAACCTTGAGATCATGGCTTGAGCAGAAACCAAGAGTTGGATGCTTAACTGACTGAGCCACCTCGGTGCCCGTGGCTTAGTTTTTATATAGTTTTATAAGAGCCACAAATTTGCAGATTTTACTGACTTTGTGAGATATTTAAAAAACGTGTGATTTAGAACATGAAAAACAGGTGTGTAAAGATGAGATTTTAAATTTCTAAGTGTATATCATTTGGGATCAGAATGCTTAACCTTCCCTTCACCCTTACTTTTTTTTTTTTTCTTTTTTGAAATTAGTTCTTCTGAACAAACTTCATTGTTTTAGTGTTAGCTTTGTCATAATGGTAGTGAGGCTCTGTTGTAACTGGATTCATAAAATGGAAATCGGTAGGAAAGAATGTATACTGTAGTTTGCTACTAACATTTTGAGTTGTTTCATCTTAGATTTCTCCTTACAAGAATATTTGTTTTGTGCTTCGCAGATGACTTGTCACTTTTGGAATGATTGTGATTATAACTGTCCAGGAATTTGGGGAAATACCTTTATCATCACTAGTGGGAGCAAAATATTTCAGTGTCTAGAACAGTTTTCATTAGAACTGAGCTCAGTATTGGATAAATGCTCTAAAAGAGCTTTTCTTTATCTTTCTGCTGTATTCTTTTTATCCCTAACTCTTTGGCTTTCTTTGGTTATGGTATGGTGTTTCTGCTTTGCAAGTCCTGCCACACAGTGAGGACATCTTCAGGATGCCCAGGCCCCATTCTGGCTTTGTTTCTCAGAGTCTTGTCACTGCTTGTGCTAGGATCTGAATTGCATTCTCTTTCTTGCTGTGAACAAACACTTCTTCCATAGTCTTGTAGCAGGATCAAATCACAGACATGTTATTTAAAGAAGGAAACCTAAGATTATTTGGGATTCTGTTTGCTACTCTGCTTAAATGTCATTTGATGGCACTGTATCTGAAAGGTCTCTTTTTCTCTATCATTAGTGTTTTCTCCCTCATAAAAAGGACCACAATTTCATTATTTTAATAGAAATAAACTTTCAAAAGTCCAAATTAGTTGCAAGTTTGGATATTTTGTTGGCTTTATAGTGACAGGAGCTTTTTCTTTTTTGGTAGTTTAAGCAAGCATTATATATATGTGGGTTGGGGGGGTGCCTAATGCTTGGCGCTTAGTAGATAATAGATAAAATTAGTTTGAGTAAAAGAAAATAAAAATTTCCTTTCAGAAATTCATTACCACTTTCTCTTGCACATTCAACCTTTGGCTTTCTACCTTAACTTTTCTTTAGTTATTTCTACGTGTCATTTAGACATTATATAACATATGAAATTCTGATTGTCATTATAACTTGCTAGTATTGCTGTTGATAATCTATTTTTAAGTTCTGTGTGAATCTTCCCATTATTAGGGTCCTATTTTGAAAGCTTTGCCACAGAACATAGTGTAGATCGTTCAACTTAAGACAGTCATCTTACTTGAAAAGCAATTCAATAAGTAAGTCCTGAGACTTGGAAATTTGTACCAGCTTCACTTATGAAATTTAGCTGGAGCTCAGTATTCAGTTTATTATTGTTCTGTTTTTAATTATCTGGAAGAGTGTAATATTTAGAATATTTTGTGTCATCCTCATGCTTTTTATTAGTTGATGATACTCCATTAAGTAGGATTAGGAAAATTATAAAATTTGCTTAACTCCCTTTCATAAGTTGATTAATTAGGATAAAAATTAAAAACAAAACTAAGTAATAAGTTATTTATTTCGTAATAGAAACTGCGTGGTAGCGGTGTCGGTGTTGAAACAGGAACAGTCTCTTCAAGTGATGTAAGTATATTCCTTCTTAATTCCCTGGCCTCCTAACACCATGAATATAAGTTATTTTGAGTCATTTAAAAATTTAAAGATGTTTACTAGTCCCCAGATGTAAATCTGTATTAACCTTTAGTTAGGTTAATAGCATTGTAAAAACTATATGTTTATGTATATATAAATATCTGTGATCTATTGGTAGAGAGGAGACTTGCTCTTCCCTGTTGCTCTTCTTTTCAGGTCTCTTTATCTTAGACCTGAGAATCAGTGGAAGAGTCTAAATTCAGATATTCAACTGGAGTTGAACAATCATAAGGTTACTCTCTTCAAGCTTCAGTTGTTTGATAGCTATCCAGTATCTAACAGATACGTGAACAGTGTGTCAGGGAGTTGAAAAAAGTTCAGTTACTTGTTACTTGTACTGTATTGCTTAAGGCTTTATGTGGGGCTGCATGCTGGCTGGAACCCCCACTTGTCCTTTTCTTGACTAAACTCTCCCCACGTTTTTGTAGAGCCAAAAGTGTAAAGGTTAAAATTAATCATGTCTCCCCAAGTTCCCTTCTTGGTTGGAGTTCTCTTCCTCATTTAGGAACAGTTTATCTTTGTTGTGTTCTGAATAGTTCAAGAACTGGCAATAAATTTGGACTTGTAAGGGTTGGCATGATTAGAACCAGTTGAGAATAATAAACTGAAATAAAAGAATAAACTGAATAATAAAAGAAAGTAAGAAATGTAGGTGAGGTGCATCTATCTTCATTTGTGGGAAATATCTCTGGGAAACTGGAAAGCATCTTCTGAGGATAGTGTCTACCGCCTGCCTGTAGTAGACCTAAATGAAGTTCTGTAGAAGCCATTTAATATCCATATTGATTATCAGTGCTTCTATAATCTGCATGGAATATATCTGTTTGTGTGCTCTGAGACTGCAGATGGCAGCAGAACTCATTTTCAAAGCCAAGAGCAGGGCTTCTTTTGGAGCATGGGTTGAAGGACTTGACAAATAGTGTGTTAGGCCAGAAAATGGCTGTTAGGTTTCTGAAGTGGAATCAGAATAATGTGTAGAACTAGGTGAGCAGCCTTGGGGTCAGACTAGGGTAAGGAGATCGTAGGTTGGAAGTCTAGATATTCAGCCCTAAGCACATGTTTAATTTGAGAATCTTTATTTTCATGACTTGAATTATTACATTTGAAATTTTGAAAAATTCTTTAATTCATGTATTAGACTTATTGATAATTTTTTAAGAAGGTGTTTTTTGGAATTATGTATCTTATAAATTTATTTGAGTGATTATTAATGTGTTTGTAAGTTATTACAGTTTACAGAATGAGTTGCAAGCTCTGGTGACATGACATTCTTAATTTTGTTTTTTCTGTATGGTGTATTGGAAAAACAAAACTAAAAAAAAAAGGAAAAACAGAACTAATTAATTGAATTGGCAGTGCATTAGTTAAAGTGGTTTACCTGGTAGACTCCCACACATACATTCCAAATAGGATTAGTATCAGAGATAATCGTAAGGCAAAGAGGGCCTTTAATTTTTGACCTTCTTCCTTTTTGTGCCCTTCAAAGTTAAACATACTTGATGTCTCTTCCTGAAGGTTCTTACTATTTCAGATTGCCGTCAACTTGGAAAGCAGACTTTAATAGTCGAATGTCAGGTGGTAGCTTCTCCTCTGATATGATTTAATAGAGGAATCTGAATGATAACTAGTATTTATTGAGCTCTTACTCTGTGCCCGGCACTGCTTTATTCATTCATATTTACATGTCCTTAAATGTTCACACTTCCTCTCTGACTTAGGTGTTATTGTGAGCCACATTGGCCGCACAGAATGCAGTATCAGTTTGCCTAAAGTCATTTAGCTAATGAGTAGCAAAAACCTCAAAGAAAGGAGTTTCTTGCCAAGAGAATACATTTTGAGGCAACAGAAGTGCAGTTAGATCTTTAGGCATTCTCCAAGTCTCATAGACTGCTTGGCCTTGTCAAAATACTGATATTACATCTTAGAATCCCTTTAGGTTTTCCAAGAGCATAGAAAAGCAGTTTGGGAAATTGCATTACATGATACTGCCACTTGATGTCAGTATAAAACAAACAAAAGTTTTATATTGCAAAATGTGAATAAGAATGATTCAACAATCTTACCTTTAAAATGGCCACAGAAGCATCATCAGAAGTTATAAGTTGATTATTAAAAATGTTTTTATTTAAGCGACATTACACAAGTAGACTTTCCTTAGCATGCCTTCTGTTGTCTTTGCTTGAATATGAAAATGATAAATGCCAAACCTTACGCACTTGCCTTAAACTCTTCAGTTCTATACTGGCTCTTGAACGTGAGTACTCTCGATCTTCTATTCCGAGGAAGCTACACAGCTGTGGATGTTGATTAGTGCTGATGTCCTGATAAAAAGATGAATATTGCGATCTCTTACAAGCTTTGCAGGATTTAGAAAGAATCTGGGGATTTGTTTTGTTTGTTTTCTTTTTCTTTTTCTTCTGTCCAGCTTCACTTATACTAGTGTGAGAGGGAGCAAGGTGACCACCCATTGGATTGGGTCCTATTCTCTGGCTATTTTGTTGCAGATCCAGTTTAGCATTTGTTACTGCTAGATAAACATTGTCTATTGATAGTAAATAACTTGATTAAGTTGCCAGCCTCTCCTTATTACTTACTTCATCTTGCCTTTTAATGTTCTGGAATAGTTCTGTCCACCAGAACTTTCCATGATGTTGGACAGTTCCAACATTATGGAAATACCATTATGGTAGCCACTGTGTGGCTGTGAAGGACTCGGAAAGGTAGCAAGTGCAAGTGAGGAAGTAAATTTTCAGTTTTATTTAGTTTCTAACATTTGAAAGTTTTTTTTTTTTTTTTTTTTTTTAAGGTTTTATTTATTCATGAGAGACAGAGAGAGAGGCAGAGACACAGGCAGAGGGAGAAGCAGGCTCCATGCAGGGAGCCTGATGTGGGACTTGATCCTAGGTCTCCAGGATTACGCCCTGGGCCGAAGGCAGGCGCAAAACTGATGAGCCACCCAGGGATCCCACATTTTAAAGTTTTTAATCAAAATATATATCACATGCCATAAAATCCATCCATTTGCAATTCAGTAGGTTTTAGTATCTTTAGGGTTGTGCAGCCATTACCACAATCTAATTTATATATATATATAAATAAAAATATAAATATAAATAAATAAATAAATAAATAAATATATGAGTTCGATTTGCCAACATATAGTATAACACTCAATGCTCATTCCATCAAGTCCCCCCCGCAAGTGCCTATCACCCAATCCCCTTGCCCACCTCCCCTTCCACTACCCCTTGTTCATTTACCAGATTTAGGAGTCTCTCATGTTTTTTCACCCTCTCAAATTTTTCCCACTCATTTTCTCTCCTTTCCCCTATAATCCCTTTCACTATTTTTTATATTCCCCGTATAAGTGAAAACCATATAATGATAGTTCATAGAAAACCCAAAAGACTCCACCCCAAGATTGCTAGAACTCAGACAGCAATTTGGCAATGTAGCAGGATACGAAATCAATGCCCAGAAATCAGTGGCATTTCTATACACGAACAATAAGACTGAAAAGAGAGAAATTAAGGAATCAATCCCATTTACAATTGTACCCAAATGCATAAGATACCTAGGAATAAACCTCACCAAAGAGCTAAAGGATGTATACCCTAAAAACTACAGAACACTTCTGAAAGAAAGTGAGGAAGACACAAAGAGATGGAAAAATATTCCATGCTCATGAATTGGAAGAATTAATATTGTGAATATGTCTATGCTTACCCAGGGGATTTACACGTTCAATGCAATCCCTGTCAAAATACCATGGACTTTCTTCAGAGAGCTGGAACAAATCATCTTAAGATTTGTGTGGAATCAGAAAAGACCCTGAATAGCCAGGGGAATAACGAAAAAGAAAACCATGTATACAATGGAATATTACTCAGCCATTAGAAATGACAAATAGCCACCTTTTGCCTCGACATGGATGGACCTGGAGGGTATTATGCTGAGTGAAATAAGTCAATCCAAAAAGGACAAACATTATATGGTGTCATTCATTTGGGGAATTTAAAAATTAATGAAAGGGAATAAAGGGAAAGGAGAGAAAATGAGTGAAAATATCAGTGAGGGTGACAAAACATGAGGGACACCTAACTCCAGGAAATGAACAAGGAAGGGGTAGTGGTAGGGGAAGTGGGCAGGGGTTGGGGTGACTGGGTGATGGGCACTGAGGGGGGCACTTGCTGGGATGAGCACTGGGTGTTATGCTATATGTTGGCAAATTGAACTCCAATAAAAAAAAGTAAAAAGAAAACCAGATCTGGGGGCATCACAATGCCAGATTTCAAGTTGTACAAAGCTGTGATCATCAAGACAGTGTGGTACTGGCACAAAAACAGACACATAGATCAATGGAACAGAATAGAGAACCCAGAAATGGGCCCTCAACTCTATGGTCAACTAATATTCGACAAAAGAGGAAAGACTATCCACTGGAAAAAGGACTGTCTCTTCAATAAATGGTGCTGGGAAAATTGGACATCCACATGCAGGAGAATGAAACTGGACCACTCTCTTACACCATACACAAAAATACACTCAAAATGGATGAAAGTTCTAAATGTGATACAGGACTCCATAAAAATCCTAGAGAACACAAGCAACACCCTTTTTGAACTTGGCCACAGCAACTTCTTGCTAGATATATCTATGAAGGCAAGGGAAACAAAAGCAAAATTGAACTATTGGGACTTAAGATAAAAAGCTTCTGCACAGCAAAAGAAACAGTCAACAAAACTAAAAGACAACCTACAGAATGGAAGAAGATATTTGCAAATATCAGATAAAGGGCTAGTTTCCAAGATCTATAAAGAACTTATTACTAAACTCAACACCCAAGAAACAAAGAATCCAAACGTGAAATGGGCAGCAGACATGAACAGAAATTTTATGGCATTCTTAACACCTCAGAAAGAAACCTGTAGTGAAAGGGAGTATAAGGGAAGGGAGAAGAAATGTGTGGGAAATATCAGGAAGGGAGACAGAACATAAAGACTCCTAACTCTGGGAAACGAACTAGGGGTGGTGGAAGGGGAGGAGGGCGGGGGGTGGGGGGGAATGGGTGACGGGCACTGAGGGGGACACTTGACGGGATGAGCACTGGGTGTTTTTCTGTATGTTGGTAAATTGAACACCGATAAAAATTAATTTATTAAAAAAAAAAAAGAAAGAAACCTGTAACACAGTAACAGTCATTCCTCATTCCTACTCCCCACTCCCAACCTCTGGCAAGCACTAATATACTGTCTTTCTGTTTCCTCTGGCCATTTCATAAAAATAGAGGACATACATGTGGTTGGTCTGCGACCAGCTTCTTTCACTTAGCATCATGTTTTTAAGATTCATGCGTGTTTCAGCATGTAATAACAGTATTTTTGAATTAGAGAAATGAAACTTAGTTTTTTTGGTTTTGGCCAAATTTCTTAAATTGTTTTCCGTGGCAGTTATAATATCCTTTTTATATGAAGTTATTTTTACTGTTTTGGCTTTGTTTATAATGTAATGCTGTGCCTATGTGGCTTTTCAATGTTCTAGAAGAGGTAGGATACTTTAATGATTTAGTTCTTTACTACTTTGTTGTTAAGTACATCAAAAGTGCTGCCCAAGTAGCAGCGCTGTGTCAGGAATTTATACAGTTCATGGTTGTTATTTAACTGTAGTCTGCTCTGGCTGGTGAAGTCTGTGAGGACTCAGAGTAATTTATAATCAGTTATGTGGCTAAGTTTCAAGAGCATTATTATTTAAAGCAATTCTTGGAGGATTTTCATTATCTAATTGCCTTTTATCTTCTTGCCACAAAATTAATACATCTTAAACATTGGGGATCATTAAAATATATGTGCAGAATGAACACTAAGGAGGGAAGATAATCTGAGTTTTGTTTTTCTGATCAGATTTTTAGAATAATTGTCTGGATGTATATTCTGGCAATACAAAAGAAAATTAAGTGGTAAGGTATTTCAGTACAAGATTTTCTTTTACAAATCATTGTCAAAGCATAGCACTTATAACTATAATAAATAACCTAATATTGTGCATTAGATGTGCTCTTGAAAGTTGTATACAAAGCACTAATTTATAAAGGAAATAATATTTTCTCAAGTTCACAATTTTTCTGTAAAGAATCTCATTACATGGCTGAGCCAATTAGGTTGAAAGCAATGCTTGAAGGACATTTAGAAATTTGCAAATTAAAAATGAAATTAATTTTTTGGGGGTAAAACTTAAGTCTAAGGCTAAATTATCTTAATCTAAGCATTAATTTATTCTTGGTATTTTCTGAGTTTTGACCAGAAGATCTCTTGAGTAAGCCAACTTGAAGAGAATCCTTGAGCTAATTTTAGTTCCTGCATATGAGATAGTAATAATATATCTTATGGTTGTTCTGTGCTTGTTGAACTGATTTGAGTTCAGATTTGAGTAGATTTTTTCCCTATAATTTGTTAGGGCTGATATTTCCCTTTATTGATGATAAAACAGTTTTGAAGAGTTTAAGTGATTTGCCAGAGATAATTTGACAAAACTGGTAGTCAAAGCCTCTCCTCTTCTCCCTTCCTTTCCTTGTCTTTCTTTCTTTGTCTCTTTCTTCCTTTGTCTGTCTTTCTTTCTTTTTCTTTTATTATGTCTTAACTCACACAAAGTAAAATGCACAGATTTTAAACGTTCAGCTGAATGAATTTATATGTCCTATGTTCTCCTCAATATATTCCTTTGGCTGAACTCTCACCAAGGTTATTGTTATCATGGTATCTATTATAAGATAGATATATCTTTTGCCTATAAAGCAAAGCATCTATAAGATAGATGACTTTTGCCTAATCTTGAACTCTATTGTAGTATAATCAAATACAGTATGAAATCTTATGTATCTGAATTCTCTTGCCAGTATTGTGCCAATGAGTTTCATTCATGTTGCATTTAACAGAAATTCATTCTTTTTATTGCTATGTAGTAATCCATTAAATTATTATTTTTTATTCTCTTGTTAATGGATATTTTGGGTTGCTTCTAGTTTTTGGCTATTGTGAATAATCTTGCTATGAACGTTCTTGTACCTGTCTTTTGGTAGATGTAATCACTGTAATCACTATGTCTGGAGCACTTAATTCTAGGATAGAATTGCTGGGTTGTAAGGTATATGTAAACTTAGTAGATATCACAAATCAATGTTCTAAATTGATTTACGTGTCCATCAACAAAGTATGAGAATTTCAGTTCTAGTCCTTACTGACATTTCACATTGTCTTATGTTATTTTTTAAAGTGAATGTCTGTGATAGAATTAAAAACCACACACATATATATATGCACACTCACTTTTTAGTTCTACAAGAAAAGATTTGTGTAATTGTCATGAAACATCAAATACTTTGATACCGTACAAATCAGGAGTCTTCATGTAAAACTGGCTTCTGGAATCTATTTTAGTCAATTATATGTTTGAAAAGTTTAACTTGGTGCTTCACTAATTCCACTGTAGTGTGTATTTTTACTATCTGTGGGACAGGTGCTTTTTACTGCACTTATTTTAAGTGCCCACGATTCCAAAATTTAAGTGAATATTATCTTTGTTCTTTCTTATTTAGTTTGTACTTAAATCCCAGAATTATGAAGATGAATATTGAGAATTTGTCTATAAACATTTTTGTAACATTAGTTTTACTTTGGTACAATATCATTGTAGTTTTTATGTTTATCTTTGGTTGCCTGCTTGCTTTGTAATTCCTCAGTTCTTGAATTACTTTGTAATTCTGCAGAATATGGATCTCTGAGATCATATTTGCCATGAAGGTGAATTTTACCAGTTGCTCTTTTCCCTACAGTGTGATTATTCCACCATAATACAGGAGAGTTTGCATTTCAGCAATGCTGGAAAGTTTCTCTTAAAAGTGTTGAGAAGTAAAAATAGCTTTTCTCTACCAGTGAGGTTTGCTGCAGTGAAAGAGCGTATTGTGGCCAATTCTCAGCCCAGCATGTCTGATGCAGCACAGAGAACTCTAGCTCAAGTGTGAAGAGAGTGGATTCCTAGGGCCAATCCAAGATTAACACACTATTTTAATTCCAACAGATTATATCTCCTTTTAAAGGCTCATCTGAAAAATTGGGTATCATAAGATTTCCCTTTATTTTTAATTTTAATTTTGTGTTTAAAAATGCTTTGAAAAATGTGTTAATAAATTGTTTTTATTAAAAAATTTTTTCTTTTTTGACAGTGTTTTGATTAGTTGTGAAGGTTAGAAGATATATTTTGATTCTGGAAAAAACAAAACCTTTACCTTAAAGAAAAATGCTGGTTGGATGACATTTAAATAAATAGTATTCAGGAAACAATGCAATGAGTATCTAAAAATATTTTTTTTGAGTGTATGTATTTAGTTATTAAGTCATTACAAATACTGGTAGTTTTTGTTTTGTTTTTTAATGGAGAAGTGAGTTTATTTATTTATTTATTTATTTATTTAAAAATGAGAGTGTGAACATAAGGGGTTGTGGGAAGGAGAAGCAGAGGGAGAGGGAGAAGCAGACTCCCTGCTGAGCAGAGAGCCTGACTGAGGGCTTGACCCCAAGATTCCAAGATCATGACCTGAGCTCTGACTGAGGGCTTGACCCCAAGATTCTAAGATCATGACCTGAGCTGAAGGTAGCTGCTTAACCCACTGAGCCACCCAGGCGCCCCTACTATAGCAATATATATATTCTATATTTATGTATATATACACTATATTATATATTTATATATATACTATATATTATATATTTATATATAATATATAGTATATATAGCAATATATATTTATTTAACTATAGCCATTTCAATGAAAATTATCATCTAGCTAAATGAGCTCTTTTACCATAAATATTTTCTAGTAAATAGGATGACACAAAGTACAGCCAGAATTGACTAACTATATTAGTTTTCAAATGAGATAACTTAAAAGAAAATACTAGACAATTATATAAGATCCATACTATCAAACAGATGTAGTTTTGGCTCCAAAAAGAGGTAGAATAATGATGCTATGTTATATATATTTCTGCAGTATTGGTTGTTATTAGGATAAAAATTTTGGCCAAACTTAATCAAACCATATCTTTTAGAGTCCCATTCATTTGGAATTTGTGTAAGATAGGAAGTTTGTTTGTATTTCTCTTGTTTGTTCATTTAATCAAGAAATATGTATTGAGTACTTACCAGATACAGTGCATGGTGCTGAAAGTGTAGCACTGAACAGGATGGGCAGGACTCCTGCCTTCATAGGGCTTCATTTTAGGGAGGACAGCATTAAACAAGTATATGGTTATTTTAGTATCCTTCTGGCAATGCATGTAAGAAAGAGGCACAGGTCCTTTTAGTGTGTACTGAGGGGCCTCATCTGGGGCCAGTTTGCTCAGGCTTCCTGAGGAAGTGGAGAGATGAGACCTGCGCCACCAGTGGAGGGAAGTGTGTGGAGAACATGGACAGAGAAGGGAGAGTTGGTGGTGCTGTAGGAGTGCAGGTGTAGGGAGAGCGGGGAGATAGAAGGCAGGCAGGCCAGGGCATTCAGGGGCTTCGAGACCACATAGGGTTTTAGAACTTTTACTCGGCAGAGGGAACCCATGGAAGAATAGTAAGAGGGGGAGTCATATGTCATAGAGCAGCCATGAGAAGTGCTTGTAAGTATGTGGCCCTGGGTCTGCCATACTGCAGCATAAGCACCGTTTTCCTCGATTGCTGTGTGACTTGATTGTTACTTTCTTGGATTCTGTCGCTTGTCTGCTCAGCAGTGAGTCCCCTCCAAGGATCCTACTTAAAAGAGCACCCATGTCTCCCTCTCTGCATTGCTGGTCCCCCCCCCCCTTTTTTTAAATCCTATTTCCCTTTCTTAATGGTATTTTTGTTATATTGAACTTGTCAGACTCTAGAACGCTCTGTAATTTACTTGTTTTTGTGTGCTTTTCCTCTTTCTCCATTGGACTGTAAGCTCCCTCAGGGAAGGCAGTGAGGCCTGTTTGTTCACAGCTATGTGTCCAGTGCAAGAACAGTGTCTTGCACATAGTAGGCACTTTGTAAATATTTGTTGAACAGATTTTGAATACAGACTTGTAAAACATTTCTGGGGAATAGTTGATGACTTAGAATGAAGGAGGCCTTATGTCCCTCCTTCTGGGAGGGACCCCTGAGCCACCCAGGCTGCCCTACACAGAAATCTACTAATTGTGACTGCATCTTAGCAGTGGTAGTGAGGGATGATAAGAGGGAGGTTTTTATTTTATGTTCTATGTTGATTGGATATTTTATCATAAATATGTACAAAGAATTTCATGTAAAACTCAGGTCAATTAAAACAATGTACACAAATTTTTTAAAAAAGATTTTATTTATTTATCTGAGAGAGAGAGAGAGAGCGGGATAGTGAGAGAGAGAGAGCATGAACAGAGGGAGAGGAAAAAGCAAACTCCCAGTTGAACTGGGAGCCTGACACAGGGCTCAATCTCAGGACCCTGGGATCATGACCTGAGCTGAAGGCAGATGCCTAACTGACTGAGCCCCTATATACTCGTTAATATTTGCACACAAATATTAATGAGTTTCCATACTACTTGTCAAGTCATACTTCTAGTTCATAACTATACTTAATACCCAGAAGCTGATCATATAGGCAAATGTCCTTCGGAGTTCTGGGGATCCCTGGGTGGCGCTGCGGTTTGGCGCCTGCCTTTGGCCCGGGGCGCGATCCTGGAGACCCGGGATCGAATCCCACGTCGGGCTCCCGGTGCATGGAGCCTGCTTCTCCCTCTGCCTGTGTTTCTGCCTCTCTCTCTCTCTCTCTGTGTGACTATCATGAATAAATAAATAAAATCTTAAAAAAAAAAAAAAAGGCGGAGTTCTGAGTGTAGGAGTCAGGGAGACTCAGGAGACTTATAAGTCAGGGAGAGGTCAGCTGGAAAAGATAACACTCTGGTACAGCTCAAAGGGAAGGCACAGAGATGCTCTTCCTTATTTGATTCTTTCTTGTGACATTTCTGTTTGGAAGGAGCACTATTTGATTATCTCAAATACTGCTTCATCAGCTTGGTGGTTTTTGATATTGTCCTGTAAGATAGATTATTTCTCTGCCTTTCACTTCTTGTTAAGTTTGTCTTTGAAATCTTGTGAGATTTCAGGATTTTCTATTAGCAATTACAGCTATTTCAGGAATACTTTAAAAAATCTTAATAGAATAGGAAATTCAAGCAAAAAGAAAAATATATCCAGGAGGAAAAGATCAAGATTGTGTACATTGAACAGTATGGAGGATAGTAGTACATTTTTATATTATTATCATGGAAATCAGCTTAAGGGAAATGATAAAATGCAATTTGGGGCCTTCTACATTTTGTCCTTTTTTAAAAAAAAACTAGGCAGAAAACAAAAAAATACTTCTCTTGGACAAGGTATATCTTAAAACTTTAGGTTCTCTATTTCTCCTCCTAAAACCAAATAACACAATAAAAAAAGATCAAGTGGAATGAATAGTTAATTCATTTAGTGAACAAACATTTTTAAAGTGCTGGGGTTTTTGGTTTGTTTTTTCTTTTCGGTTTTTCTTTCTTCTTTTGCCAGGGATTATGCTTAAATGTTGAGATTAAGAAAGACTCCTCTTTTGCTTTCTGGTCAAATGGGGATGACTGATACACACACGCACATATTCATACACACTCGCACCAAAGGATTTACAATAGAGATTTATATGTGGCACATGAAAATGATTAATTCCACCTGGAGAAATGATCAGCAAACATTTGTTGATTATTATATGACAGATACCATTGAAAACTCTTTTATATACAAACTAATGAAATTATACTGACATTCCATGGGGTTTGTTGTATTATCCCTATTTTATAGGTAGAAAGCTCTTTCAAGTTACGTAGTTTATAGGTGGCTGAGTGTGGCAGGCTGGTTCCAGAGCCTTTGTTCCTAACGATTGTATACTACTATATACTATTACTGTACTATATGCTACTGCTTTTCTTTCATGATGGAGGAGTTAACTGTTGATCTAAGACTTGCAGTAGATGAGTCAATTTGGATGGTGACAAGAATGGGGGAGAGCTCTTCAGTTAGTTGGAGATAGAGATCTGGTTCTCAGGTGAAAGTAACTGTTGGAACTGGCATTTTAAGATCACTTGTTATCCTAGAATTTGACATATTAATGAGGTGGTAAGATCCAAAAGAGATAACAATTTGGTGATAATTTTTTCAAGAAACCTTCATGTATTAGGAGGAAGAAAGATGGAGAGATTGGTAGAAGCGTTAGGGACAACGCTAAGATGGGAAAGGATTGAGTATATTTAGAAGCTGAGGAGAGGAAGCCTATCAGAGACTGAAGATGTAGAGAGGGGTCTAATGGATGGAGCATCATTTGGGAGGAATGAGATATAGACTTTGCTGGGGCTGAGGGTTGTGGACAGGAATAAGTCTGCTGGTCTCCTAGGTGAGAGAGTGGCAAGAATGGCTGTAGGCATCATTCAGTTTGAGGGTGAGATGTTGGCAGCTGGTGAATCTAACCAGTGGTATGTATATTTTCTCATACTGCTGAGAGTAAGGGAAGAGAGTAGGACACTGGGATAGTGGTGAGTTGTGGCTAACTGGGGAATGGCAGAAAAAACAAATCCATAATTGCTTGTTTGGCTTTGCAGGATTATATGATTTTCTCCAGCAGTATTGAATTACCTTTGGGAGTAGAGTTGGTGACTTGTTGGCTTGATGGAAGGCTGATTATTTAGAAAGAAATTTGTTGAGTAATTTTATACATGAGAGTAATAGGGCACATGTGAGTGAAAGATAAGGAAGTGATATAATAATTCAGTCATTTGCCAGTGTTGCCTTCATTATATACTTTGAAAGTGATTTTGGGAATAGTATTTGGACTGCTTCATTATGTATAATAGATGCGAGTACAGTTTTAGAAGCAGGATCTTTAATATGCACATTTATAATGTGAGTCTGGAAGCTCTATGACAATGAAGAATCCATATTTGAAATGTATCATGTATTTCAACATAGTATAGTAAAATGGACACAGAAAAGAAAGGCTTAGTGAAACAAGACATTTTTGTGTCAAGAGGAAATAGATGAAAAATGGAAGAGAAGAGAGTGTCCTAGTTGCATTTTTATTCATTATATGTAGAAACCTTGCTTAGGCTATCTCTACACAAGAAAAATGGAATTCCTCTTTCATAAAGGAATACTACCTGCTGACTTAATTGGAAAAATAACATATATTTTTTCCATTATGGAAGATTGTTTTAGAGCTGAAAATTCCCTCTTTTTTTTTGGGTCATTTCTGCTAATGTTTTGAGTTTTCAGGCAAATTATATTACTGGATGCATAGTGCTTTTGGGAAGCTATATTCACTACTTTCTAGGTAAAATCTAAGATAACCTTTTCCTGATACTTTTGACAATTTCACCAAATGTACTTATATTGTAATTGAATGCTTGGAATTTCCTTGAAATTTTAGGTTTTATGAACTTTGAATTAAAACACAGAGCATAGTAGCATCATGTATATTAGGTTTTGTGAATTTCTATAACATTCTTGATTCTCTCCTTTTCTTCCTTCCTTTTTATTTTATTAGCATATTCGTTAAAGCTAGAGTCTGAAAATTCTTCTTGTCTCTCTGTTCTTACAGATGTTAGGCTCATGGTAAATACTTAGAGAAGAGCCCAGGCCAGGTGTTGCTATTAGTTTTGCTAAAATGTAGGTGCCTGCATTATTCCTGGGGATATTATTCTTGTTTATTTCAAGTTCCAGATTTTACTGCAGTTTCTCTAGAACTGTGCTATTGAGCTGATAGTTATTAAAAATTATAGAGCAAAGGTCATTTTCAAATGTTTAGACTTCTTCTATGCTCTGTATATATGTATTTTTAAGTTCCTATTTATTGAATTTCTACAAAATATCTAGCTGTATGCTGAATGAATAACAGTACTCCTTCAGTACTCCTTGAGGGTATCATCCTCATTAAGGACAGAGAAATTGAGTATTGGAAAAGTTCAGTGACTAACCTCAGACCATTTAAATATAGGCCCATCTCAAAGCATACAGTTTTATCTTTTTAATTTTATTGTCATTGTTTGATATTTCTAGGATTATGAAGAGTAGTGTTATCTCTATAATGCCTCTCTCCAGGACTAAGTGAAACATTGCAAGATAACATTTATCAAGCCATCTCAAGGATATAGTTACTTTGTTCCTTGATTTCCCTGACTGTGTGTTAAGTAGTCTTGAACCATGTAGGTTTAATTTGGCAGAGAAAACCAACTGTATTTCTAAGAGGTAGAGAGGAAAACAAAAATGGAGATTGACTTTTGAAAAAATATTAGGGACTTTTGGATGTTCTGATGATAAGAAACTCAATAAAAAAAAGTCCAGACTTTCTGTATGTGCATGATCTCATCATGTCTTTAAATACTTTTCAATTTTAAAACCTTGTACTTGTTCTTGCATAGAGTTCTCAGTATGTGCAGTGTGTTGCTGGGTGCCTGCAGCTGATGCTTCGGGTCAATGAGTATCGCTTTGCCTGGGTAGAAGCAGATGGGGTAAACTGGTGAGTAGCCTTTTACTTTGAATGTAGAATGACATTTGAAAGCATCTCTCCTTGACATTTTCAAAGAAATTAAAACAGTTAATCATCTAAAAGAAATACATTTTTTCCATGTCTGTTTAATAATAGATTATGCTAACCTTCATGGAAGTCAGTAACTACTCAATGGAATATCTCCCCTTTCCCTCACTTGACCTGTGCTATTTAAGAGGTTAAGAACTCTGAAAAGCCTAGTGCTTGATAGAACAAATTATAGGTATTCAGAATAGAAGAACAAGTATGAAAGTATTTTGTGGTGAATGTAGGTAAAAATCAACAAGAAAAGGTCTTACCCAGAAGAGTTAATATAACCCATTTTTTGTAATGCTGTGTAATTAGTCTCTGTGGGGTCTTAATTTGCAGGTCCAGAAGCCCTGAAAAGCTGTCCTCTCAGGTTAGCAAAGATGCTTATATAACAAATTATGCACTCCCATCTCCAAACAAACAAAATTCTTTTTTACTACCAAAAAGCCAATTTATTTCTTAATAATGAGAGATCTCACTGCTCTTACTCTTTGGTTAGTGAAGACCTTGTTTATGTACTGAAAAACCTATACAGGAAACTAAAGCAAACTTTGTCAACAGAAGTTTGCTTGATGAGCAAGAAGAGTTGATTAAAGACTTCTGATGCTGTGTCATCAGACATTAGACTCTACTAGGCTGATGCCTCCATCTCCAGTGTAGGGATACACCTGCTAGAGGAATCTCAACTAGTATTTCCATTGCAACTTCCTCAACTAGGTTACTTCCACAAATGGCTTTTCTTATGACTTGCATAGAATTGTCATGAAATGCCCATTTACCATTGATTCAGTAAATTAGTAATCTTTTCTTTCTTTTTTTTTTTTTTTTTTAAGATTTATTTATTCATGAGAGACAGAGAGAGGCAGAGACACAGGCAGAGGGAGAAGCAAGCTCCCTGCAGGGAGTCTGATGTGGGACTCCATCCTGGATCCCAGGATCACGCCCTGAGCCCAAGGCAGATGCTTAACCGCTGAGCCACCCAGGGTCCCAATAAATTAGTAATCTTGTATTAATATGCAAAATTTCAATCTTTTTATACTTACTTAACCTTCAGTATGTTAGGAAAAATAGTCATGACAATTTGCCACATGGACCTTTTAGAAAACATATGTTTGGTCATTTTATGTATAATTAATAGAATAATAAAGAAATAGTGAAAAACAACAATTAGAAATTCTTTTTTTTTTTTTTAAAGATTTTATTTATTTATTCAAGAGAGACACACAGAGAGAGGCAGAGACATAGACAGACGGAGAAGCAGGCTCACTGTGGGGAGCCGATGAGGGACTTGATCCCAGGACCCTGGGTTAAGCATCTGACTCTTGATTCCAGCTCAGGTCATGATCTCATGGTTGTGAGACTGGGTCCCATGTCAGGCTTTCTGTTTAGAAGGGATTCTGCTTGAGATTCTCTCTCTCTCCCTCCCCCACCCTCATATGCACTATTTCTCTTTCTCCAAAAACTAAAAAAAAAAAGATTTTTTTCCATGGTAAATCTTTTTGTGGTAAGTGAATTTTAGTGCACAAATGCCATACAATATGAAAGATAACCATCACATACCCTTTTAGCAAAATGGAATGGTCCAGGTTCTGGTTGCAGAATATTGTGTTGAAGGCTTTCATGATGAACCACTAAATAAGTGAAAATACCGTATTTCCTTTTTTTTGTCCTTATATATTTTCACTTTTTGATTATTGAGTTTGAGAAAATGCATTTATGATACAGTCATCTGAAGACAGAGTTTGAGATTTCACTTATATGATCAATTGCTTCATCATTGTTAGAGAACAGAATGCTCTTTGCTTTCAACTTCTGGTTCATCTAATAATGACTTTTGAATAGACTTTTGAGTTGAGGGCAGGCATAAATAAAGATATAGTATGTTAACTTGTTGATAATATTGCAATAAAAAAACTCACTTAATCTTTTCATTTTTAAAGAAACAAAACCTGTACTTTCTACATGTCCATTTCTTTTGTTTAGGATTGAAAGTTTTTCTTGTTTCTTTCTTTTTGGTATTCCTCAAATCACAAGCAAGAATCATGTAGAGGAGGAAAAAACTCAAGGGTAGCCTTTTTGAAGAGAATAGAACTGATATTTTAAAAAGTCCAGTACATTTCTATCTATAATTTTTGTTGTTGTTGTTGTTGCTGTTGAGAAGCCTATTATGTGGGAGCACCTGGGAGACTCAGCCTGATTTCAGGCTCAGGTCTTTGTCTCAGGGCCCTAGGATTGGGCTGTCTGCCAGGCTCTGTGCTCAGTGGGGAGTCAGCTTGAGATCCTCTTTCTCCCTCTGTTCCTCCCCTGCTTGTGCTTTCCCTCTCTGTAAATAAATAGATAAAATCTTTAAAAAAGCCTATTATGTGGATGATACAATACTATTTCTAGATGTTTATATACTTATGTGAGATCAAAAATGTACTTTGCATTGTCTTGCATATTGACTTCACTAGAAAGTCTGCTGGTTAGCATTGATTTATTAAATACTGGAGCAAAAGGGGGCTTTTCTGGGATAATTGCCTCCATAGATTCAATTGGTGTTGAAGTATTTTGAAAGTGTAAAGTAGTAGATAATGAAAATAGTATATAAATGAGAGGTAAGATTTATTCTGAATGTCAAAACATGACATTATTGGGTGATATTGTGTAATGAGGTGCAAGGTGCTCATGGTTGTGAAGAGCAGCACCTAGCTAAAGGTGTACAATTCAGCTAGGAAATCAGCTGTTTGTCTCCCTATGCCCTGTATTGCCTTGATTTCTTTTAAGACCTTAATTAAAAACAAAACGGAACACTAAATAATTATTTTGGCTCATGGACCTTAGCCTTCTAATTTTGGATTTGGTAATTTATTTTTTGAACTCTCTGCATAATGTTATACTATATAGTACAAGGAATACAAAGAAACCTATGGTTCCTTTTCTTTTAAAAAATTGTAATCTAGTTGGAAAGTATTACATAGCTAACAAATGTAGCATTCAAATTCTAGAAGTTTTTCAATGACTAAAAATAAAACTAAACTCATCAGTTTGAGAGGGACAGCAGAGACCTAAATGGGCTGGATACTGACTCATCCTTCATTCCCCAGGGTCACTTCCTTTGAGAATCCTTCCCTCCCACTGCTCTAGACTCTGAGTTCCTTGAGAGCATGGGCAGTGTCTGTCTTTGCCACCATTATGTCTTTGTGCCTTGCACTGTACCTGCCATAAAGCTCTTCAACAAATGTTAAATTACTGTATTTAGGTTTATCTTGGGCCATTGTGTCCTTTGTATCCCCTTAGCACATTTTCATGCTCCACTGTCCTCAAGAGTTAGGATTCCTGCCCCCATGGGAAACTCTTCTGTATTCTGGCGAATAGGAACTTTCTTTTGCTTCATTGGAGTTTTTCTTATGGTTAATATTTGTATGTAGAAGACTTCCTTATTTTTTCAATAGAATCATATATATTGTAGACAGATTTTGAACTCTGAAATTTCTCTGCCGTGTTCATCATTGTTGACTGCTGCTTCCTTTGAAACCTTTCTGTCTTGGTTTCAGCAATAGTGTATTGGTCCAGAGCTCTGTATAACCCCTCTGGTCATCTACAGATTTTTTAAACAGAGATAATATAATATAAAGAACTGTTAACTAGGTATACATGTTTATTAGGTTTCTGAAAACAAAAGAACTCTCAAGTGTCAGAGAGGTAGCAAATAGATGCTTCCCCTAAAGCTAGGGAACAAAGGTAAGAGATTGGAATTACTAAAATTTACGTGCTTGTGTTCCTGAACTCAGAGGAAGTGCCTCATAGGTCAGGGACCCAGATGGCTGGTGCTGTTATTTTTGAGGGTATGCAGAGAGGCTATTTGGCTGACACTGTTGCAGACTGAATTCAGCTGCTTTCCACGAGAAAGCACCATCTCTGCTGCTGAGGTGAGGAACTCTTGCTGGAGTGATACCTATAGGAGAAGGAAGCTGACAGGACAAAGCCTTTTTTACCTCTATCTTGGCAGTCAGTCTCTAGCAGCTCCTGTCGGCAGATCCAGCTGGAAGAGCAGAATGAACTGTGGCTCCGAGTCCCAGCCGCAGTATCACAAAGAGTGGGATGCTTACTTTATTTAATAAGTGGAGCAATCAGACAGCAAAAGGAAATTAGTATTAGGGTATTAATAGAATAGAATGACTTGATTTTGCAGTTTTTGAAACACTGACACCAGTATTAAAAACAAGTCTTAAATAACAACCCCAAATAGAAAAAGTGTTATGGGAGAAATCAAGCATGAGAAAATTAAGGGCAATTCAACAAATTTATGACTGTATATAAATCACAAAAAATGGAGAAATGGCACAAGTATAAGCCTTCCACTAAGTTGTTAGTTGTAGATTGTAAAATTACATTTAAAAATTTATTAGACTTTTTAAAGAGCAATTTTATGTTAACAGAAAAATCAGAAGTCAGAATTCCTATGTATACTTGCCTTTCCACAAGCTTGCACTGTTATAATAAATGTTTTGTTAATGTGTGTTCCTTTTCAGCATAATGGGAGTTTTGAGTAACAAGTGTGGCTTTCAACTCCAATATCAAATGATTTTTTCAATATGGCTCCTGGCATTCAGTCCTCAAATGTGTGAACATCTGCGGCGTTATAATATCATTCCTGTCCTGTCCGATATCCTTCAAGAATCGGTCAAAGAGAAAGTGACAAGGATCATTCTTGCAGCATTCCGTGTAAGTGTTTTGTAGTATTTTTTTAATGGTGTGTGTGTGTCTGTGTATGTGTGTATGTGAGGCATTTTCCCTGTGGAGTATATTTGAGGGCTTTTAGCAGGTGGGAAAAAATTGCTTGTTTTCCATGTAGTTATGAAACCATTGGTGAACATAGAGTGAAATCTCACTAATTTGTATTGTGGCATGGGGGAGTGGGATTAGGGAAAAACCACTTGAGTGCATAAAATATATGAGTTATAGAAAACTTATAGGAGATGTAATTGTATGATGTTCATGTAGAGGAAATCTCTTTCTGTTGCAGTGCGTTCCAAGACACTGTTATGGAAGTTTTTCTCTTAAGGGGCCCTTATTTTAGTATAGAGTTGTATTTCAGGTTCTGGATCTGCTGATGAGCAGTGTATTTCCAAGGCAACACTAAAGATACAGAATCATTTTGTATAGTAAAGTTGTCCTATTAGGATATTAGAATTTGGGTGATTATTTAAGTCAGCTCTCTCCCTTGAACAGATGAGGGAGTTGAGGACAAGAGGGGGAGCAGAGTTAGAATCTTAATCCTAGGTCTTATGGCTGCCAGGCAGCTGTAACACAGAAATAAAGTATGTTAATTGGTTGCCCAGACCCAGTATATTTATTGTAGTAATTCTGTGTTGATTACATTGTTGGTCACCTTGGGATTTAATCTGGCTTCTGAGGGATGACTTGGCCAACCTAGTGTCTTTTAAGAATGTTACCCAAGAGTAATAATAGTGAGCAGTTCAGAGAGTGCTTACCCTGTGTCATGCATCGTTCTAAGGCTTTCCATTTGTTAACTCATTTAATGCTTACCACTGCCCTATAACATGGTGATTATTATTATTTTTAGTATCATTAATGTTAGTATTGGTCTTCTCATTTTACAAATGGGGATATTGAGACGGAAGGCATGTTGCTGGTAGACATGCATATCCAAGCTATTGCCTTCACAGTCTTTAACTATTATTTACTCTTAATGCTTTCTTCAAATAACAGCAAATCAAAAGTAAAGAGTAGTACAAATGTATTGCAAAAATTTAAATAGCGTAGACCTCATATCGGCCAGTCACTAACATCTTTCAGATTTTTCTAAGCACATAGAGATAAATATATAAATAGGTGTGTTATTTTATTCTGTATTTAAAAATAAAATGACATATTAGATATACTGTTCCATAACTTTATTCCTAGCAATACATAATGAGTACGTGTTCATTTTCGTATATGTGGATCTTCACTAATTTTTTAAATGTCCGCATTCTACTGTGTTGATGTAAAGTGGTTTCTTTAGGCAATGTCCTTTTGTTGGCATGTGGGGTGTTTTCCCGTTTCTTCTACATGTCTGCCCACCTGATGAATATTTCTGTTGGATATAGTTCTATGGAATTGTTGAACCAAATAATAAACTTTTACAGTTTTGATAGGGAACATCAAATCACCTTTCATAAATGTGCAAATTTACATTTCCATCAACTATGTATTGAGAGTGAATGCTTTTCCATTCTTCCTCTTGTGTTTCTTTTAATTATTACAGAAGATGAGGTGAAATGTGAAATCAGGGACACCTGGGTGGCTCAACGGTTAAGTGCCTGCCTTTGGCTTAGGGTGTGATCCTGGAGTCCCGGGATCGAGTCCCAATCGGGCTCCCTGTGTGGAGCCTGCGTCTCCCTCTGCCTGTGTCTCTGCCTCTCTCTCTCTTTCTCTGTGTCTCTTGTGAATAAATAAATAAAATCTTTAAAAAAAAAAAGGAAAAGTGAAATCATTATTTTAAATTTGTATTCTGTTAATAATAAATGAAGCTGAGCATTGTTTAATATTTTTATCAGCTATTTATATTCCTCCTATAAATTGCTTATTCATAACATTTGTCACTTTTAAATTTTTACGTGTAGGAACTCTTATAGATGTTTGTAGTTAATAATAATAACTAATGTTTATTGAGAGCTTATTCAGGGTAAGGCACTATTCTGATTGCTTTAAATGTGTTACTCATTTAATCCCCCAAGAACTCTGTGCCATAGGCATTAGGCTGCACGAGATTAAGTAATTTGCCACAATAGCTAGGAAGCGGCAGAGCAGGAATTTAGTCATGCTCCTAACCATCATGCTTAACCTGCCTTTGAAACTGAGAATAATAAATGTTATAATTTTTATTGAGTGATTTTCATACATTGTCTTATTTAATCTTCATGATTATCCACTAGGCTCTATGATTACTTTTATTTTATAGATGGGGAATCCAAGATTTGGAGATTGATTCCTTAGTAAGCAATAGGATTGGAGTTTCAGTGAGCACTGTCTGGCTCCGAAGCCACCATCTTAACAGCTGTCATCTCCTTTGTTTCTTTTCTCGGTGCATTTTCTCAGGAACCATAAGAGTGACATTAAAAGGTCCTATGAAATAGGAATTCAGATTCCTTACTTGAAAATACATTATTTTTCATGTAGAAATTGTTCTATGGCCCTTGAGAAGTTTATTCTTGAGAAATAGGTAAATGTGATACCTTCTATGCCTCACCATACTGGTTCTGCCATTAGGTTTTCTAAGTGAATTGTGTCTACGTGAGTTGTCAAGGTAAATTTCAGTCTAGTCCAGGTAAGGTAATAATTAGTTCCTAAATCAGAGCAGTTTGTATTAATGAGTATTTTAGTAGCTAAATTGAATGTACTTTTTCTTCTATTTGAGTGTTTCATTATCCATATTTTTTTTCAGTAAAGATGAACAATTCTTTGCTGAAGAATTCCAGTGGTCTCCTTTCATTGCTACAGCTGAGTTTAATTCACAACCAAGTTTTGAGTCCCTTTTATATTCCACACATTATGCTAATCAATAGGGAACACAAATGCCTGCAATATATCTTGACATTGAAAGTCTTATAGTTCAGTAAAGACAGAATATGTAAATAGATAATATCAGTTCAGTGGAACATTAAGTAATGTACAAGAGGAAAAATAGTATAAAAGAGGTAGAGGGTAAGATAGGGGGTTTAAGGAGAAGTTTTAAAGAGGAGAAAGCTCCAAGAGATTTTGGAAAGATACCTAGGAGTGTTTTAGTACTAAGGTGGAGAGAGGTTGATAAATGTTAACAAATAAAGAAGCTGACTTCTAGAATTCTCAGTAATTTGTTCTTGTAGATTGATTATAGCCCCCTGCCCCCACCCTGGCAGGTGAAGTGAATATTAAGGGAATAAATAGAGCACCTAAGTCTGGCTCTTGAAGATACAGTCCTGACTTGTGGCCATTTGCTTTCTGAAGGAACAGACCTACTCTGTAAAATGGAGCACTTGCTTTGCTGATCTGTGTTATCCTTCCAGGCACAAATCCTTCAGCCATCCTGTCACTGAGTCACCCCAATGTGTATTCATACTCTGGGCATCACCCACCAAAGCCCAGTGTCTTTGAACAGGATTGCTCAGCTCTGCCTGTGCATTTTGAAATTCTACTCATTTTGGTTGAATAGGGATTATATCTTCTCTACTTAGTATATTTATTTTCTGAAAGCTTAAACCTCTTCCTATTTGTCTTTGTTTTGAGTTTCTCCCTTGTTTCTTCTTTCTGTCCTGTGGTAGTTATAGGAGCCTTTATTTTACTACAACTTCCTATCCCGAATTAAGCACTTGTCATTAAGAAAATGGAAAAAAAATTGATCTTTTTCCTGTTTATAAAAACAATATGACCGGGATGCCTGCGTGGATCAGCGGTTTAGCGCCTCCCTTCAGCCCAGGGCATGATCCTGGAGACCCAGGATCGAGTCCCACATTGGGCTCCCTGCATGGAGCCTGCTTCTCCCTCTGCCTATGTCTCTGCCTATCTTTCTCTGTCTCTCATGAATAAATAAATCTTAAAAAAAAAACAAAACACAATATGACCTTATGGTTAAATAAAGATACTCTGGTGGGGTTCTTGGCTGGCTCAGTAATTGAGCATCTGCCTTCGGCTCAGGTCATGATCCTAGGGTACTGGGATCAAGTCCTACCTCTGTCGGGCTCCCTGCGGGGAGCCTGCTACTCCCACTGCCTATGTCTCTGCCTCTCCCTCTGTGTCTGTCATGAATAAATAAAATCTTAAAAACAAAAAAGATACTATGGAAAAATATTAAGAAAAAAGTTTAAAAATTAAGCATAGTCTCACTCTCAGATATGAAAGCCTGTTGATATTTTAATACCTGTAATTTATGATCTTCGTTCCCTTCCTACAAGGGGGATCAACTCTGGATGAATTGCAGTGGGCACCGAAAACCTGAATGGTTAAGAAGGAGTTTGAATTATCATCTCTTTATAGTTTGGGCAGATCATGCTTAGCATCAGTTTCTGCAGTGTGTGCACTCGGGTTGGAGGTAGTGTGTGTGCTCATCATGCACAGTGAAGGTCAGGTTCATTGGCTTTTCAGCTGGCTTCTGTACCTTTGGCAAGTTGGCTTAGCCTCTCCGTGCTTTGGTTTGTTCATGTGTCTGGTAAGAGTAATATCATCTGTCCTAAGGCTGTCATTGGGTTTTATGCTTCTATGATAATGCCCTCCTAAAAAATAAACGGGGGTTAAATGAATACTTGGCATATAGTAGGCACTCAATAACTATTTGTGACTGTATGAGGGACTGAATTCACAAAAACACTGAAGTAGAAGTATAAAGAGTAGGGCAGTGGTGTTGAATTTACTGATATTTTTGTTGGTTTCTTTCTTGCCTGAATTAAATTCCTTTTTACATTTTTGGCTGCTTTGCTTGGTTCTCATATTTAAAAGTGTGATAATAAAATTCTGTGACAGAATGTCTGCTTGCAGCTACTTCTGCATTGAGAATGAACTTGCCCGAGAGTCTCCTATGTCTAGTATTCATAAGTATGTAAAGGTTACTGATATATTAGAATTTTATTAAAATAATCCACTTAGCAAAACTTACTGTGGAAAGCAAGACTACAGGAAAGAGCCCCTATTTTCTGTTAATGCACGGACTTTTTTCTAACTTGGAAGAAGCTGTTCGTAAACTTGTCATGAAAACTCTTGAGAATATGAGATATATTTGGTAATTGCTAAATTGCTCCAAAAGTTAGTTACCCTCAGCTCACTGTTTTTGCAATTAGCAGATTATCCTAGAAAGATGACTTGGATTATTATTATTTTCTTTGTATGACTTTTCTGGGAAATAGATAAAAAAATTGTCTAAATAACATGCAAATGAAGTGGTTTTTGCTTTATACCTACCTATCCTGTTTTGTATGTTTAGTTATATTTTTAAATTAAAATATTTATTGCTTTAAATGTTGATGATTGTAAAAATGTATCATAAATTATTTCTTCTGATAATTTGATAATGTCACTTTTTTTAAGGTAAGATAATAGGTGTGAGAGAGAGCTACTATAGAAGTCAGGGTCTTATTTTCGTTCTCTTGTTTCAAAGAACTCTACACTTTTAACTTTGCCTTCAGTTTTTATAAACTTACTTTTTTTTAATAAGTATTATTTAGGTAATATAGTAAGTGGTTTGAGTTTCTAGTAAGAAATCAGATACTAATAATTTATAGTAATGGGTCGAGATTTAATCTAAAGCTCAGTAGAAGCTGCTTTAAATAAAATATATAAAGTCACTTTTCTATCTGAGCTTCCCTCCAACTTTGCTTAGTATGTTGTTTCTGTTCCTCTTCTCTTTCATTGATTTTCATTTTAGATCATTATTATGTAAAATAAAAGGGTCATTAGAAGCAGGTATCTCTAATATTGCTATATGATAGAAGAGAGGTTTGGTAGATATTACTTGAATCCTACCTTTGAGAGCCTCCCTCTCTCCTTTTCCCTTTCCCATCCACTCTCCCTGTCATTTTCATGGATTATCTGTTCACTTGTCAGATGTTTAACTAAAGACCAATTATGTAATATGCAATGTGTTAGTTACTGTGCAAATGGAAAAATGAATAAGATACTTTTTCTCAGGATTTTGTATTGTGTTTAAATGCTTGTCTTTATGGAGTGACTTCATGAAGTCACCATGATGGTTTACAATATAAAAAAGCTTGAAAAGTCCCAAAAAACTATGGAGCCAGACTGAGGTTCTTAGGTTTTTTTTCTTTTTTCTTTTGACCTGATTTGAGAGTTCTTTAGATTGATCATCTACTTGTTAGGGGAAATTTGAGGAGTACAGTAGTGTAACTCTTTTCTGATTTTCCTTTCAGTATGGCGTATTAGAAAGGGTATAGGCTCTGGAGTAGGTAGATGTAGGTGTGAATTTGGCACTAGATTGTTGGGAGAGTGGCCTGAATTCTTCAAGTGAATTTCTCTGTCTGTTGAAGGTGCTTAGTTAGTAATACTTAATTCACTTCAAGATTAGGTAAAGATTCAGTGAGCTAGCAAGAGCCTAGCAATAGTGAATATACAATTTGTGACTTTTCTCTCCAGAAAAGCAGAGAACGATAGCAGTTTGCCCCTTTAAATCCCTTACCTTTGTAAGTTGCATTCTTGCTTGGTGTTGAACATAGGCAAAGATCCAGAGATGATCTGTTTGATTTAGAAGAGGTGGCATGAATATTTTGCTAATATTTAACAAGATTTAAAAACCTTATTTAAGTTTTACTTACAGTTTCACTTTTGTGCCTACAGCACATGGAACTAGTGATTAGGCTAATTTCTAGGCTTCTGTTGTCTAATTTGGATTTCAGATTATATAAAATGGACCCAATCTGTTGGCAGGAATATTAGTTTTTTAGACCCTGCTGTGCTAAATTTGGGATAGTACAATCATTAGGGGAATATCCTAAGGTCTGAAAATCAGAAGAATGCCTTTAGACATCTACAACTTTAATGTACACAACTGAGTTAAAATTAAGTTATCAGTAACAATATAGTAAAACCATTTGACTTATACCATCAATAGGTGAAAAAATGATGAGTCCTTTTTTTCTTTATCATTCTCAAATTCCTATAACCGTTAAAGAAGATTCACTGAGGAGGTTGTTTAAGGATGGTCTAGTCATGTATTTTTCCCACATCTTGAAACTCAGGAAGGAAATTTTTGTGCTGAAGGCTTTAGGAAGCTTGCTGAACTGCTGTGAGCTGAAAAAATTGCTAATTATTTTTTTTCCATTTGGCTTGGTGAGTTTTATTTTTGAAAATGTTAATCTCACATATTCATATTAGGTGCTGGACTCCAGGTCTCTGGAAATGTTATTCTACTGGTTAAATTGATTTGTCAATCTTTAGTTCCTAAAATAAATAGTATGTTTTGAGCCTGTGACCAAGAAGGACATTGAAGGTCATATTTGTTGTCTAGAGTTTTACATTTGTTGTGAGTTTTATTTCTCTTTTTGGCTCTACTTAGTCAAGAGCCTACATAATATGTCAGATAATAAGAAAAATCATATTTTTACAACTCAATGGTTTTCAGCAGAAAGGCTTATTAGTTAGAAAGAAATACCACCAAATTGGATTGGAATTTGACTGGTTCTATTAGTTATGATGTTTGATTCACACCCACACACATGTACACATAGACACAGACCTGCACATACCCACATCTTCCTGTGCAGGTGGCCTATAGTCATAGCCCATTCCCGAGAGGTCCACCATTAGTTTGAGTGTGTGGGTGCTGTTTTGCCGATTGCTTTGGTATGGAAGTATTGCTGTCAAGAAATTTGATTCCCAAGTCTATACCTCATTCCTTGTCTCAGGGATTTATCTATTTTGCTCATTAGGTACTAGATTTGAGTGACATGTAGTAAGACTGAGACATTTTAAAATCTTGGGTGAGTGTTTATACAATGATCACAGGTCTCTTTACCCTTTTTTACTCTATAGCAGTCATGTAAATATACGAATATATGTAAAAAACTCTATGATACATTGGTTTATTTTTTCCTTTAAACAACCCTGTTTGTATTATGGAAGTGAAGAAGGAAAATAGTCTTTTATATTTATTCAACTATTTGCCATGTCTGCAGTTCTTCCTTTCCTGAAGATTCAGCTTTCCATTTGGCAGTGTCATTTTCTGCCGCCTGCAGAATTTCCTTTAGTTCAGGGCTCATCAGTCTGTAGTAGCTCATAGGCCAAATCTGACCCACCATTGGTTTTTATAAATATAACTTTGTTGGAACATTGCTGTGCTTATTTATTTTTTTTTTTTTGTATTTTGTATGTCTGCTTTTGTACTATAATGTCAGAATTGAATAGCTATGATACCTCAAAACCTAAAATGTTTACTATTTGGCCCTTCTTAGAAAGTTTGCCCACCCATGCTTTAGCCTGTCTTCTACCAGAGGTTTGCTGGTGACCAATGATTTTAATTTCAATGTCTAAATATTGTTTGTTTACCTTTATTTTTTAAAAATTGAGATATAATTGACATATAACATTTTATTACTTTCAGATGTACAACATAATGATTTGATATTTGTATGTATTGTGAAATGATCATCGTAAGTCTAATAATTAACATCCATCACCACACATAGTCACAAATTTTTTTTCTTGTGATGAAAACTTTCAAATTCTGCTTTCTTAGCACCTTTCAAATATACATACAGTATTATTAACTATAGTCATCATGCTGTTTGTTATATCCCCAGGACTTATTTTTTGTAAGATTTTATTTATTTATTTGACAGAGAGAGCACATGCAAATATGCGTATACATAAGCAGGGGGAGTGGCAGGCAGAGGGAGAGGGAGAGCAGGCTCTCTGCTCAGCGGAGAGCCTGATGTGGGGCTCAATCTCAGGACCGGATCACAACCGGAGCTGAAGGCAGACACTCAATTGACTGAGCCACCCAGGTGCCCCAGGACTGACTTATTTTATAACTGCCAATTTGTACCTTTTAATCCCTTTCACTTATTTTGTCTCCCCCTTCCCCCACCTCATTGCATCTGGCAACCACCAATCTGTTCTATATATCTATGAATTTTTTTTTAAATTTTAGTTTTTTTAAGGTTCCACATATAAGTGAGGTATGCACTATTTGTCTTCCTCTGACATTTCACTTAGCATAATGCTCTGAAAGTCTGTCCATATTGTCACAAATGGCAGTATTTCCTTTTTAATGGCCGTATAATATTCCATTGTGTATAAATACCCATTTACCCCATTTTCTTTATCCACTCATCCTGTGATGGATGATTTTCTTTTAGGGTTTTTTTTTTCTTTTGAAAAAAGATTATTATGTTATTCCTATACCTTGGCTATGGTAAATAATGTTGTAATAAATATGAGAATGCAGATAATCTTTCTATACTCTATTTTCATTTCCTTTGGGTAAATACCTAGAAGTGGAATGACTGGAGCATATGGTAGTTCTATTTTTGATTTTTTGAGGAACCTTCATAGTGTTTTCCACAGTGGCTGCACCAGTTTGCATTCTTATCAACAGTGCACAAGTGTGCGTTTATCTCCATAACCTAGACCATACCTGTTATCTTTTGTTTTTTGATAGTAGCCTCCCTAACATATGTGAGGTGATATTTCATTGTGGTTTTGATTTGTATTTCTCAGATGACTTAAAGATATTCTTATGTACCTGTTGGTCATTTGTATGTCTTTGAAAAATGTCTATTTAGAGACACTGCTCATTTTCAGATCCTTTTGTTGTTATTGACTTGTATGAGTTCTTCATATATTTTGGATATTAACTGCTTATCAGATACATACTTCACAAGTATTTTCTCCCATCCCATAGGATACCTTTTCATTTCATTTATTGTGGGTTTTCTTTTCTATGCTATAGAGAAACTTTTAAATGTAGTGGATCTAGGAGATTGTGCGGAAGCTTTTTAGTTTGATGTTGCCCCACTTGTTAATTTTTGCTATTGGTGCCTGTGCTTTGGTGTTATATATAAAAGATGGTTGCCAAGACTAAGGTCAGGGAGCTTTTCCTCTATATTTTTGTTTAGGAAATTGACAGCTTCAGGTCTTATAGTTAAGTCTTTGATCCATTTTGAGTTGATTTTTGTGAGTAGTGTACAGTAGGGCTTCAGTTTCATTTTTCTACATGTGGTTATGCAGTTTTCCTAATGCCATATATTGAAAAGACTATCCTTTCCAAGTTGAATATTCTTGGCTCCCTTGTCAAATATTGGTTGACTGTATATGTGAGGTTTTATATCTGGCCTCTCTATACTGTTCAGTTAGTCTGTGTGTCTTTTTTATGCCATTGCCTTCCCGTTTTGAGTAATATAACTTTGTAGTTCAGTTAAATCAGGAAGTGTGATGCCTCCAGCTTTGTTCTTTCTAAGCTGTTCAGGGACTTTTGTGGTTCCATACAAATTTTAGGATTGTTTTTTCTACTCCTGTGAAAAATACCATTGGACCTTTGGTAGAGATTGACCTCACTAATTTCCATATGCTAAGTTAAATTTCCTTCTGTGTTTATTTAGCATAATTATTAGGAATATAATTTGCTTGCAAAAATAAATTGAAAAATTTCTTATTTTGGTAAAATTGATTTGGAATTGTTATTATAGGACTTTTTTGGTGGGGTAAGGGGAGGCATTTGACAGGTCTTCTTTACCATCTTGTTGAAGGTAGCTTTCTTGAAAGTTTGTTTTTGTCCCTAAGCCTGAGCATGGTCTTTGCTTAGAAGTACTGGTCATTTCAATGAACAGGTTATTTGTATAAATACAGTTGTACAATGTACAATGTAGTTGATCCCCCTGTGCTGCTGAAAATCATGTATAACTTTGGACTCCCCCAAAACTTAACTATGAATAGCCTGCTGTTGACAGGAAGCCTTACCAATAAAATACATGGCCGAGTAATACATATTTTATATGTTATATGTATTATATACTGTATTCTTACAATAAAGTAAGTTAGAGAAAAGAAAATGTTAAGAAAATCATTAGAGAAGATGCATTCCTAGTACTATACTGTAATTATCGAAAAATCTGAGTGTAAGTGGACTTGCATGGACAAACCCATGTTTAGGGTTATGTATTTAGGATTCCTTTGCTCTTTTTGTAAGTACTCTTATAAATAGAGAAGTTACAGAAAAAAATTAGGGAATTTTCCAGAATGTCACAAAACTTTTCTGTTAATTGTTCAAGCAAGAGGGTTTTTTATTACTGCCCTTTGTGCATTTGTAGGTTGACTGAAGGGGATAAAAGGGTGACCGACTGAGAGACTAGTAGAGGTACTTGAAGAAAATTCTCTCTCAATATCTTAAGTACTCTAGGTGGAGTGGCTAATGAACAAAGAGAGAATTCACTGGGAACTCCTAGGAGCTCAGGAACAGGGCTGTGAGAAATGATTTGATGGATTTAATTGTTCAGTGTTTTGAGGGTTGTCTGGGAAGTAAGCAAGGAATCAGAAGTATGTTTGTTATGGGACAGGTACTCAGGAAAGAAGTAAGGATTTGTGATACAGTCATTGCGTGAAGGGGACCTTTAACCTGAGAATAGAGGAGGAGAGAGGGTGCAAGTGCAGAGGTATGAGAATATCACAAATAAGAAATCACATAGTTTTCTTGTCTAACTCAGAACTTTTTAGAAAAATCGACTGAAAGAGAAACTCGCCAAGAATATGCTCTGGCTATGATTCAGTGCAAGGTTTTGAAACAGTTGGAGAACTTGGAACAGCAAAAGTATGACGATGAAGATATCAGTGAAGATATAAAATTTCTGTTGGAAAAACTTGGTGAGAGTGTTCAAGATCTTAGGTATGTTTTTAAAAATTCTCACAGGCTGAATATTGAGCATTGTTTGACTTTCCTGGTATTTTAAGAATGTCTAGATTGGTTACTAATGACAAATTCAAAACGTTTCACTAGAACATTATTTTAAGAATTGGGGGATATGAGGGAAAAAAACCAACAAAAACTGGCTCATCACCATGGCAACAGTTGGTTATAGCTGTGTTTTATCTCTTCTATTTTGGAGAGATTCCCATCATTCTCTTATCTGAAATCTGGCTGGCTGTACTCCTGCAGGATATTGGTGTCACCCTGGAACACCTTAAGAATCTCCCCCTGGTTTAGAATCTTTTTTAAGCAGTGCTGGTTGTTAATTTGTAGAGGAGGAGGGTTGGCCATACTGGAAAGAGTATTTTTTTCCCCTGGCTTTTGTGAAGTTCCTATTGGTTTCATTTATTTTTTATTTTTGAAAGAGAGAGCATGCGCAAGTGCTTGAGCACATGGGGGATGGGTTGGAGGGGCAAATGGAGAGGGAGAGAGAGAACCTCAAGTAGGCTCCATGCCCAGTGCAGCAAGCCCAACATGGTGCTTGATCTCATGACCCTGAGACCATAACCTGAGCCAAAATCAACAGATTCCTAACCAAGCCGCCCATTTATTATATTAAAAAATCATTATATTCATTATATTAAGTAATATTTATTATATTTAATATTTATTATATTAATATAGTTATGTATACATTTATTTATATATTTATTTCTATTTATGATATTAAAATTCTGCAAATAATGTAACAATGAAGTAAGAGAAAAAAAGAATCCTATGTAGTTCAGAAGGAACTTCATGCCTCTTCCATATAATATTGCCCAGTCCCATTTCTTGAGTTTGCTTCCAAAAAAACTTAGCTCTGCTCCCCTAGCACCTATGCACACACAGGTAAATACATACACAAATGGGGTTCTATATTATTCTGGACCTTGTTCTTTTTTGTTTCATAATGTTTTGGTGATCTTTCCCATTAACCTATGTATTTTTTGTTTTTAAACTATTAATACATTTTTAGGAGAGAATTACTATTTAGAAGTAGATCTTTCTGTGTAGGTGGTTTGAGATTTGGAGCTAGGCTGAGCCCAGTTTTAATTGTTTGGCTACTTTTCTCCACCTCTGGCCTTGACAAGCTTTTTGCCTTTTTAAGGTCTCAGTTTTCCTTTTGGTAAAATAGCAATAAAAATTCTAACCTTGTAGGATTTGTTGCTAATTTTCAAGTGTCCAGCAAATACCTTCAGGGTAGTATGTGTTCCAGAAATGTATTTACCAGATAATTGAGTGCAGCTCATGATCCCAAGGCCCAAATTCTTTTATGGAGAGCGATGTATCACTCATATCAGTGGTTTTAATGGAGTTTTGTGGAGGGAGGCAAATGATTTTTGTCTTTCTATAATTTTAAATGTGAATAAGTTGATTGTAATAAAATACTTTGGCCAGCAGTAGACTTGCAGTTTTTTAAAATTCTGTTTTATTAATTTCATTAAAAAATTCATTAGCAGTTCTTCTGTAATAATGATTTAAGATCTCTTTTAAAAATAAATAAGGTTAGTAATGCTTAGCTTTCTAAATTATTTAATCCATGTTAGCCAATTATTACTACTTACTGATTTTTCATGTTGAATTTGGTAATTTGAAAAATACTACTAAAGCTAATAGGGTGATGGGAGCAGGTGAAAAGAGCTTTGTCTCTGTTTTTCCCTGTTATAGGTTGAGGATATTAATGTTAAACATTAGCTTACTTCTTAAAGTGACTGGCCTTACACTAAAGTAAATTACTATTTTATTCAATAGGACACTGTTCAACTTAACCAGTAAAATCCTGGTTATTATTCTAAATTGCCAATCAGTATTGAAGTGGCTAATTCTTCTTTAACTTTTCACATGAAAAAATGGCCACACGTGTCCTGTCACTGTGTTGTTTTTCCACTGGCTAACAACATTAAACATTTTTTATATTTTGAAACTTTGAATAATTAAGTTAGTTTATACATAGCTGATTTTTGAATTAAATTGCATTGCAGTTTGTTATATGCACAGAAGTGTTTGTTTTTAATTAATCTGTAATGTGTTAATTTAGTGAATTATCTCCGCAGTGTTTGTAATCACATTATGCAATATCATATCCATGTGTATATTTTTGTTTGTATAATGCAGGATATAGTGGTTTATGACATTTATAGTATTAGAATATGCTGTTTTATATTTAAGTAACATACTTTTATATAAATTTACATGAAGTTAAAAAAAATTTACATGAAGTTATATACATTTATATTAATTTACAAATACAGTATTTTAAGTGGCATGTGGAAACTGCTAGATTATAGATACTTTTCTGGCATACATTTATTTATCAAGATAAATATTTGAAAGCAGGTGTTCCTTTTAATATGTCATGATGAGCATTCAAACTGACAGTATTGGACATTAGGACCTTGAATAAATTTCACATGATTTATTAAAGATTATTTAAGCTGTTTAAACTTTGTTTAGTGGTAGTTTGTTAATCTACAAAGGCTTCTCAGTCTTTGCAGTTAAATTATCAGTGAAGATTTTTGTTTTTTTTCTATTTAGGTATTATTGACATGGTAAAAATATTTTATTTGCTTAATTTTGGAGTAACTCTTAGATTCTTCTAACCTTTGGATTATTTAAAAATTTTTATAGCTCATTTGATGAATACAGTTCGGAACTTAAATCTGGAAGATTGGAGTGGAGTCCTGTGCACAAATCTGAGAAATTTTGGAGAGAAAATGCTGTAAGGTTAAATGAGAAGAATTATGAGCTTTTAAAGTAAGTTTTAAATTCTGTTTTACATTCTTGATACCTGTTCCACATCCTTGCCAACATGTTATTGTCACTCTTTAAAAAATTATAGCCTTTTCATGATTTTAACTTGTATTTTCTCCCATCTTATTTGGTTGGATACCTTGGTCATTTGGATATCTGCTTTTCCAAAATTGTGCCTGTTCAAGCATTTAAAAATTTGTTTAAAAAAGATTTTATTTATTGATTTATTTGAGAGAAAGAGGAGAGAGAGGGACAGTGTGTGGGAGCAGGTGGGGAGGAGCAGAATGGGAGGGAGAGAGAGAGCAGGAAAGAATCTCAAGCAGACACCATGCTGAGCTGACACCGGGCTCTATTGCAGGACCCTGAGATCATGACCTAAGCCGAAACTAGAAAGAGTCAGATACTTAACCAACTGAGCCACCCAGGTGCCCCTACAAAATTTTTTTTTAGTAGGAGTTCTATACGTATTCTGTATAGGAGTTCTTCTACCTGTTCATCCTAACTATTTTCTTCTATTCTGTCATGTATCATTTCACTCTTTAGTTGTAATGTAGCTCAATTGATTAATCTTTTCCTTTAAGGCTAATACTTTTTGTGTCCTGGTTAAGAAGTTTTTGCCTATCTGGAATCATGAAGATACATTTTTAGGTTATCTGCTGGAAGCTTTACTGTTTAACATTTCACGGCTAGATCTCTGTTCAATCTGGAATTGGTTTTTGGGTAAGGTGTAAAGCAGTGGTTAAGTTTTTTTTTTTCCATTTTGTGGATATCTCATTGAACCAACACCATTTATTGAAAATGAAATTTTCTTTTCACTTTGCAGGGCTCCTTTTGTCATAGATGACAAAATATGTGCAAGTGTCTCTTTTTTTTAAAATTGAGGTCTAAATCCTGTGCCACACAATTCACCCACTTAAAAATTACACAAATAAGTGGATTGTACTAAATTCACAAATATGTGCAACTATAAACACAATCAATTTTAGAACATTTCCATCACTTTGAAAAGAAACCCCGTATTCTTTAACTGTCACCTCTTACCCACCCATCCACTCAGCCCTAAGCAACCAAAATCTATTTTTTGTCTCTATAGATGTGCCTATTATGAAAATGTCACATCAGTGGAATTCTATAATATTTATCCTTTCGTGATTGGCTTCTTTTAGTTCCCATAATGTGTTCAAGGTTCATTTATGTTGCAGCATTTATTAGTACTTTATTTTCATGGTAGAATGATATTTCATTATATTGATCTACCACATTTTATCTGCTCATCAGTTAATGAACATTTGTTGTGCTCTGAAAGGTGGTGGTAATAAACATCTGCGTACAAGTTTTTGTGTGGATATGTGTTTTTATTTATCTTGCTTGAGTAGGTTTTGAAATAGGATTGTTGGATCATATGATAGCTATATTAACCATTTGAGGAACTGTCAGACTGTTCTCTTAATTGCCTGCACAATTTTATGTTCTCACCAGTAGTTTATGAGGGTTCTAATTTTTCCACATCCTTGTCGATACTTCTGACTTTTTTTATTATAACCATCTTAGTGTGAAGTAATAGATCATTGTGGTTTTGATTTGTATTTCTTTGATGCTAATGATGTCAAGCATCTTTTCTTGTGCTTATTGGCCATTTGTATATCCTGTTTAGAGAGATGTCTATTCAGATACTTGGTTCATTTTTTAATTGGGTTGTGTTTTTATTATTAATTTGTGAAAGTTCTTTGTATATTTTGGATACAGGTCCTTGATCAGATATATGATTTACAAATATCCCTTATTTTTTATCTTCTCACTTTCTTGATAGAGTCCTTTGAAACACATTTTAAAATTTTGATGAAGTCCCAATTTATTTTTTTAGTTCCTCATGCTTTTGGTGTCATACCTAAAGATCAATTGCCAAAACTAAGGTTATGAAGATTTACTCTTATACATTCTGTAATGTTTTTATAGTTTTACCACTTACATTTTGGTCTTTGATCCATTTTGAATTTTTTGTATATGATGTGAAGTAAGGGTCCAACTTCATTCTTTTCATGTGGATGTCCAGTTATCCCAGTAACATTTGTTGACTACTTTTCTCCATTGAATTGTCTTGGTATCCTTATTGAAATTTGGTTAACCATAGACACATGAGTTTATTTTTGGACGTTCAGTTTTGTTTTGTTGATCTATATGACTATCCTGATACCAATACCACACTGTCTTGATTACTTTTGCTTTATAGTATTTTTTGAAATTCAGATATGTGAGTCTTCTACTTTCTTCTTCTTTTCTGTGTCTTTTATTTATTCAATCTCTCATTGATGGATATTTAATACTGTTGCCAGGTTTTGCTGTTATAGACAATGCAAGAATTAACCCCCCCACCCACACACAGACCTATATACACTTCTTACTGTAGCTTTTAAAATTAATAGACTTTAATTTTTAGAATAATGTTAGGTTTACAGAAAAATTGAGGGGAAAGAGCAGAGAGTTTTCATAGACCCCTTTCCCCCTATTATTAACATCTTACATTAGTGTGGTACGTTTGTTATAATTGATTAAACCAATATTTATACATTATTTTTAACTGAAGTACCCATTCTACATTAGAGTTCATTCTTTCTGTTGTGTAGTTCACTCTGTGTTATATGTTCTGTAGGTTTTGACTAATATCATGTGTCCCCCACTACAGTGTCATGCAGAATAGTTTCACTGCCCTAAAAATTCCCTATGTCCCACCTACTCACTCTGCCCTTCTTCCCTCTCTCTGAACTCCTGACGACACCACTGGTCTTATCATCCCTGTAGTTTTGCCTTTTCCACAATGTCATATAGTTGGAGTTAAACACTATGTAAACTTTTCAGACTGGCTTCTTCCTCTTAGCAATATACATTTAAAGTTCCGCCATTGTTTTTTTTTGGCTTGATAGCTTATTCTTTTTTCTTTTCCTCTTCTTTTTACTGATGAATATTCCATTGTACAGCTGTGCCATAGTTTTTTTTATCCTCTGAAGGACATCTTGGTTGCTTTGAAGTTTTGGCAATTACTATGGATAAAGTTGCTTTAAACATTCATGTGCAGGATTTAATGTGGACATAACCTTTCAACTTACTTGGGTAAATCTGAAGAGAGCATGATCTGGATTGCATGATAAGACTTCTGTTTAATTTTGTAAGAAACTGCCAAGCTGTCAAAACGACTGTACTTTTTTACATTCTCATGAGCAGTGAATTAGGGTACCTGTTGCTGTACCTCCTTGCTAGCATGTGGTGTTGTCAGTGTTCAGGATTTTGCCATTTTTATAGGTGTGTAGTGTAGTGTTATCTCACTTTAGTTTTCAGTTTTCTAATGACATATGGTGTTGATCATTTTTTTTGTATGCTTATTTTCCATCTGTTTTCTTTAGTGAGATGTCTGTTCAGTCTTTTAACCATTTTTAAATTGAGTTGATTTATTGTTGTTGAATTTTAAGAGCACTTTATGTATTTTGGATAAAAGTGGTTTATCAGATATGTGTTTTGCAAAGATTTTCTCCCTGTCTCTGACTTGTGTTTTCATTCTCATCACAGTGTCTCACAGTGAAAAAGCTTTCAGTTGTAATGAGATCCAACTTACCATAGACTGTACTTTGTTGTATCTAAAAAGTCATCTCCATGCCCAAGGTTGCCTACATTTTCTTGAAGTTTTATAGTTTTGTGTTTTTCATTTAGGTCTCTGATTCATTGAGCTATTTTTTCTGAAGGTTGTAAGATTTGTGTCTAGAGTTACTTGTTTACATGTGGATGTGCAGTTGTTTTAGCACTATTTGTTGCAAGATTACCTTTGCTCCATTGTATTGCTTTTGCTCTGTTGTCAAAGATAGCTTCATTGTGTTGATTTGTTTCTTGGTTCTTTATTCTATTCCATGAATTTAGTTGTCTACTCGTTCACCAATATCAAAGTCTTCTTGATTACTCTTGCTTTATAGTAAGTCTCACTCATTTTCTCTCCTTTTCCCTTTATTCCCTTTCACTATTTTTTATATACCCCAAATGAATGAGACCATATAATCTGTGGGAAATATCAGAAAGGGAGACAGAACATGAGAGACTCCTAACCCTGGGAAACAAACTAGGGGTGGTAGAAAGGGAGGTAGGCGGGGGGTGGGGGGGCACTTGATGGGATGAGCACTGGGTGTTATTCTATATGTTGGCAAATTGAACACCAATAAAAAATAAATTTATAAAAAAAAGAAGAAGGGATACCTGGAAGCAAGTTTTAAGCAACTCTAAAATTCAGTAGTACTAACTTTGCTATTTTTACCATCCCAAGTACATTTTCCTCTAAGATAAGAATAATGCCGCAAAATGTTGTTGAATGGACTCAATAAGATAATGTATATAAAACATTTAGCACAAATGCCTAGTCATATAATAATTGCTCACTAAATGTCTGTTGTTACAATTATTATCATGTAAACAAGTAAAAATCATGACAATTGTATTAAGATAGGATATTATAGATAAAGTTTTCCTTTCTATTTTCTAAAAAAAAAAAAAAAGAAATTAAAAAATGTTGAAATAAAAAGTCTCAAAGTTGGGTAGCATCAGTCCTCTAACTTTCTTCTTTTCCAATCTTGTGTTGGCTATTTTGGACTTTATGCCTCTTTATATAAACTTTATTTTTTTTTTTAAATTTTTTTTTTAATTTTTTTTTTTTAATATAAACTTTAGAGTTGGATGATATTCAAAAAATAACTTCCTGGGATTTTGATTGGGATTGCATTGAATCAAGTTGAGAAGAACTGGCATCTTGACAATATGAGTCTTCCTATATTCATGAACATGGAATCTCTCTCCATTTATTCAGCTTTTCTTTGATTTCTTTCATTAGAATTTTGTAGTTTTCTTCAACATATTTTCAAGTTTTTTCCAACATATTTTGTTAGGTTTATATCTATTTCATTTTGGTGGGGAGGGTGTTAAGTAAATGGTATTTTTAAAATTTTGAATTTTACTTGCTCTTTGCTGGTATATAGGGAAGTGATTTGTTTTGTATATTACCCTTGTGTCCTGCAACCTTGTTGTTATAATTGGTTATTCTAGAAGTTATAAAAATTGAATTTTTGAATTTTCTACTTAGATCATTATGTCATCTACAAAGACACTTTTATTTCTTCTGCCCCAATCTATATAACTTTTATTTCCTTTTCTAGCTATTGCATCATGAGGACATCCAGTATGATGTTGAAAAGGAGTGGTGAGGGGACATCTTTGCCTTGATATTTTTCTAATCAGGAAAGCTTCTAGCTCCCCACCATTAAGTATGATAATAAATTTAGGATTTTTATAGATGTTCTTTATCAAGTTGGGGAGGTTCTTTTTTTTTTTTTTTTTTTTTTTTAAGTTGGGGAGGTTCTAAGATTGTAAGAGAGTTTTTATCATTAATGGGTGTTGGATTTTGTTAAATGGTTTTTCTACATTTATTGAGATAATCATGTTAATTTTTTTTCCTTTAGTCTACTGATGAATGATGGGTTATATTAATATATTCTTGAATATTGAACTGGCTTTGTGTACCTGGAATAAAGCTGATTTGGTCTGATACATAATTCTTGGTAATAACACATATGTGTATGATATATAAATCATGGTACTTAATTCTTTTTATAATTGTTGTATTTGATTTGCTAACATTTTGTTGGAGATTTTTGCATCTATATTCATGAGATATATTGGTCTGTAATTTGCCTTTCTTGTGATATCTTTGGTTTGGTATTATGGTAATGCTAGCTTCATAGGATGAGTGTTTTTTCTGCTTTTAGTTTTTGGGAGAAATTATAGGGAATTTATGATTTCCTCCTTAAATGTTTAGTAGAATTTACTGTTGAGTTCATCTGGACCTGTTGCTTTCTGTTTTTAAAGGTTATTAAATATTGATTCAATTTCTTTAACAGGTACATACCTACTCAGATTGTTTATTTCTCCTCAGGTGAGCACTGTGAGGACCCTCATAAAGCTAGGCCTCTGGGAGTTTTTATCTCTCAAGCTACTTTTTGCTAGTCTCTAGCAATTAGTCAGTTACCCTTTAAATGTTCCTGCCAGTTGATGGATGCAGCAGCGGCTTCTGCTCTGTTAGCTGTCTGTCTCTGTATTTACCTGCCTCTCTAGCTTATGGCACAGTGGCTGGTTCTGAGACTTCAGTTCTCTGTTGGATCTACAAAGAGGTATTAACTTTCAGCTTATTTAGTTTTTCTTCTTGTGAGGACAAGAGTGGTGATTTCAAGCTCTTTACATAATTGAATTGGAAACTGAGGTCTCTTTTTCTTTTTCCAGATGAGTTTGACTCTCCTGGGTCCCTTGCCTTTTTTTTTTTTTTTTAAATATTTTATTTATTCATGAGAGACACACAGAGGAAGGCAGAGATGTAGGCAGAGGGAGAAGCAGGCTCCCTAAGGGGAGCCTGATGCATGACTTGATCCCAGGATCCCGGGATCATGACCCGAACCAAAAGCAGGTGCTCAACTGCTGAACCACCCAGGTGTACCCTTCCCTTTCCATTTTATATGAATTTTAGAATCACTTAGTTAAATTCTACAATGAAGCCATTTGGGATTCTCTTAGGGATTAGGGATTATGTAAACTGTAGATCAATTTGGGGAGTATTGCCATCTTAACAGTATTTGGTGTTGAGATCCATAAAATGGTATACTTTCCCACTTATTGAGTTCATATTTATTTCTTTTCAGTAGTGTTTTGCAGTTTTAAGGGCATAAGTTTTGCATTTTTTTTGCTGAATTTGTTTCTAAATATTTTTTTCTTTTGATGCTATTGTAAGTGGAACTGTTTTCTTCATTTTCAGTTTACCACAAGTTTATAGAAATACAATTGATTTTTCTGTGTTCTTATATTCTGCAATCTCTCTGAGCTTTTAAAATAAGTTTTAATAACTTTTTTTAGTGAATTCCTTTGTTTTTTCTATATATAAGATCATGTCATCTGTAAATAGGTATAGTTTTACTTCTCACTTTCTAATCTGGATGCCTCTTCTTTCTTTCTTTGTTTTTTTTCCTTGCCTAATTTCCCTGCCTAGTATCTTTGTATGCAGATGTCTCCTTGAATTCTTTATTCTGTTGCATCATTGATTTGTCTGTTCTTGCTCCAGTATTATATTATGTTTATTGCTGTACTTTATAGCAAGTCTTGGTATCTGATAACATCAGCACTCCACAAATTTGTTGTTTTTCCAAGTTAGCTTGGCATCTTTTGGCCTTCTAAATTTCTATATGTGTTTTAGAATAAACTTGTCAATTTAACAATTCTAGTAAGATTTGATTGAGATTGAATCTGTAGTTCATTCTTGGGAGAATTGATAGTTTTTCAATTTGGGGGTCTCTGGTCTTTGTGGAATAGCCTTTCATTTATTGTAGGATTTTGTTCGAATGTTCTTGCTCATCTTTCATTAGATTTATTCCTATGTATATTAATTTTTTCTCTGCATTCCTGTACATTGTTCCATTTAAAAATTTTCATTTAAAAAATTTTAGCTTTAGTAGTGATTCTTTGTGATGATAGAAATAGTTTAAGTTTGTGCTGTCCTGTATGGTATTCAGTGGCTAAAGAGTGCTTGAAATGTTGGTGGTGTGACTGAAAAACTCAATTTTTGATTTAATTAATGTCAGTCAGGTTAACTTTAACTCATGTGGCTAGTGGCTACCATTTTGGACAGCACAATTTGAATTTGGTTTATAGAAATACTGCTAAAGAGTTCCATGTTGCACATTAGGTTTCTACGTAACTTCCTTCACTGCCAGCTTGGTATTTTGTTTTCTCAAATTACTTAGCATTTGTTCTTCTGACTGTCTATTTTAATATTTTGTTGTTTAATTTCCCATGGGTCTAAGCTTTAAAAAGAAAAACCATGAAAACTACAATGAAATACCACCTCACACCAGTCAGAATGGCTAAAGTTAACAACACAGGAAACAACAGGTGTTGGTGAAGACTGTGTTGAAAGGGAAACCCTCTTACACTGTTGGTGGGAAAGCAAACTGGTGTAGCCACTCTGGATAACAGTATGAAGATTCCTCAAAAAGTTAGAAATAGAACTACCCTATGATCCAGCAATTGCACTTCTAGGTATTTGCCTAAAGGATACAAAAATACTGATTTGAAAGTATATATTCACCCCGATGTTTGTAGCAGCATTAACAACAATAGCAAATTATAGAAAGACCCCAAATGTCCATTGACTGATGAATGGATAAAGAGGATGCGGTCCTTGTGTATGTATATAAGTGTGTGTGTGTGTGTGTGTGTGTGTGTGTGTGTGTGTGTGTAGCCATCAAAAGAATATCATCTTACTATTTGCAGTGACATGGATGGAGCTAGAGAGTATTATGCTAGGTGAAATAAGTCAGAGAAAGATAAATATCATAAGATTTCACACATGTGAAATTTAAGAAACAAAACAAATGAAACATGGGGGAGGGGGAGGAAGAGAAGCAAACCAAGAAACAGACTCTTTACTATAGAGAACAAACTAGTCATTACCAGAGGGGAGATGGGTGGAGAGTTGGTTAAATGGGTGATGGCCATTAAAAGAGGGCACTTGTGATGAGCACTGGGTGTTATTTGTAAGTGATGAATCACTAAATTCTACACTTGAGACGAATATTACACAATATGTTAAGTAACTGGAACTGAAGAAAAAACTTGAAAATGAGAAAAAAAAATTCTTTTACTGTCATTTTAACAAGGTAGAAGGGAGGAGAGGAGGTATATACTTGTGTCTGATAAGTGATTTTAGGGAGACCTATCTCTGTTGTTTATACTTATTTTCCATGTATTACCAAAAATGATACATTAAGCTTATTTAAAAGTTTAGCAAACCAAAATGAGTGGTTGATGTTGGCAGGACTGATGGAGAATAGATGAGGGAAAAGTGGATTATCTTATCAACATTGTTGTGCTACTTTGAGGGTTTTTTTTTTTTTTTAAGATTTTATTTATTTATTCATGAGAGACACACAGAGAAAGGCAGAGACATAGGCAGAGAGAGAAGCAGACTCCCTGTAGGGAGCCTGTTGCAGGACTTGATCCCAGAACACCTTGATCTCATGACCTGGGCCAAAGGCAGATGCTCAACCACTGAGCCACCTAGGTGCCCCATTACTTTGGGTTTTTAACAGCAACAAAATGAACTTGAATAATGGCTTTTAAATCTAGGTTTTGGAAAACTTGAATATAATGGAGGGCAGCTTTTTATAAATTATTACTAAAGCATTACATATATTTTTATTATGATACACTTAAGGAGCCTTTTGAAGTACATGTTCTGCTTTCTGTCATTAGGTTTTGGTTTTATGGTTCCTTTAAATTGTTCTCTTTACTTTTTTATGACCCTTAGTGATTTTTCTGAATAATCAGAAACAATGACATGTAGCACTTTAGTTTTAGAGAAATTTGAAGTCCTTGTTTGTCCTTAGTTTCCATTCTTTTTTTTCCCTAAAGGTTTGTTTGTTTGTTTATTTATTTATTTTAGAAAGCATGCATATGTGAGGGTGGGGGAAGAGCAGAGGAAGAGGGATAAGCAGACTCCCCACTGAGCATGGAGCCCTGTGCTTGGCTTAATCTCATGACCCTGAGATTATGACTGGAGCTGAAATCAAGAGTTGGGCACTTAATTGATTGAGCCCCCCTGGTGCCCCCTGTTTCCATTCTTATAAGTTATCTGTATGGGGATGATTGGCAAGGAGGGGCATGGTAGTGCTGTCCCTCAAACTAGGTGATAAATAGATACAGAAGAAATTTTTTTTTCTGTTATGAAAAACACAGTGAATACTAGCCTTCTTTTTATCTGTAGAGAACTGCACTTATTTCAGGCCCCGACCTGTTTTTTTTTTCAGGTAATTCCAAACTTAGCAAGTATGCAATGTAAGTTCATTTTTTCACTATCAGTTTTAGTTTGATAGTATGCAGAAAATACTTTGTAATCTTGTATGTTATAATTTTGAAATAAGTATGTGTTTTGAATAAGGAAATATTCTGAAATACAAGAAACTATACAAATGATAAAAGAAAAGCAAAGGCCAAGGGAGCAAACAAGTTTTTAAAACAGGAAAAACATTGTGAAAGACAACAAGAGCAAATTTGTGGAGTGATCAATCAGAATAATAATAGAAATTCTGTTTTGGCTTTGAACAGACACTTTCCAAGATTACATTTCTAGCAAATGTGAGAGTCAGAATTCACATTTGGTCTGACTCCAAAGCTGTGGTATGTTGCTGTCTTGATCCCATTGGAGTCTCTGACAGAATCTCAGCTTGTGGTTAATATGGTGGTAGAGATTTGGCTTTTGATTGATGAATCTACTGTTTTTATTGATGACAAATACAGAAATGGAAAGTGTGCTCAGTTTACAGATAATAATACAAAAATATTTTCATTGTCGCTGAGCATATTCAGTGGGCTGAATGGCCTAGGGATAGCCGTTAAAATCATTTCTGTATTTTCTATATTTGATTAATCCTTTCTACTTTGAACGTTTTTTTGAGTCTAAGACTACAGTTTTCAAAAACAAAAGTTTTTTTGAAATTTTTTTTGAATTTATTTATTCAGAGAGAGAGAGACAGAGAGAGAGAGGGGCAGAGACACAGGCGGAGGGAGAAGCAGGCTCCATGCAGGAAGCCTGACGTGGGACTCCATCCCGGGTCTCCAGAATCACGCCCTAGGCTGCAGGCGGTGCTAAACCGCTGGGCCACCAGGGCTGCCCCAATTTTCAAATGTTAATGGAGATCTTGTTAAAATGCATATTCTAGTTTAGTAGGTCCAGGATTAGGTCTGTGATTCAGCATTTCTAAGGTGATACTGATACTGCTGGTTTGCAGACCATATATTGATTATCAAGGGTCTCAGCTATATGGAGAATGACTCAGATCACTGAATATGGCTTAAAGCTGCATTGGCAAACTTTTTCTGTAAAGGCCCAGGAAGTAAACAATGGAGGCCTTGTGAGCCGTTCAGTCTCTGTCACAACTGCCAAGGCAACCATGGACAGTAGGCAAACTAGTAAGTGTGGCTTTGTTCCAATAAAACTTTATGTACAAAAACAGGTAGCTGCTGGGTTTAGACTTCAGCTGTAATTTGCTGGCTTTTGGTTTAAGGTATTCAGAACAAATATTCTGTTATATTTTAAGGAATCTTAAGTGAATATTTTCTTATTTCATAAAATAGTATCTTAATAAAATTTCAAAATAGTAAAAATATTAACATACTTTAATCTCTAGAAACTATTAAAATGTCTCAGTTGAATTAAACTTCATTTTAGAATACTTTGCAAGTTGGCCTTTTAAAAAGAGCAAGTTTGAAATAAAAAAAATAAATGTATGGGAGATTGAATGTCTTGTTTTTTCTTTGTGGGTTTTCATGTGCTTGAGTTGAACTATCGTCATGGGGTAGTTGCTTAGCATGGACTAGAGTCGACACATAGTGATTCAAATCTGTTTCAACAGTTGTTGTATGTTTAAGCAGATATGTAACTTCTCTGGATCTTATTTCCTCATTTATGGCATCCTATTGTGAGGTGTATATTTACACTGAGTTTGGAACATGTATGTATATAATAAATTCTCATCCTTTCTTTTCTATTATTTGGAAATGCAGATATCTCATTCTGGAAAATAAAAGGCACGTAATTACTGCTTAATGAAATAATTCCTTGATTGACAGTGAGGTTTTTTTATTAGTGTTTCCTGTTTACAGAGTTAGATATTTGACACACTGAGATGATGATAGAAAAAGGTAGGTAAAAAAAAAAAAAAAAGGGTAGGTAGAGAAATGTTGAGCCACACTCTTAGGAGACATTACCAAATAAATGAGCTGCAGAAACTAAAGTACGTAAGCTTCATAGACTTGTACAGATTGTGAACAGTGTTTTATTGCTTTTAAGTATTTGTTGAAATGCAAATGATATGAGCAAAGGTCATGGTGATTCAAGTTGTTTTTTAGTACAGATCTTAAGAAATAAGATTTGTATTTTGTAATTGAATAGTTTGTCGGCAAATAGTCAAATGGTTTCAAAACTTCATGTTAGATATTTTAAACTTAAATTTTAAACTTTAATTTAAAATTAGCAATTCTACAGTTTGGCTTTGTGGACATTGCTGTTATATACATTGGGGTACAGGTACCCCTTCAGATCAATACATTTATATATTTGGGGTAAACCCTTAGTAGTGCAATTGCTGGATCGTAGGGTAGCTCTATTTTTAACTTCTTGAGGAAACTCTATACTGTTTTCCAGAGTGTCTGTATCAGTATGCATTTCCACCAACAGGGCAAGAGGGTTCCCATTTCTCCATATCCTCACCAACATTTGTTGTTTCCTGTCTTGCTAATTTTAGCCATTTTGACTGGTATGAGGTGGTATCTCATTTTGGTTTTGATTATATTTCCCTGATACCAAGTGATGTCCATTGACAGATGAATGAATAAAGAAGATGTGGTATATATATGCAATAGAATACTACTCAGCCATCAGAAAGGATGACTACTTACCATTTACATCGATATGATTGGAACTGGAGGGTATTTTGCTGAGTGAAATATAAGTCAATCAGAAAAAGAATTATCATATGGTTTCACTCATGTGGAATATGAGAAATAGCATAGAGGATCATAGGAGAAGGGAGGGAAAGCTTAATGGGAAGTCATCAGAGGGAGAAGAACCACGAGAGACTCTTAATTATAGGAAACAAACTGAGAATTGCTGGAGGGGAGGTGGGAGGGGTGGGGCCATTGGGTGATGGGCGTTGAGGAGGGCATGTGATATGATGAGCACTGGGTGTTACATGTAACTGATGAATTATTGAACTCTACATCTGAAACTAATGATATACTATGTGTTGGCTATTGAATTTAGTTCCTTTTTTTTTTTTTTTTCTTATTCATGAGAGACACACAGAGAGAAAGGGAGAGAGAGAGAGGCAGAGACACAAGCAGGCTCCATGCAGGGAGCTTGACGTGGGACTTGATCCCCGGTCTCCAGGATCAGGCCCTGGGCTGAAGGCGGCGCTAGACCACTGAGCAACCCGGGCTGCCCTGGCTATTGAACTTAAATTAAAAAAAGAAAAAGAAAATTAGCAATTCTAAGGGATAGTTACATCTTGAGCATCTTAGTAAAATTAAGTAACTTTAAAAAAAAAAATGTGTGCTGAATTTTTGAATTCTAAGTTATATCAAACAGCCTGGGCCAAGTCATTCAAATACTCTTGAAGGCATACAGGAGTAAAGAGAAAAGGTTTCTTTACTAATCCTCTCTCAAAGTCTTCCCCGGTGGTAGCCAAAGTCAGCAGGTGATAGACTTCTCCAGTGTTCTTTCATTCATAGACATACCTGTACCTGCATCTTTATATAAAGTTATTTATACATGTCATCATCAGAATGTGTTTGTGACTTGTCTTTTTCACTTATTATGGCTTAGGGTCTGTTAAAATGACTTAGTTTTATTATTTAAAAAATTTTTAATTCTAATTTTTTTGTTGTTGTTTTGGGCTACTTTATTTCACTAAGCCTCTGGTTTTACATCTCTATAAGGTAGGAAGAACCAATAATCCTAGTTGTAGGTGTTCGATAAAATGGTCAATGTGAAACTGCTTTGTACATGACATAGTGTTAACAGAGGACAAAGTAGGTGCCACTAGCATGGAAGAAGAAATGGAGGGAAAAAGCCTAACTCTTGGATGTGGCCTCCACCCTGTAGCCTTTTCTTTTAGTCATTGTTTAAAGCTAGTGTACATAGATATCTTTGTGGAAATATGAAAATATTTCTGTAGGTTAGATTTCTAGAAGTAAAATTGCTGGATCAAAGGGTCTGTGTATTTTAAATTCTGTTAGGATCTGTCAAACTTTTTTCCAATTGGCGGCATCACCATTTTACACTTAAATTATATGTTCATTTTTTTTTTTTTCAGTAAGTGTTTCTTGAGCATCTGTTGCATGGGTTGTATGATCAGTACTGCTCTAGGTGTTGCAGACACAATGGCAAATAAAATTAAGTTCTTGTTGTTAAGTATACATTGTATTTGGGGGAGAGAGACTAAAAAAATGTAGTCAAGAAACTATAGAATATTATGATTGGTGGTAATGAGTCCTGTGAAGAAAAATGCACCAGGAAGTGGGGTAGAAAATGATAAGGGACAGAGTATCTTAGGGGGATCAGAGGCTCTTAAGCAAGAGTTGATATGTGAGCTGAGAGCTGAAAGGATATTCTCTCAGTATTCTATTCAATTAGCTAATTCTGTAAGGTATTCATATATCTGTTTACGTGAGTGGCTATTGCTGGCATATTAGAAAGCAGATTTTATTTTTTATATGTTAGTCTTCTGCCTAGCCATTAAAAAGATTACTCATTCTGATCAATTTTCCCAGTTATGCTCTGTTTGTGGAATGAACTGAGTAGTGTTCTTTCCATTTTTGTGCCCATTAGCAGTTTAAATAACACAGGAATGATCTATCCCTTGAGTGATTTCTCCTCATACTCAGGGTGAAGGCAGTCTTTTCCAGTGGATTGGATTTTGGGCATGGAGTACCCCCTCTCCCTCCACTCGGGGGGACACATGTGCCACTAGGTGAGATAAACCCTCTCCCTGGAGGTCCTTGAGGAGGCAGAAATCTGTGGTCAAGGCTCCAGCTCCCTACAGAAGGGAGCCTTCTCTGCATCTGGTTGGCTCCCGTTCTCAGAATCACCATCAGGCTCTTGCAGTGGTTTCACTCTGCCTATGTGATTGCTGTAGAGAAAGGACCGAAAGGACAGCAAGGGAGTCAGGATTGTGAATTTGGGTGGCCATCTTCTCAGAACCATTCACTTGCTGTTTTGTATTATTTGACTTGTGAAGTTCAGTTTTAGGTTCTTCTGGGACTTGGAGTGAGAGAGAGGCCTAGAGGTGGGGGGTGGGGGGAATGTGTGTGCTCAGGGCTCATGCTCTATCTTGATCCAGCTTAAAGTAACTTCTTAAGTAACTAACTTCTTAAGTAAACTTCTTGATCACAGTTTTAAAGTAACTTCTTCTTAACAGTAAAGTAACTTCTTGTTCTTAACAAAAAACTTACAAGTGATTAATCTTCAAAATATAATTGGCAAGGATTCACTGGTAATTGTATATTAAGATAACATTAACTGACATCGTAGTTGTCTTTTTTGAGAGAGCAGGAGATGTTCCTGATATTTTGGGAATTGTATGTGGTGTACATTGTGCATCTGAAAGTAACCTGGTATAAATGTATAAAGTAACCTGCTAACTTATATGTAATGTATTATGTGTAATAGTAAAATCTGTAGAATATATGATTGCATTTGTAAATGTCTATTTTCAGAAGATATCTGCATCGTACCTATGCTTTGTTGTGTTCTATAGAAGAACTAGAAATCAGTCTCTCTTTGAATTAAATGTCTTTCAGAATTTTGACAAAACTTCTGGAGGTGTCGGATGATCCACAAGTCTTAGCTGTTGCTGCTCATGATGTTGGAGAATATGTGCGGCATTATCCACGAGGCAAACGGTAAGGGAAAAGTAATTTAGCAGAGGAACTAATGGAGTAGGTGAAATCAAGATGCCCATAATATGGAGACTCATGATAAACCTAATTAAAAATGGGTGGTATAAAAGTATCAGTACAACTATAATACTACTTGTGTAGTGACCAGGAGAGATTACGTTAGAAATTTCACATTCAGGGTTTTATTTTGGTTTGTATGATTTTAATTCAATAGCCATTTTGTGAGCACTGGTTATTTTTCAACTACTACTAGTAGTTACAGAGATGATGAGACATTTATTATTATTTAAAGATTTACTAATTTATCTGAGAGGGAGAGAGTGCACACATATATGCACAGAGGGGATGGGGCAGAGAGAGAGAGAGAGAGAGAGAGAGAGAGAGAGAGAGAGAATCTCAAGAAGACTCCCTGTTGAGCAGTAAGCCTGCCATGGGGTTCAATCTCATGACTCTGAGATTATGACCTGAGCTGAAATCAAGAGTCAGATGCTTAATCCCCTGAGCTCAGGTGCCCGAAATGAGACATCATTATTCAACTTCTTAGATTCACAATATTGAAGAAAATATAATACCTGTAAAGAAAAGTTACAGTTAGATGTATAGGAATAGAATTGTATATTTCAGAGTATTGAAAAGAGGAATTCCGTGTGGGAGGAGACATATAAGACTTTACAGAGGTAGTGATACTGGCCACATAATTTAAAATCATCTAGGTATATTAACAATGAAAAGGTAGGCTTTTTTGGGAAAAATAAGAAATTAAGGTACCAGTATTATATCAAGGGAGAAAATATCAAGGGAGAAAACATTAAATGTTTGTATAAAGGGGCTGGTTTCTATTATTTGGAAAAGCAGAAATGCATAGTGCCTTGGTTGAATTATTCCTATTTCACTTGCTAGTTGATTTCCTAATCTATAAAATTGGAATGATAGTCATATTCCTTTCTTATAAGACTGATGCACAGATTAAGTGAATTAACCCAATGTAGTGATTAGAGTAGTGCCAGGAGGTACACAGTAAGTACTCAATAAGTATTAGTTACTTTTATTATTATTTTTATTGAAGATTTTATTTATTTGAGAGAATGAGAGAGAGAGAGAGCCTGAGTGGGGAGGGGAAGGGAGAACGAGGCTTCCCACTGAGCAGGAAGACATAGAGCTCAATCCCAGGCATGACCTGAGTCGAAGGCAGACACTTTACTGACTGAGCTACCCAGCCATCCCTAGGTACTTTTATTATTACTAATGTTTGTATTTTATATTAATCAAAGTTATCTATAAGGAAGACATATAATAGTATTTATCTTATTTATCATAAAACAGTATCAGGTAAGCCCAGAACATCTTAGAATGTGAGCAAAAATTGGCAGAGCCACAGATATAATTGCATACTTTAATATTTCACAATTACTTTATAAGTTCCTCTTTCTCTTTATAGTTTATAAATATTTAAACATTATAAAACACCATGTCAGTGACTGAATGGAGGTAAAGCTTTTCAAGCAGAGAAATTACCTTTTCTTTCCAAGTGTCTGTGGAATATATTATTTTTGATCTTCACTTTGTTTTTTCTAGATCTGATTTATAGTCATTCAGACTGCTTTGTATTGGTGGATCTTGGTAAACTCCACTTGGAATATCACATGGGTCACATACTGAGTTGTCAGGATCTGCTATACGGAGAAGTAGGCTTGAAGTGGGCAAGGGGCAGCCTACCTTTGGTCTCAGAGATAAGAAAAGGTTGTCATTCATGTCCCTTTGGAGTGAAAAGGAGTTTCCCTTGTACTTTTTCTGGGTGAGAATAATGAGCATGAACATCTGTGAACTCCATATGATGGTAACTGTGCAAAATGCAGCATAGTAGCCTCTAGTTTTGGAGCGCTGGGCCTGCCCAAAGCTCTTCTGGAGGGTAAATGAGAGAACATTAGGCAAGTGGCATATGGGAAATTACTCAGGATATTGGTACCTACTTCAGGAAAACTAGAAAATTATTTAGTGTAGCTACTGAATCACTCAGTGTTTGAACTGCAGGATGTTTTCATTCTGACCCAGCAAACTCTTGTTTACTGGTCTAGCATAGAACTTCATTTTGGGTGCACTCCAGAAGCAGATGGCGTAGATACAGCAGGTGCATAAGTCTCTGTGTTAAAGCTCCCTATTGCAGTTTTTACTTCTCTCAGCTCCAGGATTTCTGTTTGGTTCTATTTATTTGTTTCTATATTGACATTTTGTTCATGTGTTGTTTTTCTAATTTTGTTCAGTTGTCTCTCTGTGTTCTCTTTCATCTCATTAAGTTTCTCTAAGATGATTGTTTTTTTGATCCTTTGTTAGGTAAACTTTAGGTATACATTTTTATCGGACTGGTTACTGGAGCTTTGTTAGTTTCCTTTGGTAGTGTTATATTTATCTGATTCTTTGGGGTCTGTTTAGCTTTGCATCGATGTCTACATTTGAAGGAACAAATACTTCTTTTAGTTTTTACCATTTTCAATAGATAATGACCTCCTCTCTGTTGCCTGGGCTAATGGATGCATTACTTTTGGAATCACGTTCATGCTGGGTTGGAGTGGGTTGTACATGTTGTGAGTCTGGAGTGGTGTCCATGGTTGACAGGTTTATTATTGAGGTATTAGGTAGACATGTTTTCACTCTGGTCTTCATATGGCTGGGACTGCCTCTAGTACCTTGTTCAGTAGGGTAGTGCTGGGACAAGGGTCCACTTCAGGCTCCCACAGTGGTGTCCTTAGTCAGCTGTTCCCTTCTCAGGTATATGGATGGGTATAGCTCCTGCCAAGTTCCAGTGGGGACTGCTGCCTGGTCACTGCTGAGTCCTACGTGGGCAGGATAGGTGCTGGGCCTTGTCTGGGAAGGGCTGGAACCAAGCTCTTGGGCCATTTTTAGTATCCTGGCCATGACTGAAGTCTGCATATCTGGCTTTGGAGGCATGAATGGATATTTTTACCACCTGTCCCTGGGCAGGTCGGACTGCTCCCTGACTTTGGCTGGAGGAACTGGAGTCAAGTATAGGATCGTTTCAGGATCTCCGGAGGCACAGATGAGAGTGTCTCCTGCTAGGTCCCTATGTTGGCAGGACTGCTTGTGACTGCAGCTTGGTGGGAATAGAACCGGGTAGAAGACCCTTTCAGGATCTCTAGGGTGCACATGAAGAGTGTCTCTCACTGGTTTTCTGGGTCAGCAGTACTGCTCTTGGACTGGCTGGGAAGGGATGGAGCTGGATATAGGGCCCTTTTTAGGATCTCTGGGAGCATTGTCAGAGTGTTTCCTGCTAGGTCCCTGAAGTTGGCTGGCCTGCTGGCAGGCCTTCTGTGATGGGGCTAGAGCCATGTATAGAACGCTTCAGAATCTGTAAGGGTGCAGCCAGAAATCTCCTGCTGGGTCTCTGTGCCAGCAAGAATGGGGACTGGCCAGAATGGACTAGAGACCAGTTATAGGGTGCTTTCAGAATCTACAGTTTGACAGAGTTTATCAGGTTTAACTCCTGGGTATGGAAAGGACTTCCAGACCTCAGCAGAGAAAGGCTGGAGCCTAAGGACTATTTCAGGATCCACACAACTGAGACCAAAGTCTCTGTGTCTGTTAGCTGATGGATGGGTAGTATGATTCCTCCAAGGTCCCTTGGCATATTTTGTTAGTGGTAGAACTGAAACCAACAGGACTGTAGCAGAATTTTCGGTTATAGAGCTGTTTCTGGGTCTGTAGCCAGGACCATAGTCAGTGAATCAGCTTACCTGAGTGTAAGCCTACCTTCTCAAAGTGTCTCAGTTGGAGAATGCACCAGGGTTTCACAGTCCCCTACCTGGATCCCAAAGATCCTATGAAGGCACTTTTCCGTGAATGGATGCCCAATTATTGCTGTTGAAGAGGGGCGATATGTGTGAAGGATGTCTTATTCAGCCATCTTGCAGCTGTCACTCCCATAGCCTATCTCTGCAAATTTTATGGTAGTGCTTTTACCCTTCTTGTCAACTGACCCTTCTAGGTCAAAGGTCTGTATGCATTTAGTCAATGACTGTAAAATAGGTGAAATTATAGGTTCTGATTTTGTAGCAGTTGAAGTATTAACAGCTTTAGCACCTGTAAAGAGAAAAATAGAACCACAGGAGAGGGAGGATATTAATGATCTTTGTTTTTCAGTGAATTATCTCTGTAGCTTTCCTCATGAAGGAAAACAGATCTTTCAGCTGTTGCACACTTTAATTGCTGGATCTGTCATCTACCTCCAGAGAGTGTTGCCACAATTTGGTGGTCATTCCCTTTAACCTCTTGAGACATCTGTTGGAAACAGAAGGGATAATAGCTTTTGCATCTCCCAAGCAAAATACCTCTAAGTAGTTCTTTATGTCTTCCCTAAGCTCCATCCTGAAGCCTCCTTTATCCATTCCATGGGGCAGACATGTATCACCTATCTGGTACCATAGACAAATATGTCAGTCTTTTCTAGAACCAGGACTAGACTCTGGTATCTGACTTGAACCAAGACCCCTAAGGTTCATCCATCTGGGATACCACACTGAGGACACCATCAACTTGTCTGCCCTCCCCTTATTCCTCCCTCCCAGCTGATGAAGATCTCATTTGGGTGGCTCAATAGTTGTAAACACTTTCTTTCCAGGGGCCATGAGTGTCCTTGGTATTGTACTTCCTGTATGAAGGCCAAGCATGAACTTGCTTCCCTCCTCAAAACCCTAGTAACTTACACCTTAGGAGTGGTCATAAGAAGCCTCCAAGTATTTAAGGAAACACTACCAGTAGATCACATAGTCCTCAGCTGAATATGATCACTTCCCCAAAAGAAGTGATCAGTGATACTACCTTAACCCTGGAAGACATTCAAGTTAGCCTCAACTCACTGGTCAGCATTTATTATAGATGAAAGAATTGCTCTGGACTTCCCTCTTGGGCCAACGAAGAATCTGCACATTCTTTATATATCCATCTATACCTGGATTCATGCAGAACTTAGGGGAAAGCCTTTGAATTTTAAGTAGACCTGATGCTTTATGGCATTTTTTCAGCTGGTTAGATCTAGGACCTTGGGGGACATGGATAATAAAATCATGATGCTTTACCTTGGTGCTATGAATTTGATTCCAGCCTACATCATACAGGTGAATCACAGTGACCAGTGGAGTGGTATATTCATAGGTGAACTTGCCAGAAAGCAAGCTAATACAGAAATGAGGGTTTTATAGGTGGGGAGATCTTTCTCTCAGCTTTCTTTCCTTCTTGCACATTGAATGCCCTTTTCAAATAGATGTCTTCCTAGGAGCAAAGGGCAGGATGCTTACTGTCCATTATGAGAGATTCAGGGTTCCTTTGAATGGATGGATCCTTCATACGTATGTAATGGCTTATTTATAGTACTTTTGAAAAAGGTGGCTAAAAAGTAAATCTAGATAAAGTGCCCTCATTCTAAAATCATATAAGTGGTGAAAAGCTTATTTAAGGACTTACCTTTTTACAGTACTGACTTGTTACCAACATCATGAACCAGCTAGTGTTTCAAATGTGTCCTACAGATACACTGTTTACACCATATCTACTGCTAATCAGAAGCCTTTTATGCCTTCACATCATCCAATTCAGCCACATTCCTTCTTATCTCCCTTCCCAACTGTCTCCCCAATTAAGGATTATCTTGGACACCATACTTTGCCTTCTACACATCACTGGTATCACCCGCTGCATCAGTCCTAAGTGCTAAAACACTTCCTAAAAGTTTTTTTGTTTGTTTGTTTGGTTTCTTTTTTTTGCTTGTTCATAAGCGGTGATGCTACTGTTTTGTTTTGTTTTTGTTTTTGTTTTTTGGTCTTTCCAGTAGCTTACATCTTACAAGGATCCATGGACTAGTGTATTCATTCTTTTTTTTTTTGAAGCCCCTCACCAGTCTATTTCAGAATAACTAAATTTCTGTACAGTCTTTTGCTCCTTCTTGTTTGAGATGTATTTTCAGATTATTTTCTCCTTATCACATAGTCCCTTAAAGAGTCTCATTCTTTTGGAATCTGCTTGATAAAAGGTAGCATTTTTTTTTTCCTGTGGTGTCATTCTCACATCTTCCTATACAGGAGTGTTTCTCAAACTTGTTTGCAGACCCAGAATTTGAAATAAACATTAAAAAAACTAATCCTTAAAGATTTTATTTATTTATTCATGAGAGACTGAGAGAGAGAGAGAGAATGAGAGAGAGAGAGAGACAGACAGACAGACAGAGACATAGGCAGAGAGAGAAGCAGGCTCCATGCAGGGAGCCGGAAGTGGGACTTGATCCTGGGACTCCAGGACCACGCCCTGAGCCGAACAAAGGCTGATGCTCAACCGCTGAGCTACCCAGGTGTCCCAATACTTAAATTTAATTATAGTTTATGGCATTTAATAAATTTACTGATAACTCTTTCATGTCAGTTATAGGAATTATTTTGTTCTTGATCTTTTACCAAGATATCAAGAATAAAATGCTTGAGTAATGCAGAAGTCAAGTTCTTTACTCACTTTTTCTTATTTTTTATTGCTATTAAGTTAAAAAAAAATGTTAACTCACTACAGTAAATTGGCAGGAATGGCTACAACAGGAATATCTTCTCCATAGATGCATAGTATATATGCTAATAGCTAGTGGGCACCACAGTCATCAGCACAGAATTACACAGCAGTTAAGTGCACAGACTAAACTTGCCTAAGTTCAAATCCCAGCTCTACCACCTTGTAACTGTGCAACCTTGGCATATAGCTTCTCTGTGCCTCAGTTTCCTCCTCTGTAAATGTGAGGATTAAATGAGTTCACATGTAATGCACTTAGGACAGAGTCAACACATAGTAAGTACCATTTAGGTGTTTTTTGATAAACCAGTTAAATGAATAATTTTGTCCAGTTGTTAGTATCTATTATCCTGCACAATAGCAATTGCAGTTACCACTTGAACAACATTGGTTTGAACTGTGTAGTCCCACTTATATGTGGACTTTTTATAATACAGTACTATAAATGTATTTTGTCTTATGATTTCCTTAATAACATTTCCTTTACTTTAGCTTACTTTATTGTCAGAATGGTATATGGTATAACACACATATAGTATAACACACAAAATTTGTGTTAGTTTATATTACTGGGTAAGACTTCTGGTCAACAGTAGGCTATTAGTAATTAAGTTTTGGGGAAGTCAGGAGTTATATGTGTATTTTAACTGTGTGTGGGGTTGATGTTCCTAACCTCCTCCACCCTTGTGTTGTTCAAGGTTTAACTACTCTTCTCCACTGTATGTTTTTGATATCATGTGATGTTAAACATTACTTAATAAGGAAATTTGGCTTTCTCTAAGAACATAGTGTTCTTTGTGGTGGACTTTTTTTCTTTTTACAAGTTTCTTGGTAATGATTTATACTCATCACACAGCAGGAGTATCAGGATGTTGTCTCCTTTTGAATTTTGTCCCTTTCTCCATTTCAAACAGTAAAATCAGTTGACAAAGTTTCATATCAGAAATGTTATACACAACCGATGAATAATTGGACACTACATCTGAAACTAATGATGTATACTCTATGTCAGCTAATTGAATTTAAATTAAAAAAAAGAAATATTTTGGAGATTACCCGTGAATATATTTCTGGTCCATTGATAAATATTTGAGTGGTCATAGCATAATTCTCATCTGTCATTCTCTTTTATCACACTCAGATTTGTCTTGGCATGCAGATTTATATATGATATTAAAAATGGAGTCCTGTTCACTCTTATTTTACATACTTGTTATTTTCATGACTCCTTTTATAGTTTAAAGAAACCCTTTTGATTCAGTAGCTTGTTTTTGTAAATTCAGACTGAGAGCATAACATAACAGTAACTTACCCCAAACTGTGTATTTAATAATTGTCCTCAATAAATGCAAATAACATGAAAGTAAGCTATCCAAATGAATTTACCCTGTCAACTATACTTGGCAGTTAGTTCTGGTAAAGGACCCACAGCCTTTAAGATTGTGATATGATTTCCAAGAAACAAATACCACTCATTAATCTTATTTTTCAAATGAGTATGATGGAATGTGAATAAAATTGTTCCATTGTTTAGTCTTTGGAAAACACAAGACCACCTGTGGCCCTGACAGACGCCGCAGTCACACTTTGATGACTAGTGCCTGAGAGTTGTCCCAAGGAGAGTGTGCCCGCTTTGCATGCATAACTCATTGGCACAGATGGTGTAATGAACATTGTTCCATGCAGCAGAACATTGCAACAGCAGCATCAGAGCCACATCAAACCCTTAGAGGCTTGAGCTAGCCTCTAAGTGTGCTGGACTGTAACTCTCAGAAAGAGGAACTATATCTGACCAGGCATATTGTTTACCACAGTAGGACATTATAAATGTTGAGCGAGAGAGCAATTAAAAGAATTTCTGCTTATTTTAAAATGAACATTTTTATATGAAGTAAAGATCTCTATTTTTCTTTGTACAAAGTCTAGCGTAGCATACAAAAGTAAAAATTAGTACTTGTTTTGATAGTGGCATTAAGTTTTTATCAAAGCCAGTTAATTTATTTTTTCTAAATTAGAGTCATCAGGAAATGTAACATGCTTACTATAGAAAACTTGAAAAATATGGAAAGAATAATAAAAAAACAAGACTAGTTTTGAGCTAAAAGTAATAGCTTATTTTTTTCAGGTTTTTTCTCCCTCTATACATACTTTTTTTTCCTTCCAAAATGTTGATCATATAATATCTCCTGTTTTATCTCTTGATTTTTTGTGGGAATTTCCCATTTACAAATTTTTAAAAATATACATTAATGCTATCTATAGATAAATGATAACTGTATTCCAGTGTGCTCAAATCTTACTAGTGGCTATTTGATATGCTTCCAATTTTTCATTATTAAAAAAACAGAGTGAATGTCTTTGCAAACATTTATTTTCTTTTTTTCTGGTCCCTTAAATGCATTCCATGAGAGAAAGTATATAAGTAATTCTGAGATTTGAAAAACATTATTAAATAGAGAATTATTCAGGCTCTAAGCAGCACTAGGTGAAAATAGCATCTTTACCACCCTCTCAGCAGCAATGAGTGTTATCATTTCTCTTAAACTCTCACAGGGGAAACTGGTATCTGGTGCTTTTAATTTGTACTTTGATTACTTACATGACTTACTAGGAATTTAACTGCTACATTTAAGACAGAAATCTTTATTATTTTATTTATTTATTTATATTTTTTTTATAAATTTATTTTTTATTGGTGTTCAATTTGCCAACATACAGAACAACACCCAGTGCTCATCCTGTCAAGTGCCCCCCTCAGTGCCTGTCACCCATTCACCCCCAGCCCCCGCCCTCCTCCCCTTCCACCACTCCTAATTCGTTTCCCAGAGTTAGGAGTCTTTATGTTCAAAACAGAAATCTTTGAAGTTTGTTGTTTCCATTTCTATTTTATTCATAATATTTTCATCATGTCAGTTTCAGTTACCATATAGTGAAATTCGTTAATTCACTAGGCATTAATGTTTTGTTATCTGCTATGTGCTGGGCATCATTCTGAGCATGGCCTTAACAGAGCTTACTTCCAGTGAAATCCTTTGTGGTTTCTTTTCTTTTCTTTCTTTCTTTCTTTCTTTTTTTTTTTTTTTATATCCTTTGTGGTTTCTTCAACTACTTTTATGCTTTCCCATTTAGAAGTCTGGTAAATATTCTCCTAAATTATTTTTGTTTTTAAAAATGTTAATCACCTTCTTTGAGGGGAACAATAGAATAAGACAAAATAGTGATTTCTGTGCTATTAAACTTACAGACTCTCGAGGGTATATATAGTATTTCATAGAAAAGTATCTACTTGCCTGTAAATGGAATCATACATGCAACCTAACCATTTTTAGCAATATATTGTAGAATCGTAATATGTTACATTATATTATTGTGTATATAATTTCATTAGCCATGAGTAGAATGCTAAACAGTAGAATCCTTATCAGGATATTTTATGTAACCGTAGTATATATTGTAGAACTACATTAAGACGGGAAAAAGACCTTTAGAACAAACAAAAATAGTGCTGTGCTTTTTAGGATATTTAAAGTTTACTCTAAAATTACATTTCCCTTATTTCACCAGCTGCTACATTCCTTAAGAGTTCCTGCCAGTACTGAGCTTGTTAATCATGTTTTATAATATTGCAGCTTTTTACAGCCTAACATGCTCTTGACTCAACTTGTTTTGGAATACAGCCAGCAAGTTTTTCCCTATTAAACAATAGCTTATGAACAAAGTACTCGGGTCTAATTCTAAATTAAATCATCCACATAGTCTGTCTTTTTAGTGATGCCTTATGTTAATGATATCTTATTTTAATAAACTAACTGGAAAGATGATTTTCTCACCCATTTTTTCAAGCATCAATGATTTTGGACATCTGTATAATCTGAAAGTAATTGGTGTTTCAGTTAAATTTAAAAGACAGGAAATGTCTGTTCATTTTATTGCAGTGAGCTTCAGTGGAGTGGAGATTGTCCATCACTCTGTGAGATCTGTTGGAGTCTCTTGAGTTTGAAAATGAAGGCTTAATGAATAAATACTTATTCATTCAATTATTAAAAGCAAAACTCTTCAAAATTTACTTATAATATGAGAAGGTAGTAAAGGGGACAAGGATTTAAAATGTCAAAAACACCACATTATGGAGGAATAGGCAGCACATTTGTTGTGAGGATTACATGAGGTGAAAAATACGAAGTGTTTAGCATTGTGTTCGGCATGTATAAAAATGCTATTGTTGTTTTGTTGTTATATAAGTGGTATGTGATCTCCTTTTTTTTAAATCCATCATATTTTGCACACACTATGGCAGTTTTCTGAGATTATATTAATTCATACAGTTAATCCTCATTTTTCATGGATTCTATATTTGTGAATTTGCGTGTTAGAATTTACGTATAATGCCCAAATTAATACTCAGGTATTTGAGATCATTTGTGGACACATTCAGGGCAGAGGAAAGTTTGAGTTGCCGGACATACAACTAAAGTCAAACAAGGCGAGGCTCTGCCTCCTTGTCTTAGCTCTTGTACTATAAACCGGTGCCCTTTTTGAGATTTGTTTAGTGCCATGTTTTTGCATTTTTGTGCCTTTTCTTGGTGATTTCCCTGTGTACAGTGGCCCCTGAGCACAGTGTTGAAGCGCTCTCTAGTGTTCCCGAACACAAGAAGGCTGTGATTTACCTTAGGAGGAAATCCACGTGTTAAATAAGCCTCATTCCGGCATGAGTTATAGTGTTTTTGGCTGTGAGTCCATTGTTGATGAATCAACAAGAGACACTGAATTGTCTTTAAACAGAAACATGTAAAACAAGTCTGTTACCGACTGGTTGATGAGAATGTCATGACTAGAGGCTTGCAGAAACAGAATCCTATATTTCCCTTAGAAGTCTCAGTATTCACTAAATCAGCATTTATGGTAACTTTATAGAACACAACAACCATAAATAGTGAGAATCAGTTGTATTTTCCAAGTGTTGTAGGTATCCAGATGGGGACCAATAAATAATTCCTTTCCTACTTGCTTGAATTCCAGACTATTGATAAACTTGACAAAGGAGATGTAACAGATTGAGGCCAAAATAGAATCTTCCCTGAGAAAGTCGTTAAGAGACAGATGGCCTTCCTATTACTGAACCCATTAGCTCCAGGTGGCACTGAACCGGTGTGGAAGAGAAAAGAGAATGTGGATGTGTGTGTCCTCGATTCCTGCTTCCAAACTCACCAGGCACAGAAGTCCCCTCTGAGAGGAGTAGGCAAGGGCAGGGGAGACAGGAGCGTTATCTGAACTAGCAGATGTAAGAAGTCAGCCCTGCCACCCCCCTCAAAGTAGCTCATACATACTAATACCAGATTGGTTGGTGGAAGAAGACATTGTGGTGAAATAAGAATGTCTTTAGATTTGTTCCTCAGAACTCCTTTAAAATTTATTCAGGGTTGATAATCTTTTTGTGCCTTTGGATGAAAACCTAGTGGGTTGTGTTACTTTCCCCTCATGCTTAGATAACAGCCCTACTGACATTTTAAGTCAAAAGAAGGGTTTGGTTGAAGACAGACCTTCGGTAGCCCTTCCCTCTTTTCTCTCTGATGCCCTCAACAGGTGCAGGCCCACAGTCCTTTCTCTTCCTGGCTGTCTCTCTAGCTTACCTACTGTTGCCTCACTCTTCCTGAGGCTGGTGAATGGAGGAGGAGGCCACAGGGAATAGCAGGGGTTTTCTTACTTGCTATTATTGTTGGCTGCTTTATGCTCTCCCACCGTGGTGAATGTCTAAAGCTGATAATTTCTCTTGGGAGCACTTTTTGGGGTTCATTGAAGGTACCTTTTCTGGGCCATTCATTGCAGCTCCCCTCGGCTAGGTTGAGCCATTGTTGTGTTTCATCTGACTCATGGTGCCACTCAAACGTCTTTGCACCTGTGGCTTCTGAGAATGTCAGCTGATCCTGACGCAGCTCCTCCTACTTTGCTGCTTACTGGTTACCGTGACCTCTCAGGGTTGAGTCATTGTCAGGCACCGGACTAGAAAATGTGCGCCTGTCTCTTGTGTGAGGTTTCCTTGGCATGGGGTTGGAAGCCATTACCACCTGTTCTTTTCTGCAGGGCAGAGGCCTACCATGTGATCCATCATGTTCCACAGATTACATACAAATCATCCTTCCCCTCCCTGGATCCTTTAATATTTGAAATAGAATTCTCCAAGGGGATTAAAAATTGTTAGAGTTCTTTATAAAATCTGTATTTGATACTCTCTCATGGATTCACTTTAGTGTCTGATATCTGTTGATTTGACGTCTCAATTGATACTGAGATAGGAGTTCTATATTATCATCCTGTATGTACGTATATACCTATGAATTTCAGCAGTTCCAAAAAATTAATGTATTACAAAAGTGTTAGGTAAACTGATGCCTAGTTAAATCATCAGCTTAAGCAGATCAGTATTTTCTAGTGTGGGAATGGATAATTCTAAGCACATGTGAGAATAAGATACCTTAGACCATGGGACTTTATTTTTCCTGAATGTTATTCCTGATTTGTATATTTTTCTCTTAAATTTCTATTCTTTATCATTAATCCTGACTGCCATCCTAGACTACTTATAACTTTTGAAAGAGTTAATATTGGAAAGTGCAGAGATGAACAACTGGCCAATAGTAAGTGTTGTATAGATATTTGCTATTATAATTATTTAGAATTCTAGTAATGGTATGCTATAGCAATTGAGGGAGGGTTATTGTCAGGCAATTTTGCTATAATAAAGGCCTATCTTTTTTGACGGCTTACTTGTCCTTTAATGATGTCATTTTGACAAAAATTAACTAGATAATATTGTTATTAGTGTAGTACATATTAATAAAATTTGGTAATATATTTAATAGATATCTGATGAGAACTTTTTGTCCTGAGCCCTGGGAACATAGGGTAAGCAATGCCATGCATAGTTTGGCCTTCATGGATCTTCTTATTTAATGAAGGAGACATTTGATATTTTAGAAAGTTATTCAGGTGTAAAATTGCAACTCAGATGAGTACTTCTGATATATCTTCTCCATTTCTCTTCTTTGCACTCCTACCTTGTAAGAAGTGATCACTTTTCTCTCTATAGCATTCTAGCTCTTCTTTCTTTACATCTCAGGTTGAATTCATAAGTGTTCAGGATAGTTTGAAAGAGCTAACTAGGTAAGTTTGGGGGTCCCCTAATCTTCCGCCATCTTGCATCTTCCTCACGCAACTCAGATGAGTACAATGAAGGAAAGATAACACGGTGCCATGAAAAGGGCATATTTGGGGATCAATATGGGTAGAGAGAAGACTTCCCTGAGGAAGTGACAATTGATGCAAGATCTGAAAGATGAATAGAAGTTACCTTCCCTATAAAGTGAGATGTTATATAAAGTAGGACAGCTTCTGGGAGAGAAAACAGCATGTACCAAGAGTCTGTGGCTGAAGGACCTGAGAGAAGGCTAGGGGAGTCCGAGTGCAGAGAGCACAGGTGTGTGGCTGTGCTCTGTGGGGGCACCTGGATGAGAACTCCAAGTCAGACTGTGAAAGACCCAGTTAGCCACTATTTTAAGCAGGGAAAATGATAATTCAGATTTTTGGAAAGATCACTTTACAGTGAGGAGAATAAGTTGAAGAGGGGCAGCCCCTGTGTCCTCATAACCACCATCACCATCATCGATGTCATTATCATTATCATAGCAGAAAGGGGCTTACCGTATTGCAGGGACCTGGGCTTCACAGCAATGCCATAAGGGAGGTGTCCTTGTTCCCCTCATTTGTCAGGAAGGAATTTACTAGATTAAATGACTTGATATAACATATAATGAATAGAACTGATGTTAGATAAAATAATGTTTTAGAGCACAGTACTTGGTACATAACAAACACTCAATTGATGTTTGGTTATAATTATACTACATTTTTTCCCTTGATTCAATACTTTTTTTTTTTTTTAAAGATGCTTTAAAGTATAAAAGGATATAGAGGTAAGAACTTCTCTTTCACCCTTGACCCCCATCTACCCATCCTCGAGACTGTCTACGACCGCCAGAGGCCCTGCTGCATTATTGCTGACTGTGTAGCGGTGGCGGTGTTGCCCACTAGACAGTACAGCCTGGAGACTCCACACTGTTGTGCTGGCATTAAGAGGCTACACAGCTCTAGCTGCAGCCGCACCCTTACAACAGAATGGAGAACCTCTTTCTGTTCATGAAACAAATCACCATTTTTGCTTCACTTTTGCATCTGTAGCAGCTGGATTTTTCAGGGTGTTAGGGGATGCAGTGATAGAAAGCCAGTGTCAGTTTCAATCACCTTAGTGCTCTTGACAGTAGGAATTTTCTCCCCTGTTTCACTGGCCAGGAGGTCATGTGGCCTATTGCATCATTATAATAAAGGACAGATATCTTTTTTAAAGTCTTTTTCAGGGAATTAATATGGCTTCTCCTGGGTACTTTTTAATTAACCCTGTGTTTCCTGTTAATCTGCATCTGAGCCTCACAGCACGGCAACTGGTGGACTTAATATTGATCTGATATTGTGGCAGACATTAGGTGGTGCTCAATACACAGCTTTTAAGCAAACTAGAAATACTGGTAATAAAGAAGTTTTAGGAGCATCTGGGTGGCTCAGCTGGTTAAGTGGTTCATGAGGGTCATGATTCTAGGGTCCTGGGATCCAGCCTTTGGCTCATGAGGGTCGTGATTCCAGGGTCCTGGGATCCAGCCCTACATCAGGCTCCCTGCTCATTGGGTAACAACCTGCTTCTCCCTCTCCCTCTGCAGCTCCCCTTGCTTGTGCTCTCTCTCTGTCAAATAAATAAATAAAATCTCAAAAAAAAAAAAAAAAAAGCTTTTAATACTCAACATAGAAAACCATACTCTAGAGCACTACAACAGTCTGAGTTATCCATAGATATTTGCCTGGATTGGGAGATGAGAGTAACAGCTGGATTTTCCAGTAAGAATTTAAAAGAGAGCAAACTTGAATATTTTAAATCTGTGATTCATAAAAAATGATATAAAAAAGGCATGTGTCAGTTTACTTACCTGTATTATAACTTTTCTCTTTAAAATCCCTTGGCACTTTGGTATATGGCTCTCAGCTGACTAACAGCATGAGTTAGAAAGGAATGGCAGCATCTTCACAAAATGGCTTCTGTTCCTCAGGGTTATTGAACAGCTTGGTGGGAAGCAGCTGGTAATGAACCACATGCACCATGAGGACCAGCAAGTTCGCTACAATGCTCTTCTGGCTGTGCAGAAGCTCATGGTGCACAACTGGTATGTGTTGACTTTTCCTTCCCTCTTCCACACTGATCTGCAAGATCTCACCTACCCCTTCCAAAGGTTCTTATATAAAATGTTCTGATGAATGACAGTTTTTTAAATCAGCAATTTTGAGTAAATATCTAGAAATATATTTTAGTAATTGAGAGCAATAACATCATTTTGGAAAGACCAATGGGTTTGATGTTCTCAAAAAATGTATATTCAAAGTACTAATATAAAAAACAACTCCAGAAGTAACTAAAAGGACAATTGTGGCTTAAGTGAATCAGTCTTTTTTTTGGAGTTGAAAGTAATCCAGTTGGATTACTGATCAGAGACTTTACAATTTTGCATGGTTTTACTTTTCAGCATATGGTTAACCTGAATGGTTTTTACAAGTTTATGTGAAAACAATAAAAGCTGAGATTCAGCTCTCCTATTTCATTCATTATAGCCTTTTGCTTTTGAAATAATGGAAGTCATGTTTTTCTCTCATTTGTTTTTACTTCTCAGATAAAAATTGTTTGCTTTTTTGTATCTGCTTGAAACAAGATAAATTGAAAAGTGACTGTTTAGATATAATGGTGAGCTTTTCGTGTCTGTGATGAAACAAACCAGAATTCCTTTGCCATGGCTGTTTTTCACTGTGAGTTGGTTGGGTATTGAGTGCTTTCAGTGCTCTGTTGAACAGTTCACATACCTTTCTATTATCCACCATTTTGAAGGGTGCTTTGGGGTTGGGTTGTTTTGTTAAGGCGCAGTGAACAAATGCATGTTCCTTGTAACTGACAATAACACTACCAGTACTTCCAAAGGAAAGAATTGATGGTGCCTTGGAAAGCATGCATTTGAAAGATGCAGTATAGGGGACCATCCAGGAGAGCTACTATGGCATCATATATGAAATACTATGATGTTGCCACTTAAGCACTTTTTTCACAAATACATTTATGCATTCTTTCAGAAACCACCTTTTATGTACTTTATATAAATGATGGGCTATAGGTATGATGGAAGTAGGTGCAACTTTACATATGATGAGTAGAGAAGGCCTCTCTGAGTAGGCCAAAACAACTAAGCTGATGCTTTAATGATACGTAACTAGCTATACAACCCAAGTATTAGAAGTAAGCATTTCAGGTAAAGAGGATGAGAGAGAAAGAGCCATGAAGCTTGTTTTTTTTTTAAAAGCAATGTCTGAGGACATATTTTGCTTGTCCACAGAGGGGGGTGCTGGTGCTACGTACAAGTGAGTAGAGGCCAGGGGTGCTGCTGAACATACTATAATGCATGGACAGCCCCCTACAATGAAGAAGTGTCCTTCCTAATATATCAATAGTGCCAAGCTTGAAAGTCTCTAATTTGAGGGTAGTGTGAGGGCCAACATGGAAGAAGATAGGCAAGGAGAGGTTGTCAGGGAACCGATCATGTAGGGTCTTGTAGGCTACCATTTGACTCTTAGTTTTGAGTTGAAAGCTATTCAAAGGTTTTTAAATGAGAGAATTGACAAGATTTGATGCGTATGTTTTAAAAAGATCTCTGAGGCTACTCCCTGGTGAATGGATTATGCAGGGGTAAGCATGAAGGCAAAGGACTATTTTAATAGGTTCACATTGTGGTCAAGAGTAGAGATGGTTAGTGGCTTGGATTAGAACACTGAAAGTTGAGATAACAAATAGTAGATGAACTTGGATAGATGTCAGCGCTAGTGCTAGCTGCACTTGATGGACTGAAAGCGTTTTTGCTTGTTTTCATATACTCAGTGCAAGAAGAAAGGGATCAAAGCAGAGGGTACTCAAATGGTTTTCATCTATTTAGGAGGAGCGAAAAACTTTTCAAGGCTGTCAGTAAAAGCAGAATACTCAACTGGATTTCTCTCCTTATTTCACCTTACCATGGGTCAGTTTTTCAACAGAAATGAATTATTTAGTAATTTTATCTCTTCATTTGTTTATGCCTCTTTCTTAAATTAATTGAAAGAATGTTGGCATTTAGTAGAGTTTGAGGCTATTACAAACAGCAAACTTATTATTTACCTTCTGTGAAACAATTTTATTTTCCATTTTTGTTTAAATTAAGATTGCTGAAGTATAGGTCCTGTTTTGTTAATAAAAAATTCTTTTTAATAGTTCTTTCTCATAAAGGAACTATTGTTGGGTTTAGGGTTTCTTTTTAATGTATATTTCTGATGTGGAAGAAAAGAGGGGTATATTTCTTTGCCAATGGAGAAAATTTTTTGGTTGAGAATTTTTGTTGAAATGATCATGCATTGATGATGATACATTTGCAATTGGAATATTTTCCTTAAATTTAGGAACTTGATTTAGTTTCTTGGTACATTTTTCAATGTATGATTACAAAAGAAAAAGTAAATGTCTTTGTAGCCAGAGACTGTTTTCTTTGCTCTCTGTCACTGACTAGCTGATGAGAGAATATCCCTTTTCCTCTTCTGTCATTATGTGCTAAGGTCTCTTAACTTTGTTTTAATTATGATAAATCTCCTGTGATAGAGAAGCTTAATGTCAGTGTTTTCCTACACTTTCTTTTTTAAACAAAATTTCATATGAAGAAAAATTTTGTTGTGACATGTATTTTGTTGTGACATATACATTTCCATGTCTCTTTGTGCCAGAGATGAAAATTGTTCTAGTAATGGAAATTTATTTAAATGTCAGATTAAGATGAGATTGAATAGAATGCAATTTGGAAAGTAAATCTTCTGCAAAGCGTATCCCCAAATTGAAAAAGGATTTTGTATATGTATCTTTATGCGGGTATCCAATTTGTCATCATTAAATCATGCTAGTAGAGAGTGCCTTTTTACTTGCCTAAAGCAGATTTTATCCCCCCCCCCGGAAAATACGATTCTGGTGTCCTAAAGATGTTTATTGATTGAATCTTACAAAATTCCTCTTGGAATTGTTTATTTTCACACCAAATACAAATGTGAAAACAGAATTGACTTTGTTTCCTTTTAGCATTTTGTTTTAAGTAAAATGATTTTTTATAAATGATTTAATACTATAGAGAGAAATAAGTTAGTTGAACATAATTAAAATATAATCATAGATATAAATAGAATAAAAGTCTGCCTGAATGGCAATAGCAGCTTTTCATGACATTTTTGCATGTTTACCTATACTTATTGTTTGCTCTTAGGGCTACATTTTCAGATTTCCAGCACACTCTGGATTTTTTCTTTTCTACCCTTAGTGATTCTTAGATTTTTGTTTGATATTGCATCGTAAAGCCTCTGTTTTTGAGACTAAATCATAATTTTGGATATAGTAAAGTAATACTTTTTACAGCAGGGAATTTTTTTGTTTTAAATATAAGTTTAAAATTACATTTCAGGTATAAGTTGGATACTTATGAAATTATAGAACTGAGCTGTCTATAGATTTTGATTTTGATTATGTTTTAAGGAGCTAAATATTAATTTTTGATAACAGAGATGGATTTGAGTTTATGTACAGGGAGTACAGAGTTGTGTATCATGTGAAAATACTTAATTCTTTTTCACAAATTTTATGGTTGATTTCAAAATTATTTCATGAATTGCAGATCCTAAAATAAGCTAGAATTTCTCCCCTTGTAGTTGACATCTGTGTTTACATGGGATAATGGAATAAACCCTTATTGATGTGGGTGGGGAGTGACCTGGGGCTGGAATAGAGTTGCCGGGAGCGGAGGGGATGGTCAGCACACACTGGTGTCTCTTCAGTTCAGGTCTTGAGCATGTCAGTCCCTGTTACAACCCTCTGTTTAAATGATGTGAACCTCTCTGATCTTCCCATACTGCTCTGCGTTCGTGCCATGCCCCTTGTTCTTTGAGCAGCGCTGGATTTTTATATTAATAAATTTGCCAAAATCTATAAGCTGTGACAACGTACTCTAGCGAACTTTTATATATATATAACCTCAGTTTATAATTTAACATCATAAAATGTCATCATTTTTCTCCTACAGAATGATTTTAAATGTAATCAGCCTCTAATTCAGAAGCAACAGTATGTGCATATGGACAGCTCAGGACTTCAGGAAAGAAACACTGAATTTTGTAGGTAGAGGATCTTGTGTAGAATTTTCTGTTTGTTTCTAGATTATTTTTCAATCTTTTTTTTTTTAAAGCAGAATAATAAGTTATGAGTGTTGTTCTCTCAAGTTATATTATGTGCAGGTAAATAATATGACAGAGAACTCACCAAGCCAAATGTGAGTGATACTATTTTGTTTTCTGATATTTATATCTGCTTAGAGTATTGGTTATTCTGTAAGGACATAGTCATAAACACAGTGATTAAAATAGTTATTATGAACTGAATTGAAGGAAAAAACCTTATGTACATTAACCTTTTAGCATTAATAATCATGTTACTAAAATATTCCATGTAATTTTTAATAAACATAACATTTCCAGATTTAACATTTTCCAAGATTAATTTAGAAAATTGTGGCCACCCTTTGAGTACCTTGAATTTTCCACATTATTCTTATAACATTTTTATTGAAGAACCTTTGAAAATGTCTTTAGTATCTATCATATGTTTTGTGTGTTTTTCAAAAACAAATATAACTTCATTAAAAAGCATATCAAAACCTATTCCAAGTGAAGAGGGATTCTTTATAACCTGTTGCCTCACCATCAAGTTGAGCAGCTCCCAGTATCCTGGCTAAAGTTGTTTCTGCTTTGCTAGTTAGAGATGTCTTGAGGCTGTGCTAATTTGTTTGGACACTATGTACCACTTAATTACAATTGATTTGGAGATGCCGCCATAACAGAAGTCTTAAATTATTGCAAAGCACCAGCCTAAATAAACATTTGGAAGAGGTGGATAATAAGCATTTAGATGGTGAAGAATATAAAACCACTGATACATAATGGAGTCTGTGTACTTTATAATTAAGTATAAAATCAAATGCAGATTTCACATATAAGTGCGTGTGACTAGTATTAAGTATCTGTGGGTCAAATTCATGTGGTTTTGTTTGATTAGGATTGGTTTTTTAGACAAACAGATACCTGATTAGTGTTTTGAAGGATCACTTAAGCATGGATGGAAGAGTCTCATCTAGTAAGGGGAGGAAAAGAAAAACTAACTTGCTTTGCTTTTAAATGCTTTTTCTCCTTTCTCTTTCAATGGTGCGGACAGTTACATTTATGATTACATGAACATTTCATTTCATGGGCTTTGTGTGTGTGTGTGTGTGTGTGTGTGTGAGAGAGAGAGAGAGAGAGAGAGAGAGAGAGAGAAATAATCAAAGCTCAATAGAATAGAGTATGATAAAATGAATTAAAGATAAAGCAAACTTTATATTTACTCATTTAAGAGATTTAATTAAAATTTTGAATTATTTTCTTAGTTTACTATATCATCCAGATCTTGCATCTTGATGGGGAAAAAAATCTCATGGGTAATAGAAATGAATTGATAAGTTTTCATCACCACTGAAATTTTGAGGAATAGACTCAAAAAAAAATTGTGATAAGCTTGTCCTCTTAACAAAGACAGCTTTTGATGTAAATATCCTTTAATTACACTTTTATTAAATTGACTTTTTAAAAGAATTTTGCAGTGATGCATTAGGTACCTACTATATATCTAACCGTCACATGAATTAAATTATGTTCTTCCCAGTCCTTACTTATTATTTTTAAAAATGAATTCAGTAAAAAGCTACCAAAGTGTAAGTACAGGGGACAGCTGTGTTCCTAAAAGATCAAATTTCTCACACATTCACAGTATCAAAGCTGTAGAACATTTCCCTGTAATTCTCTGTACCTTCAGAAGCTTCTTGCTCCATTTTTCTTAAGGGCAGGTGTTTGCAGATACCCGAACAAAAATAGTGTTTTGGATGACAGTTTCCCCTACCTTGCTAACCAGCCCAGAAATACCTTACAAAAAAACATTTAGCATTTGGCTAAACACTGCACTGTTCTATTTGTATCCAGTTACTTTCCCAATTGAGAAGGTGTTTACTGTTACCTCTGTAATTATTACTCTTGTCTCTGATTTAGGCATGAACAGGAATACTTATTAGATGCTTATGTGCTAAAATAGATAAGAAGTAGAAAATAAGGAAATAGCACACAGCTTCAGTGCAGTGTCATGAGAGTGGTGACAGAAGTGTGAATGAGTGTCACAGGAGCTTAGGAACTGTGCCTCATCCCTTCCTGGGCCTTCAAAAAGGAAGTTTTCTTCAGGAGGTGATGTCTGGGCTAAGACTTAAGGATCAAGAAGGAGTTAGTGTGTGAAGATGAGACTAGAGTAAGGAGGACTTCTAGGCAGAGGCACTCTGTCAGCAGGCTGTACATGGAAAGTCAGGGCGGCCTCACAGGAATGGAAATTGGGAGCCTGGGAGTGGCTGAATTGTCCTTAAAAGGTCACCTCTGAGGTCAGGTGCCATATCTTAGTACTTTGGGAAGCTTTAGCACAACTACAGTAATCTGAATACCAATTTTATGATTTTTAAAAATTATGTAAGGGGGGATTTATCTTTCTCATGTAATGTGAATTTTGTACTTGTTTCTAAACAAGTCCAGAGCTGGTACAGCAGTTCAGTGAGAAGCAAGACTGTTCAGCTTTCTGCTCCCCTATCCCTAGGATGTAGTTTTTACCCTCCTAGTTCAAAGGGGAAGGGAAATATGGAAAAAAAAAGTTTTATTTTTTTAAACTTTTTAATTGGAAAGAATTTAAACTACTGTAAAATTGCAGGAACAGTAGAATGAACTGGTGCTTGTTTCTTCTTTTTTTTTAAGATTTTATTTATTTATTCATGAGAGACACACAGAGAGAGACAGGGACACAGGCAGAGGGAGAAGCAGGCTCCCTGTGGGGAGTCCCAAGACCCTGGGATCACGCCCTGAGCCAAAGGCAGTCAACCACTGTGCCACCCAAGTGCCCCAAACCGGTGCTTGTTTCACCTAGATTCGCCCCTTGTTGACATTTTGCTGCATATGTATGTTCTCTTTCTGTCTGTGTCTCTTTGTCTCTCTTTCGGAAGTGAGACTACGTGGCAGACATTATGACCTTAATTGCTTCAGCAGATAACTCCTAGGACTTGGGTTTCTTATATCACAATGATGTGATACTATAATATATAGCTCATATTCACATTTCCTTGTCTACTACTTGTACTATTGTCTGAAGCAAATATGTTTTCTCCAGTAGGATCATACACTGCATTTAGTTATAATGTGTCTTTAGTCTTATTTAAATAGAACAATCCTTGGGTGTTTGTCTTTTAGCATCCATATTTTTAAAGACTAGAGGTCAGGTTTTCTTGTAGAATTTCCCTCGATTTCCATTTGCCTGTTGTTTCTTCCTGATTTGCTTCCAAGTATGCATTTTTGACAGGAACACCATGAGGTGAAGGCATGTTCCTTTTGTACTTTTATCCAGAAGCTCTTTAGTCAATTTACCTATTATTTGTGGTGTTAACTTCCACCTGCTTAAAGTGGCATTAGGTTTCTCTAATGTAATGAACTTTCCCCTTTGTAATTGTAAATAAATCTACGGGGAGGTACTTGGAGACTGAGTACTGGTTGTGTTTCCTAATAAACTGTTACCCAGTTTTTTAGCATCCAATGGTCCTTCTTACTAGAGTCAATTATTATTGTAATGGTTGCAAAATACCTTTTGGAATTTTATTGTTATTTAATTATTTAAATTAAGTTAATTAGCATATAGTATATTAGTTTCAGAGGGATTTTATTTTATTTTTTTTAAAGATATACATATTGGGCAGCCCGGGTGGCTCAGCGGTTTTAGCGCTGCCTGCAGCCCAGGGTGTGATCCTGGACCTGGGATCGAGTTCCACATCTGGCTCCTTGGCGTGGAGCCTGCTTCTCCCTCTGCCTGTGTCTCTGCCTCTCTCTCTGTGTGTCTCTCATGAATAAATAAAATCTTTAAAAAAAAATAAAGATATACTTATTTGAGAGAGAGAGAGAGAGAGAACACGCAGGGGGATTAGCAGAGGGAGGAGCAGGCTCCCTGCAGAGCCGGGAGTCTGATGCAGGGCTGGATCCCAGGAATCACAACCTCAGGCTGAAGGCAGAGGCTCAACCAACTGACCCATGCAGGCACCCTGGGGTTTTATTTTTTTTATTGGTGTAATGTAATGCCTTTGGAGTCAGCAGTCTGTATTCATCAGTGCATCGGAAACTGAATCTGTAGAAGAGATAATATAACAATCAAAAAAAGATCCTTTGTGGGTTGCCCTGGGACACTGGAGGAGGAGGAGGAGAGAATGGCCAGGCACTTGACATTCCACAACTTAGCCCTCCTTAAGCCAGGAGGAATTTTGTCTTATGTCTAGTACTTCTTTCCTTCTAGCACCTAGACAGTATTTTTTAAGTTTCACTTCAGGTAGTGATCTTGAGAGAAATGTGACTCATTATCAGCTTCCTATCTTAGTTATTATTTTCTGAAAATGACATTATATCTTTGATCTCTTCAGGAGTATTTTTATGTAGACATTGTAAAGCTATTAGGAAAATATCTCCTAACCATGCCTTTCATCAGACATTAGTACAGAGGTTTTATTTGGCACATCAGGAATGATGTGTTGTTTTTAATGCATTGAAACATTTATATAGTTTTAAGAAAGTTTAATCATGGGATCCCTGGGTGGCTCAGCGGTTTGGCGCCTGCCTTTGGCCCAGGGTGCGATCCTGGAGTCCCGGGATCGAGTCCCACGTCGGGCTCCCGACATGGAGCCTGCTTCTCCCTCCTCCTGTGTCTCTGCCTCTTTCTCTCTCTCTCTGTGTCTATCATAAATAAAAATAAATAAATAAATCTTTAAAAAAAAAAAAAAAAAAAAAAAAGAAAGTTTAATCATAAGATATTTAGATGACAGCAGACCTCTGTTTTCTTCAGACATATTGGACATAAATTAATAAACTTATAAATGAATGAGATATCTTATTTGGTAAGGTGATTATATGTTCATGGCTAGTGTTTTAGTAATGTTAGTAAAGCATAATTTTGAGACTACTTTTTCATTTGTTTAATTCTGTTTTGCCTCCATAAGAGAATTGTGTGTGTATGTATGTGTGTATAGATGTATTATATATACCTGTTTTCTAAGATTTTTTGTATATTCTGCATGTTCAGAATCCAGAATCCAGTTTATCACGTTTTGACAACTTACAACAATTTTGCTGTTTTTCTTTCAAGTTATTTTAAGTGAGAATATGTGTTCTAATTTGTTAACTTATATTTCTGATAAAATTGAAGAGTGGTAAACATTTGTTCTTAGATGACAATAAAAAATATTTGCCTTGTTTTTGTAGATTGTCAGAAGCTGCATATTTAAATAGAAGCTGCACAAGAAATAATGTAAATGATAAAATTATACAAACAAATTAGCCACTAGAAGATTCTGCTAGAATAAAGCAGGAATGTGATTGGTTCTAGTAGGCTAGTCAAAGAGTACTTCTGTAAACTGTGATCTAACTCCTGTGTGTGTGTGTGCGTGTGTTTGTGCGTGCGCACACGCGCTTTGCCTCCCCAGGAATGGTTTGTTTGGAAGAAACACAAGCCTACTCATGCTAGCTTAAATATAAGAAACTCTGTGAAGAAGGATGTCAGAGTAGTCACAGAATCCAACAATAGGTAAAGTCACACAGTTTCACTGAAACTAGGAACCAGAAAGTTGGTGAGAAGCAAGGCAGCAACTTGTTCACCTCCTTTTTCCTTCTGGCCACATGGTTTCTCACATCTGTAGTCTGTCTGCTTAGTTATTTTCTGTAGACTGGCTCTTCTGCCATAGGTCCCATCAGGGTTGCTCCATGGTTGCAGGCTGACCCTCAGTGTTTTCATGATTTTCTAGTTGAGCTTTCTACAGGGAGCTGGCTCAGTTTGGGAATGCCCGTCCAGTTCCCTGCTTCCTGCTGGACCTGTTCCCTGGTCACTTTCTCTTCTATCTGTACCTGATGAAGGAGGAGCAAATAGGAATTGAATGGCAGTGAGGAGCTGATGGATCCACCAAATTAGATGTCTCTGTATTATATCTAAGGAGAAATCTAAAAGATAGAAATACAGGTTTGAGTTCCAGAGCAAGATGTGAGCTAGAGTTTATAGAGCTAAAGCAATCAGAGAGAAGATTGAGGTCATGGCAGTAGATTGAGATTACCCCAGAAATGTATGTGTAGAGCAGGGCCTCTTCCTCCAGGAGGTGTTTGGATTAACTTCCTGAAATGGTACACAAAAGCGTATGTATAAATATTTTCTGTGGAAGTGTCCATGCTTTTCCTCAAACTTGCAAAGGGATCTGGGATCAAAAGAAGGTTAAGAACCACTGTTAGAGAGTGAGACAAAAGTATTTTGAGATTGACAGAAGAGGAGTAGATTTTACACAAGGAGGGTGGATGTGGGTGAAAGACTGATTCTAAGGAGAAATGGCTATAAAATTAGGAGAAAACCAGGAACATATACTTTTAGGAGAGCAAAAGAAAGAGAATATATTTCAAGCAGCATTGAGTCAGTGGTAGGCAGTGTAAAATACTGCCAAGGGGACCAGGAAGAGGAGGAATGGATAGGTACCTTGGATGCGGTAGTGTGAACACCATTGGCGCCCTGGGTCAGGGTGCTTGGTGGCCCTCAGCAGGCCGATTGCCCCAGGGGTGATGAAGAAGTAAAGCAAGTCTTTGTGGTCATTCCTTCTAGAAGCTTCATTAGAATAGGGAGGAGGAAAGATGAAGGACAGTGCTTAGTGGGGGGGAGGGGTGCTGAGGTAGTCACTGGATGTTTGCTGTCATCATTTGTTTGTTTTAGTATAAAATGTTTAAATGCAATCAGAGGGAGAGTGGGGAGAGATACTGATGAAGGGAAGGCTCTGAAGAGGCTCTGGAGGCGTTGTTACTTGGAAAGATAATTTTGTGGGGATTGTCTTGCTATTAAATGTGTAGACAAACCTTGCTGCCTGTACCTCTTCTTGATGAGATTAAAACTCTTGTCTGAACCAATTTAGCAAATAATTATTTATTGAAATGAATTGGTAAATTCGGAAGGATAGGTGTCCAATTTGTGTCAAATACTTGTTTTCCTTATAGCTAAAGATTTAACTTTTTATGTTCCAGACTTTTAATTTGAAAGTGAGGGTAGGCAGTGGTTAGGAAGCAACAAGATTCTTTGAAAGCATTCAGAGTATTTCCCACTCTTAGCATCTATTGGGTGTGCTATATAGGTAATAGATGGAGGTGGAGTGGAACAGTCCTATTCCCAACCATGAGAGAGAAGAGAATTAGCATTCTTGAGACAGTAGCCAGGGACATACATTATCTTTTTTAAACTTCACACATAGCTCTGCAAGATAGATGCTACTGATCTTAGTTTTACAGATATGAAGTCCAATGCATAAGGATAGTTAAGTGATTGCCCAAGTTCTCCCATTTATGCAGTTAGATTTGAACATGTGTCTGTATAATTCCAGATTTCAAGCTTGTTGTCACTCTGTCATGCTGCTGAGTAAAGCATACTTGGGGGCCTAATGAGTATATAATTTCCTATTACACCTACACAGTACGACCCTTCTTAATAAGACATTTGACAGAGCTTTCCTGTGGTATCCAGATGAAATTGCTGTACCACTAGCCTACCTTCTGTCTCCTTTACCTGTTGTCATTGTCAGTGACAATCAACATTGTCAGTATTGATCATTCTGCCCTGCCCCCCAAGTCCACTGCAGCAAACAGGTCTGTTTGCCGACTGATTTAATTACAGAAATTTCTTTATTTCTTTTGCTCCTTCCACACCTTCTGCTTTTGTGCAGAAAGACTGGCAGTGTGTAGATATTGCTCAGCAACCAGATGCTCCTTTTCTGCACACAAGAACTCATGGATTGGTCCTAGTGGGTTGGTTGCCAGGTCTTCCCTTCTTTTTGCTTCATTTGATAACTGCGGCTCCTGGGCTCTTTGTTGATGAAAAGAGGTATCTTTTCATCCTCATTTCCCAACTTTGTTTGGTTTAGAGTGATGATTCTGTTGCCATTACAAGGGAAAGTACTTACCTCCTAGGTATGAAGAAAGTGACTCCTAAGGAAGACTTAACTCTACCTGACTCCTAAGCCCTAAGTCAAGTATCTTCCCAAATCATTATAGGAGGAGACTGAATAGGGATTATAAAAATTTTAATAAGGTAAATATGGCTCTCATCACAGCTTTCAAATTTGATAGATTAAATTAATACTGTTTTCTTGTTTTTTGGGTGTCTTGGCTTTTTAAGTTATGTGGGTGATCTCCCTTTTTGGCTAATCATTTTGTTTGTTACGCCCACTTAATGGTAAAGTCAAGAAAATGACTTGTATAACTTGTATTGAATTAGAGTAGTTTAAAAACCTGTATTAGAGGGATCCCTGGGTGGCGCAGCGGTTTAGCGCCTGCCTTTGGCCCAGGGCGCGATCCTAGAGACCCGGGATCGAATCCCACGTCGGGCTCCCGGTGCATGGAGCCTGCTTCTCCCTCTGCCTGTGTCTCTGCCTCTCTCTCTCTCTCTCTCTGACTATCATAAATAAATAAAAATTAAAAAAAAAAAAAAACCTGTATTAGGGACACCTGAGTGACTCAGTGGTTGAGCGTCTGCCTTTGGCTCACGGTGTGATCCTGGAGTCCCGGGATGGAGTCCCACATGGGGCTCCCCACGGGGAGCCTGCTTCTCCCTCTGCCTAAGGCTCTGCCTGTCTCTGTGCGTCTCTCATGAATAAATAAAATCTTTTTTAAAAAAACCTATTTTAAACCTATATCAAATATCCATTAAAAGTGTTTTACAAGTAATTATTTTAAACCTGGCCATTTCAAGACCTGTGTTTTCTTCCCCTAAGTAACTGTATGTGTTTTATTATTTATCAGCATGCATTTTTAAATTTTTTTTAGAGAGAGAGAGTGCAAGCAGGGGGAGAGGGACAGAGGGAGAGGGAGAGAAAATCCCAAGCAGGCTTCATGCCCAGCATGGACCCAACACAGGGCTTGATCTCACAACCCTGATTCATGACCTGAGCCAAAATGAAGAGTTGGACACCCAACCAAATGAGCTCTCCGGGTGCTCATATTAGCATGCATTTTTGAAGCACTTTTTTTTTTCTATCATTTATAGTCTCTTTGAAGTAATGTTTCTAATACTTACCATTATTTTTTTAATGCTTTAGGATTTCAGATATACAGAAGTTATTTGTTGGGTGATAGCAGAGCATGTTAGCTGTTTAGATCTTTGCTCACTAAATAATATTCTGAAGTTCCTCTACATATCATGGTAGAATAGTATCTATTCACTATTTGGTAGCCATGATTTAGTGTAACCATGTTGATTTGTTGTACTTGTAAAAATAAAAAAACAATTAAGTACCTTGGATTTAAAATATTAAATATATACTTAAAAAATTGGGACCGTAGGAATTGTATATTGTCACAATTAGAGACCAGTTAGTTTCCTGAAATAAATTTTTAAGTTGAAGCTTTAGAAAAAAATAAAAATGGAGTTCCCAATTTGGAAAAAAATGCTAGGAGAAATTATTTTACCTTAATATCGTGTTAAATAAGAGTGAATATGATAAATTATAGGCCTGTAGGTTGACTATTAGATATAAAAGCAAATGTAGGGGCACCTGGGTATCTTGGTTGGTTAAGCATCGACTCTGGATTTTAGCTTAGATCATGGTCTCAGGGTCATGATCATGAGATCAAGCCCTGCATCAGGCTCCACTCTCAGCAGGGTAGGCTGCTTGAGATTCCTTCTCTTTCCCTTTCTTTCTCCTGCTGTTCCTCCCCCTGCTCTCTTTCTCTTAAATAAATAAAAACAAATGTACAAGTTTGTAGAACAGAATATTTACTATCAAAAGTATTCTCATTTGTGGCATAGCACTAGAAAATAGGTAGCTATTAGAGTAGTTGCTATTTGTTTACTTGAATGATTTTTGGCATAGTTTGAGTCTAAGTTGTAGTTTGAAATGTTTAAAACAGAGAATTTTGATTTACTCTCTATTTTGCTAATAAGAATATTTCACTTTGTATTTTCTCCACTAAATAGTTTCTTATCGGTGGTTAATGTTCTTCAGACCAAGTTGCTCATAATATCATGTTTTAAGGATCATAGGAGGAGGGAAGGAAAACTGAGTGTGAAGTCATCAGAGAGGGAGAAAAACCATGAGAGACTCTTAACTGTAGGAAACAAACAGGGTTGCTGGAGGGAAGGGGAGGAGAGGGATGGGGTAATTGGGTGACAGGCATTAAGGAAGGCACATGATGTTTTGAGCACTGGGTGTTAGATGATACACAACTGATAAATTATTGAACACTACATCTGAAACTAGTGATGTACTATATGTTGGCTAATTGAATTCAAATTAAAAAAAAAGGAAGAAAAAAGAAACATTAGTAACATTCAACTTAAAACCTACAGCTCTTCCCAAAGGATAATATAAAAGCAGACCATCACATTTTGGCATTATTTTCCCAGCTGTTTGTTTTCTGCTTTCCTGTCTCTTTGCTTAAGTAGTCTTGAATAATGTGGTAGTTTCTCAGTTGGGATAGATGATAGTATTATATGGTCATAATTTGTTGACTTTTCTGCAGTGCTCAAGGTTTTCTATCTTGTTTGTTGTTAAACTTTATTTTGTTAGTTCTGGCTTGACATCTCAGTCAACCTTTGTGCTACTCTCTGCATGGGTGAGAATTAGAATAGGCAACACATAAATGATGAGTGTTCAGGTGGAAATGGTGTCAAAGACTGCCACATATTGAAGCAGGACACTGAGAAAAGTTTCAGAATTTCAGTAAAAATCTGAGTTCTGCCATCTCTCTGGATTTATTTAAGTTTGTAGGCAGACTGTTAGCATATTTTACATGCCAGTTTAATTGACCTAGTCACATACACTTGTTAAAGCCTATGTATATCTAGTATAGATACTCATATTTTTATTCAAGAGGAGAAATAATGGGAAGGATAGGTTAATGATAAGCTAGTGATATAACAGATACCCAAAATAACAATAGTTGAAATGTGACAGATGTTTGTTCTAGACTGTCTCTTATGAAAGGGTGGGGCTAGGCAGTCCAGAATTTTAAGTGCACAGGGATCTAGGCTTCTTCCAGCTCAGCATCCTGACATTCCTAGAGTGTGATTCTCATCCTTATGGCTGTGGCTGGTGGTAGATAGGCCAGACAACTGGGAGCCTCCTAGAATTTGCCCCGCACCACTTCTCCTTATACGTATTGACCAGTACTCAGTCATGTGACTACAAAGGAATTGGAAAATAAAGGCTTCACTAAAGTCACATGTCCTATTAAAATTCAGTGGTTCTATTTTTGAGGAAGAAGGAAAGAAAACGGATACTGGAGAACAAGTAAAAAAAATTTCTTTCCCAGAAGTTAAATCTACTTATATAATCTTATGTATTCAAATGATAAATACATGTTTTGATTTTGATTATTCGGTTTTGGGACTCCTATGACCTACCTGCATTGGCATTGATAATTGAGGAAACTGATTATGTTTGGGATTCATGTTCTTTTAAAATCCCTTCTTCCTTTGAAGAGTTCTTAAAAAATTATTTATAATCCCTTGAAAGTTAATATTTGTTAATCTTTATGGTAATAGGCATTGCCAAAACTTTTTATGATTTGATGTTTGAAATGTTTATGAAATTGAAACCACTGAAGTAGTTACACTACTACCTCTTATTTATTGGCTGAAAAAAATAGTTGTAGATTTTATTTAAATGAAGTTCATTTTACTTAAATTTGAAAGCTAGGTTTTGACAGAGAAGGTTGATGATGATAATTGATAGTTCCATTAATCTTATACTTAAAAAATTTATGTTGGGCTTCCAAATTTGAACAAAGCTCATTTTACTGTTTTTTTTATTGGTGGGGAAAAAGCTAGAGTGTTCATTGAACAATAATTTAATGCCACTCCTGTAGTGAAGTGTGACAGGCGCATGCTTCATTGTAACACTGTGGGAAAAGGTGTGTGGCCATGTGGAGGGTGGGCCTAGTCTAGGCCTGCAAGGGTCCTGGGCAGAAGGGACATAAGAACTCTTGGTAGATTAGGAGGTGGTAGTCAGTGAAGGGGGAGGGAGAGGGCCGTGTGTGTGTGTGTGTGTGTAATTCCAGTGAGAGAGTTATGTCTGTACATTGAGGTCAGAGAGATCCTGACTCATTTGGGGAATTTCCACTGGTTCCAGACAGCTGGAATCTGGTTATGAAGTTGAAAATATAGCTGGAGACATAGTAGTGGCCAGATCATGAAAAACCATGTTATGCTAGGTTTGAACTCTTTTCTGAAGACTGTGGAAAACTGTAGAGGTTAGTAAGAATAATCACAGTATCATTTTAGAAAGATTATTTTAGAGACAGTGCAGGCTGGTAGACTTGGAAGGGTAAGGCTGGAAGGAAGAACACCAGTAAGGAGACTACAGATTCAAGTCAGGTGGTGGATTTATGAAGATGTCTATTTAGTAAGGCAGGGTCAAGGGTTGGAGACAATAGAACCTATAAAACCTAGAGATAAGTTGAATGTGGGGGGAAAAAGAGTGAGGAGACCAGTGATTCTCAAGGTTTATAGGTGATATTCTTAGTTCTAAAACAGAATCAGACAAGCGAACATAAAAGCTCTTATCTCCTTGCATGTTGTATTCCAAATTTGCATAGTCTACTATGGAGGCAGCTCCTTCAAAGGAGCTGCCTTTGAAGCCAGTTCTGGGTTTCCCCAGCTCTGGGTCAACTGTTTTGTTCCCTGAGTATCTGAGTCCCCAGCAGGCAGTCTTCACTCGGGATCTGCGGGCACCAGGTTGCTCTGGAAGAGTTTGAGGATGTGGTTCTCGATCACCTGTTGCACTGGAAATAGGACAGGGAAAACGTGGGCGGTGAACTGAATGGAGGCAGAGGCACCGGCCAAATTGTACACTTTCCTGGCGGATGAGCTGGGGTATCCCATTGTGAGAACTGCACTTGTCTCTCGGGGGACAAAGCTCATGTCTCTAAGCCGGGCCCTGGGACACGGATGGAGGCACCCAAGCCAGGAGACTCAACTTCCCTATCGTTTGTAAAAATATATTTATGGAAGTTTTTTAGAGTCATAAAAATAATCTTTACCAGTCAAAAAAAAAATAGCTCTAAATTCTCTAAATTAGCTCTGAGATTCATTTCAGGTGATTATAAATTCATATTAGAGGAACAACTGGTTCACAAGTTTTGGTTTATTTTAGTTTTTGCACATATTGTGGGGAAATGCTTCTCTAAAGAATAATTCTGTAGGCTTAGAGGATCTTTTAAACTTAATTATAAAGCTAATTTAGCACATTTCCACTACATATCATTAAAGCATTGAACTTGGCCTTCTAAATGTTGCTTCTTTACTGTGGATTTAATTGAGCCTTTTAAGTGTTATTATAAGCAGACTCTAAAATAATTTTAAATTTTGTTTGAGCATTCTGCTAGTGATGAACTGGTTTAGATTATGAAGTATTTGTAGGTTTAACTGCTGGGATCTTAGTCTCATCTGGTGTTTCAGAACATTTTCTTGTTAGGAGAAAAAGGTATTCTTTTTCAGGTTCTAACTTCTTTGTAGGATTCTTTAGCTACTTTTCATTCAACATTGTTGACCTCTTAGAGTATGCCAGGCACTGACCTAATACTCAGGATAAATTGACACTCTCTCTACTGTAATGCACTTAAAAGCCTTAACATTCTAAATATAATTCAAGAAGAAAGAATCTATAATAGGCCTTAAATACAGAATTTGCTTACATACTATTTTGATAACTAATATAAAATAAACTTTCTTCTTAAAAGTCCTTATAACAACGCAAACATTTCTCCCACATTGCATTGGTGCATAGCTGTATTTGTATGTAATGGGGTCATGTAGGGTGTATATTCTGCATTGCACAGATTACTTTTGGTTACAACTACGTACTGATCAGGAACAAGCATTTAAAAGGAAGCTTGGAAGTTGCCACTCCATCCCAACAATAAGTAAAAAGCTGAACAGACTGAAAAATCAACAGCTCTTCTTTGGTTGGAAAACTTGAACTGTGCTGAATTCAGGAGGCTCAGTGTGGGCAGGTCTGAGAGTTAAAAACTTGAGGGGGTCCCAGTCATAGTGGGTCCTTACTGTGCAGTGAGATTTATCTCCAGAAGCTAGACCAGATTCCCAAGTAAATATCTGAGAAACATCCCTGCAGGCTTCTGGCAAGGGCAGAGGAAAGAGAGCCATCTAGAAATATGCCAGAGTACTCTTTTCTTAATAAGACCTATTCTCAGGGGAAACTAGCTATGTAGAGCCTTACCTGCTGGGATATTATTAGAGTCTGTCTGAGTAGGGGAAGGGAAGTAACTAACCAACTTTAGCTTTCTTTAGCCATCCTATCCCACCCAAATGGGGAGGAAAAAAATTCCGAGAAACAGTTGTGAAGTTTACAGTCTAGAGGTTATCACTCACTAAAAGACTGAGATTTAATCACAGGATAGTAGAATGCTTCCCCTCCCCCCACCTCACCACCGTATCACTGAAAGTTTATTTATAGCACTTCTTTTTACCTAGTACATCATGTTCAACTGTCAAGAAAATATTACAAGGCATACCAAAAGGCAAGAAGCACAGTGTGGAGGGACAAAGTAAATATCAGAAGCCAGCCATGGCAGTGATGTTGGAATTATCAGACTGGAGATTTTAAACAATATGATTATTATGCTAAGAACTGTAATGGATAAAGTAAACAGCATGCAAGGACAAATAAACAGTGTGTAAGTAGGGAATTAGAAGTCCTAAGAAAGAACCTCAAAGAAATGCTGTTAAAAAAAAACAAAACACTATAATAGAGGGACGCCTGAGTGGCTTAGTGGTTGAGTGTCTGCCTTCAGCTCAGGGTGTGGTCCTGGAGTCCTGGGATCAAGTCCCACATCAGGCTCCCTGCATGGATCCTGCTTCTCCCTCTGCCTGTGTGCCTGCCTCTCTCTCTCATGAATAAATAAATAAAATCTTTAATAAAAAACCCCACTATAATAGAAATGAAGAATGTCTTTGATGTGCTTTTTAATGTACTGGACATGGCCGATGAGAGAATCTCTGAGCTAGAAGATCCTCCAAAAACTAAAAGCAAAGAGAACAAAGACTGAACACACTAGAATAACCAAGGACTGTGGGACATCTACAAAAGGTGTAAAATACATGTAATGGGAATGCCAGAAGGAGAAGAGAGAGAGAAAGGAACAGAAGAAATACTTGAAACAGTAATGACTGAGAAGTTCCCCCAAATTAATTACAGACACCAAACGACAGATCCAGGAAGGTCAGAGAATACCAGGCAGGATAAATGCCAAAAATGTACACTGAGGCATATAATTTTTGAAATTACAGAAAATCAAAGTAAAAAAAAATCCTGAAAGAAGCCAGAGCAAAAAAAAAAAAAAAAAAATCCCACCTTACATATAGAGGAACAAAAGTAATTACATCCAACTTCTCAGAAACCATGCAAGCAAGAAGTGCAATATTTGAAGTGATGAGAGGAAAAACCCCACCACCTTAGAATTCTGTTTTCTGTAAAATTATCTTTCAGAAGTAAAGGAGAAATGAAGATTTTCTTAGACAAAAATTGAGGGAATTTGTTGCTTGTAGATCTTCCCTACAAGGAATATGGAAAGAAATTAGTTCTTTAGACAGAAGGAAAATATTAAAGGTCAAAAATTCAGATCTACACAGAGAAAGGAAGAACATCAAAGAAGAAAGAAGGAATAACTGAAGGTAAAATAAAAAAATAAAAATAAAACCTTTTCTCCTTTTGTGTTAAATTTTTATTTATTTTAAAGATTTTAGGGGTGGCCCCAATGGCTTAGTGGTTGGCGCTGCCTTCAGCCCAGAGCGTGATCCTGGAGGCCAGGGGATCGAGTCCTATGTCAGGCTCCCTGCATGGAGCCTGCTTTTCTCCCTCTGCCTGTGTCTCTGCCTCTCTCTCTCTCTCTCTAATTAATAAATAAAATAAAATAAAAATTTAAGGATTTTATTTTTATTTATTAATGAGAGACACACGCAGAGAGAGACAGGACCTAGACCAGAGGGAGAAGCAGGCTCCGTGCAGGAAGCCTGATGTGGCACTTGATCCCATGCCTTGAGCCAAAGGCAGACGCTCAGTCGCTGAGCCACCCTCAGAAAAGCCACCCTCTTTTTCTTCTTAATTGATAAAACAGCAGTTTATTCAAAATACTAGTAGCAACATTCTATTTGATTATGTATGCTTGTGTGTGTATATGCTTCTGTACATTTATGTGTAAGTGAAATAGATGACAGCAGTGTTCTCACACTACCCATGAAGTGGTATAGTGTTATTTGAAAGTGGATGTGGATTAATTATAAACGTATGCTGCAAACTCTAGGACAGCCATTAAAAAGGTAAAAAAAGTATAACTAATATGCCAGGAAAGGAGAGAAAATGGAATCATACAAATTGCTCAGTTAAAACCACAAAAGGCAAAGAGTAGAAGGCAAAACTAGGAGCAAAAGAACAAGGGCAGCAAATAGAAAATAGTAATGAGTATGGTAGATATTATTTTAACTATATCAGTGATCACTTTGAATTTCAGTAGTCTAACTGTACCAATTGAAAGAGATTATCAGAGTGGATAAAAAATATGACCAAACTATATATCGTCTATAAGAAATCCACTTTAAATATAAAGGCAAAAATAGATTAAAAGTAAATAGATGGAGAAAAATATACTATGCTAACACTAATCAAAAGAAAGCAGGAGTAGTTGTATTGATTTCATACAAAACAGACTACAAATTAAGGACAGTTTATCAGGGATAGAAGAAGGGCTTTACTAAAAGGGTCAGTTCTCCCAGAAGGTATTGTAATTGTTAACATGCTAACAACAGCATCAAACTATGTGAGACAAAAACTGATACAGCTATAAGGAGAAATAGATGAATTTTACATTTATAGTTGGAGACTTTGATATCCCTCTCTCAGAAATGGACACATCTAGCAGGCAGAAAATCAGTAAGGACATAGTTAAACTCAACAGCACCATCAATCAACTGGATATAATAGACATTTGTAGACTATTTCAGCCACTAACAACCGAATATACATTTCTCTCAAGCTCATGGAACATTTACCAATACCACACTCTGAGACGTAAAACACACCTTAACAAATGTAGAAGTCTAGAAATTATTCAGGGTCTGCTTTCAGACTACAGTGGAGTTAAACTAGAAGTCAATAACAGAAAGATAATTGGAAAATCCCAAATATGTGAGGATGAAACAATATATTTCTAAAATAATGTAAGGTCAAAGAAGAAATTACAAGAGAAATTAAGAAATATTTTCAACTAATTGAAAATGAGAATATAACTGACCAAATTTGTGGGATGTGGTAAAAGGAGTTCTTAGAGGGAAATTTATAGCATTGGAAGCATATATTAGAAAAGAAGAAAACTCAGTCTAAGTTTCCATTTTAGGAAATGAGAAAAAGAAAAGAAAATTAAATCCAGAGTAAGTAGAAGAAAAGAAATAATATGAATAAATCAAATTAAAAACAGAAAATAGCAAAAAACTAATGAAACCAAAGCTGGTTCTTTGAAAAAAGCAGTAATATTTATAAGCCTCCAGCCAGGCTATCTAAAGAAAAAAAGAGAAGGCACAAATTAATATCAGAGACAAAAGACAGACACCACAGCGGATCTCACAGAAAATAAAAGGATAATAAAGGAATACTGTGACTAATTCTATGCACACAAATTTGATAACCTAGATGAAATTTCAAATTCCTTGAAAGACACAATCTGCCAAAACTCACAGAAGAAACAGATGATCTGAATAGGCCTTTATTAAAGATATTGAATCAACAATTAGTAATCTTCCAAAACAGAAAGCACCAGGTCCAGATGGGTTCCATGTTGAATTCTACCAAATATTTGGGAAAGTTTTCTACAGTCTCTTTCAGAGGATAGAAGTAGAGCAAGTACTTCTTAACTCATTCTATGAGGCCAGTTTTACTCGAATATGAAAACCAAAGACAAAGACATTACCAGAGAACTATAGACCAGAAAATCCTCAACAAAATAGCAGCAAATTGAATCCAACAATTTGTGTAAAAGAGAATTCTGTACGACAACCAAGTGAGATTTATCACAGATGCATGAGGTTGGTTCAACATTCAAAAATCAATATAATCCATCACATCAAAGAACTAAAAAAGAAAAATCACATTATCGTATCAGTAGATGCAGAAAAAGCATTCACCAAAATCCACCACCCATTTTTGATAAAAACTCTCAATAGAGTAGGAATAGAGGTGAACTTTCTCAAATAGATGTTCTTTATAAAGAACCCTATAGCTAACATCTTACTTGATGCTGAGAAACTGGAAGCTTTCCCACTAAGATCAGGTACAAAGCAAGGATATCCCCTCTCACATATGACTCCTTTTTTGACATCAAACATGAAGTTCTTGCTTAATGCAATAAGACAAGAAAAGGAACCGAAAGGTATACAGATTGGGAAGGGAGACATAAAACTGTGTTTCCAGATGACATGATTGTCTATGTAGGAAATCCTAAAGATTTGACAGAAGAACTTTCCTGGAACTAATAAGTGATTACAACAAGATTGTAGGGTACAAGGTTAATACACAGAAGTAAATTGCTTTCCTATATACAATGAAAAAATGGAATTTGAGATTAAAAACAAAGCCATATACATTAGCACCCCCCCAAAGGAAATACTTAGGTACAAATCTAACAAAATATGTATAAGATCTAGATGAAGAAAACTACCAAACTATGTGAATGAAATCAAAGAACTGAATAAATGTGGAGAGAGATCCCATGTTTATGAATGGGAAGATGCAGTATTAAGATGTTACTTCTTCTCAACTTGATCTGTAGATTGACTGCAATGCCAATTAAAATTCCAGCAAGTTATTTTGTGGGTATCCACAAACTGATACCAAAGTTTATATGCAGAGCAAAAGACCCAAATAGCCAACATAGTATTGAAGGAGAAGGACGAAGTTAGAAGATTGACATTACTTGACTTCAGGACTTACCATAAACCTGCAGTACTCCAGACATTGTGGTATTGATAAAGGAAGAGACAAATAGGCAATGAAACAGAACAGAGAACTTAGAAATGCCCCCACCAATATAGTCCACTGATCTTTGAGAAAGAAGCAAAGGCAATACAATGGAACAAAGATAGTCTTTTCAACATGCGATATGGATGACAACTGGGCTTCCACATGCAAAAATGAATCTGGCATAGACCTTACAACCTTCACAGAAATTAACTCAAAATGGATCATAGACCTAAATATAAAAAGCAGAACTATAAAACCCCTTGAACATAATATGGGAGAAAGCCTAGATGACCTTGGGTACGGTGATACCTTTTTGGATAAAGCGCTAAGGGCATGCATGATCTGTAAAAGAAATAATTGGGCTTCACAAAAATTAAAAGCTACTTCTCTGTGAAAAATAATGTCAAGAGAATTAGAAGACAAGTCACATACTGGGAGGAAATATTTGCAAAAGACACATTTGGTAAAGGACTATTATCTGCAATATACAAAGAACTCTTAAAACTCAACAATGAGAAAACAACCTCAGTAAGAAATTAGTCAAAGACCTTAACAGACACCTCACCAAAGAAGGTACACTGATGGTAAATAAATATAGGAAAAGATGCTGCACATCATATGTCATCAGGGAAATGCAAATTAAAACAAAATCAAGATACTACTACATGCTTATTAGATTAGCCAAAATCTGGAACACTGATACCAATTACTGGCCAGGCTGTGCAGTAACAGGAACTCTCATTTATTCCTGGTAGGAATGCAAAATAGTACAGTGACTTTGGAAGACTATTTGGTGGTTTCTTATCAAACTAAGTATTTTCTTATCATATGATCTAGCAGTTGTGCATCTTGGTATTTACCCAAAGGGATTGAAAACTTGTATCCACATGAAAACCTGCGCAGGAATGTAGCAGCTTTATTCATAATTGCCAAAATTTGGATTTGTTGTCCAGCTGTCCTTCAGTAGGTAAGTGCATAAACAAGCCATGGTACATCCAGACAATGGAATATTACCAAGCTATCAAGCCATGAAAAGGCATAAGGGAACCTGAAATGCATATTATTAAATGGAAGAAGCCAATCTGAAAAAGCTACATGCTGTATAAATGTATAAAGGCAAAACTATGGAGACTATAAAAAAATCAATTGTGTGAGAAAGGAGGAAGGGATGAATAGCTGGAGGGTTTTGAGGGCAGTAAAAATACTGTTTGATACGATGATGATATGTCATTATACATTCATCCAAGGGCATAAAATGGACAGCACCAAGAATGGACCCTATGGTAAACTATGGACTTCGGATGATTATAATATGTCAATGCGGGTTCATCATTGGTAAAAAAAAAAAAAAAAAAAAAAAAAGTACCACTCTCATGTGAGATGTTGATATTGGGCGAGGCTGTGCATGTGTCAGGGCTGGGTGTATATGGGAAATCTCTGTCCCTTCCTCTTAGTTTTGTTGTGAACCTAAAACTACTCTTAAAAAAATAAGTCTTAAAAAGATAAGAGGAAAAGGAGTGTCTGCTGCCAACTCTTTGGGTGGCTTTGTGCTTTGAGTGGCTCGGTGCATTGCATATCATGGCCACATGTTGGAAAAATGATTAAGTGTGAAAGACACTGCTGATCTAATGATAAAGCTGATGGTAATAGGTAAAGAAGGACTATTCTTGAAAATAAGCTAGAGCTAAAGAAACTCTGGATATTTAGATTTTATAGCTAGTTTAAAATCATTTGATTGTTGGAATTCCTGTGTGAAAAATAACTTTGTTATTGCAAACTTTGCCTAACTAAATTGCTTTTGTAATAGACTCTAATGCAATTGATTTTAAAATGTACATTTTTGTTTCTTACGACCAGAATGCAAATAAATAGATTCTATTTTTAGAATCACTGACCTCTTAAAGATACTGCTAATCTCTTAATCTTTGGATTTAAATGCTGTTAGAAAGTGAAATGGCTGGTGGTTATGAAAATGTATTTGAAAAACAGAGGATTCACATTGTGATGTTCTGAAGCTTTTTATTCTCACATCTGCACAATAATATGTCCTTAGCCAGTGGGAGATACAGTAGGATACCAAGAGGCAGTATTACATAGTGATTAAGACTCTGAGTTTTAAATCAGACTCGGGTACAAACCCTCCTGCCACTATTTATCCTAACCTTACAGCATGTCATTTTCATCGCTAAACTCTAGCTCCTTATCTGTAAAAGTGGGGCTCATCTGTAGCTTTTATGACTATTATGGTGGAGATTAAATTAGAAAATGTACGTCAAGCCATTAGTGCAGTGCTCAGTAAGTAGCAGGCACTAGGAAATGGTACGCATCGTGGTGATCACTGTTCCTAGGTGGAGATTTTTTTTTTTTTAAGATTTTATTTATTTATTCACGAGAGACAGAGAGAGAGAGGCAGAGACACAGGCAGAGGGAGAAGCAGGCTCCATGCAGGGAGCCTGATGTGGGACTCGATCCCGGGTCTCCAGGATCACGCCCTGGGCTGCAGGTGGCGCTAAACCACTGAGCCCCCAGGCTGCCCCTAGGTGGAGATGTTTAAAGTATTGTGGAAACAGGTTGACCGTGTGTCCTACATTTGGGATTTAACTATAACTGTGTACATCAGATGCAGATGGGAGAAGACATTACATAGTTCAGTAGTTACATAGGAAAATACATTTGTAAAAACCGACTTTGCTTTGTACGATACTCAAAATCCTGATAAAGGGTGGAGGAGTAACACAACTTACAACTGTAGTAAAGTAGCGTTAAAAATACAGGCTCGTGGAGGTGGGGCAAGACGGCAGAGGGGTAGTGAGCTCTGCGCACCTGGGGGACTGCCGCACCGCCCCAACACCCACGGTCCGAATCCCCCTGAGAGTAGAGGGACAAGAGCGGACGCTACAGAGGGAAGGGTTTTCGCTTCTAGCAGGTAGGAAGGCGGAAGAAAATAAGATAAAAAAGAATCCAGTGGGGGAGGGGCCCCGCGAGGAGCCGGCCTCGGGGCAGGGGAGCCCAGCCCCGGAGAGGCGGGATCTCGAATCGGGCAGGACCCCAGGAGGGGCGGGGGCGCCGCCAGTCTCCCGGGGCGCGGGGAGGGGGGGGGGGCGCCGGGGAACGCGCACCCAGGCCGCAGCCCGGCTCGGTGAAGGGCTGGAGGCCCGGCGGGGCCTGGGGAGAAGCCGGTCGGCGGGGGAGGCTCCGGGCGGGGGCTGCGTCCTGCTGCCTTCGGGAGCCGCGGGGGCCCGGAGCGATTCCTGCAGCGCAGGCCCCGATCCCAGGGCGCCGGGACACAGCCCAGGATCCCGCGGTCCCCGGGACAGGCGGAGGCGGGAGGGCCCAGGACAGCGAGGGCGCTCCTGCCGCCGGCGATGTCCCTGCTGAGCTGAGCGGTGCTGTTCCTCCCTGTGTCACCCTGTGCCTGGGAGAGGCGGGGCCCCAGGGAACAGGGGCCTCCCGGGTAAGCAGCTCCCACTGAGCCCGGCACCTGGCAGGGGGCGGGGCATCCCCCGAGGTGCACACACCTGGGAATCAGCACAGCAGGCCCCTCCCCCACAAGACCAGCTGGAAGGACCGGGGAGAGCAAGTTCTGGACCAGGCAGCGCTAGAAGGCTCCAGGGGAAGTGGAGGGATTTATAGTACACAGAACTAGATGGTTCCACCTCCCCCCACCCCCCTTTATCCAGTACAACTCATTTTTATATCAGACTAAAATTTTCCAATATTTTTTCTGTTCTCCCACCTTAACTACAATATTTTACCACCTCTTCATTTCAAGTTTCTTCCTTTTTGACTTCCATATTTCTACAATTACATGTCTTAGATATATTTTCCGCTTCTGGATTCCCTTCAACATACTCACTTTAATTTTGGGTATATATGAGATTTGTTTTTTGTTTTCTCTCATTTTGTTCTATGATGGCGGAAGTTAATACCTTCTAAAACATGACCAGCACGCACCCAGAACCAAGTGGTATAGCGTGCTGGTTCATTCTGTGAGATTCCTCATTCCCATTCTGCCCCCTCTTTTATCTCATTTATGTTTTGGTTGTCAATGTTGGGGCTGTCTACAGGTATTTCTGGTTTATATAAATTTGGGACTGAGCATCTTCTAATATCCAGAACTTAATATACTCAGGACCAAGAGGATCACCCCCTAGAGCCCCTCAGATAGACTACATTCTCCCTCCACTACAACTGATTTACCACCACCATCTCCCAGTCCCCCACTTTTTTCCTCTTTTTCCTTTTTTCTTTTTTTTTCTCTTTTTCTTTTTTTCTTTTTTTTCTTTTTTTGTCATCTTCTTTGGGATTCTTAGCCTTTTATTTTTTACTACTTTCTTTAAAATCTGTTTTTCACCTTAGTGTTACTTATGTTTTATTTTGTTTGATCTTTGTTTTCATTTTCTGGTCTCTGGCCTCATCAGAATAATCTAGAGTAAAATTTACTTAGGTCATGATTGATGTTCTTGACTAGGCTGACTCATATAGCCACTCTGCACTGAGCAAAATAACCAGAAGGAAGAACTCACCACAAAAGAAAGAATCAGAAACAGAACTCTCTGTCACAGAGTTACATAATATGGATTACAATTCCATGTCACAAAGCCAATTCAGAGCACAATTATAAAGCTCCTGGTGGCTCTGGGAAAAAGCATAAAGGATTCAAGAGACTTCATGACTGCAGAATTGAGATCTAATCAGGCTGAAATTAAAAATCAATTAAATGATACGCAGTCCAAACTGGAGTTCCTAACAATGAAGGTTAATGAGGTGGAAGAAAGAATGTGTGACATAGAAGACAAGTTGATGGCAAGGAAGGAAGCCGGGACAACAGAGAAAAACAGAAGACCATGAGGAAAGGTTAAGGGAAATAAATGATAGCCTCAGAAGGAAGAATCTACGTTTAACTGGGGTTTCAGAAAGTGCCGAGAAGGACAGAGAGAGCCAGAAAGCATATTTGAACAAATCATAGCTGAGAACTTCCCTAATTTGGGGAGGGAAACAGGCATTCAGATCCAGGAGATAGAGAGGTCCCCCCCCCCCAAATCAATACAAATCCTTTAACACTTCGACATTTAATAGTGAAACTTGCAAATTCCAAAGATAAAGGGAAAATCCTTAAAGCAGCAAGAGACAAGAGATCCCTAACTTATATGGGGAGAAATATTAGATTAACAGCAGACCTCTCCACAGAGACCTGGCAGGCCAGAAAGGGCTGGCAGGATATATTCAGGGTCCTAAATGAGAAGAACATGCAGCCAAGAATACTCTATCCAGCAAGGTCCTTATTCAGAATAGAAGGAGAGATAAAGAGCTTCCAAGATAGACAGAAACTGAAAGAATATGCGACCACCAAACCAGCTCTGCAAGAAATATTAAGGGGGACTCTGTAAAAGAAAGAGGATGCCCAAAGAAATAATCCACAAAAACAGGGACTGAATAAATGTTACAATGACACTAAATTCATGTCTTTCAATAGTAACTCTGAACGTGAATGGACTAAATGATCCTATCAAAAGATGCAATCAAAAGATGCAAAAGATGCAAGGTTTCGGACTGGATAAAAAAGCAAGACCCGTCTATTTTCTGTCTACAAGAGACTCATTTTAGACCTAAGGACACCCACAGCCTGAAAATAAAAGCTTGGTGACCATTTTGCCATTCAAATGGTCCTCAAAAGAAAGCTGGGGTAGTAATCCTCCTATCAGATAAATTAAAGTTTATCCCAAAGACTGTAGTAAGAGATGAAGAGGGACACTATATCACACTTAAAGGGTCTATCCAACAAGAAGACCTAACAATCATGAATATGTATGCCCCTAATGTGGGAGCTGCTAAGTATATCAATCAGTTAATAACCGAACTAAAAACATACTTAGATAATAATACACTAATAGTAAGAGACTTCAACATGGCACTTCTGAAAATGACAGATCTAAGCACAACATCACTAAAGAAACAAGGGCTTTAAATGATACACTGGACCAGATGGATTCCACAGATACTTATGGAACTTTCCATCCAAACGCAACTGAATTCAAGTGCACATGGAACTTTCTCCAGAATAGACCATATACTGGGTCACAAATCAGGTCTCAACTGATGCCAAAAGATTGGGATTGTCCCCTGCATATTTTCAGACCATAATGCTTTGAAACTGGACCTCAATCACAAGAAGAAATTTGGAAGAAACTCAAACACGTGGAGGTTAAAGATCATCCTCTAAAAGTTGAATGGGTCAACCAGGAAATTAGAGAAGAATTAAAAAGATTCATGGAAACTAATGAAAATGAAAATACAACCATTCAAAATCTTTGGGATACAGCGAAAGTAGTCCTGAGAGGGAAATACATTGCAATACAAGCATCCCTCGAAAAATTGGAAAAAACTCAAATACACAAGGTAACCTTGCATCTAATGGAGCTGGAGAAAAATCAGCAAATAGATCCTACACCAAGCAGAAGAGACTTAATAAAGACTCGAGCAAAACTCAATGAAATAGGGACCAGAAGAACTGTGGAACAGATAAACAAAACCAGGAGTTGGTTCTTTGAAAGAATTAATAAGATAGATAAACCATTGGCCAGCCTTATTAAAAAGAAGAGACTCAAATTAATAAAATCATGAATGAAAAAGGAGAGATCACCACCAACCCCAAGGAAATACAAACGATTTTAAAAACATATTATGAGCAGCTATACACCAATAAATTAGGCAATTTAGAAGAAATGGACGTATTTCTGGAAAACCACAAACTACCAAAACTGGAACAGGTAGAAATAGAAAACCTGAACAGGCCTATAACCAGGGAGGAAATTGCAGCCATCATCAAAAACCTCCCAAGACACAAAAGTCCATGGCCAGATGGCTACCCAGGGGGAATTCTATCAAAGCTTTAAAGAAGAAACCATACCTATTCTACTAAAGCTGTTCTGAAAGATAGAAAGAGATGGAGTACTTCCAAACTCATTCTATGAGGCCAGCATCACCTTAATTCCAAAACCAGACAAAGACCCTACCAAAAAGGAGAATTATAGACCAATATCCCTGATGAACACAGATGCAAAAATTCTCAACAAATACTAGCCAATAGGATCCAACAGTACATTAAAAAGATTATTCACCATGACCAAGTAGGATTTATCCCCGGGATGCAAGGCTGGTTGAACACTCGTAAAACAATCAATGTGGTAGAATGAAACTAGACCACTCTCTTTCACCATACACAAAGATAAACTCAAAATGGATGAAAGATCTAAGTGTGAGACAAGATTCCATCAAAATCCTAGAGGAGAACACAGGCAACACCCTTTTTGAACGTGGCCACAGCAACTCCTTGCTAGATACATCTATGAAGGTAAGGGAAACAAAAGCAAAAGTGAACTATTGGGACTTAAGATAAAAAGCTTCTGTACAGCAATAGAAACAGTCAATAAAACTAAAAGACAACCTTCAGTTTGGGAGAAGATATTTGCAAATGACATATCAAATAAAGGGGCTAGTATCCAAGATCTATAAAGAACTTATTCAACTCAACAGCAAAGAAACAAACAATCCAATCATGAAATGGGCCAAAGACATGAACAGAAATTTCACCACAGAAGACCTACACATGGCCAACAAGCACATGAGAAAATGCTCCGCATCACTGGCCATCAGGGAAATACAAATCAAAACCACAATGAGATACCACCTCACACCAGTGAGAATGGGGAAAATTAACAAGAAAGGAAACAACGAATGTTGGAGAGGATGTGGGGAAAGGGGAACCCTCTTGCACTGTTGGTGTGAATGTGAACTGGTTCAGGCACTCTGGAAAACTGTGTGGAGGTTCCTCAAAGAGTTAAAAGTAGAGCTACCCTTCAACCCAGCAACTGCACTACTAGGGATTTACCCCAAAGATACTCATGTAGCGAAATGCTGGGATACCTGTATCCGGATGTTTCTAGCAGCAATGTCCACAATAGCCAAACTATGGAAGGAGGCTCGGTGTCCATCGAAAGATGAATGGATAAAGAAGATGTTGTCTATGTATACAATGGAATATTCCTCAGCCATCAGAAGAGACGAATACCCACCATTTGCTTCAGCATGGATGGAATTGGAGGGCATTATGCTGAGTGAAGTAAGTCAATCAGAAAAGGACAATCATTATGTGGTTTCACTCACACGGAGAATATAGGAAATAGTGAAAGGGAATAAAGGGGAAAGGAGATAAAATGAGTGGAAAAAATCAGAGAGGGTGACAGAACACGAGAGACTCCTAACACTGGGAAACAAACAAGGGGTAGTGGAAGGGAAGGTTGGTGGGGGGATGGGGTAATTGGGTGACGGGCACTGAGGGGGGCACTTGATGGGATGAGCCCTCGGTGTTCTACTATATGTTGGCAAATTGAACTCCAATAAAAAAATTCCCAAAAAATAGGCTTGTACAAAATACTTAAATTTCATTTTTTCTCTTTACCAAGTAGAAATCTGTGTTGTAACCAATATAAAGTTCATATTCTCAAAAACATTTTCATACATTCAGAGAAGGATATATCATTTATGATTTATATTACACTCATTTGTTTCCTGATAGGATGGGCAAATGTTAAGAAAAATAAAATTATGACTCAGTTGTAGTTTTAATAATCATTGTAATAAACTCATAGAAAGATGTGAGATATAGTATGTAGGTCCTCTGTAATTTTAGTTGTGAAAATTTATACACCAAAAGGATACTAAAGAGAATAAAGACTAAAATGATAGTAATAGTGGAATTTCTACTGAACTTTTTGGCTGCCAAGGGAAAAAGAAATAAGGGAGATTGTAGTTTTCATAGATAAACATGTTTGTCAGGAGAAAATTCACTTTTTTTCTGGCACTAAGTTATATAGGTGAAGTTACCATGTATTTATATAGGTGAAGTGTGAATGATAATTGTAGTCAGTGTCTTCAACTATGGGTTTCTTCCCTTTTTTTTTTTTTTATATTCAACTACAGTTTTAGGTGTTTTTTTTTTTTAATTTATTTATTCATAGAGACACAGCTAGAGAGAGAGGCAGAGACACAGGCAGAGGGAGAAGCAGGCGCCATGCAGGGAGCCCGATGCGGGACTCGATCCCGGGTCTCCAGGATCATGCCCTTGGCTGCAGGCAGCGCTAAACCGCTGCGCCACCGGGGCTGCCCTCAACTACAGTTTTAAAGAACCAATAAAAATGTTTGACTATTTATATAGCCCTAATTATAGTAAAGATTTGACACTTAATTGTAAATGGTGAAGGCCTTTCTTTTTTTTTTTTTTTTTTAATTAATTTTTATTGGTGTTCAATTTACCAACATACAGAAAAACACCCAGTGCTCATCCCGTCAAGTGTCCACCTCAGTGCCCGTCACCCATTCCCCTCCAACACCCGCCCTCCTCCCCCCTTCCACCACCCCTAAAGGCCTTTCTTTTTTAAGAGTTATTATACCTCAAGTGTTTTTTTTTATGTTTTTATTTTTAATTTTTATTTTTTTAAATATACCTCAAGTAAATACTTCTGGTACACTAGCTGCTAACAGCTTGGAGCCTAGCTAGCTAATGTCATATTCAGACTGCCTCTTTCAATCCCTCTGTAACTTTCTCAAGAACTGGAAAGCAGTTTTTCAGTATTATGGTAGGTACCAAAGTATAGAACTTGTATGGCCATTGACAAGAGAATAAAATAGATCTTTTTCTTTTTTTTAAAAAAGATTTTATTTATTTTAGAGACAGAGAGTGTATGCATGAGCAAGTGTGAGCTGGGGGAGGGGCAGAAGGAGAGAGGGAGAGAGAGCCTGAGGAGCTGAGCATGGAGCCCCATGTGGGGCTTAATCTTACAACCCCAAGGTCATGACCTGAGCCAAATTTAAGAGTTGGACACTTAACTGAATGAGCCACCCAAGTGCCCTTTTTTTTTTTTTAAAGATTTTGTTTATTTTTGAGAGTGCGTGCGCACGTGGGCATGTGTGACACCCAAGGGGGAGGGGCAGAGGGTGAGAACCTCAAGCAGACTTCCTGCTCATTGCAGAGCCCCACGCAGCACTCAACCCCACAACCCATGAGATCATGCCCTGAGCCAAAACCAAGAGTCGGATCCTTAATGGATGGAGTCACCCAGGTGCCCCCAACATAGGTATTTCTCAATCAACTGTCAACATTTTCTTAGTATGCAATATGGTCTTTTTTGTGAACTATTTTGTATTTGGATTTTTTAAAAGGGGAGTACGTTTTTGGACTGTTTCTTTTTTTAGTTTCAGAGATTTAGAATCCTAAATGATTTAAGTTATGGATGAAGTTACAGAGGAGAAGATATTAGACTTCTCAAATTTTGCTTCTTAGGTAGAAAAAGCAAAGATTTAATGTCAAACTCCTGTGGATTTCTGGTACAAATTGGGCACTTTATGAGCAAATTATAAGTTGAATTTTTATTCTTGTATTAATCTTCTGGTACAGAGAGAAAGACTGACTCAATACTTAGATTAATATATTTAAAATAACTCTTCTTGAGTCTTTTGTTGTGGATATATTATAATCCCTTGAGGTAAAATCCATAATTATTTTTCCTTTTGCCCAACACTAATGTTACCTTAGCCTGAGGAAATTATTCATCACTCTTATTATTTTCTAATATATAAACTTAGGAACAGTGGCTGCTTCTCACACCTTCATGGACTCTATTTGGGCCAGGCAGCTTCACAGTATAAAGTGGATAGGATCTGAGCCCGAGCCAGGCCATTTGCTCATTTTGTCTCTGAGCATGTTATTGAAGTTTTCTAAGGCTCCATTTGATCCACCGTAAATGGAGATAATTCACCTCACAGGGATGTTGTAAAGATAGGAAGATAATGTGTGGGTGTACCTACAAGCAAATTTCCATGATGGCTTATAAAAATGTGTGGAATGTAAGCAAGGGTCCTGTGTTCCCAGCCCTAGGCACTTGGTGCTAGCACTTCCCTATGGTGGAGGCTCACAGGAAATTCAGAGGCAGACCTCGGTGAATCTTGAGGATATTTTAATTGACTGTGTGTTGCCATTGGCACGAGGGAAATGGACTGTAACATTTTATAAGCCAAGTTCAAAGGAGTAGATGTTTGTCAAAGCTTTGTGTAGGCTGGTCCTTTTTCTACAGTTAGTATCTTTTTCAGTTGAGCCTCAGGTCAGCTGTCTCTGATATTATAACAACTCATATGCCATTGCAAACTAATTTCAGGAAAACGTGAGGAGGAGATTTGATTCTTTTTTCATGAGTCCCATTTGGGCTCTTCTCCTATTTAGACTATTGGCATTTTGTGACCTACAAGTTAGGCTCATAAAGTTCTATCTGGGGCTCTTAATATACACATTCTCATTCAAACCCCTTATAGGTGTTCTTGTCCTTCCTCTAAATCTTAAATTGCATACACTCTGCTTAGCAGACACTAAGGAAGCCCTGAATTTTCTGCATTCTAGACATTAAGGTTGAGAAGAAGTGGATGTCTCAGGGCCACTTTGTGGAAAATAATGAGAATATAGTAGAGCATTTTATCTGTAATAAAGACTTTTGGCCAGGAAAAACAAAAGAGCAGAAGACTAGTGAGCAAGAAGCCATGGTTGAAAATGCTTTTCAATTCTCTGCCAGAAAAACTCATCTTTGCTTTGTTTTTAATATTCCTCCTACTTTGGCCCTTACCTCAATTATGCCTTTTTTTTTTTTTTTTTTTTTGTGAAGAAATCAGTTATCTTTCCTCACCTCCAAGTATTCACTCTTGTCCCCTAAATATCAGTTAAATTTGGTATGGCAAGTGAGCCACCCTTCATGTCTCTGTAATGGGTGGAGCAGATGGGAGCTTTTGTGTGTGACAGGATCCAGCCAGATACTTCTCTATCACTTGGCAGTTCAGAGCACTGAGCTCTGAAAGGCTTTGCTATGTTCTCTTGTGATTTATCTTGGACACTTACACTTAGAACATGGGTCTTCACATTGGTCTTTTATTGAAAAAAACATAGTTTATTATTGAAGGATGCCATGTGTCTTTAAGGTACACTTTTAAAATGTTTTTTAAGAAATCACTCTGAGGGGAGGAAAAACAATTTCCCTTCTACCCTTCTGAGTTCTCAGCTGGAATTCTATAATAGATTAACATGAGAAAAACTATTGATTAACATATATACCTCATGTACACATGGGAGATACTCAGGGAAAAATGGATAACTTAAAGATGTAGCTTTAGAATTCAGGATTAAATTTCATCTTAATAGGGAAAAAGGAGTGGAGATGTAGGCCTCTGAGGGAAAGTAAGTGGTTTTTAGGAATAATGATTGAGCCCATAGAAGAATAGGTGGGAGATATGGGATTGTGACATAGTCTTTCTGGGTGTGGTGTGGACTTCATGACTATTCTCTTGTGATGAGAGTCAGTTCTCCCCAGTTGATGAAACTCTCAGGGAAGGGACTTATGACAATGGAGTTCCTTTTGGAGGACTTGTCTTCAGGTAGATAAGGGGAGTTCAGAGAAAGCCTCTTCCTGTACTTGCTGTTTTCAAGTGTCTACAGATCAAAGTAGTATACCAAAGGGGCATATTTTGGGATGGCTTATTCTGCTGATCCTTTACACAGTCTAACTTTTAAAATTGGAATATTTGAAAGTCCTCTTAAAATGAAGCATGTCTAATTTCAGGCTTAATTTCTTAGATATCTATGTAGGGAAAAAACGTGTGTGTGTGTGTGTGTGTGTGTGTGTGTGTAATATATGGAAATTTTGTTGTAAATGTTATATTCATCTCTCATCTCTCATCCCTCATCTCTCCCTCTCCCCACAACACAACACAACACAACACAACACATCAAACTTACACAGTTCTACATACTCCTTAGTTGCAGGCCTCCACAGAGTGGTGGCATTTATAGTGTCCATAAACTCTTATTTTTTTTCCTAATAACATTTATAGATGGTTTCCTTTTTTGCTCTTGCATGAGTTAGAACTACTTCCTTACTGTTGGTTGAAAATAAGATCCCCATCCATTGTTCAAATTATGTTAGGGTAGCTCCTAGTTGACACAAAAATATATTATATGCTTTAATATGACACCCATGATAAGTCAGTGATAAGAACTTTCATGTAAGGGTGAAAACACATAAATCATTTTCATGCTATAGGAGGTTTCAGTCAGTCCCACAGTACTTTCAACCTCGTTTACAACTTTGTGAGACTTCTGGGGGTCCCTGACACCTCACCTACACTAGTCTACAGAACTCCCCCTCTGATTTCTATTCCAAATGCTTCTTCCTTTTCAGTCTTGCTTCCTATCTTTGATAGCTTTGGACTAAGGCCATGATAATGGAGGTAGAGCAGTCATCTGACACTGGGCTGCTCATACCCGGCATGTACCCTCATCCCGCAGCCTCTGGAACGAGCATGTCCGTGAGGGGGTGCAACTAGAATGTAAATCCAGGTCTCTACCCAAAACTCAATGCTCTTTCTTTTTCCTTTTCATAGCAGGGACCCTTTTAAATGTTTTGTTTGTTTTTAACAAAATCTCTTCTTTTGTTCAAAAACGAACGATTGGGCAAGCTGTTCACAGGAAAATAGGAAAGAGGTTATTCTTTGTCCTGGAATTAACGGTGCTACCTGTATGTAATTTAGAGCTAAGTATCCATGTACTGAGGATACATGTTCAGTTCATTTCCTAAAGGAGAACGAGATTGAAATAGTTTGGAAACCACTGCTCTGAGCCACAATGAAAGTGGCTCACCTCTACAATGAGAATACTACTTCTCTGCTCTTGGGATTGTTCTGTGGATTCAGTATGACCATCTTTGTGAGGGTTTTAGACTATGTTGGTGCAGAGAAAGTGTTCAGTAACAAGAAGCTTCATTACATGTTGTGAGTCTTGATGGTATTTCCAATGATTTATTTTCATCTCTAGTATAGATACTTGTATTCACTAGTATCAGGAAATGTGTTTTTCATGTGTCAGTCCACTTACTTGGAATAATATTCCATTGATTTTGAACTTCTTCGGTTGCAAAATTGGCGTGGCAGTAAACAAGACTTGTCCTCAAGAAAGTAGAAATGCAGAATCGCCTGTTTGTGCGTGTAATGACTTACGTATGCTAAAGAGAGCATTTAAAATTCACACAGTACATACTTTTCAAATCTGGAATAGATTAATTTTCTGGAGCTATTTTGCTAATGTTTAGATAATAAAATAAGTATAGATGACATGGTGTATTGTGCTCTGATTTTGAAAGAGATTCTTTGTCCTATAAATTCTAACATGCCTTCCTATTTTATTCCTGCTGTTTTAGGGAATATCTTGGTAAACAGCTCCAATCTGAGCAACCCCAGACTGCTGCTGCCCGAAGCTGAATGTGTCCTCCAGCCTCAGAATCTCCAGCCGCCATGTTTAACCTGGGACAGAGTACCTGGAGTAGGAATCTCAGTAGTTAGGGTCAGGAGCAAATACCTTTTCATTTTACTTGCAATTATCTTCTGTTGTGTCACTTTTCCCAATGCTGATTTTTGTTAAATGTGTTTGCCCATTAAGTTGTATAAAAGTAAGTGCTTTCTGTTGCTAAGGAGAAGATTACTGTCACATATACTGCTTGTAATTTCTGTATTTATTGTTCTCTGAAAATGAGTATAGTTATTAAAGGATTCTCACTTCGAAAAGGTTTTCTCTTTACTTGTTCCTTACTCAGACTTTAACAACACTCATCTTTTTTTCCCTAGCCAAATTGAGAAAATTGTTGCAAAATAGTGAATGGTAAATAAATGTTAAAATTATATGTATCTGTGTCCATCCATCTACTCATCCAGCCAGCCAGCCATCTATGCACAATACACATTACAGCAATCCTCTGCTAATATTTAAAGAACTTTAAAATTTTAAATAGATTTTTAACATGATGCTGTGGTCCAAAAGATTTGCCTGTGGAGCTAAGTGAAGAATTTCAGCTTTAGGTTATTTTATTTCATTGATTTCCTGTACTTTCATTCTTGGATTTTAGTACTTCCAGTCTCTTTTCTTTAATATTTTCTGTTTCCAGTATGGCCAGTAGATATTTATTTCTGTCCCCTTCCCTCTTTACTTTGGAACTACAGGCCTTCAGCAGGGCATGCATGGCATACATGTCCCCCTACTCCCAGATCTGAACCTTTTGTCTTTAAATCTCTCTCTGAGTCTCATTTTTTATTCATTTCCATTGTGCATTACTGGCAGTTCTCTGAATGCTGAGGTGTTTGGCGAATGTGGGAAGGCTAATAAACTATTTTGGTAGGTTTTTTCTTCTGTAGAAAGACACTCATAGGATCCATCTTCTGTTTCAGCATCGAATATTGTTTTATTTTCAGCATAGAGATCCTATAGGAAAAGTTAGTTAAGATAATCGATGTTTTTCTTGGTTAGTGAGTACATGTGAGTGAATGGTTTTTCTTAAAGAGTTGACTTCATATTTGCCAAGAAACCATGTAGTCTGATCAAACCAATTTTTTAACTGAAAGCTTTTTAAATTGCTTAGACCTAGATATTTTACTTCCTAAAACAAGAGACAGAACTTTTTTCAGTGGTAGTTACACAGATTCTGCATTAGCAACAGGATCAGTTTTCAATTTAATGTAATAGTTTGTAAAGCCTATTGGGTTTTCTAAGACATTTAATTTCTGGAAGTTCTGGTAATGAGACATGGCAGTTCTCTGAATTTCATAAGAGTACATTGATTGTTCGATATCATAATTCTGATTTTAGTTCCATTTTGCATGAATTCTAAAGTAGACTCAATGACAGTCATTCTGATAGAAATTGTTAATCCTTTAATTCCCAAGAAATGCTTTTGGACATAGGAAGCAATACTCCCATGTCCTCATATTTTAATTGTTATCCTGTATACTAAAATTATCTCTAGGTACCTTTTTCTCCTTCAAATCTTTACATTCAGCTTATAGAACTTATTTCTAAGACTTATAAGAACAATCACTTTTATTTTTTCTCTTCGCTTAATGCTTTTGATTAACATTCAATGATTAAACCTGCCTAAAATTTAATATCACTTGTATGTTCAACTAAACTGCAAATACCTAACAGAGTAGACTTATAAATCTGACATACAAATAGTAGTTAATGCTTATAAATCTAATCAGGCGATAATTTAGTAGAACAAATTTTGTTAAGCATTTTTGAACATCTTTAAAAATAGCCAAAACAAAGAGCACAGTGATTATAACATTTGTTAATCCACCTAATAAACACGATTTACACAATGTCTTTAATTACAGGATTGAATAATTTCATAATTTTCTCTGTAATTATGTATTTTTAAAAATCCTTTTGTGTGTCATTGGCTATGTCTGTTTTCAATTTGTGAAAAATAATTTCACAAAGAGTTGAAATATATTAGAAAAAAGTTGGTATAGAATTCAGGTATTACTAGATTTCTTGTTGAGGGAACAATAGGTTCTACAGGGTTTGACAGGAATCCCAACTAAATAAATGAATTTCTGAATTAACATCCATTAATCGTTTATAATAAAATTAACCTGAGTAGGTATGTACAGTAATTTTACAAAAAAAAAAAAAAGACCTGATTTTCGGATATTGCGAGGTGTACATAGACATTCACATTAAAGGAAGAATGAAATAATATCTTGTTTTTTTGGAAAACTCCTTTTGGAGATCCTCTTGACCCTCATATTTTAAAAATTGGGAAAGGCCTTCCCACTGGCAGGTGAAGCTCGGCGCCACATATTACACCAGGTGAGTCACGGATATCAGATTAATAGAATATATAAAATTTAAAAAAAATCTCCTTTCCTTCCTATTTAGCCACAGCAGACCTAGCGGGGGTTAATTTTCATATAATTAAAATTTAAATAATTTTGTAACCTTTAGCTCTTAAATCTTGGAAAGCTCAGAGCCAACTTTTGATGCTTTTGATTTATAATTACTTAAAAGTTTCTCTGTTCTCATTTTTTGCCTTTGAAAATAGAGAATGTTTGAGACTAAATTTTGAAACCACTCAATGTTAGTAGGTGTCAAAGTTATTTTCCAAATCTGAACCTTATGATGAAATCACCTTTTAGTTTCAAATTTCTCTCTTCTTTTGCTGTACAAAATGTTCTGTTCTGGTTAAGAGATGTGGCTCCTTTAACTTTCTGAACAATGTCCCAGTGGAAAAGTCAGAAAGATAAATGATGTTATGTTACTTCATTTATGCAAATGTGACACTGAGTTCACATTCTCTTTTATTTTTTATTTTATTTTTTAAAAGATTTTATTTATTTATTCATGAGAGACAGAGGCAGAGACACAGGCAGAGGGAGAAGCAGCCTCCCTGCAGAGAGCCCGATGTGGGACTCGATCCCAGGACTCCAGGACGACCACCTGAGCCAAAGGCAGACGCTCAGTGACTGAGCCACCCAGGCACCCTCTGTTTCAATTTTTAAAAGGGACTGTTGACTACTCTTCCAAAACCAGAATAAAAGTGGAATAACCACTTTTATGATTAATACTGGTTCTAGATGCTTTACCTTCCAGTAACCATCTAGGTCATTGTCTTTTTTTCCCCTCCCAAAGAAACAAAGTATCAGAGAGCTTGGTTGAAAGAACCAATGTACAAAGATTGCTGAATATAACAGGTAGAAAGAAAATATTTGCAAAAGTAGCACAAAGGTTGAGGGGGCAGAAATGAATTACGCTCTTCTAAGGTTCTTACATTATGCATGAGGTGGTGTAACAATTTAGACTATGATGAATTAAGGATGCATATATAATTCCTTAGAACAACCGCTGAAACAATAAGCTAAGAGGTATAGCTGAGGAGCCATTAGTGAAGATAAAATGAAATGCTCAAAATACTCGATTAACCTGAAAGGTGTCAGGAGAGGAGGAATAATGAGGGGACACAGAAAGCAAGTAGCAATAAAATGGATTTAACCCAACAATAACTACATTCATGAAAGGGGTCTGGGACTCCTGCCATTCTATGTATGTCCAAAATTTTAACTGTTCAGGGCTACCATACCTAGGAAGCCCATTGCTTCCAGTTCCCAAGATTTGGGAAGGGAATGTATTCTGAGGTGCTGAGTGGTTGGTTGTTATCACCTCCTCTCATCTACCCTTTTATAGGCTGTTAGTGGAGTAGAAAAGCAGACACTGAAGTTAGTTACCAATTTCCAGTTTCTGGAATTTTAATGATAGTGTCGGCTATGATCTCTTTTGTTGTTTCTGTCTTGGTGGGTTTATCCTTTTGATTTTTTTTGTTATTATTTATTCCTTTTTTTAATCCTTTGTAGCCTTTGGTGTGGGGTTGGGAAGAAGAGATACATGTGTGTGTTTAAAACATTCACTACAATTAACCTAAAGTCTCCAAAGTGGCATTTGAAATCAAAGTTGACAGGTAAATTCATTTGAGAATAGGTTGAGATTAAATTTGGGAGTGAGAGGGCAGATGTGCCAAACTGTATGGACTCAGCTGGAGGGATTTTAGAGCCTGTTCTAACAATGTTTACCATCTGAAATGAGAAAATTTTTGTTAGTGTTAAGGATTGGAAAAGACTGTAATCATTACCTGGGATTATTTTAGCTGGCATCATAGATGGATATCTTGCCTTTCTTGATTAATACCGATGACAGGCAACCTGCTTTAGAGTGTTTCCTCCCTCTGAGTCAGTATCGGTTTGTAGTAATTTTCAACATTGAGCCAAGTATTTGGAATAACAGAACAAGTCTGATCCTTCAGGTTCAACTTTCTTTTAAAAATGTTCATTCTAAAATGATAACTGTCATTTAAAACATTTCTGTTTGAACGCATTTTAGGTCACATTTTGACATAGAAAGTTGAAACAAACAGGTGTCACGTGACTCTCCTCCCAGACAGCCTAGACATTAGGAGGAACTATCTAGAGAAGATTGCATTTGCATTGCATTCTGGAGATTGTAGAAGTGAAGTTTTGAGTTGGTTTGTTGGTTGCCACAAAACCACTCTAAAACAAGGTATTTGCAAGTGTTAGAGGTAGCCCTCTGAGAGCCTGCCCTCTAGAGGAGTAGCCATGCCATGCTCTTGGCCACCACAGAAAGAGGGGTCTGGACGGGTTTTGTGCAGGGGTGTTGCCTTGGTGGCACTCTGGGACCCTCAGTCCCAGCACAGGTGACTGAACCCCCAGGCAGCAAGTAGGGAGTTGGTGGTGGGGGAGGCCTAGTGTATGGGGCCTATGAGGACTGTCACGGCTGACCCAGACCTCTCTCTTGAGATGATGGAACATAGGATGGATAGAAGTAACAGGCAGTGAGATGATACAGATGGAAGAGTTTCCTAGCAAGAGAAGAGTGGACAGGTGAGTGGGGTGATAGCTGGGTGGGAGCAGCAGGGAGGCAGGTGGCCACTCGTCAGCCTGGTTACACTGTTGCAGTGACTTCCAACTTTGTGCCCCCAGGAGCTGTCTCTCACCCCCATCCAGCAAAGGACCCAGGCCTTGGAGTGGGCACTCCATATTCCTGTTGCCTCCCAGAGGTGGCCCAGCTCTATGGTAACCCCTCCGTGAGGACTGTGGAGGTGGAATGCATGCAGAAGTAGCCAAGTAGTCTTGGCAGTGTAACAGGCTCAGGTTCTGATTTATTTTGACAGAATACTATTCATTATTTTGATGTAATTTCACAAATACAGAACAGTAGCAAGAATAGTACAAAGAACTCATGTCTAGTGAAAATTCTCATGCTGGCTTGATTATTGATATTTTAAAATACACTGTAAAATCTGATACTGGCAGGTGAATGATGCTTTCCTCACCTCAGACACTTTTTAGGTTCTTTAAATTCCTCCCAGTGTGTTTCTCTAGATGAGATTTAAATCTCTTTTCAGGTTTCAGAAGAGTCCATTGAGATTTTCATATAATTTATTTTCATCTACATATTAATTTGGGAAGGCTTCTATAGCACTAACTTTTCCTATCCAAAAAAATTGATTCTCTCCATTTAGTCAGTGTGTCTAAAGTTAATGTAGCTTCAACACACAGATCCTACAAATACTATTAAAGTTATTTTCACCTATTTTTTTTATTTGGTTTTTGTGAAAAGGGTTTTTCTTCCATTATTTTTTTCTAACCACTATTGCTGGTATATAGGGACATTATTTATAAATGTAAATCATTATCCTGTATTTAGTCACTTCACCTTATCATTATGAACTTTAATAATCTTTCAGTCCTATATTTTTTCTGGGTATAATAGCATGTAATGACAATACTATCCAGTAGCTTGCAGGCCCTTTCTGTTCCACATCTGTAATAGGAGATCAAAGTTAAAAATAAGGTCTGCCTCATACTATCAATTTGATACTATCAAACTTCTTCAGGCTTTAGCTTTGTTACCTGAAAAATAAAAAATGCTAGTATCTGCTTCGTGGAGTTACAAGGGTTAAAGGAGAGAGTGAGTGAACCTGTATATACTAAGCACTTAAAATGCTCCTTATTAGTTATTGTGTTGGTCTGAACTCACAGGACAGTATCGCTCAATAGGGTATTTGTGGCAGTTCTGAATTTTTAAGGTGATGCCTCCAGTGTTTCTATCTAATGAAATACTCATATATGGCCTGAGAGGATTACCTGTTCAAAAGAGACACGTGCTCCTGGCCGGCTCCAGGATTTCCCCAACCAGTGCTGGATGTTATTTTGTCAATGACCTCATGTCAGCTAATTAGATCATCCCACTGAAATTTGTATTTGACCTATAGATGTGATCTCCTAAGGTTGCTCTCAAATTAATCAATGGCTTTCTCAAAGTCAAAATGTCTTTATAGTTCAGGAATAAGTCCCTTTTAGTCCCGGCAAATCATTTTCTTTTCTTTCTTTTCCTTTTTCTTTTCTTTTCTTTTCTTTTCTTTTCTTTTCTTTTCTTTTCTTTTCTTTTCTTTTCTTTTCTTTTCTTTTTTCTTTTCTTTTCTTTTTTTCTTTTCTTTTCTTTTCTTCTTTCTTTTTTCTTTTCTTTTCTTCTTCCTTCCTTCCTCCCTCCCTCCTCCTTCTTTCTTTCTTTCTTTTCCTTTCTTTCTTTCTTTCTTTCTTTCTTTCTTTCTTTCTTTCTTTCTTTCTTTTTTCTTTCTATTTATTTATTGTGACTTTATTTTTATTTATTTTTTTATTGGAGTTCAATTTGCCAACATTTAGCATAACACCAAGTGCTCATCCCGCCAAGTGCCCCCCTCAGTGCCCATCACCCAGTCACCCAAACCTTCTGCCCACCTCACCTTCCACTACCTCTTGTTCATTTCCCAGAGTTAGGTGTCTCTCATGTTTTGTCACCCTCACTGATATTTTCACTCATTTTCTCTCCTTTTCCTTTATTCCCTTTCACTAATTTTTATATTCCCCAAATGAATGAGACCATATAATGTTTGTCCTTTTCAATTGACTTAATTCACTCAGCATAATACCCTCCAGGTCTATCCACGTTGAAGCAAATGGTGGGTATTTGTCATTTCTAATGGCTGAGGAATATTCCATTGTATACATATACCACGTCTTCTTTATCCATCATCTTTCGATGGGCACCGAGGCTCCTTCCACAGTTTGGCTATTGTGGACATTGCTGCTGGAAACATCGGGGTACAGGTGTCCTGCTGTTTCACTGCATCTATATCTTTGGGGTAAATTCCCAGCAGTGCAATTGCTGAGTCATAGGGCAGATCTATTTTTAACTCTTTGAGGAACCCTCCACACAGTTTTCCAGAGTGGCTGCACCAGTTCCCATTCCCACCAACAGTGCAAGAGGGTTCCCCCTCCACACCCTCTCAAACATTTGTTGTTTCCTGCCTTGTTAATTTTCCCCATTCTCACTGGTGTGAGGTGGTATCTCATTATGGTTTTGATTTGTATTTCCCTGATGGCCAGTGATGCAGAGCATATTCTCATGTGCTTGTTGGCCATGTCTACGTCTTCCTCTGTGAGATTTCTGTTCAATGTCTTTGGCCCATTTCATGATTGGATTGTTTGTTTCTTTGCTGTTGAGTTGAATAAGTTCTTTATAGATCTTTGATACTAGCATTTTATCTGATAGGTCATTTGCAAATATCTTCTCCCATAGGAGGTTGTCTTTTAGTTTTGTTGACTGTTCTTTTGCTGTGCAGAAGCTTTTTTATCTTGATGAAGTCCCAACAATTCATTTTTGCTTTTGTTTCCCTGGCCTTCATGGATGTATCTTGCAAGAAGTTACTGTGGCCAAGTTCAAAAAGGGTGTTGCCTGTGTTCTCTTCTAGGATTTGGATGGAATCTTGTCTCACATTTAGATCTTTCATCCATTTTGAGTTTATCTTTGTTTTGTTTTTTTTAAAGATTTATTTATTTATTCATGAGAATACACAGAGAGGAGACAGACAGAGAGAGAGAGAGAAAGAGAGAGAGAGGCAGAGACACAGGCAGAGGGAGAAGCAGGCTCCATGCAGGGAGGGCCTGATGTGGGACTCGATCCTGGGTCTCCAGGATCACGCCCTGGGCTATAGGGGGCGCTAAACCGCTGAGCCACCAGGGCTGCCCTTGAGTTTGTCTTTGTGTATGGTGTAAGGGAATAGTCTAGTTTTATTCGTCTGCATGTGGCTGTACAATTTTCCCAGCACTATTTATTGAAGAGGCTGTCTTTTTTACAGTGGATGGTTTTTCCTGCTTTGTCGAATCTTAGTTGACCACAAAGTTGAGGGTCCACTTCTGGATTCTCTATTCTGTTCCATTGATCTATGTGTCTGTTTTTGTGCCAGTACCACACCATCTTGATGACTACAGCTTTGTAGTACAACCTGAAATCTGGCATTGTGATGCCCCCAGCTATGGTTGTCTTTTTCAATATTTCCCTGGCTATTCGGGTCTTTTCTGATTCTACACAAATCTTAAGATGATTTGTTCCAACTCTCTGAAGAAAGTCCATGGTATTTTGATAGGGATTGCATTAAACGTGTAAATTGCCCTGGGTAACATTGACATTTTCACAATATTAATTCTGCCAATCCATGAGCATGGAATATTTTTCCATCTCTTTGTGTCTTCCTCAATTTCTTTCAGAAGTGTTCTGTAGTTTAGGGTATGGATCCTTTACCTCTTTGATTAGGTTTATTCCTAGATATCTTATGCTTTTGGGTGCAATTGTAAATGGGATTGACTCCTTAATTTCTCTTTCTTCAGGCTCATTGTTAGTGTATAGAAATGCCACTGACTTCTGGGCATTGATTTTGTATCCTGCCACACTGCCAAATTGCTGTATGAGTTCTAGCAATCTTGGGGTGGAGTCTCTTGGGTTTCTATGTAGAGTATCATGTCATCGGCAAAGAGGGAGAGTTTGACTTCTTCTTTGCCAATTTGAATGCCTTTAATGTCTTTTTGTTGCCTGATTGCTGAGGCGAGGACTTCCAGTACTATGTTGAATAGCAGTGGTGAGAGTGGACATCCCTGTCTTGTTCCCGATCTTAGGGGAAAGGCTCCCATTGCTTCCCCATTGAGAATGATATTTGCTGTGAGCTTTTCGTAGATGGCTTTTAAGATGCTGAGGAATGTTCCCTCTATCCCTACACTCTGAAGAGTTTTGATCAGGAATGGATGCTGTATTTTGTCAAATGCTTTCTCTGCATCTATCGAGAGAATCATATGGTTCTTGTTTTTTCTCTTGCTGATATGATCAATCACATTGATTGCTTTATGAGTGTTGAACCAGCCTTGCATGGTGGAGATAAATCCCACTTGGTCATGATGAATAATATTCTTAATGTATTGTTGGATCCTATTGGCTAGTATTTTATTGAGAATTTTTGCATCCATGTTCATCTGGGATATTGCTCTATAATTCTCCTTTTTGGTGGGGTCTTTGTCTGGTTTTGGAATTAAGGATGGTGGCCTCATAGAACGAGTTTGGAAGTACTCCATCTCGTTCTATCTTTCTGAACAGTTTTAGTAGAATAGGCATGGTTTCTTCTTTAAATGTTTGATAGAATTCCCCTGGGAAGCCATCTGGCCATGGACTTTTGTGTTTGGAGGTTTTTAATGACTGCTTCAATTTCCTCCCTGGTTATCGGCCTGTTCAGGTTTTCTATTTCTTCCTGTTCCAGTTTTGGTGGTTTGTGGTTTTCCAGAAATACATCCATTTCTTCTAAATTGCCTAATTTATTGGTGTATAGCTGCTCATAATAAGTATTTAAAATCGTTTGTATTTCCTTAGTGTTGGTAGTGATCTCTCCTTTCTCATTCATGATTTTGTTTTATTTTTTAAATCAACAATATTTTATTTATTTATTTAATAATAAATTTATTTTTTTATTGGTGTTCAATTTGCCAACATACAGAATAACACCCAGTGCTCATCCCGTCAAGTGCCCCCCTCAGTGCCCGTCACCCATTCACCCCCACCACCCACCCTCCTCCTCTTCCACCACCCCTAGTTCGTTTCCCAGAATTAGGAGTCTTTATGTTCTGTCTCCCTTTCTGATATTTCCTACCCATTTCTTCTCCCTTCCCTTCTATTCCCTTTCACTATTATTTATATTCCCCAAATGAATGAGACCATATAATGTTTGTCCTTCTCCACTTGACTTACTTCACTCAGCATAATACCCTCCAGTTCCATCCACGTTGAAGCAAATGGTGGGTACTGAGGGCTCACTTGACGGGATGAGCACTGGGTGTTATTCTGTATGTTGGCAAATTGAACACCAATAAAAAATAAATTTATTATTAGAAAATACTGTTATTCGGTTTATTAACAATTCCTCTTGGCTTTGGGCCCACTTGAGCATTTCATAACTATGACTGTATGTTGTCATGCTAGTGTTTGATGAAAGTGTTGGCCAGGCCACAATCAGGTTTAGAGCCCGGAAATGGATTGAAGGAACACAAAATTCTGATCAGAACCTCAGTTGATTGCTCCATATTGCACATTCTAGTAACTGAAAGGCCTTGTGAGCAGAATTGGAACTTCTGCCTTGTTTGAATGACTTTGGTCTGCAACGTGTTCAGTGTTGAGTGATGAGGGCTAACCACACCTAGACCTTATATAGATGTGTCCTTTAAGATGCTTCTGGCTGCAAGTAAAAGAAAACTTGCCTCATACTAGGTTAAAATCAGTGTCCATGTCTCATGTGAGAAGCACAAGGAGATACCGTTCCCTGGCTCTCAGTTCCAGCCTCTGCTGTGCATCTGCTCTCCCTGGGCCGGACTCCCCAGGTATCACACCAGACTCACTCTCTACACATCTTTCTTTTTCTAGAAGTCTGTAGCGGACTTTCTCTCACTTCTTATGGCCAAAAGCAGTGCACAGCCAAGGCCTGGACAGTGGGGTTAACTGGGATGACCTTGCTTGCTTTACAACCACCATCTCTTGAAGAGGAGGGGAGGAGCCTGAAAACAATAGGACTTCCACTGGCAAAGGAGGGTGAGGGAAATGGATGTGGAGTGAGCTAGCTCTTGTGTCTGCTGTTCCATGACTGGTGAAGCAGGACTCCTGATTGTGAGAGGTCATGGAGAGTGATCTACACAGAGCTCTCAGAGGATGGAGAGGAATGAGCAGCCCTGTGGTTCTGCTCATAGGCCTGGAATTTTAATTTTTACCATTGCTAGGATAAGGAACAACTCACTGAAATGCCACCACTTAGAGTGAACACTGATATGTTCTGTCCTTCCTCATGTTGTCAGTAATTTACACTAAATTGTTATTTTGCATTCATATCTCTAGTTGCTGTTCTGTCTTAGTGCTTACTCAGTATGTGCTGTATTTATGTCCTATGGGCAAGCCCAGGGGATTTCCATGGAAGAACCCATTTGTGGGGATCCAGAACTGGTCAGCCTGATGCCTGGGGCTTTCGGGCAGTTACTTTCCATTATGAGTTTCTCTATCTGTAAGAGTTACAGGGAATCAGTACTTGAATAAGCCAAGTGCCCTGAGAAGTTTGAGCCTCAGATGGAAGTTGATCTGGCCACAGAGAAAGCTTATCTTAAAAGTGACTGTAGGCTGCTGCCAGCCTGGTGGCCTTTGGATACCGAGTCCCCTCCTCACCAGAGTCAGAACCTGACCCCATAGTCCTAGAAGTGGATGTAATGGGCCCTGCCCTTCTCAGCCAAATGCATTTCCCCACAGTAGGCAGCTCTGGAGAAGAACAGTTCACATGTCCATCTATGAGGAGTGGTTAAGAATTCCCAGGCCTAGAGGCTTTGCATTGTGGAACACTAGTCTGAACTTTTGGTTTTTTACCTCCTGCACTTCCACTGAGGGAAACCTTTCCCCTGGATTTCAGGGAAGAACTCAGGGGTACATTTCAAGCTGGGGGAATTTAATCCAGGAACATTAAGATGTTTCACTGGATCTGGCTCTTAAACCTGTAGATGCAAAAAGAACACGTAATATCCTTGGAAGGTGCTACTTTGATGGGTTTTCTCTAAACGTATCCCTCCTTACTGCCCTGGATACTGTTCTCAGATGCTTGCCTTATGCCACTGTGAGTGGACACCCGCAGGAACACAGCACAGTGCCCAGGGACCAGAGAGATATGGGAGCTTGGTTTCCTTCCACAGGAGTTGTAGGCTTTCAAAGAAAGCTATTTGAACAAGAAAAATAGCCCTTTAAGAATCACTCTCTTAGCATATGTTAGAGCCATATTTATGTATAAAATCACATTTTATAAAATTCCATTTTAATAAAAATTGTTCTCAGATGAAGGTGTCTGAATGACTCAACATATTCCAAGTACACTGTTACCATAAGGTTTTATTGGTGCATTTAAATTTTGAAAGAAATTTGTAAGAAATAAGTCTCCTAAACTCCCACTTATCTTATTTTTTCCTACTAAGTTGCTGCTAAATATGAATGACTATCAAGGAATGAATATGTTTGATATGCTAAGCACAGTGCTGAGGCTGGACAGGAAAAAATGCACAAGAAAGCTGGGAAAAGACCTTCCAATACCGATGAACCCAAAATAGGTTGTGTTTAGTCTCCCAAAATATGAGGGAGACTAAATGTATGAACATACATTTTCCCTAAAAATATTACTTCATTCCCCAATGATAAGACATAAGAATAAGGTCATAAAAGAGGACTTTAATGAGTATCAGTTGGCACTTAGGTAGGCTCCCTGCCAGAAGCCCCCTGCTTAGAGCTCAGGAGAGATGTTGAGATTGGCTCCCAAAGCAGAGCTTGGTGCTGCCAAGCCCACAGGGTCAGGATGAGATGTTGGCTTATGAGTAGAATGGGCAGGGGACTCATCCATAGCTGATGACCCCTGGGGCCATTTCTCTATCCTGTACTTTGATTTTTGAAGCTGAATCCATAGTCAGCAATGGCTTTCTGAAGTGGGGCTCCAGTTTCAGAACCTCCCTTCCCGCCCCACCTCACTGTGCCAAAGACCATGTGGCATATAAAGAAATGAAGAAAACAAATGAACAACCAAAGAAAACACAAGAAACAATCTCATAAATACAGAGAACAAAGGGGTGGTTGGCAGAGGGAGGTAGGGTTGGGAAGATGGGTGATATAGGCGAAGGGGTATAAGAGTTACAAACTCCCATTATAAAATAAATAAGTCATGGGGAATAAAAGTATAGCGTGGGGGAATATAGTCAATAATATTGTAAAAACTTTGTGTGGTGACTGGTTGGTGACTATACTTATTGTGGTGAACACTGAGTAATGTGTAGAATCTTCAAATCACTGTGTTATACACCTGTCAACTATACTTCAATAAAAATAAATAAGTGAAAAAAAAATAAATAAGTGAAAAAGGGTAAACAAGAAAAAATTTCAGAAAACAACCATTTTGTATAAGAAAAATATAACCACTCTCCCCCCACCCCCAGCCTCTGCTCTCTACTCTAGTGAGGTTTAGATTCATAGGCCAAACTTTGTGCTTCAGAGTTGGTTCAGCTGGAGATGTTAGGCTGGTTTCAGAAATGAAATCATATATATTTTTTCCCAGATGTGTAATAAGATTATTGCTATTCTCCATTAAATACTATATACCCTAGTCTCAGGGTTGGTTTAGTTTTGTGTTAATACTTGCGTGGATTGTGGGGGGCCATGAAACTTCATGCTCCATGCTGAACCTTCTGTAGCCTCCAAACATACACAGACACACACAGACACACACGTACACACATGTCTGGTGCATGCTTACTCCTCTCTCTCTGGAACACCTGAGCCCCCAGTGCCTGTCCTTCCTTGAGTTTTGTGGCATTGAAGGATTTGCGTGCCAAATTGTGAGCCTCTGAGATTTTTGTTTGTGTAAGTCACATTAGTGCCCTCCTGGGTCAGGGTTGCTCCTTGCCACACATCATGGGTATGAGGATAGTGAAGAAAGAGGCTGTGTGTCCATGCTGCCCACAGCCCAGGACACTCCTCTAAGGTGTCATTTTGGAGAGACTTGGGAAAGGAAATAAAGGAGAACAAAAGGGTGAAAGAAATGAAATTTCAAACCAAGAAGATTTGGTAGAGATACTTTCCAAAAAGATCTGCATCACAGAGAAGCTGGGAAGGAGTCCTTCCTTGTCCCATGTTTTGGCCTTTGACGGATTTAATGCAGGAGAAGAACTACCTACAAGAATGGGTTTCATTGCTGACAGAAATGCATCTTTGTGTATTTGCTAGCATGTACTCCACAGATAGTAGCAGTTCAAATATTCATGGACTGGCAAATCTAAGTTACCATACCTATAATATGTGTATATATATTATATAACCTAAAATTTGTCCCTAACTTCCTTTTTTTTTTTTTTTAAGATTCACTTATTTATTTTTAAAGCAAGAGAGTATGCACACAGGGGGAGGCACAGAGTGGGGGAATTGCAAGCAGACTCCCCGCTGATCTGTGCTTGATCTCACAACCCCAATATCATGACCCTGTTGAGGAGGATGCCCAGGTATCCATCAGGGTTGGGATGAAGTATGGTAGGTGGGCCCTAAGACACAAAGTCAATAATGTAAGATCTAGAAAAATGGATGGAACAAAGAAAGTGTGGAGGTGCTTATCAACTCCATTTCAAAGCTATTAGATGCGCTGGAAGCAATGAAAGTATGCATGCACCTCAGATCCATGGTTTTCCAGAGGAGCTGGTTGTGTGGAAAGCCATGGATTGAACAAAATAAAAGGCTATTGACCAAGGCTTTTAAAAAATCTGGGTAATTCGCATATGAGATCTTTAGAGACCTGCCTCTGTGTGTCAGGCTCAACTTTCTCCGTGCCACCACTGTTGGTAGTTAACTGGAAGTGTCTCATTGACTGTGAACATTGGGAAAGTCCCCTACCTCAACACTTTCTTTGTTCCATCCATTTTTCTAGATCATACATTCTTAATTTTTTTTGTATCTTAGGGCCTGCCTACCATGCTGGGTCCCAACCCTGGTGGATACCTGGGCATCCTCCTCAACAGGGGATTGATATGTCTTACCTGATGTTGTAAGATGTTGTGAACTTTTGTGAACTTTTGATGTTGTGAACTTTTATATTATGAGAAATTAACTACCCACAAAGAAAAATAAGCAGTCTGTCTCTCTGAAAATGATTGAACCCTGTGGAAATATGTAAATATCTGTTTGTGGAATCTCAGCAAGAGGTCTGGAAAAATACTCTAAAATGTCAGATATCAATTATTAGAGTTTAGGAATATCAATCAGTGCTACCTAAATTACAAAGACTGACTAATCCAGGGTAAACCATGAAAATCTGACCTTCTCCTTTTAGGTGGATGCTATTCTCAAATTCTGGGCACGGGGAAGACTGCCTCTCCCAACCTTCCCAGTCTGAATAGAGTTCAAGGAAATGGGCTGAGAGGAAGTGAGGGCTGTCACTTCCCAGGCTGAGGCTGTAAAAAGCCCGTAGTGGATTCTCTAGTCTTGCTTTCTGTTATCTTGGCAACCAAGAAAGGCACATTCCAGCCCTTAGAAATGAGAGAAAAGAAGGGGGTCTGGAAGAGGACACAAGAGGTCAGGAGGACACAGGACACAAGGTAGCCATTAGGAAGATTATGGATAGAGGCTGTTCCATAGAGCCGCAGCTGGTTCTCTTTCCTAAACCTAGTTAGATAAAGCTCCAGAATGTGTGCATGCTGGAAGAGCGAATATTTTTATAACTTATCTGGATATTCCCTGAACTGTTGCACTAACTGATTTGCTCTTTTACTTCTAGACTGAGAAAAGGACTTGATGAGAGATAGGGTGATAGTTTGGCTCAGTAGGAAGAGGAGCAAGGATCTCCTTAGGGTAAGTGTGTTGGAGTTATGGAAGCAGGTGAGATAGAGATTGCAGCTTTGCTGGTGATCACCTCAGTGTCGGAAAAGTAGGTAGATACAAAAGTAGACAGTATTTTTTCCCAGTGTCACCAGGCAGAGACAGCTGAAAGGCATAACATCTTGCAAGGGACCGCTTTATACATAGGGAGCTGGTAAGGATTCACTGGGTCTTGTTAGGGACCTGTCCTCATCAATTCTACAGAAAATGAACCAATTTCAGACAATTATAATCAATAAAAACACAGCAACTGTCTCTTCCTCACCATGTTCTTGCTTATATAATGGATTAGCCATTATAACTAATGCAGCACATTCAACATGAGCAGAATCATCTAAGGAAATATCATTTTTCAACCTCTTCCTCCTCTTTCCAGCAACGGAGGGGCAAGCAATTGCACGGGGTGAGTGTACGCAGGGATGCAGCAGAAATTCTGTATTCCCGCTCCTCCAGCAACAGAAGCTGTGTGTATAGCAGGACAGTGCTGGGAGGAAGGAAGGGTCATTTTAATGGAGTATGAGACTGACATGTTGGCCAGGTTGTTTTAATAGTTAAAAGTGACTAAAAAGTAAAAATCATACTGAAACCCCAATAAAGGAGCTAATTGGAGAGAAAGGGGGGAACTTGATGGAACAAAATGCTATAAGAAGTTTCTGGAAAAATATCATCTATTACATGTATTTCAATGGGATTAAATCTCAGCCAGTACTTGTACTAGGTGAAACTTGATACAAATTTGCTGCATCAATGTTATGAAATTCTCCTCTGGCTCTTTCCTGTCCCTACTATTGATTACTACAAATTGTGAAAATGGGTAAATAGTTTTGCTCACTTTGCTGGAAACAACAAAAATAGAAACTAAAATGTATTGAACTCTCAGGTGCTGGGCACTGTGATAGATGCTTTATGTGAACTGGCCCATCTGTATCCCACAAGATTGCTGAGGCAGGTGTGAGTCTTACTCTACAGATGAGAAAAATATAGCTAAGACATAGCTATATGGATGTAGCAAGTCACAAGGGCAAAGTCAGGATATTTTTTAATATATATTTTTTAATGGGGGAGTTCAATTTGCCACCATAGAGTATAACACCCAGTGCTCATCCTGTCAAGTGCCCCCAAAAGTGCCCATCACCCAGTCACCCCATCCTGCCACCAACCTCCCCTACCACCACCCTTTGTTCATTTCCCAGAGTTAGGAGTCACTCATGGTTTGTCTCCGTCTCTATTTTTTTTCCCACTCATTTTCTCTCATTTCCCCTATGATTCCTTTCACTATTTCCTATATTTCCCATATGAATGAAACCATATAATGTTTGTCCTTCTCCGATTGACTTACTTCACTCAGCATAATACCCTCCAGGTCCTTCCGTGTTAAAGCAAATGGTGGGTATTTGTCTCTTCTGATGGCTGAGTAATATCCCATTGCATATATAGACCACATCTTTATCCATCATCTTTCGATGGACACCGAGGCTCCTTCCACAGTTTGGCTATTGTGGACATTGCTGCTGTAAACATTGGGATGTGGGTGTCCCGGCTTTTCACTGCATCTGTATCTTTGGGGTAAATCCCCAGCAGGGCAATTGCTGGGTCATAGGTTAGCTCTGTTTTTAACTCTTTGAGGAACCTCCACACAGTTTTCCAGAGTGGCTGCACCAGTTCACATTCCCACCAACAGTGCAAGAGGGTCCCCCTTTCTCCACATCCTCTCCAACATTTGTTGTTTCCTGTCTTGTTAATTTTCCCCATTCTCACTGGTGTGAGGTGGTATCCCATTGTGGGTTTGACTTGTATTTCCCTGATGGCAAGTGATGCGGAGCATTTTCTCATGTGCATGTTGGCCATGTGTAGGTCTTTTGTGGTGAAATTTCTGTTCATGTCTTTTGCCAATTTAATGATTGGATTGTTTGTTTCTTTGCTGTTGAGTTTAATAAGTTCTTTATAGATCTTGGATACTAGCCCTTTATCTGACATGTTATTTGCAAAAATCTTCTCCCATTCTGTAGGTTGTCTTTTAGTTTTGTCGACTGCTTCTTATGCTGTGCAGAAGCTTTTTATCTTGATTAAATCCCAATAATTCATTTTTGCTTTTGTTTCCTTGGCCTTCATGGATGTATCTTGCAAGAAATTGCTGTGGCCAAACTCAAAAAGGGTGTTGCCTGTGTTCTCCTCTAGGGTTTGGATGGATTCTTGTCTCACATTTAGATCTTTCATCCATTTTGAGTTTTTCTTTGTGTATGGTGCAAGAGAGTGGTCCAGTTTCATTCTTCTGCATGTGGATGTCCAGTTTTCCCAGCACCATTTATTGAAAAGACTGTCCTTTTTCCAGTGATTATTCTTTCCTGCTTTGTGGAATATTAGTTGACCATAAAGTTGAGGGGCCACTTCTAGGTTCTCTATTCTGTTCCATTGATATATGTGTCTGTTTTTGTGCCAGGACCACACTGTCTTCATGACCACAGCTTTGTAGTACAACCTGAAATCTGGCATTGTGATGCCCCCAGCTATGGTTTTCTTTTTTAAAATTCCCCTGGCTATTTGGGGTCTTTTCTGATTCCACACAAATCTTAAAATAATTTGTTCCAACTCTCTGAAGAAAGTCCATGGTATTTTGATAGGGATTGCATTAAACATGTAAATTGCCCTGGGTAACATTGACATTTCATAATATTAATTCTTCCAATTCATGAGCATGGAATATTTTTCCATCTCTTTGTGTCTTCCTCAATTTCTTTCAGAAGTGTTCTATAGTTTTTAGGGTATAGATCCTTTACCTCTTTGATTAGGTTTATTCCTAGGTATCTTATGCTTTTGGGTGCAATTATAAATGGGATTGACTACTTAATTTCTCTTTCTTTGGTTTCATTGTTAGTGTATAGAAATGCCACTGACTTCTGGGCATTGATTTTGTATCCTGCCACACTGCCAAATTGCTGTATGAGTTCTAGCAATCTTGGGGTGGAGTCTCTTGGGTTTCTATGTAGAGCATCATGTCATCTGCAAAGAGGGAGAGTTTGACCTCTTCTTTGCCAATTGGAATGCCTTTTATGTCTTTTTGTTGTCTGATTGCTGAGGATAGGACTTCCAGTACTATGTTGACTAAGAGTGGTGAGAGTGAACATCCCTGTCGTGTTCCTGATCTTAGAGAAAGGCTCCCAGTGTTTCTCCATCGAGAATGATATTTGCTGTGGGCTTTTCGTAGATGGCTTTTAAGATGCTGAGGAATGTCCCCTCTATCCCTACACTCTGAAGAGTTTTGATCAGGAATGGAGGCTGTATTTTGTCAAATGCTTTCTCTGCATCTATTGAGAGGATCATATGGTTCTTGTTTTTTCTCATGTTGATGTGATCTATCACGTTGATTGTTTTACGAGTGTTGAACCAACCTTGCATCTTGGGGATAAATCCCACTTGGTCATGGTGAATAATCTTCTTAATGTACTGTTGGATCCTATTGGCTAGTATCTTGTTGAGAATTGCAAAATCAGGATTTAAATTCAAGTCCATATGTTCTTAACTCCTTCTTTATATCTGGAGTATTTATCAATCACTTTCTCATTCTTATTTTTTTAAATGAAATTCATTACATTTTCTGTGTAAAACATGTTTATAGACTTTTGGATTATTTTAGATGAAATAAAAAATCAAATATACTCCTTTCCCTCTTAAAAGCAGAGTAGGAGTTCTACTTATGTTTGTGAAATGTTAATTGCTATGGGAATTAACTTTTATATTAATTACCTATTGCTGTGCAACAATATTATTACAAACTCAGCAGGTTGAAATAACACATTTATTACCACACAATTTCTGTGGGTCAGGCATCTGGGCGTGGCTTAGCTGGGCCTTCTGCTTTAGAGTTTTACAAAGCTGCAATTGTCTCATCTGAAGTTTAACTGGGGAATTATGCACTTTCAAATTCACATGATTTTTGGAAAAGTCCAGTTCCTTGCATGTTGCTGACTTGGGTGCTTCAATTACTTGCTGGCATTTGTCCAGAGACATCCTCAGCTCTATGATCTGTGGCCTCTCCAACCAGTGCACAATATAGCAACTGGTTTTGGTAAAGCCATCAGGGTTTCTTCTGGAGATGAGCATTATAACCTTGTGTGACACAATCACACACATGTAATTACACACAGTGTCACCTCTGCCACATTCAGTGCTATCTACACTCAATGGCATGGGGAACATGAGGATGTGGGAGTCATGGAGGCCCTCTGAGAGTCCTGCTGCCACTCTCCCAGCATAGACAACTAGAAAATCAGACAAAATATATGAATCAGCTTTTTCAGATATTAGACAAAAGCTAGTGCAGGAGTGTGATCTCTGGGACAAAGAAAGGAGGTACACCCTGTGATGGTCTTGGCTGACTGCCTGGTGGCAGTTGCCAGGACACAGTGGATAGATTCTCATTCTACTCAGCTGAAGAGAAAGATCCAGCATTTGTAGAGACTGTAGCAGATAAAATTTGAGAGCAAAATGCCAAATAGGAGGGGGCTTACACAGAGCAAACTCTTAAGATCTAAAGAGGAATCCCTTCAAGTTTTAGGCTGATACTGGTTTGTGCAGGCACAGGGTACCTCTCCATCGGGCTGAGAAGCAGTAAGCAAAACAATTCCCAGAGTTCACACAGGGCTGGGAAGAGTCTGTGTTCCCTCTTGCAGGAGAAAGAGAGCTCATAATACATGCAAAACCAGGCAGAGTCCCCAGCAGTAGCACACCTTAGTTGCAGGGCTAAATTAGCTCTAGACTAAAGGCTGCTCCAAATTGCCCTACAAGGCTTAAAAGCAAACTGTAAAATTTCCTAGGAACAAGTAATGTGTGCCAGCTTCCTTTGAAAGAATGGAGTGAAATTCAGTGAACTGCAACATAAGTCAGAACATCAGCATCAAATTTAAAAACTCACAAAACATGCAATGACAGAAAAAAATATGAACCACAACCAGTGAAAAATCCACTTAATGAAAACAAACTCAGAAATGATAAAATGAGAATATTATCGGACAAGGATGTTAAAACAGTTATTATAATATGCTGTAATGCTCAGATATAGATGAAAGCAGGGATGTGATGAGGAAAGAAATCAAAGATATTAAGAAAGACCCAAATGGAACTTCTGGAGATAAAAAATAATAATATTGGAAATGGAATACACACTTCATTGGATTAACAACACACTAGACACTTCAGAAGGCAATAACAGGGATCCTGAGTACAGCAATAGAAACTATGCAAAATGAAGCACACTGATAAAAAACTGAAAGAAGTCCAGGGAGTTGTGGGATAATATCAAGCACTGTAACATATGGGCAATCAAAGTACAAGAAGGAGAAGGACTATTAAATACGAAACAATGACTACATTTTCCACACTTGATGAAAACCATAGATCCAAGAAACTCAATGAACCTCAACAGGTAATACATAAAAAAACCACAAAAGCCCTAAATCTACTAAAGAAATTGAATTTATAGATGAAAACATTCCAATAGAGAACAGAAAACTTTATATCCAAGTGACTTTACTGGTGAAATATACTAAAATATAAGAGAAAAAAAAATCAAGCTATACCAACTCCTTCAGACAAAAGAAGAGGAGGGAATACTTCCCAACTCATTTTCAGAGGCCAGAATTACCATGACACCACAACCAGAAAAAGTATTATGAGAAAAAAAACTATAGCCCAACATCCTTCATATACATGGATGTAAACGTTTTAACAAAATTTTAGCAGCTGAATTTAGCAATATATAAAAAAGATAATATATCACATCCAAATGGGGTTTACTGCAGAAATTCAAAGTGAATTTAACATTCAAAAATCAATCAGTGGAATTCACCAAATTTATAGATTAAAAGACTAAAAGAGGAAACATGAATGCCTAGTAAGTAAGTTGAAACCCCACCTCCACCACACGTAAGTGTTGTGACTTAGTTTCCACATGTGTATTGATGCCTATTTCATAGGTTATTAAGAAGGTTCAGTGAGACCCACTAAGGAGGAGTGTTTAGCTTGGAACCTGGCTCATGTTTAGTGCTCAATAAATGCTGATCCTCTGGCCAGTTTCCTGGTTTTAGCTGTGGATTACTTTGCATAGGATTTCTTTGCTTTCTGAGTTTCCAAGGTCCTTTCAGGATTCTATAGTAGATGAAAGCAAAGTGCTAGTTCTCCTAGTCTTGCCAAATTCATTGTCCGGTGTGTGTGTGTGTGTGTGTGTGTGTGTGTGTGTGTGTGTGCGTGCGCATGCACATTGCCTCCAGGCATGACTGTTGCATCTGGAGGCACCAAACTGCACTCATTCCTATAGAACACACAGTAGCATCATTGATAGGTTCCATTCTGAGCACCTAACTGTGCCTCCTACACATAGTAGTGGCTTGATAAATACTGCTGGTTATGCTTATGTGCGAATCAATCCTCTCTAAGGATTTTAGAGGATTTGAAAATAAGAAAAAATGAAGCGCACAAAACAGTTGGATTTGTATTTAAATAGGTTTTAAAAAGGAAAATCTGACTTAGTCTTTAAATAGCGTCAGTGAAAGGTGCCTTGAGTTGCTTAGTAACCTCACACCGTTCTATTTATACAGCAGATGGCCCAGGAATCTGTGGTTCCATGAAGTGCCTTTAGGATGCAGAAAAGTCCCAGGGATTCTGAGTTTACTCAGTGAAGAGCCTGACTAATGCAAAAGCTTGTTTAAAATCAACATATAATTAAAAACTTTTTCTTTAATTTTTGTTTGGAAATAATTTCATGTTTACAGAATGTTGCAGAAGCAAAGCTAATGCAAAAAGCTTTATAGATAGACTCACCTTTAGCTAATATTTTATCCCATTTTCTTTATCATTACTTACTTGTGCTTTGTCTCTCTTCACAAATACAAATGCAAACATACACATTTATTTCTCTGAACCATTTGATGCTAAGTTACATATGTCTCATTGGCCATAGATATTAAAATGTGTATTTCCTAAAGGATGTTTTCCTTATAAAACCACAGTACAATGATCAACTAGGCAAGTGTACATTTACTTTTATCTGATTTACTGTCCATATTCCAGTATTTTTGGTTGACTTAATGTCCTTTATTGCAACTTTTCCCTTTTAGTACCAATCTAGATTCAGGTCAGGAATTGCTTTTCTTTGTCATGTCAATGTGTAATTAAATAAAAAAAATTATGGGGGAGCCAGATGACTATTTTTTAATTTAAAAATTAAATCCATAATTATCAAAGATTTGGGGCGTAGAATTCTGTGTAAAATTTGCTGTCTTGGCATAAGAAGGGATTAGAATACAAGAAAATAAGTTTGTAGGTGATGGAGAAAGAGTGATAGAATTATTCCCTCCGGTGATTAGAACATGTATTCCTAAAGGGCTTGGTGAATTTTAAAAACAGGGTCCTAGACACTATGCCCTGAAATTCAGATTTATTTTATTTATTTATTTATTTATTTTTTTCTGAAATTCAGATTTAATAGATTTGGTTTCAGGCCCAGGAAACTGGGTTTTTGTTTTTTGTTTTGACGTTGTTGTTGTTTAGACTTGCTAGGTGATTACAACCTTCTAGTAGGTTCTGGAACACAAGGTGAGATATGTATGGCCACAGAGGGCAAGCCTGAGGAGCATGAGGACTCCTCTCTCTGAGGAGCATGAGGACTACTCTTGAAAGCCAATCAGCAAATCTGATTCCAATCTTGGAAGTCCCCTAGAGGGAGTCATTGAGGCCAGCTCTGCACCAACACAGAGGTACTCCAGGCAGGTTTGCAGCATAACCTTTGAGCAAGCAATGCGTTATGCTAGGTGATGGTTATTCTCAGCTTCAGAAAAGATGAAAGAAACAAAACACCCAGATTGAACAGATACTCAATATGTGCTAGATGACTTGGATTTTTGAATACAGGGCACTTAAAAGATAAATACTGTGTATACAGCATCTTGGATGGTGGCACATGGCCTTAGAGTTCATTAGCTCGTTGACATCACTCATGTCAACATCTTAGCACTTCATGAAACTGCATATGAAAGGCAGGGCTCAGAAGTGAAATAAATTAAATTGGGAAAAAAATTAGACTAAACTCATGATTATCTGATTCTAAAGCATATGTGGAAATGCAAAGCCATAGAGCAGCCGCAATAATTTTGAAAAGGAAGACAAATTTGGAGACTGAAAGTACCTAAATTAAAGACTTACTGTGGAATAAGGAAGTCAGGGTGGTATGGGCACAGGAATAAACATATAAATCAATGTTATTAGAAATCTCCATTATTCGAGTTAGTACAGAAATAGACTCCATATATAGAAAAATTGCTTTGTCAAAGTGCAAAGGCAATCCAGTGGAGAAGGGATAGACTTTTCACAAATGTTACTGAAGCAATCAAATATCCATATGCAAAAAAAAAAAAAAAAAAAAAAAGAACTTCCTTCTATACCTTGCACCATATAAAAAGATGAACCCAAATTAGATCATATACTTAAATAATAAAACCTAGGGATCCCTGGGTGGCGCAGTGGTTTAGCGCCTGTCTTTGGCCCAGGGCGCGATCCTGGAGACCCGGGATCGAATCCCACATCGGGCTCCCGGTGCATGGAGCCTGCTTCTCCCTCTGCCTGTGTCTCTGCCTCTCTCTCTCTCTCTGTGTGACTATCATAAATAAATAAAAAAAAAAATTTAAAAATAAAAAAAAAATAAAAATAAAACCTAAACCCAACAGATTTCTAAATGAATGTTTGAAATCTGGTTTATTTTTCTCTAACAGTTGACACAGTGGGTTCTTCATTTGCATTCCAGAGGGAGCTGGACTCCGAGCTTACGTCCCTGAATTGGTTCCTACCAATAGGAGAAAAAGAAGGACCCTTGACATCCAGAATCATGGCACAGTGAGGAGAGATGCCTGAGAAGCACATTGACAATGATGGCCTCTGGATGTGGTCTTTGCCCTAAATAAGCAATATTTTTTTTCATTCTTTAATGTAGAACATTGAAAAGGAAATTCGTTAAAGTCATCATTAAATATTGAGATCAATTCATCATTCTAAAATTCTGTGCTAATTTAACATAATCTAATTTACCCAAAATGGCTTTTACCCCATTTCTGGAAATACTGTTTTATCTTTATTTTTTCAGCATATTTAGGTTTTAATATAAAAAAGCTCCTCTCGAACTCATAGTTCTGTCTTTCACATAGATATTTTATCTTATTCCAACTCTAAGAGGAAATCTCATTTCTCCCTTGATATGGAAAAAAATGAGCACATTTACAGAGGTTGCATTCAATGGTGTTTTATCTTTCAGCAAAGTGGATTAAAGTAAGTAGTGACTCAGTGACCATTGGCGTTTTCATGTGTATAGAATCCCACCTTGAATTTGTTGACCCTACAATCATGATTAATATTTGTCACCAGATAGTTTTATTTTCACCATGATATATAAATATCTATTTGTTTTGTTACATTTTTCAGAGAAACAGTGGACACAAGCCCCTCCAGGAGGGGATCCATCAGGCCAATGAGCTTCTCTCCCTGTGGTGGGCTCACCCAGGATTCTGGTCAGTTGGTATCTGTTGAGTTGAGGCATGGAGACCAATCTCAAGGGGGTGATTCTGGGTTTATTGAGCTCAGGGTGTCTTTACTGAGCAACTGCTCTATGTGTATCCCATGCTAGACAGTGGGTACACTGTCTTTAGCTTACAGTTCAGTGAGGGGGTCACCTCTCCACAGTCCTCCTGTTTCTTGATGTCCCCTTGTGTGTAAAGAGAACTCTGGCAGTGTAACCCACCTGGCCTACATCCCTCACTCACTTTGTCCAGGAGAGGGAATGATTCAGCTAATGGTGAGTTTGGGAGGAGAAACTTGGCCTGTGGATCTCAGATGCTTCCTCCCCATTTAAGCTACCTGTAGAAAGTCTGCCTGTGTTGGTGCCCATCACTGCCATGAATGGTGGGTGAGTCTACCAAGATTCGAGTATTGTGAAACTTACTTGCTGTGCCCTCCAACAGCAAGCTGTATTAGTAATAAAGATGCCACTTAGCCTTATTCTCAGGATCAGGTAGGGGAAAAGGAGTATCATTCATCAGAGTCTTCAAAGATAATCTACAGTAAGAACAGATAGAATAGGAGCACAGAGAGGAGGGCCCCTAACCTAGCCTGGGGGTTCAGGGAAGACTTTTCAAAGAAAGTGGCTCTGGAAACTGAATGTTGAAGGATGAGTTCATCAGCCAACTAGAGAGAAGAATGTATGAGAACTGTTGTCTGAGGGAGCATTATTGGGTAGAGGCCTGGGGTCAAGAAGTAGCACTGTGTGAGGAACAAACAAGGAAACAACACAAGATTTCTAGGGAGTGAGATGGAAAACGGAGATGTGTGAGATGAGGCCAGAGAGGCAAACATGTGGAGTGGAATTTGTTTTCCAGCTTGTGTTGCTGATGTTACAATCAGACAATCCTACAGGCTAATCTATACTCAAGCCCCAGATCTGTTCTGCAGACTTCAAATCTGACACCCCTGTGGACAAACTACCACAGCTGTAGACTGAGGCAGCTAAGGTCAAACTCTCCTGAACTCTGAACTTGGCTTGTTATATATAGCCTATACCAAGTGCTGGATTGAGCCTCTCTTTAATAAGGAAAAACAAAAGACATGGTATGCATTCCAGGGCTAAATATTAATTGCTTGGCATTCTGTATGTATATACTAGTGAAACATATTTAATGATTTAAATTACTTATTGAATTTGCCTTCTTTTGTAGCAATCTAGGAAACTATTTTGGAAGATATTTGAAATTATGTTATTCTTGAATAAAATGTTTTTCAAAACTAAAAAGAGAAAGAGAGAGAGAGAGAGAGAGAGATTCACAGTCCCCCAAATCCTAATGGCTTCAATAACTGGATAGATATGTGTTGACAGTAAGTTGTGTGAAACAGGCTTGGGGACTTTCACGAACATTTCCACTGTGAATCAACAGGCCACGTGGTGTCAACTATAGTGCCTTCTGAGTTACATTCATGCTGAAGAGCCTGCACAGTGAGAAAGGTCAGGTAGCCAGCCTCTGGAATATGGCACAGCAATATTGAGGGCATTGTGCTCAGGCTCATGAGGAACAAAGGAAAAGCAGAGAACATCTAGTGATGTATGAACGGCACCGAAAAGTAGGTTATAGGAAAAGACATAAAAAAAAACTGGGGTAAGTTGAACCCCTGCTGTATTGTCAAGTGATAGATTTTAGGCTCTTGATAAAGAAGGAATTTCCTGTTAGAGTTGTATAGAATAAAATGTGGCTGAGAGGTAGAAATTCTATAATTAGCTATCACGCAATGAGTCCTACTTTGTGGAAGGCACTGCGCTAAATGCTGTAAATGCTTCATCTCATCTAAAGCTTAGAAGAGCCCTATTGTGAGGATATGATGGTTACCTTCCTTTCAGAGATGAGGAAATGGGACTGAGCACAGTTAAGTGACTTACCCAAGCTAATGGGATTTGAACTCAGCTTTCACAACTACTCGGTTGAGAGCAGGAAAATCAGGGATAGCTGTACCTCAAAGATGTTTTGAAGTCAAAACCAGCCTCAGATTTTACAAGGTGAACAACTTGAAAATACTATCATACGGGTATCTCTATTTAAAATGAGTGGAATCACTTGACAGGATGAGCACTGGGTGTTATTCTGTATGTTGGCAAATTGAACACCGATAAAAAATAAATTTATTATTAAATAAATAAATAAATAAGTAAATAAAATGGAAAAAAATAAAATGAGTGGAATTGCAGTATTTACCACAGGCAAAAGTGGATTTACTCTGTATTAAAGTGGAGATATTTCAGTACACCTTCTTTCCTGGATGACCCAAGCTGGCTGAACCTCCGGTAATTTCAAAATTTCTTGGGACTCAATAAAGCAAAGTTTAAAGAGCTTTGGGATGAGATGATTTTGAATGATCCTGTAGTGAGGGGATGAGAAGTGGTGCAGTGGGGCTCAGGTATGAGAAAGTTGAAAAGCAGCTGCGTTGGTCAGAACCCAACAGCCCATGCTAGGGAAGGCTGCTGTTTTAAATTAAACTTTCAATTTTTAGGTAGATATAAATTCATATACAATTGTAAGAAATAATATAGAGAGATCCTGTGTCCTTTTTCCTCAGTTCTCTCCAAGAACGACATCTCTAAAATTAAGAGTACAATATCAAAACCAGGAGACTAACATTAATCAAGAACATTTCCATCACAAAATAATCTCCTATGTTGCCTTTTAATAGCCACACTCATTTCTATCCACTCCCTTCTTAACTGCGGGTAATCACGAATCTGTCCTCCCTTCCTATTATTTTGCATTCAAGAATGTTGTGTAAATGGAAACATAGAGTATGTAATCTGTCAAATTTGGTTTTTTCCACCACGCACAATTCTCCATACATCCAGCCAGTCATTTCTCAAACACCCAGCCAACTCTAGACTTCATACTTATTTCCTTGTTGTTTCTTACCCCAAACAAGATTGACTCTGTGCCCCAGCCAATTGAATTTTTCTGTTTTCTTCTTTCTTGTTCTTTAATCTATTTTTTTTAAAAAAGACTTATTTATTTATTTTAAAGAGAGAGAGAAGCTGAGTGCAGATTAGTTCAATCTGCCCTCAATCTCCTGATTCTGAGATCATGGGGCTCAATCTTACGATCCTGAGATCATGACCTGAGCCAAAACCAAGAGTCAGATGCTTAACCAATCACCTAGGCAGTCCCATGTTCTTTAATCTTTATCCTATAAAAGCTCTCTGCCTTCTGCCCCATTTTGCAGTTCTCCAAGAGGAGATTGCTTACCTCATGAAGTGTCGCAGTTTTTTTGTATCACCTAATTTGTCTTCTTTGATAATTTTTAAAAAGAATTATTTGATACAAAATACTTTTAATTTTAGTGAAGTCCAGTTTATCTATTTTGTCATTTGTTGTTTGCACTTTTGGTATTATACCTTAAAAAAAAAAAAAGAATTACCAAATCCAAGGTTGTGAAGATTTACTTTGATGTTTTCTCCTAAGAGTGTCATGGCTTTAACTCTTCTATTTAGATCTTTGGTACATTTTGAGTTAATTTTTATATATGATGTGACATAAAGTCCAACTTTGTTCTTTGGTGTGTGGATATCCAGTTATCTCAGCACCATTTCTTTCCACACTGCTCTTTGTACTCTTGTTGAAAATTAATTGATCATAGATGTGTGGTTTTATTTTTGGACTCTCAATTCTATTCCACTGATCTATATGTTTATTCACATGTCAGTTCTGCACTGTTTTGATTATTATTGGTATGTAGTAAGTTTTGAAAATGGGAAGTGTGAGAACTCCAATGTTATTCTTTTCTCATGATTCTTTTGGTTACTTGGGTTCCTTCTAATCTTATATGAATTTTAGGATCATTTTTTCCATTTCTACAAAAAAGGTCATTGGGGGTTTTAATAGAGATTGAATCTGCAGATCTGCTTTGGGGCATATTGCCATTTTAACAACATTTATTCTCTCAACTCGTGAATATGGGCGTCTTTCCATCTATTTAGATGTTCTTTAATTTCTTTCAGCAATGTATTGTAGTTTTCAGTGTATAAGCCTTGCATCTTTTTTAAAAAAGATTTTATTTATTTATTCATGATAGAGAAAAAGAGAGAGAGAGAGAGAGAGAGAGAGAGAGAGAGAAAGGGGCAGAGACACAGGCAGAGCGAGAAGCAGGCTCCATGTAGGGAGCCCAATGTGGGACTCAATCCTGGGACTCCAGGATCATACTCTGGGCTGAAGGCAGGCAGTTAAACCGCTGAGCCAACCAGGCTGCCCTCTTGCATCTTTTTCTTTAAATTTATTCCTAGCTATTTTCTTCTTTTTGATGATACTGTAAATGCAATTACTTTCTTAATTTTCTTTTTGGACTGTTCACTGCATGTGTGTAGAAACATAACTTATTTTCATGTTTTGATCTTGTAGTCTGTAACTTCACTGAATTCATTTATTAGCTATAATTGTTTTGTGGATTTTAAAGGATTTTTTATTTATAAGATTATGTCATCTGTGAATAGAGATGGTTTTACTTCTTTCTTCCCAATCTGAATACCTTTTATTTCTTTTTCTTGTCTCATTGCTCTGGCTAGAACTTCTACTACAAGGTTGAATAGAAGTGGTGAAAGGGAATATCCTTATCTTGTCCCTGACCTTAGGGGAAAGCTTTAAGTCTTTACCATTGAGTGAGATGTTAACTATGGGTTTGTCTTAAATGATCTTATCATGGTAAAGAAGTTATTTTCAGTTCTAGTTTTCTGAGTGCTTTTATTAGGAAAGGCTAATCAAATGCCTTTTCCAATTGAGAAGATCATGTGTTTTCTTCTCGTTCATTCCATTAATGTGGTATATTACAGTTATTGATTTTCATGTGTTGAACCACCCTTGCATTCTGGGGATAAATCTCAGTCATGTTCCTTTTAATATAATAATGCTTTTAATATAGTGGATGTATGAACCTTTTAATTTAGTGCTGGATTTAGTTTGCTAGTGTTTTTTGTGGATAATTACATCCATATTCATAAGGAGTATTAGTCTTTAGTTTTCTCTTCTTGTGGTATCTTTGCCTTTGATATAAAGGTAGTACTGGCCTCATAGAGTAGATTAAGACATGTTCCTTCCTATTTTTTTTTTAGAGAGTTCGAGGATTAGTGAGAATTATTCTTTGAAGGTTTTGTAGAATTTATAAGTGAAACCATCTCGTCCCATACTTTGTTGGGAAGTTTTTGGCTGATTCAACCTCTTTACTTGTTATAGGTCTGTTGCGAGTTTTTATTTCTTCTTGTGTCAGTTTTGGTAATTTATTTATTTCTGGGAATTTGTCCCTTTTGTCTAGGTTATCCCATTTGTTGGTGTGCCATTGTTCATAGTATTCTTTATTAGTCCTTTTTATAGCTGTGATGTTGGTAGTAATGCCCTTAATTTCTGATTTTAGTAATTTGTATCTTCTCTTTTTTTTCTTAAAGGTTTGCCAATTTTGTTGGTCCTCTCAAGGAACCAACTTGTTTCATCAATACTGTATTTCACTTATTACTATTCTCATCTTCATTATTTTCTATTTTCTTCTGGTTCTGCATTTAGTTTGCTCTGTTTTTCTAGTTGCCTTAATGTGTAAAGTTAGGTTATGGTCTCAGATCTTTCTTCTTTTTAATGTTTATGTTTAATGTTTATGTTTATGGTTTAGCTATAATTTTTTCTCTGAGCACTGCTTTTGCTGTATCTTATAAATTTAGTGTTTATGTTGTTTCATTCAGCTCTAAGTATTTTCTAGTTTCCTTTGTTATTTCTTCTTTGACCCATTGATTATTTAAAAGTGTGTTGTTAAATTTCTACATATTTGTGAAATTTCCAGTTTTTCCAAGGCATTGATTTCTAGGTTTATTCCATTGTAGTTGGAGAACATACTTTGTATGATTGTAATCTTTAAAAACTTATTGAGACTTGTTTTGTTGGACTAACATTTGGTTTATCCTGGAGAATGTTCCATGTGCACTGGGAAAGAATGTTTATTCTGCTGTTGTTGGGTGGACTGCTTTATAACTGTCTGTTACATCTCATTGGTTTATAGTGTTGTTCAAATATTCAATATTCTTATTGACCTTCTGTTTAGATGTTCTATACAATAATAACAGGGGGATATGAAGTCTTCAACTATTATTTTAGAACTATCTATTTCTCTTATCAATTCTGTCAATGTTTGTTTCATATATTTTGGGGCTATACTATTTGATGTGTATATTTATAATTATCAATATATAATATCCTTTTTTCACATTTTCAGTTAAAAGTCTGTTTTGTCTAATACAAGTACAGCTATCCTAGGTCTCTTTTGGTGTCTGTTTGCATGGTAAAAAATAGTATTGGGGTGCCTGGGTGGCTTAATTGGTTAAGCATCTGACTTCCACTCAGGTCATGATCTCTGGGTCCTGGGATCTAATTCCACATAAAACTCTGTGCTCAGCAAGGAAGGAGTCTTTCTCTCTCTCAAATAAAAAATCTTAAAAAAAAAAATAGTACCACTTGCATGGAAAACTTTTCCCCTGTCTTTTCACTTAAAAAAGATTTTATTTATTTATTCATGAGAGATACACAGAGAGAGGCAGAGACATAGACAGAGAGAGAAGCAGGGTCCTCGCAGGGAGCCTAATGTGGGACTTGTCCCGGGACTAGGATCATGTCCTGAGCAGATGCTCAACCACTGAGCCACCCAGGTGTCCCTCTCTTTTGACTTTCAACCTGTTTTTACTTCTTTAGTCTAAGGCAAATCTCTTATAGATGGCATATATTTGGATCATCCATTCTGCCAGTATCTTTCTTCAAACTGCAGAGTCTAAATCATTTATTCTTAAAGGAATTATTGATAAGGACTTGATTCTGACATTTTGTGGTTTGTTTTCTGTATGTCTTATATCTTCTCTGTCCCTCAATTTCTTCATAGAGACTTTTGTGCTTGATTAAGTTTTTATAGTATGCCATTTTGATTCCTTCCTCATCTTGTTTTTTGTATATTTTGTTTTTCAGTTGTTACTCTGGGTAATTACAATTAATATCGTAAACTCATATAATTTGCATTGATACTAACTTATCGTCAATAGTAAAAAAAATCTGTTCCTCTACAGCTTTATCCACCTCCCCTTTATGTTGTTATCACAAATTATATCTTTATATATAGTATGCTAATTAACATACAATTTATAATTTTTCTTTTATGAATTTGTTTTTAAAATCATATAAGAAACAAAAAGAAACAAAGAGCCTCACAATTTGAAAATAGCATACAGCTGGTTCTAAAAATCAAGAGTTTAAGGTGTAGTCTTGGCTCATGTTGGGTTTGTTCTCTGCACAGCACTTGTCTGAATGCATCTCCAGAAAGAATAAATGAACAGACTTCATGAACAGGGATGCCTTATTCAGTGACGTCCAGGGGAGAGTGGCTTCACCACCTGATCAGACACTAAACCAATATCTCTGTCTCCTGACAGAGATATTGCACACTCCAATTTCAGGGAGTGCTTGCTGCTAGGTTTCCTTACTCCCTCGCAGTCTCATGCCAGGAGGAAGAGAAATTCTGGTGTAAGTCACAGAAAAACTACTGAGTTATACTATAGTGTGAAGAAGAAAGTGTGTTGGTCCAGTATCATGGATGTCCAAGTCCTGGACACTCAGCTTCTAAGTTGGTAAATTGGCATTTTGCTTACATGCTACTGTCTGTTGAGGCAAGCATCCAAAAGGCTGATTGGCTTTCAGTGTTTTGGTAAGATCATGGTCTGAATAGTTGAGGAGTGGATCTTGGAACATTAGTACCCAAGAGAGGTGTACTTATGAGAGGCCCATCTGCCTTGATAAGTATCGCTTGAAGCTGAGACATGTGATAAATCTTCACATTATATACAGAATCTTTATTTGCCAAGCATATTAAAATTCATTTGATATTCCAAGTGAAAACTAACCCAAGCATTGACCTCCAAAAGACATGTCATGCATATCCAAGCCTCAGAGGTATATTTAATAAGCATATGATTAATGTCTGGTGCAGATTTACTCAATTTAAGTTTTATTTTGAGGTGAAAACATGACATGAGATGGAAATAAATCAAATGATTAAGAAAAGAGTTTCTGTTATCATCACCACATAATCTGACAATAAATCAGTGGAATAGAATATTTATTTAAAAAACAGTAGTAATATTTTTGAGGTGTGATACATTATTCAATTCAAATCAACTAGCAGTTATTAAAAAACTACGATGTGCAAGACTGGTCTAAGCAGTTATTGTGCATAAGGGTGTGTGTGTGTATGCACAAATAAGAGAGTGTGTGAGAGATGCCACTTTGTGTCCTCAAAGAGTTTATGATATAAAAAGAGAGATGAGTCATGCTTTAATCTAAGGCAACTGTGATGAATACTATAAGAAAAATTTAAAACTTTTCATGTGGGTAGCAGGAATGATATATTGCTTTGGTTTGGAGAAGCTGGGGAAAGCATTACAGAGAAAATGATGAGATTTGAGGTCTGTAGCTTTTTCACAGGACTTTCTAAGACCTCAGCTCATTGTCACCTGACATCCCATTGCCCTCCTCCCAACATAAACTGCTCTCAGTTATTTACCAATGACATCCTTGTTTCTAAATGGAGTAAGTACTTGTCTGCCCTTATCTAAACAGAATTCAAAGCACTTGTCATTCTTACCTATCCTGCTTTCTTGGAAGATGATCCATTTTCAGCTTTAATCCTGATCCCATCAGGATGAGACCTTGCCCACCCTGCTCAGGTGCATCATCACCTTGTACAGTCACTCTTGGGATCATCTAACAAAGATGCAGCTATTAAAAATGTATCACTTGAAAAGATGTATCACTTAAAAATGGGCATTCCACAGAAGAGCAGACCAGACTGTCTAGGCTGGGGCACCATGGAACCCACAGTAGAGAGTCCAGACCAAGCCAGCACAGCATCAGTTAGTGAGGAGGAAGGAAATGGTGGTCTCAGCATCCACTTGCATCTGCACACAGCACCCTTTACATGGGTCATACCTTGGAAGTCATGACTGTTCTTTCTCACTGCCCCTTTACACTATGTCACAAAACACAGGAACAATCTGAGATGTTGCTGTTGGTGAAGCTCTTCTCATCAAAGTTCCATAGACCCAAGTAGGGGCTTCTGACATTCCCTGTCTCAAATATATTCCCAGTAAGAGTGAAGACGACATAAGAAACAGGACTTTGGCCAATACTGGGATGCTCTGAATTCAGATATGTTGCAGAGGGAGGCAGAAAACTCAGCCAATTTGGAAATTAGTCAGTTTGTAGTGTAGACTTGCACTCAGATATCAGTGGTGTATATGGAATAAAGGTCTGAAAAGAGGAAAAGTTACAGATATTTTGTATGAAATTTATTTACTCATTTATTAACAGTTATTGAATGTCTACTAAATGTCAGACTTTGATAGACGATCAAACCATAATCTGAAGAGTGAACTTTGTTGTTAGGTTTTGGTCTTGTTCACAGTACTGAGAGAAGCAAGGTGTAAGGTACATCTCTGAATTAGAACGTAGGCATGTTTGGCATGCTCTGGAGAGGGTATGGATTGTCCTGCAGACACCATGCATTAGACAGTTATTTTTTAAATGAAAGGCTCTTTCTGTGTCATTAAAAGTACCTTGGGAAAATCACTTGACATTCCCACAACTCACCTTTCTCTTGTGCAATGAGAATCTTTGATTTAGATTTAGGTTGCTAATGGTTTAGCTCTGTGCAGACGGGACACAGAGCAGGGTGAAGGTCTGCATCAGTTAGGCCACTTGAGGGCACAAATTCTGCATTTTTTTAAATTAATTTTTATTGGTGTTCAATTTACCAACATACAGAAAAACACCCAGTGCTCATCCCGTCAAGTGTCCACCTCAGTGCCCGTCATCCATTCCCCTCCAACACCCGCCCTCCTCCCCTTCCACCACCCCTAGTTCGTTTCCCAGAGTTAGGAGTCTTTATGTTCTGTCTCCCTTCCTGATATTTCCCAACATTTCTTCTCCCTTCCTTTATATTCCCTTTCACTATTATTCATATTCCCCAAATGAATGAGAACATACACTCTTTGTCCTTCTCCGATTGACTTATTTCACTCAGCATAATACCCTCCAGTTCCATCCACGTTGAAGCAAATGGTGGGTATTTGTCGTTTCTAATTGCTGAGTAATATTCCATTGTATACAGAGACCACATCTTCTTTATCCATCATCTTTCGATGGACACCGAGTCTCCTTCCACAGTTTGGCTATTGTGGACATTGCTGCTAGAAACATCGGGGTGCAGGTGTCCCGACGTTTCATTGCATCTGAATCTTTGGGGTAAATCCCCAACAGTGCAATTGCTGGGTCGTAGGGCAGGTCTATTTTTAACTCTTTGAGGAACCTCCACACAGTTTTCCAGAGTGGCTGCACCAGTTCACATTCCCACCAACAGTGCAGGAGGGTTCCCTTTTCTCCGCATCCTCTCCAACATTTGTGGTTTCCTGCCTTGTTAATTTTCCCCATTCTCACTGGTGTGAGGTGGTATCTCATTGTGGTTTTGATTTGTATTTCCCTGATGGCAAGTGATGCGGAGCATTTTCTCATGTGCATGTTGGCCATGTCCATGTCTTCCTCTGTGAGATTTCTCTTCATGTCTTTTGCCCATTTCATGATTGGATTGTTTGTTTCTTTGGTGTTGAGTTTAATAAGTTCTTTATAGATTTTGGAAACTAGCCCTTTATCTGATAGGTCATTTGCAAATATCTTCTCCCATCTGTAGGTTGTCTTTTAGTTTTGTTGACTGTATCCTTTGCTGTGCAAAAGCTTCTTATCTTGATGAAGTCCCAATAGTTCATTTTTGCTTTTGTTTCTTTTGCCTTTGTGGATGTATCTTGCAAGAAGTTACTGTGGCCGAGTTCAAAGAGGGTGTTGCCTGTGTTCTCTTCTATGATTTTGATGGACTCTTGTCTCACATTTAGATCTCTCATCCATTTTGAGTTAAGAACTTGACTCAGTTCTATTTTGAGACCATCTACTGATGGCAGAAAGTTGAATTCAGGTCAAATCAGTTAATTGATGCTTTTCTGAGTCAGTTCAGGGTTTCCTCTTCTCCTGGCGTTGTTGCTTGGACGTCTCTTCCTATCTGTGCTGCCATCTGCTGAAATGAGCCTGCAGCCCTCCTGTCTCCGCCCAGCATCTCACACAGTCCCTCTGTGTGCCCTTTGTCCTGAGAAGAAGGGCACCTCGGCAGCTGCCTTTGCTAAGTCCCTGTGATGGTGTCTCATTTTTGGTGCTCATTTTTTTTCTTTTTTCTTTTTCTTTCTTTCTTTCTTTCTTTCTTTCTTTCTTTCTTTCTTTCCTTCCTTCCTTCCTTCCTTCCTTCCTTCCTTCCTTCCTTCTTTCTTCTACTTCTTCCTTCCTTCCTTCCTTCCTTCCTTCCTTCCTTCTTTCTTCTAACTTCTTTCTTTCTTTCTTTCTTTCTTTCTTTTCTTTCTTTCCTTCCTTCCTTCCTTTTTTCCTTCTTTCTTTCTTCTACTTCTTTCTTTCTTTCTTTCTCTTTCTTTCTTTCCTTTCTTTCTTTCTTTCTTTCTTTCTTTCTTTCTTTCTTTCTTCTTTCTTTCTTTCTTTCTTCTTTCTTTCTTTCTTTCTTTCTCTTTCTTTCTTCTTTCTTTCTTTCTCCCTCTTTCTTTCTTTCTTTCTTTCTCTTTCTTCTTTCTTTCTTTCTTTCTTTCTTTCTTTCTTTCTTTCTTCTTTCTCTTTCTTTCTTTTTTCAAAATAGTGTCTATTTCACTTTGTGTCTGCCCCTCTCTCTGGCACCTTCTCCCTTTGGCAGGGTGGGGCTGGCTCGCTTCCTAACCTTGGGCTGGGGGTGGCGGGCGGGTAGGGGGGCCAGGAACCAAGGAAGGCCGTGAGAGCTGGACATCAGTGGGAAGCGCACCTCAGCCCCCCCGCCGTGGACCACAGCGCCCCCCAGGCCCGCGGCCCCCCCCAACACGCTTTCCGCATTTCCCAGGGGGGCGGCTCGCGGCCCAGGGTGGGGGCGAGAGAGCAAGCGCAGGGAGGATCCGCGGGGGTGACACGCGGCCCCCCGAGGGCGGTGGACAGCTGAGGGCGGGCGGGTGGGCAGGGGGCGCTTGGCGGCGTTGCAAGCTCGGAATCACAGGCGCGGCCGTCCCTGGGCTCAGGGAGACGCCGTCGGGACCACCGACCCGGGGGGTGATGGAGCGGGGCTGCGCGGCCACCTGCCGGGTGTGCAGCTCACGCAGGGTCCATCCGAAGGCGTCCTCGGTGGCCGGTCGGCCAGGACCATGTCAGGCCGTTGGGCACGTGCAGTGCATCCAGGGCCAGGGGGTCAATCCTGAGTTCATGGGGGTGGGGGGGCTGGTGGTCCGAGTCCAAGCTGCCGTCACCGACCCGGCCAGTGTGTGGTCAGTCCCTTGGAGGGGCTGGGAGGGGACTCCCCCGTGCCGGCGAGGATGATGTTGGCGACGCTGCCGCGTGTGTGGCAGGCTCCGTGGCTGCCTGGGAGGCCACAGCCTGAGTGATGGGTGACAGCTGGGAGAGGGTGGGTGACACCTGCCGGGCCTGCTGCCTCCTCGCCTCGTGCTCGGGGACAACGGGCTGACACCAGCGGGCGGTGCTGCGGCGAGGAGCCTGGTGTGCTCAAGCCCTGGCTGGTGCGCGGATGCCCAGGTGAGTCAGGTGGGCTGCAAGGTTGGCGGTGCTGCTGGGGCTGCTGAGCGCAGGGCCGGTGGCTCCTCAGGGTCCAGTGGGGCCGGAGGGCGGAGGGGAAGTGCATGGTGGTCGGTCGGGCAGGGAGCCCCCTGTGTTGTGGGTGGCGGGGATCAGGGCTGTAGTGTTTTCCTGGTCAGCGGATGGAAAGATGTTGATCCCAGGGACCTCGCAGGACTTGGGCCTGGACCCCGTCTTCTCGGTGTCCCATGCTTGCTTAGAAAGACTCTTATCTGTCTCTGACCTGGTTTCTTCCCTTCCTGGAACTGTTAATACTAAGGGTCTTTTCTGGTGTGCATCCTGGGACCCGCCCGGAAGGGCTCTGGCTGGGTGGGTGTCACTGGCCCTTCTGCAGCTGGTGTCCAGGGGCGGCGAGAGGTACACGGTGCCCATGGGCAGCTGTCCGCCTGCCGTCCGCGATTGCCCACTGACAAGGGCCGGCCACACTCTCGGTCTACTCTGGGTGGTTTGGCTGGTCCAGGCCTGAGGACTGCAAGGGTGTCTGGAAGGGCAGATCCACGGTGCCACTCCCAATCTGGGTCACGTTGAGCAGGGACCCGCCGTAGTACTGGCCACGGCTTGGGCCCAGCTGCAGGTACTGAGACTTCTGGAGCTGGAGCCCCGCGGCCCGTCAGGCTCAGGTCCTTCCTGACCTCCTGAAGGCCGCTGTCTCCTCTGCCTCCTCCTCCTCCTCCACCTCCCATTTTCCTTCTTCATTGCTTGACACACAGCACACTTTGCAAATTATTTGTTGGATAAATGAACTTGCCCTCTAGGGGGTCAGAGCTGGGTTTGTGAGAAGCTGGGGTGCTTTCCTGGGTTCTGGGACTGTAGCCATGAGGATAGGGACCCCCTCTGGCCTCAGCTGCTCTGTTCTCCTCTGATTCTTCTTTCCCCCTCGTGAAGCCTTTAAGTCTGTCTGTTCATCGTACTGCCTACATCCGGTGTTTATGTGCACAGCTATTTAAGGCAATTCATCTCATTTGGTAAAGATGTAGAATGTGTGTGTCTAAGTCAGGGATTCTCACTGTCTTGTGGTTTCACAGACCCCTTTAAGAATACGGTGAATTTCAGGATCTTTTTCCCCAGAAAAATGCAAAGATAATGAACACTTATAATCTTATGCACTATTTTGGGGGTTTTTATGGACTTTTGAAGCTGAGCATTTCCATATCCTTGATGGTAGCTGCTGGGCTCACTAATGCATTAGGCAGAAATCTCATTACCCGAATCTCCTGAACACAAAAGACTCTTTAAAATAGAATGTACTAAAAATGGCTGTACATTAGAATCATAGAGCATTGGAACAGAAAATAATGGGAAAGACTTCTACATGCCTTCATTTCCAGGATAAGGAAACCAAGTCCCAAAGCAACAGGTGACTGCCCCCCACCCCCTGGCATTATCGGGTACAGGTGAAGGATGCTGTGTTCCAGCTCCTATTAGGAGTCCCATGTGCTAATGGTGCTGTTTGGACAGCACAGCAGGCTCCAGGCAGGGACACTGTGGTCTCCCGCCAGTCAGATGGGGCTTGCCTGCCTCGAACTAGGTCACTTGGACTGGTTACTTAAGTTATTGGTTACTCTCTCTTATGAGAGAAATAAGACCAGAACTAACTAACCTACTAACTAAGTAACTATTTCCTTCCCTCCCACCCTCCTCTGTCCACTCTCCCTCCTGCCTCCCTCCCTCCTTTCTCTGTTTCTTTCTTTCGTTCTTTCTTCTTTGCCTTTCCATTTTCTCTTCTCTTTTTCTTGCTTGATTTTTTTTGTTTTCTTGATTTATTTCTCTTATTCTCTTTTTCTTTCTCTTTTTCTTCACTTCTCTCCTTCTGTCTCTCACTTTCTTGCTTTCCTTTTCTCTTTCTTTGTCCAGTTCTCCATTAGTTGGGTGTGTTTCTTGTTTGGGTCATTTGTCACCATTGTAGGTCAGATCGTCTGGGAGCAGTTGCTAAGACAGAATTTGGGGTGGAAGATACTTATCATGGAGTTGCAGCTATGAAAGGAAGGGAGGAGGCCACCCAGGCAGCAGAGGAAGGTGGGCTGTGCTGTAGGCCCCTCAAAGCCCTGCCCGCCCACTAGGGCAGCTGGAGCAAGCAGTGCCCCCAAATGCTTGGGCCTTTACACCTCTGTGTCAACCTGTGGGTCCTGGGGAGGATGGTGATTCTGGCTGTCTGCTGCCGAACCAGGCCCTGACAGAGAGAATTAGACACTGTTTGCTCACCCCACTCCCCCAAGCTGGGCGGCATGCCATTCTTGGAGGAGAACCGGGTAGTTCAGTGGTGTGTGCCACGGACCACCCTGTGCCACTCAGATCCACTTTCCCATGTATGTGTAGGGAGCAGAATTCCCATGGGTCTCCTGCTGCGGGGGAAACTGAAGAAGTAAATTAGTCAGACAGATGAGAGTCCCTGCAGCTGCAGTTGGCCATGGAGCATGGTTGATTGTGATCATCTTCCTCCTCCATTACCCATCCTAGATGCTCCCTACACTCAGGGGCCACCCTTCTGGCCTCAGCTGTATACCTGGTTATATGACCAAGACTATCCTCCCCATAGCACCTGGGTCCTTGTCAGGTTGGGGTGCTTTTCCTGGATATCTGTAGTCACAGCTAGGCAAGAAACATCAGAACATCGCTGGAAAAAGCCTGCATCCCTCCAGCCCCAGGATCAGCCACTGCTCCCAGTGAACAAGCATATATTTGCAGAAGTTGGCAAAGTTCCCTGTATCTGCCATTGAAACTAATGTGAGGTGGGGGCCCTGAAGGGTTTTGGTGTCAGAGTATCCAGAACATTCGAGGACAAGTCAAGCCCCACAGACCAATTAGTATCAGAAACCTCTCCTGTCCAGTTATGTTTAGAAAATGACAACAGGAATGGGATGGGGTGCTCCTTGGAAGGCCCTGGCTTCTCCCGTGATCAGGATTGGTGCTGGATCAGGCCTGGTGCCCATGGGGTGGCAATGTCATGCACTAACGCCAGCAAGCAGTTTCTGTCTTGGGATAAGTGACTCCAGCACCTCCAAAATGGCTGCAGTGCTGCACAGGTGTGCTTGGACCACAGAGTGAGAGCTTTCCGTAGCTTAAGAAACCATCCTTAATTCTTGCTTCAGGACACATAGTAATTTATTCCAGAGAAGGTTGGATGGTTGATGTCACCTCAGGGAAGAAGCTGGAGTAGGTATAAATAAAAGGTAGCTAGATGTTACATGTTTGAGTGCAGCGGTCAGTGGGGAGGTCCCTGAAAAGGGGTGACGGGGGCAGACACTCCAGTCTGTATGCTGTTGGCATGAGAGTTACTGATGATTCTCTGAAGAGATAATGCCATTCAGGATTCAGTGTGATCAGAACAATGTTATAAGACACAGGATGAAGAGCGTGCCTCAACCTTCTCAGGAATGGACAGGAAGTACAGGCCTCGGGGGGGAAGGAAGGGAAGGCAGGAGAACAGGGAACTGACACTGACCACTGAGGTGGGGTGGGGATGATTAGAGACCCTCTCCTGGAAGACAATCTAGCAATGCATTTCCAGATCCTTCAAAACACTTAGACCCTTTGATTGTCATTCCATTTAAAGGAGTCTATTTTAAGGAAGTCATAAGTGATGCTCATAGAGATTCATCATCGCTGTTCATGGAATAACTATCCTAATAGATTGAAAAAATCCAAACAATTAATAGGAAAATTAATACATCATTGAAGAGATATCTATATGCTGGGATACTACACAGCCACTGGAAATTTGTTGAAGAATTCTTAATGATAGAAAGCAACTTTTGAAGATTCCTTAGGAAAAAAGAATAAAATTATATACTGTAATTTCAATTATGTGAATTTATATATGCCTCTATACATTTATTATAGAAAAAACAAGTGCAGATTTTGCACTGTATTTGAAATTTAGATTGGCTATGATCACAATTTATTTTTTGCTTACACAACCTATGCTAGGGAGAAAGAAGCCTTACAAATTATTTTTCATAACTCAAAGAAAATCTATACATTTTATTCTGTTATTTGGGCCAATTGAAACAAGACCAATAATGTCAAAGTTGAATTAGCTACCACATGTTTGATAAGTGACTCTAAGTGTTGATAACACCCATATGATAAATAAATACAATTTCTCACAAGTAGAACAGGTGTTATAGTCTCAAGTCCAAAGGTTTTATAATAATTAACCATTTTGGCTGGACTATAAGTTCATAGGAGTATTAATTGTAAGTAAGTCACTTCATTTCATTCATGGTGAAAAATACAAAATAAATGCGACTTCAAAGAATAATTACACGTCTTGAAGCATCTGACGATTATTAGCGTGTTCAGAGGATCTGGCTGTTGCTGTTCTCCAGTTCTCTCTTCTTTTAAAACAGGCTGAGATGCCGGGCAGTGCATCCTCAAGGTTACAGACATCCACCTTAATTATTTTTGGAACTTGCAGCCTTTGGTTTGTTAAAAGATAAACTGAGGCATATTAAACATATTTAGAATTTATTTGAGCAAAAACCCATTGAAATCAGGAACCCCAACCAGAAGTGGTTAGGAGGGCTTCACCAGTGGTTGCTGGAGAAAGGCTTTTATAGAGAAGGAGCAAAGTAAAGAAAGGAAATTATTGGCTGGCTACAGCTGAAAGCCTATTTGGCTGCTTGTGATTGGTTGTTCTTAGGTTTTGATTTTGTAAACTTGAGGCATTTACAGGCTTAGATTGTGGTTTGCTTCTCATAGGCTGCTAAGACATTAGAACCAGCTCAGTCTAATGGCCTCTTTGTTTAACAATTTAACAAGTTTTAATGGTTATTTTAACTAAAGCTGAATAAGAGTATCATACAATCTCCTCTTTCCATCCTTCTACATTCCTTCCAATTTTACCTACAAAGCATATTTTCGATCAGTGACTTCTCTTGATCCCTGTGCCCACCCCTACACCCTACTTGGCTTCCTCTCCAGTTTAGTTTCAAGTGGGTGGGTCTGCGTATGTCACTCCTGGTTTAGGTTCTGCTGTGTCCTTGCTCCACTAGGGTCCAGTCCCAAGACTGACCTGGCTGGAGATTGGCCTCCTTTCCTATCCTTCCCCCACAGAGCTTTCTTCCAGGTACTTCCTGCATTTCTCCTGTTGACAATTGCTTGTTATCCTGGTCTCAGTATTAGATTCCTCAGAGCCAACTGATTTCCTCAAAGGTGCCTGCCTGGTCCCAAGTCTAAATTGTATATTCCCCTCTACTCTCACAGTAATCTCCACTTTGACTTGATGACAACTTATAATTATGTTTTTTGTTCTGGGCATTTTGCTTGCCTCTCCCAACTCCTGGGAGCTCACAGGATGTCCTACTCACTTCCCTGTGCCCAGCCCCACACACAGCACTTGGTAAACAGTAATTTGTGTGTGAACTATCTATATGAGAGGTAGAATAATGAACCATAAAAAAAGCCTATCAAGGAAGAGATGATCATATTGTTCAATAGTGTTTATCTCTGACAGGTTGGATTATGGGTGATTTTAATTTCCTATTTAAACATTGATGTTCTATTCAATTTTTCTGTAATGGGAATTAATTACTTTTGTAATCAGAAAAGCCTTAAAAAGAAAAAAAAAAAAAAAAAAAAAAGAAAGCCAACCAGGAAAGAGCATCTACCACTAGAGGTGTTAGTAGAGAGGGGAGGGATTCCAGGGCCCAAATCCTTGTAGAAACTCAGGAAGATCTTGGTGGGGTTGGCCCTTGAAGAGAGGGTTTCAGGGTTCCTGTGAGGTGTGGAAGGGGCAGGCTGTGCTGGGCTGCTGCTGTGGCCCCAAAGGCTCCTGGGCTTGAGCAGAACAAACAGTGTACACCTACACAATGGCAGGCAGAGAGCTTGAGTCATAGAAAAGAAGGGACACTTTGTGATTAAATTCAGCCTTTTCTTCTTTTTTTTTTAAAAAGATTTTATTTATTTATATATTTATTGTTTGTTTGTTTGTTAGAGAGAGAGAGAGAGAGAGAATGCACATGAGCAGGGATAGGGAGAGGGAGAGAATCTCAAACAGATTCTGTTCCCAGTGTGGAGCGTGACAGGAACTTGATCTCACAACCCTGAGATCATGACCTGAGCCAAAATCAAGAGTCAGAAACTTAATCTACTGAGCCGCCCAGGTGGCCCTTGGCCTCTTTTTTAAGTAGTCAAAAAGTAGGGGGATCCTTGGGTGGCGCAGCGGTTTGGCGCCTGCCTTTGGCCCAGGGCGCGATCCTGGAGACCCGGGATCAAATCCCACGTCGGGCTCCCGGTGCATGGAGCCTGCTTCTCCCTCTGCCTGTGTCTCTGCCTCTCTCTCTCTCTCTGTGTGACTATCATAAATAAATAAAAATTAAAAAAAAACTTCTGAAAAAGTAGGGAATGAGTTGTTTTCTTCCTTCCACAGGGAGGTGGTCCAGGAGGTGTGAGCTGGGTTAGTAGGATGCCTCCTAGAAAGGATAGTAACTTGCATTGTGATTTCTGGGGCAAAACACTTTCTCCAGCTGAGTCTACCATATATAAGAAGGTGTTCATAATGCCTATTTGATGGCACTGATATGAAGACAAAATGAGATCATGAATTTGAGTTAAGGGCTTCTAAGAGATCCTGACATGGTTGGTACTCAATTGCTTACTCCAGTAAACCAGCAACAAGTTTGTCAGGTTGGCTCCTTACAAGAGAGAGGCTTTCAGTATTGAACAGTGTTCTGCCACAATCGCGCACAATTCAGTTTAGAATCAAATTTGGGAGCCATTATCTCAAAGCACTCCTGGTCTGTGATCATCCATTCTATGCTTTCTCATGACCTAAATTTTCAAGCTGAGTGGTTGTTTTCCAGTTACCTGCCAATATCTGCTTTTTAAATAACACTCAGCAATTATGTCACTTCGCTAATTTAGGTGAATAAAACACAGATGGATTCTTTAACAAATTTCCATGAATGAAAATGGGTTTCTGGAGTTGAACATCATGGCCTTGTTTTGGTCACTGATTTGTGGGTGGACATCGTAAAATGTCATTTCCAATAGCAGGTTTGTTTTTTTCTAGAACCTTGACCCCACAGCGAGGTCTCTGCTCTTGCTTTCAGGGAATGAGACAATGTGAGAATGATACTCTGTGCTCTTGCTTTCTTGCTTTTATGTGCACATCTGGACAAATTGAAAGCAGAGTGGAAAGCAAGCTTTTTCTTGTACTTTCAAAGGTCATTGAAGATTGACATCACCTGAATTGTGAAGTCAATCTTTGCGACAGAGGAAGAAAACTTGGCAGCTGCACAGAAGGAAAAGTGGGGCAAATGGACAGAAGAATGTGGGGTGGCTGGGTCATGTCCCTGCCTCCTTCCAATTTTCAAGTGAAAGGCCCAAGGACAGACAAAAGTGGAGGGAAGACTAGAGTCTTGGCGGAAGCCTTTGGTTCTGGCTTGTGATTCTTGGAAATGCTCTGACATCTCCTTGTTCATCAGTTCCACAAGTAAGCAAATAACTAATAAAAATCAATTATTTATGCTGGTAAGTAATACAGATAAATTAAGGTGAGTCAATAAGTACACATTATATTCTAGTAATAATTTCTAGCATAGACATAAAATAGAGCCCATCACGCCCAGAGTTGGCACCTGGAGCATCTCCAGGAACATCACAGCTATCTCATGTGCTCCCTTAAATGTGCTTTGGGGATCCCAGGCCAGCAGTGGGGAGGGTTGGAGGTGTTCTGCAGTGCCACTGTCATGAAGAGGTTAGGTAAAGTTAGGGGTGGGGTGGGGCATGAGGGACAGATCGCAAAAGCCGGGCAATGGAGTCTAAATGGATCTTCAAAGAACCAGAGAAACATGCATAGAGAATTCAGCTTTCAAAGCCCAGAGACTGAGAATTAGGAAGGAGACACAGCATATCTGGGATCAGGCATTGCCTGTGGGGTTTGCTATGGGCTCTCAGCAGGGGTGAGTGAGTGGGATGACTATGCTCAAAAGGCCAAGGTGGAGGTCAAGTGTCCTTCCCAGGTGACAGCAGCTGGAGGGCAAAAAGTCTGCATGCTCACGATTAGGATCTGTGTGTCCACTCGAGTGAGGCTCTCCAGATACGCTCCACTTGCTTTGCACAGGGAGTTCCTCACTGTTTACCATCTGGGGGCATAGTCAGGGGCATTCATTGGCATCGGTCCGGCATCCTAACACCAGGGACTTGAGGCCCTGCAAATGGCTGGCATCTGACATTGCACTGCTTGCCCACCCCCCCTCACCCTCACCCTGCATCATCACACTTTCTGTCCTGTGGTAAGAGCCTGGGATGTGGAGCCAGTCAGGTTGGGCACAAATCCTGGCTCTGCCACTCCCTAGCTCTGTGACCTAGGGCAAGCGACTTACCCTCTCTGTGTTGCAGTTTCCACTTCCACAAAAGGGAGATAGTAAGAGTAGCCACCTCACAGGGCTGTTATTAGGAATACACACAGAAGTATTAGCATGACCTTCAGATAGAGCCTATAGAAGTGTTAAATAAAATCCCATCGTGCCAGTTGGGGGATTCCCTGAAGTGTGACCAAACACACACCACCAGTAACAGCCGACACTTCCAGCCGCACAACGTGTGACGGTTCCTGGCTGAAAATCTGAGTTTAACCAGGAGATAAACGTTTGTCCTTTTTTTTTCATATAGAATTTCCATCAGCCGTTTTGTTCTGCCCCTGCTTCCAAGCCCGTCTGCCTCTGGCCCATCTGAGATGGGGAATTTGTCTCCATGATCTCAGGGACTGATCCATCCGGTGATAATTTATTCTCCCCTCCCGGCTTGTTTGGATTCTCCGCGGCTGCTCTGCCTGCCCAGCGCAGCACGAGGAGCCCCTCTGCAACCAGGCAGCGCTCAGTTCACAAAGGCACATGACAAGAGCATGAGAGGGCAGGGAGGGGGGTAAACTGGGTGCGGCCCTGCACTTTGGGGAGCCCCAGCTCCCGAGGCTCTGGGGAGGGGAGCCAGCTGAGTGAAGAGCAGGAAGGCGGTGTTGCTTCCCTGGAGAGGAGGCTTGGCGGCTCCGACGTGCCAGCCCAGGCCTTGACACGCTGCGCTGTCACCTTGGCAAAGCTGAGGACTACCTTAGCCTGTCACCCCATCTCTGCACATCTCCGCTCTGTCCCCAGTCTTAGTGAGTAGGAGGGTGGGGGGACGGCTTGGCTCCTCATTGGCGCAGCTCCAGGCCTGGAGGTCTCTGGAATTTGGTACAATGTGAGGTAAAGGTCATTTGATGAGTTGATACAAAAGCTTTTCAGCCCAGGAACTAACTGTTGTGGCCTCAACTTAAACAAATGCTGCGAGGCAATGTTTTTGGTTCTGTCCAAACTCTGAGGGAGCCACGGGTGGGGCATGCTCACTGCACAGTGCTCCGGCCTTCAGGGCACACGAGCCTGCTGGCTTGGTGGCTTGGTACCGCACCTCCTTCCAGAGCAGGGATGGGACTGCTTTCTCTGTGGAAAGAGGCCGCTTTGAGGTCATAATTGTTCTAATATTTACTTTCTCTAAAGCATAGAGGAGGCCAATTTCAGGAGCCACCAAAGGGTGCTCACTCAAACTGTTTTTTTTTTTTTTTTTTTTTTTTTTTAAGATTTTATTCATTTGAGAGAGAAAATGAGCAGGGTGGGGAGGGAGAGAGGGAGAGGGAGACACAGGCTCCCCACTGAGCAGGATTCTCCGCTGCTCATCCCAGGGCCCTAAGATCATGATCTGAGCTCAAGACAGCCACTTAACTGAGTGAACCACCCAAACGCCCTTCAAAATGTTCTTGGGAACTGGTCAGATAGGTTCCCCAGGGCCACCCTTGTTCCTGCAGCTTTACGTGACTTATCTCACTTGTCTGTACAACAAGAGCCCAAAAAGTCCTCTGGGCAGCTGAACAGAAGGCACTAGTGTTTCCTGCCTTCCTAATAAAGTACCTAACATGCTGGGAAACAACACAACCCCTTTACCTGCATGGGGTCTGATGTCTCTGTTTTTGAACCACAATGTTTTTGTTTATCAGAATCAGATATTTACAAACATATATTTACATATATTTTAAAAACATAAATAATGTAATAATAAGAAGAACACCTGGGCACCTCCCATCTGTACCCATTAGATTAAAGGAAAAGCTCATTAGTAGGCCCTTGAAGGACCCCTGGGCCTCTCTGTAGCCTCTCCTCGCCCTGTTCTTATGAGATAACCACCACCTTGACTTTTGTGTTTAGCAGTTCCTGCTTTTCTTTGTGGTTCATTCCAGTAGTGTCTCCAATCAATATGTTTGCTTTTGCCTGCTTTTACATTTTATATAAATGGAATTACATTGTAAGTATTCATCTGCAACATATTTTTCAGATATTAATATTATTCTCAAAAGATCAATCCACATTGATTCCTTCTTTCTTTTTTTAAATAATAAATTTATTTTTTATTGGTGTTCAATTTACCAACATACAGAAAAACACCCAGTGCTCATCCCGTCAAGTGCCCCCCTCAATGCCCGTCACCCAGTCACCCCCACCCCCCGCCCTCCTCCCCTTCCACCACCCCTAGTTCGTTTCCCAGAGTTAGGAGTCTTTATGTTCTGTCTCCCTTTCTGATATTTCCCACCCATTTCTTCTCCCTTCCCTTCTATTCCCTTTCACTATTATTTATATTCCCCAAATGAATGAGACCATATAATGTTTGTCCTTCTCCACTTGACTTATTTCACTCAGCATAATACCCTCCAGTTCCATCCACCTCGAACCAAATGGTGGGTATTTGTCGTTTCTAATGGCTGAGGAATATTCCATTGTATACATAGACCACATCTTCTTTATCCATCATCTTTCGATGGACACCGAGGCTCCTTCCACAGTTTGGCTATTGTGGACATTGCTGCTAGAAACATCGGGGTGCAGGTGTCCCGGCATTTCATTGCATCTGAATCTTTGGGGTAAATCCCCAACAGTGCAATTGCTGGGTCGTAGGGCAGGTCTATCTTTAACTCTTTGAGGAACCTCCACACAGTTGTCCAGAGTGGCTGCACCAGTTCACATTCCCACCAACAGTGTAAGAGGGTTCCCCTTTCTCCACATCCTCTCCAACATTTGTGGTTTGCTGCCTTGTTAATTTCCCCCATTCTCAGTGGTGTGAGGTGGGATCTCATTGTGGTTTTGATCTGTATTTCCCTGATGGCAAGTGATGCGGAGCATTTTCTCATGTGCTTGTTGGCCATGTCCATGTCTTCCTCTGTGAGATTTCTGTTCACGTCTTTGGCCCATTTCATGATTGGATTGTTTGTTTCTTTGGTGTTGAGTTGAATAAGTTCTTTATAGATCTTGGAAACTAGCCCTTTATCTGATACGTCATTTGCAAATATCTTCTCCCATTCTGGAGGTTGTCTTTGAGTTTTGTTGACTGTATGTATCCTTTGCTGTGCAAAAGCTTCTTATCTTGATGAAGTCCCAATGGTTCATTTTTGCTTTTGTTTCTTTTGCCTTCATGGATGTATCTTGCAAGAAGTTACTGTGGCTGAGTTCAAAAAGGATGTTGCCTGTGTTCTCCTCTAGGATTTGGATGGAATCTTGTCTCACATTTAGATCTTTCATCCATTTTGAGTTTATCTTTGTGTATGGTGAAAGAGAGTGGTCCAGTTTCGTTCTTCTGCATGTGGATGTCCAATTTTCCCAGCACCATTTATTGAAGAGACTGTCTTTCTTCCAATGGATAGTCTTTCCTCCTTTGTCGAATATCAGTTGACCATAAAGTTGAGGGTCCGCTTCTGGGTTCTCTATTCTGTTCCATTGATCTATGTGTCTGTTTTTGTGCCAGGACCACACTGTCTTCATGACCACAGCTTTGTAGTACAACCTGAAATCTGGCATTGTGATGCCCCCAGCTATGGTTTTCTTTTTTAAAATTCTCCTGGCTATTCGGGGTCTTTTCTGATTCCACACAAATCTTAAAACAATTTGTTCTAACTCTCTGAAGAAAGTCCATGGTATTTTGATAGGGATTGCATTAAATGTGTAAATTGCCCTGGGTAACATTGACATTTTCACAATATTAATTCTGCCAATCCATGAGCATGGAATATTTTTCCATCTCTTTGTGTCTTCCTCAATTTCTTTCAGAAGTGTTCTATAGTTTTTAGGGTATAGATCCTTGACCTCTTTGGTTAGGTTTATTCCTAGGTATCTTATGCTTTTGGGTGCAATTGTAAATGGGATTGACTCCTTAATTTCTCTTTCTTCAGTCTCATTGTTAGTGTATAGAAATGCCACTGACTTCTGGGCATTGATTTTGTATCCTGCCACACTGCCAAATTGCTGTATGAGTTCTAGCAATCTTGGGGTGGAGGCTTTTGAGTTTTCTATGTAGAGTATCATGTCATCAGCTAAGAGGAAGAGTTTGACTTTTTGCCAATTTGAATGCTTTTAATGTCTTTTTGTTGTCTGATTGCTGAGGTGAGGACTTCCAGTACTATGTTGAATAGCAGTGGTGAGAGTGGACATCCCTGTCTTGTTCCCCATCTTAGGGGAAAGGCTCCCAGTGTTTCCCCATTGAGAATATTTGCTGTGGGCTTTTCGTAGATGGCTTTTAAGATGTTGAGGAATGTTCCCTCTATCCCTCCACTCTGAAGAGTTTGATCAGGAATGGATGCTGTATTTTGTCAAATGCTTTGTCTGCATCTATTGAGAGGATCATATAGTTCTTGGTTTTTCTCTTGCTGATATGATGTGATTCCTTCTTTCTTAACCTCTACTACATAACGATCCATTGGGCCACTGGACAAGTATACTGTAATGTACTTGTCTTTTCTCTGGTTGATAGTTACTGGTTTTGGCTTCATTTTCTTGCTTCTACATCCAGTGCAACCATGGACACACTTCTGGAACTCCTGTGCAAGGGAACAATTTCTCCAGGGGGGCAACTCTTCAACTTTTTGTTCTAGGACCATTTTATGCTCTTGAAAGAACTTCTGTTTATGTGGCTTGCATCTATTGATATTTACCATACCAAAAGCCAACAGTGAATAATTTAGAAATATTAAGTCATTTAAAATAACTATTGTACATCTATTACATGTTAACATGAATAACATTTTAATGAAAATAACTAATTTTTAAATATTGTATTTAGTTATTCGAGAGAGAGAGCGAGAGCGTGTGCACATGCACCTGAGTGGGGGAGGGGCAAATGGGGAGGGAGAAGCAGACTCCCTGCTGAGCAGGGAGCACCACATGAGATTTAGTAAAATGTATAACTTTTATTCCTTCATCAATGAGGTGAAATGCTTATGTGAAATTGGCTTTTTATTTGCTAGCTGCAAGCACTTGGCCATGTGGTTCGTGCTATTGTCTTGATTTGCACTAAGCACCCGCCTTTGCCCCACCATCACTTCAGTGCAAATGTGAATACATTAAAATAGGGAGATTTGTCTTAAAATTATTATGAAAATAATTTTGACCTGGAGGACCACTTGAATGTGTCCTTAGAGATACCAGTGTCTGCCAGAGCACCCTGTGAGAACCATGGCTCTGGGCACAAACTTGGAATTGGAAATGGTAGACTGTACAGTATTTTTACATTCAATTTCAAAATTATAGCCAAAATTTTTTCCAGAATGGTTGTGCAAGGTATACGTGCACCAGCTGTGTATGGATCTTGGATTGTTTAAGTACTCTCTAAACCTGACACAGTCATATTTCTTTTCTTAAATTTGTGCCATTCTAGTGAGTATACTGAGGATGGATTTACTCTTTAGTGATAAAATTTTAAAACTTTACTGAAATATATTAAAGAAGACTTCAACTAATGGAGATAACATGCTGATCACCTACTTGTGTTCCTGTATAGGAACACACTTACAAAACTGCCAGAAGTTTATGCAAATTCTATTATTTAATCTTCCCAACAATTTTTTATGAAGTAGTTACTACCTTTGCTCTCATTTCATACTCGAGAACTGAAGCTTAGTAAAGAAACTTGCTCAAGATCTCATGGTATGAAATAGTAAGTATAGATAATGTCTCTGTCCCTGGCTCCTGCTCATATTTAGTCTTTGACCCCAGTTCCTAGCAGAGAGCTCCTAAAACTTATTTAAATCCCCAGAGTGATAGAACTGATAGGAGTATCTTTCACAGAGTTCCTAAATCCATTGGAATTTCTTGGATGATAGAAGCATCTTTTGTTTTAATGAGGCTGATCTTGGTGGGCTCTTGATGGGGCTGGCCACCAAAAAGACTAAGCTATTATTAGAAGCTCTAAACTTTTAGCCCCAGCCCCCATCATCTAGGGAGGAGAGATGAGCTAGAGAATGAGTTAATAACTAATTACACATGCGTGATGGAGCCTCTATAAAAATCCCTATAGCTCAGAGTTCAGAGAACTTCTGGGTTGGTGGACACATCCATATGCTGGGAGGGTGGTGCACCCCAACTCCTTGGGGACAGAAGCTCCTGAGCATAGAACTCTTCTGTACTGAGCCCTACCTATCTCTTCATCTGGTTGTTCATCTATGTCCTTTATCGTATCCTTTATTATATAATGTCCCAGCAGATGTAAGTAAGTCTTTCCCTGAGTTCTGTGAATTATTCTAGCAAATTATTATAATGGAAAGAGGGGGTTTTGGGAACCTCTGATTTGTAGCCAAGTTGGACTGAAGTGTGGTTAACTTGGCAACCCATTACTTGTGATTGGCATTTGAAGCTGGGGGCAGTCTCGTGGGGCTGAGCCCTTTGCCTGTGGAAGCTGATGCTAACTCTAGGTAAATAGTGTCAGAATTGAATTGAATTGTAGGACACCCAGCTGATGTCAAAGAATAAGTTGGTGTGGGGAAAAACCCATACCTTTGATGACAAAAGTGTTAGTACAAAAGGAGTTTTTCCTTTCACAAAGCTTGCTGGGAAAGTGAATCCATATACTATCACCATGCATTTAGTCGCTATGCCTTATAGATGCTGGTAGGTGAGGATTTAGGAAGAAGAGATAAGGGAAGAAAAAGCTATAAAATTTGTTTTTTTTTACTAAGGCCATCATCAATTTTTAATTGAATGTTGGCTAGAACTTATTTGTATATGGGCTTCCAAATTCTTATACATCTTTCTGGCTCATTTAATGCTCACAGTATTTTATCAGATGTACTACATGAAAAAGTGTATTTTACATCCACTTCCTGAATTGGCTGAGGAAGTGTTGTTTTTGGCATGTGGAAAATCACTCAATAATACCCTTCCAGGCAAGCTGATCCAGAGGTCACAGAACAGAAGGGCTCCTAGACCAAATGAAAATATCTGAATCACATGGTTTATTCAATCATTTTAAATTATGGTGAGAAGCAAGGGATAGGAGAAGGGCAAGTTAGTACCCTTAGGATAGGGCACACTTTCAGAATACAGGGGCACTCAGTGCTTATCACCTGGGGGTGCCAATGGGCCACCAAATGAAGACTTCATGATTATTAAGTGTTCATGTATATTTAGTATATCCTGCTAGGTGGGGGTTTTGGTAGTTCCTCTTGTATATTTATTATATTATGAATATTTAGTACCCAAGTGCCTTATGAATATTAGAAATTCTATCTTGGAACTTTCATCTATCTAGGTTTAACACACAAGCTATGTTTATTAACTACTTATGTGTAACACACCTTGTGAGTTCTGTTTATGTTCAATGAACTTGTTCCTTACTAGTTTCTTATCAATTTAAAATATCTTAAAAGTTTGTACCTGTTTGACAAACTACAAATGTCTTCCTCTGATAGAACTGAATATTCTCAAAGCAAATGTACATTACAGTTTGCAAAATGACAGTTCTGGGAATCATTATTTCTGTTTGTTGTAAACAAAAGCAACACATCTGTGTGATTCAGGTATCTAACAGTTGTATCCAAGAATTGAACTCTAGTGGAGTCTAAGTTATTTTACTGATTGTTTTAGTCATCTAGGCTGCACTGTCTCAAAGGGTAGCCACTGAGTACTGAAGCTGTGCCTGGTCCAAACTGAGATGTGCTGTAAGTGTATCATATGCACCAATTCAAAGATTTAGTTCAGAAGAAAGAGCATAAAAGATCTTATTAATAATTTGCCTACTGATTACACACTAAAATGACATTTTTATTATGTTGAATTAAACTATGTTATTATTTTTAATATATATTAAAATAATTTCAGCTGTTTTATTTTTCCTTTTTTAATGTGGGTTCTAAGATACTTAAAATTAATTTAAAATTTAAAGTCTAAAAAATAGCACCATTTAATTGCTTATTGGATTTTGAAATACACCCTAAAATGGATTAAAAACTTTCACTCTTTATTTTTCCAGTCTTTTTAGCTTGCTGAGATGTTTAAATGAAGTTGTTTGCTCAGGGATGGCCATTGTCGCATAAAAAATCAGTTACAGAGATCTAGTTCAAGATGGTGGTATAGGCAGATTCTGAACTCACCGCCTTCCATGAACACATTGAATCTACAGATACATTTAAAACAATTTCCTCAGGGGTATCTGGGTTGTTCAGTGGGTTGTGTCTGCCTTTGGTTCAGGTCATGGTCCAAGGGTCCTAGGATCAAGCCCTCTCCCTCTACTCATGTTCTGTGTCTAGCTCTCTCTTTCTCTCTCTCTCAAATAAAATATTAAAAAAAAAAACAATTTCCTCTGAAAAAAATCCTAAAACTATCTGAGTGACTCCCATACATCTGGTACATGAAGAAATATCCCGTAATGAAGACCATTAAGTAATATGTAGAATTGCTGAATCAGTGTGTTGTACACCTGAAACTAATATAACATTGCATGTGAACTATACTTCAATAATAAATAATAATAAAACCCCCACCCACATGGAAGCAGGTAGGGGAGGCTAACAGACAATCTTGCCATAAACCACACTCCTGGCATAGGGACACACGACTGGGAGAAAACTCAAAACCTGGGGTTTCCCCCTGAGAAGGAAAGGATTTGAACCCCTCATAGGGCACCCTGACTTGTAAGACCTACACCTGAGAGACAAGTCCAAAACATCAGGTTTGAAAGCATGTGGGGCCCGTGTTCGTAGACCCAAAGGGCCATAGAGAGCTGAGAAATGTCTTTGAAAGGGCTAGTACACAGGTGCTCACCTATTCCAGGGCCCAGCATGGAAACAGCTGATTGAGAGGTGCCTGGACTTTATGTGCAGGAGACTTATTTGCTTATTTGATTACGTTCTCATCGTAGGAAAAAGAATTTATGTCTGGTGACAGATGTTAGCTAGACTCATTGTGGTGATCATTTTTCAAAATATGCAAATATCAAATCGTTATTTTGTATGCCAGGAACTAATACAACGTTATATGCCAGTAATACCTCAATAAAAACACAATGTGTGAGAAAAAAAAATCAGCTATACATTTTCAGATTATAAGGTAGCGAGGCCTCTTTTTAAGGTGAAAGGCTCTGTGCTTTCAATTATTTCACATTCATCTAAATTTTTTTGCCTTCCCTCTAACTTCGCCAGTGTGTACTTCCTCAATATAGAGAAAAAGTGTTTCCTCTAGTAGAGTTTGTTTTTGCAAGTGATTTACCTAATTCTCCTTTTAGTTTATCTTCCTCATGCTCTGAAAATAAGGGAAAACATCATGGCTTCACCCCCTGCTAAAAAGATGATCAGTTACACTTTATGTGCTGTATGCTTGGCACCCAGGCAGGCTAATTCAGGCTTCCTTCGAATTGTATTCCAATGTATTTTTTTCCCCCTTGCCTGGGACCGATCTTGAGGAAGGCAAAAAGAGTTTAAAATCTACCAAGTGTTGAGTAAATCGGGGAACCCTATAACCAAGAACAGAAAAGGCTGCTCAGAAGATTCTTGCCGATATAATCTGGTATCAAGGCTTCATTTTTGTATATCTCTCGAAGGCACAATGAACATTGCCAACTAAATCTACAAATCTGTTCCTAGCTTGTTTTGAAAGGAAGGCACACTCTGGATGAGATGGGCATTTAAGACGTGACACTCTTTGACCTTCTACCTTATTGCGTGAGCTATTGCCTTCACAATTCCTTTGCAGAAGTCTGGCTGGGAGGAGAATGAGACCTGCCTGTTCTGAGGGGTGGGGGGATACAGTTGCCCAAATGGAGTCAGTAGTAGACCAGTCATTTGGATGCTTTCAGCCTGGTTTCTAAATTTCAGGACTATATTATTCTAATTATATAGAGCAATTCCTTAAAAAGGGAGCAGGGGAGAGGAAGTATGTGTAAAATGTTTATGTTCATTAAAGGAATTGTAGGTTTAAGAAGCTCACCATATACTCACCAAGTTCACCTTATAGATAATATCCAGCTCTAAGGCTTTTTTGTACCTAAGAGTTAAGGAAATCGCATGTGAAAGCTACATAAACCCTCTTATACAAGAAGCTTGTATGTGGTTAAAAATGTGTTCATTCGGTACAGTAACGATGGTAACTACAGGTCCTGAGGTGATCACTTCACCGTGCATACAAAGCTCGAAACACTGTGTTGTACACATGGAACATATATGTCAATTATATGTCAATGAGAAAAATTGTGCGGCTGTTATCTTACATTGAAGCCTGACATCACAGCCTCCAACACTTTGTCCCGTCTTCATTTAACAGATCTTTCCAAATGAAGATGTGTTACTTTTCTAAAAACTATATACAAGTGATTATGTAAGAACAGTGATTTTGGGATTTGTCTATTTACTCAGTCTTTCATGTTGCTCTCTGAAAACAAACAGTTTTGTTTCTAATTGTTTTTCTTTTTCTCTCCCTTTTTTTTCTTTTTGGTGTGCTTTCATACTCTCAACCTCCCACTGTGAAAGGACATGGGCTAAACTGTCCATTATTTAAATCGTTCTTTCCACTGCAAAACTCTGTGCCTTGAGTGATTCCAGTTGGGATTTCCTCCCAAAAGGAAATAAGACAAAAAGTCAATTTCTTATTTGCACATAGTGTCTTGACACATTAATAAAACAATCCAGAATGATTAATCATAATGTTTTTGAGTTATAAATTATGTATCTCATAGCTGTAGTCATTAATGCCAAATGAAAATGGGAGCTCAATGGAGATGTTAGCCATAATGCCATTGTAGACTTCCTCAGGGATATACATTATTCTTTAATAAAGCAATAACTTAGGAGAATTTTGTTATTGCAGTGAATTTTGGCGTAGTATTATTGCTTTAGAGGAAATTCAATTGTAAAAATCTTATTTCCCATTCACACATCTGAAAATATATTAAAACATTTCTTTTAGTTTCAAATTTGGTTATTAACTTTTAATTATTACCATTATTATTCTTCTCTCTAAAAACCTGTGCTTTATATGTACCTCTGTGTCTCTATCCCTAACTCTCTAGTCCTTGGGGGTTACCTTCCCCATTAATTTCTTTTTAAAAAAATATTTAAAAAAAATTTAAAAAATATTTTTAAAATTTTTATTTATTTATTTGAGAGAGAGCGAGAGAGAAAGAGCAGGAGCAGAGAGGATGGGCAGAAGGAGAAGGTCCTGGGTTGTGGTGAGGGTTTTTTCCTGGTTGTTACTTGTTTCTTCCTGCTTCCAGTGACTTCTAGTGGTGAACCTTCCATATCTGGCTACTTATGATGTCACTGTCTCTGTGACTCTCTCCATCCATTTTATCCCCGCCCTAGGTGCCAAACTGGTCCCATCTCCTTGGTCCATAAAACAGAGCAAGTGAGCACAAGGTTTGTGTGGAATGGGAGTGAATACAGTTGGAGTATATCCCAGAGCAAGAGATGGTTCACACCTCTTTGTCCTCATAGTCATGGCCTGTGCCCTCAGAATCCTTCTCTATTCACCACCCTTGTCCCCTCCGAATGCCTCCCTGGGGGTGGGAGGGGTGGGGAGTGTGTCTCCTAATCATGACTTTCCTCTCCATGGAACACCTGGACACCACCTCCCTGGCTGTCAGTGGGAACCCCAAATCTTCTTACCTCATATTCATCCCTGTAGAGATGAATTCCACCACAACAGGGGTTAATTTTTTCCATTTTTAGGTATAATAAAATGAACATAGTTGGAAGCATGTGCATTTGTACTACTCCACAAAATTTCAGGATATACTCTACCTGTATGAGCAAAATTGATCATAGAAGTACTCCCTCCGGGATAAAGATAAAATCGCTGCTTGGATAGATTTCCTCTACTAGCCTGGACACATAAATGACTGGAGTTTTAAAATACACAGTTTGGGTGGTTATTTATCAGAGCTTAAATGGTTAACACTAAAGTTAAATTAGATAGTAATGATTTTGATTTGGTTTTTTAAATTGAAGCATAGCGGACCACAATGTTATATTAGTTTCAGGTACACAATATAATGACTGGACAACTCTATATTTTATGCTATGCTCACCACAAGTGTGGCTACCATCTGTCTGTCACCATACAACGCTATTATAATACCATTGACTGTATTCCCTGTTCTGTACATCTCATCCTGTGACTTAACTCACTCCATAGCTGGGAGCATATACTCCCACTTTTCTTCACCCATTTTGCCCAACCCTTCAACCCTCTTCCCTCTGACAACAATTTGTTCTCTCCATTTATGGGTCTGTTTTTGTTTTTTTTTTTTTCCTTTGGTTTATTGGTTTTAGATTCCACATATAAGTAAATCATATGATATTTGTCTTTCTCTGTCTGAGCATAATGCCCTTCAGTCTATCCATGTTGTCACAAATGGCAAGATCTCATTCTCTTTTATGGCTGAGTAATATTCCATTATATATATATCATATCTTCTTCTTTATTCATTTATTTTCTTGAATAAATAAAAGGTTTTATTTGTCTCACATAATGTTCAGAGGTGGGCAGTCCAGGGAAGGTGATAGAACTCAACACCTGCCCCCTACTGACACCTGCTCCTGCATTCCCAGTGTATGGCCCTGTGGTTTCAAAGTGTCTGGAAACTTCTACTCAGAGCCATAGGGAGAGAAACCAAAAATGGAAAGGGAGGAGGGAAGGATGTGGCACTAGCAGAGTTCTGATTCTTGAGCCAGTTTCAATAGTTCTGATTGTATTTCTATGTCACAATATCTATTGTTGTGTGACAAGTCACTCCAAAATGAAGTGTCTGAAAGCAACAACCACATATAATTGCTCATGGATCTCTGGGTCAACTTGGAAGTTATGGTGATCTGAGCCAGGCCTGCTGATCTCAGTTGGGCCTACTCATGTGCCTGCATTGGCCAGTGGGTTGGGATGATGGCCAACCTTGGATGATTTGGGACGGTTCCACTTACATGTCTGGCATTGTCAGGTTGTCAGCTGGCAATGTGGGGGATGTGTCCCATCATCTAGCAGGCTAGCCTCGGTTTGTTCACATGATGACTATGCAGGCTTCCAAGAGAGGGGGATAGAAATATATGAGGGCTCTTAAAACTTAGGCCCAGACCTGGCTTAAGTATACACTCCTATGGCCCCAAAGTCATGAGGTCAGCTCAGAATCAATGTAGAGAAACAGGATCCATCACATTTTATTCTTAAAATGTTTTGGATTTTTATTTTATTGAGATATAGTTTATATAAAATATATTAGCTTCAGGTGTAAGATGGTAATGATTTAACAACTACAACAAAAACACCAGATATGAACCAGAAAGCTAGCTGCAGTTGACATTCATTAGAAATACTTGAAGATGTGTGAAAAAATAATAGTACAGTGTGGTGGTCAGGCTGGGTTTCAGTCCAGGCTCTACCAATGATTAGCTTCACAATCTTGGAAATTTGGCACAATTTCTCTGATCTTCAGATCCTTCATCAGAAATTATGATGATGATGATGATGATGATGATGATGATGATGATGATGATAGCAAAATGGTCTCCTGTCTCTTGGGAGACTTAAATGAGATTGTTAAGGGAAAGCCCATAGCACAGTGCCAGGTGTGTAGCTCCTATCATAATGCATCTGGAGGCTTGCTAATTCCACATTTCAGAACACCCAGTCCTTGACTTCCTTCAGGAATAAATTTCAGTTGACAGTCATGTGCTTCTTTATATCACCAGTTGACAAATTTCCATGTTCTGGTAGAGTTTTAATCTTTCATTTGATGAACAGATTTTTCCTTGGCTTGATGACTTCTTGAGTCACTTTCAATAATTCTGTTTCCTTGTCTTTACAGGGCATGTGGTGACTTTGTTTAGGGGAGAAATTTAAGCCATGATTAATGTCAATCCTATTTTTTTTTTTTTGTTTATCTAAAGCTTCCATTTTCTTGCTGTAAACTATGAATCATCCCACTACTGGACCTTATCTTATTCATCAACAACCTGAAAATTGACTTTCTTTTGTAGGCTATTTGTTAAGGAAATCAAATCTCTCTTCACAAGAGTTGCTCAATCTGTGATTTGCAAAGAGCAATGGGTCAACATTGAGGTGAACTTATCAGTCAGGTCCATGGTCCCCAGTAGCTCAGTGGAATCTGCAGCCTCATGGTAATTTAAATCCATGCCTCAAGAAAGATGAAAATTCTGTTTTTGGATACATAAGAAACTTTATTAGTTACAGCTGCAAACCTGGTAAAGTGAAAGACAGAGGTTTTATTTTGCATATAAAATTTATATGAGAGTAAAAGTATTATAATCTGCTATTTTCTCTGGCTGCTTAGCATGTTCTCAGAATCTTTGTGGGAGAACACAGACACATACACATACAGAGGAAGGAGAGAGAGAGATTTATTATTTTAAGGAATTGGCTGGTATGATTGTAGGGGCTGGCAAGCTCAAAACCTAGAGGCTGGCTAGAGATTCAGGTAAAAGCCAATATTACAGTCTTGGGTCCAAAGGCTAGAAACTTACACAGAGTTTCTATATTGCACTCTTGGGACAGAATTTCCTTTTCCTTGGGAAACCTCAATTTTTTCTCTTAAAACCTTCAACTGATTAGATGAGGCCCACCCACATTGTGGTGGATAATCTGCTTTACTCACCATCTACTGATTTAAATGTTAATCACATTTAAAAATACCTTTATAGCAGCAATTAGGTTGGTATTTGTTTTTTTTTTTTAAATTTTTATTTTATTATAGTCACAGAGAGAGAGAGAGAGAGAGAGAGATAGGCAGGCAGAAACACAGGCAGAGGGAGAAGCAGGCTCCATGCACCGGGAGCCCGATGTGGGATTCGATCCCGGGTCTCCAGGATCGCGCCCTGGGCCAAAGGCAAGCGCCAAACCACTGCGCCACCCAGGGATCCCTAGGTTGGTATTTGATAAAACAACTGGGCACTGAAGCCTAGCTAAGTTGATGCTTCAAATTAATTATCACAATGACTTATGTGCTATCACAAGAACTTGGACCAGGCTTTTGCTCAGGATATAGTGTCCCAAGGAAGCAGGGGCCATTGAGATTTCTTCTTGGTGAGGGCAGTAGCATGGGCAATGCCCACTCCAAGGATGGCAGTGGGAAGTTCCAGCAGACATCCAAAGCCTGGTGTTGGGAATGGCATGGGGGAAGGCAGTGGCAGTGGGGAGGTCTCTGCAGGGACCATTTATGGCATAGTTTTTGGGCTGTTTGCTTGGCTATGTAACTTCAGCCACTGGTTTGCCAGGCCCTTAGAGATACTTTGAACAACTCAATGTTGTTTACTAAATTCCTTCTGGATTAGTCAAAGTTCATTTCTATAATTTCCAACTGATTCAGGAAGCCCTAAGAAAGTGAGCCTGAAAATTGTTCATGATATATTGAACTAATTTCTTTGGGAATCTGGTGCATGGGAAAAGGGAGGTATTTAGGGTGGGGGAATAACTCATACATGGAAACAGAAGGGTGGGCTGATAGAAGTGCAGCTGGGGGAGCCATGTAGATGGGATGAATGAGGTCATGGGGCAGACAGCCCACGCCAGTAGGAGCAATTTATGAGTGAAATATAAAGGCTGAAGTCTAATTTCTTCTTGCCTAATACATGAGAGTTATGTACCCTTTTGGTCGTCTCTTGATTCAGGACAGACTACTTCCTACAATGAGTGTAAGTTTTACACCCATTTCAACAGAAAGAGTGGAAAGGAAATTCCAGCATGTGGAATCTCATGTGGTATTGGCTTCTGCACAATGCAGATGGCATTTTTGGCTGAAAATTCAGTGAGAGAGAACTCTCTTAAAAGATTAACTGGGTATTTTCAAGGCCCTTGAGGCAAATAAAATAATTATTTCTCCCTACAGATGTACTTTTTCTTTTGATTGCTCCAATTACAATAGTCCTATAGCTATTTATCTTCAAATATTCAAATATTCATGGTCCTGATGTACTATGAACTTTTCCATCTTCTGTGAGTTTATCAGAGTTCACAAGGTTAATTATTTCTTCAGATGCCACAGAGAGGACAATGGGAAGCAAGAGCAGCAGAAAAATTGTAATGATTTCAATGGCTCAGTGCTTTATATTTATTTGCATGTAGCTTTGCAAAACGTTTTACCTGCTTTTCCTCCCAATTTCTGCAGTAGACTATTTTTCACCTGTCAAGTCATCACCAGAGAAAGTGCTAAATGTCCAAGCCTACATGGTAGTACATTAAATAATCATTAAAATGAAGACTTGACCCTGAGCTTGGCAGATGTTCCTCATCTCTTACACAGAACTGATATTGACTTAAGAAGAATTTATTTTTGCTTATGTTTCCCTTGCCTTCATAGATGTATCTTACAAGAAGTTGCCGTGGCGAGGTTCAAAAAGGGTGTTGCCTGTGTGCCTTTAGGTGTGCCTCTAGGATTTGGATGAATTCTTGTCTCACATTGAGATCTTTCATCCATTTTGTGTTTATCTTTGTGTGTGGTGTAAGAGAATGGTCTAGTTTCATTCCTCTGCATGTGGATGTCCAATTTTCCCAGCACCATTTATTGAAGAGACTGTCTTTTTTTCCAGTGGATAGTCTTTCCTGCTTTGTCAAATATTACTTGACCATAGAGTTAAGGGGCCATTTCTGGATTCTTTATTCTGTTCCATTGATCTATATTGGCAAATTGAACTCCAATAAATAAAAATAAAATAAATAAATAAATAAATAAGAATTTAGCTTGTTTCTGTTGAATACACTAAGAAACAATAAACAGTGATGACCAGATAAATCAAACACTTATTCGAAAAGATTTTATTTATTCATTCATGAGAGATACAGAGAGAGAGGCAGAGATATAGGCAGAGAGAGAAGCAGGCTCCCCGCAGCGAGCCCAATGCAGGACTCGATCCCAGGACCCCAGGATCACGATCCAGCTGAAGACAGACACTCAACCACTGAGCCGCCCAGGTGCCCCTCAAACATTTTTAAAATGAGGAAAATAGCACTTAAAAACAGTATTTCAACAAGGAATCTTTGCAAATGGATAATGGGGCCAGAGGAAAGCATTTGAACTTGTTACTATGAAGACAGGAGCAACATAACAGCCCTACCAGGCAGTGTTTGGGGCCCAAGTGAGGTGAAAATGTGTCACTGTGGTGGCTCCAACTCTGCAGGTGAAAGCAGACAGGCAGCAATGGTTTTTATTGAGAAGTGGTAAGGAACGGACCAGGAAGGAAGCATTCTAGCAGCAGGGTTGGGATATGGACATAACTGGACAAAGAAGGCAGATTTGGGTAGGGATTCATAGCCTGGGTTAAGTCAAAGGGCTTGAAGCCTTGAAGTTGTAGTGAGTAATTGAGCAGGTGTAGTGGAAATAATGAAGGGATAACATTGCAGGTGAAGTCAACATGGTCAGAGGGATGTTGTGTCAATTTATAGTCTCAATGATGACACAGTTCTAGGTAATGACAATTGTCAGGCATCTTTATGGGCATGAAGAGGAAAGAGGGAAAGAGCAAAGGGCACGGAAATAGGATATTAGGGTGCTGAGAAGCTAGCTTGTTGGGTGGTTAGCCTCATGCATACTCAGAACACCCAAGATAAGGAATGGGTTTGGGGTGGAGAGAAGGTTCTGAGTCATGGGTCTCAGTCTGAGTGGAACCAGAAGGTGTATAGATGGATGGCAGGAATCTAAAAGTAATGAGGCCTTTTACTTGAGGTTGGGGGAGGTATAACTGAGACAGGAATGGGGGCAAGTAGGATCCATGCACACCCCTGCCCTCGAAGTTTATGGCATACTGGAGCACTAGCAGGAATGATTCAAGAAGCTCCTGGTGGGTGTAGAAGGAAAAGAAAGGGGTTAAGATAGAAGAGGAGTAGGGGGGACCCTAAGCTTACATCATTCCTCAGACACAGCTAGATAAATGTGAAATCATTCTGAACACTCATGAAATTGATCTGAGGACTGAGGACAAAACTCCACATCTACAGGTAGAAAAATGATCACCTCATTGAAGGTAGGAGTTTTGGAGAGTTGATTTAGGGGAGAGAAGAGCTATAGGTGCTGGCAGAGGTGATGGAGCCCTGATCATGGAGAAAGGAATGAGAGAGAGAGAGAAAGAGAGAGAGAGAGAGAGAGAGAGAGAGAGAGAGAGAGAGAGATATTGGGAAGAAGCAGGCTGGGTATTAGTTAGGAAAAACTCTTCCCTAAAACCATCAACTAGGAAAAGAAGAGGGGCTGACTACTGCAAATTAGTGTAAGTAGTGGAGCAACAAAGTCTGAAGTATTGGAGGTCTGTGCCATCACCACGGTCATGTTTGGCAGGCTTGGCAGTGCTCTCATGGGGAATGAGGGTGAGACTAGTAAGTGGGCAGCATGGTCTGGGGATTCCCTAGGTCACGTGAAGAGGAAGAGTTCCCTTGCTTGGAGTGTATTTGGAATGGTGGCACGGTCTCTCCAGGGATGGCAGAGCTAGCAGCGCCAATGTGCTGCTCTGTTCCCTAGCATATAAACAAAGACACTAGCTGAGGGCAGCAAACATTGGCACTGCCTTTTTTTAAAAATTCAATTAGCTGGGACACCTAGGTGGCCCAGTGGTTGAGCATCTGCCTTCAGCTCAGGGTGTGATCCCGGGGTCCTGGGATTGAGTCCCACATCAGGATCCCCACAGGGAGCCTGCTTCTCCCTCTGCCTATGCCTCTGCCTCTCTCTCTGTGTCTCTCATGAATAAATAAACAAAATTTTTAAAAAAATAAACCCAATTAGCCAATGTATGGTACATCATTAGTTTCAGATGTAGAGTTCAACAATTCATTAGTTGTATATAACACCCAGTGCTCATCACATCACATGCCCTCCTTAATGCCCATCACCCAATGACCTCATCCATCCCCCAACTCCCCTCCAGCAACCCTCAGTTTGTTTCCTATAATTAAGAGTCTCTCATGGTTTTTCTCCCTCTCTGACGACTTCCCACTCAGCTTTCCCTCCCTTCCCCTCTGATCCTCTGCACCTTTTCTTATATTCCACATATGAGTGAAACCATATGATCATTGTCTTTATCTATCCACTTTGGTGCTGGCTTTTTGCTGTACTTTACTGTAAACTCTGAACTGCTGTGCAGTAGTGCCCCTGCTTATGGTGGACAAACTGGCAAACTGCAAAAGTGTGGCAAGATCCTCCTCCAGGATATCAGCATGGGTTAGCACCACTCCTGAAATTTGGAGTTCCCTAAAATTTGAAGTTTTGAAACCCAGATGCACACTGGAGAGAAAACACTGGAGCACTGTTCCACCTGGCAGGCAGACAGTTCCAACACAGGGTGAAGGCAGGGGTCTATCAGAGGCCAGGGGCACAAGACAGGTGATTGTTTGCTCTTCTCTGAGGGTTTCCTGAAAAGTAGTCAGCAGGAACTCCCCACTCTGGGGAAGAGTGGGGTGATGCCATCAAGCAAATGGCATCTGCCTACCCATCTCACTGATAGACTTCAATGAGCAACACAGCCCCCTCCCCCAACCCTTCTGTGGAGAATGGAGTTGCTTACACTGGGCCCTGCCCCCTCTGCTCTGCAGGTGCACCTCCACTAAGGCAATTCCACCAGAAAATTGGCACAGTAGGCCCCCCGCCAGAAGATGAGCACAAATCCCTCAAATGCACCAAATTTACAGATCATAGAGTGCTGCAAAGCTTCAGCTTTAGGGGAAGTAGGTCTTAGCTGATGCTTCTTCTTCTTTTTGGATCTAGCTTCTTTCAACAAGCAGATCAAAACACACCTAGTTAAAACTAGCCACACAGTGGACAAGGTCCAAACACTCCCCACTGCAGGCAAAGACAAACTCTGTAGAGGAATGAACTGAGGGTAGGAGCAGCCAAAACAAAACAGCAGAGTACATATAGAACATCCCTTCTTTTTTTATTTTTTGGACCTCTCTTTAATATAGCCATTACTCTTAGGAGCAGGAATATAGCAAGCTTTTCTAACAATCATACACAAAAACAGTGACCTAGACAAAAATGACAAGATGCAGGCATTCACCCCAAAATAAGAACAGGAAGAAGTGATGGCCAGGGATTTAATCAATATATCAGCAAGGTGTCTGAACTAGATTAAAAAAAAAACAAGTATAAGGAAACTATCTGGGCTTGAAAAAAGCATAGAAGACACTAGAGAACCCCTTACTGCAGAGAAAAAAGAACTAAAAATTAGGCTGAAATTAAAAATGCTGTAACTGAGATGCAAACCTGACTGGATGACATGACAATAAGGATGGATGAAGCAGAGGAATGAATTAGTGATATAGAAGATAAATTACAGAAAATAATGAAACCAAAAAGAAGAGGGAAAGAAAGATATCGGATCACAAATGTAGACTTAGGGAACTCAGTGACTGCTTAAAGCATAACAACATTCATATCATAGGAACCCCAGAAGAAGAAGAGAGAAAAAGGAGCAGAAGGTTTATTTGAGCAAGTTATAGCTGGAAACTTCCCTAATCTGGGGAAGGAAACAGATACTGAAATCCAAGAAGCACAGAGAACTCAGATTAAATTTAACAAAAGCCAACTATTGCCAAGATTTATCATAGTCAAATTCACAAAATACACTGACAAGGTTAGAATCCTGAGAGCAGCAAGGGAAAAAAGTCCTTACTCTATGAGGGAGATAGATAAGGTTCACAGATCTGTCCACAGAATCTTAGCAGTCCAGAAAACAGTGGCAGGATATATTAAATGAGCTAAATGGAGAAAATACGCATCCAAGAATACTTTATCCAGCAAGGCTGTCATTCAGAAAAGAAAGAGAGATAGTTTCCCAGACAAATAAAAACGAAAGGAGTTCATGACGATTAAATCAACCCTGCAAGAAATATTAAAGGGGACTCTGAGTGGGGAAAAAAGACCAACAGCAACAAAGACTAGAAAGGAACAGAGAATATCACCAGAAATACCAACTTTATAGGTAACACCATGGAATTAAATGAATAAATACCAATAAACACTCTGATTAAAAATGGACTAAATGCTCCAATCAAAAGATTCACTGCTAAATTATTGAACACTACATCTGAAACTAAGTATGTACTATATGTTGGTTAATTGAATTTAAACAATAAAAAAGAATAGGGTATCAGAATGGATAAAAAATAAGAGCCATTTATATGCTGCCCACAAGAGACTCATTTTAGTCCTAAAGACACCTGCAGATTGAAAGTGAGGGGGTGGGGAATAATGTATCATATGCTAAAGGACATGAAAAGAAAGCTGGAGTAGCCATACTTATATCATATAAACTACATTTTAAACCAAAGACTACCAAGAGATGAAGAAGAGCATTATATCATAATAAAGAGATTTATCTAACAAGAAGATCTAACAATTGTAAGTATTTATGCCTCCAACTTGAGAGCAGCTAAATATATAAATCAATAACAAACACAAATAAATTTGTTTATAACAATACAATAATAGTAGGGGACTTCAACATCCCACTCATAGCAATGGACAGATTATCTAAGCAGAAAGTCAATGAGATATCAATAGCTTTCAGTGACGCACTGGACCAGATGGACCTTACAGATATATTTAGAGCATTTCATCCTAAAGCAGCAGAACACACATTCTTCTTGAGCACATGTAGAACACATGTGGATAGAACATATACTGGGTTACAAATCAGCCCTCAAAAAGTACAAGATTTTGAGATCATACCATACATAGTTTCAGACTACAGCACTGTGAAACTTGGAAGTCAGCCACAAGAAAATAATTAGAAAGACCACAAATACATGGAGGTTAAATAACATCCTACAAAAGAATGAATGGGTTAACCCAAAAATTAAAGACGAATTAAAAAAATATATGCAAGCAAATGAAAATGAAAACATGACAGTCCAAAACCTTTGGGAGGCAGCAAAGGCAGTCAGTCCTAACAGGGAAGTATATAGCAATACAGACCTACCTCAAGAAGCAAGAAAGTTTTGGTTCAAGTACAGAACCAAAACTGATGCCTAACGGGACATATGTCCTAAAGGAACAGCAAATAAATCCTAAAGCCAGCAGAAAAAGGGAAATGGTAAAGGACAGAGCAGAAATAAATGTTACAGAAACCAAAACTAAAACCAAAACCAAAGCCAAAAGTAACCAACCAACCAACCAACCAACCAACCAACCAAACAAACAAACAAACAAAACAAAACAAAACAAAAAAGAAACCACACACAAAAAAGGAAAGAAAAACAAAAAATCCCAAAACCAAACCAGTAGAACAGATCAATGAAACTAAGAGCTGGTTCTTTGAAAGAATAAAATTGATAAACCCCTAGTCAGACTCATCACAAATAAAATAGAAAGGACCCAAATAAATAAAATCAGAAATGAAAAAGAAGAGATCACAACCAATACTACAGAAATACAATTATGAGAGAACATTATGAAAAGTTATATACTGACAAACTGGGCAATCTGGGAGAAATGGGAAAATTCCTAGAATATTACAAACTACCAAAACTGAAACAGGAATAAATAGAAACTTGAACAGAAGAATAACCAGTAAAGAAATAGAATCAATAACCAAAACTCTCTGAACAAAGAAGCCTAGGGCCAGATGGCTTCCTAGGGGAATCCTCCCAGACATTTAAAGAAGAATTAATACCTATTCTCAAACTGTTCCAAAATATAGAAATGGAAGGAAAACTTCCAAAATCTTTCTATGAGGCCAGCATTACCTTGATTCTAAAACCAGACAGAGACCCCACTAAAAAGAATTACAGGCCAATATCCCTGATGAATGTGGATGCAAAAATGCTCAACAAGATACTAGTAAATTGAATCCAATAGCACATTAAAACATTTAATCACTATGATCAAGAGGTATTTATTCCTGGACTTTGGGAGTGGTTCAATATTCAGAAATCAATGTGATACACCACATTAAAAAAAGAAAGGATAAGAACCATATGATCCTCTCAACAGATGCAGAAAATATTTAACAAAATACAGCATCTATTCTTGATAAAAACCCTCAACAAAGGAGATATAGATGGAACATACCTCAACATCAAAGGGGTTGTATACAAACAGCCCACAGCTAATAGCATTCTTTCTTTTTTTTTTTTAACTTTTCCTTTTTATTTTTTTTGTATATTTGTGTCTCTCATGTTCTGTCACCCTCACTGATATTTCCCACTCATTGTCCCTTCATTCCCTTTCACTATTTTTTATATTCCCCGAATGAATGAAACCATATAATGTTTGTCCTTCTCTGCCTGACTTACTTCACTCAGCATAATACCCTCCAGTTCCATCCACGTTGAAGCAAATGGTGGGTATTTGTCGTTTCTAATGGCTGAGGAATATTCCATTGTATACATAAACCACATCTTCTTTATCCATCATCTTTCAATGGACACCCAGGCTCCTTCCACAGTTTGGCTATTGTGGACATTGCTGCTAGAAACATCGGGGTGCAGGTGTCCTGCCATTTCACTGCATCTATATCTTTGGGGTAAATCCCCAGCAGTGCAATGGCTGAGTCGTAGGGCAGATCTATTTTTAATTCTTTGAGGAACCTCCACCCAATATTCCAGAGTGGCTGCACCAGTTCACATTCCCACCAACAGTGCAAGAGGGTTCCCCTTCCTCCACATCCTCTCCAACATTCGTTGTTTCCTGCCTTGTTAATTTTCCCCATTCTCACTGGTGTGAGGTGGGATCTCATTGTGGTTTTGATTTGTATTTCCCTGATGGCAAGTGATGCAGAGCATTTTCTCATGTGCTTGTTGGCCATGTCTGTGTCTTCCTCTGTGAAATTTCTGTTCATGTCTTTTTCCCATTTCATGATTGGATTGTTTGTTTCTTTGGTGTTGAGTTTAATAAATTCTTTATAGATCTTGGATACTAGGCTTTTATCTGATATGTCATTGCAAATATCTTCTCCCATTCTGTAGGTTGTCTTTTAGTTTTGTTGACTGTTTCTTTTGCTGTGCCGAAGCTTTTTATCTTGATTAAGTCCCAACAATTCTTTTTTTTTTTTTTTTTTTTTGCTTTTGTTTCTCTTGCCTTCATAGATGTATCTTGCAAGAAGTTGCTGTGGCCAAGTTCAAAAGCCTGTGTTCTCCTCTAGGATTTGGATGGATTCTTGTCTCACATTTAGATCTTTCATCCCATTCGTGATTTTATTAATTAGAGTCGTTTCTCTTTTGTTTTTAATAAGCTGGGTAATGGTTTATCTCTCTTATTAATTCTTTCAATTACCAATTCCTGGTTTGTTGATCTGTTCCACAGTTCTTCTGGTCTCTATTTCATTGAGTTCTGCTCAAATCTTTATTAACTCTCTTCTTCTGCTTGGTGTACGTTTTATTTGCTGTTCTTTCTCCAGGTCCTGTAGGTGCAAGGTTATCTTGTGTATTTGAGTTCTTTCCAATTTACTGAGGGGTGTTTGTATTGCAATGTATTTCCCTCTCAGGACTGCTTTTGCTGTATCCCAAAGATTTTGAATGGTTATACAGCCATTCAACTTCATTCTCATTAGTTCCCATGAATCTTTTTAATTCTTCTCTATTTTCCTGGTGGACCCATTCATCTTTTAGCAGGATGGTCCTTAACCTCCACGTGTTTGAGTTTCTTCCAAAATTCTTCTTGTGATTGAGTTCTAGTTTCAAAGCATTATGGTCTGAAAATATGCAGGGGACAATCCCAATCTTTAGGTATCAGTTGAGGCCTGATTTGTGACCCAGTATGTGGTCTATTCTGGAGAAAGTTCCATGTGCACTTGAGAAGAATGTGTATTCAGTTACGTTGGGATGTAAAGTTCTGTAGATATCTGTGAAATCCATCTTGTCCAGTGTATCATTTAAAGCTCTTGTTTCTTTGGAGGTGTTTTGCTTAGAAAATCTGTCATTTGCAGAAAGTGTCATGTTGAAGTCTCCCAGTATTAGTGTATTATTATCTAAGTATGTCTTAACTTTGGTTATTAATTGATTGATTTACTTGGCAGCTCCCACATTCAGGGCATAAATACTCATGATTGTTCTCTTGTTGGATAGATCCTTTAAGTATGATATAGTGTCCCTCTGCAGCTCTTACTACAGTGTTTGGGATAAACTTTAATTTATCTGATATGAGGATTGCTACCCCTGCTTTCTTTTGAGGACCATTTGAATGGTAAATGGTTCTCCAAACTTTCATTTTCAGGCTGTAGGTGTCCTTACATCTAAAATGAGTTTCTTGTAGATAGCAAATAAATGAGTCTTGCTTTTTTATCCAGTCTGAAACCATGTGTTTTTTTTTTTAGAAAATTTTTAAAAAGAATTTTATTTATTCATAGGGACAGAGGGAGAGAGGCAGAGACACAGGCAGAGGGAGAAGCAGGCTCCATGCAGAGAGCCCGACATGGGACTCGATCCAGGGTCTCCAGGATCACACCCTGGGCTGCAGGCAGTGCTAAACTGCTGTGCCACCGGGGCTGCCCAACCCTGTGTCTTTTGATGGGATCATTAAGCCCATTCATGTTAAGAATTACTATTGAAAGATATGCATTTCGTGTCATCATGATACCTATTCAGTCCCTGTATTTGTGGATTATTTCTTTGGGCATCCTCTCTCTTTTACAGAGTCCCCCTTAATATTTCTTGCAGAGCTGGTTTGGTGGTCACATATTCTTTCAGTTTCTGCCTTTCTTGGAAGCTCTTTATCTCTCCTTCTATTCTAAATGAGGGCCTTGCTGGATAGAGTATTCTTGGCTGCATCTTCTTCTCATTTAGGACCCTTTCTGGCCTGCCAGGTCTCTGTGGAGAGGTCTGCTGTTAATCTAATATCTCTCCCCATATAAGTTAGGGATCTCTTGTCTCACTGCTTTAAGGATTTTCTCTTTATCTTTGGAATTTGCAAGTTTCACTATGAAATGTTGAAGTGTTGAATGGTTTTTATTGATTATAGTGGAGGACCTCTCTGTCTCCTGGATCTGAATGCCTGTTTCTCTCCCCAAATTAGGGAAGTTCTTAGGTATGTTTTGTTCAAATATGCTTTCTGGTCCTCTGTCCCTTTCAGCGCTTCCTGGAACCCCAGTTAAATGTAGACTTTTCCTTCTGAGGCAGTCATTTATTTCCCTTAACCCTTCCTCATGGTCTTTTAATTGTTTTTCTATTTTGTCCTCAGCTTCTTTCCTTGCCATCAAGTTGTCTTCTATGTCATTCACTCTTTTTTTTTTTTTAACCTCATTAACCCTCGTTGTTAGGACCTCCATTTTGGATTGCATCTCATTTAATTGATTTTTTATTTCAACCTGATTGGATCTAAATTCTGCAGTCATGAAGTCTCTTGAATCCTTTATGCTTTTTTTCCAGAGCTACCAGGAGCTTTATAATTATTCTTCTGAATTGGCTTTCTGACATCGAATTGTAATCCAAATTCTGTAACTCTGTGGCAGAGAGTACTGTTTCTGATTCTTTCTTTTGTGGTGAGTTCTTTCTAGTCATTTTGCTCACTGCAGAGTTGCTAAAAATGAGTTGTGCTGGAAAAGGGGAAAAAAAGAAAAAACAAACAAAACCAAGGAGGGGTATCCTCTGGTTCTATATACTGTAAATCCCTCAACTTCCCCTGAAGCTTTCCAGTGCTGCTCAGTGCTGAACTTGCTCTCCCCTGTCCTTCCAGCTGGTCTTCTGGGGGAGGGACTTGCTGTGCTGATTCTCAGGTGTGTGCACCTGGGGGAGCTGTCCCGCCCCCTGCCAGGTGATGGGCTCAGTGGGAGCTATTTACTCCGTGAGGCCTCTGTCCCCTGGTGGCCCCACTCCATCCCAGGCACAGGGTTACATAAGGAGTAACAACACCACTGGTGGCAGCCACTCTCCGGCTCTGGAGTCAGCTCCCGCAGTAACTACCGCAGCTCCAGTCTGCACTGGCCTGGATGCTCCGGGGGCGGGGGGCGCGCAGATCTGCAAAGCTTGGGGGGGCCTGGAGGCAGGAGTGTCCTCGCTGTCCTGTGCCCTCCCGTTTCCGCCTGTCCCGGGGGGAGTGCAGGATCCTGGGCTGTGTCCCCCGGCGCCCTGGGCTCCAGGGTCTGTGCTGTTGGAATCGCGCTCCCGAGGCCACGACTCCCGAAGGAAGCAGGGCACAGCCCCCTCCGCTCGGAGCCATGCCTGAGCTGCTCCTGAGGCCCTGGCGGGCGCGCTCCAGCCCTTTACGGAGCTCAGCCCACAGTCTGTGGCGTGCTCTCCCCCAGGGTGCACTTCCTCTGTTAGTGACCCTGGGAACCTGGGGGCTCCACTGCCCCTCCTGCGGTTCAGCCGGGTTTCCATGCTAAGTGCCTTTCTGTCCGGGAAGAATCCGGTGCAGATTTTTAAAATTCCTGCTTCTCTGGGACTGGGCTTTCCTGTTCCAGAGACATTCGCTGCCAGGCCTTAGCCCAGCTCCTCTCGGGGGCCCTTCCCCTACTTGATTCTTTTTTTTATTTTTCTGCCTTCCTACCTTGTTAGGAGCACAACCCTTCTCTCTGTAGATTCCAGCTGTTCTCTCTTTAAATCTCAGGTCGAATTTGTAGGTTTTCAGGATGATTTGAAAGTAATCTAGGTAAGTTGGTGGGGCCAGGTGAGTTGGGGACCCTACTTCTCCTCCATCTTGCCCTCCTCCCCTAATATTCTTTTTTTTAATTTTTAAAAAAATTTTAAATTTATTTATGATAGTCACACACACAGAGAGATAGAGGCGGAGACATAGGCAGAGGGAGAAGCAGGCTCCATGCACCGGGAGCGCGACATGGGATTCAATCCCGGGTCTCCAGGATGGTGCCCTGGGCCAAAGCAGGTGCTAAACCGCTACCCCACCCAGGGATCCCTCCCCTTAATATTCTTAATGGGGAAAAACTGAGGGCTTTCCCCCTAAGGTTAAGAACAAGACGGGGATATCCACTCTCACCATTATTTAACATAGTACTGGAAGTCTTAGCCTCAGCAATCAGACAACTAAAAGAAATAAATGGTTTCCAATCCATCAAGGAAGAAGTCAAATTTTCCCTCTTCGCAGCAACTTGATACTCTATATAGAAAACCCAAAAGACCACACCAAAAGATTGGTAGAACTAATACATAAGTTCAGTAAAGTCACAGGACATAAAATCAATGTACAGAAATCTGTTGCATTTCTATACACCAATAATGAAGCAGTGGAAAAAGAAATCAAGGAATCAATTCCATTTATGATTGCAACAAAAATTATCAGATACCTAGGTATTTCTAACCAAAGAGTTAAGAGTTCTGTGCTCTGAAAATAATAGAACATTTATAAAAGAAATTGAAGGGGACCTCCCCCCATGGGAAAACATTCCATGCTCATGGGTTGGAGGAACAAATAATGTTAAAATGTCTATACTACCCAAAGCAAGCTCCACATATAATGAAATCCCTATAAAAATACCACCAGCATTTTTCACAGAGCTAGAAAAAACAATCCTGAAATTTGTATGGAACTACAAAAGACCTTGAATAACCAAAGCAGTCCTGAAAAAGAAAAGCAATATTACAAGTTATATTACAAAGCTGTGGTCATCAAGACAGTATGGTATGGGCACAAAAACAGACACATAGATCAGTGGGACAGAATAGAGAACACAGAAATGGACCCACAGTTACATGGTCAATTAATCTTTGACAAAGCAGGAAACTATCCATTGGAAAAAAGTCCCTTCAACAAATGGTGATGGAAAAACTGGACAGCAACATGTAGAAGATGAAATTGGGCCACTCTCTTATACCATACAGAAAAATAAATTCAAAATGGATGAAAGACCTAAATGTGAAACAGGAAACCATTAAAATCCTAGAGGAGAACACACACAGTAACCTCTTTGACATTGGCTGTAGCAACTTCTAGCTAGACATGTCACAGGAGATAAGGGAAAAAAAGCAAACATTAACTATTGGGACTTCATCAAGTTAAAAAGCTTCTGCACAGCAAAGGAAACAAACAAGAAAACTAAAAGGCAGACTACAAAATGGGAGAAAATATTTGCAGATGACATATCCAATAAAGGGTTAGTATCCTAAATCTATAAAGAAGATTAAACTCAAACTCAACACCCCAAAACAAATAATCCAGTTAAGAAATGGGTAGAAGACATGAATAGACATTTTTCCAAAGAAGACATCCAGATGGCTAATGGACACACAAAAAGATGCTCAACATCACTCATCATGAGGGAAACACAAATAAAAACCACCTCAGACCTGTTAGAATGGCTAAAATTAATAGCACAGGAAACAACAGATGTTGGTGAGGTTGTAAACAAAGGGGAGTCCTCTTACAATATTGATGGGAATGCAAACTGGTGCAGAAACTCTGAAAAATAGTATGGAACCCCCTCAAAAAGTTAAAAATAGAATTACCCTATGATCCAGCAATTGTAGTACTAGGTATTTACCCAAAGGATACAAAATATTTTATCCCTTGTTATGGTTTGAGAAATGATATTGAGATAGAGGTATATGAATGTAGATATGTAAGGAGATATTGAAGTAGAGCTGTAGATAGAAATAGAGGAAGAGACAGAAATAGAGAAATAGAGATCATGCTGGCCTTTGTGCAACAAATGATGAAGGCCTGAGTGCTATCCTTTGAAAGACCTGCTTACAAGGCTGAAAGAAAGCTGCTTTCTGGAAACTTGGACCTCAGGAAAGCTATGTACTAACCCACAGCTTCAGTTTCTTCACCTATAAATGCAGATAGTTGCTTCCTAAGGTTATTATTGTAAAAATTAAATGAAAGGAAGCAAACGATGTGTCTAGCACATGGTAGTCTCCCAATGAATGTCTTGTTCTACCAATCTTTAGAATAAACTATGGTCTCCAGGGGAAATATTTAAATGTTATAAAATTAGAGAAAACTGATTAGCAGATAACATTCTTATAAATAAAAATTAATTTGTATGGTATGTAATATGTTTGTGTAACTTGCTTGACATTTTGTGAAAATATTTCTTGTTGTAGCACATTAACTTTCACAGACAGTGAGACCATCAGGCTATTAATTAGTTATAACTATCCCATCCCACCAGTATTAAAAACAAATTCCATATGTAGCCATTCATACACATTTATTGAAATATTGGATTTTTTATGATAGAAAGTTTTATCTAACAATAAATCATTAAAATAAAAAAAGAGGTTGTGAAGGTTCTTGATATATTAAAAAAAACTTATAAAAATCAATTGTTTTTCTTTTTACCAAACTAAAGAATTAGAAAAATGAAAAGGGTGCCATTTCTCAAAACCTTGAAAAGTATGAAGAATCTAGGAGTCAATTAGCAAATGATGTATGAGACCCCTGTGCAGAAAACTATTCATCATGATTTAAATTGACTTAAATCAATGGAGAGATATACTGCAGTCATGAATTAAGAAAATTCAATATTGGTATACTGAGCCTGTATAAAAATCTGGCAGAACATTAAAAAAATTATGAGAGGCTCATTTTAAGATTTATATGGAAACGCAAAAGACCAAGAATAGTCAAGGCACACTTAGAAAAGCAGAGGAGGTGAGATTACTGGTCCTACCAGGTATTAAGACATTATAAAGGTATGATAAGTAATAAGAGAAATGTTCATGCAGAGGATCCTCAGACTAAAAATTCATAATAGAGGGTCCTAAAAATTAGAGACTAAGGTACAGGTTGACACTTGATATATGAGAGAGTTGGTACTACAAAGCTGTGGGGGGAAGAACAGTCTTTTTAGTAAATGATGCTCAGACAATTAGGGACCTCTCACATCATGTACAAAAATCAATTCCAGGTGGATTAAAGATCTAAGTGTAAAAGCAAACAAAAGCATTTAGAAGGTAGTCTTAACATGAAGAGAAATCTCACAGAGGAAGACATGGACATGGCCAACATGCACATAAGAAAATGCTCTGCATCACTTGCCATCAGGGAAATACAAATCAAAACCACAATGAGATACCACCTCACACCAGTCAGAATGGGGAAAATTAACAAGGCAGGAAACAACAAATGTTGGAGAGGATGCGGAGAAAAGGGAACCCTCTTACACTGTTGGTGGGAATGTGAACTGGTGCAGCCACTCTGGAAAACTGTGTGGAGGTTCCTCAAAGAGTTAAAAATAGACCTGCCCTACGACCCAGCCATTGCACTGTTGGGGATTTACCCCAAAGATTCAGATGCAATGAAACGTCGGGACACCTGCACCCCGATGTTTCTAGCAGCAATGGCCACAATAGCCAAACTGTGGAAAGAGCCTCGGTGTCCATCAAAAGATGAATGGATAAAGAAGATGTGGTTTATGTATACAATGGAATATTACTCAGCAATTAGAAACGACAAATACCCACCATTTGCTTCAACGTGGATGGAACTGGAGGGTATTATGCTGAGTGAAATAAGTCAATCGGAGAAGGACAAGCAGTGTATGTTCTCATTCATTTGGGGAATATAAATAATAGTGAAAGGGAATATAAAGGAAGGGAGAAGAAATGTGTGGGAAATATCAGGAAGGGAGACAGAACATAAAGACTCCTAACTCGGGGAAACGAACTAGGGGTGGTGGAAGGGGGGAGGAGGGCGGGTGTTGGAGGGGAATGGGTGACGGGCACTGAGGTGGACACTTGACGGGATGAGCACTGGGTGTTTTTCTGTATGTTGGTAAATTGAACACCAATAAAAATTAATTAAAAAAAAAAAGAAGGTAGTCTTAAGAGAGAATCTATATAAACTGGGGCATAGGGAAGAATTTCATAAATGATGCAAAATCCACTAACCAAATGGAAAAATGTTGATAAAATTGGATACATTATACTTTAGTGCAAATTTTATCAAAAGACTCCAGTAAAGAGAGTGAAGAGATAATTCCATCTAATAAGAGAAGCTATTACTCACATATGTATCTGAAAAAGAAAGTATCAAGAATGTGTAAGGAGCTCCTGCAAACGAATAGATGGAAAACCCAAAGGAAAAATGGGCAAAAGGCTTGAACAAGTGCTTCACAAAAGAGGACATGTAAATAGCTAATGGACACGAAAGGATAATCTTACTCATTGGTAATCAGGAAAATGTAAATTCAAACCACCATGAGATTACATGGTGGTTTACACTGTCACTGGATGGATGGGTAAAATTCAAATGACTGGAATACCAAGTGTTGAAACCATGAAGCATCAGGAACTCTCAGACACTGCTGGCTGGCAGATGAATTTATTCAACCACCTTGGGAAATAGTTTGTCATTATTTATTGAAGTTGAACATACCCATACCTAGTGCTTATCAAATTCATTCATAGAGTCAGTGAAATCTTACACATTTATGAGAATGAGCAAGTGGATAAATAGCACAAACATGATATTACACAAAATGAGTGAGACATAAATGAACACATGTACACACAAAAATCATATAGTAAGACTGATTCCATTTACATAACTTTCAAAACCAGGCAAAGTCAGAGTACATTAGGTATGTATAGATAGATACAGATATAGATATAGATATAGATATAGATATAGATATAGATATAGATGATTTAGATATTGATGTGATAAAACTAGAAAGACAGTAAGGAAACTTAACATCACAAAGGGGTAGTTAGCCTCCAAGGTGGACAGAGTAACGGTCTGGGAAGGATGCAGGAGAGAGGGGTGACTTCTGGGGCTCTGGCACACAGTTGCTTGACCTGGTTGGTAGTTACAGAGGGGTTTGCTTTATAATTAATATTTAAGCTTTAATTCTGTTATTTGCTTTTCTGCATGTATGTTGTATTTAATGACAAAAAGAAAAATAAACAACATGAAAATGCAGTCTTACTTTTGGTTTATAATTAACAGTCAATATTATTAATATTATCTTGTCCTGGTCTTTCCCTTTCTTGGCACATTTAATTTCAATATGCTCTCAATTTAAAGCCTGATGACAAATGAAAGGAGAGTAAGGGGAAGAGTATGCAGCAATCATGCCAACATTAGAGAGTATTAGTATTCTTATCAAGTTCTGGAGTAATTGTGAGGCCAGGTGAATGCGTGTTAAATTCAGAAATTGGCAGGCAGGGACTTGGCCTTCTCACAGGACTGCCTGTGACAGGAAGCGGCGCTGCTCTCCAGCTGTTACTAATGACAGAGGAGAGAATCAAGTGCCAAATAGCCTGGTGTTGTGCACTGGGGCCTGATGAGTTCCTCTGTCTCATAGCAGAGATTAGGAAATCAGCTTCCTTAGAGAAAGGGGCAACGAAACAGACCAAGAGTAGTTAAGAAAATAAAAGCACCCCCATACAACCTCATCCCACTGTAAGGCTGGCCTTGATAGCTCTTCCAGATTGAGTTTTTGTTTCAGTGGAGGGATTTGCCTCTTTTATTCTTCTTTTTTATAGGGTAACCTTCAGGCTCATGTATTTTCCCACAGACAGGCTGGGCTCAAACTATTAACAGGGGCTAATGGGGTCCTTTGGGTCAATGAGGACATGCAATCCCTCCTCCTGACAGGAAGAAGCCACTGGTTCTATGGTGACTTAGTTCAGGGTGCTATACAAAATACTATAGGTTAGATGGCTTAAATAGCATTTATTTTTTGTAATTCTGGAGGCTGGGAAGTCTGAGATCAGTGTACCTGCATGATCAAGTTCCTGGGGATGGCCATCTTGTTCATTGACAGCTGCCTTCTGGCTGTGTCCTCGCTTGGCAGAGAGAGAGAGAGAGAGAGAGAGAGAGAGAGAGAGAGAGAGAGAGAACTTGAGCACATGGGCAAAAGAGCAGCTCAGGTCCCTTTCTCCTTATAAGGGCATTATTTTCATCATGAGGTGCCCGTCCTCATGACTTAATCACCTTCCAAAGGACTTGCCTCCAAATATCATAACATCAGAGCTTCTAGGTTTCAACATATGAATTTTTGGGGAACACATTCAGCCCATAGAATATGGGAAACTGAGCTTGACTGCAATGCCCTCTGTCCAGAAGAAGGGGAAGTCCCAGGTGTCAGGCACATGGTCTAGACTGAGCACTCAGTGTTGATTCTTCTCAGTGAAATTTTTAACAATGATAAATTTATGAATGAATTTGTAGGATCTTAGGTATGGACAAATTCAACTTTAGTAAATAATGCTAGTATAATATCTAACAACTCTTTGTTTTTCTCCTCAAAAATGTACTTTAATTTTTATTTTATAATATGTATGTACAGGAGAGGATAGAAATATGTACATAGTTTCTGTAATCAAACTCTAGAAATATTTAACATAATATTTGTGTTTTAAAATTCTGCTTATTAGAGCTGTTGAGATTCTACATTACAGTAGAAAGTTTTTTCAAGATGGCTTCCTTTGACATTTGCTGAAATAGAATATTTTTTTCTGATGCTGGCTTAACATGAGATGTGAGAAAGGTAGGAGAGCTGACTAGTATGTATCATTTAGAAGATCTTTCAGTTGTATCTAATTATCTTTGGTGTGCAATTTTTTCCTTGATTTTATTGTGGTAAAACACATATAGCACAAAATTGATCTTTCTTAAAAAATAAATTTATTTTTTATTGGTGTTCAATTTGCCAACATACAGAATAGCACCCAGTGCTCATCCCGTCAAGTGCCCATCCCAGTGCCCGCCACCCAGTCACCCCCACCCCCTGCCCACCTCCCCTTCCACCACCCCTAGTTCGTTTCCCAGAGTTAGGAGTCTTCCATGTTCTGTCTCCCTTTCTGATATTTCCCAGTAATTTTTCCTCCTTTCCCCTTTGTTCCCTTTCACTATTATTTATATTCCCCAAATGAATGAGACCATATAATGTTTGTTCTTCTCCAATTGACTTACTGCACTCAGCATAATACCCTCCAGTTCCATCCACGTCGAAGCAAATGGTGGGTATTTGTTGTTTCTAATGGCTGAGGAATATTCCATTGTATACAGAGACCACATCTTCTTTATCCATTCATCTTTTTTTTTTTTAATTTTTATTTATTTATGATAGGAACACAGTGAGAGAGAGAGGCAGAGACACAGGCAGAGGGAGAAGCAGGCTCCATGCACCGGGAGCCTGACGTGGGATTCGATCCCGGATCTCCAGGATCGCGCCCTGGGCCAAAGGCAGGCGCCAAAACGCTGCGCCACCCAGGGATCCCTCCATTCATCTTTCGATGGACACCGAGGCTCCTTCCACAGTTTGGCTATTGTGGACATTGCTGCTAGAAACATCGGGGTGCAGGTGTCCCGGCGTTTCATTGTGTCTGCATCTTTGGGGTAAATCACCAGCAGCGCAATTGCTGGGTCGTAGGGCAGGTCTATCTTTAACTCTTTGAGGAACCTCCACACAGTTTTCCAGAGTGGCTGCACCAGTTCACATTCCCACCAACAGTGCAAGAGGGTTCCCCTTTCTCCACATCCTCTCCAACATTTGTGGTTTCCTGCCTTGTTAATTTTCCCCATTCTCACTGGTGTGAGGTGGGATCTCATTGTGGTTTTGATTTGTATTTCCCTGATGGCAAGTGATGCAGAGCATTTTCTCATGTGCTTGTTGACCATGTCCATGTCTTCCTCTGTGAGATTTCTGTTCATGTCTTTTTCCCATTTCATGATTGGATTGTTTGTTTCTTTGGTGTTGAGTTTAATAAGTTCTTTATGATCTTGGATACTAGCCCTTTATCTGATAGGTCATTTGTAAAAATCTTCTCCCATTCTGTAGGTTGTCTTTCAGTTTTGTTGACCGTATCCTTTGTTGTGCAAAAGCTTCGTATCTTGATGAAGTCCCAATGGTTCATTTTTGCTTTTGTTTCTTTTGCCTTCCTGGATGTTTCTTGCAAGAAGTTACTGTGGCCGAGTTCAAAAAGGGTGTTGCCTGTGTTCTCCTCTAGGATTTTGATGGAATCTTGTCTCACATTTAGATCTCTCATCCATTTTGAGTTTATCTTTGTGTATGGTGAAAGAGAGTGGTCTAGTTTCATTCTTCTGCATGTCGATGTCCAATTTTCCCAGCACCATTTATTGAAGAGACTGTCTTTCTTCCAATGGATAGTCTTTCCTCCTTTATCGAATATTAGTTGACCATAAAGTTCAGAATCCACTTCTGGGTTCTCTATTCTGTTCCATTGATCTAAGTGTCTGTTTTTGTGCCAGTACCACACTGTCTTGATGACCACAGCTTTGTAGTACAACCTGAAATCTGGCATTGTGATGCCCCCAGATATGGTTTTCTTTTTTAAAATTCCCCTGACTATTCAGGGTCTTTTCTGATTCCACACAAATCTTAAAATAATTTGTTCTACCTCTCTGAAGAAAGTCCATGGTATTTTGATAGGGATTGCATTAAACGTGTAAATTGCCCTGGGTAACATTGACATTTTCACAATATTAATTCTGCCAATCCATGAGCATGGAATATTTTTCCATCTCTTTGTGTCTTCCTCAATTTCTTTCAGAAGTGTTCTATAGTTTTTAGGGTATAGATCCTATACCTCTTTGGTTAGGTTTATTCCTAGGTATCTTATGCTTTTGGGTGCAATTGTAAATGGGATTTACTCCTGGATTTCTCTTTCTTCAGTCTCATTGTTAGTGTATAGAAATGCCACTGACTTCTGGGCATTGATTTTGTATCCTGCCACACTGCCAAATTGCTGTATGAGTTCTAGCAATCTTGGGGTGGAGGCTTATGGGTTTTGTATGTAGAGTATCTTGTCATTGGTGAAGAGGGAGAGTTTGACTTCTTCTTTGCCAATTTGAATGCCTTTAATGTCTTTTTGTTTTCTGATTGCTGAGGCTAGGACTTCTAGTACTATGTTGAATAGCAGTGGTGAGAGTGAACATCCCTGTCTTCTCCTGATCTTAGGGGAAAGGCTCCCAGTGCTTCCCCATTGAGAATGATATTTGCTGTGGGCTTTTCGTAGATGGCTTTTAAGATGTTGAGGAATGTTCCCTCTATCCCTATACTCTGAAGAGTTTTGATCAGGAATGGATGCTGTATTTTGTCGAATTCTTTCTCTGCATCTAATGAGAGGATCATATGGTTCTTGGTTTTGCTCTTGCTGATATGATCAATCACATTATTGTTTTACGAGTGTTGAACCAGCCTTGTGTCCCGGGGATAAATCCTACTTGGTCATGGTGAATAATTTTCTTAATGTACTGTTGGATCGTATTGGCTAGTATCTTGTTGAGAATTTTTGCATCCACGTTCATCAGGGATATTGGTCTGTAATTCTCCTTTTGGTGGGGTCTTTGTCTGGTTTTGTAATTAAGGTGATGCTGGCCTCATAGAACGAATTTGGAAGTACTCCATCTCTTTCTATCTTTCCAAACAGCTTTAGTAGAATAGGTATGGTTTCTTCTTTAAACGTTTGATAGAATTACCCAGGGAGGCCATCTGGCCCTGGACTTTTGTGTCTTGGGAGGTTTTTGATGACTGCTTCAATTTCCTCCATGGTTATTGGCCTGTTCAGGTTTTCTATTTCTTCCTGCTCCAGTTTTGGTAGTTTGTGGCTTTCCAGGAATGCGTCCATTTCTTCTAGATTGCCTAATTTATTGGCGTAGAGCTGTTCATAATATGTTTTTAAAATCGTTTGTATTTCCTTGGTGTTGGTAGTGATCTCTCCTTTCTCATTCATCATTTTATTAATTTGAGTCTTCTCTCTCTTCTTTTTAATAAGGCTGGCTAATGGTTTATCTATCTTATTAATTCTTTCAAAGAACCAACTTCAGGTTTTGTTGATTTGTTCCACAGTTCTTCTGGTCTCGATTTCGTTGAGTTCTGCTCGAATCTTTATTAGCTCTCTTCTTCTGCTGGGTGTAGGATCTATTTGCTGTTTTTTTTTCTAGCTCCTTTAGGTGTAAGGTTAGCTTTTGTATTTGAGTTCTTTCCAGTTTTTGAATGGATGCCTGTATTGCGATATATTTCCCCCTCAGGACTGCTTTTTCTGTATCCCAAGGATTTTGAATGGTTGTATCTTCATTTTCATTAGTTTCTGTGAATCTTTTTAATTCTTCCTTAATTTCCTGGTTGACCCTTTCATCTTTTAGCAAGATGGTCCTTAACCTCCACGTGTTTGAAGTCCTTCCAAACTTCTTGTTGTGATTTAGTTCTAATTTCAAGGCATTATGGTCTGAGAATATACAGGGGACGATCCCAATCTTTTGGTTTCGGTTAAGACCTGATTTGTGACCCAATATGTGGTCTATTCTGGAGAAAGTTCCATGTGCACTCGAGAAGAATGTGTATTCAGTTGCGTTTGGATGTAAAGTTCTGTAGATATCTGTGAAATCCATCTGGTCCAGTGTATCATTTAAAGCTCTCGTTTCTTTGGAGATGTTGTGTTTAGAAGACCTATCGAATGTAGAAAGTGCTAGATTGAAGTCACCAAGTATAAGTGTATTATTATATAAGTATATTTTAACTTTGGTTATTAATTGATTGATATATTTGGACAGCAAATAGATGGGTCCTGCTTTTTTTTAAAAAAAAAGATTTTATTTATTTTATTCATAGACACACACACACACACACAGAGGCAGAGACACAGGCAGAAGGAGAAGCAGGCTCCATGCAGCAAGCCTGATGTGGGACTCGATCTCGAGTCACCAGGATCACACCCCGGGCTGCAAGTGGCGCTAAACCGCTGCGCCACCGGGGCTACCCCCTGCTTTTTTATCCAGTCTGACATCTGCGCCTTTTGATGGGGTCATTAAGCCCGTTCACGTTCATAGTTACTATTGAAAGATATGAGTTTAATGTCATCATGATACCTATTCAGTCCTTGTTTTTGTGGATTGTTCCACTGGACTTTTTCTTAAAGGGAAATTTTAAGAGTCCCCCTTAAAATTTCTTGCAGAGCTGGTTTGGAGGTCACATATTCTTTCAGTTCCTGCTTGTCTTGGATGCTCTTTATCTCTCCTTCTATTCTGAATGAGAGCCTTGCTGGATAAAGTATTCTTGGCTGCATGTTTTTCTCATTTAGGACCCTGAATATATCCTGCCAGCCCTTTCTGGCCTGCCAGGTCTCTGTGGAGAGGTCTGCTGTTACCATAATACTCCTCCCCATAAAAGTCAGGGATTTCTTGTCTCTTGCTGCTTTAAGGATCTTCTCTTTTATCTTTGAATTTGCAAGCTTAACTATTAAATGTCTATGTGTTGAATGGATTTTATTGATTTTAGGCCAGGATCTCTCTATTTTCTGGATCTGAATGCCTGTTTCCCTTTCCAGATTAGGAAAGTTTTCAGCTATGATTTGTTCAAATACATATTCTGGACCTGTGTCCCTTTCGGTGCCCTTGGGAACCCCAAGTAAACGTAGGTTTTTCTTCCTCGGAAAGAAATTTATTTCCCTTAATCTATCCTCATGGTCTTTTAATTGTTTGTCTCTTTTTTTCCTCAGTTTCCCTCTTTGCCTTCAACTTGTCTTCTATGTCACTCACTTGTTCTTCCACCTCATTAACCCTCGTCGTTAGGACTTCTAGTTTGGATTGAATCTCATTCAATTGATTTTTCATTTCTGCCTGATTAGATCTAAATTCTGCAGTCATGAAGTCTCTCTCTTTTTTTTTTGTCACGAAGTCTATTGAGTCCTTTATGCTTTTTTTCTAGAGCCACCAGTAGCTTTATAATAGTGCTTCTGAATTGGCTTTCTGACATTGAATTGTAATCCAAATTTTGTAACTCTGTGGGAGAGAGGACTGTTTCTGATTCTTTCTTTTGTGGTGAGGTTTTCCTTCTAGTCATTTTGCTCAGTGCAGAGTGGCCAAAAACAAGTTGTATTGGGAAAAGGAGAAAAAGAGAGGAGAAAAAGAAGGAAAGAAAAGAGAAAAAGAAAATAGAAAAAAGGGAGGAAAAAAGCAAAAAAGAGAAGAAAAAGAGAAAGAAAAAAAGGGTGGGGGAAGCAAACAGAAATCAAAAAGCAAAAAAAACAAAAAAACAAAAAGAAAAACAAACAAACAAACAAACACACAAAAAAAACCCCAAAACAAAACAAAAAAACCACGGGGGAGTATCCTCTGATTCTGTATACTTTAAGTCCCTTGACTTCCCCTGGAACTGGTCCGTCTAGCTGGTCTTCTGGGGGAGGGGCCTGCTGTGCTGATTCTCAGGTGTTAGCACTTGGGGGAGCTGCTCTGCCCCTGCCTGGTGCAGGGCTCAGTGGGGGTTGTTCACCCCGTGAGGCCCCGGGAGGAACAACCGCAGTGGCGGGGGCAGCTCTGCAGCCCTGGAGTCAGCTCCCGCAGTCGCTCCAGGGCTCTCAGTCTGCAGGGCCTGGAGGCTCCGGGGCGGGGCCGCTGATCTGCTCAGCTGGGGCAGGAGCGTCCTCGCTGTCCTGGGCCCTCCCGGCCTCTGCCTGTCCCGGGGAGGCCGGATCCTGGGCTGTGTCCCAGCGCCCTGTGCCCTGGAGCCTGCGCTGTTGGATTCGCTCCTGCCCCGCAGCCCCCTCCGCGGAGCCGCCGCCCGAGCCCCTCCGAGCTGCTCCGGGTCCCTCCGAGCGCGCTGCAGCCCTTAGGGAGCTCGGGGCATCTCCCGGGGCGCAGGTGCCTGTTAGTGTCCCCGGGAGCCCGAGGGCATCCCCGCCCTCCTGGGTCCTGCTCTAACTCCCTGTGGGCCCCTTTCCACCCAGGAAGGTTGGTGCAGCTCCTGCTCCTCCGAGACGGGGCTCTCCTGTCCTGGGGACACTCGCCCCGGCCTCAGCCCGGCTCCTCGCGGGCCCCTCCCCCTTGGAGGCCTTTTGTGTCTTTATTTCTTTTTCCCCGTCTTCTTACCTTGATAGAAGTGCGAACTCTTCTCACTGTAGCATTCCAGCTGTTCTCTCTTTAAATCTCAGGCCGAATTCATAGATTTTCAGGATGATTTGAAGGTTATCTAGGTAATTTGGTGGGGACAGGTGACTTGGGGACACTACTCTTCTGCCATCCGCCCCTCCTTTTGGTCGAGCTCTCTCTCTTAAATAAATAGATTAATAAACCTTAAAAAAAAAAACCCTAATTTAGAAAGGATGGGTGGAGATTATATTGTGAGCCTTAACTGTCTTCTCACTTATAATTCCTAGTCACATATTACATTTTAATTTTATTTCCAAATAATTTACAAATTATTTCTATCTTCCCAAATTTTACTCCCTCCAAACATCTAGCAAAGACATCAAATATGCATTGGTTTCATTTCTTTGATTAATAAATATTTTTTGACTTTTCACTAAGCTTGTTAAGGAAATAAGTAGATTAATCTTTTTGCTCAGTAAATAGGATATCTGTTTCTCGGGCTAGGCACAATAGGATAAAACTAAAAGTCACACAACTTTGGACTGCAACTATTCCCTGGGATCGAAGGTCACTTTTGGTGGTATGTCTGCATGGATGTTGGTTCTATTTCTTTATCTGGAACTCCAGAATTGATGGCTAAGAGCAATTTTAATTTTCCCAGAGAAGTCTAGGGCATTTTCCTGATGGCTAACTCTCTTCATAGGAACAGGGTAAAATACAATAACAGCAGCCCACAGACAAACTCCTTCCACTTCTGAGCAGTGCACGGTAACTCCTCCTTTGTGAGGGTTCCTCTTGATAGTTAGGCCAAGCATAAGCTAGCCTGAATTGAACACTTCCTATGTTCCAGACTTTGGCCCAAGCAGTATATTTAACTCTCATAGTGATTCAATAAGATAGGTACAGGTAAGATTCATGTTTGATAGATGTGGAAGCTGACGCACAGCTCTAAGTAACTTTCCCAATGTCTATAGCTAGGAAGTGACAAAGTTAGAAGGCTGACTCCCCAGGTGCCCTCTGAGCCAAAGCAGGGCCATGGAAATTTTGTCATCCCTGGGGTGAATGGCAGGAGGGGCTTCTTACTCTGACATTGGGAATGTCTCCCAGCCCTCTCAGAAACAGGTCATTGTGGGCCTACGTTCATTTGTCCTGACCCTCTGGACTCCCTTCATGCCCCAGCTGGTTGTGGGCATAATTTCAGGGTCTCTGAAAGTCAAGAGAAGCCCAAGATTATCATACACTGTGTACCCATGGATACTTGCTGGGTTTCCAGAACTTTGAGAAGTTTAGTCTCAGCAGCCTTGTCTTTTTTACATGGATGTTTCTCCAGAGCTGCAGTGTGGAGGTTTGGAGGTAGACAGTGGAGGTCCCCCTTCCAGTTTAGTGGAAATAGACACTATGGTTCTCCCTGTGACACTGGGATCCTCCCTTGAGAGCAAACCAGTGACATGTACATGTCCCTGGCGCCAGTGTCTCTTGGGAAATGAACACTTCTGAGGTCCACCATGTGCTTGCAACTGTACCAAGCACTGTCACCTGCCTTGTCCCTTCTATCCTGTCATCAGGCTCACTCTGGTATGGCCACTGCACTGTGGGTGTCTCCTGCTATCCTCAGGGTGAGCATCTAGAGTCTGCCAATTCAGATACTTTCTTTGAGTTCATACAAATCGATTTTTTTAATTCTTGAGGGAAAGGGCAATTTCAGTTATTTCCAGTGAAATGGCATTTCTGAAGAAAGGGCAGGCTTGCTTGTTTCTTATAGTCTGGAGTGAGTATTATGCTTTTAAGTACCCGCCTGGAGGGAGTTAAACGACTGCAAGTTAGTAATAGTCATATTTTAAAATGGTAAAAAGGACTGAAAGGATTATTCAATTTACTTGCTCTTGGAATGAAAACAAATCCTGGGACCATCTATTAGAACTAAATAAGCAAATTACAATCCTGCAGTTTGTTAGTGGGCACTCAGCAGGTTGGTCTGCAGCACTTTCTAGTGCTTTATATCACATACCACTTCATTAAGGGGGAGCTTAAGAAGACCAGGTCTGTCCTCAGGACAGAGCCCTACCTTGGGCCAAGCCAGTGCTCAGTAATATGCTTGGAGGGAATGAATCTTAACAAATGATGGCATTTTAAAATGAAACAAGATTTTCCTTTAATGGTGCTAAACCATTCAATTCCACCAGATAGAACTTATAGGCTTTGTACATCACAACAGCAGTGTTGTGGGCTTGCTTTCCCTTCTTTCGTTCTCTGCAGTGATCCCATGTCCTCCCAGCTGAATAGAGTAAGTCAGTAGGTTCCAGAATTTTGAATGTAATTAGGCATTTCTGTTGCAAGAGACCGCCTATTTTTTTTAAAGGTTTATTTATTTGAGAGGGAGAGAGAGAGAACATTTAGGGAGGGACATTGGGGAGGGAGAAGGAGAGAAAATCTCAAGGAGACTCCATGCTAAGTGTTGAGCCCAACAAGGGATTTGATCTTTCATATCCCTGAGATCACAACCTGAGCCAAAACCAAGAGTCAGACAGTTAACTGACTGAGCCACCCAAAAAACTGTCTTTGAGGCAACTAAATGTGCCCTATCCAGTGAATTTTCTTTTGGGGAAAGTTTTTGAGAATTGACTTGGAAGTTAGGCTATTAGAGGATCTTGTAGTACTTATGAGTTCTTGATCAAGTAAGTGACAGTCTCCAGCTTTTTGTGTTTCCCCCTGGCTTCTGCCCCCAGCATGTTTATCTGAGATCACAACACCCTACCAGATAGGGCATCTGCTGTTCCCAGGGAGAATTTTCTGGAGGCAAAAGCTATGATTCTGCATGTCTGCTTGGATGTAGAGTCAGAGCCACTTGGGAGTTCCCTCTGTTACCTTGGGGGTTTTCCCTGACCTTGAACCTCTGCTAGGCACTGAACAGGAAGTGTGCGAAATGACAGAGAAATCCAAGTCAAAATATAGGTTCTGATTCTATCAAGAGCAAATTACTCAAACTGATTTTTAGCTTCCTTGCCTGTGAATGGAGATAATAATGCTTATTGTACAGGAGGTTTATGTGAAGTGCATGCACATAAGTTCAAATCTTTCTTTCCTTGGCTAAAAATCTTAGGGGCGACAGTGACTAAAACTGTTTAAGTGTGTAAATCAGTTTAGGCTGACATTAGCTTCTGATAAAACATAACTCCCGATTTTAGTTTAAATAGAAATTACTGTTTGATGGGATTAGCAAATTTATAAGTTTTTTCCTTATAAGAAGCAAAAATTGCAAAGAGAGTAAAGTTACGGAAAGCCAACTTTTTTTTTTTAAGAGGAAAGGGGGAAGGGCAGAGAGAGATTCTTTTAAAAAATATTCTATTTAAATTCAATTTGCCAACATATAGTATAACACCAGTGCTCATCCCATCAAGTGCCCTCCTTAGTGCCCGTCACCCAGTTACCCCATCACCCACCCCTCCCCCTCCCTGCAACCTTTTGTTTGCTTCCCAGAGTTAGGAGTCTCTCATGGTTTGTCTTTCTGAGAGAGAGAATATTAAGCAGACTCCCTGCTGAGCATGGAGCCCGATGCCAGGCTCAATCTCATGAACCTGAAATCATGACCTGAGCTGAAATCAAGTCAATGCTACTCAGACAATGACTGAGCCACCCAGGCACCCCTGGAAATCCAACTTTTAAACTTCCCATCTCCTTCTGTTCTAGAAAGTGAAACCATGACTAGGACGGGGGTGTAATGCTGATCTCCCTGACTTCTCCTCTGCATGGGGCACTGCGATGAATAGCCATGAGCTCTGCCATAGTAGAAATCAATAGTGAGCAGAAAAATGCCATGCCATGGGATTTTTTACTGCGTGTGCTCTAAGAGATAGTAAGTAAGACTCCATCTGAGGCACAGGTCCTGTGAAAACAGAGAATTTAGTGGGCTTGGGGGTTTTGGTAGAACTAATTCCTGTAAGTGGTGGGTTCTGTGAAGGTCCCAAAGACCCCACCTCCTGGTATTCATGCCTCTATGTAACCACTCCTCTTGAAGCGGGACCTGTGACTTGTCTCTATCCAACAGTATGTGGCTAAAGGATGAGATGTCACTTCCATGTTTATGTTACAGGAGAGTGTGACTTGTGTCTTGCTAGCAGACTTTCTCTCTTGCTGGGTTTTATGAAGTAAGGTGTCATGCTGTGAGTTGCCCTTTAAAGAGGCTCTTGTGGCCAGAAGTGGAGGGTGGCTTCTAGTGGATAGCCGTAAGAAAATGAAGCCCTTGTCCAACAGCCTGCAAGGAAATGAATTCTGCCAACAACCGCAGGAAGTCAGAAGCCAATCCTTCCCCACTTGAGCCTTGAAATGAAACCATAGTGTGTGCTGGCACCTTGTTGCAGCCCATGAGAGACCCTGAACCAGAGGACACAGGTGCCCTGTACTTGCATTCCTAGGACATAGTTATACTGTGCCTGCATTCCTATTTAAAGAAACTGAGAATTTATAAATGTATGCTCTTTTAAGCTGCTAAATTTGTTGTGATCTGTTACATAGCGATGATATACAGGAATAGCTTCCAGATCTTAGGGGAGGTGTGGTAGTGGTGCTGGGGATTCTAGAAAGAGAGCTAAAGTAGGGTTATGCCAAGGAAGGAGTGGTAAAAGCAAATGTTATGGTCAAAGAGGGCAGATACTTTCAGAAAATGGCAGGTTTAACGTGGCTTTTGGTGATGATAGTGGGTGCATCAGAAGATGAGGATGAGGAGTTTGGTGCTGAGTTATAAAAGGCTTTTGTAACTTTTTGTAAGTATTTTGTAATACTGAGAAGCTTGGTTAATATCCTGGGATCTTTGGAAAACTATCAAAAGATTTTAGGTTGGGAAGTGAAAGTATCAAACTTTTATTTAGGAGGAAATATGGTGTTGATATGATCAATGGAAGTGGGAGAGGAATCCAATTGACTGTTTAAGAGTGATGAACTAAGAGAGTCTTGTCACACTTCCTTCCCTATAAATTAGACCAACCCCCTGAAAGTCTGAAGTGATGTTTTGTAGGATCCCTTATGATAAAAGGGCATTCCATGTCTTCAAGTCATCGTCCTGGCAGCAGAACAGCATTCAGGGAAAGGAAACCAATGTCTGGAATCAATTTTGTAAGGATGCATTGCTACTTCCTCTGGGGTGGAAAAAAAAATTGATGTATTAACCTAGTAGCAGGTTAATTACCAGGGCTGCCTAGTCTGCCCAGAGGGTCTGGTCTGTACACTGGGTGCCTGGCAGGCCCATAGTGAGTGGAGGCCATGCAATTGGGCCAATGAGCAGTCCCCTTCCTGCCACAGTGGCTGCTCCATTCTTGGGCCACCTTCCAGGCATTGGGTGTTGGTGATAGAAATTGACATCTGCCAGGTGAGTTATTTGCCGTTTTTGTTGTTGTCTCCTCTGAGGAACATGCTATCTGGGGAGCATTGATGTGAGAAAACAAAGACCCACATCGTACTTGTGCCCAGAAGTCCTAAGGGTCCATCCTTATAACTCTGATCCCAGACTGTGTGCCACTGGGTTTCACAATGGATATAGATGACCAATAACTGCTTTGTGTCTTTCGTTTTTTCTTTCTTTTCTTTTCTTTTCTTTTCTTTTCTTTTCTTTTCTTTTCTTTTCTTGCATTGGGAGTGTTTGTTTTTCCTCTCCTGGCCCCCATCTTTGCATTTGGGTCCATGAGATGGACACCTTGTCTCTTGAGTTCACAGGTCTTCCAATCAAGACGAACTGCTTCTGGAGAGGCTCCTCTGCACCTGGACCAGGTTTACATAATAAGAGCCCAGACCTGGAGCTTGCGTCTGTAATGGACTGGAACTTTTGGATACCTTAGAAAGAGGTTTACCTGCAACGTGGATCATCAGAGCCTTTAGAGCCTTTAGTCCTCTACTTTGTACTTTTGGGAATGCTGAACCGCCATACAAAAAAATCAACTACTCTGATACGCAGAATTTTTATAAATAACATAGCTTGGGCTGCTTAATTTTGAGGGGTTTCGCATACAACAATAGATAACTGAGACATAGTGGATCAATAATGCTAAGCTCATTATGGGCAACTGGGGTGATACATTCATGATGATACCCCATGATGTCTTTGAATAGAGGCTCACTCTTTATTAGGATCCAGTAGTGTATAGGAGCTACTTTCCAAAGGGTGAGTTAATCCTCTGCATAGTCTTGTTCCAGAAGATTGGAATCTGTGTTGTAATTCTCCTAGCGGAGCTGGGTAGAGGGTCTATCTGGTCTTCTAAACTACCATGGAAACCTCTGGCCCCTTTGGATATGCCCAGTCATGCCTTGTCCTGTAAGCTTGCTCTGGAGCCTGGAGTTGCTATGCAACCGTCACTTGCTCTGGTAGCCTTCTGAGATACCTGATGTATACACTGCCTCCAAGATCCAAATCAAGTGATGTACATCTTTTTTAGTCGTGGGGATACAATGCTTTCTCCTTGACTGTTACCCCAGACTAGTGGATCCCTGAAAGCATTATTGGTGTGGTGAGCCCCATTTAAGAGTTACTTCTCATGCTATGGAATACATATTTCTTATCATTGCGGTTGTAGTACTTGCCACTCCTGTGCACCAGGTATAGCATAAAGCCACCATCCAAAGGCTGTGAGCCTTTGAGATTCTGTGTATTTTCAGGTGATCTAGAGCCCTGTGAACTATTTGAGGCGGGCGAGGAGAGCTAACATAGAGCCAAGCAAGAGACTGAATGTGTCATGCTAGTATTCTCATGAATATCATCTTGAGAGATGAAGACTGAAAAGCACCCTCAACACTCACTACTCATATGTGATCCTCTGGCTCCTTCCAGTAGGTATTAGCAAGATTTGCCACTTTGTGGTGAGGTGTCTATTTACTCTTTGCTCACTTAACCCTCATTATTGTTTTGGAGGTAAGTCAGAGGTGCAGAGATAGGCCGGTGTCACTTTACCACTGCCACATGTGAAGTCTTGTTGTTTCTCCAGCAGAGGAACACACCTTGTAGATTGTCCAACAAAAAGGAAGGGGGGGGGGAATCAGCTCACCTGGGGGAATTAGGGTAATCTAAGGCTTCAAGACCCATCTTAAGACTCAGGGTCCCACTTTTCCTTTAAGACTGCAGACCTATCAATGCTCACTCATTCTTCTTGACAGTTATACTGCTCTCATGGCAGTCCTGAGCCAACTCTCTCAGTACAGTTTGCTCATGGACTATCGGATGTGAAGATGGCATGGGGTCTTTTAGCCTTCACAGAATGCTCTGACTTAATGTTGGCCAACTTGAACCTTTCTTTAAAGGCTTCTAGGACAGGCAGGGCCAGAATTAGGGTGAAGCACTCACCTCTGGTGAAAAATTTAAGTGGGGGCCAAAAAACTTTAGTAACCAAGGAGAATAATATATTAATACAACACAGTTAACCCTTGAACAACATGGGCTTGAATTGCACAGGTGGTTATATGCACTTATTTATTACACAAGTGGTTATATGTGGATTTTTTTTCATACATACACTACAGTACTGTGAATGTATCTTGCCTTCCTTATTTTTTTCTTAATAGCATTTTCTTTTCTCCAGCTTGCTTTATTGCAATACTACAGTATATGATACATATATAAAATGCGTGTTAGTCGACTGTTTATGTTATCAATAAGGCTTCCCATCAACAATAAGCCATTAATAGTTAAGCTTTGGGAGAATAATAAGTTATACATGGATTTTTGACTGTGTGGGTGGTTGGCATTGTTCGAAGGTCAACTGCATTGTTCAAGGGTCAACTACATTAAAAAATGAAAATCAATGCAAATAATATATGATGAATAAAATATAAAATGTTAAATAATGATAGGATTAAAGTGAATTGCACTATTATTTAACTTGATTAGTGAGTATTTTGATGTCCCCTTAAATTTTCAGCTTGCTTTACCGAAATCTCAGCCATACCAGCAGGTAACAAAAGCCAGTCAATTTTATAGTATACACATCTACCCCTGTACCATCAAGTGCCAGGGCTCCTGTCTAGACCAGTGCTTTCCCTTCCCTTGTACCCCTCTCAGTCCTGTTGGCCACTGTCAAGCTCCAGAATGTCAGGAGTTATCACCGTTGACCACCAGTAACAGGGTCCTTGTCACCTGCTGACTGGTGTACGGTCCAGTTCCTGATGCCCATTCTGAGCTTGTGTTTTCTTGATCTGCTATAGTTATCAGCTCAGGAGGCCATCCTAGAAAGCAGGCATCAGGGGCAGGGAGATTGAGGCAGGGACAGAAGTAAATTCCACAGTGTTTATTATTTGATCTGATTTTGTTGAGGGTACCTAGAATTTAATTCCTCTGGGATTCACTTGGCAGGAGAGGAAGGTAATTATCTCAGAATTAAGAGTTTTTCTTGTGGGCGTGAAGATCCCTGGGTCTGCTGTTGCTGAACTGGATTCCAAGGCTTTGGGGGATTTCAGGCAGAAAAGCAGAGGGACATTGCAGCTTGGACTGGAAATGGGATGCAGTCTGTGCCACAGGAGCTGTGACTGAAACCCAAGGGGGTTGAGAAGGTGTAACATGGGCTCAGGAAGCACTTGTGCCTCCCTTCAGTGCAAGCCTGCTTGCATGTGTGCATGTTTTCACTCTGTTCTCTAATTGTGAGGAGAATGAAGAAAAACAAACTGTGTTTGATTTTCTGTGCTTGTGTATCTTTGTGGCTGAGTAAAAATATTGTAATATTTGCTTTGAACTCTGTCAGTGATCAGACATTGCAGCAAAAATTGTTTTGGATATCCACAGTTTTCTCTCCCTCATTTTTTCCCAAGGGATGGTAGAGGGTGTTGTTAAGAAGCAGAGGCCCCAGAGGAGGAATGCTTGAGTTTGAACTGTGGCTTTCACATGGCTTAGCTGTTTATCTCATGCAAGCTAACTGAGCTCATGGTGCCTCAGTGCATTCACCTTTTAGGATTGCTGTGAGGACTAAATGAGTTATGACATATGATGGCTTTGCACTTGTGCGGGGCACAGACTAAGCTTTCCATACCTGGCCTGTAGACTATGTTTTTTATCAATATATTTCCACATTTACTCACTGGGTCCTTCTGTTTCTTTCCCAAGCACCCCCAAATGCCATTCCTAATTGTAATGGTGCCTGTCTTCTTCATCTTTTAAGCTTTCCTGTTTTGGCCTCCTTGTCCTTATGGTCATTCAATTAATTGGTGAGTGTTTATTGAGACTTCATGGCCCAATGCCATACTAGGTATGGTAGGAGATACACTAGAAATCAAAACACTTGGTCACTGCCTTTTAAAAGAACTTGCTTCTTGCGGAGATAAGATTTCTTACATCAAACATTACATAAAACATAAAGGACATTCTGAGTTCACATGTTTATAAGGGCTTCAGGAAAGAAGTTTCAGTATACACAGAAACACTTTTGGAAAAGGTGAGACTTTCTTTGAAACTGGAAGGCTAAGTATGATTTAGCTTAGCACAGAGAAGGCAGGAGAATGGTTCAGAGCAACGCTGTTTGGTGCATTTCCCCTGGTTGAGCTCTGAACATAATGTCAGTGCTTCCTGAGGGTGTGTCAGCTTGGTGGATTGGGCTCCTCAGGGAAGTAACCAAGGTGGATTGGGCTTTAACAGATTTTTGTAACCTTTCTTCTTACCACCGCTTAAATTCTCCAAGAATATTCCAGCTTGTCTGGTGAGACTTTGGGCTTTCAATTCCTGTGCACTTTCTTGTGGCTATGTGGATTGATGCCCAGTGGAGTTATCTAAACTGATAATCTTGACTCCTGGATTTTCAGGAAGGCATCTTTCTAATTAAGTTTTTAATTTACTTCTAATTCATTCACTCAGTCATGACATTTTTATTTTGACTATAAAGTCAAAATTTTATTTTGACTATTGGAGATAAAAATGCTCCAAACTTATCTTTTTCCCTGTACATTAAAAAATCACAATTAAGGAAAATAGAATTTATTCTGTTCTTTTGCAGTAGTTTTCTCACCAGGGAATGATGTGTGTGTGTGTGTGTGTGTGTGTTGAGAGAGAGAGACAGACAGACAGACAGAGATTGAGAGGGAGAGACTAAGTTCACATGATGAGAAAGGGAACTAGTTAAACTGACATGGCTCCTAGAAGGGCCTTTGGTACTGAGCTGCAGAACCTAAGCATGATCTATGGTGTGGGTTGGAACAGTGTAGCGTGTCTGAGAACTTGGCCTACTCCACCTCTAAAACATCATGGTCGCAAAGCCTTACAGCTCCAAGGTTTAAAAAATCAGTATAGTAGTCAGTTTTAAGACCCCTGTAATAGCTAAAGGTATAAAGCTCCTACTCCAGTCCTTGTTTCTTCTTTATCTCAGTTCCTATTTCTCTTTACATCTCTTTTTCTCAGTGGCATGAGAAATAGCTTCCCATTACCAGCTAAAAAGCATTTTGGAAATAACTGTTGGAGTCTCCTTAGTCCTGTATTTCAGCAGAGCACAGAACACTCCCTATTTTCTTGGGTTGTTCTCAGCTGGCCTATTATTTCTTCTAGTCTTTTTGTCCTTTTCTTGGAGTTGCTTAAAAACTTCAGGTGTCACTATTTTTTGGGCTCTAGAGTCGGGACACTGCCCAATGCACAAGGGTGTCCCAATCACAGACTGAATTGCCTCCTTTCACCACACTTCTGCTCTGTGTTCAAAGATAGCTACAGAGATCCAGTCAAAGGACTCAAAGAATTCACTGCAGAGAAGTAAAAAGGATATAGGTGAAATCCAGCCTATTTCAGAAAAACACTGGGTCAGTGGGTGTCTGAAAAAAATGAAAAAAAAAAAAAAAAACCAAAACAACCCCAAAAACAAAAACAAAAAACAAGGACAATCTTCCAGGCTCTGCATTTATCTGGCTTTCTGAAAATCTGGCTGAACTTGGCAGGCAGGGGTGCGATCACAGTGTCTGGGTTTCGTTCTATTTCCCTCAGGTGCTGCTGTGTTGTTGCTTGAAGTTCTATCTGAGCTAAAGTTCAATTGAAATTAATTTCATTTGACAATGTCTAGATGTAACCTTGGATGAGTCCCTCTTAGCCTCAGTTTCCCTAGCATTACAATGAAGGATTTGAATAGATGTTCTTGAAATCCTCCCCTCACTTTAGAATGATTGATTTATTAAGCTGTTGCTCTGTGCTTTGTGCAGCAACAGCCCGCAGCAGGAAAGCACTGTGAAGAACCCATGGGTGTTGAAGGAGCAAGTCCATGCAACAGCTTGAGTTGAGTGTCAGTTTAATAAACTAAGGGCTTAGAGCAGTCAGCCAGTGAAAATCTTTTCCTGCAGCTCTTTCCCTGGACCTTCTTGCCCTTCCTTTCCTAACGTCTCTGGGTGCAAAAATTGCCTACAAGCCTAAACTTTCAAAATTTTCTCTAAATCACTATTTGCTGTCATTTCCCCCTATAGCGGTGGTAGAGTTTTCCTGCAAGATTCTCAAAAGTAGAGCTTAGTTGGTTAAGACTGATTTATGGATAGAAGGGATGGTGACTGAGGACAAGGCTGGCACTGGGATCAAGAAGCTGAAAAATGATAGCTGGATGCAACCTGTGAAGTCATCACCCTTTTCAGGAGCTAAGAAGGTTTTTTTCTAAAACAGTAGGTTGCCTGGAGGCTGTCATGAACCTAGGCAAATTTGCATTATGAGACCTGTTCTTGGGTGCTCTGACAACTGCTATTCAAAAATGTTAAATTACATATGCTATCTACTGAAGCAATTGAACTTGAGGGGGAGGAAGAGCACAGATTCCACCTTCTGTCACAATCTGTCTTTCATGGAGATAAGAGCCATCAGCCATCTTCCATCTTTGTTTTTCCCAGAGATAATAAGCGATCTCTCACTATCCCTCCCTTTCCTCCCACTTCAGAGGGCTCAGGATTTTGTGTGATAGTAGTGAGTGAGGTGCTCATGTCACTCAGAAGCAGAGTGGTATTTGAGAGTGAATTAAAATCTAGCCTAATCTAATCTCTTTTTTTAAATAATAAATTTATTTTTTATTGGTGTTCAATTTGCCAACATACAGAATAACACCCAGGGCTCATCCCGTCAAGTGCCCCCCTCAGTGCCCGGAACACACTCACCCCCACCCCCCTCCCTCCTCCTGTTCCACCACCCCTAGTTTGTTTCCCAGAGTTAGGAGTCTTCATGTTCTGTCTCCCTTTCTGATATTTCCCACACATTTCTTCTCCCTGCCCTTATATTCCCTTTCACTATTATTTATATTCCCCAAATGAACGAGAACATACACTGTTTGTCCTGCTCCACTTGACTTACTTCACTCAGCATAAAACCCTCCAGTTCCATCGACGTTGAAGCAAATGATGGGTATTTGTCATTTCTAATGGCTGAGTAATATTCCATTGTATACACAGACCACATCTTCTTTATCCATTCATGTTTTGATGGACACCGAGGATCCTTCCACAGTTTGGCTATTGTGGACATTGCTGCTAGAAACATCGGGGTGCAGGTGTCCCGGCGTTTCATTGCATCTGTATCTTTGGGGTAAATCCCCAACAGTGCAATTGCTGGGTCGTAGGGCAGGTCTATTTTTAACTCTTTGAGGAACCTCCACACAGTTTTCCAGAGTGGCTGCACCAGTTCACATTCCCACCAACAGTGTAAGAGGGTTCCCTTTTCTCCGCATCCTCCCAACATTTGTGGTTTCCTGCCTTGTTGATTTTCACCATTCTCACTGGGGTGAGGTGGGATCTCATTGTGGTTTTGATTTGTATTTCCCTGATGGCAAGTGATGCAGAGCATTTTCTCATGTGCGTGTTGGCCATGTCCATGTCTTCCTCTGTGAGATTTCTGTTCATGTCTTTTGCCCATTTCATGATTGGATTGTTTGTTTCTTTGGTGTTGAGTTTAATAAGTTCTTCATAGATCTTGGAAACTAGCCCTTTATCTGATATGTCATTTGCAAATATCTTCCCCCATTCTGTAGGTTGTCTTTGAGTTTTGTTGACTGTATCCTTTGCTGTGCAAAAGCTTCTTATCTTCATGAAGTTCTAATAGTTCATTTTTGCTTTTGTTTCTTTTGCCTTTGTGGATGTATCTTGCAAGAAGTTACTGTGGTCGAGTTCAAAAAGGGTGTTGCCTGTGTTCTCCTCTAGGATTTTGATGGAATCTTGTCTCACATTTAGGTCTTTCATCCATTTTGAGTTTATCTTTGTGTATGGTGCAAGAGAGTGGTCTAGTTTCATTCTTCTGCATGTGGATGTCCAATTTTCCCAACACCATTTATTGAAGAGACTGTCTTTCTTCCAGTGGATAGTCTTTCCTCCTTTATCGAATATTAGTTGACCATAAAGTTCAGGGTCCACTTCTGGGTTCTCTATTCTGTTCCATTGATCTATGTGTCTGTTTTTGTGCCAGTACCACACTGTCTTGATGACCACAGCTTTGTAGTACAACCTGAAATCTGGCATTGTGATGCCCCCAGCTATGGTTTTCTTTTTTAAAATTCCCCTGGCTATTCGGGGTCTTTTCTGATTCCACACAAATCTTAAAATAATTTGTTCTAACTCTCTGAAGAAAGTCCATGGTATTTTGATAAGGATTGCATTAAACGTGTACATTGCTCTGGGTAGCACTGACATTTTCACAATATTAATTCTGCCAATCCATGAGCATGGAATATGTTTCCATCTCTTTGTGTCTTCCTCAGTTTCTTTCAGAAGTGTTCTATAGTTTTTAGGGTATAGATCCTTGACCTCTTTGGTTAGGTTTATTCCTAGGTATTTTATGCTTTTGGGTGTAATTGTAAATGGGATTGAGTCCTTAATTTCTCTTTCTTCAGTCTCATTGTTAGTGTATAGAAATGCCACTGATTTCTGGGCATTGATTTTGTATCCTGCCATGCTACCAAATTGCTGTATGAGTTCTAGCAATCTTGGGGTGGAGGCTTTTGGGTTTTCTATGTGGAGTATCATGTCATCGGCGAAGAGGGAGAGTTTGACTTCTTCTTTGCCAATTTGAATGCCTTTAATGTCGTTTTGTTGTCTGATTGCTGAGGCGAGGACTTCTACTACTATGTTGAATAGCAGTGGTGAGAGTGGACATCCCTGTCTTGTTCCTGATCTTAGGGGAAAGGCTCCCAGTGCTTCCCCATTGAGAATGATATTTGCTGTGGGCTTTTTGTAGATGGCTTTTAAGATGTTGAGGAATGTTCCCTCTATCCCTCCACTCTGAAGTGTTCTGATCAGGAATGGATGCTGTATTTTGTCAAATGCTTTCTCTGCATCTATTGAGAGGATCATATGGTTCTTGGTTTTTCTCTTGCTGATATGATGAATCACATTGATTGTTTTATGAGTGTTGAACCAGCCTTGTGTCCCGGGAATAAATCCTACTCTTTTTTCCTCAGTTTCCCTCTTTGCCATCAACTTGTCTTCTATGTCACTCACTCGTTCTTCCACCTCATTAACCCTCGTCGTTAGGACCTCTAGTTTGGATTGCATCTCATTTAATTGATTTTTAATTTCTGCCTGATAAGTTCTAAATTCTGCAGTCTTGAAGTCTCTTGAGTCCTTTATGCTTTTTTCTAGAGCCACCAGTAGCTGTATAATAGTGCTTCTGAATTGGCTTTCTGACATTGAATTGTAATCCAGATTTTGTAACTCTGTGGGAGAGAGGACTGTTTCTGATTCTTTCTTTTGAGTGAGGTTTTCCTTATAGTCATTTTGCTCAGTGCAGAGTGGCCAAAAACAAGTTGTATTGGGAAAAGGAGAAAAAGAGAGGAGAGAAAGAAGGAAAGAAAAGAGAAAAAGAAAAAAGAAAAAAGGAAGAAAAGAAAAAAGAGAGAAGAAAAAGAGAAAGAAAAAGAAAGAGGAAAAAAGGCTGGGGGAAGCAAACAGAAATCAAAAAACAAACAAAACAAAACAAAACAAAACAAGACAAAACAAAAGAAAAGAAAACAACCACAGGGGAGTATCCTCTGATTCTGTATACTTTAAGTCCTTTGACTTCCCCTGGAACTGGTCCGTCCAGCTGGTCTTCTGGGGGAGGGGCCTGTTGTGCTGATTCTCAGGTGTTAGCACTTGGGGGAGCTGCTCTGCCCCTGCCTGGTGCAGGGCTCAGTGGGGGTTGTTCACCCCGTGAGGCCCCGGGAGGAAGCCACAGTGGCGGGGGCAGCTCTGGAGCCCTGGAGTCAGCTCCCGCAGTAGCTCCGGGGCTCTCCGTCTGCAGGGCCTGGAGGCTCCGGGAGGGGCCGCTGATCTGCTCAGCTCGGGGCAGGAGCGTCCTCGCTGTCCTGGGCCCTCCCGGCCTCTGCCTGTCCCGGGGGAGGCCGGATCCTGGGCTGTGTCCCGGCGCCCTGTGCTCCGGGGCCTGCGCTGTTGGATTCGCTCCCGCCCCGCAGCCCCCTCCGCGGAGCCGCCGCCCGAGCCCCTCCGAGCTGCTCCGGGTCCCGCCGAGCGCTGCAGCCCTTAGGGAGCTCGGCGCATCTCCCGGGGCGCAGGTGCCTGTTAGTGTCCCCGGAGCCCGCGGGCATCCCCGCCCTCCTGGGTCCTGCTCTAACTCCCTGCGGGCCCCTTTCCGCGGGAAGGTTGGTGCAGCTCCTGCTTCTCCGGGACGGGGCTCTCCTGTCCTGGGGACACTCGCCCCGGCCTCAGCCCGGCTCCTCGCGGGCCCCTCCCCCTTGGAGGCCTTTTGTGTCTTTATTTCTTTTTCCCCGTCTTCCTACCTGATAGAAGCGCGAACTCTTCTCACTGTAGTGTTCCAGCTGGTCTCTCTTTAAATCTCAGGCCGAATTCGTAGATGTTCAGGATGATCTGAAGGTTATCTAGGTAATTTGGTGGGGACAGGTGACTTGGGGACCCTACTCTTCCGCTGTCTTGACCCTCCTTCTGTCTACCCTAATCTAATCTCAATAAAATCTCATTACCTGTTTTCTCTAGTTGATTTTGGACAAACCTCTGCCATCTCTCCCCAGGATATGCCTCTGATCGAGTGGCTGCAGTTGCCTCTGGGGGCACATGAGACATTTCCTGCTCATCCTACTTTCTTGAAGGACTTGATTCTATTTCCTTTGTGTTTAGGCAGGATTGGCCAACTTGCCAGAGAATAGAGATCTACTTGGTGGCCTGTGGTGAGTGACAACTCTACATTTCACCCTTGATGGGGGTGGACCAGGAGAGGGAGCACCAGACATGTACAAGATGCTGGGGCATCTTGGGGATTAGCATCATCCACATTGTCTTTTGTTCTGTCTTTTGCCATCCAAGGGTGAAACTACATTGAAAGAAGTCTGCAAAACTGACAGTTCCAGTAGAGTGAAATGGGAGTGAGAACAAATTCACTCTACACATAAAACCTTTTAGAAGAAGGGATTATGCTGACAGTTTGTCTTGATTTGGGGAACTGAGGTTAGGACTTTGTAATCCTCCATTCAACCTCATAAAAGCTTTCAGAAATGCACTCAAACTTAAATCAATGTTTAATGGCTTGCAGACATGTTATTTCTCACAGAAATTTCAGTGAAAGCTATTCCCTTGATTTATTTTTTTTTAAATTTTTTTTTTAATTTATGATAGTCACAGAGAGAGAGAGAGAGAGGCAGAGACACAGGCAGAGGAAGAAGCAGGCTCCATGCACCGGGAGCCCGATGTGGGATTCGATCCCGGGTCTCCAGGATCGCGCCCTGGGCCAAAGGCAGGCGCCAAACCGCTGCGCCACCCAGGGATCCCTTTTTTTTTTTTTAAATTTTTTTATTTCCTTGATTTATTTTTATTCTTGGAGCATAGAGCTTGGAAGTGTGAGACTGAATAAAGGAAATCATTTCCCAGAAGAGGGAGTGCTCCGTCTATCCATTCCAGACCCCAGCAGGAAGAGATGTACCTTGCATTACCTGCAGGAAGAAGCCTGCTTTATTACTTCAGAAGGAAGCAAGGATTTCTCCCTGCCCAGTGACAAGCTCAGCCAATATGAAAATACAACTCAGCCAATGAGAAACCTTCACCATCAGGAACTCTCCTTTTCCTCTGATGGGCTTCCATTCAAAGTGACACCTCCCAATTTCCTCCTTTTCTCTTTTATAATTTTCCTTTCCAGGGTGCCTGGGTGGCTCAGTCAGTCCATTAAGAGTCTGGCTCTTGGTTTCTGCTCAGGTCATGATCTCGAGTCTTGAGACTGAGCTCCTTGCTCAGCAGGAGAGCCTGTTTGGAGATTCTTTCTCTGCCCCTCATGAGCATTCTCTTTCTCTAAAATAAATGGATAAATCTTTAAAAAATGTTCCTTTCCTTTGATTTCTAGACTGCCTATAGTTTGTCATGGCTTGCATGTCCCAAATTGCTATTCCTCTACTATTCCCAAATAAGCCCATATTGCTGGTAAAACTACTGGCCTTTTTAATTTTGAGGTCCACAGGTGAAGAAAACATAATCAGGACAAAGATATGGAACAGGAAGCAGCAGAGTACTTTAACTTTTCCAGTCCTTTAATGTTCTTATACGAATGTCTTGGTTTAGAAGGAAAATGCTCTTTATATCATGAGAATGCAAAAACATCATCATCAGACTCAGAGTCTCAGGTTTTGGTGTTTAGTTGTGGCCTGGGCACTTCCAGCTCTGTGCTCCACACAGAACTGGAACACAGATGTTCCAGTAATGTTCTCCACACAGAACGTTATCTGAAGATAATGTTTCCTTCATTTTTTCTTCTATAAAATCAGGATAAAGAATGATATTATGCAAATAAGTGTCTCTGAGTCTTTCAGATAGTCTTAAAACAATCACAGTGATGATTTCTAATTACATATTTCTTGTCAGAAATTAAAAAATGTTTAATTGCGCTTTGAGATTCAAAATTGAAATTAAGAAACTTAAATAGACTTGGTGCACAGATTTTTCATCTTAAAACCTGGAGAGAGAATTATACCTGTGAGATGTAAAATATAGTGGACAATTTCTATACACTAACAATGAAACTGAAGAAAGAGAAATTAAGGAGTCAGTCCCATTTACAATTGCACCCAAAAGCATAAGATACCTAGGAATAAACCTAACCAAAGAGGTAAAGGATCTATACCCTAAAAACTACAGAACACTTCTGAAAAAAATTGAGGAAGACACAAAGAGATGGAAAAATATTCCATGCTCATGGATTGGCAGAATTAATATTGTGAAAATGTCTATGCTACCCAGGGCAATTTACACATTGAATGCAATCCCTATCAAAATACCATGGACTTTCTTCAAAGAGTTGGAACAAATTATTTTAAGATTTGTGTGGAATCAGAAAAGACCTTGAATAGCCAGGGGAATATTGAAAAAGAAAACCAGAGCCAGGGGCATCACAATGCCTGACTTCAAGTTGTACTACAAAGCTGTGGTCATCAAGACAGTGTGGTACTGGCACAAAAACAGACACATAGATCAATGGAACAGAAAAGAGAATCCAGAAATGGGCCCTCAACTCTGTGGTCAATTAATATTTGACAAATCAGGAAAGATTATCCACTGGAAAAAGAACAGTCTCTACAATAAATGGTGCCAGGAAAATTGGACAGCCACATGCAGAAGAATGAAACTAGATCATTCTCTTACACCATACACAAAGATAAACTCAAAATGGATGAAACATATAAATGTGAGACAAGAATCCATCCAAATCCTAGAGGAGAACACAGGCAACACCCTTTTTGAACTTGGCCACAGCAACTTCTTGCAAGATACATCCATGAAGGCCAGGGAAACAAAAGCAAAAATGAATTATTGGGACTTCATCAAGATAAAAAGCTTCTGCACAACAAAAGAAACAGTCACCAAAACTAAAAGACCACCTACAGAATGGGAGAAGATTTTTGCAAATAACATGTCAGATAAAGGGCTAGTATCCAAGATCTATAAAGAACTTATTAAACTCAACAACAAACAAACAATCCGATCACGAAATGGGTCAAAAACATAGAAATTTCACCAACAAAGACCTACACATGGCCAAGAAGCACATGAGAAAATGCTCTGCGTCACTGGCCATCAGGGAAATACAAATTTCCTGGTGTATTTCCTGGTGAGATACCAGGAATGGTATGAGATACCATCTCACACCAATGAGAATGCTGAAAATCAATAAGGCAGGAAACCACAAATGTTGGAGAGGATGTGGAGAAAGGGGAACCCTCTTACAGTGTTGGTGGGAATGTGAACTGGTGCAGCCACTCTGGAAAACTGTGTGGAGGTTCCTCAAAGAGTTAAAAATAGAACTACCCTACAACCCAGCAATTGCACTGCTGGGAATTTACCCCAGTGATACAGATGCAGTGAAACTCTGGGACACCTGCACCCCGATGTCTCTAGCAGCAATGTCCACAATAGCCAAACTGTGGAAGGAGCCTCGGTGTCCATCGAAAGATGATGGATAAAGAAGATGTGGTCTATGTATACAATGGAATATTCCTCAGCCATTAGAAACGACAAATACCCACCATTTGCTTCAACATGGATGGAACTGGAGGGTATTATGCTGAGTGAAGTAAGTCAAGCGGAGAAGGACAAACATTATATGGTCTCATTCACTTGGGAATATAAAAAATAGTGAAAGGGAATAAAGGGGAAAGGAGAGAAAATGAGTGGGAAATATCAGTGGGGGTGACAGAAAATGAGAGACTCAACTCTGGGAAACGAACAAGGGGTGGTGGAAGGGAGGTGGGCAGGGGGTTGGGGTGACTGGGTGACGGACACTGAGGGGGTCACTTGATGGGATGAGCACTGGGTGTTATGCTCTACGTTGGCAAATCGAACTCTAGTAAAAAATATACAAAAAAATAGAGTGAACAGACACACCACCTTCTCATCTTGGGAGTTGCATAATCAATAGCTGTCTGTAGGTGCTTATCTCCTATAAGTGATTAGAAAATTATTAGGTCTGTTTTTCAGTATCTTATCTAAACCTCCCTGCAATTTTTGTAAAATGCCTTTTGTAATTCTTCCAGAATGATCTCCCCATTCACTCAGTAGAGGAAATTGCTTGGTAGATACCTTTTCAATAATTCCCAATGACCTTTTTCAGGCTACAAAATACAAAAACTGGGGCTTAGAAAAAGAAACTGTATAGAACCATGTCTTTATCCAAATTCTAGAAGTTTTTATCTGGCTAAACAGAAAGAATGCCAACATCTAATTTCTAAGTTGGCTTTATCCCAAGAGCTTTTTTTCATGCCATAAATACTTTGACCTTTCCACATCCATCTAGGATGCTCAATAGCTACACATCTTCTCTGGGGTGCGTCTTCTGGAATCAACATTCAGAGAACAGGCAAAGGATGAAGGCTTATAAATTTTGATTAGCCTTTTAAAGTGATTGCTCTCAGACAGAGATTACTCACCATTCTCTGGAGACTCTGATACTTCCTTGAGTTGCCTGCTGTGCAATATTTACGTTCTCTCATGATGGCAGAGACAGAAATGTGGGTTATGATCTGTGAGCATCTCCTGGGTTTCTAGTAAAAATCCCATGTGTGGTTATCTATAAAACCCACACAATCTGTGGATAGCAGTAGAGTTTTGGCAATCTCTGTTATCATGTATTTACAATTAAGTTTTAAACAGCTTTTCCTCTTATTTCCCATTTCTGGATTTTCTGTTTACTGTTTATCCTTAATTACCCGCATTTGTTAACCTGGGAGAGAGAGGGAAAGCTAGACTTTAAAAGTTTGGAAATTAGTGAAGTCCTCTTGGTCAATCTCACAGATAAAAATTCCAGGGATAGAAAGCTCCTGTGGCACTGCACACTTGGAAAAATACTGCAGCTCTAGAGGAACATCCTCAATTTCCTGTACAAAGGTGACAGAAGACAGTGAAGGCAACAAATACTACTGGAAGTCTTTGGTTGGCCATTAGTGGCTCATTAATCCTATCCAAGAGTTTGGACAAGTCATTATCAAAGTGGTGTACAAATTAGGAACAATAGAGTTGAGGATAAGTAACAACTTGTATTTATTTAATTTCTTTAACTCTCTGTATATAGGACCAAGGAAATGAGAGAATTTTGGCCATTTTCAAGATCGTGCAAGATATGAAAATTAGCATGTCAAGATGGTAGCTAGATTTATCATGCTGATCACTTCATAATGTATATAAATGTTAAATCACTGTGTTTTACACCTAAACTAATATGTGCCAACCACATATCGTGCCAACAGCATTAACATAAAAGAGTAATTGGAGGCGTTCTATCATGGTGAAGAGAATGCTACATTAGTTGGGAAGCTGTTTATTTCCAATAATTCTAAGGAGAAAATATAACACTTGTCAAAGCTCACTTTTCCTCCTACATCTTTTACGTTTCTGGTTGCTAACCTCATTTCTGTATGAACCTGTGATTTCTATAGACCAGATATATTTGAAACCCAGTGCATTTCCCTGTGAGTCGTAGTTAGTTACACTGCTTTCTGTGAGTACTTGCACATACCTAAACACACATGCACACAGTTCCTGGAGCCTGCCTTCCATCTTTCATCTTTCAAGGGCGTGAAGCTCAACAACTGGCAACTCTGATCTCAAAATAATAGGCTTTTCTGAGATAAGATTGGTCCTCCATTAAAAAACAAAACAAAACAGTAAGCTGCACTCTCTATGCCCCATTCTGCTGTGTTGGTTCTGCATGCCCACCCACCTGTGTCCCAAATGGCCACCATTCAGCCACTTGGTGCCATGGCCAAACTAGGTAGTATCATCTTTCCTGATGGCAAACACCTCACCATAAACAAGGAGAGCACTTTGAAAGCACAGTTTTCATGTAATCTGGAAGGGAAGTTTGAAGAAACTACAGCTGATAGCAGAAAAATTTAGACTGCAACTTCACAGATGGTGCATTGGTTCAACATCAGGAATGGAATGTGAAGGAAAACACAATAATAAGAAAATTGGAAGATGGGAAATTAGTGGTGGAATGTGTCATGAACAATGTGACCTGTACTCAGTTTCATGAAAAAAGAGCAAAAATTCCATCAAGTTTGATTTACCGACATATAGTATAACACTCAGTGCTCATTCCGTCAAGTGCCCCCCTCAGTGCCCGTCACTAACAATGAGACTGAAGAAAGAGAAATTAAGGAGTCAATCCCATTTACAATTGCACCCAAAAGCATAAGATACCTAGGAATAAACCTAACCAAAGAGGTAAAGGATCTATACCCTAAAAACTACAGAACACTTCTGAAAGAAATTGAGGAAGACACAAAGAGATGGAAAAATATTCCATGCTCATGGATTGGAAGAAGTAATATTGTGAAAATGTCTATGCTACCCAGGGCAATTTACACATTGAATGCAATCCCTATCAAAATACCATGGACTTTCTTCAAAGAGTTGGAACAAATCATCTTAAGATTTGTGTGGAATCAGAAAAGACTCCAAATGGCCAGGGGACTATTGAAAGAGAAAATCCATCATCATTTTGGACAGGAATTAGCTGTGAGGATGAGTGAGCTCAGTTCAATGAGCAAATCTTTTTTTCCTTTACTATGTCCAATTATTTTTATCGCAAACATTTTACATGGAACTATTTCAAAATGTTGATTTAATTAGGATCATCCCTTTGGTTATGAAATAAATGTGTTTGTGTTAAAAAAAAAGAAAAGACCTCTTCAAGTCTTATCATCCTTCAAGGTTCAGTCCATTCATTAGTGCAGTTAAAAGCAGTTCATCTAACTTTGATACTGAGGTTGTGGAGGACTTTGTCCCAGACTGGGTTTGACTTGGTCTTCGGACTCAGAGTGGTTAGTGGTGTCCCCTCACCACTCAATTCAACTCTGGCTATGTGTTTGTGTGTGTGTGTGTGTGTGTGTGTGTGTGTGTGTGTGGTGTGTACACCCATGAGCATGTGCACATGCCCATGTGTGTGTGTGAGCATATGTGTTTTCATTCTTATGTGTGTGTACATGTGTGTGCATGCACATTACTGGTGATAGTTAAAATTGTCCAAAGTTGCCTCTCCATAAGCCAGAACCACTTCCTAGTGTGGCATCTCCTGGGGGATGTTGCTGATTGCCTTTTGGTATACACTTGGACTTAAATCGCAGGGAAGCTGTGTTTTCCTGTGGTAGTGGGCTCGGCCTCTGGAGCAGACTGCCTGGAATCAAATAACTGTTCCACAACTGATTTGTGATCTGTATGACCTTGGGGAAATTACTTAACCACTTACTTTCTCACTGACCCCAGTTGTAGTAGGATTACTGTGAGGATTAATTGAATGAATCAATTAATAATTATAAAGTACTTGGAGTGGTATGCAGCACATACTAAGTGCTTAACAGTGTCAGGTGACAGTATTAGTTTTTACTGAGAAAAATCAGGGAATTGCTGTGGGCAGCCAGCGACTAAGAGTTAAAGCTGAAACTGGACAAGTGTAACTAATGGAAATGTCATACATTCCACTAGGCAGGCACCATCATGAAATGTGACCAGGTAATAGAAAATGCCATCATTGATGGAACTTCCCTAGGGGCAAAGGAAAAAAAGAGGGAGAAGGGATGAAGACCTATATTTTTGAAAATTTTTTTTAGGGAGAGAGAGTGTGTACTGGGGGCATGGTGAGGTGACAGAGGGAGAGGGAGAACGAGAATCCCAAGCAGACTCCTGCCCTGAGAGCAGATCCCAAAGCAGGGCTTGAGATCTCATGATCCTGAGATCACAACCTGAGCTTAACCTGCTGAACCACCCAGGTGCCCTGAGATAAAACCTTTTTTAACAAGATGAGGCTGGGATGCCTGGGTGGCTCAGTGGTTTAGTGCCTGCCTTCGGCCTAGGGCATTATCCTGGAGTCCTAGGATCAAGTCCCACATCGGGCTCCTTGCATGGAGCTTGCTTGTGTCTCTGTCTCTCTCTCTCATGAATAAATAAAAAAAAAACCTTTAAAAACAAAAGATGAAGCTGAGGTGGGCTGAAGAACGTAACGTGCCTTCTGTCTCGTGATTGGAGCTTGTTATTTACTGTTTCGAGTGTCAGCTAGTGTAAATGAAGCAGGGAGCTGACTATTAGGATATGGGGGTGACTTGTGGAACCCAAGGGCAGGAACCCAGTTGGGCCTCCAGAAAGGCTGGAACAGGGAATATGAAAAGCTCTTCATTTCTTGCCTGCTCTCTGCTTTCATTCTAGAGGCTCACTTTGCAGAAGGACTTTCTTTGCTTCTCAGTTGACTTGATGGATGGGAGCAGCTCCAAGTCCATGTGTTAATATTCTGCTATATGTTTCCTCTCACTTTCTTACTTCAGGCTTAGGCACTCTTCAAGGGCCAAAGGAGTGAGAGTTACGTGATACCAACATGGAGGTGACGAAGCAACCTCATGTCTTGGAGGTGTGCTGGGCAGAAAGGGCTACCACGCTCTACACCTCCAGGGAACATCATTCACATGGTTCACAATGGCCAACTGAATGATGATACTCTCTTCTTTATTTGGTATTAATAAATATACCACAACTATTAAACATATGAAATTTATCATGTCCACATTTTGAGGTGATATCATTTGGTTAAGCAGGTTGATTCTGTGGAAGATCAACTTCATTGTCATACCAGTATGTTTTTGCCTTTTCATCACCTTTGTAGAAACATATCTTTTTAAAAGTGTAGCAGATACATTTTTCAGCTGTAGAAGTTATCTGATCTCTAGCACTGGACTTCTGTGTGTCCCCCTTGCCTGTGACATGAGGAAGAGGGAATTTAGGCACTCACTTCCTGTCCAGGTGCTTTGCTATGTCTTAGAATTTACTACTTCCTCTTCATCCTACCTGATATTACAGGTTTTTCAGCTTATTGCCACTCAGAGACTTCAGTTTTCAATTGAATGAGATTTTTGGCGCAATGGCTTGGTATATCATGATTGGTATGGCAACGGGATCTCTATGGCAATTCTGGGTGATTGGTGCTTCTATAAATGGACAAGATCATATATGGTCCCCCACAATTTTGGAATATGTATTAAAAGGAAAAAGTAAGATATTTAAAAAACATGTTTTCATCACCTCTCCTTCATGCAGGGGCATGTAATGCAGGCAGGTGTCCTGTTTGAGTAAATAATGATAACATCTGCATTCCTTCCCCACACCTAGCATGTCTCTTACCAAATGTGCTAAGAATATATAGATTATAATTATAAAAATTTAATGCTTAGATTGAACATTTAATTTTCTTTCTGGGATAATAGAAGAAAAATTCAAAAGCACTTAAAGATCATCAGTGGATCCACAAGGAATTCAAAATTTTGTTCAGTAAGATAGGCAGCAGCAGCAAAGTAGTGGTTTGACTAACTTTCACATGTCTTTTTGATATTCCTTTGTATTGTCATCCATATCACACCAGTGACCAGCACAGTAACTGGTGAACAATCAGTGTTTAATGTATTTGTTGATTAACTGATTATTAATCAGCTTCTGTCAGTACCTTTTGTTATACTGTCTCTGAATCTCCACCATCTTGCTTTTTGTTGGTGATCGATTGAAGATTCATCCAGATGAAGAAGAGACAGGATCTGAGGCTGAAGCAGCCAAAGGAGAGAAAGAATGTGAGGCTGGAGGGAAAGAGGGTCAACTTCTACCCAGCTGGGATACCACATGCTTCTTCTGGGCTTGCATTTCCATGCCATGAGCATTGGGTAATGTATATCCTCTAAGGGCCTTTCCAAATCTCACTTCCAGGGGTCTTAGTCATTCTGCCAACAGTGAAGCCAGAGCATATTAGATATGCTTGTGCTCATGATGAGTTATTTCTATGGACCTATTTTAGCTTTTTCCCTGCCTCTATTTTATGTCTGAAATGTTGTTTTCTTTCTCTTTTTGCCTCCCCTTTTGATTTTTATTATCTTATGCCTCCTTTTAGGTTATCTAAAATCCTTTCTGAGACAAGGCAAGAAATAATCTAAAAATTCTATACAAGCTATCACAGCTGAATGATCACCTAATTTCTCTGTACTTGAACATCCTCTTATTCCTTCTGTTTCTGAAGATAATTTTATTTGGATAATCACATGCTATTGCTGCTATGGATATTTATAGCCCTGAAAGAAGGATGTATGGTTTTATGAGTGCTCTTTCTGAGTCTCATGGAGGAAAAAAAAGATATTTAAGACAAAGCTTGCTTCATTAAGAGTATCTCTTCTTTGAAGTATATATTATTTTAAAATACCTTGCTCTACCCATAATTTCTTTAGTTTCATCAATGTACAGAAACTGCTGTGCATTTCTTTTCCTTTTTCTGTTTATTTATTTTCAAGTTTTAGAAGTTTTTATTTGCAAAGCAGTTGTTAGAGTAATTAGAATGCTGTGAGCTCTTGGGCTTGAAAACGTTTGGTGGTCTAAGTGGTTTTGGAATCATGCCCCGCACCACCACCACCATGAGCATTTTAAAATGTAAACTTCAAGTAACACTGATCCTCAGTGTCAGCCAATGTAACTGATGGGCTCTAAAATTTTTATTGCTGTCAAGAAGCAGTTGGCTTAGCTGGAGGAAGAGTATTTTCTGGATGAAGAAGTTAACTGGACAGTTAGCAGTCTGTCAGGAGTGAAAATAAGTTGTTATCCACAGCTAACTGGTTTTAGCTCTACGCTACCTCTTAGAGAGTCAATTCCATAGGCCAAAAGTATGAACATTGCCCTTGACAGAGAGGAAAAAGAGCAGCTAGCTGAGGGAATGGGGAGGCGGAAGGGGTACAGATAAACTCCTAGAGTCTGGCTCCAGATGTTTAATCAAGTAAACCAGAAATTAGAAAATATTTCCTCTGGAGGAGTGATTTTTTAAGTTACTGTCATATGTTTGAGAAAAATAAAAAAAAATACTGATCCTTTGGAAGGAAAGAAAATCTCTTGGAGAAATGAATAGCAGCTCTCAAAAATTTACCCAAATTGAGGGTCACCAACCAGAGCCTTGGTGAACCTGAGAAAGTGCCAACCATAAAGCTGGAGGGCCTTCAGATGTTGGCTTTCAGGGCCAGGGATGTGGGAGTGAGGTAATTGCCTAGAGAGCAAAACTAAACATGAGTTCCAAAAAGTGGTGTAAAGATAAATCCTATTTTAATGCAATATTTAAAAAAAATTAAAATCAATGCAAGGAAACAGGATAGTGGGTTTACCAGTGGTGATGTATAAGGCTGATCAATCACTGGGGCCCCTGCAATGGGCTGATAGCTCACTGGCCCTTGGAACTCTGACTGGAGTCTGCAGAAGGGTGGGAAGAAACTCCTTACATGACTGAAGGTAACTTTTTTTGCCTACTTGGTGGGGATGGGGACTCAAAATATAAATTAAATGCATTTATTAAAAAAGGCATTTGTGTGATATTTCCACACACTGCAGTTTGTCAATTAAGGTTTATATTCATTAGGCTGTACAATCACATTTTGCCAATATAGAGTTTAACATACTTATCTCTGAATATATGATATACAAGAGCAGGACTATTTGGTTCTTATGCACTGCTGTTTCCTCTTGCATAGAGTACCTGCCTAATTAGTGATTAAATGAATGACTCTGTGTTAGATAGTTTAGACTCCACTACGTAGTATAAGAGCCAATAAGCTTCTGGTTTGCATTGTTAAGAATTAAATAATGTCTAATATTAATATATTCCTTTATATATGTGCATACAGTGAGAATAATGATGATCATAATAGTATTTGCTATAATTTTTTCAATGAGACAAGTTACTATAGGCCGAATGTTTGTATCCACTCCCCTCCACCCTCAAAATCATATGCTGGAGCTCCAGTGTGATGGTATTTGGAGGAGGAGCCTTTAGGAGATGGTGGAGTCATGAGGGTTGAGCCCCCATGATGAGGTTCACGTCCTCATAGGAAGAGGAAGAGAGCTAACCCTTTCTCTATTTTGACCACGTGAGGACACAGAGAGAAGGCAACCACATACAAGTCAGGAAATGGGCTCTCACCACACACTGTATCTGCTAGTGCCTTGATCTTGGATTTCCTAGTTTTCAGAACTGTGAGAAATACACAAAGTGTTGTTCAAGCCACCCAGTCTATGCTGTTCTGTTATAGCAGTGCATTATGAAAGTGCTCCACATAAATAAACTGTCTGTAACATATTAGTATTATCAAAATGAGCTCCAAGGTTTAAACACTGTGTCCTTCAATAAGCTTGCCAACATATGGAGAAGACTGAGCTCCAGAGGAAGTAGATGCATCTTTGGGAACACTGTGGCAATTGTGCAAAGGTAGAGGTAGTGTCAGTGTGTTTGAAAATAGGTGACAGGAGGAGGGCAGGTCTGTAAGTTGTAATTGGTTGATATGTCTTGTAATTTTTTAAAAGATTTTATTTATTTATTCATGATAGAGAGAGAGAGAGAGAGAGAGAGAGAGAGAGAGAGACAGAGAGGCAGAGATATAGACAGAGGGAGAAGCAGGCTCCTGGCAGGGAGCTCAGTGTGGGACTTGATCCCCGACCTGAGATCATGCCCTGAGCCGAAGGCAGATGCTCAACCGCTGAGCCACCCAGGTGTCCCTAAATTTCTTTATTCTATAGATTCTCACTTCCTGTCTTTTCCCTTCACAATTTATTTGTTGCTAATACTTCATTATTTGAGCTGTAGTTTCCTCAGTCTGCATTTTGCTGATTGCATCCCCAAGGAAAGATACTTTTGAATCCCATGTACTTACAAATACTCAGCTTTCCCCACTCAAGAATTCTTTCTAGGTGGTTTTATATGCTTCCATCAGGTGGAACAATGAATTTTTATTATTATCATTATGAATTCATGGATTTAAAGAATTTTGATGTATTTCAATCCATTGGAATCATCATGATCATCTTCATCAAGGTTCAACTGACCTCATCTTTGGCCAATTGAAGTCACATCTGAGTCCTTTTGATATGATCCCAATTGTCCTTCATAGCTTTCTTGCCTTCTGGTGGGAAAATATTCTAGCTTTACCATGTATATATTTATATTTATGTGTATATGTATACATAACATACAAATATATACACACATATATAATGGTAAATATATATACATTATATATTATATGTATAGATTATATGTTATATATGGATATATGGATATATATGGATAAAATATCCATATGTATAGTATGTATATTATCATGCTCCACTTATGTAAGGAACCTTGGTTCCTGAGTGCAGAAAATGGTTTTTATAAAGCATTTTCAGCCGTATATTTGTTCATTATTTCTATGCCTTTTTATTGAACATAATGTAAAATATAAAATTTTTCTTGAGTTTGTACTGATATTTCCAACTCAAACTTAGGACTACAACTTTTTATTCAACCTCATTCATCTTTTTTTTTTTTTTTCGGGAATCAGAATGCCTGTTTTATTTTTTATTTTATTGGAGTTCAATTTGCCAACATATAGCATAACACCCAGTGCTCATCCCATCAAGTGCCCCCCTCAGTGCCCATCACCCAGTCACCCCCCACCCCCCGCCCACCTCCCTTTTCACCACCCCTTGTTTGTTTCCCAGAGTTAGGAATCTCTCATGTTCTGTCTCCCTTTCTGATATTTTCCACTCATATTTTCTCCTTTCTCCTTTTTTCCCTTTCACTAATGTTTATATTCCCCAAATGAATGAGACCATATAATGTTTGTCCTTCTCCGGTTGACTTATTTTACTCAGCATAATACCCTCCAGTTCCATCCACGTTGAAGCAAATGGTGGGTATTTGTCGTTTCTAATGGCTGAGGAATATTCCATTGTATACATAGACCACATCTTCTTTATCCATCATCTTTCGATGGACACCAAGGCTCCTTCCACAGTTTGGCTATTGTGCGCATTGCTGCTATAAACGTCGGGGTGCAGGTGTCCCGGCATTTCACTGCATCTGAATCTTTGGGGTAAACCTCACTCATCTCATTCATCTTAAGTGTCTATTTCTCTTCTTGCATGCCCAAAATATCAATTCCCAAAGACATTAATGCAATAACACTTTTGCATATCCCCCCAAAACACATGAACTATCTCAGAAACATAATAACTCTATCACCAACCATATGATTATTGAAAATAGTTGAAGACTTTGGCTGATCTTTTAATCTTCAAGTTATATCCCTCTAAGATATTGAGTCCAATGCTGGTTGGCCAGTCTCCTGAAATAATATCTCTATGTATAATTATGCCACTTATTTGCTACACAATTAGGTTCACTTATTTCATTTCTCCCAAAGTTTTAGAAATTATCACATCATTCCAATATTTAAAAACTTGAAGGGCAAAATAGGTGAAGAGAATTGGGAGTACACTCAGGAGCTCACCATGGTGAGCACCGATTAATGATGTGTAGAATTGCAGAATCACTATTGTACCCCGAAACTAATATAACACTGTATGTTAACTATACTAGAATTAAAATAAGAAAGTTAAATAAAAAATAATTTTAAATTTGCAGGAATTTATAAATATAATATAGAGACTGCAGTACCCTTCACTCAGTTTCCTCCAGTGGTTTCATTTTACATAATCATAGCACAATATCAAAACTAGGAATATGACGTTAGTAAAATGTATGTTTGCAGTTTTTTGTTACTTTATCATATGGGCAGAATTGTGTAATCAGCACCATGATCAAGATACAAAACTATTCCACCCACAATGATCTCCCACGTACTAATCCTTTATAATTATACCTGTCCCCTTCTCCCCCGATATTTATCCCTGATGAGCACCAATCTGTTTTCCATCTCTATAAAATTTTTTTTGGAAATGTTGCATAAATGGAATTATACCTTATATGACCTTTTAGATTGGCTTTTATTTTTTTTATTTTTTTTAATTAATTTTTATTGGTGTTCAATTTACCAACATACAGAAAAACACCCAGTGCTCATCCCATCAAGTGTCCACCTCAGTGCCCGTCACCCATTCCCCTCCAACACCCGCCCTCCTCCCCTTCCACCACCTTTAGTTCGTTTCCCCGAGTTAGGAGTCTTTATGTTCTGTCGGGAAATATCAGGAAGGGAGACAGAACATGGCTTTTATTTTTGTTTTTTTAACAGCACAATGTTCTTGCAATACATCCAAGCTGTGTGTATCAACAGGTGGTTTCTTCTTATTGTTGGGTGATATTCCCTTGTATGGATATTACAGTTTAACAAATCAGCTACTGAGGGCCATTTTGGTTGTTTTCAGTTTTGAGCCACTACAAAGAAAGCTGCTATAAACAATTGTGAAAAGGTTTTGGTGTGGATGAAAGTCTTTTTCTTTCCCTCGGGGATAAATACCCTCGTGTGCAATTGCTGCATTGTATGGTAAGTGTATGTTTATTTTTTATTTTTTTTTATTATTTTATATTAGAGAGAGAGAGAGAGAGAGAGAGGCAGAGACATAGGCAGGGGGAGAAGCAGGCTCCATGCACCGGGAGCCCGATGTGGGATTCGATCCCGGATCTCCAGGATCGCGCCCTGGGCCAAAGGCAGGCGCTAAACCGCTGCGCCACCCAAGGATCCCTGTATGTTTAGGTTTTAAAAAAATTATGAAATTGTTTTCCAGAGTAAGTGTACCATTTTACATTCCTACCAGTAATGTGTGAGAAATCCAATTTCTTTGCATCTCACCTGCGTTAGGTATTGCTAACACTTTTTATTTAATAGTTCTAAGTGTGCGGTAGATATTTTATTATGGCCTTAATTTTCTTTCCCTAATGGCTAGTGATGTTGAACATCTTGTTATGTGCTGTTTGTCATTTCTATACCTTTCTTGGTGAAGCATCTTATTATGCTTTTTGCTCATTTTCTAATTGGGTTGTAGTTTTATGGTAGGTGTTGGAGAGGTCTTAATATAAGTTCTTTGTCAGCTATATGGCTTTTAAAGATTTTCTCCCAGTGCCTAGCTGCTTTTTCACTTCTTAACAGAATCTTTCATACAGCAAATGTTTAAATCCACTTTATCAAGTTTTTATTTTAGAGATCATGCTTTTGGTGTTATGTCAAAAAAAAAAAAAAAAAAAACTCTTAACAAAGCCCTAGGTCCTGAAGATTTTCTCCTGTATTGTTATCTAAAATTTTTATAGTCTTAAATTTAAATATATGATCAATTTTGAGTTACTTTTTGTATAAGTTGTAAAGTATAATTTGGGAGTTTTGTTGTTGTTTTGGCCCATGGATGTCTGACTGCTCTAGCTTCACTTGCCGAAAAGATGTTCCTTCTTCCAATGAATAATTTATACTTTTGTCAAAAATCAGTTGGTTGCACTTGTGTGTGTTTTTCAATTTTTAGAATTGTTGGGATGAAAATAGTTCCAACTGCAATAGTTCAATTGCCTTTCCATATAAACTTTAGAATGATTTTTCTGCATCTCCATAACATCTTCCTGGTATTCTGATAGAAAGTGTTAAGCTAGTGTATAAATTTGGGGAGAATTGACATCTTTACTTTGTTGAGTCTTTCAATTAATCAACATGGTCTGACTCTCCATTTGTTTAGATATTCTCTTTCATTAGTTTTCAGTATAAATGTCCTATACATGTTTTGTTAGATTTCAGTTTTGAGTTATTGTAAATGGTATTGTGCTTTTAACTTTAGTTTCCGTGTGTTCATTGCTGGTGTAGAGAAATACAGCTGCTTTCTATATACATTATACATATATGTATATATATATATTTTATGTTTCTATATTTCAAAGATTATATATATATAAAATCTTAAAAACATATATATATATGTTTATTTATTTATTTATTTATTTATTTATTCATGAGAGACACACAGAGAGAGGCAGAGGCATAGACAGAGAGAGACACAAGAGAGAGGCAGAGACATAGGAAGAGGGAGAATCAGGATCCCTGTGGGGATCCTGATGTGGGACTTGATCCCAGGACCCCAGGATTATGCCCTGAGCTAAAGGCATTCAACCACTGTGCCACAAAGGTGTCCTTAATTCATACTTTTATATATAGTTTGATCTTTCTTCATTAAAAAAGAGAGATAAACAAATGATTGTGTTAAAAATGAATGGTGAGTGAAGTCAATTGGAGAAGGACAAACATTATATATTTTCACTCAAATGGGGAATATAAAAAAATAGTGAAAGAGATTATAGGGAAAAGGAGAGAAAATGAGTGGGAAAAATCAGAGAGGGTGACAAAACATGAGAGACTCCTAACTCTGGGAAACAAACAAGGGATACTGGAAAGGGAGGTGGGCAGGGGGATGGGGTGACTGGGTGATGGGCACTGAGGGGGGCACTTGACGGGATGAGCATTGGGTGTTATATGTTGGCAAATCGAACTCCAATAATAAAAAAAATGAAAATAAAAATGAATGGTGACTTTCTTTTTGGTGTAATCATAGGAATGCAAACATCAATAAAATGGACTAACTCTTGTAGTATGTGATTCACAGTTTCTAATGTCTTATCTTTGTTGCTTCAACATCCAAGTGTGGAGGGTGGGGGAAATAGGTGAATGAGGTTCAAAGGTAAAAAGAAAAAGTAATAAATAGAATAAAAACTCCTAAACAACCTGAACTCATACATAAACATTGAACACAATCACACACTTTTATATGCAGTATATAACTGAAGGTTATGAGGTAATTTGGCTTCTGTAATGAGGTATCAAAGCATGTATTGACAAGGATCTTCAAAATCATATCAAAAAAGTAATCACATTCTTTGACAGGCTTGCAAAATAACACTTCAAAAATGGTTCAAGTTACAATGAAAGTTATAGTCTATTAATCAGTAAAGTTACTCAACTGAAATTCCCTTTCATAAACATTGGATTAAGAAACATTCTAAATGACATAAATATACCTCATCTTTTACTTCCTAATCCCCAAGGGAGATAAAAAGGCAAAATAATTCGTTCTTACTACCTTCAAACTTCTGATATTCTTCCATTTTCTTAAAAGACTCAAGTTACTGTCTAAAATAACACAAAAGAATTTGCTCACTAAACACAATCTAAATAAAAAAGGATTAAAAAGCCAAAGAAGGCTCTTTTAGGCTCAAAGCCTGATTTCACACTAAACAGGTACACTTGGACCCAACACACACTACTCTTAGCTTCTAGGATTTCATCTCTAACTCTTACATATCATAACAATATAATAAAATATGAACAATAATTAAAAAATAGCTACCCCAAACTATACTCATTTAACCTTTCATTACCAGGTAAATTTGGAGTACGTGTATTACTTCGTTTCAACCACATATTTACTCTATTTACCCCCTGACCTTGGAATGTCACAGTGAGAGAAATAAATCCTAGCTTTAAGGGAGCACTCTCCAATGATAAAATAGGCAGAGAACTGAGATGAGTTGCCAAATCAAGACACCATTGTTCCCCAAGTCCAGAAAGGTGTTATCATGCTGATACTTAGTTTCAACTAACTCAAATTTCTTAAGAAGGAAAATTAACTCGAGTAACATGATGTCCAAAGGTAGAGTGTGCTTCCTCAGGGCTATACATTTGCTCTTCTGAGATTCTCTTGGCTCTGTTCTTCTGTTTATTTGCATGATCCTCAGGATGGCCACAAAATTCTAGGCATCAAAACCAGATAATGGCAAATTCCAGAAAAAAGAGAAATGTCTTTTGTGGGTGATGTTTTTAAGACACTTTACTAGAGCCCCCAGCTTTTCACTAGCTCAAAGTGAACCACATGTTCATTGATCGTGATAACCACTGGAATAGGTTGCCACGTGTCTTAATAACCCAAACTCACCTCTAGGAAGTGAGGATGGAGTTATCTTCTCTGGAAGGTCACAGCTACTGGGAAAGAAATGGAGAATTTAAAATCTGGGTTCTAGAGAGGAGTCAATGGTGTTTACATGATCATAAAGGCAGGATAGCCCTTATCTTGCTTCCCCATCTCAGTAGAATGAAGACACAGATTAGTACCTAGTCACCTGTTTCATTTTACAAACATGAAAATGCCCAGAGAGGTGGCGGTTCTATTCATAGTCAAGGATGGAGATCAGAATTGGAGGCAGGTCTCCTAACCTCTGCCCAGAAGTTCTTCCTTCAACAATATGCAACTTGTGTGCCATTGGTGGTGTAAGCTTCCTACCCTGGAAGGCTTTGTCTTGTAGCAGAGTGTTTAAATACTAGGGCATGTGCATTGAGTCCTTAGTGTGTGGTTGGATGCTAGTGTATTACCTCATGATACTCCAAACAATACTGTACTGTAGGTACTTCTACAAAGTCTATGCTCATTACCACTGTGCAGAGAACCACCATGCTTTGTGGTCTACTCCGGGCCAGTGAGATGCAGTGCAGACAGAACTGATTGTGGGGATAAAAAAACCAAGCGTGATTCTCAAATCTCCTGGCTACTATTTGTTCTTAGGCATGTTAGTTTTTGAGGCTTGATTTCTTCACCTGCAAAATTGGGATGACAGTCATTCCATATATATTCCAGGTTTGTTTTGAGAATTTCTATATTATGTATTCCTATATAACTTTATTTTGTAAGCACTTATTCCTTCATTTATCCAATCAGATAATATTCAACAGCCACTAGTTGTCAGAAGCACTGCTGTGAGCAGTGGAGGACACAGTGTTGAAGCAGAAAGGTGACTTACCTAAAGATACTTTCAGCATAAGAGTGACTAAAATGTGTGAATCACGTTTCCTGGAATTAGAAGGCATGAGTTCAGATCTTGTTTCTACTACTTTTGGTGTCTGAATGTGAAAAGGTTCCCTAATTTCACTAGCCTTCTTTTTTATTTTCTTCCTATAAAATGTAGACAATGACAATTAGTCTGTAAGTGGTATTTTATAGTGATTAAGATAGTGAATGTAAAGACTAATCAGTAATAGTATAGTTTTGCAGAGATCTGATGATATGTAAACAAAAACAAAATCCATTCAGGAAGCATGGATATTCTTGGAAATGTCTGCTCCAGTCTTATGGTGATATGTTTTTAGAAATCAGTATATGTATGATTGCCAAGTTAGGATTTGTGGTAATTATAAATGAATTAGAAGTTCATAATTAAACAAACCCAAGAGAAATTAAGCATCATGAAACTCACCCTGAAGGATTAAGCTACAAACCCATCCAAAAATTAATTTGGTGTTTCTGTACTAATCTGACTTCATGGAACAAATTCTTAATTTGTTAAAGCTCAGAGTAATTTGTATGTGTCCTCCTAAGAAGCAGACCTCCATAAAATTCTTAATTAAGTTCATTAAGTAATATATTTGAGAGGAAAAACACAGTCCTTACCCATATAATTGACAACTCTTCATTTAATGTCAAAAAATGTTATAAAAACAACTGCATATACATAAATGGAATAAAAATAGAACATTTCCTATTCCAGATACTCAATATTAGGGTAAAATAACCAACTAACAGCATAGGGAATAGAGTTGATGTTTTCTCAAAGCTTAACATTTATTACTGAGTGCTGTCTACTTCATTTCTTAAGTACATCTTAAATAGTTCCCTTTTCTCTAACCTGGTCACCAGGGTTTCTTAGCTGGTTACCATCAGAGTGCATAACTAAAAACAAAAGTTTGCTTTGCCTACCTAAAACACCCTACTTAAAACCCTTCAGGGTGATGTCTTGTCTCTCAAGCATTGTCCACAAGTCTCTGCTTGACCTGGTGGCTGCTTCATGTCTGTCATCCCATATTGAGACATTTATTGCTTCACAAATGCAGATAATGCTTTTAGTTCCAGGAAGCTACCATGCTGGTTTTCACCTCGCTATCTCTGCTTATGCTCTTTTACCTAAAGTGTGTACTGAACTCCTTATCTCATTGACAACCCTTAACCTAATAATCACTCCAGACTCAGCTGAGTTGTAGACCTTTCCTAAAACTCTTATAGGTGATGTGAAAGACACCGGGACAGGTAGAGCCATGTGTTGCAAAGGAAACAAGCAGTGGTGGGTGGTCTAAGAAGATACTTTAGATGGAGAAAGAGAAGAGTTTTCTGAGCAGTAGATGTTAGAGCTGAGATTTGAACAATGAAGGAGTGGAATCAGGGGAGTAGTGCTCCAAGCAGAAGAAAATCAAATGCAAAAAAAAAAAAAAAAAAAGCAAAGCCCTTAAATGAGAATAAATTTGCTCTATTGAAGAATTGAGAGGAGGACAATGTGGCTGCAAAAGACTGAGAAAAGGGGAGAGTGGTGAGAGGTAAGTTTTGAGGAACAGACTTTATGGGCTTAGTGCTTTATGGGCAAAGTAAAAGACTGGATTTTATTCTGAGTGTGATGCAGTATCATTGTAGAGTTTTTTAAAAGCAGCTTTATTGAGGTAGAATCATCATACAATAATAAGCTGCACATGTTAAAGCTTACAACTGACATACTTTAACAGGTGTATTACACCATCACTGCAATCCACAATCAAGATAGTGAACATATTTGTCTTTCCCTCTGTCTTCTCTTCTTCACCTGATTAGTTCAAGTCCACCCAGAATAATTGCCTTTTTGGTAAACTTAGTCAACTGATTTAATGATTGTAAATATATCTGTGAAGTCCCTTCCCCTTTGCTGTCTTGTTTTTTTAGAAGTAAATTAAAGATCCTACCCACACTCAAGGGGAAGAATAATATAAAGATCTGGCTCATTGGGGGTCATTTTAGAATTCTACCTATGATGACAAGTCTTCTACATATTTATCCTGAAGTTGCTATTGTAAGTGACATTTAAAAAATTAATTTCTGCAGGGCACCTGGGTAGCTCAGTCAGTTAACCATCCGACTTTGGCTCAGGTCATGATCCCAGGATCCTGGGGCCAAGACCCACAGCAGGCTCCCTGCTCCATGGAGAGCTTGTTTCTCCCTCTCCCTCTGCCACTCCCCTTTGCTTGTGCTTGCTCTCTCTCTTTCTGATAACTAACTAACTAACTAACTAACTAACTAACTAACTAACTAAATAAATAAATAAATAAATAAAAAAGTCTTTAAAAAATTAATTTCTGGGGTGCCTGGGTAAATCAGTCTGTTAAGCATCTGACTCTTGAACTCAGCTCAGTTCTTGATCTCAGGGTTGTAAGTACAAGCCTTATGTTAGGCTCCACACTAAATGTGGGGCCTACCAAAAAAAAGTAAAAAAAAAATCAATTTCCAGAGAGAAAAAAATCAATTTCCAATTGTATGGAATACAGTTTTTAAAATTAATTTTTATATATTGCTTTTGTATTCTGCAATTTTGCTAAACTTTTTTGTCTAAGCTCCTGTGATTGTATATATAGAATAAAGATAGTCCCTACCTGTTAGGGTCATTTGGAGGATTTAATGTAAGGGAGTCTAATATATTATAAACACTTAACAAATGTTAATTTGATGATGATTATAAAGTTTGAACTTTTTTTGTGTGTTTTTCTCCTTTAGTAGATTGTAATCTCCCTAAAGTTAAGCATTATAGCTTCTTAATTTTGGACAGTGGACCTACCCACCACATTACTAGGTGCTCAATAAATATTTAGTATTAACTGATGACTTATAGTGCAAATGGAGAGAAGGATATTGAGTGAGGAGATGCTAAAGAGAGACAATAAACAAAAATGCTTAGTCTTTTAACTGAAAATGACATAGAAGAGAGAGGGGAAGTGAGTCTGACTTCCAGGTCTCTGGCTTGAGTGAATAGTGGCTCACTCCCCATTCACCAACAGGGAGGGAAAACTAAGTTTTGGGGAAAAGGTAAAACACTCAATTAGAACTTATATGTTGAAAGTGGCAATAACACATCAAGTGCTGATGTAGCCAAACTTTTGACAATATATATATTTTTAATTGAGCCCTTATGGTGCTCTAACTTGGGCCCACATTTGGGAAATTTGATGGAACCGATTTTGTGCTTTTTTTGTTGTGATAAAAGACACTATATAAAACTTACTATTTTAAGTATATAGTGCTGTTAAATAATTCATATTGTTGTGCAATTAACATCAGCGTGGGTTTCCAGAATTCTTCTCATCTTGCAAAACTGAAACTCTGTGATGGTGCCTGGTTAGAAAGAGAAATCAGTGAATTATAGTAGATTGTTTCCAAACAACATAATTTTTTTGAGAAACTTAAAAAACAATGATACCATAGCTATTGAAATAATTTGTGATTTTTGTGGAAGGCTTTTATTATTAGAGTTGCTTTTTAGGTAACTAGGTCATATATTAAAAATGGTACAGATTATTATAGGTAATTGCCACATATTTTGTCTAAAAAAGCAGGGGGTGTGAAGACATCCTACAGGTTTATTTGAGTTTTTTTTTTTGAGAAATAAACGTTTTAAATTTTAAATATTTATTTTTACTTAAAAAAATCATTGTTCTTCTTTGAAGTTAAAAGGACTCAGTTCCAGTTTTGGGTCAGGAATAGGATGATTCCAATAAATGATTCTGTTGATTATACTGAAATGAAGGGCAGGACAGGCATTGAGGCCAGGTACATCTGGTTGTCTATAGAATAGAGACCAGCTTCCACTTATTGTTTGGGACTCCAAGTGGTCTTCAGGGTTGGAGAGAATGAGGAGGCAAGTCATGATGCCTATGAGACTTATATCATAGTTGATATGAAATGTGGTTATTAAATTTTTAAAAATCACAGAATTAAAAAATCATTAAATTGCCTTGTAAATGCGATATCCTATGAGAGTGTGTTTTCTGGATTTTTGGGAGGGAATTTAGGGCAGATCATGAGATTGGCCTCACAAAAATGATGTGGGTCCTTTGGACTTAGGAACATCTGGCTCCAGAGATACAAAAGGTGATGGTGACAGGTAGCATAATAACACATAAGAGACTGCAAAGTGTTTTGATTCAGATTATTTTTTAAAAAAATATTTATTTATTTATTTTAGAGAGAGAGTGGGGGAGGGGTAGAGAGAGAATCTTTAAGCAGACTTCCCCTTGAATGTGGAGCAGACATGGGTCTCCTTGTTGGGACTGATCTCATGACCTGTGAGATCCTGACCTGAGACAAACCAAGAATTAGAGGCTTAACTGACTGAGCCACCCAGGTGTCCCTGATTCAGACTATTTTTAGGAATGCCACAAATGTCATTGTTGCTCTAAATGAACTAAGGATGCAGGGTTACCGTGTTCTGGCTAAGACTGCATCCGGCTGGGACTCCGCATGTCTCCAGCAATTGCTGCTGCTGAATGATTCAGAGGACAGCTCCATTTGAGAGAGGAGAGGGAGGAGGGAATGATACATTATTTTAGGATTGGTAAATGATAGTTATCTGAAAAGGGTCCATTAGATTTGAATAGGTTTTTCTTCCAAATCCCAGTTTTGCTTGTACAAAGATGTCTGATAATAAATGCTCTTTTTATTGATTCTACAAGGTTACTCTAGCAATGTCAACATGGCAGAACTGGTTCTGTCATCCTTTTCCTTTTATATATATATCTGTGACCCCTGAAGTTACAGGTCAAATTGAAAGCAAAGTAATCACCATGATTATTTCATCCTTACATATGAATGAGTCAATTTCTGAAATGAAGCCTCTGTCTTTTATTTTATCCTAGCACAAATGAAGCTATCAAAAAAGCAACTTGAATGGTGCTCTTAAATATGTGTTAACCTTCAAAATGTCCTTCCATGTGTTTTTTAATGAATTAAGAGAGCCCTAGTCACCATGATAGTGCTACCCCTGTGTTAGCCTTTTATACATTTTCCATATGGAGCCTGATGGGGATGAGGAACGATGTTCCATGCAGCCATGGTTCAGGCTGACAGAGGGCTCAACGTCTTGCATGCATGATGCTTGTGGCTAGCCTGGTGTTGATGTCCAACTGGGCAAAGAGGGAAGAGAGAGAACCTAAGAAGACCATGTGGGAGGCTTCTTTGCACCATGTGGGTGGCATCATGACTTCCATCAAATTCCATAGGCCTCAACTCAGCCCCTTGGCATGTGGATGCTGGGATTCATGGGAACATAGTTGCCGTCCAGAAATATCTCTACCCTGTAGAAGGTGGACTGCTTGTCATCTCTGTCACCAGTGCTATGTGGGAAAAGGAAATTATGTAGGTAAGTTGGAGACATTATAAAAATTTACCCATAAAACTATAGAAATTTATCTATATTTTATAGTTGGTTGTAACCAGACAATGGAGATATGGGCAAAACATTATTCCTCCATCCCATTCTCTCTCTCTCTATCATTTTTCTCTGTTGGCAGGATTTCCTTATGACAGGCTTTGCTTTTGAGAGGTATCTTTAAAATGCATTGTCTTGAAAAGAACATAATGGCCAAACAAGCTCAGTTCCTTGGTAATACTGTGCCTCTTCTAATTTCTGGTGTGGCGTTCTGTCATCTGGAGTCCACCCAACATTGCAGAAATGTTGTGATTTTGAAAATGACTTATCAAAAATAACATTAGAATCTAGTAGTTGCCTTATTTCTTAATTGATTATGACCTGCAGTGGAGGAAAAAAGAAGTGCTCTTTATTAGTCTCCTACATGCCAGCACCATCCCATGCCTTTTCCTGTGCACGTGACAGGATGTAAAGTCTCTAGAGAGAGGTTTAGAGGCCTGAGTCTTGGTCTTTATTTACCCATTCCTTGCTAGGGACTGCAGGGGGTTCACTGCACTTCCTGGCTTTCCGTTTCCCCATCTGTTGAGTGGATGAATTTGTCTAAAATGGTCTCTGACAGCATTTGATTTCTACCTTTGCTTCTTATCCAAGTCCCTCCTTGTATACTTAATCTTTTTTTTATTGGAGTCCAATTTGCCAAGATATAGCATAACACCCAGTGCTCATCCCGTCAAATACGCCTCTCGGTGCCTGTCGCCCAGTCACCTCAACCCCCCGCCCACCTCCCTCCCACCAACCCTTGTTTGTTTCCCAGAGTTGGGAGTCTCTCATGTTCTGTCACCTTCACTGATATTTCCCACTCATTTTCTTTCCTATCCCCTTTATTCTCTTTCATCAATTTTTATATTCCCTGAATGAATGAAACCATATAATGTTTGTCCTTCTGAACATTGTATTACATGGGGGCTTCCTGAGTCTGATAATTTTATATGTGAAGGTCTAGCATTTAGGTTTGCATTCCACCCAATGACACAGGAGGCTACTAGAGATGCTAACCAAAGATTTAGGAATGGGTTTCAGAAGGTCTGTTTAGCCCCTGAAACTGTATGAAAAATGTATGTGAGTACTTGAGGTGTGTGAGAATATTTTCACAGGTCTTCAAAAGTTCTTCAGATTCTCAAGTGGGTAGGAACTGCTGCTGTGGGAAAAATCACCGGGCAGCATGACTTGAGTGGGGAAACTGAATGAGTTTAACGTAGTCTTGCAGTGCTGCTCAGCCATTGTTCATTTCATCACCCATTTGAGTGAAACACACTTGTTGATCTTCATGGATAAAGAGAAGGTCATTCATTAGATAATGAGATTTGGGAACAGGATATAATGTTTGCCTCTAATATCAAAACAATTGATGAGTAAGTCTCCAAGTGTTTAAAGAAAATTTTAGATTTTTCTCGTGTGGGGTTCTCTGTGAATCAAATGAACCAGGTAGTTCTCCATATGATTTTGTACTATGTGGACATGCTATACTCTTTGTCTCTGCCAATTTTCTTCTAGATCAATGACTCTACAAAGTATTGTCTTTCATGCCCAGACAGTTTAAAGCCTTTAAATTGCTCCTTTGAGGTGTAGAAATGGATGGTGTATGTGTACTACTATCTTATTTCTTTTGCTTTTTCTTTATTTATATTGGTCTCAGGAGAATGACTTCATATGATACATTACCCAAAGCCTTTGAGTTCATGAACTATGTAACTATAAGAACATCCACCCATTTAATTAACTTAGATTCTATTAATTCTAAAGAATAAATGATGTTGCGAAAAAAGAAGTGGTTTATAATCAAATGAGATATTTTACTGACAAAGGAAATAATCATAAGGAGGACATTTGTATGTTCACACAAGGCATATTTTGAAGACCTGATAAATTCTGTTGGACGAGGTGATGTGGAAAGACAAAACTCCTCAGTTTTGATCTTCTGAATCATTTCATAAAGGCAAATTCAAAATTTGAGATGGCCAAGTTTATTTCAGTTGTTAAAAACATAAATTGAATCTTGCAATTTTTAAAAATTATATATTTGCAAATGACATATCAGATAAAGGGCTAGTTTCCAAGATCTATAAAGAACTTATTCAACTCAACAGCAAAGAAACAAACAATCCAATCATGAAATGGGAAAAAGACATGAACAGAAATTTCACAGAGGAAGACACAGACATGGCCAACAAGCACATGAGAAAATGCTCTGCATCACTTGCCTTCAGGGAAATACAAATCAAAACCACAATGAGATACCACCTCACACCAGTGAGAATGGGGAAAATTAACAAGGCAGGAAACCACAAATGTTGGAGAGGATTTGGAGAAAAGGGAACCCTCTTGCACTGTTGGTGGGAATGTGACCTGGTGCAGCCACTCTGGAAAACTGTGTGGAGGTTCCTCAAAGAGTTAAAAATAGACCTGCTCTACGACCCAGCAATTGCACTGCTGGGGATTTACCCCAAAGATACAGATGCAATGAAACGCCGGGACACCTGCACCCCGATGTTTCTAGCAGCAATGTCCACAATAGCCAAACTGTGGAAGGAGCCTCGGTGTCCATCGAACGATGATGGATAAAGAAGATGTGGTCTCTGTATACAATGGAATATTCCTCAGCCATTAGAAACGACAAATACCCACCATTTGCTTCAACGTGGATGGAACTGGAGGGTATTATGCTGAGTGAAGTAAGTCAATCGGAGAAGGACAAACATTATATGTTCTCATTCATTTGTGGAATATAAATAATAGTGAAAGGGAATATAAGGTAAGGGAGAAGAATTGGGTAGGAAATATCAGAAAGGGAGACAGAACATGAAGACTCTTAACTCTGGGAAACGAACTAGGGGTGGTGGAAGGGGAGGAGGGCAAGGGTTGGGGGTGAATGGGTGATGGGCACTGAGGGGGGCACTTGACGGGATGAGCACTGGGTGTTATTCTGTATGTTGGCAAATTGAACACCAATAAAAATAAATTTATTATTAAAACAAAAAAGAAAAAAATAAAAATTACTTCACATCACCTGCTTATAAAGTCGAATTTCTGAATTATTTGATTTTGATTTTGATGAAGGATTAGTCATCTAAGAGTCATCAAAGACCTCTTTTTTAAAGTGGAAGAAGAAAAATAAATTACGGATGCCCTGAAAGTTCTCCCCAGCTCACTCAGGTGCTGTGCATATTCTAGATATGGAAACAATAGGAAAGACCCTGCATCATTGCAGACTTGTCACAACACAGAGTAGACTGTTAGTATGGGAGGACATTCTTGTTGATCCTTTTCCTGGATCAACAGAGGAAAAAGCTGGGCTTGGTCCTGCAATATCTGGGCTGAATATTTCTCCTTGGTTACACAGATCCTCAAACTGCATTGGAGCTATTGATGTGATTTCTGAAAAGTTCACAAGCAGGTCAAGAGAGCTGTGTGCACTTTGTGATACTTCACTCAAAATACTGGTGGTAGGATGCGGGGGCACAAAGAGTAATAGGAGGGCATTGCCTTTTATTTTATTTTTGTTTTAAAGTACTGAGTATATTATTATGCAGCTATTAAAATAAAAGACTGATTTAAAGAGATATCAAGGATGTGTCATTAAATAAGACAAACAAAGTAACCCATTTCATATCATTCTCTTTTCTTTTTTCATAAAAATAACTTTCAACAACATAACTTCCCTAAAATGTGACTCTAGGTATGCATTGTTTGAACATGGGAAAAACCATGGAAGGGTTCCTGTATATTGGCTTCCCCAGCAGAGGGCATTGAGAAGGGTGATGGTGTGCCACTAAAAGGTGTTGTATTCTTCAGTAAGCATATGTTCTCAACAATTTTGAAGAGAAATGTAAAAAAACATTAAAAAGGAAAATTATTTATTGCCCAAATAGTACCAAGGCAACAGTAACAGATAATTTAAAAGAGAAAACAATCATCATCCGGAGTACCAACCTTATAATTCATAATATTCCACTTTTCTGAGTTTTTAAAAATATACTTCTTGTCCTAATGTGTATGTTATTTTTCATAGTAAAAATTAAAATTGTATTCTGTTTTCCTGACTTACCTTTGTATTAAGTATATCATTTTATGTTTCTGCATTCTTTTTTTTTTAAGATTTTATTTACTTATTCATAAGAGACAGACAGAGAGAGGCAGAGACATAGGCAGAGAGAAGCAGGATCCATGCAGGGAACCTGATGTGGGACTCAATCCCGGGACTTCAGGATCAAGCCCTGGGCCAAAGGCAGGAGCTCAACTGCTGAGCCACCCAGGCATCCCTGTTTCTACATTCTTAATGATTTAATTCCTGACATACCTATAAAATACCATAGAGAGGCTGTACCATAATTTATTTAACCATAATTTGATTTCCAAACATTTAAATGTTTATACTTTTCTTTGTTAAAAATACTAAAATAATATATAGTCTTTGTATAACACTGTTTCCATTTTAAAAATTAAGTACTTCTTTAAGTTAAATCCCCAGATTTGGAGTTTTAGAAATGGATAAAAAAATTTATGGATATCTTCATCCTAATACACTCTAAGGATTTGCTAATAATTTCTTATTCACATTTCATATTCCCTGAAGCATTTAGAAAACTATCTGGCAAGAAGATGCCACGGAGAAGTGTAGAATGATCTGTTAGAAAAATGTCTATTTATGGTAGAATTAGTGGGCTCAGTTCTTGGATGATACTCCCAACTTGGAAAAGAAGAACTGTGAATGACAGCTTCTCAGTGCTTTGAGATAGGGCTATAATGGCCATTGATTTTACTTCTTAATGATGAATTAGCCCTTGGAATTCTGGGTCAAACTTGTGAATATAGCAGAAGCAATATGTAGCTATCAAGAAATAGTCTTCAACTATACATTAGTTTTGACAAAAAAGAAACACAAAGGAGTTGCTTTGATAATCTAGAAGTGTATTTCTCTCTCACATAACAGTCTGAACCTAGCAAGAAAGCTTTAGGCAAATTAAGCGGCATTGCTGCATTAGGTTATCTTGGTGCCCAGGCTCTTCAAGTGTCTCTGCATTCTCAACAGGCAGATATCATCTTAAGGACCAAGCAGGCTTCTATAGGTGGTTGCCATTTTTCAGCCAGTGAAAAGTGGGAAAGAGGAAACAGAGATAAGCAGCTTCCCGGAGGGGACTGTGTGGATGGAAGTAGACTCCATACCAAGTGAGGAGATTTATTGATCCTTTTAGAACAAATGGTGCTAGAAGACATCATTGTTGTGCTCTGTGTAGAAATTAGAACCCAGATAGACACATCAGCTAAATTTGACAGTATGGCAATAGCTTCTATTGAAGGAACATCTGTCTATAATCACACATTTAATGGCAGAATTGTTAGTTAAGGTAGTATTTATTAATAACCTCTATATGTTGGTCTTGGTTCACATTATTTTATTTACACACAATAACCTTTAATATTATTTTATTGATAAGAATAGAGGCTCAGAGATGTTAGATAACTTGTTCAAGGTCAAAAAGTGTGAAAAATTCAAGCCCAAGTTGTTCTAAAAGTGGTTGTGTTGGGAAGGAGATGAGGCAGTTTTGGAGGGTGGTTCATACTTTAATTTGAAATATTACCTTTGATGCTACAGGGCAAGAGTTGTATTTAATTACTGGGAAATTTGAGAATTTCTCTCGGTAAATAGTACTTAGCAATAACCTTAGGGCTCATTTCACTAGTCAATAGGAAATAAATTATCTACCTTTTTGAGGTGGATGAATAGGTTGTAGGATATTAGGCTGCTATTTAGCTAATTATTTTTCTGATGTATTAAATAGCTATTGATTCCAAAAGGTGAATGTTTCATTTCTTGCTGACTGGTCAGATAAAACATAATATCTATAATAATAATTATCATGAAATGTGTATTCGTACTGGACAGAGGCTTGTCATGAGTGTGATCTGACTCTGCTGGGATGGTCAACAGAGAAGTCATCCATATGAATAAACTGAACATCAATTCTTCTTGGAGACCTAGCTACCAATTCAAGAGCAGAGGTAATTGCATTATTTAATGGATATTTTAATTTTTACAAGCTATGAGTTTGTAGCTTGAAAAAATGATCTCTTGAATTAATAATGTGTACAGAATTGATGTTCTGAGTTACCATAGAAATCACCTCAGTATTATTAACACTGCTAATTATGTTGCCTCACCCTTAATGTGTTTCCTAAGTATAAATGTTTCCTTGCTGCTACATAAATCTGTGTTACTTCACAATCTAAGACTGTTTTTCTTTCTGCCATGTTTTTTGACAAAGTAAATTCTCTAAAAGACACTCATATATTTAAATAAACATAAAACAAAATCAAATTCATGTTTCCTGGTAGCAAATATCATTTTGGAATTTAATTACTTGGGTCCCATTTTTCACAATTATAATTTACCTCATCTCTCTGAGACTGCTTGAAGTCATCTTTCCATTTATCCATCCATCCATCCATCCATCCATCCATCCATCCATCCATCCTTTAATACATTAAATGAATTAAGCACCAAGAACATGCAAAGCTTTGTGCTAGGTAGGCACTATGAGGCTTATAAAATAAACTACTATGCTTTCTACCACCAAGTTTGCAATTTAGCAATAAAAATAAGACACACATACACATTACATATGTAAGAAAATTTTTGGTTACTGGGGAGGGTAAAACGTAAAACGTGTAAAATGTTACTGGGAGAAAGAAATCACTTCTGGATAGAGGTTGACATTTCCACCTAGATGTCTTACACTTAACAGGCAACACTTTAAGACACCTTATTATATACTGTTAAGGCATGGTACAGCTCTCCTGTGCATAGGAGCACAAGACAGAACTCCAGCATTACCCTTATTGGCTATTTTAAAGAGTGAAGTCAAGAATGAGAAGCACAAAAATGCAAAAAATGTGGCACTAAATAGAATTTGGAAAGGGCACCTGTTTAGATTATAAGACCCGAAACAAGAAGGTAATGTCACCTTGTTCAACCCCAGCTGGGAATGTGTGCTTGAGTGAAACTGTGTGTTTGAGTGACCTGTCTGGGCATGTCTGCATATGACCATGAAAGCTCTGAATATTGATTTTGGACTTACATAGAAATATCAGCAAGTAGGTGAATTTGCCAATCTGAAATCCACAAATAATGAAAACCTATCACATTCTCTAATATTTTATGATATGAGTCCAAGTTCATGAGGTAAATTTTGTACATACACATAGTCTAAAGCAATTTAAATCTGATTAGAACTATATGGCTCCTTGAATAAATCCTTGATTATGTGTGAGTCTAACAAAGTTCTGAGATGTTTTCAGCTCATGTAAATATATATTTGTAGGATATAGGGAACAACTCTGAAGGTGATAATTAACTAGACAAAACAAGGCATGGTGAAGTAGCTGTTGGTCAACTTAAGTCATCTTGTGCAGTGAGAACAGTCTCCACAGCTAGGCATTCTGGATTCCAAATCAGCTCTGTTTCTTAGTAGTTGTATGCTCTTTGGTGGAGAGAGATTTAACATCTCTGTGCATCAATTTACTTATCTGCAAAATTGGGGCAGTTAATAACACTAATGTCATAGGGTCGTATTAATAATTACATGAATTACATACATGAAATACTTCCAAGTGTTACAGAAGTGCAGACTATTATTATTAATGCTAATATCATCTGTGAAAAAACACAAATATGTGTGACATAATTTGAGTGACAAATATGTGTCTTGAAGAAACACTATAGAACCAACAGAACCTCTTGTAATGATGGAAATGTATATCTGCACTGTCCAATATGGTAGCCACCAGCCACATGTGGTCATTGAGCCCTTGGAATGTGGCTAATATGACTGAAGAACTGACTTTTACATTTTATTTAATTTTAATTAATTTACGTTTCCTGTAAAATAGTAAAGGAGGTCAGATGCAGAATTTGGCCACTAGGTCCTGGCAGGGTTCTCTGGAGTTGTCCTAGCTAGAGAACTTAATCTTTTTCCTTAGCAGAAGTATCCATGTAATGAATAAGACTTCATCAAACAATCAGAGCTGAGGAACATCCATCAGAATCCTGTAAATATTTCTTTGTTCTGCCTTTTTAACATACTAGATGTCCTGCTTGTGGCCATTTTGACTCTGAATGGAGCTTGACCATAAGGCAAATGTGTCCAGTGAGGACTGCACTTCCAATGCCCCAGGGTATTTCTTAGTCTCTTTGAGACCAGATAACACAGCTGCTTCTGACAGTGCTAACCAGCCAGATTCTCAAGGCCAGAAGGCTGTGGGCAAGCCCTAGAACATGCCTTGCAAAATGGTTTGCTCCCTCGTGGCTCCTCTGGAGCAAGTAGTGGTAACCTTAGGAGGGCATGGCCCCCTCTACACATTGGAGCACAAATGTAAGGCATGCAAGGAAGCCCAAACCCTGGGAGGCTGAGGGACCTGTCCAAGCTATTATCATTAGTAACTGTCTGAACTGAAAATAGAACCCTCAGCTTCTAAGTTTTAAACCCACTGCTCATTAACTACATCACATGTGTTATGATGGCTGAACTCTATCCTCTAACCCCCAAATTCATGTTGAAGTCCTAAGCCCCAGTACCTCAAAATATGATTTTACTTGAAGATAGGATCTTTAAAGAAGTAATTAAATTAAAAATAGGTCATTAGGATGGGTCCTAGGTACCTGGGTGGCTCAGCAGTTGAGCATCTGCCTTTGGCTAGGGGCATTATCCTGGGGTCCTAGGATCAAGTCCCATATCGGGCTCCTTGCGGGGAGCTTGCTTCTCCCTCTGCTTGTGTCTCTGCTTCTCTCTGTGTGTCTCTCGTGAATAAATAAATAAAATCTTTAAAAGAAAAAAAGGATGGGCCTTAATTCAATGTGACTAGTGTCCTTATAAGAGGAATGAGGACACAGACATGTACAGACAAAGACTATACAAAGACATAGAAAATGGTCATCTTCAAGCTGGGGAGAGAGGCCTCAGAAGAAACCAACTCTGCCCACATCTTGATCTCTGACTTCTAGCCTCCAGAGCTGTGAGAAAATAAATTTCTGTTGTTTAAACCACCCTGTCTGAGGTACTTTGTTATGGTAGTCCTAAGAAGCATTTCAACATCCAACCTCCAAGAGGACTTTTAAGTTAAAGAAAATATTAAAATAATTCCACTAAGTTGCTTACATTTTTATTAAACAAGTAGCAGGTGATATTTCAATAGCATGTATGGCACTCACCAATGCTGAAGGACAGATGTGAATATTGATTACGGTTGTGGATCCATTTGAAATATTTTGGTAGAGAATGACAAGGAGTAATGAGGTGATGTCAGCTACTCTTCAAGAAATAGCAACACTCCAGTCGGCAAAGACCTGAAACTTCATTTTTGAAAGTGAAAGAAAGAAAATGACATAGATGGATGCATCCCAGTATTTGAAGTTCTGGCCAAATTTAGTCCTTTTTATGAATTGTAGCTTAGAATATAATGGTGCTATAATAGAACAATGTATGTGCAAAACTTCTTGCATTTAAAATTGTGGTCTATTTTGATAACTCCTGGATTTATTCATTCAAGTCCCTTGATAATAAGCCAGAATTTCTAAAATCTCATCAATTTGCTCACTTTCTAATTCTGCCTCCAGCAGATCCACCATGGTCCAAAGGATGGTGCTTCCTTTTTCTCTAATCTAGGACCATGCAGATGACTGAAGTGATTGTGACAGTGTTTGGTGCGATTTTAGAATTTCAGGAAATGCAATACTTTACTGTCAGCAAGCCTTAGAGAAAAATCCAAGTAATATTACAAAATAGTAAACTGATTCATATAATAAATTTTTAGAGAGAAAGGGTTTGCCATAGCCAGCTTTATCTGCTAAGCAAAATACCATAGACTGGGTGACTTCAACAATAAATATTTATTTCTCACTGTCTGGGGTGGGGAAGCCAAAGATTAAAGTACTGGCAGATTTGGTGCTTGGTGAGGACCCACTTGCTGTTGTGCAGGATGATTTTATCCTCACATGGAAGAGAGAGAGAGATCATCTTTTTTATCTCTCTTCTTATAAGGGCACTGATATCCCTTATTAGGGTTCTCCCCTCATGACCTCATCTTATTTATCTCCTGAAGACTCCACCCCCAAATACTATCACATTGTGGATTAGGGCTTCAACATATGAATTTTAGGGGACACAAACATTCAGCCCAAAGCAGAGTTGAAAAGCTGGTTTTCTTTAGAGATATATCTTTTCTTATATTCTGGAAAAAGAAGTAAGGGCTCATAGCATCATTGGTTATTTTCAAGATTTCAGATTATCTGAGAATAAAACCATGCTTTTCAAAAACTGTAGCTTGTGCAATTAGTACTAGTTTACTCAGAGTAGTTTATTAGGGAGAAATTAGTCCTGGTCTCAAAGAAAACCTTTAGTGGGATATTTAATTCATGTTTTTCATAGTTCTTCGTATATAGTAGTAGCTATATTACATCTGGTATAGAAAAGATGTCAGTCCTCCTCCAGTGGGTCACTCTTACTCTCACGCTACCATTCTCACACTTCTGACACCAGATGTATGGGGCTTTCCCCCAACAAGAAGCTCCTTGCAACACCAGCTTAGTGTCCTATAATTTAACTCTATTCTGACACCATCTTCTTGGAGATAGTAGCAGATCCCCCAGGTGAAAGACTCCATCTCACAAGACTGTCCTCCTCCAGATGCCATTTACAAGTAGAAGGTCCCCAGGTTATCCACTATTTCTGTCTGACTTGGCTACAAATTGTAGGCTACCTCCAATGGCCTCCTACCCTTTGGATTTGATTATTGGCTAGAACAGCTCACAAAAGTCAGGGAAACATTTACTTATGTTTACTTGTTTATTAAAGGATATGGTAAAGGATACAGATGATCACCTAGATTATGAGAGCTGTTTTGGCAAAGTATGTGCAGAGGGGTGCAGAGCCTCAGTGGCCTCCAGGGTGCCACTCTCTTAGTACTCCCACATGTTCACCAACCCAGTGACTCTCAAAACCTACACTTTTGTGATTTTTATGTATTAAGACCTGGAGGATCATTAACTCCATTTCCAGCACCTCTTCCTTCTCTGGAGAATGGAGGCTTAGGCTGAAAGTTCCAAGCGTCTAATCATGGCTTGGCCTTTCTGGTGACCAGCACCCACTCAGATGACCTCATTAGAAAAAAAGATGCTCTTATTACCCAGAAAATTCCAAGGTATTTAGGGACTCTATGTCAGGAACTGAGGTCAAAGACCAAATATTAGAACAAAAGATGCTCCTAGTGCTCTTATGACTTAGGATATTACAAGGGTTTAATGGAACTTGTAAATTCCATAATTTACATAGGAACTGGGGGCAGAGACCAATATGTATATTTTCTATCATCTCACAACCTGAATAGAGAAGAGTACAACTATTAAGTTTTTAGTTAATGCACTGTGATTCCCAGTCCAATGTGGCAATTTATTTTCCTAGCAAATTTTTCCATGTACCCATCATCTCACTATGTCCTCATGACAGGAATATTTCTAAACTAAAAATGTATTTTCTAATTAAAACTTTCAAAAGTTCTCCACAATATCTGACATACATAGATAGTATATAGCAAGACATCAACAGATTCCCCATGAAAAATGTGTTGTTTCTAAGTCAGTCTGAAAAATATTGGTCTAAATAAAATTGAGCATTTTATTTTTTTTACTATAGGAATTCTCAGTCTTTGAGTGTTATTGTGTCCTGTGGGCCTAACACGCAGGAAGCTATAGTATACAGAATTTCCCAAAGATGTTTCAGATAAGCCCCCCTTATCATAGAGTACCTAGGAACATTTTGAAAGATACATTTAAAAGTAATGAACAAAATGGAGCCACAAGGTGAGGGGATCAAGCCCACATGTTTTACCAGTGGTTGGCTTTTGCTCTGCAGTTCTACTGAGTTACTGTAGTTCCCAGAATGCATGCTTTCTCCATATTTGCATATGAAGTTTTCTCTACCTAAATGTCCTTCATCCATTTCTTTTTTTTAAAAGTGTATTTTTATTTTATTTTTTAATAATAAATTTATTTTTTATTGGTGTTCAATTTGCCAACATACAGAATGACACCCAGTGCTCATGCCGTTAAGGGCCCCCCTCAGTGCCCGCCACCCAGTCACCCCAACCCCCTTCCCTCCTCCCCTTCCACCACCCCTAGTTCGTTTCCCAGAGTTAGGAATCTTCCATGTTCTGTCTCCCTTTCTGATATTTCCCACTTATCTTTCCTCCTTTCCCCCTTATTCCCTCTCACTATTATTTGTATTCCCCAAATAAATGAGACCATATAATGTTTGTCCTTCTCCGATTGACTTACTTCACTCAGCATAATACCCTCCAGTTCCATCCACATTGAAGCAAATGGTGGGTATTTGTCGTTTCTAATGGCTGAGTAATATTCCATTGTATACAGGGACCACATCTTCTTTATCCATTCATCTTTCGATGGACACCGAGGCTCCTTCCACAGTTTGGCTATTGTGGACATTGCTGCTGTGAACATTGGGGTGCAGGTGTCCTGGCGTTTCACTATATCAGTATCTTTGGGGTAAATCCCCAGCAGTGCAATTGCTGGGTCGTAGGGCAGGTCTATCTTTAACTCTTTGAGGAACCTCCACACAGTATTCCAGAGTGGCTGCACCAGTTCACATTCCCACCAACAGTGTAAGAGGGTTCCCTTTTCTCCGCATCCTCTCCAACTTTTGTGGTTTCCTGCCTTGTTAATTTTCCCCATTCTCAGTGGTGTGAGGTGGGATCTCATTGTGGTTTTGATTTGTATTTCCCTGATGGCAAGTGATGCAGAGCATTTTCTCATGTGCGTGTTGGCCATGTCCATGTCTTCCTCTGTGAGATTTCTCTTCATGTCTTTGGCCCATTTCATGATTGGATCGTTTGTTTCTTTGCTGTTGAGTTTAATAAGTTCTTTATAGATCTTGGAAACTAGCCCTTTATCTGATACATCATTTGCAAATCTCTTCTCCCATTCTGTAGGTTGTCTTTGAGTTTTGTTGACTGTATCCTTTGCTGTGCAAAAGCTTCTTATCTTGATGAAGTCCCAATGGTTCATTTTTGCTTTTGTTTCTTTTGCCTTCGTGGATGAAGTTACTGTGGCTGAGTTCAAAAAGGGTGTTGCCTGTGTTCTCCTTTGAGGAAGACACAAAGAGATGGAAAAATATTCCATGCTCATGGATTGGCAGAATTAATATTGTGAAAATGTCAATGTTACCCAGGGCAATGTACACGTTTAATGCAATCCCTATCAAAATACCATGGACTTTCTTCAGAGAGTTAGAACAAATTATTTTAAGATTTGTGTGGAATCAGAAAAGACCCCGAATAGCCAGGGGAATTTTAAAAAAGAAAACCATAGCTGGGGGCATCACAATGCCAGATTTCAGGTTGTACTACAAAGCTGTGGTCATCAAGACAGTGTGGTACTGGCACAAAAACAGACACATAGATCAATGGAACAGAATAGAGAACCCAGAAGTGGACCCTCAACTTTATGGTCAACTAATATTCGACAAAGGAGGAAAGACTATTCACTGAAAGAAAGACAGTCTCTTCAATAAATGGTGCTGGGAAAATTGGACATCCACATGCAGAATGAAACTAGACCACTCCCTTGCATCATACACAAAGGTAAACTCAAAATGGATGAAAGATCTAAATGTGAGGCAAGATTCCATCAAAATCCTTCATCCATTTCTTTGACTTTAAGCCTCTACTTATGTTTTAGGAATATCCTCTGATTTTGTTCTTTCATGGTGTCTTCCCTAGCCTACAGGTGACACTTGTTGCTCTGAGTCCCCCTTGCATAGTGATTCTCAAACTCAAGCATAATTCAGTGTGTTTTGTTGGGTTAGATAAAGCACGGATTGAGGGGCTTCACTGCTCACATTTCTGATTCTGGAGTGGGGTCTGAGAACTTCACTGAGTCCAACTCACTTCAGTCTGGGAATTTCAACACCTGGGTTCTTATGCACCTGCTTCTCTTTACCAATCATGTGATCTTAGAGGAAAGCTTTAACCTTCATGACTCTTATTATCCTCCTCTTTAGAATGAGAATAATAATGCCTACCCTGTCTAGGTATTCACAGGATGAAATGAGGCTAAATGAAAGTAGGCTGCCAAATCTATATAAATTCTGGGCTTTATGATAAACAGGATGGTGTATTAGTTTTCTCAGCCTGCTGTAAAAATCTACCACTTACTGGGTGACTTCAGACCAGAGAAATTAATTTTCTCACAGTGTTGGAGGCTAGAAGTAAAATCAAGTTATCAAGCAGGGTCATCCTTTCTTCCTAGCTTCTGGTGGTTTCTGGCAATCCTTGGCATACCTTAGCTTACAGCTGTACCCCTCCATTCTCTGCCTCTGTTCTCTCTCTGTGCGTCTCTGTTTGCTAATCTCTCTTTTAAAGACACAAGCTATATTGGATCAGGGTCCACGCTACTTTGGGATGACTTCATCTTAACTTGGTTACACTTGCAAAGACCCTATATCCAAATAATATCACATTTACAGGTACTGGGGTTAGGACTTGAATGTATCTCTTTGGGAGATGCAATTCAACCTCAAACGCTAGTAGTGGTAACACTGTTAACTAGGGTAGAGCTGACCCAATAGTCTGCCTGGGACTCTTTTTGCTATATGACAACAGACGTTACTTTCAAAATGATTTAATGCATATCTGTTTTCCATCCTTTCTCCCTCTGCTTCTCTGCTTGAAAGCTCAAGGGCTTCTGTGGTCACCTAGTGTTGATTAGAATGTTGCCAAACCTGACCAGGGACTGAGAGCAGACCTGACATAGCAGTCACAGAGGGGCCTGTGCACAGCAAGAAAGTGGATGGGTGGTGCCACTGACATAATGATGAAGTTAAGAAAGAAGCAATTGCATAGAGGAGGGAAGTGAGTCCTGTTTGGTATACCCTCAGATTCAAATGATGGTGGGGCCAGGGTAAAGTGAAGGTCTAGGGAACACTGAGAAATCAGGTAAAATGTGTGGGTCTGAGACTCAAATATGCAAAAGTGATGCCCACAAACGTGTAGGAATGATAAGCTTTGGGGGGGAGGTCTTTATGCAGAAAAAAGAACAGAAGTGTGAGATCAGGGTAGTTTAGCTTTCATCTTATTGGTTAATATTTTCATTTGTTATCTGCAGTGTTTGTAGTAGCAAATCAAAAGCCAAGGTTATAAGATAATCAGTGCATTTATTTATTTCAATATTTGTTGAGGATGTAATGAATGCACAGTGCTTTGCTAGGCACTTGGAGTTTCAGAGATGGAATCAGATGTGTCCTTCATTCTCAAAGAACTTACAATCTGGGATTAGAGGCAGATATTAAAACCACCCAAGGCACCCAGTTATTTCTGAATTGGCACCCAGGAGAGGCATCATTGGGCAGGTGACACCTGATGCATGCCTTGATGAATCAACAGGTATCAGAATGTTGAGAGAGGGGATGGGAGGGAGAAATCTGTTCTTCCTTTATCTTTGCACCTTACTTCAGGGTGGTGGCCCAGAAATAAACAGGTGGAGAAAGATGCAGAGATGTATCTAGGATCATAGTACTGAAGGAGGTTACTCAATGAGAACTTGATGGAAGGCAAAGAGTTTAAGCCAAGCAGAGAGAACAAGAAGACTGATCTCTGCTTGGACATATTTTACACTTTTTTTGGGGGGGAAAACTCTGTGATAAACAATTTCAGGGATGAGATAACACCTTCTGAATCCTTTGGTTGATCCTCTTGCAGGTTTGTATGTTGACTATCTAAAAATATGGCTTTGTGAAGAATGTACATGGTACATTTATTTAAGTGTGATTCTATAGCTGAAAGCATTAAAAAAATCTGAATGAGTTTCAAAGGATTATAACAAATCCCTCATAATATGCAGCAACATTAAAAAAAACCCCAGCAGTGTTCTAAATGCTGTTGTGAAATATGTATTTTTAGTTCTGAGTCAGATTCTGATTCTTTTCTTCATGGCAACCAAGTCATATTCCCTGTCTCCTTTCTTCACTTAATGCCATCTCCTATTTCCTTGCAAAACCAGAAATCACCAGACATGAGCTTCTTTTCTGTGGTGCCTTTGACCTTCAGGCACACATATATCTCCATTGTTCTCTCAAAGAATTACCTCTGTTACTTTTTTAAAAAAGATTTTATTTATTTATTCATGAGAGACACACAGGGAGAGAGAGAGAGAGGCAGAGACATAGGCAGAGGGAGAAGCAGGCTCCATGCAGGGGGCCCAGGACTCCAGGATCATGCCCTGGGTTGAAGGCAGGCGCTAAATCGCTGAGCCACCCAGGGATCCCCACCTCTGATACTTTTAAGTCTACCAACTTACTTCGTTCTTTGGGACACTCCTTCTCATGCCTCTTCCATGCTTGTCACACGAATCATTTCCCTGGTCTGTTCTGTACTTGTCTTTTTACACAGGTTTCTTTTCTGTTGTCAATAGCCATGCTTTAGGGCTCTCCATCCAAAAGTGTGAGTTCTTTTTCTTTTTTTAAAGATTTTATTTATTTAGTTATGAGAGACAGAATGAGAGAGAGAGAGAGGCAGAAACACAGGTAGAGGAAGAAGCAGGCTCCATGCAGGGAGCCCGACGTGGGACTCGATCCTGGGTCTCCAGGATCAGGCCCTGAGCTGAAGTCGGCGCTAAATTGCTGAGCCACCTGGGCTGCCCCAAAAGTGTGGGTATTTATTTATTTATTTATTTATATTTTTATTTATTTATTTATATTTATTTATTTATTTATTTTAATTTTATTTTTATTTTTTATTATTTTTTATTTTTAAATTTTTATTTATTTTTATTTTTTTATTTTTAAAGTGTGGGTTCTTAAATTTGGTTTGTTTCTTTTCTTTATATAGCAAAATTTCTTGAAAGGATAGTCAACAAAAGCAATCTGCACTTCTGAACTTTTTTTGTTGCTACGTCCAACATGTTAAATATGGTTTTTGTCTTGAAGGTCAGTGGTGACCACATCCTACACCTGTCAGGGGTAAAGGCTTCTTCCCAGCCTCATCCTATCTGATTATGTGCAGTGCCTGACACACAAGACTGCCCCATTCTTCCCAAACCTCTCCTGATACGCCTTCCAAAATTCTACCTTTTTTTTCTGGCTCATATGTTGAACAAATGAATATATATTTTTAGAGGACCCACTATCTGCACACCTCTGTACTTGGCACCAGGAATATAGCAATGAAAAATTTCACTCCTACCAGCTACTCAAATTCTCCTAGGAAAGCAAAAGTCATGCAATGAAATAACAGCTGCCCCTGACCTCCTTCAGCCTCACTCCCTGTGCGGTCTTCCTCTGACACTTGCACAGAACTGGAGTTGCCCAACTTTCCAGCTGCCATTGGCTCTCTCTTCTTTACTCCACAGAGAGGTAGTCCAGTCAAATCCCATCAATTTACCTCTTATAGATGGATGGCTACCAGTGTTATTGCTTCCAGTTCAGACCTTGCTCTTGGAATCCAGACCTGAAGATTTATTTGTGGACTAGGCATTACCACCTGGTACACCCACACAGGACACGACCAAAGTGAAATTCCCTTCCAAAGTGTGTCATCTTCTTTATTTTCTGTAATGACATAGCCATTCATATCAGCATATTTGGAAATAACACAGGTTTCATGTCCTTTCTTTCCGACACATGAATTAAATTGCCCACAAAATCACCTTCTCAGCCATGTTTCCTCAGTTAACTCTTTCTCCATCCCCACTGTTTCATAAGGATAGCCTATGTGATGCAGAGATCTAAAGTTAATTCCAAACTTTCATCAGCTCAATATAGACCTGTAAGATCCATGTTTCTCTTCTGCAACAGATCCAGTTCACGTTGATAGGTCCTTTGTCTACCATTGTTACTGAGAGACTCTGGTGGAGAGAGGTTCCCTCATCCTGTAAGGCCACCTCCTCAGCACATGGCTAGAGGATTTTTCATGGAAGGGGTTGAGCAGGATGTTTCAGTGCCCATCCTGGATGTGACACATGCTATTTCCACTCATAGGCAAGTGGTCAGAATAAGTCATATCCTTTAAATTTAAGGGAAGCCATGCTGTGTAGTTATTGACAGATCCAGGAATGAGCAGAACTGGATGTTCCTGAGCTGTAACTGTTATGGGATGGATTGTGTTTCTGCAAAATTTATATGTAGAAATCCTAACTCCCAGTACAGTTGACCCTTGAACAATTCAGGGCTGCCTGAACAGTTGAAAAGCTGTGTATAACATCTGACTCCCTCCAAATGTAACTAATAGCTTGTACCTGTCTTTACAGAGTTAATTAAGGGAAAATGAGGGTGTTAGGATGGGTCCAACCCTTATAAGAAGAGCAGGTTAGAACCCAGACACAGAGAAGACTATGTGGGGAAACAGGGAAAAGACAGCTCATCCATAAGCCAAGGAAAGGGACTGGGAACAGTTCTTCACTCAGAGCCCTTAGAAAGATATAACCCTGCTGATACCTGCTCAGACTTTTATCTTTTAGAAATGTGGGAAATAAATTTGTGTTGTTCTAGGCTACCCAATTTGTGACTCTTTCTTACTGTAACCTTAGTGAACTAATAGATAATCTCACTCACATACTTCAGGCCCTTTTACTTTAGTTCTGGGACTTTGCAGTCATTTCTACCTTTCAGTGTATGTCCAGACTTGTACCATACAGGCTAAGCTTCAGTTGTGCCCTTAATCAAGACTCTAGCTGGGATCAGGTGGTCTCTAGGACAATATTGCCAAAATATATTTCAGGAGACCCTAGTACCATGAGTTGTCTTGTTAGGGAGGCTTGGCAAATACTGAGTTGGACAAAGTTAAACAGGTTTCTTTACTGTAAGATTGTTCAGAACCTTTAATATGTTCCACGCATTATGTATCTCCTAGAAGGAAATCTTAGAAATTGTGTTCCAGAAGTGAAGATAAATTTGTCTGTTGAATAGAACATGTTCTTTATTCTTTATTTTAGATCACCTGGGTTCAGATTGTTTTTGTCTTTTAAGTTATCTGGGTTTCTTTTTTTTTTTATTTTATTTTTTATTTTATTTTATTTTTTTTTATCTGGGTTTCTAAAATGAATTTGCACACAGAACCGTATTTTCTCACAGACCCAGATGATGAATGAAATGCACGTTTGGTGTGACATGCAAGATTCTTTACACTTGGGTTAACCAATTTTGGTCACATCATCTCCCTCCATCCCTTTCTATGGGAATGCTTCCATTACATAAATGTCCCTCCTATCACTTGAACATGGGGGAGTGCCTATGGAGATTGGCTGCAGGAGCCTGGTTGGCTGAGAGCATCTAGATTCTACACTCTGTAGTCCCTGTTTCCTTGGACTGTTCCCAGTAATGATAAATGCATAAAATGGTGGGAGTATAAATAGGTACATCTTTCCTGAAGGGCAGTTTGGTGTATATTAAAATTCAAAATATATCTATGAATGTAGCTGACATAAATTATTGGCTGGCAAATATAAAAGAACCTACATGTATAAGGATGTCTACTACAGTAGAGTAGATCACAGAGACAAATAGGAAATTCCTAAATGTAAATCAATAGAGGATTGGTTAAATAAGTCATAGTTTGGGACACCTGGCTGGCTCAGTGGTTGTGTGTCTGCCTTCAGCTCAGGGTGTGATCCTGAGGTCCTGGGATAGAGTCCTGCATTGGGCTCCCTGGGGGAGCCTGATTCTCCCTCTGCCTATGTCTCTGCCTCTCTCTCTCTGTCTCTCATGAATAAATAAAAATAATATAAAATAAATCATAATTTATTTATTTAGGCAAATACTGTGCAGCTATTAACAATGATGGTATAAATTATATTTACAGACCAATAGAAAGGAAAGATTTCTGGGACATAGCTTTATTTAAAAGAAGACAGGCTAGCAAATGCATACTAGTTTTAGAAAGTCTTATGGACATATATATTTACATGCCCGGGTGTATATATGTGCACTTAGGAAATAAGCAACAAGGTATATATCAAATAATAACAGCTCTTATTTGTGTCTGCTGGAGTTTTGTAAGTGCTTCTCTCTTTACATCATTATTTTTCTAAAGTTTTGTTAGGACTCTGTGCTATTTTCATTTCTAAAAGGAGAAAAGCCTCTAAAATGAGATGCTGTGTGGAATCCAGTCTCTGAGAAAGGAGGCCAGACTTGGTAAGAACAAACTTCTGTCGCTGGGTTGAGGTTTATGGTTGCCAGGTTAGCCTTGATTTTGAATGAAGGGCAGAGTTTCATGAATAGATCTATTTATCTTCTTTCGTATTTGTTAGTATGTCCGGAAACCTCAGATCACCCAGCCTCAAGCTTGGAGAGCAGTGCTGAATTGGCTGATGCTGAAACTTTGAGGCGGTTCTTGAAATCCAGGGTAGGCAAAAGTCCTCTGCTGATAAAAGGCATGAAATTGCTTGTACATTTTTAGCAAATTAGCATAGAAGAGAGGGGAGATAAACTAGAGGCCAATTTGACATTGGATCAGGCTTCCACTCAAGCCAATTAACTTATTTTATACCAGATCAGTTGGAACTGGTTGATTTTTCCTCTTAATTCTAAGAGGACAGTTTTCTTTGCGTGCTCATCATTACAATTAAGTCCTGTACTTGCCAGCTTTTAGTAGGTTTATCTTAGAAATGTCTATGTATATATATATATCATATATATATAATATTTATATGAAATATATGGGGATGTTTTAGCTTTTACCACCTATTTTAATTTAAAATTTTTGTTTCAACCTAATGATAAATGATATATGTGTATGTAAAACATTCAGACAATATGTTTAAAGTAAAAAGTAAAAGGTCTTGCTTTTAATTTCATCCCCATCCTTTCACTCCCTGGAGGAAATCACAATGAAATGCCGTTTCTCCAGACACATGCACCACAACTTTTCTCCCAAAATACATTCAGCATGATTATAAAAAAGTGAAGAACTCAATATTGTAGACATTAATGGCTGCATGATATAGCACAATGTGGGCATGCCATCATTTATTTAACCACCCCCATGACAACTGATGTTCAGGTTGTCTCCATTTGTCTCCCTTTTAAATTAATACTTACAGTACATTTTCTACACACATGCTTATGTAAGTCTAGAATATTAGATAAGGAATTGATGAGACAAGGTGTGGGCATTTTGATGGACCCTGGTGGTACTGTCATGAATCAACAGAATTTATGAGACACTTTGGAGCACTTCACAACCTGGTTGGGAACATTTCTTTCTCCTGACCCCCTCTTTTCTGCCTCTTTGAACACGTCTGGGGGCTGACAAATGAGAACACCAAGGTCAAATTCGTTCACTAAACTTGGAACATGATCTGTATATTCAGTCCCTTCCTGGGGAGCTCCTAGAGCACAGACAGGCCCTCCTGAGAGGCACATGTGTTCCTGTAAGGACTTGCGGATCTGGATAGTTTTGAATGGCTTCTCATGACACATTTAGGCTCAGTGTGCTGTTAAAATCAGGAACAAAAGAACAATGAGTTTAATGGAACTGCTGCTTCCCCTAAAACTATTTGCTACTTTAGTTTCTGATATCAGTCTTAGAATGTCACTTTAGAATTTTAATTTAAAATCTGTGATAGAGAATCCTTTGTCATTCATAGGAAGCCTCTTTTGGGTGTGGGCAGAATTAAAATAGCAGCCTGAAAGCCATGAAGACCTCAATTAAACAGTGTGTGCCCTTGTCCTGATCAAATATTGGTGTTGGGGGGCTTAGGGTAGCAATCTCCCTGTGGCTCCATCAGTAGGAATTTGGCTCCTCAGAGGTCAATTTATAGTGTGTAGAGTTTTAAAAGCAATCCAATATATTATAAATAATAAAGATAGGCTGACTTCTGTTTTTCCATTCCCTGAAATGGTCAACATCTTTCGGCCATGAAAATTTTAAGGCTTGGAAATTTGTTGAAATGGAGAGGTGGATTCGAATTGTGTCTACTAAAGTCATGGATCTGGACAGATAGTTTTTCATTTGTTGTGGAATAACATCATGGAGTAAAGTCAAGAGTGCAGAAGTTGTTATAGTTAGGCCCTTTCAGAACAGAGCTAGAGTGTTGAAGGCTGTTGGAGCAAACTCATTCAGGTAAATTGATTCAATCAAAATGTATATATAGAACACCTACTAGATACAGTCCTACACGCTGGAGATAAGGAGATAAAGTCCCTGCTCTCATGGACCTTCTGTTCCAATGGACAAACATGTGACACATATGCAATTAAGTTTACATCAAAAGTAGAGAACCACTCCTCTGAGATGCTCTGAGGTGATCGCTGCCTCAGGAGGGAGGTACTCTCAGCTGGGAAAATGGAGAACTAAGGCTGTGGGGGGAATGAAGTAGAGTAAGGGTGACTCTGGATGTTTCTGTTGCTTTACAGGGATAATCTAGCTTTTCTAATCCAACCAGCCTTATCTTGACTTTTTTCAGAGTAAAAACATGGTAGTTAGCCATGCTCACTCCACCAGCACATATATTAAATATGGTAGCTAACAGTCAGGAAGTGGCACTCCTGGTGCCTTGCTCTAATAGCAGTCCCAAATGGCTGAAGCGTTAAAAGCCAGTTACTCAGATGACATTGACTTTCCCAGTTGCGCTTTCAGTGGTTCATTTCCTGATGGAGCTATCAAAGGTCAATAGATAATTCTTTTCTGGTCTCAGTGATAGAGATGTTTTCTTTTTCACATATGTCCCTAGTTTCTACTGATAATGAGACTCATGGACATGGACGATGGCTGATCAATTTATCCTTAAGTCATAATTGTCTTGCTTCACCAGGGACCTAACTATTCTTTGATTTGTATAGTGGAATGCAGATAATAACTTTGAATTATTCCAAGTAGGTTGGAATAGGGATACAATACATATGTGTATATGTCAGGTTGGGTCACGTAGAATTTGAGATACCCTAGACACATCAGCCCCTCTGTGTCCAAAAGAGATTTTTCTCTCCCACAATTCCTAAAATACATTTTTATACTGTCTCCCCTGAATCTGGCTTGGGAAGACAAGAGAAAAGAGATGTAGAAGATTAAGCAGGAGTTTTGTGGGTCAGTATGGAGTGTGAGTGTCTTTTTTTCCCCACATTCTACCTAGAACTGAGTCACAGGGTCCAACCTAACTTCAAAGGAGATTAGGAAATATATTTGCTGTATGCTCAGGAAGAAAAGGAAATAGTTGAAGAGCATATTGACAGTTATTGCTAGAGGAATCTTGCAGAAATTTCCTGATTAAGCATCTGCTACCTGTAGAGTCTTTATGTTGGGTAGATCCTATATGAGTTACAAAAGGAATTTCATACTGTTACTCCTATCACCAAATTTACAAACTAGTTAGAATAATAATAATAAAAAAAACCCATGCAAATTTCATCGTAAAACAAGGCAGTAGCATTAAGTGTTTGAAACGGGGAGACAGTAGAAAACAGGGACATCACACACAGGGAGGCTGATGTCTCCAACTGGATGTGTCTCAGGTATCTCAAATTCTACATGACACAATGTGACACACTAATGACTTGTTCTCTCTCTGCTCAATAACTTGGGACAAGCTGTCTCAAGTTGAAACCCTCCTTGTTCCAAACTTTAAAATAGGGACACTATTTTCAAAGGATTATGGTGAGAATTAATTCAACATATATTTCTGAAGCTTCTGCTCTTATGTTAGTTTCTGTCTTAGGCATTGGGAATACAATATTGAAAAAAATAGACAAAAATTCCTGCCTTCATGGAGTTTAATGGAGCATGCGGTAATTCATGAACTGGAAAATGCAATGCACATGCTCATCTGTAGGCCTTCAGCAATACCTATGTGGTCTTGGCATGACCCTGCCATGAGGGCTGTCCTGTGTGGGTTGCTGGGAGAATCATGAGCCATCTATGCATAGACAATGACACCGCTCCACACCAAGGGGCACATCTCTGGGTGGTCGCTATGGTGAAAGCTGCCTGACAGCAGACTAACACCTGAAATTCAGATCATTAGCTCTGGTGATTTTTCATTTGAGCTTTGTATTTAAAGCTCATCTTTAGCTATAACTTTTCAATATGTACACCATGTTCCTCCTAATTGGCAGATACAAGCCTCCAATTGTGCTGGTTTCTGCTGCTTTGGAAGGTAATGGCTTTTTTCAGATGTCTCTCCCATGCCAACATTTAGAAAGAAACCCTCCAAATTCAGTTACACCCCCTCCTCAAATCCAAAAATCCCATCTGGCTGTTTTTGGGTATTGTAGTGAAAGACAAACAGGTAGACATTTCCATTTATTTGCAGAGGTGTCATATCTTCTCACTTGGGAGTTAGGTTCTAAAATCCGTGCATAAGGTCAGCCAAAATCTCCTGTGGAAATACTGCCCTTGAAAGTCCCTTAGGAAGGGCCATGCTGGGAACCCATACTGTCTCTCAAGAAGTCCAACATTGTGTGGTTTTTCTATCCTTTTTGAGTTGAGCATCTGATGGAATTATCTCATGTTTAAAGAGAATGTTGACAGAAATGAAGGGTCTTTGAACAGTAGAATCACAGTCAGGAATCTTAGGCTGGGAGAAGCTCTGAGAAACAGGACTCCCAGAGTGGACCCCAACTGCAGACTGACTTCTCCCCTCCCCCACTCAAGTCTCTCTTGGCCTGGAGTGGGGGTTCAGTGTTCATTGGGTGAAACAGGCAGCCTCTTCTCCCCATTGTTTAAATTTTCCTCTTCTCTGCAGGTTATTTCATTGAATTTGTATGAGCTGAGTGTGCCTGCAGCACAGCATTCACTGCTATCCCCTTGCCTCTCCATTTGCTTGGAAGCTTCAGAGTTTTCTTGTTTGGTTCTTAGGACACTTTTCAGAACTGAGTCTAAATTCAACAATAGAGTAAAGGTTGAGATGCCCAGATAGTATTAATGACTGATTTTATAAAGTAGGGGGAGTGATTTTCCTCAGAAAGTAATAGAAAGTGAATGTTTTGGGGTGGCAGGGGCATGAAAGACCTGGAGTATGAGATTTGAGGAAAGAACTTAGGGGATGGTATTTAAGATATCCTGCTGTGTCTTTCAAAGTGAACATTCCTTTGATGTTAGGAGATGGGATACTTGTTCCCTCAATGTTCTGTCCTCTCCCTGCAGTGCCCTGCTGGTGCGAATCCTGTACCTCCCATCCTGTTGACATCCAATGACTATTCAGGGTAATGAATATGTGAAGAAGGGCTGTGGCTCACCTCTGGGAGAAGTTGTGGGAGGCTGCCCACATGTGCTTTCCTGATCCTACAGGGCCAGGCACATTAGTTCAGGCTTTGGGGTGCAGGTGACATGCAGCCAAGCAAAATCAACCTAGAATAGGCATGTAGCTAGGGCCAATAGCACTGAACATTTAATTTGAGGAACACACTGATGTCAGGGGCTATTTGTTACTGCTGTATAACTTGGCCTGAACAGGCTGATACAATGGCTCTTTAAGAGATTTTGGTGAACATTACAATTCTTCTCAAGTCTTTTTTAAAAGCAGCCTGCTGTTCTTTTTGAATGTGCCTGGTTGTGAGTAGTCACAAGTTAGCTCAGTTTTGTCAAGTTATTGCCAAATAAAAAACAAATCAGAACTTAGGAGAGACTGTTTGAAAGCATTATTGCAAGGTGGCGGAGGGAAACTCTTGCAATGGTGGACACGATCTGAATAGGAAGTCAACAGGATCTTGAGGATTAGGCAAAAAGGGCTTTTCTTTTACTGGGAGAAGTAAACAAGGCCAGAAAGAACTAATTATAAGGAAGTGGGATTGAAGTGTGGCTTGATTGAACAATGGACCAGAAAAGGTCTTCTCTGGACATCAGCCTTTGCTCATGAAGGTCTGTCTGCGGGCTCAGGCTGAGGACGAGCCACAGTTCAGGGACTTGAAGGAAGGAAAGGATTTTAAATAAGTTTGAATAACAAGCATTCTGTTCCAACTGATCATGGAGGACAAATATATAACTCATCACGTATGAGGCAAAGATAAGAATCTGGAAAGTCTGTGTCTGGCCTTGTCATAGGCAATAAGAGAGGCATCCATGAATCTTATCTAAATCATTTGGGTTGGGAGTTTATTGAGGCAGGCATTTCTCAACATAAAGGAGGAGGGGGTTGTTTCTTGACTGTCCCACTCCAGGATCACAGGCTTAAGTAAAGTTCCACATTGTTATTAAAATACTTCCAGGGTTGAAAAAGACTTTTAGAGTCTAGTTTAACCTTGTCGTTTTACTAATGAAGAAACGGAGGCCCAGAAAGATTTTTTCCACCAAATTCATATACTGGTTAAAGGCAAAGAGAAGAACATACTGGAGAGCTTCTGATACTTGGTACTAGTCTTCTAAACTTTGTGAGTATAAATATGGGATTACTATCAGGTGCAAAGGAGATAATTCTTTTTTTTTTTTAAAGATTTTATTTATTTATTCATGAGAGATACACACACAGAGACAGAGAGAGATATATATGATAGATAGATAGATAGATAGATAGATAGATAGATAGATAGATAGATGATAGATAGAGGCAGAGACATAGGCAGAGGGAGAAGCAGGCTTCCCACAAGAAGCCCAATGTGGAACTCGATCCCAGGACCATGAGCCAAAGGCAGATGCTCAACCACTGAGCCACCCAGGCATCCCTGCAAAGGAGATAATTCTGAAGATTCTTCGGTAAAGAAGAAAAATTGAAAGCAAGACACAAAATAAGCTTCCAGCATTTACAGGGGACATCCATTATTCATGTTGGCATCCCACCTCCCTTACCTCACTCTCCTGTTCTTCCATAGCGCTTAGCTTCTAACGTATTTTGTTTGTTCATTGTGTGGGTTTATTGTCTATCTCCCTGCACCAAAATACAAGCTCTATGAGATTTTGGTTTCCTATTTTGCTTAGTAATGCATTTTTTTGGGCCTAGAATCATTCTTGGAGGTTAGGCATTCAGTAAATATTTATTGAATAATCAGTGATTATTCAATTATTTATTGAATAATCTTGAGATAAAGAAACCTCTTCTTCAACTTCAGCTCTTTGGTAGGTATATTCAGTCACCTGGCAAATATTGATGGGAAGCTTTTTCAGAGTTGTACCAATTCTTTCAGGATCCCCAGATCAGAGGGGTCCCTCTGATGTTCTAGAGGGGAAACTTGGCAGAAGCTAGTAACTGATGAATAAGGAAAGTCTCAGGAGTGACCCACACAATGCAGAGAATTAACAGAGGGGATGTCCTGCTTAGACTGGGGGTTAGGGTAGAACTCTGGGTGTCATATTTAAGCTAATATTAAAAGGACAAGAAGGTATCCATGTAAACCAGCAAAAAACAAAAAACAAACAAACAAAAAAAAACAAAAACCACACACACACACACTCCAGGGAATGGCCCAGAGAGTTAAGCTTTCTTGTCATGTACATTTCCATAATGCTTTATCTATTTCTTTTTTTTTTTTTTTTTTTTTTTGCTTTATCTATTTCTAAGTGCTTTTTTATCATTATCACTGAGAGCCTCTAAGGGTTAGGTTTTTGTTATCACAGCGTCTGGCTTATTAGAAAGGGCTTTAAAGTATGCCTGCAGTCTAGAATTCTGTCCTTTTTGTTTATCAGAGTGGAGAAACCTAACCTTTAGAATTTGTTTTTAATTTGCATGAAAGCATAGGCTTGTAATGAATCACAATTAATGGCAGTGAATTGAGAAGGGCAGATCTGATATACATACATACCTACATTTTTTTTCTCCTGAATCTTCAGTATATGGTTAGAAAACATTACATAAGATCTGTACTTACTGTGATGTTGGAGGCGGGTAGATTGGTCAGATCTCATAGGTTCAAAATACATCCAGCTTAATAATGATATTGCTTTAAGTTTTAACTATAAATTCTGCCTGTAGAAAAATAAAGGGAGAATTAAAAGTGATTTGAAATTTGGTCAAATCATTCTGACCATGGTAAGATGCAAACTACAGCTTCCCTAGGAGCCTAGGAACAGGATCTATAATCCTTAAAGTTGAAAATTTATTGTATTACAAGCTAGAAAAGAGTAAGATCTTTTACAAGACGAACTAGGGGTGGTGGAAGGGGAGGAGGGCGGGTGTTGGAGGGGAATGGGTGACGGGCACTGAGGCGGACACTTGACGGGATGAACACTGGGTGTTTTTCTGTATGTTGGTAAATTGAACACCAATAAAAATTAATTTAAAAAAAAAGACTAACTTTAGTGTCTGCCTGCATATTTGTCACATATAAACTTGGACATTTTATAAAACATGTATAAACATTAAAATATATTAATTGATAAGGTGAAACATGATTCCTGTAGAATCCTAGGGGTAGCTGCTGACAGGTCTGTACAATGATTTCTAAGTTATGTTTGCAATGATGAAACTGAGACACTGTCAGAAAAATTCCTTTATCCATTCATCAGGTATTTTCCAAATGTCTACTATCTGTGTGGGGCTGGTAATACAGAAATGAAAGTTACCATCCCTGCCCTTGGTAAGTTCAGCAAGTAATACAAAACTTGTTAAGTGCTACACAATCACAAAAATTAATCTGGAGTTATATTTATTTATACACTTTACAAAGTGATATGTAAATACATGGCCTATGAAAATGTCAAAACAATTGTGCAAGGTAAAAATCACACTTCACGTCTGTTCTCCTACCAAGGGAGGGGACACCCCAGAGTAGCAGAGACCTGGGCTTTTATGCTGGTTCTGGGCTTACCCAGAAAGAAAATGAACTGTTGCAATGTAGAGAGAGTTCTAACCAAGCTAGTAAAAACAGAAAAGATTTGGAGAATTAATTGACTTAATAAATTAATAAAAATTTAAAAATTACATAAGCCTTTCATTTTTTTTTAAATCAGGAAAGAAGTGTCTGCGCTTTCAGAGGATACACAATCATTATCTTTCTTCTCTCTTCCTCTCTTTCCCTGTATTTTTGCATAGTTCAAGCCTTTGTAGAATTTGGATGACATTTATTGTATAATTTTAATTTCATTCTAAAATGAATTTTCTACATTTTATAAATAATCAAAAAACCCCAAGCCCTGGGAATTTGCAGTCTCCTGTTTCCTGCTGCTTGTTTTCAGCGAATACTTGCTAGCATTGAAAACCTTAAATAAACAAAGTCAATCTTTTGAGATAAAACCGCTTGCATGTCTATGATTTGCCATGGACTCAGACAGACACTACTATTTTTTAAGATGACATTTTCAAGCCAAAATGAAGCACATACTGAGTTAAGCTCCTTTCTTTTTCTTTCTTTCTTTTCTTTTCTTTTCTTTTCTTTCTTTCTTTCTTTCTTTCTTTCTTTCTTTCTTTCTTTCTTTCTTTTTTCTTTCTTTCTTTCTTTCTTTCTTTTTCTTTCTTTCTTTCTTTTTTCTTTCTTTCTTTCTTTCTTTCTTTCTTTCTTTCTTTCTTTCTTTCTTTCTTTCTTTCTTTCTTTCTTTCTTCCCTCCTTCTTTCTTTCTTTCTTTCTTTCTTCTTTCTTTCTCCTTTCTTTCTCTCTCTCTTCTTTCATTTTTTTCATCAGATTAGAATGTAATGCATACCCATACAGCTTTAAATAAACTCAAAATAAAATCTAAACTTCCCAAACAGGTTATCAGGATTGACTATTTTTCTTTTACAATGATTCATCTGAAAGTTTGTATTTGTTTACTCCTTGCAGTCTGTGGCCTGTATTGCACTCCTTGAAGTGACCTATCAAAACTCAGATTCACCTCTGATAACTTACTGTCCTTCCTTTCAAGCCTTCCCTTTATTTATTAACCAAATATCTCAACTTGATAGGAAAACTCCTTCCAACTGAGCCTCACTTGGCTCTTTAGTGGAATTTCAGTGGGGTACCATGGGACATCCTACTCTTTCTCACGGACCAGCCACAGTGAGCTGATCACTGGTGTGCACACACACCCACCATGTGGGAGTCACCCTCATCATGGTTCACCCCTCCTAACAGTCTCCAGGTTCCTGGGAGTCCCATCCTTGGCCCAAGGTGTGCTTTTTTTTCTTTTCATGACTCAGTTAAGATTGGGCCTGAGAGATCTATGAGGATGTCAGCTCTTCTGCCTGGTGAGGTTTGGCATTTCTCACCTTCTCTCAGATGGCTTGGGCTGGATCCTTGACTCTCAACCTGTGGCCTAAGGGCCAGCAATGTTGACCTCGCCTAGGGACCTGTTAGTGGTACCACATGCTGGAGCCCTACTCTGAGCTTACTGATCTGAAATTCTGGAGTGGATCCAGAGATCTGTGTTTTAACCTCTAGGTGATGCTGATGTAGAGCAGTTTGAGAACACTGCTCTAGAGGAACAAGGCTGGCTCTCTCAGGTCCCACCCACTTTTGCAAAGCAGAGTATGCCTTTCAACAGGATCCCCAAGTGAGTTGTGTGCATATTGTATTTATAACCAGCTTCTTGGTCACATATAACCATGTATTCTTATTGAGTCCTTCTTGGTTGGTCTGTGGGGAATGATGATGAACAAGGGACAGAGCCCCGGCTTTGACTGAGCCTACATTCTAAGGGTGAGGGGAGGGGAGTAGGGAGGAAGGGAAACTGACAATAAAAACAAACAAACAAACAAACAAACAAACAAACAAACAAACACAGAGCCCAGATAAAATAGATTTAGAGTAATGCCAGGGCTCTGCAGAAGATAATCCAGAACGAGAGATATACAGAGAAAGGGGACAATATGAGGACAGGATGGCCAGGCCAGACCTCTCTCTGGAGGGATCTGAGGATAGAGATGGCCTGTGTTCACCAGGAGGGGCCATCTCACCAGCAGGCACAAGGACACTGGGCCTGCTGCAGGTTTTCTGACTCAGTAACTCTGGGGTAGGATCCTGGTGAAGCATGCTGTGTTGCCAAGCTCCCAGCAGGTGCTTTTGCTGCTGGTTGGGACTTATTTTGAAAACTTTTGATCTATCTTATTAATTTTTTCAAAGAACCAACTCCTGGTTTTGTTGATCTGTTGATCTGTTCCACAGTTCTTTTGGTTTCTATTTCATTGAGTTCTGCTAGAATCTTTTTAAATTCTCTTCCTCTGCTGGGTGTAGGATCTATTTGCTGTCTTTTCTCCAGCTCCTTTAGGGGCAAGGTTAGCTTTTGTATTTGAGTTCTTTCCAGTTTTTGGATGGGTGCTCATATTGCGGTGTATTTCCCTCTCAGGACTGCTTTTGCTGTATCCCAAAGATTTTGAACGGTTGTATCTTCATTCTCATTAGTTTCCATGAATCTTTTAAATTCTTCTCTAATTTCCTCGTTGACCCTTTCATCTTTTAGCAGGATGGTCCTTAACCTCCATGTGTTTGAGTTTCTTCCAAACTTCTTTTTGTGATTTAGTTCTGTTTCAAAGCATTATGGTCTGAAAATATGCAGGGGACAATCCCAATCTTTTGGTATCGGTTCAGACCTGATTTTTGACCCAGTATGTGGTCTATTCTGGAGAAAGTTCCATGTGCACTTGACAAGAATGTGTATTCAGCTGAGTTTGGATATAAAGTTCTGTAGATATCTGTGAAATCTATCTGGTTCGGTGTATCATTTAAAGCTCTTGTTTCTTTGGAGATGTTGCGCTTAGAATATCTATCAATTATAGAAAGCGCTGTGTTCAAGTCTCCAAGTATAAGTGTACTGTTATCTAAGTATGTCTTAACTTTGGTTATTAATTGATTGATATACTTAGCAGCTCCCACATTCAGGGCATAAATATTCATGATTGTTAGGTCCTCTTGTTGGATAGATCCTTTAAGTATGATATAATGTCCCTCTGCAGCTCTTACTACAGTCTTTGGGATAAACTTTAATTTATCTGATATAAGGATGGCTACCCCTGCTTTCTTTTGAGGACAATTTTAATGGTAAATGGTTCTCTAACCTTTTATTTTCAGGCTGTAGGTGTCCTTACATCTAAAATGAGTCTCTTGAAGACAGCAAATGGATGGGTCTTGCTTTTTTTTATCCAGTCTGAAACCCTGCGTCTTTTGATGGGGTCATTAAGCCCATTCATGTTCAGAGTTACTATTGAAAGATATGAATTTAGTGTCATCATGATACCCTATTTAGTCCCTGTTTTTGTGGATTGTTTCCTTGGAATTCCTCTTTCTTTTACAGAGTCCCCCTTAATATTTCTGGTTTAGTGGTCACATATTCTTTCAGTTTCTGCCTATCTTGGAAGCTCTTTTTTTTTTTAAACAAAATTCACATTTTATTTAGGTTGAAATAAACTATACAAAATTGATTTTCTTCACCAAAAATAACAGCAATATTTTCTGTATTATTCCTAGATAACCACAAAAGACTTATTTTTGTAGGTTTTCCAGGTTTTGTTTATAAATCAAGACGAGGCAGTAGATATAGTCATGGAAAAAGACAGAGGAAAACAGACAAATCAGTTGTCAGTATCCATGGCCTCTGATCCTGTCTTGACCATGAACAGAGGTGTTCAACATACACCTGCTAAAAAGCTTACGAAGACATAGATGTTCAACATATACTTGCTAAACAGCTCATGAGGATGTAGGCTCAACAAAGGAATGTAAACAGCAACAACCCAATGTGGAACAATAGCAGGTTCTCTCATTCAAACTTTAAGTATAACTTGTTCCTTTAAGTTCATTTGATAAAGACAAAATCTACACAGAAATCTTTGCTTGGCAAGCTCACTTTTCTCTCTGTCTGGTAACTCCCTTAACCCCATTATAGATTTTTAACATGCTAAAACCCCTACTATTCAAAGGTCACTCGTGAGCTTCATTGTAACATTTTACAAAATGTATTCCTTCTTCTGACACCTCTTGAAAATCTATTTTCTCCTAAGAACTGATAGTTCAAATACCCGACAATTGGATCCAGTGATAATAAATGTTATGTCTAAAATGACTTAACTAAAACAATTCCCAAGTGCTATTAGCAGAGATCCTGTAGAAGTGCAATGTGGCACTTTCAATGCTATCTTCTGGAAGAACAGTTATGTCTCCAAAGCACAGGAGTTCAATCAGGGGCCATTTTAAATAGGCAGATTATCAATGGCTAATGTACTTAATGAGAGGTCAATAAGTCAAGATATTCAGTGATTAAGTGGCCTACATACACCTGACAGTTTTTCTTTCTGTAAGATGTTTCAAATTTCTTACAGAGTTTTCCAAATATCAAACATAAGAGAAAGCCTACTTTTAAAGTCTCTTAGGTATTTTCAATGGTTTCTGAGTTATCTGTAGGAAGCTCTGACTTAGTTGTATAGAGTTTGATATATGTGTCTACCATTAAATCCAGATCATGTTTTATATCAAAATTTATGTTAAGCAAAGCCAAGTTACTTGACCTTTGGTCTGTCAAAGTGTTCCTCAGGTATGCTTTGAGATGCTTTCGCCCATTTTCATAGTGTTCATTCTCAACCTTCATCACAGGAAGAATACATAGGACTTTGAGCAATGCATAAACATTAGGAAAAAACTTGATGTCTGGTAGATGTAGGGCTTCATAAATGGTGGATGGAAGCTCTATATCTTTCCCTCTGTGTTTCCACTTGATTCTCCAGCAATGCAGCTCAGCTGAGAGTGTGTCAGGATTGGGCAGGTCACTTCTGTACATGTCAGCATGGTGCTCCTCCGATGTATTAAATTTGAGCTGTCCCATGACAGAGGGTACAAGAGATAAGCATTTAAGAGCTTTGAGGTGCTGTTCTGAGAATATATCTTTCAGTTCCTGAATAATGTGTTCCACTGTTGGAACACTTAGAGTTTCTTTATAGTAACTTTCAGAGGTGAGCTGAGATTCCAGGTTACCTTGCTGCACTTTGCGGAATTTGCCAGGGAGTTTCATCGGAATATCTAGTTTAGTTGCCAAATTTGTGGCTTCTTCGAAACAAAATTCATGATAAACTTCAATATTTTCCATCACTTCATTTAGAGAATGCAGCACTGCAGTCAAGCTACTGGCTGCAAAGAAGACATCAGAGGTTTGCCCCTGGAGATTTTTCCCAAAGGCTCTTGTAAAAGATAGAACATTCTTAAGAACAACAATGGTAACAATGAAATCAAAATCTGTTACTGCACTACAGAGTACAAAAGCTTGACCAGCTATATAGTTATTCCATCTAATATTTGTATCACTATTTATACCATCTAAACATAGAACAAGTGCTTGTAGGAGATCCACTAAAATTTCAAAAGCATCATGCCTGCCTGTCCACTGAGAATGGCAGATTTCCTTCAGTTCTTTACCCTTTTCCTCATTATTCTGAAAGAGGACAGAAATTACATTGTCAAGCTCCAAAAGTAGTTGTGGAGATCGATGGAAGAACGAACAAACTTCCTCAATTGTTCCTAATGCAACAGATACTCCCACAACAGGCAATAATTTTGCCAACCACATGTCTAAGGCACAGGAAGAACAAAGTGTGTAGACAGCTTGGGGATATTTCTCTAAAAGTCTAGAAGCAACAATTTTCATTTTGGAAGAAAATCCACTAGATACAATGTAAGCCTGACCATGACAATATTCCATATTTAACCCCCACTTCTCAGTTATTGTAGTGTGAAATTTCACAGCCAAAATTTCCGCATTGGCTTCGTAAGGCAAGAAGCCCAAAAATTCCTCTCTCAGGTTATGAGATTCATCAACAAACCTCACCAACACAGGCAAGTGTTCTTCCCCTGCTATGTCCACTACATCATCAGTGATGATGGAAAAGAAGTGAGGGTCTCTCACTTCCCTGAGGGTTTCCTCCCGGATGCAGCTCTCACAGATTTCTAGCATCTGTTTCTGTTGTGTTTTTGAGCAGAACAATGTGTTAACTGCTGTTGTCTCAAAACGCTTTCTTAGAACCTCTTCACCAGAATTTATCCAGCACTCAGCAGTGCTTGAAAGTTATCAGGAGTAAAGAGACCCTCTGGGAGTTCATCAGTTTCATGCCCATCCAGAGGCATGTTTTGTTTTCCCATTAGAATCAAAATTTCAAATAAAGATTTTAGGTATTCTTTGTTTTCTTTCTCTTCGAGAGTCAAAGGTAAAATGTCTTCATCCTGTTCTTCACCCCCTTCTTCGGCTCTGGGGTTCTGAGCATTGCTGTTGTTTATTTCTTTATGTTTGGGTTCCTGTTCAGAAGTTTCATCGATTTTTTTCTGTTTCAGGGTCCGGATTTCATCTTCACTCAATTCTTTTATTCATTTTCTGTGTCTACTATGTGGATTGTTCAAATGACTGGTAAGATCAAATATTGTTGGTATTGCATTATCACGAAGAGCTGTCCTATAAGGGCTAGTTCTACAGATCATAGAGGTCTCAAAGTGTTTGGCACATAATCGATAATGTTTATTTAGTCGATCAGGTGTTTTATCTTCTAAATCTGCTCTCCTACAATTCTCCACCCAATTCTGGCATCTGGCCGGATCCCGCGGGAACCTGAGGAAGGCCAGGTCCGGCTGCACGCTCCTCCTCGTGCAGGTGGGGGCAGCGCAGAAGCTCGGCATCGTCGCCCACCTGCCGGCCGGCCCAGCCCTCCCCTCCCCGCCTCCTCAGGGCAGCCCGCCCGCCCGTCGGGGCCCGGGGAGGGGAGCATGTTCTTCTCATTTAGGACCCTGAATATATCCTGCCAGCCCTTTCTGGCCTGCCAGGTCTCTGTGGAGAGGTCTGCTGTTACCCTAATACTCCTCCCCATAAAGGTTAGGGATCTCTTGTCTCTGGCTGCTTTAAGGATCTTCTCTTTATTTTTGGAATTTGCAAGTTTACTATTAAATGAAACTAGACCATGCTCTTGCACCATACACATAGATAAACTCAAAATGGATGAAACATCTCAATGTGAGACAAGATTCCATCCAAATCCTAGAGGAGAACACAGGCAACACCCTTTTTGAACTTGGCCATAGCAACTTCTTGCAAGATACATCCATGAAAACAAGAGAAACAAAAGCAAAAAATGAATTATTGGGACTTCATCAAGATAAAAAGTTTCTGCACAGCAAAAGAAACAGTCAACAAAACTAAAAGACAACCTACAGAATGGGAGAAGATATTTGCAAATGACCTATCAGATAAAGGGCTAGTGTCCAAGATCTATAAAGAACTTATTAAACTCAATACCCAAGAAACAAACAATCCAATTATGAAATGGGCAAAAGACATGAAGAGAAATCTCACAGAGGAAGACATAGACATGGCCAACAAGCACGTGAGAAAATGCTCTGCATCACTTGCCATCAGGGAAATACAAATCAAAACCACAATGAGATACCACCTCACACCAGTGAGAATGGGGAAAATTAACAAGACAGGAAACAACAAATGTTGGAGAGGATGTGGAGAAAGGGGAACCCTTTCTCTTTTTTTTTTTTTTTTGATTTTATATGTGGCTTATATTTTATTGGACAGTGCTAGTTTAATTTATATACAAATAGATATAGGTCATATATTTTTTAAACTACAGGATCATTTCTGAAGATCCTTTGCAGATCAAGACTTTTTTTTAGCTTAGACAAGTTTCATCTTGACTTCTGTATCTCATAAAGTAATGACATAAGGTGAAAAATACTCTCACTCCTCAGAAAAGACACCTCTCTTTGGCTAAGCCCAGTGAAAGGCAATGTTTTCAGATAATAATGTGGGTGAGACCTGGGGCGCCATGGCACCAGTGCACCAGCTCGTTCTCTCTCTCGATGGCCTCGCCGAGCTCAGGTGGCCAGTTGCAGTTCTGTTCCTGCTCCATGAGGAAGTCCACACTCTGCCATACCAGCTCCTGATCTGAGGGCTTGAGGTGCTCATGGTAAGAAAGAAGCATCTGGAGAATGGACGACAGGCCGTGAGCTGCTCCCAAGTATTCAGTTCCATAGTAAGAATACATCAGGGGGAATGGTTTTCTCTTTTTCATGGCATACTGCTTCCCAGAGTCCAGAATCGCCTGGCAAATTGATTTGATCTGTGCTGGGGTCAGCACAGTCTGTTTTAGGACTATAGAGATGGAGATGTTCTCAAGCCTACAAAGCATTGTTGAGTATTCCCTCTGTTGGTGGGAATGTGAACTGGTGCAGCCACTCTGGAAAACTGTGTGGAGGTTCCTCAAGAGTTAAAAATAGACCTTCCCTAGACCCAGCAATTGCACTGTTGGGGATTTACCCCAAAGATTCAGATGCAATGAAACTCCGGGACACCTGCACCCCGATGTTTCTAGCAGCAATGTCCACAATAGCCAAACTGTGGAAGGAGCCTCGGTGTCCGTCGAAAGATGATGGATAAAGAAGATGTGGTCTCTGTATACAATGGAATATTCCTCAGCCATTAGAAACGACAAATACCCACCATTTGCTTCGACATGGATGGAACTGGAGGGTATTATGCTGAGTGAAGTAAGTCAATCGGAGAAGGACAAACAGTGTATGCTCTTATTCATTTGGGGTATATAAATAATAGTGAAAGGGAATATAAAGGAAGGGAGAAGAAATGTGTGGGAAATATCAGGAAGGGAGACAGAACATAAAGACTCCTAACTCTGGGAAATGAACTAGGGGTGGTGGAAGGGGAGGAGGGCGGGGGGTGGGGGTGAATGGATGACGGGCACTGAGGGGGACACTTGACGGGATGAGCACTGGGTATTATTCTGTATGTTGGTAAATTGAACACCAATAAAAATTAATTTATTAAAAAAAACAATGCAGTACAAGTACACATGCGCAAGAATGGCTGAAATGAAAAAAAAAATCAGTGTAGACAATGTAGAGAAACCAGAACTTTCATATACTGCTAATAGGAATGCAAATCTGTACAAACATTTTGGCAGCATCTACCAAACCTGAACATATACATGTTTTAAGATTCTGCTACTTTATTGCTAGGTATCCTCAGTAAAAATGGGCACATATATTCATATATTCACCAAGACACCTACTAGATGTCCCTAGCAGCACTATGTGTTATAGTTAAAATGTCCTCTAGCAGTAGAATGAGCATATAAGTTGTGTATATTCACACAGTGGGATACTATACAGCAATGAAATGCACAATCCCATGACTATTTCCAGCAATATGGATGCTTCTCACAAACATAATGTTGAGTGAAAAAACCCAGACTTCCAAAAACTAAGTACTACATGATTGCATTTATATAGAATATAAAAGTGGCAAAATTATTCTATGATCTCAGCAGCCAAGAGTGATTACTACTGAGACAGTAAGGACTGGAAGGGAGCATATGGGTGGGGGAGGTGTGCTTCTGAATGCTGGTGATATTCTGATAGTTGATCAGTACTGGTTACGTGACCATGCTCAGTTTGTGAAAATTCATTGAAAATTCACTTAGGACATGAGTTCATTTCTGCATATTCAATAAAGTTTTTAAAGAACCCCCCCCAAAAAAGAAGATGTGGTCTATGTATACAATGGAATATTCCTTAGCCATTAGAAACGACAAATACCCACCATCTGTTTCAACATGGATGGAACTTGAGGGTATTATGCTGAGTGAAATAAGTCAATTGGAAAAGGACAAACATTATATGGTCTCATTCATTTGGGGAATATAAAAAATTAGTGAAAGGGAATAAAGGGAAAGGAGAGAGGATGAGTGAAAAATCATTGAGGGTGACAAAACATGAGAGACACCTAACCCTAGGAAATGAACAAGGGGTAGTGGAAGGGGAGGTGGGCGGAGGGTTGGGGTGACTGGGTGACGGGGCACTGAGGGGGGCACTTGGCATGATGAGCACTGGGTGTTATGCTATATGTTGGCAAATTGAACTCCAATAAAAAAATTAAAAAAAAAAAAAAAGAAAACCTTTGATCAAGAGAGAACATTCCAGAAAAAGGGCACTGCATTTGTTAAGACAGTGGACTTTGGGATGTGACACAGATCTCAGGGATTGAATTCTCTGGGCAAAGGGAATTTGTTGGTAAGCTGTGCAGGGGAGCCCATAGTCTGATTTGTATTTGTAAAAGATCCCTTTAGTGTTCTTGGCAGAATGGTTTTGGGGGCAGGGGTCCCTTAATGGTAGGGGCCTGGACCAGGGTGACTACAGGGGAAGCTGGAGAGACATGAGTGCATGTGGGCTGCAGCATGTCGGTGCAGCTGATGGGCAGGGTGGGGTGGTGAAGGACAGAGAGACCCAGTGTGACACCCAGCTCAGTAGTTACCATGGTGACAGTGACGTGCTAGTTATGCACCCGAAAGACTGGAGTAGGAGCAGTTTGCGGGTGGGGAGGAGGACTGAGTCTTCTTTTTCAACTATGTCATTGCAGTTTACAATGAGGATGAGAAGTCTCAGTGGGGATATCAGCTTGGCAATGGGTATGAGAGTCTGAAACTCAGTGAAGTCATCAGGGTGGAAGATATAATTTTGGGAAGTCATTGACAGAAATGTGCTATTTATTAAAATCATCAAACTGGCTTTGGGTGTCTCAGAGGGACTATTAGTGCTCCTGGGTGGATGTGTCTCAATTCCCAAAGTCTCAGGCTCCTCCCAATACTCTCCTGAGCTCTGCCAGGCTCTGACTACTTCCTCTTGAGGAGTGGACTGGCCTGCCCACTTACTGTTAGCATTGCTGGCACCCTGCTAGGAAAGAAGAAATCTCTGAAACCAGTTCCTTCTCTATCTGCCAGTGTTCTGGCTTCCAACACCAGCCACCTCTCCCTGCATCCCCATCCACTTTGCTTAAGCCCCCTTGCTTGCCTGAACAGAGTTTTGGCTTTTTGAATCTGAACACTTGGCTCTTTGGCCTCAGAGCCATAGCCTTGCCATGTCAAGGGGCAGACGAGCACTGAACTTTGGGCCCCATACAGCCCTTAATTTCAGTATCACCATGGCGACTCCAGGGTCCTTCTTATTCCCAGCATGTGGAGCTGTCTTATGGTCCAGTTACTGCTTCCACCCTTTTCTAAAGTAGTTTCAGTCATCAGGATTTGTAAGAGGATAGGTCCTTTTCATTTACAAAGCACACCCTCCAAATTTAAGTTTTAGATTGGTTCTTCCAACTTGGTTTTCCTTTTCATTTTATCCAGTTGGAGGTGTTGGCTTGTCTTTTGAGAATTTTTCTGTGTTTGTGCTTGTTCTGTGATTGTGCTTGTTTCTTTGGCCTGAAAGTGATATCCCTTAGAATCCATTTAGCTATTAAAGCCCCACTAAGATTGATGAGCTATGAATTCCCCTCACTGACTTTCTCTGGCAAACCAGACTCCAGAATTAAATGACTACACACGCTGTGCTGAAATATTCATTTGTAAGATTTGTGTTTCTGTCTTCCCCAGGAAGCACCTTTGATTTGATTTTGCATTCTAGTTCTGCTTCCTATTAATAAGTTCTGTTCAATTCATCATAATCTGCTACAGACAGTTCCAAATTTGAATGATGTCACCTGGATGAGTCATGCTTAATGGAATGCCCAGTTGATCAATACATTGGTTCTGTACAATCTAGAGTAAAGTAAACTTGAGATCAAGTCTTGCAGAGCAAATTTAGCCAGTGATGAAAAGTTTAAAGACCAAGCTCTTTTTGGTTGATCGTACATAATAAATCAGGTTATCCCAGTTCACAGGATGATCCCGGAGAATATCAGTGTCCTGGGAACAGTAAGATTTTCTCAGGTGCTGAGAAACACTAAAGAATATTAAACTGATGAATAGTATCTTAGCTGACTGAGAAAGCAGATATTGTTTTTAAAGAGCCTGGAGTAATGCTCTGGAAGTACCTGATCCATTGGGAGAAATTTATTTATTTCATTGGAATCAGAGGAGAGATGATACTGAATTTGTCAGGGACAGTGGAACCTTGAATATTTTTAAGCTACTTATGGTAAAATTATTAGCTACCTTGTAAGGAATGATAGAGTGTATCACACTGGTATTTTAATGGAAACATAAGTTTACTGAGACACTGATAGTACCTTTCTTGCTCCAGACTCCTTGCCAAGATAGCAATTTCTTCCTCCTTTGGAGCCCAGAAACAAATAGTTGAATTTTTCCCTCTCATTTTAACTCATATTCATTGAGTGATTGCTCTGCAGTGGACACTAGAATAGGCCTTGGGGGTGCCAGTGTGGGTAATGCTCTCCGTCAATAAGAAGTGAAGAATTTGGTAGTGGAGATATATGTGTAATTTATGCCATATGATTAGTACAGGGGCTTCTTGTATGGATGTGAAGTCTGGAGGGCTCTAACGCAGTGATAATTCCTTGAAGCTGGAACTTTGGAAAGAGTGAGCCCAGAGACATGGATTGATGGGTTGAGAGGAATTGAGAAATTCCTTCCACGTCAAGCTTGGATTTGGATTTTATCTTACAAAGCAATGGCTAGCCATTGAAAGGTTTCATGCAGAGGTGTAATAGTCATCAAATTTTTCATTTGGAGAATCTTTCTGGAAGTAATGTGAAAGATGGATTAGAAGGAACTAGAGATGGGAGGACCAGTAGGGAAGGGCCTGACAGACCAGAGGAGAGACAGTGAGGCCCTGGAGTAAAGCAGTGGTGGGAGGGTACAGAATAGAGGTTGAGCCAAGTTTTAAGTAAGGAGGGAGAAGTAGACACTTGGAGGGAAGAGCTCTGGTGGGAAGTGTGGATCTATGTGGGGAGGGCCCCAGGAACTTCTTGCTACTGGAAACATGAGTTTGGATTTGAGAAGGTGTTGGAGACAGAGATACAGTCTGAGGAAGATGATGTGTGGAGGTGGCACTTGATCTTTGGATGTGCCTAGGATTTCCCTGGAAATGAGTTAAGAGTGTGAAGAGGAGCAATAATTAACCTGGAGATAAGGAGGGACTGCCAGACAATGCTGACAGCAGTAGAAACAGGAGGAGAAAAGACATACTGTCTGAAGTGACACTCTGATGAGCTTCCTTTGCATTATTTATTTCTCCCAATTTCCCTGTGAAGTAGGAATGTCTCCAACCAATGAAGAGGAGACAGGATCAGAGAGTGAGGTGGATGGTCCCTGGGATGACACCATGAGCACCTTGGAGGCTGACGCTGCTCTTCATGGGAAGGGCAGGATCTGGTTCTTCTCCCTTGAGTAGGACTCATCTCAAGCACTTGATTATCAGAATTTGGTGGGGGAGATGTTGGAAAACTCTGGAGACCAGGTTGTAAGAGGCAATGCAGCATTTGCCTAGCCTAGGTCTCCTAAGAATGGAGCCATACCATCTGGAGAAATCATGTGGATATCCATACAGGGATACTTCAGTGATGGCCCAGTGAGCATTCGGGCCAGAGTCAATGTCACTGCGAACCATGGGCATAGCATCTGAATCCATGTTCTCTGGCTTCTGTTCTGAGCTGCTTCATCCATGGTGCGGGCGCGTAAATGCACTACTGCAAGCAGGTGCACAGTCCTACAAAATTGTGATTACGCATATAGCATATTTGTCATGCATAATATTTTCCTAACTATTCAGAATAAAAAGCGTAAAAAAATCCATTAGAATTTACTGCCCCTGTCTCCTTCAGTGGTGAGTTAGGAAATAAAAGAACCCTTAAGATTCCTATGGAATTCCAGATTGTTTATGAGTAGTGTATTAGCTCAGACTGCTGTAAAAAAGTGCATGGATTAGGGGGCTTAGACAACATTTACTGTCTCATAGTTCTAGAGGCCAGAGTCTGAGATGAAGGTGTTAGCAGAGTTGGTTCCTTCTAAGGGCATGAGGGAAAATCTGTTCCCTACCTCTCGCCTAGTTTCTAGTGGTTCTGGCCATTTTCAACATTCCTTATCTTGTAAATGCCCCACCTCCATCTCTGCCTTCACGTTCACATAGTGTTCTCCCTATGTATATGTCTGTGTTCAAACTTTTCCTTTTTATAAGGACACTGGTGATTGGATTAGGGCTGATCTTGATGACCTCATCTAAGCTAATTACACCTTCAACAACCCTATTTCCAAATAAAGCCACATTATGGTATACTGGGGGCTAGGACCTCAACACACACATTTTGGGGAGACACAACACAGCCCATAACAAATAGCACTGATTAAGTGTGCCTTGTGGGAAGCCTTTCCCTGGATATTACCCAGAGCTACTATGTCACCATATTCAATTTGCCAGAACTGGGGCCAAAGAAGAGGCTGAGGTAGCTGAAAATAGTCCTGGGTTATTTGGGGAGACAGAAATACCTACAGAGAATCAGAGCAACTAGTATAAGAGAGACAGGAGCTAAGTATCCTACACAGAGAAGGGAGTACTACCCTTTGCTTGGGGCAGTTAGGGAGAGCCTCCAGGAGGGGGAATTCATCTGGTGAACAGAGGACATTGTATTTATTATTTTTAAAAGATTTTATTTATTTATTCATGACACACACACACAGGGAGAGAGAGAGAGAGAGAGAGAGAGGCAGAAACACAGGCAGAGGAAGAAGCAGGCTCCACGCAGGGAGCCTGATGCCAGGGATCCCACAGAGGACATTTTAAAATGAGGAAATCACCTGGGCAAGAGGCAGGAGCAGCAGGGCCTGTTGGATGGAAAGTGAGAGGTGCCGTAGAGCCCAAGGGAGGTACTAGAGTCTGGAAGGCTGTGTGGTCATGTCTTACCCAGAGAGGAGGGTTTGGATTTGAACATCAGAGAAGGAATATCTAGTATCTGTGTGCATTTTTTCTTTTAATATATTTCATTGTTGCTGTTAAAAAAACTGTAACCTATATAGATCTGCATTTTATCCTTAAGAACATCTAGATTTGGGGTCGCCTGGGGGGGCTCAGTCAATTGAGCGTCTGCCTTTGGCTCAGGTCATGATCTCAGGGTCCTGAGATCAAGCCCCATGTTGGGTTTGCTGCTCAGTGGGGAGCCTGTTCTCTCTCTAACTCTGCCCCTTCCCCTCGCCTGCCACTACTTGTGCATTCTCTCCCTGTCTCACAAATAAATAAATAAAATCTTTATGAAAAAAAAAACACCTAGATTTGATTTCCCTTGCAGTTCGTAGGGCTGATTTTTACTCCCACTATGAAGTTGGAAACTGGGGCCTGAGGACCTCTGTGTGGGGCTGGCATAGAAGTGTCAAGGTGGCCCTCTCACTAGATGCAAATTGCTCTGTGCCTCACATCTTCTTCCTTGTGGGTGCCTGCAGAATGGAGGCACGGGGAGGTCACCACTGCCTGCAGCTCACCTTCACCAGCAGCGCTGATTGTACTGCTGGGAAACATTGTGCGCACGTGCCCTGCTGGGCACTCTGACAGCATCTCCTGACTTAATGCTCACAGCACTGTCGGGGGTGAGGTATTGGGACTTGCTCCATTTGACTGACAGAGGCTCAGAAAGAGAAGTCAGAAAAGGACCTTGAACATTATATGGTCTCATTCATTTGGTGAATATAAAAAATAGTGAAAGGGAATAAAGGGGAAAGGAGAAAAAATGAGTGGGAAATATCAGAAAGGGAGACAGAACATGAGAGACTCCTAACTCTGGGAAGCAAACTGGGGGTGGTGGAAGGGGAGGTGGGCGGGGGGTGGGGGTGACTGGGTGATGGGCACTGAGGTGGGCACTTGACAGGATGAGCACTGGGTGTTATTCTATATGTTGGCAAATGTTTTTGTTCTCATTAAACTTTTGTTTTAATGGGTCTCAAAATTCTGTGACAGATTTTTGGTCAAGTTGTTTCCATGAAAAAGTACTGATTTTAAAAACTAATAACTTAAAACTGCCGCACACACACACACTCACACAAAACACAAATGGTCCACAAAACATTCTCCTTTCCTCTGAAGGTTTTATGATGCATTGTTATCATTAACCAGTTTTTTACTATTCAACTTAAATGGCCAATTGACACAAACAGTTCTGAGACCGTCCTTCCACCACTGATTAAGACTGGGGTGGCAGGTATTGGGGATAATACTCATTTAGCCTTCTGAGCTTTCTGGGCAGACTTGGTGACTTTGCCAGCTCCAGCTGCCTTCTTGTCCACTGCTTTGATGACACCCACAGCAACCGTCTGTCTCACGTCACGAACAGCAAAATGGCCCAGAGGAGAATAGTCAGAGAAGCTCTCAACACACATAGGTTTGCCAGGAACCATATCAACAATGGCAGCATCCCCAGATTTCAAGAACTTGGGACCATCTTCCAGCTTCTTTCCAGAACGACGATCTATTTTTTCCTTCAGCTCAGCAAACTTGCAAGCAAGGTGAGCTGTGTGACAATCCAGCACAGGTGCGTATCCAGCACTGATTTGGCCTGGATGGTTCAGGATAATCACCTGAGCCGTGAAGCCGCTGCTTCCATTGGTGGGTCATTGTTGCTGTCACCAGCCACGTTGCCACGATGAACATCTTTGACGGATACGTTCTTGACATTGAAGCCCACATTGTCCCCAGGAAGAGCCTCACTCAAAGCTTCATGGTGCATTTCAACAGACTTTACTTCAGTTGTAACATTGACTGTAGCAAAGGTGACCACCATGCCAGGCTTAAGAACACCAGTCTCCACTGGACCCACTGGGACAGTACCAATACCTCCAATTTTGTAGACGCCTTGGAGAGGCAGACACAAGGGCTTATCGGTTGGACGAGTTGGTGGCAGGATGCGATCCAGGGCTTCAAGCAGTGTGGTTCCGCTGGCATTCCCATCTTATCGGGTGACTTTCCATCCCTTGAACCAAGGCATGTTAGCACTTGGCTCCAGCATGTTGTCACCTTTCCAACCAGAAATTGGCACAAATGCTACTGTGTCGGGGTTGTAGCCAATTTTCATAATGTAGGTGCTGACTTCCTTAACGATTTCCTCGTATCTCTTCTGGCTGTAGGGTGGTTCAGTGGAATCCGTTTTGTTAACACCAACAATCAGTTGTTTTACACCCAGTGTGTAAGCCAGAAGGGCATGCTCACGGGTCTGCCCATTCTTGGAGACACCTGCTTCAGATTCACCAACACCAGCAGCAACAATCAGGCCAGCACAGTCAGCCTGAGATGTGCCTGGAATCATGTTTTTGATAAAGTCTCTGTGTCCTGGGGCATCAATGATGGTCACATAATACTTGCTGGTCTCGAATTTCCACAGGGAGATAGCAATGGTGATACCACGTTCACGTTCAGCTTTCAGTTTATCCAAGACCCAGGCATACTTGAAGGAGCCTTTTCCCATCTCAGCAGCCTCCTTCTCAAATTTCTCGATAGTTCTTTTGTCGATCCCACCACATTTGTAGATCAGATGGCCAGTGGTGGTAGACTTGCCCGAATCTACGTGTCCAATGACGACGATGTTGATGTGAGTCTTTTCCTTTCCCATTTTGGTTTAGGTTTAGTGGTGGTTTTCACGACCCCTGTGTTCTGGCGGCAAACCCGTTGCGAAAAAAAAGCTATATGTTGGCAAATTGAACACCAATAAAAAATAAATTTATAAAAAAAGAAAAGGACCTTGAAGGGCTTTAGGGCCTGGAGGAAGCCCTGAGACTATTTCCCAGGGAGGAAGCTGAGATCCCACAGGGCACAGGGACTTGCTAGGGTCACAGGCAAATGAAGCCCAGACTCAAGCAACTCTTGCACCATGCGGGGCTGCTTCTAGGTTCCAACTTTTAAGCTTCATGTCATCTATGACTTACCATAATGATATCCAGAAACAAACAGCTTTTTTCACTCTTGACATTTGTCTTGTTTTCTTTTAAAAATGTCACTGCATCTAATAATTAAAAGTGTCCTGCTTAATAAATATGCAAAATGAAGAATCCGCTCTGGGTAATGATGCATCAGATCTTAGAGTTGGAAGGGCCCTTCAAGACCTCTGACCCAACCTTCTGCTCTAGGAAAGCAGTTCCCAAGTGTTAACATATCAAGACTGGCTGTGTGCAAAACTGTTGCCACACAATGCAAAGCACATACAACTCTTGTTTCCGTTCACTCATAAGAAAATAAGCTTTAGAGATGATAGCATTTTGCTCAAGGTCACACAGGTGTGTGGCTGTGTAGCAGTCCCACTCTGATATTCCCTCTCCTTAAGCATTTTCCCTTACTTGCTCAGGGTCATTGCACCCACCTGCTTCAGGTTACTCCTGTGCTACTGTAGCATAGCACCTGTGCAAGACCTTTCCTATGCTCCCCACAGCTTGCATCTCCATTTCTGCAACTCCTTATAAATCTCCCTCCCATTTACCCGGAAGGAGCTGAGCCTGTTTTTTTTCTCACTCTTGTGATCTTCTGGCACAGAGGAGCCCCTGACATGCAGTGGGGCTATTTGCAGAATGAATGAATCCCGAGCTCCCTTCTGAGCACTCTGCTTTACTGCTTCCCACTGAGGTGGTAGGTGAAAAAGGATAACAACCTGAGCTTCTGTGTGACTATGAGGACCTGATTCCATTCCAATCCCACCGTGGGCTGTCCTCACTGCCTTCTCCCCCTCTTCCCATGTATATTCCTGCTTATGTCAACAATGAAGTATGTTAGAATGATGCTCACCCACGTCGAAGCAAATGGACGGGATGAGTACCGGGTGTTATACTATATGTTGGCAAATTGAAGTCCAATAAAAAAATGTACAAAAAAATTGATGCTCACTGATCATTTGACCTGATGATTTTGAAGATGTTTTCAGATTGAATTATAAAAGCCATTAGTTGTTTTTCTCTTACAACAACCATGGCCCTGTGGTCCAGACATGCAGAGACCCTGTGCTGTTTGCCTTCAGTTGACACCAAAGGCAAAGTAGATCCAGACTCTGGATTTTCTGCTACTAACTTCAGAGTCTTTCAGGTTTCCATGGTAACAGATACTGGCTTGACAAAAAATATGGTGCACTACTTTTTTTTTTCAAATGGGAAAGATTGCTGAACCCTGACCTTGACAATTTGACTGACAGAGGTGGCTGATGGCCATCAAGTGAAGGACTGCCCTCAGTTTTTTTGGTGGGAGCTTCCTTGGCAGTTACAACTTGCTACCAGAATTACACGTTGCCCCCTTTGTTTCCAAAAGGTAATGACAAGCAAATATGTACAATCTATTCAGTGGGCTCTTTTGGCAAACTTTGCTTTCTCTTTGCTGGTTGTTGGCCTCATTTTTTAAATGGTTAATTCTATCCTGCTTCCTTCCTTCCTTCCTACCTTCCTTCCATTTCCTTTCCTTCCCTCCCCTCTTCTTTCTTTCTCTTTTCTTTCCATAGATCCCAAGATTTGAAGGGTTGGAAGATCTCTAAATGTCTTCTATTTTTCCTCTTCTACCCATTCTCACCATCCAACCTTTATTCCTCCTTTCCAGCACCTCTGCCAGGTGTCTCATCTTCCCTCAGTGGACTCAGACTCCCAGAGAACTGAAGGAGGTACATTATTGCCACAAAATGGTGATGCATCAAAAAAATGGCCAAGGGCAGGTAGAAGATGTAGATGTTCTTAAACGGTGATGGAAACCCAGGGAAATTGCTTTGATAAATCAGAGAAGAGCAAAGAATGCTCCAGATGGAGTGGGTGACCAAGGAGGTGTTCAGGTGCATGTGGCACTCCATCAGATTCTCTATCATGGTGGAGGTCTCTGGGAGGTCCATACTTCCTGGCTCATCTTTCCTCTTCTTGTAATGGAGACTCTAACATATGCTTGTTCACTCAGGGGGCAAATAACAAACAAAAAGTCAACAGTCCATTCCTACAGCAGCACTGCTGCATAAAATAATATCTATTATTATTTATAATAATACCTAAAATAATAGGTATTGTTTTATCCATCCAATTATAACATCCTAACTTAACCTAAGAGGAAACTGGCTCAGAGAGGCAACTGGCTTGCCCAGGTTCACAGTCAACAGCAGAGCTGTTCAGCCCTTCAGATTCTCTGCTAGGCCTACCTGTGCTGTGATCTCAGGTTCTCTCCTCTGCCTGGGCTCCTCCACTCCTGCCCATTGGTCAAAATCACTTGCAAATGTGGCTTTCTGATCACAATGCAGAAGAGCTGGGCAGCTTTCCAAGGGTAACTGTGCCCTGTGCAGGTGCTTTACTGCAAGCTGTCATAAGATCTTGCATCACACTGAGTTCATAGATCACTATCACTTTGGTGAAAGGACTAATGCTGGCTCTTAATATTAAACTGAGCTCTTTCCAAGATACAGTCTGGAATTAGAAATCAAGTACAGCTTCCTAATTCTTCCTAAATTCTCTCAATTTGTTGTTCCTGCTAAAATGAACTTGCACTCAAATGCCAGCATGATATAATTGATGGAGTAATGACATGAGTTAAGGGAAGGAGTATTAGGTGTTGTGCAAATTGGATTATATTGAAAATTTCTTTGCTTCTTACAAATATATAGTCTAAAATAGAGTGCCTTTTATCATAAGTAAGTGATTTACATACGGATGATGAATTAAGAGCTATAGATCAGAGCAAAAGCAAAAAGTAAAATATTCTGTGTATGTCAGGGGTAAGTTCAAGACTATAGAGAAAGGAAGTGACTGCCATTTGTATTTCCTGGTCTCGAACTTTAACTAGCTGTATGACATTGTCTCAGTCAATTCCTATTCTCTAGATTTTGGCATTATCATCTAAGACAAAGAGCTAAGTCTATGCTGAATGATACCAAAGATCTTCCTAGCTCCAACATTCTGTTTTGTTAAGGGAGAATGCATACAAATGGGATGATAGTTAGCTGGGGTTGGGGGGCTAGCACTTCAAAACTTGATAAATACCTTATTGAACTGTCTAGAGTATACTGTTGCTGTTTCACTTCAGAAAGCATGGTTGACTTGTTTTTTACTGGAATGAAAAACAACTTTCTATATCTGCTAAAGAGGAGGATGTCCTCATGTGCCACTTACCCTTTCCAAACACCCACCAGCCGAGTTGTAAAAACGAAGCTCTCCGACATCAGCTTCACAAGGGTTAACAGATGTCAGTTCTCACATCATGCTATTTATGAGACATTTCATATCAGCAGGACTTTAAATGATGTTAAGAAACCCACTCTTCTTGACATTATCTGGGGCTACAGAGCACTTTCTTATTTTATCTCCTCAGACCAGGGAGAGGTTCCTATTTTGAATTATGCCACCATCTTAAACAGCAGCACTTTTACCCAAAGGACAAATTAAAGGAAGAGGAGGATGAGTTGCCCACATTGTCATTGTGTCAACTTGATTAAAACACAGCAAATAAAGATCCAAAAAAAAAAAACTCCTGGAATGAAGGCAGTTTCAGATATTGTTCTCAATAGATCCCAAACCTAATAATACCTTTTAAAAAGCCAAGTAATCGATCAAATAAGATGCCATTACTTTGGGGATTCATATTTTTGATAATTAAATATTAGACCATCAGATGGTTGAATATTCTTTCTAAGAGAGCTTTCACAAGAAAGAAGCTCATTGAATAGAAGCAGATAATGTGATAGAGGAGACCCAAGCTGCCTCCATTCGGATTCAAAGCTGTGCATTTTGGAAGGGAATGTGGGTGCATGACCAGCTTCATCACATCAGCTGGTTACATGTCCTTCTTGGAGCCAAATATATTTTAACTGTGTATAGCAGTTAGAATATTTGAAGCCCTTTTAGGAATATATATCATGGCTTTCTGGATTAGCAGGCAGGTATATTGACCATGTTTCTAGCTTTTGTAAACTTGATGCTTTAACTCTGCTTGCACACATACACCAGACACTCCTCATTCTGAATAATCCAATTTTATGCCTGAGTTACTTTGCCTTGGCCTCTTGCTTCCCTCACCATCCCTCCTACACCTTGGGAGGAGTTCTGAAAAAAGGGGTATATTTTTCAAACACAAATCAAACCGATCCAGAATCTACATCCCCAACAGCCATATTGGGCTCTCACAGTCCAGTCCACTGTACTTCTGCCCTAATGACCCCAGAGCCAGATATCAGACAGCTAAGACACCCTGTATGCCCCAAAGCCTGATGAAATTATTCAAACTAGCCAACCTTAAGCCTGCCTTGCCTGTTCCTTCCTGTGAAACCTCAGTAAAGTCTCTTGCACACAGTTTCTCCCTCTGCTTGAGGAATTGGGGATTCCCTGGATGACTCCCATAGCATGATATGTGTTCCTTTTCTTGGAATCTGTGAGCATAATTATCTATTTTTCCAATGGCAATTGCCTCCTGATCTGTTGGTCTTACCACACCGAGATAATAATAAAAGCCATTAAAATATAGGATAAATAATCTAAAAGAAACTGAATATCCAATCTTTATGAGGTGCAGAATGATCTATAACAACATGATACAGGTTTTTCTATCTTTTAGCCCTAGGCTTTGTTCCTGCATGATACTCTGGTAGGATGTGTGGTGGAATGAGGAAAAGAAATTTAGTTGTAGATATATAGATGTGCTTTGGACATTGCTCAGGCTCTTTTTGCTTACCTATTTTGCTTGGGTAAACATTTCCCAATAACTGTTGTTTATAGCTCTGGTATTTCAGAGAATACGTCACCTTACCACATTTCCCAGTTTTAAATAAAATCCTCACCATTGCTCTATGAATGCTGTGACTTTAAAAAGATTTAACTTCAATTTCACTTCTCACAGGCTGGGACCTTGTTTGTCTGTTCCATAACTGTGTATGGAACATAGGGTAGTGTAATGTCTCACATAGAGTTGGTACTAGCTAGATACTAGTTGAACAAATGAATGAGTGAATTTTCAACTATTAAATCAGGTTGTCTCTGATCCACCTGAAAATTTATATGGAATGGGTATGCAGAACTCTGTGGGTTTCTATAGTAGACTGAATAATGGTCCCCCTAAAGGATATCCTTGTTCAGATCCCTAAGCCTGTGATTATTCTTTACATGTCAAAAAAGATGTGATTTTGCTTTGCAGGTATGATTAAGTTAAGAATCTTGAGAGGGAGAGATTATCCTGTATTATCTGGGGGACGTGTCTGTGAAAGAGAGGCAGAGAGAGATGACACCACAGAAGAGGGAGAGGAAATGTGACCAAGGAGGCAGAGATGGGAGTGATGTGGCCACAACAGGGAACACCAAGGAAGCTGGATTAGGCAAAGATAAATTTTCTCCTAGAGGCTTCAGAGGGAACATATCCTGCTGCCAACTTTATTTCAGATTCTGGCCTCAAAAACTGTGACAGAATATATTTCTTTTGTTTTAAGTCCCTAAATTTATCATAATTTGCTACAGCAGACTCAGGAAACTAACAGAGTTACTGAGGGAAACTGTTTGGGGTTTATCTCTGGAGAATTCTAAAATCAGAAACTGTATAGTCTTATTCTGGAGTGGTCAGATGACAAGAACTAGATTTGGTAGTGTATAGACTTTCCTTTCCAAGAACTTTTCTTTAATTCTGAGGGAAACATGATTACTTGGCTTTATTTCCTTTACTCATATAAATAACTTTGGTAAATATATATGTGAGGCATGGAAGAGGACAAATATATGTAAGCAGATTTGGAACTCTTGCAAATTTAAGATGCTTTAACTCCTATCATTATTACTCCATTCTAATACCTGCCAATCTGTCATTTAAATAAAAGGGAAGAAATTCTTTGAGATTTATTTTTGATCATTACATTGCCATTATATTTATCTACTGAGTTCTGGAAAAGATGATTCGAGAAAATTTGTCAAATCTACTGGACAATCTTTGAACATAAAATGGATAAAGTGGATTTTTAATAAAACCTTGTGCAATCTCAGTGAAGATATTAACGTTTTATTTTGTATGGCATTTTCCTGCTTTTTGTCAATTAATTTATTAAGAAACAACTTAGGCTTGTCATTGTCAGGGTTTTTAAGCTTTTATTTAAATTCTAGTGAGTTACCATACAGTGTAATGTTAGTTTCAGATGTACAATGTAGTGATTCCACACTTCTATACAACATCCTGTGTAGAAGGCCAGAAACAGACAATTCACAGTGATGGGGATTCTGAAGGAACAGATTTTGAGGAAAGATGTTGATTTCAGACTGAAACATGTTGTTTGGCCTGTGTATGGAATATATGGTGGCCATACCCAAGAAGGATTGGAATATTCTGATCTAAGGAGAGATTAGGGCCAGGACAGCACTCTGGGGCTCCTTGAGGCATAGATTAGGCTAAGATTGCAGGAGTAAGGAGGTAGCTCAGGTGAGGGTATAGGGTGAGGAAAAGAAAGCAGAGCCCACATTTGGTGAATAGCAGCCAAGGGCAGGCCAAAGGGAGAGTACTGAACAGAATTCTAAGAGTTCTGTCCATTGGGGTTGGAGGGGATCCCAGCCATGGAGACCAAAGGAAAGAGAGGCTGACATCCTGATCAGGGTCTTGGGGTGGTCTAAAGACAGGGAGAAGGCAAGGAAGATGAGAATCATTTCAGAGAGGTGATGCTCATCGCAAGCACACTCCTTAGTCACTGTTGTTTTTTTAAATAATCCAAGTAAAATGAGCAGAAGCTTATAAAATCTTAATAAAAACCTGATTCTTATGGGACGCCTGAGTGGCTCAACGGTTGAGTGTCTGTCTGGTTCAGGGCGTGATCCTGGAGTCCCAGGATCGAGTCCCACATCAGGCTTCCTGCATGGAGCCCGCTTCTCGCTCTATCTATGTCTCTGCCTCTCTCTCTGTGTGTGTCTCTCATGAATAAATAAAAATAAACAAAATCTTTAAAAAACAAAGCAACCAAACTGATCCTTAAATGTGAACTACCCTTAGGGAAAGAGTAACAGTATATCTTATCTAATCATTTTGGTATGAAATGTTAGAATTCTTGGAGTTAGACTCACAAATATGTCCAAATCACATCCTGTATTTTCTTGTCTCCCTGGCAACTGTAGAGCACCTTTGAATTTTCTTTGAAAAAAAAAAATCAATGTCTTATATAACAAGCTGACAGTCACCAAGACAGAACATATGATTGTTTTGCCATTTTAAATAACACAATTTGGTCACACAGACTATGTAGAATGTAAAAATTGATAGAGAAATGTAGCTTCAAGATATGTAATGTCAATATGCTATGTTTAGTGAAAGTTATAAACAAAAGTTTGCTACGTTACATTTCTTTCCTTAACACAGAATTTTATGGAAACTTCTTATCTGGGATGTTCTTTTCACCAGAAGGTTGAGTTGCAGGATTATTGTTTGGTCTCACTAGTCTTCAGCCTATATTCTCTGTGCAGGATCATCTACCCAGTATCTTGCAAAGACAACGTTCTAGCAGGGTTCACTATCCTCTAGCTAGAAAAGCTCTTTCAGAGAGCAACTAACTGTTTTTGATAAGGAAGGTCAAAATGCCTCTTCTCTGTTAAAGTAGATTAATCTCTAGTCCTGTATCCTGCAGGACACTTCTGTGTCTAGTCAGTTAGTGTCTGAAAGGTCTCTAATCTGAACTTACCTTACTTTTCTTTAGTCAGCTCCATTGGGAACCTTCTATTTCAGAATATGCTTCTCATAAGCTTTGTTTTGCCTTTATGGAGTTTCCTAAGGAGACAGTCTATGCCTTACAAAGTTAAGTAGATAGCCAATGTATGTATATATCTTCTCAACCAATAGAAACAATTTCTTGGGATGCCTGAGTGGCTCAGTGGTTGAGTGTCTGCCTTTGGCTCAGGGTGTGATCCTGGAGTCCCGGGATAGAGTCCCACATCAGGCTCCCTGCATGGGGCCTGCTTCTCCCTCTGCCTGTGTCTCTGTGTCTCTCATGAATAAAGAAATAAAATCTTAAAAAAGAAATATTTAATAACATTTTTACCAACGTTATTGGTAGAAACAGTAGTGGGAACAGTGATGTGAGTAAAAAGTGCCTTCTAGGTTTCTAAGATATCTGATGAGTGGTTGTGATATCCACTGGTGAAAAGAACATGAAGTGAAGCAAGCTTACTGGAGAAAATGGTGAATTATATTTTGATATATTGAGTTTGCATGTGGAGGACAGATGAAGCCTTGCAAATTGATGACATTACCTAGGAATGGGGTGTTGGATGACAAAAAGATTGCCTGTCATTGAATCTTGATGAGCATTCATAGACAAGAAAGGATTAATTAAAGGAAGAAGCATCTACATCAAACTGAGAGTGACAAAAAGAGTGACAAATATTCAGAAATATTTCATTCATTCACTAATTCAAAGCTTATTGAGAGGTTAATATGTGCCAGACATAAACTTGACATTATGTAAAGAGATAGAAAATGGTCAAATAAATGCATTTTGGACCTACTGGTCATTGGTGATTTTCAAAAGAAAAGTTTCACTAGAGTGGTGGGAGTAGGAGCCAGATGATGCTTAAAGATGGACTGAGAGATGAGCAAACTGGATAATGAGTGTGAATAGTTTTTCCAAATAATTAGACTGTGATTGAAAAGGACAGAATGGAAAAGAAACTCTGGAAGTCTGACTTCAATTAAAAGTGGTAAAAAACTGGAAAAACTGTCAAAATCAATATTTTTAGGATTCAGGAATTTAACCAATTACTTGCAGCAATCTCGGGAATGCTTATCCAAGAAAAATATTGATTCTTGCTAATAACAGAGAACTTTGTGGCATTTTTTTCATTTACTTATGCCCCATTTCCTTCTCTGTAGCTCAGCAGTAGCCTTAAAAACAAAGCCTGTATCCCTAGCACTGGAGAAAGCAGAGAGCACCTGATTCAGAAAGAAATTCAATTATTTGTTAATGGCTCCTTAGAAGACCTTGTTTGAAAGGCTTTTCATTTTTTCCCCAGACTCAGAACATTCTCAGTGTTAAAAATGCTGCCATGGGATGTTCCTCAAAGACAAGTGTGAGAAAATGTTTTAGTTACTGCTGCCTAAAGTGATAGATAATAGTTGGGGCAAACAACAGACTAAACAAAAACTTAGAGGAAAGCCTGGTGAATAAAGTTTCTAAAAGTGGTTTGGGAAGTTATATTTCTGAGAATCTGGAAGGGCTTTCATATACCCAGGGCTGTGCCTATACTGAGAAAAAACCTGAGAATACCATATGCTTTCAATTCTGGCTGATTTTGAGACTCTGTGGAAGTGGAAGTGAATGCTAACACAGAGTTGTAAACTGACAAACTGTTGAAGTTATGCCCCAATGTGTATGAAGAGTGCCTCAGTAAAGACTGGGAGATTTTTTGGTTCCAAGAATTTAAGAAAAAATATTTCTGTCTGATCATTATCTGACTACCATGCTGAGCATACATACTTCAGTGATCACACGAAACAGAGAATACAGACTTTTTACAACACTATATCAGAAAAGTCACTAAACAAACACCAGCAACTACAAGAGCAGTGGCAGAAACTCTGGGAAGGAATGAAAATATAACCTCCAAAGTAGTCACATTCTAATATTAAAAACATTCAGTTTTCAAACAAAAAATTATGAGACATGGAAAGAAACAAGTAAAGGCCTATACATAGTAAAAAAAAAAAAAAAAGGGGGATCCCTGGGTGGCGCAGCGGTTTGGCGCCTGCCTTTGGCCCAGGGCGCGATCCTGGAGACCCAGGATCGAATCCCACATCGGGCTCCCGGTGCATGGAGCCTGCTTCTCCCTCTGCCTGTGTCTCTGCCCCTCTCTCTCTCTCTGTGACTATCATAAATAAAAAAAAAAAAAAAAAAAAAAAAAAAGGCAATCAATAGACTGTCCAGAGGAGGCCAAGACGTTGGATTTTTGAACACAGATTTTAAGTTTTGCTGAGCACAGAGCCCAGTGTGGGGCTCTCCCTGGGGCTCAATCGCATGACCCTCAGATCATGACCTGAGCCAAAACCAAGATTCAGACACTCAACTGACTGAGCCACCCAGATACATTAGTTATCCCAAATATTTCACAGAGACAAAGGAAACCATGCTTAAAGAAGTAAAGGGAAAAAAGGATAATAATGTTTTACTGACTGCGAAATATCAATAAAAAAATAAAAAATTAAAAGGAACAAAATAGTAATTGTGAAGTTAAAAAGTATAATAACTGAAATGAAAAATGCACTAGAAAGTCTTGACAATAGATTCAAACTGAGGAAGGAATCAGTGAACCTGAAGATCAGTTGAGATTATCCAGCGTCAAAAACAAAGAAAAAAGAATAAAAAAAATAAAAGTCTCAGGGACCCATCAAACATCACCAAGTACCAGAAGAGAAATGAGAGAGATAAAACAGAAAAAACTTGAAGAAACAATAGCTGAGAACTTCCCAAATTTGAGGGAAATTATTAATGTAAACAGTTAAGAAGTATTACAAATTCAAGTACGATAAACTCAAAAAGATCCATTCCTGGACACACCACTATTCATCTGTCAAAAGCTGATAACAAAGAGAGAATCTTAAAAGCAGCAAGAATGAATTCATATTCAAGGGATTCTCGATAAGATTAATAGTTAATTTATATCAGAAACCATGGAGGTCAGAAATCAGTGAAATGACCTATTCAGAGTGATGAAAGGAAAAAGAGACTATGAGAACTATATACATTTCAATGGGGGGAATGAAGTGTGATTTCAACAAATGGCACTGGAACAACTTAATATTCACATGCAAAAGAATGAAGTTATGCATATGACCTTACGTCAAATGCAAAAATTAGCTCAAAATAAATCAAAGATCTAAATGTAAAAGCTAAAATTATAAAACCCTTGGAAGGAAACATAAATAAATAAATCTATTTTAAATAAATCTATGTGACCTTGAAATAGAATATGACACCAAAAATACGAACAACCAAATGAAGAAATAGATAAATTTGAGTCTCATCAAAATAAAAATAGTGTAATAAAGGACACTATAAAAAAATTGAAAATCTATCCCTAGAATGAGAAAACAAGCTTGCAAATCATAAAAACAATTAAGGGTCTGTATCTAGAATATGTAAAGATCACCTGTAATTCAACAATAAAAAGACAACCCAGTTTAAAAATGGGCAAAAGATCTAAATAGATTCTACACATAAGTGATGAATCACTGAATTCCATGACAGAATTCAATATTGTATTATATGTTAACTAACAAATTTAAATAAATAAATAAATGGGAAAAATGCATTCTACAGAAAAATCAATATGCACATTAAAAGATGCTCAAGATCACTAGACATTAGGAACTGCAAATCTAAACCACAGTGAGATCCATTTCTCACCTGCTAAAATTGCTAGAATCAAAAAAAGTCAGATAATTGCAAATGTTGAGGATGTTGAGAAATTGGAACCCTTATATATTGCTGATAGGAACATAAACTAATGCCACCCACCATCTTGGAAAAGAGTTTGACAGTTCCTCAAATGTTAAATGTATAATTATGATACGAGAATCCCATTTCTGGATTATAAAAGAATTGAAAACATGTTTATACAATAACTTGTACATAAATGTTCATAGTAGTAGTATTATCTCTAATAACCTAATGTGGGAACAACCCAAATGTTGAACTGATGAATGAGTAAATGAAGGTGGCACATCTATCCAATGGAATATTATTCAGTCATAAAAAAGAATAAAGTATTGATCCATGCTGTAATATGGATGGACCTTGAAAACATTGTGCTGAGTGAAAGCCAGATATTAAGGTCATGTAATATGTAAATCCATTTATACAAAATGCCCAGAATAGGCAAATCTGTAGAAACAGAAACTAGATTAGTGGTTACCAGGGTATTAGAAAAATGGGAGATTAAGACTGATTGTTTATCAGTATGTGTGTCTGTTTTAGTGATAGAAAATTTCTGGACTATCTGGTGATATTTGTGAAATGTAGTAAATATATTCTAAAACTACTGAATCATTTTAAAATGGTGACTTCTATGTTATATGAATTATATCTCAATAAACAAATTTAAAAAGAGAGTTTTCTTATTTTTCATTTTAACATGGAAAACACTTGGGCATATTTCAACACCAATTTGAAAAAGCCAGAAGAACTTGATAGACCACTTGAAGTTACTATAACTATGGGGAAAAATAGTATCATGTGGAGGGTCAATATCCAGATCCCAGTGGAGAGATTTTGATGGAGGAGGATCACTTCTGCTGCAGTGAGGGGGAGAGGATAGATCACGTGCAGTCTGCTGGAGCAGAGTAGTGTTAGTTCTTATTCTATGGCTTCAATTTTTCTATTAGGTAAGAGGCACAGTCCATGCTGATGATAAATATGAGACAACTGGAGAGTCATAGTGGATTTTTTAGTCACTGCTAAGGTCTTCATGAAGATAAGCACCCGTGATTTTTTGATAAATATCAATTTGTGGAGTTGTTTAATCTTTTCTTTTTTCTTAAACAAAGCTCAGATATCTATTATAATCATGGAGAAAGTGTATATATTGACCCAAGAATGAAGTTTTACTGGTCATTTGCCATAAAATTGGGGAGTGATAAACTGAATTGTCCAATCACTTGGGTCACCTGGCAGCAATGTAACTGAGCCCAGCCTCTCAACTCCATCAGGAAGGGCTTTGTAGAATTTCAGTTTACTTTGAATTGCAAATTTCAATTTACTTGCAACTTTCAGATGTGATCAAGGAGTAGTACGCAGTTCCTCTGAACTACTGAAAACTACCTGCGATATCTGCTACCAAGGCAGCTTTCAGAGCCATAAACACTCCCTGTGTTACTCAGTAACCAGGTAATCTCAAAGCACGGGGGTGGGAGTGCCAGCACAAGCCCTGGTGTGTGTATCCATGTGTGGAACAAGCATAACTACTCCAGCCAAGACCGGGAGTCCCAGGGTCAGCATGTAACTGACCAGATCCTTGGTCCCAGTGTTCTTGCTTGCACTGTGCGACATTTGTTGGAGTTAGCTGAGCCCTGAAGGATAAAGAGCCAAGAATATTGGCAAAAAGTAAGCTGAAATGATAAGATTATAGATGTAAGATGGATAAGGAGGAAAGCAAATATAAGAGGGCAATTTAGATGGGGAGAAATGAAGCAGTAGCGCTGGCAGGATGATGAGAACAAAGAATATATGGGATTAAATAAAGAAGCTATCAAAATAGGGTTATTGTGAGGAATACCTGAATTATTATATTGAAAGTAGAAAACTTTCACTACATAATGAAGTTAAAATGTACCCTTGAAAGTGGACTGCTGAGATAAGTGGAGGAAGACTTTGAAGGTGATGAGGCCAAGCACCAAGGGACCAGGACATGGATGGTGTCTGATGTGAACATTGAAATAATTGAGAAGGATGGCAGGTGTTGGGATGGTGTGGAAGACAGAATCTGGTACTAAAATGTATGCTCTCATTTGGATTTGAGTTTTTGCCTTAGGTTGGGTGACATGGAACCACACAAGATTCCTAGGATTCTGAATACCAGGCTGATCCGAATTTGTTATTTAAGGAGACTTAGCTAAAAAGCACTGGCAGCAATTTCATTTTATATTAAATTCATTGCATTACATTACCAACCAAAAGGGTATTTTTACATACTTTTTTTGTGGTCATCATTGTGTCAAGTATTATGTGGGGGTATAAATGAAATATGAATATAGTTCCTATGATCAAAGTTTAAATTTGAGTTTGAGAAACATGAGCAACAAACATAAAATAAAATCCAAATAACATAAGGGGCCATGCACACTAAATTTTGTGATCCAGATGCTGGGTACCAAAAGAACTTGCAGAAGGAAGAGATAAAGGGAATATTAAAGCAGATTTGGAGAAGCTGTGAAAAGCTGAGGCTGAATAAATGGGTATGATTTGAGTAGCAGCCAGGGGGAAGGAGAGTATTAATGGTGAAGCAGTTAACTGAGAGAAATCCCAGAAGCGTAAATGAGCATGAGTTTGTGTATGGATAGCCTCTCAGGCCTACAAGGAGAGGCACATATTGGGGAACTTATGAATTAAAGTGGACAATAGTGAAACAAGAAAGGAATTCATGAAACAAAAGGTGGTTTAGTATGATGTCAGCTTTTATTTGGAAGAAACAGCTCTGTAAGTTTATAAGCAGAAGGATTACCTCATTACAGTGTTATTTATGAATTAATAGTAGCAAGGAGGTTGGATTTGAATGGACCTAGCCTAGAGTTTGGAAAGTCAACTATTAGATAATCCAGATGACCCAGAGTTGAAGGTACAAGCCCTTAGAATAAGGAGGATACAGTGGAAATGGGCAGGAATTACATAGAGTATACAGGGAATTCGGGGGCAAGCAGATTGAGTTTTTGACTGTTTCTGATGAAGGAAACGTGGTATTGTTGTGGGCAGAGGGCAGCTGGCTTGAGAAAAAAATTAACTTTTGAATATTTATTTTAAAGAACTAGTTCCCTGTCCTTGTTTATTGATCTGTCATATAAGCAAAAAAAGTTAGTTTTTCTGACTTATTTATGTCAGAAGCCATTCTGCATGATAAAATAAAGTTATTGGCCCTCTTCTCCAAAGCATAATTATAGTTTATATTATAATATATGTATATATGGAGATCACTAGTGTAAAGAGAGGAGTGATATGGAGGTAAAATACATACATAAATAAAATTTTATATAAAGTGCAAGTTGTCAGAATTTATGTTGAAAGGGAAAGTGAAAGACAATGACTTTGGGTTCATATAATTTTATAGCTAAAATTACGCTAAGTTTAAGCATATTTTTCTTGCTAATAGATAATAAGTACTCATGTATTTTATTTAATAAGGAATTATTTACTGTTTGGAAGCCTACTTTTCTTCTTGGTAAAATTGAATTGATATATTTTTATTACTAAATAGTATTCTTTGAATTTTTAATGACTTCATAATATCTTATTGTATTGATATTTTATAATTTTTGCTAAGTATTGTGTGGTTGGGTATTTAGTTCACTCCCAATATTTTGTTACTTATAATAATGCAAAGAATATCTAACAGCTTAATCCTTGAATATATCCATGAATGTTCTCTTAGGATAAATTTCTGGAAATGGAACAGTATACACAGTTTAAAAATTATATTGCCAAATTTCCCTCTTGAGAAAGAATTATCTTTGCTAATATAATAGGCAAAAATAGCATCTCTCATTTAAATGTGACTTTACTTATTATTTAAATATACTTAATAATTTTTCTTTTTGAATCATCTGTTTTTGTTCATTGTCCATTTTTTCTATGGGATATTTTGTCTTTTTCATTGTTTTGCAAAAGTTCGTTAAGTGTATTGACATCATATATGTTGCAGATATTTTTCTTAGGTTGTTATTTACTTTCTAATTTTATTTAAAATATTTTTGTACTGGGATGCCAGGGTGGCTCAGTGGTTGAGTGTCTGCCTTCGGCTCCAGGCATAATCCTGGGATCTGGGATCGAGTCCCACATCAGGCTTCCTGCAAGGAGCCTGCTTCTTCCTCTGCCTATGTCTCTGCCTCTCTCTCTCTTTCTCTCTCTCTCTCTCTCTCTCATGAATAAATAAATAAAATCCTTAAAAAATATTTTTGTATTCCACACAATTGTGCTGGAGTCTCTAATAGAGAAAAGTAGGCATAGAAGGTATTAAAAAATAAAATTATTCTGTTCTTCTGGTAAATGCCTTTATTCTGGTGGGAGAAAAGCTCCATACAACAGTGATAAGAAGTCAACACAAGATGAGATGAAAACTTAATTTATTTCATTCATTGGCAAATACTGTTCAATTGTGCTTTGACAAGAAAATCAGGGCAAACATTTGCGTTTACCTATGTTCCAAATACAATTTAGTCCTTTCTCAGTCTTTTTTTTTTTTTTTGAGATTTTATTTATTTATTCATGAGAGACACACAGAGAGAGGCAGAGAGATAGGCAGAGGGAGAAGTAGGCTCCCTGTGGAGACCTCGATGAAGTACTCAATCCCAGGACCCTGGGATCACCACCTGAGCCAAAGGCAGACACTCAACTGCTGAGTCACCCAGGTGTCCCAGTCCTTTCTTAGTCTTTCTATAACTTTTCTTTTTTTTTTTTCCCTCAGAAATATTTGGATCCATGTGTAGTCATGAATTACTTTGATTTTATTTGCATTTCATCTTTACCTGTTATGCAATTTTCCTTCCTCTAGGTCATGCAAGATAAATTAGCTATTTTAGAGTTTATGAAAAGCTTAACTTCCTCAGCAAAAGAAAAATGAGCTCATGAAATAAAATCTGGGAAATTCAAATAAAAAAATAATTGATCAGCCTTAAAATTTATATTAATTTTACTTTTTTTAAAAAAAGATTTTATTTATTTATTTATTTATTTATTTATTTATTCATTCATTCATTCATTCTTGAGAGACATAGAAAGAAAGGGAGAGAGAGGCAGAGACACAGGCAGAGGGAGAAGCAAGCTCCATGCAGAGAGCCCGATGTGGGACTGGATCCCGGATCCCAGGATCACACCCTGAGCCAAAGGCAGATGCTCAACCACTGAGCCACCTAGGCATCCCGATAAATTTTACTTTTATCGTATATCAAAATATAATCTGAATACAACTATATACTCAATAATCGGAAATCAAAGCTTAATCTTTTTCTTTCCTTCACTTCATTATAATTAGATTAAGTAATATCTCCTTTAAACTTTAATCTTTCTCAATTTAAGTCACTCTTGGTTAAGCAAATATCACACATTTCTTTTCATTTATAGGATGGCTTTTTCCTGTACTCTATAGTCGCTCACTGAAATAGATGTGGAAATGCCTGCAGTTCTGTGTGATGTCTGGTGATCTTCTTTCTCCTTGTAGATTGTCTTCTTCCTATACTCCTTGTAAAAACACTATGGCCTTATGTGCCAAAAACTCTTTCAGAAACAAGGAATGCTTCATAACAAAAATAAAACATGTAGTTTATGATCCCTTTTAAAATATAAAAAGAATAAACTTTGCCAAAGGTTTACATCAAAGTTACATGTTTAGGTTATTCTAACATTTGGCTTGATATAGGCTTGTTTTTTCAAAATTGGCCTTGAATTGAGGGAAAACTGACCATTTCTTACATTGCTTGACCTTCTGTTCTACCCTCACTCTTCCTTTTCTTGAACAATCTCTCTCTCTTTTTTTTTTTTTTCTTGAACAATCTCTAATCCATGGTCACAAAAGGATGATTTTTGGCAAAAATATTCTTTAGAATTGGATTAAAACTTGTATGCAGTATAAGAAAATATCTTGCCTTAGAGAAATATATTCTCTTGGTTCACTCTGAAAGTCTAGCTGCCAAATTAAGAACTAAAGAAAAGAGACAATCTTGTCTGGAGATTATTGTATACATATTTGTTTCTTAATTGGAAAATTCACAATTGGACTGATTATGTGACTATCTATGGCTACATAAATATTTTTCCCTAATAGTTTTGCTTCAAACTGTTCTTCAAATAAAGTGTTCCAATAAATGTGAGAAAACCATGTGGCAATCTCAGATGCAGAACTGATTGCCAGTATGTTTCTCTGTTGGAAGGGCAGCTTTGTCACAGATCTACACATCAGAAAAGAACATTTTCTGAGAAATTCAATAGTCTGATCTGAGGACTGGCCATTGTAATTTAACAAAAGTTTACAAAACTAGAAGTTTTAACTACTCAGAATGGTTCTTACTGGTGCTTGGCTTTTAATCCTATCTCTATGGGTTCCATTCTGTGGTTCCTGGATGTACCCATATTATTAAGAACTGGTGTAATAGATATAAAAACTTGAAACTAAAAGACTGGACTCCAATTCTATTACTAACACATCATGAAACCTTAAACAAGTCCTTAGTCTCTCAGAACCTTATTGATAAAATAAGGATAATTGTATTTAATTGTTAGAATTATTAGAAAAATAAAAGAAGATGCTATTATACTTAATGCAGTGTTTGGTACCTAGTGGAAATTCAGTTAATGCTTGTCAAAGAAATTGGCTTTATTCAATCATGCAACAAATATATATTGTGTGTCTACTTTAGGCCAGGATCTTATCTAGTTCCTTGGGGTAGGTCAATAAATAAAATAACTACTCTGTCGAGTTTGTATGTATAGTGCGTGTGTATGTGTGTGTGCCCTACATAAATCAGCAAGTAAACAAGTAAGTTAGTAGAAGGAAATTTGTGCAATTTTGAAAAGAAAGGACCAAACTGAAGGAATCTCAGAAGAGCAGAGAGTGACAAAAGTACAATGTACTTCTTTTTTTTTTTTTTTAAAGATTTTATTTATTTATTCATGAGAGACACACAGAGAAAGAGAGAGGAAGCGACACAGGCACAGGGAGAAGCAGTCTCCATGCCGGGAGCCTGATGTGGAACTTGATCCCAGGACTCCAGGATCACGCCCTGGGCCGAAGGCAGGTGCTCAGTTGCTGAGCCACCCAGGCATCCCCATATGTACTTCTTAAAATACACATTAATAATAAAATACTCAAAATAAGTTGAGATTTTGGTAGCGATCTGAATGAAATGAGCCACTATTATATCTGGAGAATGTTTGGTTGGGAAAAAGAAAGGAGGCCAATGGACCTGGAAGAAAAAAAAGAAGACATGAAAGGAGATGAGGTCAGATGATGTGTTTGAGGTTGATACAGATTATATAGAGTCTCCCAGGTTGTTTTTAAAGACTTTGGGTTTTATTTGAGTAATAACTTTAAGCAGTGGAGTGATGTGTTATGATTTGCATTTTAAAGAAGCATTCTTGCTGCCACAGAATAGACTGTACAAGGGCAGGAATTAAAGTTCGAGAGGCCAGTTAGGAGATTGTTGTAATGGTGAAGGAAGGATGTTACTATGGCTTAGACCAGAGTGGTAGCTGAGTAGGTGATGGCTAATAATCATATTTTGATACATTTTCTAGAACAGGAGTCCAAGATGACTGTTATGTTTTTAGCTTTGGGTAATTATAGGAATGGAGATGCATATATGGATATGATTAAGATGTGGACTGAACAATATTTGGAGGGAAAATAAAGTATTTGATATTATGCATGTGTTTGAGATGCCTTAGTTAATTTTGTTAAGAGGAGTGCTCAGGACTGAAGATATAAATTGGGATTTATCACCATGTGAATGGATTGGACAGACCAAAGAGGAGCTCAGAGTCCTAGGGCACAATAGCTCTCAGGATCTGGCACATAAGAGGTATCTAGTGAAGGAAGCTGAGATAGGATGAGAACCAATAAAGAGTTATGTTTTTGATGTCAAGAGAAGAAAATGTTTCAAAGAGAGGGTGATGATGTGCATCAAACACTGCTACTAGGTCAAGTCAGATCAAGACAGAATGTTGACCAGTGAATTGACCCAGTTGTTTTGAAGATTCTGTTTAGCAGATCAAACGTCTGGGCCAATTTAGAGTAATTTTTTGTTGACTGCTACTTTTCCTGAGGATGATCATACTTTCAAATTCTTTGCATGTCTCACAATTTTTGGCTAAAAACTGGACATTTTATAATGATATATTGAAGCAACTCTGTATCCTTTTTTTTTCTTTTAAAGATTTCATTTATTTATTTAGACACAGAGAGAGGCAGAGACAGGCAGACAGAGAAGCAGGCTCCTAGTGCGGAACCCCATGCAAGACTCAATCCCAGGACCTGGGGGATCACGCCCTGGGCTGAAGGCAGATGCTCAACCCCCGAGCCACCCAGGCATCCCTGGATTCTGTTTTATCACAAATCAAACCCAGTAACATAGAAAAGGATTATATACCATGTCAAAATAGCATTTATCTCAACAATGCAAAATTAACTTTACATCCAAAAAAATCAATTAAAAACAATTTAAAACAAAATAAATATCAACTGGGATGCCTGAGCTGCTCAGTGGTTGAGCGTCTGCCTTTGTCTCATGGTGTGATCCCGGACTCCCGGGATCGAATCCCACGTTGGGCTCCCTGCATGGAGCCTGCTTCTCCCTCTGCCTATGTCTCTGCCTCTCTCTCTCTCTTCCTCTCTCTCTCTCTGTGTCACTCATGAATAAATAAATAAAATCTTTATAAAAAATTAAATATTAAATATTAAATTAAAATTAAAAGTCAATTATTAAAAATTGATGGCTAACAACTTCTTAACTGATGCAAGAAAAGCTTTAGACAGTCCAACATTTATTCATGATGAAAATTCTCATGGAATAGAAACAGAGACGTTCCTTAACCTGATAAAGTATCTACAAAAAAACCACGGCTAAGATAATACCAAATAGTGAAGGATAAATACTTTCCCCCTAAGCTAGGGAATAAGACAAGAAAGTCTGTTTTCACCACATTTATTAATATTGTACTATAGGACTTAGCTAATGCAATAAGGCAACAGAAAAGATTTTCTACGTTGAAAAAGAGTAAGTAAAACTGTTTATTTGGAGACCACATGATTTTATATGTAGAAAATTGTGAGGAATTTACAAAACAAAAAATCCCCAAAAGAAAGTGAGTTTACTTAGGTGGAAGGATACATGATTGTCATGCAAAATCAATTGCATTGATATATACTAGCAGCAAGTCATCTGAAAATGAAAAAAAAAAATGAAAGAATTCCATTTGTAATAGCATAAAAATAGTAAAATAGTAACAAAATTAACCAAAGCTTTTTAAGACTTGTACACACAAAATATGGGATGTTACCAGGAAAATGTAAAGAAAATCTAGATAAAGGAAGGGATATTCCATTTCATTAGTTGAAAGATTTAATATTTATAATATAATATTTTCCAAATTGATCTAAAGAGTTAGTGCAATTCCTATTAGAATCTCAGAATGCATTTGTAGAATTTGTAGCCGACTTCCAAAACATTAATTAAATATAAAAAACTCAGAATACTCCCAAAAGTTTGAGAAAAACAAAGATGGAGTTTTTATCTGATTTTAAAACTTACTATAGAGTTAAGGAAACAGGACTGTGCAAGAATAGGTGTAAGGGTAAACATAAAATCAATGAAACAGAATAGAGAGTACAAAAATAAACCATTTACAGTCACTTGATTTTGAATGATGCCTAGGTAACTCTTTTTAACAAATGGTCCCATAACCTTGGGCAGCCATATGTTAAAAAAAAAAAAATTCCTTGTTCATTCTATATGTGGAATTGACTAAACTAGATTGTATGCCTAAATGTAAGAGCTAACTCTACAAAACTCCTAGATTAAAATATTGGAAAAATCTTAGTGATTTAGATTTGACATGTATTTCTGAGAGATTACAGTAAAAAAAGAGAAATAAATAAAACAGTAAATTAGATTCCATTAAAATTGAAAACTTTTGTTCTTAAAAAAAAGTACAATTAAGGAAACAAGAAGATGAGCCAAAAACTGGGAGGAAAATATTTGCAAATAAAATATCTGATATAAAACTGCTATCCAAAATGTATAAAGAACTCTTAAAACTCAATCATAAGAAGACAAACAACTCAATTTAAAAAATTATTTGACCAATAACTTACCAAAGGTAAGAATCACAAATGAGTATACAAAATGATGCTCAACATAATTTCTGGTCTAGGAAATAAAAATGAAAACCATAATACAATACCACTACAAAACAAAAGCTAGAATTTTAAAAGAGGAAGACAACACCAAGTTTTGGCAAGGACTTGGAGAAATGGGCATTTTGTATAAATTTGATTATACATTTGTTTCATCCAGAAATTCTACTACTAGTTACTTAGCAGAGAAATAAAATGAATGTCTATGTATTTTACATGAATATTCATAGCAGTTTTCTTTATTTGTAATATCTCCAAGCTGGTAATAACTCAGATATGTATGCATGGACATATGGTATATTTATACAACAGAAAATGACTTAGGAATATAAAAGAATAATTCTTGGCATGTGTGGATGGATATCTAAAACATTATGTTACATGGAAGAAACCAGATAAAAGAAATATATTCTGAGTAGTTTCATTTATGTGAGCTCTTAGAAAATATGAGCACATCTATAATGGCAGAAAGATCAGTGGTTGCTCTGGGGAATCAGAAGTTGGAAGCATATTGATTATAATCAAGAGAAAACTTTTGGAGTAATAGAGATATTTTATATTTTCTTTGGAGTAGTGGTTGCGTGGGTATGAACATTTGTCAAAATTTCATTTGTATACTAAAATGGATGCATTTTGTTGATTGTAAATTATACTTCCATAAAACCGATTTAAAATATTTTTTTAAGGGGCACCTGGATGGCTCAGTTGGTTAAGCATCTGACTCTTGATTTTGGCGCAGGTCCTGAGATGTCTCACATCGGCCTCTGTGCTGGGCATGGGCTTGTTTAGGTTTCTCTCTCTGTTTCCCTCTGTCCCTCTCTCCCACCCCTCCCACCCTTCTTCCTGCCCCCACCTCCACTTGCACATTTGCTCTCTCTCAAAATAAAAATAAAATAAAATAAAATAAATATTTTTAAAAAGTAGTACAGCAACAAATATCACATACTTGCATCTTTTTGCATTTTTGCCAGTGGTTTATTAGTGTAGACCTCCACAAATGTGTCTGATTGATGCACCAAAATGTGAATTTGTATGTGATTTACAAGATATAGTCAAATTCCCCTTCATAAATGTTACATCATTTTGCATTCCCAGTTGTAAGGTTAGAAAGAACTATGTCCCTAGTCTTTTTTTTTTGTCCCTAGTCTTGATAACAGTGTGTGCTATAAACTTAGATGTTTGTCAGTCTAACAGAAATATATGAAATCTTAGTGTGTTTTTAATTTGCATTTTAAAAAAATATATGAACAAGTTTGAACAATATTTTACATATTTAAGACCAACTTCTATAGGGTCTTTTCCTTAAGGCATTTCTAAAAAACTAAGGCTTTTGATTTTTAAAAAATCTGTTTTTAAAAGCTCCTTATAATTGAGGACCTTAATCCTTCATCTGTGATGGAAGCTATAAATATTTTCTTCCAGTTTTTCATTTCACTTTGCTTATGGTATTCTTTGCCATGGATTTTTCATTTTCTTTTTATAAAATCAAATGTGATACATTTATTTCATATATTTAGTTTTGACTCATGGTTAGGAAAGTTTCCTGTAGTGTCAGCTTGCAGAGGAACTCAACAGGAAGACTATTCCTGCTTTATTTTATTTTCACATGGGAGATATCACAGTTAGTTGCAATGCTGATGGTGATCATCTGATAGAGAAAAAAGATAATGTAGAAAGGAGAGAGAACTTGAGAAGTTCAAGATTAAGTAAGGTGGGAATGAGATCTAGTCAAAAAAGTAAGATTATAAATGTTATCTGAGATAATGCCTTCAGGGTTTTTTCTATATTAAGAACTATCATTGTCCAGGACATCTTTTTGTTTTTTTCCTTAATTTAATTGAGTTGAAATTTACATATTTACATAAAGCATAGCCATTTTAAAATGAATAGTTTAATGGCATTTTGCTGCACTCCCATCAAAAAACTTCATACTCATTAATTAAGCAGTTACTCCCCATTCTCCCTCCCCTAGCCTCTGGGAATCATCAGTCTGCTTTCTATTTCTATGGACTTCTCTATTTTGGATATTTCACATAATTGAAGTCCTATGATATGTAACCTGTGTCTCTGTTTTCTCAATTAGCATAACATTTTCAAAATTCATTCACACTGTAGCATATGTCAGCAGTTCTTTTGTTTTATGCCTGAATAACATTCATTGTATGGCTATACCAAAATTTATTTATCCATTCATTTGTTGATATACATTTGGATGGTTTTCTTCACATCTCTACCAATACCTCTTATTTTTCATTAAAAAAAAAAAAATGTTGTCATCCTAATAGGTATGAAGTGGAATCTTATTGTGGTTTTGATTTTTTTTCTACTAATGACTAATGATGTTGAACATCTTTTCATGAGCTTAATGACCACAGTATATCTTTTATGGAGAAATATTGTCAAGTCATTTGATTCTTTAAAAAATTGGATTGTCTTTTGTATTGTTGACTTATAGGAGTTTTTAAATATATTCTGGATACTGGACTCTTACCTGATATATGACTTGCAAATATTTTCTCCTGTAGGTTGTCTTTTTACTTTCTTAATAATGTCCTGCAGTGCACGAAGTTTTAATTTTGATGAAGTCTAATTTATTATTCTTTTGTTGCTTATGCTTTTGATGCTTTCTTTAATAATCCATCACCAACCCCAAAGTCATGAAGATTTAATCTCATGTTTTCTTCTAAGAATTTTATGGCTTTAACAGTTATATTTAGGTTGTTGATCCATTTTGAGTTAATTTTTGTATATGTTGTGAGTTGGGATATGACCTCATTCTTTTGTGTGTAGATCTCCAGTTACGATAACACCACTTATCGGAGTGACTATTCCTTAACCATTGGATGGTTTGGACACTCTTTTCTAAAATTGATTGACTATAGATTTGTGGGCTTATTTCTAGACTCTTAATTCTATTCTATTGGTTTATATGTCTATCCTATATGCTCAAACCACACTGTTCTGTAAATTACTGTAGTTTAGGAGTAAATTTTGAAATTTGAAAGTGTAAGCCTTCCAACTTAGTTCTTCTTTTTCAACATCACTTTGGCTGTTTGGAGGCTATTTGCAATTCCATGTGTATTTGAGGATGAACTATTCCATTTCTGCAAAAAAAGGTTATTGGAATTTTCACAGGGATTGCATTGAATCTGCAGATCACTTGGCAGAATATTGGCATCTTATCAATAGTTAGTCTTTCAATCCTTGAACATGAGATGTCTTTCCCTTTATTGAGATCTTTGATTTATTTCAGAGATTTCCCCCCCTGTTTTCACTGTATAAATCTTTCACCTCCTTGGTTAATTTTTAAAAATATTTTATTCTTTTGGATACTGCTATAAATTGAATTATTTTCTTAGTTTCCCTTTGGATTATTCATTGATAGTTTATATAAACACACTTTGTCCCTTATACTCTTAGTCTAACTAAAGGTTTGTCAAATTTGTTGATATTTTCAAAGAAACAACCATTTGGTTGTTTATTGTTTTTGTTTATTTTTCTTTTATTCTGTTTTTATCTCTGAATAGACCACTAATCATGGGTGAAGCCATATTACCAAAAAACACAGATTTAAATCTGTGTTTAAAGGCACAGAAATATTTTTTTGGTAAATTATTGTAAGTATGCAGAGGAGAAAAAATTTCCTTTCTTTTTTTTTTTAATAAATTTATTTTTTATTGGTGTTCAATTTGCCAACATATAGAATAACACCCAGTGCTCATCCCATCAAGTGCCCCCTCAGTGCCCATCACCCAGTCACCTCCACCCCTTGCCCACCTCCCTTTCCACCACCCCTAGTTCGTTTCCCAGAGTTGGAGTCTTTCATGTTCTGTCTCCCTTTCTGATATTTCCCACTCATTTTTTTCTCCTTTCCCCTTTATTCCCTTTCACTATTTTTTTTTATTTCCCAAATGAATGAGACCATATAATGCTTGTCCTTCTCCGATTGACTTATTTCACTCAGCATAATACCCTCCAGGTCCATCCACACAAAGCAAATGTTGAGTATTCATCGTTTCTAATGGCTGAGGAATATTCCGTTGTATACATAGACCACATCTTCCTTACCCATTCAGCTTTCAATGGACACTGAGGCTCCTTCCACAGTTTGGTTATTGTGGACATTGCTGCTAGAAACATCAGGGTGCAGGTGTCCCGGCGTTTCATTGCATCTGTGTCTTTGGGGAAAATCCCCAGCAGTGCAATTGCTGGGTCGTAGGGCAGGTCTCTTTTTAACTCTTTGAGGAACCTCCACACAGTTTTCCAGAGGGCTGTTTTTAAAAACTTTCATAATGTAGACAAAAATAAGAAATGGCTCTTTTATTCTACAAAAATACACAATGTTAATGCACAAATAAATACAAGAAATGCCAACATAAGTTATTAGCAATTGTGATTCCACTGCATATTAAAATCCAAAAAAAAGTCTTTTATAAAATGGTGAACACAAGACCGCAATGTTGATTCAGTATAAACAAAATGTAGAATCATGTTCATAAATGTTGAGACATTAACTGCAAAAACTTAACATCTATCCAGAAAAGAAAACAAAGTATAGCTTCTTAAAGTCCAGATTAAATGCAAAGCTGAGTCTGCAGAGACCATTAAAATTAGGGTCCAATTGGGGCAGCCCTGGTGGCTTAGCGGTTTAGCGCCGCCTTCAGCCCAGGGCATGATCCTGGAGACCCTGGATCGAGTCCTGTGTCAGGCTCCCTGCATGGAGCCTGCTTCTTCCTCTGCCTGTTTTTCTCTCTGTCTCCAATAAATAAATTAAAAAAAAATTATGGTCCAATTAAGGATGCTACCATCCTTAATAACAGCTATCCTCACTGTTATGTAAACATTAGCTTGGAAGTTCTGTCTTCTATAGTAAGACATGGAACAAAAATAAGTATATAAATATTGGCGAGGAAGAAAATTTATCACTTTGTAGTAAAAAAAAACACCCACTTAAAATAGTCAATTGAAAATACAAAAAAAAAAAAAAAAAAAAAAAAAAGAAACATGAACAAAGTGACTAATACATAAACATCAAATATATTACCATGTGTTGGGAATGACTTAGAAAATGTCATTAGAAAATTAGAAAATAAAACAAAAATTGAAATGATACATGCACTTCAGTGTAGCTACAATACATAAAGTACCTTGGCATAATATTAACCACCTCTTAGATTTTTGGATGTTGCTCTGGGCAGGGTGTACATACTGGGGAACCAGTAGGGAAAGGAGCAGTGCAACATGGAGTCATTGTAAAGTAACAGCTCTTTTAGGAAGCAGTGATGCAGTTTATATTGAGAGTCATTAAAATACTTTTTGCCTATTTATTCTACTAATTTTACATGTGGAAACTTGTCCAAAGGTAATAACACAAAATGTAGGAGATATTACATGCAGAAAAGTTTCTAATCATCCAAAAACAAAATAAGAAATTATCAAAATAGTCACCAGTAGTAAAATAAGTAAAAAGTGATGTGATGAGCACTGGGTGTTATATGCAACTAATGAATTATTATTAGCAAATTATTGAATTATTGAACTCTACATCTGATGTACTATATGTTGGCTAATTGAATTTAAATTAAAAATAAATAAACATTAAAAATAAATAAATATGATACATTATTATGATGGTATATCATTTGATTATTAAACATAATGCTTATAAAGCTGCTTATGTAAAGTGAAAAAACATGGCATAAATTTTTGTTACAGTTTTACTTGAATTATATGAAATATTACTGGGAAAAACACTGAAGGAAAAACAGCTTCAGATTGCTAATAGTGATCATGATAACACAATAAGTAATTTTATCATAATTTCCAAAATCTCTGCAATTACTTTTACATTAAAAAATAAAAACATATGTGTTTATTTACCTGATTCATACTTTAAAATAGTGGGAGAAAAAATAATATTGAAAATGTAAGCTTTTTTTTTTTTTTAAAGATCTTATTTATTTATTCATGAGAGACACAGAGAGAGAGGCAGAGAGAGGGAGAAGCAGTCTCCATGCAGGGAGCCTGACGTGGCACTTGATCCCGGGTCTCCAGGTCTCCAGGATCAGGCCCTGGGCTAAAGGCGATGCTAAACCTCTGAGCCACTGGGCTGCCGGAGAATGTAAGCTTTTCATTTGACTGTTCCCTATGCCCTGCTACCATCTTAAAATTTAGAATGTGAGTATAATTCTTCTTCCATCTGTTGTGTGTGTGTATAACATTTAAGAACATCTGTCCCTTATGTTCTACACAAGTAACAGAATAAAACAATCTTCCCCTTTTGCCCTAAAAATGAACAGATTAATTCATATCATTCCAAACCTTTCTGTGATTTTATTTTATTTAAATTATTCAAGTGTGTTTAAAGAATAATTCGGTTTGCATTACACTGTATGGATTTCTTCACTAACAATACTGCAGTATTTTGCATAGATTTCTCCATCAGCACCAGCAGCTGAACCTCTTTCTTATAACTGTGAGACGTTGGGAGAATCAACTTCAAAGGAATCAATTAATGAATTGCTGGCAAAATAACCAAATTTTCCTCATCACTAGTGATAGTGGTTAATTTTGTTGATTTCTTTCTGAGTTTCTGTCAGTTTTCCTGCTAAGCTTCCTAATTCTCTTGTTTTCTTGATGGACTATATACTTTATTATGTGAAAGACCTCCTTTGAGTACATTTTACTACTGTACTTGCTTGTCATTTTTTCTTGTATTCCATGCTCTCCTCTTTGTTGACTACTACTATTACTTCTTTCTCATCTATTTTTGATTTTACATGTTCTAAAATTTTCATAATGTTTTATTTTCAAAATATTTTTTTCTAACTTGTATTCATTCTTCCAGCAAATATGAAGGACTCACTAAGTACCAGGAGCTGTTTTAGGTGCTGGAATTACAATTGTGAGCAAAACAGACCTTAATCACTGCCTATCTAGTGCTGATCATGAAAGCTTACATTCCACTCAATCTTTGGTCTGTGGGAATTCAGTAGAGTAGAAATTAGAAATTTGCTGTCAATCTGATTTTTGCTAAGTATTTAGAATTTACTTTTCAAATGGAGTCTTAAATTATTTTCCAGGATGTATCTGGATGAGTGTCATTGGTCTGTGTGTGCTTTAAATTTTTTTTTCATTTTCTTGCCACCCAATGGCTCTTCACATTGAGAAAATGCACTTTCATTATTTTTCCCATTATTCTCTTCTATTCCCTTTCTTTCATTCTCCCCATTTTATCCCTCCCTCAATCTCTCTCTTTTGTCTCTCCATCAGGTTTATGTAGAATCACACATATTGGTCCTCTGTGCTTTTAACTTCATTTTCCTTTTTCTTTTATCTCTTTGTCTTTTTGTTTTATACTTTAGATTTATTGTACTTTACTAGTAATTTGATCTTTAACCATGTTCATTCTATTATTCAACTCTTCTGCTGAAATTTTTATTTTGGTGATCACAATTGAAGGAAAAGAACACTCTCTTACTCTTGCATTTTCTTCTGTTTTCACCGAATTTTTTTTTTTTTTTTTACAATCCAGTATCTCTCAAAATATGCTAGTTAGAATACATTTAGCTTTTCATCTATATTTGAGTTTTTTTCTCTTCTTCCGTGGTTGGTTTTTTTTTTTTTCACTTGTTAATTTGGGCTTTGATGCTCTTGGTTGTCCTTAAATGTCAATTCTACCTGATTTTTATATCTAAAATAGTTTTGGTCTGTGCATATTTTTGACTGTGTTCATTTTTCTTCATGCTTATATTTAATTCTCATTTGTTATCTGTCCTCCAGGAATTCTTCATAATTTCTGACTCATTGATGACAGTTTCTCTTGTTTTCCATTAAGATTGTGCACATTTGTTATTTTATTTTATTTTATTTTATTTTATTTTATTATTTATTCATGAGAGACACAGAGAAAGAGAAAGAGAGGCAGAGACACAAGCAGAGGGAGAAGCAGGCTTCCTGCAGGGAGCCTGATGTGGGACTTGATCCCGGGTCTCTAGGATCACACCCTGGGCTGAAGGTGGCACTAAACCGCTGGGCCACCTGGGCTGCCCAGGATTGTGCACATTTGAACAAAAATTTAAAATATGTTTCTAATAATTTTTTAAGAGTTTTGTAGGATGGGAGAGAAACATTTGTAATCTAACTTCTATCTTTAAAAGTTTGAAAAATAAGCAATACATCCTTGAATATTTCTAGGGCACATACAGTGCCAAAATATTTAAATTTTGTATTGTTTTTTGATGAATACTTTTCAAGGATGATGCAAATAAGCATCTTTATTATGAAATACTGAGAATAGGACCAAATTTGTCAGCTTGTTAATCTTCGGATCAATTCCTTAAAAGATATTCTCATGAAAAGATACTCTGAATTCACAAAAATATTTCAAAGTTGATCCCTCAACACCTTCAATTATTATCTTATTTAGATTATATTTATAATGTGGAAAAGAACATGCCACATAGGCGTAGACATTTAATGTGAGCACATAGTTTAGACAAGAGGATAAAGGACAACTATAGCTTAGCTATATTTTAAAAGTTATATATTTTATTCTTTACATAAAACAGAAATGAAAGTATGGGTCATCAGAACACAATAAACTCTGATCTTGAAGGGAGCTTTACTGGACTGCACTAATTATTCATAGTCCTAACTTTTATGGTTAAGCCCTGGGCAGATTAGAGATCATATTTGAATGTTAGCAATATATAAAAAGTAATATATTTAAAAATCATCTAGCAGCAGAATGTTGAGTTCATGTACCAGAAATATATTTACTTATTACCGATTATTGAGTCCTATTCAGCCTATAGTCAGAGTAGGAGTTTGACTGTATTATAGCATAGTTTGCAGGACATTTAGAAACACTATCTAATGACGTTCTTTTTCCAACTAGCTTGAAATATTTCCTATTAGGATTATAATTGAGGTCTGAAAGGTCACAATCAAATTAGACCATTTGTTACCAGAAAAAAGCAAGACAGTCTTGGTCTGGGAGGAGAATGCAGGACAAAGTTCTTTCCCTCTCTCAATGTGTAGCAATGATTAGTTCAATGGATTATATGGTTATCTCTTTTGCCACTTTGCAAAGCATCAAAGAGTTTAAGTGACAAAAGAATATACAATTTATTAGTAACCCAATGGGTGTGTTCATTTAGAACAAGACTGGTAGCAAGAGAGAACTGAGACACTGTTGTGTCAGATACACTCATCATGTCCAAGAGGCACTCAGTGTGAATCTTTTTTTTTTTTTTATAGAAAAGCCACCACCATATTTTTCCTTGCCTATTTTCATATTTCCTCTCATTGTTCCTGGTACCCAATCCATGCATAATACTTCTCATCAAAATTTCAAAGTGCTTTGCAAATTGCTGCTCTGCTTTGATTTTAATTGCTGAGTAATGACAGTTAGATAAAGGCTTGAGAATAAAAAGGACATTTACTTTCTCTGAAAAGAAAATATATAAAAATGAGGTTCTTACTACAAATGGTGGAGGAACTAGATAGATGAACTAACTGCCTGAAAGTGCTGTGATTATTTTGTCAAAGTGGGCAGTGTGGTTACTTCTTCCACCTTCTTTTTGTCCCCATCTCTTTTTCTCCACTTCCTCTTTATCATCACAGAAATGATTCCTCGTGTAAAGGTATCTATTTTAGATACAAGAATAATCACAGACATGTTCCTGTATATGAGAAACTTGCCATTCAAGAATAAATCAAGAAAGAATCAGAAAAAGTAACAAGAGGACAAAACCAAAGATTTTTGGTAGGATTCTAGTTTTGTCTAGCAGACCCAGAGGCACTACTGTGTTATTGTAGTGGTTGGAAAGAGCAGGGGGTGTCCTCTCTTGAAACACCACCATGGTGATAGCCAGAGTCCTAGACACAACAGAAATGTTTAGTCAGTAACTACTCTGTGCCAGGCATTTGGATGCTTTGCCTGCAAGAACTTATTTTAATTCTCAGTAACTATATAAATTATTATTGAAAGTCTTATTATTTCTATTTTTCAGGTGAAAAAAACTGAGCCTCAAGGAGGGAAAGTAACTACACAACTAATTAGTGTAGTTTTGAGGCAAATCTAGATCTGTCTCCAAAGCCTGAACTGACATTTTCAGTGAACATGGTCATCTTCTGGGGCTTTGAAGATCAGTGTTTGTTTTTGTTCTGGCTATTTCTATGTGGTCTTTCTACTAAACAATCTTCAAGATTCTAGGTACTTTTAACTCCATTAACTCCACTGTAATATGGCAAAAAAAAAAAAAAATCTGCCTGTCTTAAGCAGTTGTAAAACTGGAGGTAGTCAATGGCTTGTATTAACTTTGCCCTCATTTCCATCTGGTGACCTCAGTGGTCTTTCTTTTTGGTAGTTAGAGAGTTCCTTGTAGCTGTTGTAGCAGACAGCAATTTGTTGTTTCCCCAACATCAATTCTTGTTTCCCCTTTACCTGACAAGCTTAATGTTCCAGCCCAATTACAATTCCAAGACTTGGGTGGGATTGGTGGAAGTCTGCTGGCCATCCAATCTCGTTGGCCACAGGGATTGGCTCATGGAGGAGCACATAATATAATCAGAATAAATGAGATATGATGTAACATTGGCCTCTATAAATGGAGAATTTTCTTATTTTCTAGAGCAGCCACTTGTAGAGTCTCTCTTGTTCTCATGATATGGTGTGAGGGTGTGAAACACAAAGCTGCTATAGCCATTCACAACCAGCAGGAGAGTCCTGGAGCTGCCTGAGGACAAACCTGACATGGGAAGGCATGGCAGAGAGATGGATAAGTCCAGGGCCATTGGTGATATTTCAGCTGCTGGATGACGTGTAACTTGAAGCAGCATATTTATTTTCAGATTTTTAAAGTAAATGAACCAACAAATTATCTGTATGGTTAAATTAGTATGAATTGGAGTAAACTAACTGATAAAATTATCTTCTAGATTCTTCTAGAACGACAGTCATCATCAAAGACACTTTTATGATTATAGTTACTCATTTGAAAGGACTTCATCATTGCTATAGTGGAAATGGTAATTAGCTGGAATAGTACTTCTGGTTAATTGAAATACATAATCAGTTAATAACCAGTTTTTATTTCAACAGTTGCCATCTAAGGATGGCACACTTGGTATTAGTCTGCAATTATTTAAAGGTTTCAGATTCTGGTTAATTGAGGTTTGTTGTAAATTATAATTTCTTTTATTGTTAAGAGCTTCCAGAGGCCACATAATTCAATACTCCTTCTTTTGTCTAGATATTCCTTTCTCATCTAGCAGCTGTATTTGCTGGTATTGATGGTGAATTGCTTAACCTTTTGAAACCATTTTCTGTAATTCTAGGGTGATATTTGCACATGTACTTGGCTTTCTTTATAAGTAAACTATACAAAACTTATTTCAGAATGCTAGTAAATGTGGAAAAGCAAGGAGCTGAAGGCAGACTGATATTTTTACTAATTTGGAGGCCATTTAAAAATGGTTTATTCTGCAAACAGACCAAACCATTTGCTTATAAATACTATAACCTAAAAGAAAGTGAACTTAACATTGTTATAATATCTTATTTACTGCCATATAAGGAATGATTTTTGAGAGATCATTTTTTTTTTGCTGACTTTTTAAAAGTTATACTAGAAGCATTGAAACTTATTGGGGAAAATAGCTTCTATTAAGAGCAACAAGAAAAATATGATGAAGCACACTGTAGTATAGAAGTAATTTAGAGATTCACAGCCAATTAACATCATTATGGGTTACTTCAAAGATTCAGTAGGGTGCCTGCAGAAGAAAAATATTTTAAATTTTTATTAGGGATCCTGGGCATGTCTACTGGGAAGTTTATAATGCTTCCTAGCTTTTTTGGGGGGGGGGAGTGAGGGAGAAAGAAGATATGATTTATGCTTTTATGGAAGATTTGGCAGTGAAATCTGGAGCATCCTAATTCAAAATATTACCTTGAACAATTTGCTTCATTTTTCACTGTGGACTTTCTTCTCTAGAAAGTAATTGGAAATCATGTGTGTTTTGCTATTAGAAGGGAAGAGGATAAATAAGCTGAGAGTCTATGCTATAAGCAACCTTTGCAAAACCAGTGCCATGTTTGAGCAGACGGAGCGCTGAAGGAAATCAGCTCTGTTGGCAGCAGGGAGAGTTGCCCAGGCAGCTGGTGGTAGAGGAATTAATTCACGGAAGCCTCTTCTGCTGCCGTGGTACAGATGGGATCATCTGGCTGGCTTTCTTCAGGAGGAAGAGAGTGATACCCTTGGAGCATATGTTTGTTTGATTCCTGTATAAAAGGCAAGACTTTCCTGAAGTAATTCTTAACAACTGGTAACTACGTATCTAGCATCATAAAGGCCATATTGAAATGAGAAGAAAATGCTATTCAGAACATCTGCAAACTTGACAATGAGGGACATAATGGTGGTACAGGCTTTGGAAGGAAAGATATAACCCAAAGGTCCAGGCTCTGTCACTGAGGTATGTAGGCGGGGCTAGTTATTTATGCTGAGTTCACCGTGATTATTGTGTTGATAAAAGCCTGACATCTAATCTGGTTTAGCCCTTCATCAGAAATGAGGGTAAGAGAATGGCAGGCAGACAAGTGTGAAAGCTATAGGAGAAGACCATTCTTTCCTGGGTCTTCAGAGGCAGCACATGGAGGACATGAAGTGGTGCCTGCTGGAAAGGGGAACTTAGAAGTATGTGATACCCTGTGGGTTAAGGCCTAAGAAGCATTTGGAGAATATTAACTAGAGGCTGCTGGTGAGTTTCAAGTGAGGGAATGGCATGGCATGCACAATTTTTTAAAAAGATGTTTGTTTATTCACAAGAGACACAGAGAGGGAGAGAGAAAGGCAGAGGGAGAAGCAGGCTCCATGCAGGAAGCCTGAAGTAGGACTCGATCCTGGGTCTCCAGGATGGGGCCCCAGGCTGAAGGCGGTGCTAAACCGCTGAGTCACCCGGGCTGCCCACAATTTTTTTTTTAATAAACTTAATTTTTTTAGAACAGATTTACAGAAAAATTGTAAAAATAGTACAGGGAATATCCATATGACCTGCTTTGGCTCTCTTATTACTAATATCTTACACACTACAAAGGTGCATTTCTCTTATCCTAATGAAACAGTACATTGATATTAACTAATTAAAGTCCATGGATTATTCACATTTTGATGTTATCGCTGCTAAGCTATCTCAAGTGACAGCAAAGAAATGCATGTGTGTATATTACTCTGTACATGTATACATATTTACTTATATTTCTATATATAACCAGATGTATTTATATAGGTGCTATAGGCTGAATGATTATGTCCCTCCAAAATTCATATTTTGAAATTTAGTCTCCAGTGTGATGGTATATGGAGGTGGAGCCATTCAGAGGTGATTAGGTCATGAAGGTGGGGTCCTCATAGATAAGATTTTTGAACTTATAAAGAGACCCCAAAGAGCTCTCTTGTCTTTCTTGCATGGGAACACACAGCAAGAAGACTGCCACCTAGGAATCAGGAAGTAGGCTCTCATCAGATTGAATCTTCCAGGGCCTTGATCTTGGACTCCTCAGCCTCTAGGACTGTGATAGAAATAATTATCTGTTTTTTATAAGTCATTCAGTTTATGGTATTTTGTTATAGTAGCTGGAGCGCACTAAGACAGTACTGACTACGCCACCTCTCATTCCTTACCACAAGGATCATTCTAGCATCCATGCTTATCTGTAAACTCCCACTCCAACACTGAGAAGCCTGTTCACATCATCTACCACCCATTGAATCAACTGGCCAACTCCAGTGGATATGTATAGCAGGATCAGATTTGTCAATCTATATTCCCATAGGTTACAACTTCATCAATTAGAGTACAGAGCAAAAGGATGATTCCTTCTGCCTTAAAGTTTACAAACTAATCTCTAATTTCTAAGCCATGGACAATTTTTTGTGTTGATAGCTCTCTGCTATGTGGAGAGGAGATCTGAGAGTAGAAAAATCAGTGGAGAGGCTAAGTCCAAGAAATAATAGTGGTTTGGCAGAGAAATAAGAACATATTTACTAAGTTCTTACTAGCAAGCTCTATGTAAAAATTAATTATTATTTTTGTGTACCATAAGCTGTTCTACATACTTTATGAACCTTAACTCATTGCATCCTCACAACTGCTTGTGAGCTGTACTATTACTGACCCCATTTCATAGATGAGGAAGCCGAGACACAGAGAGATTTATAATTTGCTCACTATCACATTACCAGCAAGTGTCAGAGCTAGGATTCACATTCTCACAGTCACATTGCAGGTCCTGAGCTCTTAACCAGTTTTAATTATTCCTGGCAGTCGAAATATCCAAACTCTTGACTACATTTTGTAAAGAAGTAATACACTAGTATGCATCATAGGATCCTCCCAAATAGGTTAAGTCAACGTCATTGACTAAAAAAAGATTATATCAACAACCACAACAATAAAAAAGAAAGAAATTAAAAAAGAAAAGAAAAGAAAAGAAAAAAGAAAAGAAAGAAAAGCAAAGGAAGGAAGGAAGGAAGGAAGGAAGGAAGGAAGGAAGGAAGGAAGGAAGTAGAAGCCACTTAAAGCTCACAGTGATGGAGAACCACATGCTTCATCATATGGGAATGCCACGTTGCTGAGCCTTCTACCATCTGTGGACTCCAGAGGTAGATGGACATAATCCAACACCTGTGAGCTCTGATGACTCCTGCTGGGCTGACAGAGGGTGAAGAGGTGGAGATGTAAACTACATTTTGAATTCATAAGAGCCTTTCAGGCACCCGGTTAAGTGGTTCCTAACCAAGAAAAAAATCATGTACATTGTAAGTCCCAGCTTTTTAGAATAAAGAAGCCATTGATAAAAGATGAAATACAGGTCTAATAAAAATCTACTCAAATGACATGAAAAACAGTCTTTTGTAGGAAGACTGTGCCTATTTATATTTGTGAATCAGTTATCACATGTCCCTCAGGAAATCAAAACAATTGTTCTGCATACTAAATCTTAACATCAGGGGCCAAGTTTGCTCTCAGATACTGGCATGTGCAGTTGAGGGCACATTTTGCCATCCTCAGAATCAAATAAAGCTCATCGATTTCCAGGGTCTCCTGGTGCTCTAAGGCCTAATGTGCTCTTATGTTCATACGTGATTTCAAAGTAGGGCCTGGAACCGTAGATGTCCTCTGATTTAAAGAAGAAATGGGCCATACTTAGCACAATGAAAGCTGGCAGGACACTCCCAGCAATTCAGCTTTAGGCAAAGTTATAACCTGATTTTAATCCTGAGACACAGAGCCAATGGCCTATGTTTATAGTAAGTCATCTTTTGTGGTAGACATTGAGTTCACTACTCAGACCCATCTGAATGTGAAGCCTCAGGGCAAAAATATGTCTTGTTTTGGTATTTTTATCCTTAGGGCTAAGTATGGCTTTGTTTCATGGTGGGTGTTCAATGAAATGCAGATATCTGTTCATTTCAACACCTGACTCACTGACAGAATGAAGGGATAGAATAGAAAACTATTTCCATCTCTAACAACTTCTTTTTCTTTCAAGGTCCATAGAAAAAGAGCCTAGAAAACCAACAATTCTCATGTAGAGCCCCAGAGGAGGTTAGCCATCATACAATCTTAGGCTTGTAGAGAGAGAAAAGCCTTATTTTCCATACTGATTGATGCAACAGATCTCATTTTCCCCAAATCCCTCACTTTATGCTGAAGACATGGGGATTTAGATGCTTTTCCCTAAGTCATTAGCTTATTAGGGGAGAAATTGTCAAAATGCCCCCCAGGGAAGAGAGCTGAGCTGCCACATTGAGCTGGAGCTAGAATCAGCACCATGGTTGCTCAGGTTAGAGGCCACAGCCTGTGTTCCTTAGGGAAGAGGGCTTATCCATTCTCTGTCCTGAGTCATTTAGAATCAAGTCCTTTTCATCTGTTCCCCCACCCCCCTACCTCCTCTCTGGTGACCATCAGTTTGTTTTCTATAGTTAAGAGTCTGTTTCTTTTTTTATTTTTTTTTATTTTTTTTTTTAAGAGTCTGTTTCTTGGTTTGTATCTCTCCACCTTGCTCATTTGTTTTGTTTTTGTTTTTGTTTTTAAATTCCACATATAAGTGAGATTGTATGATGGCATTTGTCTTTCTCTGACTGATTTGTTTTGCTTAGCATGCTTTTCATATATATATATATATATATATATATATATATATATATATATATGTCACATCTTTTTTATCCATTCATCAGATGATAGACATTTGGACTGTTTCTATGATTTGGCTATTGTGGGTAGTGCTGCTGTAAACATTGGGGCGCATGTATCCCTTTGAATTAGTATTTTGCATTCTTTGGGTAAATAAATACCTAGTAGTGCAATTGCTGGATTTACCCAAAGAATAAAAAATACTAATTTTTTCCCCCCAGTTTTTATTCAAGTATCACTTTCTCAGTGTCTCCTTCCTTGGTCATTATATCTAAGGGTTCAAACTCTTTCCACCATTCCTCTCATGATTTCATTAATCCCATCACTAACATTCTATATGTTGAACTTATTTAATATGGTTTATTTTTACCTTTCCATTAAACAGAATTTTGTAAAAGAAGAAAGAAAGAAAGAAAGAAAGAAGAAGAAGAAGAAGAAGAAGAAGAAGAAGAAGAAGAAGAAGAAGAAGAATCAAGTCTTAGTCTAGTGCTCCTTCCACATTGTCAAAGTGAATTTAATATAGGTCTTTTTTTTTTTTGTTTTTACGATATTCAACTGGTTAGGTTAGTCCTATAAAATTACTTATAAACTGTTTCCTTTTGTATGGCTTCAAGACAGCATTGAGAAACACAACACATCTCTATTATTTTCTTATGCTCTATGCCCTCTTTACTTCTCAATATAAGGAAATTAATTTTCACTTGGTGATCTAAGAATTGTGTCATTGACTTTGAATAGACCCCCTTTTTAAAAAAGATTTTATTTATTTATTCATGAGAGACACACAGAGATAGGGAGAGGCAGAGACACAGGCAGAGGGAGAAGCAGGCTCCATACAGAGAGCCCGATGTAGGACTCGATCCCGGGACTCCAGGATCATGCCCTGAGCTGAAGGCAGGCGCTAAACCATTGAGGCACCCAGAGATCCCTGGATAAACCCTTTAATGTATTATTGTAAAGGGTTGTAATTACTTGGAATCAGTTGTGGGAAGGTTGTGTTGTTTAGAAAAAATGTTTTCTTAAGACTTGGCAGCTACAGTTGGTAAATGGTAAAAATAAAGCAAAGCAAAAAACTCTCAAACACTACCTTTCAACCTTTATCTTCAATCTCCAGCATCAGTTAACATCTTTCTGATAGCTAAATTCTACAGAGAGCTTAATTTATCTGGAAAAAAGTAGCAGGAACTTTGCAGATTGCCTTGCCCCCTAAAAAGTGCAGCTCAAGCAAGTCCCGTCTGTCCCTGGCAGAGAGGTGTTGTAAATTAGTTTAATTTAGCATCTACTGGATGGGCACTCAATGTGGTCAAGGAGAATAATAAAAAGGTAAGATATTCAATAAGAGGTAAGATATTGAAATTTCATCAATTAAACTCCTTCCCCATGTTGTCAACCATTCCTCCTCAGATCCTCTTTCTTTTGGGTGATTTTCCTGGAGCAAGAGTACTTGGACTTTCTGAAGTTCACACTCTTTCCCTTTCCACTGACTGCCCCATCATAAACATGTCATGAGTCCAGGCCTCTTAGGGGTTTGGGATCCTGTCTATAGTCTTGTTCCAGCTGTTGTTTTTTTCCTTACCTGTAACTCTTTATTATGCTTTCAGTCCTGAGGAACAACAAACTCCATCCTAAAGAGGCTCAAACAATATGCAGATTGATGATCTACATATGAAGGAGCCCCAAGATAGGGACCCCTGAGTGGCTCCATGGTTGAGGTCAGGGCTTGATCCAGGGATTCAGGATCGAGCCCCACATTGGGCTCCTCCTGGGGAGCCTGCTTCTCCCTCTGCCTATGTCTCTGCCTCTCTCTGTCTGTGTGTCTCATGAATAAATAAATAAAATCTTAAAAAAAAAGAAGCCCCGAGGTAAAGTGAATGCAGCAAGGTTGATTCAGCAGCTACATAATGTCATTGAAGACTGGAATCCCCTCTATCTTTCCATCCTTCCATCATCAGGGTCCTTATCTTTTCCTATAAAATCTGTTACTTTTATAGTCTTACCTTCAGGGAGTATAGTGTAAAGGCTTAGCTTGGCCTTGGGTTCAACTCCCAACTCTGCCACCTAGATAGAAGTTGTGCTTTAGTCTCTTCACATGCAAAGTAGAGGAAAAATCAAGGAACTAAGCCTGCTTGTTTGCAATGAGGAATAAATGCTCTATAAGTTATCATCTTTATAATTAGAGCTTAACTACACTAATCCCAGACTTCACAACCCAGCCCAGCAATGTACAATGTACAATGTACTTTCAGGTAAATGGAGGAAGAAGGACCATTCCTCTATCTTTGTCTAAGGCCACCATCAGTCTATAGGATACCTTTGGGCTAGTTAGAAAACATGTCTTCCCCTTGGGGTAGTTTTGAGAGCTGGGAGTGATTTGCATGCATTAATAACAGTGTTGCTCACCTGTGTGGGTATAACCCAACGCCCCACATCTGGGTGATTTGATGCTGCCTTTGTGTAAAGACAAAATATTTTTTCTCTGGGTAGGTGCCATCCTACATCGTTCATGGCCTGGTGATCAGAACCCATCTGGGACCACCCCCAATTCTCAGAGAATACCAGAGCAGAACAGTGTGAAAGAGATTTGAAGGGCTATGCAGTGATCTTTAAAACCCTTTGAATATGCATTTCCAAATGCTGCTTTCAAAAAACAGTAACTATAATTTATGAATGTCTACTATGTGTTAGGCATTGCTCTAGATCCTTTATATAAATCACATCTAATTTTCATAGTAACCTTGCAAGATAATACGTTATTATACCCACTTAGCGTATAGGAAGAGAGATATCGGTGAGGGGGGTGGATGGAGATTTAAGGCTTAAGAGACAGGAAGCTAAGACTAGCATAAGGTTATTAAGAAGGGCCAGCTGGCATGATAGAAGTCAACTCCGAACAGAAGGCAGAACTAATGTAGCCATTAGGTCATGGGCCAATGTGTTTTGTAAGTTTCAGAAATCTCTGTAAAATATTTACAGAATGTTAAGTTGTTATTTTATTAAGGAAACTTTTAGCTTACTGAAGTAAGATTTGCTTTATGATCTGAATAACTAAATTTGTTCTGAACATGTTTTAAAAGAATGTGTGTTTTGCAATTTTTGAGGACAGTGTTTTATATAAGCCCGTGATAAAGTTTTTTGGAGAAATAAAAACTTCCGTGTCCTTACTGATTTTTGTCTGCTTGTTGTATTACTGAAAGAGATGTATTAAATCCACTATGATTTTCTGACATATTTTAACACAGATTTCCAGATCATCACACATTCTTTGAAAACATGTAAACTTGCATGTACTGTATTTCTCTGTATGTATATGCCATGATTTATTAAGTACCAATTGGATATTTAGATGATTTCAGTTTTCCCCAAAGTTTTCATATATACTACTGATAATCTAATTTTGTGTATCATTCACATGATTTCTGTTTCAATTATAAGGCTTTAATTTATTCTTGATAAATTTTGTTTTGTTCAAATGCCCCCAGTTTGTCCCATCTTTAAAATGTGGGGAGAGAAGAAAGGAATATTATATCCATCTGTTTGCAACTATTTCAAGGGAGAGTGGAGTTTGGAGACATTCAGGAAGATTGACAGGGTTGGAGAAAGCAACTCTGTCTGTAACATCTCCTGACATTCGAGAGAAAAGAAAAGAGCTAGATGCACAGCTTGCAGAGTGAAGGAACATGTTTTTTCTCACCCGTGGGTCTTAAGCTTCCACAGTCCTGCACACCTGTCCCAGAGTGCTCATCTGGCTTTGTGCCAGCTGTTCCCCCAGGCCATATCTTTCCCTCTTTCACACAGAAGGGTGCCCTTGGAGGACTTCTGGGCAGATGTTCCTTTTTCCTGTGCCTTCCTCAGGGCCCGGATTTTTATCTTTGAAAATTCCTTTTATTTATGCATGACACCAAAGGGCAGGGATGGTCTCCAAGTAGGCACTTGAAAATGCAAAACAAATCTTCTTCCACCTTTAAAGGCCTAAAGCCCATGACAAGAGGTGGCCATGATCAGATTGTTGTTGCTTTCTGCAGGTCCCAGTCAGGAAGACAGATGGGCTGGGCTCTGTTGAAACATATATACCCTGCTCCACCCTGCACCCTCCCCAAAGACCAACTCCCCATGTGCCTGGTGGGAACTGGAGGGCCTAGCCATTATTTGAGCAAAGGATGGCAAAGGGTTTAGCTTCAAAAATGCTTATTATTTTATTCTTCAGTGCTTCATATGCACTTGAATATAATAATTTATATTTTGGGGTGGGCTGGCTTACTTGGTTAAGCACCAGACTTTTGATTTGGGCTGAAGTCATGATTTCAGGTTCAAGAGATGGAGTCCACTTAGGGCTCCGTGCTCTGCATGGAGTCTGCTTGGGATTCTCTCCCTCCCCTTCTGCCCTTCCCCTAGCTTGCACTGGCTTCCTCTTTCTTTCTAAAATAAAATCTTTAAAGATGAATTATATTTCATTTGTTTTAATTCTCACAAAAATTCCTATGTAGTAGTCCTGGTATTCAGAAAGGGCATCTGTGGCGGGACTAATGGTCCTCACCCCTGCTCTGGGAGCATGGACTCCTCTGTGGCTCTTCCATCTCCTCCCAAAAAGGGACACTGCTGAGAAAGGAGATCTTGCCTGCCCATTGCCACACTTGGATTGTCCAGCTCAGTGTTCTGGTCTTCAGGTGCAACAAGGAGATGGGGAGAGCTGAGCAGCAGAGGTGGGCAAGCCAGTGATGAGCTGCCTGCAGAGTTCATGGAGTGGGTGATTGATATCCTAGGAGATGACAAGGCCAGCCTGGCCTGTCTCTTTTTCCTTACAGTGTCCTTCCTCCTTCTTCTTCCTCCCCTCCTCCCTCCCTCTTTCCCATGTCTACTCAAAAATGCATTTGATAAGCTTGGCATTCTAAGTTTCACTTACTAAAAACAGGACTGATTAGAACTAGCTGAGGTGTGTGGCAGTGGAAGGGATTTGATTTTTGTCAACAAAGTCTGTCTTACTCCCTTGTCACATTTTCTTCTACTTCTGTGTGCCCAGACTACACCTTTTACTGTCTCGTGTCTCCATTATCTCTGGGAAATTCCCTTTAAAAACAATGTCCAACAGGCAAATGTTATGGCATCTGATGTAATACAATTTCTCTTATTTCCTTTCTTTTCATTTTTTTCCCTTCTCCCTTTTTTCTTGCGTTCTCTCTTCCAAAGTTCCATTGCCTTATTTATTTGTCCCTTCCATTTTTTTCTGTGGGTGTGCCCCACTTGTTTTTCCAGAGGGAGGGTGACAGGTGGTGGGAGGGCGGTGTGTCTCTGAATCTGTCTGGGTGTGCTGGCATGAGGAGTGCACTGTAAAGTATATGTAGGTGTTGATCCATTCAGAGAAACCCTCCATACTGGCCTGAATCCTTCAGATGAAGCTTATTGGGTCACCAGGGCAGGCCCTAGCATTCCAAAGAACAAGACTGGTCGAATCTTTAGATCTCCAGTTTGTTCAATGTAACTCTTTGGCTTTTGGCTGCTTTGCATTGCTGTCCCTTCAACTGCCAAGAGTAAGATTTAGGAAACTAAGAGAATTTGGGAAGCTGAAAAGTTTTTTTTTTTTCCTTCTAATTTGTTCAAGGGCAAAGAGTGAGTGGGAAAATCTTTTGAGCATTTGTTGGCTTCACAGACAAACAAACCTCCTCTCAACTGTAGGGACTCAGTTGGAGGAGGGTGGCTCTCCCTGGTTTCATTCTGGAGTTCCAGTGGCACCTGTTTCAAAGACTGGGGATTTGTCTGCTTTTTAAAAATTAGTTTCTGAATTTATTTGTAGCGGTTGTATTTGAAATAGGTTCATTCTCATTTTCTTGTTAGTGTTTCCAGGGAGGTTATAGATTCTTTCAATGCTAAAAATGAAATGGATGAAAGAGTAGAAGAGAATACTCAAAGGTAAAGACAAATGGAAGCAAACTGGAGTGGCCTAGCCTGGCCAGATGGTGTTTCTCAGGCTGCATAACCTACCCACTGAGGAGTCTACCTGCCTCTGCCCTGCTGCTCTGGGCCAATGGACAGTTGGGTCCCAGAAGACACAGCTGAATGACTTGGAGCTGAGACTTGCTGTCCAGCTCACTGGTAGCCCACCCCTGGAGCAGCTCATAACATCTGCTGGTGTGAGCTGGCCACTCCTTGCAGAGACTGGCAGGGTGCAAGGAGGTATGGACACTGCACCTCTCATTTCCTTCATGGGTACTTGCAGTCATTATTTCTCCCTCTCCTCCCCTCCTGTGGTTTTCTCTAATTCTTTAAGAAGAAAATGAACAGCCAGGGAGTGGAGAGTGTGGCACAGATTTGGGAAGTTGTCATTCTTAACCCCAATCTGTTCCTCTGCAGGCCGGAACTCATGATCACTAAGATCACAGGGCTTGGACCTGGAATCCTTGGAGCTCTTAAGTCCCTGGTACAAAGATTCTAAGGGAATGTACTGTTTGAACAAAGTGGACTCTAATACCCAGGAGAGGATTTCAGGAGCGGTGAGCTTTGTTCTCCAGGGCTTTCTGGAAGGCAAGGATGTGGTTGTGGAAAGGAAAGGGAGTGCGTTTTCAAGTGAGTATTAATTAAGAGTCTGGATATTCCTGGATATTCTGGATGTTCCTGGCTCAGCCTTCCTTTCTCTGTAGAATATGCAGCCTCTTGGGGATTTTAGGGGCTCCATAACTGATCTCTTCTAGGGAGGGTGTATGTGATGAGAAATGGGTGATTCATTCATGTTCCCTAAAGTTTTGAAAAATAATAATTTGCCATAAGATTAGCTTTGGTTATACCTCTCCAAATGTGTTATTACATTATGTGCATATATATATGTAATATATAGTATAGGTATATATTTATAAATATATATTTATTATTTATAAATATATAATATATAAATAATATATATAATGTAATATATATTATAAATAATATATTATAAAATATAATATATTATAATATATAATATATAGAATAATATATATTTATAACATCATATATTATAATAAATATATAAATAATATATATTTATTTTATATATTTATAAATATATATCTATCTACACTGTATATGTATCTATAATCTATATGCTAAATATATATTTAATGTATATATAGACATATATAGACACAATATATATATAGTTAAACCATATATTATACATTAATGTTGTTATGAATAATTTAAAAAGGATTCTATTGATGGGGATTCTATTGATAGATTCTATTGATACTATAAAGCATATCTTAGTGGTCTTTTTATGATACTTAAGCCATCTGATGAAAGCAAAAAGTTCAGTAATGTTTCTTAATTGATAAAAAAAGTCAACATTATAAATGGAGATTAGTTGCATGGCCATTATAAACAAATTAAGGGCCATAAATTAATTGGATACTTCCTCACACTATTAAATCTTCCATTCAGCCTTTCCACAATCTCTTCATATTTACTAAATGTCATTATCTGTTACAAACCTTTGCTGAGATTGTTGTCGTTGTTAGCTTTACAGTAATAATATAGATGAGCCAAATGATACATTTCCGGGTTAAAAAGCAAATTAGCCAAGTTCTTAGTGATGACCTCAAACCAGAAAGTTGTTTAGTGCAGAATCCTAATGGAATTTTTTCCTGTAGAATGTACCAGAAGAAATAATCTGGAAACGATCACCAGAGTGATGCTCAGTTTTGGCTCCTATTTGATTTAAATCTAGTTGATAATTAGACATCAATTTCACTACCTAAAGGAAGTGTAAAATATATAGTCTTTAAAAAATTTAAATTTTACAAGTCTTCTGCCCATTTCTTGATTGAATTTTTTGTGTTTTGGGTGTCAAGTTTGAGGAGTTCTTTATAGATTTGGGTACTAGTTCTATATCTGATATGACATTTGCAATATTTTCTCCCATTACATTGCCTTTTTGTTGATTGTTTCCTTTGCTGTGCAAAAGCTTTTTATCTTGATGAGGTCTCAATAGTTCATTTTTGCTTGTTTCCCTTGCCTTTGGAAACATGTGTGGCAAGAAGTTTCTGCGGCTGAGGTTGAAGAGGTTGCTTCCTGTGTTCTCTGCTAGGATTTTGATGGATTCCTATCTCACATTTAGGTCTTTCATCCATTTTGAGTTTATTTTTATGTAGGGTCTAAGAAAGTGGTCCAGTTTCATTCTTTTGCATGTAGTTGTTCAGTTTTCCCAACACCATTTGTTGAAGAGACTGTCTTTTTTCCATTGGATATTCTTTCCTGCATTTTTGAGAATTAGTTGACCATTGAGTTGAGGATCTATTTCTGGGTTCTCTATTCTGTTGCATTGATTTATGTTTGTTTTTGTGCCAGTTCCATACTGACATTTCTCCAGAGAAGACAGAACAGACACGTGAAAAAGTGTTCAACATCACTGGGCATCAGGGAAATACAAATCAAAACCACAGTGAGATTCCACCTCACACCAGTTATAATGGTTAAATTAACAACTCAGGAAACAACAAATGTTGGTGAGGATGTGGAGAAAGGGGAACCCCCTTACACTGTTGGTGGGAATACAAACTGGTGCAGCCGCTCTGCATAACAGTTTGGGAGTTCCTCAAAAAATTAAAAATAGAGCTTCCCTACAACCCAGCAATTGCACTATTGGGTATTTACCCCAAAGATACAAGTTTAGTAATCTGAAGGGGCACCAGCACTCCCATGTTTATAGCAGCAATGTCCACAACAGCCAAACTATGGAGCTCAGTTGTTCATCAACAGATAAATGGATAAAGAAGGATAAATGGATAAACAGATAAATGGATAAAGATAAATGGATATATATTATATATATATAATGGAATATTACTCAGCCATCAAAAAGAATGAAATCTTACCATTTGCAATGATGTGGATGAAGCTAGAGTATATAAAGCTAAGTGAAATAAATCAGTCAGAGAAAGATCAATACCATACAATTCACTCATGTGGAATTTAAGAAACAAAACAGATGAACAAAGGGGAAGAGAAGGAAAAATAAAATAAAATGAAATTTGAGAGGGAGGCAAACCATAAGGGATACTGAACTCTAGGAAACAAACCAAGGATTGCTGGAGGGGAGGTAGGTGGGAGGAAAAGATAACTAGGTGATGGGCATTAAGGAGGGCACTTGACGCAATGAGCACTGGATGTTATATGCAACTGGTGAATCACTAAATTCTACATCTGAAACTAATAGAAAATTTTAAATTGTAAAATATATCATAATAAAAAATAGCATGTAAACTAAAAGCAAATACCCCAGGGCCCATGACCCAGGATAGAAATAGCACAGTTCTTAGACATCTCCTCTGGGCTCTATTCCTTTCTTTCCCATCTCATTCCCCATCAAGTTAACTGCTGTCTTATGTCTGGTTTTAATCAGTCCCTTATTCTTTTAAAAAATGGTTCTAACACCTATTCATGTATCTCCAAGCGATATGTAATCACTTTGATGAAACTGGGTAATAATTACTTATCTAGCTTTGTAAGTGAGAGGCGATTTGGCAGATGATAGATAGTTGGGAGGAAAAAATTACTATGGTGAGCATGTGGGACCCAGAGGACCTCCTTGTCTCTCAGTGTGACTAAGAGTGTCCATCTAGAAAGCTCACAGGGGAAGCCATCAGGGAGTCCTGGAAGTTCCTTGCATGCTTCAGGGGACCATCATGCTGGCTGTGGTGTGGGTTGGGAACTGAGCATGGGGCAGAACCAGGGTAGGAAGAGTGCTGCTTTGCATGGTTCCACTTCTGAGCTCCATGTGGCCTCCCTCTACCTCTCTCGTGCTACTAGAGCAGAGCCTTTGCTGAGGTAAAAGGAGCATATGAAGGTGTGTACTCTGCTGTGCTACCCCTCAAAAGGTGTGTCTCTCTGGTAAGCTGCATGGATTCTACATCTAACATAGGCTCTCATTCTGGGACATTCTCTCCCATCCTCCCAGAAATTGCCTTGACCTTCTCCTGTAATGAATGTCCTGTTTCCTTTATCCTGTGTCTTTCTTTCCCTTGGATTTCACTCCTATTTTGCTGAAGCACATTCTGTAGAGGCTTTTTAAGAAAAAGTACAAATGTGAACTCTATTTTGAGGTCTTATAGGTTTGAAAAATGTCTCTATTCAATCTTTATTGATAGTTTGGATATGGACTTCTGGTTTAGAAATCACTTTCCTTCAGTGTTTTGATGAGTCGCTCCTTGTTTTCAGGCTTATTGATGAGAAATCCAAAGTCTTTTAACTTCTCATTCTTTCTATATAAATTGTTCTCTTAATCACTGCTGGAAGATTCTAGAATTTTCTCCTTGGCTCCAATATTCTGAGATTTCATAATAGCATTTCCTGTAATTTGTTTACTTTATCTATTTTGCTGGCCATTTGGTGGGCCCTTTCCATAATAGGAAACTGTCTTGAATTATTTTTTCATAATTTCTTTTCATGCATAGTCTCTGTTCTTTCTGGAATGTCTATTGTTTGATATTGGACCACTTGATCTGGTCCTCTGCTTTTCTCACTTGCTTTTTCTTTCAATTTCCCATCTCTTTGTTCTCCTTTCTGGGAGAGTATTTTGACTTTGTCCTTTAACTCTTCTGTTGTGTTTTTATTTTGTGCTTTTATTTGTCAGATGCTTTTCAAAATGCTCTTTATTGTTCTCTGAATATTTCTTTCTATAATATTCTGTTTTTGTTTCATGAGTGCAATATCTTGTTTTGTAACTCTGATGATATTAATAATTTTTATTAATATTTTCTTTCTCTTGCAGAATCTCTGTTACATCCATTTTCTTCTCTCTGCTTGTTTTCATTTCTATTTTCTATGTAATGGGTTATTCTAGTAAATCTGGTAATTTTTGCTTGTCTGCTCATGATTATGAGAAAACTAAAAAGCCTACCAAAGCTTTGAGTGTATTGCAATGACTTATTGATTTTGAATTTATTACAGGGTAGTCTGGGTGGGCCATTTGCTACATCTTTCCTGGTAAGAATATGTAGAAAGGATTCTTTAACTTTCATGTCTTGAGGATAAAGGACTGGCTTCTAGCATCATAGAAACTGAAAAGGGAACAGGACTGTGCATTTTAAGTTTGGCTTTCAGTACACATTGGATCATTTGATCTCCTTGTTTTCTTTATAGGACCAATCCCTTTTACTTGTGAGGCATCATCCATTTCAGATATTCCTGGTTTAACTCTCTCTATGAAATACAGCTCTAAACTTTTGTTGGAGTAGGGTTAGGTTTGTTTACTCAGCCATTAGAAACGACAAATACCCACCATTTGCTTCGACGTGGATGGAACTGGAGGGTATTATGCTGAGTGAAATAAGTCAATCGGAGAAGGACAAACATTATACGGTTTCATTCATTTGGGGAATATAAAAAATAGTGAAAGGGAATAAAGGGGAAAGGTGAAAAAAATAAGTGGGAAATATCAGAAAGGGAGACAGAACATGAAAGACGACTAACTCTGGGTGGTGGAAGGGGAGGTGGGCGGGGGGGTGGGGGTGACTGGGTAGCCGGCACTAAGGTGGGCACTTGACGGGATGAGCACTGGGTGTTATTCTGTACATTGACAAATTGAACACCAATAAAAAATAAATTTATTAAAATAAAAAAAATACTCAAAGGGCACTAAATAAGAAAGATGATCCAAGGGCTAATGGCTTATCCAAGAGCTCTTACCGGTTCTCCTTATTTTACGTACCGCACCCATCCCCCCAGTTTTGATTCCTGTCTTTCTGTATCTTTTAAGGATTCTGATGTATAGATTGGATTAGATCTTAGCTTTCTCTTCTGGAGGCTTTGTGTTTAGTGCTCTTGGGATCCCAAGCCAATTATCATGCATCCATCTGTTGCTGTTGGCTATTCCTGTGTTCTCTTAACCTTCAGTGTGCATGTCTTAATTTGTGTGTATGTGATTTTACAGAGTTTTCAGGAAGAAGCAAAATTGTATGCATGTGTTCAATTAACTATCTTAACTCAGAAACTGGCCTAAGTTCTTACGGTACCACTCATTTTATTTACGTCCTATAAAACCATAGAATCTAGAGTAGAAAAAAAAATTGAACTTTATATACTCTGATGTCCTCAATTTGTGTATGAAAACATTGTCTCCAACCAGTAAATAGTTTGTCTAAAATCACATGGCTGGTTTGTGTCAGGGCTCAGACTTACAGAAAAAAAAATCAAGCTTAAATTTCTAGATAGTCTCAGTGTCCAAAGCTGCTAATGCATGGAAATTTAGCTTCTTCTATAGATTAACTGAGCATAGTAGGTAAAAGTTATGTGCAGATCATGAATTGTAGAGACCAAAACTTTATCTTATAGGAAATTATGGCATTTGCCAGACCACAGTAATGTGATCAGGTAATGGAACCTCACCAAAATTAAACAAATATTGGATAAAATCCAGGAACAGATAATTAATTTGGATTATGAAAACATGGAATTAAATCTATATCTAAACCAATGACTAGGGGCAGCCCAGGTGGCTCAGCGGTTTAGCGCCGACTTCAGTCCAGGGCGTGATCCTGGAGACCCGGGATTGAGTCCCACATCAGGCTTCCTGCATGGAGCCTGCTTCTCCCTCTGCCTCTCTCTCTCTGTATCTCTCTCTCTCTCTCTGTCTAATAAATAAATAAAATCTTTAAAAAAAAATAAAATAAACCAATGACTAAAGAATCAATGTGCAGAAAAAATAAGTCCTATGTTTTAAAAATGTTGGCAAACCATGGTTTGTGCAGAGAGTATTTCCATCTGTTCTTTTTGCTGTTCTTCTGAATTTTGGGACTTCTCTTCCCTGTCCTCTGGGGCCTCAGTGTCCCTGTGTTTTCCCAGAACCTTCCAATCCTAATGTGCTGGGTTTCTTTTACCTGCTGTGTGTTCTCCCAGCCACCTACCTTTCATTTCACTAACAAAACAAAACAAAAACACTTTAATTGTGCTGACATATGTCTCAAAGCAGCGTTTCTGAATGATCCAGGAACTCTTCTTTGAAGATCTTTTTTTATAATTCTCAGTGCTTGAAGGATGGGGCATTGTAATAAGTGTGAGGGGAATAGGAGTCATGTTTCTGTCTGAGTTATGTGGTTTGGCCCAGTCATGATATGTCTCACCCTTTCCTGATTTGCAAAGTGATCCTTGCAATAGGATTCCTCAGTTATTTTAAACAAATACTTATTGATTATGTAGAGTTCATGATCAGTGGAATGGATTTCTAAGTTGACATATCACTCTGTTGTGGAGGCTGGGGTGTTTGTGTTTAGGGAAAGGGAAGAGGAACTACAAAACCTCACCATTTGGGTGATGATCTTTCCTCCAAAAATGGAAACCATCCGAAATTTTGAGGAGCAAGGGAATAGGTGTGATTTTGTGGCTATAAAAACCCATGAGATAAAATTTTAATCTTCGTATATTTGTGACAGATGTTTATTTTGCAGCCGCACAACTGATCTTCACTTGTTTTCTCTTGAATTAAGAAACTAAAAATATAAATGGAAAATAAGTTGCAATTGAATTCTGTCTTCCAAAGGGAAATGACATTTACACTGGTATAACCTTGACAAATATACATATAACTTCTCAACGAATGGGTGATAAATCAGCTATTTCGCTGTCTTTTATGGTGACTGCTTTGGAATTTACAGCCATTTGGTTCTGAATTAGCCTAGTAGTATATTATCCTGAGAAGGGATCACATAGTTTAAAAAGAGGAACTAAAAAATTTACTGTGTTAGTAGGGTTTGATGTCTGAGTTATAAGTCTTATTGCGTTTATGCTTGTCTTTTTTTTTTTTGATGTGGGAGGGGTGGTTGGGAGTTTTATTGATGTCTTGCTTTATTTTTTTAACTTTCAGAATATTAGTTTTGAATTATTATTGAATTGTTATTAAAAATAATTTATCATAAACATTGAAGTGAGTGAAAAGAGAATTTAGAAGTCATTAAAATATGCATATGTCCTGAGCTGCTCCAAGTAATTATTCTTCCTTGCTCATTCAGCTGTCTTCTGTTTCTGCTTCTCATAGTCTGAGCTTTTATCTTTTAAATGTGGCTCCTGATTTTGCAAGGCAATAGTCCTGGGGGGTTTCAAAAGCACAGAGCTTAAACCCCACATGAAAATACTCACTTGGTGGCTTTCAGCAGGGTGACAGGAAGGAAATGAGATGTGCTTCCCTATATATCTACTAAACTGAAATCCCGGTATTTTTTCTTGATGGAAGCATATGTGATATGCTTGATAAGCATATGTAATATTATATTAGTTTCAGATGTACAACATAGTGAGCTCACAATTATGTGCACTGGGAAATGTTCACCATGATGTGTAGTTACCATCTATCACTGTATGGTTATTACAAGTTATTGACTATATTCGCTATGCTGTACTTTTCATCCTCCTTATTTATTTTATAACTGGAAGTCTGTAGCTCTTCCTCTTTGTGTATTTCATCTACCCCACCTCCCTTCCTGTATTTGTTTTGAAGACTTTTGTGAATTGTTGGTTTTTGTGTCGATGGTGTCTAGATAACACTGGGTTAGGTTCCTGCCCCTAAGTGGCTTTATTTACTCCATGTGTGGTTCACACCATGAATGTCTTCTTCATTTTTCTCACAGGTAGTAGTGATGCTGTTCACTGTTATTTTCTTGCCACTCTTATCATCTTTAGGTACTGAAACCAGAAGAAGGCAGACATGATATTCAATGACCAAGGAGAACAGTGACCTTCCTCCCACCAACAAACAAAATTTGAGGAACTGATGAATTACATTAACAGGGACCCTTTAACTTGCTTTGTCTCCTAATGCAGATAAATGATTTAATTTCAAGAAGACAAACTGTGAAATGGAGAAATAAATTTGAATATATTGGCGTTTTATTTATTTAGTAAATGACAATGAGTCTGATACTAAACCATGGTTTATTGCATGGCTTATATACAGAAGTTCTTTCTGTTTTGTCAAGCTTAGATAATTTCCAGTAAAATGGGTCTTCTCCACTTGTTATTTAACTTCATTTTGCTTCACAAATTGGCTTCACAAATACCAATTCCTAAGGACAACAGCATTTGCCAATTTCTCTTTGGTGCTTTAGTTTTACAGTTATCAGCCATAGCTGCCAGATATTTTTCTCCTGTGAATATTAGTGATATTTGCTCAACCAGATTTACATTGTTTCTCTTTTATTTTTTGCATTTTTATATAATTGGATGATTATAGGCTTAACAATAAGAAAAAAAGGAAAACTTTCTTTATTTGTTAACATCAGTCCCTGTAGAATAGGAGCCTTATTCTAATGAAAACATGTGTGCATGCACTTAGCATTGGATATGCACTTTAGAAGATGTGGTGATGAAAGCAATACCCTTACTCATATGCTTTCAGATTGATGAGACAAACACACATACCTTACAATGAGAAAAGTGCAATGTGCACAGGAGATGTGGCAGAAATCGATCTGCAGGTGCACAGTGTGATAACATTTTCTTTGGAAATTTATGTCCACAGAATATAGGCCACTTCTATGGCTGTTGCATAAATCTTCTGTGAGTGCTCCCTATGGTTTCTCTTTCTGCTGGCTTGTTGCAGATGACAATGAAGCTCCAGGAAACAGACTTTCCTAAGGTGGAAGGAGCCAAGGCCCCTGAATGGAAGAGAGCTACCCTAGTTTAGGACAAAAGTCCTGCCATGAATGTTTGGTGAGCAAGAAGTACACTTACTATTCTGTGAGACTTTGAGGTTATGAGGTTTATATTGTTCACACAGTTTAAACTAACTATAACAAGCAGAGTCCGTGAAGCTGACAGAAGAGATCTAGAAAAACAGCAAACAGCTACACAGGGGTAGTTTAAGTGCTTTTGTTGAGCTATCATTATAGCTACTAGTAGCTATCATTTTGGTAATGACTGAAGTGAAGCTTACAGATTAAAAAAAAAAATAACATTTCGTGCAACATAGCTATTTGGGAGGACTGCCCAGCTGAAAATTTTGCCTACTGAATGATTTATAAGGAAGAGGAATGCATATTCTTAGATCTAGAGTGACAAAATTGAGGGTAAGATGGATTCAAAGCTCAGAGCAGTACACATTTAAAAAAATGTAATGCGAATATAGTCAGATGAAATTAAATAAGCTTTATTACACTCGATGAAAAATTTGTCCAGAGAATTTAAGTAGGCATAATTTAAGATTCTTTAAGTGCCACATCTTTGTCTTTATAAAAAAATCCCTGTATCCCAACTTCTAGGAAGTCCTGAATATTAGACACTAGAATTAAAGATATATAGATTACCACAGATCTATTTAAGGGCAAATTACAAATAGGCCCATATTTTCAACAGCTTGAGAGGCCACTGAAGCATTACTATATATATTACTATCTTTCTAGGAAACTCTTAAAGATGCAGTGATGCAGATTAGCTAATCTAGGGCTGGGCAAACTTTTTCCATAAAGGTTCAGATGACAAATACTTTAGGGTTTGTCAGTCAAGCAGCAAAATGAAAGTTACTATAATTCTGTCATCATTTAATAATGTAAACACCATTCTTTCTTTGTGGGCCATACAAAAGAAGGTAGTGGGTTTGTCCCACAAATCTCTGAACTAACAATTCTGGAGAAATATATGCATATTGTGTGCGTGTGCCTTCATGCACGCATGCTCATGAGACTTATGAGTCATTTACAAAGGGTACCAATAACTTGGTTTAAAACTCCACCCGGATGCAAAGCACTTTCACTGGTTAATATGAGATGATAGAAGAAGATGATGCAGGCTGAGCTCACACAGCACCAACAGAACTAGAAGAAGGAACCGTGACTGGTTACTGATGGGTATACTTTTCCTGGATAGGAAGGAATGTTTATGTTGTGCTAATAAAATAATTTTTATAATTTTATTTCATTTTCTTGAATGTCTCATTTTTGTGACGCAAAGTTGTAGTTATAGCCTTGGAAATGACTAAAACATAGTTTAGCAAACATTTATGAGTACCTCCCTGCACTGCTTCCTTCCTAAATATGTCTTATACATATTATTAAGTGACTGTAATCTCATAGTATGTACAAATCCGAATCTTGCTTTTTTTTCACCTGAATATATAACAATGATTTTACATGTTAGTACAAAATCTTCAAGTGTTTTTTGTGTAAAATAATATATACTGATTAAATAAAATTGGATAAGAAAAAGTAGAATGATCTCTCTTGTGTCCATCACTCAAACACAATCAGAATATTCTACTTTGTGCACTCAGTATGACATTATAATAATTCTTCTATGCAGTTATCTAAGCTTTAAAAACTAACTTTGGTAATTAGTAAAGAAATACAAATTTTCTGCACATTACTGAAGGACACCGAAAAGCACAAAGACAAAACAAAATGTCTTATAATCCTACCAATGTAAGATAAATAGTGGTAAGCAGATACATTTGCAGTATCCTTGTCTATTAATATATCTAAGTATATGTATGTAGATAATTGTTTTTATAATGGGAACATGTCATACACATCATTTTATAGACTGATTTTTTTTTTTTTTTACTTTGTGCTATATTTGTGTTGGTTAATTTTATATGTTAACTTGGTTAGGGTATAGTGGCCAATTGTTCAAACACTCAATATTGCTGTGAAGATATTTTGTAGAAGTGATTAACATTTACCATTAGTGGACTAAGTAGCTTATACTTGATAATATTGAGGGAGGGTCCTTATCAAGTTAGTTGAAGGCATTAAGAACAGAAACTGTAGTTTCTGGCCTACCAGCCAATCTTACAAACTTCAGTCTTAAGACTGCAACATTAACTTTTGCCTATGTTTCCTGACTGCTGACCTTGTCTAAAAATTTTGGACTTGCCAGTTCTCATAGTTGCATGAGTCAATCTTTATGTTAAGATTTTATTTATTTACTCATGAGAAACACAGAGAGAAACAGAGCCATAGGCAGAGGGAGAAGCAGGCTCCCCGCAGGGAGCCTGATGCGGGACTCGATCCCAGGAACCTGAGATCATGCTCTGCACCAAAGGCAGATGCTCAACCACTGAGCCACCCAGGTGTCCCACATAAGTCAATCTTTAAAAGAAATCTCTCTATATGCATAATGTCCTACTAGTTCTACTGCTTTGGAAAGCCCTGACCGATACAATATTACCAATATATTCCCATGTCAATATTCTTCTACAAGATTTTAATGGCTTTCTAATATTTAATTAAATGGTAATCATCATATTAATAAGTAGAAATAATGTTCAGTTGAATGAATGTTACATAATTTATGTACCCAATTTATCCACTGTTAGACTCTTGGATTACTAACTACTTTTTTCTTGTGGTAAAATACATAGAACCAGTTTGACCATTTGAAAGTAAATGATTCAGTGGCATTTTTTACATTCATAATGTTGGGCAATCATTGTCACTATCTATATCCAAAATGTTTTTATCATCCCAAAAAGAAACTCTGTAATCGTTAAAGTAATACTTCTCCAGTGCTCTACCTTTCTCACTGGTAACCTTTAATTTACTTTCTGTCTTTATTAATAATTAGTTTAGTCTATTTTATTTTTTATTCTAGTTATTTTATACTAATAGAATCATAAAATATTTATCCTATTGCTTGGCTTATTTCTCTCAGCATAATGTCCTCAAAGTTCATCCAGGTCATAGCACGTATCAGAACTCCATTCCTTTATATGGATGAATAGTATTCCATTGGATGTATAGACCACAGTTTGTTTATTCATTCATCTACTGATGGACACTTGGATTGTTTCCTCCTTTCAGCTATTGTGAATAATACTGTAATGAACATTGGTGTACACATACCTGTTTTGAGTCCTTGTTTTCAATTATTTTGGATATATACCTAGTAGTTTAATTTCTGGGTAGGATGGTAATTCTGTGTTAAGCTTTTGAGGAATTGCCACACTGTTTTCTACAGTGGTTGCATGAGTTTACACTTCTACCAGCAATGTACAAGGGTTGCAATTTCTCAAAATTCACATCTTGTCAATACTTGTTTTCATTTCCTTCTTCTTTTTGTTTATGATTAACCGAGGGGGTTTTCATATGATTCTTTTATGATACTTTTTCTTTTTGTAAAGTCAGTGGTTGTAACTTCAATTTCATTTCTGATTTTAGTACTTGCATTTTCTTCTCTTTATCAATATGCTAAAAATTTGTCAATTTTGCTGATTTTTAAAAAATAACAAACTTTTGGTTTTATTGATTCTATTGTGTTCTATTTTGTTTTTAGCTCTGTTGTTTCTTTCTTTCTGTTAGCTTTATGTTCAATTTGATCTTTCTCTAGTTCCTTGTGGTGTGAAGTTAGGTTATTGATTTGGGATATTCTTCTTTTTTAATGTAGGCGTTGCAGCTAGAAATCTCCCTCTGATCACTGCCTCACTACATCCCATGAGTTTTTGTATGTTGTGTTTTCATTTTTGTTTATCTCTAAATATTTTCTCATTTTTTTGTGACTTCTTTCTTGAGTCATTGACTGTTTATCAGTGTATTTTTGATTTTGACATATTTATAAATATTTCTCTTTTCCTTCTGTTATTGATTTATTCTATTGTGGTCAGAAAAGATTCTTTATAGGATTTTAATCTTTTAAATGTATTGCAACTTGTTTTGTGATGTAACAGATTGTCTATTCTAGAGAATGTTATATGTGAACTTGAGAATAATGTGTATTCTGCTGTTGTTGAGTGGAGTGTTCTATGTATCTGTTAGGTCTAGTTGGTTTATAGTGCTGTTCAAGTTCTCCACTTTATTATTGATCTTCTTTCTAGATGTTCTACCCATTATTGAAAGTGATGTATTGTATTTTTATTTGTATTCTTCAAATACTATTGCATAATTGTTTATTTCTCTCTTCAATTCTGACAACACTTGCTTCATATAATTTGGGGCTCTCTTGTTTGGTTCATGTTTGCTTATAATTGTTATATCTTCTTGAATTGAAACTTTTATCAATATATAATATCCCTTTTTTGTCTCTTGTAACAGTTTTTTATTTATAGTCTATCTTGTCTGATATTAATGTAGCCCAGCCCTGATTTGAACACGATGAGTATTTGGTTTGTCATTAAAGGGGACTGCCCTGAAAAAGACACCTGTCCAGTCACACTTTAATTGAAAGACAAAACACATCTCAGGACAAGTCAATTCAAAATTCGCATTGGTTGTGCTCTAAAAAAGGTCACTTAGTTGGTTCATGCTTTGTTTACCGTTGGAGGTAAAAACGCTATTTCCGCATCTTGCCAAATTTACTGTAATTGTGTAGTGAACTCAATCTAAATATAGGAATTAGCTTTTATGGCTTTATTTTGGAAAATCCTAATTTACTCACCGCTCTTAACCTCAGATTCATTTCTGCCTCTTTCCTCTCCTTCATTTTTTAAAATCCAAATGTTTGAACTGAACTTTATATTCCTTATAGTTGTCTTATGTCATACATCTCTTTCTAGGGTCACTGCCATAGGCACAATTTAATTTTCATAAAGAGAGGGGTGGCTGGGTGGCACAGTCAATTAAGTGCTGGACTCTTGGTTTTGGCTCTGTCATGATTTCAGGGTCCTGAGATGAAGCCCCAGGTAGGGCTCTGGGCTTAGTGCAGTGTCTGCTTGTGATCCTCCCTCTCCATGACCCTCCCCATTGTGCTCTCTCTCTCTAAAATAAATCTCTCTAAAATAAATAAATAAATCTTTAAAAAATTTTCATAGCAAGAGATTGTGTAATTAAAAAGATTTACCTAACTAGTATTTCTAATTTCATTAATAAAGGTTGTTGTACTAAAATACCTCATTTTTGTTTACCTGAAAATTCCTTTATTAACCTTTATTATTAAAACACAGTTTCCTTGGGTATACATTTCTAAGCTGACAGGGTTTGTTCCTCTCCCTCCCCCAATATAGAGAGTTCTCACTGCTTTTAGACTACTATTGTTGCTCTACAGATTTTAAGTTGAGTTGTGTTTGAATTGCTGTTAATCCACTTACTGATTTTTAAATTTTCATTATCTTTAATTTCTACAAGTTCTATTTAAATTTTTTCCAAATCCACCTGCTTATTTTTGATAGTTTCTTGTACCTTTCTGGTTTTGTGATATTTTTTAAATCTTTCATTCATAGTTATTTTACATACTTGATTCCATGACTGAAGCTTCTGGAATCTACATCTGTTGTTTTTTATTTCTTTTGACCAGTAGTCAGGGAGGATGATCTTGTCTGTCCCCGGTGATCTTTTTTTTCTGATCTCAAAATTGACTATTTTCCATTGTGGAAACACTTGAGCTTGAAACAGAATGTTTTCTTCTGGAAAGGAGTCATGCCTACTGTTTCTATCAGGCAGGCCATGCCCACATACCTTCCTGTTTCCTCAACTAATTATGGATTTCCAGGATTAATCAGATTTAGCTCTTTCATCTTGTTCTAGCTCTGTTCTCCTACCTTATTATCTATATCTGCTTTTAAGAGAATCCTGCCTGTCATAGAGACTCCTGCCTTCACTTTCAGTTCAAGATTTTCCTATGATAGAAACAAATGTTATGTACTTCTATGATCCTTTTGACAGCTTTCTCTTCCCCAAGGTGCTGTCCAGCCCTCTGGTTGAGCCATTAGCATGCTCTGCCTACGCTGGTTGCAGAACCAATCTGCAGCCCAGGACCACAAGCTTGCTGTCCTATGGGGTATGGGATTTGGTACCTAGAGAAACCATTAGAAGGGGCAGATGACTCAACCCAAAGGGACAATTAATTCTTTTGAGTACATATTAAGAATGGAAAAACATGAGTTGAAAGGGAGCAAGGAAGAGAAACTTGCCCTTTGCCCTCCTTTTTCTTGCCTGAGGATCATTATAAGGCACATTTTTTTCTTTCCAGCCTGTCCAAGGAAATTTTGTGTGCTGAATGGATGCACTAAGCATCTCAGTGTGTCCCCTCACAGATGGTGAGGAGTGGTAATTGGTGGGCAATGAATCAGACTGCGTTGTTTCACACCTCTCCTTACTGTGGTAGATTATTTGAAAAGATTGCTTAATGTCCCCTTTCCCCCTTGTGCCCATGTATTTTTGCAGTGTAACCTTGATAATCTTCCCATGAGGAGGTAGAGTCCCTGCCTCTTGAGTCTGGGGTGGCCATGTGACCTGTGTTAACCAGCAGAAAATGATGTGCTTGACCTGGAGACTTTGTGGATTTTGCTCTTTTGGAAAAATGCCTGGTAAAGATAATCATGTAAAGAAGTCTGTAATGAAGAAGCATCTGACAAGAGAAGCCTGGTTATCTTAGTAGTTTTAGGCAAGCAGAGTGAAAGCCCCAATGTGTAAATGAACTCTGATATATTGTCTAGGCTGAGCCAGGCCATTCGCTGGCTGAAGCCTCACAAGCAGGTGAAGCCAACTGAGGAACTGCCACCCAGCCAAAAAATCAATGGGGAATTACACATAATTGTTTTAATTCGTTAAGTTTGGGAGTGTTTGTTACATAGCCATATATCTATAAAACGCATAAATTTGTACCATGAATCAGGTACTAGGAAGAAAAACTGAAAAGAAGTGACATTGGTCTTGGGACTGGGCAGTGGGCAATGCTGGAAAAGTGGTAAAGAGGCTATTAGAACCATTGGGGGAGGCTAAAATGTGTGAGAAAATTCTTTTGCTGAGACTGGCAAAATGTAACCTTTGTCAGGTAGTAACGGACTAATTGGCAAATGTGTCACCTGTGCTAACTAGGAAGACAGGAAATATCTTGTGTCTCTAGCTAAGGAGACTTCTTGATAGTATGTTGAAAATGCCAGTTTGGCACTTCTGTGTGTGATAACATGCAAAATGCTAGAGAAATGCTATACACAGAATTTTTCAACTTCCAAGCCATATTTTGAGAAAATATAGATGATGCAATACTTTCTGGGTTAGAAAATAAAGTGATTTCTTATTTACCACGTTTTCAGTCTCTCCAACTGTCACAAAGTTTTTAGAAATAAGAAGCAGCTTCAGTATAAAGGCCAAAAAAGATTGTGGTTATAAGATCCTTTGTACCTTGGAAAGATTTAAGGTCATGCCAGAACCTCTTACTAGATAAAGGGCTTCTAAAAATCTTAAGGGTGTTATCCTACAGCAATCTCACAGACTCCAGCCTGAAAGAGATCCATCTCAAATTATGGTTATGAAATTTATGGCAAAGAGTGAGCCACACAGTTTTAAGAGTCATATGAGTCATGGCCTAATTGGACTAAAGAGGTAGAAAGTTCAAAATGAAAGAAAGGTTTCTGGAGCCCCAAATTTTATGGAAAGGGAGCAGACTAGAAAGCTACTTGGATGCAAACATGGTCCATTTCTTGTCAAAAAGGAGAGGTATCTCAGAAAGTACAGCCAAGAACAGAGAAGAACAGAGGATTAGAGGTGAGAAAGCCACACTGTGGAGCAGTACCAGACTCATCTGTGGTTCCTTGTCAGATTGAGGGGAACTCGACAACATGTCTGACTGGATTTGTAATTGCTGCAGGACAATGATTGCTTTGTATCCTAATCTTCCTTTTGCACAGGGTTTCTGTACAGGTTTTCCTGTCCTATCTCATCATTTTAAGTTTTGCTTGTTGGCAGCAGGAAATCTGTCTTAAGGTCCTCAGGCTCTTGAATTACAAGGGGCCACATCCAAGGAACCACTCCAAGGATCCTCTCCTCTGCCTCTGTCCCTGATGCAGAACAGCGATTGTGGATGTTGAGTCTGTGGCCATGATCAGATGAGACTTTTCGGGTCTTGGGAAGGGATGTTTACTCAGTAGGAAAAGGATAAATTACAGTGGCCAGAGGGCACGCTAAGGCAGATGGTTCTGACTGTGGTTACCATAACTCCCTTTCCCTATTGGTGCCTCTCTACAGTGTTACTTCACCATGCCTTCCATCAATAGGTAGACTCTACTTCTTGGGAAAGGCTCTGTGACCTGTTGTGACCCCAGAATGTGTCAGCAGCACAAATTCCAGAGCTTAGGCTTCAGGAGATCTTATAGTTTCTTTCTCACTCTCTTGAAATGCTGCTTCAGATCACCCTATAAAAATTCCTAGCAGGAAGGAGCATGTGGAATGTGTGGCCAGTCCTCCAGATACATATGTGACTCAGGCCTAGACAAACCATCCAGACCCCACCATACTTGTGGAAAGATAGCAGAAATAATGCCAACCGAACAAGAATGCAGAGAAATACTCCGGTTTTAAGCCACTCAATGTTGATGTTATGAAGCCACAGGTAACCAATATAGTCATTATCAGTGGTGTTTTAGGTTCTCCATAACTTTATTGTAAATTATATAAAAGTTAGATAAAATACAAAGCTAAGTAGAAAACTGATGAATTTCATTTCTTCATATGGTAGTTAATCTCAAAACCTTGAAGTTTCATATCTTTTTCATCTTATTAAGAGAAATAGAAATATTTAATGAAAATTCGCTTCTTGGGAAAGAGGCCGGGTTCATGCAGAGGTGTCTGGTATTGTTAACAGTGGGATATCAGATCTGTCCATGGTGGAAGCATATCAGACTCAAGAAACATTCTCAGATAAAATTGTATGCCCCCCCCCAACTTGGGCAAGCAGAGACTCTCATGTCATTGAAATAAAAGGATGAAGGACATCTAATTTCTACTAGAAAAAGGAACACAGTTTCTGCACATTTTATTTCACCAAGTTTCCACAAAAGACATTATTTTTTTTGTGTACAATACTGAATTCTTGAGGATTAGTACATGGTACTTAGTGAAAATCATTAGTGATGCTCTTAGCTAGTTGTGACCTTGGTCAGATGGAACCAAATCCATGATACCCTGGATCAGAAACCCACATACCATGGACAAATCCAAAATGACTGCTTTCAAAGATTCAATTTGATTTTCTCCATGTGGTGCTGATGAAAAATTATCACAAAAGATAAAGCAGGTTGGAGGGATTAGTAAATAGCCAGAAAACAGTATATGAAATTTTCTCATACTTGAGCCAACCAAGCACCAGCTATAAACACAAACAGGAAATATTTCTTCTTCTGGTTGTTTCAGTTTTTCAAAAGTTTTTACAGATGTATTAGAAGGCCCTCCAAAAAACAAGTAATATTTCTAGAGTATGCCCAGTAACACTAGAGGGTCCCACACGTGTAAATCCACAGACGTTGACATGAAACACTGGATCTTCAAACCACTAAGACAGAGCAAGCTTCTGTATAAAACCACTATGAACTGAGCTGTACTGTTCCGTAGGATCTTCAGAAAAAAAAAATTCCCTCTTTTACCTGGGTTGTCATTCCAAAAACTATTGCCTCTCCAATGTTGGTTGTTCTAATCAACAAGTTCTTATTTTAACTGGGATTTGCTTCTACTTTCATTGGAATAAGAATATGACCAATAGCAGGATCAGGAATTCGTGGCTGTGGATCCTCTGGTGTAAAATGGCATGCGGTATACAATTGGTGCTTCCTAATAAGATACCTGTGTTTTAATCTTTGTCATAGTCTCTGTTTTGGGAACCAAATCCATGAAATTTGTTGACTCCCGTAGCATTTTTTTTTTTTACTTCCTGTATGCCCAGAAATGCGATAAAACATTTGTTCTATGCAAGATATAGTTGCTTGTAAGGGAAGGGACATCTTCCCTAGGGTGTGAAAACCAGCATGCTTTGCTTTCTTTAGTCTGGACTTACCCTCTGCCTCTGTATCTTGCCAATATATTATATATAGTATGTCAATGTCAGATGAATATTTCCAGGGATTTACTTAATGTTTATCTATCCACTCTGTATATTTAGAAGGCACCTTGCAAGCATGTTATCATTCACTTGTCATTATTTGGTACCTTGGATATGCATTCCTGGGAGGGGAATGGAGTCATGGGCTTACAATCCAGCAGGGGACACGTGATTATTTGCAGTGATAGGTGATAGATGCCTCCATTTGAAGTCCCGTTTTCTCTTTCTCTGTATAGGAAAGCTCATCTGGGCTGATAAATTTATTTTTTATTGGTGTTCAATTTGCCAACATATAGAATAACACCCAGTGCTCATCCCGTCAAGTGCCCCCCTCAGTGCCCATCACCCAGTCACCCCCACCCCCCACCCACCTCCCCTTCCACCACCCCTAGTTCGTTTTCCAGAGTTAGGAGTCTCTCATGTTCTGTCTCCCTCCCTGATATCATCTGGGCTTAAAGCTTGATAATGTTCCCTGATGCTCCCAGATGAAATTGATTTCCCAGAACTTAGACACAATTACTGGCTGCACCACTTATCATATGCCACCTTAAGTTTCTCTTTATTTTTCTTCTGTCTTATGAATAAATAAATTATAAACTCCTTGAGGGTTGAGAGAATACCTAGCAGTTTCCTTACAGTTATCAGAAACTAAAAAAATCTATTAGTAAATCTAGAAATTTCCTTTTAACCATATTGATTTATACAGGGGTAACATATAGAGTAATATAACTGTGAAGTGGTCTTGTTTTAAGCACAGGTTGATTCAGGTATTCAGATTATGTCACCAGTGTTTAGTTTTTGTGTTTCATTTTTGGGCTCTGCTTTGGTTTCTTATCTAAATTTCACAGATGTCATAGCAAGATGGCGTCAGTAGCTCTAGACCCTACAGGAGTAAAAGTTAGCATGATAAAATATTTGAATTACTTGCTAGAGAGCTGAAAAACATCCTAGAAGTTTCTGGATGAGGAGCGGAGCCAAATCTGTTGGCTCATATAAATAAGAGCAGGGGAAAGGTGTTTCATCAGGACTAGGGTGACCCTAGCCCCTTGGTTGTTAAGGGGTTGCCCTGGTGTTAGCACCACACAGATCTGCATTCTAGGAAACCCCCAGTCCCGAACAAACTCACACAATTGGTCACCCAATCAGAAGCAAAATAAAGAAGCTATTTCCTGAGGCAAAGCGAATAGTAGCTGGGTGGCCGATGAACAACAAATGTCACCCACGTTGGAGAGAGTAGGACAGCTTGTTAATAAATTCCAACATCTGTTCTAGGTTGATTAATATTGATTTCACCAGGGTTAGAATCATAGGATTTCTACTCTGGATGTGTTAGTCCCATTTATTCTTTCATAAATATTATGGACACCTGTTTATAGTTGAGATCACTTCAGTTCTTGCAATATGAGGGAACTAAGCTTCGATGACCATGATTATTATGATCAAAACTTGGAGCTTCACACTGAGGGAAAAATCAGTGGAAGATCTCCCAGGGTTCTGTGGGAGTGGCTAGTATTGTGTGGCTCATCAATGCAATATTTATTTGGCACACAATAGGCTCAAAATAGTGTTGATAACTAATAGCATTTTTGTTGTCTTGTGCCAGGCCTTCGTGAGCATTATGCACTTGGTATGCACTCTGCATTCTGAATGACTAGAAAACACATCAGGCATAGAGCAGACATGAAATAGTTATGTCAAACGAATGTGTGAATTTGGGATTTCTCCACTTTTATCCAGAAATCTAAAATTTGATCATGGCTCAACCTTCAACAGCTAAACTTTCTTCTCCAAGCTTCTCAATATTATACATTAAGTGTTTCTAAAGAAAATAAGCAAATACATGTAAGATCATTTGAATATTCTGAATGAAGTTGAGTCTTCATTGTACAATGTCCAATTTTCTAGCAGAAGGGGCTAATGTATTATCGATACCAATGTCCTTCCCTTACCAACTAGTACCAGTGGCTACCATAAGAGTCATCAGTACTCAATGAAGTGACTACACACAGGCCAGGCTCAGCAGGTAGTTGTTGTGTGAATGTCTGAGCTGATTGACTGATGGATGGGTTCATAAACAAGGCTGCATCTATGGACTAATAATCAACACCCCTCTATTTCTTATTCATTACTGCAGAGATAGGTCTCAGATAACCCAAGGGTTAGGCCTACTGAGGAAGAATTAGCCTGAAAATTGAACTTCCATTCACCCAGTCTCCCAGTAAATACCAAGACATGTTCAAGTTATTTGCACATAACATGGACTGTCAGCGTCTCTAGAGCAGTTGAACTGGGGAAGGGAATAAAAGGAAGTGGATAGATATATAAGCCTACCCCTGCAAGAAAGGCAAAGGTGAGTGGGGAGCCTCTCACCTTCCACGGGAACCCCAGACTACAAGTGTATGACCATCCATAGTTTTATTTTTCAAGGAAATTCTGAGGTTCCTGGGAATGTGACCTCCATGGCTTGCATGACTCAGTGCCTCCTGCTCTGTTTTCCCTCCTCTCTAACTTTCTGAATCTTCACATTTATATCCCATCACAATGTCTGTTGATGCCTTTCAATCATTCATATTACAGACCCATTGTCACTCCATGTAGGGAAAATGTGCTTTCAGAAACATTTATGCACTTAATTTGAATATAAATACAAATCTGTGAGGTAGGAAAAGAATCTCCAGAAAAATAAGGAAGGAGGTTCAACAGGTTGTAAGTCAAAATCAGAATAAGGATGCAACCTAAATTTTTAAAAAAATTTTTTTTGGGTTTGAAGCCTGCTATCTTTCTATCATGTTGCTCAGCTTCCAAATTGTTCAGCAAATCACTGTAATCAGTGAGACTCTGCCCCTTCTCTTTGATCCTTTAGGATATTACGAGGAAGTTGGATTGTACCCCTGGGATGCTTTCCGGGGGACAATCTGTCCTGGTCCATTCTGCAAGACTATATTATTCTTTATTTTCCTAAAATGGCTGGAAGCCCTTCTAAAAAGTTCTTTGACACCTTCCTTACTTTACAGATGATGTCTGAAGGGAATTGAACTGCCGTCAGTGTTAGCCACCATGGGGGATGCTGCAGCACCGGATGTATGAAAGGCTCTCTGGTGGTGGGAGTGAGGATCTCCACTGCCACACTCACAGCCCTGGGTGCAGGTCCTGGCACACACAGGGAGCGGCCCGCTGGACACTTGTTTACAGACTTCATGTGTTCGACTTGTGCACAATATGTTTAGGGGTTAACTTCTTCCCCTCTGTCTTCACATTTCCACCTAGAAGGAAGTTTTCATTCCTGTCCTGGTGGGAGTGTCTGAGTGCAGTGGATGGTTTTGGAGTAAGCGCATTTAGTTGCTCTCCTGAATTACCCACTTACATGTCCCTTCAGAAAGAGGAGTAGATAATCTGACATTGCAAGGAATCTGCTATTGGTTAGGCCAGTGTGTGTGTGTGTGTGTGTGTGTGTGTAGGTGGTATATGGAAAAGGCATCGTAGGCTGATCACTGGCTGCTGCTTGAAAGTGTGTGTTACGTCTGGGTGAGGTGAGGTGAGGACCTGCAGGCTGCTGGTCCTGCGCTCAGTTCTCCCTCCCCAGCTGCAGCCTTCTCAGAGGACTGAGCCTGCTTTTTGCAGGTGCTGGGCTGCTCCTTGGTGGCTGCACCTCTGCCCTGTGGCCTAATGTGTGCAGGACTCAAAGGAGAAGACATTGGAAGCTTCAGGTCTGTGTTCTGCCATTCCAACAAGCTTTATCAGGAAACTGGCATTTCGCGATTACTGACTAAATTAAGACATGAATTCGTGTGTGGCTTCCCTAGGTAGAACGTGGAAGGCTGGGAATCATCAGAGGGTTAGGGTTAGCACTGGGGGAGAGGCGTTGGCAATCCAACCCTATACCAGTGTGGATTTCTGTGAACTCACCTTCTTCACTTTTCACCCCCAACCTGGAACCCTTGGTTGCAGTCAGTCTTTCCAGGACAGAACATTCCTTTCTTTGCTAGTAAGAGACATAGTTTCTTATTCTTCAAACTCCTCCCTCCTCAGGTTCCACCAGCCTTCCTGTTGGAGTGCAACCTAACCTGCATCTCAGCACTCACAGATGTCACCACATGGGACATCAGTGGTCCTGGGGAGGCTATGGCTGTACAGGGCTATCATCGGCCTTCCTGGGTAGTAACAGCCATGGCTAGTCTCTGTCCCTTGGGGAGAGCAGCTGCAGAGTATCTCTGCTGAGCTGTGACCTACAGTGGGGAAGCAAAGCCAAGTGAGCAGTTTTATTGGGAGTGGGGAGGCTCCTTCACTCAGGGAAATTGTAGGCACCTGGCATTTTTAGTTATCAATTGGTTTATTAATTATACCTCAAATAATGGGTGCTTTCTGTGTGTCAGATAATAACATTAATACTGGTTTGAGTTTATTCTGTAATAAACATTTTGCAAATATTTCATTTTACCTGCACCACAAACCTGTAAGTGACGTGTTTTGGTCGCCATCTTGCAGAGGAGGAAGGGTGCTGGATGGTTGAATAACTTTCCCAGTGTCACCAAGTAAGTGTCAGAAAAGAAATTTGAATCCTGACAGTCTATGCAGGCTCAGACCTCTTAAGGACTTTGCTTTGCTGTTTCCGGGTGATGAGGGTAGGTAAGGGAAGAATGGAGAACAGTTCAAAGGTGCCTGACACAGGATCCCTGTGCTCCACAAGCTCGGACACTAGGGCAGGAGATAAATTACTGGACAACAAATGCAACTTGAATATAAGTTCATATAAAGATCTGTGAGATAACAGAAGGGCAAAAATGTTATCCAGAAAATTGTTTGTTCTTGAATGGACACGAGTCTTCAAATGGACACTACTAGGTCCTTGCCCTTTACCAATTTGTATTTACTGGTAACCAAAAGTATTTCTTGAGCATCTATTTTATGTTCTCAATTAGCCAGGCGTTGAATCTACTCACAAAAGAGAGAGATTTGGCTCTAACTTCCAGCTCAACACTCTCCAGTGAGGAGACTAATGAAAGTCATTCTAGCTTGGAAAGTGTTCCTGGCACATATATGCATTCAATAAATACCTACTGAGTTAAATTTATATGATGAATATAATATTCAACTCTATCTTCTTCACAGTTTGAGAGTACAAAATGAGATAATGTAGATAGAGTTGCCAAAAAAGAAAGTATCATATGTATGTGGCCAGTATCTGTCCATTGAAATTATGACCCCAATTATAGTGATGTAGAAGATGGGAACAGGCAATATCTGGGATCAGATGGCCTTCCAGCCTAGCATGCTGTAGAGGATGCACACTTTATACAACAAACTTGCAAAAGCTGGAAGATGCAGAACTGTGTGTAAGAAAGGAGAATCCATCCATAGGTTCAGTATGTGAAGACAGGGAGGTGTGAATAGAAAAACATACACACATGTACTTACATGTGTGGTCATATGTACGCATGCATAGGCAAGCATATGATTGCCTTTTTGCTCATGCACAGCCATGCACACACATATACCTACAGATATTTATTAAACTTATTTGTAATCCTAGACTTATGTCCATCAAGGAACAGGGTAATAAAATAGATTTTTAAAATAAATAAAAAGTAAGAAAAGGGATACAGATAAATGACAACAAAAAGTTAGTGAACATTAATATCAGAGAAGATGAAACTTCAGATTGAGTGCTAAGTAGAATAAGAATTTAAGCCAATTTTTATTTTGTTTGGAAAAGTAGATATATGATAAATGATGCAATATGTAATAAGTAATGACAATTATAACTCTGAACCTGCTAAAAAACAGAGCAGTTAAATATATAAAGCAAAAAATTGAAATACAAGAACTTGATAAAAATATAATTACAGAAAAATACTTCCATATACCTTTTCCAGAAATTAACAGATCCAGCAGAACAAAGGAAATAAGGCTATTGAAGAAATATTATGCAATTTAAACATCTTAGGGTTTTTTTTGTAGGTCTATGGAACACTCATAAAAATCATTTACGTATTTGACCCCAGAAAAGACTTAATGGAATATCCAAAAAAGTAAAAATTTTACATATCAGTTTCGCTAATCATAAGCCCATGATAATAAGAGTAAACAATAAAAACAAAACAAAAGATTTTGACTACTTAGAATTTAATGAAGGCACTTCTAGATAACCCTAAAATCAAAGTAATTACACTAGGAAACACGAAAATAAAATTATTGCAAAAATCTATGGAGGGGCTTCTGCTACTGGTCAGAATGTAGGAAGTTGTGTAATAATGCCATTCACACCCCAATAATCAAAACAGATCAGAGAAGATCCAAAGTAAAAGTTTTAAAATATTTTTTAAATTAGAGAGACAGTCAATTTTTAATAAGTTTTTTAAAAGAGATTTTATTTATTTATTCATGAGAGACACACACACACACACACAGAGGCAGAGACACAGGCAGAGGGAGAAGCAGGCTCCATGCAAGGAGCCCGATGTGGGACTCGATTCTGGGACTCTGGGATCACACCCTGAGCTGAAGGCAGATGCTCAACTGCTGAGCCACCCAGGCAGTCCTTTAATAAGCTTTTAATTGTTTCCTATAGGCTGGCATGAGAGTTAAGAATTTTTAGAAACTCCTGTCATAGTGTGAGTCTGCCTCTGTTGGCCAGCTCCTCCCTGGTCTTCCCACGGTGCCTGGTGTCATACAAGGGATTGAGGATAAGGCAGTTGAGCTGAGAGTCACCTTTCCTGGGCCACAGCAGGCTCCTCCCCCCGCTCCCCACGCACTGCCCAAGGCAGCACCTTCAGAAAGCAAGAAGCAGTGCTTTTATGAGGCACTGCAGGCTTTTAGGAATTGCGGCCTGAGAGCAGGGCAGGAAAACTAAGAGAATTTTTCCCAAACGCACTGAGATCAGAAAGACTATTAACAGCTTAAAGCAGGAATAATAACATATATTGTGTGTTTTATAGCATATGTAGAAGAAAGATATGAACCAAAAAGCATTGTAGGCAAGAGGGGGATAAATGAAATTACATGTTTGTGAATTTCCTACATTCCTCATGGAGTAATATGTTATTTAAAAAGCAAACTATGATACTTAAAAATATATATTCTAATCTGTTAAGCTATGCTGCCCACTACACTAAGCACTAGCTGCAAGTAGCTATTATATTTATATTTTATATTTTATTTTATTTATATTTATATTTTAATTAGGATGAAATTAAATAGAAATTTCAGTTTCTTGGGGCATCTGCATGGCTCAGTCAGTTAAGCAACTTCCTTTGGCTCAGGTCATGATCTCAGGGTCCTAGGATTGAGCGCTGAATGGGGCTCTGAGCTCAGCAGGGAGTCTGCTTGCCCTCTCCTGCTGCCCCTCCCCTGCCCCCACTCATGCTGTCTGTCTCTGTCTCTCTCTCTCTCAAATAAGTAAATAAATTCTTTAAAAAAAGGGAAATTTCAGTTTCTTACAACAGCCATACAAAAACTAAGTGTAATAACACTGGTCTAGCTATCTTCATACCATGCAAAGTAGATTTCAAGACAAAAGGTATTACTAGAGTTACTCTGAATGTGAATGGGCTAAATGATCCAGTCAAAAGACTCAGGGTATCAGACTGGATAAAAAAAAAGCAAGACCCATCTATATACTGTCTACAGGAGACACATTTTAGACTTAAGGACACCTTCAGACTGAAAATGAGGGGGTGGAGAACCATTTACCATTTAAATGGTCCTCAAAAGAAAGTTGGGGTAGCAATCCTCATATCAGATAAATTAGATTTTAAGCCAAAGACTGTTATAAGAGATGAAAAGGGAGACTGTATCATACTTAAAGGGTCTATCCAATAAGAAGACCTAAATATTATGAATATTTATGCCCTTAATGTGGGAGCAGCCAAGTATATCAATCAATTAACAACCAAAGTAAAGAGACACATAGATAATAATACATGAATAGGACATTTTCAACATGGCGCTCACAGGAAAGGACAGATCTAAGCAGAAGATCACCAAAGAAACAAGGGCTTTGAGGAACACCTGGGTGGCTCAGTGGTTGAGCCTCTGCCTTCGGCTCAGGGCGTGATTCCAGGGATTTGGAGAACGAGTCCCACAGTGGGCTCCCTGCTTCTCCCTCTGCCTATGTCTCTGCCTCTCTCTGTGTCTCTCAAGAATAAATAAATAAAATCTTAAAAAAAAAAAGAAACAAGGGCTTTGAATGACACACTGGACCAAATGGACCTCACATATATATTCAGAACATTCCATCCTAATGCAACTGAATACACATTCTTCTCAGGTGCACATGAAACTTTCTCCAGAATAGACCACATACTGGATCACAAATCAGGTTTAAACCGATACCAAAAGATTGGGATTATTCCCTGCATATTTTCAGACCACAATGCTTTGAAACTAGAACTCAATCACAAGAAGAAATTTGGAAGGAACTCAAACACTGGGAGGTTAAAGAGCATCCTACTAAAAGATGAATGTGTCAACCTGGAAATTAGAGAAGAATTAAAAAGATTCATTGAAATTAACAAAAATGAAAACACAACTGTTCAAAATCTTTGAGATACAGTAAAGGCAGTCCTAAGAGGGAAATACATCGCAATACAAGCATCCCTCAAAAAAAATTGGAAAAATCTCAAATACACAAGCTAACTGTACACCTAAAGAACTGGAGAAAGAACAGCAAATAAAGCCTAAACCAAGCAAAAGAAGAGAAATAATAAATATTGGAGCAGAACTCAATGAAATAGAGACCAGAAGAACTGTTGAACAAAACAAGGAAAACAGGAGCTGACTCTTTGAAAGAATTAATAAGATAGATAAACCCCTAGCCAGTCTTATTAAAAAGAAAAGATAAAAGACTCAAATTAATAAAATTATGAATGAAAGAGGAGAGATCACAACCAATACCAGGGAAATACAAATGATTTTAAAACCATATTATAAGCAGGATGCTTGGGTGGCTCAGCAGTTGAGCGTCTGCCTTCGGCTCAGGGTGTGATCCTGCGGTCCGGGATCAAGTCCCATGTTGGGCTCCTTGGAGGAAGCCTGCTTCTCCCTCTGCCTGTGTCTCTGGCTCTCTCATGAATAAATAAGTAAAATCTTTTTTTAAAAAGCATAGTATGAGCAACTATGTACCAAAACCTTAGGCAATCTGGAAGAAATGGATGCATTCCTCGAAACCTACAAATTACCAAAAATGAAACAGGAAGAAATAGAAAACCTGAACAGATCAATAACCAGCAAGGAAGTTGAAACAGTCATCAAAAACCTCCCAAGACACAAAAGTCCAGGGAAAGATGGCTTCCCAGGGGAATTCTACCAAATGTTTAAAGAAGAAATAACACCTATTCTGCTAAAGCTGTTTCAAAGGATAGAAATGGAAGGAATACTTCCAAACTCATTCTATGAGGCCAGATTACCTTGTCCCAAAACCAGACAAAGACCCCACCAAAAAGAAGAATTACAGAACAATATCTTTGATGAACATGGCTGCAAAAATTCTCACCAAGACACTAGTCAATAGGATCCAACAGTACAGCAAGGGGACCATTTGCTACAACCAAGTGAGATTTATACCTGGGATGCAAGTGTGGTTCAACATTCATAAAACAATCACCGTGATAGGTCACATCACTAAAAGACAAGAACCATATGATGGTTCAATAGATGCAGAGAAAGCATTTGAGAAACTACAGCATCCATTCCTGATTGAAAAATTTTGAAGTGTAGGGATAGAGGGAACATATCTAAATATCATAAAAGCCATCTATGAAAATCCCACAGCAAATTTCATTTCAATGGGGAAAAAGAGAGCTTTTCCGCTAAGGTCAGAAACATGACAGGGATGCATTCTCACCACTTTTGTTCAACATAGTACTAGAAGTCTTAGCCTCAGCAATCAGACAACCTAAATAAATAAAATGCATTCAAATTGTCAAAGAAGAATTCAGAAGTTATTACTAGAAATTGAAATGGGACATGGTATAATGTCACAAAGATGGATTCATGTATATATATATATATATGAATCAAAATTTGGAAGAATTAGAAAAAGAAAGTGACAGATATATAATCATAACTAAATTTTAATGCCCATCTCTCAGTAATTTAGAGTTCACAAAAATTAGTAAGCACATAGAATATTTAAATATTTTGAGTAACATTATGAACCAACTTGACCTGAATGGCATTTGATAGAACCATAAAATCAACAACTGTGAAAAGTTCTCTCTCTTCAAGTGCACCTAAAATCCTAGCAAAACTGGATGATAGATCATAGGCTATCCCATAACTCAGGTCTTGACAAAGAGAAATATCAAAAGATTGATATTTTACAGTGCCACAATGTTATTAAGTTAGCAATCAATAGCAAAGACATATCTGGAAATTCCTTAAATATTTTGGAATTTAACAACATATTGCTAACCGATCCTTATATCAAAGTGGAAATCAGATGGGGAATTAGGAAATATTTTCAAGGAAATGATAATGGAATCCTAAATCCCCAGGTGCTGGGGATTAAGGAATGCACCTGTTGTGATGAGCAGTGGGTGATGCATGGAAGTGTTGAATCACTATGTTGTACACCTGAAACTAATATCACACTGCATATTAAATATGCTGGAATTAAAATAAAAACTTGGAAGATGCAAAACAAAAACCCTAATATATCAAAATTTGTGGGATGCCACTGAAAAACTGCCTAGCTTTCATTGTTCATTTTATAAATGAAGATATATACATAAAATTAATTTCCTAAGTTTTCATATTCAGAAGATAGTGCTAACACAAGAAATTATGCCTTAAATATGTAGAAAACAGGAAAAAAACACAAAATCTGAAACCAGTGAAGTGAAAAATAATCAGTAGAAAAAAAGAACAGGGATGCCTGGGTGGCTCAGTGGTTGCGAGTCTGCCTTTGCCTCAGGTCGTGATCCCAGAGTCCTGAGACTGAATCCTGCATTGGTCTCCCCACAGGGAGCCTGCTTCTCTCTCTTCTTGTGTCTCTGCCTCTCTCTCTGTGTCTCTCATGAATAAATAAATAAAATCTTTAAAAGTTAAAAAAAAAAAGAACAAATGCAAGTTCGATAAAAGACTAATGGAAGTGGCAAACTTCTAGCAAGACTAATCAAGACAAAAAAGCTAGGAACACAAGTTACCAATATCAATAATAAAAAAATGTATCGTTAGAAATGTTATTAATAACTTTATGCCAATAACTTCATTGACTTTGGTAAAATGGATCCATTCCTTGAAAAACACAACTTACCTAAAGACTTATGAATAGAAAATATAAATTGCTCAAATTTATGGAAGAAGTGAAATTTGTAATGAAACCCTATCCACAAAGAAAACTCCAGGCTCAGATAACTTCACTGGTATTTTTTTTTATCAAGCTGGAAATAACACAAATCCTATACACACTCTCCCAGAAAATAAAGGAGAAGGAAAAAAAATCTCCAAATTTGTTTTATGAGGCATTTGCTGCCCTGGATATGAAAATCTGACAAATGCTCAATGAAAATCTACAAAACAATTTCCTTCATGAACATAGATATAATACTAGCGAATCAAATCCGGTAATATACAGGAAAAATAATATGACAAGTGGGATTTATCTCAGGAATGTAAGATTGATTTAACACATGAAAATTAATGAATATAATTCACCACTTTTCTTCCATGTGAGTATTTCAATAGAGTCAGAAAGAGTATCGGAAAATCTTAACATCTTTGGGAGAAAAACTCTCAGCAAACCAGTACTGGGAAGGAACATCTTAAATCTTATATGAGGCAGCTGTGAAAAACTCACACCTAATTTCCTACTTAGTGAAACATGGGGCAGCCCAGGTGGCTCAGCGGTTTAGCGCCGCCTTCAGCCCAGGGTGTGACCCTGGCGTCCTGGGCCCTGCATGGAGCCTGCTTCTGCCTCTCTTTCTCTCTGTGTCTCTCATGAATAAATAAATAAAATATTAAAAAAAAATAGTGAAACATGAAACTACTTCTCCCCAAGATTGGAACCATGGCAAGGATGTCTGTCTTTGACATTTTTATTCAACTGAGAGTCCTAGTCAATGTAACAAGGAAAAACAATGTCATAAAAGTTTGAAAGAGACAGCACTATTTTTGTATGTAGAAAACACTATAAAATGAATTTAGAAATTTCACAGGGTAAAGGTCACAAAGAATAAAAAGTTGCATTTTTATAGAGTAGCCATGAATTTGTATAGATTAGCATATTGAACTTAACATTCACTGTACAAAAGAATAAAAATAAAATATTAGGAATAAATCTAAAGAAGTGTGAGGCCTTTATTCTTAAAATTGTAAAACATTGCCAAAAGAAAGTAAAGGTTTAAACAAAGATATATACAATTTATTTATGACTGGAAGTTTCAATATTATCAATATGTCTATGCTTCCAATTTACTTGTAGGTCCAAACCAATCCCAATAAAATCATAGCAGGCATTTATGAAGAATTTGGCAAACTCATGCTTACATATTTAATGGAAATGCAAAGGGTCTAAAGCAGCCAAAATAATTTAAAAAAAAGAAAAAAATTTGAAAGACTTCTACTACAGATTTCAAAATTTACCTTGAAGTTACTATAGTCAGGAGTGTGTGATATTGGCATAAGGATGCACATACAGTTCAGCAGAACAGAGTAGAAAGCCTACCAGCAGATCTGATGTATAGTCCTTGATTTTCAGTAGACATCCAAGTCAATTCAAATGATGCTGGAAAAACTGGATATCCTTATAGAAAAAATATGTATCTTGGTCTCTGTCCATATGGAAATATTAATTTTAGATATATCACAGTCCCAAATATAGAATCTAAATAAATCTAAAACCTAGATATAAAGCCACTTAAGGTTTCTGGAATAGAACATAAGAGGATATTCTTTTTTTTTTTTTTTTTCATAAGAGGATATTCTTAGGTAGGTAGATTTCTCAAGCAGGAAACCTAAAGTACTAACCATAAGCAAAAATTGATAGATGGGGCCAACAATTTTTTTCCTAAGAAAAATACACCATTAAGGAAACAAACATGTAATTTGCCAAAGATAAATCTGAGAAGAAACTTGCATCCAGCGTGTATAAAGATTTCTACACTCTAAAAGTGAAAAAGAAGATAAACAACTTCATTTTATTTTATTTTAAGGGAAGTCAACTACTTTTTTTAAAATCTTATTTATTTATTCATGACAGGCACAGAGAGAGAGAAAGAGGCAGAGACACAGGCAGAGGGAGAAGCAGGCTCCATGCAGGGAGCCTGACGTGGGACTAGATCCCAGGTCTCCAGTATCACACTCCAGGCTGAAGGCAGCACTAAGCCACTGGGCCACCCGGGCTGCACGAACAACTCCATTTTAAAAAATAGGCAAAGATTAGAAAAGATATTTCACAATAGAAAATATATGAATGTCCAATGAGGGCATAGGAATGTGCTCAACATAATTAGTTATCAGGGAATTGTAAATTTAAACCACAATGAGATACAATTCCATACCAGCTAGAATGGCTAAATTCAAAAAGACTGATGCCACTCAGCTGTTGACCCAGTGGAGTAGTGGGTATTCTCAGAAATTGCTGGTGGGGTGTAAAAAGGTTCAAACACTTTAGAGAATTGGTTGTGATATTTTTGTATAAAATTAAGCATAATTTATGGTATGGACCCAGCAATTTTATTAATAAGTATCTGTTCAAGAACCGTACATATTCATGTGCACAAAATACTTGTTGAGATAATGCTCACAGCAGCTTTACTTATAATATTCTCAAACTGGAAACAAACCAAATATCTATTAATAGAGTAATAGATAGGCAAATTGAGATGTAGTTACACAGTGGAACAGTACTCATCAATAAAGCCTGAAAAGTATTGACACAGGCACAATATTTTGGTACAAATAATATTTATTGATGCCATGCTATGAGGAGAAAGTTTCCCTCATACTACTCTTAGGCAAAATGTAAATTGTTGTAACAGTTTGTTTTATTTTTAAATTTATTATTATCATTTTCTATTATTTTAAAAAGTTTTTATTTAGAGTCCAGTTAATTAACACACTAGTTTCAGGTGTACAATTCAACAATTCTATCATCACCCACTGCTTACCACAAGTGCATTTTCAATCCCCATCTCCTGTTTCACCCATCCCCCCCACTTCCCCTCTGGTGACCATCAGTTCATTTTCTATAATTAAGAGTCTATTTCTTGGTTTGTCTATCTCCTTTTTTTTCACCTTTGTTTGTGTGGTTTCTTAAATACCACAAAAAAGTGAAATCATTTGGTATTTGTCTTTCTCCGACTGGCTTATTTCACTTAGCATTTTGCTCTCTAGATCCATCTAATCTCATTGCAAATGGCAAGATTTAATTCTTTTATATGACTTAATAATATTCCATTATATATATATATATATATATATATATATATATATATATATATACACCACATCTTCCTTATCCATTCATCAGTTGAAGGATACTCTGGCTGTCTCCATAATTTGGCTGTTGTAGATAATGTTTTATGTTATCTATCTGTTGTAGACACAACCTTTATGTGTCTGAATATAACTATATAATGAACAAGAAAATTTGGAAAGATAGGTTAATAATAGGAGCTGTACCGGAATGGTGGTGATGCAGTCAGTGGTGAAGGGAAGAAAAGAGGGAGAAAAGAAAAAAAAAAGAGTCATCTAACCAAACAAAATGTAAGATCCCATGTTGCCTGCAGGTAATTTTTTCTCCCAATCTCCTCGTTTCATTCCAGCTGGGGCGCCTCTCTGCTGCTTTTCCAACATAGCAAACATGCTCCTGTCTCTCCATCCTTGCACTTGCTGCTCACGCTGTCTGGAACCACTCCTTCCCTCTAGGATTTTGTGCAGGTCTTCCCTTTTATGTAACTCTCGGATCAAAAATAGTGTTCAGTGAAGGTCAGTCACATACTACATACTTGGTAAATTAATGAATGAGTATGTCTGTGAATGAGTGATATATACATATGTGGGAGAAATCAAGCAGTCTGTCTACAGATAAATGAGAATTCTCCTCCCAAAAGTAACTTGGAAAATCAGTTATTGATTCTCTCAAGGGAGAAAGCAATTTCTTCACATGAATTAGAACGTATTTTTACAGTCGAATTTGACTTGATTTTTACATTTGACCAAGGAAGAGCATCAGAACAGCGAATTGGGATCCCTCTTATGCTGGGACTCAGCAGGTAATCCATTTTGGACTTTATTTTATCTGTGCCTAATCTATGAACATTGTTGTAAAGTGTTGCCAAAATCTATCTGTGAAAGTACTTTGTGCTATTGAGGTGACTTTCCTCCAGATTTCAGGTTATTCAGGCTAATAAATTGCCACTGCCTTTATTTTAAAAATTTTGGGTGCACACGGTATCTGCCATGTACACTCCATCAGCCAAGAACTGAGCCCCAAATGTCATTTAGAAAATTAGCAGATACCTTTCTTGAACATCTGAGACTGTTTTCATAAGATGATTGGTGGAAAAGCTATTCACAACAGTTGGATGAAGTGGGATTAGGTCATTGTGCTTCAGTTTTGGATTTCAACCAGCTTTGTAATGCTCTCTGCATGGTTCTGTGCACATGTAGATGCTTTGCAAAGTGCTTCTAGGTGCTTTTGACCTAGATTTGTTGGTTTCTGTTGTTTATATAATAGTTTGGAAATGAACAGGCATAATGTGGTCTGTAGCCTTTTAAACCTAGACATTTTGGACTCTGCCACTAAAGAGGAAGTGAGGTAATCATCTCATTACTTAATCAGATTAAAAATATCTATTTAAAACTTGCTGTGATGACTAGAATTGTTAATAAATATCACATTTATACCATAAATATATCATAAATATATCATATAATATAAATATATATTTATATATCATATAATATATATCAAATATATGATATCAAATATATCATATAATACACCAAATCACATTTTCTCTAATCATTCATCCCTTGATGGACACTTAGGTTGTCTTCATGTCTTGGCTATTGTAAATAACACCACAATAAACATGGAGATCAATCTTTTCAAGATAGTGATTTCATTTCCTTCAGATAAATATACAGAAGAGGAATAGCTGGATCATATGGTAGCTCTATTTTTAATTTTGTAAGGGGCCTCCATACTGTTTTCCATAGTGGCTGCACAAATTTAAATTCTCATCACAGTGTGTGAGGGTTCCCTTTCCTTCATATCTTTGCCAACATTTATTTTTGGTATTTTTGATACTAGCCATTCTAACAGGTGTGTGGTGATATCCCATGGTTAACATATCTTTAGAGCATGAGACATAGCCTCTGTAATAGAATTTATGGCTGAGGGGCAAAGGCTTCTGGGTCTTACTGGGTAACTTCTTCTCCCTTAGAGTAATGAGAGTCACTCGTTAAGAAGCAGTTTTATAAATGAACGCTGGTTCATTTGTCAAAGACTTGAACTTCAAGGATCTTAAATTGCAGTTTTATAAGCACACATGTCAATTTGTGCATATCAAAAATATTTTATTATTAAAGCTTCTTACTGATGCCTCAGAAGAATGTCAGTGGTCAGTACGTACACATTGGTGTCAACTTCAAAACCTCTGTCCTATCAATAATGCTAGTCCTGTGCAAACAAATAGGATGCTTGATTAGTTTTAGGAAGGAAAGGGCAGGTTAATGGTACTGGTTACTGTTTTAATTATTCCTGCCAATAGCAGTTGTTCCTAGTAAGTCCACGCACAAATTGCTGCATCTCTCAGGCCAGAGATAATCATTATTTAAAATATATTAATCCGCAAGATCCAGTTCCAAAATTTCCTAGAAACTCTAAAGGATGTCTCAAATGCCTTTTTTCATCCAGTAAAATAAAGGGCAATTTGTGGCTAAAATGCTGTCTCAATGGACCATTATATCTTTTGCCATCATTTTCAAGTGTAAAACTGTATCCTGTGTTGACTAGAAAATTGGAATGCCTTCCTTTTGAAGGCCAAACCTGATAATTGAGGGATTGATTGCAGAAGCTAACAGGGCCTTTTCTAAAGGAACAGTGATTAAACTTAAAAACGTGTGTAACTGAATTAAATGAAAGATATGGAATAGACCAAGGTTGCATGGACTGGTGGTCCATTGCTGCCTGGCTGAATAGCATTGCTCATGGAGATTTGGCTTTTTTAGTGGACATCAAGGACTTTGATCCCAGGGTCAATTAGTATTCAGGTTTTCAGTGGTGACAAGTTGCAACCTGACCCAGGTCAGCTGTCTGGAAAATTAATGCCCCTTAATTATAAAAGGGCTTAATAGAATGAATATATTAAACACAAATTCTTCTTTATCCCTGGAAGCACAACTCAAAGTACTAGTAGCCTGGTGGTTGTAGTACTGTGTGTGCACACAGAGGCCAGTGTTCACACACACACACACACACACACACACACACACAGACCCACATACACACACAAATTCTCACATCAAAGAAGAACAATGGACAGACCATTAAAGGACCTATTTACTTTCCTATTGCTAATGCTATTCACATTTAATAAATGTAGGAACACAGCCATACACATCATTATACAAAGCTATAGGCTGACATGGAATCTCTAATGTAAAATACCTTGAATATTGAAGCATAACTGTAGACATTCAGGTACATTCTTACTTAAATACAGTCACTAATAGCTGTAAACAAGCAAGCTGCCCCTGTGAAAACTGTTTTATTTATTTTTAATCTTTTATTTGAGTATAGTTGACACAGAATGTTCTATTACTTTCAGGTGTACATAGTGATTTAAGAAGTCTATACATCATGTGGTACTTACCAGTGTAGCTACCATTTGTCACCATACAATGCTATTGCAATACTATTGACTATATTCCTTGGGCTATACCTTTTATTCCCAAGACTTGGTCTTTCCATGAGTGGAAGCCCATATCTCCCACTTCCCTTTACCTATTTTGCCCATCCTCCCACTTCCTTCCTCTGGCAACCATACAGTTCTCTGTATTTATAGGCCTTATTCTACTTGTAAAAACTTCTAAATGGGATTTTTCAGCCCACAGTTAATTCTTATTTTTTCCCTATGCTGTGGGTATGAAATCACTCTGATTATTAAGGGGTTATGAATGGGGAATCAACCATTTCCATTCAGAAAATAACGAGAGTTAGGCTATGTCTATGCCCATGAAAAAGTGCCCTACAGGATGCCCTTGCTATCCATTGAGGTCAGTGTGACTATGCCCTTGATTTGCCTGAAGCAGAGTCATGCTCTGGTCCACATGGATGGCAAAAATGATCTTAGTAATAATCCAATCTTTCGGCAAATTGCAATAGATCTACTTCAGAGATATAAGGGTATAAAAGTCTCATGATTCTTTTCTCCAAAGAATATATTCTGCATAACAAACAGCAATTGTTTGAATGCATAAGGTGAAAAGTGATAACCATCCTAAGAGAGGTATAGACAGTACTATGGGCATTCAGAAAAGGGCACGGTTATTCTCAATACTTGCAAGTGGTGCTATGCTATTAATACATAAGACTTGATCTAATACTTTATACTTTTCAAACAATACAGTGTCAACCGTTTTCCTGAATCAATATCTTGACAGGCTGAGGAAACCATAGCCAGAGTCATGTAATCAATGAGAAAGGTGATCTTCCACAGTTAGTTTAAGAAAGAGCTAAAACAAACAGGGAAAAGACAGTCCTATTTCTAATCCACTGATATTTCTAACATACCAAAGTTAAGAGCGAAATGGACAAAATGCTTTTAATTCTCCTTTTCCTAAGCAAGTGTTTGAAACAACTTAGCTCCAGATAATGCATTTAGAAAACAGAATATGGTATGTGGAAGAGCGTACTGACAATGTGTCAGAATATCTGAGATTTGCCTCATCAATTCACATTATGACACAAGGTCTGGCATTTAATTATTTTCATGCCTCATTTTTTTAAACCTGGAAAATGAGTACGATTATGTTTTCTTCCTTTCAATTATAGAAATATCATGAGGCTAAGTGAGTAACAGTATTATCTCTTTACAACATTGTTATATAAGAGGAATAACATAATTTGCCTCTAGTCTAGGAACTGATCAAGCCACATCTTATCTTTACTGTTTGCAGTTAATAGAGGAGAGACCTGATGATATCTGTTCTGTATTAGAACCTTGTCAATATATCTCTCAATAAAGCTGAAAATTTTTGAAAGAAAAAAAAAAGAACCTTGTCCTTGTGAGGTACTTCAGAAGGAAGAGTATCAGAGCCAGTGTTGTATACGTGTCCTCTTATTTTTAGGGAGGAGAAGAGTGAGGGAGAATTATGTGATGGCCATACTCTGAATTTAAGTCAGTTTTATTTCCTCCCACATATTTGGACAATCTTATAACCTGTAAAATGCTTCTTTGGATTTTCACACACAAAACTAACAGGATTAAAATGTAATAATCTGGTAATAATATGTTCCTTGCGCTTTCTATCGAAGTCCAATAGCATTTTAGCAAATGCTGCTATCAGCTCTTTTTTGGGAGGCTTCCTACATTGAGTATACTTAGGTCCTTTCTATGTTTCAGATAGAAGTTCATTCCCTAAGTGATGTGGCCTGGTCCAATAGAACTTAAAAAAGATATACACAGTTTTATCTTTCCTGTCGACTGTTTTGGCAAATACTAATCAATTAAGCAACTTTCATCTGCCTCTCTTAGCAATGTTGCCATTGAATGGAAACTTAGAAGAGGAGCTTTTAGAAATCAATTTATCAATATCCTGTGAATGACAAATAGAATATTATTCATTTGACATACACTTGTCCATTGTTACAAAATCCACAACTGACATATGTTGGCAGGATTGGTTTAATCCCTTGAACCCACAGATGGAAATTTTCATTCCAAGATTCTTTCCTATTTCACCAAGAGGTAAACAACATTTCCAAAGATATTTTAATGCAGAAAATAGTTTAATTCTGATAATGCAAAAGGCTTAGTTTTTTCCCTACGCAGTATTTTTGACCACAAAACTATGTAAAATGAAGATGAAAATGTATAAAAATCAAATGATCATGCATATTAAATATTCTTAGTACTATTTAAACATGTCTTGTAATCTTTTTCATTTTGCAACATTTCTATCTAGTTAGAGTGCCATAATTTTTACTGTATTTATGTAATTATACTGCAACTTGATGTGTCTTCAGTGAACATTTAATGCTATCCAGATTTAAAATATTTCATAACTCTTCTTGACAATATTTTGAGCACTATTATCATTATCTTTATATATGTAATGCTACCTCACATCCTCAAATACCATCCTAGTTGTATTGTGGTTCTTTCTACTATCAATGAGTTCTTTCAGATTTGAGTCTCATTTCCTAAATACCTGGTAATGAATGGTTCAGTCACTAAGATAAATGCTTCATGTGCACTGAACCCTCACACAAACTCTGTGATGTTAGTAATATTACCTCATTTTGATGAAGAAACAGGGTATGAAGAATTTAAGTCATTCTCCCATAATCATATGCATAATAAGCAGCAGGATTTAAGCAAACTAAAGTGGACAAAGTAGATTTTTTTAAAAAAAGTTTAACGAAACAATAAGAAGTCTAAGAACCCAGTTAAAAACTGGGAAAAAATTTGAAGTTTCCCCCCCAAAAGATAAACAAATGGCCAATATAAACATGAAAAGATGGTCAGCATAATTAGTTGTTAGAGAGATGAAGATAAAACTCATGAGATACTACTCTTTACTCAATAGGATGGTTAGAAGTAAACAGCTGCCAATAAATCTATAATCAATAAGGATTGGTGAGAAAAAAATAAGTATTGGTGAGAATGTAGAGATATTAGAACACTTAAATGTTGCTGGTGGGAATATTAAGTGGTACAGCCCCTGTGGAAATGAGTATGATAATTTTCTAAAAGTTAAATATAGAATTACCATATGACCAAGCAATTCTGCTCCTAGATACATACCCAAGACAATCAAAAGTATATGTCTATGCAAAAACTTATAAATGAATGGCAGCATTGTTTGTAACAAACAAAAGTGGAAACAATCCAAATGTTCATCACCTGATGAATGAATAAACAAATGTGCTACATCCAAGCAATGGAATATTGGTATTTTATACCACTGACTATTATTATTAAATTATAAAAAGAAATTAAATACTATACATACTACAACATAGGTGGACTTTGAAACCATTATGCTAAGTGGAAAAAGCCACAAAGGACCACATATTATTATATGATTATATTTCAATAAAATGTTCAGAATAGGGAAATTATTCAGAGATATATTAGTGGTTGTAGGGGACAAGGGTGTTAGAGAGGAAATGGGGCATGAATTTATGGGGTGATGAATGTGTTAAAATTGATAGTAGTGATGTTTGCACAATTCTGTGAACATCTTCCATTATTTGAAGATTATTTTTGGCTTAGTGTCACTCTGTGAATTTGGCAGTATTTCAACTTTTCCTTTGGTGTGAGTAGGGTGACCATAAATGAACTATTACAGAGAGGTCCAATTCCAAGTGGGAAAATTAGAGTTCTTAGGAACTTTGGAGTATCAGGCAATCAAGAGCTGCAGGTCATTTTGCTGACTGCTGAATGAGACTTTGCCAGGAATTACCCGGATAAGGTAAACTCCACAACCTAGAACAGGAGGAGGGGACATCGAGTCTCAAATGAAGTGGGGTTGAACCCAGGATCCACCTATACAAATCTATGATTGGGCAAGTTATGCAACTTCCGTGAGCCATCATGTTTTCATTTATTTAAAAAACAAAGAGAGAGAATAATAATATCCATTTAGCTTTTTGGGATTTTTATGAGATATAGTTATGAAAATGAAGAATTCAGTATCTTATTTAATTATTTACTTATTATACACTTATTCTGTAATTCTACTATATAATACATAATGCTGTATTATAACATTATGCTATATTATATAATACTATGACATAATTATATAATAATAGATATGAGATTATATAATAATATGATATATTATGTATATTAGATACTTATTAGATCAGATAGCTACTTTGTTCCTCAATTCCTTCCCTTTTTTTTTATTTAGCAGATTTTTTTCTCCCTTAACTTAATATTTTGAATAATTTTAAAACTTAAAAAACTCACAAATTTAATTCTTCCAATCCATGAGTATGGAATATTTTTCCATCTCTTTGTGTCTTCCTCAATTTCTTTCAGAAGTGTTCTGTAGTTTTTAGGGTATAGATCCTTTACCTCTTTGGTTAGGTTTATTCCTAGGTATTTTATGCTTTTGGGTGCAATTGTAAATGGGATTGACTCCTTAATTTCTCTTTCTTCAGTCTCATTGTTAGTGTATAGAAATGCCACTGACTTCTGGGCATTGATTTTGTATCCTGCCACACTGCCAAAATGCTGTATGAGTTCTAGCAATCTTGGGGTGGAGGCTTTTGGGTTTTCTATGTAGAGTATCTTGTGATCAGCGAAGAGGGAGAGTTTGACTTCTTTTTTGCCAATTTGAATGCCTTTAATGTCTTTTTGTTGTCTGATTGCTGAGGCTAGGACTTCTAGTACTATGTTGAATAGCAGTGGTGAGAGTGGACATCCCTGTCTTGTTCCTGATCTTACGGGAAAGGCTCCCAGTGTTTCCCCACTGAGAATGATATTTGCTGTGGGCTTTTCGTAGATGGCTTTTAAGATGTTGAGGAATGTTCCCTCTATCCCTACACTCTGAAGAGTTTTGATCAGGAATGGATGCTGTATTTTGTCAAATGCTTTCTCTGCATCTATTGAGAGGATCCTATGGTTCTTGGTTTTTCTCTTGCTGATATGATTAATCACATTGATTGTTTTACGAGTGTTGAACCAGCCTTGTGTCCCGGGGATAATCCTACTTGGTCATGGTGAAGAATCTTCTAAATGTACTATTGGATCCTATTGGCTAGTATCTTGTTGAGAATTTTTGCATCAATGTTCATCTCATGGATTGGAAGAATTAATATTGTGAAAATGTCAATATTACCCCAGGGCAATTTACACGTTTAATGCAATCCCTATCAAAATGCCATGGACTTTCTTCAGAGAGTTGGAACAAATTATTTTAAGATTTGTGTGGAATCAGAAAAGACCCCAAATAGCCAGGGGAATATTAAAAATGAAAACTATAGCTGGGGGCATCACAATGCTGGATTTCAGGTTATACTACAAAGCTTTGGTCATCAAGATGGTGTGGTACTGGCACAAAAACAGACACATAGATCAATGGAACAGAATAGCGAATCCAGAAGTGGACACTCAACTTTATGGTCAACTAATATGCGACAAAGGAGGAAAGACTATCCACTGGAAGAAAGACAGTCTCTTCAATAAATGGTGCTGGGAAAATTGGACATCCACATGCAGAAGAACGAAACTAGACCACTCTCTTGCACCATACACAAAGATAAACTCAAAATGGATGAAAGATCTAAATGTGAGACAAGAGGGCGGGGTAAGATGGTGGAAAAGTAGGGTCCCCAAGTCACCTGTCCCCACCAAATTACCTAGATAAACTTCAAATCATCCTGAAAATCTATGAATTCGGCCTGAGATTTAAAGAGAGAACATCTGGAATGCTACAGTGAGAAGAGTTCGCGCTTCTATGGAGGTAGGAAGACGGGGGAAAAGAAAGAAAGACACAAAAGGCCTCCATGGGGGAGGGGCCGGGGCGAGTGTCCCCAGGACAGGAGAGCCCCGTCCCGGAGAAGCAGGAGCTGCACCAACCTTCCTGGGTGGAAAGGGGCCCGCAGGGAGGTGGAGCAGGACCCAGGAGGGCGGGGATGCCCTCGGGCTCCCTCGGACACTAACAGACACCTGCGCCCCCCGGGGAGAGAACCCCGCGGCCAAGCTCCCTAAATGGGTGCAGCACGCACCCCGCGGACCCGGAGCAGCTCGGAGGGGCTCGGGCGGCGGCTCCGCGGAGGGGGTTGCGCTGCCGGGAGCGAATCCAACAGCGCAGGCCCCGGAGCACAGGGCGCTGGGACACAGCCCAGGGTCCGGCCTCCCCACGGGACAGGCAGAGACCGGGAGGGCCCAGGACCGCAAGGACGCTCCTGTCCCGAACTGAGCACATCAGCGGCCAGTCCCGGAGCCTCCAGGCCCTGCAGACTGAGAGCTCCGTGGTTACTGTGGGAGCTGACTCCAGGGCTGCAGAGCTAGTCGCAGCCACTGTTGTTCCTCCTGGGGCCTCACAGGGTAAACAACCCCCACTGAGCCTCACTTTGACCTCACGGGATAAACAGCTTAAACATCTTTCACTGATCCCTGCACCAGGCAGGGGGCTGAGCAGCTCCCCCAAGTGCTAACAACTGAAAATCAGCACAGCAGGCCCCTCTCCCAAAAGACCAGCTAGACGGACAGGCGAAAAACAAAATTTTGACCAAGCAGCCCTGGAAAGTTCCAGGGGAAGTCGAGGGATTTCCAGTATACAGAATCAGACTATACTCCCCCTAGTTTTTTGGTTTTTTGATTTCTGTTTGATTCCCGCCCTTTTTTTTCTTTTTTTCTTTTCTTCTTTTTTCTTTTTCTCTTTTTTTTTCTTCTTTTCTTTTTTTCTTTTTCTTTCCTTCTTTCTCTTCTCTCTTTTCCTCCTTTTCCCAATGCAACTTGTTTTTGGACACTCTGCACTGAGCAAAATGACTAGAAGGAAAACCTCACCTCAAAAGAAAGAATCAGAAACAGTCCTCTCTCCCACAGAGTTACAAAATCTGGATTACAATTCAATGTCAGAAAGCCAATTCAGAAGCACTATTATAAAGCTATTGGTGGCTCTAGAAAAAAGCATAAAGACTCAAGAGACTTCATGACTGCAGAATTTAGAACTTATCAGGCAGAAATTAAAAATCAATTAAATGAGATGGAATCCAAACTAGAGGTCCTAACGACGAGGGTTAATGAGGTGGAAGAACGAGTGAGTGACATAGAAGGCAAGTTGATGGCAAAGAGGGAAACTGAGGAAAAAAGAGACAGACAATTAAAAGACCATGAGGATAGATTAAGGGAAATAAGTGAAAGCCTGAGGAAGAAAAATCTACATTTAATTGGGGTTCCCGAGGGCGCCGAAAGGGACAGAGGGCCAGAATATGTATTTGAACAAATCACAACTGAAAACTGTCCTAATCTGGGAAGGGAAACAGGCATTCAGATCCAGGAAATAGAGTGATCCCTCCCCCCCCTAAAATCAATAAAAACGGTTCAACACCTCGAAATTTAATACCGAAGCTTGCAAATTCCAAGATAAAGAGAAGATCCTTAAAGCAGCAAGAGACAAGGGATCCCTAACTTATATGGGGAGAAATATCAGATTAACAGAAGACGTCTCCACAGAGACCTGGCAGGCCAGAAAGGGCTGGCAGGATATATTCAGGGTCCTAAATGAGAAGAACCTGCAACCAAGAATACTTTATCCAGCAAGGCTCTCATTCAGAATGGAAGGAGAGATAAAGAGCTTCCAAGACAGGCAGGAACTGAAAGAATATATGACCACCAAACCAGCTCTGCAAGAAATTTTAAGGGGGACTCTTAAATTCTCCTTTAAGAAGTCCAATGGAACAATCCACAAAAACAGGGACTGAATAAGTATCATGATGACACTAAACTCATATCTATCAATAGTAACTCTGAATGTGAACGGGCTTAATGACCCCATCAAAAGGCGCAGGGTTTCAGACTGGATAAAAAAGCAGGACCCATCTATTTGCTGCCTACAAGAGACTCATTTTAGACAGAAGGACACCTACAGCCTGAAAATAAAAGGTTGGAGAACCATTTACCATTAAAATTGTCCTCAAAAGAAAGCAGGGGTAGCCATCCTTATATCAGATAAACTAAAATTTATCCCGAAGACTGTAGTGAGAGATGAAGAGGGACACTATATCATAGTTAAACGATCTATCCAACAAGAAGACTTAACAATCATTAATATATATGCCCCGAATGTGGGAGCTGCCAAATATATCAATCAATTAATAACCAAAGTTAAGACATACTTAGATAATAATACACTTATACTTGGTGACTTCAATCTAGCACTTTCTACACTCGATAGGTCTTCTAAGCACAACATCTCCAAAGAAACAAGAGCTTTAAATGATACACTGGACCAGATGGATTTAACAGATATCTACAGAACATTACATCCAAACTCAACTGAATACACATTCTTCTCAAGTGCACATGGAACTTTCTCCAGAATAGACCACATACTGAGTCACAAAACAGGTCTGAACCGATACCAAAGATTGGGATCATCCCCTGCATATTCTCAGACCATAATGCCTTGAAATTAGAACTAAATCACAACAAGAAGTTTGGAAGGACCTCAAACACGTGGAGGTTAAGGACCATCCTGCTAAAAGATGAAAGGGTCAACCAGGAAATTAAGGAATAATTAAAAAGATTCATGGAAATGAATGAGAATGAAGATACAACCATTCAAAATCTTTGGGATACAGCAAAAGCAGTCCTAAGGGGGAAATACATCACAATACAAGCATCCATTCAAAAACTGGAAAGAACTCAAATATAGAAGCTAACCTTACACATAAGGGAGCTAGAGAAAAAACAGCAAATAGATCCTACACCCAGCAGAAGAAGAGAGTTAATAAAGATTCGAGCAGAACTCAATGAAATCGAGACCAGAAGAACTGAGGAACAGATCAACAGAACCAGGAGTTGGTTCTTTGAAAGAATTAATAAGAGAGATAAGCCATTAGCCAGCCTTATTAAAAAGAAGAGAGAGAAGACTCAAATTAATAAAATGATGAATGAGAAAGGAGAGATCACTACCAACACCAAGGAAATACAAACGATTTTAAAAACATATTATGAACAGCTATACACCAATAAATTAGGCAATCTAGAAGAAATGGACACATTTCTGGAAAGCCACAAACTACCAAAACTGGAACAGGAAGAAATAGAAAACCTGAACAGGCCAATTACCAGGGAGGAAATTGAAGCAGTCATCAAAAACCTCCCAAGACACAAAAGTCCAGGGCCAGATGGCTTCCCTGGGGAATTCTATCAAACGTTTAAAGAAGAAATCATACCTATTCTACTAAAGCTGTTTGGAAAGATAGAAAGAGATGGAGTACTTCCAAATTCGTTCTATGAGGCCAGCATCACCTTAATTCCAAAACCAGACAAAGACCCCCCCCCCCCAAAAGGAGAATTATAGACCAATATCCCTGATGAACATGGGTACAAAAATTCTCAACAAGATACTAGCCAACAGGATCCAACAGTACATTTAGAAGATTCTTCACCATGACCAAGTAGGATCATCTCCGGGACACAAGGCTGGTTCAACACTCGTAAAACAATCAATGTGATTCATCATATCAGCAAGAGAAAAACCAAGAACCATATGATCCTCTCAATAGATGCAGAGAAAGCATTTGACAAAATACAGCATCCATTCCTGATCAAAACTCTTCAGAGTGTAGGGATAGAGGGAACATTCCTCAACATCTTAAAAGCCATCTACGAAAAGCCCATAGCAAATATCATTCTCAATGGGGAAACACTGGGAGCCTTTCCCGTAAGATCAGGAACAAGACAGGGATGTCCACTCTCACCACTGCTATTCAACATAGTACTGGAAGTCCTTGCCTCAGCAATCAGACAACAAAAAGACATTAAAGGCATTCAAATTGGCAAAGAAGAAGTCAAACTCTCCCTCTTTGCCGATGACATGATACTCTACATAGAAAACCCAAAAGACTCCACCCCAAGATTTGTAGAACTCATACAGCATTTTGGCAGTGTGGCAGGATACAAAAATCAATGCCCAGAAGTCAGTGGCATTTCTATACACTAACAATGAGACTGAAGAAAGAGAATTTAAGGAGTCAATCCCATTTACAATTGCACCCAAAAGCATAAGATACCTAGGAATAAACCTAACCAAAGAGGTAAAGGATCTGTACCCTAAAAACTACAGAACACTTCTGAAAGAAATTGAGGAAGACACAAAGAGATGGAAAAATATTCCATGCTCTTAGATTTGAAGAATTAATATTGTGAAAATGTCATTGCTACCCAGGGCAATGTACATGTTTAATGCAATCCCTATCAAAATACAATGGACTTTCTTCAGAGTTGGAACAAATAATCCTAAGATCTGTATGGAACCAGAAAAGACCCCGATTAGCCAAGGGAATTTTAAAATAGAAAACCTTAATTGGGGGAATCACAATGCCAGATTTCAGGTTGTAGTACAAAGCTGTGGTCATCAAGACGGTGTGGTACTGGCACAAAAACAGACACATGGATCAATGGAACAGAATAGAGCATCCAGAAGTGTACACTCAACTCTATGGTCAACTAATATTTGACAAAGGAGGAAAGACTATCCACTGGAAAAAAGACAGTCTCTTCAATAAATGGTGCTGGGAAAATTGGACATCCACCTGCAGAAGAATGAAACTAGAGCATTCTCTCACACCATACAGAAAGATAAACATTTTGACAAGTAATATTTGAAATTAAGAACATATTTTTTAGCTTATAGCAGAATCTACTCTTATCCTACCATGTACCTCTGCCTCTTTGGAAAGAATATTCTTCCATTAAAAATATTCTGATCTACATACAGAGGAGAAGCTGTTGATGGTGGCAATGATGACAAATTCATTAGTCATGAAATGTAACTTGGAGAATTCTCAGGCTATTTTCAGAAAAGGTTTAAAATATAAGACCATGCTGAAAAATACCAGTGACACAGTGTTAGAGACAGATAATACCAAGAAACTGATTGATGCACCTGAGCATCACACAGGAATAATTATTTTGCTTACATTAGTTTTTGGTATTTAGCTAATCAATATAAAGCATTTGAAATTTCCTTTATTGTATACAGATGTTATATTTCTTAGAATTTTATCTTTGAAAATAGGTTTTGAATAGAATCACTTATAGTTCCACTAGTAAATGAAGCCTGTTTGCTGATCTGTGTGTATATAGATAATATATATACAAATATGCACACAAACACAATTTTAATGATTTTTGTGCCTTCTTCCATGCTTAAAAGAGGCCTGGATTTGATGATAAATTATATTGTTACTTTGTACATTTATTTTTTATATAGGAATGTGAAGAGAAGGTTCCTTCTGTTGTTTGGCTTAAATTTGAATTGTTTCTTTGCTTACTTTTAATCTACTCATATGAAATGGTCCCAGCTGGGAAGGGCCTTCTGTTTCTCTGGGTTGGCTTAGCCCACATCTGCACTTTCTCCTATTCATTTCCCCCATTCTCCTTCCTAAAAGAGGTAACGATTCTCTGCCATCCTCTCCCCTATCCCTAGGCCCCCTGGGTGACCCTGACTTGTCTTGTAGAATCCCATCTTTCTAGCAGGGATGGAGTCCAAAATGGGTATGGACCCAGTTTTGATTAAGAGGAAGTAGGGCAGCCTTCATCGAGGCTCCAGGAAAATGCTTTTTCTTCTCTTAACAGGAAGCCATAACAAGCTGCTGTCTGTCTCCAGCTGGATGTGGCTGTTGAAGGATGATGTACATATCTGCTGTTGCTACTGGCGGCATCCTGGGGTCATCTGGGGAAAGCCTGCCTTAGTAGAGGCTGATGTTCTGGATGATAGAGCAGAGGCAGAAAGAATACAATCTTTGGTGATGTTATCTTTGAACTTCTGACTTCGAGTCTTCTTATTTTGTGAGCAAGTGAATGAGCTTATTATATGTGCTTTCCCTGAATTGGCTCTTCTCTCACTCACAGATAAGGGCATCTGAAATGAAACATTTCCCCAGAAGAAGCAGCAGCAAACTCTGTCCTTACCACCCTCCCTCCTGTGGTTCTTATTTTCACACTTCTCAGTTGTCACTTTGTAATACACACACACACACACACACACACACACACAACATGAACAATGCTTTAAAAAAACAATGTGTGCAATAATTCAATTCATTAAATAATGACTACCTACAACATCCTAGGTGTTGTTGATGGCATTTAGGAAATGAATGACTAAAACCAGCGTTTCTGCCTTCCTGAAATTTCAGGGAAGACTTTACTAACTGGTCTTACTGTGGTCACATGGTACATTTACTTGGTTAAATTGTGTCTGTTGTAATAGAAAAGATAGGACATTTTATTATAGCAAAGGAACTATCAGACTTTCTATACTTGAGACATTAAGACTTGAGAGCCCTTTATGAACATTTTACTTTCTTAAGCCACCTTTACAACTATTCCCTGTGTGTTCAAGTAAAGAATCTGTGTCCAAATGGTTTGATTAGATACATGGATTCCATATCAGCTACTGTACATGAATATTAATTTAACATGTAGATTTTTCCTCCCTAATCTGCTCCTCTCCTTGAATACCCAGCACTTAAAAATCTTATCATCCAACCTTACAAATTAGACACCTTGACTTTTTTCTTTTATGTATCCCCAAAATTTATTAATTGAGTTCTTAAACCAATTAACATCTAAATTCTTCACCTTTGGGATCCCTGGGTGGTGCAGCGGTTTGGCGCCTGCCTTTGGCCCAGGGCGCGATCCTGGAGACCCGGGATCGAATCCCACGTCGGGCTCCCGGTGCATGGAGCCTGCTTCTCCCTCTGCCTGTATCTCTGCCTCTCTCTCTCTCTCTGTGACTATCATAAATAAATAAAAATAAAAAAAATTAAAAAAAAATAAATTAATTCTTCACCTTTTTTTTCTAATAAGCTTTCCATTCTATGTTAGCTACATGACTGGGCAAATTGTCTTACTCCTTGAAACTCTGCTTCCATTTCCAAAATGGGAATTAAAATAGCACCCCTCCCTGTAATATTATTGTGAGGCTGGATTGAGATAATGTTTGAAAAGTGCAGAGTACCTGCCAGGCACAGAGCACCTTGTACATCTTGTCTACTGCTACATAGTTCACCTGAGTTGAAGACTTGTCATCTCAGTGGGGATTGTGCTGAAAGTCTCTTAACTGACCTTTCTGACCACTTTCTTTCTTTTTTTTTTTCTCACCACTTTCTTCTTATTTTAATCCATTCTCTTCTCTGTGGCCAAAATGATTATTCCTCAAATATAAATATGACCATGCCTCTCCCAGTGCTTATAATAGCCCCAAATCTTTAGGATGGTTCAGACAAGCAAGTGTTACTTAAAAGCTAGGTACCTTCACTGAGATGGGCACTAAGAATATAAGTGATTATGCCCATTTTGCCTTTAAATAGCATTTGGAGTAGTAGGGGAGACAGATTTAAAAACAGTTAACTCCATGGCCAATGAAAGTGGTATATGTAAGGTACAGAAATTGTGTACAAGGTTGGATGATCATCTGCATCAGGAGTGATAGGGACAGTGGAGAAAGGGAGGTGAAATATACATGGGAAAGGGGACATCTTAGCAGGGTTTTGATGAAAAAATATAGCCTGGACTCAATCTTGTAGGCAAGGAGAGGTTCCTGAAGGGTTTGAAGCAAAGAAATGCCATGTTCAGGTTTTCATTTTGGAGAACATTCTTTGGCTTTGTGGAGAATGGATTTGAGGGGCCAAAAGAGTCAAGTTGACAGGGAGAATGTAGAGGAAGAAAAACAGGGAAAATGAGAGATGGGTAGTCCTCTGGCTCCAAAGGGAGCCAACATGGAGGCCCTGGTTACTGACCCAGGTATCAGTGCAAGTTTCATCCTTGAGTGGTCAGCTTTACCTTCTGATCTTTCCCTAAGAAACTGCCCTTCTGTTTGAGTGGGCTCCATGTAACTTAAAAACAAAAACCAAACCAAACACGCAAACTTTCCAGAAAGAATACATGGAAGAAATGCCCTGGGGAGCATAGGACATCCAGGCAGCACTAACACTTACTGAGCTATGTAGCTCAGAGCCCTCCAGATCTGTTTGATGGCTGCCATAGCACCCTGTGTGTTTAGATGAAGGAGCTGAAGCATAGGTATTACCTATAAGTTTATCACGGTATTAGGACTTGCCTCCCAGTCTGCCTGACAGCAGTGCCTGTGCTCACAACCATCCTCCTCCCTGCCTCTTACCATACCCCTTTGCCTCACTGGCACAGATAAATTCCTGTACCCAGCTCCACTCATTCTCAGAACCTGCCATCCGTGTTCTGTCTCTCTGAAATCCCCCTAAATTTCCACTGGCAAAGTGCTCTCACCCTTTCAGGTGCAGCCTGAATATCAACTCCTACGCCAACGCCCCTCTGCCATTGCCTATCCTCCCAGCTCTCAGAATGGATTACTCCTCTTAAGGCCCTTGGAGCCAGACATACGCCCGCACTTTGGTTCACTGTCTTTGTTAGTTAGCATGTTTCTGTCCCCCTCTCCTTTTCCATCTTTTGCCAGGAGGCAGCTTAGCATCTGGCACATAGTAGGTGGATGCTTGGGATCAATAATCTTGTGAATAAATATTTAAGAATTGACTCTATAATGCTGGCGAATATTGGAAGTGTCAGAGTAATGCTTTTCAGGAGTGGGGGGGGAGTGGACACTGGTTTTTAGGTGCTTAGCGGATCTCAGGAAAGAAGGAACTTAAGAAATTCAAGGAACAATGATTTGAAGCCATTTCCTTTATCCCATGCTCCCTTTTATCCAAGACACTTTTTTTCCCCCCGTTGAAATGGCTGGGAGGTAAGACAATCTATTTATGATTTCTTACAAATCAGAGATGCCTTCCTGCCCTTCCAGTTTGCTTTAAAAGACTCACGGGAGACAGATTTTGCCTGCCACCCAGTCCGGTTGCTTGGCAGTTTGTGTTTCCTTCCAAAGCCCTCCAGAGTCTCCTCTGCACACAGCGGTGCTCATCTCCACGCCTCTCCTGCAGGCAGCGGCTGCATGACGTCTGTGCCCAGCCCTTTTGTCTCCTCAATCTGGTTGCCTTGGCACCAAGAGCCCTTCAATATGCTATTGTTAAAGGGGCAGCATGGGGCACTGGTCCCTCCTCAGACTATGTCCTCCTTTAAACCCTGGCTTCTGCTAGACTGAGAAGCTGGCTGTGAGGCACAGAAGCATATATTAAATGTTTCCAGCCACCGTGCTGTGAATAAGCCAGTGTTCTTGCATATCTCTGTGCGCATGTATTAAGAGCTATTAATATGCTTTTTGTTTTGCACCTTTAAATTATGTTTCTTCTTTCCTGATAATGAACAGTAGGATATTCTCTTAGACCTGGTTACTGAGAGAGTAATGGCAATGACTTCTGTTCTGTTGCTTTATGAAATAATAGTGTCATTAAAGTAAAATAAATCTGATTTTCAATTTGTTTAAAGCTGTCATTTTAGCATCCTGCCATCATTCTTGCCAAATGCCTATCAGGGTCCGATCCCTGTTTACTCTCTTGCATTACAGTAAAGACTTGAGATCTATATGTCAGTGAGACCAGACCAGGCCAGACACTCACTCACAGGATTAAGACAGATTTCCAGAGACTATAGTGCTTGATCATTAATAGTGGTTGATAAATGTCTGAAAAACAAAACAAGCTTGAAACACCAAAGAGAACAATTGAGGGAATTTAGGGGAATCCTGAGAGAGCCAGAATTTCTGTGTGATAGATGAGAGGTTATACTGACTTCCTAATAAAACTCAAGGCTCATGTCCCTGTAGCTACCTTCTCCTGAGGGACAAACTGAGGCCCGACATAGTGCCCTGGGATCATTAACTAGCTGAATACTTTGTTAGCATATAGGGAGGAAGAAGATGGGACAATCTCATAATCCTGTATGTGTTTTGCACACTAAATCATGTTAGTTAATTTACATGTACAGGAAAACAGGTACAAACCCCTCACACCTTCCAAACATTTCAATTTTAACATGACCTGTAGCTATGTGTGTGTAAAGTTGAAATAAGCTGACATCTGTGTATGTCAAGTAAGAAATGGCCATACTCTTGGAAAAATGCTCTCCCCACCTTAGAAAGTAGCAAAGGGATTTTTTTTTAATGCATTGATTTTGCTTAATTGGGAGATTCCAGTAACAATCACAAATAGGCCCATAGGACGAAGGAAGATATCTCTTTCATGGGAACGATGTGACAGTTGTAAGGAAAAACAGTTTGTAAGGTGCCCTAAGTAATCAGACTTCACTATATAGAAGAAAGGTGAAGATCTTACGTGCCTTTAGTTCTACTAGCTATTTTCTGGTTCCTTTTAAGTGTCAAAGCTTTGTGTTTACTGCATTATAGGAACTCGTAAGGCATTTAGGACACAGACACTTCACAGAGACTTGGATCAAATACTTATTTCTCCTACACACTAAAATTGGCAAAGATTTATTTAAAACACTGCATCTACTTAATAGGGAGCAAGTAAATGTATGAGGACTTGAGTGGGTGGAGGGCAGGAATCCAAATTGAGATAGTTGCCGACAGGACAGATCTACTGAGAAGAGGTCAATGGAACACAGAGATGATGTTTTTTTTCCTTTTGATAGAGTAATAGAGCTTCTTAAAGCAAACAAATAATCTCTTGCATACACTTTCCAGAAAATGACATAAAGATTAATTTGCTTGAGTACACTTTTCTTTTCTCTACTTCATTTGTTTCAGTAGATTATACCCTTAGGAATTCAAGTGGAGATTTTTTGTAGAAAAGGAATGAGGATTTGTTTTTTTTTTTTTTTTAAGATTTTGTTTATTTATTCATGAGAGACAGAGACAGAGACAGGGAGAGAGAGAGAGAGAGACAGAGACAGAGACAGAGACAGACAGAGGGAGAAGCAGGCTCCCTGCCGATGTGGGACTTGATCCTGGGACTCCAGAATTGTGCCCTGTGCCGAAGGCAGGCCCTCAACCGTTGAGCCACCCAGGTGTCCTAGGAATGAGGATTTGAAAGCAGTTTTTAAAGTTAAAAGAACCGTTCACCTATAAAGTATTAACATTGCCTTGTCTCCGAGAACAACTCTGCTGCCTCCAATACAGGATTGTACCCAAACGCTATGCAAACTCTAATAGGAAACATTATTGAATGATCTGGCCCAAAGGGTCCTGGCCAGCTTCAGGATGCCTTTTGGTGTTCTCTGAGGTGGTGGGCAAAAGGGTGAGGATTACTGCCTCATACTGAGCAAAACTGACCTTTCTGTGAACACTTCCCATGTTCACAACTCTGTCTGTGATCATGTTGTTTTGAGCTCCCTTTTTTTGGCCTGTAGCCTTCCTTAAAGGTCCATCTCAAATATCACTTAGTCTCTGAAGCCTTCCTTGACTACCCTGGTAGACTGGATCACCCTCTTTGGTGTACCAATTATCTTTTGTTCATACTTGGCACACCTTAGATTCTCTCACTATTCTGACTACTGATTCAGGGATAGAGCCAGTTACTTAATTATGTTAGATATCCCTGGCCTTTAACTCAGTGCCTGGCAAGTGGGAACTGCTAGGGAATCAATTAATCAATAAGTAGGTTTTACCTTGTTTTGTTTTATTTAGCCTACGATTTTTTTATTATTTTATTTTTCATCATGATAAATTACTTTTCTTTTTTAAAGATTTTGTTTAAATTCAAGTTAGTTCACATATAGTGAATTATTAGTTTCAGGGGTAGAATTTAGTGATTCATCTGTTGCATATAACACCCAGTGCTCATTCCATCAAGTACTCTGCTTAGTGCCCATCACCCAGTTACTCCATCCTCCTATCACCCCTCTAGGAACCCTTAGTTTGTTCCCTATAGATAAGAGTCTTTTCTTTGTCTTTTTTATTTTATTTAAATTCAATTAATTAACATAAAGTATATTATTAGTTTCAGAGGTAGAGTTCAGTGATTCATCAGTTGTATATAACATTCAGTGCTCATTATATCACATGCCTTCCTTAATGCCCATCACCCTGTTAACTCCCCCCACCCTTCCTCCTTCTAGCAACCCTCAAAAACAGACCAAAATACATCCAGGATCTAGTGTGTCACCCAGTTCTGTCCACCAGATTGATTATATAGGTTTGCTTCCCTCTCTTCACAGATGACATGATACTCTGTATAAAACCCATAAGATTCCACCAAAAAATTGCTAGAACTGATAGAGGAATTCAGCAAATTCACAGGATATAAAATCAATGCACAGAAGTCTGTTGGATTTCTGTATACCACTATGAAGAAATGAACAGGCATTTCTACAATGTGTACTCTTTAGTCCCCAGCCCTTATTTTCCCCATCCCCCCACCTAACTCCCTTCTGGTAACTATCAGTTTGTTCCCTACAAGTTAAGAATCTCTCTTTTTACCCTTTGCTTATTTGTTTTGTTTCTTAAATTCTACTTATAAGTGAGATCATATGATGTTTGTCTTTCTCTGCCTAGCTTATTCACTAAGCATGATACACTCTAGTTCTATCCATGTTGTGGCAAATGACAAGATTTCATTCTTTTTATGGCTGAACAATATTCCATTATATAATATTCATTATATAATGGAACAATATTCCATATATATATATTTTGATAGGATGGACACTTGGGTTGCTTCCATAATTTGGCTATTGTAAATAATGCTGCAATAAACAGAGACATGCATGTATGCCTTTGAATTAGTGTCTTTGTATTTTGAGGATAAATACCCAGTAGTTTTATTACTGGATTGTAGGTTAGTTCTATATTTAGCTTTTTGAGGAACCTCCAAACACTTTTCCACAGTGGCTGCACTAGTTTGCATTCCCACCAACAGCGCATGAGGATTCCTTTTTCTCCACATCCTTTCCAACACTTGTTGCTTCTTGTGTTTTTTATTTTAGTCATTCTGGCAGGTATGAGTTGATATCTCATTGTAGTTTTGATTTGTATTTCCCTGATAATGAGCATCTTTTCTTTTCTTTTTTTTTTTTAAATTTTTGTTTATTTATGATAGTCACAGAGAGAGAGAGAGAGAGGCAGAGACATAGGCAGAGGGAGAAGCAGGCTCCATGCACCGGGAGCCCGACGTGGGATTCGATCCCGGGTCTCCAGGATCACGCCCTAGGCCAAAGGAAGGCGCTAAACTGCTGCGCCACCCAGGGTTCCCAATGAGCATCTTTTCATGTGTCTATTTGCCACCTGTATTTCTTCCCTGGAGAAATGTCTTTACATGTCTTTTGCCCATTTTTTAAGTTGGATTATTTGTTTTTATGGGGTGCTGAATTTTGTAAACTCTTCGTATATTTTGGATAGTGACTCTTCATTGAATATATCATTTGCAGATAACTTCTCCCATTCAGTACATTGCCTTTTAGTTTTGTTGTTTGTTTCCTTTGCTGTGCAGAAATTTTTTACATACTTTTGATGACCATTTTTCTTTGACAACCAGGGTGAGATCATGCCCACTTTGACCTGGATAGTTTGAATCAATGTAACACAGATGGCCAAGAGAGAAAGATAGTTTGTCTTGAAAGCACTGAGAATTTTACTGCTCTACTTCTTATCTAAATCACCTACTTCCATTTATTTTACTCCAAAGATGCAATATTCTTTATGATAAATCATGCTTTAAAAATGTCTAGCTGGAATGTGAAAATTACATAACTTTGGTACACCATATTGTGTCTTTTTCAACAATATTATGTCTTTTTTCAAAAATATTACAAATTACACTCATTCTTTGATCATATACTTCAGTGTAAACATGGACTGGAAGCACATTACCTATAAGTTTAGAAATGGAGGGGAATTACCTGAGTTTATATCACATTTACATTCCAAATAGATTAATTCATTGATTGATTTAAAGTATAGTTGACATACAACATTACATTAGTTTCAGGTGTACAACATGGTGATTCAACAACTCTATACCTTATGTTATGTTCACCACAGCTGTAGCTATCATCTGTCCCAGTGGCTATTACAATATCATTGACTATATATATTCCATGCTGTGCCTTTATTCCTTTGACTTATTCATTCCATAACTGGAAGCCTGTACCTCCCACTTTCCTTCACCCATTTGCCCTCACTTCCTCCTCTCTGACAACCACGAGTTTACTTCCTGTATTGAACAGCATTTATTATGGCTTTTCCACTACATGAATTGTATGACTGTTATACTGTGAATTATCTGGAAGGATAGGAGAAAGAAGGGTGGCTATTATCCATTTAACTCTATCAGTATGCAGAGTCAAGAGGGTCATTCTAAGCCCAGTAGTGAAGTTTTATTTTGTAACTAAAATAGTGAAGTGAGTTTCTGAGTATTAAAAAGTAGGATCAGACAATTCATGTCTAAAACTATAACATAGGGAATTGATTTGATGAGAGTGATTGCTTACTTAAATTAAAAATAGCATCTATATTCAAACAGGGCCATTGAGTTAAGGCATTTTATAAAACAAAGATCTGAAAATCAAAGCAAATCACAAAATGCTTACTTTTTATCATTATTGTGCTCCATACATCTCTATTAATCCCCAGTGTAACCAAAGCTGTTATTTTCATTTCTTTGAAGCTAATTTGGAATTAAAAATATTAAACTTTTATTACTTTGATAAGATCCATCTTCTCCTGATCTGGGGCCTCTCACTTCCCTGTCTATAGACATGCACGCATCTGTACACACACAGACACAGACACACACACACACACACACACACACACACACACACACACTGCACTTTGGCCAACTGACATAGGATTTGGGTATAATTTTTTTGGGGGGAGGTATAATTTTTAAGCTTTATTTCATGGTAGATTATTTTGAAACATCTTAGAGAAGTTCACACATCCACACATACAGCTATCTTTTTATTCTGATGCCACATCTTATAAAAATTAGGGTAAAGTTGGTAGCACATTTTATATTCATTCATAAATTCCAGCAAACACGGGCTGTTTAGTGTTGGCCAAAAATGCAAGAGGACCTGAGTGGATGCGATAGGCACCACCTCAGTGTCTTTTCCATCTTCTCCAGGTGGGTTTACAGCTACCTTTCTCTTCCTCACACCCCTCCTTCTGATTAGGACAGACATACCAATTGATTTTATTTGGTTATAATAGAAGCTAATTAATTGAAAGTGCACTTGCTGCTTCTGGTCCTGGTTGTTTTGTACCAGGTGAACATATTTTTTAGTCATTAAAAGCAAATTGTACTTGGAAGTGCTGTTTCTATATTACTAAGGTCCCATGTCATTAAATTTTTCTATTGACTTGTTTCCATCAAATTTATTTCTGAAAGTAGAAGCAAACCATTGAGATACTGTCTTTGCATTCATGTGGCACAGTGCCGTCTGACATTATTCTACAGAATTTATGTCTCCTATGGCTTTCAGTGCCTTGGCTCTAGAAAATTATTTGGTCTTCATTACCTTGAGACTGTTTCAAGTTCAACAAAATGTTCTTTGTAGGGGCCATAAAAGTCAATTTGATAAGCAGCTGAACCACTGAGGTAAAAAATTTTAAATGTTAGCTAGATTGCACTGAGTTCTATAGAATGTGTACAGATGTGGAAGAAGTGTATACAATTGAGACTCTCTGAAACTAGTAATAAAAGAATGGAAGCTCCTTTTTGGTTTTATGCCAACTTTACCTCTATTAGTATGTAAATGAACAGTGGTATAAAAGAAAAGGATTTGGAAATTTAATCAATTTGGGCAAAAATAAGAAACAGTAAAAATAAAACTGGTAAAGAGAACACACTGGAAATCTGTCCAGGGATTGTCAATTTATAAAAGTATCGGTTATTTAAAAAGAAACAAAAAAAACTGAAAAAAGTCACATGGGAGAAAAAAGGTTTGGGAAAATTTTCCAGGGTTCAACAGATATAAGAAAGTAATTGTGTGTGTGTGTGTGTGTGTGTGTGTGTGTGTGTGTACTTAGGCACATTTTAATGCCTCTCTGCAAACTAAAGATCTTCCCCATCTTTTTATACACTGCTCAGTTCACCACTGTGTGGACTGACTATAGTTTATTCAACTACCCTGCTGTGTGTGAACATTTAAGTTATTTCCAAGATTTTTGGAATTGCAAATAATACTGCAATTAATACCCTTGTGCATACATGTTTTCATATTGTTGCAGGTATAACTTTAGGGTAAATTCCTACAAAGTAGGATATACTGAGAAATAAAGTGAATACATATGTAGTGGTTTTGTTAGACTTTGCCAAATGCTCTACAAAGGTTGTCCTTTGCATTCGCACCAGTAATGTGGGAGAGTCCTGTTTCTCAGTCTCATCAACTGAATGCATTGTTAGGCTTTTTAATTTTTACTGAATTTGTAGGCAAGGAGTGGTATCTCAGGGTACTTTTAATTTACACTTCACTAATGAGGAATGAGTCTGAACATAGTATTTTAAGTTTAGGGCCTAAAAATTATGTGTTAATGACTAATCTATCTTTTGCCCATTTTCCTATTAGGTTTTGGCCTTTTTTTCCACTCTGGTTTCAGAATTTAATATATTTTAGGGACATGATCTTTTCATTTGTGATATATGTTGCAAATTTTTCCTTCCAGTTTCTTTTTTTTAAAAGATTTTATTTATTTATTCATGAGAAGCACACAGAGAGAGGCAGAGACACAGGCAGAGGGAGAATCAGAAGCTCCATGCAGGGAGCCTGACGTGGGACTTGATCCCAGGTCTCCAGGATCAGGCCCTGGGCTGAAGGTGGCGCTAAACCGCTGAGCCACCAGGGCTGCCCTCCTTCCAGGTTCTAAGTTGTCTTTTAACTTTTTATGTTTTTGCAATTTAAAAATTAAAAAAAAATAAGCCATCAAGTTTATCTGTATTTTCTTTTATTAAGGTTTAGAATCATAGCTAGAAAATCTTTCCTCAATCCAGGTTATAAAATCTAGTTCTTGTGTGGTTTCATTTTTCACATTTAGATCTGTGATTCAGAGTTTATTCTTATGCATGATGTATGTCATGGAGTATTTTCTTGACATTTTACATTGATCCACTTGGCATTCTTGGATAGATACCCCTTAGTCATTGTTACTGTCCTGTTTGCTAATACTTTAATATTTTTGTATTAATATTTGTAAATGATATTTGTCTGTAATTTCCTTTTGTTGTGTATGCAATTTCTTTACCAGGTTTAGTTATTAATGCCATACTTGCTTCACAAAAACATTAGAAAATTCTTAATTATCAATACTCTGGAATGGTTTAAGGAGCACTGGTAGAATTGAAGGTTTGTGGAATTTCTCTGTGGAATAGTCTGGGCTGTGTCTCATGAACTTAGTTACTTGATATCTTTCTCTTACCTTGTAGTAAGTTGGTTTAAGCTTTCTATTTTTATTTGGATTAATTTTGCTAAACTGTGCTTCCTAATATAATTGTTACATCTACATTTTCAAAATTATTCCCCCCTTGTCATTTTGTATTTTGCATATGTGTGCTTCTTCCCTTGTTTCTTAAGCTAATTAGTGTTTGGTTAATAAAAAGAAAACTCAATGTTTATTTTGACTTACTAATTAGATGTTATATTTTCCTTCTTTGTCTCATTAGCTTCTGATTTTATCTTTACTATTATTTTTATGCTTTATTTTATTTGGTTGTTTCCTTTGAGTTGGAATTTGGTTCATTTTTCCTTTTTTCAATTTTTAAAAATATGATTTTTTAAGTTTTCTTCTGATCACTGCTTTCATGGATCACAGGTTCTGATATGTATATTTTCACTATTATTATCTTTTTAAAAATCTTTTATTTCAGTCTTTATTTCTTATTTTCCACCCAAGAATTATTTAATAGGCAGATTAAGGCAGAAAGGTAAAGACCTTTTTAGATCTTTAATTTTGTTACCAATTAATTTTGTTGCATTGTGATCCCAGCATATTTCTACTGTGTCTACTTCTCCAAACTTAACTAATATTTACTTTGTAACCAAATATATGATCAAATATTTTACGAATATTCCATATGCCTTGAGAGAAAGTGTCTTTCCCTATTAGCAGGATGTGAAGTTTGATATATAAGGGCTGCTGGAGTGATTATGTTGTTTATATTTTCAACAGTCTTAACCCATTTCTGCCCGCTTCATTGGGTGTATTAAAATCTCCTACCATTAGCATATTTTAACCTGTATCTTTTTTCTTCTTTTGTAGTTTTTACTTTTTAAAGGTGATTACTATGTTATTCGGTGATAGATACTTATGACTCTTCCATCTTCATTGTAAATTGTAGCTTTTGGCATGGAAATTTGTGTTTTGTCTCCTTTAATGTGTTTTTGTTTGAATTAGACTTTTGTCTGAAAGTAGGATCACTACTCTGACTTATAAGTGTTTCTATTTGCTTACTACAGTTTTACTCATTCTGTTAAGATTTATTTGGGCACAGGTAGTCAGGGCCAGGGTCCCCAACAAGAAAATAGGGAGCTGGAACAGCTAAGACAAAACCTCATAGCATCCTGCTTTGCAGCATAAACACGACCACAATACCAACCTGTCTAGCAGCCTCTGCAGAAATGACTTCTACAAAACATCCTGAGACAAAACAATTAACCATAAACATTGGTCACTATCATAAGTTGAGGCAGTTAGTGTCCATTTTTTTAAAGATTTTATTTATTTATTCATGAGAATACACAGAGAGGAGAGAGAGAGAGAGACAGAGACACAGGCAGAGGGAGAAGCAGGCTCCATGCAGGGAGCCTGACATGGGACTGGATCCCAGGTCTCCAGGATCACACACTGGGCCAAAGGCAGCGCCAAACCACCGAGCCACCCGGGCTGCCCGGTAGTTAGTGTCCAAATGTCAGCCCGAAAGATGATCAACATGTAAACAATATACCTGATAGGTAGACAGGTGCATGGTCAAAGCCCTGATTGGCACACCTTATCCACACAGTCAATCCACACAAGGCCCATACTCAGGATGCTCAAGATAGTTCTGCAAAAGAGCTTATTAAAACCCCTATATTGAATGCCAGAATGGCAACCTTCTCAGCTCCCTTCCCTCTTTAGGAGCTTTGTACTATCGATAAATTCTGTCTTGCTGCCCACTATTCTGGTCTACCTCTTAATTCTTTGAAGTGGAGTGACCAAGGACCGTGGACACTAAGGGGATAGAAATCCTTTAACAATTTTATTTATGTATTTATTTATGTATTTATTTATTTATGTTTTTCAAAATCCTGTCATCTTGATTTGTGAGCCAAATAAAAAAATCTTTGAAAAAAAAAATCTTTGTCTTCAGGCAGGTGAGTTAATTCTTATTAACATTCACATATTAACATTATGTCTTGTTAATATGACATATGGTACATGTTTGGTCCTAGCTTTGTCATATATTTTATGTTATAATGTTAATGAGTACTATTAAACTTGCCATACTTATTTGTATGCATGATGAGTTTTCTTTTCTCCTTATTAATTTTTCTGATATTTAGAAGCATTTTAATTTTTGTTCTATTGTGTGTTTTTATCTTCATTCTTTCTGATATATTTACTTCCTTGTTTTCTTATTTAACCTTTAATTATCAGGCTTGTTGATTTATAATTATATATGTTAGCTCCTAACTGTTGCCTCTGCAACAAGCAATGAGCTTATTTTTTCCTTTTTCACCTCTTGATTTCAGTTGAATTATTGCTACTCTGTGAGAGCGTTTAACACACGAAACATAACCCATACTATACAACTTATAGCATATTCTTCTTCTATCCATATATCCCCACATTTGTTTCAGTTTTACATCTGCAATTAAATAAATTAACTTCTCAGTGTCAGTCTTATGTTGAAGTTAGTCCAGCAATATCTTGGTTGGGTGAAACTTATCCTGTATTACATTACTCAAAAATATTCTTAGATATAGAATCCCCTATCTCATGCACATTTATAACTCTCTCTATATATATAGCCTTGTTACTTGAAAGAGAGCTTGACTGTCAATTTTGAAAAGTCTGATGCCAGTCTAATTCCCCTGCCCTTGTAACTTATTCAGATTTTTGTCTGGAGGCCCTGAAGGATTTTTGTTTTAAGTTTAAGAATATTTCTAAGATATGCCTCAGGGCTGACTGCTTCAAGTCAATTTTTCCTGCTACATGGTCAGCCTTTTCAATATGTGAAATGTTTTATTTCTAGAAAGTTTTTTGGATTATGCTTTCATATGCTATATTTAAAAATATAATTTCTGTTCCTTTGTCTTGTTCATCTTCTGCAAGGACTCTAATTATACATAAATTATATCTTCAGTTTGAGCACTTTCTCTTAGACATGTTTTACTTCTTATTTTGTCTCATTTTCACTTTTTTGAATATGTTCCTTCTTATTCTTAGTGCCCTTTATTAAGTTTTCACCTCGAATTAATCATTTTTGGCCATCTCATTTGGTCCTCATAATTGATAGGATTTTACCTTTTCCTTCTCTTTATGTTCTGAATTCAATTAACTCTCATTGCTCTTCTTTTCATATTTTGTCCATTTTGTTTCTTGCTGTTTTGAATTTCATATTCAAGATGTTTCACATGCCCCAATTCTTGTATGGGAATAGTTAATTTAATTTCTAGTAGACAGTTATAGGTTTTAAAAATATATATTTACTTTATTGTTTGGGGAATAGACAGGTAGTTTACATTGAACAAATTATTTTTAAAAATCTTTTTTCTGTTTTATTTTTATAATCAGTTTGAATATATATGATGTTATCATCTCTACATTTCTGATAAGGGGACTGGGTTGTTTAAGGGCATTTTATAAGATTTCTAATTTAAGAGTGTTCTCTTTTGTCAGCATAGCAAAGTACTGTTTCTTTATTTGATGGCTTTTGGGGAAGATTTAATGGTGGAAGGAATTGTGTGTCTTTTACTGAAAATGTTTTTCCTTGTGGGATCCTACATTTCTTCTTGTCCTTTAATGTCTCTTCCTTTCTACATTCTTTCTAAACCTTTTCTCCCCCAAATAGTCCTTTCTCAAGAATTTCTTATCAAGTCCTGTGTGTATGTTTTATCTGAAGGTTTATTTATTTATTTTAGAGATAGAGTGTGAGCGTGAGCAGGAGTAGGAGCAGAGGGAAGGGGAGAGAGAGAATCTCAAGCAGACTCCCTGCTGGACATTGAGTCTGACGTGGGGCTCTATTTAAGGACACTGAGATCATGAACTGAGCCGAAATCAGGAGTCAGCTGCTTAACCAACTCTGCCACTAAGGTGTCCCCTGTGTGTACAATCCCTTCTTTATGGTGGGTACTAACCTATTAGAGCTATTTTTCTCCACTTTCACAATGTAGATTGCCTCTGTCTGGTGGAGATTTGGGCTCAATCTTGGGCTTGTTACTACCTGTCAGTTTTGTCTTTTTCTCATGGGTGTTCCCCGACTACCCTTGTTCTCTGAGTGTGGTAGGAACAGTAGAGATAAACTACTAGATTTAGTGTTGATTTCTCCCCTTTCAGGTAATTTGAAATTTGGATGTTCTCTGTATTCTAGTTCAACTGAAGATGAGGGTTATAGTTTAACTGGTGTTTCTTGCTGTCATTGTCACCGCTGTTCTTCTGGATATATTAGGATATTTTAATTTAAGATGTTGCCACTTTTTTGGCTACCATAACTTTTCCTTTTTAAGCTAGAAAGTATTAATCAGCTCATAGTTTGTAGTTTTCAAATATTTAGGAATATGGCATCATTTTCTCTTTTCCCTGTAAGAGTTTACATAAAGCCTAGAGCCAGGGTTGGCAAAATTTTTCTATAAAGAACACACGATAAATATTTTTCACTTCATAGGTCATATGGCCCTCACTGCAGTTATTCAAAGCCCACATTGTGTTGTGAAAGCAGCCAAAAGGTAGTATCCTAAGCTGACCTGCAGATGTGTAACTGTAGATGGTTTCCACCAACTTGCAGATGCATGATGTGTTATACTATACCATTATTGTATTAACTTACTTAGTTTTGAGACAACTCAATATAGTTCATTAGAATAGATATATTCATAATATATATTTACACAATAGACCCTTGAGCAACATGGGTTTGAACTATGTGGGTCACTTATATGTGGATTTTTAAAATAAATATAATACAACACTTTAAATGTATTTTATTTCCTTATGATTTTTTAAAAGATATTTTTTATTTATTTCAGAAGGAGAGAGAGAGAGAGAGAGAGAGCACAAGGATGAGTGAGGGGAGGGGCAGAGGGAGAAGCAGACTCCCTGCTGAGCAGGGAGTCCAATGCAGGGCTCTAACCTAGGACTCAGGGACCATGACTTGAGCAGAAGGCAGACACTTAACCAACGGAGCCACCCACACACCCCTCCTTATGATTTTCTTAAAAACATGTTCTTTTCTTTGGTTATTGTAAGAATGCAACATGTATAACATATAAAATACAAAATGTGTTAATTGACTGTTTATGTTATCGGTAAGGCTTCCAGTCAACACTAGGCTATTAATAGCTAAGTTTTTGAGGAGTCAAAAGTTATACACAGATTTTCAACTGTTTAGGGAGTTGACGCCCCAACTCCTGCTTTGTTTAAAGGTAAACTGTATATAACACACCAGAGTTGGTGCTAGGAGAGAGAATGTCATTTATTCATTTTTTAATTAATTCATTCACTTATTGCTAGAGCTTTTTGTATATTGAGGATTGGCTTTCCATTTTTTAATAATAGTAACCAGTCTCAAAAGATACAGAATTCATATGTCAAAAAAAGTTTCCATTTATTTTAAGTTGAATAACGTGTTGTTCCAATAAAATATTTACACAAAATTTGGTTATGTCCATTGTCCTGTTTACTTTGCATGACTTTCTGAGATGATCACAGGAATTTCAGTATTGGAAGGGAATTGGAGGCATCTTCTAGGTGAGTAATGATGAATATTCTCTTAGTTCTTTTGACAATTTAATGGATTTCTCTTTCCAGGAAGAAAGCATGTAGGGAAATTATTTTGCACACATCTAAGTGGGAGGAGAGGTTTGTGGAGCCCCTGAAGCTCATGTGTGCACCATGGATTCAAACGCTTTGGTGTGGTAACTAGCAACACAGAGCTCCTTTTTACAGATGGAACCAACATTCGTAGAAAGTAAGGGGAGTACACATCTGTCCAAACAAGCAAAAAAAAAATCCATAATAGGTGATAAATTTGAACCAAGTAGATTATTGGGTTTTGATTATTTGAGCTAAACTCTTAATCTGAGCTGAACATAATTTCTTCAACTCTCTGTTGCACTTCAGTGGTCTAGATAAATTTAGAGAGCTACTGTGAGGTTCATTTAATTCCCTTGGCAAAGAGCCAGCTCATAAAATTGAGTGATTCTTCACTCTCTTCAGAACAATTTCTCTGGCTTACATATTTCTTTCTGACAATTTCCTGGGCAGTAACTTCATGAACACATAGAGCACTGCAAACATGAATGTGGGTAAGAATCCAAGTGACCCAAAACATCCTTGTGGCCAGGGAAACAAATTCAAGAGGTCTTGGCAATATCCAGATATATTTTATCAGATTTTGTTTTCATAGTCAAACCTGACATAATAAAATATCAAAGGTTTTTTAATAAAACATTTTACTTTATGATCTTTGTTAATATTGATTTAAATAACTTATGTTTTATTTCATATTTTTGATATATTGTGGAAAGTGGAATAACATGTAAAAATAGAGATCTTCTTCTTGGAAGAAAAAAAATCTCTGGATAATCATTTCCCAGGGCCACAGCAGTGTTTCACAGATTTAATGCAATTGTTCTCAATATTAGACTCCCTTGGGAATGTTTAGCAATATGTTCATACTCAGCCCCACACAGACTCAGCTCTTACTATGTTAAACTCTGAAGATAGAGGAACAACACCTAGATAGTCTTTTCAGAACATCACATTCCAGGTTAGAGTCCATAAGATTGGCACCAATTTAGCCTGAAGATGTCCACTATGTTAGCCCATACAGAGTTCGACTCCCAAATTTTAAATTAGTGGCAAATTCATATCACATTAAGCTATGGTTTTCAGCCTTAAAAAATCAGAATATACAGCAATACTAAGCCCATGTTATCCACGACACCCATCAGCTGAGTAGTTCTCCTCCTTTAGGGGGTATGAATTCTCACCTAATCATACCTGGTCCACACATTCATGCTGTTTGTGGCACCTTGTAAACACTTGAGTCTGAGACATGTGGTCAAATTGAAATAGAAAAAAATGTGACTCATCAGTAATTACATTGTATGAGAAAGGCTGTAACAGATGCATTTACATGAAGCCATGGGATATGGTGTATGAGAGTGGGTGGATGTTTTGTAGGAATATTTCTGGAAAAGTTTTATTGGCATCTTATTTTAAGTTGCATTTGTTTGTGAGATTGATTTCCTGGTCATCTACCAATCTCTTAAGAAGAAAAGCTTATAGCAAACTGAGATCAAGCATAATTTGAGCACCTGCTCCTTCATGTTGCTAATTTATAATTCCATTCAGTGTCTACTGAGTACATACAATGCATCATCCATCATTTACATACTGGATTTTGAGGTCATCCTGGGGATTGGCTTCAGTGCCATTCCCCCTTCTGCCCAGATATCTCTCCAATTCTCATATACATGGTCTTACTCAGGTAAGATCACTCTTTAAGTGTTGGTGATAGTTTTACCTCTTGTTTTCATCTCAGAGATCTATGAATTTTTATTAAGGGACACTTCAAGTCTGAAACACCCACACAACTGAAAAGATTAGAGTTCTAACAGTGAAATGCTCTTCATTATGATAAGCCAATATTTGGAAGCATCAAATTATGTCAATAGATTTGGATATTCATCTAACTTTTGAGACAAGCCTTGACTGAGTATTTGGAAAGCACGATAGATGAATTGAAGAACAAAGGAAAGCAGTAGAATAACTAGACTATACAGTCCTCTAGAATGCTTGGGGCTACTGTGGGATAGAGAGATAGCAAGATCCATGTGACTGTGCAGCTGTGATCACAGGGAAAGGAACATGTGGGAAGAAGGGATTCACAATTTAGGCTGGAACTTCAACTGGATTTAACCTTGTTCTGCTGTACTTGCTTTTAATAAAAGCTTATTTGAGAAATACAGTTGCAGATAAGATGTTTGCTTGCCAATAAGCTTCATGTATGTTTGTGTCCTCAAAACACCTAAGTAGTTAACTCTGAGGTTAGTCCAGAAGAATAATTTAAATGACATGATATTCATGACTATAGAATAGGGTATTGATGCTTCACATGAAACATAAAAGGCTTAAGGAAAATAAAAGTCAAAGCATTTTCTCATTTCCCTTTGATACCAACCAGATGCATTTATGCAAAATAAATGAATAATGGAAATAATGAATTATACTGTTTAAATTTATTTCCACTAAAGAAAAATGCATTGCCTCAGAAACCTGAGTGCTCTACATTGATTGTTCATATTGGTAAAAATCATTACATTATTGTTTGATCCTCCATTTCATCCTACCTGGTTGAAAAAAGCCATGTCACAAACACCTACATGTTTAGTCCAGCTTCCCCTTACTTTGTGATTTATTATTTCTCTGTAATTAATTTTGTACAACCATAAAAGAAAAAAAATACAAAGAAAGGACAGTAATTTCCTACATAGGCAGGTGGTATTAACTGCCAAAGACGATGGACCCCACAGGAATCAGATTTAGACTTGAAACTTAAAATCTCTATAAATTTATTAGTTACCTTGAAAAAGTAGTATATTACCTCCTAATTTCAAAATTGCAATTACAAAAGATAATCAATTAGCAATGAAACAACCAAGTAGAAAGGATCTAAAATGCAGAAGGGGCAAGAATTTCTAGGCATATCCAGAGGGGAAAAAAGTTTATGCAGCATAAGAAGGTGAAAATTAATTCTAGATCTCCACTGCTTAGAAAATTAAAGAAAAATTACGGATTTACAACTTTATTCATTGTAATGTCTCCAAATAATGATAAATAAATGTAATTTTTTGTTTTTTTGATAAGATAGAGGGGACAAAGCATCCTGAGATGTGTATTCTTTCCACTGTCCCTAATCTACCTGATGATTAATTGGGATGCTTTAGTTTTTAGTTCTTAATTCCTTCTCAAAACATAATTACTCTTAGGGCACTTGGCTGGCTCAGTCTGTAGAGCATGTGGCTCTTGATCACAGGGTTGTGAGTTTGAACCCCACATGAGGCACAGAGCTTACGTAAAAAAAAAAAAAAAAAGAATAGAGGATCCTTTTTAGAAAAAGTAATTAGCCTCTTTTATTATGATGATTTCTGTATGGCCAGAGATAACACAATTAAAATCTTCAAAAGACATTGCTGAAAGTAAATGATCATCAAATCCCCCAATATACACCCACACACATACACACACACCCCCACATACACTCAGGATGGGGGGAGGGAAGAGGGAGAGAGAGAGAGAGAGAGAGAAAGAGAGAGAGAGAAAATTTATAGCAACTGCCTTACCTTGGGTTATCTCCCCAAAACAAAGCCTAGGAAACAGCTTGTATCTTTGGAAACTTGGAAATAGCCCCTGATGAATGGATTTGTGTTGAGCAGTTTTATCAGCAAGCTTGTTCTCCAAATCAACATGTATGAGGAAGTGGAAGAAATGGGTTTGGACAAATGGGGAGGTTGAACTGTGATGTCCTGCCAACAGAGGACAGGACAAGAGAGGCCGCAGCAAATCCCACAGGGGGCTCTGAATCTGAGATGGCCTGGCAGAGTTGTTCCAAATCAGGGAAAGGGTCTAGGCCTTTGTACTCCAATACTGGCCAGTTGTTGGGTGTTACCCCAGAAAAGCAGTATAGGCTGGAGTAATGAAGCTCTTTCAGTGCAAATCAATTCTCAGAGATCTGTCAACAAACAATACTTCCAACACCTGTAACTTAGTGCCTTCAATCTCATAGGAGGACTGGTTGGGGCACTATAGCAGCCACCTCAGCTTGCATGAAGACAGGCTGTTTTGGACAGTGATCACAAAGAAGAAGATGGGGATGTAGGGCTGTGAAGAATAAAATAGAGAGAAGGCATTGGTTCATTATTGAACTAGCTGGTCACAGCAGTGGATAACTGGGGCTCCTGCTAAGAATACTCCAAAGAACTTTGTGGAATGCACAGAACTGGCCATCTGAGATATAGAAAATGGGAACTTTTATTGATTGGCTTCATTCCCCAGTGGGTAAGGGTTACTCCAGGGCTGTTAATTGTCTCACACTTCTAGATTTGTGCTTGTGCCAGAATAGCTGAGCAGTCTCCTGCAGGAATCCCACATAACAGTATCTAAAGCATCATGGCAGAAGGCAAGAGCCATGTAGTGTAATTGAAATGAGGTGCTCTCAGGCTACACCTGATGGTGGCTGGTTGCCAGAGCAGGGGCTAGAGCAAAAGGATGGGCTGAGCCAGTATCCAATAGAGAGTAAATCTTAGTCGCTTTGCCTTTCCCATTCTTAATAGTTACCTGACATAGGATCTTCAGTCCTTCTTGCTCATAACTGGGAATCAATATCTACAATATTGACTGTTAATATTTAAATCAATATTTACAAATGACTTTATGTCCATTTGCATTTTGTCACATATATTACCACCAGAAATAATCTGCCATATTTGGACATGCATAAGGAAAATCTTTGGAAGTATGTTTAACTACAATCTAAGAGCTTTAGACTTTTTCCTCTTTAGATCAAAGCCAAAAACATTAAACTTTTTATATTGGTTTTTATAATAATGAGTTTGGTAGTATGTGTTTCCTCATTTATTCAGCAGCCTCAAGGAAGTATGTAGTACCCAAACAAGAATTTTCCAAGTAATTTCTAGAATCTTAGAAAGGGATGTCATACTAGAGAACATGTAATGAAATTTACCTTGTTTACAGTAGAGTGAATTCATGCCAACACAGACTAAGTCACCTTGATGATGGCACACTATTTATTAGAGACTGGATAAAGTAGAACCCAAATTCATAACTGCAGTCCTTTTCCACCCCTGCACCTTTTCCACCCAATACTTCATTCCCTCCCATACTACATGTTTCCCACATTTTTAGTCCTAGCCATGACTGAGCACATTACTTGGTTCCTACGCTTTTTAAGCAGAATACACTGAATATAATCTATCTGTTATGCAAAATGTTAATTTCATTGCAAGATGGTGAAGTAAGTATAAGCTGCTCTCTTCTCTCTAAACCAAATCAGAGAAATGATGCTTGTTTTGTAGAAAGTAAATACAAAGCTTTGCTCAGAAACAGGAGTTTTTATCTGAAAGACATAAGACCTTCATCTCTGAAACACCAGTGTGGGTAGGGATAGGCCTCAGAGGGAGACAGCAGCCAAGGATGTGTAAGAGAGGAGAGTTCACCACAAGTGTGGGAGTCCAACTGGGGGTGGGGTTCAGATCAGGGGCCATAGAAAAGAGTAGAGGAGGGCCAATGATACCTGAAGCAGGTGATTAGTTGGGTCACCAAAGCCAGAGTAGGTGGATTAGTCAACACCCGCCCACTCACTCAGCCCGCTTTCCAATTGCCTGCCCTGAATTGTGGCCTCCAGGAAGCAGAACTCAGGGCAGAGGGGAAGGGTAGTGCCTTGGGCCAGAAGAAACCTACCACTGGGCAAAAGAAGCTGGCAGACTAGCTTGCCCGTCTTGCCCATAGCTCTAGATTGAAAAGTATTTTTTGCTTTGAAGAATTTCTAAGCCTGAAGATGCCCTTATATAACTTTGGAATTTAAATTATGTTATTTTCATGGTTCAGACAATTATAAACCAAGGATTAAAATAAAATGCTTAGAATTATAGTACCCTGGACATTTGTAGAAGGAAACAATTGCATGATGAAAATACTCTCCATTCAGCCTCCTTCAGGATTCCCCTCAGTTATATTCTGTTGGGTGCTTCACATTAAAAATTACAGGACACTGCAGCTGAGACAACAGTGGTAGAAGGAGAATCTAAGAAGGACAGACATTGGGATTATTAGGTAGAGAGCACTAAAAAAAAGGAGGATTAAAATTGCTTAATGAAATGAGGATGAAATACAAATATCAGCAAGTAAAGGCATTATCAAATAAGAAAAGACAAGAGTGCCTGGGTGGCATAGTCAGTTGAGTGTCTGACTCTTGGTTTCAGCTCAGGTTATGATCTCAGGGTTCTGAGATCCAGCCTCATGTTAGGCTTCAAGTTCAGTGGGTAATCTGCTTGAGAGTCTCTCCCCTTCTCTCTCTGCCCCTTCCCCTGTGCTCTCTCTCTCTCATAAATAAATAAATAAATAAATAAATAAATAAATAAATAAACAAACAAATAAACAAATAAACAAATCTTTAAAAAAATAAGAAAAAGCAGATTTGAAAAATGACAGAGTAAAAATATTTCAAATGAAAAACAATCCTTAAAATTAAATACTCAGTGGTTAGTTCAAACAGCAGATTAGATATAATTTAGAGGGAATGAGCAAACTATGAAAGTGGTTTCAAAGTGCTTATATAGTTAAAGAGAAACTACTTGTAAGAGATGAGGAAAATATGTCTGAGAATTTATGAGACAGAATAGGAAAATATGTCCTCAACTTTCCAGGAAAAAAGTAGAGAAAGTGAAGAGGCAAGATTTATGGCTGAGAAGTTTAAATAATTGATGGAAGTCTTACAGACTTACAATCAAGAGGAACATGGAATATTCTCAGTAAGGTAAATTTTTTTTCACAAATAAAAGCCTCAGATAGAGCTGAAAGACGAAAAAATGACCTTACAAGCAGGTGAAGAGAAAAGGCAGAGTTCAAAAGAGGAATGATGTTTAGACCAGGATGATGATCTAAACAGTAACAAGAATTATAACATCTACAAGGGGCACAGGGAAGATTACGGTCTCTACAATTATGTGGTCAGCCTAACTTTGTTGCAAAACTGGTACAAAATAAAGACATTTTCAAATAAATAAAAATTGAAGGTATTCACAACCACCAGCCTCAGTGAAAGAACTTTTGAAGGAATTTGAGGAAGAAAGACAATGGTCCACAATAGAAGGTCTGGGGTACAAAAAGATTCCTTCCATTGTAGAGAATACAGCCAGTAGTACTGCAGTAATTCAGTATGGTGACGGTAACTAACTTACCAAAGAAGTTATTTCATTATGTATAGCATATAAAATCACTATGATGTACACCCAAAACTACTAGGATACTGTATGCCAGTTATACTTTAGTTAAAAACAAGATCCTTTGTGGCTGCCTGGGTGGCTCAGTTGGTTAAGCATATGCCTTCAACTCGGGTCGTGGTCTCAGGGTCCTGGGACTGAGCCCTGCATTGGGCTCCCTGCTCAGCAGAGAGTCTGCTTCTCTTTTTTCCTCTGCCCCCAACACAACTCATGCTGGTACTCTGTCTCATGCTATCTCTCTCTCAAATAAATAAATACAATCTTAAAAAAAACCCACCAAGATCCTTTGAAACCAATAAATGGTTAAAAAAAGAAAGTAATGATGTTTATTTGGGGCAATTAGAATACAACTAAAATGTTGACAGTAATATTACATAAGTTACGATGAAGTGGTTGGGTTGAATGTGTTCTAATTTGTGTCCATATCTTATCTGAGAGAAAGAGGTGGATTTACTCTAGAATTCAAATATGCATGTGTGCTAGACACCCCCCGCCCCCCATTTACCACTCAGCCTTCTCTCCATCATCCTGTTCTGTGTCTGGGAAGGCGCCCCTTGTGGACTGCTCCATGGGCTCCCTTGCCCTTTAGATTTCAGTTGGTGTGAAGGTGACAGAAGAGTGAAGTGGAATTAGTTATTTGGCAAACTGGCTCCCCCTCAGCTTGGTCACAGGTGGGTTGCATTCCTTTTCCAAAGGCAGAATCTGTTGGACAGGTTTCTTTTAAAGGTCTTACAGCTGCATCTACTTTCTGGGCTTGGAAGCCACTCTCCCTGCCTCCCTTTGAAGCCTCCATGTGCTAATGACCACTTACTCTTCCTTACAAAACCCTGCTAAATCCTACTATACCTCAGGAAAAATACATCTATTAAAATATTCTCATATAAGTGATTAGTTTCCTGTGCATGCCCTGACATATATAGCATGCTAATATTACATGGACAGCTGCTGAGTAAATTACAAAACAGCATATGACTTGTGAAACACTAGAGGTTGAAAAATAAAAATTTTAGTAACCAAATCAATTTAAAATAAAGAACAAAAGAAAAGAAAATATTTAAAAATCTGGAAATATAGAAAGACAAAAATGATATAATTAAATTCAAGTATATCAATAATCACAAAAATACAAGTGGACTAACCTCAATAATGAGAAGATACAGAATGCCATATTGGATTGAAAACTGAAATACAACTCAATATATTCTTACAGGGCTTTCACCTTAAGTTCACAAAAATTTTTAAAGTAAAAAGATAAAAACGAGAAAGTTGGGACTGCTATATTAATAAATGACAAACCAGGTTTTTGGTAAAAAAATATTAAGGATACAAAGGATTCAATAAGTAATGATAAGCAAAGGATCAAATATATGGAATATAATAAACAATTCTGAACTTGAATGAAAATTTATAATATTACCTCAAAAGACCTAAACTGAAAATGAATAGAGGGGCACCTGGGTGGCTCAGTTGGTTAAGCAACTGCCTTCAGCTCAGGTCATGATCTTTAGGTCCTGGGATCAAACCTTGCATTAGACTCCCTGCTCAGTGGGGAGTCTGTTTCTCCCTCTGCCCCTTCTCACCATTTGTGCTTTCTCTCTCTCTCTCTCTCTCTCTTTCTCTCTCTCTCTCTCAATGAATTAAATCTTTTTAAAAGGAGAAAATGAATTGAAGCTAAGGAGAAAATGACAAACTTAACATGCCTCTTTCAATAATTGATATATTAGATAAGCAAAAAGATTAGTAATAGTATCAATGATATGAACAACACAATTACTGAATTTAATATAATGGATGCATGTAGAATCCTATATTCACTTGTCAAGAATACATATTTTATAGAACACCTGGGTTGTCCATATAAAATGAACTATGTACTAAACCTTAAAAAAGCTGTCAGAAAATTTCACAGTCTTGATATTAGAGAGACCAATTCTGAAATCAAAGTTGATTAAGTCAGAAATCAAATAAATTGGTTGTTAGCCATAAGCAAGTAGGTGAAATCAGATTCACATCCTGTCCTAAATAACTATAACATATGGAAAAAAATATTTTAAAAGCAAGAACTTTCAGGCATTGAATAGCAATCAATGGAGGCTTATAATGCTAGAAACACAGGTGCATGTAGGGTAACCACAGATTCACCCAGGCTTGCATACTGGGAAAATACTTCCAGGCCATGACTCAGGGAAGATGAGCCTAAGAAAGAAGCAATGGTCTTGTTGGTGGAAGTGACAGAGAAGATTTCAAGGTATTAAGATAACTGAGATTGGGAGACAGATGGACAGAGGGTGAACCACAGAGAAGGAACTGCAAAATATGAATGGAAACTCATCTCAGGCCCCTGGATGACTTGTAGCTACGTGAAAACAACAGCCACTGGGAGGCTGAGATCTAAATAGAGTCTCCGAAGAGCATAAATTTCTGGGAAGACAATAGAATTCAAGCTTAGAATGGAGAGATTTCATGTGTGTCTATCCCAATCTTCAGAAAACCTGGGAAGACCACACCTTATGAGAATGGAAAATACACTAGGAGTAAGGGCTATGCCTTAGGAATAAACATAGAATACATTAAAAAATGCCCTTTTATTTTTTATATATTTTTAATTGAAGTTCAATTTTCCAACATATATAGCATAACATCCAGTGCTCATTCCATCAAATGCCCCCCTCAGTGCCCATCATCCACTCACCCCATTCCCCCTGCTTGCCTCCCCTTCAAATACCCTTTGTTAGTTTCCCAGATTTAGGAGTCTCTCATGTTCTGTCACCCACTCTGATTTTTCCCACTCATTTTCTCTCCTTTTCCCTATAATCCCTTTCACTATTTTTTTATATTGCTTGTATGAGTGAAACCGTATAATGATTGTCCTTCTCCAATTGACTTACTTCACTCAGCATAATACCGTCCAGTTCCATCCACACTGAAGCAAATGGTGGGTATTTATCATTTCTAATGGCTGAGTAATATTCCATGAGTATAGCTGACACAATGTTGTATTAGTTTCAGGAGTACAACTTAGTGATTTGACAAGTTTATGCATTATACTATGTTCACCACCAGTGTAGCTGCCATCTGTCCCATTAAATCACTATTATGATATCATTGACTATATTCCTTAGTCTGTGTCTTTTATTCCTGTGACTTATTCATTCCATAACTGAAGACCTATATCTCTCATTTCTCTTCACTACTTTTGACCGTTCCCTCATCTCCCTCCCCTCTGGCAACCATTGGCTTGTTTTCTGTATTTATAGTTCTCATTCTGCTTTTTATTTATTTTATGATTCCATTTATAAGTAGAATCATATGGGATTTGACTTCTCAGTCGGACTTATTTCGTTTAAGCCTAACACCCTGATCATAAAGAAAAGAGCAGAAGAACTCAGTGAGACCTTCAACACAAAACATTTGAACTGTCTTAATCTGACAGGATATAGATGTTCTGCCAGTAATTTATCTACCTGTCAGAATAAAACCCACACTCTTTAGTAGATAGCATAATCCTCAGCTTCCATAATGTATCATCTACAATATTCAGCATTCAATTACTAGATTCTTAGATAATTAAATAAGCAGGAAAAGGAAACAATGATCAGAAGATAATTCTGTCAGTAGAATTGACCTAGATTTTTGAAATAATAAATGAGACTCTAACTATTATTACTATATGAAAGAAAAAACATTAAAAAAAACTAGACCAAAAATGGATTTTAAAAGAGTATTTCAACAAAGAATTAGAATTTATAAATAAATCAAGTGAGCATTACAGAACTAAAAATATAATATCCTAGGTAAGAACTCACTCAATAGACTTAAGAGCAGCCTGAATGTCAGAAGACAGATAGATAGCATCAGTAAACAGGAAGGCAGTCTTATTGAGTACATCCAAAAGGAAGGAAAAAGAGAAAGCAAACAAACAAAAAGACAGGACAGAGTATGCAAAAGAAAAAAAAAACAGTGGTGTATGCTCTAAAGGTGTAACATATGTATAATTGGAGTCCTAGAAGAAGGGGCAGGAAAGATGGAGGAGAAGAAAATTTGAAGAAATAATGGTTGGAAAATTTCTGAAATCTCATAAAACGTCCAGAGAAACAGAAAGTTTTGAAAATAGGACAGGAAGAAGAAGCTAAGCAGTAAGTTTTCACGTGACAAATGCTCGATGTCCCTGCAATGAGTGTTCTGCAATGCACTCATAGAAAGGATCTCAGACATGGGAATATCTGTCCCAAAATGTTTTCCATGAATCCCCCAACCAAAAGGATTTATATAAAATTTTTCCTATAAACCAATCATTCTCCTGCCAGAGTGACGCAAGCTCTATCTATGTTTTCTCTTTTGTCTAATCCTATAGCTCTGCATTATCATTTAAATGTCAATGACCCCTAAATGTAGCTCTCTAGTTATACTCCATTCAGTGGTTAAAAGAATTTTGTTTGCAACTGAATAAAATACTTTCATTGGAATGCTGAAGAATAATCCATAATTAGCGTGTCCAAAGCATCATTAATGACAGTTCAGCTCTGAACCTTCCCCACGTTAGTAAATGGCACCCCAGTTATTCAGAACAAAAATCTAGAAACTACCCTGATTATTTTCTTTACTTCACCCTCCACATTCATTCCATTAGCATCTTTGGTTAAGTTCTACAATAATCTTCAAATTCATTCATTTCTGTCTATTTCTACCTTTAGGGTAGTCCATACCACTATCATCTCTGCCTGGACTACTAAAATATCTTCTTAGTTTGCCTCCTGCATTCACTCTTGTTAAATACAGCAGTATGAGTAATTTTTTTTTTTGGAATAATAAATCAGATCATGCCACTCTTTGGTTTAAATATTCTACAGACAGTTTGAAGTTTAAATTTTCATTATACTTGGGATAAGATTCCTTAGCCAGGCCTCTGAGATCCTGTGTCATTAGGCACCTGCTTTCTGTTTAGCCTTATCTCTTATCCTTCTCTCCTTTGTCATTATGATGACTTTTTTTTCTGTTTCTTGGAGGAATCAAGCTGCCAGGCTGTCCCTAACTGGCTGGCTCCTGGCTGCCTTTCCGACCCCAGTTTGAATATGGAGACCTCACAGCTGCCTTTGCTGAACAGTTTCTCTCTTTCACAACCCTGTTTTATGTTTATTTACATGTTTGTTTATTGCCTGCCTTCCTCATTAGTAAGTAAGTTTCATGAGGCAGGAGATGTTTTTCTTTCCAGAGCCTAGAATTGTACCTGCAATGTAGTATGTCCTCAATTATCTGTGGAACAAATAAAATGAATAGACATACAGAAATGCTGACATCCAAATCAGTCTTGTTTTCAAAGTACCATGGTAGAGACGTTGAGCATGCATGTGTTAGTTTGCTCTCAGGTACATTCTACACTTGACCCTTCTGCTATATTGCAGCGGATACACTTTTATTCTTTGTTACATTCTGGTTTCCCACCAATGTAACCAACAGGGGAATCCAGAAGAAGTTTGGCTTCGAGATGAGCAAAGATACCAGAATGTTCCTTTCCCAGTCTCCCTGTTTTGAGGGGCATCTCCAGCAGTAGCTACACTGCCTTGTGGCTCCAGCTGCACCAGGGGGCAGTCCTTTGCACTGAACTCCTAGCTCCTCTGCACCCCTTCCTGTGGTTTTTTCTCTTGCATCCCTAGATCCTGCCTGAGCAGGATCTACAAACACCATTTTCCCATGTCCTTCAGTCTGGAACTGATACAACTTCCTGCTGTTTTCTTGTTCCCTGTCTTCTGTTTGTCTCTTCAGCTATGCAACAAGTTCCCAGGATTAAATATTCTTGTTTGCAATACTTGCAGCAGTTTTCTTTCCTCCTCCTCCTCCTCCTCCTCCTCCTTCTTCTTCTTCTTCTTCTTCTTTGGACTTATACTGATCCAAGCACATATTTCCAAAATGCTGTCATTGCTAAGAACACTTTGGTCCTCCTCTTGTATAACTGTTACCATACTACATTTTATGAACTATCCGAAACAATAGTCTGATTAATTTGATTCACTGTACAAGCCTAAAAGTGACTTTGACTATTACCAGAGACCTGAATTATATTTAAACACTTAAAAATCCACTATTTCCACATGTGCTAAAGCTTCTGGATGGAATTATAAAAGGGACATTTAAATTTTTTTTAAGAAATGATTATATTGTTGGTATTTCCATATCCTTCTAAACATATCTATGTATTCTGTGCCCCTCTTTCTCATTATTTCTCTTTCTCCTTGCCCCTTCTTTCTTTCTTAGATCAATGATAGTACTTTAAAGTTATAGCAACTCACTTTTGCCTTCACAGATCCAAAATAGTATGGTCTTTATTTAGATATTGACGTATGTATGATAATTTTATTTTTTTTTTTAATTTTTTATTTATTTATGATAGTCACAGAGAGAGAGAGAGAGAGAGGCAGAGACACAGGCGGAGGGAGAAGCAGGCTCCATGGACCGGGAGCCCGACGTGGGATTCGATCCCGGGTCTCCAGGATCGCGCCCTGGGCCAAAGGCAGGCGCCAAACCGCTGCGCCACCCAGGGATCCCTGTATGATAATTTTAAAGGTTTATTTGTCAGCAATTCTAGACAGAAAAATGAAGAGAGATAGAAAATTTCAATTGTATTCTATAATCTATACATTCATTACATTTTTATATTGCACAGTAGAAGTCAGTTTTATGCTGTTAGCTTCATTCTACAATTTGTTTATATGGAATTCATTCTGTGCAAGACGTTCTATCTTCTCATGAATGAAGCACAAATGAGAAGTTTTATATATTTAAAAGAGAAACTAGAATAAATCCTAAATTTATTGTTAAATTTATACTGATGTCCCTGCCAAAAAAAAAAAAAAGCCAAAATCATAAATGAATGACTAAAGTGAGTGTCAGTCATTTGAATCTCAAAATATGAGCTGAATGTGTTGTAAGCAATATTGGTGCTTAAATCTCCAGATGAGCCTTCTCCAGGAAAGAGTGCACTTCACAACAGGCTTGTTAAGAACCAGAGACAGCGAAAGTTCCACTGTAACTCTTGTTGGAAAAACATTAATTTACATGCAATATGATTCTTATAATGAAGTCTGTATGAGTAATATTTAACTTGACTTTACAAAAGAAAAAGACCTATTGATCAGATCAAAATTTGATATAGTATTGTGTGTAACTTCTAAAAATATAAAATAAACAATTGTTAATTTGGTTTATTATATGTCACCTACTGTGTGGTATAAACATACAGAAAGGCAGTCTTACCTTTTAGAGCTAAATGGTGCTACTTTTTTGGATGGAATCTCTGAATATCGATATGAAAATTTTTTTCAAGTTCTTTCATCTGAGGAAGCTTTACAAAATATTTACAAAATCTTGTTTTGTAGTATATATATCAAGGAAATTTAATGCTTAAATTAAATAATAAAATATATTTATTAATTTGTTTTTTTTTTTTTTTATCAATTGACCAATATAACAAGAGTTGTGAGTGCATCAGAATCTCTGGTCTTTCTTATTTCTGGATCTTACATAAGGCTATTCATAGTCAACACCACTGATCAAATGCTGGGAAAGAGAAAAAGAGAAAGGAAAAGTGGATTTAATCCTGAGGATTAATTGTATTTTAAATATATTAAATTTGTGATGCTATATAGTTAAATAGCATGTCTAAGGTACCTAATCCTGCTTGATTCTGGCTCCTAGGAAGTGGCTGAGGACTTAAATGCTTTCTCCTATGAAAGCAATTTGACCACATGCCTACTTAAGATATTTCACCTTTTGAGTAGGCCAAAGAATATGTCCAGTATAAGAAGGAGGGACCCAGAACATGTGCTAATGTCCCAGACACTGTGTGTGTGTGTGTGTGTGTGACACATGCAAAGTGGGATGGAGAAGAGGAGGGAACAGGGGAGCAGTCTCTAGTCTGATTGCCAGGGCCTTCTGATTTTTCAGAAAATGTTTTCTAGTTTACAACCTTAAATTGTCCTATAAAATTGTTTTGTTTTTCTTCAGGAAATTATACATTTTTACAGTTCTTGTATGTATATCATTTCCTCCCAATCTCTTTTAAAATATATTTTCTTTTCATTTTTTTCCCTTTGATTATTTATGAATTACTGATTTTTATTTTCCTGGGGTATCTAGCTGTAGGAACCCCTTATAGTGAAAGGATGATATCAAGATAACGTTTCATGTTTTAAAATATCTTCCAAGAGAAAGACTTCTACAATTTGAAATGATATACTTTGTATCACCATATTTGGTCTGAAGTGATCAACATTGAGAAATTACTAGGCAAATTTATTGTACTTTTTAAAATAATGAAAAAATTCTGTGGGCAGTTGAGAAAATTATCCAGTCTATAAGAGTAACACAGTTGAGCTGGCTTCATTTCTCCCTGGCAATAGTTAAAGCCATAAGTCAGTGAAATATTCAATATTTACAAAATACTCAAGGAAAGGAAGTGTGAACCAAGAATCTTATATGTAGTAATACTGCCTCTTGTGTGTAACGACAAAGACAAGTTTATTTGAATACGTAAAAGCTTAGAGAGTAAAATGTTATAAAATTGTAATTATAAACACAGCCACTTTGTTAACATTGTTATGGATTGAATTGTGTCCCCACAAATTCTTATTTTGAAGCTTATAATCCTCAGTATGATTGTATTTGAAGATAGGATTTTAAAGGAGATATTAAAGTTGAATGAGGTCATAAGTGTGGGACTCAATTACAGTAGGATTGGTATCCTTATAAGAAGAGGAAGAGGCACCAGAGCTTTATCTCTCTGTACGCATGCACACATACAAGGCCGTATGAGGGCATAGCAAGAAGACAGCCATCTGTGAACCAAAAAGAGAGATCTTACCGGAAACCAACCCTGCTGGCACCTTGATCTTGGACTTCCAGCCTCCAGAAATGTAAGAAAATAAATTTCTGCTGTTTATACTTCTGAATCTGTGGTATATTGGTATGGCAGCCCTACCTAATACAAATATGTAACACACCCTAAATAATAGAAAAATTACATATAAAAATAAGGAAAAGAAAGAAGCCTATATTATGAGAAGTTGGAAAAAAAACTACAGAAAGCAGAAAACTTTACAAAAAATAATCTGAGATAATTGAGTCTAAATATATCTGTGAAGTTAATAAATATAAATGAGTTGAATTCACCTATAAATGTAAAAAAGCTTTTCAAATTGAGTTAGAAGTCAAACCTCAGTTCTGTGCTATAAGTAAGGGACATTCCTAAACTGAAGTGATTCAGAAGAGCTGCAGATGATACTATGAAAAATTACACTAGACAAATGAAAGGGAAAAAAAGCAGGAGTAATAATGATGTACGAACACAGAGGATTCGATCTTGACATACTCTATGACCTGCTCAAAAGATAAAATTTCTTTTTTTTAAAGATTTTATTTTACTTATTTATTCATGAGAGACACAGAGAGAGAAGCTGAGATACAGGCAGAGGGAGAAGCAGGCTCCATGCAGGGAGCCCGATGTGGGACTCGATCCCGGGATCGGGATTAACGCCCTGAGCGGAAGGCAGACGCTCAGCCGCTGAGCCACCCAGGCGTCCCAAAAGATAAAATTTCTAAGTAGGCTTGTGGTCATCTTACTTGCATAAGATGGAACAATTAAGTTATGAAACACCTTCATTTCATCTCAGATGTACCTAATTTATGTTTTATTTTCAGACAAGCCATAGCTCATACATCCAAAGATTCTTAAGTTATTTACCACAAACAATCTTAGGCCAGGGACATCCTGCTGAAAGCATTTAGGAAATAAAGATATTCATCCTGGCTATTTCCATTAGTTTATTTTCTACAGCTTCTATTATGGCATGCCTACAACCAATTAGACAGCCACCTGCCTCCATATTACACAGGAGTATCCTCCAAATCCTGAAACTGAAGAGAAATGAATTGTAGGCCAACTGCTTAATTTTTTCCTTCCTAAATATTAATATCAGACAACTTGAAATACAGGACAAAAAGAACTACATTGATGTTAATAAGTTAAATTTGCAAGGATAATGTAACAGTTATAAATAGCTATGAATAGTAATGCATCAAAAGTATGGAAGTAATTTCCATGAAACAGAAAGTACAGAAGCACAAAGAACAGAAAGAAACACACTTCTGGTAAGGGAATTTAATTCACCTCTCACATTATACATCAAGTTGACATGATAAATAAGAATATAAATGACTAAAACAACATGATTAGTAAGGTACATCTGATTGACTTTTACTAAAGTCTGTATATTTACATTGGAAAAATATACTTTTTTTGAAAAGCTCTTGGAACATTCAAATTTACCTTTTACTAAGTCACAGAAACAAGTTTCAGTATATTTCAAAAAGGACAAAAAGGAAGAAAGAAGAAGTTCAGACAACACTTACTCTATTTTTTACATTTTAATCATGATATTAATAAAAAATTATTTAGGTAAGTAGTAAATTTTCTTTAAATTTCAACTTGATATATATCACTCAAATTAAAGGAAGCTTCTGGAACAAAATCCTTTTAGATAATATTTGTCATCCCTTTAGTATTATTAATAATATATCTGTGTATGTCTATTTAAATTGGGCAAAGCACAGAAGACAAAAAGTGGATACTACATTATATGCTTTATGAGACTATTTTGGCAATCCTCTAGATGCAAGGAAACTATATTTTTCAATTTAATTTTTTTAAGATTTATTTATTTTAGAGAAAGAGAGAACACACAAATGGAAGGAGAGGCAGGGAGAGAGAGAGAATCCTTGAGCAGACTCCCAGCTGAGCAGTGGATCTCCACACAGGGCTTGATCCTAGGATCCCAACATCATTACCCAAACTGAAATCAAGAATTGGCTGCTTTACTAACTAGGTCACCTAGGCACACCTCAATTTAATTATTTTATTTTAAAGTATAATTGACAAAATTTTAAGATATTTAAAATATAATACGATCATTTGATATACATATACATTGTGCAAGGACACCACTACATCAATTTAACACATCCTTCATCTCTTCTACCTTTTTTTTTTTTTTTTGCATGTGAGTACATTTTAGTTCTACTCCATTCACAAGTTTCAATTATAAATTACAGTGTTATCTATGTGGTCATCATGTTATACCTTACATTCTCAGATCTTATTTATATTATAATTGAAAATTTGTATCTTTTACCCAGACTCTCCTTTTCTCCACCTCCCAGCACTTGGCAACCACTTTTCTACTCTCTGCTTACAAGAGTTCAACTTTCTTTTTTCTTTTAAAATCCACAGTAAATGTCACTATAAGATATTTGTCTTTATGTCTGGTTCATTTCATTTAGCACAAGACCTTCCATGTTGTCACAAATGACAGAGTTTTCTTATTTCTTTCCTAAGGCTGAATAATATTCCACATTTTCTGTATTCATTTACCCATTAATGGATGCTAAAAGTTATTTCCATTCTTTGGCTATTGCAAACAATGCTGCATTGAATATAGGAGTACATATATATTTTTTTAAGATAATGGTTTTATCTCCTTTGGATACATATCTAGAACTGGGATTTCTGGATCACATGGAAATTCTATTTTTAATTTCTTGAGAAACTTCCATACAATTTACCATAAACAAATAGCTGTAGTTGTGGTTATTTTAAAGTTTTGTCTTTTAACCTTCACACTAGAGTTATAAAATATTTACCCATCACCATTACAATATTAGAGTATTCTGAATTTAACTATATATTAAACTATCAGTGTGATTTATACTGTCATAATATATTTTTGTTACTAGATGGTGTCTTATCATTTCAATGTGAAGAACTGCCTTTAACATTGTTTGTAAAACAGTTTACTGCTGATGAATTCTTTCAGGTTTTTTTTTTTTTTTTACTAGAAAATTATTTGTCCTTCAATTCTAAAGGGCAACTTTGCTAGGTGGAGCATTCTTAGTTGGCAGGGTTCCCTCTCACCAGCACTTTATAATGTCACCCACTTCCTTCTGATCAGCAAAGGTTCTGCTAGAAAATCTTCTTATAGTCTATGGACATTCCCTTACTTGTAAAAATTGTTTTTCTCTCACTGCTTTTAAGATTCTCTACTTGCCTTTAATTTTTAACAATTTAACCATAATGTGTTTTGGTGTGGATGTCTCCAGATTCATCTTATTTACAGTTCTCTGGGATTTCTTTATCTGGATGTCTATTTCTTTACCCAGGTTAGAAAATTTTCCATCATTATTTTTTTGACATAAATTTTCTGCCCTTTTTCTCTCTCTTCACCTTCTGGATCCCTACAATGTGTTTATTGAAACCCTTCATAGTACCTCTTTATCTTTATTATTTTCATGTTTTTTTCTCTTTTTGCTCCTTTAATTGGATGAATTCTACTACCCTGTCTTCAAGTTGGCTGATGCTTTCCTCATTTGATCTAATCTGCCACTTAATCTCTATATTACATTTTTCAGTTTAATATTGTATTCTTTGTCTCTGTAATTTCTTTTTGGTATCTTAAAATATTTTCTATCTCTTTGTTGAAATTATCACCTTGTTCATGCATTGTTCACACTCTAGGGTGTCTGCATGGCTTCTCCTGGGACATCCAAGAGTAAGACAGAAAGCAATTATTTGGATCAAAGAGTCCCTCAGTTCCCAAGAAACTATCTTCCAAACCAGCAGTTGTCAGTTCCTCAATGGACAGTGTCTTTGCAAACCTACCTAATGTCCTTTCTTGCTAAGTTGTGTATGATTAGTTATGGTTATTCATGAATTAAAAGCTCTTGAGCTTCTTGCTTTCCTTGAAACTCATGTTTTTATACATAAAGTGAAGCCATAAAACAATAAGATTCTGATTGAGTTTATGCAAATAACTATTTTGCCATGAAACATAAGGCAACTCAATAAAATAAGTGAATTATTTGGAAGGTGAGACTCAGATATCGATTGAAAGTATTTAATTTCAGTTCATCACAGTGAAGTCTACAAAATTGTTATGGATTATAATTAGATTAAAGTCATCAATGAACAGTACACAAGTAAATGTCTAAAAACCAACTCTTTGGTAAACACTAACAAAACTCTGATTTGTAATATTTGCCAATTTCTGAGATGTAAATATTTCTATCATTGCTGATTTCAGCTACAGATGTGATGCTACTGAACATGAAGTTGGGAAGAGATGGGCAGTAACAGCCCATTGTATACTTTTCCCTGTACTGATATACCACTATACCCTCCAAAGCATGAATTATAGTAAAACATAATGAAGTAATAGGAAGTGATTCATTTTTAAGTATCTATTACTTTCATTTATAATATAATTGATTTAACTGTAAGGTTGTGTAATGTAACTTTTAGTAATGCCAGTTTTTAACAGCTGATCAGATAGTCCTAAAATGTTAACAGCTGATTTCAATACGCCACTCAATTTACCTTGTGATCAAATCTTCCAGCCTCTGGGAATTTATCCTACTTGTATACATGCACAGTGACATGCAAACATGCTAATAGTATTGTTTCTGGTAGCAGGATGAAAAAAAATCTAAGTTTCTATTTGTGAAGGACTCGTTACACAAACCATGGTATATCTACAAAATGGAATGCTCTGAAGAAGTTAAAGCAATTATTAAAAGAATAAGAAAACTTCGTATTGATCTAGAAATATCTCCAGTGTGTATGCTACATGAAAAATACATGGTTCAGGAAAGTGAATATTTTTTGTATAAAAATGTAGAGAAATCACTTTAATTATATTTGCTTAAAGGAATAAAAAAAAGAACAGAGGGAACTCAAAGAGTAGTTTACTTGTATGAGATGGGGAGAGAATAGGGGAGATAGGATGGGAAGGAGCAAAACTTCTTAATACTGTTGTAAACAGTTTGGATTTTTGCTTCATATTAACAAAGCAAGTAACAATCTTTTAAACCAATAAAAAGAAATATTTTTCTTTTTAAAAAAATATTTTATTTATTTATGAGATAGAGCAAGAGAGAGCAAGAGCATAAGCAGGGGGGAGGGGCATGGAAAGAGGGAGAAGCAGACACCCCGCTGAGTAGGGAGCCTGATGCAGGACTAGATCCCAGGACACTGAGATCATGATCTGAGCCAAAGGCAGATGCTTAACAGACTGAGCCACTCAGGCACCCCAAGAAATCTTTTTCTACATTAAACTATAAATGATATTTTCTTAATGTTTACCAACTTGATAAATTGTACTATATTTTTAATTATATTATTTTCACATGTGTGATATAATCCTGTCCATATCAATACTCCACTCAAATAAATATATCTGCAGTATGACACTTATTCAGAGTCTTTCTTTGTACTGGGAACTGACTAGTCTTTCCTTCTACTTATTTTAGTTGTCTAAATATAACCCCTTTTTAGGGGAGTTTAACATATTAATATTGGTGAAATTTTCAAAGTGATTCCCATAGAGACCATATGTCTCTGTTTTGTAAAATGTATTAACCAGTTCTTGCACAATAGACAATGAAGTCATAGTTCATACTTCAAAGTTAAAGTGAACACTTGACATTCTTCTCACATTTTAATTTTACTCCCATGACTCATCTCTGCTTTCATTCAAACTAAAATTTTTGTGCATCCTGAGGAGGTGAAAAGATCACTGGGTGGGATTCAAAAGAATGATGCTATTTCTGGATCTTCCACTTAATAAATGATCATGATTGTGTGGCTTAAACCCTTGGAGCCTGTATTTTACTTATAAAATAAAGACAGGGTTATTCTGCCTAAAGTACAAGGAACTTATCAAAACCAAATGAAATATTATTCTATGAAATACTTTGACAAAATCAAAGGCTTGCACAAATTTATGTTACCATTATGATGTTTTGATATACTGCAATGATTTTGAAATCAGTAAAAAAAAGTACCTTTGAAGTAAAACTGGGTTTCAATTTTGCTGTACTGTTGAAAATTTTTATATGTGAAATCTATTTTTATTTACTTTTATCTCTTTACCCAAAGTAATATTTTATAGTACCTACTCCCTCTGCTGTTCAAATGTTTTTGCTTTTACTTTCTGTTAAACTGGGGTCGAAAGGAGGGAGAAGAGGAACTCAGGAATAAAAGCAAACAAAATTCACTTCTGTGTCACCTGAAATATTATTTTAATTATCTCTTTCTTAAGGAGGATTATTCAAACATTCTGTACTTTTTTTTTTGTAGTTTGTAGAACTTGGCTTTGATCTTCTTTTCAAATATCACTCTTTGAGTGTAGTCTACAGCCTCTAATTTTAATGGCATATGCTGTAAAAATGCTAGAAATTGGAGATCTTTTTCTAATAACACAAAGGAGTCAGTCAGAGATGGTATTATTAGATGTCAGGAGTTATTGGGGCTTCTCCATTCAGGAGATTTTGCTTCTAGACTCTGAGTGCTAACTGAATAATTGTGAAATTTATTGCAGAACACGTGACATTTGTGGCAAACACTGCCTTCAAATACAAAGCTTATTCTGAGTCTGAACTCTTTGGAGTGATGAATTTCAAAATTTTGTTAAGCTCAGTGAGTTTATTGATCTTATTAAATGTACACAATGCTACCTAAGATTCAAAGGAAACTACTAGTTTATTTTCTCCAGATTTATTTTCTCTTGAGTTCTGTCACTTTGCTCATAATTTTGCTTTAAGGAGTATGTAAAAAAAGGGAAAGAAAATGCTATTAAAATGTGTAATTCAAAAGTAGCCCCTCTCAAATTAATCTTTTTAAACACATGCTAAGATTCTATCAGCATCTTTTCTCATCTCAAGCCCATCCAGCCACTTTTGCTTCTGTACTGTGAAATGTAACATATAACCCACCATTCATTTTTCTTAATTAATTAATTCAATACATGTTTTGTAGATGCCGATACTATATTTGGAAAAAGGTAATAATATCATTACAGACACTTATTTTTTTATTATGGTTACTTATTAAATCAAAATGCTTTCTACTCTTTGCATATAGAATGATGGGTTTGGTGAGGTCAAGTGAGCCAGTGGCTACACTGTGGGGTGTCTGTTCAGCTTAGCCTGAGCTATTGAAAGAGAAGACAGAAAGTGGCTATTGTGGGATCAAAGAGTCCCTCAGTTCCTGGGAAACCAGTTATCCTTCCAACTAGTTATCTGTCAAGTCCTCAATTGACAGGCTTTTATAAACCTGCCCTAATGTCCTTGCTTGCTATGTTATACATCAGTAGTTATGATTATTTCTGAATTAAAAACTCCTGACCTTCTTGCTCTCCTTTGAAACTCATGTTTTTATTCATAAAGTGAAATCATAAGACAACTGTATGAACTATGAACAATATAAGTAATATGCTCATGTTTTTAAAATGGCTCTTCTGATTCAGCTCTCAGATGCTGAAGATCTGAAGTGCCTCCAGCTTCAAGTACAAGGGGGCAGTGAAAATGGAAGTGGAGGCACCCTTCTCTTCTCTAGACTTACTTGGAGTGGAATGTATCAGAGATGAAGAGATGGTTCAGGAAATATCTATGAAAAGTGTCCCCTGGGAGGGTTCCCTTCTTACTGTGCATCTTCTAAGCCAAACAAGGGGCATATAAACCCTGGTAAGAGAGCATAATTTCCAGAAAAGCAGTCCTAGTAACAATTAATGTAAAGTGTTAATTGGAGCTATGCTAGGGATCCACAATCCTATTATTTTGACAGAAAACACACCAAACAAAGAGAAGAAGAGGAAAGAATTCTAAAACTTCTAACATGTTTCTGTGAAAGGTTTTAGACGAATAAAATTATATGAGATATATTACTGAGAGTCACCTGAACATTTTCTAATTTCTACGAATAATTCACATAGTGTCCAATGAGCTGAGACACGATGTAGCTTTGACATATGTGGTCCCATGACCTGGAAGAGTTGGCTCAGTTGGTCATGTCTCTCCACAATAGCCAAGGAGGACATCTCTTGGTCAATACCCAACCTGGTCATGATCTACAGTGTATGGAGCTGGAGTATGTTTTAACCTCGATGGAAACGTACACAACATTGATGATTAAAAGGGAGAAGAAATCTCTGCTTGGGAGTCTTGGTATTGATGTTGTTTTGTGCATTGATTCATCCATTCTAAGATAATTCAAAGGTGAGCCAAGAAAGTCAAGGCTGGGCAAGACAGTATCTTTTTAGTTCAGTTAGGGCATTAGGGAAGGCAGATTATCAAACACAAAAATGTAATGTTTCAAAATGAACTGAAAGAAAGTCATGACCAACTTTCTTCTCTATGACTATGGGTCATGCGTGACCAGGATGACATATGAGTTGCTTCTGCCCAGCTCCCTCCTTGCAGCAGGGTGAGTATAATTAACAAAGGTCTTTGTGAATCAGGGAATGTGGGTTCTGAGTGTTACCTTAAACTTGGTAACTGAGAGAATTTATTTTTTAAACTTTTGTTTTAATTCCAGTTAGTTAACATACAGTGTGACATTAGTGTCAGGTGTACAATATGGTGATTTAACACTTCCTTACATCATCCTGTGCTCATCACAAGTGCCCTCCTAATAAAAAGATATTTATTAGGTGTGGAAAGAGCTGAGGGAAAAGATGAATTGAGTACATCAGAGAAGCAGAAGAGAGGGAGTTCTTCCACTTTTTGCCATGAAGGGGTAAAAGGAAGGAGGAATTTTGTAGGTCTGAGAGGGCAACTGTGTAGAGAGGGCTTTCAGGCAGGAGCTGTGCCTTCAGTAGAGGAAACAGGCTGACACAAGACCCTGGTGGGAGAACCTTGGGACAACAATTGGACTTTACCTGCCATCTGCCCTCTGATCTCTTGCCAGGGTGCCTCCTCTTCCCTGGACCCAACAAGTACTTTCCAGACTCAGAGCAAGGTGAAGAAAACAGAGAGTGGATGTGTAGGGGCAAATAGAGACTATCGGCATGATTCGGGAGAAATAGGAAAGCTTATATTCTTGAGCCTCAGAGGTAGGTCCTTGACTCCTGAACATCACAGAAGCTGACGGCCTGGGACCTTGTCCAATACGGAGAGGACACCCCCACGTGCAATGTGCACTGTTCTCTCACCTGGTGACTGGACCAGTAGGTGGGCCTTTCTGTGCTCAGAGTGAGATCCAAAGTGAGCAATGGCCTTGGGCAGGGCAGAAGGCAAGTGTCTTATCCACTGGCCAGCTGATACAGTCCTTGTCTTCAGGGTCAGAGTCCCTTCAACAGAGAACCCTAATACCAAGTGGCTCTTCAGACTTTCATTATGTTTTATTGCCTGTTTGCTTCTGTTCTAATGCTCAAATAGCACAATTTTGGTTATAGATAATGCCAGGCCTCCACTGACTCTCTCTTTGTCAAGTATCTTAGTTTACATTCTCTGTCGTGTGGACACTGTCGATCACCTCTCCTTGGAATTCTGTCTTCTCTAGGTTTCCCTGACTTTGTTTCTCTCTCTCCTCCTTCACTTATGCCTATTATCAATCCTCTTTGTGAGATCTCTATTAAATGGGGTGGTTTCTCAGCATTGTCTCATCAGCTTGCCTTTCTTGCCATCCTCACCCTGGCACCCTTATTCCTGTCCTTGGCTCTAACTATCCTTAATTTTTCCAATAGTAGCTCTCCCCAGCATTAGATGATCCTGCACCACATACACAAACAAATGCCTCACTGATGGCTCAAACACAGCTTTGCACATTATCTGGGCACATTATGTTCTCTTCCAAGCTTGCTGTGACTGCTCCTGTATTTCTTATTTCAGTTAATGGTGCTGTCCTCCACTTGGTCACCCAAGCATAAGCCTAAAGTAATTCCAGGCTATTCCTCCTCCATAACTTCTATAATCATTCAAACTACAAGTTTTGCCAATTTAATTTCCCAAATGGTTCTCAAAACTATCACGTTCCCTATTTGCTCAGCAATTACCTGGCTTTAGGGTTGAATAATCTCTCACCTAGATCATTATAGTAGTTTTACTACTGTTTTCTCTTCAAATGCACTCTCCTCAAATCCATCAACCACCACTGCCACTTTGCCGTACACTCAAAACTCCTCAGTCTGTGCACCATTGTCCTTGGGACTCACCATTCTTGTCTCCCCCCATCCTTCACCCAGCCTTACCTCAGTCCCATTGGTGCTGCTAACATTATGAACATGCTACAATGTGCTATTTATTTCCTTGTGTTGCCTTAATTTCTCTCACTCCCCAACCTGGTGCCTGACATTGGACTGGCACTGAATTTTTAAATCTGTGGATTTAATTTGATCAAGTTGTTCAGTGTAAGCAATTTCAGGTTTGAAACTCAGCTCCATGACTATGGGATAGTCCTCATTTTATCGCTCATTTATGTATTATGCAGGTATGTGTCACACTAAGATGCCTTTCAGTGGTAACGGTACATGACGTTGATTCAATAAGGAACTTGTCACATCTGTTCTTGTTCTTCCAATACAATCCACAAATTAAAGATCAAAAGAGGTTTCAAAAATCCCAAATCTGAGCATGCTATTCCCCTGTCTGAGATTCTTCATGTCACTTTATGTGTCTTATGCTGAAATCCAAAACCTTCACCACATATTTGTTAGGGCTCAATGTATTATTTTTTTTTTAAGATTTATTTACTGATGAGAGTGATCCCACAAGCAAAAGGGGCAGAGGGAGAGGAAGAGAGAATTCTAAGCAGACTCTGCACTGAGCACAGAGCCCGTGAGGCTCAATATCATGACCCTGAGATCATGACCTGAGTGGAAAACAAGAGTCAGGTGTGCAACATACTGTGCCACCCAGATGCCCCAGGGCTCAGTGTAACCTTCACCTTGACTGCCATTTTATCTTGTGTCAGTCACACTTCCCTTGGCCACCAGGCTCAAATACCTTGGACTCCCCTTAGTTCCACAGATGTGCCCCATTCTTGCTCATGTATGTTCTTTGCATATGCTATTCCTTGCCTAGAATTTCTCTTTCTTCCTCTTCACCTGGAGAACTACCACATGGTCTTTAAAAGTCAGCTTCAACACTACATGGTCCTGAGGGATTTCCCTGATCCTTTTGTAGTAAGGTTCCCTGACATCTGGTCTTCAGAGACCCCCTAAACATGTGCAGGCTGTACACCTGCAATGGTTCATGGGATGCCTTTGGGACAGACATGAAAGAGACTTAAATCTTTATTACGGCAATTTGCAGATAGTGTCTTGAAGAACAGGAACCTCCCACCCCCTTTTTTTTACTTCACATAAACTTGCTGCATTAATTGTTGACTACCTTGTTTTATCACATTTCCTATAAAACACTTACCAATTAACTGGGTTTTTAATTACTCATAAAATTAAAAAAAAAATTAGATTCTATCTCTCACACTAGATTGCACAACCTATTTGGGAAAGGACTGCCTTTGTCTTGTTTATCGTTATTCCCTTGAATCCTGCCTTCTGACCTGCCATTTGGGGACATTCAGCAATATCTGATGAGTGAAGTGACCTGGAGCCTATGGCTTCTGGCTCTTCTTAGGCTGTATTGGCCACACTCAGGGTCTTACGCAAATGTAACTGCTGCCTTCAGCTATATACTCCTTGCAGGTTTATGTCTGTTTTTAGAGCCACAAAAAAGCCAACTGATCACAGTTTACTGGTAAAGTCCATAGTTTATACAATGGAAATGCCAATGCACCTACTACCCAAGACATTTTGTAGTATTAAGCAATAAGAATCACTGAAAACACATTTTCAGCTTTAAAAGTATTTTACTTGTAATTATAAGCAAAGTGTTTGCATTGAGCTGAATGGCAGATAAAGTGTGAGTGTTTAATAATGTGCTTTATATCAGTGCATAATAGTGTACTACATTTTAGAAGTTTATTTTTCCTCTCTATTTTATAAGCTTTTCTCCAATATTATGATAAAGTCTCATACTCCTGACAACCTGACTCCACATTAAGCAGACTTCCTTACTGTGCTCAGAGACACAAGCCAGGTTCCCCTGGCAACCACAACTGCCTGAAGGTTTCTTAATGCTCTGCCTGTTTCAGCTTCACTTTATTTTGGCCATTAGTTTGGTAAAAAGAAAAAAAAAATAAGAGTACTCAAATGAAACAAAACTGCCTTTATCATAATTAGTAATTTTTTACCTTCAAAAGACTGTCCCAACAAGTAGAGGCTTCTTACAGTGGTCAGAATGACAACATCATCTTATAGGTTAGAAGCCCCAGGCTGAGTTCTGTATTCTGCTGTCATTATAGAAGTACCCTGCAAACCTCTCCACACACAGATAACATGTATATATATGAGACGTACAGGGAGGTCAAAAGTTCAAATTATTGGATTTGTACCAACTTGGAAGCTTCTTTAAAGTTTTTTACCTCTTTAAAACTGAGCATCTGGGTGGCTCAGTCAGTTAAGCGTCTGCTTTCAGATCATGATCTTAGGGTCCTGGGATCCAGCCCCACGTTGGGATCCAGCAGGGAGTCTGCTTCTCCCTTTTCTATTCTTTTTTTGTCCTTTCCAAATAACCCCTTCTATATATATTCTGTCCTTCGGGGAAGAGTGGCTCTGTAATTGTTCCCTTATATGAAATCACTCTGTGTAATCAGCTTATGGTAAGAGACAGAAACACCTGTTTGAGCTCAATTCAGTAATGTTACCAGCTGTATAAGCCACCTGTGTACTAAATTTAACAACAAAAACTAACTAATACAGTGAGTGCAAAAGGACAGACATCGTAAATACTCCTTCAAAAGTGTGTTGAACAGAGACAGTTGTATGTATTTTCAATGCATGAAATCATAAATAGGTAGTAGACAGAAAGATAGATGAATAATTCTTTCCTAGCTATTTTCCTTTAACATACTCTTTTTATTTTCTTTGTTGGATACTGCTTAGTTTTCAAACAAAATGTCTTCCTGGGTTGTTTGGTGGTAGTCTGGGATCCCTTTGGCAGGAAATGAGCTCCCAAACAACTGGAGATTTATCTGGAGAAGATTTGTCAGCCATCTTCCTAACAGAGAACGACCGACCCTCAGGCACATGGAGATTCCATCATTCCCATGTTTTGTTATCTTCTAAAGAAAATCTGCAATCAAAACCTAAAAAAAAAAAAAGTAAGATCTGATAATACTTTTCAAAACACCAATGGCCCCGGGGTTGAGGGATGTTGTGGGGGCAAAGAAGAGCTTTCCTGTTGTTCTTCGAATCACATTGCCAAGAAGAGCTGTGTATTTCGAGGTTGTAGTAAGACTCTGGTGGTCAAATGCCTTTTTGGGAGTCACAATATCTGAAACAAGGTTGAAGCTCTCTTCTGCTGTCAACTGATGAATGGAATGACTGTATAGGCATCCTGATTCCTGTACCCAGTCTGGAAAGGGGAACTTCTCCACTGTCCTTCAGTGGCTGAGTCCTGGCTCCCATGTACAGCCAACTTTGGCCTTCCTTCCTTGTCTTCATCATCCCCTGGGTCTCTTTGCCTGAGGGGACATTTCAGCAGAATCTGACAGATATCCTTGGACTGGTGGAGTTATGCACAGAAATGATGATGACTGAACTTCTCTATGAGGGTTCAGGTTCTTGGGGGCTTTCACTCAGCAGGATCTGACAGGTATCCTTGGACTGGTGGAGTTATGCACAGATAGGATTATTACTGAACTTCTCCATGAGGGTTCAGGTTCTTGGGGGCTCTATAAAGAAGGCACCCCAGGGAAGGGAAAGTGGATTTGCAGGGATTAATAAAAGAGAAAGACAATGTCAACTCCCGGCCCAGCGCCGAGGCCTGAGTAAGGAGAGCGTCTTACTCATTGCAGGTAATACCACGAAATACGGATAATACCTGAGATGCCAGTCTATGTGTCATCTCCGCGAAGACGGAAAGGAACAGAATGGACAGAAATATTCTATTTACGTATATTAAGTCATTAATACCTGATGGCCCGGTCTTACTCTATTTGGATTGTTTTGCCACTTTATTTGGATGCGTCATTCAGAATTTCTCCTCCCTTGAAAGAAGACATGTCTTGAGAACGATGCCCACAGTAGCTCTAGACTTACTATGAATGATCCAGATGCGTAATCGCACTGAGGAGGCACACCCTTAGGGCTAAAGCTAACCCGCACAGCTGCTGCTCTTAGGGCCACCCAGGAGAGGCTGGTTGAGGCTCTGGGGAGTTGGTGGTGGGTGAGCCTCGGCTGGGGGCGCGGCCCGGGCAGGGGCGGGGCGCCCGGGAGCTCCCGCCCGCTGAGTCCTTGCAGCGCACGCCCGGCTGAGCCGCGGGCCGGGGCTGGGCTGGGAAGGGGCCTCGTCCAGGGCGCGGAGCTGCGGGCGCGCCGCGACTGCAGGGCTGAGGCCACTGCGCGGGTCTCCGGGAGCCGGAGGTGGGCTTTGGGCTTTCGACTTTCTAGGAGCAGACCTGGGGAGCGACGGCTCCTTGCTCGAGAGCTCTTTGTCTCTGGGGGCTCAGAGCAGCAGTCTGGGGACGGTTTCACGGGGGTGGGGTGGGGGGTCGTACCTAGGAAGGGGTTGGAGGGGATTGCAGGAGCCGCTGTGCTAGTCGAGCGGGTAGCGCCAGGCGCCCGCATTTCCCGCCCCCGGGGACGTGCGCCCGGGTGGGCATCAGGCTGGTCCGCGCGCCCCCGGCGCTGGCCCCTGTGCGCAAAGTTTGCCTCCCCGGGTCCAGCTTCTCTCGCTCCCGCGGCCCCGCAGGTTGTGCCTCTGCTCGCCCTGCACCTGCAGCCGCCGGACCATGGAGTCCCCGGTCCAGATCTTCCGCGGGGAGCCGGGCCCCACCTGCTCCGCGAGCACCTGCCTGCTCCCCAACGGCAGCGGCTGGCTGCCGGGCTGGGCCGAGACCGAAGGCAACCGCAGCGGCGGCCCCGAGGGCGCGCAGCTGGAGTCCGCGCACCTCTCTCCCGCCATCCCCGTCATCATCACGGCTGTCTACTCCGTGGTGTTCGTCGTGGGCTTGGTGGGCAACTCCCTGGTCATGTTCGTGATCATCCGGTGAGTGCAGGGTCCCGGCGCCGCAGTGGCGGGGGTCGGGGGTGGGGGGAAGGTCCGGCCTGGCGCCAGGGCGCGCGGTTGGGGCCCCAGCCAGGTGGCGGTGCAGGACCTGGAGAGCCTCAGAGGGCGGCCTCTTCCGAGTAAAGGATTCCTGGAAGAGTTTTGGGTGCGGGACTCTGAGGTTCGCACGGGGGCGAACAGAACAGCCAGGGGAGTTTTGAGGCTTTGAATGACCCTCCCATCCCTTCCCGCCCCCCCACCCCCCGCCCCAAAACCCTTACTGAAAACTATGGTTATGGAAAATATTAGGGTGTGGAGCAAGGTCAGCGTCTTCTGGAAAGGAAACTAGTTCATTTGCCTGGACTTTTTGCCTGGTTGCCCGCGCTGGTTCGGAGCACCTTGTTCTGTCCTTTGCAAATATTTTTTAAGGTAAAATTCAAGCCCATTGAATGCACTGGAGATAATTCAGAATTTCCTGTGACTCATCAGATTGGTGTTACGGTTTATAAGCAAAAGCCGATATATCCTTAGGGTTGTTAGTATCCATCCATGAGCCATTTTAGTACTGAGATGTTATCTCATTTACTTAGAATTTCAGTGATTTTTAAAAAATAAGCCATCTAATATTTATCCTCTAAAGTGTGGATTGTGGAGGTTTTCAAAAATTGCTTTGCTTCTTATTTTCCATGGAGAGAAACTGATGATTCTATTTTATTGCTCTTTGGTGGAATTACATTGAAGTCAACTTCTGTTATAAACCTCCAAATACCCACCCATATCTGCTAATTTTCTGGTAGGTGAAGTGATTTTTTATTTTGGCCTCTTTCAACAACAAAAAAAAAAAAAAAAAAAAAAAAAAAAAAAAAATCTCAACTTTGCTTGCTTTTGATACCCTTTGATATAAATATTTCACTTTCTGGGAGAGTTAATGCTTTGGAAATACACTTTTGAGAGTGAATAAGGAGTTTACATTCCTTTGAAGAGTTCCTGTGAAATAAGGGACACAAGTCACTCATTTCAAGGACATTGAAGTGATGAATAAAAACTACATCTTCAAAAAAAATTCTAGCTTTAGTTTAGTTCTTTATTTATTGTAAACCTTAAGAACATTATCTATAGCGTGAGTCTTGGGAAATCATCATAATAAAAAATGCCCATTCATCTGTCTATCCAGGTTTGAGAATTTTATCTTCATCTGTACTCCGGAACTAAAACCCATCATTTAAGCTTCCAAATACACATTATAAAGCTCATTTCATCTACAATTAGCATTTGTAGCTTGGTAGCCTTGGTTTCCATGATTGTGTATTGCATTTTATAGGCATCCTATCTGTGACAAGTAAAGGCCACAGAGGGAGGAAGTATTTTAAAAGCACATTGCTTTCCAAAGTCTTTAGCAATTTCAGGGCTGCTCTCCATTAGAGAGAAGATTATAGCAACCAAAAGAAAAGAAAACAGCTGTGTTCTCAATTATAATTAAAAGTTTTAGGAGATCTTTGGTTCAGAGGCTGTGAGTTTGTAATAAAACACTGCTACACAAAAAGAAGATGCTAAGAAAAGAAACAACTCTGTTCCTACTTATATCATATTTAAGTGCATGAGTAAAATGAATACATCTCATTGTTATTTGAAAGAGCACCTGAAGTTTTGAGTTTGAGAAGAGCTTCTTAGTTGTTTAACAACTGTTTATATAGCCCTACAAAGTAGGATAAAAAGGAATGAAGAATCCTAAAATATGTGCAAAGACAACTCCATGGGGAACAGTAGAAATGTCAGAATGAAAACAGAATTATATATATATTTTTAATATATTTTTTAAATATTCAATTTATTTATTCATGAGAGACAGAGAGTGAGAAAGAGAGAGAGAGAGAGAGAGAGGCAGAGACACAGGCAGAGGGAGAAGCAGGCTCCATGCAGGGAGCCTGACGTGGGACTCGATCCCAGGTCTCCAGGATCAGGCCCTGGGCTGAAAGCGCACTAAACTGCTGAGCCACTCAGGCTGCCCAAAAACAGAATTATAGATTAACTAGGACTTTTAATGGCGAATATGAATATGAAGAAATAGAAATGAAATATAAATATATATAACAATTATATGTAATTATATATAATGAATAATCACCATTATAAATAGTAATATAGTACTCATCAATTGTTCATATATTTATATAACATATGCAATATATAATTTTATATATGTGCTTGTGTGTGTGTGTGTGTGTGTGTGCATCCAAAAGATATCCAGGACCAAAATTTATTAAAAGATAAATTCAGCTAAAAATACAAAAAAAGTTAGCTAGTTCAGGTAACATCATTCATCCTCCCACTTCACTCCCAACTGGTTGGAAATGAAGTATGAAAAGTGAGGAATCATCCTGGAATGCCAATGTACTGAAACATTTGTTTCCTTATATCTACAGCCATGAGGATTAAGGAGTATTTGGTATTGGTTAAGACTGAGAGATGCCCAAAGAGTTGAAAAATAAAGCCTCAAAAGGAAGGTTAGTAGAAGTGGGTTTATTTTGCTCAGAAGAAGAAGGAACTGAAGACTTGAGAGAGGTGGCTATTGTCTGCACACCAGAATTGGGAGCAGGACTGGAATACGGAATTCAAATGCAACTTTTATCCATTCATCTTTCGATGGACACCGAGGCTCCTTCCACAGTTTGGCTATTGTGGCCATTGCTGATAGAAACATCGGGGTGCAGGTGTCCCGACGTTTCATTGCATCTGAATCTTTGGGGTAAATCCCCAACAGTGCAATTGCTGGGTCGTAGGGCAGGTCTATTTTTAACTCTTTGAGGATGAATGGATAAAGAAGATGTGGTCTCTGTATACAATAGAATATTACTCAGCAATTAGAAACGACAAATACCCACCATTTGCTTCAACGTGGATGGAACTGGAGGGTATTATGCTGAGTGAAATAAGTCAATCGGAGAAGGACAAACAGTGTATGTTCTCATTCATTTGGGGAATATGAATAATAGTGAAAGGGAATATAAAGGAAGGGAAAAGAAATGTTGGGAAATATCAGGAAGGGAGACAGAACATAAAGACTCCTAACTCGGGGAAACGAACTAGGGGTGGTGGAAGGGGAGGAGGGCGGGTGTTGGAGGGGAATGGGTGACGGGCACTGAGGTGGACACTTGACGGGATGAGCACTGGGTGTTTTTCTGTATGTTGGCAAATTGAACACCAATAAAAATTAATTAAAAACAAAACAAAACAAAACAAAAAAACAAATGCAACTTTTATAATTGAGGTTGAGGGCTGAGCAACATTGCTTAAAAAGATGGAGGATCACTTTTGAGGACACTATTTTAAAACACTGTTCATTGAAAAGGGCCATGGTTCAGTCATTTAGGACATCATTGTAGAGATGGGGTTTAGATGCTTGGATGTTGGGGCAGATGTAGGTCCGAGATGGCCTGCTCGGACCCAAGGAGAAAGCTAGGGTTGTGGAAAAAGCTGTGACTATTTTTAGACCTGTCTTACAAATAGCTTTCCCTTCTTGGATGCCTGAAATGCTGCCCAGTATCCTCTGAATATATTTAACATTTCAAGGGTTTTCATCATTTTGTATGTACCAACTACCATAACTGCCTAATATTAGGGCATAGGAACTTTTCATTGTGAAAACCTTATAACTAAGCACTCGGCCTCCCTTCTCACCAGGCTTTGGGGTTTATGGTCCTGGGGTGGGAGGTTCTTACCTCAGCCATAGATCCCTGTCTTTGGCTTCTACTGACACCTTGGCTGTGCCCCTAGGTGCAACACTTAAAATCCTAACCCTGTGTTCTCTCCACCTCTTCCCGTGTAGGTCACCTGCGGGGAATGCTATGATGCCCATCCACATTCACATCTCCGATCTCTCCAGGCAGTCTCACCCATGACATGACATCTTAAACTTCCATTCTCCCACAACTTCCATGCATATGGCTATTTCCTCCCGTAGCAGACATGACTAAAAGTTTAGGGACACTAAATATGTGCCAGGCCAGTAAAGCTACCTACTTCATGGAAATCATTTTATTTACTCTTCCCAACCATAGGTGTATTATCATCCCTATTTGACAGATGATGAAATGAAGGCAAAGTAAGATTAAATAAACTGACTAAGGTCACACATGCTGATTGTGGAGCCCAAATGACACGGAGCCTGTGCGTCAGTTTGCTGTTCACTATACCACTTCTGCAAACCTGTGGATAATTTCTTGCCGGGCAGCCCTTTATTTTCTCCCAGACTTTCTTTCTTTTTTCTTACCTTGCCTGGAAACCACAAACCATCGCCACAGCCTCTCTTGACAATACACTCAGCTGCCGTGACTTCTTGTCCTCTGTGGCTGTCTTCTACTGAACCTTGACCCTGGATCAAGCCAGTGCCTTATATTCCTTGTTCCTATACCCAGTGAACTGAATGCTGGTGAATAAAATCCGTTTTATCTTTGTCAGGGCAAAGTCACTGCCTTCAAGTGTATCTGACCCCAAGTCTGCCTAGTTTTTCTGTCTCTCTCCTGTTTCCAGAAAGAGCCAATTCCTTTTCCCATTCCCAACAAACCAAACCAAAACCAAAACAACAAACAAAATCCAAATTAATGTAATGGGTGCTAATTCTTATGTCATCTTCTTGACCGTGTCTCATCATGGTAGCTCCCTGTGACACTAGAGTCTAGCTGCTGGGAGTGTTCTTCCTACATATGTGCGTTGGCAGCCACCCTCCCTCATACCACAGTCTCTGCAGAGATCTTTCCTTCTTTGTATCCAGGGCAAATCCCTGTTCCTGAGAGGTGAATCTCATCCCCTCCTGCTCTCCTGAGGTCTCTGCTGTGTTAGTTATCCCCCGTCTGTGCTATCTGCAACCTCACCACTGCTTTTGTCCCATAAGCATCTGGATATAGTCCAGCATCTGTCGTCTTACAAGTCATCATTATCCATCACCCTTCCATCTTTCTGAGTTCCCTTGGCCAATGTCTTTTCATCCTCCTTACCTGTAGGTAAGCTTCTTGGGGGGATAATCCTGCTTCTTTAATTTCTCATCTTCTGTTCCTCAGGCTGTGCACTTGGGTTCCCTCCCTGATGCTCCTTTACCAAAGCCAGAGCATCATGTTTCAGCTGCTCGTTTTAGGCTGACTGTCCCTTGATTTCTGTGGAGATTTGGTACGCTCCACCAATCATATGCCCCTTGCTTCCTCTGGTAGCACCCTCCTTGACTTCCTACCACATCTTCGGGGTTTCTCTTGTCTGCAGCACTGATGCCTCTTCCTCTCGGGTTTCTTAATTGGTCATATCTTCCAGAGCCTTTTCAGATCTTCTCTCCTCACTTTGCATATTCTCTGTATTAGTCAGGATTCAATCAGAACAGAAGAACCAGAGGAGATGCACATGTGAAAAGATTTGTTGCAAGGAATTGGGTTGCAACCATGGAGCTGGCTGAGCAAGTCTGAAACCTGGGGGTCAGGCATCAGGAGAGGCAGGCCAGGCCGCTGGCCCCAGGTAGAACTTCTTTCTCAGGGAAGCCTCTGTTCTCCTCTATATTAGCACGCTAGGACTGCTATCACAAAGGGCCACAGACTTGTTGGTTTAAACGACAGAACTTACTTTCTCACAGGGAGGCTAGAAGTCTGCGATCAAGGTGTTGGCAGGGTTGGTTTCTTCTGAGACCTCTCTCCTTGGCTTGTCGATGGCTGTTTTCTCCGTGTGTCCTTACATGGCCTTCCTTCTGTGTATGTCTGTGCCCTAATCTCCTCCTTTGATACAGACACCAGTCATATTGGATTAGGGCTCACCCTCACGACCCCATTTTACCTAGATTTTATCTCCCTTTACCTCTTTAAAGGCTCTATCTTCAAATACAGTCACATTCTGAGGTACTGAGGGGTTAGGACTTGAACACATGTATCTGAGGGACATAATTCAGCCCTAAACACTTCCTATCCCCCTTCTGTTCCCCTTAAGAAAACATTCTCCTCAAGCTTCAATTTTCGTAATAAGTATGTATATATGTTCTCTTTTGTTTAATTTGAAGAAAAACTATACTCTTATAAATGTATGCTTCTTTTTAAGTTAAATGTAAGTATAAATGAAAAATTATTAGGACAAAAATAGCAGGAATCAAAATTTCTTGGCCCTCAATCTTTTATTTATTTATTTTTTTAAATTAATTTTTATTGGTGTTCAATTTACCAACATACAGAAAAACACCCAGTGCTCATCCCGTCAAGTGTCCACCTCAGTGCCCGTCACCCATTCCCCTCCAACACCCGCCCTCCTCCCCCCTTCAATCTTTTAAGTTTTGCATTTTTCTTTTCTCATTAGCTTTCATTAATTCATTGCTACCACAATAAAGACCTCTAGGGGGTCAATCTTTTGCGACCCTTGCCCTGAGAGTAGACTTTTGCTTCCCTCTAGTTCAGAGGGCAGTGTTGAAATTTCCTAAAAGTGGCGACTTTATCAGGGACTTACAAAAAAATAAACAGAGCCACAAAAATACTCTGGAAATGGTTCCATTTCCTGAACTCAAATTTCTTCTTCAAAGGCAGTCAACCTACCCAAGGTTACTGGGCACACAGGTTGTTTTCTATAAGGCTATATGTTTTCTTGCTCAAAAATTGGGAGGCAGAATATTTCTTCTCCAAGCCACTGACAGATGTCCCACTCTGCTGAGACCATCTTAGCTTACATAGGATATATAGACTCTGGTCACCCCTGAGTCAGTCTGAGTCCCCTGGTTGAAGTTGTACCAGTCTCAGAAAACTGTGTGGCTATCACTGAATTGAGGAGGTGGGGAGAAATGAGGTGACCCAAACAGAGTGTCTGCTGCAGTGCCTGCCTCTTTTCCATCCAGGGTGTCCGTTTCTTGGGGAGATTCTCATTGCAATCACGGCAGTTGTATGTACACACATATTCCATATTCTCTCAAATGTCACTGTAGCCTATCTTGGATAATATCACCAGACTACACCTAGAGAGGCATTGAAGAAAAGGCAGAGGCATAGTGGTATAATTAACCTTGTGCTGCTCCCTATCTGACATCCATCTTACCTCAGACTTTGATCAACAAATACGTTCTCATTTATCCTGAGTCCTCTCTTGGGAATAAATGTTGAACATTTCTTTTAAAGTAAGCCTAGTAAAGATCCCTCCAGAAATGATTTTCAAAAATGCCTATCTTGCATTTCTCCGAGTAATTTTATTATTTGACAAGCTCATTAAAAGGGAGAATTGGTTTCATTGCAACTGGTGATATGGATTCGCAAAATGGAATTTTCTTCCCTGTGGAACATGTGATGCTGCTGAAATCCGAATCCTTGTGATCTGTTTCAGAGACCAGAGACTAACCAGCTACACCTCTCCTCCTCTCAAAAAATCAGAAAAAGAAAGAATTATAGAGAAATAAACCCTATTTGGTCATCAGATATAGATTTCCAAACCTTTAACAGACTCCAGGCAAAATTGTAGTCTTCAAAATCACTTCTTTGATTCTGTTGACTTTATGAGACTTTACAGTCTTTCCTGGTGCCTGTCTTAGAGTTAGTTTTAGAAGGGATTTATTTCTGGCTGGGAGATGATTGCTCCTCTCCATTAATCATTCAGCTGTATCTCTTGAGCAGCAGTATCTTTGTGTGAGCTGTGCAGTTGGCACTTTCCTCACTCCAGATTAACTTCTTGACGTACTCAATTATCGTTGTCCTGGGGGGCTCTGCTTTTAGTGCCAAAACCTAAAATTGTATGGCTGCAGGACAGTCTTTCTTCTAAGGTTTCAGTGCTGAAAGTAATATAGGCTCAAAACTATTTAACAGAAGATTTATTCCTCTATAGAAAATCAGCACATTTTTGTTTGTTTCTTTCTTTGGAGAGGATGCTGGCTTATGTCTAAGATAAGGAAAACTCATGTAAGAGAATATATTTTAGAAGTGGGGGTGATGCTATAAAAGGCTTGTGTGTGTGTGTTTAAACACTTACCCCTTCCCTGGCCCCATAGGTCAGAATTCAGGTGAAAGACAAGAAAAACAGACAGCACGTGATGAATATGTGATGAATTGAGAGATCCAAAAGGAATTGGTCTAAAGGCGGGGAAGGAAGCCTTCAGATTCACAATGGTTAGTATTGTGAGCATTTAGAGATCCTCTACTACAAGGGGAACACTTTTCTGATCTCCTGCTGAGTATTAACTTCACAAGACAACTAAACTCTCTGTGCTTACAGAGTTACCTTCTGCCCAGTGAAGGGGCCATCTCCTTCTGACAGCATGGAAGGGTAATCTTTAATCTTACCTCCTCTCTGCCAGCATTCTGTGGCTTCCCTTAGTTTGGTCAGTTTTCTGTATAAAATTGGAAAAATCATTTAAGATATCTGTGCACTTCTAAGTATCTAGATAGCTGTAGGCTGAGAAACTACAAGTCAATCACGTGAGATTTGTAGTTTTCTCTTGGGTGTTATCAGGCATGATAAACTCTCACCCTGTGTGCATACCTGCATACACTAGAATATTCATTCTGGGTGTCAGGGCCATGCCTACAGAGGAAAAGGAGGTCCTGGGCACCAGCTATTGCATTCTCCAACCACCCTGCATGGACAGCCTGCCTCCCATGCAACACAATGCATGTCCACCATTCTGACTGTACATCACTGCCAGTGTGGTCTCTGAGGTTGTGACAGTCATGGAACTCAGGGACACATTCTGTCCTTCTGTTCTTTCTACCTTTGCCCTTTGCATATGGAAGAGTATTTCTGGGGAACTAAAGGGGCTTGACAGCTGTGTGAATCTATGGATTCACAAAATGAATGTGAATATAGTGAATATATTCAATTGCAGAGTCAGATCACTGGAAAAACAATGACTGAATTTCCTTTCCTTCCCTTGAAAATTAATAAGCCCCTTGTTATTATTATTAAAATTAATTAATAACATTGCCCCTTAGTAAGGAACCAATGTTTCAATAGTAAGTAGTCCAAAAAGATATAGCAAATTAATTTTATCGAAATGAACTGAAAGTTATCTGGAGAATTAATGAAGCAAACTCATTATGTTTTCAAATAAATTCTTCTGAAAATTCACATCAGTAAAGCCATCATTTAAAACATCATTTCTGATCATTTAAAACATGAAATCCAAATCTTTGTATCTGGAAAACATGCCCAGGGAAATGAATAAATCATGCTTGTTGGCAACACAGAGAAAAGAGTGTCAAAGCATGTCTCTCGTTAGTGCTAGTCTTCCACTGTTGGTTTAAAAGAACTGCATTTTCCTAGGTATCACAAAAATTTCCTTCCATTGAACTTGGTGTGTTGAGGGTCTTCAGACCTGAGTGCACCTGTAGTGCTGTGAGACAGTGAGCGGCCAGCTTCCTGTGGGCCAGGAGTTTTTGGTCACACTAGTTTTTTCACCAGACCAAACAGCGATTCCTCAGGTGCATTTTGTTGGCCTGTAGGTATTTGCTGTACTAAAGGGGTCATTTCAGAAGAATGACCACTAGGGTGTTTGTTTTTTCCTTCTTTTGGAGCTGTCGTTTAATGGCTACATGTTTTACTCCCTCATGTCTCACTAATTTGTGGTCTCAGGCAAGCCATTTAATTCCTCTTTACTCTGGCTCCTCACCCAAACAATGGGCACAGTTTGTGAAAAACTGTAACATTATAATGTACGTGACAGCATTTGTCCCTTGACGGCAGCATGCTAGTGTTTTACATTAGTATTCTTTGATTCATACCCCCTTGCCTCATATTCAATGTTTTTTACCCTCATGGCGCATACTTAACCACACTTATCAGAATGTTTTTCAGTCTTCAGCTGCCGGAATAATTCACAGAATCACATTATTTCTCTAGTAAAATTCTTCCTTCCTTAAGAAACTTTGGAATGACAATCCTGAATTTCCTTGCTGATTAGCTATGGACTCTGAGAACCCCTGAGAATCATCTCTAAGACTGCTTATTCTTCAGAATAAGTGGGGGCAGTGGTATCTTATGGGGCTGTCATACAGGCTAGGTTATTAGGACAGTGGCAGGTAGTAACAACAGCAATGATACTGGCAGCAGCAATAGTGAGTCTGAGGGCTGGCATCCAGTGAGCTGTCATCAAGTACCAGTTCGTGTGCTGAGTACTTTGTGGGACTGTCTCATTTAATCATCATGACAACTCTGCCAGATAAAGTTCCTAAAACAGAATCTGTACAGACTAATCCCTCAATGGATGCTTAAAATGGTTTTGCCTGTTGGTATTCAAGGTCTTCTGTGGGGCCTGACACACTTTTCCCCATCCCAGCCAGGCTCTCATTACTGTCGCCATGAAAGCCTCTCAATCCAAGTCCTCCTCACAGTGCAAGATCCTGTCCGGGTTTTGTCTTCTTTAAAATGTGTCCAATCTCTTCACTGCTGATCCTTCCCTTCTGTCTTTTCCTCTGGTTCAAGTTGTAATTGAGCCAGTCAGTTGGAAATCTCGCAGGGGCATGGTCCATATATTGAGTTTTTCAGTCATCCTCAATGCCCAGGATATTGCTGTGTATGGGACAGACACTTAAAAATGTGTTGAAATAATGAATGATGAAGACAGGGGAAGAAGCTTGAATATAACCAGAGAGAAGGGAGGGTGTGTGTATTGTCAGCATGGGGGACAATTGCAAATGAGAGCTAAAAACAGCGATTCAATAAAATGGAAAACATGTTTGTAATTAAAGATATATGGTGATTACCTATCAAGATTATGGATTTATTATGCTATCATAAAGCTAAAAAGGAGTTCCTGATTAAAGAAATATCATTTAAATTTAAAATAAAAAAGCACTCAGGCAATGCACTTCAGGAGCAGGGGATGCTAATAATTCAAGAATGAGCTCTTCCACTGCACAGTGTCTGAGCACAGCAGGCACATGGGAAGGACAAGAAGATGTGAGACTGCTGTGTCACAAGGTCAATGTTCCTCCTGCTGGTGCCTCATTTTTCTTGTGGCAAGTGCCAGGCTCTCCCAGGAACCCTGCCTGGTGACGTTGGTTCCTGACAGCTCAGCAGACAACCTTGTTCATGTATGACTGCCAATCTAGAAGCCACCCCTCAATTCTCTGTAAAGAGAAATACAGTAGGAACATCTTGTGCTAATGTGTGATGGGGAGCATGTTGCCGAGTGATGACCTTCCTCATGACTCAGCACTCGAGGCCTCCTCCTGGCCTGCTCCCTGCATCCTGTCTGGTACACCTTACCATCATTTGCAGGCGTATAACATTGACAAGTGTAGCAAGGACAGCCTACAGACTTTGCTCTTTTAGTGCCATATGCTCCTGTGGTGTGTACGCTAAAAAGTGCAACCACTTGCTGCCAGCCCACCTCCATATGAGCCAAAACTTCCCACCCAGATGGTGCCATTTTACTTGAAATACTTAAAAATTTTTGTAAGGCAGGGTGGATGAAGTGGAAAATAATTTCATATCTTATCATAGTAAGAAAGCTTACTTTTTTCCCTCGGGGACATTTGACTGAAAAGACTAGCTACTATCTCAGTTTGATTAAATGCTAACAATACCAGAGTGCTCAACCAGACAGTTTGAGGGTGAGGGTCTTATTATCACACTCTCACAGGTCCACTGTGAGAGTCCACTGTAGTATATAAAAGACTGTCAGTAAATATTTGTTGTACTCATAGTTTATTCACTACTTTGAATTATACCTGTTGGTTCTCCATTTTGGTGTGGTAGGTTTATAAGTATGTGTCTTCCAAAACCCTAGGAGAGAGGCCTTGCCCTGCCACCCCTTCCAGATGGTCCCACTGAGCCTTTGCCAGCACTAGAAACATCACTTTACTCACTTGAGTCTAACTCACTTCACTAATATTAGGTAGAAGACATAAATCTCCTGGCTAAACATGAGGAGCAGTTGTCGTGAGAATCAGATAAAATACATGGAGATCAAAGCACTGGCCTTTGTAAATTATAGAGTGCTGGGAGGGTTTAAGAATGCGGAAAGTGGCACCCAGCACCCAAGTTTGAGTCTTGTAATGCTTTTATAACCGTATCACTCTGAGAAATGCACATAAGTCCAGTGATTCTCAGTGGTGACTTCTGTAGAAAAGGAATACGGATACCTACCAGATGAAGTTGCAATGGAGACTGAATGGGATAAATATGTGGGATGTACATCGGAGTCTGACAGAGGGAGTGTTTGAAATAAACGGTTACTAAGATTGTCATCATTAACATGAACCATCTCAAAATGAGAGTGATGCTGTGACATAGAGATGCTGGCAGATCCAGGGGTCTCCATGGCAGGAAGGCACAGGTATGTATGTCTCTAGGGCTCTGGTAGGTGTCTCTGGCCCTGAGCGATGGTGACAGTGGTAGGCTCCTACATGAATGGTCTGGGAAGAGCTTATTTCTCTGGGAGTAAGAACTTTTGCTCCAATTAGTATAGTAAAATTAGTGTAATTTGTAGACATTTCTGTTATAGGAGCTTATCTCTGTTATTCTGAGATTTGATGACAGGTTTGAATTCTTTCTAAGTTCAAGCCTTAAGCAATTTCATACATTTATTTGTTAAAAGTAGTTTTGAAAAGCTAAGAGAAAAATCACTCATCATTTTTTGATTAAAGATGCATATTATATATATGTAATTGTGTCAATTTTTAAATTTACATTCTAGTTAGTTAATATATAGTGTAATATTGATTTCAGGTGTAGAGTTTAGTGATTCATCACTTATGTACAACACTTAATGCTCATCACAACAAGTGCTCTCCTTAATGCCCACCACCCATCTAGCCGTCTCCCTGTCCACCTCCCTTCCAGCAACCCTCAGTTTGTCCTCTATAGTAAAGAGTCTTTTATGGTTTGCCTCCCTCTCTCTTTTTTTCCCCTTCTCCTATGTTCATTTGTTTTGTTTCTTAAATTCCACTTATGAGTGAAATCATGTGATATTTGCCTTCCTCTGACTGACGTATTTTTCTTAGCATACATGATACACTCTAGCTCTCTCCATATCCCTGCAAATGGCAAGATTCCCTCCTTTCTGATGGCTGAATAATATTCCACTGTATATACATACCAAGTCTCCTTTATCCATTTGTCAGTCGATGGACACGTGGACTTTTTTCATAATTTGGCTATTCTTGATAAAGATGCATATTATATTTTATCACACCTAATATTTCATACCATTCACGTTCTTCTAGCATTTAAGGTTGCAGGCATAATTTTTACTATTATCTTTCATATTCAAGCTGAACCGTGGCTCTAACTAAAAACTAGGTTCCTTTTTTCTTCTTGTGGTAACTGATCGCTCCCACATACATAAAAGAAGGGGAGGAGTTGAAGACTATAAAATAAATTAGACATATTCTCGGGATTAGGAGGATTCCATCAATTATCTCAGGAGTTCTATGAGGTAGGTAAGCATTATATTTCCCATTTTATAGTTGAGAAACTGAAGCTCCATTTTTAGTGACCTCTCCAAAATCTAACAGCTGGAGGGAAAAATAAGGACTGGAACCCTGGCTTACACAACTATATAAGGCCGGGAACATCCATCTAACTTCATAAAATAAGAGGGGACCTTACTTCATAAAGTAAGGGTCACTAAATGTGACTGCAGAAGTCCAAGTCTCTGCCAACCACAATCTTTGCTTATATCAGAGATTCTTGGGGAGAAAGTTGAAAAAAATAGGAGATTGGCTTGTAAGATGAACTTTTCAAACATAAAACCATATTAAAGGAGCCAACATTTGAAAAGATAGCATTTCAGTCTTGCTCATTGGAAACATTTGCTCTGTCTCAGTAAGTGGACTTCCCTAGTTATCTGTGCCTTTATAAAGCCTATGCTCTGAGCATTGGCCATATACATTTAATCACTTGTTTGTTTATTTATTTATTTATTTATTTATTTATTTATGAGAGCACACAAGCAAGGGGGAGGAGCAGAGGGAGAGGAAGAAGAAGGCTTCCTGTTGAGCAGGGAGCCTGACATGGGGCTCTATCTCAGGACCCTGAGATCATGATCTGAGCCGAAGGCAGATGCTTAACCAACTGAGTCACCCAGGCATCCCACATTTAATCACTTTCTAAAGCTTATAGGCCACTTAATAATATGTGAGTGAAATCTGTAAAGGTAAAAGATAACATATTTTAAAATAAACTCCTCATTCTTCAGATTAAAGCCCTATTTAGATAGCAGAGCATCAAAATGGAAATCGACAGATACCGACTCTGTGCTATTCTATACCATGCCTTCATCCAAGCACAGACAAACCACTTCCTAGCAAGAAGAAAAGAAGAAGGGGAGAATTGGGGGGGAGGGTGAGAGGGACGCGGAGAGTGATCCTATGTGTCACACATTTTGAGTCAGGTCACCTACTGCATTTATCTCGGATACAGCCATTTGGTTTTATTATCTTTATGTGACAGGACCTGAAACTCAGAAAAGTCATATACTGAATCCAGACTGAGGATGATCTGACTTCATGGAAGACAACTCTGCCTCCCTGGAGAGCCAAAGCTGTTTGTCACTACATGTTAAAAGACATTTCTCATGGAAATTGATGTATTGAAAAGACACTCTAGCAGTGATCAATAATAACCATTGAGATGGATTTTATAGTGAAAGCAGTAGTTTTCTATAAGACAGCTCTTTAAAAATGACCTTTAGTGACAATCAAAGCCATACCGTAGGGGTATGGTTGAATTAATTACAATAAAGTCTACAAATCTGAGGTGTGTAGAAAGTAATTAACATAGATTTCCCATACATATCTTAGCATTTGGCCTCTGAAAACCTGATGAAACTGTTTGGGATGCTTCATGCCCTATAGATCCCTGAGGGGGCATTCTCTAAGTAAACCAATCCTCTTAATTCAGTTTTAGTTGAGAGTGGAATTGTTCTAAACTTCATGTTATAATGCAAAGAATAATTTGGGTTTATTTTTATTATTTTTTAAAATTTGGGTTTAAAGGCAATCTTTTTTACCTCTTTTGAAAATTACTGTCCCCTCGTTTGGAAGAGGAAACAGCTTACGTGCTTTAAAAATCTCTCAAGATGAGGGATCCCTGGGTGGTGCAGTGGTTTGGCGCCTGCCTTTGGCCCAGGGTGCGATCCTGGAGACCCGGGATTGAATCCCACATCGGGCTCCCGGTGCATGGAGCCTGCTTCTCCCTCTGCCTGTGTCTCTGCCTCTCTCTCTCTGTGACTATCATAAATAAAAATTAAAAAAAAATTTAAAAAAATCTCTCAAGATGAGAGTATGGAAAAACTGAGTTATTTCTCACCTACTGTGCTAGATTACATTTCGTGTTGTGATGTGTATAGGAAGAATTTAGCATCATTTACATAATGCACTTAAGATGAAAAACTGAAGGCACACTGGCAAACAAAAACCAACAAACTTAGTTGTGTTTTAGCATTTGAAATTGAATGTGTTTTAAAAGTGAAACACATTTCAAATTTTCAAAAGACGTAATTACAATGATGGATTTCTCAAAATGACCCCAAGGGAAAGTTGAGTAAGCTTTATCTTTGTTTTATGCAGTGAAAGGGAAGTAATAAAGTATGTAAAAAATGCTTAAAGCCAGCAATTCCAGATAGGATTAAAATGAATTGTCAGTCACAAAATAAAGACCTGTATTATGTGCAAGTCTGTCAAAAAGATCTGTATATATATATATATATATATATATATATATATATATATTCATATATTTATCTGTTATTTTCTTTACCTTTTTAAATTTAAATATATTTTGAACAAAGTACTAGAACAAAAGCTAAGTTAAGTCAGAGATTTTTGTCCATTTTTTCTACTACCCTTAGGATCTAGAACAGTCCTTTTACATATTAAATGCTCAATAAGTATGTAAAGAATAAATGAATTAGAAAAACAAATTCAGTAATTCAAAGGTTGTCACAAACACGTTTACCTCAAGGATTTGACACAAAGATAAAGAGAAATGATCTTATTTCTTGTCTTTCAGATACACAAAGATGAAGACAGCAACCAATATTTATATATTTAACCTGGCGTTGGCGGATGCTTTAGTTACTACAACCATGCCCTTCCAGAGCACGGTCTATCTGATGAATTCCTGGCCATTTGGGGATGTGCTGTGCAAGATAGTCATTTCCATTGATTATTATAACATGTTTACCAGCATATTCACCTTGACCATGATGAGTGTGGACCGATACATTGCTGTGTGCCATCCTGTCAAGGCTTTAGACTTTCGCACACCCATGAAGGCAAAGATCATCAACATCTGTATTTGGCTCTTATCGTCATCTGTTGGCATATCTGCAATAGTTCTTGGAGGGACCAAAGTCAGGGAAGGTAAGGACAGTCATTTTCATCTCATTTTTAAGAACCTTACTTCTAATTATGCAATGCTTAATTTGCAAGTGAGTAGGACACATATCTAATGGAAAAACTAAAAGGCAGTGGAAACGTAATGCCTAAATCCATGGAAGATGAGAAACACAACAGTTTTGTGCGTTAGGGGTTAATCTCCATTTCACCACTGTAACAACTTCATTTGGCATAGGCCGTTAAGAATTGGGTTCACAGATGGACAATAGTACCCGTGAGCAAAATTTGGATTCTGAATATACTATACTAGTTCTTAACTAATGCGAACAGGATATTTGATGTTTTCCCAGTATTTCTAGGGTAGTGGTTCTCACCCTGGACTGCATGTCGGAATCACCTGGGCACTTCAGAAAATACAAATGATCCTTTAATAGTGGTGGTCACCAGCCTCATCAAATCAAAAATCCATGTATGACCTTTGACTCCCCAAACATAGCTACTAATAGTCTACGGTTGACCCAGAGACTGGGTTACTAATAACATAAACAGTTGATTAACACATATTTTGTATATTACATGTTTATATGCTGTATTCTTACAATAAAGTAAGCTGGAGAAAAGAAAATGTTATTGAGAAAATAATAAGGGAGAGAAAATACATTTATAGTACTGCACTTATAAAAAAAATCCGTGTATAAGTGCACCTGTGTGGCTCAAACCCATGGTGTTCAAGGGTCAACTGTACTGCTGCCTGGGTCCCACCCCTTGAGGGTCTGGTTTAATTGACCTGAGGCACAGTTTGGGTATCAAGATTTTTTTAAAGATTTATATATTTATGAGAGGGAGAGAGAAAGCAGAACAAGGGGGAGAGAGAAGCCCCAGGAGACTCTATGCTGAACGTGGAGCCCAATGCAGGGCTTGATCCCAAGACCCAAGCCGAAACCAAGAGTCACACACCTAACCATCTGTGCCACCCAAGCACCCCTGGGTGTCAAGGTTTTTAAGATGTCCTCAGGTGACTGACCTGCAGCCAGGGTGAGAACTACTGTTCCAGCAGCTTTGCTTTACTAGTAAAAGTAAAACTATGAAAATATCTTCAGTCCTGATGGAAACTCACTTGGAAGAGAGGAACAGATCTGTCACTTTGGACTTTATAAATGCTGTTTATTGCTGTAGCAGTTCTCTAAATTCTCTAGTTTACTAAGGAAGCTCATGATACTTATAAATACAGGTAATTGAATGTGTATAGTAGGGATCTTCCAGATCATAGAAAAAGCAGGTGCTAAATAAAATAGGATTTGACTACTTTGTAGAAAAATCACTTTATTATGGTCCAGTTTGTAATGATAGACCATCTTTTCCCTCTTAAACTCTAAAATGAATTTCCAGCTTAGCCATGGAAGGTGTTAAGCTATAATACTGGCTAAATTTTAAGATATGCCAAACTTTATCAGAGAAGCATTTTGAAATATGATTACACACAGGATTTCCTTTCTTCGTGCATTCAACAAATGGAAATAAAGTTGCAAGAAACCCTTCTGACCCTAGGGTGTTGATGTTTAATAGCTGGATTCAAGAGGACAGGCTACATATGCACCATGAGGACTAGAAGAATGGGCTAAATAATAAAAGAGGATGGCAATTTTCCCCAGGGCAAATAAAGAATTGATTGATTTTGATATTTCACATACTTACAGACTTAACCACTACACTCTTCTAATCATTGTCAGAAAATGACATCCTAGAAACAATGAATTCCAATTCAGTTTTTGAAAGAGGATATGAAAATAGATGTAGGGGCACCTGGATGGCTCAGCAGTTGAGCACCTGCCTTTAGCCCAGGGCATGATCCTGGAGTCCCAGGATCGATTCCGCATCCGGCTCCCTGCATGGAGCCTGCTTCTCTCTCTGCCTGTGTCTCTCATGAATAAATAAATAAAGTCTTAAAAAAGAAAAGAAAAAGATAGATGTAGGTTTTCCAGGAAGGAGTTCCTGTAGATGAATGTGTACTAATGCCATGGAAGAAAGGATCCACCAGTGTCGGGAGATTAATTTGTGCAACAAATAGAGGGGAGAGTGGGAGAAAATTAAAGTAGCCTTGTAGGAGGGCTCCTTCTTTCTTTGTTTCTTTTATTTTCTAAAGCAGATTTTGCTTATGTAATGAAAGACTGTCTCTGAACCATCTAGTCTACTCATTTTTGAGGGCTGGATGACACTCCCCATCAAGACTCTTGGATCACCAAGAGGAGTGTTTTAATAATCTCCTGAATCAGAGCTGAATGGCAGCCGTAATTTAAAGTGTTGTGTTTGTGGAGAATGCTCAGTGAAGGAAATCAGGCATCAATTGCGTTAGAACATATCCACCTGGATGAGAAATTTCAGCTAATGCCTCTGATTTTCTTTCCGGTTTCTTTTTGGTTAAGGGCTCAGATTCTGGAAGCAAACTGCCTGGGATTGAATCTTGATTTCATGATTTATGGACAGGATCCTTTTGGAGACATTACTTAGATTTCTGTGCCCCAATGTCCTCATCTGCAAAATAGCGATAAATAATAGTGCCTACCTCCTAGGAGTTTTCCAGATCTGATTAGTACATGGAAAGCAAGAAATTCACAGTCTGCTTATTACTACTATTATAATCACTAAGTTACTGTAATGGCTACAATAGGAACAGAATTATTCTTAACAAAAAGAATACAAAGAAAACTCAAGTTTAGATATTAGAGCAAACTCTATAATTACAACAGCCTTGAGACGTTAGAACATGTGCCACAGAAAGCTAGGGCCTTCAAATATTGATACAAAAAAAAAGACTACTTTGTAGAAAAATCACTTTATTATGGTGGATGTGCAAACTGCTGTGATTATTTAATGTGAACGTCTCAGTGAGTTTTGAGATAAATCTATATCTGTGAAACTATCACCTCATCAAGACCACAGACTTCTGTCACCTCCTAAAGTTTCTTCCTGCCCGGTTTATTATTATTTTTCTTGTGTAATAAGAAAATTTAACATAAGATCTACACTCTCAGCAAACTTTGAGTATGCAGTACAGCATGCTTAGCTATAAAACCTCTGCTGCATAGATCTATAGAATTTACTTACTTGCAGAGCTGAAATTTGTACCCTTTGACCACTGCCTCCCATCCCTTCCACCCCAAGTTCCTGGAAACCACAATTCTACTCTCTGCTTCTATGAGCTTGATTATTTTAGATTCCATATATAAGGGAGATCATATAGTATTTGTTTTTATGTGTCTGGCTTATTTAATTTAGCATAATTTTCACCAGGTCTATCCATGTTGCCACAAATAGCAGGATTTCTTTCTTTTTAAAGCCTGAATAATATTCCATTGTGTGTATGTATATACACACTGTATACCACATTTTCTTTATCCATTCATCCATTGGTGGACATTTGTGGGTTTTTTTTTACATATCTTGGCTATTGTAAATAATGCTGCAATGAACATGAGAGTGCAGATATCATCGAGATATTGATTTCATTTCCTTTGGATATATACTGAGAAATGGAATTGCTGGATTATATGATAGTTCTATTTTTAGCTTTTTGAGGAACTTCCATACTGTTTCCAGAGTGGCTGCATCAATTTGAATTCCCACCAACAGGAGTTCCCTTTTCTCCACATCCTTGCCAACAATTATTATTTTTTTTTTAATAATAGCACTCTAGCAGGTATGAGGTGATATCTCATTGTGGTTTTTATTGGCACTTCTCCGATGATTAGTGGTGTTGAGCACCTTTTTATAATCCTGTTGGTAGTTTGTATGTCTTCTTTGGAGAAATGTCTATTTCAGTTCTATGTCCATTTTAAATCAGGTTATTTGCTTTTCTGTTATTGAGTTATATGATTTCCTTATATATTTTAGTTATTAACCCCTTATCAGATACATGATTTGCATATTTTGTTTCCATTCTGTATGTTGCCTTTTCATTTTGTTGGTTGTTTCCTTCTCTGTGCAGGAAGTTTTTTGGTTTGTTTTGGGTTTGTTTTTGTTTGTTGTTGTTTTTAGTTCGAATTAGTTTGACATAATCTCACTCATTTATTTTTGGTTCTATTGCTTGTGCATTTGGCATCATATCCAAAAAAAATTATTGCCAAGACCAGTTTCAAGAAGCTTTTCCCTTACATTATCTTCTAGAAATTTTATGGTTTTATTTACATTAAGTCTTTAATCCATTTTCAGTTGATTTTTATGGATGGTGTAAGATAAAGGCCTAATTTCATTCTTTTGCATGTGGATACCCCATTTTCCCAGCACCATTTATTGAAGAACTTATTCTTTCCCCATTTTCTATTTGTGGTACCCTTATTGAAGATTTCTTGACTAGCATATGTGTGGGTTTATTTATGGCCTCTGTCTTCCATCCCATTGGAATATGTGTCTGTTTTTTATGCCAGCATCAGACTGTTTTGATTATTATTGCTTTGTAATATAATTTGATATCAGGAAGTGTGATACTTCCAGCTTTGTTCTTGCTTGAGATTACTTTAACTGTTCAGTCTTTTTTGTGGTTCCGTATGAATTTAAGCTTTCTTTCTTTCTTTCTTTCTTTCTTTCTTTCTTTCTTTCTTCTTTCTTTCATTCATTCTTCTTTCTTTCTTTCTTTCTTTCTTTCTTTCTTTCTTTCTTCCTTCTTTCTTTCTTTCTTTCTTTCTTTCTTTCTTTCTTTTCTTCTTTCTTTCTTTCTTATTTCCTTCCTTTTTTCTTTCTTTCTTTCCTTCTTCTTTTTTTAATTTTTATTTTTTTGAGAGACATAAAGTGAGTTCAGGGTGGGGAGGAGCAGAGGGAGAGGAAGAGAGAGAATCTTAAGCAGGCTCCACACTCAGTGTGGACACAGAGCTCAATATCACAACCCTGAGATCATGACCTGAGCCGAAATCAAGAGTTGTACATTTAACTAACTTAGCCACCCAAGAACCCCTGAGAATTATTTTTTTCTATTGCATTGAAAAGTGCCATTGGGTTTTGATAGAGGTTGCACTGAATTTGTACATAGTTTTGTGTAGTATAGACATTTTAACAATGTTATTTTCCCTGATCCATGAACATACGATATCTTTCTATTTATTTGTATCTTCTTAAATTCCTTTTATTTCAATGTTTTACAGTTATCAGTATACAGATATTTTAGATTTATTTAAAGATTTATTTCTAAGTGTTTTATTCTTTTTGTTGATAACATAAATGGTATTGTTTTATTTGTTTTTCAGATAGCTTATTGTTAGTGTATAGAAATGCAGCTGATTTTTGTATATTGATTTGAATTCTTTTTTTAAAAAGATTTTATTTATTCATTCATGTTCATTCATGATATATATCATATATATATCATGATATATATATTTCATTAATGATATATATATATATATATATATATATATATAGAGAGAGAGAGAGAGAGAGAGAGAGAGAGAGAGGCAGAGACACAGGCAGAGGGAGAAGCAGGCTCCCATGCCGGGAGCCCGACGCGGGACTCGACCCCGGGACTCCAGAATCTTGCGCTGGGCCAAAGGCAAGCACTGAACTACTGAGCCACCCAGGGATCCCCTGATTTTGAATTCTACAACTTTACTGAATTCGTTTTTTCTAATAGTGTCTTAGTGGAGTTTTAGGGTTTTCTATACATAAGATTGTGTTATCTCCAAAGAATTTTATGTCTGATTTGGATGCCTTTTATTTCTTTTCTTGCCTAAGTGCTCTGGCTAAGACTTCCAATACTATGTTGAATAAAACTGGTGAGAGTGAGTATCTTTGCCTTGTTCCTGATGTTAGAGGAAAAGTTTTCAATCTTTCACTGTTGAGCAGGGTGTTCCTCTGGGCTTGTCATATATGGCCTTTATTACACTGAGATACATTCCTTCTATACTGACCATGTTGAGAATTTTAATCCTGAATACATGTTGGATTTTTGTCAAAGGTTTCCTATTGAGATGATCTTATGATCTTTAATCTTTCATTTTATTAATGTGACATATCACATTGTTTGATTTGTGAACCATACTTGCATCCCAGGGATAAATCTCACTTGATTATGATATATGATTCTTTTCGTGTACTATTGAATTTGGTTTGCTAGTGTAGTAGGACTTTTGCATGTCTGTTCATCAGAGATATTGTGGTGCCCTTTTCTGGTTTTGCTATCAGGGTAATTCTGGCTTGTAAAATGAGTTTGGAAGCGTACCTTCTTCAACTTTTGAAAAAGCTTACAATAGATTGATATCCTTTTTAAATGCTTGATCAAACTCACCAGTGAAACAATCTGGCACTTGGTTTTTCTTTGTAGTAGTCTTTTTTTTTTTTTTTTCTTATGTAGTCTCAATCTATCTGTTATTAGTCTATCATATTTTTTAATTTCCTTATAATTCAGTCTTATAGGTTGTATGTTTCTAGGAATTTATCAATTTCTTCTAGCTTATCCAATTTGTTGACATGTAATTGTGTATAGTAGTCTTTTATGATCCTTTGTATTTTGTGTTATCAGTTTTAATATCTTTTTTTTCATTTAGTCTTATATCTTTTTTTTCTTAGTCTAAGAGTTTGGATTTGTTTATCTTTTCAAAAAACCAATTTTTTTTCTACTATTTTTCTGGTCTCTACTTCATTTATTTCTGTTCTGTTTATTATTCCCTTCCTTCTACTAACTTTGGACTTTGTTCTTTTTTTTTTTAGTTCCTTAATATGTAAAGTTAGGTTATTTATTTGAGTTTTTTTTTTAATGTAGGTGGTTATCACTATAAACTTCACTAAGAATGGCTTTTGCTACATCCCATAGTTTTGGTATATTGTATTTCTTTTGTCATTCAACTCAAGCATTTATATATATATATAGATATATAGATATATAGATATTTAATAATTGTTACATTCTTTTGATGACTTGGCTTTTTTATCATTATATTGTGACTTTCTTTGCCTCTTATGACAGTTTCTAAGTTGAAGCCAGTTTTGTCTGATATAAGTATAGCTACTTCTGCTCTCTTTTGATTTATATTCACATGGAATATATTTTTCTATCCTCACTTTCAACCTATGTGTGTCATTAAAGCTAAAGATGCATTCTTTTTCCTGAAAGAGAACATTTAATAGAAATAGTACATGTTGACTTGAATTTCCTTGATGATTGCCTCAGTACTCTCTTTTCTCTTTGTTGGTATAATCTTAGCTTCATTGGCATATATGGAGGATATTTCTAACTCTAACACTGAATGCTTTCCAAGGTCTTGTAAAAGTAGCTGTAGTTTATTTTGCCCATTCAGCAAATATTTATTGAGCTCCTACTACATGAAAGACAATTTGTTCAAGAGGAAGCTGATTAAACATCAGCTCTTATATTGCCTTACTTATCTTAGCAGATTGCTCTTCCATAATAACTACTGTAATCAGTATCCATTTTCAAGGGTTTCCATGTGGTATTCATTTATTCACTTATTCAACAATTTGTACTCCTGAAGCACCTCATGCTCTTATTTAAGGATTTATATTCCTTAAGTATCTTATGTTCTTGCCACCCTATGTAGCAGGGATTATATATTAGATAAAGCAAGCTGGGTGTCCACCCTATGGTAGTTTGATTCTGGATGGAGAGAAAAATGTCAGGAAGGGTAACATATTTTTGCAGAAGAGCTTCTGTCTAGCTTCTGTCATTATATAATGATTTTAAAATAAGGTAAATATAATATATATAGAGAAAATAAGTTGCAAGGGTGAGGACTATTCAAATGGATCAGACTCTGTATGAATGTCTCTGATGTGGCATTTAAGCTGAGGCCAACGTCGAGAAAGAGACAATGTTGAAATATACAAAAGTAAAGCATGGAAAAGACAAAACAAAACTAGACGTGCTCCCTATCTTCACTAGATTCAATAGACAAATCAAGTCTAGATTAGTATGTTTTTTAAATTCAGATTTTTTTCAATGTGTACCTGTCAAAAGCTGTTTAATAAGTACTTTTTTTATCAATGATAATAGTGATGATTTTTTAAAAATTATTTTAACTCTTAGTATTCCCATAAAACATTAAAAGCAGAAATTAAAAGAGATGCTTGCTTGTTTTTAATAGTCTTCATGTAATAGTACTTTAAACAATTATTTATTTTTTTTTAGAGAATCAAAAAATCGAGTTATTCTGGAAGTTTGTGTTTACTAATGAAAGGTTTGATCTGGTATCTAGTTGATAAAAGATATATTTATAAGATAATCATCTTTATTAATTGGCCAAAATGATTATATTCTTTCTTTTTTACAGTATGCTTAATTGAAATTCTAAGATGATATATTTTGTTTTTACTAAGAGGTATTTGACCAAAATCACATTAAAATGTTTAGAAAACACAAATAGAGCTGTTTCACTACTTAAAAAAATATCTTGTTCTATTTTTGAAGTGGATTTTCCCAATATCAGAAGAAAATATTGTCATTATAAAAATTTTATTCTTATTATTTTTCATGATTACTTTACCTGTAAAGAAGGATCAGGACAAAGAGTTTGCATGGTCTGTGCTCAATGACTGCTCAGAGGGAAGGGGAAAAATGCGGGCTGGCTGATGCTTGGGGAGAAAGGGAGCCCCCCACAGTGGTGAGCAGGCTCTCAATGAAGTGTCATAAAAGTGCTTATCCTGAGTCTCTGTTCTTTTTGATCTATGCTCTTTCCAATATGAAGGTCATTACAAAGGGAATACTATCAATCAAAGAGAAGCAGAGCAAATAACACAATTTTCCAAGTTATCATATAAAATATTTGTTTTGTCTGTTAGATAGTGTTGTTAAAAATGAAAAGTCTGTTTCATTTATGAATTTTCTTGATGATGGTGCTAATGAGCATGGTTTTCTTCCTCCTTTTTCTCCTTTTCCTTATTCTGTTTTTTTCTTTCCTTTTCTTCCTCTTTCTCCTTCTCCAAAAGTTTACTCATGTCTCAACAACACCCTCTAGTCAACCAATGCCATTAAGTCACAATTCCTGGGTCATATTTAAAGATTTATTTGTTTGTTTATTTATTTATTTATTTATTTATTTATTTATTTATTTATTCATGACAGAGAGAGAGAGGCAGAGACACAGGCAGAGGAAGAAGCAGGCTCCATGCAGGAAGCCCAACATGGGACTCGGTCCCGGGTCTCAGGATCACGCCCTGGGCTGAAGGCAGTACTAAACCACTGAGCCACCCATGCTGCCCAGACACACTTTATATAAATTTTTACTGACCCAAATAGTACTTTCTTGTAAATCACTTGATTTTTTTCATACAAGTTGGTTTTTGTTAAATTGAATGGCTAGATTTGAAATATTTAGTCACTTATTACAAATAGATACTAGCTTTTATTGCCAGAGCCATAGGTCTGGGAGAATTGTTAATTAATGGAAATGCAAGTAAGGCTTAATGCTATAAATTACCAATTTAGCTCTTCTGAAAGTCATCCATATCAAACGGTTTCCACAACTACATAATTTATATTGCTAGCTAGCTTTATGTATTCCATAGCATTGTATACATTACCAATAAATGGTGACTTTCTAGCTTCATTGATCTAAGCACAGATAGTCTGGTTAATATATACAGCATCCATTCCTAATTTGGTGGGATGTTTCAGGTACTGTCATCTTACCATAATTGGACTTTTGTACCCAAACATATTAAAACTCACTTTTAGAATATTTTGCAGCCACCATAATAAGAATAGATTTTCTTTTTGTGCTTCTGTTTGTTTTGTTCACCTTGTTTAGACGTGGATGTCATCGAGTGCTCCTTGCAATTCCCAGATGATGATTACTCCTGGTGGGACCTCTTCATGAAGATCTGTGTCTTCATCTTTGCCTTTGTGATCCCTGTCCTCATCATCATCATCTGCTACACCCTGATGATCCTACGTTTGAAGAGTGTCCGACTCCTTTCTGGCTCCCGAGAGAAAGATCGCAACCTTCGTCGGATCACCAGGCTGGTCCTTGTCGTGGTGGCAGTCTTTATCATCTGTTGGACACCCATTCACATTTTCATCCTTGTGGAAGCTCTGGGGAATGCCTCTCACAGCACAGCTGCCCTCTCCAGCTATTACTTCTGCATTGCCTTGGGATACACCAACAGCAGTCTGAACCCCATTCTCTATGCCTTTCTTGATGAAAACTTCAAGCGGTGTTTCAGGGACTTCTGCTTTCCAATTAAGATGAGGATGGAGCGACAGAGCACTAGTAGAGTCAGAAATACAGTTCAGGATCCTGCTTACATGAGGGATGTTGATGGGCTAAATAAACCAGTATGACTAGTCGTGGAGATGTCTTCTTACAGTTCTTCAGGAAGAGAAGAGTTTAATGATCTCGGGTTAACTCAGATTAGTACTGAAGTCTAATATGGAAAGATAGAATTTTTAACAAACTTTTAGAAATCTCATGGTCTGAAGTCATAAGATGCAGACTGGGTCTGCCACCCGGGTCAGTGGAAGCATCAAGGTTGTAGGGATGGAGTACAAAAGAATCGAGTAAGCAAATACAGCCCCTTTCTAAGGCAGGGAAGAAAGGCTGACTCCCAGTTCCTTTGGTGAACAAAGAAACAACCCTTTTTCTTCTGGTCACCTAGATTTAGTTCAGGACCCATCTGCTGTGGCTTTCCCATGCAGTGTGGTTCCAAAAGCTCTGTTTAGAAAAAAGGACAAGAAAAAAAAATATTGGTTTTAGAGCTTAGTGGGCATCTCATCCAGATGCTCTACATTGATAACAACACCCTGAATAAAAACAAAAACCATTTCCAGGGCACACGTCCAGCTCACTTTATGCTGTGTGGACACACATGTAGTGTGGCTGTGTGGTGACAATTCTGGTTTAGATATGGCTTGGGCCTACACCTTAGGTGTCTGATGTTCATGTATAATAGGAAATTATCTTGATATTTATGAAGTTATTTAAACATGCAAAGGTGGTTTCCAACATAGCTTAATTTCTTAAAAGGCACAGTTTGTTTTGCAGCATGCTATTCAGATACATAATTTCATAATAACGCATGTCCTTATGTCAAGAAATATAAAGTGATTCAAATAGCATTGAAAGTATCTATAGTTTCATCTGTAAATAATAGGATACATGCAAATAAAGACTGGGTTTGCCTCTCATATGGGCACTTTCCCGAGGACACACTAACAATATCCCCTGAGTTACTGACAGTTGATGTGGAAACATTTTGTGGCAACTGAGCTTCTCTCTGGGAATCAGCCAGGCGCCGTCTCTTTCAGACACTAAGCACCAGTTAGTCCTTCAGTGGTGCTCCTAACTCATGTGTTAATCAATCACGAAATATTTCACTCATTCCCAGGTTGTTAACTTGGCAGAATCTAATTTATATGCAGCATCTCTTCATGAATATATAGCTGTTACCAAATTCTCTCTATCCTTGGATGGAGGGCATTTGACTCATCATGTTGATCTTGGGCTAGGATTTTGTCACTTTTGGCAGAAAGTAGAAATGTTCCTAATCGTAGGCTGAACAAGGACATTATGTCACCCGTGGTGCTTGGACATACCTTGCACTGTATTCTGAAGAGCATTCCAGTTGAGGATAATGCCATGAGCAGCATATTTAGGATAATTTGTCTAAAAATTCCAGATGATATATTAATTTCTTCATCTTTCTCCTGAAACTTATGATTTCAGAGGTAATGGCTTTTTTTCTGTAATTTACCTGGGTAGAAAAAAGAGATAATTTAGAAATAACACCAGTTTCTTCTCTTCTTTAAGCCTATATGTTCTCAGGGCAGCATCCCCTGGAATTTAATGGGAAAATCAAATGTATAGACCTACCTACTCATAGACATCATTACACCTATAATTTATGTTCACTGTGTACTTTCTATCTTGTGTGTTCTTTCTCTTCTTTTGGAAACAAACCTTGCATTGAAGGCTTCATATGCGGCTTAAGAATTTTACTATGATGATGTTTGTCTACATTCCAGATTTTCATGGCACTTAACAGATGACTTAAGGCAGAAAGGCAGGGTTCTTCTTTTTTTTTTAAATAAATTTATTTTTTATTGGTGTTCAATTTACCAACATACAGAATAACACCCAGTGCTCATCCCGTCAAGTGCCCCCCTCAGTGCCCGTCACCCAGTCACCCCCATCCCCCACTCTCCTCCCCTTCCACCACCCCTAGTTCATTTCCCAGAGTTAGGAGTCTTTATGTTCTGTCTCCCTTCCTGATATTTCCTACACATTTCTTCTGAATGAACCCAAAGTGCTCTTTTGAGCATTTCTTAAATTCCACTGATTTTCTTTGGTGTTCTTGTATTCTTATAACTAATGTAGATAGGAATGGCTTTAAATATTGGTTGGCATTCCCCTCATGGTTATAAATCTTGGCTATCACACAGAAGGGATATTTATACAGAGAGTAATTTCAGGTACAAGCCATACTGATGTGAGAAATATAAAAATCTCTTTATTGAACAGTAAGACCCAAAGGATTTTTTTGAAGGATTCTTATGCAGTGCAAAAATATGCAATTGTGAAATGGAATTATGGTAATTATAGTAATGGATTCTCTTTCAGTTAGCACCCCATGTATCCTTATGGCATTTGTTGCCATTATTGGAGTCTAAACTTTAGCCAGATTATCCTGCATGTCTTTATATCTAAGTTTGCAGCCCAAGGAGAGAGAGAAGTAGCTCTGAGTGCCCATGAGAGATGTTCTAAGTTTCTCTATTATTGTGAACACCAATTTCTTCAAACTGGAAGAGGAGAGAGGGTGGCTTTGTAATTTCAGGGCACTGCTTTAAGGAATGAAAAAGTGAATGATATATGTTAGAGAAAATACCACTTACACAAAAGTATTAATTTGTCAAAAGTGTGTATGTGTGCACACATGCACATGCACGTGTAAGTGAGTGTATGTGGCTATGTGTGCATAAAATGTATGTGTGCTTGTGTGATAATGTAGGCATTCATATGTGAAATTGTGAGCGAATGTTTTTCTATATATGCATTATGTATGTGCATGCATGTATGTGTGTGAATACATGTGTGAGATTGTGTATGTATATGTGAGTACACGTTTGAGCATGTGAGTATGCATGAGTATTTGTGTGTGATCATGTATGCATGTATGCATGAGTATGACTATATGTGTGTGCATGTGTGTGATTATGTGCGCATATGCATGCATGTGTGTGTGTGAGATTAGGTTTGTCTGTGTCCCATGTCTTGATATTCCTGCTGTCTCATCACAGCAGGGAGGGCACACTGTTTGCTGTGTCTTTTTGAGACCAGAACTGTGTGTATCTAACCTCAAGATCAACTCGACATAAATTCCATATTTCCACCCTGATGACTTCTGGAAGCTAAGATCTAGTGAGGGATGGTAAAAAGATACAGAGAAAGGTAGCAGCCATACAGGAGGCAGCAATGAGGATGAAAACACATAATTCTAACTCGGGAGAGACTGGCATTAATGTCTCAGAAATACTGTTAAGAGTCTAAGAACATCCCCTATGCAAAGAGGTTAAGTCAAAACTCAAAGCATAATGCTAAAAAAGAAACACAGTTTGGAAAGGTAGTTTTGAAAAAAAATCAAGGAATATTCATATAAATCTTAAGAAAGTGGTTCTATTCTATGATGCAAATACAAGTTACTAAATCTATAGAGCCATTATTGGACAATTTATAGATGTTTCATCTAGTATAATGAGATGAATAACTGGAATAAAAGGAATACATTGGCTGGCTCTAAATTAGACCTTCTTAAGAAGAAAACTCTGATAAGGCTGTAAGTCCATCCAATGAGATTTGTTTTCTAAACAAGAGCTGTTTGGAAGAATCAGTATAAATATGAAAATCCCATTCCCAAAGGGCATAAACCTGTTTGCTCTTAGGCAGTTTTCTTCTCTGAAACAAAATTATACTCATATATTCTTTATTGTGTATTATTTTTATCTTGAACTTTTGGAAGTTGACAACTATGCATTGTATATAAGATTGTGTATCTTGCAGTAAAATAAAAATTGCACCTGCTCCAAACACAGCGTTGATTACTGTGGTAGATCATTTATTGTTTAATGGCTTTGATGATGCTGCACTTCAGCAAGAACAATGTTAACTGTTTTTAATTTTGAGTTTCTCAAAATTAAAAACAGTCTCTGATTTTCATCCATGAAAATGTCGTGGATAATTAATGGAATGGAACAAAACATGTAAGAATCTAAACCATGATCTTAAATTCCAAAACCTACCAATAACTAAGGAAAATTCACATCTTTCCACAGTTATGCTGTCAAGATCCATAATCAATGTTACACATGGCCTTCCCTATGGAAAACCACTTTTTTATAATAACAAATATTCAAAATTCAAAATGAAACTGTCCCATCAATAAAAACATAAAGAAATAAAACTCTTCTTCCCCTCTTCTAATACAGTGTAACTGCATTACCACCATTTTCTGTTCCTAAACCTCGTGGTTATGGGTACACATAGCCAAAGGGTAATTTAAAAACCAGAATCTTGACAAAAGAAAGACTTTTTTGTAAGTAGAAACAAACTTAGGAAGGGAAGTCAAAGAGGGATTCTTCTTGCTAATTGGGGAGAACACGGTAACAGGTCCTACCTTCATTTAAAACAGCAAATTTCTTGTTGCATACTTATCTTTGATTGATAACTAAATTTCATTTGGGATTGGATTTCAAGTATATTGCAAGTTGGACTGGAGAGAAAACTCAACATGCAGCAAATTTTAGGCATTAAGATATCTTCTCCTCTGTAATTTGCTGCATTGTACATTCCTACAACTAGTGATAACAATAAAAAATATTATAATTAATTTTTCCAAAGTTGTTACTTGAAGGATGTTCATTCATATTTATGTCAGGAACTATGCCAGATTCTGCATAGGTAAACAAAACAGATACACTTTTGATATTACGGTCTAAGAAAAACAAGCAATTAAGGAAATAATTACAATGTGTTGCAATGAGGGCATAACCTAGTGAATGTAATCTATCCTAAAAGGTCTAGGACATACTTTTAAAAATTCTTTATCTATATCTATGCATTGCCAGTGAAACTACTAGAAAAGTTAGAGTTACAGTATTCTTATATATGAAGATAGTTAAAATGGCAGCTACTAGTAAATAATATAAGTGACTTTGTGGGCTTTAAATAGTCAAGGAAGGCTATATGTTGAAAACCAAATAGTTTATGAACAATATAGTCTTGGAATTATACCAGAAGATGAGACATTGATAATTATGGGCTGTGCTACAAAGGCGGATGTAAAACACAGATCAAACTACAGGGTATATTGTAGTTACTTCCAATAATTTTTAATGGAACTAGGGAGGGAAGAGTTAAAATAGATGGTTTGCAACCAATTCATCCCCCTTGTGGAGGTGCCTTCTTTACAAGTGGGGCAGGAACAAGGACAGGTGACTGCCAAATAACCTCAAAAGGACCCCCAATAAATAATGATTTTTGCTTGGTGGAAGAGGCCTCATCCATAAAATGTCCATAGCAGGATGTCCTTGGCTAGAAGATTACTTGTGATAAATCAGTAATCTATAGGTTTATGTTTTTGAAAGACATAAAGTGGATGTGTTTCATAATGTAAACACTCTCCTTGCTGTTTGAGGTGGCCTACAATTTCTTCAGAAACCTCAACTGTTATTTAAGGGAAAAGACTCCATGTTGGATGTGGGAAAGGACTCGGGACCACCCATAAAGTCTTGGATGACTCTCTACTTCATCAAAGCTATAGATTTTCTGCATCTTTGAAATTACAAATAAAACTTGATATTTCTATGACATAATTTACCTCAACCAGAAGGTCACACTAAAATATATATTGTTCAAGCCTGAGAGTTATTTACTAAAGAAAATATCAGTTACATTTTGATTTAAAAATAACAGTGCTGCTATGACTAGTGCTAAACCTCATGTTTATTGTTATACTGAGTGTTTTCTATGTCCTGAATTTATACTCTCAATGAGTCTATGAGTTAGTTGAAGTGGAAAAATCAAGTAAATTTGCCAGTGTGACATAGTAAGTGGCAGAGATTATTATATGGAAAATGATGAGATTTGTCAGGGTCAGCATTCTGGGGTGTTGGTAAGCTGCAACAAAAGAGATCCAGAGGATAAACGCTAGCATAGACTTGAGAATTAGATGGCCTGGACTAAATCCCAGCTGCAGTTGAGATTTGTGTGGTCTTGGGCGGGATATCATTTTTTTTTCTGTATGACAGTATCCTTTATGAAACATTGACAGAAAGAATATTACCACATAGAATTATCGAGCTCCTGTAACTAAAGTCAGTACTCAAAAAGTGTTATTAATATAATTACTATTATCCTTAACCAGCTGCACTGCAAAAAATTGGATTCCATTATTTCTGTGGTTTCTTCCAATTCTAAAATCGTATAACTCTGAGATTCCCTGTGGGCTGCTCCACACAGCTACGTGACACATCATGGCCCTGTGAGGTTCAGCAGGTAGTGAGGATACGATTCTATCATAGCACCTACCACAATACCCATCTCCTCAAACTTTCCACTCTATCCCTAGTGGCTCCAGAGGAAGAAAGGAGAAGAATCTGGTGGGAAAAAAAACCAGGGACAGCAGCATTTAACAGACTGTGCATGTGATAAGTATTTGCAGGTGGAGGTGGTGGGTGAGCTGAGGAATGAGATGAGAATGAGAACAGCAGTATTATTCATCTTGGCTGCCACACAGATGGGGACATGGTGTTCTGATAGCTGCAGAGCTTCTCTCCTGTTCTGGGAATGGGGTTCCAGATTTATGTATATAGCCAAGAAGAAAGCACACACTGAAAATACCTATATTCTTGAGTATTAATTCCAAATAGCAATTAGTATTTAGATTTAGAAATTTTATATTAAAAAGAATCATTAAATATTCTTCAATTTAGTAAGTAAAATTTAGTGTATAAGCCCCAGAATAAGTGACACTTCTGAAGAGTTCTAACATGGATAATATTTTATAAATAATACAAGGTGATGTCTGTTAGAAAAAAATGAATATTTGCAGATGTTAGAAATAACACTAAAATGGTACTGCTAATAAAAAAAACAATGTACAATTGCTTATCACTATGACTAAACTCATGCTTTTCTTATACCCTCCATATAGTCCATATCTTATATCTCCTTATATCTTGCATCACAACATGAGACCTTGTCATACAGTGGCTATTTATACTCAAATCTATCCTGCAACTATCAGGTCTAAATTAGACACCATTTGGAGAATGAGAGATCCAGGCATTTTACTGGCATGGAGAAGAGATTACAATACAGGGGCAATTAGGGAAAATGACTTAAAATAATGTGCCTTCAATCTGTGTACAGATCAGAGAGTTTTGCCATTCTTCCTTGTAACCTCACGCAAAGCTGTGACATATGCCAGCTGGAGCTTGCTTCCATTCGAGTGAAAATTAAGAGTGTTTATATTCTGAGATAATTTGAAGAACAGTGCACCCATAAACACTGACTAGATTTTTTTTTTTTTGTAAACTGGAAGTTGTTTTTTGTCGCCTGTTTTCATTTTGGAATTCTGCTTAGATGAACACACTACAATAAGATGACCTTCTCAAGGTCTTTGCCACTATGCTTTCTTTATTCTATGCTCTATTTACACCTTTAACTATATTTTCAGATTAAAAATAAATCTCAGTGTTTCTTTGAGTTACATTTTTAAATTATTCCCCTGTACATAAGAATCTATTTTTAAGGATTACTTTTTAAGGAATAGAAAGTATCTCGATTTAAATCGATATGCAGGCAAAAATTTTTGACTTATGGAAATTTTCTTGATTATGTTATTCAAATATTAGTTCCAGTATAAATAAAAACTTAAAAAATACCACTCCATATACACATGCACAATGCGTCAAATAGTTTGTCAGGGAATTTAAAAAAATAGAAGTTTCCATCACGTTCACAGAATCAGTGAGCGTAATAAAATGTTGTTTTACAGCACTACGTTCTGCAGCACTTTGTCATATAATAAATGGAACACCCACAGATCGAAACAGTCAGATTTCATGACCTGCCTCCACTCAGAACCTCCCTGTTCACTTCTTTATATGGCAGATGGGAAAAACTACTCCTCTTAATGATAAAAGGAATCATTCTGAGCAGTTAGCCTTTCTTCCAAACCTTGTTAGCTTACCAGTTCACATCCTTTCTAAGGAATAGAAATATATAATTGCTAAGGCTTCTAAGAAACTCATGTTAAATCTCTTTTCCTCCAGCTTCCCTCCAGTTTTGTCCAACAGATAATGGACATAACTAAAAAGGCAGCTGTGGAGTGGGAGATAATACTGCAATAAATTTATTAATAATGGAAATAAGCAATGAGTACAGACATTTTATAAGAACACAGAAAATAAGTTTCTTTTAGGTATGGATAGTTCTCCCATCATAATAGTTTATAAAACGTAAATTTGTTATCACATATTATTTCAGATTTCTAAATATTGTATCAAATTATACAAAACTTATTACTGGCAACTTAGGGGAATTTTGAAAGATCATGGTTTTGTGAGCCAGCAAAATGGGGGGTTGAAATCACCTCCATTTCTTGACTTTAAAAGTTATTTGACACTTCTTTGTCTCAGTTTCTTTATGCACTAAAAAATAGAAAGATATAAATATCTACTTTGGTAACCTGTTATCAAATTAAACTGAAATTTTGAGTTAAAAATCAGAAATACAAATAGATATGTCCTTTGTTGGTACAATGTTGAATACAGTTTCCAAGGCAAATTATATAAAGTTTAATAAGCTGAACAAAGCATCACAGAGCCCATAATTATTTGCTCTCAGAGTAATGTATTTATTTTATCTGTAGTTCATTCTGCTTGAGTTAGTGGCAGGTGGGTATTAGATTACATGACTAGGTACAGGAACAAGTTCATCAAAGCTTTACAGAATAAAAAAGCCAAGAGAGCTTACAGTCAGCTCCTTAAAACTCAAAATGCTTCGGCAGCCCAGATGGCTCAGCGGTTTAGCGCCGCCTTTGGTCCAGAGCCTGATCCTGGAGACCCGGGATCAATCGAGTCCCACGTCGGGCTCCCTGCATGGAGCCTGCTTCTCCCTCTGCCTGTGTCTCTGCCTCTGTGTGTGTGTGTGTCTCTCATGAATAAATAAAAATCTTTAAAAAAAAGCAAAACTCAAAATGCTTGACTTGTAATATATGTTCAGAAAGAAATATAAGGTGGAGGGGATGGGGGATAGAAGCTTCTATTTCCACTATTCTCCATAAATGAGACCATAATTAACTTAAATGCATAGGATCATTTATTTCATTATCTAACATACATACATTATCTCTATAAACACACACACACACACACACACACACACACACGTACTGTAGCCCTGTAGCCTTACTCAGCATCTATTGTGTAATAGAGGCACAAACTGCAAATTTTTTCATATCATTTGGCAAAGAGCCTAAGAGGATGGCATTCCCAGCAGAGGCTGTGAGCTGGTACGAGGGCACACAGGGGGAGATGACAGAAGCAGCACTGGGGTTGGCTGCCTCTGTGCTTCCAGGCTTCAGTTGGCAAGGGCACAGGAAGAGGAGGTGAGCCAGGGGCATTGATGGAGGCACTGTGGGCAGGAGCATGGGGCCTGTGGTCCTACTACTAGTAGGGCCTACTACTAGTCCCAAGAGTAGACCCTCATTCCCAGTTTTGTTCCTTCACTGCTACTCAGTCTGTACTGGAGACCCAATGATGAGCAAGCAGTACAATCAATGGGTCACATGGAAAAGAAATTCTAAAACTCAGTAAATGATTAAAACAACAATGATTGGAAATTATGAAAATGACACGGACTTATGTAGAAAGTTGTATGCTGTACACACACACACACACATAGTCTTATTTAGAAAATAAAAAAATACAGCTTTAAATATTTGATATTGAATTTTCATTTCAATTTATATTACTTAATTTTTATTAAATACTTCTCAATAACATCCCTACGTGTATGTACATATTCATACATAGATCTATCAGAGAGAGAGAGAGAGAGAACAACTTTAAAATACTAATACTGCCATCTGATTGGTAGTAGTTGTTAACTGTCAAGAATTAGGTTTAATAGCAGGGCACTTAATATGGTGCTTAGAATTACCTCTCTATACCAACTTAATGTGTGGTTTATGAAGTGTCTTTTTCAAATGGAACTGAGATTCCCATTAGCACTTAATGACTTTTACTGAGATATATAAGGTCACTTGTTTGACATTGCTCAGTTGTGGGAGTCTTAACCTTATCGATCACTTCCACAAAAAGTACTTTCTTCAACTTTACTGTGCCTGTGATACTCTGGTTTCATTCATATGATACTAATCTTAAACTATCTTCTTCTAGAAACACGTTCAGAACATGTTCCAATCCCTTTGCCTTAACCACCTGCACACAATTACAAGCTCTTTCAAGTCCAGCTGCATAGTCTTACACATAATATGTATTTCCTCAGAGCCTAGCGCAGTGCTTTGGAGTGTAGTTTTGAAACTTTTTAGAAAAGCTTAGAAAAAACTTTTAGAAAATTCCAAATTTCATCAGGGCTCTTTCCCAAAAAAGCCTCAATTCTTTCCCAGCTTTACTGAGATATAATGAACATATAACATTTTAGAACTTGAAGGTGTACAATATGTTGATTTGATACACTTTTATATTATAATATCATTATCTGTGTAGGGTTAGCTAATACCTCCATCATGTCACATAAATTACCATTACTTTTTAATGGTGAGAACAATTAAGATCTCTTAGCAACTTTCAAATACATAGTACAGTATTGGTATTTATAACCAATTTTAAAAGTCAATTGATAAAACCCTGTGCTGATGTCACGGGACTATATAATACTGCAGTATCTGGCATGAACATATCCCACTGAGTGCCAGAGATAGGCCAATGAATATTCCTTGGAACACTGAAAAAAAATGACTTCTTAGGGACTATTAGCATGAAAATACATTGATTTATTTGCAGTCTCTGAGGTGTAGTCACAATAGATCAGCATCTATCTCACTATGTAAATTTGTTGTTAATTCCAAATAATCCAGTTAATATAAGGTACTAATTCACTGAGAAGACAAGACCCCTGGGTGACTCAGCAGTTGAGTGTCTGCCTTTCTCAGGGCATGATCCCCATCCTGGGATCTAGTCCCACATCGGGCTCCCTACAGGGAGCCTGCTTCTCTCTCTGCCTGTGTCTGTGCCTCTCTGTGTGTATCTCTCATGACTAAATAAATAAAATCTTTTAAAAAAATCACTGAGAAGAATACTCTGGGGAAAAAGGAGTGCTGATATGGTATATCTTTGTTAATTTTCACTATCCTCATATTTATATTTTGTATTTCATTACTATTAGCCATTACTAATGCTACCTTCTGGTAGGATCATAAAACATTGGTACCAGAAGTGATTTTTTAAATATGTGATATTATCACATAATCCAGCAATTACATTCCTAGATATGTACCCAAGAGATTTGAAAACTGGAAGCAACCAAGGTATCCTTCAGTAGGTGAATGGATAAACAACTATGGTATATACATATAATGGAATACTATTAAATGATAAAAAAGAGCTATTGAGCCACAAAAAGATATGGATAAACCTAAAGACATATTTCAAAGTTAAAGAAGGTATTCTTAAAAAGCTACATAGTATATGATTCCGGTTATATGACATTTTTCAAAAGGCAAAACTATGGAGACAGTACAGAGTTTTCTGACTGCTAGAAGCTCAAGGGGAGGGAGAGAAGATTAAATGGGTAAAGCACATGGGATATTTAGGGCCATGAAATAATTTCCCTGATACTGGTAATGGTAGATGTATATATCACAACCCTTAGAACTTTACAGTACAATGAGTGAACCTTAACGTATACAAATTTTAAGAATAATTTACAAGGTTGATGAGTCCCAGGAAGGAATGAAAACCATGACAAGAGATTCTAAGTGTGTTACAGATATATAAAATATGTTCACTGAAGGGCTGGAGAAAGGGTGCTGATCAGTTGGAAATGACTAGAATCTATAAGATCAGAAACAAAGGAACTTCAAGTAAGCACTGCACTCTGGTTGATAAGGTTTTTTCCCAAGAAGGTAGCAATGCCTGTACTGCTATACATGTATATTGGAATTGAGCACTTTCAGTGAATGGATGGCAGATGGTGTGAGCCAAGTTTGGAGTAGGAATTTACAGAAAACCAAGGCTAGTAAGCTAGAATAACCTATATAGCAATTAGATGGAGACTTCAATCTGATTCCATGTTTATCATAAACAATTACGGATGGTTGCATATAGAAAATGTAGTTATGTGGATGTACTTGTGCTGTTCTATAACGTGTATTTCCTTACTTTGTCAACTGAGTCTAAAAGAGATGACTCCCCAGTAGCAATGAGCATACCTAGCATCCAGAACATGGTATCTAATAGCAATCTCCAGTACAAGTGACCTGGGATGATTCTAGGATTGAGACAGGTAATATATAACATTGGCCTGGTGCATCTTTAGTTCCAGATAGTGAAGATGTGCCCAAAGTAAATATATAAAGTCATAATTCTGAGAATATGTCAAAGGTAAACAAATGGTCTCTCAATGGCTGAAGCTGGAATAATTTGACAAAGAAAAAAAGAGTATTATATTATAACCCAAGGTGTAATATAAACATGTCTGAGTTCATACTGGAATAAATAAATGAATGAATAAGTAAATAAATGGAGGAGAAGAGACAAACTCTAAATATTTTGTGTGTCCAGGTTACCAAGGCCAAAATCAATGACATGTCATGTTGATAGTATGTATCTTTGATGATGTGATGAGTATGGCATAATACCTTGGTTTTCTTTCCCTCAAACCATAAATCAAGTCCACATCATGATAAAAATACTAGAAAAATCTCAAGGCATAGTACTCCTCAAAACTGTCAGGATCACCAAAAATAATGAAAGTCTGAGCAACTGTCACAGTCAACAAGAGCCCAAGGAGACATTAGCATTAAATGTAACATGTAGGAGTGGGACACTGGAACCAAAAAAAGACATTAGGAAAAAAACTAAGAAAATCTGAATGAAGTTTAGAGTTCAGTAAATACTTACATACCGATACTTGTTCCCTAATTGTAATACATGTACCATAATAATGTAAGTTATTAGTAATAAGGGAAGCTGGGTATATAATACATGAGAAACTCTGAACTATCTTCTCAATTTTACTGTAAATCTAAATCTGTTTTAAAAATAAAATCTACTTAAAACAAGAATCCCCCCACAGTACTTGTATATTTGCTTCTGGCTTTCCAGCTCCCGCCATTGCTTTTTCTCTCTGCTTTTGAGCTTGGAAATTTCTGTTGATGTCTCTTAAAGCACACTGATACTTTCCTTAGTTATGTCCATTCTGCTGATGAGCCCACCAAAGAGATTCTTCATTGATATTACAGTGGTTTTCATTTCTAGCATTTCCTTTTGATTTCTTCTTAGAGTTTCCATTTCTCTGCTTACACTACCCATTTGTTCTTGCATGTTGTCCACTTTCTGTTTTTCTGTCCACTTGAAAGCCTTTAGTACATTATTTATAGTTATTTAAAATTCCTAGTCCAATAACTTCAAAACCTCTGCCACATCTGAGTCCAGTTGTGATGCTTGCTGTGCGTCTTCAGTCTGTGTTTTGCTTTTTAGCATGCCTGTGTGTGTTGTTGCTGCTGTTGTCATTAAAGGACAGACATAATTTATTGAGTAAGAAGAACAAAGGTAAATATGCCTTTAGTGTGAGGTTTCATGTTTATCTGGCTACGAGTTAGGCTGTGTTTACTGTTTGCCATAGTCAGGTATCCTCTGGTGTCCTTGTTTTTGTATCTATCCTGTATTGTGTTAGGCTCTCTTAGAGACTCCTAAAATTGAGTTTGAATCTTGCAGTTCTTTTTAGCTATAATCCCCATTATTATAAAGGAATGTTTTTGCTACTGGTAAGTTTTGAGGGAGGAAGACGCATTATGTGTTCCTATGCCTCTGGGCTGTGACCTTCACCAGCGCCTCTCAGCTGATTCTCACCCTCTTAGCTGGGTAAAAAGGAGCTGGAGTTGGGCATTTACTTTCCCTGCTGTTGGTTGGACTCGGTAAAAGCCAAGCCAGGTAGGTTCTGGTAAGATGGTTTCCCTTGATGGTAGGCTTCTTTTGTATGAGAACAGAATGCTCTGGGTATATTTCATAATGGTTGCATTCCCCTCCTTCTGCTTGAAGTAAGCAAGGATTATTTTCCAATCTTTATCTTGAAAATCTGGTGATGTTCCTGGAGGTAAAACTCACAGAAATGTGGGAGAAGTCCTAAGACTCAGCTTGGAGGAGTTCCATTTTCTCTTGAGCTAATGCACATTTTGCCTCAAGGATAGTCACATATCCTTCATGTGTCCCCACCATCTACTGTGTCTCCTCCCTTTGGACTCTGGTTCTCTGTACTCTTCTCCAATTTTGAGGCGGTGGCTTGCCTCATCACCTCAGTTCTCGGGTGGGTCTGAAGAAAAGTCACTGAGGGGCATCTGGGTGGCTCAGTGGGTTGTGTCTGCCTTCAGCTCAGGTCATGATCCCAGAATCCTGGGATTGAGCCCCACACTGGGGAGGCTTCTTCTTCTCCTCCTCCTCCATTCTCTCTCTCTCTCTCTCTCTCTCACTATCTCTGTATTTCTCTATCAAAATAAATAAATATCTTTAAAAAAGAAAAAAGGGGAGAAATAGGAGGAGGAGAAAAGTCACTGATTTTCAGTTTTTCTCTTGTTGTGAGGATGGGAGTGATAACATCCAAGCTCTTTACATGTCATACCAGAACTTAGATGTCCCCAGAAATAAAATGGAGTCATGCTGTGTTGCCCATTTGGTGCACTGAATGCAGGCACTTAAAATAGCTTGAGAACAGAAAATGGTTCTTAGTTGTCTTGGTGGCCATTTGGCCACAGCCCATGTGAAATGTGGATGTAAACTCAATGCAATGGTATGTTGATACTCATCCACCTTCTGACATTTTATTCTATCACTCTATACTTTGGGCAAATGAATCAATACAGAGATCAAGGAAAATAAGCAGCTCAAATAACCAATTTTATGTGGAAATGCAGTAAATAGATTCCACACTTTCTTAGATGTGAGTGTGATCAACTTTTTTTCCTCATTAAAACTTTTGTTTTAATGGGTCTCAAGATTCTGTGAAAGATTTTTGGTTGTTTCCATTAAGTGACTGATTTTCTTTCTAGGAAATACACATATTATGAGAGACTAGATATGTCAGATTCAGGAAGCCAGAATACACAAGACAGACCAAATTGTCAGTGAAGATACTTGTGTTTTCTGAGTCCTGGAGATGTCCTGTCAGCCTCACCAAAGCCTGGTTCATATGTGGATGAAGTCAGAATCCTCAGCATTGTAGGAGGAAAATTTGGTGCCAGCTCTACTGAATATGTCATTTAAAATTGGCTCTCAGCTCAGCTAAACGTCAAGATTGCTCTCTCTTTATAATGCAAGAAAGCAAAAGAAAATTTTCACTTATATTGCACCAATGATTGTTTTGTCACTGCTATCAGGAAGTTACGAAGGTTGCTTGTGCCAACGGACACACAAGGTTATTTACCAGAGATACCACCTGATATGATGGTTATACGCCAGCGGGTAAAGGCTGTAGGCAATGTATTAACACCTGTCTCAGACTGATTCCAGTCTTCCATCATAAGCATTTGGAAACAGGAATCAGACGAAATGTCTTCTAGACCATGCAATTCCCAATATTGAACTTTTTTTTCATCTGAGAAGTAGTTTCCGAACCGTTACGCTGTATAAAGCAAAGAAGAATGTTCTGTATGAGATTTTCCTTCTGGAACTTTGGGGCTATCCTAGATAAGAACAGCACCTGCCATTAACTCAGTGCTTTGTTTGCTGGCTATTGTCTGAGTACTTTCCATGTGTTAACTCACTCAACTCTCGAAATAACTGAGAGATGCAGGCAGTACCACTGCTGGCATTTCCCTAGGTGATAAAGTTAAGTCTTTGGAAGGGTAGATTAGCCAGGCAAGACAAAGCAGGTGACAAGGGGCGAAATGTTTTTTGTAAAGGGATGCCTCTACTTTTTGTGACTGCAAACAACAAGGGTATTCTCAGGTTCAGTGTAACAAGTACCATCGCAGAAGACACTGCTAGTCTCTGGGGAAGAGGTCCTGGGGCCTTCCGCATACTCTCTGGCTACCCTTTACCATGGAAAGGCTTTCATTCCTTCAGGCCCAGTAGTGGAGGGTAATGAATGCCCTGCAGTCCATCGCTACCACCTCAGCAAAAATACTTGTTTCTTTTTTGCTTTTAGAGGATAGCTTGAGTGCCAAAAGAGAAACCCATCATGAATTCCATGTTGATTTGGTTTCTTGTATTTAGTAATAAATCTTTGAAAACATTATCTCTTTACCAGGTGTTCTCTGTATGAGATACTGGGACTGCCAAAGAACCCCAACTGGGTGGGTAGCTTAAAACAACAGAGACTCTTGTCACACAGTTTTGGAGACAAGTCTGAAATTCAGGCATTGGCAGAACCAGGCTATCTCTGAATGTTCTAGGGGAGGCTCCATCCTTGCCTCTTCCTAGCCTCTGGTAGTTGCTGGCACTCATTGGTGTTCCTTGAATTGAAGACAAGCAATCTCTACTGCCACTGACACATGGCCTTGCCTTCTCCATGTGTGTCTTTTCTGTCTGTGTTTTCTCCTCTTATAAGAACACCAGGCATTTGGGAGCCTTAGTCTTGGGCGACTTAGTCTGTTAAGTGTCTGCTTTTGGCTCAGATCATTATCACAGGGTCCTCAGATGGAGCTCTGCCTCAGGCTCCCCGCTCAGTGGGAACTCTGCTTCTCCTTCTGCCCCTCACTCTCTCCCAGCTCATGCTCACTTGCTCTCCTCTCTCTCAAATAGATAAATAAAATCTTAAAAATAAAAATAAAAACGCCAGGCATAGTGGATCTTTGGGCTACTTTAGTCCACGGTCACTTAATCTTAACTTGATTACACTGCCAAGGACTTATTTCCAAATAAGGTCATATTCTGGGGTTCTGCTTGGACCTGAATTTTTTTGACAGGAGCACTATTGGGAAGTTGGTAGTTAAATAAATATTTAGCCTTCATAAATTCTGTGGTAAAGCAGAGCCAAGAGTCTGGGATTCAAATCTTTTCTGTCACAGTGACCAACAGAGCAGATCTTGAGAGACACAATTGTGGTCATTTCTGGGGGCTCAGCTGACAAGGGCTTGCAAACCAAACCCTGAAATCTGACACTGGAATGGAAGAAACTGAGGGCTGTGTCAACACTGTTGCAAAATGCCACTGGTTTGCTTAGGTTTAGGCTGTGAATGTTTTTTTTTAAAGTTTTAAAGGTTAAGTTTAAAGAGTAAGGTTTGAGAAATATCTAGAGATCTTTGAGGAAACTGAATATTGTATTTTGAAATCTAAGATATTTCAGATTATCTAGATGCTCAGAGATTTTTAACCATTAATATTTGTAACCTATGACTGAAGTAAAGTAAAAGGATCTGTATTGATTTTATACTCATTGACCTGATAAAGCATAACAAACATAAAAAAATAAAGGATCTGTATTGATTTATTTTCATATTCAGTGACTTGATAAAGCACAACAAACATGAAAACAGAAGTGGCATGGCTGAATTTCATTTGATTCTGTGTTGATTCACAAGGCTATCTGACATTACCATGTACCTTATTATTCTTTTTAAATGTGAATTGGGCAACCTTAATAATGTCCTAAATGTAACTCATAGCTGCATGGCATCTGGTGATTAGGAGCCTGATGGTTAGTACAAGTTCCAGAGCACCACAGTAAAAGGTTTATATACATATTTTCTGCTTCCTGCTTCTTTGTGCGCTGGGGAGGATCTATGCTGTATTTTAGTCATTACTTTATTTCTTGGGAATATAGTGAACCTATCAAAACTCAATTCAGCAAAATATTAGAGGTCCTCTCCTGGCATCTCCATTTTACATTTTGGGTCCTGTAGGCATCTGCTTCATTTGCAGGAGTTCAGTAAATCAATGCACAGGATTTATATCAAGTATCGATCTGGGGTGAATAAGCTTCCTTTTCTGCTATTATCACTACTGATGAGCTATGGCCAGGTGGAGATCAAGGCAGAAGCTCAATTCTCTCTATTTTGAAATGAATTTTGGAGGGCCAAAAGGATGTTGGTAAGCTATATACTGTGGATGGGGATTCCTCCCCTTTCTTAATTATTTAGATTAACAGTGACAATAACATATATTCAAAGGTCAGTGCTGGTGTTTGTATCCTCTTCTTCCTTCCTGCCTCCTTCTGCGTTCCGCAGACAATAGGTCTACCCAGCCTGACTGATATGAGCAGATTGGCAGACCAGCACACTCACAGAAATTATCAAGAAAAACCTACCCCTGGGAATACAAATTTGTATTTTGAAAGATGATCCACTGCCGCTGAGTTATGTAAGTTGCTTGAAGGAGAAGCAATTATTTATTTGTACCTACAAGGGAAAAGAGGCAGGAATAGTGTTAATACTCAGGAGTCTAGACTCTGGAACCAAATTGCCTGAATTTGCATCTTGGGGCTGCCAATGAGTTGCCTTACTTCTAGATTATGTTCTTATGTGTTAAGTAAGGATACTTACTTGTAGATGTAGAATTATGCACAGGTTAGAGTGGTACTAACTACTTCAGTAGACAAAACCACAAATTTCTATTGTATGACTAAGAAGTATATTTTGAGCTCACAAGAAGTCTCAGACAGATATTTCCAATAGGCCAGTATTGCTCCTCCAGAGGGTCAGGGCCTCACCTTCAACCTAAGGTACCAAGGTGATGATGCTTCCATCCAATCTCAGATGGGAAAAGTTTCTGTGGGCTGGGACAGTAATGATACCCATCACTTGGGATCCCAGTCCACTGGCTAGAGCTCAGTCATGTAACTGCAGGTAAGCACATGATTGATTAGAAAAGAACCGTGTGACCGAGAAGAGATAGTGCATTTAGTGGACTGCTAGCCTCTTTGTGTGACAAGACTGATGCAAAATAAATGAGTTAACATGAGCAAAGTGCTTGGAATAACATTAGAAACCTTAAACACTATAGAAAAATTGTAAAACAATTTTTCCTAATGTTCAATCATATAAATTTTCAAATATACAAAAAAGCTGAGTCAGTTTTAGAGTGCACACCTCTATACCCACCACCTAGATTTTACATTAATATTTTATTCTGCTTGCTTTATTAAATCTATCCATCCTGCTCTCCATCCATCAATCTATCTCATTTTTACATCTATCAATGTAAGCTGTGTCAGTACATTCCACTCCTAGATACTTCAACATATATACCAACAATTAGAGCTCAAGATCTGCTTATGTTTTTTTTTTCTTTTGGGGTTTCTTCTTTTCTTAGGTGCAGATGCCTTGAGTCTATTAATAAATAGAATATTGCTATCATCTTAAGAGAGTTCCCTTCTTGGCCTTTCTCAACTGCCAACCCCCTCAAGGAAATCAACGTTTTGAGTATTTTCCACCATAAATTATTATTGCCTCTTCTAGAACTGAAGGGAAATAGGATGATTCAGCATGCAGCTTTTGTGTAATGCCTCTTTCATTGAGCATAATATTTTTTGAGATTTATTCATGTCGTGTGTATCAGTAGTTCATTCCTTTAAATTGTGAGTGGCATTTCACTGTATATCAGAGGACTTCCCCCTCCCCATTTTCCTTTTGTTGGACACATGAACTATTATTAATAAAGTGTCATAAACATTGTTGTACATGTTCTTTTGTGGGCATGTGTATTTATTTGTTTTGAGTAACCTAGGAGTAAAATTGCTGGGTGATAGGGCTAGTGTTTTATGAGAACCTGCATGTAAATGATTCTTTGATTCTTTGAGAAACAAATAATAAGTTAAGCAAAATAATTTCCGTGATGCTAATGATTCTTTTCATTGGCTGGGTATTAGAATCCTCCATGAGACATAAGAATAATAGATGCTAAGCCCTGTACCAAATCAATATTGAGGAATACAGTGAGAGATCCTTGTATTTCTAAAGCACCATGGGAAATTTTGCAGTATGGTTGGTGTTAGTTAATATCTCTGAGTCTCAATGAGCTTAATAGTAAAAGGTTTACTGCCTTTTGAGGTTTACCTACCTGTGTATCCTCAAAGATTAGCATGATATGGAATCCTTAGAATATGTGTGATAAATATTTTTTACACTGACATGTTAAACATTGTGGCCTGAATATTAAATATTCTTATATACTCTGTCTTAATGAGTATATCAAATATTAGTTATGAGAAATCTAAGTGCTCAAATAATTTCAATTAGGAGTCTTATGTTATACAGTACTTCCCATTTATATTTTCAGGATTAACAAGCAACAATTAACAACTTTTTATTTTCTCCATAGAACCTGGCAAAGTGCTTTGCACTTAGCAGGTGTTCCAACAAAGACTTATCTAATAAATAAACAAATAAAATAGAGTGATTCTTATTATAATCATTTTAATATGGAAATTGCACACTTAAATTTTGAGAATCAAGAGTTCTACTAGAACATTAGTGTGTTTTAATTTTAAAGATATTAAGATCACAGGCAATAAAAAGATCCATATTTCTTTATAGTAATTCCTGTGAGTCTAAAGATCGTGAAGAAATCTAAATGTCCATCCAATTAATTAAAAGTCCATGGGTTCAATATTTAATTCAACTCTGGAGGGTCAATTATATGTCTATGTCAACCACATGTTCTGAATATTTCCAAGATAGACTCCATTTTAAGTTTCAGATTAGATATCATGCTTGTAGATTCAGAGGAGGCAGTTACTCTTTTCCTGACAAGACCATGGATCCAGGTAGAAAAATTATTGTGAAATCTCATATGTTCAGACTGTCTCTCTTGGCCTGTCTCCGGCTATTCCTTTTATATTCTCTCCTCTGCAAATTTCTCTGTCCCCAGGACTCTTTTGATTCCCTCTCCTACTCAAAGCACCTTAGGAATCCAGAAAATATCTCATAGCACTGACTTACTGTATTTATTTCCATTCTTTTTTTTTTTTCATTCTATTTCTTAGTGAAACCAGCCCTGCAATGATAATACCATTCTTACAGGCTCCCATTTAGTTTGCTAGAGATAGTAGGGGTCATTTTCAGGGGATTATGACTAAAAAAATTCAAGCTATTTGTATAGGAGCTTATTTGGTTGTGCCCAAGGCATGCTTTTTGTGTTCCCTTTCTTTGCACTCAACAAATGTTTGTTGGTTAAATGAATGAACAGGTGAATGGATTACGTGGAGTAGAAAGTGCATGTTGCTATGGCGGTAGCAGACCTATATTCTGAATCGCATACTAGTTGAATAATCTTAAGTTAGTAATGTTTTCCTCACCTGAAAAAATTAGGATAGTAAGTATGTCTCAGGATAATTATAAAGAGATGATGAGATGATTTGTATTGAAAGGATTTATAAACAAACTCTATACCCCCCCAAAAATAGCTGTTATTAACTATGCATGGGTTAGCAACTAAGAACCTTTTGCAAATAGCAAAATTAAAACTCTATATTGTGTTTGTTTAATAGTGAAGTAAGGAGTCTGTCTAGGGCCAATTACTGCCTTTTGGAAGGAAATTATGCTTAAACTAATGTTTGTGTGACCTAAGGGAAGAAGTAAATTCGGAAACTAATCTCACAGCATTGAGCTCTGTCTGGTAATGTCTGTCTAGATTTGTATACCAGATATTCTCAGTAAATGTTAAATCAAAATCCAGACAGGTTTTCTGGGCTAAAATTCAAAAGGCTTTTGTTAAGTCCGAGGTTTTCATTCTTGAACACAAAACATTTCTTAATAACATCTTCATCCACAAAAAAGCAATCTTCCTTTTCTGAGAAAATCTTTCTTTGGAGAAATCTTCTGTTCATGTGGTTAAAGGCCCAAGCCCACTAAGTGATCTGAATGATTATCTGCTGAGAGATTTTTCTAAACTGTTTTCCTGTAAATGTGCTTTCATGTATTGTAGCACACTTAGACGGTTAGTTCTGCCCAGAACAATTTTAAAGTAGAACACTATAATAAAGAAACTGTTAGCTTTGCCACTACCAACACACCATAGAAATTCTAAGCATCTATTCCTCAATTAAACTTCATCTTAAGGTCCATGAATATGCTATTTTGCACACACTTTATATATTGAGACCGTTGCCTACTGACATCATTAATGGTGAGGAACAAACTTAACGTGATGTAAAGTATAAGGTTCATATAGTTCATCTCCCATATGAATGTGAGAAAGTAGTTTTGTATTAGTCAACAGGAAATCATTAAGCAGTTAACAAAAACCCTCAGATATTTAAATGCATACTTATATTCCCATAAAGGACCGCCTTGGTTTCCAAAGTACTCCATAGTCCTGGCTCTTCTATCTCTCCAGACTTTGGTGGGTCCAATTCAATTTGTATGAACCGGAATGTTTCACAGAGAATATCTAAGAGATATTCAGACAGTACTCATTTGCTGCTTTTATTTTATTGTGCCCACTATTTTATCTTGTTCTATTTTTCCATTGGAACCCAGGCCAGTACCCTGCACCTATGGTTGCTGGCCCACCTTCCTTTGACCTTGCTGGTCTTTGAAGCTATTATATAAGTTCCTTTCACCTTAAAAATTCTGAAAAATTCAGTGTTCCCTCAATGCCTCCTATTTAAAGAGCTCTGTCTTTTATTCTACACAGTCTGGTTTCTGCCCCACCACTCTGGCTCCACACAGCATTTCACAGGACAAAGTCCCTCAAAGATCAGTTATTGACTCCCTTTTCACCAAAGAGGAGAATTAAATCCTTAGCGAGGCTATTTCTTCTACCTGCTGATGTGATGATGTGAAGTTTGGGTTCCAGAGTGAATGGCTAAGAAAGAATTCCTGACGTTTTTGGTGTAAAAAGGTGATTTTATAGTAGCATAGGGACAGGACCTGTGGACAGAAAAAGACTGTACTGGGATGGTGAGCAGTGACTGATTACACACTTTTTAGTTAGTGGGGGTTAGGGAGAGCATAAGTCTCTAAGGAATTTGGAAGCGAGGCTTTCAGGGCCTTGAGCGGCCAGCTGCTGTTAACATAAGGTTACTTTTAGTCTTTAATAAAACATAAGCATTAAGGCAGCCATGAGTTTTTTGAGGTAGGTCACACTATGAATGTTTCAGGTATTTAAGAGTGGGTGGCAAGCTGTAGGAGACTTAATTTTAGCCATATATCTCTTGCCTTTGTTCCCCACATCACCCACGGTGGACATAGGTGACAGTGCGTGGATGTCCTCATACCTCACCTGGGCTCTCTACCCACTTAGCTGTTTGATAGTAGTGATTTTTATCCCTTCCTTGTTTCTACTGCCTCCATGCCATGAGCTGCTACCTCTCGAGTCTCAATTCTACTCTGCTGTGGTTCTCTCCCTCTGTGTGGACGGCCTCTCTGTGTCTCCGTCCCTACCACGCCCACCTCCACCACCTCATCAACTCTCTCAGCTCTCATGGATGGATCCCCAAACTATATCTGGGGCTTTGACTAATCTCTACATTGTAGTTTTAAATCTCTATGTCTCTGACTCACTCTCCTCTTCTTTCCAAACCCTTTCTCACTGGCACATTTCCTATTTCTGTCCCAGTTACCCTATCACCTCAGTTACTAAGGCTTTAACTCTTTGTGGCAGCTTTTACAGGGCTGTTGATTCTCCACAGCCAGGCACCAAGACCTCTTAACATGTCTTTTACTGTGTGACTTCTTTTTTGGGGGGGATATATATATATATATTTTTTGGAGTTTGATTTGCCAACATATAGCACAACACCCAGTGCTTATCCTGTCAAGTGCCCCCCTCAGTACCCGTCACCCAGTCACCCCATCCCCTTGCCCACCTCGCCTTTCCAACAACTCTTGTTCATTTCCCAGAGTTAGGAGTCTCTCATGTTCTGTCACCCTCACTGATATTTCCCACTCATTTTCTCTCCTTTCCCCTTTATTCCCTTTCACTATTTTTTATATTTCCCGAATGAATGAGACCATATAATGTTTGTGCTTCTCCGATTGACTTACTTCACTCAGCATAATACCCTCCCGTTCCATCCTCGTCCAAGCAAATGATGGGTATTTGTCGTTTCTACTGGCTGAGTAATATTCCATTGTATACATAGACCACATCTTCTTTATCCATCATCTTTCGATGGACCCCGAGGCTCCTTCCACAGTTTGGCTATTGTGGACATTGCTGCTAGAAACATCGGCGAGCAGGTGTCCCGGCGTTTCACTGCATCTGTATCTTTGGGATAAATCCCCAGCAGTGCAATTACTGGGTTGTAGGGTAGCTCTATCTTTAAACTTTGAGGAACCTCTACACAGTTTTCCAGAGTGGCTGCACCAGTTCACATTCCCACCAACAGTGCAAGAGGGTTCCCCTTTCTCCACATCCTCTCCAACATTTATTGTTTCCTGCCTTGTTAATTTTCACCATTCTCACTGGTGTAAGGTGGTACCTTATCGTGGTTTTGATTTGTATTTCCCTGATGGCAAGTGATGCGGAGCATTTTCTCATGTGCGTGTTGGCCATGTCTATGTCTTCCTCTGTGAGATTTCTCTTCATGTCTTTTGCCCATTTCATGATTGGATTGTTTGTTTCTTTGCTGTTGAGTTGAATAAGTTCTTTATAGATCTTGGACACTAGCCCTTTTGCTGATAGGTCATTTGCAAATATCTTCTCCCATTCTGTAGGTTGTCTTTTAGTTTTGGTGACTGTTTCTTTTGCTGTGCAGAAGCTTTTTATCTTGATTAAGTTTCAATAATTCAGTTTTGCTTTTGTTTCCCTTGCCTTCATGGATGTATCTCGTAAGAAGTTGCTGTGGCCAAGTTCAAAAAGGGTGTTGCCTGTGTTCTCCTCTAGGATTTTGATGGATTCTTGTCTCACATTTAGATCTTTCATCCATTTTGAGTTGATCTTGGTGCATGGTGTAAGAGAAAGGTCCGGTTTCATTCCTCTGCACGTGGCTGTCCAGTTTTCCCAGCACCATTTATTGAAGAGACTCCTTTTTCCAGTTGATGGTCTTTCCTGCTTTGTCGAACAAGAGTTGACCATAGAGTTGAGGGGCAATTTCTGCATTCTTTAGTCAGTTCCATTGATCTGCGTCTGTTTTTGTTCCAGTACCACCTGTCTTGATGACCACAGTTTTTTAGTACAACCTGAAATCTGGCATTGTGATGCCCCCAGCTGTGGTCTTCTATTCAATATTTCCTGGCTATTTGGAGTCTTTTCTGATTCCACACAAATCTTAAGATGATTTGTTCCAACTCTCTGAAGAAAGTCCATGGTATTTTGAAATGGATTGCATTAAATCTGTAAATTGCCTTAGGTAGCATTGACATTTTCACAGTATTAATTCTTCAAATCCATGAGCATGGAATATTTTTCCATCTCTTTGTGTCTTCCTCAATTTCTTTCAGAAGTATTCTGTAGTGTTTAGAGTATAGATCCTTTACCACTTTGGTTAGGTTTATTCCTAGGTATCTTATGCTTTTGGGTGCAATTGTAAATGGGATTGACTCATTAATTTCTCTTTCTTTGGCTTCATTGTTAGTGTATAGAAATTCCACTGGTTTCTGGGCATTGATTTTTGTATCCTGCCACAATCCTGAATTGCTGTGTGAGTTCTAGCAATCTTGGGGTGGAGTCTTTTGGGTTTTCTATGTAGAGTATCATGTCATCTGCAAAGAGGGAGAGTTTGACTTCTTCTTTGCCAATTTAATGCCTTTTATTTCTTCTTTGTTGCCTGATTGCTGAGGCTAGGACTTCTAGTACTATGTTGAATAGCAATGGTGAGAGTGGACATCCCTGTCGTGTTCCTGATCTGATCAGTGTTTCCCCATTGAGAATGATATTTGCTGTGGGGTCTTCATAGATGGCTTTTAAGATGCTGAGGAATGTTCCCTCTATCCCTAAACTCTGAAGAGTTTTCATCAGGAATGGATGCTGTATTTTGTCAAATGCTTTCTCTGCATCTATTGAGAGGATCATATATATGGTTATTGTGTTTTCTCATTTTGATGTGATCTATCACGTTGATTGCTTTACAAGTGTTGAACCAACCTTGCATCCCGGGGATAAACCCCACTTGGTCCTGGTGAATAATCTTAATGTACTGTTGGATCATATTGGCTAGTATCTTGTTGAGAATTTTTGCATGTGTGTTCATCAGGTATATTAGTCTATAATCTCCTTTTTGGTGGGGTCTTTGTCTGGTTTTGGAATTAAGGTGATGCTAGCCTCATAGAACAAGTTTGGAAGTACTCCATCTTTTTCTATCTTTCGGGACAGCTTTAGTAGAATAGGTATTGTTTCTTCTTTAAACATTTGATAGAATTCCCCTGATGAGCCATCTGGCCTTGGACTTTTGTGTATTGGGAGGTTTTTGATGATGGCTTCAATTTCCTCCCTGGTTATAGGCCTAGTCAGGTTTTCTATTTCTTCCTGTTCCAGTTTTGGTAGTTTGTGGTTTTCCAGAAATGTGTCCATTTCTTCTACATCGCCTAATTCATTGGCGTGTAGCTGCTTATAATATGTTTTTAAAATCGTTTGTATTTCCTTGGTATTGGTGGTGATCTCTCTTTTTCATTCATGATTTTATTAATTTGAATCTTCTCTCTTTTGTTTTTAATAAGGCTGGCTAATGGCTTATCTATCTTATTAATTCTTTCAAAGAACCAACTCTTGGTTTTGTTGATCTTTTCTACAGTTCTTCTGGTTTCTATTTCACTGAGTTCTGCTCGAATCTTTCTTAACTCTCTTCTTCTGCTGGGTGTAGGTTTTATTTGTTGTTCTTTCTCCAGTTCCTTTAGGTGCAAGGTTAGCTTGTGTATTTGAGTTTTTTTACAATTTTTTGAAGGATGGTTGTAGTGCAACGTATATCCCTCTCAGGACTTCTTTTGCTGTATCCCAAAGATTTTGAATGGTTGTATCTTCATTCTCATTAGTTTCCATGAATCTTTTTAATTCTTCTCTAATTTCCTAGTTGACATTTTCATCTTTTAGCAGGATGCTCTTTAACCTCTGCATGTTTGAAATTCTTCCAAATTTTGTCTTGTGATTGAGTTCTAGTTTCAAAGCATTATGGTCTGAAAATATGCAGGGGACAATCCCAATCTTTTGGTGTCAGTTGAGCCCTGATTTGTGACCCAGTATGTGTTCTATTCTGGTGAAAGTTCCATGTGCACTTGAGAAGAATGTGTAGTAAGTTGCTTTTGGATGTAAAGTTCTGTAAATATCTGTGAAATCCATCTGGTCCAGTGTATTATCTAAAGCTATTGTTTCTTTGGAGATGTTGTGCTTAGAAAATTTGTCATTTGCAGAAAGTGTTGTGTTGAAGACTCCTACTATTAGTGTATTATTATCTAGGTATGTCTTTACCTTAGTTATCAATTGATTGATATCCTTGGCAGTCCTATATTAGGTGCATACATATTCTTGATTGTTAGGTCCTCTTGTTGGATATATCCTTTCAGTATGATATAGTGTCCCTCTTCATCTCTTACTACAGTCTTTGTGATATGAGGATTGCTACCCCTGCTTTCTTTTGAGGATCATTTGAATGGTAAATGGTTCTCCAACCTTTCATTTTCAGTCTCTAGGTGTCCTTAAGTCTAAAATGAGTCTCTTGTGGACAGCAAATAAATGAGTTTTGCTTTTTTATCCAGTCTGAAACCCTGTGTCTTTTGATGGGATCATTAAACCCATTCACGTTCAGAGTTACTATTGAAAGGTATGAATTTAATGTCATCGTAATACCTATTCAGTCCCTGTTTTTGTGGATTGTTTCTTTGGGCTTCCTCTTTCATTTACAGGGTCCTCCTGAATATTTCTTGCAGATCTGGTTTGGTAGTCACATATTCTTTCAGTTTCTGCCTATCTTGGTAGCTCTTTATCTCTCCTTCTTTCTGAAATAGATCCTTGCTGGATAGAGTATTCTTTGCTGCATGTTCTTCTCATTTAGGACCCCGAATATATCCTTCCAGCCCTTTCTGGCCTGCCAGGTCTCTGTGGAGAGGTCTGCTGTTAATCTTTCTCCCCATATAAGTTAGGGATCTCTTGTCTCTTGCTGCTTTAAGGATTTTCTCTTTATCTTTGGAATTTGCAAGTTTCACTATTAAATATTGAGGTGTTGAATGGTTTTTATTGATTTTAGGGGGGAGCCTCTCTATCTCCTGGATCTGAATGCCTGTTTCCCTCCCCAAGTTAGGGAAGTTCTCAGCTATGATTTGTTCAAATATGCTATCTGGTCCTCTGTCCCTTTTGGCGCCCTCTGGAACCCCAATTAAATGTAGGTTTTTCCTTCTGAGGCTGTCATTTATTTCCCTTAACCTTTCCTCATGGTTTTTAAATATTTTTTTTCTTTTTTCCCCAGCTTCCTTCCTTGCCATTAACTTGTCTTCTATGTCACTTACTCTTTCTTCTACCTCATTAACCTCATCGTTAGGACCTCCAGTTTGGATTGCATCTCATTTAATTGATTTTTAATTTTGGCCTAATTAGATCTAAATTCTGCAGTCATGAAGTTTCTTGATTTCTCTATGCTTTTTTCCAGAGCCATCAGTAGCTTCATAATTGTGCTTCTGAATTGGCTTTCTGACATCGAATTGTAATCAAAATTCTGTAACTCTGTGGGAGAGAGTACTATTTCTGATTCTTTCTTTTGTGGCAAGTTCTTCTTTCTAGTCATTTTTCTCAGTGCATAGTGGCTAAAAACGAGTTGTACTGCAAAAAGGAAGAAGAAGAAGAAGAAGAAGAAGAAGAAGAAGAAGAAGAAGAAGAAAGAAGAAGAAGAAGAAGAAGAAGAAGAAGAAGAAGAAGAAGAAGAAGAAGAAGAAGAAAGAAGAAGAAGAAAAGAAGAAAAAGGAGTATCCTCTGGTTCTATATACTGTAAATCCCTCGACTTCCCCTCAAGCTTTCCAGCACTGCTTGGCCAAGAACTTGCTCTTCCCCTGTCCTTCCAGCTGGTCTTCTGGGAGAGGGGCCTGCTGTGCTGATTCTCAGGTGTGTGCACCTTGGGGAGCTTCCCTGCTGTCCACCAGATGCTGGGATCAGTGGGAGCTGTTTATCCTGTGAGGTCCCTGTTCCCTGGCGGCCCCTCTCTGTCCCAGGCACAGGGTGACACCAGGATGGAATACAACACTGGCAGCGGCCAGCTCTCCAGCTCTGGAGTCAGCTCTCGCAGTAACTACCACAGTTTCCCAGTCCCTACTGTCCTGGATGCTCCAGGGGCGGGGGGGCGCTGACCTGCACAGTTTGGGGGTGCCTGGCAGAGGAGTCCTTGCTGTTCCTGCCTCCGCCTGTCCCGGGGGACCATAGAATCCTGGGCTGTGTCCCCCAGCACCCTGGAATCCAGGGCCTGCGCTGCTGGAATCATGCTCCCGGGGCCACGGCTCCCGAAGGCAGCAGGGCGCAGCCCCCTCCGTCTGGAGCCACCACCTGAGCTTCTCCCAAGACCCTGCCAGGCGCGCACTCCAGCCGCTAACTGAGCTCGGCCCACAGTCTGTGGCTCGCTCTCCCCCGGGGTGCACTTCCTCTGTTAGTGACCCTGGGAACTTGGAGGCTCCACTGCCCCTCCTGGGGTCCTGCCCAAGTTCCCTGCGAGCGCCTTTCTGTCCAGGAAGAATCCGGTGCAAATTCTTAAAGTTCCTGCTTCTCCAGCGCTGGGCTTTCCTGTCCTGGAGGCTTTCATCAACCAGCCTTAGCCCTGGCTCCTTGCGGGGGGCTCCCCCACTGGATTATTTTTTATTTATTTTTTTTCTGTCTTCCTACCTTGTCAGAAGCACAAACTCTTCTCTCTTTAGCATCCCAGCTGTTCTCTCTTTAAATCTCAGGTCGAATTCATAGGTTTTCAGGATGATTTGAAAGTTACCTAGGTAAGTTGGTGAGGACAGGTGACTTGGGGATCTACTCCTCCACCATCTTGCCCCCCCTACTGACCCCTACTGTGTGATTTCAAACCTCTTTTCTTTTCAACATCCTGTAGTTAAAATTCTCATTTCCTGTTCATCTGTCCACTTTAGATCCCTCTTGCTCCTTCCTCACACCCACTCCCCTCCTCTCAAATTCCCCAGCCATTGCCTAGCTACTCTTCCTTACCAGCTCATGGTAACAGCAACAGCTAGTACTTTTGAGCATTTTCTAACTTTTTTGAGTGGTTCTTTATTGTGAAATATACATATCTTACTTCAGTTAATCTTAACAAAAACCCAATGAGATAAAACTATTATTCTGATTCCCATCTTATAGGCAGAAAATGAAGGCCCATAGATGTTAAGTAACTTGGCCAAGTTCACACAAGCTTAGTGGCAATGCCAGAATTCAGAGCAGGTAACCTACCTTTGAAGCACATGGGCTTGTCTTCCACGTGAGTGGCCTGGAATCTGGAATCGTGGTGTACACTTGTAGGTGTGTACCTGTAAGAATCTGATTTCCCTCCTCAACCTCACTGTGATGTTCCATTTAGCAGGAAGGGGCCTGTGACTTGACATTTCATGTTTGCTTTAGTTCCTGGTAACTATGAGAGCTGCTGGGTTCTGAACCCCACCCTCTTGTCTGGGACCCTGCTGAGCTGCCTAAAATCTTACTTCCATCCTTCTAAAAATTGCCATTCATACTGCCCAGTTGCTGTGGGACCTCAATGCTGTTATCTGCTTCGCGTGCCTGTTACTATACCTTACAGAGTCTTAGAGGCAAACATGGATGGAGCTTGTGGTATATTGCAGTATGTACTTGATGATGATTCTCCTAAGGACTTTGTCACTCTCCAGCTCTGCTTTACCACTCCTGATATTACCTTGACCAGGAGTTAAGATTAGTCAGTTATGACGTTATCTTCCTTTCTAGTCTTACCCTAGTTGAAATCCACATTATCAAAGTGGGACTTCCTCAGTAGGCCATGTATTGTCTGGTCCAGCCCAGGAACTGCTTTGATTTCCCCTTTCCTTTCTGTTTTCTAAGTCTTCTGGGGGTCTCCCCAAATCTGCAGCCTTCTATTCTCTTGTGCACAATTACAGCAATGCATTGTTTTCACCAACTGAATGTGAATCTGCTGAGGTACAAGGTATACTTTAGATCTGTGATTCTCAAGCTTGGCTGTACATCACAATCACCTGAGAAACATTTAAACTCAGATGACAAGCCTATGCTGAAGTCCTACTGAAATTCAGGACCAACAACCAAGATTTCTTTGACTCCTTAAGACTCGTTCATAATGAACAATAATTATTCCTGATGGTCCCAGTTTCTTTTTTTAAATCTTCAATGTACTTGTAAGTTACACAGGCTATGTAAGCCACCTGGCCCAATGCCTAACACATAATAGGTATTCAGTAAATGCTAATTACTTTCCCTCCTCCTTATTTCAGTCATCTTAAGCTTTAAAGCCTTCATTTGTTTAAATAAACATTTCAAATGGATTTATATTTCCTGTATTTCTCCCTGTTCTGTATAGTTATGGCTTCTTCAGTCAAAGTTTCTCTGGCTTACTCTTGACCTTCAGTTATCCTTTTAAGACTCTTTCTTTGACATTTCAATATTAAACTCATTTGCCAGCCTGCATATTTCTCAGATTTCTATACAATTATATATTCTGCCATCTACTCTTTTTCTATTTTTAGTCTTAATCCTTTCTTCTTTATTTTTTGCTGTAATTTTCTTCTAGTACTAGTGAACTAGACCTTGATCTCAGAGCCATTAATTTGCTTTGACAATATTTTAATTTATTTAAATTACTATTATTGAACATTATTGGAAGACCTTAGAACTTCTTAACATTTAAATTTGCTGTCTGAAAAAAAAATCTGTCTGGAGCAGCCTATATAGGTGAAAATGGTATATGAGAATTTCAAAGCTAAGAAAGATCTTGGATTTCATCAGTTCACTTGCTTCATTTTACCCAGAAAGCAGCAGAGAATGCCCATCTTCTGGTTACCCTGTCCCTTCAGTGACCCTCAGCTTGTTTCCTATGATTAAGAGTCTCTTATGCTTTGTCTAATTCCTTGAAATAACAAACAAAACAAAACACCAAGCAAACAGAGGTTTGGCATTTAATAAATTTACTCCTTCATTACTATTTATAGCACTCAGTATTCCTTTGAATTACCAGACAGACCTGGCTGTGGCCAACAGTTAATTTCCAATCTCCAGTGTTGAGAAAGTTCAGGTTTTCTGATTATTCTGTTTCCAGTGACACTGGTATAGAAGCAATGTTTCCCGAAGTTGGGGAATTTTAAGAGCACGGTGAAAAAAAGCTTTTTCTTCTTCAAGGAGAAGAAAGAAAATCATTCCTCAAAATCTAACAGATCTCTCTGTGAGGAAGCTTTTCTTCCTGTTCCATCTTCTCAGGTTGCTTCCCACCCTCACACCCTGCTCCATGAAGCAAGATAGACCAAAAGCTAACCTCAGTTACAAGTGTCCAGCAACAATTGAGATACTACTCCTTCACTCTCCGCATCCAATGTAGGTGCTTCCACATCCAATGTACAGTGTTGGGAAGAAAGAATTTCCTCTGATCCTTTTTTAGCTGGATGAGGAATCAAATGTACATGAGACAGATGAACAGGAAAAAATCAAATTTAATTTCATATGTAAAATGAATCCACATAGACATGAAATTCCAAAGACAGATAAAATGAGGTATGTATATGATTCTGAAGAGAAGTGGGGAGGGGTCTGGGACTTCAAAGGAAAGGAATGCAATTCACAGGAAGATGAAAGAGTAAATGTTTAGTAAACAAATGTTTGCTGGGCCACTTGGGAACAATGGGACAGAAAGAACATTGATCAAACAGGCCTTGTTGAGTTCCTCTTGTCTACCTTACCTAGTTCATATCATAATGTAGTTACATATGGTGATAGGGTCCCGGGATCGTGCAGCTCAATGGCCAAGTAAGAATTCTTTTTTTTTTTTTTCCAAGTAAGAATTCTTGAGACGTTTTATAGTGCAAATTAGTAAGTTTATTTGACTAGCATGAGGACAGGACCTATGGGCAGAAAGAGCTGCATACTTGCTATATGAAGCTGGTGGTTGCATGCTCAGTGCTCAAGGGGGAGCAGACACGCAGGAGTATTAGATCATAAATGTCTTCTTTGAATTTCTACTTGTAAAACTACTCTCATATGATTTCTCTGGTGCTTATCATTCGGTTCAACATTAATTATCAGTGAAATGTACAGGGAGTCACAAGACCCTTTAAGAATATAGCAACCAGCCTGTATTTGATCCTTATTAAAGCTATGCAGGCTGTAGGTCAGCTTTCTGAGCTAAAGGTTAAGATTTTTCTGCTTCTATCCCTCATCAATAGCTCTCTTGCTTGAGCAAGCCCTCTGTCAAAATCCTTTTTAGGCAGTTCAGGGGGAAATAAAGTAATTTTCATGAATCTACTGAGTTTTGATTGTTTTTTTAAATCAAAATGATCTTCATGCCAATATGGCCCATCTTAGGACCACCTGCCCTTCGCTCTTACAACAGAAAAACCAAAATAATGAATGTGTAAAATGTAACAGGCAGAATTACAAAATCCTTTCACCTGAGGGTGGTGGGGCATAGGAAGGTGAGGAGGAGCATAAATGGCAGAGGAAGAAAAAGAAAGTATCAAATTAGTCCAGATACAGAAACTGGCAAATGTTAGAAAGGTGCTGGGAGGAAATCTGGGGTCCTTTCAGGCTCAAGAAGAGTGTTAAAAATCCACACACAGTTGTCAGGAAGATTGTGCCTGATGTTCCCTAGAGAGAAAAATCCCAATTCCTCAGAGAAAAGTTAATACACCATGAACCCCAGGTGAAGTAGGGCAAGGAGATCTGTGAAAAGAGCTGCCACAGGGTCCTTTTAATCCCATCCTTCCTCTCTGGGTATAGGCAGCTCAGGGGTGGGTGGTAGCCTGCCATTAACAGGAGACATATGCAGTGAAGAGAACTTCTCTGAGGAAAATTAGTGCTCAGGGCAGACTATAGGTGGTCAGTCTTGTGGAAGAATCTTTGCTTAAGAAGCCCACCAAGAGGAGGTGCATGGGCTGTTTGCCATCCATTGAGTTGACATGAGTAAAAGAAGGAGGATAGAGAAGAGACAGCCACTGACAATGTACGGAGATTATATTCCTGTGAGGAGAGCCAAGGCAAACCATATCCAATCACTCTCTGACTGACAGTGACTGGTGTATTTTGATTCCTTTATTGAACTAAGATATTCAAAGCAGTAGAGTGAATAGACAGGGACATATGCAGAAGACTAAGCAGCAGACCAAAATGATGGGTGGAAAAGAGACTCACAACATCCCCTGGATGAAGAAGAGTCAGCAGCAAACTGTTGAAGAGCATGTGAGCAATTGTTTTGCTGATACTAGGGAATGGGGGAGGCTTTCTTCCTGATACCTCAAATGCCAGATCCACTATATCCTGAAGCCAAATGGCACTGACAACTTTGCTAAGGACAGATGGGGAGTACCCAAAGAACACGAAATTGATGTGAGAAAGAATTTCAGCCAAGACCAAACTTCTCCAGGAAGCCATGCATCACCCATAACTTGTGTTATTACTGATTGAAGCTCAGAAATAAATGCTTAATGAAACAAGTGGAGAACATACCAGAATACTCCACCATTCCAAGTACAGCACTATAAAATTCCAGTAACAATACATGACTCACTTTTTTACTTCTGCACTAGGTTTGCCCTCTCCACTGTGCCAAGATACTACGTTCCTTTCTCCAATACTGCTCCTTTCTTCCCGGATTTGAGCATCTAGCTTTGAGATGGCACAAATAGCCCAGACAGAAACTTTTATCCCCTTGATAAGGTCCTGGAGAAAGGTTTTGATGCCGTCCGCCATCTCTTCATCACCCATACTATCGACTACACAGAAGAAAGGGAAGAGTCCCTCCACCTTTCACCATGAAGGACATGGCAGCCCTGTCACTGGGGATTCAGCCCCAGTCCGGACCCTCACTCACTATAGGCTGCTCACTTTCTTCCCACCTGGTTGCTTCTCCTGTCAACTCATACCCAGGACTACACTCCTTTTTCCTGATGGAGTGCTCACTGTTGGATTATTGGACTTCCTCCCTTTACTATCTGTACTGGTTCTGCTAGTGATCACACTATGGAGTACTGTAGAGTGCATTAGCATCATATATACTGATAACCCCGATGATGTTCTCAGGCACACCTCTCTCCTAAATGCCAGAGAATATATAGATAACTGCCTACTCAGCATCTCCATCTTACTACCTAATGGACACCTCAGAATTAACAAATTCACAATGAGATTTTCCCCCAAAACTCCCATAGACTCCCACCTCAGTTGAGGATATCTCCATACTTCCTATTTTTCAGCCTAAAAATCCAGGAGATAGACTTGGCATCTTTTTTTCTTTCACGCACTACATCTGATACATCAAGAGATACTGCTGATTCTAGTTTTCAAATATTCCTGAACTTCAACTTCTACTTCAAAAAGAGTGGCTGGGACCAGATTTATCTCCCTCCCACAAATAACTAGAAAACTGGCCAAATTATGTAAAACAATTGTTTCAAGATATTAGAAACCAGGCAGCACAGAACTGTGATCCCTGAGAGGAGAGAAACAAATAATGTGAGCCTACAGCTGGCAGTAACTTCTGCTTAGAGATATACATTCTGACCACAGAGCAAGGAAGGGAATCCCAAGTGGAGTACAGAAATCTTGCTCATTTGAGGTGACAGATGGGAACTCAGACAGGTGGATGTGCCTGAAATAATCAAGGCAAATCATCAGAGAAGAGGGAACCACACAGAAAAAGTACCCCAGAAATTTGCATAGGTGTCCCCTTGAGCCTTTAGTGGAGTATTAATCTACAAATATGAGAAGTGAAACTCTATAAGTCCACACAAAGATAACTACTGGGAGCTATGAGGTGAACAATTCATATTTTAATTGTGTTTAGCAAGAGTACAAAGAATTTGCTGAAAACTTGGGGAAATCAGTAAAATTATTAGAAGGGCTAAATTAACTCTGGAGATAAGGATATCCTAGGATTGCCCTAACAAAGTTTTAAAATAATCTCCCCCCCGCAAAGTATTATCATAATTTAGGGAAAACTTAGTTGGTGCTCCCAAAGAAAACTAACATTTTTAAATAACAAAATCTAAACAATCTGCCTTGTAACATATGCAATGTTTGGCATCCAATTAAAAAAATACTAGACATAACAAAGAATTTGTAAATTATGACCCATACGTGGCAGGAAAATAAGTCAGAAATGATAGAAATGGTGGAATTAGGCAGGAACTTCAAGATCGCAATTATATACAACTTATAAATGTGCTAAAGGATTTATACTAAAACACCAACACAGTAAGGATGCTTATGTGTGTGTGTGTGTAAATGAAACTTCAGGAAATGACAAATGGAATATATGAAATAAAATACTGGGTAAGATAGAATCAATACTGCAGAAGAAAAAATAACAGTGAATCTGAAAGCATAGCAATAGAAACTATCTAACGTTAAGGTCATAGGAAAAAAAAAGATTATAAAATAATGAAAAAGGGGACATCTGGGTGGCTCAGTTGGTTAAACATGTGCCTCCAGCTTAAGTCATGATCTTAGGGTTTTGGGATGGAACCACTGGTCAGAGTCCCTGCTCAGAGGGAAATCTGCTTCTCCATCTGCCTCTGCCCCTCCCCTCCCCCCACATGTGCCTGTGCACTCCCTCTTAAATAAATAAATAAAATCTTTTAAAAAACTAACGAAAACCCTCAGTGACCTGCAGGGCCTTATCAGGTGACCTAACATATGTTTAAATGAAATCCCAGGAGACCTGGCAGTGAGAGAGGGACAGAAATGGTACTTGAGGAAATAATAGTTGAAAAGTTTTTTAACAGTAGGAAAACTGTAATTTACAGAATCAAGATACTCAATGGAACCCAAACACAGTATGCACAACGAAAAAAAAATAACTGTTAATCTAGAGCTCAGTATCCAGAAAAATTTCCACCAGAAATGTGAAGATAAAATGAAGACTTCTCCATACCACCAAAAGCTGAGAGAATGTGCTAATAATAGATCTGTACATTAAAGGAAGTTCTTCCAAAACAAGGAAAATGTGAGCCAGTGGAAATGAGATTTGGGTAAATATAAAAGATTTTCTTATGTATATCTTCATACCTTCAAAAGAAAATTGAAAAAAAAAGAAAAGAAAATTGAAATCTCTGTAAGTCAGAGCTCAATAAATGTTAAAAAATTTAAAGACATTTGTTTTAAAAACTAAGATTTATTGTAGGTTTTTTGTTTGTTTACAGAGACAGAGCAAGAGAGTTTGTGCACAGGGGGAGGCACAGAGGAAGAGGGAGAGAATCCCAAGCAGGATGTTCAGTGGGGAGCCCAATGCAAGGCTCAATCTCATGACTTTTAGATCCCGGCCTGAGTCAAAATCAAGAGTCGGAGCTTAACCAACTTGAGCCACTCAAACACCCCTGTATTGTAAGATTTCATACATATATAGAAATAACATATATGATAGAATGGATCAAAGAATGGGCGGGGAGAAATAGAAATATGCTCTGAGAATGTTCTTACTTTATACATAAATGGTTACAGCATTAGTTGAAAATAGGCTAATAGATTAAAGATGCATATTGTAAACCCTAGTGCAACTGCTAAATAAATACAAGAACATACAGCTAAAATGCCAATAGTAGAAATAAAATTGAATATTAGAACATGCTAGATTATTCCATAATAAGGTGAAAGGAAGAAAAATAACAAAGGGTAGAGAGAAAAAATTGAAAACCATGGCAAATCGGTATATATAAACCAATCATATTTGATAATTACATTAAGTATAAATGTTAGAGAGAGTCTGGTTACAAAGGAACAGCATCAGAGAAGTTTGGGGGGGGAGATAGAACTATACTGTACCTTGATTGTGGTGGTGGTTATTTAACCCTATGGATTTGTCATAAAACACATGAACTAAAAAAGTGAATTTTACTTTATGTATTTAATTAAATAAATTTAAAAAATAAAAGCAATGCTCAACATCATTAATTGTCTGGGAAATGCAAAATGAAGTTGCAATGTGGGGGTGCCAAGGTGGCTCAGACTCTTGATTTTGGCTCAAGTCATGATCTCAGGCTCGTGAGATCGAGTCCCAAGTCTGGCTCCACACTCAGCAAGAATCTGCCTGAGATTCCATGTCTCCCATCTGTCTCTCCCCCTGTCCTCACAAACTCTCTCCATCTCTCAAAATAAATAAATAAACGTTTTAAAATAATAAAGTTGCAATGTGATACATTATATGCCCACCACAATGACAAAAATCAGAAAGACTCACAATGCCAAGTCTGGAGCAACTGGAACTTTCAATGACTACAGGTGAGAATGCCAGAAGGTACAGCAGCTCTGAAAGTTTACACTCTGAAAGTATCTCATAAAATTAAATATACACCATGATCAGTAGTTCCTCTCCTACATGTTTAGTGAACAGAAATAAAAACTTTTATCCATACAAAGACTCACATACAACTATTCATTACAATTTTATCCATAATAGCCCCAAATTGGAAACAAATGTCCATCAACAGGTGAATGCAGAAAAAAAGATCATGTATAATGGAACACAATGATAAAAATGAACAAACTGTTGATACATGCCACATTATAGGTGAATCTCAAAAACAGACCAAAGGGCAGCCCTGGTGGCTCAGCAGTTTAGTGCCGCCTTCAGCCCAGGGCAGGATCCTGGAGATCCAGGATCAAGTCCCATGTTGGGCTCTCTGTATGGAGGCTGCTTCTCCCTCTGCCTGTGTCTCTGCCTCTCTCTTTCTCTCTCTCTCTGTATCTCTTATGAATAAATACATAAAAATTTTAAAAACACACAGACCAAAGTAAAGTAAGACAGTAGGTGGGGCTGAAGGTCAAATGAAAGCCCGTCAGCCACAGTGCAGTAGAGAGAGATCAGTGGGTGGGAGGGGTGTGTAGCAAGGAATTCTGGAAGACACAGCCACAGTTGTGACTATGGATAACAACAAACTCGGTGTTTGCATTGTACTTGATTCTCGGAACATGAAGTATTAAAAGCAAGAGATCCGCATGGCCACTGTCTGAACAGATATACCCGTATTTATAGCTACACTTTTTGTTATTCTTAAGTAGAATTAGACAATCCAAAAACTTTAATTTCTGGGATATAAATACAAATATATGTGTTGATTTTCTCATTAATTAGTCACTAACTCAACAAATAAAGAAGTCTTTGACTTCATTAATTTCCATTCTAGTGAGGGAAATAGTGAGCACACAAAAATATATATAATAGTGGAGAGGGACAAGTACTATATAGCACAAAAGAAAGCCATGCAAAGGAGAAAGATGGGTGGGGGTGCTTTTTAGAGAGATATCAAGAGGAATTCAGCCACAAGGTGAGATTTGAATAGAGATATGAAGGCATAGAGGGGGCATTCTTATGGATACTTGGAGAAAAATCTTCTAAAAGGGACAGCAAGTGCAAAGGCCCTGAGATGCGAACCCAAGTAGAACAGATATTCTGTATGATAATTCTAATAGCTTTTTATTTTCTTCCCCCAAACTGAAATTCTGGGGGTGCTTTTTTAATAAAAAAGGTATCATTATAATAGGCTCAATATTATCTGTGTAAAGGTACTTAAAGGAAGCAATATAAATTCTTGCAAAACTTACTCAAAATCAGAAGAGGTTTATTTCTGACTCAGCAATTGCTCTCTCCAGAAGATTGTGTTAATTACAATAAAAAAAATTCACAAAGGTTTATCAAATATTCATTTGTGATAAATCTGTGTTTTTCCTTAGGTATCTAACCAAATAAAGAGATAAATACATGAGATCTAAGGTAGATATTTCAAGACAGAGAGGTTATTGTTTTTTTTTAATTAATTTTTATTGGTGTTCAATTTACCAACATACAGAAAAACACCCAGTGCTCATCCCGTCAAGTGTCCACCTCAGTGCCCGTCACCCATTCCCCTCCAACACCCGCCCTCCTCCCCTTCCAACACCCCTAGTTCGTTTCCCCGAGTTAGGAGTCTTTATGTTCTGTCTCCCTTCCTGATATTTCCCACACATTTCTTTTCCCTTCCTTTATATTCCCTTTCACTATTATTTATATTCCCCAAATGAATGAGAACATACACTGTTTGTCCTTCTCCAATTGACTTACTTCACTCAGCATAATACCCTCCAGTTCCATCCACGTTGAAGCAAATGGTGGGTATTTGTCGTTTCTAATTGCTGAGGAATATTCCATTGTATACATAAACCACATCTTCTTTATCCATCATCTTTCGATGGACACCGAGGCTCCTTCCACAGTTTGGCTATTGTGGACATTGCTGCTAGAAACATCAGGGTGCAGGTGTCCCGGCGTTTCATTGCATCTGAATCTTTGGGGTAAATCCCCAACAGTGCAATTGCTGGGTCGTAGGGCAGGTCTATTTTTAACTCTTTGAGGAACCTCCACACAGTTTTCCAGAGTGGCTGCACCAGTTCACATTCCCACCAACAGTGTAAGAGGGTTCCCTTTTCTCCGCATCCTCTCCAACATTTGTTGTTTCCTGCCTTGTTAATTTTCCCCATTCTCACTGGTGTAAGGTGGGATCTCATTGTGGTTTTGATTTGTATTTCCCTGATGGCAAGTGATGCAGAGCATTTTCTCATGTGCGTGTTGGCCATGTCTATGTCTTCCTCTGTGAGATTTCTCTTCATGTCTTTTGCCCATTTCATGATTGGATTGTTTGTTTCTTTGGTGTTGAGTTTAATAAGTTCTTTATAGATTTTGGAAACTAGCCCTTTATCTGATATGTCGTTTGCAAATATCTTCTCCCATTCTGTAGGTTGTCTTTTAGTTTTGTTGACTGTATCCTTTGCTGTGCAAAAGCTTCTTATCTTGATGAAGTCCCAATAGTTCATTTTTGCTTTTGTTTCTTTTGCCTTCATGGATGTATCTTGCAAGAAGTTACTGTGGCCAAGTTCAAAAAGGGTGTTGCCTGTGTTCTTCTCTAGGATTTTGATTGACTCTTGTCTCACATTTAGATCTCTCATCCGTTTTGAGTTTATCTTTGTGTATGGTGAAAGAGAGTGGTCCAGTTTCATTCTTCTGCATGTGGATGTCCAATTTTCCCAACACCATTTATTGAAGAGACTGTCTTTCTTCCAATGGATAGTCTTTCCTCCTTTATCGAATATTAGATGACCATACATTTCAGGGTCCACTTCTGGGTTCTCTATTCTGTTCCATTGATCTATGTGTCTGTTTTTGTGCCAGTACCACACTGTCTTGATGACCACAGCTTTGTAGTACAACCTGAAATCTGGCATTGTGATGCCCCCAGCTATGGTTTTCTTTTTTAAAATTCCCCTGGCTATTCGGGGTCTTTTCTGATTCCACACAAATCTTAAAATAATTTGTTCTAACTCTCTAAAGAAAGTCCATGGAATTTTGATAGGGATTGCATTAAACGTGTAAATTGCCCTGGGTAACATTGACATTTTTACAATATTAATTCTGCCAATCCATGAGCATGGAATATTTTTCCATCTCTTTGTGTCTTCCTCAATTTCTTTCAGAAGTGTTCTATAGTTTTTAGGGTATATATCTTTTACCTCTTTGGTTAGCTTTATTCCTAGGTATCTTATGCTTTTGGATGCAATTGTAAATGGGATTGACTCCTTAATTTCTCTTTCTTCAGTCTCATTCTTAGTGTATAGAAATGCCATTGATTTCTGGGCATTGATTTTGTATCCTGCCACGCTACCAAATTGCTGTATGAGTTCTAGCCATCTTGGGGTGGAGGATTTTGGGTTTTCTATGTAGAGTATCATGTCACCGGTGAAGAGGGAGGGTTTGACTTCTTTGCCAATTTGAATGCCTTTTATGTCTTTTTGTTTTCTCATTGCTGAGGCGAGGACTTCCAGAACTATGTTGGACAGCAGTGGTGAGAGTGGACATCCCTGTTCAAGACAGAGAGGTTATTGTTTGTGTGTTGATAATGGAGCTGATCAATTTCAGTATATTGATTGAAATTAATCTTGTAATTTCTGTCTCTTGAACTTCATATGACTTGTATGGCCCTCAAAATTGCTCTCAGACCATACAATCCTTGGGAATCACATCCAAAAGGCAGATGTAGGAACTCTCATCCAGGGATGAATGAGCAGAGTTACAAAGCACGTTGCCCCAAAGTCAGAATTTAAGCCTGGGTCATCTGATGCCAATGCTTTTCCCTTTTTATTTTGAAGGTATTTAAAAAAAATCTAGATTTTTGCAATTATTAGAAGTCTTTTTATGGGAGAACATACTTGCATTAACTTGAAGTAATTTGGAGAAGGGTCTATATTATATTGGATTTATGCTTTATTAAAATTTGTCTTGGCCAAATCATGAATATTACAACAAAATATTTATATATTATTATAATATAAACAATTGCCCTGAAGTATGTTCCTGAATAAGTATAAGAAACTTGGAAGCATCTCTACTAAAACAAACAGATCCTTTAAAACACATTGAGATGGCGGTTCAAGGGGAAAGTTTATAATTAAATTAGTTAGTTATTTGCACCAATTATTTTAATATCTTCTCTCTACTAAGTCAAAATTTAAAAAAACATAGACATTCTTTTTTTTAAGATTTTATTCATTTATTCATGAGAGACACAGAGAGAGAGGCAGATACATAGGCAGAGGGAGAAGTAGGCTCCAGGCAGGAAGCCTGATGTGGGACTCAACCCTGGGACTCCAGGATCACGCCCTGAGCTGAAGGCAGATGCTCAACCACTGAGCCACCAAGGCATCCCTAAACGTAGACATTCTATTAAATTAATAATAGCATATCCAAAATCACTAAACAAGGAAAAGAGCTCTTCATTAGTTTACCTTTGTATTCATTCATGTAAGAAGGAAGTATTTAATACTTCAAAAATTGTGTCACCAGTTTTCAGTGGGGTAGATTTCCTTCCAAATTTTCAAATATATTTTTCCACCTCTTTGTGTCTTCCTCAATTTCTTTCAGAAGTGTTCTGTAGTTTTTAGAGTATAGATCCTTTACCACTTTGGTTAGGTTTATTCCTAGGTATCTTATGCTTTTGGGTGCAATTGTAAATGGGATTGACTCCTGAATTTCTCTTTTCTTTTTTTCATTGTTAGTATATAAAAATGCCACTGATTTCTGGGCATTGATTTTGTATCCTGCCACACTGCCGAATTGCTGTATGAGTTCTAGCAATCTTGGGGTGGAGTCTTTTGGGTTTTCTATGTACAGTATCATGTCATCTGCAAAGAGGGAGAGTTTGACTTCTTTTTTGCCAATTTAATGCCTTTTATTTCTTTTTTGTTGCCTGATTGCTGAGGCGAGGACTTCTAGTACTATGTTGAATAGCCGTGGTGAGAGTGGACATCCCTGTCTTGTTCCTGATCTGAGGGGAAAGGCTCCCAGTGCTTCCCCATTGAGAATGATATTTGCTGTGGGCTTTACGTAGATGGCTTTTAAGATGCTGAGGAATGTTACCTCTATCCCTGCACTCTGAAGAGTTTTGATCAGGAATGGATGCTGTATTTTGTCAAATGCTTTCTTTGCATCTATTGAGAGGATCATATATATGGTTATTCTGTTTTCTCATGTTGATGTTATCTATCACGTTGATTGCTTTACGAGTGTTGAACCAACCTTGCATCCTGGGGATAAATCCCACTTGGTCCTGGTGAATAATCTTCTTAATGTACTGTTGGATCGTATTGGCTTGTTGAGAATTTTTGCATGTGTGTTCATCAGGTATATTGGTCTATAATTCTCCTTATGGTGGGGTCTTTGTCTGGTTTTGGAATTAAGGTGATGCTGGCCTCATAGAACAAGTTTGGAAGTATTCCATCTCTTTCTTATCTTGATGAATTCCCAATAGTTCATTTTTGCTTTTGTTTCTCTCGCCTTCATGGATGTATTTCGTAAGAAGTTACTGTGGCTGAGTTCAAGAAGGGTGTTGCCTGTGTTCTTTCTATCTTTCGGAACAGCTTTAGTAGAATAGGTATTGTTTCTTTAAACGTTTGATAGAATTCCCTTGAAGAGCCATCTGGCCCTGTACTTTTGTGTCTTGGGAGGTTTTTGATGACGGCTTCAATTTCCTCCCTGGTTATCAGCCTGTTCAGGCTTTCTATTTCTTCCTGATCCAGTTTTGGTAGTTTGTGGTTTTCCAGAAATGTGTCCATTTCTTCTACATTGCCTAATTCATTGGCATATAGCTGCTCATAAGAAGTTTTTAAAATCATTTGTATTTACTTGGTATTGGTGGTGATCTCTCTTTTTCATTTGTGATTTTATTAATTTGAGTCTTTTCTCTCTTCTTTTTAATAAGGCTGGCTAATGGTTTATCTATCTTATTAATTCTTTCAAAGAACCAACTCCTGGTTTTGTTGATCTGTTCCACAGTTCTTTTGGTCTCGATTTCATTGAGTTCTGCTTGAATATTTCTTAACTCACTCCTTCTGCTGGGTGAAGGTTTTATTTGCTGTTCTTTCTCCAGTGCCTTTAGGTGCAAGGTTAGCTTTTGTATTTGAGTTCTTTCCAGTTTTCTGATGGATGCTTGTATTGCAATATATAATCCATGCTTATGGATTGGAAGAATTAATATGGTAAAAATGTCTATGCTACCCAGAGTAATTTACACATTTAATGAAATCCCTATCAAAATACCATGGACTTTCTTCAGAGAGTTGGAACAAATCATCTTAATATTTGTGTGGAATCTTAATAGTTTTATAAGCCATGTTGACATTTTAGGCATATTTGGCCAATATTACCGTTAGATTTTGTATGTTTAATTTTCTGTAGTATTTCACCAGTTACTATAGTATGTAAAGGAGTAGCAGCTCATTACTGTGTCTCATAGAGCTGTGTGTCTGTCAGTCATGTCTACTAGGAAGCAGGTGTATGTACATGCTTTACTGTTGCCTTGTTTTGTACACACTGAGGTACATTATGCCATGTAAATAGACTATTTTTTATAATCTCTACATGCTGGTTTGAATTCTGAAGAAAATGGATTAAGGAAATATATTTTTTTCTTCTAAAATGTATTAAATTCTTATGACAGATAATCATTTTGTCTTTGCAGGATAAAGTTCTCAGTGACCAATTTTATGGTGTTTCTTTTTAAAAAGAAAAGCTGAAAGATTAAATATTAGTATACTTCTGCCCGTCATGAATGATAAAAGTATTCAAAATATTACCAGTTTTATGAATGTAAAGATGTATTATTGAGAGTTAGTTGAAGTGCTTATAAGGAAAAGTGTGTAACTGAGTAATACAAAATACTAAGAGCATTGTCATGGTTCATAAATCATGGTGCACTAATTTGAAATTCTTTATGTAAAATGACATGTCTTAAGTTTAAAAAAAAAAACCAGTAACCATGAATAGCCAGGGGCATATTTAAAAAGAAAACCAGAGCTGGGGGCATCACAACTCCAAATTTCAGGTTGTACTACAAAGCTGTGGTCATCAAGACAGTGTGGTACTGGCACAAAAACAGACACATAGATCAATGGAAGTGACTAGAGAATCCAGAAGTGGACCCTCAACTTTATGGTCAACTAATATTTGACAAAGCAGGAAAGACTATCCACTGGAAAAAAGACAGTCTCTTCAATAAATGGTGCTGGGAAAATTGGACATCCACATGCAGAAGAATGAAACTGGACCATTCTCTTACACCAGACACAAAGATAAACTCAAAATGGATTAAAGATCTAAATCTGAGACAAGAATCCATCCAAATCCTAGAGGAGAACACAGACAACACCCTTTTTGAACTTGGCCACAGCAACTTATTGTAAGATACATCCATGAAGGCAAGGGGAACAAAAGCAAAAATGAATTAATTGGACTTAATCAAGATCGAAGGCTTCTGCACAGCAAAAGAAACAGTCAACAGAACTAAAAGACAACCTACAGAATGGGAGAAGATATTTGCACATGACATATCAGATAAAGGGCTAGTGTCCAAGGTCTATAAAGAACTTATTAAACTCAACAGCAAAGAAACAAACAATCCAATCAGGAAATGGGCAAAAGACATGAACAGAAATCTCACAGAGGAAGACATGGCCAGCACACACATGGGAAAATGATCTGCATCACTTGCCATCAGGGAAATACAAATCAAAACCACAATGAGATCCCACCTCACACCAGTGACAATGGGGAAAATTAACAAGGCAGGAAACAACAAATGTTGGAGAGGATGTAGAGGAAGGGGAACCCTCTTACACTGTTGGTGGGAATGTGAACTGGTGCAGCCACTCTGGAAAACTGTGTGGAGGTTCCTCAAAGAGTTAAAAATAGATCTGTCCTTGGACCCAGCAGTTGCTCTGTTGGGGATTTACCCCAAAGATACAGATGCAATGAAACGCCGGGTCACCTGCACCCCTGTGTTTCTAGCAGCAATGTCCACAATAGCTAAACTGTGGAAGGAGCCTCGGTGTCCATCGACAGATGATGGATAAAGAAGATGTGGTCTATGTATACAATGGAATATTACTCAGCCATTAGAAACGATGAATACCCACCATTTGCTTTGACGTGTATGAAACTGGAAGGTATAATGCTGAGTGAGATAAATCAATCGGAGAAGAACAAACATTATATGGTCTCATTCATGTGGGGAATATAAAAATTAGTGAAAGGGAATAAAGGGGAAAGGAGAGAAAATGAATGAAATTATCAGTGAGGGTGACAGAACATGAGAGACACCTAACTCTGGGAAACGAACAAGGGGTAGTGGAAAGGGAGATGGGCGGGCGGTTGGGGTGACTGGGGAATGGGCACTGAGGGGTGCACTTGGTGGGATTAGCACTGGGTGTTATGCATATGTTGGCAAATTGAACTCCAATAAAAAATTTTAAAAAACCAAATTTTGAAATATAAATATTTAGTTATAAGAACTTCTCTGAGGCACTTGCTTACAAGTCTTCTAGTAATATGATTTACAAATAGATTACTTATTCCTTATAGTTATAATACATGTAGGATTACTCATAACATCTATCTACATCTCTTTTTTGCTGTGGCTGCCAATATTGTGGGGAGTGTCCTAACAGTACAGAAACTCATGTTTGTGAAGAACTCATTGATACCAATAGAGCCTTTAAATAATGTAAAGATAAACATCATTGCTAATTACTTTTGGATTTTCTATTTGAACAGGACCTTTTTCTTGTTCTATTCAGTGTTTGAGACAGGAAAGGAAAGCGTCATGTCATTGGAGGTACTTCCTAAAAAAAGCAGCATTGTCTTGCTGCTGCCAAGTCCTGGAATCAGGACCCTGCCAGTGCTACTAGCCATAGCATTTGACACATATGCACCTTCAGATTAAGCATGGCATAGACTCACAAAGTTCTATATCGGGAAATATTTTACTAACTGCATTGTAAGACACTAAAATCAGGGTCCCACAGGATCAAAGATTGGACCTGACCATAAGTTTTGAGTCAAAACTAGTATTTAGAACATTTATCTAACCATTTTGGAAAATGTCTTTCTGAAATTCCAATTTCAATATTAATCAAATCAAGTAAAAATGCTACTTCTTGTCTTAAAAATCTGTTTGAAAAAACTCCACCGCTTACTTTAGATATGAAAAGGAATAGAACTGCAGAGACATTGAACAGTCACAAATTAATCTGTTAGCTCCAAATATACTTTCAAATGAGCAAAAAAAAAAAATCTGATGATTCTAGATTATTGATAGTTTGGCTTTCTTTAAGCTTTTCTTCAATATCCGTTTTATAATTTCATTCAGATTAAAAGTATACAAGATGATATTCTTTTCATACTATTACCTCTGCTGTAATAATATTGCCTGGGAATAGCAAAGTAAATGATAAAGACTGAAAGTGACAATGAAAAATCAAAGCTTTATAAACTCAACTTGTAAATTTTGGAGATTGAAAAATTATTCAGAACAATCTTCATTTCCACTTAACTTATCCATCTATTCACAACAGTGACATTATGATAGGCTTCCAGTTGTTTTTAAAAATTCCCTGCTAAAAAAAAATTCCCTGCTAAAGTTATTGGAGTAGACATTACTGTCAAATTTCATGGCGATGTTCAAAGAAAGACTGTGAAAATTTTTCATTGGTAACAAAATGTCACACTACAAGAGACTAATGCTCAAGGGATTCTTACCATTTCTCTAGTTTGAAAAAACCTTGATCTTGCAATTTGAAAGTAGATGTTTTAAGACAGCTAGAAAGACAAAATCAATAGATATTCATCAATTGAATTTTAGCCAAGGTTCACTCTGTCAATTAATTGGACAAAAAGAACATATTTTTCAGTAAGTGTTTTTAAGCAAAAAGTGCTGAAGATCCAGGCATATGTATAGGAAAAAAGAACCTTCATAATTCCAAAAGATATAAGAATACAAATTATTTTAAGTTGTAAGGAATATTTACCAAGATAACCTTTATTCTAGACATTTAATTAACTCTCAATAAACTTAAAGGATTGAAAGCATGAAAAATTCGTTTCTAAAAAAATATGTTTCTAACCATGGTAGGATTTAACCAGATAGAAATTAATAACCAAACATTTGGAAATTAAGGAACAGTTATTTAAAAATCCTTAGGGCAGAGAAGAAATCACAAGGCAAATTGGAAAATGCATTTATTTGAATGAAGACGAAAAAACAATGTAACAAAGCTGTGGGATCCTGCCAAAGGAGTGATTAAAGGGAAATTGTAGCTTTAATTAAAAAAAATATTTATGTATTTATTTGAGAGAGAGAGAGTACAATTGGGAGGAGAGATAGAGGGAGAGGATGAGAGAATCCCAAGCAGAAGCTCCACTGAGCACAGAGCCCTATGCAGGGCTTGATCTCATGTCCTGAGCCGATTGCTTCTTAGCCTTTTGGCTAAGATCAAGTGTCATGACCTGAGCCGAAATCAAGAATCAGACACTTAACTAATTGAGGCATCTAGGTGCCCCAGAAATTTATAGCTTTAAAAGGACTCAAATAAATGATCAAAGCCAGAATTTATAAACTTTGAAAACTAGTAAGCATTTTGAGCTTTGTAGATCATTGATGGTCTCTGTCGATTGTTCAACGAATTTTACAACCCTTTAAAATATAAAAAAAAAATTTTTTTTAGTTCAGATGCTATGCAGAAATAAGGCATGGGCTGTAATTTGGCAACCTCTGATCTAAGCTATTTCCTTAAGAAGCTAGAAAAAAGTGAGTAAATAAAATTTAACATAAGGAGGAGAAGGGGGAAAATGAATAATCAGTGACATATAAAGGCAAAAGAGTAAATCTGTACAATAAAAAACTAGTTCTCTGATATTACTAATAAAATTGTAAACCTCCAACCAACAAGAAAGGAAGAGAGAAGACTCAAATTATCATTCCTGGAAGGAAAAGATTTTACTTTAGATACTATAGGCATTAAAAAGATAAAGGAACCTGGGCAGCCCTGGTGGCACAGAGGTTTAGTGCCGCCTGCAGCCCAGGGTGTGATCCTGGAGACCCAGGATCAAGTCCCACATCAGGCTCCCTGCATGGAGCCTGCTTATCCCTCTGCCTGTGTCTCTGCCTCTCTGTGTGTGTCTCTCATAAATAAATAAATAACATTTAAAAAAAAGATAAAGGAATCTCACGAACAACTTTCTTTCAATATATTCTACGGCTTAGATAAAAAGGTCACATTTTCTGAAACGTACAAGATACTAAATATTATTCACTTAGAAAAGAGAGCAACCTGAATAGCCCTTATTATTAAAGAAATTAAATTCAAAACTGTAAACATTCTTGCAAGCACACAAAAAACTCCTGTCCAGATGGCTTTGTTGATGAATTCTACCAAACATTTGAGGAGGTAGTAATACCAATCCTGTTCAAATTTCCACAAAATAGAAAAGAAATGAATACTTCCACAATTACTTTATGAAGGTATTACACTGATACCAAAATCAGAAAAAGGCACTATAAGAAAACTGCAGACCAGTAGCCTCCATGGAAACAGATGTAAAAATAACAAAATTCTAGCAAATAGAACCTAGCAACATACAAAAGAAATGCATCATTACCAAGTGAGGTTTATTTCAGGAATACAAAGTTTGTTTAATATTCAAATATTGAACAAGAGAAATCATCATTGTAGCAGGCTAAAAAGGGAAAACCATACAGTTATTTCAATAAATGCAAAAAAAAAAGCATTTGCAGACTTTAACACCCTTTCATAATGATGCACACACACACACACACACACATTGGAAAAAAGTAATTGCAAAGCATATAACTAATAAAAGACATATGTCTAGTCTATAAAAATTAGTGTTACAATTTGATAATAGGAAGACAATTCAATTCAATTTTAAAAATAATGTATAGAGATTTTGCTAAAGGAGATATATAAATAAATCCATGAAAAAATACTCACTGTCAGTAGTCGTCATGGATATACAAATTACAATCACAATATCACTGCATACTCACTACCATGGCCCATTGTGTCCCTGGGGATAATGTGAATAACTGAAACTCTCATGCAGTGCTGGTGGGAAGGTAAAGTTACTTTTGGAGAACAGATTGACAGTTTTGTATTAAACATAGACTTTCCATATGATCCAGTGGTTCTACATCTAGAGAACTGAAAACATATCCACACAAAGACCTAGATACGAATGTTCACAGACACTCAATCATGATAGCCAAAAATTGGAAACAACCCAAATGTCTATCTTTCACAACTGGTGAATGAATAAATGGATTGTGATAAATCCATGAATTCAAATTCTACTCAGCAATAAAATGAATGAACCATGGATACATGCAGCAATGTGTATAAATGTCAAAGGTTTTATGCTGTGTAAAAGAATCCAGACAGAAAAGGCTGTGCACTGCATGATTGCATTTTTAGGACATTCTAGAAAGAGCAAAGCTAAAGGGACAGAAAACATATCAGCAGTTACCCGGAGTTAGGGGTAAAGAAAGGGAGAGTTGACCAAAATGGCTCTAGAAAACTTCTGAATTGATATGTTCTATACCTCAGTTATAGTAGAGGTTAAGCGTATACATTTATCAAAACTCATCAATCACATCTGAAAAAGGTGAATTTTATTGCATGTAAATTGTATATTGATAAATCTGACTTAAATGCATACACACACACACACACACACACACACACACATATACCTTCAGCCTTGGCTTACTCCGTTCATAAAAATAGGTATAATTATAAAGGTTGAAACCATGCAGCTTCTAGAAGAAAGCATAGAGAACATCCTAGACTCAGAGAAGACAAATATTACTTACATTTGAACAAAATGCACTAATATTGAAATAAATAATAAATTGAACTTCATAAAAATCTAAAAATTGTAGTTATTAAAATATGCCACCAAGATAATAAATACATAAGCCACTGACTGTGAAAATATATTCGTGATACTTGTATCTGATAAAGAATTCATGATCCATCTATAAAGTAACACTAAGAAGACAATAACTCGACAAATTAATTGACAAAAGACACGAGAAGATGCTTCACCAAAGAATAATATTCAATATAAACTAATAAGCACTCAAAAGGCATAGATTGCAGATTCCATAAATGACATGAGTTAGTTCAAAAAATAATCTGTGGAGTGAAAAAAAATAAATTTCCACACAAAGAAAATATACTGGACTATTGCATATAATGAAATCCAGACAGGAAAAACTAGTCTATGGGGATAGAAATTAGAAAAATGTTTGCTTTGGAGTGGGGGTGGGATTACAGAGATTAGCTGAGTAGGGGCACAAGGGAGCTCTCCATGGTGCAGGAAATACATTATATCAAGGAGTGTGTGTGTGTGCATGACCTTGTAAGACTGTCAAAACCACGAAACTGAATACCTTTATTTATTCATTTTACTAACAATAAATTATACCTTAATCATAGACAAGTTCTGCATATGCTTACCTTGGAAAAAGGGAGGCAGCACTGAGTGTTGCATGATTTTCTGAAAGTTGCCCCTTCAACATCCTGAGTGTAGTACCTTTTCTATAAAGGAATTAGTAGGCAATTTAATTTATTAGCATAGCTGATAAAGGAATTTTTACTAGTGGAGAAAATCTTAATGGTATGGACTACAAGGAAACATGCTCCCACAAAAACCCTTTCAGTTACATTTATTGCATTTTGACAGAGAAAACTCTTACAGTTTGGTAGAAACTTTTGATAAGGGATCAACTGTATGATCAATATGAATAATATAATCTCTATAAATTATATGATCAATACAGAGAAAATTAGGAAAGGAAATAAAATCAAAGTTCTCTACACCCTCTTTACAAAAAAAAAAAAAAAAAAACCTGTTCCAAGACTCACTGCAAACTTTTCCATTTTCAAGCAAAGTTAAATTTTCCTGGAGCTGAGAAGATGAAACAGGACAATCATCTGTTCCAGATGGTTCATAATATCTACCAGTAAGAATAAAGTGTTTACCCTGACTGAAGTGAATACCAGAAAGACTTTTTGAATACCAAATTCCAAAATAGCTTTTTTACTAAAGAAAGACTTATAAGGTTGTTCTTGTTGACAGGCCCCTTTGGCTTTATGGATATTCAAACTACAAATTAAACAACTTTACTGGACACCAGAATTATGTCTATACTTGGCTGCACATTTTTCTATACTTGGCCTGGCCTGTTATATATAGATTTATTAGCATATATACATTATTACAAGCATTATTTATTTGCTGACTTTAAGGGACTGGATTTTTTGCTAAGTATTTTCATGTGACATCTCATGTATGTTTCATAGTAAATTGATGGTGACAAATATCATTCCTATTTCACAAATAAGAAAAATAAAACTTAAAAAGAGTAATGAATATTCTCAAGGCTGTCTAGCTAAATGATGGAGTAAAGACTTGATTCCAAGTTTGTCTTCTTGCTTTATCTGCATCCGCACCCCATTCTCTTTGGTCACAATGGACAGATGATACTTAAAGTCCATCCTACTCAATAGCTCCTCCAATTTCCATTCTTCCGTCCTTATACCCATTTTATTAAGTCATTCTTAGCAGGTCCATATACAATATATTTTTATTCTCCTACCAAGTATGGAATCAATGGAGATAGGTTAGTGGAAGTAAAAATTTCCTTGTCATTACTGAGAATCCACTGTGGATTGAGCTTTAAATTGTTGCTCAAAATACTAGCTAACATACTTTGCTACTGCTTCAGTTTAGACCTTGGGAAGCCTTCCCAAAAGGAAGTTCAGGCTTGGAGACTTCTCTAGAATGCTGCCTTATCCTAATTGGCACCAAAAAGAAGTAAAGAAACAGTTTTCCAGTGCTCTCAGACTTTTAATAGATGGGCTCCATCAACTTGAGAAACAGGATCATGGATTTTACCCCTGGATCAGTCAACTCACTCCTCCTGAGGAGCAAAGAGCAATTTGTAGGCCAAGAGTCAAAAAGCATCACTCTGATGGAGGCCTCTCTGCATGGAAATGTGAAACCAGGGAGAGATTGTTCCCTTTATCCCCACCATCAACATAGCAGGCTGTAGCATTTCCTGTTAGAAAGTTTGTAATGCATGCTTATATCCCCTGGGGCTGTAGGGCAACTAACCCATTTCTCATGCTTCCCTTCAAACACTCTTAGTCTGTTTGAGCTGCTTAAATAAAATAGCATAAACTGGGTAGAATAAAAATTTATGTCTCACAGTCTGGATGTCCAAAATCAATGTGCCTAATGAGGGCAAGTCTCTCAGTTGATAGACGGCAGGAGGGATGAGCTACCCCTCTAGGGTCTCTTTTATAAGGCATTAATACTAATCATGGGGGAACCGCTCTCATGACCTAGTCAGCTCCCAAATGCCCCGCCTCCTAATATCATCACCTTGGGGGTAATTGTAACAATATGAATTTTGAAGAGGCACAAACATTCAGACCATAACATTATATTCTTTGCAGAAGTTGGGAAGTTCTCCTTGGAAGAGTTGTTGATACTTTCATTGCTTAATGCTCTCATCAAGGTTTTGTTCCCACTCTTTCACTGACACTGCTCTCGGCAAGGTCTTCCATTGTTTTGTTTAAATAATTCCAACAATAATCCTCTGTCGGAACCATGACGGTGTGGGAAACTAACCAGCTCCTTTCCTATTCTTTGTTCCTTTGTTCTCTAGTCAGGTTTCTGAAACTTCATGAAAGGCCTGAAATATTTTGTAAGTAATAATTCTGTTTCTTCAATTAAGTTTTGTCCCAATAAGATTTTCTATAACTCAAAACTGCTTATTCATTTCCAGTACTTATCAATGCCTCCTAAAGACAATCTATCAGACAGGCAGTCTTTTTCATGACATTCATGACTGGAAACCATCTGATTTTTAATTACATAATAATTGCTATTGTGTAAGCTTCAAGATGCCCTGTAACATAGAAATTTTATTTTAAATTAAAAAAAACACTATTAATCTTTTCTTTTTTTAAAATTTTATTTATTTATCCATGAGAGACACACAGAGAGAGGCAGAAACATAGGCAGAGGGAGAAGCAAGCTCCTTGCAGGAATCCCGATGCAAGACTTAATCCCAGACCCCGAGATCATGCCATGAGCCAAAGGCAGAGACTCAACTGCTGAGCCACCCAAACATCCCTATCTTTTCTTTTTCGGAATTCAACTCAGGATGTAAGAAAAATGGTCAAATGAGATCTTTTAGTGCCTAAAATGTGCTCCTAGTTATTTTACATTTTTGAAAATAATTTTGATCCTGGTAAATGTTCTATTATAATTAGTTCAGAAAGCATTGTACAGACAACAGAATTCGAAGTCTGTAGGGATGGGTTTCAGAAGGTCATTAAAATCATTTTGCTGCCTTAGGGCAGTATTACTCTGGTTGAAACCTATGACCATGACTTAACAATTTTTAAGGTCGAAATGCAAAATCAAACTGTGTGAGTAATGAACAAAGCTGAATTCAAGAGCTTTGGTCTTTGGCATGTTGAGAAGCGTGCTACCCTTGGCATGACTCTGTGGTTGTGACACTATTTGCCTTGAAATAATAAAGACTTTGGCTCTGGGCTTGAAACTAGTCTTCTTAGAAGAAGCACTCTTATGCTACTTCCTTCAAATAGATTCCCCCTGATTGTTAAGGAGGGAAAGCAAGCAACAAAAAAGATTTCAGAAATATATTATTTATTTTGTGTTGCAAAAGTAGTCGTTAGGCATATAACACTTTGTGGGTTGCAAATCATTTGATCTGCACCATCTCTCCTTTGATCCTTAGTCACTTCCCTGTGGGATTGGCAGGAGAACTTTATCATGCCCATTTTCAATGGAGGGTACTGTGGCTCATAGAGACTAAGCATAATTTTGACAAGAACCATGTTAAAACTAAATTCCTAGAGTTGTTCTATTGTAATCTTATTCAAGTTAACATCAATAAAATTGAGCTTTGTTATCTGTAGGATGAGGAAGTGTATTCAACTCGCAGGGTGGCTGAGATGAGTGAGATGTATCCTCAGGGCCTAAGCATTACTTGGTATCAGATAGGTACTTAACAAATATTGGTTTGTTACAAATGGATGAATATAAGATAAGTATTAAGCACTTGGCCTGTGCCTGGCACAGAGTAGGTACTTGATAAATATTAGCTATTAATATTTAAGTACAAATGATGAACTATTTATAAACAAACCGTGGAGGTGTTCTTTCTTTCCAATGGTATTTATAGATTTTCTTTGAAGACAAAAAATTTTATTTTATTTGGTAAGCAATGTGACTTAATTAAATTGACTGACTGCTATTTATTTCAACTATTTTGGCTTTTCCCCACCAAGGAAGGGTATGTAGATCTTTTCGTTTTTTCATATTTAGTGGATACATCCTACAGGCCAGGCACCTTGCCAGAAAGCAGGGAGATAGGAACTACATTCCCTGTGGCAATTAGACAGAATTTGATTACTAAAGAAGACTCACAGAGCTCCAACCAGCCAGGCTTACAAATACTCAGTTTATTGCAGGCAAAGGATCCAACATAGCAACAGCATTAATGTGTAGATATGCATCACAGCCAGAGGCTGCCTTGCAGCAAGGAGTTTATAGAGTGAGGGTGTGTGTGTGCCAGTTGCCCTCTCTGCTGGGTCATGCCAGGACATGCTTGTTCTTTCTCAAACAGGAACCACAGTGGTATCCACAGAACAGTTCAAGCCAGGGATCCAAAGATGGAGTCTCATCAGGGCTCCATCTCCTCTGCTGGGTATGTAGGTGTTTTCTTGAACCTTCTGGAATATCATTGAGACTCGTTTTTATCAATAAACAATGCTGACAATCTAGTACATACCGCCTGAAACTTGCCTCAAACTTGAGGTCACAAAGCAACATTATTAATCAGTAGATTTCACTCTTTGGTCAGTGTGATAAACACAAAATTCTTACGTCAGCAAAACACCTCATGCCACATGCAGGGCTTAGGGGAATGAACCTCCTGCATAACTGAAATGCAGTTATGACCTGTGCTCAAGGCCTTCTTGGGACAAAACAATCACTATTACTCTTTGTTTGATGGTGACTGTTAGCCCTGCAATACTGTATAATCAGATAGGGAAAATGCACAGATTCCAAACATTTAAAATAGGCAGTGAGGGGTTGGTGTGGCCTTAAACAGGCAGCTGCATCATCCAATAATAGTTGTGTAGACTTCCTCAAGTTTTTGTATTCACTTTACAATTATTTTCCCTTTCTGATCTATAGTGTCCTGGACTTGATGGTATACCTCTGTGGAGGGATTAAGAACCATGGTGAATTTATCATAATCAAGTCTAGATCTTCAGGAGAGTTCTTCTCCAGTGGGATAGTACCCTGAAGGGACTGTGATTGATTGGCCAGCACATTCAACCATCAACATAGTAGTCGCAAGTTTTTTTATCAGCTCCTACAATATTACTTTTACCTATAATTTTCATACTGCCCCGTATAGCAGTTTCACGTAGCACTCTGAATGCAAAGTTATAATATCAATCAGACTTCATTATAGCATAATTATTTCTTGTTCTCAATAAAATCTACTTTTCTCATACACCATATGTGATTTCTCAGAGGACTATGGGTGAGATACCATGTCTCTGTTGTTGGAGAGAATTCCAACCTTTTTGAGAATACAGCTAAATTCCTTCTCTGAGGTTAACAGATAGTAGTTCTCAGTCAGAGGCATCCTACACATGTCTCATCTATATTTCACATGAAACACTCGTGTCAGGGTACCTGGAGGGCTCAGTTGGTTAAGCATCTGCATTCAGCTCAAGTCGTGATCCTAGGATCCTGGGATCCAGCCCAGCATCAGGCTTCCTGCTCAGTGAGAAGCCTGCTTCTCCCTCTCCCGCTCTCCCTGCTTGTGGTCTCTTTTTCTCTCTCTCCATCTCTGTTAAACAAACAAACAAACAAATAAACAAAAAAACACTCTTGTTTAAAATGTGTTCAATATCCATGAGTTGCTCTGTAGGGAAAGAATGGTTACTACCCACTTATGACGATTAAGGAGATCCATTGGAGAGAGCACATTCTCAAGTGATGATAGCCTGAGAGCAGGTGGCTCATACATCTCCCACAGTGCATTGCAGAACCCAGGCACCCAGCCCCACAGCACCTGTAAGGGTGAAGGAGCACTTCAGTGTTGGTGAACACGACTGGCCTCAGCCACAGGGGTCATAATGGTAAGTCTGGCCAGTGGTCACAGATAAACCCCAAACCTCAGAGACTTGCCACAGTAGAGATATTTTCTCTTGCTCACATGCACTGTCAGCTGCAGCTCAAGTGGATCCTGTCTCTTCTCCAAGCAGTGACTCAGGGAAAATGAGTAGAAATATGGTAGCTCCCATATTTCCCATATTCCACAAATATGGTAGCTCCCATATTTCCCATATTCCACAAATATGGGAGCTACCATATTTCCACTCCTGCCAATCCAGTAGAGAAGACAAGCTATTTGGTGAGCACTGGTGGTCTCCTTCACACTACTTAATGACGTGTACCAGATTCAAAGTTAAAGGAGGCAAAAACATGAAAGTTGAACTTCTTGTGAGTTATCAGCTTTATTCCTCCTACTCCCGTTTTAAATTGTTAAGTGGAAAACGTAACTCTATAGTTGATACCACACAATTAAAAAAACATAACTCCCCATGCCTCACTGATTGATACCCCAAGTCTAGTATAGCACAAATCTGCCATAAATGTATATTTAAGGGATACCTGGGTGGCTCAGTGGTTGAGCGCCTGCCTTTGGCCTAGGGCATGATCCCGGGGCCTGGGGATCGAGTCCCACATCAGGGTCTCTGCATGGAGCCTGCTTCTCCCTCTGCCTATGTCTCTGCCTCTCTCTGTCTCATGAATAAATAAATAAAATCTTTTAAAAATCCTCCATAAATGTATATTTAAAAACAAGTATTCTTCCATTTACTTTTGAATTAAAAAAGCTTTGCAACTCTGTAATAGAAGGGCATTATATAGAAAAATAAAATCATTTCAATAAAAAGCCTTTTATGTCTTATTCTATGAAGTTGAACACAGAAGAAAGAAAAGCTCTGCATTATCTTTCTTTATCAGATGTTGTTATTCATTGCAGCTGCCAACTACAATCAATATTTTCCTACATTTAAGAAAACATTTTTTAGGTGTAAATGTCCAACCTTTTAAATAGTCTATTGTGTCTCGCTTCTTTTTTAAATAAGGGTTGTGTCAACCCAAGAATAGTATCATTAAATCAACTATTTGATTTAATTGAGGATTTTTTGTCATTATAATAACTTAATTAAATAAATTGGTCAATCACACTTAATTAGTCAGGCTAATTTAGTTATCATGACAACTCAATGAGAAAGAAACAAAATAATTAGAATGTGTCTATTTTTGTTGGCTATCTTTACTGGACAAGAATAATCACGTAAGTAGGCATTCATTATGAAGGCTGAAAAAGATCCCAAATTTATTTCAAAACAGATTGTGTATAGAGAAAAAAAAAAACTTAGCAAATAGGAGCCAAGCAAACTCAATATGGTTTGTATTGTGTCTCTTATTAGGTTTTGATATCTACAAATATTCAGAAACTATGTCTTATTGTCTTGATATTTCTATAGAATTCGGAGAAGGATAAATAATTAAACTGAAGTATTTATCAAATACTATTTCATTTTTCCAAATGTATGGTAAATTAAATTTTAGCAAATTGGAAGTCTATTTGTAGACTCTTGCCATAGTAATGGTACACGTGTGTTAAATTTTTAAAAAGCAATAACTCTCAGTTAAGCAGAAAGTTCTTTAGAACCTGAGTAATTAAATTATCCAAATAGACTGCTATGTGGTAGAAGTATTTTTTGATAATAATTCCACTTAGGCTGATCTTTCTCCAATGAATACTTGAATATTTTCCATGGAAAGCATTGTGATAAGAGATACATATGACTATTGGGAACCATTAACTTTAGAAATTATCAGCAGATGTTTTCCTTGCATGGTTGATTTCATTTAGTGTGGTCACTCCTTAGCTTAATAATTCTAAACCGACTAGAAAGATGCATGGCTAACATTTGCACAAATGTTTGGAACTTATTGAGGCATATACCAGGTTTCCAATAAATGAATTTGCACCTTAAAAAAAAAAAAAAAAGAATCCGGAGAAGGGTTTGTCTATGGATACTGAAAAAAAATTTTGTTTAGTTGAAAAAGTATATAACAGAAATATTAAGGGAAGCAATACATTTTGAATTACAATTGTTTGCTTGGAAACACAAAGTCTCTAGATCTGATTTTTATTTTATCTCATCTTGAGACCCAAAAGGATGTATATTAAGAGATTCTCACTGATGTTTTCATTATATTTACATCTGATAAACAGTGCTGTTTCCCATCCTGAAAAAAAAAAAAAAAGAAAGAAACTGTTGTCTAATATGTGCCAGGCAACATGTTAGAAATTTTCACATTTTATTCTATTTAATCAGTAGACATCTGATACTAAAGTGTTAGTATTCTCTTCATTTGATGAAGATTGAATTTCAGAGAGTTTAAATAAATTTCTTGGGATCACAGAGGTATTTGCTAAATCAAGGACTCAATATGTCTTCTGGAACACCATAACCTCTAAAATATGATTCTCTTAATTTCTAAACTCTCTGCTCCCTAGGCCTTTGCTCACATTGTTTTTCTGCCTGGAAGACTTTTTTTCAGTCACATCCACAACTCTCATACTTCACCTTAGTCTTGGTTTAGATGTCACTCGCACCAAGTAGTCATCCTAACCTAGAAAGATGGGCAGAACCATGGTGGCAAACATGGAATATACAAGTGGTTTGAGGGAGAAGTAAACCCTTGCTGTTGTAAGCCACGGAAACATTGATGTCATTTTATATCAAAGCATGACTTAACCTGTCCTGATAAAAAAGTAGTTCAAATTCACATAATGGCAGATCTTGGATTCAAATACAGATCTACATGAATCCCAAATTAATGATGTTAAGATGAGGGGAAATGTTGAATCACTAAGGTAGCACTGTGTATCAGCTATACTCAAATTTAAAAAAAATAGTGCTGTTAACCCTGTAATTGAAACCATGAGTCTAATTAATTAAAAAGTATAAAGAAAACCCCGGTGATCTGCAATATAGCCTATAAATTATATTGATAGTTTTAATAGTGCCAAGAAGTCGAAGACTGTGAGTGAAAATTATGAAAATCAGCGATCATGATGCTATTTAACTGCCAATGGCCAAAACTGATTCAAAAAGAACTCAACATTTTGAATGTGAAAAATCTTTAATCATTGGCATTTTTTGTGTATGTGATCCTAGAGGAGGAAATTACCTAATTGTAAGACTAAATGTATATTATTATCATCAATTAGTGACATTATTTGTGTTTGCATTTAATGTTTTGATTCCTTCTTCCCTAAATATTCGTCTTCAACTTCACAGTCTGGCATTTTTCAGTCAAGGAAACTGGGTAATTAGTTTTCAATCTGAAAGAGTTTTGCATTGAAAAAGACTTGTGTTCAGATTCTTACCAGTTATTTTATATTGAGTAGTTTACTCAACCTCTCTGATTTCAGTTTCTTTATGTTTAAGATAGATGTAATAATATTTACTTATCAAACTGTTGTGAAGATTAAATAAATACCATAGTGTAAAACTTCTGGTTCTCTATCTGGCACCAGGTGGAGCTTAATAAATAATAGCATTATTTGCTATTTTGAATATCCCCATCTTAAAGCTATATATTTGCAACAGGTTAAATATTCTCTCCTATTGAATAGAGGCTTACCCTCCTATTTTACTGAGTCTAAAATACATGTTTAGTAAATAGTAATAGTTTAGTAATACATCAATTTAGTAAATTGATGAGGTTATGAAGATAAATGTTGCTTTCCAAAATAACCCTGACATCAAATGAAGAATTGTAACATGCCCTAGTATACATTTCTTTCTTTAAATTTTATATAGCTTGCAAATTTACCTTGATTTTTCATATCTGAACAATTTGAGTTTGGCTATCCAATCTGTTGAAATTTCTTAAAAAAATATTTTATTTATTTATTCATGAGAGACACACAGAGAGAAGGAGAGGAGAGAAGGAGAGGGAGAGGGAGAAACAGGCTCCCTGCGCGGAGCCTGATGTGAGACTTGATCCCAGGATCCCGGGATGACAACCTGAGCCAAAGGCAGATGCTTAACCACTGAGACAACCAGTCATCCCCAATCTGTTGAATTTTTAAATGTTTAAGAGAAGTCAAAACCTGGAGGCAATAGCATTGCTTCAGGAAGAAAAATCAGAGATACACTCCCTTCCTTCCTTTTTTCCTTTTTTCCTTCCTTCCTTCCTTCCTTCCTTCCTTCCTTCCTTCCTTCCTTCCTTCCTTCCTTCCTTCCTTCCTTCCTGTATTTGGCAAAAGTCATCTGGGTGCTAGGCTGGCCTGGACACTGGGGCTACAACAATGAATTAAACATGCTTCCTGTCCTTAAGGAATTCCTACTAGGCAGAGATAATTTGATAGTCCCTTTTTGCCAAGGTATATCAGAAAATGGATACTTGAATTTAATACTAATTGATCAAGAACAAATGGACATCCATTAACTTTCTTCTTTCTATAATGTATGTAAATATATCTCAGTAAATAGGTGGATACACAAATTGTTTAATCATATAGAAATAAACTATTGGAAAAAATAGAAGAGTAGAAAAATACATTTTTTGGCTTTGTCTTTGGACAGATGAATAGTGAATATATTATTTCATTATTAAAATCCAATGTGTAATAAACAAACAAATGTAAAAGATTAAGAAATTTATTAAATGGCTTACATGGGTAATAATAAAATATACGTTTTCCCAAAGCACTTTAAGAACAGTTGATTATTTATTTAAACTTTCTTTATTTCTTTATTTTTTTAACTTATGGAGAATTCCTGGCAAGGAAAAATAAAGGTTTCAGTTAAATACCAATTGATTGTGTCTTGAAGCTCTATGTTCCAGTTGGTACATTTCTCACTTTTCTCTTAACCTCAAATAACTTATTACAAGATTTTACGTCAGAAAAGGGATTATTTTCAAAATTTGACAACAATTACTACTTTTAGATAAGAATCGTCTCTTGAAAGAATCATTAAAAATCACACTAAACTTTTTTTGTGAGATAAAATCCCCTAAGCTTTGCTTTTTTTCTTCTCTAACAATTACATATTCTGCTTCTACTTGCAGTCACCAGAGTTTGGAGAAATTCCTGAGACCAAAGTACAAATAAATGTGGATGAAGCTCCTTATCTCAGAAATTAATTATCTACTACTATAAAATAAATTACCACAAAACTTAGCAGCTTCACATATTTCTTACCTCACAGTTTCTGTGGGTCAGGAGGGTCCAGCTGCAATCAAGCTGTTGTTTTGGAGTCTGTGGCCTCATCTGAAGGCTCAACTGTAAAAGGATCCACTTCCAAGTTCACATGGATGCAGGACCACAGCAGGTGGTCTGCAAATACTTTTCTAGGCTTTCCTAAGGAAATCAGTCTAGTATCTCAAAGTGTAGCATAGTACCCTGCCCACAGTAAACCCTTAGTGTTTATAAAATAAGGACCAGAGTTAGATGAGTACATTAACTCCAAGGAAGTGGAAGAACCACTTACAGTATCTTTTACTGTGTTTGTAATAGTAATTCTATTCACAAAAATATCTGGGTAGTATAAATACAGGTGATTTTCAGTTTCTTCTTCATACTTTGCTAGACTATTTGAATTTTTTAGAGTGATCAAGTATTATTTTTATTATAAGAAAACTAAGCAACTTTCAAGTTAAAAATTATAAATGAATCACTAAAGTTAAATGTTCTTATTTATTCAAAGAATACGTTTGGAAGGATATACAATTTTGGAAAATGGTTGCTCCCAGGGGAAAAAAAAACATATATTTTGTAGTTTTAATTTTGTACCATGCACACAATGTTACCAAGTTGAAAATTAAGTTTATTTTAAAGGGTTATAGCTAAGATATAAAACTATAAAGTAAATACATAAATTATAAAGCATCTAATTACAAATAATTTCATGTTTTTGTCATTTTTTTCTTTGTATTCAAATATGAAACCATAAAGAATAAAAAAACTAGCCTTTCTTGATCAGTCAGACAAATAGAAGCCCTTGCAGGGCATGAGGTAGATATTTCAGAGAACACCAGGGGAAATGGACACCCAGGAAGAGCTGTGGGTAAGAGACAGCCCTAGTTCTGTCTCAAAGCTACATTTTTCCTTGTTCTAAAAGGGTGTAGTTTTCTTTTAGTAAATAGTATAATTCTAAGAAATTAATAAATATAGATAATATTTACAGAGAGCCACTAACATCACAGAAGAAGTGGCTAGATATATGTGCTTCTAAAAGGAACTATGTATCAATTTTCATGAAATATTCTTGCTAAAAAAGTCAAACTTGAATCTGATCAATATCTAGATCTAAATGCTGATTCGCAATAAATAAAGGGACTGAAGGGACATGCCAAGTAGGGCTATGGGAAGTAAATTATCCAAATCCAATCAAGAAAAACTGGGATTCAGCTTCATTTAAGTTTACCTTGAGGAACTTTACAAACACTAAATATAAGAATATACTCTTTTCAGAAAAATTAGACATATGATATTCAGACAAGAAATTGTGTTACCACCTTAGGGATAAATAGCTCACAGGTTCATTCTTTTGATTTAGAAAGATTAATCAGTGCCATAATTTATACTGCACAAGCATTGCTTCCATGATGAGAAATAAGCAAATGGAAGTATTTGGTAAATGAACCGAACTGAAAGAATTTGGTTCAAGCAGCTCTAAAAAAAATCATTTAGTCAACTCATCCAACTGTTCTCTGGGTGTCTACTGGTCAAAGCACTAGTGCAGCAGAGATGATTCACATACAAATCCCTGCCTGGCCCAGAGAGGGAGAGAACCAAACCTGAGCAATGTGAAGCTCCAGGATAGAGACGCATGTGAAGTGCAGACAATGTAACATTTCACTCTACCAGACAGATCCAGTAATGAATTGTATCTTCTTCTAACCTGGAACTGCTCATTTCTATTGTTGTTTCCCATGCAGTTTGCTTATGTGATTGAGAAGAAATGGGTAGGAAATATCAGAGAGGGAGACAGAATATGAAGACTCCTAACTCTGAGAAACGAACTAGGGGTGGTGGAAGGGGAGGAGGGCGGGGCGTGGGGGTGACTGGGTGACAGGCACTGAGGGGAGCACTTGACGGGATGAGCCCTGGGTGTTATTCTGTATGTTGGCAAATTGAACACCAACAAAAAATAAATTTATTATTAAATATATATATATATATTACCCTTCTCCTCCCTATTACTTCTGATTATCTAAAAATGCAAGCAGCATTTTCTATCAGCCAAAATAAGCCCATTTTGATGCCAAAAGTGCCATAAAACCACTCCCACCTTTTATACCTACAACAGTTTATAGACTTTAATTAGAACACTCCACACAATTAGAAAGTTGAAGAAAATAGATCTTTTTAAAAGTTAGGAATGCTATGATCAGGATAATAGCAAATCATGCACATTGAGCTCATCAATCACATCCCCGTTTTAAGTTCTGAATTGAGTTATTTATGCTGTATTGATCTACTCTGCCTGCTTTGCCACTTTCCCATTGGTAACTGACATTTGTCCATAGCATTCAGCATCAAGTTTTTTGTCAGATAATTAGCTATGAAAGCCATCAAGATTTATTTTCTTTCTTCATGTTTTCTTCTTTGCATGTGATCAACAAGATGCCCTGGATCTTGAAGTAAGGATTTGGAAAAACTTGAACATCTGTTGCTGGGCTTGAAGGCCTGTTTTTTATTCCAGTTTCTTTCCATTGACTAACTCGCTTGAAGTGTAAGTAAATGATTATGTGCCTGACAGTCAGATAAAGTAGTGGTGCATTTAACTCTTAATGTTTTTGGGTGGAAAATACCTAATATGGATGCCAGAAAATTGTTCCTCACAATCTCCTTGTAGAGAAAGAGAAATGACAATCTTTATGCATTAAGAAGTCTGAAATAGTTTTCATCCTGTGGCCTGTTTCTCATGCAGCAGACCCATATGGGATATGCTTGTAACAATAAGGGGAAATGTATGGGGGAAAAGAGGAGATTATTGCTTAACAGTACAATCTCTTTTTAAGTAACCTGGAAAACAACAGAATCATTACATTCACTCAAAATTCATGGAAATGAAAACTTGTGAATAAAAAACACACAAAAATGTTTAACGTTTTCTGCCAGCTTAAATTAAGGAAATGTTCTTCGCATAGAACATCAACTGACATTGTAAACTTATGGGGAGGAAACTTGGGGACCACGCATTAAGTCTAGTGATGTCTGTGGCTTTGGAAATAAAGCCACTGTGTTAGACCCAAGTGAGTGGACGTCATCAGCTGTCTTCTCTCCTAATCCTCACCTGCTTCCTCAAGATTACTCAAGTATGTTCTGGGTGTTAACTCTTTAATATTTGTGAAGATAGTATGGTTTGCCAAGTCTTTATCTCATTATATCTCTTATTCTTCATAAAAAAAAACAACAACTCTGTGAAAGAGGTATAATATTGTGGTTAAAGTTTGAGGAGACCTAGGTTCAAAGGTGTTAGTTAATAATCTAGTAAGTGTCAAGATTCAATTCTGGGTCCTAAGACTTCAGCTCTGCCCATGCATATTATCCTATAATGCCCCCAGCAAGTGACTTGAACACAACATAATCTGAATGGGTGTGATGGGCCTGCTAATGACTGGTTCCCAGGACTGAGTTGCTCCCCCCCACCAAGTCTGTGACCCTGCTGGGCTCCCAAGGGTTCCATTTGCTTTCCTTTTCTGAATTATGCTATTCCTCTGCATTTTTGCATTCTTTGTCCATAATGATTCACTTAAAGTATAGGGCACCATTTCTCCAAGCCTACTCTCTGCTACTTCCAAAATAAAATCACAGAACAGTTTCATTCTGAAAGAATTACTCGTGATAATCTCAGAGTAGTATCAGGTGTGCAGCATATACGTGTTCTCTGGTCACTCTTTCTTGACTAAGCATCTGATACACATCAACTAGGGGGTCCCCCCGCTTTCTGGTCATCCTCCCCAGCAGTTCTTTATTCCCCTCTAGTTTGAAAAGACCCTTCCACCAAGGATGGACCTCTTCCAACATGAAAGGGAGAACAATAGCTATGGCTCGTATTTTAGTGGTGTCTATTACTTGTACTTCAAGGAAAGAAGCTTCATTAGACATACCACCCCAAATGTTAAGTGTTTCATAGAACAAAGGTATTTTAAAGCACTTATTATGCAAGTTAGGTATTTAGAAGGTTATATAAATGTGATTATGATGGAATAAGAAATTAATATCCTTTAGTTAGATTTAGGGACTTTGTGCAGAACATTTTATTCTAAAGGCATGACAATGTCAATATTATTGTTTTTACTATCATCATTGCCTTTTTTTCAATTGAGGAAGCAGAGGCACAGACAAGAGAAGGCTGCCAGAGGATGTGGACAGAGATCCTTTGGTTTAAACCCTAGTTAGGGGAAAAGTTGCCATTCCAGGCCTTCTAATTAAGTATCAATTTATCAGAGAAGGAGAGAAGGAAAAATCAATTCACCATATGAAGTGTGATGTAGGATTGCAATTGTTTATGTTCACTAAATGTTCATAAGAGGGCAGGACAACCTCATTGGCTCAACCATTGTTTGCTGTGAATTTGCGTATCTTTGGCTTCTTTGGGACAAAGAAGAGGAAGGGGTTTTCTTGCCCTCTGCATACCCCAACCACAGGCACCCTAGCAGACAGGAGACCAGGGACTACGGAGATAGAAACTGCCATGGTAAAGCTTAGCAGCCTAGTAAATATCTAACCTCAATTTTTGCGATATTTTGTCTCTACATGTTTATTTCTTTCATAGAGTGATGTACAGTCAAGATTTGCTATTATCTTGATCATAGCATTCCTAACTTTTAAAAAGATCTATTTTCTTTAACTTTCTAATTGTGTGGAGTGTTCTAATTAAAGTCTATAAACTGTTGTAGGTATAAAAGGTGGGAGTGGTTTAATGGCACTTTTGGCATCAAAATGGGCTTATTTTGGCTGATAGAAAATGCTGCTTGCATTTTTAGATAATCAGAAGTAATAGGGAGGAGAAGGGTAATATATATATATTTTTTTTAATAATAAATTTATTTTTTATTGGTGTTCAATTTGCCAACATACAGAATAACACCCAGCGCTCATCCGTCAAGTGCCCCCCTCAGTGCCTGTCACCCAGTCACCCCCACCCCCCGCCCTCCTCCCCTTCCACCACCATAGTTTGTTTCCCAGAGTTAGGAGTCTACATGTTCTGTCTCCCTTTCTGATATTTCCCACTCATTTTTTCTCCTTTCCCCTCTATTCCCTTTCACTATTATTTATATTCCCCAAATGAATGAGACCATATAATGTTTGTCCTTCTCCGATTGACTTATTTCACTCAGCATAATACCCTCCAGTTCCATCCACGTCGAAGCAAATGGTGGGTATTTGTCGTTTCTAATAGACTCAACCATTTTTCTTAAATAAATGCCCATTAGATTTCTGAAAGTCTTTCATTTATTTCTAGAGTTCTGAAAAGGTTAATTTTCAAAATTTTTGTCATTGTTCTGATTACTTTTATGGAGGAGTATTTTGTTTGTTTGTTTTAATTCTGAAAGTTCTTCTAAGCTACAAATCTTGGCAAGTAATATAAGGATAAAGAATTCAAACAACAGCCTGCAGTTTTAATTTCTTAAATAATGACAATACTTAACAAAAATTGGTGAGGGAAGGGACACCTGGGTGGCTCAGTGGTTGAATGTGTGCCTTCGGCTCAGGGCATGATCCCAGGATCCAGAATGGAGTCCTGCTTCTGGCTCCCTTTGGGGAGCCTGCTTCTTCTTCTGCCTATGTCTCTGTCTCTATCTATGTCTCTCTTTCTCTCTGTGTTTCTTATGAACAAATAAATAAATCTTTTTTTTTTTTAAATGGTGAGGGAAGTAGAGAAATTGGAATATGTATGGTTCTTTAACATGTATGGAATGCCCCCTCTATGCTGAGTACTTTTTTGAGCCATTTCTATTTACATGCAGTATGCCAGTCAATGTTTATCATCACCCTGAAGGTAGGTGCCATTATACCTATCTTATAAATGAAAAAAAAAAAAACTAAGAACATGTCATATGGACAATAAGTGGCAGAGCTGGATTGTGACAAGAGGACTCTGACTTTAAGCCACTAACCTACACCAGTGGATGAGATAATGACTTTAGCATATAGGGCGTCTCAAAATCAAGGTCTTTTTTTTTTTTTCCACCGACATTCATTTGGAAAGTCAGAAAATGGAACATGGTTTGCACAGGAAAGTTCACCAACTATGAATTTGTGTCACAGAGAGGAATAAGCAGTATGAAAGGGTATGAATTTCAGAACCTGGATATCAACTGCAATGGGGAATGATTTTATAATTGTTACTAACTAGAAAGAGTGTTACCTTCCCATTAGGGAAGAAAGACTAATCTGAAAAAAATGAATATTTTGGGGCAGGCTTTCAGGCCATGAACTAGGCACTCTGAACAATTTGGGGGGTCTAAGGAAGACTTTCTTAGATCTCTCAAGTTAGCCATCACAAGTGCTCCATCTATGAGCAAAGTCATCTGGGAATCTCTCTCTCCTTTTCTTTGATGAATCTCCCAAACTACAACCTGTGCAGATTAGCAGAAGGTTAAAACCCAGAAGCCATTATTAATGTGCTGGGACCTGCGACCAGAAGCTGCTGAAGCTCCCACTAATCCATTCTAGGTGTGGGCCAGAACTGATAGAATTTAAAATATTCAATTTTTTAGGCAAATAATTTTTATAGTGGTCTATGACTGCACATGCTACTTAGACAACAAACCTAGCCAAATATAAAACCATTAGCTTGAAAAACATACAATTTATAAATACCTATTTTTCAAATTTAACAGACATGTCAATATCAAAACTATGCATTAGTCTCAAAACTGGAGGGTATTATGCTGAGTGAAGTAAGTCAATCGGAGAAGGACAAACATTATATGGTCTCATTCATTTGGGAAATATAAATAATAGTGAAAGGGAATAAAGGGGAAAGGAGAAAAAATAAGCGGGAAATATCAGAAAGGAAGACAGAATATGGAAGACTCCTAACTCTGGGAAACGAACTAGGGGTGGTGGAAGGGGAGGAGGGTGGGGGTGGGGGTGACTGGGTGACGGGCACTGAGATGGGCACTTGACGGGATGAGCACTGGGTGTTATTCTGTATGTTGGCAAATTGAACACCAATAAAAAATAAATTTATTATTAAAAACACACACACACACACAAAACCTCTTAGATAAGAAAGTCTGTATTTCAACATCTGAAGACATTTCTTTGAACATAACTTTCCACAGGAGTGACTACGTGAAGGTGAAGAATATTTAGAGCTATTATTATTCTGCTCATTTGGAGTCCAGAAGAGAAATAGTTCCTTTATTTCAAATGGAAGAAAGCTGATAATGGAATGACACCTTTCTTACTTCATGTTCTTTTAGAAAGGGGATAAGCCTGAAAGTCTATAGGAGGAGGATTAAAAGCAGGAGGTAAGAGAGTTGACTTTTCAGGAAGCCAGACTTTTAGAGCTACTCCACATTCATAGAATAAATATCATAAAGAAAATGATAAGCAGAGGAGGTGTGTTTTGATATGAGAAATGGTGGCTTTCTATATTATGAGAAATAATGGAAGGGCATAGCATCAACGTTTCTTCCTTGTATTCATCATGCTTTAGAAATTGATCCTTTCTTACTTTTCTGCTTTCTTAGGGGTAGGGAGGATAAAGGAACTCTGGGGTCAGACCCTATCACATGATTATATAGACCCCAGGGGGCTTCCCTCTGAGAATATGATCTTTTTCTTACCTGCAACATTTGTTCCATATTTTAAATGATTCTAGAGTTATTTTTATAGTTTAGCTTTCTGTGCTCCCCCTCAGATTGCCATAAACATAGGAACTGAGAAATCTTTGCTGATTCACTTTATACATCTTTCTGCTTCACCTTTACTTCTTCTAGGAAATATTAAAACTAGCAGGAATGATTTTGCTTTAAAAAATCCTTTATAAAAAAATCCTTTATAATATAGGAAGTTTATTTTTTTAAAACCAATTTTCAAACACATAGGCACCAACTGAGAAGGGAACCATGGACTTATTCAATAATTTAGGTCTATATAAACAGCAGTATGCCCAAGCAATGGATATTTTTTTAAAGGCCATAAAGTACAGTCTTTAACTTTGAGTTTTCATCCATAAAACAAAATAAATTTACTCAATCACAGTTTTTAAAATTTTTGATCTTTTAGAATAGCCACGATGATTCTTGGTATTTGACTACAGTGCTTCTACACAGAGGATTATAACTCAGTTTTGTGGAACATGAATAAAATGAGTCCTAAGTGAGACTTTCAGTGTTGTGTTAAAGAACTGTATCATTCAGTCTCAAAAAATTATCAGCATACATAAAAATGATATATAAAGTTCAAATAAATAATCTTACTTGAGTAAGTTACTAAGAAAATAATAATGGTATTTTAATAAGCTTGGAAATTTGAAATGAGGATTTGTAGCAAAAGTTGAGCCCTACATCCATCCTAGCGTCAAATTAATTTAATTTTTTCTGTTACGTTAGTTCTTTTTCATTAAAAAGTAATACATGTTTGCTTATAATTTGAAAATACATCATTATCATCATTGTATAATTTTAATTATACAGGATATAATAATTTATGTAATTTGAATAATACAGAATTATAAAAAATTTAAAAATGAAGGCCAATTTTATTCCCTAAGTCTTTAACTAGGGAAAACTTCAAGTAACTCTATATAACTTGCTTTGTTATTTCTTATGAACTGGCAATATTCTTTGTAAGGTTTTCATAAGGCTTAATAATAGATTTAGAAGGATCTGTTGAAAACTAAGAATATTTGGTCACTCACAATTATTAGATATTTAAGGGATATATATTCGTAGCTTCTAAGACTTAGAAATGTGTCAGCGTTATAGATTTCCTCTATATGATATGAAAGTCCAGAAATAGGTAACAATTAAGGTGTGTCTTGTGCTGAATCCTGACATGCATACCAACATTAATGAGTCTTAGTTCAATCCCCTTAGGTGGTAGCACCATGTAAGAAAGCCGCTTATAAGGCAGATAAACTTATATTCTATTGCCAAGTGTGGCTAACTTACCATCCAGAGGCCAGAGACAAAAATCCTTTTTTTAATCCCTGAATCCAAGGACCATAGGGGAATCTTGAGAAATAACCATTCCTTGTAATTCGTGTAAGGTCTCACATTCTGTTCATACACACTATTCATTTTGCCAATGAAAAATCATTCTTAATATCCATTACTCCAATTGTTAGACTTCTGGTGTTGAATGTGATGGAGGTAGTTGAATGGCTTGTGGTCAGTAAAGTGTGAGCTTTCGATCTGGATATTTATTTATTGATTGATTAATTGATTGATCTGGGTATTTAAATGGTAGTTGCTGCTGAGAGTTTATCTCCATTATGGTTCTTCAAATGTGAATTGTTAATCACTGCTTTGTGATTAAAAAAGCACCACTAAGAAACATAATTTCTTCACATTTTATAGGCCAAAGAATTTTTAAGGAATTAGATAAAATTTAGATAATATAAAATATGCATAGATCATATTAATAGACTTATTTACCAGATAGAAGTAATAGTACATGTTGAATGAATTAACATTGAACTTCAGGTGTAATGTAGCTGGTAAAGTTGGTCAGGTTCAGGAAATTTCTTTATGGTAGCCTGGTATAATTAAGTGGGACCATTAAAGTCAGATGAATTATTTGGAACTGATGAAAATCTCAAGTTCTAGGATTAGCAAAAAGGTAACGCAACTATAGATATTAGACATGGGCATTCTGGGGACATTTGTTCAGTGAACTACTAGGAAAATGAGGTCAGAAGACTGATGCTTAAGTACTAGTCTTTCTTTACTTAATAACTGTGATCTTTGGGATATTACTTAACCTCTATGAGTGTCAGTTCCTTAGATTAAAAATTTGTGATAGGATAATATATTGTGTTCTTGTGAGGATCAAATAAATAATACTTAGGAGAGCACTTTGTATATGATAAATGTTACAAGAGCAGCGAAGTCCATAAATTGAAATTTTTCCTTTTGGCTTGGAATCAATAATTTAAAAAATGTTCCCTGAGGGTATAGACCATTGGGGAAATTACAAATACAGAATGCAAAGGAGAAATGACAAGGGATGAAAATGAAGAGATAAGGAGGTATCAAATCTTTTTTCTTAAAAATCATACCAGGAAGTCTGGGCTTCATCCTAAGGGCACACATAGCCCATTGAAGATATCTATTCTGGTCGGGTTGGGGAGGACGGACAGCACACAGATTAGATCTGTGTTTTCTAAGTTCATTTCAACTGCACAATGGAGAATGGAATCCTAGTCCAGGGACTTTTTTCTCCAAACATTGGATCTCTATTGATACTACCCCAAATGGAACAAATGGTAGTTTCTTACATGTTACTTATAATCATTGTGGAATCAAATGTCATTTCAATGAACTTTCCATACTCTTTGACATTAAAATTCATTGCACTTTGAATGGCAAAACACCAAGACCAAACACATATTGATATACGCAGACCCATGGTTTACCAAAAAGTTTACTTAACTTGACAAAACACAACATGTAGCCATGGAGACACTCTGGAAGGATATTTGACAGTCAGGATAGCCCCAAGTTTAGGACCTAAGGGCATTCCAGTGTGTATAGTTGCGCTTTATGCTGCTTTGATATGTGTAAGGCACAAGTGACAATTATAAACCTAATTTCGCTTCAGAAAATACTCAAGACACATATTTCACTTCAATAGATTACAGCAGAACATATTTCACTTATTCATACCTTTGAATGTCATTCTCTGTGCAGTTGACAGTCTGGTTATTTACTCTACCTGAACCCCACCAAATATCCCTTCCCCTCAAAACCACACACGTTGTATATGCTATTGGCCAGAAAAATGTGATCTTTTTAGCCACCCAAAGCTTACACCTTAGATCAGTAACATCACATTCCTCTTCAAGAGACAGTACAGCATTAGTGTGCCCTGAAAAATCTTGTTAATATTTTCATTTCTCCTAACAGTAATGGCAAGTGGATTTTTAGAAATAAATTATGCTCTAGGGATCATGAGGATCAATCATTTTATTTTAAAATTTAATTTAATTTAAAATTGTTCTGTTTTAGGTTTATGTAACCATTATTGATAGGAGGCAGATTTTTAAAAACTTTAATATTTCTTTATTAGAAGAAAACAATGTTCTTAATATGCCTTTATCTAGCCATGCCCTTTAACTTTCTGTGTTATTTTTATGGGGTTTTTGCAAACAGTATTGTTAGATTTTTCTTTTTGCTCTATTTTACCCTGCATTACTAACTTTGCTTATAAATAGAAGATTAAATTGTATTTTTAGTGTTGTAGCTGTTATATTTTGTTCTTATCTATAACTTTAGACCTATCTAAAGAATTATTTTTTCAAATAGCCTTAGGAAAAACAAAATGAACAGAAACATTTGTCATTTTGTTATGTTTAAGAATTTTGGGGATCCCTGGGTGGTGCAGTGGTTTGGCGCCTGCCTTTGGCTCAGGGCGCGATCCTGGAGACCCGGGATCGAATCCCACGTCGGGCTCCCGGTGCATGGAGCCTGCTTCTCCCTCTGCCTATGTCTCTGCCCTCCCCCTCTCTCTCTGTGTGTGTGTGTGACTATCATAAATAAATAAAAATTAAAAAAAAAGAATTTTGAAACATCAAGTACTGTCTGCTGAAAGAACGACTTCAAAAAATGAAAATCATGTTCTCAGACTCAAGTCCCACCATATTGTGAGAATACTTCGCTTCAGCAGGATTCCTCAGATGTTTCCACATGGGTCTAATTATTAAAATGTGTGACTCACAGGCTAAGGATCTGACTCATGAGACAGCATCAGGCAGAGAACAACACACTGGATGTTCCCAGAGTTTAAGTATCAGCACCAACACCTTTACTCTGTAACATTTTGGCTCTACTTGTGATCTGGTTTCACCCCATGCTGACACTTATTTCCTCCCTAGGTTTTTGACTAGGTTCAGTAGTATGACATTGCTGAGTACCTGATCTCACTCCCAATTTACTGCTTTAGCTTTGTCTCATATGCTCTTTATCTTTCCCAAACAGGAGAAGCTTGATTATTCTGGCTTGATTTTGGCATGTTGACCTTGGACTGAAGTCACAAACAGCCATAATATAGCTCAACAAAAGAGCTTGGTCCTAACAGAAGCCCACTACGGCTCTCATAAAGTAGAAGTCTCTATACATCTATATTTTTAAAACTCGAGACCTTATGGATGGAGGAGAAATCTGCTGATGTAGGAGGTCATAGACCACAAATAAAGAAATGCTGTCAATTTCGGTGATCTCTTGGAACCAAAAATATCATGAACGAGTTATAGGTTGAATGGTGTCTCCCCCAAATTCATATGTTGAAGTCTGAACCCTCAGTATCTCAGGATGAGGAAATACAGTCAATCCAGATATAATTAGTTAAGATCATACTGGAGTGGGACTCTAATCCCATGTGACTGAAATCTTTATAAGGGGAAATTTGGACACAGACACACACAGGAAAAATGTCATGTGAATATTGGAGTTAACGCTGCCACAAGCCAAGGAACTACCAGAAGCTAGGAGGAGAAAGGCCTGGAACAGATCTTTCTTTAGTGCCGTCAGAGGAAGTGTGGCCTGGACCATACCCTGATTTTGGACCCTGACCTCTGGAGCTGTGAGGCAATAAGTTTCTCTTGTTCAAATCTCCCCAGTTTGTGGTATTTTGTGACAACAGCCCTAGGAAACTAACACAGAACTCAAATGCAAAAGCAAGAAAAGAAATCAAATAATAATAGTCTATGTAAGGAGAGATCTAGTAGACTCAGAATAGGTTTGAACTAATGTTGTAAAGGTGACAATCACCTTAATTACAAATAATTAGAAATTGAGAGCCAATTTATGGATCCCCAAGAATATGTTATATATGATTCTAGGGGGAAAATCTATTTTACATCATAAGGTCTAGTCAATAAGAAGGAGGAATTTATTTTTATTTATTTGCTTCCCTATGTTTCTCTGCCTTGAGGGAAAGGACCGTGCTTTATTTGTCTTTGTTGCCCTGATGAAGAAGCAGTTGAACAAACACATTGGAGTGAGGGAATGAAGGGATAAGTCACTGACAGAGTGGGATTGTAGCAACTTCTGTTTCACTTCATCTAACTTTAGATCTTTTGTTTAAAGCTCTCCATGACAATGAATAAGCGTCTTTGAAAGTCAAATCATTTTATGCTAGATCTCAGGATCTTGATTCTCTGTACTGGATCTCACATCTGGATGCCAAAACATGTCATCTTCCTTATCTTCAAACTCACTGCCGACATCCACAGGACACAGCTTCTTCTGTGAGACACATGAAGATACGTGTCATTGGTCACTTTCGAGCTCTGCATCTATGTTTAATCTATTGTACACAAAGACTTTTCCCCAGATTTGCTTCTTTTTTACATTATTTTTCATCTCAGTTGAAAGCAGGATCATTTTTCCCATATATACATCCCATTTGCCTAAACATCCTCTTGGCTACCCTCAAAATATTTCCTGAATGTAACCTGTTTATCTCTTTTACTGCTGTTATCTGGCCCACACCACCACCATCTCTCACTGACACAACTGTAACACATTTTCAACTAGTCTTCTGGCTTCCGTCCTCTTTTTCCCTTGGCATCCCCTTTGACTCTTTTTTCTGTACAACACTCAAAATTATCTTTTTAAAATATAAGCCAAATCATGTTGTTCTTTTCTTTCTTTTAGGTTTTTTATTTATTTATTAATATATTTTTAAAATAATTATTTATTTTAGAGAGAGTACACAAGCAAGGGGAGGGGCGGAGGGAGAGGGAGAGAATTTCAAGCAGGCTCCAACTTGCTACCGAGCACAGAAAGTGATGCAGGGCTTGATCTCATTACTCTGAGATCATGACCTGAGCCAAAATCAAGAGTTGGCCGCTTAACTGACTGAGCCACCCAGGTGCCCCTATTTTTAATTTTTTAGAAGATTTTATTCATTTCTGTGAGAGTATGAGCACAAGCAGGGGAGGGGCAGAGGGAGAAGAGAGGGAGAATCAGTCTCCCTGCTGAGTGGGGAGCCCAATGCAGGGCTCAGTCCCAGAACCCTGAGATTGTGATCAATGTTACATTAGTTTCAGTGTACATCTTGTTCCTCTATTTAAAACTATTCAAAGGATCTTATTTTGTTTATTATCTATTTTTAATTGCTCAAACATAAGCTCCATGTTTGGAAAACATGGAGTGAAGAGATTTTTGTTTCTTTTTTTTTTTTTTTAAGATTTTTTATTATTTATTTAAATACACAGAGAGGAGAGAGGGGCACAGAGACACAGGCAGAGGGAGAAGCAGACTCCATGCAGGGAGCCTGATGTGGGACTCGATCCCGGGTCTCCAGGATCACACCCTGGGCTGACGGCGGCGCTAAACCGCTGAGCCACCCGGGCTGCCCGAGATTTGTGTTTCTTTTCTTCCCTGAGGCATTCCAAGTGCCAGAATAGTCCCTGGTTCTTAATCAATGCTAAATAACATTGGTTCAACAAATAAAGACATTAAGAGTCAGCTTTTGGTGCGAAAATTGTTTTTTTTAAAGATTTTATTTATTTATTTATTCATGAGATACACAGAGAGAAAGAAGTAGAGACATAGGCAGAGGGACAAGCAGGCTCCATCCAGGGAGCCCGATGTGGGACTCAATTCCAGGACTCCAGGATCACACCCTGGGCCAAAGGCATGTGCCCAACCGCTGAGCCACCTAGGAGTCCCAGTATGAAAATGTTCTTAACAAGCACCCAAATATTACCAAAAAGTGTTAAAATAAATTGAATTTTTGAATCTTTAATTGATTTTAGCATTAATAGCCTAAGAATTCACTAAAATAAGCTCTCTTACGTATGTGCATAGAGGACTTCAAAATCACCTGGTGGATTCAGACTAAGAAGAAGAAATTGGGATAGTTCTCTACAATGGTATGTTTCAGAGTTTGTTTCCAGGCAGATATTCTGAAATGGTGAGAACTAAAGGAAGACCATGTCTTGCCGATAACAGTACATGACCTTGGAGCAAAAGATCTGTGTTCAGACTCTGATTTTGCCACTGATTGGCTATGTAAACTTGAGATAATCTTTCACAACTTTATTCATGTTAGGCTTATAGTCAAATCATCCATTTTAAAAAGAATTTCTTCTCTGAAGAAGAGGCAAAGAGTTTCAAGGGCAATTTTGAAAGATTTAAATTCCAATCATAACTTTCGTTGTAAGTAAGTTAGAGAATGAGATGTGAACTATAGCAAATCCAAACTAATTACAATTTGAGCATAAGAAATGGCCTTGATGGAAACTATAATTTCTGGTGAAAACCCTCCATTAAGTAAATATGCTACTATGTCAAAATAATATGGCAAAAGGATTTAAATATTTTTCTCTTGTCTTTTATTTTGAAATCTCATAATTTTTTTAAAAAAATCAAATCATTACCAGATGGATTACTGAAAACCCATTCTCTGAAAGAGCTGGCAGTTCATCAATCTGATGGAAATTTGAGCTCCTATATATAGTTCCTTAACTGGGATAATAACAGGCTTTTGAAGAAGAAAGCTTAGCTAGGAAGTTTGATAGTTAGAAAGCTTTACTGTGAAAAAAATATTTTTGTATCATGAGTTTTCTTTGTATTAAAAGAAAAATTTTGCCTGCTAATGATTCAGGAACTTCCAACTGAAAAAGCAACTAATCTTTGCCAAAGTTCTTTGCAAAATGAATTTGGAATGTGAAAGACATTTTATCCTAGAAAATGTATTAATAATGCTTACATATCTATAAAACCCACAAAAAATTATGCAATTGCTTGTATGGGTGACTCAGCAGTTGGGCATCTGCCTTCAGCTCAGGGCATGATCCCGGAGTTCAGGGATGGAGTCCTGCATCAGGCTCCCTGCAAGGAGCCTGCTTCTCCCTCTGCCTGTGTCTCTGCCTTCTCTCTGTGTCTCTCATGAATAAATAATAAACTCTTTTTAAAAAAATTACTTGTATGACCAATGTTAACTTTTAAAAAATGGATCTAGAAATTAAGTGATCAAGGAAAACTGATAAATTAAACAAAGATTGGGAAGCTGTATTAGTCATTGCTCTTGGTTGCAAGACCCAGCAATGGATTCTGGCTAACCAGAATTTATTGGAAGCGCATTGTGTGGTTTATGGGATCCAACACAGGGAAAGAAGGAGGTTTGGAAGAAGACAATAACATGGGAGATTTCACAGTAAGTCTCAAGGCAAGGACACATCCCTGGAATGATCTTGAAAGTCGTGACATTCCTAAATCTAAATCCTGTAATCCCTGGACTCAATATATTTGCTGTAAATAATTTGACTGTTTTTGTTCATTTAGAAAGAGTTTGAGTTAATGGCACTGATTACTTAGGAGTCTTTTTCTTCAATAAAATATTTTTAGGAAAGTTTAGAAAGTTACCTCTTTATGTAGTACAAATTCTTTGGGGTTTTTTTGTTTGCATTTTACAATTTTATTGGCATCAAATGTTTATGGATATATGTTATAGACTTGAAATAAGGAAGAAAATAAGATTGAAGGAATAATTTGACTCACCAGAAAATAGCAGCTTTACAGATATTCCCAAGTGGAAAGTAGGAAAATAGTAAAACACACTGAAATAGTCTAACTGTTTTTACTGTGACCATTTAAAGCCAGCATGAGAGGGTCACAGGTTACATCTCTGAGGAAAACATAGACTAGAATGGTGGCACCTCAAGTACTCTGAGCCTTATGGGAGAAGATCCCCCTTCAGGATCACAACTTGCTGTCTCCCAGGATCAGGGCAATTCTGGACTCCCCTCATTTCCCTAAAAATTATCTGGTATCACAATGAACTCAGTAAATGCAGAACCGGGGCATAACCACAATAACTACTATTAAGTAAGCATCTTTTCTGTGCCAAGTAATTTCCCATAGGCTCTAAAATATCATTAACTTCTCATACCAACTCCATAACATAGATGGAATTTCTCCATGTATTTATAAGAAACCAAGGACCTATAATTTAGGGTACTAAAACTCTAGGCTTCATGATGCCTTTGAGAAATCAATCAGAAGATTCATAGTTGTAAACAGATATTAAGAACTGCCGTTTAGTTCTTTATTTAGAAAAGCATTAACTAATTAAAAAATATATATTTAGATTTTTTTATGCACATGGACTGATGTTAGGATTGTGTATGAGCTATCTTATTTAATTTTTACAGAAGCCCATTCTCTGAGATCTGTACTGTTATAAACATCATTCCACATTTGCAAAAATGGGGCACAAAAAGGTGAAGTGATCTGTCCAAAGTTATGAGTAAATAAAGGATAAACTTTTATTGGAATGTTGTAAAGTTATTTTCAGTTTTCACACTCTAAGCCAGTGGGTGCCAACTGAAGTAAATCCTTTTATAAGATGAGATGTAGTGAAAAGAGTTGTGTAAAACAAACTAACAGTTGAAACCTTGATTTTAAAATATGCCTCCTTACTCTTCCTAAAACCCTCCTACATTTCAAGTTGTAACAATTTTAGGTGGTGGCTTCTCAGCTGATACCCCTGCAGTTAGTTGTCTTTCTTGCAGACTCTGACTGACTCCTCAATCTGTTGAATCCAAATGGTGGGGCTCATTATTCACCCAAAATTTATGTGATATTGAAATTTAGGCACTATTCTGGAGTTACCTCAAACTGCATTCTGTTAAAATCTTTAGCAAAGTGAAACAAATATTTTTGTTTCTCTCAACTTTCTTTTATGACTTTATTCCAAGATTTTTTCAGAATATTTGATTAAAATGTGCATATTCTGCTTGTTCCAAAACTCAATAGGCATTAGCTTCTCTCTCCTTTTTTTGGGAGGTGGGGTTTGTGTTTATCCAAGTCAAAGCTGGTCAAAGAAACAGAGTACAGAGGGTGGCTACCAGGGGTAGGGAGTGAGAGAAATGGAGAGATGTTGGTCAAAGGGTCCAAATTTCCAGTTAAAAGTGAATAAATTCTGAGGATCTACTGCATACATGAGGACTATAGTCCATTTGAAAGTTGCTAAGAGAGTAGATCTTAAATATTGTTATCACACGCACACATGCATACACACATTGTAATTATGTGAGGAAGTGGTTGTTAACCAACCTTACTGTGGCAATCATTTTGCAACATATACATCTATCTGAGCATGTTGTACACTCTGAACTTACACAATGTTATATATGTCAATTATATTTCAATAAGCCTGAGCAAGGAAAACTGTACTCCTGGTATCATGGCTCTGATAATATTTACAAATTAGAAAGACCAGTTTTTAGAAAAACTGGACCTCTTGCTTTGTGTGTTATGTATTAGAGATTCCTAACATTACCATGGAGAATGAGACTGCAGAAAATTGCAGCATAGAATTAAATGACAAGTTTTGTGACAACAATGTCCTGCATAAAAGTAAAGTTACACTCACAATAGTATTTTCAAGATACCCATCTAAAAGCAGTTGTATTCTCAAGCAACGCAAAGCATGTTAAACACAAAATTTATTATACTGTTTAAAAACACAAGAGCCTAATAATTCTCTTGAAGTTTTAATATCTAGAACTGCTCCATTCAATGTGGAATTCTAGGACCTTTAGGGTCCAGAGGACTTCAGTCTGCAGGAAAGCATGATGGATGCCTCTCCTCACCTTTACTTCAAGTTTCTGGTTTCTTCTACCCTGTGCATAGATTATTATTATGTAAGAGAATTGGTATCTTCACATGGAATGAACTTTGGTTATTTTGGGAAATTACTAAATTCTATCAAATTTAGAGATAACTCCTAAAACCCCTATGTTATATAACACATATTAGGGTTCTTCAGAAAAACAGAGCCAAAAGAAGATAGATGATAGACAGACATACAGATAGAAGATAGATAGATAGATAGATAGATAGATAGATAGATAGATAGATAAGAAGAAGAGATTTGTTATAGGAATTGGCTCATGTGGTTATGGAGATGGAGAAGTCTGCATGCTGAAGAACTAAGAAGACCAACAGTACACATACAAGTCCAAATGAGGCCCAAGAATCAGGAGGAAGGGACAGAGCAGGGGTGATGGCTATAAGTCTTGGTCTGAGTCCAAAGGCTTGAGAACCAGGAGTATCCAAGGGCAGGAGAAGATGGATGTCTCAGCTGAAGCAGAGAGAAAGAACTTGCTATTCCCCCTCTTTTTTGTTCTATTTAGGCTGCCAGCAGATTGGATGATGACCCTCCCTGGTGAAGATAATGTTATTTACTCAGACTAACTGATTCAAATATTAATATTTCCAGATACACCCCGAAATAATATCTTACCATCTAGCTAGCCATCCGTTAGTCCAGTTAAGTTGACATATAAAATTAACCATCATATCACAGGTATTCTGTCATTTGGTAATCTTAGAACACAACTGTAGAACAACACAGCTTCCACACATGTCTTCTCTTGAACTCTTTCAGCCACAATTGCTACATTTCTGGAGTGTTATCTTTTCCAATATTAACTGAGTAACTGCTTTCCACACACAATCATCAGCTGGGAGGATAGATGAAGGAAGTGAGAAGAGAAGCTCCATTTATGCAATGATTGTGTGTTTCTCATCCATCACAGCCTAAGACCAACTGAGGAGAGCATGATGTGATCACATTAATTGGAGACAAGAAAGGACCCATTGGCATTGCTGAAAAATAGTCTTGAAAGTCATCTGAGAAGATAGGCATGACTACCCCCCAGAGGAGAGGTTGACACAAATGGAATGGGCCTTGTTGTAAAGGGAGTGGCTACCTCATGTAGGAAGGGCAGGATAAATAAAGTAAAATAATTTCCACTCCCATAGGTGTTGTCAGCCAGATTGGCCCTATTATGAAATACAGATGGATCAAATGATGTGTAGGGCCCTTCACATGGCTTAAGCCTAAGGTAAGAATTGGAAGATTATTAACAAGTAGTCCAGAAATTTATACTCATCCTGTGTCTCATATGAAAGTCATCCAAAATCAACATATTAGTACTAATCTGGTGGCCCAACCTTGCACGACAATGCAAAAGAAACACTACACCAGCCAGGACCTAAGGCTTTGCAATAGGACTTTAGATTCCCTATAGGGGAAGGTTCAAAGCATTTGGTATCTGGTCATCACCACACACACTGGGGTTAGAAAGCCTGCTGAAGGAAGAGATGGATACCAGGGCCAATATTGGTTTTAGTCTGTGCTTGGTGAGCTTTGAACAGGTGGTACTGTGAGCACAGACCAATTCCAGATACCAGAGGAGAGCTTAGAACCCACAAATGGAAGCACTCTAAAATAGGATAGGGTCCTATCTGAGGTAGGGGCTGGGATCAGAGCTCTCTCCCTTTTTTTTAATAATAAATTTATTTTTTATTGGTATTCAATTTACCAACATACAGAATAACACCCAGTACTCATCCCGTCAAGTGCCCCCCTCAGTGCCCATCACCCATGCACCACCACCCCCTGCCCTCCTCCCCTTCCACACCCCTAGTTCGTTTCCCAGAGTTACGAGTTTTTATGTTCTGTCTCCCTTCCTGATATTTCCCACACATTTCTTCTCCCTTCCCTTATATTCCCTTTCACTATTATTTATATTCCCCAAATGAATGAGAACATACACTGTTTGTCCTTCTCCGATTGACTTACTTCACTCAGCATAATACCCTCCAGTTCCATCCATGCTGGAAGCAAATGGTAGGTATTTGTCGTTTCTACTGGCTGAGTAATATTCCATTGTATACATAGACCACATCTTCTTTATCCATCATCTTTCGATGGACACCGAGGCTCCTTCCACAGTTTGGCTATTGTGGCCATTGCTGCTAGAAACATTGGGGTGCAGGTGTCCCGCGTTTCATCGCATCTGTATCTTTGGGGTAAATCCCCAGCAGGGCAATTGCTGGGTCGTAGGGCAGGTCTATTTTTAACTCTTTGAGGATCCTCCACACAGTTTTCCAAGTGGCTGCACCAGCTCACATTCCCACCAACAGTGTAAGAGGGTTCCCCTTTCTCCACATCCTCTCCAACATTTGTTGTTTCCTGCCTTGTTAATGTTCCCCATTCTCACTGGTGTGAGGTGGTATCTCATTGTGGTTTTGATTTGTATTTCCCTGATGGCAGGTGATGCGGAGCATTTTCTCATGTGCGTGTTGGCCATGTCTATGTCTTCCTCTGTGAGATTTCTCTTCATGTCTTTTGCCCATTTCATGATTGGATTGTTTGTTTCTTTGCTGTTGAGTTTAATAAGTTCTTTATAGATCTTGGAAACTAGCCCTTTATCTGATATGTCATTTGCAAATATCCTCTCCCATTCTGTAGGTTGTCCTTTAGTTTTGTTGACTGTATCCTTTGCTGTGCGAAAGCTTCTTATCTTGATGAAGTCCCAATAGTTCATTTTTGCTTTTGTTTCTTTTGCCTTTGTGGATGTATCTTGCAAGAAGTTACTGTGGCTGAGTTCAAAAAGGGTGTCTCCTGTGTTCTCCTCGAGGATTTTGATGGAATCTTGTCTCACATTTAGATCTTTAATCCATTTTGAGTTTATCTTTGTGTATGGTGAAAGACAGTGGTCTAGTTTCACTCTTCTGCATGTGGATGTCCAATTTTCCCAGCACGATTTACTGAAGAGACTGTCTTCCTTCCAGTGGATAGTCTTTCCTCCTTTATCGAATATTATTTGACCATAAAGTTCAGGGTCCACTTGGGGGTTCTCTATTCTGTTCCATTGATCTATGTGTCTGTTTCTGTGCCAGGACCACACTGTCTTGATGACCACAGCTTTGTAGTACAACCTGAAATCTGGCATTGTGATGCCCCCAGATATGATTTTCTTTTTTAAAAATCCCCTGGCTATTCGGGGTCTTTTCTGATTCCACACAAATCTTATAATAATTTGCTCTAACTCTCTGAAGAAAGTCCATGGTATTTTGATAGGGATTGCATTAAACTTGTAAATAGCCCTGGGTAACATTAACATTTTCACAATATTAATTCTGTCAATCCATGAGCATGGAATATTTTTCCATCTCTTTGTGTCTCCTCAATTACTTTCAGAAGTGTTCTGTAGTTTTTAGGGTATAGATCCTTGACCTCTTTGGTTAGGTTTATTCCTAGGTATCTTATGCTTTTGGGTGCAATTGTAAATAGGATTGACTCCTGAATTTCTCTTTCTTCAGTCTCATTGTTAGTGTATAGAAATGCCACTGATTTCTGGGCATTGGTTTTGTATCCTGCCGCGCTACCAAATTGCTGTATGAGTTCTAGCAATCTTGGGGTGGAGGCTTTTGGGTTTTCTTCGTAGAGTATCATGTCATCAGCGAAGAGGGAGGGTTTGACTTCTTCTTTGCCAATTTGAATGTCTTTTTGTTGTCTGATTGCTGAGGCGAGGACTTCCAGTACTATGTTGAATAGCAGTGGTGAGAGTGGACATCCCCGTCTTGTTCCTGATCTTAGGGGAAAGGTTCCCAGGGATTCCCCATTGAGAATGGTATTTGCTGTGGGCTGTTAGTAGATGGCTTTTAAGATGCTGTAGAATGTTCCCTCTATCCCTACTCTCTGAAGAGTTTTGATCAGGAATGGATGCTGTATTTTGTCAAATGCTTTCTCTGCATCTAATGAGAGGATCATATGGTTCTTGGTTTTTCTCTTGCTGATATGATGAATCACATTGATTGTTTTACAAGTGTTGAACCAGCCTTGTGTCCCGGGGATGAATCCTACTTGGTCATGGTGAATAATCTTCTTAATGTACTGTTGGATCCTATTGGCTAGTATCTTGTTGAGAATTTTTGCATCCATTTTAATCAGGGATATTGGTCTGTAATTCTCCTTTTTGGTGGGGTCTTTGTCTGGTTTTGGAATTAAGGTGATGCTGGCCTCATAGAACGAATTTGGAAGTACTCATCTCTTTCTATCTTTTCAAACAGCTTTAGTAGAATAGGTATGGTTTCTTCTTTAAATGTTTGATAGGGGATCCCTGGGTGGTGCAGCGGTTTAGCGCCTGCCTTTGGCCCAGGGCACGATCCTGGAGACCAGGGATGGAGTCCCATGTCGGGTTCCCAGTGCATGGAGCCTGCTTCTCCCTCTGCCTGTGTCTCTGCCTCTCTCTCTCTCTCTCTCTCTCTCTCTCTCTCTCTCTCTCTCTCTGTGTGTGACTATCATAAATAAATAAAAGTTTAAAAAAATGTTTGATAGAATTCCCGTGGGAAGCCATCTGGCCCTGCACTTTTGAGTCTTGGGAGGTTTTTGATGACTGCTTCAATTACCTCCCTGGTTATTGGCCTGTTCAGGTTTCCTATTTCTTCCTCTTCCAGTTTTGGTAGTTTGTGGCTTTCCAGGAATGTGTCCATTTCTTCTAGATTGCCTAATTTATTGGCGTAGAGCTGTTCATAATATGTTTTTAAAATCGTTTGTATTTCCTTGGTGTTGGTAGTGATCTCTCCTTTCTCATTCATGATTTTATTAATTTGAGTCTTCTCTCTCTTCTTTTTAATAAGGCTGGCTAATGGTTTATCTATTTTATTAATTCTTTCAAAGAACCAACTCCTGGTTCTGTTGATCTGTTCCACAGTTCTCCTGGTCTCGATTTCGCTGAGTTCTACTCGAATCTTTTTTAACTCTGTTCTTCCACTGGGTGTAGGATCTATTTTCTGTTTTTTTCTCTAGCTCCTTTATGTGTAAGGTTAGCTTTTGTATTTGAATTCTTTCCAGTTTTTGAATGGATGCTTGTATTACGATGTATTTCCCCCTCAGGACTGCTTTTGCTGCATCCCAAAGATTTTGAAGGGTCATATCTTCATTCTTATTTGTTTCCATGAATCTTTTTAATTCTTCCTTAATTTCCTGGTTGACCCTTTCATCTTTTAGCAGGATGGTCCTTAACCTCCACGTGTTTGAGGTCCTTCCAAACTTCTTGTTTTGATTTAGTTCTAATTTCAAGGCATTTTTGTCTGAGAATATGCAGAGGACGATCCCAGTCTTTTGGCATCGGTTCAGACCCGATTTGTGACCCAGTATGTGGTCTATTCTGGATAAAGTTCCATGTGCACTTGAGAAGAATGTGTATTCAGTTGAGTTTGGATGTAAAGTTCTGTAGATATCTGTGAAATCCATCTGGTCCAGTGTATCCTTTAAAGCTCTCGTTTCTTTGGAGATGTTGTGCTTAGAAGACCTATCGAGTATAGAAAGAGCTAGATTGAAGTCACCAAGTATAAGTGTATTATTATCTAAGTATTTCTTCACTTTGGATATTAATTGGTTTATATATTTGGCAGCTCCCACATTCGGGGCATATATATTGAGGATTGTTAAGTCCTCTTGTTGGATAGATCCTTTAAGTATGATATAGTGTCCCTCTTCATCTCTCACTATTGTCTTTGGGGTCAATTTTAGTTTATCTGATATAAGGATGGCTACCCCTGCTTCCTTTTGAGGACCTTTGAATGGTAAATGGTTCTCCAACCTTTTATTTTCAGGCTGTAGGTGTCCTTCTGTCTAAAATGAGTCTCTTGTAGGCAGCAAATAGATGGGTCCTGCTTTTTTATCCAGTCTGAAACCCTGCGCCTTTTGATGGGGTCATTAAGCCCATTACGTTCAGTTACTATTGAGAGGTATGAGTTTAGTGTCATCATGATATCTATTCAGTCCTTGTTTTTGTGGCTTTCTTTCTTTCTTTCTTTCTTTCTTTCTTTCTTTCTTTCTCTCTCTCTCTTTCTCTTTTTTATGTGTTTTTTTTCAGTTTTCCCAAGACCATTTATTGAAGAGGTTATCCTTTCCCCATTATGCATTTATTAGCTCACTTGTCAAAGATCAATGACCTGTATGTGCATAAGTTTCTTTCTGGACTTTCAATTCTCTTCCATTGTTCAACACATCTATTTTTATGCTATTACCATACTGTTTTGATTACTAAAGGTTTGTAATATCATTTGAAATGAATAAATGTGATGCCTCCAATTTTGTTCTTCTTTCTCAAGAACATTCTCTCTCATTGTTTTGGTTATTCAGGGACTTTGTGCTTCTATGTGAATATTTTTTTTTATTTCTGTGAAATAGTCCACTGAAATTTTAATAAGGATTGCATTGAACATGTATATCACTTTAGTTAGTATGGATATTTTAGCAATACTAATTCTTCCAACCATAAATGTGGAATACTTTTCTATTTATTTGGATCTTCAATTTCTTTCATCAATATGATAGTTTTCAGAGTACAGATTTTTCATCTTTTGGTTAAATTTATTCCTAAGTATTTTATTCTTTTTGGTACTACTATAAATGAGATTGTTTTCTTATTTTTTTCTGATAGTTTATTGTTAATGGATAGAAATGCAACTGATTTTTGTATGTTGATTTTATATCATGCAACCTTACTGAATTCATAAATTCTAACAGTCTTTTTGTGGAGTCATAGGCATTTCCTATTTATAGGATTATGCCATCTGTGAGCAGAGATAGTTTTACCTATTCCTTACTGTTTTGTATACATTTCATTTCTTTCTTGTTTGATTTTTCTTGTTAGTATTCCAATACTGTCTTGTATAGAAGTGGCAAGATGGGCATTTTTGCCTTGTACTGGATCTTAGAGAAAAAGTTTTCATTAGTTTTACCCACTTATTATAATGTGACCTGTGAGCTTTTCCTAAATGGATATGAAAGAGGTCACTTTCCCACATGGCAGTCACTCTTCTTGATAATTTCTTATCATAGCATCAATCAACTTTCTGGAAAAAGAACTTCTCTCTTCTATGAAAAAAAATCGTTTATTCCTTGTTAAATAAAGTACTTTCAGAAAAATATTTGGTTAAACTAATTAATCTTGTTATTACAGGGCCAGCCTTAGATATGCTAGAGTCCTGGGATGCCTGGGTGGCTTAATGGTTGAGCATCTGCCTTCAGCTCAGGTAGTGATCCCAGGGTCCTGGGATAGAGTCCACATCAGGCTTCCTACAGGGAGCCTGCTTCCTTCCAGCCCATGTCTCTGTATCTCTTTCTGTGTTTTTCATGAATAAATAAATAAAATCTTTTAAAAATTTTAGATATGCCAGAGTCTTAGTTGGGTATTTCCTGAGAAGAGATGGATAGAATTTATTGTTAAAGTTTTATCTTAGAAGGTATTCACTTCTGAAAACTTTGCAAATCAGAAAATTGTTCAGAACCTAGTCAAAATCAGGAAAATAGGAGTGATTCCTGGATATATCATAAAATTTCTCTCACTTCCTTCATTGTGTTAATGGGAAAAAAAACGAATTCCTTACATTAAATGCTTCCTAGTGGGGTAACTAAAATAGAGCCTTTTCCATTCTTAGTCTCTGAAGTCTCATTACAGGAGCTGGCTCTCAATAAGTGTTTGTTAAGAGAATGAATGAATGAATGAATGAATGAATGAATTTGCTCATCAATATCTGCCTTAAATACTAGGATTTTTTTTTTAAATTTTATTTATGATAGTCACACAGAAAGAGAGAGAGAGAGAGAGGCAGAGACACAGGCAGAGGGAGAAGCAGGCTCCATGCACCGGGACCCCGACGTGGGATTCGATCCTGGGTCTCCAGGATCGCGCCCTGGGCCAAAGGCAGGCGCTAAACCACTGTGCCACCCAGGGATCCCCTAGGATTTTTTATCTAAAAGAAGAGTGAAAAAATGTGCACGTCTCAAAATAAACATGAAGAACAAGGTATATCAATGGGATGGAACTATTACATCACAAATCAAAACTTCTTCAAGAAAAACTGTACAATGCAAACTTAAGTAGGAAGTAGGGCGCTGAACAGTAAGTGCATGCATTATATGTAGTGTGCAGTCCAATCATTTCACCAAGACTCCAGACACAGATACAGAGATAAAGACATAGAGAAACTGACATATTCTTTTTTTTTTTGCCCAAAAAAGACATACTTATTGACCACATTGAGAGGGTTGAGACCTGAGGTTATTCCTTAGCTATTTTACTTTATTTTTTAAGGTTTTATTTATTTTAAGGCTTTATTTATTATTCTGATTTATTTATGTGATAAAGAGACAGAAAGAGCACAAGCTGAGGGAGAGGCAGAGGGAGAGAGACAAGCAGACCCCCCACTGAATGTGGAGCATAATGCGGGGGCTTGATCCCAAGACACTGAGATCATGTCCTGAGCCCAAGTCAGATACTTAACCACTGAGCCACCCAAGTGTCTCCTTAGCTATTTTAACTAAAGTATCTTAATTGATGAACTTTCCATTTGATGTTGCTTCAATATATTCAGGCAAAACAAAACAAGGCAAGTGATGGAATCATTTATTAAAATAAAAGCAAATTTCCATTGACCTCAGGAAATACCACATTAGTAGCAAAACATCTTTACCTATAGGCCTGAATTTCAATAAAGAAGCACTTAGATTGGACACAGAACATCACAACCAAATATTTAGGACTTATCTTTGTGTCTAATATTCAGCTACTTAATTAAGTCTTTGTGAAAAGAGAACTTACTCAGGCAATATACCTGTTTTGCATTTTTTAGATGCATTCCAACTGAATGTTTACCTATTTTCAAGTAATTTATTTTTCAGATATTATCATGTCCACTAGCAAATCAACTGATGGGACCATAGTATGTCCATTTGGATTTCATCTGTGTTACTTATTAGCCAATTAATTTTTTTCTACAACAATATACCCTATTGCTTGATAATAATTTGAATTAATTATAAAATTGTTTATTGAATATATTGTTTAAATCTAGAATATTAATAGCTAAAAAAAACAAGAATTATTTCCATATTAGTTAAAGGCAATGTTTAGAACAAAATATAGCAAGTCACTTTTAATATTGTTAAAATGGGAGTGTAATGCATATTGTGGTGGAGAGTTTGTCTTTCTTACAAACAGTGAAACTTCATTAGATATCCTTATCCCACATCCATTACCTTCTCATCGCCCTCATCAAACATCAAAACAAGGATTAGACTTAGTAGTTTTATTTAAAAGTCTCTGAATGCATTTTTCCTAATGATAAGGTTTCAGTAAACAGATTCTGATTTCAAAATCATCCCTTTTACCTGGGAGATATCAGCTATTTTCAAAGGCATAATAATGGGAAATTTCCTTAGTAACATCTCTGGGAATTTAGGTTAAATTCATTGGTGTTCTCAGAATGCTAATATTATCATACAGGACACAGAACATCACAATCAAATATTTGGGGCTCATCTTTGTGTCCAGTAGTCAGCTCCTTAATGAGGTCTTTGTGAAAAGAGAACTTACTCACTTACTGTTACCTTTTTGCTAAGAAAGAGACTAGTGACTTGTGTCAAAATAACAATTTAATTATCTATTCCCTGTGGGACTTAATTATACATTCTTCAGTTCTCTATGAAATCTATCCTTATTTTTAACACATAGTTTTAAAAATCTGATAAAACCAAGGAATTAATTACATATTTCAATGATGCTTAAGGCATGCTTATGAATTTCCTTTTTCTCTTGAAAATTAAAAAAATAATAAAATAAAGTTGTTTTTTTTTTCAAAACTAAAAAATACCTGGAGCCCTGAAAAACAATTGGAAAAGTTTGGCTTGGAAGTGTGGAAAGATGTAGCAATAGCATTACTATATCATATATTTTGGAACAAGCTGACAAAGCTTACACCCAAGAGGTAGTGTATATGCAAAAAGGAACTCCCAAAATCTTTTGTTTGCAAAGATGGGAACAGAACACTCCTTTGAAGTATATCTGTTGCCGTTAGAGCATAGAAAAATTTGACTAGCCATTTGCAATTAATATTAAAACAACAATCTGAAAAAAGATCCCCTTTTTTAAAAAAAATCAAAACTACAAGATGCAAAAAGTCAGAAAAGAAATGGCAAAACCACAAAAGAAAATGAAATAGAGTTGACAGAGCTCAGAAAAGTATTAGAAGCAAAAATGATTCCAGGAAAGAGGACAAAATTGACAGTTGTGAATAATCAACACCAGAAGAATCAAAGAAGATGGGAGAGATTAGAATGAGCACACACACACACACACACACACAGCAACTAAACAACTAGAGAAAAAATAATAGAGAAGTAAGAGAGGCAAAGAACGCTAAAAATACACATAATTGGATCCCCTTACCCCCAAAATAAACTACAAATAATAGAACAGAAAATTTTTGAAAGGTATAGTTTAATTTAGTTTAGTTTAATTTAATTTAATTTAGTTTAGTTTAATTTAATTTTATAGTTTAATTTTAAAATTATAGTTTAACAAAAATTTTGAGAAATAAACAAAGACATGAATCCACAGATTTAAAGGAAATATCCTGACGTATTGTAGTAGTTTCTGAGCATCAAAAATAAAGACATATTTGGCAACCTAGGAAAGACTAAGATGCTCAAAAGGAAAAAATATTCTCCATAGCCTCATTCATTAGAATATTAAGAGAGATGAGCAAAGTACTTAAAGAAAAAAGACAAGACTTCCCAATTTTTCTACCCACCTACACTGTCATTCAAATGTGAAAGCAAGAGATAAATCATTTGATAATATTTAAAAAGAAAGATAGAAATTATGGTTCTCATGCATTCATCTTGAAAGAGAATAGAATGAACTCAGCCCACTAAGAAATGAATGGAGGGCAGCCATGTGGCGCAGCAGTTTAGCGCCGCCTGCAGCCCAGGGCGTGATCCTGGAGACCCTGGATCGAGTCCCACATCAGGCTCTCTGTATGATGCCTGCTTCTCCCTCTGCCTGTGTCTCTGCCTCTCTCTCTGTCTCTATGAATAAATAAATAAAATCTTTTTAAAAAATCCCAAGAATATCAACTGAAAAACTTTTGTAAATAACAATAAAATGCTAAAAGCAAATATTTTATTGACAATATCTAAGTAATATAATACTTAGGGATAAACTTTTTTTTAAAGAATTTATTTATTCATGAGAGACATACAGAGAGGCAGAGACATGGGCAGAGGGGGCTCCATGCAGGAAACCTGATGAGGGACTCCATCCCGAGACTCCAGGATCATGCCCTGAGTCAAAGGCAGGCACCAAACCGCTGAGCCACCCAGGTGTTCCAGGGATAAACTTATTTGAAGGTAAATACATAGGGAAAAAGGGATGCCCGGATGGCTCAGTGGCTGAGCATCTGCCTTTGGCTCAGGGCATGATCCCGGGTCCTGGGATCAAGTTTGGCATCAGGCTCCCCACAGGGAGCCTGCTTCTCCCTCTGCCTATGTCTCTGCCTCTCTCTGTGTATCTCTCATGAATAAATGACAAATACCCACCATTTGCTTCGATGTGGATGGAACTGGAGGGTATTATGCTGAGTGAAGTAAGTCAATCGGAGAAGGACAAACATTATATGTTCTCATTCATTTGGGGAATATAAATAATAGTGAAATGGAATATAAGGGAAGGGAGAAGAAATGTGTGGGAAATATCAGAAAGGGAGACAGAACATGAAGACTCCTAACTCTGGGAAACGAATTAGGGGTGGTGGAAGGGGAGGAGGGCGGGCGGTGGGGGTGAATGGGTGACGGGCACTGAGGGGGGCACTTGACGGGATGAGCACTGGGTGTTATTCTGTAAGTTGGCAAATTGAACACCAATAAAAATAAATTTATTTTTTAAAAAATATTTTATTTATTTATTCATGAGTGACAGAAGAGAGAGAGAGGGAGAGACACAGGCTGAGGGAGAAGCAGGCTCCATCCAGGGAGCCTGATGTGGGACTGGATCCCGGGTCTCCAGGATCACGCCCCAGGCTGAAGGTGGCGCTAAACCACTGAGCCACCGTGCTGCCCTAAAAATAAAATTATAAAAAATGAATAAATAAATAAAATCTTTAAAAAATTAAACTTAGGGAAAAATAAAACATGTACAGATAAACAACATGTGTGCAAGTTCTATAGGATGAAAATTCTACATGTGCCCAAGAAGCAAAAGTAAAGATTAAAAAAAAGAAAGATGCAGACCATGTTTTTAGAGAGAGAGTCAACTCATAAAGCTGTTATTCTCCCTCATTAATCTGTACATTTAGCATGAACTGTAATTCCTGTTTCCTGCACTCTCAGCTTCTGGCCACTAGTCTCCTCTATGTGGTAGCACTGATACTTGCAGGCTAACTGTGGATGGGGCCTCAGTTCTGCTGAGAGACTAGCAAGGAGCCCAGGGGTGAGGACAAGATGTTTTAAAACCTAAGAAAGATCTCGGTGTGTAATATTCAGATAGATGACCTCACAGGGAAGAAGTTTCGTTTTGACTGGTGTGACTGTGCTAAGCTGATATGACCTTCAAAGGACCAGAAGGGAGGGCAATGGGGATGCTGATCCTTTCCTATACTGCAAACTGGCTGGCAGGATTCTCCTCTCACTTCATCCCACATATAAGCACACTCCCCTTGTGTTTAAATTTCCAAACCAATGACAAAAAATTAGATCACAAACCATTAATATATAAGGACTTGGTTCTATTTAATGTGACTTCACACAATTTCTCTCAGGTTAATCATAGGACATATAAATCCTAAGCATCTAAGTGCATCTAAATGATGGTTCACAAAAGACAGGCAACATTTAAAGTCATATTTTTTTCAAGCATGTTCCATTATACCTATGGCTCTCAGGGAGATCTTGTAAGCACAGACCTCATGCTCTACTTCCTATTTTCTAATAGCATGTTCCTGCCACTAAGTTTGTAGGTTGTCTTCACATCATACAGGTCTCCAACCCTCTGACACCAGCTAGGTGTCCTACAATTCAATTCTGATACTAACTACCTGTACAACCCCACAAGTGAAAGGCTCAGTCCCATAGACTGGTCCCACTTCAGACACCAATCCCAATTCCTGGGCCTCTTTAATTTTTTATAAAATGGGTGTTGGACAACCCCCATCCCATTTGCTAATCTGCTAGAATTGCTTACAGAACTCAAGAAAAATTGTTTACTTACCATAACTAGTTCATTATAAAGGATACAACTCAGGAATAGCCAAATTGAGGCAATGCATAGAACAAGGTATAGGGGAAAGATAATGGAGTTTTCAGGACCTTTCTGGGCTCACCACCCTCTTAACACCTTAATGTGTTAACCAACCAACCAGGAAATTATCTGAACTCTGCTATGTAGGGGTTTTATGGAAGTTCAATTATGCAGGTATGGTTGATTAAATGACCTCAATCTCCAGCTTCTCTTCTCTTCCTTGAAGAGGTGGGGTAGGGAGACAGCTGAAATTTCCAACCTTCTCATCACAATGGTTGATTTTTCTGACAACCAGGAGCAACCTGTTTGGGGTCCCCAGCCACTCATTATATTGTTAGCATACAAAAGGCATTCATCACAGTAAAGATTCCAAGTGTTTTACAAATTTCCTAGGAATCAGGGAAAAAGACCAAATATATATAATATTTCTATGTTTTTTAATTGCAGTCTGCTCTTGGGGTTCTGATATTACTGAGTTATTTAGTCCAAGTTATTGTTATTTGACGTAATGTTTATTCCAGGATATATTCCAGTGCCTTTCTTCACCTCTTATTATGGTCTTTAGTTTAAAATCTAGTTTTTCTGATATAAATATGGCTACTCCAGCTTTCTTTTGATGTTCATTATCATGATAAATGGTTCTCCTTTCAATCTGGAGGTGTCTTTGTGTCTAGAAACGACAAATACCCACCATTTGCTTCAACGTGGATGGAACTGGAGGGTATTATGCTGAGTGAAATAAGTCAATCGGAGAAGGACAAACAGTGTATGTTCTCATTCATTTGGGGAATATGAATAATAGTGAAAGGGAATATAAAGGAAGGGAAAAGAAATGTTGGGAAATATCAGGAAGGGAGACAGAACATAAAGACTCCTAACTCGGGGAAATGAACTAGGGGTGGTGGAAGGGGAGGAGGGCGGGTGTTGGAGGGGAATGGGTGACGGGCACTGAGGTGGACACTTGACGGGATGAGCACTGGGTGTTTTTCTGTATGTTGGTAAATTGAACACCAATAAAAGTTAATTAAAAAAAATAAATAAATAAAATAAAATAAAATAAAACAAAAATAAAATGAGTTTCTTATAACCAGCATATAGATGGGTCTTGTTTTTTTTTTATCCATCCTGATACCCTATGTCATTTGATTGGAGTATTTAGTGGATTTATATTCAGAGAAATTATTTATAGATATGAATTTAGTGCCATTGTATCACCTGTAAGGTCATTGTTTCTGTAGATTGTCTCTGTTCCTTTTCTGTCTTTGTTGCTTTTGGTTTTTCTTTGCCACTCAAAACCTCCCTTTTAATATTTCTTGAAGAGCTGGTTTAATGTTCATGAACTCCTTTAGTTTTTGCTTGTCTTGGAAACCCTTTGTTTTTCCTATTCTGAATGTCAGCCTTGCTGGGTATAATATTCTTGGGTGCATATTTTTCCCATTTAGCATGTTGAAGATATCATGGCACTGCTTTTTGGCTTGCTAAGCAACAGATCTGTTGCTAACCTTATGTGCTACCTTTGTGGGTTAAGGAACTTTTGTCCCTGGCTGCTTTCAGAATTCTCTATCTTTGTATTTGCAAGCTTCACAATGATATTTCTTGATATAAACGAGTTTCTGTTGATTTTGAGAAGAGTTCTCTGTGCCTTGAATACCCCAGATTAGGGAAATTCTCACCTATAATTTATTCAAATATATCTTCTGCTCCCTATTCTTGTACTTCCTCTTCTGGAACTCCTGGATATCCTGGATATGGATATCATTGGCATGTTATAGAATCACTGAGTTCCCTAAGTGCATATTCATGATCTAAAAGCTTTTTTCCCCCTCTTCTTTTCAGCTTCATTATTTTCCTTTTTTTTTTTTTTTTTTTTTTTAAGAGAGGGACAGTGGGAGACTAAGAAAGAATCCCAAGATCCCAAGCAGGCTCCACACCCAACATGCAGCCTGACATAGGGTTGATGTTATGACCCTGAGATCATGACCTGAGCTGAAATTAAGAGTCAGATACTTAACTGACTGGGCCACCCAAATACCCTCATAATTTTATCTTCTATATCATCTATTCATTCCTCTGCTTCTTCCATCCTCATTGTGATTTCATCCAGTCAGTTTTGCATATCAGTTACAGCATTTTTTATTTTGGCCTGAATAGTTTTTAGATCTTTTATCTCTGTAACCTGGGCTTCTCTTGTGTCTTCTATACCTCTTTCAAGCCCAGCTAGTATTCTTATGATTGTTTTCTAATTTCTTCCTCAAATATATTGTTTATATCTTTTTTTAGCAAATTCCTAGCTGTGATTTCCTCTTGATCTCTGTTTTGGGGAGAATTCTGTCTTGTCATTTTGTCTAGGTTTTTGTCTTTTGTGTGTTATGAAAGTTTCTTATGTTTCCTGCTCCTGAGAGTTATATTATATTAAGAAGGGGTCATATACTGTCTAGGGCCTAGTGCTTCAGGAAGTGTTTCTGATGTGCTATGTGCACTCTGCTGCTGTATTTAGGCTACTCTTTCCCTCAGGTCCGTCCTCTGCAGAATTCCTCCTTGCTTGTAGTGGGCAGTGTTTGATCCTTAACTAGGTGTGCTTTGATTTGTTTTTTAATAAAAATCTGATTTAAAAAAAACCTTATCCAAGTAAAAAGAAGAGGAAAAGGAACAAAAATGCAAGCAAGCAAACAAAACACTATAAGCCTGATGCCAAAGAAAAAGAAAGAATAAAAGAAGAAAAAAAAAAAGAAATCTGATTCAAAAAAAGAGAAAAGGAAACAAATAAATGAATAAAAAACTATAAGCCTGATTCCAAAGGAAAATAAACAAACAAAACCAACCAAACCAAAACAACAACAAAATGCCTGGTTTTACTTCCACCAGAATTGAATCTGATGCTTTGGAACACTCTATGATCAGTAGACTTGGTACATACAGGGGGCCTGTGTTGGTCCTCTGGGAGAGAGGCCCACTTCACTGGCTCATAGTCAGACCTGCCCTAGGAAAGATGTCCCTGCAGGGTGTAAGTGGGTATAGTTTGGTGTAGGTGGCTCCAGCTTCCACTGGGGCTCTGTTGCTCACTGAAGTCCATCTGGGCTGATAGGCAAGGGTGGAAGATGTCATCACCTCCCCTCTTGTTCCCAGGGGAGGGGAACTCATAGTCACCTGTTCAGGAGGCCCTCTTAGAAAAGCAAACAATCTCTTCTGTGTCCCAGGCTTTTGTCAGATCCCTGCCCCAACCTGTCTGTGCTTAGGCTGCAGGCAAGTCTGGCACCATATTTCTCCTGTGCTTTGTCTGTGGCCGGAGGCTAGGATTCAAAACTCCATATCTTAAAGGACCTGGCAAAGCATGGACCTGCCCCCGCAAAGGAGAGCCTTGCAGTGCCGCACCTGGTACTATTCTGTCATAAAAAAGCAGTTGTTCAGTGGTGCAAGTGCCCGAAGTCTATGGTGACCACAGAAAAAAAGCTGTGACCAGGTTAACTGCCCTCTGCACATGCCTGTGTCCCATGCTGTTGAATGGTCACTCGATGGCACATGGTGGGTCTTTTGTCCTTGAAGAGGTAATATACACTCTTCCAAATGTACTCTAGGAAGGGGAACATTCTCCCCCAGTGTAACCCAGGGGATCCCCACAGCACAGTGCCTTGTGCAACCTTATGTGTCACTCTCTCTTCCCACCTCTCCATCTCTTCCTGACCTCTCTGCATAAAAAGGGCTCCTTTCCTCTGAAGCACTATGGTTTTTCTCTCTCCCAGTTCATGTCTCTGAACCTCACATCAGCCACATTCTCTCCCTTTAATTGTGCAGATTGTTTTCTTAATCCTTAGATTGATTTCCTAGTTGTTCTAAATGTTTGATGTTGAGGGTGGGGGAAGATGGCAGAGGAGTAGTGTCCTCAGCTCACCCAGCTCCACCAGCTCACCTTGATAAGTTTCAAACCACCCTGAAAACTTATGAATTCAATCTGAGATTTAAAGAGAGAACAGCCGGACACTACAGAGAGAAGGGTTTTCACTTCTAACAAGGTAGGTAGGTGGAAAAAAAAATAAAAAAGAATTAAGTGGGGTAGGGGGCCCAATGACCCAGGCTAAGGCCAGGCAGCTGAGCCTTGGGACAGGAGAGCCCAGCCCCAGAGACCAAGAACTTTAGAAATCCGCACCGGATTCTTCCTTGAAGGAAAGTGCTCAGCAGGGAAATTGAATCGCAGGAGGGCAGGGACGCCTCCAGTTTCCTGGGGTCACTAGGAAGGAAGGGGCGCCTGGAGGAGAGCACACCACAAACCATGGCTGATCTCGGTAAAGGGCTGGAGCAGCTGGGCAGGGCCTTGGGGAGAAGCCAGTGGGAGGCAAGGCTCCCAGTGGAGGGGGTGCACTCTGCTGCCTTCGGGAACCCTGGCCCTGGGAGCACGATTCCAGCAGTGCAGGCCCTGGATCCCAGGGCGCCAGGGGACACGGCTCCCGATCCTGTGGTTCCCCCCAGGACAGGCGGAGGCCGAGAGGGCACAGGACAGTGAGGACGCTCCTGCCACCGAGCACCCCCAATCTGTGCAGATCAGTGCACCTGTGCCACCCTGGGAGCACCTAGGCCAGTGCGGACTGGGAGCTGTGGGTGGTTACTGGGCAAGACTCCAGAGCTAGGGACCTGGCCACCGCCAGTGGTGGTGTTTCTCCTTGCGTCACTATGTGCCTGAAAGAGGCGGGGCCCCAGGGAACAGAGGCCTCATGGGTTAAACAGCTCCCACTGTGCCTGGCACCTGGCAGGGGGCGGGGCAGCTCCCCCGGGTGCACGCATCTAAGAATCAGCACAGCAGGCCCCTCCCCCAAAAGACCAGCTGGAAGGACAGTGAAGAGCAAGTTCTGGACCAAGCAGCGCTATAAAGTCCCAGGAGAAGTCAAGGGATTTACAGTATATAGAACCAGAGGGTACCACTCCTTTTTTTTTTTTCCTTTTTCTACTACAACTAGTTTTTATATCAGACTGTAAATTTCCAATTTTTTTCTTTTTTCCCACCTTAACTACAATATTTTACCACCTCTTCATTTTTAAGATTCTTCTTTTTTGACTTTCATATTTCTACAATTACAGGTCCTAGATATATTTTCCACCTCTTGATTCCCTTCAACATTCTCAACTTAATTTTGGGAGATATGCAAGATAAGTTTCTTTTGTTTTGTGTTTTTTTGTGTTTTTTGTTTTGTTTTGTTTTCTCTGCCTCATTTTGTTCTACAATGGCGGAAGTTAATAGCTGCTAAAACATGACCAGCACGCACCCAGAACCAAGTGGTATACTGTGCTGGTTCATTCTGTGAGATTCCTCATTCCCATTCTGCCCCCAGTTTTATCTCATTTATGTTTTGGTGGTCAGTGTTGGGGCCCTCTACAAGTATTTCTGGCTTATATAAATTTTGGACTTAGCATCTTCTAACATAAAGAACTTAATATACTCAGAAACAAGAGGATCACCCTCTAGAACCCCTCAGGTAGACTACATTCTTCCTCCACTACAACTTCGTCACCACCACCATCTCCCAGTTCCCCCTCCTTTTTTCTTTTTCTTCTTCTCCTTTTTTTTCTTTATTTTTTTCTATTCTTCTTTGGGATTCATGGCATTGTTTTTTTACTACTTTGTTTTAAAATCTATTTTTCACTTTAGTGGTCCCTTGTTTTATTTCGTTCTGATCTTTGTTTTCAATTTCTGGGCTCTAACCTTTGCAGAATCATCTAGGGTGAAATTTATTTAGATTGTGGTTGATATTCTTGACTCAGCCTGCTCATACAGCCACTCTGCACTGAGGAAAATGACTAGAAAGAAGAACTCACCACAAAAGAAAGAATCAGAAACAGTACTCTGCCACAGAGTTACAGAATTTGGATTACAATTTGATGTCAGAAAGCCAATTCAGAAGCACAATTATGAAGCTACTGGTGGCTCTGGAAAAAAGCATAGAGGAATCAAGAGACTTCATGACTGCAGAATTTAGATCTAATCAGGCCAAAATTAAAAATCGATTAAATGAGATGCAATCCAAACTGGAGGTCCTAACAACGAGGGTTAATGAGGTAGAAAAAAGAGTGAGTGACAGAGAAGACAAGTTAATGGCAAGGAAGGAAGCTAAGGACAAAGAGAAAAACAATTAAAAGGCCATAAGGAAAGGTTAAGGGAAATAAATGACAGCCTCAGAAGGAAAAATCTACATATAATTGGGGTTCCAGAGAGCCCCGAGAGGGACAGAGGGCCAGAATGCATATTTGAACAAATCATAGTTGAGAATTTCCCTAACTTGGGGAGTGAAACAGACATTCATATCCAGGAGACAAAGAGGTCCCCCCCAAAAAAACAATAAAAACCATTCAACACCTCAACATTTAATAGTGAAACTTGCAAGTTCCAAAAATAAAGAGAAAATCCTTAAAGAGGCAAGAGACAAGAGATGCCTAACATTTTTTAAAAATTTTATGTATTGATTCATGAGAGGCAGAGAGAGAGAGGCAGAGACACAGACAGAGGGACAAGCAGGCCCCACACAGGGAGCCTGTCGTGGGACTTGATCCCAGGACTCCAGGATCACACCCTGGGCTGAAGGTGGTGCTAAACCGCTGAGCCACCCAGGCTGCCCAAGATCCCTAACTTATATGAGGAGAAATATTAGAATAACAGCAGACCTCTCCACAGAGACCTGGCAGGCCAGAAAGGGCTGGCAGGATACATTCAGGGTCCTAAATGAGAAGAACATGCAACCAAGAATACTTTATCCAGCAAGGCTCTCATTCAGAATAAAAGGAGAGATAAAGAGCTTCCAAGACAAGCAGAAACTGAAAAAAATATGTGACCACCAAGCCAGATCTGCAAGAATTATGAAGGGGGACTCTGTAAAAGAAAGAGGAAGCCAAAAGAAATAATCCAAAAAAACAGGGACTGAATAGGTATTACAATGACACTAAATTCATATCTTTCAATACTAACCCTGAATGTGAATGGGCTAAATGACCCATCAAAAGATGCAGGGTTTCAGACTGGATAAAAAAGCAAGACCCATATATTTTCTGTCTATAAGAGACTCATTTTAGACTAAAGGACACCTAGAGCCTGAAAATGAAAGGTTGGAGAACCATGTACCGTTCAAATGGTCCTCAAAAGAAAGCAGGGGTAGCCATCCTCATATCAGATAAATTAAAGTTTATCCCAAAGACTGTAGTAAGAGATGAAGAGAGACATTATATCATACTAAAAGGATCTATCCAACAAGAGGACATAACAATCATGAATATGTATGCATCTAATATGGGAGCTGACAAATATATCAATCAATTAATAACCAAAGTAAAGACATGCTTAGATAATAATACACTAACACTGGGAGACTTCAACACTGCACTTTCTGCAAATGACAGATATTCTAGGCACATCTCCAAAGAAACAAGAGCTTTAAATGATACACTGGACCAGATGGATTTCACAGATATCTACAGAACTTTCTATCTGAATTCAACTGAATTTGCATTCTTATCAAGTGAACAATGAACTTTCCCCAGAAGAGAACACATACTGGGTCACAAATCAGATCTCTAATGATACCAAAATATTGGGATTGTCCCCTGCATATTTTCAGACCATAATGCTTTGAAACTTGAAGTCAGTCACAAGAAGAAATTTGGAAGAAATTCAAACATGTGGAGGTTAAAGAGCATCCTGCTAAAAGATGAAAGGGTCAACCAGGAAATTAGAAAGGAATTAAAAAGGTTCATAGAAACTGAGAATGAAGATACAACTGCTCAAAATCTTTGGGATACAGCAAAAGCAGTCCTGAGAGGGAAATACATCGCAATACAAGCATCCCTCAAAAAATTGGAAAACTCAAATACACAAGCTAACTTTGCACCCAAAGGAACTGGAGAAAGAACAGCAAATAAAACCTACACCAATCAGAAGAAGAAAGTTAATAAAGATTCGAGCAGAACTCAATGAAATAGAGACAAGGACTGTAGAACAGATCAACAAAACCAGGAGTTGGTTCTTTGAAAGAATTACTAAGATAGAGAAACCATTAGCCAATCTTATTAAAAACAAAAGAGAAAAGATGCAAACTAAGAAAATCATGAATGAAAAAAGAGAGATCACAACCAATATGAGGGAAATACAAACTATTTAAAAAACATATTATGAGCAGCTATATGCCAATAAATTAGGCAATCTAGAAGAAATGGGCTCATTTCTGGAAAACCACAAACTACCACACTGGAACAGGAAGAAATAGGAAACCTGAACAGGCCAATAACAGGGAGGAAATTGAAGCAGTCATCAAAAACCTCCCAAGACACAAAAGTCCAGGGCTAGGTGGCTTCCCAGGGGAATTCTATCAAATGTTTAAAGAAGAAACAATACCCATTCTACTAATGCTGTACTGAAAGATAGAAAGAGATGGAATACTTGCAAGCTCCTTTTACGAGCCCACCATCACCTTAATTCCAAAACCAAAGACCCCACCAAAAAGGAGAATTACAGACCAATATCCCTGATGAACATGGATGCAAAAATTCTCAACAAGATACTAGCCAATATGATCCAACAATACATTAAGAAGATTGTTCACCATGACCAAGTGGGATTCATTCCCAGGATACAAGGCTGGTTCAACAGTCTTAAAGCAATCAATGTGATAGATCATATCAACAAGAGAAAACACAAGAACCATAATATGATCCTCTCAATAGATGCAGAGAAAGCATTTGACAAAATACAGCATCCATTCCTGATCAAAACTCTTCAGAGTGGAGGGATAGAGGGAACATTCGTCAGCATATTAAAAGCCATCTATGAAAAGCCCACAGCAAATATCATTCTCAATGGGGAAGCACTGGGAGCCTTTCCCCTAAGATCAGGAACAAGACAGGGATGTCCACTCTCACCAATGCTATTCAACATAGTCCTAGCCTTAGCAATCAGGCTACAAAAAAAAAATAATAATAAAAGGCATTCAAATTGGCAAAGAAGAAGTCAAACTCTCCCTCTTCGCAGATCACATGATACTGTACATAGAAAACCTAAAAGACTCCACCCCAAGATTGCTAGAACTCATTCAGCTATTCGGCAAGGTGGCAGGATTCAAAATCAATGCCCAGGAATCAGTGCCATCTCTATACACTAACAATTAGACTGAAGAAAGAGAAATTAAGGAATCAATACCATTTATAATTGCACCCAAAAGCATAAGATACCTAGGAATAAACCTAACCAAAGAGGTAAAGGATCTATACCCTAAAACCTACAGAACACTTCTGAAAGAAATTGAGGAAGACACAAAGAGATGGAAACATATTCCATGCTCATGGATTGGAAGACTTAACATTGTGAAAATGTCAATGTTACCCAGGGCAATTTACACGTTTAATGCAATCCCTATCAAAATACCATGGACTTCCTTCAGAGAGTTAGAACAAGTTATTTTAAGATTTGCGTGGAATCAGAAAAGACCCCGAATAGCCAGGGGAATATTGAAAGAGAAAACCAGAGCAAGGGGCATCACAATGCCTGACTTCAAGTTGTACTACAAAGCTGTGATCATCAAGACGGTGTGGTATTGGGACAAAATCAGACACATAGATCAATGGAAGAGGGAATCCAGAAATGGCCCCTCAACTCTATGGTCAACTAATATCTGGCAATGCAGGAAAGACTATCCACCGGAAAAAGGACAGTCTCTTCAATAAATGGTCCTTGGAAAATTGGACAGCCACGTGCAGAAAAATGAAACTAGACCATTCTCCCACACCATACACAAAGATAAACTCAAGATGGATGAAAGCTCTAAATGTGAGACAAGAATCCATCCAAATCCTAGAGGAGAACACAGGCAACACCCTTTTTGAACTTGGCCACAGTAACTTCTTGCAAGATACATCCACGAAGGCAAGAGAAACAAAAGCAAAACTGAAATATTGTGACATAATCAAGATAAAAAAAACTTCTGCATAGCAAAAGCAACAGTTAACAAAACTAAAAGACAACCTCCAGAATGGGAGAAGATATTTACAAATGATGTATCAGATAAAGGGCTAGTATCCAAGATCTATAATGAACTTATTAAACTCAACAGCAAAGAAACAAACAATCCAATCATGAAATGGGCAAAAGACATGAACAGAAATCTCACAGAGGAAGACACAGACATGGTCAACAAACACATGAGAAAATGCTCTGCATCACTTGCCATCAGGGAAATACAAATCAAAACCACAATGAGATACCACCTCACACCAGTGAGAATGGGGAAAATTAACAAGGCAGGAAACCACAAATGTTGGAGAGGATGTGGAGAAAAGGGAACCCTCTTGCACTGTTGGTGGGAATGTGAACTGGTGCAACCACTCTGGAGAACTGTGTGGAGGTTCCTCAAAGAGTTAAAAATAGACCTGCCCTACGACCCAGCAATTGCACTGTTGGGAATTTACCACAAAGATACAGATGCAGTGAAACGCCGGGACACCTGCACCCTGATGTTTCTAGCAGCAATGTCCACAATAGCCAAACTGTGGAAGGAGCCTCGGTGTCCATCGAAAGATGAATGGATAAAGAAGATGTGGCCTATGTATACAATGGAATATTCCTCAGCAATTAGAAATGACAAATACCCACCATTTGCTTCGACGTGGGTGGAACTGGAGGGTATTATGATGAGTGAAATAAGTCAATCGGAGAAGGACAAACATTATATGGTCTCATTCATTTGGGAATATAAAAAATAGTGAAAGGGATTAAAGGGGAAAGGAAAGAAAATGAGTGGGAAAGATCAGAGAGGGTGACAAACATGAGAGACTCCTAACTCTGGGAAATGAACAAGGGGTGGTAGAAGGGAGGTGGGCGGGGGGTTGGGGTGACTGAGTGACGGGCTTGAGGGGGTCACTTGATGGAATGAGCACTGGGTGTTATGCTATATGATGGCAAATGAATTCCAATAAAAATATTTTTTAAAAAATTTGATACAATCCAGCTGTGTTAAAAGTGGAAGCAAGCTCACTGTCCCCTTGCTACTCTGCCATCTTAATTCCAACTCCTCCCTATCTATTCCAGGGCATATAGAAGGAAAATACCAGTAATAAAGTATACTAATTAGAATTTTTGCATCATATTGACGGGCTGAAACTTTTTTCCTACTTTGAGATATTATTGACATATTATGCTATGTAAGTTTAAGATATATGTGTGATGAGTTGATATACATGTATATTTTAAATTGTTTACCACAGTAAGGATAGTTAACACATCATTTACCTCATATAATTATGATTTTATGTATGTTTACTACTATCACAACAACTTTCAAGTATACAATATAGTATTGTTATCTATAGTTACCATAAAGTACATTAGATCCCTGGAATTAATTTATCTTATTAACTGAAAATCTCCACTTTTTGACTGACAGTTCTCTACTTCCCCCACCCTTCAGCCTTGGCATTTCTATTCTATTTCTATGAGTTCAATGTCTTTAGATTACCCATATAAGTGAGATTACATAGTATTTGCTCCTCTGTCTGATTTTTTCAAGTAGCATAATGTCCTCAAGGTCCATCTGTGTTGTCAATCAGCAGGATTTTCTTCTTTTTTTATAGCTGAATAACGTTCAGTTAAATATATATAATATATAATATTTAATAATATATAATATATAATATGAGTATTTTTATGTTTTTTGAAAGAATATCTGTTCAGGTGCCCTATTTTTATTGAATTTTTTTGTTACTGAGTTTTATGAATTATTCATATTTTGGATATTAACCTTTATCAAATATATGGTTTGCAAATATTTTTTCATATTCTTTATGTTGCCTTTTTTGTTGATTGTTTTTTGGCGTGCAAAAAAAATCTTTTAGTGTCCTACTCAAAAAATTCATTGCCAAGAACAATGTCAAAGAAATTTTTTCTTATGCTTTCACTAGAAATGTGAGTTTTGAGTCTTATGTTTGCATCCTAATTCATTTTTAGTTAATTTTTATGAGTGATATCACACAGAGGCCACATTTCATTATTTTGCATTTGAATATCCAGTTTTTCCAAAATCATTTATTGAAGAGACTATCTTTCTCCATTGAATATTCTTTTTTTTTTAATTTATTTATTTATGATAGTCAGAGAGAGAGAGAGAGGGAGGCACAGACACAGGCAGAGGGAGAAGCAGGCTCCATGCACCGGGAGCCTGACGTGGGATTTGATCCCGGGTCTCCAGGATCGTGCCCTGGACCAAAGGCAGGCGCCAAACCCCTGCGCCACCCAGGGATCCCTCCATTGAATATTCTTGGCTCCATTGTCAGGTATTAGTTGGTAATATATATGGGAGTCTATTTCTGGGATCTCTGTCCTTTTCCATTGGTCTATGTATCTATTTTTATGCCAGTGATATACTGTTTTGATTAATTGCTATAGTTTTGTAATATAGTCTGAAATCAGGAAATGTGATACATCCCATTTTGTTCTTTCTCCTGGTTGCTTTGGCTTTTGGAGGTCTTTTGTGTTTCCATATGAGCTTTAGGATTCTTTTTTATTTATGGATGAAATTTCATTAGAATTTTGATAAAGATTGCACTTTGAGGTAGTATGGAAATTTAACAATATTAATCCTTCAATCAATGAACATGGGATATCTTTCCATTTATTTGTGTCTTCTTCGATATTTTTTTCATCACTATTGTACAGTTTTTAGCGTATATATATTTCACTGCTTTGGTTAAATTTGTTCCTAAGTACTTTCTTATTTTTAATGAGTTTTTTTTTTCATTTCATTCACTGTTAATGTATAGAAATGCAACTGATTTTTGTATGTTGATTTTGTATCCTGAAACTTTACTGAATTCATTCATTAGGTTTAACAGTTTTTTGATGGAGTCTTTAGAGTTTTCTATATGTAAGGTCATGTCACCAGCAAACAGAAAATTTTACTTCTTCCTTTCTAATTTCAATCCTGGGGTCTCATACTCTGCTACCTTAGTGACATCATTTGTGCTGTGTCATAACCCCCATATTGTTTTACATAACAGGTTAGAGGTAGAAGTCCATAATTTTTCAATATATGTACAGTTTCCAGGTGACTTTGAGCAAGTATATTCTGGGGGAATCACTGCACCATCCCCCCAGTGCCTCTGTTATAAATATCTTATAGTCCCTGGTTTCAAGAAGCTGCTATCTCATGAAGGAAACATATGAACCATGTTCTATAATGGTAAGTGCTAACAGTGGCAGGTACACAAGAGGTAGCTTGTTGAACAAAGTGACATAAAATATAACTAACTGAATAGCAATGGCTAGAGAGCTATAGTTTTATCTCAAGGCTTCTTTTCTTTCCTCCAGCCATTAGGTCACCTATTACACTACCTACTTACAAAGATCTCAAATAAAGTCATTAAAAATCGAAATTAAATAAAGTAATAAGGTAATTGTATCTGTTCACTATTTAAGTTTCCTCAGTGTCTGAATGACATTGTATAAACTGGCATCAAGGATCCTTTTCATTGTATCCTCTTCCCAAGATACACTACTACTTGAAAACTGAGATTTCAGGGTGTCCTTGTAAATCCTTTTGCATGGTTGAAAGCATTATGACAGCATAAACCATAGAGTCAAATGCTTTGTATCCATGAAAACTCATGAAATATTCAGGACAGGCAAAATTACAATTTTAACAGACTTAGCTCTCTGATTTTTTCCTGAAATCAAATTAATTTTGGTAGCACAAGAAAATATGCCTTTAATGACTATCTCTCAAAGATATTCAACTCCACTATGAAACAGAGTGGAGTCTAAAGTTTACAGACTGATGAGTCAGCTATTACCAAAAGTGATAAGTTCCCTTTATGCTCAGATGATTGGACTTGTCAGCCCCATATTTGCACTCATTCATGCCTCCTGTCTGACCAAACTGGTAAAATCTTTTTAAACAGAGAAAATAGTTTAGGATTGACTTATTTGTTTATTATCTGGAGACCTCTGCATGTTTAATAATCTGATATAGTTTAGGGGCACCTGCCTGGGCCAGTCAGAAGAGGATGTGCCTCTTGGTATCAGGGCTGTGAGTTCAAGCCCCATATAAAGTGTGGAGATCACTTTTAAAAAATCTGCTATAGTTTAACCTGTTGGCCTGAATAGGACAAAACAGATAAAATTAAGACAGATAGAATTAAATGAATTAAAATAAAAATTGTTATAAATTATGATTTATAAATTTAGATTTAGAAGAATCTAAGATTTTTTCCTCCAAAGATATTATCATATTTAGAATTAAACTTTTATGAGTAGTACTCAAAAAAGTATAAAGTTAATTTCTTGTTCATATTATGGTTACTTTCTTATAAAAGAAAAATATGTAAGAAGCAGAAAAGAGAATTTTAAAATCTGTTATCAAAGAATTTCAACTAAGTGAAATCATATTGTTGACCCAGCCTCCCCTTTTATGAGTGCTGTATGTATGGAAAACATTGTTAGGTCTTCTCTGCAGATTTATGGACTACTCTTGTTCATATTGTTCTAGTACATTTTTGTGACAGAGATTATGTAATGGATAACAACTTTCTTAAATATTTGGACATCATTTTGTGGTTAAATGTTAAGGGAAATTGTTCATGAGAAACTGCCTCTCCCAATAGATTGAGTGGATTCGTTATCCTTGATAGAATCATGTTGCTCAGACACATTGGGTTCCCCAGGGCGCCTATCTGTGGTGTCTCAGTTGTTGCTGGGAGGCAGTCAGACCTGGTCATTGTCCATAAATGCTCATGCTCAGCAGCTGGCAGATGCTCCTAGATGCCTCATAAAAAAAGAGATTTTCTTAACAATCCACATCTTTTCTTCCAGCTGTCTGTGCATACTAGAGCCCTTAGTACCAGCAGTATTCTCCTCATTTGTGACCTCCTCGTGTCTCTGTAACTATGATGTTAGCAGAAGCCAGAGTCTGGAATAATGCATTGAGATGAGAAGCATAAAGACAATGATTGAAAAATGCTGGAATGCAATGTTGAGTTGGGAAAATCTAATTTTGAGTTTTGCTGACTGTTTCCCTCACCATCCATTCTCAAGGATCTCAGTCTACTCTGTGTGTGTTATTGGAGGCACCAGAGTTATGGTTACCATAAAAAATTATAGGTGACAGCCCAGATTAACTTTATCTATTTTTATTTGATTTGGTTCCATTAAAAATATTATTCAGCAATTACCAAGTACAAGTTTCCTGTTGGGAACAGTCTCAGTTTCAATTTTATTGCTACTTTGTCCCCATAAAACATATAGTTGTATTAGAATTTCCACTGACTTATCTCCCAAGTTACCTCTCAGTCCCCAAAGTGGTACAGATGCCTTTTGTCAAGCCAGGAGCTTCAATTTTTAAATTAGAAAAAATAATTATTGTTATCAGATGGGAGCAACAGAAAGTCACAAAGACCAGGAAGACTAGGGCTGCCTTCCTTGGGCTTTGATTTTCCAGAGGGTTTAAATTTTGTATGCTTATGTTCAGTGGTTAGTGATCTGTAGAAAACTGTTTGAAAACTCTAAATAATAAGGGTACATATATAACCTGCAGTTCTTCTCAGGAAAGACAAACAAATAAACGTGAAACAGTGTACATTAAATATTTAGGTATACACTGTGAGTTTTTTTTAAAAAAATACATACTATAAGTAATGTTTTTGTTCAGTGGGGTAAAAGATATGAGATTGAAACAAACATTAGACAGGATTTTACCCAAATATTATAACCCATTGTGCCTCAGAGGAGACAGAGGACCCTTGGAAGTATTGTAGACAGAACCCGTTTCTGTAACTGGTGATGATTTTTGCTGAGGAGAACCCCTGGAAAAGAGAGGCAGCTTTCAAGGGCAGGCAACTGCCAGCTAGAGGGACTCCTTTTGGAGTTTTGGACTTAGGTCTCTGACCTGGCTACTAGATTGTCTTTTTTTAGAAACAGTAGTTGGGCTTGCTACTGAGCATCTGTGGAAATTAAATGCTAACCCTTAGAGGTCTGCTGGCTCCCTGGCTTGACATGCCTATTTATAGAGGAAGAAGCAGAAAGGAGGGGCTCATTTGACTTTATTATGATTGATAAGTGAAAAGGGCTCCAAAAGAATCCCTTGTCGTTTGGATGTGATATTAAGATGTTAAGAATGCCTGTCACAGTGGCATCTTAGCTTTGCCTAAGTGATAGCTTTTCTTACAGGGGGAAGAACTTCATCTTCCACTCCACTGCCCAAAGCAAAATGTTTACTGTATAGGATCCTCAGTTCACAGAGGTCTCTGTAAGCTCCTGAGCCTGCAATGCTGGTGTTAAGTAAGCTAAATCCCGAGGGTGAGCACTGTGGCTGTCCAGTACTGTTGGATGGAAAGGAGACACTTAATTTTTTAAAATTGTTAAAATAAATTTATTTTTTATTGGTGTTCAATTTACCAACATACAGAATAACACCCAGTGCTCATCCCGTCAAGTGCCCCCCTCAGTGCCCGTCACCCATTCACCCCCACCCCCCGCCCTCCTCCCCTTCCACCACCCCTAGTTCGTTTCCCAGAGTTAGGAGTCTTCATGTTCTGTCTCCCTTTCTGATATTTCCCACACATTTCTTCTCCCTTCCCTTATATTCCCTTTCACTATTATTTATATTCCCCAAATGAATGAGACCATATAATGTTTGTCCTTCTCCGATTGACTTACTTCACTCAGTATAATACCCTCCAGGTCCATCCACACTGAAGCAAATGGTGGGTATTTGTCGTTTCTAATGGCTGAGTAATACTTTTTTAAAGATTTTATTTGTTTATTCATGAGACACAGAGAGAGAGAGAGAGAGAGAGAGAGAGAGAGAAATAGAGAGAGAGAGAGAGAAAGAGAGAGAGAGAGAAAGGTAGAGACATAGGCAGAGGGAGAAGCAGGCTCCATGCAGGGAGCCCCATGTGGGACTCCAACTCAGGACTCTGGGATCATGCCCTGAGCCAAATGCTCAGGCTCAACCGCTGAGCCACTCAGGTGTCCCTTGAAAGCAGGCATGTTTGCTCAGTTCTGAATCCTGGACTGATGAAGATGAAGGACATCCCTTTCCCATACTGTGAGTATGGATTGTGGTCACCTAACAGACTGTCTGGATTACTCTTGCAGATGCCCACAGGAAGGGCTTATGCTGGAATCTGTTCCCTTACAGAGTCTGCAACACTGTCTATCACCACATCACTACCTGCATCTGTCCCTATACACATCCCCCACCACACCACACACAGGGCACAAAATGAAGGCTCGGAGTTTGTAATGCAGAAGCTACCACTGCATGCCAGACCCTGACAAAGGATGCTCTTTTACATCTCCCTGGGGGAAGCCACCTGGAGCATGTTCCTTGGTGCACTGTGCCCCTCACAGGGATCTCTGTGCTCTCTATTAACTCAGTCTGTGAACTGCAGGACTCACCATACTGACCTGATTCCTGAAAGGTATCTGTGATGGTGTTGAACTTACCTGATCCCTGTGTTTCTGGAAACAGTGATGATCAAGAATCCTTTACCCTTCTCTGTTGGGGCAAACGACCTACACCTCCCCATATGACCCAGGTAAGTCTGTGGATGTCCCCTTATTTTCCTTTAAGGCCATATGAAGCTCCTCCAAATGCCCATTCTTTGTTTTATAAAAGATGAGCCATAGTCTTTGGACCCCTGCCCAGTTGGGATGGACAAAATGCCCACAAACTCGATGTGTGTTCAATCTTTAGGTTTCCTTTCTTCTCTTGGGTCCTGAACTTTGGCCTACCCTTGAGCTCTAAACACAGAACAACCAACCTCTTCTTGACAGTTGACCAACTGCCCATCAGTCTACCCATTCATCCCAGCTAACACCCCCAGGTTTCTCTAGCCTTGCTTGCTCTTCCCTAGAAAAGAAAAACTCTCCTGTCTGTGCTTTGAGATATTTGCAGATCCTGCTCTTGGAGTATTTTCCCTTTTGCAGTGGTCTTCCCTCCTTTACTGAATTAAGTCTCCCATACCCAAGTCTAAATGTGCATTAATTCCGCATTTGTGCAAAGTACTGAGATTTGTGATCAGATGTAGTTTGATAGCAGTGTGCCTTTGTGGTAGAAGCTACTCGGCAGTGAGCTGATGGTTCACAACTTACTTCACCTTCTCCCTATACACACATCTTAGTAAGGCAGATGGGATCATTGAATATGGTAGCTGTCCCAGAAAGGAACTCTCTCCTCTAGGTTGCTTACTAGGTCATGGTCAGTATGAAGGGTGGGAGGGTGATACAGACTAGTTGTGAAAAGTTTGAAAATTCAGAATGCTCCCTGACTATTCCCGAACATGATATGTGATCTTTCTCCTAGCAATGACTCCAGACCAGACAATTTGTTATGCCCTTTAAGGTGACAGCCCATCAAAAAGGGGGCTTAGAGGATACAAACTTAATTATGATAAAGTGGGCATTTTTGGTTTTGTTTTTGAAATTTTAAAGAGATTATTTTTAGAGCAGTTTTAAGTTTGAAGCAAAATTGAGTGGAAAGTAGTGTTCCTATACCCCCTTTCTCTACACACCCACAGCTCCTCCCGCTATCAACAACTTCATCAAACTGGTATATTTGTTACAACTGACAAACCTACATTGACACATCATTGTCACTGAGTTGACATGTTACATTAGGGGTTACTCTTGGTGTTGTACAGTCTATGAGTTTGAATAAGTATATAATGGCATATATCCATCACTATAGTGTCCTGCAGAATAGATTTGTTGCCTTAAAAATCATCTATGCTCTGCCCTTTCATCCTTGTCTTCCTTCAACCCCTGGCAACCACTGATCTTTTACTGTCTCCACAGTTTTGCCTTTTCCAGAATGTCATATGCTTGGAATACAGTACGCAGCCTTTTCAGAATAACATTTTATTGTGGCAAGAAACATGTAACATACATCTACCTTCTTAACAATTTTTAAGTACACAGTATAGTGTTGTTAACGGTACCTACATTGTGGTACAACAGAACTTTAGAACTATTTCATCTTGCACTAGTGAAACTCTATGCATATTGAACAATCCCATTTCCCCTCCCCCAATCCTGGTAACCACTGTTCTACCACTGTTCTGAGTTGGATTACTTTTGATACTCCACATAAGTGAACCATGTAGTATTTGTGGGTTTTTTTTTTTTTGTGATTTTGTCTTTATTTCACTTAGCATAATATCCTCAAGTTTCATCCATGTTGTAGCATATGCGAGGATTTCCTTTTTTTAAAGACTGTATGTATGTGTGTATACCACCTTTCCTTTATCTATCCATCCTGAACTTTTAAATTGCTTCCACATCTTCGCTATTGTGGATAATGCTGCAATTAACATGGATGTGAAAGTATCTCTTTGACATCCTATTTTCCTTTGGTTATATACCCAGATGTGAGATTGCTGAATCAAATGGTAGTTATGTTTTTAATTTTTTTTGAAGACCTGCCATAGTATTTCCCATAGCATACGCACCATTTCACAGTCCCACCAATAGTGTTTCAAAAAATCCAATTTCTCCACATTCTTGCCAACACTTTTTTTTTTTTTTTTTTTTTTTTGGTTTTTGGTAGTCTCCATCCTAACTGGTAAAAGGTGATATCTCATTGTGGTTTTAATTTGCATTTCTTTAATTATTCATGATATTGTGTACTTTTTCATACACTTATTGACCATTTGTATGTCATCTTTAGGGAAATATCTATTCAAGTCTTTTGTCTATTTTTTTAATTGGGTGATTTGTGGGAGGTTTTGTTATTGAGTTATAAAAGTTCTTTATATATTCTGGATATCAACTCCTTATCTGATATAGAGTTTGCAAATATTTTGTCACATCCTATTCCATAAATTTCCTTTTTACTCTGTTACTTGTTTTCCTTGATTACAGACATTTTTAGGATTGATGCAGTTGCTTTGTCTGCTTTAACTTTTGTAACCTGTGTCTTTAGTATTGTATCCAAGAAATTATTGCCCATTTCAGTATCATGAGGGTTTTTCTCAATGCTCTTTTTTTAGTTTTACAGTTTCAGGGCTTGGGCAGCCCACGTGGCTCAGGCATTTAGCGCCACCTTCAGCCCCAGGCGTGATCCTAGAGACCTGGAATCCAGTCCCACATCGGGCTCCCTGCATGGGGCCTGTTTCTCCCTCTGCCTGTGTCTCTGACTCTATCTCTCTCTCTGTGTGTGTCTCTCACGATTAAATAAATAAAATATTTTTAAAAAGTATTATTTACAGTTTCAGGTCTTATGTTTAGATTTCTAATTCATTTTGAGTTAATTTTTGTTTATGGTATAAGTATTCACCTTAATTCTTAATTTTTTTGCATGTGGCTCTCCAGTTTCTTCAACTCTATTATTGAAGAGGTCCTCATTTCCTTATTGTGTCATCTTGGCACCCCTGCCAAAGATCGTTTGATACATAGGTGAGGTTCTATTTCTGGACTCTATTCTGTTCCATTGGTCTCTAAGTGTGTCTGACAGTACCATACTATTGATTACTGTAGCTCTACAATAGGTTGGGAAATCAAGAAAGGTGAGGCCTTTAGCTTTTTTCTTCTTTTTCAAGATTATTTAGGATTCCATATGAATTTTAGGATTTCTTTTTCTATTTCTGTAAAAAACGTCATCAGGATTTTGATAGGGATTGCATTGAATCTGTAGATTTCCTTAGGTTGAATGGACATTTTAATAATATTAAGTCTTCCAATCCACAGACATAGAATGCCTTTCCATTTATTTGCAACTTATTTAATTTTTTCAGCAATGTTTTATAGCTCTCTATGTACAAGTCTTTAGCTTTTTTTTTTTTTTGATAAAACTTCTTCCTGAGTATTTTATTAGTTTTGATACTATTGTAAATGAAATTGTTTTCTTAATTTCCTTTTTGGATTATTCACCGTGTGTATAAAAATGTAACTGATTTTCATATTTTGATTTTATACAAATTTTAAAATTCATTTTCATGTAAATGAATATTTTGCTATGTTCATTAGTTCTAACAGTCTTTGTGGAACATTTAGGATTTTCTACATATTAGATCATGTCATCAAGGAACAGAAATACTTCTTCTTTTATATTTGGATGCTTTTTAAAATTAAATTTAGTTAAATTTAATTTAATTTTTGACTAATTGCTCTGGCTATTCTCCAGTACTATGTTGAATAGAAGTGGTAAGAATAGGTATTTTTGCCTTGTTTGAGTCTTGCAGAACAAGCTTTCAGGTTTTCACATTGTATATGACATTATCTGTGGCTTTTTATACATGATTATGTTGAGGTAATTTCCTTCTATCTCTAGAATGTTTCTATCTGTCCAATGTTTTTACCATGAAAGGCGTTGGATTTTGTCAAACACTTTTTCTACATCAATTGGGATGATCATGTGATTCATTTTGTTAATTTGGTTTATTACATTTATTGATTTTCATATATTGTAGTGTCTTTGTATCCAAGAGATAAATTCCACTTGGTCATGGAATCCTATCATTTTGATATGTTATTGAATTCAGTTTGCTGCTATTTTGTTAAGACTTTTTGCATCAGTATCTATTAGAGATATTAGTCTATAGTTTTCCTTTTTAAACTTCATTTATAGTATCCTTGTGTGTGAATATATATATATATATTTATATATATCTTTGGTATCAGAGTAATGAGGGCCTCATAAAATGAACTTGGAAGTAATCCCTCCTCTCCGTATTTTGAAGACTGAAAAAGATTGGCATTAATTCTTTAAATGTTTGGTAGAATTCTCTATGAAGTTGTCTAGTCCTGAGCTTTTCTTTTATCAGTAGCATTATTGTTAAAAAAAAAAAGGAACATTATTGTTATTACTATTACTATTATTATTACTAATTCCATGTTTTTACTTACAGACCTGTTCAGATTTTCTATTCATCATGATTCAACCTTGGTTGATTGTATGTTTCTAAGAATTTATGAATTTCTTTTAGTTTTTTTTTAACTTATTGGCATGCAATTGTTTATAGTACTAATAATTCTTTTTTTATTTCTGTGGTACCTATTGTAATGTCACCTGTCATTTATGATTTTGTTATTTGAGTTATCTCTTTTGTAGTCTAGTAAGAGTTTGTAAATTTTGTTGATCTTTTCAAAAAAAATCTGTTTTGTCAGCCATTTCTTTGTTTTTCAATTCTCTATTTCATTTATTTTTTTGTTCTAATTTTTATTATTTCCTTTCTCCTACTAACTTTGAGTTTGTTTTGTTTCTTTTTCTAGTTCTTTGAGGTGTAAAGTGAGGCTGCTTATTTGAGATCTTTCTTCTTTTTAATAATAGACATTTACTGCTATAAGCTTTTTTTCCCTCAGTATTGCTTTTGCTGAATCCTAAAAATTTTGATATGTTGTTTTTCTATTTTCAGTTGTTTCAAATATTTTCTTTGATTTTTTGTTTGACTTATTGGTTGTTTAAGAATCTTTTATTTCCAACTATTTGTGAATTTTCAAATTTTCCTACTCTTTTAATTTGCATTTCATTCCATTGTGGTTGGAAAGGATACTTGATATGATTTCAGTATTATTAAATTTGTCAAGATATATTTTGTGCCCTAACATGACCTATCATGGAGAATGTTCCATGTGTGCTTTGAGATAAAATATATTCTGCTGCTTTTAGGTGGAGTGTTCTGTATACATCTGCTAAGTTTAACTAGTCTAGAGTGTTGTTCAAATCTTCTTTTCTTTATTGATCTTCTATTTCCTTATTGATCTTCTATCTGGTTATTCTGTCCATTATTGAAAATGGAGTATTGAAATCTGCTATCTTGTTACTGTTTTTTTCTCTCTTGAGTTCTGTTTGTTTGATGTATTATGGTCTTCTGATGTTAGATGTATACATATTTGTAGTTGTTTTATCTTCCTGGCGAATGACTCTTTTATCATTATATAGTGCCTTTCTTTGTCTCTTATGACAATTTTTACTTAAAATCTATTTTTTTCTGATATAAAAATGCCCACCCATTTTATTTTGCTAATTGTATTCCCTTTAGCTTCGTGAATTTGCCTTGATTATTCAAAATAGCCAAGATATGGAAACAATCCAGAAATGCAAGAGTATTGAAAAACAACAAGAACAAAAAAGTTTGCTTAACCAGAAAGCAAGATCATACCAATGCTATAAAGTTGCAAAGGCTGCTAAGATAGTGCAGTGTTGGTGCAAGATACACAAATAACAAGTGTCACAACCACAGAATGAGAAAGAGACCCATGCATAGCAAGAACCTTGATATATGATGGAGGAGGAATTATAAGTCAATGCAACACACTTAAATAAAGTAATCCTAGATGGATTAAAGTTCTAAATGTGGGGGCACCTGGGTGTCTTAGTCAGTTAAGCACCTGCCTTTGGCTCAGCTCATGATTCCAGGATCATGGAATCCTTGCCCCGATCAGTCGGAAGCCTGCTTCTTCCTCCCCCTCTGCCAACCTTCCACCCCCACTTGTGTGCTCTCTTTCTCTCTCATATAAATAAAATCTTTAAAAACAAATAAAGAAAAAAAAATAAAAAAAATAAAAACAAATAAAGTTCTAAATGTGAAAAAAAAACATGAAAACTTAGAAGAAAATACAGAGAGTATGAAGTTAAAGTAGGAAAGGTTTTCTTAAGCAAGACACAATAAAAGCAAATTAAGTAAAAGATTCATAAATTTGATCATTAAAATTTTAAATTTCGCTACAAAAGATCTTTGTAATAGAAATGAAAAGACAAGCTTGCATTGAGAATATATTTTCAACAAACATAATAGACATACATATATCTGAAGAAATTCTGTAAATCAGTTAAAAATAACCTATGCAAATTAAGAGAAGAACAAACTCAAATAGTCAATAAACTTGCGGGAGAAGTGTTCAATCTGACTATAATTAGGGAAATAAAAATTCAAAGCTCAATGAAATAGTGATTGACATGCATCATATTGACAGAAGTTTTTAAAGCCCAATATTATCAAATATTGAACAGTATAGTATGTAAAAGAGTGGAAACTCTCAACACAGGAGAAATACTGTGCATGTTTCAGGGGTACATATCTGTCCTGAAACCCAACCACTCTGTACATGGGTATGTATTCAGGACAAGCTTGGGGGCATGTACAAAAGTGTGCATTGCAGTATTATTTGTAATGCTTCAAAACAACCTAATGTCCATGATCAGAAAAATTAAAAAATAATATATGGCATAGTCATTCACAGAAATATTAATAAGAAATTAAAATGAACAAACTACAAATATCAGCACGGATAACTCTCCAGAAAGGTTGAATAAAATTGCAGATTGCAGGAGGTTAGGTACAAATGATACAATTTCTTTTTTTTTTTTTTTTTTTTTTTTGCCCATTCTAAGTTCTTTTTATTGAGTAAGAAATTTTAGAATTGGCTGATCAATTCTTTTATTTTTTTTAATTAATTTTTATTGGTGTTCAATTTACCAACATACAGAAAAAACCCAGTGCTCATCCCGTCAAGTGTCCACCTCAGTGCCCGTCACCCATTCCCCTCCAACACCTGCCCTCCTCCCCCCTTCCACCACCCCTAGTTCGTTTCCCCGAGTTAGGAGTCTTTATGTTCTGTCTCCCTTCCTGATATTTCCCAACATTTCTTCTCCCTTCCTTTATATTCCCTTTCACTATTATTTATATTCCCCAAATGAATGAGAACATACACTGCTTGTCCTTCTCCGATTGACTTATTTCACTCAGCATAATACCCTCCAGTTCCATCCACGTTGAAGCAAATGGTGGGTATTTGTCGTTTCTAATCGCTGAGTAATATTCCATTGTATACATAAACCACATCTTCTTTATCCATTCATCTTTCGATGGACACCGAGGCTCCTTCCACAGTTTGGCTATTGTGGCCATTGCTGATAGAAACATCGGGGTGCAGGTGTCCCGACGTCTCGTTGCATCTGAATCTTTGGGGTAAATCCCCAACAGTGCAATTGCTGGGTCGTAGGGCAGGTCTATTTTTAACTCTTTGAGGAACCTCCACACAGTTTTCCAGAGTGGCTGCACCAGTTCACATTCCCACCAACAGTGTAAGAGGGTTCCCTTTTCTCCGCATCCTCTCCAACATTTGTTGTTTCCTGCCTTGTTAATTTTCCCCATTCTCACTGGTGTGAGGTGGTATCTCATTGTGGTTTTGATTTGTATTTCCCTGATGGCAAGTGATGCAGAGCATTTTCTCATGTGCATGTTGGCCATGTCCATGTCTTCCTCTGTGAGATTTCTCTTCATGTCTTTTGCCCATTTCATGATTGGATTGTTTGTTTCTTTGGTGTTGAGTTTAATAAGTTCTTTATAGATTTTGGAAACTAGCCCTTTATCTGATATGTCGTTTGCAAATATCCTCTCCCATTCTGTAGGTTGTCTTTTAGTTTTGTTGACTGTATCCTTTGCTGTGCAAAAGCTTCTTATCTTGATGAAGTCCCAATAGTTCATTTTTGCTTTTGTTTCTTTTGCCTTTGTGGATGTATCTTGCAAGAAGTTACTGTGGCCGAGTTCAAAAAGGGTGTTGCCTGTGTTCTCCTCTAGGATTTTGATGGACTCTTGTCTCACATTTAGATCTCTCATCCATTTTGAGTTTATCTTTGTGTATGGTGAAAGCGAGTGGTCCAGTTTCATTCTTCTGCATGTGGATGTCCAATTTTCCCAACACCATTTATTGAAGAGACTGTCTTTCTTCCAATGGATAGTCTTTCCTCCTTTATCGAATATTAGATGACCATACATTTCAGGGTCCACTTCTGGGTTCTCTATTCTGTTCCATTGATCTATGTGTCTATTTTTGTGCCAGTACCACACTGTCTTGATGACCACAGCTTTGTAGTACAACCTTAAATCTGGCATTGTGATGCCCCCAGCTATGGTTTTCTTTTTTAAAATTCCCCTGGCTATTCGGGGTCTTTTCTGATTCCACACAAATCTTAAAATAATTTGTTCTAACTCTCTGAAGAAAGTCCATGGTATTTTGATAGGGATTGCATTAAACGTGTAAATTGCCCTGGGTAACATTGACATTTTCACAATATTAATTCTGCCAATCCATGAGCATGGAATATTTTTCCATCTCTTTGTGTCTTCCTCAATTTCTTTCAGAAGTGTTCTATAGTTTTTAGGGTATAGATCCTTCACCTCCTTGGTAAGGTTTATTCCTAGGTATCTTATGCTTTTGGGTGCAATTGTAAATGGGATTGACTCCTTAATTTCTCTTTCTTCAGTCTCATTGTTAGTGTATAGAAATGCCATTGATTTCTGGGCATTGATTTTGTATCCTGCCACGCTACCAAATTGCTGTATGAGTTCTAGCAATCTTGGGGTGGAGGCTTTTGGGTTTTCTATGTAGAGTATCATGTCATCGGCGAAGAGGGAGAGTTTGACTTCTTCTTTGCCAATTTGAATGCCTTTAATGTCTTTTTGTTGTCTGATTGCTGAGGCGAGGACTTCCAGAACTATGTTGAACAGCAGTGGTGAGAGTGGACATCCCTGTCTTGTTCCTGATCTTAGGGGAAAGGCTCCCAGTGCTTCCCCATTGAGAATGATATTGCTGTGGGCTTTTCGTAAATGGCTTTTAAGATGTCGAGGAAAGTTCCCTCTATCCCAACACTCTGAAGTGTTTTGATCAGGAATGGATGCTGTATTTTGTCAAATGCTTTCTCTGCATCCAATGAGAGGATCATATGGTTCTTGGTTTTTCTCTTGCTGATATGATGAATCACATTGATGGTTTTACGAGTGTTGAACCAGCCTTGTGTCCCAGGGATAAATCCTACTTGGTCATGGTGAATAATTTTCTTAATGTGTTGTTGGATCCTATTGGCTAGTATCTTGTTGAGAATTTTTGCATCCATGTTCATCAGGGATATTGGTCTGTAATTCTCCTTTTTGGTGGGGTCTTTGTCTGGTTTCGGAATTAAGGTGATGCTGGCCTCATAGAACGAATTTGGCAGTACTCCATCTCTTTCTATCTTTCCAAACAGCTTTAGTAGAATAGGTATGATTTCTTCTTTAAACGTTTGATAGAATTCCCCTGGGAAGCCATCTGGCCCTGGAGTCTTGTGTCTCGGGAGGTTTTTGATGACTGCTTCAATTTCCTCCCTGGTTATTGGCCTGTTCAGGTTTTCTATTTCTTCCTGCTCCAGTTTTGGTAGTTTGTGGCTTTCCAGGAATGCATCCATTTCTTCTAGATTTCCTAATTTATTGGCATACAGCTGTTCATAATATGTTTTTAGAATCGTTTGTATTTCCTTGGTGTTGGTAGTGATCTCTCCTTTCTCATTCATGATTTTATTAATTTGAGTCTTCTCTCTCTTCTTTTTAATAAGGTTCGCTAATGGTTTATCTATCTTATTAATTCTTTCAAAGAACCAACTCCTGGTTCTGTTGATCTGTTCCACAGTTCTTTTGGTCTCGATATCATTTAGTTCTGCTCGAATTTTAATTAACTGTCTTCTTCTGCTGGGGGTGGGGTCCATTTGTTGCTTTTTCTCTAGTTCCTTTATGTGTAAGGTGAGCTTTTGAATTTGAGTTCTTTCCAGTTTTTGAATGGATGCTTGTATTGCGATGTATTTCCCCCTCAGGACTGCTTTTGCTGCGTCCCAAAGATTTTGAACGGTTGTATCTTCATTCTCATTAGTTTCCATGAATCTTCTCAATTCTTCCTTAATTTCCTGGTTGACCTTTTCATCTTTTAGCAGGATGGTCCTTAACCTCCATGTGTTTGTGGTCCTTCCAAACTTCTTGTTGTGATTAAGTTCTAATTTCAAGGCATTATGGTCTGAGAATATACAGGGGACTATCCCGATCTTTTGGTATCGGTTCAGACCCGATTTGTGACCCAGTATGTGGTCTATTCTGGAGAAAGTTCCATGTGCACTTGAGAAGAATGTGTATTCAGTTGAGTTTGGATGTAAAGTTCTGTAGATATCTGTGAAATCCATCTGGTCCAGTGTATCATTTAGAGCTCTCGTTTCTTTGGATATGTTGTGCTTAGAAGACCTATCTAGTACAGAAAGAGCTAGATTGAAATCACCAAGTATAAGTGTATTATTATCAAAGTATTTCTTCAGTTTGGTTATTAATTGGTTTAATTATTTGGCAGCTCCCACATTTGGGGCATATATATTGAGAATTGTTAAGTCTTCTTGTTGGATAGATCCTTTGAGTATGAGATAGTGTCCCTCTTCATCTCTCACTATAGTCTTCAGGGTAAATTTTAATTTATCTGATATAAGGATGGCTACCCCTGCTTTCTTTTGAGGACCATTTGAATGGTAAATGGTTCTCCAACCTTTTATTTTCAGGTTGTAGGTGTCCTTCTGTCTAAAATGAGTCTCTTGTAGACAGCAAATAGATGGGTCCTGCTTTTTAATCCAGTCTGAAACCCTGCGCCTTTTGATGGGGTCATTAAGCCCATTCACGTTCAGAGTTACTATTGATAGATATGAGTTTAGTGTCATCATATCTATTCAGTCCTTGTTTTTGTGGATTGTTCCACTGAACTTCTTCTTAAAGGGGAGTTTTAAGAGTCCCCCTTAAAATTTCTTGCAGAGCTGGTTTGGAGGTTACATATTCTTTCAGTTCCTGCCTGTCTTGGAAGCTCTTTATCTCTCCTTCCATTTTGAATGAAAGCCTTGCTGGATAGAGTATTCTTGGTTGCATGTTCTTCTCATTTAGGACCCTGAATATATCCTGCCAGCCCTTTCTGGCCTGCCAGGTCTCTGTGGAGAGGTCTGCTGTTACCCTAATATTCCTCCCCATAAAAGTCAGGGACTTTTTTTCTCTTGCTGCTTTAAGGATCTTCTCCTTATCTTTGGAATTTGCAAGCTTCACTATTAAATGTCGAGGTGTTGATCGGGTTTTGTTGATTTTAGGGGGGGGATCTCTCTATTTCCTGGATCTGAATGCCTCTTTCCCTTCCCAGATTCGGAAAGTTTTCAGCTAGGATTTGTTCAAATACATATTCTGGCCCTCTGTCCCTTTCGGCGCCCTCGGGAACCCCAATTAAACGTAGGTTTTTCTTCCTCAGGCTGTCATTTATTTCCCTTAATCTATCCTCATGGTCTTTTAATTGCCTCTCTCTTTTTTCCTCAGTTTCCCTCTTTGCCATCAACTTGTCTTCTATGTCACTCACTCGTTCTTCCACCTCGTCAAGCCTCCTCGTTAGGACTTCTAGCTTGGATTGTATCTCATTTGATTGATTTTTAATTTCTGCCTGATTGGATCTCAATTCTGCAGTCATGAAGTCTCTTGAGTCCTTTATGGTTTTTTCTAGAGCCACCAGTAGCTGTATAATAGTGCTTCTGAATTGGCTTTCTGACATTGAATTGTAATCCATATTTTGTAACTCTGTGGGAGAGAGGGCTGTTTCTGATTCTTTTTTTTTGAGGTGAGGTTTTCAAACTTCTAGTCATTTTGCTCAGTGCAGAGTGGCCAAAAACAAGTTGTATTGGGAAAAGGAGAAAAAGAGAGAGAAGGAAAGAAAAGAGAAAAAGAAAAAAGAGAAAGAAGAAAAAAAAGGGGGGAAAAAGAGAAGAAAAAGAAAGAAAGGAGAAAAAAGAAAAAAAAGGGGGGGTGGGGGACGCAATCAGAAATCAAGAAGAAAGAGAGAAAAGAAAAAAAAAAAGCACAAAACAAAACAAAACAAAAAAAAAAACAAAACAAAAAAAAACACGGGGGAGTATCTTCCGATTCTGTGTTCTTTAAGTCCCTTGACTTCCCTTGGAACTTGTCCCTCTAGCTGGTCTTCTGGGGGAGGGGCCTGCTGTGCTGATTCTCAGGTGTTAGCACTTGGGGGAGCTGCTCTGCCCCTCCCTGGTGCAGGGCTCAGTGGGGGTTGTTCACCCCGTGAGGCCCCGGGAGGAAGCCACAGTGGCGGGGGCAGCTCTGGGACCCTGGGGTCAGCTCCCGCAGTAGCTCCGGGTCTCTCCGGCTGCAGGGCCTGGAGGCTCCCAGGCGGGGCCGCTGATCTGCTCAGTTCCAGGCAGGAGCGTCCTCGCTGTCCTGGGCCCTCCCGGCCTCTGCCTGTCCCGGGGGGAGGCCGGATCCTGGGCTGTGTCCCGGCGCCCTGTGCTCCGGAATCTGCGCTGTTGGATTCGCGCTCCCGGCGGTGCAGCCTCCTCCGCGGAGCCGCTGCCCGAGCCCCTCCGAGCTGTTCCCGGAGTCGCGCCGCCCCCTCCGGGCTGAGCTTCTTCCTCCGCCCGAGCCGCCGCTGCCGAGCTGTTCCCGGAGCCGCGCCGCCCCCTCCGCGGAGCTTCTTCCTCCGCCCGAGCCCCTCCGAGCTGTTCCCGGAGCCCCGCAGCCCCCTCCGCGGAGCCGCCGCCCGAGCCCCTCCGAGCTGCTCCGGGTCCCGCCGAGCGCTGCAGCCCTTAGGGAGCTCGGCGCACTCTCCGGGGCGCAGTTCCTCTGTTACTGCCCCAGGGAGCCCGAGGGCATCCCCGCCCTCCTGGGTCCTGCTCTAACTCCCTGCGGGCCCCTTTCCGTGGGGAAGGTTGGTGCAGCTCCTGCTTCTCCGGGACGGGGCTCTCCTGTCCTGGGGACACTCGCCCCGGCCTCAGCCCGGCTCCTCGCGGGCCCCTCCCCCTTGGAGGCCTTTTGTGTCTTTATTCCTTTTTCCCCGTCTTCCTACCTTGATAGAAGCGCGGACTCTTCTCACTGTAGCGTTCCAGCTGGTCTCTCTGTAAATCTCAGGCTGAATTCGTAGATTTTCAGGATGATTTGAATGTTTTCTAGGTAATTTGTTGAGGACAAGTGACTTGGAGACCCTGCTCTGCCGCCATCTTGCCCCTCCTCCACAAATGATACAATTCCTAACATTTACATCTGGGATAGAAATGCAGAGCACATATTTTAGGACATTAATCGTTCATGTAAAATAAGCTTAAATTTTACTGCTGTTTTTAAAGTAGACTATTCACTTCTTGAATATACTTACTCAATTAAGTAATCCTTCTAAAGTTTTATTGGACTAATTGTCTCAATTTCTTTGGTACTAAAAAGCCATGTTGCTACATTGAACACTATTTGGCAAAAACAGACTAGCTTTAGTGATTAGGTAAAAAATCCTAATGCAAAATTCAAATTCTTGACTTGCATTTTGCACATAAATTTAGACTCAAAAGGGCACTACACAGCACAGGAAGGAAGAATTAATACTTCATAAAATCCTAAATTCTTAACTGGCATAAGAATTGAGCTATCAGATAAATGGTTACATAGTCGGCAGTTTCTAATTTGTTGTTTTGGAGAATAAATATTTTTTTATTTTTTTAAAAGATCTTATTTATTTATTCATGAAAGACACACAGAAAGGGAGAGTGAGGCTGAGACACAGGCAGAGAAAGAAGCAGGCTCCATGCAGGGAGTCTGACGTGGCACTCGATCCTGGGTCTCCAGAATCAGGCCCTGGGCAGAAGGCAATGCTAAACCGCTGAGCCATCCGGGCTGCCCCAAAATAAATGTTTTTAAACTACCAGTCATACTGTCCTAGAAAGTGGCATACATGTATAATATTTGCTTGGAGATATTTTAAGATACTTTAGGAAAATAATTTCAAGTTTATGATGGTAATTCTATGTTACAAGAGAAAACGGTTAATGATAAAAATAATTTTTGAAACACTGGTAGTAATTCTGCCTCTATAACAGGGTGCTATATAAATCCAGGGTTACATAGCAGGTAAGAAGAAACAGGTAGAAAGGTCCTAGGATAAAGGGGCTTTTCTCATATGGTGGTGTACCTGGGGTGTGCTGAGATCACTATATTTTTTGTTACTCTATTTTTGCTTAAAACTCCTAAATTCAATTTGATCAGTTTGAAGATGTCTTAGGGACTTGTTTCCGCAGCCTAGGCACAGGCCCTGCCAGAGTCTGCTCAGTTGCAGGTTTTACTATTACTATAAGGCACCTGAATTGATCTGAAAGATTGATGTATAAATAAGAGCGACTGTTATTAATTCACAGTGGTTAGATATATATGCTCTTACCCACAATCCAAGATATTTCTCGTTCCTCAAATAGCTGGGAAACTAAATTCATTATCTGAAAGTTGCTAAATGAACAAGAACACAGAGCAAAAATAATGGTATTATCTTAAAGAGTTGTTCATTCAGAGCATGAAAAAAGTATGGTGAATTATGCTTATTTCCTCCCTGAATAAATCTGTGGCTAGAATGTTTATGCCTCCCAAACCTGGATTCTTTGTGCAGACGGTATTTCTTAAATGAGTAACTTACAAGGATATTTACCTTACTCTTCACAATGACCATGTGAAGTGGCTATATTCAAATGCCCATGATACTGATGAGCAAAATTGAGGTTCTGGCCAAGGCCATATTGTTAGCAGGTGGTACAAGGAAACAAACCCTGTTGTTTTAATAACATCAGTAGTTCTCACATATTTTTGTCTCAAGAGCCCTTTACATTATTAAAAATGATCAAGGATCCCAAAGAACTTTTGTTTATATGGATTATATCTATTGATATTCATCACATTAGAAAAATAAGTTGAGACTCTAAAATAACAATAATAAATCCATTATATGATAATATAAATGATATACTTTTAAGAAAAATAGGGGGTTTTTTGCAAATAAAATAAACAAAAATCAGGGACAAGTATGGCACTATTTTACATTTGTGCAAATTTCCCTAATGCCTCATATAATAGAAGATAGCTGGGATTTCCTATTTACTTCTGCATTTGATCTGTTGCTGCAATATGTTGTTTTGGTTGAAATATATGAAGCAAATACTTATATAGAACACTAAGGCATTAAAAGTTTATTAGTTTTTAAAATTGCTTTCCTCTGAGATGGATACAACTGCCAAGTTCCCGACATCTCCATGGGAAAAAAGCATGGAAAGAGGGGGAAATGGGTCAAATTTAGATTTTTCAGTTTTTCCTTGAGACCGTCCCCACCTCAAATGCTGTCAACATTATTATTTACTTATTTTTTTTAAGGTCCCATGTCTTCAACCCCCCTTAACTACAGCTAACTCTACCATAATGCATATCAATCTCCAATGAAATTATTTATTCTTGTCCCAACCAAGTTGCATTTGACTGTAAAGTAGACAAGAGTAGGAACTCTATCACTCAACTCCCAGCCCAGTGCCAAGCACTGAAAATACATCACCAAGTATTTATCTGAACAAAGTACTGTAGGAGCAACTGTGTACCATTTCCAGGTTAAGATGGTACAGTAGCAGGGGGACTTGCACTTGCTTCACCCTGGAACACAGATCAACATTCAACTATTTTGAATGACTAGGAAGACCATCTGAGGATTAAGAAAACAATCTGCACAGTTGGAGGGAGAGAACCTGGCAGATGGGAAGTTCTGAGCTATGAATTGAGGGGGAGGAAAGCCACTTGGCCACAAAGGGGAGGGAACCCTTTTCACAGAACAAAGTCAGGGAGAGGGAGAGAGTGAGAGAGAGCCTGATGGGTAGGGACCTCATGATAAGCCCTGGTGAGGAGATCCCTTGGGGAGCGATCACCCCCCTCCAAAGGGTACATTTGGCCTTGCCTCTCCAAAGACAAAAGGCCAGCCAGGAACCACTGAGTGAATCTCGGCTGCAGAGTCAGAGGTGCATGCAGGGGGCAGAAAACCTCTTAACTTTTGCTGTGAGCCACAATAGGCTTACACCTCTATGCCAAGTGGCTGCTTTTCTGTGACTAAACTGAGCAGAAAGCAGAGACTGGAGTAGATTGCCATTAACCTGGCTGGGGCTTTTTGCTTTTGGCCCTGATAGATTCAAGCATCTGTGACAGATTTTCTGGGACAGAAGGGAGTGGAGGATGGAGTGTGGATAACCTGGATCCAACTTTTCGCTATACATCGCAATAAAGCACTGTTAGGTCTTTTCAGTGGCAGTGCTAGGCATGTCCCGAGCCTCCCTTCCCATGGTCAGGACTGGGCCTGTACCTTACCAGGCCCTTTAAAACTTGGAGTTTTGAACCCCAGCCACTGGCCAGAGATAAAATACAGGAGATCTGTGGCTCTGGGCATGCCCAGGGCCCAGTCACAGACAGGTTAGGCAGGGAACTGATGACAGCTGAGGACACAGGAAATTGTTCACTTTTCTGAGAGGACCTCCAAAATAGCAGCGGCCAGTAGTTCCCCTCTCTGTGGATGAGAGGGCTGTGTGACCCCATCTTCCTCCTCTATAAACCACTCCTGCTCCTCTCCCCACCCACACCCACCCTTTTCCACAAGCACAGCAGGACTTCAGAGAGAAACACAGAACTTCCAGTGCAGATACAGGAGCATCTTTACAAGGGTAAGTCTGACTGTGAGCCAGCCAAGCAGGCCTCTACCTCAGAAGACCGACAGGAGTCCCTGCATCTACCAAGTCTAGTGATTAATGAAAGCTCCAAATATCAGGTTCAGATGGAAATAAGACCAGGCTTTCTTCTTTTTTTTTTTTTTCTCCTCTTTTCTGAATTTATTAAATGTATTAATTTTTATTTTTCTATTTCTTATTTTTTATTCTTTATCTTATATATTTCTTCTTTTTTTTTGTATCAGAAAATTTTGTATCAAAACAATTTTTTTTGTTCATTTGTTGATTTGTTTCTGTCCTCTTATTTTTCAGATGAGACTTCTTTTTTTTCTCTCTCTTTTCTTCTTTCCTTACTCTTTTTTTCCTGCTTTTTTTTCTTATTCTTTGGAATTCAGCTTATAGCTTTTTGTTTGTCTGTTTAAATTTTTGTTCCTTTTCCTTTTCTCTTGTCTTGGATCAGGGTTTTGTTTTTAATTTTCTGTTTTTGTTTTTCTTTTATTCCTTTCTAGGGTTATTTTGACAAAAAAAATCAAAACACACCTAGTTAAGGTTCCAAATACTCCCTACTACAAGCAAGGAGGAACTCTGTAGAGGACAGACCATGGGGAAAGAACAGCCAAAATGCAGTAGCAGAGTGTACATAACATACGCCAGAAACACTTCCTGAATTTGTTGTTGTGTTTTTTTCTTTTTGTTTCTTCCTTTCTTTTCTGGACAAAGTGATAAGATGGAGAAATTTACCCCAAAAGAAAGAATAAGAAGTGGTACTCACTGCCATGGATTTAATCAATACAAATATAGGTAAGATGTCTGAACTAGAATTTATAACAATGATTACAAATATACTAGCTAGGCTTGAAAAAGGTGTAGAAGACACTAGAGAATCTCTTACTATAGACATTAAAGGACTAAAATCTAGTTAGGCCTAGATTTAAAATGCTATTACTGAGATGCAGTCCCAAGTGAAGTGTACAAAAACAAGGATGACTGAGGCAGAAGAGTCAGTGATATAGAAGATAAAATGATAGAAAATAATGATGCTGAAAAGAAAACAGAAAGAAAACTATTATGTCACAATGGAAAATTTAGAGAACTCAGTGATTCCATAAAGCAAAATAATACTGGAATAATAGGAGTCCCAGAAGATGAGGAGTAGAAGAGAGAGGCAGAAGGCCTATTTGAACAAATTATAGCTGAGAACTTTCCTAATCTGGGGGAAGGAAACAGGCATTCAAGACCAGGAAGCAAAGACACCCTCCTCAAAATGAATAAAAATAGGTTAACTCCCCAACATATAATAGTGAAGCTTGCAAATTTCAAAGACAAAGAGAAAATCCTGAAAGTCTCTGAAGACAAGAGGTCCTTAATCTATAAGGGTAGACACATAAGGCTGGCAGCAGACCTGTCCACAGAGACTTGGCAGGTCAGAAAGGACTGGAATGATATATTCAGTGTGCTAAATAAGAAAAAAATATGCAGCCAGGACACCTGGGTGGCTCAGAGATTAAATGTCTGCCTTGGGCTCAGGGTGTGATCCTGGAGTTCCAGGATCAAGTCCCACATTGGGCTCCCTGCATGGAGCCTGCTTCTCCCTCTGCCTGTGTCTCTGCCTATCTCTCTGTGTCTCTCATGAATAGATACATAAAATCTTAAAAAAAAAAAAAAAAGAAAGAAAAATATGCAGCGAAGAATACTTCATCCAGCAAGGCTGTCATTCAGAATAGGAAAGATAAAGAGTTTCCAAGACAAACAAAAACTAAAAGAATTTGTGAACAGTAAATCAGCTCTGCAAGAAATATTAAAGGGGAAACTTTGAGTGGAGAAAAAAATCCAAAAGTAACAAAGACCAGAAAGGAGCAGAGACAATCTACAGGAACAGTGACTCTACAAGTAATACAATAACACCAAATTTGTATCATTCAATAATTACTCTGAATATAAATGGACTAAATGCTCCAACCAAAAGACATAAGATATCAGAAATGGATAAAAAGAAAATAACAAGGGCAGCCCCAGTGGCTTAGCGGTTTAGCACCACCTTCAGCCTGGGGTGTGATCCTGGAGACCCGGGATCAAGTCCCACGTCGGGCTCCCTGCATGGAGCCTGCTTCTCCCTCTGCCTGTGTCTCTGCTTCTCTCTCTGTCTCCGTGTCTCTCATGAATAAATAAATAAAATCTTTAAAAAAAAAGAAAAGAAAATAACAAGACCCATTGATATACTGCTTACAAGAGACTAATTTTAGAGCCAAAGACACCTCCAGATAGAAAGTGAGAGGGTGGAGAATGATTTATCATGCTAATGGACATGAAAAGAAAACTGGAGTAGCCGTCCTTATATCAGACAAACTAGATTTTAAACAAAGACTGTAATAAGAGATGAAGAAGGACACTACATCATAATAAAAGAGTCTATCCAACAAGAATATCTAATAATTATAAGTATTTATGCTAATTTGGGAGCAGCCAGATACATAAACCAATTAATAACAAAATTAAAGAAACCCATTGATAATAATATAATAATAGTAGGGAACTTTAATACCCCATTCAGAGCAATGGACAGATCATCTAAGCAGAAGAGCAATAAGGAAAGAAGGGTTTTGAATGACACATTGGACCAGATGGACTTCACAGATTTATTCAGAGTATTTCATCCTGAAGCAAGAGAATACACATACTTCTTAAGTGCACATGGAACATTCTCCAAAATAGGTCATATATTGGGCAACATATCAGGTCTCAAACAGTACCAAAGACTGAGACAATACCATGCATGTTTTCAGACCACAATGCTTTAAAACTTGAAGTCACCCACAAGAAAAAAGATTGGAAGGATCACAAATACATGGAAGTTAAAGAGCATCCTACTAAAGAATGAATAGGTCAACCAGGAAATTAAGGAAGAATTTTAAAAAATATGTGGAAGCAAATGAAAGTGAAAACACACTAGTTCAGAACCTCTGGGATGCAGCAAAGGCAGTAAGCAGGAAGTATATAGCAATACAGACTTTCCTCAAGAAGCAAGAAAAATCTCAAACACACAACACAACCTTACACCTAGAGGAGCTGGAAAAAAAAACAGCAAATTCTACTAAAACTAGCAGGAGAAGAGAAATAATAAAGATTAGAGCAGATCATGATACAGAAATTTTAAAAACCCAGTAGAACAGATCAACAAAACTAAGAACTGGTTCTTTGAAAGAATTAACAAGATCAATAAACACATATCAAAAAGAAAAGAGAAAGGACTCAAATTAATAAAATCATGAATGAAAGAAGAGAGATCACAACCAATACTGAAGAAATTATAAGAACATACTATGAGAAATTATATACCAACAAATTAGGCAATCTGGAAGAAATGGATGCATTCATAGAAACACATAAACTACCAAACTGAAACAGGAAGAAATAGAAAACCTAAACAGACCCATAACCAGCAAAGAAATTGAATCAATAATCAAAAATCTCCAAACAAGAGTCCAGGGCCAGATGTCTTCCCAGCTGAATTCTACCAGACATTTAAAGAATAATTAATACCCATTCTTCTGAAACTATTTCAAAAAAATAGAAATGGAAGGAATACTTCCAAATTCCTTCTATGAGGCCAACATTACCTTAAATCCCAAACCAGACAAAGACCCCCACTAAACAGGGAAATTACAGACTAATATCCTTGATGCACATGAATGCAAAAATTCTCACCAAGATACCATCTAGTAGAATCCAACAGTATATTAAAAGGATTATTCACCACAACCATGTGGGATATATTCCTAGGCTGCAAGAGTGGTTCAACATCCACATATCAATCAATGTAGTATACCACATTAATTAAAGAAAGGACAAGAACCATATGATCCTCTCAAAAGATGCAGGAAAAGCATTTGACAAAATACAGCATCTTTTCTTGACTAAAACTCTCCACTGTGTAAGGATAGAGGGAACATACCTCAATATCATAAAAGCCATATAAGGAAAAGCCCAGAATGAATATTATATCTTCAATGGGATATATATAATATATCCTGAGGTCAGGAACATGACAGAGATATCCACTGTCACCACTATTGTTCAACATAGTACTGGAAGTCCTAGCCTCATCAATCAGACAACAAAAAGAAAAGGCATCCAAATCAGCAAAGAAGTCAAACTTTCAGTTTTCACAGATGACGTGATACTCTATGTAGAAAACTCAAAAGATTCCACCAAAAATTTGCCAAAACTAGTACAGGAATTCAGCAAAACAGAAGGATATAAAATCAATACACAGAAGTCAGTTGCATTTTTATACACTAACAATGAAGCAGAAGAAGAGAATTCAAAGAATCTATCCCATTTACAATAGCACCAAAAACCAGAAGATACCTAGTAATAAATCTAACTAAAGAGGTAAAGGATCTGTACTCTGAAAAGTATAGAACACTTATGAAAGGAATTGAGGAAGACACCAAGAAATGGAAAAACATTCCATGCTCATGGATTAGAAGAAAAAATATTGTCAAAATGTCTATGCTAGCTACCCAAAGCAATCTATACATTCAATACAATCACTATCAAAATAGCAACAGCATTTTTCACAGAGCTGGAACAAACAATCCTAAAATTTGTATGGAACCACAAAGACTCTGAATAGCCAAAGTAATGTTGAAAATGAAAACCAAACCTGGAGGCACCATAATTCTGGACTTCAAAGTGTATGACAAAGCTGTCATTGTCAAGACAGTGTGGTACTGGCATAGAAACAGACACATAGATCAATGGTACAGAATAAAGAACCCAGAAATGGACTGTCAACTAAACTTCAAAAAAGAAGGAAAGAATGTCTAATGGAAAAAAAGGACAGTTTCTTCAACAAATAGTGTTGGGAGGGACAGCAACATGTGGAAGAATGTAACTGGGCCACTTTCTTACACCATACACAAAAATCAACTCAAAATGGTTGAAAGACTTCAATGTGAAACAGGAATCCAACAAAATCTTAGAGGAGAACACAGGCAGCAACCTCTTTGACCTCGGCTACGGCAACTTCTTCCTAGACGCGTCTCCAAAGGCAAGGGAAACAAAAGTAAAAATGAACTATTGAGACTTCATCAAGATAAGAACCTTTGCACAGCAACGGAAACAGTCAACAAAACTGAAAGACAGCCTACAGAATGGGGGAAGACATTTGCACATATCTTATCAGATAAAGGGCTAGTATCCAAGACCTAAAAAGAACATCAAACTCAACACCCCAAAATAAAAAAATCCAGTCAATAGGGATGCCTGGGTGGCTCAGCAGTTGAGCATCTGCCTTTGGCTCAGGGCATGGTCCTGGAGTCCCGGGATTGAGTCCCACATTGGGCTGCCTCAAGAAGCCTGTGTCTCCCTCTGCCTATATCTCTGACTCTGTGTCTTTCATGAAAAAATAAATAAAATCTTAAAAAAAAAAAAAAAAAGAATGGGCAGAAGACCTGATTAGATATTTTTCCAAAAAAAGGCATACAAATGACCAAAGACACATGAAAAAATGCTCAAAATCATTAGTTAGCAGGAAAATACAGATTAAAGCCACAATGAGATAGCATTTAACACCAGTCAGAATGGCTAAAATTAACAAGTCAAGAAACAACAGATGGTGGAGGGGATTAAGAGAAAGGAGAACCCTCTTAATGGTGGGAATGCAAACTGGTACAGTCACTCTGGAAAACAGTATGGAGGTTCCTCAAAAAATTACAAATAGAGCTACCCAACAAATCAGCAATTGCATTACTAGTTATTTATCCTAAGGATACAAATATAGTGATTCAATGGAGTACATGCACTGCAATGTTTATAGTAGCAATGACTACAATAGCCAATTACAGGAAAATATTTCACTATATATATATATATATATATATATAGTGAAATATTACTCAGTCATCAAAAAGAGTGAAATCTTGCCATTTGCAATGATAAGGATGGAACTAGAGGGTATTGTGTTAAGCAAAATGAGCCAGTCAGATGGGTGCCTGGGTGGTTCAGTGGTTGAGCATTTGCCTTTGCCTCAGGTCATGATCCTGGAGTCCTGGAGTTGAATCCCACATCAGGCTCCCTGTAGGGAGCCTACTTCTCCCTCTGCCTATGCTTCTGCCTCTTTCTCTGTGTCTCTCATGAATAAATAAATAAAATCTTTTAAAAAATAAGCCAGTCAGAGAAAGACAAATACCATATGATTTCACTCATGTGGAATTTAAGAAACAAAACAGATGAGCATAATGGAAGGGAAGGAAAAATAAAATAAGAGGAAAACAGAGAGGAGGGCAAACCATAAGAGACTCTTAACTCCAGGCAACAAATTGATGTTTACTGGGGGGCGGGTATATGGGGGGATGGGGTAATTGGGTGATAGGCATTAAGGAGGGCACTTGATATAATGAGCACTGGTTTATACACAGCTGATGAATCACAAAATTATACTCTTGAAACTAAAAAAAAGGAAAAAAAGTCAATCAGCATGGAAAACCGTCAACTCAGCATGACATTTCAGCTTTATTCCCTAATGCTTTTTTTTTTTTTGCATTTGTGTGGGAAAAATAGATAGCAATATGTTCACTTGTGCTTTTTTTTTTTTTTTCACGTTGGAGTTTGAGGGATTTTCCAAGTAATGAAAAAGTCTGTCCAACTGGGGCAATGATATTCACTCAGTGAGCAGAAAATGTTTGTTTGGAGAAAAACGAATTGAAGGCTCCCCTTAGGAAGGACCTACTACTAAATACAATTTCCCTCTTGGACTACACAAAGCCCAAAAGATAAAGCCTCAGAGTCACTGGGGATTGGGGGCCATGCGAGACACAGGCATGGCTGTTTGAGAATTATGTGAACAGAAATCCTCTGCCTATGAAGTCTCCTTTGGCCTCCAGGGCCAGACTTGTTGTTATGGGTTGAATTCTGTCCCCCCAGAAAAGAAATGTTAAAGTCCTAACCCATGTGCCTCAGAATGTGACCTTATTTGGAAAGAGGATCACTGCAGATGTAATTAGTTAAAATGAGGTCATCCTGGACATGGATCCCAATCCAATATGACTTGTGTCCTTATAAGAGAAAGGCTCTGTGAAGGTAGGGTGAATGCCATGTGACAATAAAGGCAGAAATTTGGTTATACAGCTTCTGACCAATGGATGCCAAAGACACTCAGCAAGAGGCCAGAAACCAGGAAGAGGCAAGGAACAATTTTCCTTTAGGTTCCAGAGGAAGTATGGCCCTGTCAACACCTTAATTTTGACATCCAGTCTCCAGAACTTTGAATTAATAAATTTCTATTGTTTTAAGTAAAAAAAAAAAAAAAAAAAAGGAAGAATAATTGTGTACCTAACTCAAGTCAATCTCACCTTTACCTAAAATAAAACCCACTTCACATTTCCAGCTTCCTGAATGCTCTTAATGCTAGACCATCCCTGGTCTAGAGAACTGAGATGTTCTGAAATGGCCATGGGCCTACATGGCCACTGCCTTAATCTTTCCCTGTGGTCCCAAGGCCCTCCAAAGGACTCTTAGAAACTCTCATTCTATTTTTTTTTTTTTTTTGCAAAAACAGACCTTATCATCATCTTTAAGAAAATAAGGCAATTATCTTGATCCTAGCAGGATCTTTTGATTTGAATTTGCATTTTCTCCACAAATGAGAGGTTGGAAATTTGTGAGAAAAGCTATAAACAAAATGTGTTTTCTTGGGACACCTGGGTGATTCAGTTGGTTAAGTGGCTGCCTTTGGCTCTGGTCATGGTCTCAGGGTCCTGGAATTGAGCCTCACATTGGGCTCCCTGCTCAGCAGGGAGTCTGCTTCTCCCTCTCCTTGTAACCTTCCCTCTGCCTGTTTGCTCTCTCTCAAATAAATATGTTAAAAAAAATCTTCTTTAAAAATATGTTTTTTTTTTTTAAACAGAATTGCCTTAAAATAACCCAGTTTGATGTTGGATCTTCAAAGAGTCAGGGACCTGTTTCATTTCCAGGGTAACCTGTGCCACTAAGCCTGGAGAGTTACCCATTGGTGTTCCTATTAGCCCCACTTCCATCTGAATTCTTTCCAGAACACCTTGCCATTGCCAGCAGAACACAGCTTTTTTTTAATATTTTATTTTTTTATTCATGAGAGGCACAGAAAGAGAGAGGCAGAGACACAAGCAGAGGGAGAAGCAGGCTCCATGCAGGGAGCCTGATATGGGACCCAATCCCGGGTCTCCAGGATCACGCCCTGGGCTGAAGGCAGCGCTACACCGCTGAGCCACTGGGGCTGCCCACAGTCAGCTTTTCTAAGATTCTTAGTGCTTTAATTGTAGGCATGCAAAATATAAATGTATTTATATTCACACATTTGAAAAGATCAACTCTTAAAAAATCAAAATTACTTATGCAGATAAGATTATAACAAAATAAAACAGAACATTTTTTATTCAAATTACTTTGATACTTAAAAGAAAACAGGTTTCTTCTTTTGTTGTCTTTTTCTGTGTATATCTGCTCTCTATTTTTGTAATCAGTGTCTGGTAGCTAAGGTAAACCAAAAGTGGAGGAGGGAACTGGCAATGTGTTAGAAGTCCTGTGTGAAATACATGCCAATTTGAAGAAGTCAAACCAATTATATAGTTTTGCTTAGAGTTTTCATCCTGATTATTCTCCCTCTTGAGAAGTAGTGGTAGAAATAATAGAAAGTATTTCTGCCTGTTAGTGAGCTCTCAGGATAATTTTTACTCATTTCTTTTTTTTTTATTTATGATAGTCACGGGAGGGGGGTCAGAGACATAGGCAGAGGGAGAAGCAGGCTCCATGCACCGGGAGCCCGAACGTGGGATTCGATCCCGGGTCTCCAGGATCGCGCCCTGGGCCAAAGGCAGGCGCCAAACCGCTGCGCCACCCAGGGATCCCTTTTTGCTCATTTCTAAGAGCCAAGGAAAATAGAAAGCTTGAAAGATTAAAAGGGTGAATATTTGTTTCTTCACTCAATTCTGTCAATCACAGTTGGTTTTGAAGTTTGTCTTTGTCCAATTGTCTGGAATCCTGCTGTGGGACCTCAGGCTCTGGCCTTCAGCTCCTCCAGAGCTTTACTTTGGAAGCGTGTTCTTCTCCCTATGTCAGCCAGATAAAGACTTAGACTTTCTGCCTCCATTTTCCAGTAGAAAGTTGGTCCTCTCTCATTAGGATAGCAGCCTGCAGTCTGCTTTATGGAGGCTCTGAACTCATCTTGACTGCAGAGTGCACAGCACAGCAATTACACAGACTTTTCAGAGTTCAGTGTGCCAGATCAAGGGCGGAACAGGCCAGTTCCTCCAACTCAGCTTGTTAATGTGATTGAGACTCTCAAAGCTAGACAATAATGTAGCATTTTATAAAATGATCATAGGTGATATATAAATAATAACAAAAAATAATTTTCAAAAGCCAACAAGCCACATTAACCTCAGTCAGGATTATTTTCGTGCAAAACAGACACATCAAAAATGAGATTACTGTAAAATACTTCAGTGTTCTTTGTTAAATGAGGTTTTGAAAATAAAAAGAAAATTTATTGATTTTTTTGTCTACTACTTCTATATTACTGAGTAAATTACATGATAGAACTCTGAAAGGCTGCTTTTTTTTTAGTCATAATTCAGGTGAGTTATAGTGAAGGTGTATGAAGAAAAAAATAGGTAGTTAAGAAGAAGGTTTTCGAAAAAATAGATTAAAAAAAAGACAAAGAGAAAAAAATAAAAATAAAATAGCAAAAAAATAAGTAATTAGAATGATTCTGCAGAGAGCACACTCTGGGAAGCCCTGGAAGGTCTCACAGAGAGTACGAAAATGGTGGCTTTTGGACAAGAAAAAGTGAAAGTCCTCACCCAGGGGCAAGAATCCATCAAGGCATGATAACAGGACCATATGCTCAAAGAAACCTGATTATTTTGTTCACACAGTACACCAAGGTTAGGAGCATCTCAAGGCACTAGGTAAATGACCAGTGAGAAGGAAGATCAGATGAAGTACTTTGTCTTTGGCTGAGTTCCATTTTTCTCCCACTGTTAATTATCCTTTAGGTTTCAGCTAAATATCCTTTCTTCAATGGGTTCTTCTCTGACACCTGATAATCTGTCCCCACATTCTTTCTCGTATAAAACTTATATATATTTTTCATTATATATTAAATACTGATTTATTTATCTACTGTCAGTCTCCTCTGTTGACCTGCAAATTACATGAGAACATAGGAATCAATATAAGTAGTGAATAAATGCTCTACTTACAACTTGAAAAAAATAATCACTGTCATATTCTCTGTACAGATTCCTCTTCCCTCAAGTCTTCATGTGAATGACCTTAAGAGTGTCCTGGGAATTCTTGGAAAAAGTAATGCCCCCCCCCCCAAAAAAAAATTGCCACATGGTTTATAATGAATACTGGACTATGCAGAGACTTGGGCTCTAATTCCTACTCTGCCAATAACAATTACCTCCTTGGGCTTTAACAGCCTCTCTGGGTCTTTGTGATCTTATCTACAACTCTGTGGTCAATAATTTCACTAAAAAAGGCTTAACTAAATAACTTAAGTTAATAACTTGTACAATCATTTTTCTAGTACTAACTTGCCCTCCTTTCTGTGTCCCTGTTTTAGTGTGAATGGGTGGGTTTCCTGTCAGGATTCAGCTATTCCTATTCATTTCCTAAAAGCTGCCTGTATATTTAATTCTTGTAATGTGAGTTCCATCTCCCCTACAATATTATTTTATGTTTCAGAGAAACTATGCAGAATTATACTGATATTTAATTGGCAAGAATTACTGATGCTTAAGCTTTAGATTTGGGGGTCAATATCCCTAACATTCCATGTCAAGTAATTCATAATTAATTAAAGATTAAAAAGGAAAGAAAAAAGAAATAAAAAGAAAAAAGAATGAAAAGCATGAGAGGAGCTGCATTTAAAGGAATTCTGCATTACAATGTTTAATATTTACAGTGCACATTTTGTAATGGGCATAATGCTTAATTTATTGATTTGAAAGCTTTGGGCTTTTTAGAATTTTAGAAAATCTATCCCACATATAGTATTCATTATATATTATCTCTCAAACCTACATATTATACTCTACTGATTTACATTTTTCGTCTTATGCTTGCTTACTTACTTGATTACAAATTCTCCTTGATAAATACCAAGAAGTTGGTGAGTAATCAATAATTAATAATAATTTTATAGCTATTTATGAAGGTATAGTTTAAAAGTTATCATTTAATGCTATTTTCTATATATAGCCAATACACTCTAAAAGTTCATTGATTTGAAGAGGATAATAATGGTTAGCCAAAATTTTCTGTTTTTCCACGTCCATCTTTTCTAATATATCTCTTCCTTTGTTATTGCTCACTTATTTTATTCTAAAATTAAAGAAAAGTCCATGCAACTGAAAAATCCATCCATACTCAAAAATAATTTTTATGGTTATTTAAGATTTAATTAGTTTGGATAGCATCCATTAAATAATGGAATAAAGGCCTCTGGAAACTATGTTCTCCATGAAACCAATTAGAAAACTGCTAAAATGGTCAGAATCACCTTTTTCAGAACTCTAGAAATTAAGCAAAGCCTTCCAGTTATCTGGGGAGAAATTAGTCAAGAAAGTGGATGAATCTGGTTACAAATGGTGACTTTTGTGGCATTTCAGTTTACTCAATTCAAATCCTTTTGAAAATGGCAGTCATCAGAGGATGCAAAACAAAATTTAAAACTTTTTCAAATCTTCCTTCTTCCCCAAATGATCATATTTTGACCTGTCTGGAGGTTCCCTAGAGAATTCTACTTTCAAGACTAACTTTAATCTGACTCAGAATTTGCCCAGTGTAGCCTTTTCTCCTGGGAACATTTTGGGGAATGGCAGGGGGTGGGAGCATAGAGTGAGAGACAATTGTTAAATTAATCAGCTGCTGGTGGGAATGAAAATTGAAGCAGACAACAAACTAAACAAAAAGCTTAAAAAGAAAATATAGGAGAGAAGATGTTCATAGTGGCTTTGAAGAGCTCTGACATATTCCTAGGAATCTAGAAGGTCACTCATATGTATAAGATTGTGGTCATACTCAGGACTATGAGTACGCTCAGGACACACCTGGAAATGACCTAACATGTCACCTTCGGCTGATCTTGAGCTCTGCACAAACAGGAAGTGAAGGCTAAGGCAGAGAGGTCAATTACCTGGCTGAGTTTTGAAGATATGTCTCAACAAGGACATAAGGGCCTCAACACAGAGGCCCTTAGCAAAGACTGAGTGACTGGTTGGTCCTGGGAGCTAAATGGAAATTTCTGCCCTGTCAAATGCTACACTAAGACAAGACTTCAGTAGATACACACAACAAATAATATAGATTTTACAGAATTAGTTCAGAAAAGCCCATCAGTCCATTTCATCCATTATGTTTCTATACACTAAGACAAATATTTTTTAAAAGGAGTAAAGAAGATAATCCTAATCACAATAACATCAAAAACAATAAAACAAAATACTTAGGCATAAGTTCAACCAAAGAGATGAAAGATCTGTATACTAAAAATTGTAAGACATTGATGAAAGAAATTGAAAAAGACATAAAGAAGTGGAAAGATAATCCATGCTTATGGATTAGAAGAATTAATATTGTTAACCTTCTCTACTACCAAACACCATCTGAATTTAATTTAATCCCTGTCAATTCCAATGACTTCTTTTTACAGAAATAGAACAAAGAATTCAAAATTCATATGGAATCATAAAAGACCCTAAATAGCTAAAGCATTCCTGAGAAAGAACAAAGATGGAGGCATCATGTTCCCGGATTTCAAACTGTACTACAAAGCTCTATTAATCAAAACAGTATGGTACTGACATAAAAGTAGACATATAGAATAGAAAGTGGAGAAATAAACCCCACATATGTAGTCAGCTAACAACTGGCAAGGGAATCAAGAATACCAATGAGGAAAGCAGAATATCTAAAAGTCCCTATAATAAATGATCAAACTAGATAATCAATCACATAAAAAATTAAATTGGAGCCTTGTCTTAAACCACTCATAAAAATTAACCAGAAATGAGACTTGAAATTGGCAAGTGTTGGTAAGGACATGGAGAAAAGGAACCTTGGTGTTCTGCTGGTGGGAATGTAAATTGGTGCAGCCACTGTGGAAAGCAGTAAGGAGGTTCCTCTAAAAAAATTAAGAATAGAAATGCCATATGACCCAGTGATCCCACTTCTGGGTATATATCCAAAAGAAACTAAAGAAGTATATCGAAAAGATATCTGCACTCCCATGTTTATCACAGCATCACTCACAATAACCAAGATATTAAGACAATATAAATGTCCATGGACAGGTAAGTGAATAAAAAGATGTGAGATATGTATATATATTTATATATATATATATATATATACACACACACACACACACACACAATGAAATATTATTCAGCCTTGAGAAAGACGAAAATCCTGCCATTTGTGACAACATGGATGGATTTTGAGCATATAATGCTAAATGAAGTTAGATAGAGAAAGACAAATACTATATGTTATCACATACATGTACAATCAGAAAAAGCTGAACCATAGAAATAGTAGAAAGGTCATTACCAGGAGCTGGGAGGTGGGAAATTTGGGGAAGTGTTGATTAAAAGGTACAAACTTCCAGCTATAAGATGCATAAGTTCTGGGGTTCTAATGCACAGCATTACGATTATAGTTAACAGTGTATTTTAATATTTTCAATATTATATATTTGAAAATTGCTAGTAAAGTAGTTCACAAATGTTCTGACCACAAAAGAAGTAATTATGTCATGTAATGAAGGCTTTAGTTAATGCTAAGGTGGTAATCATATTGTAATATATAAGCACAGTCAACCTTTGAACAACGTGAGGGTTAAGGATGTAAACAGATGTAAATCCATGTGTAAGTCTTGACTCCCAAAAACTTAACTATGTAAATCCATGTGTAAGTTTTGACTCCCAAAAACTTAACTACTAATGTTAGGCAGAAAGCTAGGCATGAGTGACAGGAGGATGGACCTTAGATGTCCTGAGGGGGAGCCCTAAGTGAGGACTGCCCAGGGACTACCTCATTACTCCCATCTAGCAATCCGTTTGCAGTTAAAACATCCTGGCAGAGGAAGAGGTAAGTTTATTGTGCTTGTTGCGCTTGTGCAGAAAGCAACCACTTCTTCTTATCTGACCTCTGTCTCTAGAATAAAAACGATGTTGCCATTTCCTACCCCATGCAGATATATTATTTTTTAAAGATTTATTTATTTGAAAGAGAGAGAAACAGAGGGAATGAAAATGTGAGAATGTGAGAGTGGAAGAAGGGACAGAGGGAGAGATTTTTTTTTTTTTTAGAGGGAGAGAATCTTCAAGCAGATTCCCTGCTTAATGTGGAATCCTATGCATGGCCCCATCCCACAACTCATGATACCATGACCTGAGCCAAAATTAAGAGTCAGATGCTCAATTGACTGAACCACACAGGCCCTCCCTTCCCCACACACAGATATTTTAAATATCTTGGGAAAGGACACATGTAGTTGGCTAATTGTTATATAATCCAGGCATGTCTAAAATGTTAGAACCCTAGGACCCACCCAAAAGAAAAAATTGATATAGGAGCACCTGGGTGGTTCAGTGGTTGAGCATCTGTCTTTGGTTCAGGTTGTGATCCCGGGGTCCTGGGATCAAGTCCCACATCAGGCTTCCTGCAGGGAGCCTGCTTTTCCCTCTGCCTATGTCTCTGCTTCTCTCTGTGCCTCTTATGAATAAATAAATTAAATCTTTAAAAAAATTGATATAAGCCAACACCCCAGAGTTTCCAGGGCCTTTGTCTATCTTGACTGGCCTACTCCTCCCTTGGAGTGTACTTTAATAAAACTTTGCTCTTTTTTGTTTCATTTTAGGTATAGGAATTATACCTCAATTTTAGAAAGGAAAAAATTAAAATGCAAATGCCAAATGGGAAAATGCTTAAAATATATATTGTATAAATACACAAAATGATTAAATAATATTCTAGGATAAAAAGAAATATAATTAAAATCAATAGAAAATAAAAATAACTGGATAAACATGAGTAGAAAATTTAAAGAGAAAAAGTAAAAAAATACAAATGCTAATAAACCTATGAAAAATATTCACTCATTAATGATTCAAGAAATATAAATGTGAAAATAATAAAGTATTCTGGCCATATATCTACCAGAAATTCTTTAAAAATGTCCATTTTGGGGACGCCTGGGTGACTCAGCAGTTGAGTGCCTGCCTTTGGCTCAGGGTGTAATCCCCAGATCCAGGATTGAGTCCCACATCAAGCTCCCTGCATGGAGCCTGCTTCTCCCTCTGCCTGTGTCTCTGCCTCTCTCTCTCTCTCTCTCTCTCTCTCTCTCTCTCTCTCTGTCTCTCATGAATAAATAAAATCTTTTTTAAAAAGTCAATTTTGTGTTGACAAAAGGTAAAGCAGAATTTCTGATGTTGCTAATGGAATCTTACTGATTATAATTTGGTAATATCTATCCAATTTCTTTATTGAGATAAAATTGACATATATAATGAAATAAAATTGACATTTAATATATTAATTTTTAAAAGTGTGTAAAATAATGATTCAATACTTGTGTATATTGCAAAATGATCACCACAATAAGTCTAGTTAACATCTATCACCACACATACATTTTTTTTTCTTGTGATAAGAACTTTTAAGATCTACTCTTTTTTTTTTTTAAGATTTTATTTTTATTCTTGATAGAGAGAGAGAGAGAAAGGCAGAAGCAAGCTCCATGCGGGGAGCCCGAAGCGGGACCCGATCCCAGAACTCCAAGAGCCAAAGGCAGGTGCCAAACTGTTGAGCCACCCAGGTGTCCCCCAAGATCTACTCTTTTATCAACTTTCCAATATGCAATACAATATTATTAACCATAGTCACCATGTGGTACATTATATCCCCAGGACTTATATATTTTATAACAGTGATATTTTGTAACTGGAAGTTTGTATGTTTTGACCTCCTTCACTCATTTCACTCACCCCTGATGCCTCTGGCAACCTCTGGCAACCACCTATCTGTCCTCTGTATCTCTGAGTTCAGGTTTTGTTTTTTGTTTATTTTTCAAATTATACATATAAGTGAGATCATATAGTATTTGTCTTTCTCTTTCTCTGACCTATTTCACTTAACATACTTGCTCTCAGGGCCCATCCATGTCTTTGCAATGGCAAGATTCCATCCTATTTCTGTGGTTGAATATTATTCCATATATATATACACATATAGACCACATTTTCTTTATGCATTTCCTCATTGGTGAGTACTTGGGTTGCTCGCATGTCTTGGCTTGTTCATGCAGTGAACATGAGAGTGCATACATTTTCCAAGTTAGAGTTTTCATTTCCTTCTCATATACAGACAGAAGTGGGATTGCTGGATCATGTAGTATTTCTCTTTTTAATTTGTGGAGGAAACGCCACAGTATTTTCCATTATGGCTGCAGCAGTTTATCTCTTGTGTTTTCGATAATAGCCATCTGATAGGTTTGAGGAAATTCTTACTGTGGTTTTGATTTGTATTTCCCTGATGATGAGGGATGTTGAGCACCTTTCTATCTGTATGTATTCTTCAGAAAAATGTCCATTAAGTTTAAAAATAATGATCATATGCAATAATTACTTTTCTAGAAATTAACTGAGGAAATAATTAGCTGTGTACATCTTCATAATATGAGAATATGTATCACAGTATTAGTTGATAGCCTCATATTGGAAATGGCATAAATTTCTAAGTATAGAAAATACTAAGTTATGACACATGTGTGCAATGGCATGCTCTTAAGTCATTTTAAATAATATGGTTGAGTAATATTTACTGGCATGGGAAAATGCTCAAACTATATTATTCAATTAAAAAGTAGGTCATAAAAATTACATAGAATAAACTCAATTGTAAAGGGTTTGTAGATGCATAAGAAATGACTGGAAGAAAACATATGTTTAGGAGTTAACTATAAGGTGGTATTATGGGTCACATTTTCCGACAGAATTCTACATATGGCCTCCAACGTAGAGATACGAATTTATTTAGAAATCTGCTACTAAAAATCCCAAAATTAGTCTATGGCCATACCACTCTGAACATGCCCGATCTCATCTAAAAATCCCCAAATTACTTTTCCTCCTATGCTGAATGCCAGTAAACTCTTGGGTAGCCCCCACATAATGTGACTCTGAACTAAAGAAGGTTGTGCTCCTAGATGAGCATTGGATGAGTTTCAGTCCATCCCTCAGATTTTGCCTTTTATTGGCCACGCTGTCCTCTAGGCTAGCCTTGTTCAGGTTTATTTTAGGTATTTTTGAGGCTGCACGCAGGGTATAGGGTGGGCTTCAGACTGACTCAACCTACCACATGCACTCCCTGTCCTTATGCTAAGGTGTTACTGCAGTGAGGTACTTGTTAATACTGTGATAGGTTTCTTGAATTTTTAACCCTTGAAGAAAAAATGAAGAAATTGTATGAAAGAGTTATTTTACTATAACTATTGGCTTTTCTGCCAATGTGTTCACATATTATATTCTTGGATTTTAAAATGTGTAGATGCAAATTACTCTGTATTTCAATGAATTGACCCAAACTATGTATATGAGTTCCAGGGCAGTGAGGAAGACTTATGCTAACATCAACTACAATACTTAGAAGCGTTAAATAGGTTGCCTTCCATAATGTCGCAATAAACTATGAAGTTGCAATGAAATGGAATAAATTGAACTCATATTCCTAATCTAATATTGGGCACATTATTTTCTTGCTGGTATGAAAAGCTTTTCCTGCTGTGATTATTGTTTGCTTTTCTCAGGCTAGTAAATATCAGTGATCTTCCACACCAATCCCTCAAGGCTGTGATTTTCCCTTGAGTGGGTGTTAGCCCTCAGTTTTAGTATACACCTACATGATTGCTTAAAAAACAAATCTGAGTGATGATCCTGTAAAACTGAAAGAGACAGATAATATTGAAAACCTACCTGCTTGCTAAATCCATCATCTATATAAATTCTACTATTCTCAGTAAAAGGGAGTAGACAAAGTTCTGTGTAATGATGACCGCCTCCTCTCAAACTTCCTTCCCCACATCCCAGTTTCCTCCATTAGCCTTTGGAAGTTGCCACAGGATCCCCGCGCCATCCCACCCAGAAGCTCATCCTGAATTCCAGCATGTGCTGGGTTGAGTTTCCTCTGTCACATTTCCAATCACTTGGTATCTACCATGGGTAGATCAGGTTTTATGGGCCTGAAACTTATGAATTATGGGGACCTTATCTTAAAAGAATAATTGAATAAATGTAAAATTAGGCACAAGAACAAATATTTGGGACGCCTGGGTGGCTCAGCAGTTGGGCCCCTGCCTTTGGCTCAGGTTGTGATCCCCGAATCTGGGATCCAGTTCCGCACTGGGCTCCCTGCGAGGAACCTGCTTCTCCCTCTGCCTATGTCTCTGCCTCTCTCTGTGTCTTTCATGAATAAATAAATAAATCTTTTTTTGTAAAAGAACAATTATTTATTTAGAATGAGAAAATAAATCTCAGATATCGCAAACATAAAAATCCAGAAAAAAACATTAAAATCCAGAAAAAGAACATAACAATTTTATTAATTAATGCCTGATACTCTGCTGAAATATTTTGCCTACATTTTTTTTACTGCAGTCTCCTTACTTGCCTTTTTAATACCTGGAACTTTTATCATAATGTTCTCTAAGGAAAAAAAGATAACGTAATCCTTCCACTAACACATTTGATCAAAACTTGTTTTTATGTTGGTAGTGAGATAAAATAAGAAACTTCCCTTAGGTTAATGCATAAAACAGGAAACTTCACAAGCAGCAATAGTATTGCTATTGATTTATACTCTTTTTTTTTAACAAGAGACAATTTTATAAAAATTCACATTTTCACAACAGTATGATGTATAGAGATTCAGACAGTTAATCTTTAACACAGAATGCTGTAATATTTTACACTGTGATGCCTGGGAAAATATTTCTAGAGTAACCAGCAGTCTGTGTAGGAAGCAGCAGCCCATGCTCCCAGGAGTAAATGTGAAGAACAAGCTACTGCTCACTACCTCAGGAGAGGCGGGCTGTGGAAGGATCCCTTGTCCCAGTTTAAAAACTATACTCTAAGAGCAGACCTTTCTCCAGTTCCTAATCTCCCCTTACTAGTTTTCTTTCTAATATATTTTTCCTGCCGTCTACCCAGGCTCCAGTCAGTGAGTAGCTTTCAAAGAGTATAAATCTTTACACAAGAATTCTGATTAATTTGATTTCATATAATTCAAGAAAGAAAAAATGAATTTTTGATGTAGTTGGATCAATTTTTCTCTGATTATAATTTTACAGTCTGATTATGGAAAGAGTTTTCCAGAGTAGCTTCTGGTTTCTTATATTTCAAACTTTCAGTGTTGGACACTAGAAGATGCATTCGTACTGACTTGTAGCCTTTAGCCTCCTTTCCTGTGCTCCATGTGTCACCCATTGGGAAGTAGGAATATTCCTGGAATATTCCACCCTGTATTAGTTTCCTATGACTGCTATTACAAATTATCATAAAATTGCTTAAAACATAAACATTTATTATCTTACAATTCTTGAGGTCAGAAATCTGAAATCAGTATTAGTGAGCCCCCAAATCAAGGTGTCAGCAAGGTTGCACTCCCTCTGAAGATTCTAGGAGAGAATCGAGCCTTGCCCTGCACTCCATCTTTGCATCTTGTGGTACATGGCCTCTCCCTCCATTTTCAAGGTCACACTGCCCTCTTCTTCCTTCTCAGATCTCCTTGAGATTGTATTTAGGGCCCACCTGGGTAATCCGGGATAATTTCCCCATCTCAAAATTCTTACTCTGTTTTGCCATGTCACTTTACATTCACAGATGCCAGGAATTAAGATCTGAGTTATCTTTAGGAACCACTATTTATCTTACCATACACTCTCTCTTTAAGAGTCTCATAAATAACTTTACATGGAAGTAACTACAAACCACATATGTGCAAACTGAACAACAAAAACAAAACAATCCCATAAACACCTTATTAGAACCCTTCCAGCACTTTGGAAGCTTAAATTTTATTAGATCCGAGGTAAATGCACTTCTGTTTGATCTATGCCTCACTTATGACATTTAATGTTTTATGTTGTAATTGTCTCTTTCCTGGTCTGTCTCCACCAAAAGCTCTAAGTTCTTGCAGTTTGGGACATCATTCATGTATGCCTGGTACATATTGAAAAATACTTAGTAAGCGAGTAAAGCAAACTGGTGGAGACAGAAGCACTTTGGATTTGAATCTGAATGGGAAGCCCAGATCTGCTATAACTTTCCAAAGTTACTTACACTTCCAGGCTTCATTTTTCATTTTTCATTTGTAGCGTTGTTAAAAAAAAAAACCTACTAGATATGATTCTACAGGATTAAAATGATGTAAATTTTTTTTTCTTCCATACACACACACAAAGTGCTCACATCAAGTACCACAGTTCTGTGAAACAATTTCTTATCTTTTTAGGAGACGAGTTGAATTGTCTCAAATATATAGAAGGTTGGAGCACCAAAGAACCTTTGAAATCTCTTGGGTCTCAGTTTACTTTAGATAAATTTGTATAATCTCATAAAATATTTAGGAGAGTATTTAGCACACAGTTGGTATTCACACACACTAGGTAATAATAATGGCTATATAAATATACAACTAACGTAGAATAAAGTAAAGATTAGAATCTAGGTGTTCTGGTCTGCTGCCCATAGAGTCATGTTAGGTGGCACAGATAAAAAGGAGCTGTTCAGGGAAGATGAAGAGAGAATACTCTCTCTGCTTTTACATAAAGTATAAGAAAAGGGCCAGGGAATGTTAATATCAGATGAAAATAACGTGGGGGTAGAAGGATCCCACATGGAAACAGGAAGTAGCACGTGGTTATCTCCTACCTCCAGTGTCACCTTCTTTTTATTTTTAAAGATTTTATTTATTTATTCATGAAAGACACAGAGAGGGAGAGGCAGAGACATAGGCAGAGGGAGAATCTGGCTCCCTCAGGGGAGCCTGATGTGGGACTCGATCCCAAGACCTCAGGATCACAACCTGAGCCGAAGGCCGACGCTCAACAACTGAGCCACCCAGGTGCCTTCAATGTCACTTTCCTAGAGAGGCCCGTGCTGCCTGACCTCCCCTCCACCCTCAGTACCCACCCTCTGCAGTAGTCTTCTTACTGTGCTCTGTATTTTTACTTAGCGTTTATCACTTTCTTACATGCTAGATACTTTATTTATGATGTTCATTTTCTTTCTTCATCTACTACGTTCTCCCCAAACAGGAATAATTCATTGTTTCTTTTTAAATTTTTGTCTCATCATGCATTCTCCATTTCTGGAAAAATGCCTGGCACATAGTAGGTATGTGATAAATGTTTGTTGAATGGATGAATATATTTTCCTTTCTAAAAGACACATGTTCTTTATATTCCCCAAATGAATGAGAACGAAAGGGAATATAAAGGAAGGGAAAAGAAATGTTGGGAAATATCAGAAAGGGAGACAGAACATAAAGACTCCTAACTCGGGGAAACGAACTAGGGGTGGTGGAAGGGGAGGAGGGCGGGTGTTGGAGGGGAATGGGTGACGGGCACTGAGGCGGACACTTGACGGGATGAGCACTGGGTGTTTTTCTGTATGTTGGTAAATTGAACACCAATAAAAATTAATTTAAAAAAATAAAAAATAAAAGACACATGTTCTTTTTTGATATGAAGCCTTTTTGTGAAAAAAGTATAAGAATTTTGTAAGCCTCCAGTTATGAAAATAGCAAATTGCATTAAGGTTGCTCTCATTTTAATAAATTGTTCAATTAATTGGTTAGCAAGCCTTGACTGAATCCACTTTGGAATAATCACTTGCCAAGCCTTTAAGAAGGGGCACGGAAGACTCTATAAACAAGCTATTTATAATCTAGTCAAGGACACAGAAGCAGTATATTTGGATGATTAGTGCACATTGCTGACTATTACATAATTGGCTCAGATAAAATTTATTTATTTTTTGAGGTTTACAACATATATTTATTTTTTTATTTTTAATAATAAATTTATTTTTTATTGGTGTTCAATTTACCAACATACAGAATAACACCCAGTGCTCATCCCGTCAAGTGCCCCCCTCAGTGCCCGTCACCCAGTAACCCCCACCCCCTGCCCCCCTCCCCTTCCACCACCTCTAGTTCGTTTCCCCGAGTTTGGAGTCTTTATGTTCTGTCTCCCTTTCTTATATTTCCCACACATTTCTTCTCCCTTCCCTTATATTCCCTTTCACTATTATTTATATTCCCCAAATGAATGAGAACATATAATGTTTGTCCTTCTCCGACTGACTTACTTCACTCAGCATAATACCCTCCAGTTCCATCCACGTTGAAGCAAATGGTGGGTATTTGTCGTTTCTAATGGCTGAGGAATATTCCATTGTATACAGAGACCACATCTTCTTTATCCATCATCTGTCGATGGACCCCGAGGCTCCTTCCACAGTTTGGCTATTGTGGACATTGCTGCTAGAAACATCGGGGTGCAGGTGTCCCGGCGTTTCATTCCATCTGTATCTTTGGGGTAAATCCTCAGCAGTGCAATTGCTGGGGTGCAGGGCAGATCTATTTTTAACTCTTTGAGGAACCTCCACAATTTTTCCAGAGTGGCTCTGTTAGTTCACATTTGCACCAACAGTGCAAGAGGGTTCCCCTTTCTCCGCATCCTCTCCAACATTTGTGGTTTCCTGCCTTGTTAATTTTCCTCATTCTCACTGGTGTGAGGTGGGATCTCATTGTGGTTTTGATTTGTATTTCCCTGATGGCAAGTGATGCAGAGCATTTTCTCATGTGCGTGTTGGCCATGTCTATGTCTTCCTCTGTGAGATTTCTCTTCATGTCTTTTGCCCATTTCATGATTGGATTGTTTGTTTCTTTGGTGTTGAGTTTAGTAAGTTCTTTATAGATCTTGGACACTAGCCCTTTATCTGATATGTCATTTGCAAATATCCTCTCCCATTCTGTAGGTTGTCTTTTAGTTTTGTTGACTGTATCCTTTGCTGTGCGAAAGCTTCTTATCTTGATGAAGTCCCAATAGTTCATTTTTGCTTTTGTTTCTTTTGCCTTCGTGGATGTATCTTGCAAGAAGTTACTGTGGCTGAGTTCAAAAAGGGTGTTGCCTGTGTTCTCCTCTAGGATTTTGATGGAATCTTGTCTCACATTTAGATCTTTCATCCATTTTGAGTTTATCTTTGTGTCTGGTGCAAGAGAGTGGTCTAGTTTCATTCTTCTGCATGTGGATGTCCAATTTTCCCAGCACCATTTATTGAAGAGACTGTCTTTCTTCCAATGGATAGTCTTTCCTCCTTTATAGAATATTAGTTGACCATAAAGTTCAGGGTCCACTTCTGGGATAAAATTTATTGATTGAACTCAGAGAACAGGGCAATAATTAAGAACAAGAGTATCAGGGAGGTCTCCATGGAGGGTGTAAGGACTTTAACAACTGGGTGTTAAACTGTCCTATATGTGACAATGTTGTCATCTTTATGAGCAATTTCAGTGTTGAAATGGAGATATCTCCATAACCCTGACCTCAAAGTTCCTCTACGTTAATAATTTCATGCCTTTCATTTAATATTCACTCCCACTCCCATTGCTGCCTTTGTTCATATTTCTTTTTTATTAAAATATAATTGACATATAATGTTATATTAGTTTCAGGTATACAACACAGTGACTCAACAATTCTATGCATTACTCAAGTACTCACCATGGTAAGTGTAGTCACTATTTGTGTGCATACAATGTTATTACAATAGTACTGACTATATTCACGATGCTGTACTTTTCATCTCTGTGAGTTATTTTATAACCTGAAGTTTGTACTTTTCAATCCTATTTACCTATTTCACTTATAGATTTCAGTTAAAAAAAAAAGAATCAATCCTGAAGCAAAAACATATATGCTAACATGTTTATAAGATGTGCAAATCTTATAAGGAGGGGGCACAAATGGGAAGCAGGGGGAGAAGATAGCAGACACAAAGAGTTGGGATATGGATCTGGTATCCCTTCATAGCAAGTGCGTCTGCTTGCTGAACTCATGGGATTGCCCACCATAAAGCCACATGAGCTACCATACCTCACAAAAGGCAGCCAGAGAGGAGAGAAGAATTTTCTCTACAAGCCTCTATCTGCAATTCGTCAAATGTTTACTCTGAGGATTGTTAAATTTACTTTGAGTTGCAAGTTGCATATGTGCAGGCACCAAACAGTTTCCAGAGCAATATTCACCTCATGGGAAAGAGATGGCAGACAGAAGATGAAAGGCATACAAGTGTGGGTGTAAGGCGGATTGGGACCACCAGCCACTGCAGCTGGGGCTGGATTAGAACCAGTGGCCAAGATCTCTTCATGTGTCCTAAGTACCTGGACCAAATGCTGAGCAAAGCACTGTGCAAATGGAAACAAAAACCAGAGACAAAACCCCACAATTTAACATGGCAAAACACACTCTAAAGAGTCTCATTAGACTTGAAACCCAGCCTTGTCTTCCACCCTTCTCTGGCTCTGGCCTTCCTTTTTGCTCATATTATCATAAGAGTAAAAACACTCTTTCTGGTTGATGCTTCTTTAAAAAAGAAACAAAACCCTTGAGAAAAAGTAAAATGAAGCAATACAGTAGTTCTGTGAATGTCTTTTCTGAAGAAATCAAGGTTAGGGTCAGGAGACTATGGCTTGGTATCAAAATGGATTCCAGTTTATCGCTAGGACTTTGAAATGCCTTCTGAGTAAGTTGTCACCATCCTCATCATTGCCATCATCATCAACACCATTCCCTGGAAAGCCTGGTTGCAGGGATGCCACCTAGTTAACAATGCAATGTTGTGTGTTTGCAATAAAAGGCTAAAGGAATTAAAGATCACAACATTTTTGAAAAGATGGTATAAAAAATTATTGTTGTCGCTGTATTTAGGAACATCTATAGAAATGTAAACAGTAAAATATATAATTAGGTGTTGCTTGGCTGCCTTTGATGAGATTGGACAATGAAATCTTAGTATGTAGCCAAGTCTGCTCAAGCTACGTGTCCCTCGGAAACCCTCTCTCTGTTATAGAGAGCAAGCTGGGAGCTCCCCCACTCGTTCAGCATCTCCAGGTCCCCAGCTTCTGAATCTTCTCTAGCCCCACTGTTCCCACTAGATGAGCATTTTCCCAGAAGGAACCTTTAAAATGTAAACAAAGGAAAATTAGTATGATTCTATTAGCGCAAAGACATGGGCATCTTTTCAGAGCACTCCACGCCAAGCTACTCTGGGGCAGCAATGTTGGTGGGGGACACAGCTCCTAGTTTGTTTTCTTGTCTGGATTTTTGTCTGTAAGATTCACTACCTTAAATATTTCAGGTATAAACTGCATCTCAGCCTTTATACAGTAAATGAAATAAATCTAAACAGAAATGATTTCTTTTTCTTGTTAGTGTTAGTTCATTGTGTGATTAGATTATTCTGCAGTCAGTTATTTTTCTAATGACGAGACATAAACTGTGTAATCATGGAAACACACAATTGCTGTTGTATCAGATTTTAGTAGCCTCAGATTTAAAAAAAAAGAACCTCTATGAATCTCTATGAATGAATGAATCTTTAGCCTTTTGATTAACTGCCAATCATCCTATTACAAAGTAAAGCCAGGTTGGGTTTAAAGTGCTGTAATCAGTACATCTAATCAGTGAATAGCCTTTGAAAGAAAGTTATGACCAAGCCTTTGAAAGTAAGGCAGGATCAGTTATTTTGGGAATAGGTCGCTGGGTATAAAATTCATCTAGCCATAACATTACAGTAGCATAAGAGCTTGAACATACAGCTCCCTTGAGGAGAGGTCTAAATCCTACCCTGGCTTAATAATACTTTTTTTTTTTTTCTGTGGAGGGCAGTAAAGTTAGCTATCTATTATGTAATTTGAATCTCAATACAATTCTCTGTGGTTGGGAAATTATCTAAATTTCTTTTTTTTTAAGACTTTTTTATTTATTTGAGAGAGAGACAGAGAGAGCATGAGTGGGTGGGAGGGGCAGAGGCAGAAAGAGAGGGAGAAGCAGACTCCCCCCTAAGGGCAGAGCCCACCTCTGGGGCTCAGTTCCAGGACACTGAGATCATGACCTGAGCTGAACTCAGATGACCTGACTGAGCAATCTGGCTGTCCAAATTATATGAATTTCTATGATACCGACAAGAACAATTGAGACAAAATAGCTGGGTTTCGTACTAGGCTAGTAACTGTGTGGACTAGATTTCAGGTCCCTTGAATCTTAGCTCAGCGCTCTTCATTCACTATCTGATTGGAGACATACTCAGTACAGTGAGGTGATGGCCGCCCAATGTGGCATGTCCTCCTGCTGGATCACAGGGACAAAATGAAGGGGAAGACTTGTTCAAAAATTGTCACCTGTATATACTAAACATTTTCTATGAGTGAGTGCATATTGGATCCTATATCTGAATCATAAGAGGCTTTCTGTTTCAGAAGAACTTGCCATTTAGTCCAGAAAAAAAAAAAAAAAGAGTACATCAAATGCAACCACTAACTAAATGAGTGACTCATGCTAAATATCAAAGCAGAAGTGCAATAAAGACGGGGCACTGATGTGCATAAAAGATCCCTGATAGGATTAGGCTGCATTAGAGGTAGTGGGCTCTGGCATGCTGTGAAGGCTGTACAGAATGCAGGTGATGGAAGCTGGAGGTGAGATTTCCAACATAAAAGATAGTTTTCCTTGGAATCTAGAGAGAGAGTCTTGGTGGGAAAAATGAGTTGACTAGTTTGATTCAAGCAGCTGATTTAGATTTCAATACAAAATTTTATGAGCCTAAGTGAATCCAGTATTGTTGTCATCCCAGCCTTAAATTCTTAGACAATTTAAGCAAATTGTTTTGTTCTATGCTGTATAGGCAATGTCACTACCCAATAATGAGGTTTCATAAGTCTTGTTATAAATAACAGTCAACTTAAAACTAAATGTTGCCAGCATTACTTCTTTTACATGGATGTATAGTAGAAAAAAAAAGATATTTGCCACAAGGCATTATAATAATATGCTCTGAAATATTTTCATAATTTTTATTCCCAATATATTATAAATAACATATTTTTTTAAAATTCAGAAGTGAATTTTGTGGTTTAAAACATCTTCTGGGGGATCCTTGAGTGGCTCGGCGGTTTAGCGCCACCTTCAGCGTAGGGCGCGATCCTGGAGTCCTGGAATCGAGTCCCGTGTCAGGCTCCCTGCATGGAGCCTGCTTCTCCTTCCTCCTGTGTCTCGGCCTCTCTCTCTCTCTCTCTCTATGTCTATCATGAATAGATAAATAAACAAATAAATAAATAAATAAATAAATACATCTTTAAAAAAATAAAACATCTTCTGTATGTTGCCACATTACTTCCTCGCAGACATCATGGCAAATGGATGGTCTATATCAAATTTTCATTAGTTGTTTTAATTGATTGACAATCTACCATTATTAACTTTGAGGATCCACAAGGACCTCAAGGTTGGTCACTAGTTATCTAAATGGATTAATTTCATTATGTTTTATGTTCTATACTTACTTGCATAGGTACATTCTTGAAGTATGGATTGATTTTTATATATAGATTCCTTGACACATGGAGAAGAACAAAGTATGGAGACTTGGCCAATGGGAAACTAGTCACATCTTGTTGATATGAATTTGAAATATTTTTAAAGATTCATTTATTTATTTTAGAAAGAGGGAGGGAAAGAGAGAGAGAATGTGAGCAGGGGCAGGGGCAGAGAGAGAGGGAGGAAGAGAATCTAAAGAAGGCGCCACACCCAGCACCAAGCCAGACACAGGACTGGATCCCACGACTCTGAGATCGTGACCTGGGCTGAAATCAAAAGTCCAACAAGACTGAACCACCCAAAAGCCTCAGGAGGGTTATTCACTCCTGTTTAAGATGGTGGCACCACATAAGGCAAAAGGCGAGATGAAATGGCAAAACTTCATGGTCACCTCCGCCATGCAACATAATTTGGCAGTGCCATGCCAAATCATTCTGAAACCAACTCCACCAGGTGTTTAAAAAGGCCCCTCAAACGTCCATTGAGGCGTGATGTATAAGAAGACAACGAGGGGACGGGCACAGCATGTTCCCATAAGGAACGTCCCGTGCCTTCCCTGTCCCCACGTGGCACAACACGAGCCCTGCCTTTTCCGCTTGGTGGCTTGGAAGGCCAGGCTGAGGGAGCTCAATTTCCAGTGCCTTCTACTGTTCCTGCCATGGGTCAGTCTTCCTCTACCACATCCCATCATATGGTGGATGGTGGTTTGGACTCCAGAGTTGGCAAGTTTTTTAGGGAATTCAAGCTGGGAAGCCAAATCATCCCTCAGGAAACCATCAATTTGATTCAATCACATCTAGAGGAGAGGGACCTTCAGAAAGTGGTTTATGATTAGTGATGCATTGAGAAAAATTGAAAATACCTCTCTGAACTTTGCTGTTATTGGAGAGTCTGGGGCAGGGAAGTCCAGCTTCATCAATGCCTGAAGGACAAGAGGTAGAAGTGGCTGCCACCAAGCTGGTGGAGACAACGTTGAAGAGAATCAAATATAAACACAAATATTTTCCCGATGTGATATTGTGAAACCTATCTGGCATGGGGACCACTACCTTTTTACCACTGAGTATCTGAAGAAAATGAAATATTGGGAGTACAATCTCTTTATTATCATCTCTTCTACATGCTTCACAATCAATGATGTACAATTAGCTACAGCAATTAGAAAAATGAAGAAGAATATCTACTTTGTCTGAACTAAGGTGGACAGTGATTTACATAATATAAAAATTAGCCAACCCAAAAACTTCAATAAGGGTAAAATTCTGCAAATGATCTGCAATGACTGTGTGAAACATCTGATGGAGGCCAATATGAGTGATGCTCAGATCTTCATCTTCAGCTTTGAGTTGTTTTAACTATGATTTCCAAAGCCTGGAGATCACCCTTCTGAGGGAAGTCCCAGCCCACAAACCTCACATCTTCATGCAATATTACCAAGTCTGCCATTGATGGGAAGAGGGATTCCCTGAGACAGAAAATCTGGTTGGAGGCCATGAAAGTTGGAGCAACAGCCACCATCCCTTGAGGCTGTTGCTTGATCAGTGATAACGAGGTGGAAGAGCTGGTGGATACTTTACACCTCTACAGGTCTTACTTTGGGTTGGATAATGCATTCCTGGAAACATGGCCAAGGACTTTCATGTGCCAGTGGAGACACTCAAGGCAAACCTTATGTCTCCCCATTTGCTATCAATTGAGAAGGAGGATGAGTCATTACAGGAAAAACCGTTGAGATATGTGGAAAAAATCTGCTGTTAGTGGAGGACTCATTGCCACTGGTCTTTACTTTAGGAAGATTTTCTATTTGCAAAATTATTTCCTTGAGACTGTGGCAAATGATGTGAAAGTTCTTCTTTTAAAAAAAGATTTTTTAAGGACCCTGAGGGCTCTGGGCAAACCGATCTGCATCTGAATGTCGGGAATGAAAAATGGGAAAAGTGACGCGTTCAGCTCCCGAATTATTCTCAGTGCTGGCATGGCACTGGTGCCTGGAAAGTTGATTTAGGGCTTCCTTCAAACATCCTGATCCATTGCCCTCCAGATGTATCACAGACATTTCTATAATTCACTCTTGAACAAACCACAATGTTAGTGACTATTATTTGATAGTGGGAAAACGAAGGACAGGAATCTGGAATTTTCTGCTCAGTTGAGAGATTAACACTTTGTGTCATGGTTACTACATACCCATACCCAGCACTGGTCTTTCTACTGACGTAGTAAAAAATAGCTGTTCACACAGTAGAACCTTGAAACTGACTTTTAAATAAATGCATACATAGTTTGGGTTTTGCATTCCTCTCATAGTGTTGTGAATGCATAAATTCTGATCATTGATAGATCGTCAATTAATGTTGAATGATTATCCTCCTTGTCCTTTCTAGGGTTATCACTTTATTTAAAAACATAAAAGATAGTTGACCATGTGTCACAGGAAATGAAAGAGAAACATTAGCTAAGAAAATGAGTGAGAAATATCAGAGAGGGTGACAGAACATGAGACTCCTAACTCTGGGAAACGAACAAGAAGTAGTGGAAGGGGAGGTGGGCGGGGGGATGGAGTGACTGGGTGACCGGGACTGAGGGGGGCACTTGACAGGATAAGCACTGGGTGTTATATGTTGGCAAATCGAACTCCAATAAAAAAAAAAAATACGAAAAAAAAAAAAAAGCCTCAGGAGGTTGAAATTTTTACATGAAGTGCACAAATGTTTATCTTAGTAAAAATCTAGTTCTTAGTTTTTTTTTTCTTTCTTTTGGGAAAAAGCTCATTTGGAGATCATTAAAAATAGATTTATTCTACTTTTGAATGTTTGCTTTCTCACAAAAGGGAATCTATGGAAATGAGAATTTGTGAGCTGGAAATAAATGGCAGACACACATGATGAGTACTCTTCACAGAGGTGTGAGCAGGCTTGAGGAAAGCAATTAAGCAACCTGAAGCAGTTAGGGTGGGGCTCAGTGGGAAGCTTTCATCTTTTGGGATAGGGCACACAGTGGATGAAGAAAAGCTGTGGCTGCAGCAGTGGCCCCTCTGGCAGGAAGGAGATCTGGCCTTTGAGAAAGGAGGAAGCCACTGCCAAACCCCAGGGCCACTGGAAGGAGACAGAGGAGCAAACACCTTGACATTTCCCCACTTCTGACATCTAAATTATGAATGTCTCTCATTGACAAAACACAACCAGAAGCTAGAAGGCCAGGATCGAAGTGATGTAGCTCAAACAGCAGAGCAGTGATGTAACCTTGAGGAGCAGCAAAGGATGAAGCATTGTGGTCAGTAAACCTGGGAGGCCAAACAGAGGACATTCATGAAAGTCCACTCCTTTGTCCCTCTTGTCTTTGGCCACTCTTGTCTTTGGGATTTCAAGAGTTCTTTATATGGATGAAAATAGTGGGCCTGGTGCCAGGGTCACACAAATTTCCATATCATTAGAAGAGCTATTGCAAGATGAAGTCCATTCAGTCAATACTCCCTTCTAAAACCTAAAATATTAACACCATTCATGATATTTATTATGTAAGGTGAGGAGAAGGAAGAAAACCACTCATTCACATAAGATGTTACTGCTCTAGCTCCTGATTTTGTAAGTTGATCAGGAAATCCAGGTTTACCATCATAACTGCGATTTTCTACAACTCATCTTTCTGTTACTCTCTGCCAGCCCCTCTGCTGGAAGTATTCTTCAGTTTGTGAAGTGACCCAAACCTTTATTCATGTAGGTCTGAGTTCTTGGAGGCCCCCTTTATAGAGTGACTGCAGTTTTCATTGAATACAATTTGACAAAGTGCTAATGACAAAAAAGCATCCCTGAGAATCCTTTGGATTCCTTACATGGATAGCCTTTCCCTGTTCTATATCAGCAACCCAGTTTCCTCTCTAGGTAATTGGGGTTGAAATGTCTGCATTTCGGTTGCTCAGTAAGAACTCCAAAGAGCCAGGAAGCATTCTTGGCTTCCAATGTAACAGAACCAGGATTGTGAATTCTGGTGGAAGCATTCCTTCGTGGATATTTGAACCTTCAAACATACTTGGTCCAAAATGGTAGACAAAGAAAGCAAAATTTTCTGATGTGAGTTGTTAGGTTTAACAGTGATAGAAGCCACTCTCATCTCCTGCTCCCGTTGGTTCCAGACCTGAAAATTCTAGATGTAGCAGGAACCAAACCATGAATTAGTCTCTGACTTACAACCTAATGCATCCTATAAAAAGTGTCCCAAACAGTGCTATTTCCTAGATGATAAAATAACTGAGTCTTCTACTGGTGGTTTCACCATCTTGTCAAGCCAGCTGCTTCTGAGTGATAAAACTCAGAAGTTTTGTGGGTAAGACACGTTAATTCTGTGGACATGAGCTCATTTCCAAAAAAAGAAAAAGAGATTTGTTCAGAGATAATTTTGAATAAGGTATCATGCTGATGAAGATGGCCTTCTATAAGTTCACAAACAGTGCTACAGACAAGGAAGAAAAACGTAAATCTGAGGCACACATCTAATCAACCTGCAACCATGCAGTCAGCCAGTTCCTCAGGGTGATGGAATCATATTGAAGGCTGTATTACCTCTGCTGTTTGCAGGTTGGCGCTCAGTAGTGGCAGTGGTCAGATTACCCCAGTGAGGTGTAATCCATTCTGAGTTGTGGTTGGATTCATGGGCTTTGTCCCTGCCATCAAGACTTATTTTGCCATGAGCCCAGGGAGCAAATATCAAGGTGGCAGAAATAGGCTGTCTGACATCAGAGGATGTTCATTTCATTCTCTTTGGTGATTGAGGCTACTTCCACAGTGCATGCCTGCTGGGTGGCATTACTCAACTATCCTCACCTTCTGAATCCATTGCATGAGGGCTAGCCATAAACATTCTCCCCAGATGTCTTTGTTCTTCTCAGATCCTTTGTTTAATTGAACAGCACCTTAGCCACTGCCCATAAGTCACTGTAGATTCATACCTCAGACCATCTCTTCTATAGAATGGCCAACCATACATACTGCCCACAGTTCTTCCCAGTGGGACAATACCCTTTCCTGACTCTCTTTCAGAGCTACATTGGAATAGTGCTCTAGAAAGATGGACATCCCCTTCTGAATGGGGTCATATGTTTTATAGATTTATTCATAAATAGGCTGGTATTCTTTTCTGTTACTTGGTCTTAGGGGAACTTCTCTTGAAATGCTACATGTGGATTGAGGGAGAAATTGTGAAGCATTTGGAGAAATTCACCCAGGGGGCTGTGACCTTTGTTAATAATGCAGTCAATCTATCTACAAGCAGGGGGTAGCTAGAACACAAAATCTCTGATATCTCTCTTCTAGCAACTTCAATCTGTCAATGTGACCCTTGACTGACCCAATGGGAAGCCAGAAAGCAAATCAGATTAATGCCAGGGCTATAGAACAATATACAGAAGAATGGAAATCAATCTGCAGGGACCAATGAAGAATATCCAGAAGAAGGTGCTTATAAATCATGTATTTCCTCTTGTGCCTCTCCTTCCTTTCTCCCCACCCTTTCTTCTCTGTGTCTCTTTCTCTGTCTTCATTTGTCTGTCTTTCTCACACATACACACACATCACACGCAAACACACACAGGCACATTCATGACTATATGAGCAGTAAAAGCATTTTGTTGATTCACAAGATAAGTGTCATTTGTTGCCTTCTGTGATGGCAAATGGGCTTTTGAAGATCATTACCAGTGCCCTCCAACATGACTCTTCTGAAAATTATGTGGAGAGCTTCTGTCTGTCTAAAAATGAAACTTGCTTTTCCCAAACATTGCACTTTAGAATAGTCAAAGTCTAAAATGCAGTGCCTCAGCCTAGTGATTTGAAATTCCCATAGGAAAACGTTTATTTTAGGTGGCACTCATTCCTTTGACAGCTTGTCTCATAGGGAGCCAGCAACAGTAGCAGCAGCAGCATATTTTAAAATGCTGAAGCCATTTACATTTGTATTAGAATCTTTTAATTGAATAATAAATAATTATGAGGTATTGGGCTCAAATCTGAGTTGGTTCCAGAGGTAATTTATTATTTTCTACAAAATGATTCAAGGAAAGTTTAAAAATCTACTTTGGGTTAACATAATTACAAGACATAAGAATGATTTCAGAAGATGGCTTATAAGAATATAATGAAACAGTGGTGAATGAGCTGAAGTTTTGAAGAGATTGCCAAAATGAGGAAAAAAGATAAACCTTTGCATTTTAAGTCAATACTTGGATCACTATTCATAGAAAATAAATGTAAAGGAAGTGGGTGTGAACCTGCTTGGCAAAACATTCTGTTTTATTTTCTTTTTCTTCAGAGCTCAGAGGTTCTAATCCAATACTGTCCTTAGAAGCAGTTTATAAACATATTCAAATAAACAGATAGCAGGAAATTATAAATAGTGCCTATTGTGATACTGTTTACAGTATCAAAGTAATGAAAGGGCATCCAAGACATTACAAAATAAGCTGAGATATATAATACCATAGAAAGCTTTGTTCTAAAAAATAAAAAAATAAAAATAAATAAATAAAATAAAATAAAATAAAACAAAAAAAAGAAAGCTTTGTTGTACATGAGTCTTAATAAGGAGTGTGTCCCTCAGGGGATTACTGCACATAATCACTCCTCCAAACTCCGAGGCTGAGACCTGACCAGCTTCCAGTAGTTTAAGGTCTCGCTCCTGGGACCACCCAGCCCCCTTTTGAGTTCCTGTATGGAAACATTCAGGGCTGTCAAAAGAATTTATCATTTGCTCTTGCCACCTGAGGGTAGGCCCTTGCCCTCCCTTTCTTAGAGCGCTGAGGGTTACAACTGTGGATCCTTCCTCTGTTTCTTCGAGATACAGATGCAAGTCCTAGAACCTAGCAGTGTCTTTCTCACAGACCTGAAAAACATTTCTTTGATGTAGTCATCAGGAAGGATAGAGTCTCAAACTTCCGTAACTTACTGCCAACTGGCAGATTCGATGGACTTCACTTCCTGACTCTACTGAGGTCCTGCTTGCCACACTCCCCATCTCTACTCATTCTCCCTCTAAAATGCCAAGTCACCCCTGTGCAAATCAGAATGGGGCTCCGCGCTTTCTCCCATTGTCAAAGATCACTGAATAAAATGTTTTCACTACTTTAACTAAAGTCCAGCTTTGTTTCTCTTTGACAAAACCACCTCTGGGCACCAGCAGAGAGGTCCCTCTGTAATGAGAAGTCACAAAACCTCCCCCTTCAAGAGTTTTACTAAATAGGTTTCTTGTGCTAGGTGCTTTCAGTTTATCAAACCTCAGAAGCAAAATATAAAATAAGAGTCTAAAAGCAACTCTGAAAGAGATGCAAGTTTGGTTTGTAATCGTTTGCACTGAGGGATGCTGCTGCCAATTTTCAAAACAAATAGCATTTGCAAAGCATCATCTAGTTGATTTGAAGGATGAAAGAGAGAACCTGTAAAAGGTCTTTGGGAATTAAAAAAAAAAAAAGGCCTTTGGGAGTATTCTTTGAACAGACAAAAACAAATTAATTAGAGAGAAAAAACTTGGGAATGAAACCCCCATAACATCTTCTTGACCTTGGCATTTTCAAGGAAACAGTGTTCCCAGAAGATTTTAAGCTGAGCTTTCAGTCCCAGGCAAACATAGAAATCATCTCGCTTGTCAAGAAGGAAGTGAGGTATTACAAAAATAGAAAAGGGATGATAAAAAAACTGGACTTAAATTAGCATTTAAAGTTTCTAAAAGGCTTGTCAAATACAACCAAACATTTTGAAACTCTTCCTTTCCATCTACTAAATGTGTAAGAAATCTACCATATGGTACTAATAAATTAGTTTCTAACAGTACATTTTCACTTCTCCACAAAAACTTGAAAGTCAGCACAACTAGGTATTTATTTACAAAAGTATATATTGATAAAAGATATTCAGAATGCTGACTCACATTAACTTGAAAAGAAAAACCAATTTACATTCAATAGTTAGTTACAGTGTAATACATAGGTGGTAAAAATATCTAGTTACTGAGACATTTTGTAAGTTAAAATATCTAACTCTCAATTTCCCAGCCATCATGGAAAAATGGGAGCTTAATGGATTTATTTTCAATATCCACCTTACAAAACAGTCCTTGTAGAGGTGGAAATGGTTATATTAATCAACAATAAATAAAAAAACCATTACTTATTATTAAAAACGAATTAAGAGTATTAACACTAGTCTGGGAGCTGTGGTGATATAGAAAAACAACAGAAACGTTACAGGAAACAAACAAAAAGAACATCATACCAGCAGTGGGAATACAGCATAAGAGAAGAAAAATCTTTTCTCCTCTATCCTTCTGAGATCCTAGCTAAGATCCCTGTCATAAAAGATTAACAGAGTAAAATAAACAGAAGTTCATTAACATATAGGCCTCATGAATATACAGCAGATACTCAAGGAAAAATGAGTAATTCTCCAAGGTGGCTTAGAATTCCAGCTTCTCCAGCATCCTCAACAAAGAACCATAAACTTGTGAAGAAAGATTGAAAAAAGGAGAACGGGTTTGGGCTTCCAAGGCCAGAGATAAAGTCTACTTAGTGACGTTTGTCGAATAGATTTGATTAAATAATTTGATTTTTTTTACACAAATAAATGAGAAATACAGGTAATCTAGTTAAAAATGAATTTCAGGATAAATAATTTTTTTAGTAAAGCAAAATTAATACAATATTTGGGACATTTTATATTAAAATTGTTTTTTATTTTATTATTTTTTTAAAGATTTTACGTATTTATTTGTTTTTGTTTTTGTTTTTGTTTTATTTATGATAGTCAAAGAGAGAGAGAGAGGCAGAGACACAGGCAGAGAGAGAAGCAGGCTCCATGCACCGGGAGCCTGATGTGGGATTCGATCCCTGGTCTCCAGGATCGCGCCCTGGGCCAAAGGCAGGCGCCAAACCGCTGCGCCACCCAGGGATCCCCGATTTTACGTATTTATTTGAAAGAGAGAGCACTAGCAGGCAGAGGGATAGAGGGAGAGGGTAAAACAGACTCCCCACTGGGCAGGGAGCCCAACCCTGAGCCAAAGGCAGATGTATAAGTTGCTTCAGGGCAGACTGAGCCACCTAGATGCCCCTGCCTTCTATCTGAAATTTAAATTTAATTGGTATGTCTTGTTTTGGCTGGAAATCCTAGATTCTGAAGCTAGGTTTGTACCATAATTCTGCTCTTCCATCCTTGACACATGGCTTCCACTCTCAAAATCACCTTTAGGTCCTAAGACTGGCTGTAGCTCAAATAATCATGAATGAGATGAGCAGGAAAATAGAATGAAAGGGCAAAAGGCCCCAAATAGCCACTGTAGCCTTCTTTAAAGAATTTTCTGGGAAGATTTCCATGGTGGCTTCAGCTTATGATGGAGGCTGGGGAATGTAGACTTTTTAGCTGGGCATATTGCCCAGCTCAATAAATAAAGTTGAATGAACCTGGGGATCTATAAAAAAGAAGGTAAGAACTCATGTTGGGTAAATAACTGGAAGTTTTTGCCATGCTTCATAAAATATTTGCACCTGCCTTTATATAAAAAATAATGTCTTCCATTACTTATAATTGATGCAGGAAAAAATGAACCACATTTACCTCCTAACTTTCAGTCTGAGAAGCACAGGCTAACGTATACTTAAAATTAGGCTCTGAAATCAGACAGCTTGTCATATCTTGTTGTGATGATTAAAAAACTTAACAAGTGCTCTCATCCATTAAGTAAAGCTTTATCCTTCCCACTCTTATCCTGGGCTTTTTGTCACAAATAAGGGAGAGACCAGAAAAGGTTTGAGAAAAGGCAAAGATTTCTTTACTGAAGTGGAAGAAAAAAAATGAGTGGGAGAAAAGCAAGAAACACAGAAAGAAAACAGTCAGGCTTCAGAGAAATTGGGACTATTTCTCAAATATTATTTATTGCTTTATTTTTATTTATTTTTTAGAAGTTTTGCAAGTATTAAAAAGAACAGGGTGGGGAGGTTTTGAGGTGGGGGAGGAAGGAAAATGTGAGGAGTTGCCACAGACCGTAAATTAGAAACTCTGTCCTGTTATATTGTTAAAGAAAATGTCCCTGAAGGAGGGAATTCCTCTCAGCTCATTTGAATGCTGTCCTGTGCATGTGCTAGTTAACAAAGCAATGTTGTATATTCATAATATGAAGGTAAAGAAATTTAAGTTCGCAAGATTTTTGGAAACATAGTACGGCAAAATCCTATCTCAGTGTATTTGAAAACATCTATGGAGGTGTCAATGCTAAGACGGATACTTAGGTATTGGTTTTTTGCCTTTCATAAGTCTGGACTCTGCAACTGCACAGGCCCAACACAGCCCAGGCCGTGGCCGCGTGTCTCTTGGACATTCATTCTCTCAGCTTTAGAGAGCAGAGCTGAGATGCAAAAAACATTCTTGCCCTTTTTGAAGGCCGCTCCCTCTACTCAGCTCCTCCAAGTTCCTAGGTTCTGAAACTTCACTAGCCCCAGTGTTCTAATGCGATGGGCATTTTCCAGGAGGAAACATTAATGTAAACAAAAGAAAATGAGTAAAATTCCATGTGTGCAAAGGCATGGGCATTTTTGTGGAGCACAGACAACTGGGATGCAAAACTAGCAGTGCACACAGCCCCTGGTTCCCTATCTATCCTGCAGTGCTATCCAGATACTCGATGGAGCCACTATCTGGAGATTTAAATTGATTTGATCTTTGGGGTGCCTGGGTGGCTCGGTCGATTGAGCATCCAAATCTTGATTTCATGATCTCAAGGACTTGGGAATGGGCCCTGCATCAGGCTCCTCTTGCTCAGTGGGGAGTTTGCTTGAGATTCTCTCTTTTCCTCTGCCCCTACACCCCCCCCCCCAAATAAATAAATCAGATCTTTAAATTGAACTGGGCTTTGAGTCTGAGCTGATAGCAACTTAAGCCAAGTGGAATCCTTGAGCCTTCCTGAATCTGTTGATCTGTAGTTGTAGATAAACTAGTTGTGTCACTGGGGGCCTGGCTATTTGAAGCTTGTCCTCTGGAACCTGCTCCATCTCCTCAGTTCAACTCTTGCCGTGCCAAGTAATAATAATAGTGGGAAAATAATAACATCAATATTTAGTGCTAACTTTGTGCCAGGTATCGTCTCATTTTTCAGGTGAAGAAAGGCTTAGTTAACTTGCTTCAGTTCCAAATTTATGAGGCGATAGAATGAGATTCAGCTTAGGTCTGTCTGCCAACAAAGCCCATGCACTTACCTGACTATAGAAATCCAAATCCCTTGGCTTTGAGACTATTGTGTCCTGAATTTTCAAGCCCTCCCACCCCGAGCAGTCTCCATGGCTCTGTGCAGGAAGGCTCACCCCACTCTTGGCCCTGTGCTGCTGAGCTAGCAGGTGTGAAGTCTGTATCTAATTACAGAGGTGTTTAGCAACACCCCTGGCGCAGGCTAGCACCTTGCCTTTGCTGCTTGAGGAGCGAGCAGTATTGAAAGAGAACCCAGAGGGCTGGCCACCTGGAGCTCTTCAAGGAGACTCTGGTCAACTGAACAGAGACAACCTTCTTTCCATTTCTTCAGCAACTCTATTTGGGCCACCCACTAAGCTCCTCCTGCTGGAATTCTCCCCGCCCTTGCTCATTTCCACAGGATGGAATAACCAGAAAGGTCTTTCTCTGGCTTCCCACTGATACCGCATCTCACCCTCGTCCTTTCTTTCATCTATAGGCATTAATAGCATCTCTTAATGTTATTCTTACCACATATAAAAGTTTAAATACATCTCAGTATAACATCGTATGCATTCACAAGCCCCTTAGATTTTTCTCCCCTTTCATGAAATCAAAGCTATTTGCTCCACAATATGCAATATTTAAGCCACATTTGATAGATACCAGGCACTGAGTATTAAGTGTCAGAGATATAATAATGAACAAGAAACAAACCTACCCTTGAGGAATTGGTAGTCCAATGCTGAGGTAGGTGTGCAATTTAATCTGACTTCAGACGAAATGACAGAAATGCTATAATGAAGCTAAAAATAAAGGTCTTTCTGCAGAAATGGGTAACTTATTTCTATTAAATGCAATGCTGAGTGAAAAGGCAGTGAATTTCAGGCCTATTATTTGGAAAACTAGTTGAGTTCATGTAGTTGATGACTTCCAGAACAAGGGAAATGCACTTACTAGTGCAGATGATGGGTATGTTGAATAGAGTGTCCAATCACTGACCAACATTATGACCAAAGACCATCAAGAGCCATTGAGGATTGAGTTTTAAGAAAAGGCAGTTCTATCAATCCTATGTAAAAGCATTACTTTAAAATATTCTAGAAACTGTGGGTCAGGGCTCTGAAATGTCAATCCTCAAATATTCAAGAGAGAAAACTATGATTACTGTCTCAGACTTGTCAAATCACCTCCTGAGAGGTAAATGATGTGTTCCAAAACAGAATGTGTTCATTTTGCAAGCAATTTTGCATTTTGTAGGAAAGTGAAAAACTGCCTACTGTGGCATAATTTTAGCTGTCCCCAGGGCTCCATTTACCTAACATGATGTCTTCTGGCATGGAGCACCTCTCTTACCTTCTGAAATCCCACTGAAATTAGGAGCAGGGCTATGATGGCATTTTTAAAAATGCAAGTTGGTGTTTGAAGAAGGTCAGTTGAGGGACACTTATTGAGAGAAAACCTTTTTGGAGTGTTATTAAAAGTCTCAAATTCCCTCCAAAGTCTGCCCCTTCTATCAGAGTGCCAAAACCCCTTCCAACGAATGCGTGCTTGACCACAAGAGCGGTTGTAACATTGTGGAGTAATGCCAAAAGGTTTTATTTTATTTTATTTTCTATTTTATGATTTTCCACTTTTACCTTTACTATTTGTTTTCTCCTGCTTATTTTAAATGTAACTTGCTCTATTTTCTAGTTAAGTGAAAGTCAATATTGTTGATTTAAAACCTTTCATTTTTTTAACATAAGCATTTAAGCTATAAATTTCTTTCTGAACATTGCTTCAGCTGTACCTCACAGAATGTGATACTTTGTTAAGCTCTCACTTTCATTTTATTGAAAATCTTTTCTAATTCCCCTTGTGATTGCTTTTTTGATTCATGGTTTATTTAGTATTGTGATGTTTAGTTTTTAAATGTGTGGGGTTTCTAATTTATTACAACTTGCTTTACGCTCAAAATGTTATGGTCTAATGTAGTAGATATGCCCCATGCATTTGAAAAGAATGAATAAAGTGATGAGCTCTAGTAAATGGAGTAGCATATAAAGATCAAATAGGTCAAGATGGTGGATAATGTGTTCAACCTTCTGTCTTCACTGATTTTCAATCTACTTGTTTGATTATTTATTCAGGAAGGAGTAATTAAGTCTACAATTCTAATTGTGGATTTGCCTATTTCTTCTTTAGTTGCTGTCAATCTTTACCGCATGTATTGCAAGACGATCTTCTTGGGTCATAAAACATTAGAACAATTACATCTTCTTAATTAATCGACTCCATTGTCATTATGAGATATCCATCTATATTCTTGTTTTGAAATCTACTTTGTCTTGTCTACCTTCAAAAATATACATTTTATGTTTAATGTAAGAATTTTATAGCATTTTGCTTCCATTTTCCAGTCCTGGTTTTGTTATTCTTTATATATGTTGTTTTTATGTATGAATCAAAAATCAGACGCTACATGTTATTATTTTTTTGAAATGGTTGACTAACAAACTATAGAAATGATCCCTGAAAGTACAGAAAAAATGAGTGGGAAATATCAGAAAGGGAGACAGAACATAAAGACTCCTAACCCTGGGAAACGAACTAGGGGTGGTGAAAGGGGAGGTGGGTGAGGGTGGGGGCAACTGGGTGATGGGCACTTGACGGGATGAGCGCTGGGTGTTATTCTATATGTTGGCAAATTGAACACCAATAAAAAATAAATTTCTTTAAAAAGGAGAAAAAAAAAAGAAATGGTTGATTATACTTTAAAGAGATTTAAAAGGAGGGAAAACTTTTTTTATATTTATCCATATATTCACCATTCTGGTACTTTTCATTCTTTTGTGTAAATACAAATTTTCATCTGGTATTATTCTCTTACTGTCTCACAACTTTACTCCAGCTGCTATGAACATGAACTATTCCCATTTCTGTGTAAGCTCTGAGAACTCTCTGATCTTATGTCATTTGATGGTTCTTTTTTCTTTTCTTTTTTTTTTCTGTTTTTATTTTAATTCTAGTTAGTTAACATACAGTGTTATATGAGTTTCAGGTGCACTAGTGGTTCTTTTAACACTTGACAAAGGCTGATGAGAATCTCTTTGTCATCTCCAAAGCTTCCTCTGTAGAGCTACCACCGACCCCAAACTTTTTCCCTCAAATTCTAGCTACCTCAGCTTCCTTGAACTCCTCAGCTCTGCCAAACTCCCAGGCTCTGCCTCGATTTCCTGTCTATCCTACAGGCCTGGAAGATGCCTCAGGCAGTAATCTGGAGCCATTTTGGGACTAACCTTGCTGTTTTCCTCCTCTCAATCCTGTACTGCCTATTGTCTGAATAAAAGTACTTACTTAATATTTTAAAAAGTGGTTTTTGAGTTGTTTGTGGAAGAAGGCAAGTTCCATAGCAATTCATTTTTCATGGGTAAAACTGAATTTTAAACATTTCCCCATAAAAGTTGGGAGCATTTCTATTAAACTAATTAATAATTTTTGTTGATAGCCTCAATAGCATTCTCAATAGCATTCATGTTATTGCATGAAATATATTAGCTATTAATATATGGTTTATATTACAGGGCTTTCGATCTTTACCAAACAACTAGAATCAAAGGCTTAACTTGGGACAGTCTGTGAGATTTCGTCTGGAATAGACAGAGGACAAGCAATGGAATTAAAACAGTGAAACTTTTCAAGACTTTTCTAAATATTGAGAAATTTAAAAATTTGCTAATGTTCAAAGGCTAAAGAAATCAAGTTTGCCAGCCAGAACATTATCAAATGAAATGTTTGTCTCTCCAAAACAAAACAAAAAAAAAAAAAAAAAAAATGTTTGTCTCTAATTGCTGTAGAAAAATACTGGGAGAAAAAAAAAGCTAGTTTTTGTTCTCCATAACCCCCAAAATCTAGTTATTTTTATCCATAACCCATTTTACTTAAACCCACTTTACTTAAACAATATTAAAGTCAAATATAGAACACTATTTTTATGCAAAGTATGAACTAACTTTTAAATACTTTATCCAGGGATCCCTGGGTGGCGCAGTGGTTTAGTGCCTGCCTTTGCCCCAGGGCACGATCCTGGAGACCGAGGATCGAATCCCACGTCGGGCTCCCGGTGCATGGAGCCTGCTTCTCCCTCTGCCTGTGTCTCTGCCTCTCTCTCTCTCTCTGTGTGACTATCATAAATAAATAAGAATTTAAAAAATAAATAAATAAATAAATAAATAAATAAATAAATAAATGCTTTATCCAATGTGTAGCTTGATTCTATTATAACATTTAACTCACAAAAAAATCCTTCTGGACTTCCTGAACCCTCAGCTGCATAATCTTAAAAGCCAGCATTGGGTGGAAGCTGGTCTCCCATACAGAACTATGAATAACTTCATTGCCCGCCATGTGGCTCAGCAGTACACTCAGCTGCAGAAAGAAGCCACTAAGGTCCTTCCTCTGGTGGAGAAATGCTGCAATGGCCTTGCTCACAGCAGGAGCAGGTGGTTACCCAAATGCCATTCACCCTTTTAAGAAGTTCCTATTATACACTGACTTCAGATTCACAAAAAAGCTTATTTTAAAACAGCTGTACATTTCACATAGGACCTTGTAGCAATATTGCCAAAACTTTATTGACTTAATTATAGATTAAACACCTGTTTAGCCTGGCCAGTGTTACGGTTGTACAGTATGAAATGTCCCTTCAGCCTCTAATAGTTCAAGGGTTTACCAATGAAATCCTGGTAAATGAGAGTATGACCTAAGTCTGTACTGGAAAGGAATTGATTAGTGCACAAACTCCGTTACTTAAACTAGTATCTGTTTTTGTTTTAAAACAAATGAATAGGAACACTCTTGGTTTATCTCGGCAAGTATTCTAGTCCATTAGAATATTTGTGAATAAAGGTAAAAATACAGACTTCAATAGTTATGCTCCTTTTTAAACTGCTTTTTTCTTTCTTCTTACATTGTTTTCTGCAAAGAGTTATCAGATTGTGATGAATCTACATGATATGATTCTTTTTAATTGATACATGAAATCTTAAAGGATAATGTTCATATCTTTTATTCCCTTTATTTCAAAAACAAAGATTTTGTTTTTTGATTATGAAATATATAAATGACCTGAACGCTCATAAAATAGTATTTCTGAGACACGTGATAGCAATGTTGAGCTATATTCATGAGCTCTTTCTCTGTTTCAGCAAAAAAAAAAAAAATTAAACAAAAGCTAATGACCCACCCAACTCCCAATCCATCTCCCTGTTCTCTCTTTAACTTGGTCAGAATTATCACTAAGACAAGTTGGTGCCTATGATTTCCACACATGATTTTGTAATTTTATTGGATATGCATATATCCATAATCACGTCTCTTTTATGAACGTGGCTTCAGAGTTCAATAGGATTTAGGGAATATGCAACATGCTGGTGACAAATGATGACCAGTTCTCTTTTCTCCCAAACAGAGCTCTCATATCCATCTTTGATTTCCATAGAAATCACATGCATTAGGGGAAAAAAAAAAAAAAAGAAATCACATGCAAACTTACCTTAAGTAGTCACAGTAAAACGACTATCAGGACTGTGACCTGTTACCCTCTGGTTATGAAGTACAATATGAACTACCACTGCTCCCTAGTTGGCATCTTCCTGGCAAAAAAAGTGAGCTACTTTCTGTACAGAGATTAAGCTGGTTTTTTGTCATAGTGAATTATTCATCAAAAATTAGGTATGTTTTTGGGACTTTCATTACGAATTTTGTGCAATAAGAAGTAGAAAAACAAATTTAAAAACAGGAATTGGCTCAGCTACTCAATGGGAGAGTTGTGTCCAGTTCGCTTTGCATTGTAATTGGAGCGATTCAGAGATCAGTTAAAGCAACATTTAAAAGAGAAACCTCAGAGGGGGTCCCTGGGGGCCTCAGCGGTTTGGCGGTTTGGCGCCTGCCTTTGGCCCAGGGCGCAATCCTGGAGTCCGAGGATCAAGTCCTGCATCGGGCTCCCAGCATGGAGCCTGTGTCTCTGCCTCTCATTCTCTGTCTATCAAAGAGAGAGAGAGAGAGAGAAACATCAGAAAGGAAAATACACATGCAGATGTACCTAGTGAGTTGTGTGTGTATGACAGTGGTGTTAAATAACAAAAATTCAACCGAGTAAATTTTAAAGATCTAATTGGCTTTACTCATCAATTCATGAATTAGACAGTGTGCTGTCCAGCAAGTGGAGGGGAGTGGCACAGGGCTACGGAAAAGAAAAAGTTTTAGAGGTAAAGATGAAGCAGAAAAAAGGAAATTATTATCAATGGGTTTATTGTTTTAGACAAGGTTACCCTCCTAAGGGGAATAGAAGGGATCAATCAGTAATTTCCTGGTGCTGGCCAGGAAATTCCCACATTGACTGGCTAAAGGTTACCTTTCTGGGGGGGTTATAACTGCAGTTAGGTTAGCTATTACATCTTGGTTTACTAACCTGGGGCCTTAACCTGAATGATGCCATTTTGGGCTATGGTTTTCTTTTTAACAGTGTCCACACCACATTCTGACTTCCTACCTCACCCCTCACTACACCATACCCATATCCCCCATATTAGTCCTCAACACACTGTGTTCTACACCCCCATTAACCTCTCACCCCAACCACTTCCATTCCAGCCTCATTGAGCAAAAGCTCGGAGGACCAGCTGAAGGAAAGCCACCTACCCTCACTCAGTGTTTCTGGACAATCGTTCAACTTCGCTTGACTCAATATTTATATTGTGCAGTGTTCCATTTGGGCTATTACAATCTCCATTTCTATTTGTATAAAGAAAAATTGCTGCCTCATTTTTACCATCAATGAGCTCCCTCCCCTGTACTCTAAAAGCATTTGCCACATCAGGGCATGATTTTTGGCTCATGATTATCTACTCTCTAAGGCTATGAATTCTTTAGAGGCAGTGTCTCTTGTCCCTAAGGAGTGTTTTATCTAATGATAGAGAAGGGGAAGTACAAAAGTAAAAACAGTTTGCATCCCTGACGAATGATTAGTATCTTCATCTAGGGTTGTGCATACTCATGCATGCTCATGTGCATATAATTTCCCTAAGGATATAAGCTGCTCCTTTAGAGAATTCCATAGTTCTTAAAAGCCTCCACAATTATGTTAAACCTCAATATTTTACCACCTATAATTATCCAGGGAATATTTTCATTTACCTATTATATATGAGACATTGCTTGGGCTCTAGAAATGCCACAATGAACAGTTTAAAGTTACTGTCAACTGGTTTCTATTCTAGCACATGCTGCATTTTCCTTGGTATTATGTGCTTTGATTGTTGATCTGTAATAATTTTATGCAACACAACTATGTTAGAGATTCTTTTTCTATGAAAACACTAAGAACTCCTTTTCAATAATTTATATCAGAAACAACACTTACATTAAAGAAAGTATGTATTACCTTGTATGTTACCTTATTAGTTTCACCCATTCTTTACATTTTGCAGCCCTTAATGATTTTATTACACATTTAGGGAGAGAAAGCACATACACAAGAGGTGAAAGCACATATCAAAAACTTATTTGAATTCTGGACGTCTTAAAGTATATGTAACTTTTCATGGGCTAGCAAAGAAAGTAAGCAGGAATAGTAAATAGAACTGAAAATGGACATAGCACACTCCTCTGGTAGTCAATGACTAGAATTGTAGATTTTGCCCCACTCCTACATACAGGCTTCCAGGCATTGATTGAATAAGTCAAGGGAATAAAAGACACAGAACAATGTCAATGGTACTGTGCTAGCATTGTTATGGCTGCAGACAGTAGCTACATTAGTGGGAGCACAGCATAAAATAGAGAAGTTGAATCACTATGTTGTATACCTGGAACTCATATAAGCTTGTGTGTCAGCTATACTCAAATGAAAAAAATTAGAAACAGATAAAATAAAATAAAATTTTTTTACTATTATGAAAATACAACAAGCCACACTCCTTCTTCAGAGAAATGTTTTAAGACTTAGCAAGCTGATGAGTGGAAACATTTCAAATATTCATTCAAAATGAGTGAATGGATAAATAATAACAAGAATCTGAAGTCACACATGCCACTACCTCCTGGTGTGCCTGCTGTTAGCTCCTCACATCCCATCTCACAAATCCATAGAAATTATACTGCCCTTTGGAGGAAGAGCTTATTGGCCTATAGCTATAGTACCAGTATATTATTCTTTTTCTCAGGTAACAAGAACTGGGATAGCTTTTTTTTCTTTTTCTTTTTTTTTTTTTTTTGCTTCCAAACCAGTCAACTTAAATTGTGCCAACTAATTACCTATTTTATAATACTGAAAGATTTTAATTTTAGCTCTGCATCTGGTACAGCTTACTGATGGGTCATTCAGAGAAGACTAGTATTGGTAGGAGGTATTTAATGAGATTTATTGTATACTATAGATTGTACTATATCAGTTAGAAAAAAAACTTATTGGCCATGTCAATGTCTTCCTCTGTGAGATTTCTGTTCATGTCTTTTGCCCATTTCATGATTGGATTGTTTGTTTCTTTGCTGTTGAGTTTAATAAGTTCTTTATAGATCTTGGAAACTAGCCCTTTATCTTTACGTCATTTCTGCAAAAGTTAGATGATAATTCTAAGATCTGAGTATTTTCACATCCTCTGGGAGACAAGCAATTTCTCAGTCCAATTTGCAAACAAGAGCAATTCTTGTCATATCGTATCTACTTCGTATCACAATGGAAAGTTGTCAGAATCATAGCACTTTATTTCTGAACTTACTAAGTAATTCAAACAGGAAGACTAGCAGGTTTATCTAGTCTCAGTCACTGTGATTTTCAATTACCTACCAGCTTCTGGAGATGATGTGTGAAGAAAATAAAAGGATCTTAGGCCTCTTTCATTTATGTAAGGTAATAGATTAGATCATTTCCCATTCAAAAAGATCACTTTCATGAGCTGAACTTCTGAAAAATAATTCTGAAAATAATTACACTTTTATGTTGAGCTACCTTATAAAGGCAGGCTAAAAAATAAGAAGAAATAATCCTAATATCCTTTTGGAGAATGCTTTAAGAATTTATCATGTACAAACTAACTTATGCTATGTGTAAAGTATGTGATTTTTCCCAATGGGCAAGCAGTTCTACCCATCAAAACAATTCAAGCTTCTTCATTCTTTTCAACCTGCATTCCTCCTTGTTAGAGAAGAGCTTTGTAGCTGCTAATATTTGTTACTAGATGCTATTAATCATTTTTACTCAAGACTTTATCCACAAAGACCCCATTCTCTGCCCCCACTTATAGAGTCCTAGACTACTGTCCTCTGTATTGGCTCAGGGACCACATCTTGGTACCATTCAGTGGATACTCAGCTGCTAGCCTGCCTGAAAGACTGATCAAGGTATGCCCGGAAGGAATGTCTGAGGCTTCCAGGAAAGCTCTGCTACCCCCAAAGTTAGTGCTGGAGACTGTCTGGACCTGTTTTATTTTCACCTGGAATCCAAAGACTTCATTTCATTAATTCCTATCAACACTGATGCTGAGCTTTCTCTGGGACTGCTATTTGTTCTTCACTCAGATTTGGCACTTCTGGGCTGATTGTGGCCATATATGGCCCTGGCTCTGCCAAAGCTCTGCTTTTGTTACTTAAACTAGCTGGAGCAGTGATACATTGGGCCAGTCCAGTGTTATATGTAAGCAGCGAGCCTGCTTCTCCCTCTGCCTATGTCTCTATCTTCTCTCTGTGTCTCTCATGAATAAATAAATAAAATCTTTTTAAAGAAATAATAGAATGACATCCTTGTGTTGTACACTTAAAACAAACATAACACTGTAAGTTAAGAAAAAACATCTAGAATAAAATACTTAACAAAAATTTTAGGGACACCTTGGTTGAGTGTCAACTCTTGATTTCAATTCAGGTCATGATCTCACAGTTATGAGATGGAGACCCACCTCAGTCTCTGCACTCAACAGGAAGTCTGCTTGAGATTCTCTTCCTCTGTCCCTACCTCTGTTTGAGTGCATGCCCACACATGTGCTCTTGCTCTCTCTCTCTTGATGAATAAGTCTTTCTTAAAAAAACACAATTTTTGAAAGTAGGACAAAACTTAACTCTGAAAACTGCAAAATATTGTTGAAAGAAATTAAAACAACCTTAAAAAAATGGAGAGACATCCCATTTTCATGAATCAGAACACTGTACTGTTGAGATGACAAATCAATCTGTGGATTTAATGAAATAACTATCAAAATTCCAACTGGCTTTCTAGAAATTGATAAGCTGATCATAAAATTTAGATGGAAATTCAAGGGAGTCCAAATAGTAAAAACAGTGTTGAAAAGAGCAAAGTTGCAGGACTCATACTTCCCAATTGTAAAACTTATTACAATTTAGTGCTAATCAAAATGGTGTGATGTTGGTATAAAGATAGGCATACAGATCAATGGAATAGAATAGAGTCCAGAAATAAATCCCACATTTACACTTACAGCAGATTTATTTTCAATAGGAATGCCAAAACAATTCCATGAGGAAATAGTGTTTTCAACAAATATCTCTGGAACAATTGAGTATCTACATGCAAAAGAATTAAGTTGGACTTCTATCTCATACTATATTCAAAAATGAACTCAAAATATATAAAAAAAAACTAAATACAAAAGACTAAATACTAAAAAAACCTTAAGAAAACATAGACTTAAATCTCAATAACCTTGGAATTAGGTAACAATTCCTTGGACATGACACCAAAAGTACAAACAACAAAAGAAAATAATAAATTGTGCATTATCAAAATTAAAACCTTTGGCATATAAATAATCTTATCAAAAATTATGACAATCCACAGAATGGGAGAAAAATTTTGTAAGTCACATATCTGATAAAGGATTTGTATCTAGAATACATTTTAAAAAAACCTCCTACAACTCATTAATAAAAAAGACAATAGAATTTTTTAACTGGGCAAAAGATCTGAATAGGCATATGTCCAAAGATGGGCAAATGTCCAATAAACATATGAGATGCTCATGTTATTTATCATAGGTTGCTCAACATCACTAGTCATTAGGAAATTGCAAATCAGAACCACAACAAAGCACCAGCTTACATCCACTAAGATGTAATAAAAATTTTTTTAAATTTTTTTAGTCAAAAAACCAGAGAGAAAAGCAAAGCATGAGAGACTCCTAACTCTGGGAAACAAACAAAGGGTTGCAGAAGGGGAGGTGAGTGGCTTGGTGATGGGCATTGAGGGCACAAGATGAGATGAGCACTGGATGTTATACTATATGTTGGCAAATTGAATTTAAATAAAATTCAATAAAAAAATAAAACAAAAAGACAGATGATAATAAGTATTGGTAAGGATGTAGAGAAATTGAGACCCTCATCCAACACTGGTGGGAATGTAAAATAATGCAGCTACTTTGGAAAAGAGTCTGGTAGATTCTCAAAAAGTTAAATATAGATTACCATATAACTCAGCAATTTGACACTTAGCTCTAGTCCCAAAAGAAATGAAAAAATACATCCACACAAAACTTGTATGTAAATGTTAATAGCAACATGACACACAATAGCCAAAAAGCGAAAACCTAAACATCCATGAACAGATGAATGGGTGAGTAAAATGTGTACATCCATAAAATGAACTATTATTCAGCAACTAAAAAAAGGTACTGATAATAAAACATGGATAAATTTGAAAACATTGAGAGACTCCTAACTCTGGGAAATGAACTAGGGGTGGTGGAAGGGGTGGTGGGCAGAGGGTGGGGGTGACTAGGTGACAGGCACTGAGGGGGGCACTTGATGGGATGAGCACTGGGTGTTATTCTACATGTTGGCAAATTGAACATCAATAAAAAATAAATTTATAAAATAAATAAATAAATAAATAAATAAATAAATAAATAATTTTGAAAACATTGAACTAAATGAATAAAGCCATCACAAAAGACCAAATATCATATGATTCCATTTATATGAAATGCTCAGAACAGAGTAGACAAATCTTTTGAGACAGAATGTAGACTAGTTACCTAAGGCTAGTGGAGATAAGGGCACTGGGGAGAGGAATGATGTCTAAAGAGTACAAGGCTTCTCTGGATGCCTGGATGGCTCAGTCATTTAAGTGTCTGACTCTTGATTTTGGCTCAGGTCATGATCTCAGGGTCATGAGATCAAAGCCCACATGGGGCTCTATGCTGGTTGGGAAGCCTGCTTAAGATTCTCTTTCTCCCTCTCCCTCTGCCCTTCCCCACTTGCAGCCTTTCACTTTCAACAAAAAAATATGGGGTTTCTTTTGGGGTGATGAAAGTGTTCTAAAATATATTCTGGTGATGGATGCACAACTTGTGGATATACTAAAAATTATTGAATTGTATGATGTGTGAATTATATCTCAATAAAACTGTTACTATAAAGGTTTTAAGGGGGGCCTGGGTGGCTCAGTTGGTTGACTGTCCAACTTTTAATCTCAGCTCAGGTCATGATCTCAGGGTCACAGGATCAAGTGCCATGTCACACTCCAAGCTTAGTTCAGAGTCTGCTTGTCCTTCTACCTCTGCTCCTCCCCCTGCTCTCTCTCTCTCTCTCAAATAAATTAATACACAAAATCTTTTTTAAAAGGTTTTAAAGGTTTTAAAAGGTTTTAAAGGGTTTTAAAGTGACAAGATAAGACAGCTGTTTAAGTGATTAAATAAAGTGTTAAATCCTAAGCCCTGTAATACAGTAAAATAGATTTTTCCTCTCTCCTTATGAATTTCAAAGACTGTACTGAAAATCATTAAAGATACTGAAGAGAGAAAAAAGTGTGCAAGAGATAAATTATGTCTTATTTTTTTTCAGTTATAACAAGAAACCAATAATACCAAAATAAAAGAATATTTGTTCTCTATACAAAAAAAAATTTACTAATGATTTTTTTCTTTGTTAACTTTTAAACGATGCAAATATTCTCTGGTCAAAATTTACAGTTTATATAAAAATTATGTCAGTGTTTTAGAGAAGAATTGGCTGAAATTTTTACAAATGCAATAATGTTCTAATATAAATTTCTGAAATGAAGTTTAAAAAAACAGAGCTTATTAAAAATCTACATAGGAGTCCAATTGCCAGAAGAACGCACACCAATCTGTTTCCTTCTGTTTCCCACTCTGCAATGCAACTCCAAATCTCTTTGTCATGTCTCCACCTCTGCAAACAGCTAATTGTGGTCCTCCATTGATACTAAACTAAGTCCTGGCTCTCTGGGAAGGTATGCCACCCCGGAAATTGTCCCTCTCTAGATTGTGTCATTAGGAAAAAGATTCAATAGGAGAACAGGCTTTGGGCACTCTTTTTGACATTGATCAGGACACATTGATTAATAGTATTTAGTTAATTCACATAATTTTCCTAACATTCATCCATAGCATTCAACAAAATGAATGAGCTATATGCAAGAGCATCAAGAAGAACCTAGTCAAAAGACCTTGCTGATGCTTGCTAGGCCTATCAATCAATGCCTCCAATTCAATATACCTGTCAAAGACATCAGGAGATCATTTAGGTAGGACTCTTCCTTAGTGAACATTTCAGCAACTTTTCCTCTAACTCAGTTTCTTCCTGGCTTTTTAGCCTTGTAAATATATTTGGCTAAAATCCACCACCCACATATGCAGTCCTGAGTAAACCCTCACAAGAAGAAGCTGGAAGACTTACCTGCTGTCCTCCCACTAACACAGCCCAAATATTCTTTCCTGCCAACCAGACTAACAGCCCCTGAACCTCGTAGGCAGAGTCAGTCCAAGAGCCACTCTCACACCTCCTGCCCATTCCCAATGCTGGCTCAGTCTAGAGGTAAACTTCTGCCTAAGTTTCCCTGCACTGCTTCCAGGTACCGTAACTAGTTCAGCTGCCCCTACCTGCTCCTTCCTTGAGCACGAAATTTGACAACCTGCCTAGCTCACCCACACCCCAACACTGGATTCTGAACTCTGTGCCTATAGCTCAGAAAGGAATACCAGCTATCTTGACTGAGTTCAAAACTGAAAGTGGATGCATCCATATCCTTTTCATACTTAGTTTTGCCTATCTTAATAGATTTCCTGCCTTTTCCTATAAAGGACAAATAATAAATTCCACTCTTGTCCAAGCACCTATATACCACCCTTGTGGGAATGTTTAGTTCCAAATCATTAGCTCTCTGAACCTAACCAACCTTCATGGAAGACTATTCATATTCTTTAACTTGTTACTCTAAAATAATTTTAGGCTTACAGAACAACTGCAAAAACTAGCGGAAAGAGTTCCTATAGTTATGTGTACTGCAGATTTAATTAAGTCCTAAAGGGCTAACTTGGGTTCACCAAAAGCAAGATTATCCTGGCTGGGCCTGAACTAGGAAGGAGAGGGGAAAAGACTCTGCTGGTCTTCACCAAGAAAGCTTTAGGTTGAAGAAAGGCCCTGTGGCTGGGAATAGAGGTCACATCTAGGAGTTGAGAAGGGCCCCGGTTGAGAGCTATCAAAAACACAATATTCAGTTCCATAGCGCAAGACAACACTCTGGATGAGCTTGGAAGACAACTGTGAGCCCCAAAAGAGGAACACAAACTCCTCACAGCTTGATTTTAACCTGTGAGACTGAGCAAAAGACCCTCCCTGAACTCCTGACCCACAGAAACTATGATGCTGAGTAGATGTTATTTGAAACCACAAAGCTTGTGGCAATTTGATATGCAGCCAGAGAAAACAAATATATATACTATCTTTCCCTTTGTAATTAGTGAATACTTGGGGAGAGATACTTAAAGACTATTCAGATATCCTGTTTCTTTCCTTTTTTTAAAGATTTCATTTATTTATTCATAAGAGACACAGAGAGAGAGGCAGAGACATAAGCAGAGGGAGAGGCAGGCTCCACTCAGGGAGCCTGACATGGGACTCGATCCCGGGGCTCCAGGATCACGCCCTGAGCTGAAGGCAGATGCTTAACCGCAGAACCACCCAGGCGTCCTAGATATCCTGTTTCTTCATAAACTTTTGCCCACGAATTTTAGCATCCATTACTGGATCTGAACTGCAACAATGATTGCTTACAACGATGTTCTAATGGATATTTTTTATTTTTCCCCCTGTTTATGCTTATGATCTGCAATTCTTTGGTAATAAAATGCTGTCTATTTATTTATTTATTTATTTATTTATTTATTTATTTGCTTGTTTGTTTATTTATCTATTTATTTGAGACCACTGGTTTTGTCATCCAAAAAACAATGTAGCAATGGAGAAGGAAGCAAATTGACTTAGGAGTTAATTTCCGGGAGAATACTTTATCATTTATGTACATATATATAAACAATTCATGTTTAGCTACCCAAAATAGCCAGATATGTTTCTTATCAAGGTACTTCCTAGTCAATTCTCAAGATAAATGTCCTAAGATACATTTAAAAATGCTGTCCTGCTGTCTTTGCAGTATCATGTAATGGACTAGAGTCTCAACATAAGTTAGCTAAACTATATTTAGCTTTCCGAAAACAAAGGTAAAATCAAGGAGTCTAATTTATGCTTCCTGACAGAATGACACGTTTCCCCCATATCATCTAGTTCACTTATCATTCTTAAGATGTTAACGACATTCCTTCCCTCTATGGCACTAGATGCCAGGAGCACCTCCCAGCAACAACAACCAAAACTGTTTTTAGACATTACCAAATGTCCTCAAGGAGGGTGAGGATGGGGTCAAAATGTCCTGTGATTGAGAACCACTGACACAGATATATAGACAGTAGATAGGTAAGTAGGAGAGAGAGAGAGAGAGAGAGAGAGAGAGAGAGAGATTTGCTTACTTCTCCAGTTTGTCAAATTGTCAAATTATGAACTCCTCTGAATTGCCCATCATTTTATATAGATGTGCCAAGGCAGGTCCCTTGACAAAGGTGCAAGTGTTCTGCTCTCATGAGACAGTATGTAATCTGACTTCTGTAAAGTGTAATGTGTTGTAATTGAAATTATAAAGAAAGGTACGAAATTAAGAGCTGCTGAAGAGCAATTAAGTAAGTAAAGGCAACTGAGTAATTCAGCTAAATAAAAATCCAATAGCTGCAAAGACAAAACAGATAGTTTAAATTAAATTAAATACAAAATGACATAGCCACCTCGGTAATTCTGTTGCAAATCAGAATCCTGACACAGAATTAAGGAAAATGTAAAAGGCGGACAACATTACATTATGACTCACTCACCAGAGTGATGTACAGCCAGCATTTCCCGATGGAAAGAGCATGGGAACAAGAACCAGAGTGTCTGGCTTGCAGCCGTGGCTGCACCATTTGTTGGCAGATTCAAACAAGCCACTTGTTCAGTATTTTCAGATATACTGAGAGGGTTGGCTTAGGTAATCTTTTATTTTTCCTCTCTCTAAAATTCTGTAAGTCCAGCATCAAAGCAAAGCAGCTAGGCCTGAAACTATAGAAGGACTAGATACTTTTCTCTCTTGATGCCAATGGACAGCAAGGTTTCTGCTCTCCTTAGTTCTTCAGCCCATCACAAAGAAACAACCTTGAGGGATACTTGTTGAAAAAGATCTGTTTTGAAAATGAACAGGTATGAAAATGAGACAAAGACTATACAAGCCAGATCATTCAGTTGACTATGTAAACAAAGGAAGCTCTTCTGTTTCTAAACTATATGAATCATTGAAAAAAAAATGAACAAACAAACAGGTTATACCAAACTCTCTGCTAACTCAGCCCTATCTAGCTCTGACCTGAGAGACCATCATGCAGCAGAGAAAGCAGATGAGTAGGCTTGGGACCTAGTCTTCTAGCTATCAGCAGTTGGATCACGCTGACCTAGCTAGTAGCAAGGCTTCATATAACACTACATTATCCGTAAGCACTTGGCACCACGCTATCTGTGCAGTTACTCACACAGATGCTGTTTTCCCTGCTGAAGTGTCAACTTTGAGCTAAGGGAATCCCTAACTCACCTCTCTATCCCCCCACAGAAAGTCTGAAGTGCCTAGAATATATTAGATGCTCCACAGATGCTTGTCAAATAACTGAATAAATGGGTGAGTGAACGAACAAATGAATGGCTAGAAAAACTTGACTATATGTTCAGCCTCCTTGTGAATGACCATGATGGTGTTTGTAGAGCACAGGATTTTGTGTTTTCTCAGGAAGAAGGGGCACCCCTAAGAATTCCTATTCCAGCCAAGCTCACAGCTTACTGGGCCCCTGTGGAATCTGTATAGTCCAATGTATGCTTAATGTGTGAACCGATCTGCATAGCCTCCTTCCTCTGTTAAGGATCCCCTTCTTTTTTAGACAAAGTTGATTTAGTTCCAGACCTATCCTGACTTTAGTGACTATCATGTAGTTATAAGATATTTTACATCAATGTTTGGGGCTGACAAGAGAACTAAATGTTCCATGGTGGTGATGCTTTTTAGCAAGCTACATTCAGCAAGTTGCCCTATTTTAAATGGCACACTAGTTAATTAGTTTTTCATTTGTAGGTGAATGGATTTATAACAAAATAGCACTTTTTTCTCTCTGTGAGATTGGGAGGGAACATTTTGGAAATCAAATCAACCATTGTGACGCTTTTAAAACTCGCTGAAAAAATAAATGAAGACCAACTAAGGACAAAAACAAAGGCTATTTACTCTGAGCTTGCTATAGCAAGTAGTCAGTCATCATCACTTACATTTTGGCAGAGACTCAAAGGCAGGCAGAGGAGTGGAAAATTTTATATTGTAAAAAAAGAGGAAGGCTTCAGATATATCCCAATTGGAGACTATTGGCTTAGGAAAGTTTCAGGTGGGCTGAGAAGCAGGGTATCCTATGTAACTGGTCAGAAGTACATATTTGGTTCTTCCATGTTTGTTATTGTTCAGTTATTGTTTATTTTTTCCCATAAGTTTTTAATATATGTCTTTAAGATAAGACATTTTACCTATAGGTGCATACCGTTACCACACCTAACAAAATTAACTGTAATTCATCAAGAGCATCTAATAGTCTATTTTCAAATTTCCCCAATTATCCCAAATGTCTTTCCACAGGTAGCTTAAATCAAGATGCAAACAATGTCCACAGACTGCATGCGGTTGATGTGTCTTAAGTCCCTTGTGATTTATAACTGTACCCTCTTCCTTCTCTAGAATAAATAATATATTGTCCTGTAGCACACTGTCCTGTAGACTCTGTGGATTTGGTTGATGACATCCAAGAATATCATTTGTATGTTTCTCTTTGTCATATTTCCTGTAAACTGGAATCATTGAGAGATTTGATTAAATTCTAGTTTAATTCTTTTAGTGAAAATACTCCATAGAGGGTGCCACATGCTGTTAATTGCATCAGATAAGGAATTACCTTTCAGTGATGTTGTGATCAATGAGTGAAGTTGTCAGCCTTCAATCCATCAGGAAGTTCCCCATCAATCCTTTGTCTTTTCATTTGTAACATCTTTATGATGCGCAGGCATCCTATTTCAAGAATATTGTCTTTCATTTCATTTAAATCTACATTTGTGTCTTTGAGGGGTGTTTTATAGTGTTAATCATAAAGGCTGTATACATTATAGTGAAACTATTCTCAGAAATTTTATATATATTTGCTATTATAAAGGTGTCTTCCTTCATCGTATCATTTTTTTTCCAGATTTACTAAGATATTATTGACATATATGAAAGTTTAGGGTGTACAAAGAAATGGTTTGATACATGTGTATACTATGAAATGATGACCACAATAATGTAGTTAACACTTCTATCTCCTCATATAATTACCATCTTCAGTGGGAATAACATTTAAGATCTCTTAACAACTGTAAAATATAAAAAAATTAAAGATTTTATTTACTTTTTTTTTTTAAATTTTTTATTTATTTATGATAGTCACACAGAGAGAGAGAGAGGCAGAGACACAGGCAGAGGGAGAAGCAGGCTCCATGCACCGGGAGCCCGATGTGGGATTCGATCCCGGGTCTCCAGGATCGCGCCCTGGGCCAAAGGCAGGCGCCAAACCGCTGCGCCACCCAGGGATCCCTTATTTACTTATTTATGAGAGGCAGAGACATAGGAAGAAGCAGAAGCAGGCTCCATGCAAGGAAGGAGGTGGATGTGGGACTCAATCCCGGGATCCCAGTATCACACCCTGAGCCAAAGGCAGATGCTCAACCACTTAGCCACCCAGGCGTCCCAAAAAATTTTAAGTATTTAATACAATATTGCTAACTGTAGTAAACATGGTGTTTGTTAGAACACTTAGAGCTTTTTAATCTTTTTTAAGATTTATTTATTTATTTGAGAGAGAGAAAGAGAGAGCAGGAGACTAGAGGCACAGGGAGAGGCAGAGAGAGTTCCAAGCAGACTGCACTAGACACAGAGTCAGTCGAAGGGCTTGAACTCTACCCCGAGATCATGACCTATTCTGAAACCAAGAGTCAGTTGCTGAACTGACAGTCACTCAGGTGCCCTAAAGTTTATTAATCTTACACCTGGGATTTTTTGACCATTTGACCAATATTTTCTCATTTTCCCAGCCCCCATATTTACTACTAGACCAAATATATTTTCAATCTTCCTATAAAAACAAGAAACCAAAAGTAGATGAATTTAAACTTATGTCTAACACTTACTGTTTCAGCATTTTGTCTTATTTGCAAATTATCTAGATTAATATCTATTTTTCAAATTAGTATAATTTCAAGGTTTAAAGTTATCAAAAGAATTATGGAAACTATTTTTAAGAAGAAAAATTTCTCTATAAACTTTTATCTCATTTACATCCACATAAAACATGTGTTCTTAACAATTATGCATGGATTGCTCATGAAAAGTTTCATTAGATTTTAGAAAAAACTAGCCACTACCTTAAGTTGTTTCCTTGTTCACAAATTTTGTTATATAGGCATGTTAGGCAAGTATCAAATATTGCAGAAGTAAAGAACCTAAAAGTTAAACATGTGACTCTCCCCATGAACTTATTTTTGACATGTATCAAGCTATTTATTTTTATTGTACATTTTGTTCTTAGAATGGTTTCCTAATTCTATTACCTCAAATATCAAATAGAGATAAGATTAGCTTATTTGACTAGTAAATCCAAATAGAATAATGATCCATTTAACCAGTGATAATGAAAGATTTGAAGGTAAGTAAAAACATCATGGTTTATATTTTTTAAAAAGCTTTAGTTCCTTTGATATTGAGGAGAATTGATTTTAAATACAATGCAGACAGCTCTAAATACATGCATTTTGTAACTAAAGCAACAATATTAAATTAGCCTTATTTACCAAAGATTATCCCTGAAAAATATATAGATTTGTTTCAATATTTCTTATATTTTTTATTTTTTAAAGATTTATATTTATTTTTTTAATTTATTTTTTATTGGTGTTCAATTTGCCAACATATAGAATAACAACCAGTGCTCATCCCATGAAGTGCCCCCCGCAGTGCCCATCACCCAGTCACCCCCACCCCTGCCCACCTCCTTTTCTACCACCCCTTGTTCGTTTCCCAGGGTTAGGAGTCTCTCATGTTCTGTCTCCCTTTCTGATATTTCCCACTCATTTTTTTCTCCTTTTCCCTCTATTCCCTTTCACTATTTTTTTATACTCCCCAAAAGAATGAGACCATTGTCCTTCTCCGATTGACTTATTTCACTCAGCATAATACCCTCAGTTCCATCCACGTCTAAGCAAATGGTGTATGAATACCTAATTTATATGTGTACTTATTTTTTCTAAATAAATTAACACAGAATTATTTTACTAGTTAATTCTGATAATACCATCCAGAGGTAGAAAAATACCACTATATGTAAATATGTATATATACATACATAGACATACATAATATACAGAGATATGGAAATAGAAATCTTATAGTAAAATTAAACTATCAGGAGTACACCAAAATAAATAAAAAGCTTCTGCATGGTGAAGGAAACTAACAAAACGGCCACCTGCTGAATGGGAGAATATATTTGCAAATTATATGTCTGATAAGGGGTTAATATCTAACATATATAAAGAATTTATACAACTCAACAAGAAAAAATAATACTTCAATTAAAAATGGGTAAAGGACCTGAATAGATATTTTTCCAAAGAAAATAAATGGCTATACAGATGACCAACAGATACATGAAAAGATCAATATCACCCATTATCAGGGAAATGCAAATTAAAACCACAGTAAAATATCACTATACATCTGTCAGGATGGCTAAAATAAAAAACAAAAGAAATAACAAATGTTAGTGAGGATGTGGAGAAAAGGAAACCTTCATGCACTGCTGGTAGAAATGCAAACTGGCAGAGCCACTGTGGAAAACAGTATGGAAGTTCCTTGAAAATTAAAATTAGAATCACCCTATGATAAACTCAAAATGGATGAAAGATCTAAATGTGAGACAAGATTCCATCAAAATCCTAGAGGGGAACACAGGCAACACCCTTTTTGAACTCGGCCACAGTAACTTCTTGTAAGATACATCCACGAAGGCAAAAGAAACAAAAGCAAAAATGAACTATTGGGACTTCATCAAGATAAGAAGTTTTCGCACAGCAAAGGATACAGTCAACAAAACTAAAAGACAACCTACAGAATGGGAGAAGAAATTTGCAAATAACCTATCAGATAAAGGGCTAGTTTCTAAGATCTATACAGAACTTATTAAACTCAACACCAAAGAAACAATCCAATCATGAAATGGGCAAAACACATGAAGAGAAATCTCACAGAGGAAGACATAGACATGGCCAACAAGCACATGAGAAAATGCTCTGCATCACTTGCCATCAGGGAAATACAAATCAAAACCACAATGAGATCCCACCTCACACCAGTGAGAATGGGGAAAATTAACAAGGCAGGAAACCACAAATGTTGGAGAGGATGTGGAGAAAGGGGAACCCTCTTGCACTGTTGGTGGGAATGTGAACTGGTGCAGCCACTCTGGAAAACTGTGTGGAGGTTCCTCAAAGAGTTAAAAATAGACCTGCCCTACGACCCAGCAATTGCACTGTTGGGGATTTACCCCAAAGATTCAGGTGCAATGAAACGCTGGGACACCTGCACCCCGATGTTTCTAGCAGCAATGTCCACAATAGCCAAACTGTGGAAGGAGCCTTGGCGTCCATCAAAAGATGATGGATAAAGAAGATGTGGTCTATGTATACAATGGAATATTCCTCAGCCATTAGAAATGACAAATACCCACCATTTGCCTTGACGTGGATGGAACTGGAGGGTATTATGCTGAGTGAAGTAAGTCAATTGGAGAAGGACAAACATTATATGTTCTCATTCATTTGGGGAATATAAATAATACTGAAAGGGAATAGAAGGGAAGGGAGAAGAAATGGGTAGGAAATATCAGAAAGGGAGACAGAACATAAAGACTCCTAACTCTGGGAAAGGAACTAGGGGTGGTGGAAGGGGAGGGGGGCGGGGGGTGGGGGTGAATGGGTGGCAGGCACTGAGGGGGGCACTTGACGGGATGAGCACTGGGTGTTATTCTGTATGTTGGCAAATTGAACACCAATAAAAAATAAATTTATTATTAAAAAAATAGAATCACCCTATGATCTAGTAATTCCACTACTTTGTATTTGCCCAAAGAAAACAAAAGCAGTGACTTCAAAAAATATATGCATCTTTATGTTTGTTTCAGAATTACTTACAATAGCCAAGATATGGAAGCGGCCCAAGTGTCCATTGATAGATGAGTGGATAAGGAAGATATAACATATATACTGTGGAATATTACTCAACCATAAAAAAGCATGAAATCTTGCCATTTACAACAACATGGGTGAATCTAAAGGGCATAATGCTAAGTGAAATAAGTCAGTCAGAGAAAGACATATACCATATGATTTCACTCATATGTGGAATTTAAGAAACAAAACAAATGAACAAATTTTAAAAAGAAACAAACCAAATAACAGACTCTTAAATATGCAGAACAAACGTGGTAGGCAGGGAGGGGGGGTGGGGAAAATAAGTGAAGGAGTTTAAGAATACACTTATCTTGAACATTGAGTAATGTCTAGAATTGTTGAGTCACTATATTGTACATGTAAAACAAATATAATACTATATGTCAATTATACCTGAATGAAAACAATGTTATCCATGACTCAGGTAAACATGGTAATACAGATAATACAATACAAAGTCATTGATCCAGACAAAATAGTTAGATCCAGTATGTTTCTGGCAGATAGAACAAGTTAAGATTATCCACTCAAAGACAACTAAAACTTTTTACCAATATTTGTGGAGATTACTTTTAAAATTTCCCCTGATATATAATCTAATAGAGACTATGAACTAAATTTTGGGCGAGGAATCTTTTAGAAATACCAAGTGGCTGTCTGGATGTTTTTAAAGGTCGTAGTAGCTGTCTGGGTATTTTTAAAGGTCATATGAGTGGGTAATATATCCAATTTGTTTCCAAATAGCACCTGAGAAATTTTTTCCAAATGTATACCTATTCCAAATGTAACTCAAAACTAAACCAATAAGCTTTTTGTATAGCTTAACCATGGACACAGGAAGGTGCAAAAGATGCAGCCCCCCATGATCTCAAGTTGCTTCCAAAGAAAAGAAAACCCTAGCCAGACATGCCGACAGCTGACTGTAGTCAGCAGGACATCAGCCCAAAGTGGGGTAAACTCACATTAGCTGTACACACCACCACAAATTCTCAGTGCCCCCAACCTCACAGCAGGTGCAGACCCAGTAAGCAGACCCTTGGCAGGTAGAAAGCTAGAGAGATCCAAGTCAAGCTCTCAGGATACACAGGGATGGAAAAGAGAGAATCTCACCCTGTGATTCTCCCCTATATGACAAAGGATACACGACACATAAAAAGGAAAATAACACTGTCCCTGGAAGGAAAAGAATCACTGAGGAGCCCAAACCAAGAGTTACCCAAAAGTAATATCCAGAGAACCAATTCTTTCAGGTATTTTCTTCTACTAATGTAAATTTAGACAAGGAGTTCTTACCACCTTCGTGTCATTGGACTCTGAGCAGAAATCAGAGAGGCTACCTTAGTAAGAATTTTTGCCTTTTCTGCTTTGTCAGATGTCCTGAGACTCAGCTACAGCTTCCCAAGAGAATGGGATATCTACACCACCCCACCTAGGAAAGAGCTTTTTCCTATGTCCTCTTAATTTCAGTAGCTGGGGTATGAAAATTAAACTGGAAAAAAAGCCAGATTAACAGGAGAAAATGTTTATTTTACAGGCATATAGAGACTTAACAGAAAAGAAGTGAAGACCTAGCAAAGTTAGACCTGGGAGCTTATTGACCATTTTTGTAAACCACAACAAATTATGGAGATGTGTCTAGACTGAGGAAAGGGGGTTTAGGTTTTTCGGCGGTAAACTGTGAGGGTAAATATATGGGGAAACTAAATGGAAGACACTGGTTATTTTAGTGAGGTTGGTCTATGCATACTCAAGCCACACTCTCAGGTGACAAGAGTAGTCTCCCGTGACTTAGAGTGTTCTCCTCCTAGCACAGAAGAGGGGAGGGAGAACACCTCACAAAGGGAATTTTATGCTCTAGGCAGATTGGAGGAGGGTGGAGAGTTCTTTCTGTGCCTGCTGTTTCTGAATACCATTAGCTCAAAATAATCCTTGTGCCAAAGTGGCATATTTGGGGTGGCACATTCTGATCCCCATCATGACTTACAGCAGGCTGGCTTGCAGGGTGGTTTGTTGTAGATAAAGGGTTGGTTTCCTGGACAGATTGATTCAGGTTGTGAGTCAAAGTTCTGTTTTTATATGTGATCTGGCCATTGTTTAGATATTCAATCTCTCACTCTCTTCTGCTTTGTGACAACTGAGGACTTGATAAAGACCTAAAGAAAGACTAGAAGCCTTTACAATTGTTTGATGTGGTCTGTCCCAACAAAATAAAAGATTAAAAATATTAAGGTAATTATAAAATTAAGAATTTAGTAATTACTCATGTAATTAAAGAAAAGTTAACTTCAAACCCTACCCAATATTTTTACTGAAGTCTGTTTTGGCTGAATTACTGGGCCAATCATAATTCTGGAGATCCAAAACATCTCACAATTGTCTTTCCCAGCATGTCAAATACAAAGATCAAAAGAAACCAAAATGATATCATTGTTGCTTCACTTGTACCATTAAGTATTATGGTGTTCAACCACTTAATGAGTGCATCATAATTGTGAATTACGATAAGTGATAATAAGCTAATATCTAGAAATTACTTTGAATTTTTAAAAAAGTAAGATGTTACTTCAAAACACTTATGATTTTATTTTTTCCTTTATTTTTATAGAGATTTTATTTATTTATTCATGAGACACACAGAGAGAGAGAGACAGAGACAGAGACAGAGACATAGGCAGAGAGAGAAGCAGGCTCCATGTAGGGAGCCTGATGTGGGACTCGATCCCGGGACTCCAGGATCATGCCCTGGGCTGAAGGCAGGTGCCTAACCACTGAACCACCCAGGCATCCCTATTTTTTCCCTTTATTTAAATACAATTTACCAACACATAGTATAACACCCACTGCTCATCACACCACATGCTCCTATTTTTAAATTTTCCTTATTTTAAAATTTTCTTTAGCACATTTTCTAGTAAATCCATAATTGTAAGAATAATAGAGTAATCATGCATAGATTCCTGTGCAATAAAATATAGTTAGCGCAATGCTAAAGTCTGTGTTGTATATGATTATACATTTTAAAAGCTAGGATTTAAAAAGCCAGGTTAAAGATCATATTGCATTCTAGATCATGCATTCTGGTTGCTTAGGTGTTAATGTAAGCCAAGTGTTTACGTAATTTTACAGTGAACAATTAACTAGCAGCATTGCTAACTCACTTGGGGATGCCAAACAGGAATGGTTAGAAATTATCATTTGGAGATCTTGTGAAATGAAGAATTTCTCTCCCTTGGTTTAGTTTGTGTTTGTAATGAAGTCTGCAGCGCTCTGAGAGATATGTTATGTGCACCCTCGACTCTTGGCATGCCTCCAGAGACACACAAAGCAATGAAGCAATGGAGTGGCCAGCTCCTCTGCACAGTTCTGGAGGCTCCACTTGCAAACCTGTATGAAAGCCACCAACTGGGGGAAAAACAAGATCCCCATTTGGCAAGGATTTTAATAAAATAAGCCCTAGTTAGAGAGAGGGCATTCTTTGTTTTGGAGAATTTTAATTGTTATTATACATAAAGAGATCATGAAATGTCTGCCATTATCTACATTCCTTAGACTGGGAGAAAAGCAGTTTTCTCCCAAAAGGCATAATACATAGTCCCTGTAAATGCTGAGGTGGGCTGCTGGGAAAAGGTGAGAGGCTCTGGAGACAGTTCACAGGTACACAAAACCATTAATAAATGCAGGGGCTTTACTTCTCAAAATTTGGTTTTGAACGTTGGTGTTTGTAGTTCATAATAGTGTCACATTGCTAAGTTAGTAGGTTGGATGCTTTCTGATCTCATTAATCTGGTACAATACATGTTCTGTATGTTTCCCAGGACAGAAATGTCTTCTGTTGAGATACTCTAGACCAGCAGCCAAAACAAGGGAAGATATAATGTTCCTGCCAAGGAGAGCGAAGATACTCCGGCATCTCTTACTCTGCATGAAGGAGGACAAGACACATCTAAAATACTTCCAGGGTGCTAAATATTTTCAGGTGCTAAATATGAATAAGAGCTAATAGTAATAATAAATTCCACTGCTGTTAGCACTTACCTTGCAAAATTATTTCACATACATTGTATTGCCAGATCTGCAACTCAGTCCTGTGAGTTACATCAGGCAAACACCACCATCTCTGCTTTAAAAATGAAGGAACCAAGGTTTAGAGAAGGTGCTGGAATTGCCTGATGGAAATTTGCCTCTTGAGGAGCAAAAGTTCAACCACAGACTCATGAAACCAAATACAAAAGATCTGTTTTGTCTTGTTTGTATTAAATTTTAATTACAGTATTTTTAACATAGAGTGTTATATTGATTTCAGGTGTACAATTAGTGATTGAACAATTCTGTACATCACCCAGTGTTCATCCCAACAAGTGCACTCATTACCCATCTGATTCCAAAACAGGATTTTTTTCAATAGCCATAAAATCTTAGCTTCTTGGGGTGCTTGGGTGGCTCAGTGCTTGAGCATCTGCCTCTTGTTTTTGGCTCAGGTCATGAGATTGAGCCTTGCATCTGGCTCCATGCGCAGCTCGGAGTCTGCTGGAGATTTTCTCTCTTCTCTCTCTCTGCTCCTCCCTGCGAGCACTCTTTCTCGCTCTCTGTCTCTCTCAAATAAATAAATAAAATATTTTTTTAAAAAAATCTCAGCTTCTTTTTAGTCTTTAAATCTGGTATTGAAAAATAATTATAATGAAAATGATTAAATAATTTAAATAAATATTTTTAAAACATATTTTTAAATATATCAACCTTTTAGCCTTTCTATTCAAGACTTTTGACTATACTATTTATAGTATTTTTATAATAGAAATGCTGCCAACATATCTGTCTTTTTAAAATCACTATCACAATAAAAAACATTTGAACAAATTATTTAGACCAAGCTAAACTCAACTCTTTATTAGCACGAAATAAATAGACTATTACTGTCCTGGTTATTCTGTACAAATAACCAGATTAGGGCAACTGCTTGACCATATAATTAATTGTTTGGGCTCAGCTGTTTCATGACAGAAAAGAGTCGATTTAACATAATTGCCCTTTGATGCATACAAGTGTGTTGACAATGAACGTTAAATTTAAATATTCTTTTAACTATGACAATTCAGGGAAGCCAAAAAACCAGTTGTCTGTGAATATTACAGTATTGTCTACAGAGGGAGCCATCTCCTAGTTTCTCCTGGGGAATCTCCTTACTGGAGCGGTCATTCTTCTATCGTTTACAGACATGATGGAGTATGGAAATAAACCAATTCCAGTCAAATGAGAACAAGTAAATCTATTTATTCAGAGCTTGTATTAAGCAAGCCACCATCACTGTCATTTGTTAGAGACTTGAAATAAGGCAGAAGAGGGGGAAAGCTTTATAGAAGAAAGAGAAGGTTTGGGGTTTGCCCTGATTGAAGGCTCTTGACCTAGGGGACATGTAGTTGAGCTAAACAAAACAGGGGAACATATTTATTGGCTAGGGCTGTGTTGGATTTTCTCTAGTTAGTCTTAAGTTGGAACAAAAATTAGGAAAGCTATCAATTATTAATCAAGTTCTGGCCATTTGGGGCTGATTGTCACAGAGGTTATTGTTTGGCTTTCTGGATTGTTACTAGAGATAGTGGTTTGACTTCTTACAAGCTGACATAAAGATAGAAGCTGGCTTCCTAGCCTGGTTGCTGCAGATTATGGATCAGAGCTTAATTTTTAGATACAGTCTAACTATTCACTGTTTGTTTATTCAATCTCAGGGACTTGAAAAACCACTTTTATAATAAAATCTTGGTAAATAAACCACTTTGGCAAAATTCACTTCTCTCAGTAACTACATGTCAATGACACATAATTCAACATCACCAGTGAAGACCTTTCTCCTCCACTCCAGGCTCATGGCCAACTGCCTGACATGTATTTCCACTCAGATATCTCAATTATAACATGTTCAAAATGGAGATCCAAAGATTCCCACCCAATCTAGCATCTTTTGTAGTTTTCTCTAAATCAGTCAAAGGCATCTTCATTAAACCTGAAGTCATTCCTGACTTTCCTTCTCTCATGCTCAATCGAAAAGTTGATATCAGCAAATGAAGAGACCAGCTCACTCACATGGCTGGGAAGTAACAGGATTCAGGTCTCCCATTTCCATGCCCAAAGCTCTTTTGACCAGCCCTGAATGTCTTTCTGAAGACCACGCTTGTTTCTGTTGTTAGTCTCATGGTTCCTTTCCCTACATAACTTCTAACCCAGATTATTGACAGTGATGGTCTCCTTAGTGCTCTTCTACCTCCGGTAGATTTCTTATCTATACCATCTTTCTCTGCTCAAAAACATTTACTAGACTGTCCATCGTTGTACCTGGCATTCAAAGTCCACCAAAGCAGAGATGTAATCTACATTTCCAGTCTCTTTTTAAACCATACACACACACACACACACACACACACACAGATGGCTACACATCTAACCAGACCCACATTTTGCAATTTCACAGCTAAGAGAGGTTTTTCATGCCTCCTTGCCTTTGTCTAGAATCACTTTCCCTCATCTCCCATCATCCATCAAGATCGTTTTTTTTGGTATATTTTTTATTGGAGTTCGATTTGCCAACATATAGCATAACGCCTAGTGCTCATCCTGTCAAGTGCCCCCCTCAGTGCCCGTTACTCAGTCACCCCATCCTCCTGTCCACTTCCCTTTCCACTACCCCTTGTTCATTTCCCGGAGTTAGGTGTCTCTCATGTTCTGTCACCCTCACTGATATTTCCCACTCATTTTCTCTTCTTTCCTCTTTATTCCCTTTCACTAATTGTTAAATTCCCCAAATGAATGAGACCACATAATGTTTGTCCTTCTCTGATTGACTATTTCACTCAGCGTAATACCCTCCAGTTCCATCCACGTCAAGGCAAATGGTGGGTATTTGTCATTTCTAATGGCTGAGTAATATTCCATTGTATACATAGACCACATCTTCTTTATCCATCATCTGTCGATGGACACCGAGGCTCCTTCCACAGTTTGGCTACTGTGGACATTGCAGCTGTGAACATCGGGGTGCAGGTGTCCTGGCTTTTCACTGCATCTGAATCTTTGGGGTAAATCCCCAGCAGTGCAATTGCGGGGTCATTGGGCAGACCTATTTTTAACACTTTGAGGAACCTCCACACAGTTTTCCAGAGTGGCTGCACCAGTTCACATTCCCACCAACAGTGTAAGAGGGTTCCCCTTTCTCTACATCCTCTCCAACATTTATTGTTTCCTGTCTTGTTACTGTTCCCCATTCTCACTGGTGTGAGGTGGGATCTCATTGTGGTTTTGATTTGTATTTCCCTGATGGCAAGTGATGCAGAGCATTTTCTCATGTGCTTGTTGGCCATGTCCATGTCTTCCTCTGTGAGATTTCTGTTCATGTCTTTTGCCCATTTCATGATTGGATTGTTTGTTTCTTTGCTGTTGAGTTTAATAAGTTCTTTATAGACCTTGGACACTAGCCCTTTATCTTGTATGTCATTTGCAAATATCTTCTCCCATTCTGTAGGTTGCCTTTTAGTTCTGTTGACTGTTTCTTTTGCTGTGCAGAAGCCTTCGATCTTGATTAAGTCCCATTAATTCATTTTTGTTTTTGTTCCCCTTGCCTTCATAGATGTATCTTGCAAGAAGTTGCTGTGGCCAAGTTCAAAAAGGGTGTTGCCTGTGTTCTCCTCTAGGACTTGGATGGATTCTTGTATCACATTTAGATCTTTCTCCATTTTGAGTTAATTTTTGTGCATAGTGTAAGAGAATGCTCGAGTTGCATTCTTCTGCACGTGGCTGTCCAATTATCCCACCACCATTTATTGAAGAGACTGTTCTTTTTCCAGTGGATAGTCTTTCTTGAATATTAGTTGATCATAGAGTTGAGGGCCCATTCTTGGATTCTCTATTCTGTTCCATTGATTTATGTGTCTGTTTTAGTGCCAGTACCACACTGTCTTGATGATCACAACTTTGTAGTATAACTTGAAGTCAGGAATTGTGATGCCCCTGGCTCTGGTTCTCTTTTAATTTTTTTTTTTAGATTTTATTTATTTATTCATGAGAATACATAGAGAGGAGAGAGAGAGGCAGAGACACAGGCAGAGGGAGAAGCAGGCTTCATGAAGGGAGCCTGACATGGGACTTGATCCTGGATCTCCAGGATCAGGCCCTGGGCTGAAGGCAGTGCTAAACCGCTGAGCCACCCGGGCCACCCTGGTTTTCTTTTTCAATATTTTCCTGGCTATTCGAGGTCTTTTCTGATTCCACACAAATCTTAAGAGGATTTGTTCCAACTCTCTGAAGAAAGTCCATGGTATTTTGATAGGGATTGCATTAAATGTGTAAATTTCCCTGAGTAGCATTAACATTTTCCAATATTAATTCTTCAAATCCATGATCATAGAATATTTTTCTATCTCTTTTTGTATTCCTCAATTTCTTTCAGAAGTGCTCTATAGTGTTTAGCGTATAGATCCTTTACCTCTTTGGTTAGGCTTATTCCTAGGTATCTTCTGCTTTTGGATGTAATTGTAAACGGGATTGATTCCTTAATTTCTCTTTCTTCAGTCTAATTGTTAGTGTATAGAAATGCCACTGATTTCTGGACGTTGATTTTGTATCCCGCCACACTGCCAAATTGCTGTATGAGTTCTAGCAATCTTGGGGTGGAGTCTTTTGGGTTTTCTATGTAGAGTATCATGTCATCTGTGAAGAGGGAGAGTTTGACTTCTTTGCCAGTTTGAATGCCTTTTCTTTCTTTTTGTTGCCTGATTGCTAAGGCTAGGACTATGTTGAATAGCACTGGTGAGAGTGGATATCCTTGTCATGTTCCTGATCTTAGGGGAAAGGCTCCAGGGTTTCCCCATTGAGAATGATATTTGCTGTGGGCTTTTCGTAGACGGCTTTTAAGATGCTGAGGAATGTTCCCTCTATCCCTACACTCTGAAGAGTTTTGATCAGGAATGGAAGCTGTATTTTGTCAAATGCTTTCTCTGCATCTATTGAGAGGATCATATTATGGTTCTTGTGTTTTCCCTTGTTGATATGATCTATCACATTGATTGCTTTAAGAATGTTGTACCAGCCTTGCATCCTGGGGATAAATCCCACTTGGTTATGGTGAACAATCTTCTTAATGTACTGTTGGGTCATATTGGCTAGTATCTTGTTGAGAATTTTTTCATGTGTGTTCATCAGGGATATTGGTCTATAATTCTCCTTTTTGGTGGGGTCTTTGGTTTTGGAATTAAGGTGATGCTGGCCTCATAGAACGAATTTGGAAGTACTCCATCTCTTTCTATCTTTCCAAACAGCTTTAGTAGAATAGGTATGATTTCTTCTTTAAATGTTTGATAGAATTCCTCTGGGTAGCCATCTGGCCCTGGACTTTTGTGTCTTGGGGGGTTTTGATGACTACTTCAATTTCCTCCCTGGTTATTGGCCTGTTCAGGTGTCCTATTTCTTCCTGTTTCAGTGTGGTGGTTTGTGGTTTTCTAGAAATGAGTCAATTTCTTCTAGATTGCCTAATTTATTGGCATATAGTTGCTCATAATATGTTGTTAAAATCGTTTGTATTTCCTTCGTATTGGTTGTGAGCTCTCCTTTTTCATTCATGATTTTATTAATTTGACTCTTTTCTCTTTGTGTTTAATAAGGCTGGGTATAGTTTCTCTATCTTATTAATTATTTCAAGGAACCAACTCCTGGTTTTGTTGATCTGTTCTACAGTTCCTCTGGTCTCTATTTCATTGAGTTCTGCTCAAATCTTTATTAACTCTCTTCTTCTGTTTGGTGTAGGTTTTATTTGCTGCTCTTTCTCCAGTTCCTTTGGGTGCAACATTAGCTTGTGTATTTGAGTTTTTTCCAATTTTTTGAGGGATGCTTGTATTGCGATGTATTTCCCCCTCAGGACTGCTTTTGCTATATCCCAAAGATTTTGAACAAGTGTATCTTCATTCTCATTAGTTTCCATGAATCTTTTTAATTCTTTTCTATTTTCTTGGTTGACCCTTTTCATCTTTTAGCAGGATGCTCTTTAACCTCCATGTATTTGAGTTTCTTCCAAATTTCTTCTGAGATTGAATTCAAGTTTCAAAGCATTATTGTCTGAAAATATGCAGGGGACAATCCCAATCTTTTGGTATCAGTTGAGAACTGATTTGTGACCCAGTATGTGGTCTATTCTGGGTAAAGTTCCCCATGTGCACTTGAGAAGAATGTGTATTCTGTTGCGTTTGGATGTAAAGTTCTGTCAGTATCTTTAAAGTCCATCTGGTCCAGTGTATTATTTAAAGCTCTTGTTTCTTTGGAGGTGTTGTGCCTAGAAAATCTGTCATTTGCAGAAAGTGCCATGTTGAAGTGTCCCAGTATTAGTGTATTATTATCTAAGTATGTCTTTACTTTGGTTATTAATTGATTGATATACTTGGCAGGTCCCATATTAGGGGCATAAATATTGATGATTGTTAGGTCCTCTTGTTGTATATATCCTTTAAGTATGATACAGTGTCCCTCTTCAGCTCTTATTACAGTATTTAGTATAAACTTTAATTTATCTTACATGATGATTGTTGCCCCAGCTTTCTTTTGAGGACCATTTTAATGGTAAATGGTTCTTCAACCTTTCATTTTCAGGCTGTGGTGTCCTTAGGTCTAAAATGAGTCTCTTGTAGACAGCAAATAGAAGGGTCTTGCTTTTTTATCCAGTCTGAAACCCTGCGCCTTTTGATGGGATCATTTAGCCCATTCACATTCAGAGTAACTATTGAAAGATATGAATTTAGTGTCATCGTAACACCTATTCAGTCCCTGTTTTTGTGGATCATTTATTTGGGCATCCTCTTTCTTTTACAGAATCCCTCTTAATATTTCTTGCAGAGCTGGTTTGGTGGTGACATATTCTTTCTGTTTCTGCCTATCTTGGAGGCTCTTTATCTCTCCTTATTCTGAATGAGAGCCTTGCTGGATAAAGTATTCTTGGCTGCAGGTTCTTCTCATTAGGACCCTGAATATATCCTGGCATCCCTTTCTGGCCTGCCAAGTCTTTGTGTAGAGGTCTGCTGTTAATCTAATATTTCTCCCCATATAAGTTAGGGATCTCTTGTCTCTTGCTGCTTTAAGGATTTTCTCTTTATCTTTGGAATTTGCAAGTTTCACTATTAAATGTCGAGGTGTTGAACTTTTTTAGTGATTTAGGTGGGGACCTCTCTATCTTCTGAATCTGAATTTCTGTTTCCCTCCTCAAATTAGGGAAGTTTTCAGCTACGATTTGTTCAAATATGCTTTCTGGTCCTCTGTCCCTCTCAGCACATTCTGGAACCTCAATTAAACGTAGATTTTTTTTCCTTCTGAGGCTGTCATTTTTTCCATTAATCTTTCCTTATGATCTTTTCATTGTTTTTCTCTTTTTTCCTCAGCTTCCTTCCTTGCCGTCAACTTGTCTTCTATATGGTGACCTGGGATAGGAAAAATAAAGGCTTCACTCTTTCTTCCACCTCATTAACCCTCATCGTTAGGACCTCCAGTGTGGATTGTATCTCATTAATTGATTTTTAATTTTAGCCTGATTAGATCTAAATTCTGCAGTCATGAAGTTTCCTGATTCCTTTATGTTTTTTTCCAGAGCCACCAGTGGCTTTATAATTGTGCTTCTGTATTGGCTTTCTGACTTGGAATTGTAATTCAAATTCTGTAACTCTGTGGCAGAGAGTACTGTTTCTGATTCTTCCTTTTGTGTTGAGTTCTTTCTAGTCATTTTGCTCAGTGCAGAGTGGCTAAAAACACTGGAAAAAGGAAGAAAAAAAGAGAAAAAAAGAAAAAGAAAGAAAAGAAAAGAAAGAAAAAAGAAAAGAAAAGAAAGAAAAGAAAAGAAGGAAAAGAAAAGAAAAGAAAGAAAAGAAAAGAAGAAAAGAAAAGAAAGAAAAGAAAAGAAAGAAAAGAAAAAAAGAAAAGAAAAGAAAAGAAAGAAAAGAAAAGAAAAGAAAGAAAAGAAGAAAAGAAAAGAAAGAAAAGAAAAGAAAAGAAAAGAAAAGAAAAAAGAAGAAAAGAAAAGAAAAGAAAAGAAAAGAAAAGAAAAGAAAAGAAAAGAAAAGAAAAGAAAAGAAAAGAAAAGAAAAGGGAGGGGGTACCCTCTGGTTCTATATACTGTAAATCCCTGGAGCTTTCAAGCCCTGCTTGATCAAGAACTTGCTTTTCCCGGTCCTTCCAGCTGGTCTTCTGGGGGAGCTGCTCTGCTGATTCTCAGGTGTGTGCACCTCGGGGGGATGCCCTGCCCCCAGCCAGGCGCAGCTCAGTGGTTGCTGTTTATCCTGTGAGACCCCTGCTCCCTGGTGGCCCCTCTCCTTCCCAGGCACAGGGTGACACCAGGAGGAACAACATCCCTGGCGGCGGCCAGCTCTCCGGCTCTAGAGTCAGCTCCCGCAGTAACTACCGCAGCTCTCAGTCCACACTGGCCTGGATGTTCCGGGGCATGGGGCGCTGATCTGCACAGCTCAGGGGCTCCTGGCGGCAGGAGCGTCCTCGCTGTCCTGTGCCCTCCCCGCCTCCACCTGTCCCGGGGGGACCGCAGGATCCTGGGCTGTGTTCCGGTGCCCTGGGATCGCTCCCGGGCCCCCGCGGCTCCCGAAGGCAGCAGGACGCAGCCCCCCGCCCGGAGCCACCCCCGCCGACCCGCTTCTCCCCGAGGCCCCGCCGGGTGCGCTCCAGCCCTGTGGCTCGCTCTCCCCGGGGCGCACTTCCTCTGTTAGTGACCCCAGGAGACTGGAGGCTCCACTGCCCCTCCTGGGGTCCTGCCCGAGTTCCCTACTAAGCGCCTTTCCCTCCGGGAAGAATCCGGTGCGGATTTTTAAAGTTCCTGCTTCTCCGGGGCTGGGCTCGGCTTTCCTGTCCCCAAGGCTCTCCCACCGCCCAGCCTTAGCCCGGCTCCTCGCGGGGGTCCCTCCCCTACTGGATTCTTTTTTATTTTTATTTTTTCCACCTTCCTACCTTGTTAGAAGTGCAAACATCTCTGTAGTGTTCCGGCTGTTCTCTCTTTAAATCTCAGATCGAATTCGTAGGTTTCAGGATGATTTGAAATTTATCTAGGTAAATTGGTGGGGACAGGTGACTTGGGGACCCTACTTCTCCACCATCTTGCCCCGCTCCCCTCTTTCTCTTTTTTATTTATTTATTCATGAGAGACACACATAGAGAGGCAGAGACATAGACAGAGGGAGAAGCAGGCTCCCTGCAGGGAATCCAATGCAGGACTTGATCCTAGGAACCTAGGATCATGACCTGAGCCAAAGGTAGACAGACACTCAACCACTGAGCCACCCAGGCGCCCCTCACAAGATCCTTTCTGGAAGCTTTGTCAACAGTTCATCAGAATTAATATTTGGCTGTAATGATGGGCACAGCATAACTTCCTTGTTGTAGAGGGGTCCCATGTTTATTCCTTACTGGATGTCTATGTCCTTGAGCACAGAGATCATCTCTCACTCCTTCACCTGTCACACCATATTGCACATAAAAGGTGCTTGGCAAATAGTCATTTAATTAAAGTGAGTAACGTTCCATCATAGGAAAAGTAGATTCGTAAACTTCTCATCAGCAGGCAAGAAAAGCCTAGGCACACCAGGTAAAGCAAATCTGAGAGACCTGTAATCCATCTGGAACTTTCCTCCTGTGCACACGCTCTGTGTATTTTCCCTTATATTTAAAATGAGAACAATTATGCCCAGTGAAATCTGTCTTCTTGTTGGCTTGTGGCAATGATAGGTTGTCAGGTAATATAAGATTCTCAAGAGAAAGAGCAAATTATACCCCAGAGGGATCATTTTATTCCTGGAGTTTCTCCCTCCATGCTCTTCTCTCCTCCCTGAAATAACAAAAGGCAGAATGCCTAGCACACCACCTGCTCAAGAGGGAGCACTCAATCAACAGTCATTCCCTTCTCTTTTTTCTGTTTACCTCACTACTTCCCACATTTCTTTTTTCAAGATTATTTTTCTCTTTACTTCTTAAAACTCAACATAATTAGTCAAATGTATATATATTTTTTAAGTTGACCTTATTTTCCACACTTACAAAAGCTAAAGTCTATGTTAGTCATGGGAAATAGTAACCCATATCTATTACAAGAAGAAATGTTTACAATAACTTACCTACACTTTGATATTTTAATGATGCATCTCCAAGTTTTGACAAACTATGAGGTATTTTTCTTTCAAGGTAACATTTAGCTTACCTTTTCCAAAATAAGCCATGGGAAACTAATTACTTACAAAGTAGAAGATTCAAACTTACACTCATGTTGTCAGTGAAGTATGTGTCAGACTGTGTTAGTCTAAGGACTAAATTTCTAGGTCCAGAGGTGAGCTCTACACAGGTTATTTTTGCTCTGAATGAGTGAGGCTTTGCATTGGGATATAATATGACTGAATGCTAGTAGGCTTTAATACCACCTTTTGTCCTATTCCTTGAGGGGTTAATAGTTACAAATCCTCACTATTCAACTATTCCAAACAGTCAGGCACTGGTGGCAGGGATGGAAATTATTGGCCTAGATGTCTGTGGGTCTCCAAAGAAAGTCAAAGGAAGATCTCTCCAGAGACAAGCAACACCAACACTGGCCTGAGTGTACTTCCCTCCCTTGGGCATAGCCACTGGATCCTCTTGATCCCAAGGGTACCAACACCCCTCCAACCATTTATGAATAGATAGCTAAAACCAATTACATTCTTATTTTCAAACATTTTAAGTCTAGGTGCCTACATTCAAACTATGTGATATAACCAAATTGCAACAAAGTGCTTTATATTTAAGGCCTTTGAGTTTGAAATAATATAAGGGACACTCTGGTGATAGAAGAATATGTCTCATTACCAAATAAAACACATTCTTTAAAAAGAGATTTTATTTATTTATTTGACACAAACACACAGAGAGTGCACATAAGCAGGAGGAGAGAGAGAACTTGGTCCCCTACTAAGCAAGGAACCAGGTGTGGGACTCCATACCAGGACCCCAGGATCATGACCTAAGCCAAAGGCAGTTGTTAACCAACTAAGCCACTGAGGCACCACCAGATAAAACACATTCTGAGAGCCTGTGGTCCAAGAGAAGCTATCCTTGGACTCCTATCAGCAGCGAGGCCTCTGAGTAGTCAGAACCTGACGGGGAGCAGATTTCTGAAGCCCATGGCCTCATGCTCTACTGGTGGAAATGAACAACACAAGAAAAGTAGAATATGAAGGGGGTCAGAAAGTGCTCCTTAATATGTCACTTTAGCATAAGGACTATTTTGAACTGAAGGCAACTTAAAAAATGACAGACACAAGAGTAGATCCCAGCCTTTCTCCTTTCTGCCTAAAAGCAGGACATCCCTTTGTGAAGATATCCCTGCTTCTCTCTTCCATACCAGGAGGAAGATAACAACCCATATTACAGGAAATAGAAAGTCAGCATCAGCCTGAATCTGCATAAGCAAAACTTACTCAAATAATTTCTATTTTCCATTAGTTCCTCTCAATATATTCACTTCCTCAAAGTATATCACCCCCAGAAGTCCAAACCCCCTTTCCTGTGCCTTGACCCTTCTCCACAATTTATTAGCCTTCGGTAAAATGGTACAGGAGCTCTCAAGTTTGACCACTTCTTTCGGTTTGCATTTCTTTTATGTGAATCTCTTGTGTGTATATGAAATAAAACTTTTCTCCTGTCAATCTCTTTTTTTTTAGTTTAATTAGAAGGCCCTGACTACTAAGCTGAAGAGGGTAGAGGGAAAATGTTTTTCCTCCTCTACAAGAGGAAAGGAACGAAGCAGTTGGAAAAGAAAGGAAAGAGGGAGGAAATGTTTCCAATGAAATGAATTTTATTTTTCTAATAACCAAAAAACAGAATAGCTATCTGTATAGAGACAGACAAACAGGAGAAAATGTTTTAAACAGAATGAGCCGAAAATGCTCTTTATAAGAAAGAGCCTCGTGTAGAGTAGACTGTATGTATACAGGCAACCCCAGCTTCCATGTCTCATATTTCCAAAGGCTATTTTTACCTAGTTTACTTGGAATTATAAATGCATTATGCCCAGAGAAACAATGTTATTAATGGGACTTGGATCTACAGGATGGCTGTAGAAAATATAGCTTCTTCTAAGAATTAGTACTTGGGTCTCTATGTCAATACTGGTGGGTTACTTGTCTGGGGACTTTATTTTCTCTGAATAGGGAACAACGAGCAATACCACCTGAATCCCCAAGGAGGAGGGTAAAAATTTCAGACTCAGATTCATCTTCCAATCAAGAATAATTCAAAGTAGTTGCCAGTCAGGAGTTGCCTGGTCTTTACATCAAAAGAAGGGAAAGGCTAGATAGTTAAGAAAGAGAACTGCCTAAAATAACCATACCACGTTCCAAATTGTGAATGCAGGTGTGGAATGCAGCTCAGCATCACCTCTCCTAATTGCATGTTTTCATGCACTTTCCCAGCTATTACTTAATTTTTTCCCCAAAAAATCCCATTAAGGATGGTAGCAGAAGGACAGCAAGAAAGTATTAAAAATTGCATTAGGAAACGATTGGTAGTAATGCATATGTTCATTATGTTGATTGTGGTGATAATTTCAGCTTTATATGACTATTAAAAAATAGGAAACACTTCACACATGTGTCAAAGATGATCACTTTGAATACTTTAAATATATGCAGTTGATTGTACAAACACATCAATTAAGCTTTAAAAAATTCATTGACCTGGGGAACCTGGGCAGCTCAGTTGGTTTAGGATTGAACTCATGATTTTGGATAAGGTCAGGATCTCGTGGTGATGGGATCAAACCCTGAGTGGGGCTCTGCATTTGCTGCAAAGTCTGCTTGAGATTCCACTTGAGATTCCCTTTGCCCCTCCCCTTGCTCACACATTCTCTCTCTCTCTCTCTCTCTAAAATACATAAATAAAATCTTTAAAGAAAAATGTATTGCCCAACATACTTCAATTAAACTTAAAAAAATGTATTAACTGCCCCCCAAAAAAATCTCATTGAGGTAGATAAAAGCTCTTATCTACCCTATGCTGTTACCACCATGGTCTACCATATAGCATGATCTTCAATCTGTGGATTTTCTTGCTTAATTCACGGTGGTCACTCACAACAGTAATAAAAACTCTGACCTGTAGGCATAAATATTTTTTTAAAAAGTCAACAAATAAAAATTTGTAAGTGAAATTAAAATATTAATCATTATGAAGAAGAAAAAAGATCTGAACAACTCATGAGATAGATTATGTCCTTGACTAAGATGGCAGTTTAACCTATTAAATAAATAAATTTGCATTGAAATTGCAAAACTTAACAAACAGATTCTAAAACTTTATGGAAAATTAAGTTTTAAGAATATTTAACATAACTGAAAAGAAGAAAAACAAAAATTTAAAAACATCCTACTTGACATCAAGAATTTTTTTAAGGGCAGCCTGGGTGGCTCAGCAGTTTAGCTCTGCCTTCAGCCCAGGGCATGATCTTGGAAACCTGGGATCGAGTCCCACGTCGGGCTTCCTGCATGGAGCCTGCTTCTCTCTCTCTCTCTCTCTCTCTCTCTCTCTCTCTCTCTCTCTCTCTCCTCTCTCTCTCTCTCATCTCTCCTGAATAAATAAATAAAATCTTTTTTAAAAAATTATTTTTTAAAAATCATTTAGTCACTACATTGTATACCTGAAATTAATACAACACCATATATTAACTACACAGGAATTAATTTTTTTTAATATCATAAAAATAGTAAAACAGCACAATAAGGCACAGGGTAGAGACCGAAATAGCAATAAAATAAAATGGAAAATTCTTGTTAAGTACTGCTGATAATATAAATAAAAAGATTAGAAGGATTCACTTCAAATTCATCTAGATGAATTGGAATTTCTTTGGAATTACAAAGCTAATTTCAAGTTTATTAATAATTTTTATTTTTCTTTAAGAAGTTAAGAATTTGAGAAAATGTGGATATTTATTAATTTTCTGTGTTGAGCAAATTGATGTTTTTATAATAGACTTTAGATAATTTAGAAATACTTTCCAATAACAATAAAAAAAACCACCACAATGAAAAGGGGATTTTATCAAATAACTTTAGGTATTATTTTTAATAGTCTCAAAAAAGGGTGAAATTGAGTTACCTTATTAAAGCAGCATGAATAAAATGAAGCACTCAAGAATTAGGAAAGTTAGGTATAAAGAAATCAAAAACAGAAAATGCTAAAATAAATCATCAATATCTGGCAAGATATCTGGATGGGAGGAATGGTAAACTAAAAAGAAAAAGTGCCTCCATGAAAATGAGAAACTGCACTCCCTGTGACTCAGACTATTTTGATGTCAAGCAGACAAACGATCCCTGTCAACTAGGGCTGTAATAGGTGTTTTTAATGGTCATCACACCATCCACTAATCTGCCTTTAGATCATAAGGACTGATAGTTCCCACATTCCAAATAATCCCTGCCTTGCTGAGATCCAGTATATGTGCCTCAGTGGAGCAAAGGCTTGAAGGTCTCATTTGAAAAAAAAATTTTTTCCCTGATAAGGAGATGGACTGACTGACCTTGCAGTGAATTTCCATACCCTTCTCAAAACTCACCTGCACAATATTTCATTAAAACAATCCCACTCTGACACACACTGGGAATGGATTAATCAATACACCACCTCAGTCAACTCTGTTACTTGCATTTAATTTTTTTCCAGTTTTCTTTGTTGCTAAAAGGCAATGTTGTTGAACCCTACTACTGCAGGGGTGAATGAATTAAACATAGACACGAAATGAGAGAACTACAAGGAAATAGGTGTTCTTGCGTCAGATCTAGGCTCCAGTTAGATGAAGAAGGAAGAGGTCCAAAGGGTTTTTGTAAGAAAGTTGCATATGGGTCCACATGAACTAGCCGCAGAGGCTTTAAGGGAAGGATTTCAAGGGTAGCAAAGGGACAGGAGATAGGAAGAAGAGGTAAACTCTGGAGTGGTGTTCTGGACACCCGGGGATTCTTTTGGCAATTGACATAAATAGAAACAAAAAGTCTTGTACTATTATGTTTCATGTTCTGGAACATGGAAGTGCTGAGGCTGTGAGTACTAAGGAAGAAAAGAGAAAGAAGAGAAGAGTTGCCAGCACCACACAGCTTTCAGTAGGGAGGGCACTTAACTCTTCCCTATGGCAGTGTGGTGACAAGGAGAAGTGAGGCTGTCAGGAACATGGGAGTTTGGGGAACTTTCTCAACTTTGCTGGTGTCAACATGGAGGCTGAAGAAGTGAAATATATATATATCTCCATATATCTCAATTAGCCAACTTTGGATCTGAAGATGAGCAACTAAATATATCAGAGTTGGGGGTTCTACACCAAATTCTGCTTGCTAGGTTTCTCTCCTCCCCTCAATGTGCTACAGAATATATGTGGTAAAGGAAGGATCAATCAAGTCATTCAACACATCCTTGATTGTAACAGCAATAGGCTAAATGTTAGGCATGTGACAAGGCAGACAATGCTACAGCGTAGATGAGGGGGAAAAGAAAGAGCAATAAAAAAGGTTGAGGGAGGTAGACAAAGGATTAGAGAAGCCTTTTAAACCTTATACTTTAGCCTCAGAGCATTGGGAACCTATGGAAAGATTATTATATGCAGGGGAAAGATATGATCAGATTCACTTTTCAAAAGGATGACTTCCCTTTGGAATATGGCATCTATGGTCTTAGGTTTTCAAACTGAACTTTCACAGTTCCTATTACATTTACCAGTTACAAACAATAACATATGACAAATTTTGTAATAATAAAAATAATATAATCCCCCTAAGCCTTCAACTAGAGTGTCATAATAATGGGGATGATGTGGATAATACAGTTTATTTCTGTGGTTTTAGAGGATTAAATGGGTGATCCATGTCAAGGATCTCTAGTATATTTGATACTTGGAAGTATCCAATAAATGTTAGGTCTTTTACAAGATGCTTTTCTAATATGTACTTGTTGGAACTTGGATTTCATTATTTGGTATGGGAAAACATGTATAGTATTTTCTAAGAAAAGATACAAAATGCAGACTTCCAGAAAATTAGCCTTTGATCATACAGAGACTAATCTGCACCATATCCCTTAGCATAGATTTCTGTCTCTTTAAATAAAAACGCTATTTCAGATGAGTGGTAAGTTCTCAGAAAAAAAAAAGATCATTTATAAACAGAAAAAGACTATTATTTGTTCTCCATACTAACAGACATAGTGAAAAGAAAAGAAAAGAAAAGAATCCATAACTCATCATTCCACTCCCCTATTAGTTTTTTAAAAGTCATCAAATAGCTCTGAGCCAAAGAAATGCTTTTCTACCTCTTCATCTTTTAATTTAGAAGTAAAAACACCAGAAGTATAAGCAACAAAAGAAAAACATAGAGAAATTGGGTATCAACAAAATTTAAAACTTTTGTGCATTAAAGAATATTATCAAGAAAGTGAAAAGACAATCTACAGAAGAGGAGAAAGTATTTGCAAATCATATATCTGATAATGGTCTAAGATCCAGAATGCATAGAGAACTCTTACAACTAACAATAAAAAGACAAAAAAAAATTGAAAATGTACAAAGGAGTTGAATAGACATTTCTCCAGAGAAGACATACAAATGGCCAATAGGCACCAGAAAAGATGCCCAACATCATTAGTCATTACAGAAATGCAATCAAAACCACGAGATACCACTCCATACGCAGCAGACGGGCTATACTTTTTTTTTTTTTTTACAAGAGATAGTAGCAAGTTGGTAAGGATGTTAAGAAATTAGAACTCATGCTCTTATGGTGGGAATGTAAAATGGTGCAGGAAAACAGTCTGACGATTCCTTAAAAGGTTAAACATGGAGTCACCTTATGACTCAGTAATTCTACTCATTTTCACCAGAGAGAAATGAAAACATCCACATAAAATTTTGTACATGAATGTTCATGGTAGTGTTATTCATAACAGCCAAATGTAGAAAATGTAGAAATGACATCAAATATCCATCAGCTGATGAGTAGGTAAATCTGGTACACTGGAATACTTTTCAGCTATAGAAACAAATGAAATATAGATACATGTCATAATGTGGATGGATCTCAAAAACATTATGCTAAGTGTAAGAAGCCAGACCCCTATGGCTGCATATTGTATAATTCCATTTATATCAAATATGCAGAATAGTTAAATATTTGGAGATGGAAAGTAGATGGGTGGTTGCCAGGGGCTGAGGGAAGAGGGTATGCAGTGCGACTGCTTAATGGGTACAATGTTTATTTTGAGGTGATGAGACGTTTGGAAGTAGAGGTGGTGGTCACACAACTTTGTGAACATACTAATTACCATTAAATTGTTCATTTTGTTGTTGAATTTATATTATAAGAATTTCACCTCTGATGAAAAAAATAATTAAAAGTTTAACAGGCTCAATTGCGGTGAACTTCAAATGACAAGATAAAAGTTCTAGATTGTGTCCTGTAAATAATAGAGAACATTTCTTAAAATACTTTTTAAATACACCTAACAGGGATCCCTGGGTGGCGCAGCGGTTTGGCGCCTGCCTTTGGCCCAGGGCGCGATCCTGGAGACCCGGGATCGAATCCCACGTCAGGCTCCCGGTGCATGGAGCCTGCTTCTCCCTCTGCCTGTGTCTCTGCCTCTCTCTCTCTCTCTGTATGACTATCATAAATAAATAATAAAAAAAAAAATTAAAAAAAAAATACACCTAACATTTTAAGATGATTAATTTCTTTATGTTTGTCGTGCTTATTGGAACCAAAACAGCCAGGGGCACTGGGTGGCAAGTCAGTGAAGTGCCCTGCTTTTGGTTTTTGGCTCAGATTGTGATCTCAGAGATGTTAGATCAAGCCCCATAATTGGCTCTGCACTGAGCATGTAGTCTGCTTGAGATTCTCTCCATATCCCTCTGCCCCTCATGCTCACTCTTTCTAAAATAAATACATAAATCTTTTTTAAAAACCAAACAGCCAATTATAAGTAGAACATGCTATAAATTTGTTTTGTTTAAATGAAGCTCACCAATCGTCAAGGCTGTGTTTTTGTTTTATTTTTCATTCTCCTCTCCCATTAATGAAAGTGATGAATAGGATGCTAATTCTGTATTCAATTTCAGCTTTCAAACAAGAATCATTTGTGGGCACCTGAGATAATAATGAGGTTTGGAAAATACCAATTTGTGATGTGTGAGCATGGAGAAATACATACAATAAATGCAAAGCGTAAGGCCCAATCAAATGAGTCCACAGAGAAGTCTGAGAAAAAAGAAAGGAGACATAGAGAAGAAGTGGAAGGACCCCAGGGGTCAACCTATAATACAGATAATTCCCAGCCTGACATGAAGTCTGGACATGGGATCTGCCCCTTTGACCTACAGCTGTCGGGTCTTGTTTTCTTAAGACTTAGTTAGGCAAATTTAGAGATAAGATTTTAGTAACACTAAGGATGGAAAGCAGAGTTCTGGACACTCAGTCAAGAGAGGGCCCTGGGTCTGTTGGGCTATACGGGGTTTATATAACTAACTGCCCTTGAGTTATACAGTTTATGCCCAAAATTATGCATGTTTTTTATCTCAAATTGACAAAGGCTGCTGTTGAGGAGAGAAAGAGGGAAGGAATGCAAAGACAAGGCCCCAAAGGTGGCCAGTGCACTACAATGAAACCCATTTCCAGCCACATGTAATCCAGGGAAGCAAATGGTTCAAATGTAGGGAATCTGTTTTTGTTTTATTTTTTTTAACCTCAAATTCTTGTTTATAAGTCAAAAGCCACATCTAAATGTCATGATGTCTATCATTTCCTTTTATATTTTCTCTCTTCATTTTCTTTATCTGATTAATAAAAGGTCTCACAGGATCTCACTGATAAATTCTCATCTCTAAGACAAATGGTTGATGTATGCTATAAAACAATGGATGAATAAAACACACTCAGCTTAATGTTATAAAGTGCTTCTTTCTGATTGGATGAGACACTGTTTCAGCTGCTATTAAGATAAAACAGTATTACAGTTATATTTCCTAATGTATCCCTAGAGCTTCCTCTGCTTGCCTCCATGGCAGGACATTTGGCTTGTTTTGGACCTCTTCATCTTCACCATGAAACCATGAGCTTTCTGGAGGTAGGAACCTTTTCTTATGTTTCTGTATATCTTCAATATGTAGTTCAGATCTAGCACATAGCAAGACCCAGATATATATTTGTTGAATGAATGAATGAATGAATGAAAAGGTTATTTAGGAAGTGCATACATTCAGCCATTTTCATTCCTTTGAGTTCTCTGCCAGGATTAAAATATCCAAACATATCATCAGCCAAGAGGGAGAGTTTGACTTCTTCTTTGCCAGTTCGAAGGCCTTTAATGTCTTTTTGTTGTCTGATTGCTGAGGCGAGGACTTCCAGTACTATGTTGAACAGCAGTGGTGAGAGTGGACATCCCTGTCTTGTTCCTGATCTTAGGGGAAAGGCTCCCAGTGCTTCCCCATTGAGAATGATATTTGCTGTGGGCTTTTTGTAGATGGCTTTTAAGATGTCGAGGAAAGTTCTCTCTATCCCAACTCTGAAGAGTTTTGATCAGGAATGGATGCTGTATTTTGTCAAATGCTTTCTCTGCATCTAATGAGAGGATCATATGGTTCTTGGTTTTTCTCTTGCTGATATGATGAATCACATTGATTGTTTTACGAGTGATGAACCAGCCTTGTGTCCCGGGGATAAATTCTACTTGGTCAAGGTGAATAATCTTCTTAATGTACTGTTGGATCCTATTGGCTAGTATCTTGTTGAGAATTTTTGTATCCATGTTCATCAGGGATATTGGTCTATAATTCTCCTTTTTGGTGGGGTCTTTGTCTGGTTTTGGAACTAAGGTGATGCTGGCCTCATAGAACGAATTTGGTAGTACTCCATCTCTTTCTATCTTTCCGAACAGCTTTAGTAGAATAGGTATGGTTTCTTCTTTAAACGTTTGATAGAATTCCCCTGGGAAGCCATCTGGCCCTGGACTTTTGTGTCTTGGGAGGTTTTTGATGACTGCTCCAATTTCCTCCCTGGTTATTGGCCTGTTCGGGTTTTCTATTTCTTCCAGTTCCAGTTTTGGTAGTTTGTGGTTTTCCAGAAATGTGTCAATTTCTTCTAGATTGCCTAATTTATTGGCATATAGCTGTTCATAGTATGTTTTTAAAATCGTTTGTATTTCCTTGGTGTTGGTAGTGATCTCTCCTTTCTCATTCATCATTTTATTAATTTGAGTCTTCTCTCTCTTCTTTTTAATAAGGCTGGCTAGTGGTTTATCTATCTTATTAGTTCTTCTCCTGGTTTTCTTGATCTGTTCCACAGTTCTTCTGGTCTCTATTTCATTGAGTTTTGCTCGAATCTTTATTAACTCTCTTCTTCTGCTGGGTGTAGGATCTATTTGCTGTTTTTTCTCTAACTCCTTTATGTGTAAGGTGAGCTTTTGTATTTGAGTTCTTTCCAGTTTTTGGATGGCTGCTTGTATTGTGATGTATTTCCCTCTAAGGACTGTTTTTGCTGTATCCCAAAGATTTCGAATGGTTGTATATTCATTCTCATTAGATTCCATGAATCTTTTTAATTCTTCCTTAATTTCCTGGTTGACCCTTTCATCTTTTAGCAGGATGGTCCTTAACCTCCACGTGTTTGAAATCCTTCCAAACTTCTTGTTGTGATTTAGTTCTAATTTCAAAGCATTATGGTCTGAGAATATGCAGGGGACAATCCCAATCTTTTGGTATCGGTTAAGACCTGATTTGTGACCCAGTATGTGGTCTATTCTGGAGAAAGTTCCATGTGCACTTGAGAAGAATGTGTATTCAGTTGAGTTTGGATGTAAAGTTCTGTAGATATCTGTGAAATCCATCTGGTCCAGTGTATCATTTAAAGCTCTCGTTTCTTTGGAGATGTTGTGCTTAGAAGACCTATCGATTGTAGAAAGTGCTATATTGAAGTCACCAAGTATACGTTTTAAAAAAATAGATGGTCATTTTGATATTTTGTCAAACATCTGCATATTGGATATATCAAGATACTTGATATTAGAAATCTGAACGATTGAATATTAGACTTCTCTAGATATTTTGATGTCGTTAGGTACAGTCATTTTTTTGTGAGTACTGTTTGTCAGCCATCTTTTATATAAAACTGTACATTAAAAAAGGATTTCCAATCTAGTTCTTTTCTAGATAAGAACCACTGTATGCCAGGTAAATTAGTTTGCTGAGTCCACATGATTTTCCTGCTTTCCTTTCTTAGCTGAAATGACCTTCTGATCTGGGAAATGACCTGGAATTTCTGTTCATAATTTGCCTCTCAGAAGTTTATGTCATCAGTAGTGGCTGTGGCCTGCTTTCTTGCCTTTGAAGTAATTTTCTTGTGGTCAGAAACATTCATGGGCTGTATTATACCACACAAAAAAACGTCCTCTCACCCTTGGGAAACAGTAACAGAACTAAGCAGGGACACAGGAGAGTCTTCTAAGATGTTTAAAACATTTTTTTTACATTCACATATTAAAAAGTTATCAGATATTTTAGGAAATATATTTTATTAATTGGTAAGTTAATGTAAGCATAACAAAGTAATGATATTCAAACTTGTACCACTGTCTACAGACATTATAAAATTTAAAATTCCTTTCAAGTCATAAAAAATGTGTTATTATAAAAGTGTTTAAGTATTGGGTACACGGTTTTAGCCAAAGTCTCAACTTTTTCAAATACATATAGCATAAACTATGTATAAACATGTATGCATATAATCAAAATCTCATTTTTTTTCAAATACTTATGATACACACCACTTCACATGATATGTTTCTGAGATATTTCCTTCTATTTGTAGAGTGGTGCACATTATCATTTGTGACTTTGAAAATAAATATTTGGTAATTACTTGGAAGCAAATGTTTGGCAAATGCCAAACCTATGACCAAGTCACAGGGTAGAAAAATGTAACTGAAACTTAGATATGGGTTTCTGATGAGCACTGAGTGTTATACACAACTGATGAATTACTGAACTCTATATCTGAAACTAATGATGTACTATATGTTGGCTAATTGAATTTAAATTTAAAAAAGAAAAGATATGGTTCATATATGTATAATTTTTAAGAATAATAATTATTAATGAAAACTGAATCATTTATTTCCTATACTAGAAGCCTGTACTGAATCATTTTTGTCGTATACTAGGAATCTGTTTCCTGGCCTTCCAGAATGTTCTGATGATAAAGTAAATAAGGTTAATACATACAGATGATCAAAATTATTCTTTATCTGTAATAAATGCTAAAATACTAGGTTCTAGGGGTGGGGTGGGAATCCTACATTCATCTTGCCAAGTTCTTAGCCAATCAGGAATGTTTCAGGAAAATATAAAGCTCACATTTCTTTTTCTTATTTTCCTTTTTTGCATTTAGTAGCTGCATATTCTTTGACAAAAGAATCTGGATTCTCAGCTTAACAGAGCCTCTCCAAAATGGTGCTATATAAAAGAGAAATTTTCCTTTGCCAACATTAAACTAAATCTAGACTTTAGTTTGGTCAATATCCTATATATTTGAACAGAATATTTAAAATTAGGGCCAAAAGCAAAGGGGTCTACAGATACCATTTTCAAATATACGATTTCCAGCATCAGTTTGTGAGCTAAATTAAGCAAAACCAGCAGTGGTTAAGAACACATAAGAAAGATGTTGCTCCCCTACAGGACAAAAGAATTGTAATAAGCCTTGTGAGTTATAACTATTATTGTAGGGTTGTTGTTGTTTTTTTTTAACATAGCTCCTTCTATGAGAATTAAACTAAAAACATTTGTGCCATCAGGGTTATTCAAATGTCAACAAATGTATTTGTTGTATCTCCACATTTAACATCCAATTGTTAAGTCATCAAAGAAAATCAAACATCTATATAGATGTTGTAGAGTAGTATCCCATATATAGTCCTGCCCAGATTATTGGGAAAAGTTCTTTTTTTTTTCTTTTTTTTTGATTGGAGTTCAATTTGCCAACATATAGCATAGCATCCAGTGCTCATCCCATCAAGTGCCCCCCTCAGTGCCCATCACCCAGTAACCCCCACCCCCCGCCCACCTCCCTTTCCACCACCCCTTGTGCATTTCCCAGAATTAGGAGTCTCTCATGTTCTGTCTCCCTCTCTGATATTTCCCGCTCATTTTCTCTCCTTTCCCCTTTATTCCCTTTCATTATTTTTTATATTCTCCAAAAGAATGAAACCATATAATGTTTGTCCTTCTCTGATTGACTTATTTCAATCAGCATAATACCCTCCAGTTCCATCCATGTCAAAGCAAAGGGTGGGTATTTGTCGTTTCTGATGGCTGAGTAATATTCCATTGTATACATAAACCACATCTTCTTTATCCATTCATCTTTCGATGGACACCGAGGCTCCTTCCACAGTTTGGCTATTGTGGACATTGCTGCTAGAAACATTGGGGTGCAGGTGTCCCGGCGTTTCATTGCATCTGTATCTTTGGGGTAAATCCCCAGCAGTGCAATTGCTGGGTCGTAGGGCAGGTCTATTTTTAACTCTTTGAGGAACCTCCACACAGTTTTCCAGAGTGGTTGCACCAGTTCACATTCCCACCAACAGTGTAAGAGGGTTCCCTTTTCTCCACATCCTCTCCAACATTTGTGGTTTCCTGTCTTGTTAATTTTCCCCATTCTCACTGGTGGGAGGTGGGATCTCATTGTGGTTTTGATTTGTATTTCCCTGATGGCAAGTGATGCAGAGCATTTTCTCATGTGATTGTTGGCCATGTCTATGTCTTCCTCTGTGAGATTTCTGTTCATGTTTTTTGCCCATTTCATGATTGGATTGTTTGTTTCTTTGGTGTTGAGTTTAATAAGTTCTTTATAGATCTTGGATACTAGCCCTTTATCTGATGCATCATTTGCAAATATCTTCTCCCATTCTGTAGGTTGTCTTTTAGTTCTGTTGACTGTTTCTTTTGCTGTGCAGAAGCTTCTTATCTTGATGAAGTCCCAATAGTTCATTTTTGCTTTTGTTTCTTTTCCCTTCATGGATGTACCTTGCAAGAAGTTACTGTGGCCAAGTTCAAAAAAGGGTGTTGCCTGTGTTCTCCTCTAGGATTTTGATGGATTCTTGTCTCACATTTAGATCTTTCATCCATTTTGAATTTATCTTTGTGTATGGTGCAAGAGAGTGGTCTAGTTTCATTCTTCTGCATGTGGATGTCCAATTTTCCCAGCACCATTTATTGAAGAGACTGTCTTTCTTCCAGGGGAGAGTCTTTCCTGCTTTGTCAAATATTAGTTGGCCATAAAGTTGAGGGTCCACTTCTGGATTCTCTAGTCAGTTCCATTGATCTATGTGTCTGTTTTTGTGCCAGTACCACACTGCCTTGATGACCACAGCTTTGTAGTACAACCTGAAATCTGGCATTGCGATGCCCCCAGCTCTGGTTTTCTTTTTTAATGTTCCCCTGGCTATTCATGGTCCTTTCTGATTCCACACAAATCTTAAGAGGATTTGTTCCAACTCTCTAAAGAAAGTCCATGGTATTTTGATAGGGATTGCATTAAACGTGTAAATTGCCCTGGGTAACATTGACATTTTCACAATATTAATTCTGCCAATCCATGAGCATGGAATATGTTTCCATCTTTTTTTTGTCTTCTTCAATTTCTTTCAGAAGTGTTCTGTAGTTTTCAGAGTATAGATCTTTTACCTCTTTGGTTAGGTTTATTCCTAGGTATCTTATGCTTTTGGGTGCAATGTAAATGGGATTGACTCCTTAATTTCTCTTTCTTCAGTCTCATTGTTAGTGTATAGAAATGCCAGTGATTTCTGGGCATTGATTTTGTATCCTGCCACACTGCCAAATTGCTGTATGAGTTCTAGCAATCTTGGGGTGGAGTCTCTTGGGTTTTCTTTGTACAATATCATGTCATCTGCGAAGAGTGAGAGTTTGACTTCTTCTTTACCAATTTGAATGCCTTTTGTTTCTCTTTGTTGCCTGATTGCTGAGTCTAGGACTTCCAGTACTATGTTGAATAGCAGTGGTGAGAGTGGACATCCCTGTCTTGTTCCTGATCTTAGGGGAAAGGCTCCCAGTGCTTCCCCATTGAGAATGATATTTGCTGTGGGCTTTTCATAGATGGCTTTTAAGATGCTGAGGAATGTTTCCTCTATATGGGAAAAGTTCTTGATAACTGTCAGAGCTGAGATTTATAACTTTCTAAAATATCATCAGACTGTACTATTATAGTATAATTTTCAAAAATGTAAAATCAATACTGTCATGTAGATATAGAATGAATCTGTGTGAAATAGTTTTCTTTTAACTTAGTAATCACTGAAGGAGGCTGTAAGATGCAAAGCCCAGTCCAAAAGCATTTAAGAATCGATGTCTAAACATTATCATATGATCTTACTCATATGTGGAATTTAAGAAACAAAACAGAGCATCATAGGGGAAGATAGGGAAAAATAAAATGAGATGAAATCAGAGAGGGAGACAAACCATAAAAGACTCTTAATCATAGGAAACAATCTGAGGGTTGCTGGAGGGGAGAGGGGAGAAGTGATGGGGTAACTGGGTGATGGGCATTAGGAGGGCACAGGTATAATGAGCACTGGGTGTTATATAAGACTGATGAGTCACTGACCTCTACCTCTGAAACTAATAATACACTATATGTTGATTAATTGAATGTAAGTTTTTAAAAAAAAAAGAAAAGAAAAAAAGAATTGTGTCTACAGGCTATTTGACAAAAAAAAAAAACTACATTAGAATAAAATTGCTACATTAGATATAAAACTGGCTTACATCCAACAAGCCATTGGCCATGATCTAGGGCAGCTGACAAACTGACAGAAGTTTCTTGCATCTCTATCAGGCAAAGTCCACACATTAACCTTTGCCTCCACAGAAGTAACTTGCTCAGACAACAAAAACCAAGTCCAGCACTGCACTGAAAGAATGGCTAGTGATCTTCTTGATTCCAAGTTTCAGATAGAAGTCGGGTGTCTGTGTTTGCTCCATATTCAACTATCTTATTTCATCATGTTCTTAATTCTGTACATCCAAATGTGAGATATGTCCACATGACAGCAGTATCGATAATCCAAGATAAAATACTGGTTTCAGAGAATTTAATTAAGATACGTTCATTCAACAAATATTTTAATAATAATCAGTAAAAGGTAACATTTACTGAGCTCTTCCTGTGTTTCAGATACTGTGCTTTACATTTATTATGTTATTTAATACTCACCAAAACAGCTACTATTGTTACCTTTATTTATTATTATTAACCCCCAACTTTTAGAGCTTAAATAATTTGCCCACGATTTTACCTGATAAGTGGTAGAACTAACATCTGAGGCAATGTCTGTGGGGTCACAGAACCCACGCTCCTAACTTGTACAAGTGTCTCCTAAGTTCCAGCCACATGCTTGATTGCTGAGAATATAGTGGTTGATAAGACTTAGCTTACGTCTTCAAGAAGCTCAAAGTCAGGTGCAGGAAGTGAACAAACAACTTTTAATTATAAGATGTAAGTGTTATAATATGGTAAGTACAGATAGAAGGGTACCAGGGATATGTGGAAGACACTGAGCCCAATTTTGGGGGTCCTGCCAGGCTTTTTAAGGGAATGTCTATAAATGCAATATTGTTTAGTTTGTAAAATGATTTGATTTTTTTTAATTAATTTATTTTTTATTGGAGTTCAATTTGCCAATGTATAAGTATAACACGCAGTGCTCATCCCACCAAGTGCCCCCCTCAGTGCCCATCACCCACTCACCCCCACCCCCCGCCCACCTCCCTTTCCACCACCCCTTGTTCATTTCCCAGAGTTAGGAGTCTCTCATGTTCTGTCTCCCTCTCTGATGTTTCCCACTCATTTTCTCTCCTTTCCCCTTTCACTATTTTTTATAAAAAAAAAAAAAAAGATTAAAAAAATTAAGGAAGAAAAACCTTAACGTTGACTCAATAGTAGGAAAAATTGGCATCTAAAAAGGGTATGTAATTTAAGCACCTCATAGACTACAATAAACTATTTTTAAATGCAAAAAAAGTGATTTGATTATATTGTAGTTTATTTTCCACATTCATTAATTCCACTGTAACTAAACACAAAATTGCAACCCATTACCAACCTATCCTCTTTATTTATTCCTTACTTAGAGAAGAAGGTACGAAATGCCAATTAAAAATGTGAACAAGTTTGGGGCATCTGGGTGGCTCAGTCTGTTAAGCTTCTGACTTGATTTCGACTTAGGTCATGATCTCAGGGTCCTGAAATCCAATTCTGTACTCAGTGAGAGTCTGCTTGAGATTCTCTCTCTGCCTCTGCCTCTCCTTCTCACTGTCTCTATCTCAAATAAATAAATAAATAAATAAATCTTCAAAAATATGAACAAGTCTTTGGATTTATAAACAATTTTTGCAATATTATATTTTAAAATCATTTTTCAAATAAAAATCGATCACTGTAAAACATGAGAAACTTTTATCTCTGGGAAACGAACAAGGGGTAGTGGAAGGGGAGGCAGGCAGGAGGATGGGGTGACTGGGTGATGGTCATGAGGGGGGCACTTACGGAATGAGCACTGGGTGTTATACTATATGTTAGCAAATCGAACTTCAGTAAAAAAATATATATATATATTAAAAATATATATTTTGAATTTTTTGTAATACTTCAAATTTTTAAAAAGGATTTTATTTATTTATTCATGAGAGATGCCCAGAGAGAAAGGCAGAGACATAGGCAGGGGCTGCCCACAGGAAACCCAATGCAGGACTCCACCAGGACCCCAGGATCATGCCCTGAGCTGAAGGCCAATGCTCAACCAATGAACCACCCAGGCATCCCTGTAATACTTCAAATGTTAACCCCTAACCCCTAACCTTTGCAAATTAATGATTAGACATTCATCTGCATATTAATATCAACTTAAATTTTACAATATTGGTGATTATATCTTAGCTGTTTTTAAAAAGGAGATGTCAATTAAGAAATTACACTCAGTCCAAATATGCATCTAAGGTAAACATTTAGTGGTACTTCTTCTTTGTAGACCTCAATACTTTCAATTCAAATTTTTCCTTGAGATTCTTTTAAGGAACCTCAATGATAATGCGTAAGGCTTCCCAGCATGTGCTAAAGTATGTGATTTTTCCTGGTCTCTGTGTATCACTGGCTTCTTTGTGCCATCTAGTGAACATGTACGAAGTATTAATAGAGAAAAAAAATCCAGGAAGGTTTTGCTGGAAGTATGCAATTTAATGATATGTAAGGCATATAATCTTTTTATGAAATCCATTTATCTTTGCTATTACTGAATAAATATTAATGCCCTTTCCATAAAATTCATAGTCTCAAAATAAAGGTTTTATGAAACCTACATAGAAAATAAATTTTGAAGCATCACAAAGGGATTTACTTTTATGAAAGAGAGTTTCCATTACATTTTACTTTTTTCTTAAGGATCTTCTTCAATATTCACACTCAGCTTTTTGTCTGTTATGCCCTTAACTGAGTAGCAGTTTCAGGTAAAACAATTTTCATTTTTTGCTTGACTGGGGAAGAATTTTTCATTTCATTTTTATTTGAGTCATTTGAATTTATTTATTCTACTAGTGACATACATACAAAAAATATTGCTTAATTTCTTCTAAAGATTGTTGAGTTTTGATTTCATGTTTAGACACATGTTAATGGCATGTCATGCGAAGGCAAATCTCACTATCTTTTCTCACTTTTTTTCCTTTTCTTCACTACCCCTCCCTATCCCCACACCTTACGCTTGAAAAAGTTGTTCTTGACCATAATCTAGCTTCATATTATCAAAGAAAAAGCCTTCTGAAAGGTATAGCATAGTCAACAAAATACAGCTTGTGATAGAAAAGCAAAGTTCTAATATAGTCTTTGTAATGTGACTATTACATCATTTCATGACACCATAAACATTACATCATTTTCATGACACCAGGGGTGGGACTGCCTGTTTAAAAAGTATTTATCTCAGAAACAAGGAATAGAGGGGAACTTCTCAACCTGATAAAGAATGTCTACAGAAAACCTGTACTAACATAGTTAATGGTGAGAAGTATTTCGAGACTTTTCCACCAAGATCAGGAACAAGGCAAAGGTGTCCCTTCTCACTACTCCTTTTCAACATCTTATGGGAAGTTCTAGTTAATGCAATAAAACAAGAAAAGAAACTAAAAGGCATAGAAAGGAAGGGAGGAAAGGAGAGAGAAAGGAAAGAGGGAGGGAGAGAGGAATGAAACAGTCTTTGCAGATGACATGATTATTTATGTAGAAATAGAAAATAAATGGTGGTTGCCAAGGATGAGGGTGGGTGGGGTAGGGCATGGGGGGAATGTGACAGGGAATTAAAGAATGTTGTTTAAGACTAAAAACTTGCAACTAGTAGATAACTAACTCCTAAAGGTCTAATACATAACAGGGATTATAGTCAATGATATTATTTTATAAACTTCAAAGTTGCTAACAGATTACATCTTAGTTATTCCCACAATAAAGTAGTGTTAAGTATGTGACATGATAGAGGTGTTAGCTAATGCAATGGTGGTAATGATATTATATAAATGTATCAAATGAACATATTGTGCACCTTAAACTTACACATTATGTAAGAAATGTCAATTATATCTTAATGAAAAAATTGACTTAAAACGGATCATAAACATAAATGTAAAACTACATTTTTGTAAAACTCCTAGACGATAACATAGGAGAAAATCTATATGATATCAGGTGATATCCTTTTGAATATAATACCAAAGGCACGATCCATTAAAGAAATAATTGATGCTACATTTCATTAAAATTAAAAACTTCTGTTTTGCAAAGCACACTGTCAAGTGAATGAGACAATAATTTATATACTAAGAAAATATTTGCAAGACATACACAGTAAAGAACTCTTATTCAAAATATACATATAACTCTTAAAACTCCGGAAGGCACCTAGCTGGCTCAGTTGGTAAAACATGCAACTCTTGATCTCAGGATCATGAAGTCAAGCCCCACATTGTAGGTATAGATGATATACAAATAACTCTTAAAACTCAACAGAAGAAAAATGAACAACCCAATTTAAAAACTAGGCAAAAGGGGATCCCTGGGTGGCGCAGCAGTTTGGAGCCTGCCTTTGGCCCAGGGCACGATCCTGGAGACCCGGGATGGAATCCCACATCGGGCTCCCGGTGCATGGAGCCTGCTTCTCCCTCTGCCTATGTCTCTGCCTCTCTCTCTCTCTCTCTCTCTCTCTGTGTGTGACTATCATAAATAAAAAAAAACCTAGGCAAAAGACACCTTTCCAAACATAATATATAGGTGCCAAATAAGCATATAGGGAATTGCAAATTGAAACAAAATACCACCACATACCTATTAGAATGGCTAAAATCTAAAGCACTGATAACAAATGCTGGAAATCATGCAGAGCAACAAGAACTCATGCAAAAGGGTACAGCCCTTTTTTTTTTTTTTTTTTGTTCTGATAAGACCATGTTTTAATTGCCTATGACATGGATACAGCACATAATGGCTCAAAATGTAAGATTAAAGAAAAACATGAAAATGAGTTCGTGAATCCTTAATTTTAAGTAAGCTTCCAGCAAAAAAACCAAAAACAGGACCTCCCCCCAAAAGAACCCCGCCAAAAAAACAAAAAAGCAAAAACCAACCAAACAAAAAAAACCCACAGGGGTTAGAATCATTTTAAAATTGTATCTTCAAAACTAGCACCTTTCATCATCTGTCTTTTATTCATTTTGCTGTGATACAACTAAAAAGGCCCAAAAGTACTCCCCTCGGTCTCAAGTAACAGTTTTCTGAGAGCAAAAATGTCACTTTCTTTGTGCAGTGAAGGCTTCAGAAGACATTTTGACAGTTTCTTACTAGCTTTGCAAGTTCAGTTTTGATCCAGCAATCACAGTCTTTAGTATTTACCTAAATGAGTTGAAAACTTATATTCACACAAAAACCTGCACTCAGATATGTATTACAATTTTATTCATATTGGCCAAAACTTGGAAGCAACCAAGATTCCCTTCAATAGATGAATGAATAAACAAACTGTGGTACCTCCATACAATGTAATATAATTAATACTAAAAAGAAATGAGCTATCAAGCCATGAAAAGACATGGAGGAAACTTAAAAGCGTATTATTGACTAACTGGAAGAAGTCAGCATTAAAAAGCTACATACTATATGATTCCAATTATATGACATTCTGGAAAGGGAAAACAGTTAAGCTAATAGAAAAATCAGTGGTTGCCATGTGTTTAGGGGAAGAGAGAAATGGATAGGTGGGGATTTGAGGGGCAGTGAAGCTACTTTGTACTATTCTGTAATGGTAGATGTACATATCATTATGCATTTGTCCAAACCCATAGAATATACATCAAGAATGACCCCTAATGTAAACTGTGGACTTTGAGTGATGATGTGTTAATGTTTTGTGACAAATGTACCACTTTGGCACAGGATGTTGATCTTGGGAGAGGCTGTGAATGTGTGGGGGCAGGGAATATGTGGGAACTCTGAACTTTTAATTCAATGTTGCTATGAATCAAAACTCCTCTAAAAATCATATATTTCATATCTATAATACCATATGTATGTGTGTATTTACATCTGCTTAGGATGGAAAAACTCATGAGAATTTTTTCCACACCTAGCATTAAGAAAAAGCCAAATAAGCTACAAAGTCATTATTTGAACCCATTAGAGAGAGATAGGGCATACAATCTATTTCATCTTTAGGAAAACGAGTCAGTCATAAAGATACATAAGAAAAAATAATTGAAATTTTTAAAAATTCTTCATGGCTGAGTGTGGGGTAACGTTGACAGTCTTAAATCTTCAGGAGCTGGGACACAAGAGGAATGTGCACCATATAGTGTAAGTACCTGATATTAAGCATTTTTAATTATAGTATAACTGCCTGACGTTAAGACTGTGATTGATGGGTCATCCGTCTCTTTTTTTTTGCATATTTTTATTGGAGTTTGATTTGCCAACATATAGTATAACACCCAGTGCTCATCCCATCAAGTGCCCCCCTCAGTGCCCATCACCAAGATACAGATGCAGTGAAAAGCCGAGACACCTGCATCCAAATGTTTATAGGAGCAATGACCACAGTGGCCAAACTGTGGAAGGAGCCTTGGTGTCCACAGAAGATGAATGGATAAGGAAGATGTGGTCTATATATACAATGGAACATTACTCAGCCATCAGAAAGGACGAATACCCACCATTTGCTTTGACGTAGATGGGTCATCCATTTCAAAGACCTCCATCTTAGATAAACATATTGCCCCACTGTATGACATAGTTACTACCTAAACCCTTAGGTATGAAACCCAGCTGCCCACCCATGAAGTTCTCCTTTCAGAAAGCCATCTAGATAATTGGCTACTTGAGTGACCCCACTTTTCCCCTCCTGTTCCCTAATTCCCACTCTCTGCTTTAAGTTTGCTACTAAAGAGTGAGCCTTTGAAGTGCTCACCACCCTACCCTTGACCTGATAAAGGCAGAGCCCCAGGGCTGCACTCCCTCACTCTTTCTACCTGTGACCTCATTGCGTTGCCCCGAGGCATACTATGCACCCTAGGACTTGTGAGTAATAAATCTTCTTTTTCAAACTCCCTGATGGTTATTGCTGATGTGCATCCTCCAACAATAATAAAACCACAAGGGCTAAGCCAACCACAACATTGGTTCTGGTCAGGGAAATGTCTGTGGGGACTTGCCACAAGTATTATGGGCCCAAGCGAATGCCTCAGGTATTTCCAGCCAACAGCATGGCTGTCAATAGGCTGAGACTACACAACACAGTCACTCTGATCCCTTTCCACCAGCATCCAGCAGGGATCCACGTGAGAATGTGGGATAGATCAGGGCGACCTGAGAGAGCCGCCTTTGCTGAAGCACAGGTGTTGGACATCTCCCCCAACAGAACCATTTCACATGGGAAGAAAGCTGTCTTCTAGGGAGAGTGGTCAGGAAAACCCCGATCCAAATTACAGGTTTAGAAACACAGCCCCTGGGAGAAGGGTAGAAGCAAATGCCAACTTGGTTCCAGTGAGGGGCAGGAGACATCCCCAACACCTGGTCCCGAGTGAAGATCCACAGTCACCTGGGTGCAACAGAATAAAGCCCCGTCTGCAGCTGCAGGAGGTTGCTGTCTGCACATGGTGGAAGTGTGTTGCTGCTAAGGAGGAACAAGAGACTGGTTCCTGCCCAAGGTGCCCCTCCTGTACAAGGTGGAGCATGGCTGACACAGGAGGCAGCTGAGAAAGACCCGTCCTGAGGCCCAGGTGCATAGGCCTGCCTTAAAATGAGATGGAAGAAAAGACCCGGGAAAATCCCACCACCACCCTAAGCACAGCACCAAGCACACGCCTCAGTAGTCTCTCACATGTGGAGACAACATGTATGCAGTACATGGGAGCTGGCCTGTACTTGCAGGAGCTGAGAAAAATCCTCTAACATTCAGGCTCCACACTTAGCACCATATAGCATCAGACCGTGGCTGGAGAAGTTGGAAATCTGTGGCACACTGAAGGTGACAAAGCACCAACAAATCCCAAACCCAACTCAGCGACAGACCAGTTTGACTCAAACCCTCACATTAATGACTGACAGAGAAGAGGCATGCGTCTTTCCAAATGCAAACACTACTTACATAGTTTCTACTTTTTATAAAGCATAATTATCTGATATTCATTTACAAATTACAACGCACACCAAAAAAAAGCAGAAAAAAATAAAAGACTCATTGACAAGAAATAAAACAATCAACAGACCAGAAACCACAGAGATGGCCCAGATGTTGGAACTATCAGACAGGAACTTTATAATAATTTTTTTATAATAAATTTATTTTTTATTGGTGTTCAATTTGCCAACACACAGAATAACACCCAGTACCCATCCCGTCAAGTGCCCCCCTCAGTGCCCTTCACCCATTACCCCCACCCACGCCCTCCTCCCCTTCCACCACCCCCAGTTCGTTTCCCAGAGTTAGGAGTCCTTATGTTCTGTCTCCCTTTCTGATATTTCACGCAAATTTCTTCTCCCTTCCCTTATATTCCCTTTCACTATTATTTATATTCCCCAAATGAATGAGAACATATAATGTTTGTCCTTCTCCGATTGACTTACTGCACTCAGCATAATACCCTCCAGTTCCATCCATGTTGAAGCAAATGGTGGGTATTTGTCGTTTCTAATTGCTGAGGAATATTCCATTGTATACATAGACCACATCTTTATCCCTCATCTTTCGATGGACACCGAGGCTCCTTCCACAGTTTGGCTATTGTGGACATTGCTGCTAGAAACATCAGGGTGCAGGTGTCCCGGCGTGTCATTGCATCTGAATCTTTGCGGTAAATCCCCAACAGTGCAATTGCTGGGTCGTAGGGCAGGTCTATTGTTAACTCTTTGAGGAACCTCCACACAGTTTTCCAGAGTGGCTGCACCAGGTCACATTCCCACCAACAGTGTAAGAGGGTTCCCCTTTCTCCACATCCTCTCCAACATTTGTGGTTTCCTGCCTTGTTAATTTTCCCCATTCTCACTGGTGGGAGGTGGGATCTCATTGTGGTTTTGATTTGTATTTCCCTGATGGCAAGTGATGCAGAGCATTTTCTCATGTGCATGTTGGCCATGTCCATGTCTTCCTCTGTGAGATTTCTCTTCATGTCTTTTGCCCATTTCATGGTTGGATCGTTTGTTTCTTTGGTGTTGAGTTTAATAAGTTCTTTATAGATCTTGGAAACTAGCCCTTTATCTGATGCATCATTTGCAAATATCTTCTCCCATCTGTAGGTTGTCTTTTAGTTTTGTTGACTGTATCCTTTGCTGTGCAAAAGCTTCTTATCTTGATGAAGTCCCAATAGTTCATTTTTGCTTTTCTTTCTTTTGCCTTCATGGATGTATCTTGCAAGAAGTTACTGTGGCCAAGTTCAAAAAGGGTGTTGCCTGTGTTCTTCTCTAGGATTTTGATGGAATCTTGTCTCACATTTAGATCTCTCATCCATTTTGAGTTTATCTTTGTGTCTGGTGAAAGACAGTGGTCTAGTTTCATTCATCTGCATGTGGATGTCCAATTTTCCAAGCACCATTTATTGAAGAGACGGTCTTTTTTTCAGTGGATAGTCTTTCCTCCTTTATCGAATATTAGTTGACCTTAAAGTTGAGGGTCCACTTCTGGGTTCTCTATTCTGTTCCATTGATGTATGTGTCTGTTTTTGTGCCAGTCCCACACTGTCTTGATGACCACAGCTTTGTAGTACAACCTGAAATCTGGCATTGTGACGCCCCCAGCTATGGTTTTCTTTTTTAAAATTCCCCTGGCTATTTGGGGTCTTTTCTGACTCCACACAAATCTTAAAATAATTTGTTCTAACTCTCTGAAGAAAGTCCATGGTATTTGATAGGGATTGCATTAAACGTGTAAATTGCCCTGGGTAACATTGACATTTTCACAATATTAATTCTGCCAATCCATGAGCATGGAATATGTTTCCATCTCTTTGTGTCTTCCTCAATTTCTTTCAGAAGTGTTCTGTAGTTTTTAGGGTATAGATCCTTGACCTCTTTGGTTAGGTTTATTCCTAGGTATCTTATGCTTTTGGGTGCAATTGTAAATGGGATTGACTCCTGAATGTCTCTTTCTTCAGTCTCATTGTTAGTGTATAGAAATGCCAGTGATTTCTGGGCATTGATTTTGTATCCTGCCACGCTACCAAATTGCTGTATGAGTTCTAGCAATCTTGGGGTGGAGTCTCTTGGGTTTTCTACGTACAGTATCATGTCATCTGCGAAGAGGGAGAGTTTGACTTCTTCTTTGCCAGTTTGAATACCTTTAATGTCTTTTTGTTGTATGATTCCTGAGGCTAGTTCTTCTAGTACAATGCTAGGACTTCCAGTACTATGTTGAATAGCAGTGGTGAGAGTGGACATCCCTGTCGTGTTCCTGATCTTAGGGGAAAGGCTCCCAGTGCTTCCCCATTGAGAATGATATTTGCTGTGGGCTTTTCGTAGATGGCTTTTAAGATGTCGAGGAAAGTTCCCTCTATCCTCCCAACGCTCTGAAGTGTTTTGATCAGGAATGGATGCTGTATTTTGTCAAATGCTTTCTCTACATCTAATGAGAGGATCATATGGTTCTTGGTTTTTCTCTTGCTGATATGATGAATCACATTGATTGTTTTTTTTTTTTTTTCACATTGATTGTTTTACGAGTGTTGAACCAGCCTGTGTCCTGGGGATAAATCCTACTTGGTCATGGTGAATAATTTTCTTAATGTACTGTTGGATCCTATTGGCTAGTATCTTGTTGAGAATTTTTGCATCCATGTTCATCAGGGATATTGGTCTGTAATTCTCCTTTTTGGTGGGGTCTTTGTCTGGTTTTGGAACTAAGGTGATGCTGGCCTCATAGAACGAATTTGGAAGTACTCCATCTCTTTCTATCTTTCCAAACAGCTTTCATAGAATAGGTATGCTTTCTTCTTTAAACGTTTGATAGAATTCCCTTGGGAAGCCATCTGGCCCTAGACTTTTTTGTCTTGGGAGGTTTTTAAGGACTGCTTCAATTTCCTCCCTGGTTATTGGCCTGTTCAGGTTTTCTATTTCTTCCTGTTCCAGTTTTGGTAGTTTGTGGCATTCCAGAAATGCGTCCATTTCTTCTAGATTGCCTAATTTATTGGCGTATAGCTGTTCATAATATGTTTTTAAAATCATTTGTATTTCCTTGGTGTTGGTAGTGATCTCTCCTTTCTCATTCATGATTTTATTAATTTGAGTCTTCTCTCTCTTCTTTTTAATAAGGTTGGCTAATGGTTTATCTATCTTATTAATTCTTTCAAAGAACCAACTCCTGGTTATGTTGATCTGTTCCACAGTTCTTCTGGTCTCTATTTCATTGAGTTTTGCTCGAATCTTTATTAACTCTCTTCTTCTGCTGGGTGTAGGATCTATTTGCTGTTTTTTCTCTAGCTCCTTTATGTGTAAGGTTAGCTTCTGTACTTGAGTTCTTTCCATTTTTTGGATGGATGCTTGTATTGCAATGTATTTCCCCTTAGGACTGCTTTTGCTGCATCCCAAAGATTTTGAATGGTTGTATCTTCATTCTCATTCGTTTCCATGAATCTTTTTAATTCTTCCTTAATTTCCTGGTTGACCCTTTCATCTTTTAGCAGGATGGTCCTTAACCTCCGTGTGTTTGAGGACCTTCCAAACTTCTTGTTGTGATTAAGTTCTAATTTCAAGACATCATGGTCTGAGAATATACAGGGGACTATCCCGATCTTTTGGTATCGGTTCAGACCCGATTTGTGACCCAGTATGTGGTCTATTCTGGAGAAAGTTCCATGTGCACTTGAGAAGAATGTGTATTCAGTTGAGTTTGGATGTAAAGTTCTGTAGATATCTGTGAAATCCATCTGGTCCAGTGTATCCTTTAAAGCTCTCGTTTCTTTAGAGATGTTGTGCTTAGAAGACCTATCGAGTATAGAAAGAGCTAGATTGAAATCACCAAGTATAAGTGTATTATTATTTAACTATTTCTTCACTTTGGTTATTAATTGATTGATATATTTGGCAGCTCCCACATTCAGGGCATATATATTGAGGATTGTTAAGTCCTCTTGTTGGATAGATCCTTTAAGTATGATATAGTGTCCCTCTTCATCTCTCACTGCAGTCTTCGGGGTAAATTTTAGTTTATCCGATATAAGGATGACTACCCCTGCTTTCTTTTGAGGACCATTTGAATGGTAAATGGTTCTCCAACCTTTTATTTTCAGGCTGTAGGTGTCCTTCTGTCTAAAATGAGTCTCTTGGAGACAGCAAATAGATGGGTCCTGCTTTTTTATCCAGTCTGAAACCCTGCGCCTTTTGATGGGGTCATTAAGCCCATTCACGTTCAGAATTACTATTGACAGATATGAGTTTAGTGTCATCATGATATCTATTCAGTCCTTGTTTTTGTGGATTGTTCCACTGGACTTCTTCTTAAAGGGGAATTTTAAGAGTCCCCCTTAAAATTTCTTGCAGAGCTGGTTTGGAGGTCACATATTCTTTCAGTTCCTGTCTGTCTTGGAAGCTCTTTATCTCTCCTTCCATTTTGAATGAGAGCCTTGCTGGATAAAGTATTCTTGGCTGCAGGTTCTTCTCATTTAGGACCCTGAATATATCCTGCCAGCCCTTTCTGGCCTGCCAGGTCTCTGTGGAGAGGTCTGCTGTTACCCTAATATTCCTCCCCATAAAAGTCAGGGACTTATTTTCTCTTGCTGCTTTAAGGATCTTCTCCTTATCTTTGGAATTTGCAAGCTTCACTATTAAATGTCGAGGTGTTGAACGGTTTTTATTGATTTTAGGGGGGGATCTCTCTATTTCCTGGATCTGAATGCCTGTTTCCCTTCCCAGATTCGGAAAGTTTTCAGCTAGGATTTGTTCAAATACATATTCTGTCCCTCTGGCCCTTTCGGCGCCCTCGGGAACCCCAATTAAATGTAGGTTTTTCTTCCTCAGGCTGTCCTTTATTTCCCTTAATCTATCTTCATGGTCCTTGATTATTTGTCTCTTTCTTCCTCAGTTTCCCTCTTTGCCATCAATTTGTCTTCTATGTCACTCAGTCATTCTTCCACCTCATTAACCCTCATCGTTAGGACTTCTAGTTTGGATTGCATCTCATTCAATTGATTTTTAATTTCTGCCTGATTAGATTTAAATTCTGCAGTAATGAAGTCTCTTGAGTCCTTTATGGTTTTTTCTAGAGCCACCAGTAGCTGTATAGTAGCGCTTCTGAATTGGCTTTCTGACATTGAGTTGTAATCCAGATTTTGTAACTCTGTGGGAGAGAGGACTGTTTCTGATTCTTTCTTTTGAAGTGAGGTTCTCCTTCTAGTCATTTTGCTCAGTGCAGAGTGGCCAAAAACAAGTTGTATTGGAAAAGGAGAAAAAGAGAGGAGAGAAAGAAGGAAAGAAAAGAGAAAAAGAAAAAAGAAAAAAGGAAGAAAAAAGAAAGAAGAGAGAAGGAAAAGAGAGAAAATGAAAGAAAGGGAAGAAAAGGGTGGGGGAAGCAAACAGAAATCAAAAAGCAAAAAAAAAAAAAAAACAAAACTACGGGGGAGTATCCTCTGATTCTGTGTACTTTAAGTCCCTTGACTTCCCCTGGAACTGGTCCGTCTCGCTGGTCTTCTGGGGGAGGGGCCTGCTGTGCTGATTCTCAGGTGTTAGCACTTGGGGAGCTGCTCTGCCCCTGCCTGGTGCAGGGCTCTGTGGGGCTGTTCACCCCGTGAGGCCCCGGGAGGAAGCCACAGTGGCGGGGGCAGCTCTGGGACCCTGGAGTCAGCTCCCGCAGTAGCTCCGGGGCTCTCCGTCTGCAGGGCCTGGGGGCTCCCGGGCGGGGCCGCTGATCTGCTCAGCTCCGGGCAGGAGCGTCCTCGCTGTCCTGGGCCCTCCCGGCCTCTGCCTGTCCCGGGGGCGCAGGTGCCTGTTAGTGTCCCCGGAGCCCGAGGGCATCCCCGCCCTCCTGGGTCCTGCTCCACCTCCCTGCGGGCCCCTTTCCCCCGGGAAGGTTGGTGCAGCTCCTGCTCCTCCGGGACGGGGCTCTCCTGTCCTGGGGAGACTCGCCCCGGCCTCAGCCCGGCTCCTCGCGGGCCCCTCCCCCTTGGAGGCCTTTTGTGTCTTTATTTCTTTTTCCCCCGTCTTCCTACCTGATAGAGGCGCGAGCTCTTCTCACTGTAGCGTTCCAGCTGGTCTCTTTAAGTCTCAGGCCACATTCGTAGATGTTCAGGATGATTTGAAGGTTATCTAGGTAATTTGGTGGGGACAGGTGACTTGGGGACCCTGCTCTTCCGCGGTCTTGCCCTGCCTCCTATAATAATTTTTATTAATAAGTTAAATGACCTAGAGGAAATGTGAATGAAGTTGTTGAGAGTTTCAGCAGAACACGGAAATTAGGCGCCTTCTGACCAGACAGCAGGATGGCTTGGGTCCCACAAGGCCTCCCTGACCCTGACAGAAGATTCATTTTTCCCCTCAGTAAAGCCCCAGAAAGACTGAACTGTCCATAAAAAGAAACTGCAGGTATTCAGACAGGAACAGGAACCATGACTCACAAGGAAAAGGAGGACATAATTATTAAAGAGAGATGACGAATGTCAAAGATGCACAGCTTGATAGGAACCTGAATGGAGACAACCGGATTACAGCCAGTGATAGTTTACAGACCCAGAACCAGACAGTGAAGACACCAAAGACACATACTAATCTCACACAGCGTTAGCTAAGAAGGAAATGTAGGGCAGGGTACAGTGACCACCCCTCTTGTGCTGCCGGCCACCTCCAGGTCCAGTGGACTCCCTTTTTTAGCCAAATACAATCTATGCTTTGGTCTACATAAACACAGGGCATCAGGAGAGAAGGCCTGAGGAGGGAAACAAGCCAGGACACTCCCAGGGATCACACATGTTAACCTGTGTGGAAGATTCTGTGGATGCATTTCTGATGTAGCAGTGCCTATCCCATGTGTCAGAGATCCAGATCCTTCTCTGCCCATGCCAAGGAAATCCACTTCACAACTTTCAGATTCTCTCTCTTCCCTGCTCAGGAATGTGTCCAGAGCACTCAACCCTGATGAGGAAAATGTGGTTGGATGTCCAGTGAGAAGCAAAAATAAAACAAATGAAAAACTCATACATTATCAGGCCTAAAGTAAAAGTTTAAGTACATACATATATACACATGCATACTCATATACTCAGACACACACATTGGAGGCATATACACTCATCAAATTTACCTCACCTGGTTATATTTTCTTTGCAATATTTACCAATACTTAAAACTATCTTGTTAATTGACTTCTTTACTTGATATCTATATGCTTCTCTCATTTAGAATGCAGGTTCCATGTGTATTGGGTCCGTACCTGCCTGGTCCATGAGTGTATCCCCAGTAGCCAGAATAGAACCTACGTCCCAGTATATATTCCATAATATTTGTTGAGTGAATCAGTGAATCAACACCCACATGTGTCTCCCACTATGTTACAGCTAAAAATGAATGAAAACCTGAGTGGGCCTAGACCATGAAGAGAAAGAACCAGCAGAGGAGAGAGGAGAGACAAGAGCAAGGACGATTGACCAGAGTGTTTTGTGATGGAGATGGGTGGGACCACAGCACAGACATCAATTTCAGGTCAGGTAAAGGAAATGGCACCTACAATTGCACCAAAGCTGAACAAGGTGAGCACTGCGGAAGAGTAAAACATTGAAAGAATCCCCACTTAATTGTCATAATTTAATGAAAATTAGAGGAAAGACCATTAATTACAATAGAAAGGGGTGAGATGTTGGATCAGGATTTGTTTGTTCGTTTGCTGGGAATTGAGTTAGACTCTTTTATAATCGTTTTCAGATTGTAATATCAACTCAAAAATGTAATTACCTGCTATACTCTGAATGGGAATCCAGATAACAGGAAAGATGTCAACTGTTACTCCTGCACAGTGCACGCTGCCAGCACATAGTAAGGACTTAATAGATATTTAATGAATAAAATAAAATAAAGATGTCAAAAATGCCATGAAGCCAATTGGAGAGAGATGACTGTGATCACACAAATGGATTTCCACCTGGATTGGAGGACTTACTTGGGGGAGTCCATGATTAGCAACCATGCCAGGCTAAAGGGGAATGGTCCTGGGGTCTTTCATGACATCACAGGGCCATTGGATGAACTCTGAACTGCTGGCCTCCAGACTTATAAGAAAAGTTCCCATCCATAAAAGGAATTCTGCAGAGAATAATGTTACTCACTTGGTTATCATTTATCAACTACTAATAAGTTGGTTTATCTTGTAGTTAATCTTCCAGGTGTATTAATATTCACATAACATAATTAAAAGGAGGTCAGCCCTGATGGTACAGCGGTTTAGCACCGCCTGCAGCCCAGGGTGTGATCCTGGAGACCTGGGATCGAGTCCCATGTCAGGCTCCTTGCATGGAGCCTGCTTCTCCCTCTGCTTCTCTCTGTCTCTCTGTCTCTCTCTCTCTCTCTGAATAAATAAATAAATATTTAAGAAAAAAAAATAATTAAAAGGAGGTCATGTTTAAATTCGTTGTATTTGGATAGATCCAAATGTTTAAGATAATATAAGGATAACATCTAAGTAAAGCTGTTGAGAAATTAAAATCCTGATGTTTCAATCATGTTGGCATACGTATAGAATTAACATTTAAGTTTCCTAACAGCTGTATCCAAACATATATCAAATTTGGAACAACTCAGGAAATTAACATAATTACTGAAATTGTTACAGGCCAGAATTATCTCAATTACAGATACCTGGGTTAAGAGTAAATCTATGACAATCAGTGTTTTGAATTTGGTGGAGTTGACTTAACTGTGTAATTTTGACTTCAGTAAATCAGACATAACTACATAATCATGAGAAAATTTTGTGTTCTGAGGGAAACCTGGTGTACTTATATAATAGACAGACTTGAATAATTAATAATGGAGCATTTTTCCTTAGAAAAATTGTCTCAGTGCTCCCTCTGGTGGCTCATCTCAAAAACAGACTTTTATCCGCTCTGAATCTAAATCATTTTCAGGACTTTTTAAAATGTCAAAGAAAACTCACCAAAACTTTAAACTCTTGGTATGAATGACAAACCATGCAGTGAAGCTGCCTTAAACCTAGTCTGGATTTAAAGATATTCAGTCATTTATCTCTCCATTCCAAAGCAGTCATCGGGTTGGTACCTATTATTGAAAGATACACTGAAGCATACTACAAAGTTTGAGTTGGGCGCCTGGGTGGCTCAGTGGTTGAGCTTCTGCCTTCAGCTCAGGTCATGATCCCAGAGTCCCAGGATTGAGCCTCACACCCGGGTCCCTGCAGGGAGTCTGCTTCTCCCTCTGCCTATGTGTGTGTGTGTGTGTGTGTGTGTGTGTGTGTGTGTGTGTGCGTCTTTCATGAATAAATAAATAAAATCTTAAAAAAAAAAAAGTTTGAGTTTATTTGAGAAACAAATCTACTTAAGTCAGGCAGCACCAACCTGGAAGTGGTCAGGAGTATTCCACCAAGCGGAGGTAGGGGGAAAACTTATAGAGAAGAGGTGGAAGTCAAGCAAGGAAACCATTTGATTGGGTATAGCTTAAGCAGTTGCTCTATTTGAGAAAGCCTATTTGGCTATTTGTGATTGTTTCAACTTCTTAACCATGAGACACTCAGAGGCTTAGGTTTTGGTTTACTACCATTGGCTGTTAAGGCATTAGAACCACCTCAGTCTAATGGCCTCTTTGTTGAATTAACTGCATACCACTATGCCTCAGATTCTGTTGTAGAAGTCAGGATTCAGTGGTGATCCAGAAAGCGCAATGCTGGCCCTCAGAGTGCTCCTCACATGCCAGTGGGAATGATAGACAACAGCTGAGTAAATAAAGATACAAAATACCTAAAAAATGTAATAGAAACTAACAAGCAGTCAAAATAGAGAATAAGAACAAGTGGTATGGCAAGATCTTCTTTCTAAGGAGACAAAATTTAGGTTGACTTTAAGGATGAGAAAAACAATTGGCCAAACTCAAAAAAGTCAGAAGGATCATGGGATCCTGATTTCACAGTCTGTATTTGTACTGAAAATCAAGATCAAGTGAGCTTTGCCCTTCTGTTCTTCAAAAGGTTTGTCTTCTTACCTGGGAGCTGAGGAGGCATCCCTGGCAAAGAGCAGGTGCATACACAGCAGTGGGGAGGTGCTGGATGTCATAGTGCAGCCACAGCTGTGGGAGTGTGGTGACTATGGTGAAAAGTGGCCAGGTAATGAACTAGAGTGGAATCATGCAGTTCCCTCTAGAACATTATCCATTACAAGATTGTTTCAGTAGTGCTGGCAAGAAATGGTAGTAATAGAAACAATTCCTTGTTTCTATTCTAGAAACAATTCTAGAAACAATTTTCTAGGTTGTGCAAGGGTGACTTCTGTGAAGAGGAAGAGAGAGGGGAAAGACAGAGGGACAGTGTTGGGGAGAGAGAATCATTCAGACACTCAATCAAGATCTAGTTTAAAGATAGAATTAAAAACTCCTGCTGATAAACTGGATAGAGGGGCAGAAAAGGGGCAAGAAACCAAAAACAAATGTCCAGATGGAGCTATGCATCGATGTGGGGAGTGCAGAAGCACATAGGTTTAGGATGGGGTCCGAGTGAGGACAAATGCTCTGTTAGGCGGCTTCTTACACATAAGATTGTTCTGAGACATCTGAGTAAGATATTAGGTAGATATTAGACATCCAAGTCTAAAGATCAGAGGAAATGTTTGCTGGACAGGAATTCTGAGCTCATTTGAGTGGATTGTCAGAATAGGAAGCCAAGCTTAGAGGTACCTACAGAGCCAGGGGAGGGATAAAGTGCAGACAAAATGGGGTGCAATGCTTCCAAGACTGGCTGTAGAGGGATGTATAAGAAAGATCAATAGATTTAGAAGAAACATGGTCAGAGACTGTTTCTTGTATAGAAGTTGGGATCCCTGGGTGGTGCAGCGGTTTGGCGCCTGCCTTTGGCCCAGGGCGCGATCCTGGAGACCCAGGATCGAATCCCACGTTGGGCTCCTGGTGCATGGAGCCAGCTTCTCCCTCTGCCTATGTCTCTGCCTCTCTCTCTCTCTTTCTGTGTGACTATCATAAATTTAAAAAATAATAATAAAATAAAATAGAAGTTTGTATTCTCTTTCCCCAAAAAAGTGTTTAAATATCCAAAGTATGAAAAGAAGACATATAGAAAGGTTTATAAAAGTGTTTACTGTCACAGAAAAGTTGAAAGAAGAATACAAGTACCCATTTCCATCTAACAGTAAAATTTTGATGTATTTGCTTTGTTTATATAATTACAATTACATGTACCCATACATAGATATTGTGCCAAATAATTTGAAAATAAATGACTGACATCATGAGACATCACCCTGAAATGTTTATGTCGTCATAGCCTAAGAATAGACAGATTCTCCTCTCCAACCACAATCTCATTAACACAACAAAAGAAATTACCACAATCTCCCTGATAATTTCTAAAATCTAATCCACAAATTTCCCCAGTGGTTTGTGAATGCTTCTTTAGAGCTGGTATTCCAAATCAGGATCTGGTCGAGGCGCAAACATTGCCTTTGATCATTATTTTTCTTCAGTTTCTTTTAACCTAGAACATTCCCCCATCTCTTTGGGTGTGTGTCACAATGACTTTTTTAGATAATTCAACAAAACATAGAAATGTCCTGCATTCTAGATTTGTGTGATTATTTCTTCATGACACTCTTTTTCCTATTCCCCTATCTCTAGCTTTTCTCTGTTAACCAGGAGTTAGTCAAATGCTTCAGTTCGTGACATACATTATAGTGCCTGGAATATGTATATGTGTATGTGTATATATGTACCTCTATACATTAGAGTCCATGGTATCAGATAGCACTTAATATTAGGCCGTCATGTCATTAATCATGCTAATTTCATTACTCCATAATACAACCAGATTTCTCCTTTAGAAAGGCACACCATTTTTATCCTCACAATTAGCCAGTAATCTTTGAAATACTATCTTGGCACGCAAATATCCTTGTTCCCAATAAATCCTTCACCCAATAGTTTTGGTATTCATTGATAAGCCTTGCTTGAATCAATTATAGCAAAATGGTTGATACTATAACTGCAGAGTGATGATTTTTCTGTCATTCCTTTTACATTCATCTATGAAGGCATTCATCTATGAAGAAAAAGTCAAGGCAAAAATTCTTTTAAGTGTTAATGATACTAGAACCTTTGATATCAATAAGCATCATGTAGGGATGCCTGGGTGGTTCAGTGGTTGAGCGTTTGCCTTTGGCTCAGGGCGTGATCCTGTGATACTAGGATCGAGTCCTACATTGGGGTCTCTGCATGGAGCCTGCTTCTCCCTCTGCCTCTGTCTCTGCCTCTCTCTGTTTGTCTCTTATGAATAAATAAAATCTTTTTTAAAAAAAAAAAAAGCATTATGTAGCAGAAGGTAAATGTAGGTAATTTAGATGAGGCTGGAGATAGCCAAAAGGAACAAGCTGAGAAGGTGAGAAAGAGGAATCAAGAGCACTTATGATGCAGGTGATGTTTGATAGGGAGATACCCCATCATATGGCAGGAGAGAGGAGGGGAGGGTCTAGGGCTATACAGCTTAAATATGAAAAAGTAAGGGAGTAATTCTATTTATAGCCATACTGTAAGGAAACAAATTTTTTTAAAAAACGTAAAACATATGCATGAAGATGATGCCCATTGTAATAAAAAGAAAAAAATATTTAAAATAAGAATAGTAAAAATAAATAAATAAAAATAAAATAAGAATACTAGGGGCACCTTGGTGGCTCAGTAGGTAAAGCGTGTGACTCTTGAGTTCATCTCAGATCATGATCTTAAGGTCCTGGGATCCAGCCCTGCATCAGACTCTGTGCTCAGCAGAAAGTCCGCTTGAGGATTCTTTCTCTCCCACTCCTTCTGGTCCTCTCCCCGCTCATGTGCTCTCATAAATAAATAAATAAATAAATAAATAAATAAATAAATAAATAAATAAATAAATATTTTTAATAATAAAATTATTTTTTATTGGTGTTCAATTTGCCAACATACAGAATAACACCCAGTGCTCATCCCATCAAGTGCCCACCTCAGTGCCCGCCACCCATTCACCCCCACCCCCGCCCTCCTCCCCTTCCACCACCCCTAGTTCGTTTCCCAGAGTTAGGAGTCTTCCACGTTCTGTCTCCCTTTCTGAAATAAATAAATATTTTTTAATAATAAAATAAGAATAGTAAAGGGACAACAATAAAGAAATGGTAGGGGGATCCCTGGGTGGCGCAGCGGTTTGGCGCCTGCCTTTGGCCCAGAGCGCGATCCTGGAGACCTGGGATCGAATCCCACGTTGGGCTCCCGGTGCATGGAGCCTGCTTCTTCCTCTGCCTGTGTCTCTGCCACTCTCTTTCTCTCTCTCTCTCTGTATGACTATCATAAATAAATTAAAAAAAAAAGAAATGGTAGAAGCTATTATATTTTCACTGCCTATAGAATATTATGACATTAAAAATAATTAAGGAATCTGTTAGATAGGATCTCAGCAAGTGAAAAAAATCAGTATTTTTTCTGAAGTTTTCTGATGAGTACATCTTCATTTTTAAAAATAAACTACAAGTTTTTTAATATAGTGATTTTTTTCTGCATAAATCATCCTTAAGGTGGCAGGCAAGTCCATTTTTCACAAATACCTTAAACAACTAGAGAGGAAAACCTAAGCAAGCTCCTGTAGGTTTATTGTATCAGTGTGGCTCCTCCTATTGCGATTAATAAATAAAATTTTTTTAAAGATTTTATTTATTTATTCCTGATGGACACAGAGAGAGAGGCAGAGACATAGACAGAGGGAGAAGCAGGCTCCTCGCAGGGATCCCGATGTGGGACTCGGTCCTGGGACTCCAGGAGCATGCCCTGAGCCAAACGCAGATGCTCAAACACTGAGCCACCCAGGCATCCCAAGATTAACAAAATTAATAGAACCAGTTTACTTTTTAACTCACTGAGCATAAGCTATTATTCACAAAGAGAATGTTATTTTGAGCATTGTTTCTCTTTCAATGTGTTAATACCAGAAGGAAAATAGACCTTTGACACATGCCAGAAGGCCAACGAAATAATTCTCACATGATTTTTTTTAATCCCTAAAAGAAGAGATGCCTTTGACTTGGGCAGCCTAAACAATCGATATTTTGATATCTTAGACAGTATTATTAGTTATTCAAATGATTCTACTGTATTATTATAAAACAGAACTTAAACAATGATTAGGCAAGAAAAGTGAAAGCTTCTGAAAAAGATCAGTTAAAATCAGGCCCCAAATCATTAATGCAATGATATGTAAGAAAATAAAGTCATGTCTAGCATCTCAGTTTTACCACAGTAATGCCACACAGCTCAGTGGCATATTAGGACATTCATTCTCCACAGAGATGTCACCTGAGTAGCTCTGCTCCACATGTTGCATTATGAAATCCAATCAGAGAGTTTTAGAGATGTTGCTACCTGCGTACCCAGAGAACCTGATTTAGTGGATTTTTGACTCTTTTTTTTAAATTTTTATTTATTTATGATAGTCACACAGAGAGAGAGAGAGAGAGGCAGAGACACAGGCAGAGGGAGAAGCAGGCTCCATGCACCAGGAGCCTGATGTGGGATTCGATCCCGGGTCTCCAGGATCGCGCCCTGGGCCAAAGGCAGGCGCCAAACCGCTGCGCCACCCAGGGATCCCCTGATTTAGTGGATTTTAAAGGAAGCCTGGGGGCACCTGAATAAAGCAACCTAGGTCAGATATGCCTGGGCATGTGGGGGGCACTGAATTACTATAGAGATGTGATTCTGCTTCAAGTGAGTTGTATTTTTTGACAAGACTACATGTAGTTACCTCCAAACAGCAGGGTATTTATCGTCAGAGACACTTAATATTTTATATTACTTGAATTTATCATTTAACTCCCAGACATTTTATGGCATTTTAGATGCCGTATCTACTTTTATAACTGAGCTTTTCCACATAACTGACTTCTTACTGAGTTCCTCTAGGTCAATAAGAAGAATAACTAAAATTTCATTGAATCTGTTACATGGGAGAATGACGTCACCAAGATGGTGACACAGATCATTTGTAACTTCACACCTCCTTACGAGAAGAACTAACAGCTATTCATGGATAAGACACTACTGAGGGATCCCTGGGTGGCGCAGTGGTTTGGCGCTTGCCTTTGGCCCAGGGCCCGATCCTGGAGACCCGGGATCGAATCCCACATCGGGCTCCCGGTGCATGGAGCCTGCTTCTCCCTCTGCCTGTGTCTCTGCCTCTCTCTCTCTCTCTGTGACTATAGTAAATAAAAAAAAATAAATAAGACACTACTGAGAGAATCTTAGCACACGTGTGAGGCTGAGGCACAAAGACCAAGACAGGCCACACTGGAAGGTAAGAGAAGGGGTTCCACGCTGACCACATTGCTCCTCCTGGCTGATAACCAGTGTAGTACCACACAGAGAGGTCTCCTTGAGTCTATGTCTCCTTTAGTGGGAAAAGAGAAATCAGAGGGGGGAAAATCAGCATTGTGAATTGTTTGGGGTATCTCTACTCTAGTTTTGCCCCCTGGGATCTCAGGGGGATCTGCAGGTCAATCTTGGGTATCTGACTGTGTGTGAGAAGAGGGAAGGAGCTTCTCACAAACAGCACTCAGATCTTGGCAGACGAAGTTCATACTTATGGACCCCAAGTAGTAGCCCGGACCAGCAGCTTAGTTCATCTACAGAACGAAGTCAGTGGTGCAGTCTGACCAGGAAACTCAGGGGGGTGCAAGTCTTCCTGATTTGGGTCCTCAAAGGAGGAGTTTTGCCAGTACTGGGGCCTGGCCTGCCCATGCCCTACCCGCTGTGGAGTGTCGCCCCCTGTCCCACCTGACTGGAAAGGATGGAAAGACCACCCAAAAGCTTGGGTAACACAGGAATATTAGAGCCAGGAGGTCATAAGGCAGAGCTGGTCTTCAGAGCAAGACCAGGAACAGGCATAGAGGGCCCCCTGCTCTGCCCAGGTAGAAGAGTTAATTCATAGTCCACCTCCATGGAGATGGCTCCCAGCCCCTCCCAATGAGGAAACATGCTCAAGAAAACTTTGGAATCACCTGAAGTAGGCCATCCCAGCACTGACAAGGCAAGAGAGCTGGGTCATAACCCTACTTGCTGCAGCCCCACTGTTGCTGAATACAGTTTCAGCCTGCCCACCCAGGGAAGCTTACCAGAGCACATAGGAAACCGTGTAGCCCATCCGACAGAGCTGTTTACAGTGGTGCCAGAAGAGAGAACATATTCCACAGCTTTCCCTTCCTGCAGGCGAAACCCAGTAGCTTTACCTGACCAGGATATTCAGTGAACACTCTTGCCTGATGTGGTCCCCAAACTCTGGAGATAACTCTCCCTAGAAGGCACTAAGGTGACTGAATTATGGATCCCATGTTCTCAAGCAATAGAATATTCACTTACCACACAGAATATTTCAGCTTTTCTTTTCAGAATGTTTCAGCTTTTATTTTAAACTGAGCTCCTTTCAATGTGGACTAGCAGCGTTTTTGCTTTTCACAAGCGACAGCTTAGGCACACACATTACATAACCTTACTAGGATAACTAAAGCAAAACAAATATTTTTGAACATCAGAGGTGGTATAACCAAACAACATAATTTCCACAAAGACTGCAATAATTCAACCCAGAGTTAGGCCCTTTACAATACAATACTGCAAGTAAATTCTACTTGTACATGGCTGTTTGCATATTGATTCTACCCAGTACCTAAGGCATAAAAAGAAAGTCTGAGACATACAATTTGGATTTCTATATGCTAATATTAAGGCAACAATCTAGAAATCACGACACAATAGCTTATCCAATGATTTAAAAAGCCAGGGTGAAACTGAACTAAGTCCTATTTAACCCCCCACATACCCTACTAGGGCCCTTCCCCCATGCGTTGCTGTGGCCAATACAGTGATGCCAGTGCATCTTTTCCACTAGTCCTCTTCAAGATTTCCGGACAGCCCCGGGGCGGGCGGGGGGGGGGGGGAATCTGGCCGGGATGACACAGTGGACAGATGGATTACTCAGCTTTCCCCCACTAGGTGTCCAGAGAATGTCAAAGTACAGCTACTAAGTTTATGAAAACAGATGAAGTTTCAAATCCATATGATTGCAACTGGCTGTTTGTGGCCAAATATCCACTTGACTTTTTGTCCATCACCTTAGATAATGTGGCAGTTACTCTAAGCTTAAAACTCTAATTAAAAAAAAAAAAGTACTGAGAGTTCATGAATTTTGTGAGTCATAAAGAAAATTAATGTTTCCAAGAAATTTGAAAGATACTGTAATGAACTCCAAGAGGTCTCTGAAGTCCACTAGCAGAGGACTGCTCAAAGGTACATCATTCAAAATGTAATGGAGACATAAAAAAAAAAAATACCCTCTGTATTTTGGACAATTTACTATTATTATTCGTGAGCCAAGGTAGAAGTTTCTAAATTTACATTTTTCTAAACTGATGGCTATGAATTACTGTTCTAAATAACTTTGAGGGCTAAGGAATCAATTATCATTCCCTAAAATCAGAAAGGGTGCTTGCTTTCTCCCACCGAGGGGGACTTTTCCCCTTCTATATACCTTTAAAAGGTATTTTGTACCTAAATAATTGAGAAATTGAATCATGCCCGGCAAACAAAGCAAGCAAAACCTGCCGAACACCCGCAGTCTTTTTCGCACCTAACACCCAGCTCCAGGAAACAAATATCTCCCATAAGTGGAGGTAAAGATAGGGGCTGGCCGGGCTCCCTTCTCATTCCAGGCCTAGATTATTTAGCAGGTTCACCTGGCTCGTACTGACTAAAGCACGGGGCATCCCGAGCTCCCTCCCTGTGGAAAGTCACCTGATGGAGACAAATACGAGGACGTCAGTGGTCCCGACTTCCCGAAAGAGATGAGGAATATGAGAGGGAAGGCATCAAAGGAATGGATACACACTTCCCTTTTTTGATCTCATTCAGTCCTCACAGAAATGTATGAGATTAGGGCATATATATGTGTAAAGTTCTCAGTCCTGGAAAGCAATACCCGCGCGAGGAAATGCAAGGAGCTGCTCCAGGTGGTGTGGGAGGGCACCTGGGGCAAAGGGGCGCAGGAGCACTGAAGTCACTTGCGGAAAGCAGCGAGGACAGGTAACCCAGAGCTGTGAGCAGGTGCGCTCGGGCACAGGGCACAGCTCGGCCTCCGGATGCTCCGCGCCCGCTAAGAGGCTCCGCGAGGAGGCACCACCGTGGCGCGCCTGGGAGACTCGCGCTCCCGCCCCCCGGGGCAGGGCGGGCCGGGTGCCCCCGAGCTCTGAGAGTCCCGGAGCTTCCCGAGGCAGCGGAGTAGGGAAGAGCAAGGGCAGAGACAACAGGACCTAACACAGGAGGAGGGAATCGTCGCTGTTCCCGTCCCCGTTGCGGGTAGTCACAGCCAAGCGCCGCCTCCGCTGGATGCACACGCGCGCGGACACCCCGCGCTCCTCGGGGGCGCGGGCGCAGGGCGCAGGAGCCTTGACGCGTTTCCCAGCGAGGAGGGTGAGCGGAGAAGGACGCGAGGAGGTCCCGGGCAGGCTGCTCGGCAGCTTAGGCAGAGGCGCAGGCAGCGCTTGCAGAAACCCAGGTAGCAAGGTGCAGGGACGCCGGGGGGCGCCCGCGGCATCCTTGGGCCTCTCGCGGCCCCGCATCCCAGGACCGCCCGGAGGCTGCACCTGGAGCCGAGGTTGCCAAGGCCTCGGTGGGTGCGTGGAGAGAGGGGGGACGGGCGGGGGTTCCCAGCAGCACTGCCGCCCTCTTCCCGCCTTCCCTACCCTGTGAGATCCGGGGGTCGACCGGGTTCCCCTTGGCACTAGGTGGAGCCCCGCGTGCGCTCCCGGAGACAACAGACCGTTTTGGTTGCTGTGCTCGCGGGTCGTCTAGAGCGTTTGGAGCTCCGGGTGCGGCCCTAGCGCGTCCTCAGCAAGTCCCGGGGGCGGGGGGCGGGGGCGGGCCCTGCAGCGCGGGCGCTGCCAGGACCGGGGCGCGGGGCGCGGGGCGCGGGGCGGCAGCGCGGCAGGCCAGCAGCTGGCGGAGGCCCTTGCGGAAGCTGCCGTCCAGGAAGGCGTAGAGGAACGGGTTGAGGCAGCTGCTGGCGTAGCTGAGGCTCGTGATGAAGTAGGACACGGCGACGACGAGCGGCGTCTGCGGGAGGTCGGTGGTGAGCGCCACCACGGTGCTCAGGTGGAAGGGCGTCCAGCAGAGCAGGCACGCGGCCAGGATCGCCGCCACCAGCAGCGTCACCCGCCTCTTGGCGCGGCCCAGCGCGCGGGCCTGGCCGTGCAGCCGCAGGGCGCGCAGGCGGCACAGCAGGCGGCCGTAGAGGGCGCAGACGGCGGACACCGGGACGGCGAAGCCCAGCAGCAGCGTGTAGAGGCGGCTCGCCCGCCACCAGAAGGCCTCGGGCTGCGGGAACACCAGCACGCACTGCAGCCGGCCCTGCTCGGCGTCCAGCCGCGCGAAGACCGCGAAGGGCAGCACCAGCAGCGCCACCAGCGCCCACACGGCCAGGCTCACGGCGCGCGCGGCGCGGTAGGTGCGGCCCGACACCCGGCGCGACTCGGCCGCGGCCAGCACCACCAGGTAGCGGTCGGCGCTCATGACCGCCAGGAAGTAGAGGCTGCAGAACGTGTTGCACTGGTCGACGGCCACGGTGAGCTTGCACAGGAGCTCGCCGAGCGGCCACTGCTGCAGCAGGAAGTCGGCGATGTTGACGGGCAGCACGAGGGCGCACAGCTCGTCGGCCGCGGCCAGGTTGAGGATGAACAGGTTGGTGACCGTCTTCCTGCGGGGCGCCCGCAGCAGCACGCACAGCACCGCCGAGTTGCCCGCCAGCCCCACCGCGCAGATGGCCGCGTAGACCACCGGCACGGCCACGGCGAGCGGCGGCGGCAGCGGCGGCGGCGGCGGCGGCCCGGACGCGTTGGGGGGCCGCGGCTCCGAGGATGACCCGTTGAGCATACCCGCGGGTCCGTGGGGCCGGCGACCCGGCTGCCCAGCAACGCCCCGCAGGGCTCTGCGCTCCCGGCCCTTCCGCGGCTTCTCCCCGAGGCGCGGTCCCCGCAGTCCCTCCCGCGCACCGTCGCCGCGGACGTCCCGGGCTGCAACACGGAACCGAACGCCCCGGTTAGGGCGGTCACGACGGTCCACGTGCGGCTGTCCCGGCAGGGGCCGCGTCCAGGGGACCGGGCGGGTGGCGCGGCGCCCCAGGTGTGCCCGCGTGCGCCCCTCCCGCGCTCCCTGTTGGAGTCTCACCCCAACCCGCTGAACACATCGGACAACGCGCTGCAGAGAGCGAGTCCTCACCCGGTACAGGAAACCACGCACCGGCTCCTCTTCAACACAGCCCTGCCGACGCCGGTCCCACCAGCCCCCGTGCGTGCTCCCGGGTAAGCAACTTCGGGAGCTGTCTCTGTGTCGCCCGGCTGGCGCGGGCAGGGGCGCCTTCTCGGGAGCAGCCGACTGGAGGCGGCGGGCTGCGGGGACGGCGGCGGGGACGGCTGCGGGGACGGCTGCGGGGACGGCGGCGGGGACGGCGGCGGGGACGGCGGCGGGGACGGCTGCGGCGACGGCGGCGGGGACGGCGGCGGGGACGGCTGCGGCGACGGCTGCGGGGACGACTGCGGGGACGGCGGCGGGGACGGCTGCGGCGACGGCTGCGGGGACGGCTGCGGCGACGGCTGCGGGGACGACTGCGGGGACGGCGGCGGGGACGGCTGCGGCGACGGCGGCGGGGACGGCTGCGGCGACGGCGGCGGGGACGGCGGCGGGGATGGCGGTGGCGCCTGAGGACCGAGGGTCCGCCTCCCCGCCTCTGCACCCGGCAGCAGCTCGCGCGTCCCCAGGTCCTGCCCGCGCGCCTGGAAACCGAGGGATGGCGCAGCCGCAACTGCGCTGCGCTGCCGGGACCGCCTCCCCCACCCCTCATCCGGGCAGTGGGACAGAGAGCCGCGTTACTCATAAATCCTTTTTTTCCTTGCAAATGAACGTCACTCCGTCTGAATTCATAAAAAGCTCTCCTGTGAAGAATTAAATTTAAGAGAAACAAAGCGAGGGTATCAGTGGTCTCTTTTAATAGAGAAGTGCAGTTGGGGCTCCCACCCTGTTTTTTAAAACACCGTACCCTAAATGGGCTAACGTGATTTTGAAGTTTAAGTGACATTTATACTACATCGCTATACGGAAGGGAGAAGTGAACGTAATTTTAAAATGCACATCACCTGTTTTCTAACATTCTAGTTTTCTCAGGGTTTTATAAGACGGTTAATAACAAATAATGCTGGACAATTTGAGATACTTCAGTCTTTCTAAATATACATAAGTAATGATTATTAACAAAGACAAACTGCTTCTCATAGCCCTTTAGTGTACTGTGACTTAATGCATATGTCTTAAAATATTCAGGTTGTTCAATACACTGCCCTGATTCCTTTACGCACATTCCTGATTGTCCCAGTGAGAGAACCAACCTGTGGCCTCAACAGTGTGGCCAAGTGAGGCAGAGGAGGGGCAGATTTGGGGCAGGTCTGGGCTCCAACGTTCCAATCTCGCAGAGCCAGGCTTCTTCCTCTACAAAAAGGGGAACTCACACTAGGCACCTTACCTTCGAGGACACGATGAAATTGACTCAGTATTAGTTCTTCTCCTTCCTATTTTCTTCCTCTGCCTTCCCTTTGGGAGAGCAGCCAATTGAAACACAGGATTCTGTGTTTCTATGTGTTTCTTTCCTACAAAAGCAGGCTTAAGTCCAAATAAAGTGCATTTTTTGGTCCTTTATGAAGCATTTTTAGAAGAGAGGTCCTAAGATACTGAGAAGGAGACTAGAAGTAGCAGAAGGAGCCTCTGGAGGCAGAAATACAAAGGCTTTCTTTACCCATTCATTCTCTTTTTACTGAGATCTGCATCATTTGGCTCCTCTGTAGTTTCAGGCTTTGTATGAAGAAAATGACAGGAAAATCAGGCTATGTTCATGAGGTAAAATATGTAAGGAAACATCATGTGATGTTAAGTGAAACAAAAAGAGAGCTTATACATGATATATATATATATATATATAATGTATATATAACACACATGGATATAAATGGATATAGACTGTATATGTATGCATACACATATATGTAAATAGTTATATAATTGCTCAATGTGCAAATATTTGGAGATTTTCTAGTTTTTTAAATTCTTGATTTCTAACTTAATTACACTGAACAGAGTACATACTCAATATGATTTCAATTCATTGGTGTTTATTGAAACACTGACCTACAGTGTATGGTTATTTTTTTAATCAGTTCATGTATATTTGAAAATAATATGTGTTCTGCATTTGTTGGGTGTCAAACTCTGAGCATGTCAACTAGTCAGATTTATTATGTTCCTTAAATCCTCTCTCTCTATTGGTATCTTTATTTGATCGCTTTATTAGTTACTGAGAGATGTTTAAAAAGTACCAATCAGGGACACCTGTGTGGCTCAGTGGTTGAGCATCTGCCTTTGGCTCAGGTCGTGATCCCTTAGGATCAAGTCCAGTATCAGACTTCCCACAGGGAGCCTGCTTCTCCCTCTGCCTATGTCTCTGTCTCTCTCTGTGTCTCTCATGAATAAATAAATAAAATCTTTTTTTAAAAACCCAATAAATGATTACAGTTTTCTCCATGCTTTTAGTTTTATTAATTTTTTACTGCATAACCAGATGCTGTCTTGTTAGGCACGTGCACACAAATTTAAGATTGATATATTATTCTGTGGATTGTACTTTTCTTCATTATAAAATATCTTTCCTTAACCGAGTTACTACTTGTTGTATGTAGTCTCCATTGTTTAGTATTATTACAGCTATTTCTCTTAGTATTATCACAGAATATCTTTTTTTAACCTTTTCCTTTAAACCTCTCTATGTCCTTATGTTTAAAATACATACCATGTAAATATAATAGAGGTTTTTTGATCCAATCTGATAATATTTGTCTTTGAATTGGAGTAATTAGTTCATAATGTATTTAATGTAGTCACAGGTAAAGTTAGGGTATACCTACCTTGTTATCCTTTGTTCTCTGTTTCTCCTATCTTGTTTTCCTCTCTCATGTTCTTCTGGATTAAAATTTATTATTTTATTGTTGAGTTTCCCACACTTCATTAACTTATTAGTTCTACATGCTTTTCTTCAAAATGAAATAAAAATTGGATATGAAATTCTAGATTTTCAGTTTTTTTTATTTCAGCAGTTTAAATGGCATTCCATTTTCTTTTTGTCTGCATCATTTCAGTTGGAAAAGTAGCTTCCAGTCTTACTGAAGCTCTTTCAAAGGTATTTTGCCTTTTCCTACAACTGTTCTTAAATTATATCTTTGATTTTGTCTTTTGGCAGGCACACTAAGATAAGCTAGGAATGATTTTCGTTCCATTTATGTAGATTTTGATTTTTAGAGCTTCTAAATCTGTGATTTAATCTTTTTTTGTATTCAGTTTTGGAAAATCATTAGCATTCTCTCTTCAAATTACTGCTTTGTGCCATTGTCTCTCTCTTCCCTCCTACTGGGACTCCAGTTACATGTGTGCTAGACCTTTACGCTCTTTTCTGTGTTTCCTACCCTTCTATCTCTCTCTACTCCAATCTGGTCCCTTAAATCCTGGCTTTGTTGGCTGTTCCCCAATGTCTTCAAAGAGCTGTCATTTTTTTTCTCAATTTTTATGGTAGCTCATAGCAGGAGGGTTTGTATGATACAGCTGCTTCATCATAACTAGAAGCAGAAGTTAATATCTATAGTTTTCTACATAGCATGATACCAAATTAAAAAGTATATGTGTATGCGAGTTTTCATATACATAATTATGTGTAATTATGAAAGCATTTATGTTAAGATGTCAAAAAATATTTTGGTAGGGTATAAATATCACATTAATTTTTATTTTCTTTGTATTTTCCTGAATTTCCAAAACATTTTTTATAATGAAGATGTATTACTCTTATATTAGTAAGAAAATCATATTTATAAAAATCACCACAGTAGTACTTTGCAGTCATAAAATACTGACTATTGAGAAGAAATTAAAAATATATACGGAAGGTATTTCTTCCAGCACTTGTGAAATTACTATAAACATACACACAAAAACAATGAATAAAAAGATTTATAAAATATACTTTTATATGGAAACATACTTTATATGCCCTAAAGCTCACCAACAACATTGACCAAAAAGAGATTTCCAGTATCAATTTGTACTGCTTGAACCAATTTTGCTTATTAATAAGAAAATATTAAATTCCAACCTTTTCTTAAAGTATTCAATCAAATATGTTAATCTTGAGTACTAAGAATATTAATATCTAGTATAATCACTGTTTCTTAGTGTTACTAAGACTTCCAAAATTGTTTTTCCTCAGCCCAGAAAAAAGTGTATTCAAGGCAGAAATGAAAAGATAGAAACATCAAATTCATGGAACGTGCCATGGTGAAAGACTGAATATTTTGTCCCTAAAATCAAATAAGATGAGTATATATTCTCTCCACAGTTCTATTCAACCTTGTATGGTAGGTTCTAGCCTGTATAATGAGGAAAGAAAAGAAATAAAAGGCATTCAGTTTGGGGGCAAAGAAGTAAAACTGTCATTATTTGAAGATACCATAATTGTATATTAAGAAAATCCCATGGAATCTACAAAAACACCACCAGAACTAAAATTAGTTTAATAAGAATGCAGGATACCATTAAAAAGACCTATTGCGTTTTTATATACTAAGAATACATGATTAAGTTAAAAAATTTTTAACAACAATACCATTTACAATAGTATCATATAGTACATAGGGATTAATCTTACAAAAGATGTGAAAGACGTATCCACTAAAAATTATAACACGTTTCTTAAAGAAATTAAAGAAGACATAAAAAAATAAAGATATATTCCATGTTCATAGGTAAAAAGACTCAGTCTTGTTAAGAAGTCAGTCCTCCCCCAATTGATCTTTAGATCCATGCAATCCCACTCAGATTCCTATCAGACTTTTTTTTATTGTTGTTTGATGGAGAATGAGTGTATAAATTGACAAATTGTTTGGTTGGTAAAATGATTTTGAAATTCATATGTATATATAAGTGATCTAGGATAATTGCCAAAGCAACTCTGAAAAAGAAAAACAAATTTGGAAGACCAAAACTATTTTATTTCAATACTTAGTATCATGTAATTGAACCATTCCACTTCTGAGTATTTATTCAAAAGAAAAGGAAATATATGCTCATACAAAGCCTTGCACATAATTGTTCATGGCAGCTTTATATGTAATAGCCAAAAACTGGACACAACACAAATGCCCATCAACAGGCTAATGGATAAGCAAACCATAATATAAGCATACAATGGAACAGTATTCAACAAAAGTGATGATGTACACATTACAACATGGATAAATTTGAAAGTGAGTATGCTAAATGACAGAGCTAACCCCTCCCCCCCAAAAAAGTACATTCTGTATGATTGTATTCATTAAACCTCTAGAAAACTCAAGCAATCTATTGTGACAGAAATCAGATGAGATTTTGCTTGGTGAAAGGAATAGAAAGGGCAGGGCAAGGAAGGACATGAGAACAGGATTACCATGGAATGCAGGGAAATTTATTGTGTGTCAATTATAACACTTTAATAAAACTACTTAGAAAATAACATATGGGAAGACAGAAGATGGGACTTGGCCATCTAGGGCAAGAGGTTGAAACTGAGACCCTTGCACATGTACAAACCCTGAAGAGGGCTCTTGAAAACTCTACCCAACAATTCAGAAGACAGGAAAAGAAAATTGTTTCTAGCTTAGTTGAAGGAAACAAAAACCCACACTTAACTGCATACTCGAACCCTTGATTTCAAATGGATCTGGAGTTCAGATTTGCCCTAACCATTTCCAAGAAACTCTATGCCTTGAAATCAGTATAAATTCTGCTCTCTATCCAAAGTAGTAGCCATAATTCTGAAGTTGGTGTATGTCTTTTTCATCCATGTTTTCATACTTTTTTGTACATTTTTTATGCCCAAAATACATGGTATATTGCTTTGAGTATCTTAAACATTTACATAAATACTATCATCTAGGTATATTTCTGTGTTATGCTTTTATCCAGATTTACCTATTTGATACATTATTATTTAGCCAAACTTTTAAATCTTTTATAGTATATTCTTATATGCAAATACCACAGCTTGTCTTAAAAATGCATTTTATCTCTATCCCCAACCCTCTTTTATTCTTTATATCCCTTTCATTCTTTCCACTCCTAATTTCATTGCTTTCATTCTGAATATTCTTACTTGTGCTTTATTTTTTCTTAAGAATTTTGCTAGACTATTTCCAAGATTCAGCTTTTTGTTTTATTTATCTTATTCTTTATCTATTTTTAAATTGAGATATAATTGACATATAACATTGTATTAATTTGGGGTGTACAAAATGATTTAATATATGTATATAATATAAAATGACTCCCACCTCATATAGTTACAAATTCTTTTCTTGTGACAAGAACTTTTAAGATATATTCTCTTAATGACTTTCAGATATACAACAGTATTACTAACTATAGTAACCATACTGTATATGACAGTATATCCTAGGACATGACCTGAGCCAAAAGCAGACACTTAACTGACTGAGCCACCCAGGTGCCCCAACAACAAGCATTCTAACAGGTGTGAGGTGAGGTGAGGTGTACCAATCAGCCTACATCCCACAAGTTCTCATATGTACTACTAACCCCAGTCAGATATAAATATTTGTCATTTATATGAATTTTTTCACCCAAAAAATTATTTGGAAATTTTCAGAAAATTTTAAAACTTAAGATCATATGAGTTTTGACTAGCAATAATTGTCTGTTCAAAGCAATACTAACAACATTGTATTCAATGACAGTAACTTAAAGATAAGTAAAATTAATGACAGAAATATAAAGATTGGGAGGGAGGATTTAGAAGTATTCTGCTATCAGGCACCTACACCCCCCATAAGTGGATAAAGTATAATTTGAAAGTAGACTTAATTATAAACTCTAAGGCAACTACTAAAAAATATTTTAAAGAATTATAATATGCCGAAAAGAGAGAAAATGAAATAATATAAAATGTACAATGGAAATCAAAGGAGGCAGAAACAGAGTGGAAGACTTAACAAGAAATAGATTAAAAATAAGGGCAATAAATAGAAAGCAGTTACAAATATGGTAGATACTAACCCAACTAACCAATAATTACTCTAAATGATCATATATCAATTAAAAGAAATTGTCAAAATGGATAAACAAACAGGACTGACTGTATGTGGTCTATAAGAAACTAATATTAAATATAAAGGCACAAATAGATTAAATAAAAGTAAAGAATAAAGAGTAACATTAGCATCATTGTGGCCCCAAAAAAAAAAGTCCTTCATTTTTTTTTCTTCATTTGACAACAAAAATTTGGCATCCATCCAGAAACAGAAGTGCATCTGTGGGATTTGTGGGAATAAGCACCATATACCAAGGAATTTGGGAAGAGTCTTGCTCACTGATGCATTAATTAATAGGCAAATGTATGCATTAGTTATGGGACTTCAAGAGACTGTGAACTTGTTCTGGCCTCTTTTGCCCACCATCTGGGAGTGTCTACAGAACATTGACTTGAGTGGTCGCCTTTGGACCAGAGAATTTGTGTGGAAGTGAGCAGTACATGTTTTCAGAGGAGAAAGTCCAGTACTCTGTTGGAGCAAATTTTGAACTTACTGGAGTGAGTAAAAGGAGCAGCTTATCTTTGTATCACTCCTCACCTAAGGCAGTACACCTTACAGCTAAACTAGATGGCCTCTGATTTCTCCTACATGGGAAAGAGAGAGCCAATGAATGAACGTCCATCTTCCTGAACTGTCTGGGATAATGCTTAGGAGACTATTTTCTCTCTTGCAGCATCCAGAGCATTAAAAAGGAAGCTCCATGTTGGGGGAGAGAACAGATAGGAAGAGCCGCATGGCACATAGGAGACCCAGAGGGCATTAAAGGGACATAGTTCCCAATGACTACATTGTAGACTCAGTCAGAAAGCCTTCTCACAAGACACAGGGAAAATCTCACCTGTAAATCCCCCCAACTGACCTAAAAGCACCCCCAGCTCACTGCATGTCTAACACACATCTCCTCCCACTCTTTACCTGGATTCCTGTGCATGCTTCTGGGGGATGCGAGGAGAGCAAGCTCTGCTAGACAAGGAGCACAGACAGAAAACAGTCCAAAGTCTGTAGGCAGAGGAGAAACCATACGCTTGAGCTGTAGCTCCACCTTTAGGAAAACCTAATGGTAGCTATCAGCACCCAGTGTCATGTTCTGTAGGATCCAGAGAAGATATACAACGTTAATAATTCCTCCATAAGAGAGAGAAAGAAGTGAGGAACAAGTGTATCCATACAAGGTCAGAGAATGCCTCAGAATCCATAGCAGAATTGATGAAAGGTATTTCTATCCTAAAGGCAGTTAGTAAAAATTAGAGGACATAATTGAAAACTTGAATAGGACAATGCTAAATTCCAAAGAACATGAAAAATCAAAGGAACATGATATCACAGAAAAATAACCTCAGTCATCCAGTAACTGGATGCAAACAGAATCCTGTAATTTTCTCCATAAAGAAACCAAAATACCATTTTAAGGAAACTCTCTGTAAGCAATAAGAAAACACAAACAACTGAATAAAATCAGGCAAACAATAAGCAATCAAAATTTAACAAAAAAATTATAACTTAACAGAAATAGAAACCATAAAAAGGAACCAACAGAAATTATGGAGCTGACAAATTCAATGAATGAAATGAAAAATGCAATAAAAATAATGAATGGCAGAGTAGATAAGATAGAGGAAAGAATTAGTGAGATAGAGGACAGAAACTTGAAATAATCCAGTCTGAGAAGAAAAGAGAAAGTAAAAAGATGAAAGAGAGTGAAGAAAGTCTATATGATTTATAGGACACCATCAGGAAAACCAGTATCCAAATCATTGGAGTTCTATAAGGGGGAAGAAACCTTATTTATAGAAATAATGACTGAGAACTTCCCAAACTTGGGGAGAGATTTGGAAATCTCAGTCCATGAAGCTAGATCATCCCTTATTTTAATTTAAAATGTCCCCTCCAAGACACATTACAATAAAACTATCAAAACTCAAAGATTTTAACCAAAGAAGTAAAATATCTTCTGTGCTGAAAACTATGAGATGCTGATTAAAGAAATTGAAGAAAACACAAATAAATGGAAAGATATCCCATGTTCATCAATTGGTATAGTTAATAATATTGTTAAAATGGTTGTACTACCCAATGCCATCTATAGGTTCAATGCAATCTCTATCAAGATTCCAATGCCATTTTTTTTACAGTAGAAAAAGCTATCTTGCAATTTACATGGAACCACAAAAGGCCTCAAATAGTCAAAACAGTCCTAAGAAAGAAGAACCAGGAGGAGGCATCATAATTTTTTATTTCCAGCTATATTACAAAGCTCTAATGATTAAAACAGTATGGCACTGGCATAAAAATTAGACACAGTGGCCAAAAGAACAGAATTAAGAGCCCAGAAATAAACTGACATATATACAGTCAAATAATACCCAAGCCAAAAGTACTCAATGGAGAAAAGATGGTCTTTTCAGTAAATGGTGCTGGGAAAATTGGATATCCACACGTTAGAGAATGAAATCACACTCCTATATTGCACCACTCACAAAAACCAAACCAAAATGGATTAAAGATTTAAATGTAGTACCTGAAACCATAAAATATCTAGAATAAAGTATAGGACAAAATTTCTGGACATAGGTTTTTGCAATGAGCAATGAGATTTTAGATACGACACCTAGAGCACAGCCATAAAATCAAAATAAACAAATGAGACTACATCAAACTAAAAAACTTTTGCACAGCAAAAAGTACAAAGAACAAAATAAAATGGCAAACTACAGAATGGGAGAAAATATTTGCAAATTGTCTACCTGATAAAATATTAATATCCAAAGTATATAAGGAACTGATACAACTCAACAGAAAAAAATAACTCACACAGATCATTCAGTTAAAAATGGGCAAAGGACATGAGGAGCATTTTACCAAAGAATATATTCACATGACCAGCAGATACGTGAAAAAGTGCTCAATATTCTATCATTAGTAAAATTCAAATCAAAACTACAAGATATTATCTCATGTATATTAGAATGGCTAGCATCAGAAAGATGAGATAACAAGTGCTGTTAAGGATGTAGAAAAGAAGGAAGGAACCTTTGAGCACTGTTGGTGGAATTGTAAATTAGCACAGTCACTGTACCTACTGGTATGGAAAAACAATATGGAAATTCCTTGAAAAATTAAAAATTAAGCTACCATATGATCCAGCATTACCCTGTCTGGGTACATATCCAAAGGAAATAAAATCAGTATGTCCAAGACACATCTGCACCCCTGTGTTCATTACAACATTATTTACAATAGCCAAGACATGGAAACAAAGAGTCTGTAAATGATAAATGGATAAAGAAAATATGAGATGGATAGACAGATAATAGATAGATGATAGAAAAATGTGTGTGTGTGTGTCTGTATACAGATGTGTACAGACACACATTTGTATACAAATGTGGTATATATATATATATACATATATATATATATACTGACACACACTGGAATACTAATCAGCCATGAAAAAGAAATTTTGCCATTTGTGATAAAGTGGATAGATCTTGAGGGCACTGTGCTAAGTGAAATAAAGTCAAATACTGCATGTTCTCACTTACATGTAGGATCTGAAAAAGCCAAAATTGTAGAAACAGAGTAAAATAGTGGTTACCATGGGCTGTGGTATAGAGGAAATAGGGAGATATTAGTCAAAAAGTATAAACTTCCAGTTAGAATAAGCTATAATAAGTTCTGGGGATAGATAGTATTGTTATAGTTAACAATACTGTACTATATACTTGCAAGTTGCTGAGAGTAAATCTTAAATGTCTTCACCACTAAAAAGATAGGGTAATTCTGTAACATTTTGGGGATATTAGCTAATACCATGTTGGTGATCATATTGCGCTATGTAAGTGTATCAAATTAACACATTGTACACATTTAAATTATAAAATGTGTATGTCAATTATATGTCAATAAAGCAGGAAAAATTAAAAGCCATGGCACAAAAGAAAAAGTTTTAGAAATAGATAGTAGTGATGGTTGCACTATATTGTGATATAATTAATGAAGAAAAAGGAAAAAAATGAATCTAGACACACAGATTTTATACCCTTAACAAAATAACCTCAAATGGATCATAGAATTGCATGTAATATGTAAAACCATAAAATTTCTAGAAATTTTATATAGGAAAAAAATCTAGATAAACTTGGAAATTTATTTTTTCTTTTCTTTCTTTTTTTGAATGTAGATGTCTAGTTGTTCAAACATCACTTGTTGAAAAGATTATCCTTTCTCAATTGAATTGTGTTTGCTCCTGTGTCAAAGATCATCTGACTATACCTTGTATGGGTCTATTTCTGGCTCTTTATTCTATTGACCTGCTTGTTTGTTCTTCTGCCAACATCACACTATCTTTTTGACTGCAGCTTTATCATATATCTTAAAGTCAGGAAGTGTCAGTCCTCTGACTTTGTTCTTCTGTATTGTGTTGGCTAGTTTGGGTCTTTGGCTTTTTATATAAGCTCTAGAATCACTTTGTTGCTATCTACAAAATAACTTGCTGGGATTTTACCTTTAAGATTACAGTGAATCTATGTATTAAGTTGGGAAGAACTGACATCTTAACAATATTGAGTCTTCCTATCCATGACTATAAAATAACTCTTTTATTTATATCTTCTTTGGTTTATTCAATCAGTTTTAGAGTTTTCCTCATATAGATCTTATACATACTGTATTAGATTTTTGCCAAAATTTTATTTTACTTTTGATGATAATATAAATGGTACTGTGTTTTTAATTTCAAATTCTAATGCTTCATTGGTAGTATGTAGGAAAGAAATTAAATTTTTGATACTAACCTTGAGTACAACCTTGCTATAATCATCTTACTGTTGTTTATTTAGGATTTTATATGTGGGCAATCATGTCATCTATGAAACAAGACAGCTTTAGTTCTTCCTTACCAATTTATATACTTTTTAATTTCTCTTTCTTGTCTTATTGCATTACCTAGGATTTCTGGTATGATATTGAAACAAGAGTGGTGAGAAAGGACATCCTTGCTTTGTTTCCAATATTAAAGGGAAAGAATGTAACTTACTATTAAGTATGAAGTTAACTGGAGGTTTTTTTTTTTGTTGTTGTTGTTGTTGTTAATGTTCTTTATCATGTTGATGAAGTTACACCCTATTCCTACTGAGAGTTTTTTCATGAATAGGTATTGGATTTTGTCAAATACTCTAAGTTATCAGGGAGATACAAATTCAAATAACAATGATATCACTACACACCTATTAAAATAGCTAAAATGCAAAACACTGATGGCACCAAAAGTAGGAGAGAAGATAGAGCTACATGAATTCTCATTCTTTGCTGATGAGGATGCAAAATGATGCACTTTGGAAAACACCTTGGCAGTTTTTTAAAATAAATTTAAATGTAGTCTTACCATTCAATCCAGCAATCATACTTCTAGGTATTTATCCAAATAAGTTGAAAGTTGACATTCACACAAAAAAAAACCTATGTATGAATGTTTATAACAGTTTTACTTATAATTGACACCCTTGACAGCACCCAAGATGTCCTGCAATAGGTGAATGAATAAATAAGCGGAGGTACATCCGGACAATGGAATATTATTCAGTGTTAAAAAGAAATAATGTATCAAGTCATGAAAAGACATGGAGAAAACTTCTATGAATATTGTTTAGTAAAAGAAGCTAGCTGGAAATGCTCCATAATATGATTCCGACTCCATGATGTTCTGGAAAAGACAAAACAATAGAAACAGTAAAAAGGTCAGGGATCCCAGAGGGGCTTAGAGAGAGATGAGCTGAGAGTGATGAATAGGTGAGGAGCAGGAAATTTTTAAGGCAGTAAAACTATTCTGTATGATACTATAACTGTGTATACATCACCTTATGTATTTGTCAAGACCCAAAGAACTGTAAAACACAAAAGTAAATCCTAATGTAAACTATGGGCTTTAGTTGCTGATAATTTATTAGTGTCAGTTATCAATTGTAACAAATGTACCAAACTAATTCAAGATGTTAATAATAGGTTAAACTGTGACTGAGAATACATGGGAATTCTCTTTACTTTGTGCTCAATTTTTCTGGTCTAAAAAATAAGTCTATAATAAAAAAATTTTTCAGAAAATTGAAAATGAGTTAATGAGTTGTTATAAAACATAGTACTTATATTTACATATACAACACAGGCCATATCATTTATTTTGTCATATTTCCATTGATTTTCATTTTATGACACTAAAATTATAAGTGAAGGAACAAATTCCAAGAGAAATGATTTAAATTGAATGATCAATCAAGAATTGTCAAAGTTAAATTCTGCTAACTGCTTTATTATATTCCATTTCAGTGCCAAGTGAACATTCAGATTCAAATATGAAATACATCTATATAGCTTTTACCATTTTAATGAGGGCTTCATTCATTTCTTTCATGAAAGCCAAAGTGCAGTTAGGTTTCAGCCAATCAATCTCGGGTTAAACATTTTCCTTAAGAAATTTAGCAGTCATGGGCAGCCCGGGTGGCTCAACGGTTTAGCGCCGCCTTCAACCCAGGACCTGGGGACCCCAGATCAATTCCCACATCGGGCTCCCTGCATGGGACCTGCTTCTTCCTCTGCCTGGGTCTCTGCCTCTCTCTCTCTCTCTCTCTCTCTCTCTCTCCGTGTCTCTCATGAATAAATAAATAAAGTCTTAAAAAAAAAAAAAAAAGAAAGAAATTTAGCAGTCAGTCCATTGATGGCTGATCTCCCATCTTACTACAATATTTAGACCTAGTCATACTTCTGACCAACAGCCTCAGGATGGAAGAAGTTCTCATGTGTAAGGAAATGATCTTTTTCAATCTCTGCAAACAAATTTCTGCTTTTGATATTTTGGAAGTATTTATCCCATTGTCAAAGGTTACTTTTTGCTAATATTAATAGATCCTTTTTTTACTTACAGAACTGAAGATTGAGATTGAAACAGATGCAAGAAATCACTCTGATATCAATTTGTTTTTACAGCTTAGAAAGATAATGAACACAAATTGATCAAAATATCACAAAATATGTCTTCATATTGGAACCCTGTGTGCCCAGAGCATCATTAGGACTGAATAATGGACAATGAAGGTACTGTCAGCCTCAAGTCTGAAGGCAAAAGTGTATGCATAATGCTGCTTTGTTTACACAGATGTTCCTTAGAAGACATTTCACATAATAAAATAAGTTGCAACATTTATCTGTGTTCCTTTTTTTTTTTAATAAAGCTTCTTAGACCTGCTTGGTTATGACTGTTTCAAAATGAAATGGTTTGATGACACTGAGCAGATGACAGCAGTTTCGATTTCTCTGCATTGTGCTTCTGAAGGATGCATTAAAGGAAAAAGCCATCAGAGCAAAGTGGTCACTAAGTTTATTAATCAAATCTCAGGAAAAATTATTCCTCTGACTCATGTAACAATACTGGCCCAGGTAACAATAGATTTAATTTCTTACAATATACTGCCTACATGGTCTATGTCACTACCAATCAAGTTAAAGCAAATTGTGCACTGTCACAAGTTGATGTATGAATGGACCATCTATAAGAGGTTGATGCTTCTCTGACTGGGCTGACTCATCAGAACTTTATTCAACACAACTAATGCTGTAATATATAATTTGAATAGTGAATCTCACCATTTTTACATCTGCTTTCATCAAGACAGTAATAATATTGCCAAGAGTGTATAATTGTTCCATTTAAAATCCTGTGGTGTAATTTATTCATCTTCCTTACTTTTTTCACTAATAGTAGCCTTGAGCGGTTCCAATTTCTCAGTCGGCTGCCTTTTGGTAGTTTAATCATTTATTTCCTTTACTTCCTCATGGCCTGGTTAAAGCGCCAGAGGAGTTGCCTAGAAGAAAATATCACCAACACATCTGAGATGTATCTGCCTGAGTGTGGATGTATGTATAGCACTTCCAACAATCAACAAGTATCCATAATGCATAATGCTAAGAAATATAAGAATAAGAAACACAGAATATAGGGCAAAAATGTTCTGCAAGAGAATAGTAAGTAACAAGAGTAAAACAAGGTAAGTTAAGGTTGAATCAGTTTCTTTATAGCAAGTGCTCTCAGAATCTTCAGGAAGCTAACATAAACCAGGAAACTTCAAGACAAACAGCAGTAGGCAAAAATCTCCGGACTTAAACTACCTTCATGTGGATGCTCCCAAGGGATAAGCATCCTTCAGAACACACTTTAGAAAAGGCAATGCAAAATAAAGTACTGTAATAAAGGCAAAGTAGTGTTCAGGCTAAGTCTTGTGGATGTCCATAAGAGGGGGCTTAACTAAGGGGAAAATTAGGGAAGCTGCATTGACAATGTGATATTATAGCTAGTTTTTGAAGGATATCCTGAAGGTAAAATGAGGATAAGGATAGTTCTAGTCAAAGAGAGAGCATGAGGAAAAAAATGAAGACATGAAAGTGTATTTTTTAAGAGTAATTTTGACATTTTCTGTTGAAAAATAATGACGGTATGTTGGCAAAGTGAACACCAATAAAAAATAAATTTATTATAAAAAAAAGAAAAGAAAAATAATGACGTGCCATTTACCAATGATGGGAAAAAAAAGGAACATTTGACCAGAAAAAGCTGAGGTAGGAATTATTTTGGACTTGTTTGTTTTTTTTTTAATTAATTTTTATTGGTGTTCAATTTACCAACATACAGAAAAACACCCAGTGCTCATCCCGTCAAGTGTCTGCCTCAGTGCCCGTCACCCATTCCCCTCCAACACCCGCCCTCCTCCCCTTCCACCACCCCTAGTTCGTTTCTATTTTGGACTTGTTAAATGCGTGATGAAGTTCTTGATGAAGTTTCCAAGACAAAATTGGGAATTTGATCCTAGAGATTAGAAGAGAGCCCGAGATAATAAAGATTTGTGGGATCTTCTTGTATAGGCAATATCCCAAAATTTAAAAATAAAGTAGCCTGTTGGAGATCAACCAATGGAGACATTACTCCTTATATCTCAGAAAGCAAATTACTTGATAAAGATCAAAATCATGTCCATCTTTACAGTGACAGAGAATAAGATTTTTGATCCTCATGTATGTAAGCTTCTTATAGATGAAAGGACTCTGTTTATATCATAGAACAGTAGCACAGTCAAATGGTGCATCCTCAAAAAATACAGTAAAATGTAATCCTAATCTCTGACTTCTCAGCCATTGTTCATGGCATTTGAAAGAAAACAGATCTACCTCCCCTGGACTGACAGATGATTATAAGTATAATCTACATTATTTCACAAGCAGTAGTTAATGTATTTGTTGAATGGTAGAGGATGTGGAAAGGACAGGATTGAAAGACTAGTACAAAGGAAGTTAGGGAAAGAGGTGTGTGGATACATCTCTCAAAACGAGCATAGACTGTGAAGTTTGCATCCATATTAGTTATCTACTTCTTTCTATGTAGTTAATAACTCCCCCAAATTTAGTGGCTTAAAACAATAATCCAGTAATGGATTAGCTGGGTCCCCTGCTTCACGGTCTCATAAGATTACAAACAAGGTGTCACCCAGGGCTACGGTATCGAATGATGGCTCAGTCAGAAGAGGATCCACTTCCAATTTCACTGACATGATGGCTGGCAAGCTTTGGTTTCTGAATCTGAAGGCCTCAGCTCCTCACTAGCTTTTGGCCAGAGGTTACCCTTCATTGCTTAGCAGGTCGCTCTCTCCATAAAGACAAGGATAAGAGGGAGAATTTCAGCAAGAGAGAAGTCACAGCCTTTATCACCTAATCTTGGAAGTGGCATATCATTACTTTTGCTCTAGTTCATTTCCTAGAAGTAAGTCACTAGGTCCAGCCTACACTCAAGGAGAGGGGTTTACACAAGGTCATAAATCTCCAGATGTCATGAGGACCTATTTTGGAAGGCTGTGTACTAAAGCATTTCATATGAATATTCATTAAAGGACACTCACCACACTTTCAATAATCAGGTGGACAGTGGTGTGCTCTGTGGTTGTCAGTCAGCCCCTTTCCCTAGCCCCACAGTGTCCATGGTAATAAGGATGGAGACTATCCCTAGGCTCAATAACACATACTTCTTATCATGACTCACCTGTCTCTGTCTACCACTGCAGCAGCAGAGAAAAACATTTTAGCCTCAAATATGGAACACTTCTCCAGGAAGAACAACCAGCTACCTGGCTGTAGGTTTGATTATATTGGATCTATTCCATTATGAAGGATACATAGATTCATCCTCCTTGGTTGTTAACTCTACATACCAGTCTTTAGGCAGCAGAACTTTCGGTGGAAGACGATTGAATTCAAGGAGTCTTTAAAATGGCCAGTGACAGATACAATTACTGTTGAAAGTGTGTTTCTCCTCATTTGGGAGAAAGGGTAAGAATTTCACTTATAGGAAAGATATCTGCATCTTGTTAGGTGGAAACATAAATTGTTTAACTGGCATCTGGAGGTTTAAATGTATGAGGAAGGGAACATAGGGAATCTGAGGAACCAAAGGGATAGACAGAGCCACTTGTCAATTCATCCCTTCTTGATGCCAAATCAACCCTTCTTTGCCATGTATTATGATATTTTAGTTGGATCTTATAAAATTTCACCTGTATGAAAGGCTTTGTCAATAGAAGACACCAAAGGGCCTCTACGTGGATAAGGCAAGAAGGAGGGTGTCTTTTCCTGGTTTTTCCTGGCTTTTTCCTGTGGTGTGTCTGCCAGCCCCACTTCAGTGACGCTACCCGACCATCCTGGCCTACCAGCATCCTCCACTGAGTTTCTCTGCCAACAGTGGGTCACTTTTTGTGGCACTCTGTGGCCTGTGTCCTCCCAGTACACTTCTTCACCCTGAAAAGGTGGCATATACCCATGGCAGCCACTGCCTTTTTGATGAGGTCTGAATTCAGCCTCAGGGGCCCTCTTTCAAGTTGTTCATTCATTCTTCATTTTCTTAAGTCTGCTTTATTCAGTTTCTATTGCTGCATTCCTTAGGATTGATTTTTTTAAAACCTCTTTTAGTATTAAACCACATATTTCTAGTTAATAAATCTTGATGTTCCCCACACCAAATTATTGCTGTGGTTTCTGTTTCCTGATTGGACAATGACTGATACAAAGCTTCTCAAAATGTAATCTTTGCTTTTTCATTTTCCATTTAAAGTCTTATAACCTGGCTACATATGTTTGGTATGCCGTATAAATATTTTTATCAAGAAAAGTAAAATTCAAGAGAATAGCCCTATAATGTTCACTCATAGAATATCTCATGTAGATAAAGTGGGATAGATGAAGAAGGAGGAGGAGGAGGAGGAGGAGGATACAGTTGATATGCTGTTTCCTAGAGCCCTTCATTCCCTAAGGTTGGCATTTTTTGTATTTACTTTGTTATTATATATATGTAATTATAACAAATATATAATATGATTATAATATAATGTATAATTATTTCATTATACCATATATTATAGCATATTATGCATATACTATTGTTACTTGATAACATAAGGTATAATCACCCCATGAAAAATCATGTATAAGTTAACAAAGTTTGCATTTTCATAATTTTTTTCACTGAAAAATTGTTCAGTAAGATAATGTTTTAGGAATGCCTGGATGGCTCCGTGGTTGAGCCTGAATGCCTTTGGCTCAGGTCCTGATCCTGGGAGCCGGGATCAAGTCCCACATGGGCTCCTTGCAGGGAACCTGCTTCTCCCTCTGCCCATGTCTCTGCCTCTCTTTCTGCGTCTCTGATAAATAAATAAATAAAATCTTTTTTAAAAAGATAATGTTTTACATGGTTAGTTCAATAATTATGTAACTTAAAATTCTGAATCACCTCTGAATAATCCAGACATGTATATAAACTACTATATTTTCTGATATTTAACATAATTAGCCTTCTCTAACTTCCAGTTCTCAGACAACTAAAATATTAAACTTTCAAAGTCACATACTTAGGAGTTCATAAATTCTTATTTGCCCAAGTTTTTTTTATTATATGATAAACCTACTTAAAGGAGGAAGCCAAAACCCATCAAATCAAGTCTTATTCTGCCTTTCACAATGCATATCAAATCACCACAATGGACACTTTAAATATCTTACAATTTCATCAATTATGTCTCAATAAATCTGAAAAAAAAAACTCACACACAAGTATTAATCTAAATAAATGTGGGAAAATTGAAGATCTTTTATTCATCACAGAAGCAAAAATTCAGGATATACTTATTAATTAATTTTACCCTTATGAGAATATACTTTGTATTTAGAGAAATAAAAGATAAGTTGTTGGGAGTTGCTTTTGGAGAATAATCAATCAACACCTTATCAACAGTCTGATACTGATACCAGGGACCATAACCTCTCACAGGCATTTCCAACTCCTTTAATCATAAATCAGACTTTTCAGCTTCAATTTGAAGGATAACGTTTGTGTTTTCCTAATTATTTTCAGGGCCATCAAAAAACGTTCAGGTAATCCACCTTGACACAGGATGCTTAAAATATTCCCAGTGTTCTGGGATGGTAGCCTTCTGGAATGTATGATAACTCAGCTTCACCAATGAATATATTCACCAGAGTTATGCCAGTTGCTCCCGGAATCCCAGCCAACAAAATGTAGAATTTTATTAAACTAAAAAAATGCCTGTCATAGAATCCAGAAGGTTTCAGTCTTTTCCCATGATCTCCACCGTGTCTCACAGAAGCGACAGTCTTAGGAAACCTGTGTGTGAGGAAGCCCCTTAATCCAAGCCAAATACCAAGCTGGTGGCCAGAGAGAGTGGCTACTGCAGTGACCGTAGCGCCCTGCAATAAATTCATGGCCACCATGGCCACTACGGGAAATTGAAAAACCGGGCTACATTTTCATAGTTTTATCCTTCAATTAATTTACCTCATACAAAGAAATTTTCACTTTATAAGCAAGCCTTCATTGAAACAAAAAGAACAATCACATATAACAATACAGATTGAATTTCCCATTCTGCTTTTTTCTCCTAATACTATATAATAGATGCTTTTTCCATGTTGCTGTATATTTTTCATGGTACAATTTTTAGTATCTGTATTGTATTACATTTGAAAGAATCCATAATTTACTTAAATTCCTCCCTTGTTTGTTTTTTTAATATATTGCTGGAGATTTTACAAAGTGATTGAAGGTACTTTGCACAGTGCAGGAGAGAATCAGAAAAGAAGAGAGGCATTTTAACTTCTCACTGAAGAGAATGTATTTATTTGAGGTATCAAGGGGGAAATTGGATTAAAGTATACTCAGAATCTTACTAATTCATAGGTGTCAAGTCGTAAAAAATCATAGAGCATCTTCCACAGTACCCGCCCAATTCTTGAGGACCAAGTTAAGCCTTCCTGAGAACTTCCTGGACTATAAGACATACCAACCTCCCTGTCCACACACACACTAAAATAGACAACATTTGAAGTTCAAAGTTTAGATCAATGAACCGAAAAATCTGGAGAATAAAAGAGAAGATAAAGTCATAATTAGCTAGCCACAATATAAGTTTTTCATTTTGACTGCAATGCTATCTATATACAAAGCTTGCTTTTAATAAAAATTTCTTGCTGTTAAAAACTGATGACTGGGTTCCACTTTAAATGACACTACTCACTACCATTTGTCACGGAATCCTATTGTATTACTTGGACTATATTTCTTTCCTCCCCCACTCCCCTTCATTTCTATATCTCTATGTTTTGATAGCCCCACTTATAATTTACTCCATTTCATGGCCTTTCTGATTTAATAGTAATACTTTAAAATGTAAAGAAACACATCTTCTGCCACTGATGCATTTGATTTTCAGAACTGATATAATAAAGAAATGTGATCAAACTGCTTTTAGCATGCATGTTTCCATAGCAATTTGACATGGAATGTTGACTCCTCCTGCCTTCTTGAAACATTTTCTTCTCTTGGATTGTGTACCACCCTGCTGTGTTAGTTCTCCTCCTACCTCACTGGCTATATGTCTTTGGCCGTATTTCCTGCCTCCCCCTTTCCTGAGCCTTAGGGTTGGATTCCCTCACATCCCAGTTGTCTTTCTTCCCCATCTACACTCGCTCCCTATGTGACATTATCCCGCCCCATGGTTTCCAATGCCACCTCTACCCTGATGGGTTTTACATCTCCAGTGTTTCCCACTTGGGTTTGAGAATCTTTGGTCAGTTTCCTCAACACCCTTACTCAGGTGCCCAAGAGGTCCTTCAAACTTAACATATATAAAATCAAGTCTTGATTTGATTCTCTCTACTCCAAAATTAGCTTCTAGCTTATCTGGACACATCAGGACACACAGCCATATGTAAAGTAAGAGCACTACTTCCCAATTTCTCAAGCCCAAATCTAAGGAGTCATCCATAACACTCTTGCCTTCCCAGCACATATACAAATTAGAAGCCAAATCTACAAATCTTAATGATTCTACTCTCATAATATAGTGTAAATCCAACCATCCTTCATTTTTTTCAGCTAAGTCACCATCACTTTACACCATTGTTATTAGAATAGCTTTGTAACTGATCTCCTCACCTTGACCTTTGTGTTTCTAGAGCAGAGTTTCTCAACAGCAGCACATTTCATATTTTGGGCAAGATAATATCTTGTCATGGGAAGCTGTCTTGTAATTTGTAGAATGTTTAATTTTCTAAAGATTTTATTTATTTATTCATAGAGAGAGAGAGAGAGGCAGAAGGAGAAGCAGGCACTATGCAGAGAGCCTGACGTGGGACTCGATGCAGGGTCTCCAGGATCTCCCTGGGCTGCAGGTGGTGCTAAACCCCTGCGCCACCGGGGCTGTCCTGCAGAATGTTTATTAGCATTCCTGGACTCTATTCACTAGATGCCAGCAGCACAACCCCCACCCCTGCATTTATGAAAACCAAAAATGTCCCAGACAAGATCTTGGTATAGCTTAATATCTTCCTGGGACAAAATCAGACACACACGCTCGCTCCATTGAGCATCACTGCTCTTGAGTCTGCATCTTACAGCACCTAGTGTGATCCTTTAAAAATATAAATAATATGAAGTCTTTCCCTACTCAAAAGCTTCTGAGGTCTTCCTTTTATAATGGGATTAAAATGTAAATTGCTCTTCATGGCCAATAAGACCGTTTTAGGTCTGGCCTCTGTTCCTTCACATCTTCATCTTTAATCACCTGCTTCACCTATTTTACTCCACTACATTATAGGTCATCAGGCTTTTCCTCAGACACCCGAGCTTAGCCCTCTCTTGGTACTTGGGCTTGGTATTTTCTCTCTCTATGATGCTTTTCCCAAATTCTTCCAGTGGATTTTATTCAAGTTTAGCTCCCTCCCAATACCCCCTCCCAAAAGAGGCCTTCTCCGAATATGCTATCTATATTAAACTTCTTGTCATCTCTCTCTCTCCTTAGCCTACTCTTTCTTTCCATCTGACATTATACTATATTGTTTGTTTTTTATTTATTGTCTGTCCGACATATTAGAATGGAAGCCCCAGGAGGGCAGGGACTTGTCTTGGTCATCTAGCCAGAAAAATGCTTGGAATAGGCCTTCGATAGATATTTGTTGAATAAATAGAGATGTGTGATTTTGTAGGAATTCTTGGTACCATTTTAGTCAATACATTTGTAACATAGAAGAAAATAAATATGTACAAATAACTATCAACTATTCATTTTTCTGGTGTCTAATTTTTAACTTCAGGGTTTCAAAAAATTCAGCCATATGTTTTATGAATAAGGATGAGGGACAGTGAATTCTAATTGTCTAATTATAGACAGTTTTTAATGTTTTTATTTTATCATTTTTTCTCCATAATATTTCAACTAGAATAATTTCATGTATCTCCTCCAGCTTTTTATGAATATGTAATTCTTATATGTGGTGATATTTTTTCAAGAGTGAAAGCATTAAGATACAGCAACTAACAAAAGCCAATCTAAATACAACCTTGAGGATGCTTTCCAAAAGGCCCTTAGGATTATTCTGGGAATTATATGAAATTCCATGTCTTCACAGAAAAAAACAAGAAAGAGTGCATTTCTATGCCTATCAAAGAGAATATCAGTGAAAATAATCCATATCAAATTTTAACTTGGTGGGCCCACCAAAAATTGTCAAAGTAAGGAATATTTTTAATAAAAAACATTTAAGAAACAATGCACTGATTTGATTTTGCCTTTTAAATTATATATACATACACATACATAAATCCTGGTATAGCCAACTAAATTTTAATAAATGAACTTTATAATTATTATTTTTTAAAAGATTTATTTATTTATTCATGATAGAGAGAGAGAGAGAGAGGCAGAGACACAGGCAGAGGGAGAAGCAGGCTCCATGCAGGGAGCCCGACGCAGGACTCGATCCCAGGTCTCCAGGATAGCGCCCTGGGCCAAAGGCAGGGGCTAAACTGCTGCGCCACCCAGGGATCCCTGAACTTTATAATTAAGCAATTATCTTTTCATGGCACACTGGTTGTAAATTCTGTTTCAGGGTTATACTCAAGAAACATACAAAAATAACTAAAAGTTATGAGCTGTAACTTCTGCACTTATAATATTCTGTAAAATAGCATTTGTTCCTTTTTAACATGGAGCCCTAAGAGACAGGACTTTTCCAGGAGGACAAGTGACACATTTTCATTGAATCACGTAATTATACGCATAGTCTTGAAGTAGAAATGGCTGTTTCTATTGGAATTCATGATGGATGAATCATATACCTTCTTTACTGCTGACAGTGTGAATGAATAGATAGCAAATTTTAAAGGATTAACTAAGTTAGAATCACTTAGGATAGTTAGAAGTAAAGATAGAGAAATACGGAGTTTTATAACATACCGTTAAGCTCCAGGAGTCCTAGATGTCATTAACAAAATCATCAGAAAACACTTTGGCTAAACAGTGGAGAATATGCACATAGTCTTTTCCTAAACTCTTACATTTTATTTGTTTTTAAGCCATCATAGTTTTTCTAAAAAATAAATAAATAAATAAATAGCAAACATAATTTCACATGAATTCAACATTATAACAAAACACATTCATATTTAAATAAAACAATGTTTGTGATTGCATTTGTAGCACATGTTATTTACTATCCAGATTTTATCACTCTTTTTGGGTAATACAACATTAAAAAGACTCAATACTCATGGGTCCAGCTACTTCTCTGTATTGGTGATGCACCCAGCTCTGCCCTTCAGCCCAGATCTCTTTTGCTAAGCCCATGCATCGACATCCAGGTGCCTGGTGTCCACCCCTTTTTGCATATCCATAGGGAACTTCAATTTAGCTTTCCACAGCCTTACTGGTCCTTCCCCAGTTCTCAAATTTAATCATCAAATTCTCTATAATGGCACTGACATGCATATCCAGTCACACTAGCCAAAAACCTCGTCTCTTACCCAAATCTCTAATCAGAATTTCTGCTGACCCTAACTCCTAAATACATCTTGAATACAGTCTCTTTTAATTTCTTACTAACTTAGCCCAGTTTCGGGCCTTCATCATATGTCACCTAGAGAATCACAATAGTTTCCTGGATTCCTTATTTCTACTTCACCAGCCCTCTGGCCCCAATCACTACTTTGTATATTGCTTGGGTAACAGCTCTCAAATCTAAATGTGAAAATCTTTCAGTTGAATTGATTACTGTGAGAGAGAATTCAAACACCTTAATCCATCATTTATACTTAACTCCTTACAGGATTAGGGATCCCTTTGTGTGTCCCCATGGCATTTGAACATCTCCATAGCTTTCTGCACTCTAGACTCTGGTTTTTTTTTTTTAAACTCTCCCACATTTCTGTCTAAACTGGGTGCACACTGAATGGAGTGAGTGTAACCACCTTCCTCTATTTTCAATTCCAAGCACATGGTAGGTGCTCAATAAATGTTCAATGAATGAAACAGCAAAGTCAACTTATTGTACTGAAGGATGTTACTGAGTAAATCATGAACGTTCTCAGGTAATGCTTGTTGTCTAAAGTATTTCGATAAAGGTATTTCAAACTAAGGGAAGTCTATAGATTTCCGGTTACTAAGCTGGCTAGTGGAAGAATATTTGCAAGAAGGATGCCTCTGATGGCTCTAAAATCAAGCCACTATGTGCTGTCTTTATTGCACAACTTAGATGTGGCCCTGGCTGTGCATCATTATTTATGGTTTTTCCATCATTATTTTTGGACAGCCTCGTAATTTGTGAGGTTGCCCATATGATTGACCATTTTTACAGCTTAACTCTGTCACCTTGGCTTGCAGGAAATTTATGTATAGCCCAACTTCCTACAACTTAAAGGTCACAGAACTTTAATAAAGACTAAAGGCTATTATCATTCATCTGCTTTCTTTTACAGCTCTATGTGAGAAACACAGAGATAATGTTGATAATTCATAAGGTTCTTATTTAGGTACTTAGAATATAATACTGGAATATACAACTAGAAAGGTAGACGATGGCTTAATAACCATTGTTATATATACGGTAATTTACTACTTAGAATTTACCATTTCTAAAAAGATGGTTTTTTTTTTTTCTCCTCTTTGCTGTGATTAGAAAGAGTTACAGTGGGGCTCCTGGATGGTTCAGCCAGTGAAGCATCTATTTCAGCTTAGGTCATGGTCCCAGGGTCCTGAGATCGAGCCCTGCATCACGCTCCCTGCTTGTGCTCTCTCATTCTCTCTCTCTCTCAAATAAACAAATAAAATCTTTTTTTAAAAAAGAAAAAAGAAAAGAAAGAGTTATGGTGCTGTGCTCCCTAAGTAGGCTCTCCTCAGACAACCCTGACTTTTTAAAATATTGCATAGGCGCTGAAGAATCAAAGATGGTGCCAGGCACACAAGACCTTGGCTGCCCCCCAAAGAGGTCTGAGCACCTCAACACATTGACATAGAACAAGACTGTACTAGAAGTATATAAGAGTACTCTGAAAAACCAAAGCAATTTCAATGATATTATTAAGAAAACATGTGAGTGGAGGACTGCCAGCCTCTCCCACTCACACTATTGGTATTCTAATAAAACTGAATCAGTTTCCTGTAAACTATGTTTTTTTAAAGTCTGACCTGTTTCAAGACTAGCTCATGTCAGGAAAATGGCCAAGAAGTCTTATATTTTTGACTATTGAAAATGAGATGTATACTTTTATTTCAGTTCCTGTTTTAGCCAGAAGGAAAATGGCCAAGCTTGGAGGTAGGCCAGCAGAAAAATCACTTGTGAGACAGGAACTTACATTTATTGAATGTTTGCGAAGGGGCTGTTGCACGTGGTATACCCGTCTCAACTTGTCTAATTTTCAGGTTGGTGTTGTTATTGCCACTGCTATCCTCCAGATGAGGAAACTAAGGTATGGAGAATGTGAATCACTTGTTGAAGGTCTCAAAGTGGTAAGCATATCAGAGTTCAGACCCAGACCATTTGGTGCCAGAGCCCTTGCTCCTAATCGCTCTTCCAAACTGCATTTCCCCTTAAGTTATTGCTATAAAAGACCAGGAAACAAAATGTGATATCCAGAGATCCTTATAAATAACACAAAGGGAAAATTTTGGAATTTAAAAAAGGATTATGTAATAAAGCATAAGCATTAGAGTCAATAAAACAGGCCAGTCTGCTTATTATTTTTCCAAACTGCAAACACTGTTTACCAACTAAGACATTACTTAAAATTGCAGTACTTGGGGAAGCTTCGGTGGCTCAGTGATTTAGCACCGCCTTCAGCCCAGGGCGAGATCCTGGAGACCTGGGATCAAGTCCCACATTAGGCATCCTGCATGGAGCTTGCTTCTCCCTCTGCCTCTGTCTCTCTCTGTGTCTCTCATGAATAAATAAGCAAAATACTTTTTTTTTAAATTTAAGTACTTGATAGTTCTTGGTAGTATATCAGTAACTTGATAACCATCTTTTTTTTTAATTTCCTTATGCTTTATTATTATTTTTTTTTGCTGACTTTTTTTTTATTGGTGTTCAATTTGCCAACATATAGAATAACACTCAGTCCTCATCCCATCAAGTGCCCCCCTCAGTGCCCTTCACCCAGTCATCCCCACCCCCCGCCCACCTCTCCTTCCACCACCCCTAGTTAGTTTCCCAGAGTTAGGAGTCTCTCATGTTCTGTCTCCCTTTCTGATATTTCCCACTCATTTTCTCTCCTTTCCCCTTTATTCCCTTTCACTAATTTTTAATATTCCCCAAATGAATGAGACCACATAATGTTTGTCCTTCTCCGATTGACTTACTTCACTCAGTATAATACCCTCCAGTTCCATCCACGTTGAAGCAAATGGTGGGTATTTGTCGTTTCTACTGGCTGAGTAATATTCCATTGTATACATAGACCACATCTTCTTTACCCATTCATCTTTCGATGGACACCGAGGCTCCTTCCACAGTTTGGCTATTGTGGACATTGCTGCTAGAAACATCGGGGTGCAGGTGTCCTGGTGTTTCACTGCATCTGTATCTTTGGGGTAAATCCCCAGCAGTGCAATTGCTGGGTCATAGGGCAGATCTATCAAAACCCTAAAGGAGAACACAGGCAACACCCTTTTTGAACTTGGCCACAGTAACTTCTTGCAAGATACATCCACGAAGGCAAAAGAAACAAAAGCAAAAATGAACTATTGGGACTTCATCAAGATAAGAAGCTTTTGCACAGCAAAGGATACAGTCAACAAAACTAAAAGACAACCTACAGAATGGGAGAGGATATTTGCAAATGACCTATCAGATAAAGGGCTAGTTTCCAAGATCTATTAAGAACTTATTAAACTCAACACCAAAGAAACAAACAATCCAATCATGAAATGGGCCAAAGACATGAACAGAAATTTCACAGAGGAAGACAGAGACATGGCCAACAAGCACATGAGAAAATGCTCCGCATCACTTGCCATCAGGGAAATCCAAATCAAAGCCATAATGAGATCCCACCTCACACCAGTGAGAATGGGGAAAATTAACAAGACAGGAAACCACAAATGTTGGAGAGGATGTGGAGAAAGGGGAACCCTCTTGCACTGTTGGTGGGAATGATAACCATCTTGAATCCAGATTGCTTCAAGTCATTTTGTGACAAACCAAGAGATGACACAGAAAACTATCCCCATAGTTTTCAATTTCCAATTTTATTTTCCCTTATCAGGCAGAAATAACTGCTGATTTGCAAGAGTAAGACAGCTTGTCTAAAAACTTATGTTAATTTTCAATTCAATGATGAAATTTAACTTTCTGAAGATTTTTTCTTTTGTAGATACATTCACTTAAAAGTTAGAATATGTACTTTTATACTACAAATGATTTATTTAATAAAAATTTATTGAGTATCTGATATTCTGATATGGGTCAGTCATAGTTACCAATGTTAGCACAATGTGAAATAACTTTTTGCATTCATATTTTATGATCTTCATAGGAAAGCTTCTAAATAATTAATTTATTTCAAATTAAAATGAACTTAAGACATAAACTCTGGTACATGAATTTATAATGAGGCCATAGTTCTAAGGAAATAGAGTTTCTTCATTATAATTAGTCTATTCTTTTAAATTGAAACCCTTTAAATCTAAGAAATACAGCTCTCTAAACTTCAAGTGTGCTCAAGTTAGACAGTCCCCATTCAGGGATTTTTGATGCACCTTAGAGTGTGTTCCGGTACCAGCCATAATTAAACTAGCACACTCAATTTGAGAAGTCTTAATAGAAGAATAAAGAAAGGTATAAAAATTAGTAAGAAATAAGAAAAAGTGTATCATGCAGCTAGCATCAGTGGAGAAGGGAGAGGTATTTCCTCCTAATGGCCTGAAAGAAATGAAACAAGATAGCAGTTTCCAGAACATAGAAGCCTTGTGTCAGGGCTATGTGATAGGAACATGCTTGGTAGAAGCTGAAGCTGGATTTCCTTGCTCCACAGGGAGGAGCCACCAGAAAATACCTCTCACTCCCTTCTATCATCTGATCTCCTGTAGAGCATCCCATTTGCCATATTGAGTGGGAAGCTAGAGGGCAAGACAGGGCATGGGTACTGCCCTTAGTCCCCTGGGCCTAGACACCCTGTAGCAGCAAAGGAAAAGGTGGAATGGGAGCCTGAGGAGATAAACAGAAGAATAGAAAATATTGCATGGCGTTTCTGTTCTCTTTATGCTACAGAATCTCAAGAGCCTTGGAGAATATGGTCATTCAAAATTTAGTTGAGGACATTAATATAATAATCTCTTGGATTTTCTTCTCTTTTTCTCTTCTAGCTTTATTTTGCTTTCAGATTAAGATAATTGTACAAATTTTAGATTGAATACTTGAAAAACAACATAATATTTTGTTTGCTCTACCTTAGTAATTATGTTGTACTTTTCCCAAATTATGAGTGAAAATACAAAAATAGTTTAAAGTAGGACCGGCAACATTTGAAATACAAGTCAGAAGGTAAGACGTATGTGTAAAATGATAGATATGCCTGCTGTTTCTAAGGTATAATTTTTGTATGAATTTTTCTATTTCCTGAAAACCACTTGCTGAATAAATTATAAAGGAACAATTGAGTGGATTGGGTAGTACAACACATAAATGTGTAAGACCTAAGATGTTACTTCTCTAGCAGGAATAGGTCCTGATCTCTCTCCCATTGCCTCTTCTCTGATACCCTTGATTGTATGTAATGTTACTTGAGTATATGTCTGGCTTTCTGACCAGACTGTAGATTCCATAAGAGCAGGTAACATATCCTCTTAAGAGCACATAGTAGGAACTCAGTTCATGTCTTTTAAATTAATTAATAAAGCAGGAATTACAACAATAATCGCCAACAGTATAGCAGACCTCATGCTGACAATTATCCAAGCTGTCTACACAATCACCCAAGCTATACTTGCTCTATATACTGAGCTGGTTGCTACAGAGGAACTCTAAGAGCTCTCAATAAAAGTATAATATTGAGAAATAGCACAAATATCTTCATTGTAAGTACCAGTGGTTGAAGAGATCCTTAATAAAGAGACTGACAGTAAAATAATAACACCCATATTATCATATACGATGCTTACTTGCTTATGCTTACCATTAGTAAACATATATTTCATATATTTTCATGCCCATCTTTATTGTTATAAGCAAGAATAGTGTTTACTATATGTTGTTTTGACCCTCCTCAATTCCCTCAAGAAGGCTGGATCCTTACCTCATACCATCTATCACACAATTCAAGGTAGATTTGAAAAGCAGTTATCAAACTCAAAGTATCTTAGTTTATAGATCAAAAGTTCTCACCACGCACAAAGCAAAATCAATGAAAGAGACTAACATCTAGATCTATCCTGTCTTTCTAAATTTTATTGCTATTTCAAAAATCTGTAAAATTCTACATCCAGGCAGATAAAAGAGATGAAATGATCAATTTGACTACACAATTTTCACCAATGCTAAATTCAAAAGAAAATGTATCACAATTCAAAGAATACTGAGAAAGATAGTTGTGATCTAAGAGTTTCATACTCAATTAAGTTGTATGTATGTGCATAACCAAGAAAATTAAAACCTGAAATGTCTAAACAGTACCATTTGCATTATAATCTCAATAAATATTTTGTGAATTATTTTTTAAAGATAGATTGAAGAGTCAATATAAACACCAATATCATAAAGAAACCAAAAGAAAATATAAGTGAATACTTTCATGGTATGAAATTAGTGCATATCTTTGAACGACCCACATATGCTTAAATCCAGGAGGTATCCCACCAACTCCTGGAGCCAAGTCATTATAATATTTCCCAGTTGGCACTGGGACTAGAAGTAAATTTTACAAGTATCAGAAAAAGGACCTCATGTTGACAATTATCTAAGCAATCTACACAGGGGTATCCCTAACCAGGGTGATAATTATCTTGTTACATAAGATATTTGGTTTTCTGCTTTGGGTTTTTAAAGGAAGATCTTTCTTCTTTGAAGAGCATAGGTGACATAGATGATAAAACTAATTCCAAAATGAACTACAATTATTTGGTTCTTAAATAAATCATCACCAGCAACCTAATATAGTGGTAATTTATACAATTCTTAAATAAATTTCAAAGTTGTCTGGGTAATATATCAACTATGAAGTAATACATATAGAAAATTACCTGTATCCATGCTCAGTAAAAAACAGACCATACTCAAGAAAGTGAAGAAACATTCAAGACAAAAAGATTCTGAGCCAGTCTTTCTATTTCTATTAGAAGAAAGGATAACTAGAATCCTTATTTTAAAATTAATGTAAACTAGCTTTGAAGATGGGCTGAAAGAGGGTTCAGGCGTGTTATGTCCTCTATTCTCCTGTATCTTTCTACCAATTTCTACTCTACTTTCCCATGTCACAAAAATAATAAATTTATAAGTATCCTTACAGTCAAAAAGCTGATAAACAAAAAGTAATTCTACAATTTCATTATCTAAACAATTATATTTTTCTTCCCTAAATTACATAAGTCATAATATTTTGTATATTTATATTGATCAGGCATAAAGTAATAGCCATCATTACAAAACTATGGGCTACTACAATGGAATAATGTTTATATCCTTTATGTTTTTTCATTTTTAGTTTTTTAATTTTTTAAACCTAGACTCAGTGTCCTTCAGGCTCTTCTTGAACAGTAAAAAAGGAATTTATATTTATTTAATTCTATTTTATACAACAGCTGTCACATAACTAAGGAATTATAAATTATCTATGAATCATATGATTGTATGATTAGATAGTACCATAAACAAAGATTATCCACTGGACAAAATATACATATTACCTGATTATTGATTTGGGACTCTAAAATATATGTCTTCTTGAAAATTTTAGGGTATATTCAGTTCAGCATATTTTTGGTATGAACTGAATTTAAAATGGGAGTTTAGTTCATAAATCATCATATTTACCTAAAGGAATCTTTTCACTCTTAAAAAAAAAAAAGCAGTAACATGCTGTTATGAAAGATTTGAAATGATTTGTCATGAAGTAAGATTTTTTTGCCCTTTTCTCATCACCTCGTCCTTTATGCACAAATTAGCCAAGTCCACATATATAGTCTCCTAATCAGCCTGAAATGAGGACAGGTTTGAAACTCTAGTGGTGAAAAGCTTCCAAGAAAAGAGCTACTTTGCCTATCACTTCGTGCATTGTCTGCTCTAAGTACTCAATTGATGTGAATGTAATTGTATAAAAAGCCCTCAGCAATTATGAGAAAGCTATTACACTCAGTATTATGGTTCTCTTTATTATTGTATACCAATTAAAAAATGTATAAAGAATATGACAGAATGAAATCCAACTGTTCCCTGCCTGAATTTTACTATTAAAACTTCAATTAAGTGAAATTAACAAAATTTAACAGGCCCAAACTTCACAGAAATTTTCACATGTTCCAAATGCCAAAATATTTAGGGGAAAAAAAAGGCTTACATTCTCTATCCTCCTTTTTTCTCATTAAATTACCATTTTGTCTCACTAGTACCAAATAGTATTTCTTTCTTTTTTAATGTATGCTTTCTCCCATTTCCAAGTTGTACAAAAAGTTGCAAAATAATACAAGGTACCTCTAACAATGTGAAATAACATTTTTATTATATTTATAAATATTACATATATTTAATTTTGTCTATACATTAAAACTCCCATATTACTTATGGAATTAGTTATTACTTATGGAATTCCCATAAGTAATATGGGAATTTTACTGAAGAAGTTTTGGAAGTAGCAGCTCTTTGATGTAAGTAGATTACTGTCTTGAGGAAATAATTCCAATGCTACACAGTATTCTTTAAACCTAATCAAGCAACTGCAAAGGTTTTTAAGCAAGGCTTCTCTTCTACTTTATTATGCATCCTTATAGCTGCTCCAGAAGACTGAAAAAGTTTTTACCTTCAGGGTTCACAAATAAAATGGTTATTTTAACATCCACATTTTTAAAAGGCAAATTTAACTTTTAGCTTCTGTGATAATAATTTGGAGAATAGTTTCTATAATTTCAACTTCTAATGTTTCTCTAATTTTTAATCTACATAACTTTTAATGTGTATGAAGTATAGTGTAAATAAAAAAAATTAGAGAAGAAATAAGATGATGCATATGAATAGACCTACAAAATTAATGGTTTAAAATAAGGTTTGCCTTATTAAAACTTTGATGAAAATATTTGATTTCATATACTCAACTATAGAAGGAAGAATTTTAGACTTTTACCTGAAATTTCTTATCAAAATGAATACATTTGTTAGCAGAGATTTTTATCTTATTTTTTTCTTAACCATTTGGTGTTTAGTAATCCTCATTCTCAGGAAAACAATTGAAATCTACTTAAATTATTTCATGAAATGTAAGCCAAATTTCTCTTGATTTATCTTCATTACAGTTGTATTTTAGATTATACATATTCTTGTCCCTTAAGAAAATATAAAATTATTCAAAGACAAATTGATTAAATATACTTCTAATTCAAAATGGGCTTATTCTTTTCTTCTCTTTGAATTACACAATTCAGTAGGTAAGAAATGGAACAACTGAACTGTGAGCTGTCTGAAGGCAGGGACTTCTACCTCTTTCACTCACTGTTGCAACCACAAGTCTTGGAACAATGCTAGTAGTTGTTTAATTATTACTTTCTGAATATATAGATCAAAGAAAGCAGATTTTCTTAGTCCATTTGGGCTGCTTAAACAAAAATACCATGCACTAGGTGGCTTAAAAACAACAGAAATTTATTTCTCACTGTCCTGGAGGCTGGGAAGTCTAAGGCCAAGGCTCTGACAGATTTGGTGTCTAGTGAGAACCCCTTTCCTCATTCATAGATGGGTGTCTTTTTGCTGTAACCTCATATAGTATGAGATGTGAGGGACCTCTCTAGAACCTCTTTTATAAGGTCATGAATCCTATCCTAATCATCTCCCAAAGTCCCTACCTCCAAATACCATCATATTGGGGATTAGGTTTCCACACATATACTTTGGAGGAACAAAAACAATCCATCTAAAGCACAGATCTGGGGCACCTGAGTGACTCAGTTGGTTAAGCATCTGCGTTCCTCTCAGGTCATGATCCTGGAGTCCTGGGATGGAGCCCCACCTGGGCCTTCCTGCTCAGCAGGAAGTCTACTTTCCCCCCTGCCTCTCCCTGCCCCCATTTGTATTCTCTCTCTCTTTCTCCTCCTCTCAAATACAGAAATTAAATATTTTAAAAAAATTTTTTAAATAAAGCACAGATCTTTATCCTCCAGGTGCAGATGTCGAATTTGGAAATTATGGTCAGATACTATTAGATTATATAATAAATTAAAAAATAATGCAGATTATCTCAATAAAGGGCTGTCTTGTTATAATTTTCCAGAAAGCATTCAGATAATAAAGCAAATAAATCTGGATGTTTATAACATATTTCAAACTCAAATTAATCTAAAAGATGGATAGATAGATGATAGATAGAGAGGTAGATTATGTTATAATAAAATCATATCATGGTTCTGAGGTCTACATGCCAAGTCTGATGATGACTAGAGAAGGTAAAGGAGGTTTTGCAGATGTTTAGCAATAATTACATGAGCCTAACTTTGACTTGTGTCAGTTTTCCACACTTGACTGATGATTTGATTCAGACATAGGCTCATTTAAAATATATTTCAAGGGATGCCTGGGTGACTCAGCGGTTAAGCATCTGCCTTTGGCTCAGGGCCTGATCCCAGATTCCCAGGATTGAGTCCCACGTCTGGTTCCTTGCATGGAGTCTGCTTCTCCCTCTGCCTATGTCTCTGCCTCACTTTCTGTGTCTCTCATGAATAAATAAATAAAATCTTTATAAAAATAAACATAAAAAATAAAATAAAATAAAATAAGACACACTTTGAGGATTCTTCATGAGGAGTGTTTCATTGGACCTGCAGAGATCCCAGGAATCTATATTTTTATAGGTTTAGCAAATGATTCTAATAATTAGCTGAGAGGGCAAAATGGCTCCATTTCTGTAGTTATTGGGAAATAATTAGCACAAAAGCAGGAGAAAGAATAAGTATGGAAAAAAAGAGTGGCAACTTGTAAACATAAGAACAATATATGAATAAAGAAAGAAGAGAAAAAATAAGTACATAAGTTCTGATAAATATCAACATCTGATAGAAGAGTAAAGAAATGACTTTTTAAATGTCATTTTTAAAATAAAAAAAATTTTAAGGGAGCCTTTATCCCTTACTTTTATCAGAAATTAGGTATTTTAGCATATTGTAACAGCAGCACCTTGTAATTATAAAGCTATGTCTAGGGAAGGATATTGCCCAGGAAAGGTGACCTTTTATTTGGAAGTTGAATGAGCACCTAGTGTCTGATAGACAATTTCAGGGATATGACTAATACGGGTAATTAAAGTGTTACTCAGCAGACTGAGAGAGAGAAAAACCTAAAACACTGCAATAAAGTCACCTCACTTTAAGGGCTCACAGATTTAAACTGAAGAAAAAAAGTCAAAATTTTGGAAGTAATTTTTGGAAAAAGTCTGTCAGAGACAGCAGGAATCCAAGGTCCCTTGTGGAGTGCCTCTTGAGCCTGTTCCCTTGTGTTAGGGGCACTGCCTTCAGTCAGGTCTCTGCCTCGTTGCCCTACTGGGCCCTGCTTGGCTTCACCTGTGTCTGATGCTATGGGAACACTGCCACTAACAGAGACCTGAAGAAAATGATGGTAGGGTGTGGGGCTCCCCTGTGTGTTTCCCTTTCCTCAGATTAGTCCTGTATTGTCATTGTCCAAAACCTTGAAAATAGGTGTCCAGTTTTATAGATATTTATAGTAAGAGGATTAGGCACATACTCTCTCAATTGTCAGAAGTAGAAGTCCACCATGCTTGTGTTTATTATAACTCACCTTAAATAATTTGGAAGTTAAGTAAACTATAACTAATGTTTTATTATTTAATAAAATGAGAGAATATAGATAAAAGTGGCCATTCATCCCACTACGGGTTACTTTACTCAAAATTACACAATGCTCTTTCTTTGGTCACCAGTGACCTCTTCATTAAAGGACATACATCAGGCGGCCCGGGTGGCTCAGCGGTTTAACATCTTGAAAGCTGAGCCAATGTTCAGAGGATCACTGCCTACAAGTCACCAAGATACTCAGAGCAGATTCTATGTGTGTGAGGAAACAAACTTTTGCTGAGATTTCAGGGTGCTTGTGTGATAGCATAACCAACTTTATTCTGACTGATAAAAATATTTCCAGCAAGAGCTGTTCTGACAAGTATTCCAAAGGGGATGGCAATGGTTGAGTAGTGAAAAGTCAGGAAACCATATTATATAATGTATCTGTGAAGTTGAGAAACTTTAGAGGCAGATTATATTTATAATGAACATGTAACTCTAGGGAAGAAGTTGGAAACAAAACTTTAATGGTATGGATAAAGTACTTCAACTATATACGGCACAATATTACACGAACAAGAGAAGCTCAGGAAGAAACAACTATTTTACAAGCAGAAATGAAGGGGAATAGAAAGATTTTAGAAATTTGAGTTCTTACAGAGTTGAAAGAGCTAATTGCTTCTTTATTCCAAATAATATAAGATGAAATGAAGAGGGAGATTTTTGAATTTCAAAATATCACTAAATTAGAGGAGATCAAACTAAAGTTATAATTTCTTACTAATTATTAAATCCCACAATGGATTAAGGTGCCTTAGTGGAAAGAGAAAACAGGGTATAGAAACCAGGACTTTCATTACAGTCTATAGGTAATGAGACTCCCACACATAATGTCACTAGACATCACATGGAGAAGATTGGCTTTCACCTTCACCCAGCAATAGCAAAACACCTCTCTCTTCCCTCTGAGGTAGGTCAGAGGAAGCCTAGTGAAAATTCAGGACTTTCACTACCACCCAGAGGTATCAGGCCATGCCCCCTAGGGTGTCAGTGGAGACGACACAGGCAACTGGGAACTCCCACTCCACCTAGCAATAACCAGGAGACTCTACCTCCCTTAGGTGTCAATGGAGGTCAAGTGGGGCACCTGGACTTCTACCTGGACTTCTACCTCTACCTAAAGAAGAACCAGAGACTCATTTTGTAATATTAAAAACAAAATGTCAAATTTCAGTAGAAAATTACTTTCATACCAAGAACCAAGAAGATTTCAAACTGAAAGAATAAAAGACAATAAATGGAAGTGAAAACCAAAAATAACAGAGATACTGGAATTATCTTACAAAGATAAAAGCAGCAATGTTAAAAAAAAAAAAAAAAACAGCTCAATGAGCAATTACAAAACACTTGAAATAATTGAAAAATAGAAAGCTTCAGCAAAGAAAAAAGACCAAGTGGGAATTTCAGAACTGAAATAAATACAGTAACTGGAATAAAAAGCTTAGTTGAGGGTTCAATAACAGAACGGAGAAACAGAGGAAAGAATCAGTTCACTGAAAAGTGAAAAAATAGGAATTATCTAACCGGGACAAAAGAGAGACAATAGGCTGAACAAATCAATAAACCCTGGGGACCTGTGGAACAGTAACAAAAGCCCTAATATTTTTGTCCTCTTATCTCAGAATGAGAGAAGAACAAGGGTGGGGTTGAAAGTACTCAATAAATAATAACTGGAAAGTTCTCCAATTTGACAAAAACATAAACCTATAGTGGAGAGGCTAAGTGAACTCCAAACAGGCTAAATCCAAAGAAAACTACATCAAGATACATTATAATTAAACTTCTGAAACTAAAGATAAAGACAAAACTTTCTAAAGCAGCAGAGAAAAAGGACACCTTTCCTGCAGGGTAATAACGATGTGAATGACAGTGATTTGTCCTCAGAAATCATGGAGGCCGGATGGAAGTGGCTAACAGAAAATAACTCTAACAAGCTGAAAGAAAAGAACTGCCAACCCACATCCTATATGCAGTGAAAACTTCCCATCCTTTAGGAATGAGGGAGAAATTGAGAAATTCTCAAATGGAGCAAAACTAAGAGAATTTACGCCAGCAGACATCTTAAAAGAATGGCTCATATTGAAAAGATATATGCACCCCTGTTTATTGCACATTATCTACAATAGTCAACCTATAGAAGCAACAATGCAAGTGCCCGTCCATTGATGAATGGATAAAAGAGATGTGGAGTGTGTACATACAATGGGATATTACTCATCCATAAGAATGAAATCTGCCATTTGCAATGACGTGGACGGAGCTAGACAGTACTATGCTATGTGAAATAAGTCAGTCAGAGAGACATAAATACCACATTATTTCACTCATGTGGAATTTAAGAAACAAAACAAATGAAAAAAAAACAAAGAAAGAAAAGAGACAGAAATAACATGACTCTTAAATACAGAGAACAAACTGTTCAAAACTGTATCAAAAAGAGACAGAAATAACAGACTCTTAAATACAGAGAACAAACTGTTGATTCAGAGGTGGGTGGTGAAATGATGAAACAGGTGAAAGGCATTAAGAATACACTTATCCTGAGGAGCATTGACAAATGTGTAAAATTGTTGAATCACTCCATGGTACACCTAAAACTAACATAACTCTAATTGTTAATTGTACTTGAATAAAAATAATAAAATCTTTTAAAAATAAAGAACAAGGCAAGGGCACATGCAAGAAACCAAAGATCTAATAAATAGAGAGGGATGTGGCCATGCCCACAGTGGCACCGGCTGTATACCCTCTTAGTTCCTGCCACAGCTTGATGAATTTTGCCCAAAGGATTCACATCTGTTTTTACATCTGATTACATCTGATTTACACCTTCTGTTCTCATACTTGAAGGCAATGATCCTGGCAAGAAACCACAAGGATGTAAGAGGAACAGGTCAGTGAAAATGTAACAAGATGTTAAGTAGGACTTTTATTATACTAGGGCCCAAACATAGGGAAAAAGAGGCACTATGACCTTACGTTCTAAACTAGAAAACAAACATCGTTGCCATGGGAAGTAGAATCTGCCTTCCCATTACTGTATCTCATCAACACCACCACCCCCAGGAGAGGGAAGGGATGGAAGACCATCTTTGGACCAGCAGGAGGGGAGAGGGTTCTTGAGGAGGACTCTGGGAGAATCATTGTAAAGTCTGGAGGTGCCCTTCAAATGGGAAATTCCTGTCTTATTCCCTAGATTAGTATATTCTTAGACAGTAGACTTTTTGATGTGCCCTTTACCTACCTGAGCAGTGAGATAGGAGAACTGGTGAAAAATGGTGAGGAGGAGAAAGGGACCCTATGACACAGCTGCATCACCACCATTTGGTATGGCAACGGATGCTGGCAGACAGTTTAGAAAACAGCCAGGCTTGTGTGATTTGCTGCTGCCTCAGAGGGTTAGCTACAAAGCAGGAACCCAACAGCAAGAAGCTTGAGTTTGCTGAAGGAGTAAGGCACAGGCAGAGGGAGAAGCAGACTCCATGCAAGGAGCCCGATGTGGGACTCAATCCCAGGACCCCGGGATCATGACCTGAGCTGAAGGCAGATGCTCAACTATTGAGCCACTCAGGCGGTCCCAACTACTGAGTTTAGGTTTGACCAGCTAGGGGCAAAAATATTAAGTCACCTTCACAAACTCAAAGTCCTCTACCGAGGAAAATGACAAGAGCAACCTCCATGGCTAGCTGTCCTGGTGGCTGGGTCACACCATTTTCCCATGTAGCCCTCAAGTCCCTTGCATCGTAGCTTTGGAGTTTCTAATCTGAGTGACCTTATCTTTGCTGCTTTACAGCTCCATCACTTTTCCCATGCTCCTTTAATTCCCTGTATTGGATTGCTGCTGATCGAAATTGGGATTTTTTTCTGGATGGACACATCCTTTCTCCAACATCTCCCACAGGAAATCAACACCCCTCTATATGGCCACCACCTGTGATAAAGGACTCATTCCTTTCCTTCCAGTTCACTTCATCTTTGGAAATAGTTGGCTCAGACATTTTTCTTAAATTAAAATCTTTCTCCATCATTTTTGGTTCAACATTTTGTAATTGTAGAAGCAAATACTTTTTAAAATTTTTGTTTTCTTTTGTATTGAAGTATATAATAAAAGCAAATATGTTAAATACTTAAATGCTTAAAGAGGGCAAGCCTCATTAATCATTTCCTTTCCAGACCAAACATCTCAAATTCCTCCAACTAATGAAACATGGATTTTGCCTTTTTCACCATCCAGATAACTGTCATTTTTAACAAGTGCCCCTTTAATACATCTCTTTTACTGTGTGGTACCCAAAGTTGAAGGCTTTCTTCCAGATGTGCTCTGCCCACTCAGGGTAGAACATGGCTACCATTCCTTAAATAATAGAATTTCTTGCCTAAGCAATTAGAAGGATTATCTTCAATGGAGACTCACATGTTAGCTATTCAGAAATGGCATCCAGAAATCTCTCTGAAGTTCATTGTTAGTCTAGAAAATGGTCAGCTTGTGTACACTGTATTAGTTTGCTAGGGCTACCGTAACAAAATACCATGTACTGAGTGGCCTAAGTAATAGAAATTTATTTTCTCACAGTTCTAGAGACTAAAAGTTTAATATCAAGGTGTCCTCAGGGTTGGTTTCTTCTGAGGCTTCTCTTCTTAGGTTGTAGATGTCCATCTTCTCCCTGTGTAGTCTTTCCTCTTTGTCTGTGTTTTTTTCTCATAAGGAACCAGTCATATTAGAGCCCACCTAATTATTTTATCTTAATTACCTCTTTAAAGACTATCTCCAAATTCAGTCACATAATAATGTACTGGAAGTTAGAACTTTAATACATGAATGGGAGACTGGGGGACAAAATACAGCATATAAAGTATCCAGAAATCTCTCTGGGGTTCATTGTGATAAGTCTAGAAAATGGAATATGGGGGAGGAAGGAGGGAAATAATATCCTCAAACATAAACTTTAATGGGTAAAGATAAGGAGCTCAGACTTTGTTCCTTCCCTTCTCTTCTCTTTCATCAACTCCTAGCAACCTTTAGACAAGCAACTGGCAGCAACCAGATCTGCCAGGGATTCAACAGCAGGATTCCAGTTTGGAGGGCGGAAGGCCCCTCTGGTTACAATTGTGTAGTTTTTCTTTCCAAACCTTTGGCTAAAGCCAAGTGAGCAGAAGATCATTTGAACCCGAGTATTTTGTCACTCTCTGGTACAGGCCCACAATGTACCATATAATGACACCACAAATTGTCACTGGCTTTGAGGGAACGCTCTGCTCTATCTCAAATGTCACTTTTGGAAATGATTTGTGGTTATCAACATAGCAAACTATGTGCCCAAGGACTTGACAGATTGAAATGCTGAAGAATTTAATGAGTCACTGCCTCTTTCCTATAATTTGACTTTTATGATCTATAATCCACTTTTTGATCCAGAAAACAGCTGCTTCCTCTTTTCAGCCTGTCACTGCTTAACAAAATTCTTCAGCCAAAGCGGAAAGAAAACAGTAGCACACTTGTAAGAGAACGAACTAAAAGCAGAAGTAGCGGTGTAATGGTGTGGCTCAAAGTGTGGATCCAGGGGAGAAGCAGACTTGGGAACCAGTCCCAGCACTGGCCTCGCCAGAAGTGACCTGGGGAAAGTGACCGAACGCTATGAAGCTTCAGTTCCCTCCTCCTCAGAATGGGCACAATCACAATGCCTGCCTCATTAAAGAGTTGTACAGAGTAGATGAAATCATGGACATTCTCTGTGGAGTCAGCTCTTGGTCCTCAGTGACAGGGAACAGCTAGGTATGGTGTGAATCTTTTCCTCACAAAGATGGCTATGCACAATCGTTCATACACCCATGTGCCCATGATTATGAGAACAGAATGCAAAGAGGGCACAGTGTTGGAGCTTGTTTATTCATTCAGTCTTTCAGCCACTGCTGCTAGATCTAGAGGAGCTCACAATCTGGTAAGGGACAAGAGCAGATAGACATGTACAAAGCACAGTGATCAGTGCTGTAATGGAACATGGGCTGGTTAGAGCACAACCAGGAAGACACTACCTGGAAGAGCTGGAAAAAGCTTCTTGGAGCTGCTGGATGAACTGAAGGAGGGAAGACACTGTACACATAGAAAACAGAATGAGTCAATGCAAGAGAAAGCCGTGAGGCACTGCGAGGAATTGGGAAAAAATTTGGTTTGTCTAGAGAGTAGGAACACCAATGAGAGAGACATAAGGGAGGGCCAGGTTGGGCAAGGTCAGAAATAAAATGCAATGATGCATTTTGACTGTATCCATTAGCAAGGGGTAATCAGGCAAAAGTGAGGCATTTATAGTTTTTTTTTTTTAATAGCTATCTAGACAGGTGTTTCACAAGGAGTTGCAGGAGTCATATTGGGAATAAAGCCCATTGGGGAAATACAGTGGATTCAGAGGATGAGATCCCACTTTCAATTCTAGTTTACACACTAACTTACTGTGTGAAATTGATTGGGTTTTAAGTTTCTTCATAAAATGAGAGGAGAATACTAGATGAATTACAAAAGATCATCAGACATTGATGTCTTTACGTATTGCTGAAAAACATAAAATTTCACTTTTCTAATAGTAAGTTATTATTATTATTAATATTATTTTAGAGAGAGCACACGCACACGTGACAGGGAGGGGAGGGAAGAAGGAACAAAGAGAGAGGAAGAGAGAGAATCTTAAGCAGGCTCCATGTCTAATCCAGAGCCTGTCTTGTCTTGATCTCATGACCCTGAGATCATGACCTGAATCATAATCGAGTCTGCTGCTTAATCAACTGAGTCACCCAGGCGCCCCTTTAATAGTAAATTATTATTTAAGCTAGAATTTTCTAGGTTATTCAGTGCTCCACTCTTTTTCCTTCTGTATCATGTTTCCTTAAAAGCTTAAATAGAAATAAAATTACTTTGCGAGGGCTAATTTTAATGGTGAACTTTGTAGGCATGTAAAATGTTTTGCCCAAGTATTTGCTTCCATGTGCTTTACCCAAAACTGGCACAAGTAAGTAATGAAAAATACATTTGTAAAATTGGGTAAACTTCTAAAGGCACTGGTAAATGTGCATCATTTCATTTTATTTCACTTTATTTGTGCTTAATCTGACTACCAAATGCCCAAAGGGAATTTAGCATTTAGAATTTGTTGAAATCATCAGCAATATATGTATTTCTGTGTATTCAGTTATGATCACATGGTTGCAGGCTTGGAAACTGGTTTCATATTTTAAAATTTTACCTTTGCAGAGAGGAAGGTGAAGGTGACATCTTAATTTTGAAAGTTATTAGCAAAATGCATATAATATAATTTACATGGAAACATATTTAAATTTTTAAATTAAGTTGTGATAAATTCTATGCCTCCAAAATTTCTTGTGGGTGCAGTGTTCAATAGTCTTCAGGCTCTTATTCTGTGCGTTCACCTTTTCTATAATTACTGGCATTTCTCTCAAGGTCACAAAGGAAAAAAATCTTAAAAATAAAGTTAATGAGTCTATTTTCTGGGCCTCCAAAAGGAAATTGATGTTTGATGACAATCTAACTGCCCTGTACAAGGACAGTTAAGATAATATGCTTTCCCCCTTATCAGCCAGGCTCTTCACTGTTTAGCCACTGACCTTCTGAATGGATTTGAAGCAATCAGGGAGGATATATCAAGCAGTATTTTTATCTCTGATCCATTAACTGACTACATTTAAGCACACATCCTGACATTTACTTTAAAGGTGTTGCCTACAAAATCCTGTCATTAATTTCATCAAAATCTGCTTTAAAGTGCTCATTTTAATGGGCATATTTTGGCTCTGCACCCCGAGAATTTCACTGTTTCAAGTGACTCATAGATGAAAAAAAGAGTAAAGGAAAACTTTCTTCTTTCTCATTTAATTCAAGTCCGTAGGCATTTATTGAGCACTCACTATAATGTAGCCACTAGCTTAGGTAAGTTTCTCTCTTTTTTTAATTGAGGTATAATTGGCATATAACATATTAGTTTCAGGTGTACAAAATAATGATTCAATATTTGTATATGTTATGAAATGATCACCACAATAAATCAACATCCACTACCACACATAGTTGCAAAATTTCGTTTCCTTGTGATGAAAACTTTTAAGATCCATTCCCTTAGCAACTTTCAAACATCCCCCTATATGTATCTTAAGAGGCAAGCTTATCGTTTGCTCCCATAAAGGTGTTCCTCTTTCTATATTCTTAACTTAATGAAACTATCACTTAAATGATCAATACTTATTTCACTTCCTCTCCTCCTCCATCTAGATCTAAGCGGTTACCAAAATGTGCTGATTTTCTCAAATCCCTAGCCTTCTTTCCAACCCACTCTCCTCTTTCAGGCCTGTTCTATTACAACAACTTTATTATCATTCTTTCTGCCATCAGACTTGTCCCGCTTCATTCTGGACTTCATACAAGTTCCAGACTGCTGTGCTTGCCGCTGTCCTCCAGCCACCTTTTCATGGGGGAGCATTAGCTACATCAGGAGGCAGCAAGGCCACCTTGATAGGGAGTCAACACTTTACTTGTATTGTTATTCTACTTCCAGCCTCACTTCACACTTCCAGATCACCAAAAGGCTGGTAGTTTTTGGCACAAATCACACTGCTTTTTACTTCATTTATTCATTCATATGAGAGAAATTTATTAAGCCACCTGCTCTTTACAAGGCTGAAATATTATGGCGAACTAAATATCTATGCAGAGGCTGGAGTCTAGTGAACTCATCTAAAACTCCATCTTCTCGCTCCAAATCTAGATGGATTTTACTTATTGTTAGATATCATCTACTTCTCCTGACCACCAGGATCCCCAACCCCCACCTGCTTCACTCATACCTATCTTTCTCCCCATCTCCCCCATCATGCTGCATGCATGAATGAATATATAAATTAATATATCTGCTCTCAAAGACCTATAATCCATGAGAGAAGATAAGAAACATGTACATGTCCCCCTAAAAATGCAGAGAGCAGTCAGGGAAACAGTCCATACTACAAAAGGAAGAGATTATTACAAAGAAACGTTCCCTGGGCACCTGCTGAGAACTAACTATACATTGGGATGAGAGGAGGAAGAGATCTGTCACACTTTTGAGGGAATTAGAATCATGTGGCTATCAGAAGCCTGCATGGGGGGGGGGGGGGGAGCATTTGCAATGGGGAAAATTTCTAGAGAAGAAAGTGAGGAAAGAGAGAGCTTTTTAGGCTTGAGTTTGGATCACCATAGCAGGGAGTGCTCTTCTGAGAGGTGTGGATCTCATGAGCAGACAATGGGAAGCCATTTCAATTCTTGAGCATGGAGTGAGCCAATCCCAGGTGCACTTAAGAAGGTATTGAAAGAGAGTGGTGTGACCTGGGGAGAGAAGAGTTTGGATAAATTTTAAATTATCTGAAGTTTCAGATAATTTTGTGATAATCTGTGTGAAAGATGTTGAATGCCTGAGCTTGGTGGTGGAAATAAAAATATTAAGACAGAAAGAAATATGAGAAATATAATAAAAAGAGACCTAAGAGCAAAAGAAAATTTTCTTGGGTGATAAGAATTCATTTGGAATGTGTCCAGACTTCTAAGAAATAATACAGTTGACTCTTGAACAACACAGGGGCATAAAACTTTTGACTCCCCCAGAATTTAGCTAATAATAGCCTACTGCGGACTGAAAGCTTTACAGATAGCATAAACAGTCAATCAACACATTTTATGTGTTAACGTGTGTTATATGATGCATTCTTACAATAAAGATAGAGAAAAGGAAATGTTATTAAGAAAATCCTAAGGAAGATACATTTACAATATTGTACTGTATTTATTGAAAAAGATCTTACTTAAAAGTGTATGGTTCAAACCCATATTGCTCAAGGGTCAACTGTGTATGTTGCTAGAATCTATTTATACCTTCCAATCCCAGGGAGAGCCGGGAGCTCCTGGAGGGCGGGGACCAGACCTGTTTTAGCAACTTTGTGTCCTCAATACCCAGCAGAATTCCTGGTTCCCAATGAACACTCAAGGAGTTTTGGATTAGTAAATTAGCTATTAATTGATGGTATATTCTATCTTCCCTTAAAAAAATATCAGTTAATAATCATGTAAACTTTGGAATCCCACCCCATTTTCCTTTTATGTCTACTAAGAAGAAATATATTTAGAAGAATTGTAAATCATTCCCTTTTTTTTTCAACAATTCCATCTAACATTTTGACTAATGGTATTGCTAACTATTGTCTTGAATCCATAAATTAAGTTGCTGGAGAACAGGTGCTCTCCTTCATGTGTAGACTGAGACTCTCAATATCTTTTAACTGTCTTGGAAAGAAGTATAAAACATTGACTAACTGCCCTGAAATGTATCCATCTGCCTGGCTCCCAAACACAAGGCAAGAAAAATAACTTTAATTTCTTCTGCTTGCCTAGTGTTAGTGCCTGCTTTGAAAAAGTTTATCTGTACAGCTGGCTCAATATTTGTCTAATATTTCTGGTTAATTTTTAGGCATCTTTATTTGAATGAGGTCACTGCCAATTCAGTACAAAATACCAAACTGCTGATTTTTCTCCTGAATCCTTCTTCCCCACATCTTTGTTGCTGGTGGGAAGAATCTATTTTTCAATCCTAGATTTCAGGATAATTTCTGATTCCTGAACTGTGGTGGGGAAAGATGATCTCTAATATATCTTTTTAGTTTCCCTCTCCTTTTTGTCACTGTTCTTTCCATGTTTCTGCAGCTTAATGTCTCCATGCACATGCACTCTCAACAATGCACTAATTTCATGCCTTATATGATGAGAACAGCCTATGACAAAGCATCAAAAATCTAAGAACTGAGAAAAAGGTGATAAGCACTTAAAATTGTGACTGTCTAATCAGAACTATCCTTTAATTTTGTTATGTACTTTCTTTTCTCCCATAGAAAAGCAAGTTATATGTCAGGCAAAATTACATCAGCTCAGCTTCAGAATAAAAAGAACAATTTTTTATATTGTTTTAGGATCATTAGAATAAAAGTTATATGAAATGTATAACATGAATCACAATCCAAATCAATTGCTGTCTATTTTTTATTTAGTGGAGTAGGCTGCCTAGATTGAATCTTAATTGAAAGTGTGGCTTATTGCAGCAAGTAGAATTTCATATTTGGAACTTTTAAATGAAACACAGTAATTTAATACTTACTGCAAAAACAAGCATGTACTTAAAATTGTTACTTTCAACAATCAATACCAAATTTATCTCTTTCTTCTACCACCAGCATTTTAAGGCCATATAATGTTCTTCAGTTGAGAAATGTTACTTTGCTCAGATCTATTTACAAGTCTTCAGTACCCACTTCCAAAAAGGGACACTCTCCAGCCCATGACTCTTTCAGCCCTTTTCATAGTCAGACAAGAAGACGTAGCAGATTCATCTCTTGTGCTAAATATGTTTCACTTTTAGCCATTTATCCTAGTAATCTCTGAAACTATGAACTTTATATGTTTACAGGATGTTTATTTTGAGGGGAAGATACTTCCAAACAGTCCTCTGGAGATAGTGCAGAGGCAGTGACAGGGCCTTACAGCAGCTCATCTCATCCCTGGGCCCTGGATATATGTTTGCCTCACCCCAAGAGATGCTCAGACCCCTGCTCCCAGATTGAATGGTGCAATCTCTGAGAAAGAACTCAGGTATCTGTATTTGTTAAGCTCCCAAAGTGATTTTGACACTCAGAAAGTTCAGAGAACCACTGATATATTTACAATTTCTGCATTTCTTAGCAGAATGTCTGCCTTCCATATTTAAAAGAAAAATCCATTTTCATTAAGAGTAGTGCCAAATTCTCCTGCTGCTTTTTTTTTTTTTTTTAAATTTTAACATAGTGGTAATGCCCCGCTAGCTCTATTCTTGTCTTTGTTTCAGTGAACTAAAACAATGAGCCCAAATTTTTGGCAGCTGGGTATAATTTTGTTTAATGTCAGCTGTCATAAAGAAAATAAATAACAAGACACTATGTAAAAAGAAATTAATTTCAAATTCAGTAAAATATTTACTTTTTCAATGATATTATTGAGTGCCTACTGTGTGCTATGTGCTTTGCCCTATTAGTGAACACTGCATGTAGTCATGGCCCTGCCCTCATGGCAACTGAATTCTTTTGTTGTTGCTGTGGTTGAGATGTGTGGGTACGAGAGCTCATATTTATTAAGTGTGTGTCACTGTGCTAAGTGCTTTTTCTACATTGTATTGTCTAATCTCTTTTTTTAAATAATAAATTTATTTTTTATTGGTGTTCAATTTGCCAACATATAGAATAACACCCAGTGCTCATCCAGTCTGACTGGATGCCCCCCTCAGTGCCTGTCACCCATTCACCCCCACCCCCCGCCCTCCTCCCCTTCCACCACCCCTAGTTCGTTTCCCAGAGTTAGGGGTCTTTATGTTCTGTCTCCCTTTCTGATATTTCCCACCCATTTCTTCTCCCTTCCCTTCTATTCCCTTTCACTATTATTTATATTCCCCAAATGAATGAGAACATATAATGTTTGTCCTTCTCCGATTGACTCATTTCACTCAGCATAATACCAGCAACCTAAAAGGTGAGCATTATAATTATGCCTTTTTTTTTACAAAGACTAAACTGAATTTTAAAAAATTCCTCTACTTCCACTGCCCCAGCCGAGATCACAGACCCCAGAGGTGACAGTGCATAAGATTTATAGAAGTGAATCTGCTTCCAAATACAAGGCTTTCCTCAAGAATTTCCAATAAATTCTCTGATGTTGTTTGCATTTTGAGCCAAGTCTTTAGACATGCTTAACATCAACCAGTAATCCCCACTCAGTAAAAGAATGTCACAGTCTGGAATAAAAAAGTTAACTAATTACTTTAAGTTACATTTATTTGAAGTTTTCTCACTAAAAATTGTATTTCACTTATTCGGTTATTAAGGTAACTAAAAAGGTAAAACAGTTATTTTTCTCCCACTGGAATTATTTCCATATAAAATTCAAAATGACCAGGTTGTTATCTAAATAACGTATCACCTGCACATTCACTGCCACACTTTGAGTCAGACCGAGTCCCTCTTAACTGCTTTCTGGTAGCTCTGGCACATTTAGTGAGATCATATTTGCCTTTCCCAATTCGTTTACAACCATTCATCAAGCACTCTCTGTGTGCCTTGTATGGCAGGTACTAGAGACTGAGCAAGGAACAAATCCAACTTGCACGTATACTTACATCGTGTATGTGATGACAGTGTTGACAAAAGCTTCTAAGAGGAATAAGGCAGGGCAAGGCCATATACAGTGCTGGGAGAGCTAAAAGGTGCTCTTATGTGAGTAATAGAAACTCCAATGAGGTGACATTTAAACAAAGTCATAAAAGAAGTAGAAGGGCAAGTCTTATGGGCTGATTGAACTAGGAGTCAAAACTCTCCCAATGAAGTAAAGCCCAGAACCAGATTATCACCTGGTAAATATACCAAACATTTAACTGATTAATGCCAATCCTTTTCAAACTCTTCCAAAAAATTGAAAAGGAGAGAACTCTCCTTAACATGTTAGGAGGCCAGAATCACCCTGATACCAAAGACAGACAGAGACATCATAAGAAAAGCACTGCATCACAATATCCCTTATAAATATAGGTTTTAAAAATTCTCAACAAAATACCAGCAAACTGAATCAGCAATACAACAATATTACTCTTCATGAGAAAATGAAATTTTTCCAGGAAGATAAGGTTGACATAACATTCAAAAATTAATTAATGTATTATGCCATGTCAGTATAACAAAGACCTAAAATCACATGAACATCTCAATAGAGACAGAAAAAGCACTTGATGAAATACATCTTTTTATGAAAAGAAAATTTTCTACAAACTAAGAATGGCAAGAAATTTCTCAGTCTGATAAAATCCATCTACAAAAAAAAAAAAAAACTACAAGCATTACACTTAATGAGAAAGACTGGTGCAGCCACTCTGGAAAACTGTGTGGAGGTTCCTCAAAAGTTAAAAATAGACCTGCCCTATGACCCAGCAATTGCACTGCTGGGGATTTACCCCAAAGATACAGATGCAGTGAAACACCAGGACATCTGCACCCCGATGTTTCTAGCAGCAATGTCCACAATAGCCAAACCGTGGAAGGAGCCTCGGTGTCCATCGAAAGATGATGGATAAAGAAGATGTGGTCTATGTATATAATGGAATATTCCTCAGCCATTAGAAATGACGAATACCCACCATTTGCTTCGACGTGGATGGAACTGGAGGGTATTATGCTGAGTGAAATAAGTCAATCGGAGAAGGACAAACATTATATGTTCTCATTCATTTGGGGAATATAAAGAATAGTGAAAGGGAATAAAGGGGAAAGGAGAGAAAATGAGTGGGAAATATGAGAAACGGAGACAGAACATGAGAGACTCCTAACTCTGGGAAATGAACAAGGGGTGGTGGAAAGGGAGGCGGGTGGGGAGTGGGGGTGACTGGGTGAAGGGCACTGAGGGGGGCACTTGATGGATGAGGACTGGGTGTTATTCTATATGTTGGCAAATTGAACACCAATAAAAAATAAATTAAAAAAATAAAAATAAATAAAATGAGAAAGACTGAATGCCTTCCCCCCAAGATAAGTAACAAGATAAAGATATTTATTGTCACAATTCTATTCAACGTTATAATGGAGATTTTAGCCATGGCAATTAGGAAAGAAAATGAAATAAAAGGCACCTAGATTACATAGAAAGAAGTAAAACTTTTTGGTGGAGTCTTTGTCTGGTTTTGGAATTATGGTCAACTAATATTCGATAGAGGAGGAAAGACTATCCACTGGAAGAAAGACAGTCTCTTCAGTAAATGGTGCTGGGAAAATTGGACATCCACATGCAGAAGAATGAAACTAGACCACTCTCTTGTCCACAATAGCCAAACTGTGGAAGGAGCCTCGGTGTCCATCGAAAGATGATGGGTAAAGAAGATGTGGTCTCTGTATACAATGGAATATTCCTCAGCCATTAGAAACGACAAATACCCACCATTTGCTTCAATGTGGATGGAACTGGAGGGTATTATGCTGAGTGAAGTAAGTCAATCGGAGAAGGACAAACATTATATGTTCTCATTCATTTGGGGAATATAAATAATAGTGAAAGGGAATATAAAGGAAGGGAGAAGAAATGTGTGGGAAATATCAGAAAGGGAGACAGAACATAAAGACTCCTAACTCTGGGAAACGAACTAGGGGTGGTGGAAGGGGAGGAGGGCGGGGGGTGGGGGTGAATGGGTGACGGGCACTGAGGGGGGCACTTGACGGGATGAGCACTGGGTGTTATTCTGTATGTTGGCAAATTGAACACCAATAAAAAATAAATTTATTATTAAAAAAAGAAAGAAGTAAAACTATCCTTATTGGCAGATGACATAATCTCGTATATAAAAAATCCTAAGAAATTCACTTAAAAAAAGAAAAAAATGAGTGCAACAAAATTGCAGGATGTGAAATCAATTTGCAAAAATAAATTTCATTTCTCTGGGCTATCAACAAACTATCCAAAAAATAAATTAAAAAACAACTCTATTTACAAGAGTATCAAAATAAAATACTTAGGTAAATTTAATGAAAGAAGTACAAAACATATTCTGAAAACAACAAAACATGTTGAAAGGAATTTTTTTAAAAACCTAAGTAATTAGAAAGATATGCTAGGGTCATGAATTGGAACATTTAATAATGTTAAGATGTTAATACTCTCCAGTTTGACAGATTCAATGTAACCCATAACAAAATCCAAGCCAGTGACTTATTTTTTGCAGAAATTGACACACTTATCTCAAATATATAAGAAATTTGGTTATTTGCAAATAACCAAAGTGATGTTGGAAAAAGTTTTGGAGTCACACATCCATATTACAATACTTACTACAAATCTACAGTAATCGAAACAGTGTGATACTGGCATAATAATGGACAGAGAGATGAATGGAAGAGAACTGAAAATCCAGAAATAAACAGTCCCCTTTATGGTCAATTGATTTTCGATAAGGGTCTCAAGACATCTCAATAGAGAAAGAACTGTCTTTTCAACAATTTGATGTGAGACAATAGGATATCCTACCTCATACCATATATAAATATTAACTCAAAGACCTAAATATAAGTGCTAAAACTATAAAACTCCTACAAGAAAGCATAGGCATAAATTTTGGTCATCTTGAAATACCAAAAGCACAAACAACAGAAAAAATAGAAAATTTCACTTTATCAAAATTAAAAACTTATACTTCAAAGAATACCATAAAGAAAGTGAAAAAAATCACACGACTGGAAAAAATATTTGCTAATTCTGTATCTAATTAGGGGCTTGTATCTAGACTATACACAATTCTTACAACTCTAAAATAAAAAGATAAATAACCCAATTAAAAATGGGTAAAATATCTGAATAGATATTTCTCCAAAGAAGATACAAAAGTGGCTCATGAGCACATGAAAATTGCTCAACATTATTAGCCATGATGGAAACACAAATCAAAACCAGTGAGATGCCACTTTACACTCACTTCAATGACTCTGATCAAAAAGAAAGATAATAACAAGCGTTGCAGAGGATGTGGAGAAATTGGAACCCTTATACACTGCTGAGAGAAATGTAAAATGGTACAGCTGCCTTGGAAAACAGCCTGACAATTCTTCAAAAAGTTAAATATAGTTACCATATGGCCCAACTATCTACCCAGGAAAATGGGCATATAAAAACTTGTTCACATAACGACTTGTACACAAATGTTCATAGTAGCTTTATTTATAATAGCCAAAAAATGAAAAAGAAAAGTGTCTAAGAGGCAAACAGATAAATATAACATGGTACAGCCATACGGTGGAATATTATTCCATAATATAAAGGACTAAACCACTGATACATGCTAAAATGTTAATGATTTTTGAAAAAAATGGGTTAAGTGACAGACATCCATCACAAAAGAGCACATAATATATGATTCCATTCATGAAATGTCCAGGATAGGCAAATCTATAGTCAGGAAGTAGATTAGTGGTTTTCTAGCATGGGGATGACTTCTAATAACAAGGGGGGTTCTTTTCCTGGGTTGACAAAAAATGTTCTAAAACTGACTGTGGTGATGACTGCGTTAACTCTGTGAACATAATAAAAACCATTTAATTGTACGCCTTAAAAGCGTGACTTGTGTGCTACGTGAATTTCATCATAATCAAATTAAATTAAAAATGTATTTCTTCTCAATATCTGTGTACACACATATAATTAATTCAAAATCAATTCATCCTAAATATATAATGTACATATGAAAAGAGTTTATGGGGTGGTAAAAATTGCCAATGATGCTTATTTCCTTTGTTATTATTTAATTAAAAATTTCAAAACTTTATCATCCCTAAAAACGATGTCTCTCAGAAAACTGATTATCACAAGAAAAGATATTGTGTCTATAGCTAACAGTGAATTTTAGGAATGAAATCATTTTTAAAAGAACTTTATTTCCAAAAGCAGATTTTTTTCCAGTTTTACTGAGAAATAATTGACATATATCACTATATCAGTTTAAGGTGTATAGCATGACGATTTGAGTTACATATATTGTGAAATTATTGCCATAGTAGATTCAGCTAACCTCTATTATCTCATATGGATATGATAAAAAGAAAAGAAAAAAGCTATCATTGTGATGAGAACTGAGAGCATTTACTCTTTTAACAACTTTCCTGTAAGAGCCTGGGTTAGCTACAGTCGGCATGTCGTACATTATTTATCTAGGACTTATTCATCCTACAACTGGAAGTTTGTACCTTTTGACCCACTTCCTCCACTTCCCCATTCCCTTAACCCCCTACCTCTGGTAACTACAAATCTGATCTCTTTTTCTATGAGTTTGGTGGGGCTTTTGTTTTGATTTGTTTTTGCTTTATTTTGTTTTATATTCGACACATAAGTGAGATCATACAGTATTTGTCTTTCTGTGTTTGATTTATTTTACTTAGCATAATGTCACTGAGGTCCACACATGTTGTAGCAAATAGTAAGATTTCCTCATTTTTTATGGCTGGATAATATTCCATTGTTGATATATATATATATATATATATATATATATATATATATATATATCTTCTTTATCCATTCATCCATCAGTGGACACTTAGGTTATTTCTATAAATTAGCTCTTGTAAATAATGCTGCTATGAACAAGGGGATGCAAATATCTTTCTGAGTTGGTGTCTTCATTTCCTTTGGATAAATACACAGAAGTGGGATTGTCAGATTATATGGTAGTTCTTTTTTTATTTTTTAATTTTTATGATAATCCTCCATAGTATTTTCCATAGTTGCTGTACTAATTTACAAATCTACCAACAAGTGCACAAATGTTCCCTTTCCTGGTCTCATAGAATGAATTTGGAAGTTTTCCTTCCTTTTCTAATTTTTGGAATATATCGGATAGAATGGGTATTAACTCTTCTTTAAATGTTTGGTAGAATTCACCTATGAAGTCATCTGGCCCCGGACTTTTCTTTGTGGAAGTTTTTAAATTAGTGATTGAATTTCTTTGCTGGATATTGGTCTGTTCAAGTTTTCTATTTCTTCTTGTTTCAGTTTTGGTAGTTTATAGTTTCTAGGAATTTCTCCATTTTTTTCTGTTGGCATACAGTTTTTCATAATATTCTCTTTGAAAAAAAATATTCTCTTTGAATTGTTTGTATTTCCATGGTATTGGTTGTTATTTCTTCTCTTTAATTTGTTATTTTATTTACTTGGATCCTTTCTATTTTCTTTTTGATAGGTCTAGCCAGAGGTTTCTCAATTTCATTAATTTTTTTAAAGAACCAGTTCATGGTTTCATTGATTTGTTCTATTGTTTCTTCCGTTGCTGAAACATTTATTTCTATTCTCTACTATTAATAGTAATCTCTACTATTTAATAGTCTCTACTATTTCCTTCCTTCTATTGGCTTTAAGCTTCATTTCTAGCTGCTTTAAGTGTAAGGTCAAGTTGTTTATTTGAGATTTTTCTTGTTCTTTGAGGTAGGCCTGTATTGCTATGTACATCCTTCTTAGGACCACCTTTGCTGCATCACAGAGGTTTTAGACCATTGTGTTGTCATTTTCATTTGTTTCTATGTATATTTTTATTTCCTCTTTGATTTCCTGGTTGACCCATTCATTGCTTAGTAGCCTGTTGTTTAACCTCCATGTATTTTGGTTTTCCTAAAATTTTTCTTGTGATTGACTTCTGGTTTCATATCATTGTGATCAGAAAGAAATGCATAGTATGATTTAGAACTATAAGCCAATATCCCTGGTGAATATGGATGCAAAAATTCTCAATAAAATACTAGCAAACCAAATCCAACAATATAGTAAAAACATAATACACCACAATAAGGTGGGATTTATTCCTGGGTTGCAAGGTGGTTCAATATTCACAAATCAATCAACATGACACATCACATTAAAAAAAGAAAGAGTAAGAACCATATGCTCTTCTCAATCGATGTACAAAAAGCATTTGACAAAATACAGCATCCATTCTTGATAAGAACCCTTAACAAAGTGGGTTTAGAGGAAATATACCTCAACATAATAAAAGCCATCTATGAAAACCCCACAGCTAACAATCATCCTCAGTGGGGAAAAACTGAAAGCATTTCGTGTATAGTCAGGAACAATACAGGAAATCTCACTCTCACCACTGTTATTTATTTACCACAGTACTGGAAATCCTAGCCTCAGCAATCAAACAACAAAACGAAAAGACATCCAAATCATCAAGGAAGAAGTGGAATTTCCACTCCACTATTCGATACTCTATATAGAAAACCCATCAAAAAACCATTAGAACTGATAAACAAATTCAGTAAAATCACAGGATACAAAATCAAAGTGCAGAAATCTGTTTGACTTCTATAAACCAATAATGCAGCGGCAGAAATGGGCAGAAGACATGAATATACACTTTTCCAAAGAAAACATCCAGATAGCCAACAGACACATGAAAAGATGCTCAACATCACTCATCATCAGGGAAATACAAATCAAAATGCAATATCACCTCACACTTGTCAGAATGGTAATATCAAAAATAAAGTCCTCAATTTTGCTGCTAATCATAGAAAGGAAAACTTAAACAGCAATGTGATTTTACCAATAATATTGACAAAAAAATAGGAATTCAGCTAAAATCAAGTGCTGGTCATTATGTGAAGAAATGGAACCTACATGTACTAATCACAGAGTGTAACTGGGGGACACTTTGTGAAGTACATTCTATCAATACTTAGTAAAACTAAACTCAATACATATTGTAATCCAGACATCCCACTCTTGAGTATGTCACCAGGAGAAGCTCGCTGATACGAAGACACATATAAGGATGTTTGTTGCAGAATTGTTTGGGAGAGCAAAAGACAAGGGCATTTGAACTAACCAGATGTGTACAGACATGGTACAGATAAATCTGTGAATCTTGACAACATGGATAGATCTTAAAAATAATATTGTGTGAAAAATATGTAACAAATATCTACAGTGACATATTTTATATACAAACACAAAACAAGAGGATTTATCTTTCTGGGATGCATATGAGACTAAGAACACTAAAGACATTAGACTGGTTGCTCATAAAAAAAAATGAGGAGAATAGGAATGAGGGGAGGGGCATGGCATGAAAAGAAAAAAAATCTGAAAGACCATCCAAGACACCTTGCACAAATGGATGATGACAGTGTTCCATGAACCCAGGAGTATAACTAACTCAACTCACTATTCTAGAGGTCTATAAAGAACAAACAAACAATAAAGTTAAAGTTTTCAAATGCTGATCATTTGGTGCTTATTTAAATGCTCAGCTTGGTAGGAATTCAAATATTTTAGCAGGACCCCCAGATAAATCAAAACCTATATATTTCTCTTGGCTTCGGTCATGTTCCTCATTAATCTCTAACATATTAGTTATGACTTTTTAGTAGCAAATATTCCATCAGAGAATTAAAAAAATACAAAGTGTCTGAAACCTAAAATTTATATATTATATTATTTTTAATATCTATATCTGTAACTTACCTTTCCCATTTTAATTCCCTCTGAAAGTGAATTCTCCAGGAAAAAAATCTAAGTATTTATCAGTTTTTCATACACTCTTATCTAAATACTAGTTCCAACCTAACAAACATATTATAGAAAATAATAGGATTAGCTTGCATCTAACATTTATATTCTACTAAAGAAGGCAAGAAATCATAGTGATTGTGTTGTAATGTGGGATGTGCAAAATCTGGAGTCTGGTTTAAAACCCTAAATGCCTTCTTACCAGCCAAATGAGCAAATTACTGGGCCATTTGCTGCCTCAATTTTTTTTCTTTATAAAATAATATATTAATGTTTTGAGGAGATTGAAAAAGTTACTATCTATATTTAAAATACATAAAGAAAAACCCTTCAGCCCTACTGATAATGATGATGAAAATTGTAAGCTTGCATAAATAGTAAATACATATATGTATAGACCATTCTACCAGACAATTTCATTTCTCTGACTCCTAAATAATCCTGCCACTTTTAGTTGGGTCTGTATAGTAGGCTATTTTTTATTCAACTTGGAATAAGCTCTCTGGAAGGGAGAGGGGTAGCCAGAGAATTGATGTCTTAAATAAACAAGTAACCAATCTCTTAGGAGAATGTATAACCACAAATTGGTTAAATCTGCTTGATTCTGTTTTATTTAAGTTTTCTGAGTCACCAGGGAATGGGCACCATCAATTTAGAGTGCTGGTGTCCAGGCAACAGCTAGTGATGTCAACTTACATGAATCATTCAGTAATTTACTTGTTCAATCTGGCTTTCAGAATATACGTTTTTTTCTCCTCTCTGAGTGCCAAGCATGGAGTTAACACAATTATTGTTGGGTTTATTTCAGTTCTTGTATAAATAGATCATGTGCTCTAGTGCTGCCTTTTGAGTTATGTAGTTTTATTCCTCTGTTCTTTACCTTTAAATTTGATCTATTTAAAAGTTAAAGAAATAGATGTCTAATAAATTATCAAAAAATTCGACATGTAAAATTTCATATTTAGTTGTTAGTTAATTGTGCATTTTATAAAACCTGTTTATGTCCCAATCAGAGATGGCACTAAACCTCTTTACTTTCTTTTTTTTTTTTTCTTTTTTTTTTTAATTAATTTTTATTGGTGTTCAATTTACCAACAAACAGTGTATGTTCTCATTCATTTGGGGAATATGAATAATAGTGAAAGGGAATATAAAGGAAGGGAGAAGAAATGTTGGGAAATATCAGGAAGGGAGACAGAACATAAACCTCTTTACTTTCTAACATCTCTAAGTTATTCAATTTTTGAAGCAAATGAGGTGACAGATATTAAGTCTGGGTAAAATGTGTGCTCTTAATGAATAGGCTTAATGTAAATGAAATGTATAGGCTTAATGAATCAAACCAAACAGCCCACTGACCAGAGATTTTTAACCAGAGGCCCACCGACCTGCAAGAATTTTATGGGTAGCATCCACAGTCATAAATTTAAATGGGGAAGGAAAAAAAGCAATTTCATTTTCACTACCCTGTAACTAAAGTTTAACATTTTTGTCCAATTATAAATGTAAGCAACAAATCAAAATTCTATTATCAGTACTTATGGTTTTGTCACTAATAGAAATCACTGATATCTTTACATCAAATTAATTCTTGTGAATATTGCAAAATAATGTTTATACTTCTCAGTACATTAAAATTATAATGAATATGTTTTGTTACTTACTATTAAATAAATACATATATTTACTTAAATATTTGAAACTATGTCATTATAGTTTATTTCCTTTGAGATCCTATATATTTTATCTAAAATGTTATTCTGAGAAGGTTGTCTATGAGTTTTCTTAGATTAAGAGTATTATAACATTAAAGTAACTTTACAGCAAAAAAAAAAAGAGTATTATAACATAAAAAATTTTAAGAATTTATACTCTAGACCAATTTGCCTAATGTTTTCCAATTGTTAAAAATTGAAATTTAAGAATTTGTCCAAATTTCTAAAACTGAAATTCAAGATCTGTGATAATTTTCCCCTTCTCCCCATCATAAACTTTATCTATTCAAATGTGCACAAATCCTGCTCACTCACACTCTAAGTAGTCTCCGTTCACATTTCGCCAAACTGAAATGTCCTCTGACTCTTGTCAATTGTCCAGGTATTAGAGTCAGTGCACCAGGGTTGCTTGATAGCTAAAATATAAGAGCTTGTTAGTGAGGGAAATGTGACAGTTCTCTGAATACTCAATCATTGAAATGAACATAAATGAATCAAAGGACAGGCAAAGATCCTGAAGAAACCAAAGCGTAACAAGACTTGACTATTCTGTGATTCTATTAACATATTTAATAAATGATTATGTCTTTCTGGATTCTTGGTAAGAATTAATGAGAATTAAAGTGTTTTGAGTGTTTGATATATTCCAGAGACTTCTCTGAGCACTTTGCATGTTTTAACTATCTCATTTTCAAAGCAACTCTATGAAGCAAGTAGTTTGGTTGTGTTTATTTTGCAGGTAAAGAAATGGAAATGCTACATGATCTGCTGAAGACCACATAATTCATCAGAGGCAGAGCCAGAACCCAAAGCCAGCCAACTTAGCCCTAGTTCATACTACTATTGACCAGGCTATATAGTCTCTTGGTTGGATAGAGAGGAAAGATGCCTAAGTTGGCAATGAAGTCCTGATGGAAAGATGATTGCATCAAGCTGCATTAGTCTGGTGCCTTTAAATTTTATTTGTTAATCCAACAACCTAACCCTAATTCCAAACATACTCAACAACCTCCTGATTACAATTTGTCTTCCCACATAGGAAAACCTACACAAGAGAATATGCTAGCAATGTTAAAACAAACTAGATGTTCTGGTCTCCATGGCAATTACATTTTATCAGAAAATTTTAAACCTGGCCCTTTAGCCTAAAAGAAAAAAAAATAGATATCCTTTTTCTTATTCCTCCCCCATGTACAACTATATATTATATAAGTGTATTATGACATTATGTAAAACAAACATAAGACTCTGAAGGAGAAAAGGCAGACTGATTAGAAATCTTAGGACCCAAGGAACAACATGGTGCAGAGAATAAATTCTCTGCATTTTCTTTTTGCCTCCTGTACCCCAGACTTAAAACTGGAGAAGCTGACAGCCCAATGATGCCAATGGATGAATATTAAATAACAAATAAAGCTTCAAGGAAAACATGCTCTCTCCAGTCAATAGACAAGGCAAGAAGCAGAAGATTTTTAGACAATAACCTTTTTTTCTACCACCAACACCAAATTAAAAAACAGTGGCCTCTAATTCCCATCAGCAAAGGTCAAGTGAGGAACTTGAACCTTCACTCTCACTGGATGGTATTGGTGTGCCGCAACTTATCCACCCTAGCAAGAGTGGCTGTATTAGCGAAAGTAAAGGAGGGATTGTCACTTCACTCCCATTAGGATGGCTACTATAAAACAAACAAACAAACAAACAAAACAACAAACCAGAAAATAACCAGTGTTGTTGAAGATGTGAAGAAATTGGAATCCCTGTGTAGGTAAGATTGCCAAATAGTGCAGTCGCTATGGCAAACAGTACAGGGCTCCTCAAAGAATTAAAAATAGAACTACTGCATGATTCAGCAATTCCACTTCTGAAAATTTATTCAAAGCAATTGAAAACAGGGTTTCAAAGAGATATTTGCACATCCATGTTCATAGCAGCACTACTCACAATAGCCAAGAGGTAGAAGCAACCCAAGTGTCTGTCAACAGATGAATGGAAAATTAAAATTAAAATGAATGGAAAATTAAAATTGATATGTATATCAATATATACAATGAAATATTATTCAGCCTTAAAAAGGAAGGAATGCTGTCACAAGCTACAACATAAATGAACCCCGAGGACATTATGCTAAGTGAAATAAGCCAGTCACAAAGAGACAAATGCTGTATGATTGTAATTATATGAAGTAGCTGAAGTAATTAAGTTCAAAGAAACAGGAAGTGGAATGGTAGTGACCAAGGGCTAGGGAAAGAGGAAAAAGGGAAGTTATATAATAAATATAGAATTTCAAATTTGCAAAAAGAAAAAAAGCTCTGAAGATCTGCTTCACAGTTATGTGAATAATACTTAAAACTACTTAACTGTGCACTAAAAAAAGGGGTTAGATAAATTTTATGGGGTTTTTTTACACTAAGTATTTTACAAGGAATTATACACCATGGCCAATTTGAATTTATTCCAAGGATTCAAGGCTTATTCAATATTCTAAAATCAATAATGTAATATACTATATTAACAAGCTACAGAAGAAAAATGCAATAATCTTATTAATTGATAAAGAAATAACATTTGAGAATGCAATACCCATTCATAATAAAAATTTTCATAAAAACAAGAATGGAGGGGAACTTCCTTAATTTGACCAAAAACACTTACAAATGGACCCATAACTATATGGTCAACTAATCTTTAAAAAAGCATGAAGGAATATCCAATGGACAAAAGACAGTCTCTTCAACAAATGGTTTTAGGAAAACTGGACAGCCACATGCAAAAGAATGAAATTGGACCACATTCTTACACCATACATGAAAATAAATTTAAAATGGATGAAAGATCTAAATATAAGCAAGGAAACCATCAAAGTACTCCCTGGAGGAGAACACAGGCAGTAACCTTTTTGACACTGGTCATAGCAACTTCTTACTAGGTATGTCTCCAGAGGCAAGGGAAACAAAAGCAAAAATAAACTATTGGGACTTAATATAAAAATCTTCTGCACAGCAAAAGAAACAATCAATGAAAGTAAAAGGCAGCCTACGGAATGATAGAAAATATTTGCAAAGACATGTCTAATAGAGAAAGTATCCAACATCTATAAAGAATTTATCAAAATCAACACCCCCATAAAACAAATAATTCAGTTAAGAAATGGGCAGAAAACATGAATAGACACTTTTCCAAAGAGGACATACAGATGGCTAACAGATACATGAAACCTCACTCATCATTGGGAAATACAAATCACTGAAATATTATCTCACACCTGTCAGAATGGTTGAAATCAACAATAGAAGAACTAATAGGTGTTGGCAAGGAAGTGAAGGAAAACAAATCCTTGTGCACTGTTGGTGGGAACGCAAACAGGTGCAGCCACTGTGGAAACAGTATGGAGTTAAAAATTAAAAATAGAGCTACCCGGGCAGCCCCCGTGGCGCAGCGGTTTAGCGCCGCCTGCAGCCCAGGGTGTGATCCTGGAGACCTGGGATCGAGTCCCACATCTGGCTCCTTGCATGGAGCCTGCTTCTCCTTCTGCCTGTGTCTCTGCCCCTCTCTCTCTCTGTCTCTCATGAATAAATAAATAAAATCTTAAAAAAAAATAGAGCTACCCTATGATCCAGCAATTGCACTAATAGGCATTTACCCAAAAGATACAAAAATACAGACTCAAATGGATACATGCACCCTGACATTTATAGTAGCATTATCTACAATAGCCAAACTATGGAAAGAGCCCAAATGTCCACCAAGTAATGAATGAATAAAGAAGATATGGCATATATATATATATATATATATATATATATATATATATATATAACCTTGACACTTGCCATATTGTTTTCCATTTTTAAACTCTAAATTCTAACATTAACATTCAAAAATGAATTCAAGTGCCACTTCTCAATGAATTTCTGCTGCACGTTCCTTGATCCTTTTCTGAAGGCCTCCAGCACTCATTTATATCTGTAAGTCTAGAACAAAACAATTATATATATATACATATATATATGTATACACACACACACACACATATATATAATGGAATATCACTCAGCCATCAAAAAGAATGAAATTTTCCCATTTGTAATGATATGGATGAAGCTAGAGTGTATTATGCTAAATGAAATAAGTCAGGCAGAGAAAGACAAGTACCATACTTCTCTCATATGTGGAATTTAAGAAACAAAACAGATGAACATATGGGAAAGAGGAAAAAAGAGAGGGGGGAAGCAACCATAAGAGACTCTTAAAGGTAGAGAACAAACAGGGTTGATGGAAGGAGGTGAGTGAGGGATAGACTAAATGGGTGATGGGGATTAAGGAGGGCACTTGTTATGATGAGCACTGGGTGTTACATGTAAGTGATGAATCATTGAATTCTACTCCTGAAACCATTATTGCACTGTATGTTAATTAACTAGCATTTAAATAAAAATTTAGGAGGAAAAGTGCTTACAAAAAACCTATAGCTAGCATTATACTAAAAGACTGAAAGCTTTCTACCTGACATCAGGATCAAGGCAAGGATGTCTCCTCTGTCCATCCTGTTGGCAGGGCAATAGACATATAAATTGATGAAATGAGGATCCCAGAAGTAGACCCACACAAATAAGAACAACTTTTTGGTAAAAGTTCAAAAGCAACTCAATGGAGTAAAGATAGATTTTTCAAAAGATGGTGCTGAAGCAACTGGACATCGATAAGCAAAAGAAAATGGACATTTACCTAACCTCACGCTATATTTATACAAGAATTAGCTCAAAATGGATCACCAATTCAAATATAAAACCTAAGATAGTAAAGCTTTTGGAGAAAAAAACCTACAAAACTATCTTGCGATCTAATGGTAAAAAGACTTCTTAGACACCATAAGCATGATCCATATAAAGAAAAATTACTAAATTGGACTTCATCAAAATAAAAATTTTGATCTATAAGAAGAATAAAAAGACAAGATGGGGAGAAAATATTTGCGAATTGTGTATCCATCAAAGGACTGGTATCTAGAACATATAAAGAACTATCAAAACTCAACAGTAAAAAACAGACAAACAATCAATACAGAAAATGGTTCAAAGACATGGAGAGACATTTCACTGAAGACAATATACAGATGGCAAATAATCACATAAAAATGTGTTCAATATCATTAGCCATTAGGGAAATGCAAATTAAAACTGCAATGAGATATCACTACACACCATACAGAATGGCTAAAATAAATAATAGTGACAACACCAAATGCTGATGAGGATGTGGAGAAGCTGGATTGCTCATATGTTGCTGGTGGAAATGTAAAATGGTACAGCCATTCTAGACCACAGTTTGGCAGTTTCTTTAAAAACTAAACATACCACAACCATAAGAGCCCAGCAACTGCACACTTAGGTATTTATCCCAGAGAAGTGGAAATTTAAGTTTACACGAAAGCCTGTACATAAAGCTTTTTTGCATTGTAGTGAGTAAGATAAAGGAGTGGGTCCTAGAATGGACCTCTCCTTGAAAAAAAAAAAAAGTAAATAAAAATCCTGTACATAAATGTCTGTTGTACCTTTATTTGCAGTAGCCAAAATATGGTAAACAACCAGATGTCCTTCAGTAGGTATAACAGTGTGACATTCATACAAGAGAAATACTAGTCATCAATAAAAAGGAACAAAACTATGATACATGCAACAACTTGCATGAAATTCCAGAATGAAAAAATCCAGCCCCGGAAGTTTATAATACTGTATAGTTCTATTTATATAATATATTTCAAAGGGCAAAATTATAAAATAGAGAGCAATTTAGTGGATGTCAAGCATTTAAAAAAAAAGAGGTGGTAGCAGGGGGGTAGGTAGATGTGGCTGTAAGAGGCAGCATGAGGGATCCTTTGGTGAGGAAAATGCTCTATATCTTGACGATATCAATGTCAATATCCTGGTAGTGATACCATAGTTTTGCAAGATATTATCATTGAGGGAAACTGGGGAAAAGGTGCATGGGATCTCTCTGTCTTATTTCTCACAACTACATGTCAATCTATAATTATCTCAAAATAAAAATGTTAATTTTTTTAAAAAAATGTTGCTTTGATTTCATGTATTAATGTTGCGATGTTGGCTACTATGCCTTCATCTCTATGTAAATAAGAACTCACTGTGTTTACAGAATTAGGTTCCTGAGGGTCAGGTTCCAACCTGGGCAAACCCAGCAAGGGCAACCAGTCTGTGAAGACTCCTGAGACCTTTAAAAACAACCAACCTTGGCACTTGCCATATTGTTTTCCATTTCCAAACTCTGTAAATTCTAACATTTTAAAGATTAATTCGAGTGTCACTTTTCAATGAAGTTCTGCTGCACCACCCTGGGGCTCCTTGATCCTTTTCTGAAGGCCTCCAGAACTCATTTATATCTGTAAGGATAAAACAAAACAAAACAAAACAAAAAAAGGTATGGATGAGGCTATGGCCGTTTTCATGTATGATACTTTCAAACACTCAAAGGTGCGGGAAGTCTCATTAACCTGAACCTGGATAAAGAGCTTCCTCCCAAGACCCTGTGGCTCTTGAACTCCACAGTCTTAAAAACATTATACTTCTTATTTTCCCTGTTTTCCAGCTAGGACTTCACCTGGTGGGGTATGGGCTGGGTCTTGGCAGTGCCAGGTGCACATCAGCCAGGGGGTGAGTGGACAGAGGAGCAGGAGGACCTGGCATAGAGTGGAGGAGCAGCGCACGTGCCGGAAAATTCAAAATATTTTTTAATCTTATGTTGAGATTCTATGATAAAAATGATAATATTCTGGATATATTGGGTTAAATTATAGTAAATTAATCTCAGTTGCTTATTTTTGCCTTTTTAATGTGAGGACTATCAAATGTAAAATCACATATGACTCACATTTGTGGCTCACACTGTGCTTCCAATGGGTGGCACTGATCTATACACACTCAATGAACATGTGCATATGTTACTGCAGTCTTCTCTTTACCCACCATTAATAACTGCTTGTGATTTAGTATTCACATATACTACCTGTTGATGGAGAAGGCTGAAGGCTGGCTTGCTTATGCCAATCACCCTTCCATTCTGTCTTCCTGCAGTACCGTAAAGCTAAAATTTCATTTCTCTAAGTTCTTTGTAGCAAAGTTCTATATGAGATCAAGCTTCTACCATCAGGTTGCACAGTGTACAAACTAGAAACAAAAGAGAGAATGTAGAAGGAGTCACAGAAAGAAGATTCTCTGACAGAGAATCTGTACCACCTGGTGGTACAAGCATGTTGTTTCCTAGGACACCTGTGGCAGAGGATCTAGAGTCTAGTCCAAGCAACACAGCTGCCACACCATGGGCTATGGCCACTGTGTTGTATCTGCTCAACAGCCTGTTATGAAATTGGACATTTCTCCTGGCTGAGTTGTTCCTTCTTATATACCTTTTGATGGTGTGGCACCCCTAACCGCTTGTCAGGTCTTCTTAGGGATTTCACGAGCTGCTAATATGCTTTACTATGTCTCTTTATGCTCAAATGTACTAGAATAGGTGACAGGGCCTGTGGCCAAACTCAACTGTATGTTTTTTAAGGAAGTTTGAAACTAGCAAAATTTGCATGACTTAGTAAAGAGGTCAAATTTTATGACAACAATCAGTATAATGTCAGATTCTGTTGCAGTAAAATAGCCATGGGCTTTTAAGAATAATACATAGCAAGGAAAAGTTTTGTTTGTTTGTTTGTTTGTTCCAAAAGTCTCAATTCTTATGCTAAAGTAGGAAAATTTTATTTGGCTTACTATACTGTGTTGTGGGAAAGCATCAAGTGATAATCTAAGTCTCCCTTTCCTTATGATCTGGTTTGTATTTGTATGTTTAACTAACAAATATTTTTTCCACTCACTTACTTTTTTCTCCAAGGACATTTATCAAGGGTCCTAATAGCCAATGTTCTAAATTCTGAAAGCCAAGACTAGTGTCCTTGTTACTTTAAATATAAATCTTATCTGACATAGATTGGGAGAGGTAATCTGTTGTGTGACCTAAGTGTCCCCTGCAGGTTCTTGATGTGTATGTCAAGAATACAAAGCCCTGTTTTCTTGAACCATCTCTCTGGGTTGTATTTGCAGCAGTTTTAAGGAGGGATAAGGCCTCCTTGCAGCTCAAAGAGCAGGCTCTTTGGAGGGCTTCCCAAACTCAATGTTCCTTTGCTGTAACACAACTCACTACATGTGTGGACATCCACTGGGGCCTTCATCTCCCTGGGACTTGGAGGACAAGAGAACCAATGCAAATCACACTACTTGCTGTGCTGTGAGTAATAATGTCCTTTGCCTCTGATCCAGGAGTCTTGTGTCTTCTGTCAGTATTCATCAAACACTAACAGGATAACTCACAAGCTTAGTAAGTAGGGTGAAATCAAACGCCAGACCTGAAGACATCTAATATTTAAATGATTCTGTTTGGTTCCTTATACCAGTGATGAAACGTTCAAGCTCTATAGTAATAATTTCAAAGCAATTCAAAGGACTGGGACATTTCTGAATCTCCAGGAATTATGGTTCTCTAATATGGGTAATGGAAATGCGTTAAGATTTACTGCCATAAAGCCTGTTTAATTTTCAGAAGCTATTAAAAAATGATTGCATTTCATTCTAACTATTATTACCTTTTGGTCTGTTTAATTACTCAGAAAGAATATTTATAGCTTAATCTTCTTGTTCATTTTCAACAGAAGAGCATTTATAAATTGCAATTGCAATCTTTCCCTATCTGGGTTGCCACTCATACTTCAGAAGTGCCCAGCCAGCACACCTCTTTTTACTGATTTATTACACAAACATTTGTTGAGTATCTATATTTCAAAAGGCATTGTGCCAACTCCAAGCATGGAGTTGTATAAGGCAGGAACACTACAATACATGTTATCCACATGTTCAAAGCTCATGTTGGAGGGGAGAGACCAGAGTCAGTAAGACTCAACAGGAGACACAATCCTGAGCTGCCAATATGCTAAATTAGTGAGTCTAAAAGGAGGAAGAGTCTTATTAGAAAAAAGGTAGGTGCAGGACTAAAGGCAAGAGACAAGTAGCCTGGATGCCCATGATACCAGCTGCCTGAATAGAGAATTTTGAATTTTTTTTAATTTTTATTTATTTATGATAGTCACACACACAGAGAGAGAGAGAGAGAGAGGCAGAGACAGGCAGAGGGAGAAGCAGGCTCCATGCACCCGGAGCCTGATGTAGGATTCTATCCCAGGTCTCCAGGATCGCGCCCTGAGCCAAAGGCAGGCGCTAAGCCACGGCGCCACCCAGGGTTCCCTGAATAGAGAATTTTGAAAGAGAGTGTCTCAGAGGTGAGAATGGAAGGGAGGATAAAAGGAAGGACACAAGTGGGGCAGAGGGTTTGTATAAGACAGTGAGTCCAACACCAAATAGGAAAGTTTCCAGAAGTAAGAAGAGCCAACACTTCCAAATGCTATAGAGAAGTCAAAGAAGATGATTCCTGAGAAAGACCATGGGGTAAGTGAGTATGTGTCTGGAGATTTACATGTGCAAAGAAAAAGTAGAGCCATGCAGGGGATGAACTGTGGAAGCCACAGGTGGGTGGCAGGTCCCAGGCACCTGGCTATTATTACTAACTCCAAAAGAGACTGCCAGATTGTCTGCCTTTCAGTCCAGTGTGTTATTACCTCTATGTCCCCAAGACTTAACTGGCTTCACTTAAAATCCAAAATCAATAACCCTTCATCTGCCATCTGCTGCCCACCATCTGGCTCCTGTCAACCTCCAGTTCCTGATCCTTGTGGTGACATCTCCTGCTAAGGACTCAGTACCCACCCCACACCCCCAAAAAAAGGCCTTGGAGCTGCCCAGCTGCTCCTACCACCAACTCCTGGCTCTACTGAGTGGATTTACTAAGTCAACACTGAACCATTTGGAGATGGCTCTTTGCCAAAGGCCTCAGGCCTCTGGCAGTATTTGTGGGGCTTCACAACATACTCCAGCCACGACATGATAAGTTTTCTACTCAGTGACATGGGTTCCAAGACAACGTTGCTTTTTCTTGTCACTCTGGCTCAAAAGACACTGCTGTGGTAGCAGCCTATTTAATCTGTGGTTTGTAGCTGTCCACTCCTCTTTGCTCCTCTTTGCTCAGGCACGTATACATAGAGCTAAACCACAGGACAGTGTGCTGAACAATCAGAGCTGCTCTTATCCCAAGCGTACGTGTCCACTCTCTCTCTTTTTTTCTGTTTTTGTTTAAATTCCAGCTAGTTAACACACTTTCAGGTGTAGAATTTAGTGATTCATCACTTCCATACAACAACATTACGTGCCCTCCTTAATCCCCATCACCTATTTCACCCATCAGCCTACCTACTTGCCCTCTGGTAACCATCAGTTTGTTCTCCATAGTTAAGAGTCTGTTTCTTGGTTTACCTCTATTTTTCCCCCCACTGTATTTACCTGTTTTGTTTCTTAAATTCCAAATGAGTGAAATGGACTGACTTATTTCACTTAGTATAATACTCTCTAGTTCCATCTACATCACTGCAAATGGCAAGATTTCATTTTTCTTAGCTGAGTAATATTCATTTTTTTCATAGCTGAGTAATATTCATTTTTTCACGTGTGTGTGTGTGTGTGTGTGTGTGTGTGTGTGTGTGTGTACATCACCTCTTCTTTACCCATTCATCAGTTGATGGACGTTTGGGCTATTTCCATATTTTGGCTATTGAAGATAATGCTGCTATAAACATCGGGGTACATGTTTCCTTTCAGATCAGTATTTTTGTATCCTTTTGGTAAATACCTAGTAGTGCAATTGCTGAATCATAGGGTAATTCTATTTTTTACTTGTTGAGGAAACCACCCATATGGTTTTCCACAGTGGTTGCACCAGTTCGCATTCTTACCAACAATGCAAGAGGGTTCTCCTTTCTTTGCGTCCTCACCAACACCTGTTGTTTCCTGTGTTGTTCATTTTAGCCATGCTGACAGGTGTGAGGTGATATTTCATTGTAGTTTTGATTTGTATGTCCTTGATGATGAATGATGTTCATGTGTCTGTTAGCCACCTTTATGTCATCTTTGGGAAAATTTCTATTCATGTCTCCTGCCTATTTTTTATCGGATTATTTTTAAGGGGGGGGTGTTGATTTTTATAAACCCTTTATGGATTTTGGATACTACCCCTTAATACAAATATGTCATTTGCAAGTATTTTCTCCCATTCTATAGGTTGCCTTTTAGTTTTGTTGATTGTTTCCTTCACTGTGCAGAAGCTTTTTATTTTGATGAAGTCCCAATAATTTATTTTTGCTTTTGTTTCCCTTGCCTCTGGAGACATATCTAGTAAGAAGTTGCTATGGCCAATGCTGTGTTCTCCGTCAGGCAGAACTTTGAGGGTTTCCTGTCTCACATTTAGGTCTTTCATACATTTTGAATTTATTTTCATGTTTGGTATAAGAAAGTGGTCCAGTTTCATTCTTTTGCATGTTGCTGTCCAGTTTTCCCACACTGTTGAAGAAACTTTTTTTCCATTGGATATTTTTTCCTGCTTTGTCCAAGATTAATTGCCCGTATAGCTGTATGTTCATTTCTGGGGTTTCTATTCTGTTCTATTGATCTATGTGTCTGTTTTTGTAACATTTAGATTAAGTTGTTTTTTTTTTCTATCAGAGAGCAGTTATTCTTAATATCTGTCTCAGTTTTTGCATCCATGACTCAAATAGGCAAACATGCTAAGCATTGAGTTATTTTCTTTGCAAAAATGCAGCAATTTAAATGACAGTAGCAATGGGGATGTCTCACAAGAGGAATTTATATTACTGCAGTGAGCCTTCTCTCAGCAATTGGACATTACTTCAGGCTCAAGCAAACATTACTTGGCCACATTGCTCCCTTTATGAGAGATCTTGGTGTCTCCAAATGTGTCCTTTCCATGTGCCATATGGATTCATTTGTGAGTGGGACTGATTTGCCTCAATTGTCCCAAATAGTCCACCACCCCATACAAACACAGGCACACACAGACAGGAAGATACTTTCTTTTATTGCAAAGAACAAGTTCTGCCTGAGGTCACTCCAGATTGAATTGTATTATATATGCCATCCATTTCAGCTGTCTTCATTTTAGAACTTGTCAAAATCATGATTTTTTTTTTAAGTTTTGCTGCATCAAATCTGGTGCAAACAATCCTGCTCTCTGACAGGTTTTCCTCAAATCCATGGTACCACATTGACATTGTTCAGCTTTGCTCAACATTCTATAAATGTCAGTGTGTTGTCAGTTTTGTAATAGACTTTGTAAACCTGTTGGGGAAACAAAACTAGTCCATGTGAATTTTTAGGAACTCTGCAACAGAGGCCTTTACTCTCTCAGCCCCTTGCCTTCCTGACTCAGTGTCCCATTCTGCACCCACCTCAATGCCCAAGTCCCTGAGCCAGTGAAGTGTATTTTCATACAAATCTGCCCCTGTCTCCTCCACCACTTACGTCATAAATGTGGGTTACAAATCATGTCCTTGAATTTCTCCCTTGGCCACTACAGTTGTAATGTAGTTATTTCTACCAATAAAAGCAATAGCCATTCTTTATTGCTTATTAACTAAGCACTTTGCATATTCTGAGGACTTGTAACCCCACATTAATAGTCGTACTATTAAAACTTATCATTTATAAAATACCAACCTGATGCAGATGTTTGATCTGTGGTATCTTTTTGGACCCACAAAAATATTTTATGAATTAGGTAAAATGTCATCCTGATTTTACAGGTTAAAAAATATCACCACCACCACGAACAACAGAAAACCTCTCTGCCCACTTCCTGCAGTCACACACTAGTAGAGCTGAGGTTCAGAACCAAGCCTGTATAGCTCCAAGAAGCCTCTCCTGACTCTCCCTCTATTCTTACAGTTTATGATCTAGGGAACTCCATCTTCTTCTTAGGCTTCCTACTCCTTCTTGCCCCCTTTGTTTTCCCTGAGCACACTGATGATCCAGAAATTTTAGCTCTGCTCAAGACCATTGGGGTCTGATTCATGGTCAGCCAGCCACCAAGAGGCCAAATCAGAGGGCACAGGCATAATTGCTTTAAACACTATATACATACATAATAACATACACTCTCAGTTTTAAGAGGGAAAACCAATAGAGACTTTGAAAACTAGAATTATACTTTGTACCTATTTCTAATGATATAATACATACTCATGAAAAACAATTATAAAAAGTTTAACCAATTCAAATATTTCAAAAATAAATGTATTATCAAATTATATGGGATATTGAATAAAAACTGATGTTAGGAGCGCCCGGGTAGCTCAGCAGTTGAGTGTCTTCCTTCAGCTCAGATTGTGATTCTAGGATGCTGGGATCGAGTCCCTAATTGGGCTCCCCACTGGAATCCTGCTTCTCCCTCTGCCTTTGTCTCTGACTTTCTCTGTTTCTCGCATGAATAAATAAATAACATATTAAAAAAAAAACTCATGTTGGTATATTTATTTGCAGCCCCCACCTTCAGCACACACACCTCACTCTCACTCAGGCCCACATTCAGGACAGAGTGATGTCTGTTGTCTACACTGATCCTGTTACCAGCATCGGTAAAGAAAAAACTCAATGCAAGGAATAGGGTGGGACCATTCCTCTGAAGTTACCTGGTGTGAGCAGTTGTTCCTGTGAGGGCTCCAGTTCACAAAGAAAATTCATCAGGCCATACATTGTTCTCCTGGTGCAAAAGGTCAGGGGGCTAGGGTGGGAGTGACCTTTCCAGGAAGGTCACTTGGGCTTAGATTCTCTCCTCTGAAGTCTTCAGATGAGCAAAGTCCAGCAGAAGACAAATTAGAGTTTATTTGGGGATCCGAGAGAGGAGTGCAGAGAACTCAGCCACCACAGTGGGAGACTCCTCGTAATCCCCAAATTCCTAGCACAGGCGACCCAGGTAGCAAGAAAGAAATGCAGAAAGGTGTTGTGCCCAAGATTGCGAATCCGAGAAACCACCAAGGAGCTGACACCGATGCAAGTGCACAAGGGTTAATTAGCAAGCTTGAGATTGGGTCCAAGTATACCCGACACAGCAGAGCAGGGACTTGAACTCCGAGATGGGGTACAGCTGGGTTTTTATGGGCTGGTCTAGGGGATTTTCAGAAGGGGTGGAGGAACTTCTTTTTTTTTTTTTAATTATGTAATAATTCTTTATTAAGCATTTTAATTTTTTTAAATAATAAATTTATTTTTATTGGTGTTCAATTTACCAACATACAGAATAACACCCAGTGCTCATCCCGTCAAGTGTCCCCCTCAGTGCCCGTCACCCATTCACCCCCACCCCCTGCCCTCCTCCCCTTCCACCACTCCTAGTTCGTTTCCCAGAGTTAGGAGTCTTCATGTTCTGTCTCCCTTTCTGATATTTCCCACACATTTTCTCTCCTTTCCTCTTTATTCCCTTTCACTATTTTTATATTCCCCAAATGAATGAGATCATATAATGTTTGTCCTTCTCCGCTTGACTTACTTCACTCAGCATAATACCCTCCAGTTCCATCCACGTCGAAGCAAATGGTGGGTATTTGTCGTTTCTAATGGCTGAGGAATATTCCATTGTATACAGAGACCACATCTTCTTTATCCATTCATCTTTCGGAGGAACTTCTTCATTCTGATATGGGGAAAGGGTAGGGGAGTTTCTTAAGCTTTTAGTTCCTCATTCCAATAAGGGTGAGCTCTATGGTTTTTCTTGTTGCTTATCTAGGGGCCAGGGGTGGGGAACATTTTCTGAATTTCTTGGGTCCCACAAAGGCTTCTGGTAACACATTTTGAAATCTGGCCTAGAACAAGTCCTATGCAGAAAAAGGGACCAGAAATGAGCCTTGACTCTCATTTTCTTTTCCCTTCTGTTCGAAAATATGTTCCAAAATTTGAACAATTAACGTTAAGTCTCAGGACATGCTACTGTTATCCCTGGAGCAAGAAAACAAACAAGTAATAAATGTGAGTCTCTCCCATGAGACTTAGAGCATGTTCATAGCACAAGCCCTGAGGAATTTTCCTCTTTTTATTTTTTTGATAACTTATATTGAACTTTAAAAGTGATTGCTTTTACAGGGAACCCCACACAAGACACAAGAAGTAAAGTTAGACTTTACTTCTCAATTTGGCTAAGTTAAAGCTCTCAGCTATTCAAAAGCTCATCTAAGTGCTGCCAGGAGGTACATTGGATGTGTGATTAAAGTCCATAATTAGTTGACTCTTAGCAAGGGAAATTATTTTAGGTAATCTAGGTAGGCCTGATTTGATCAGTTGAAAGACTCAAACTGAGTCTTCCCTAAGGAAGAGGAAATTCTGGCTTGGTATTCAGCTTCACCCTGAGCTGAGTCCCAGCCTGCATTCCTACAATTTTCAGACCAGCTTGGTCAGACCCATAGTCATGTAAGCCAATTCCTTGCAATAAATATCTTAATACATCTATCTCCTACTGTTTCTCTCGCTGAATTCTCATGATACTACAGACACTAACTGTGTATAGGACAGGGATACCTCTTTCCTGGGGTCATAGCCAGTACAGCCAGGGGTACTGGAGGTGTGTCAAAGTAAACCCCAGGTTAATAAGAGCAGGAAGTCTAAAATGAAGAAAAATCACAGCAGATTAGGCAAGGTTGACAGCTTCCATGTAGAATCAAAGCAAGGGAGTGCTTACAAAGCAAGAGAGGCTGACATCAGGAGTAGGGGGACAGTGGTTTAGATCTAGAATACTTCCAGACACAGGTGGGACTGGGATTGGTAGATTATGCACTGACCCCAGACATAAAACTTAAGGGGGGTGCCAAAATCTCAGTCATCAAGATAAATAATATTTAATACTAATTTTTAAATCAAAATTAATGCACAAAATCCATGATGAATAAAATATTAAAAATTTTAGATAAAGACAGGATCAGAAGGATCAAAATGCATTCAGTGGCTGAACTCTATGTGCTGTGGTCTCTGAAATTGCATCTCTCTGATTTGATGGGCTTGGCTGCTGATCCCACAGGATTTAGGGGAAGATGAAGAGTTTGTGGTTCAAAGACTGGAGAGTAGACAGATACCGAAAGTAAGTGATGACCTAGAAAAACTGCTGAAATTACAGTCAAAAGGCACATTCAAACTGAGGTCATAATCAATCATCTAGATAAAGCAGTGAGCCAAAGGGTTGGATCTGGAAGGGAGGTAAGGGTAAGGAACCTAGTGGGAAAAACAGTACAGCAGAGAAGCTAGGGCACTGTAACATTGACAATTGCACAGCACATAATGAAAAGCATCTCTTTATAAGAAGCATTTCAGAAACTAGCAATAGAGATTCTAGTTAGAATCAGCAATATACTATTTGACTGTGACTTGCTTGAAAGTTAACTGAGGGGATGCCTGGGTGGCTCAGTCGGTTAAGTGTCTGCCTTGGGCTCAGATCATGTAACCAGGGTCCTGGAATTGAGGCCCAGGTCCAGCTCCCTGCTCAGCAGAGAGTCTACTTCTCTCTTTCTCTCTCTCTCTCTCTGCACCTTCCTCTACTCGTGCTCTCTCTCTCCCTCTCAAATAAAAACAAAATCTTAAAAAAAGAAAGAAAGAAAGAAAGAAAGAAAGAAAGAAAGAAAGAAAGAAAGTTAACCGAATCCAAATCAAGGCAAGTAGAAACTTCACAGAGCTAAGGAGAGGTATTAGCATGTCACATTTTAATTTCTTTATTCTCTTCATTTCACAAGGATGAAACATTAATGTTGAATACCTGTATAGCAGCACTTTGTTGTGACGTATTAAGAACCATCCAAAAAGAAAAAAGAAAAAAAGAACCATCCAAATACAAAACGTGGTATAGACCAGAGGAAGAGCTGGTCAAGGAGAGATGTTGGGTCCACATGACACACACACACACACACACACACACACACACACACATACACTCACACATGCACATACATATGCACTCCACCATCTTATTTGAATTTAGTACAGAAATAATATTCTAATGCACAAAGCTTTATTAATTTAATGGAGCAAAAGGTATATTTATTTTTATGCATTTTATTATTACTGCATTTATTTTGTTACCAGAAAATGTAACAAATGTAATGTGTAATCATGTAAGGATGTCATTATACGTCAGTTATATTCATTTTGGATAATAGAATCCTAACAAATAAAAGTCCATGCTATCCTGAGGGGCATGAGAGGTTTTGTCCTAAATTTATTTCTTTCAGAAAGTACTTTATATAACCAAAGCATGTAAGCCTCATAGCAATTCATGCTCAACAATATAATTTATAGTTAAAACCAAATTTTCGATAAGATTTCTAAGTAACAATAACTATATAATATATAAGCATTTGACCAAAAATAATCAATTCCATACAATTATTATTATTAGAATATAGGCAGATCTTAAAATAATGGACCAAATAATTATCCTAAATAACACGTAAAACCACATTTTCAAGTCCTGAGTGGCCAGGCATTTGCTAGCTCACGGGAAGGATTAGTAGTAGACCAAGTGAGTCAAAGACATTCAGGTTCAGGTGCAGACTCTGCCCTCCATGAGTATCCAACCTGCTCACCTTAACTTCTCTGAGCCCATTTCCCATATGCAGAATGGGAAGAGTTAAAATAGCTTCCCTGATGATCTTATATCATCATATAATGATGACATAAGATAAAATGTCACTGGCATAAGATCTGGCACTTGTAATAATGTTTGTTCCTGCCCTTTGCTGACAGAAGAGAGTGGTAGGGGGAGGCATTTCCTTCATTTCTGATGAGGAATGGACAAGGGCTAAAATATGCGAGTCCTGCCTTTCTAAACTTGAAATGGAATTCTGACAAGTTAGTCATGATGCTCAGGGCAGCAGCTGTCTGATGTCGTGAAGTCCTCTGAGGAGAGGCTGGCTCCCAGGACGTTCAGAAAAATCCCAAAGCCTCATTACCCAGCATGCTCTGTCCTGTTGCTCTGGCTTATTCACATTAAAGCCAGAATGACACTGATTACTTTCATCAGGTGTAGCCAAGATGGGGAGTGCACAGAGCCTTGGGCTTCTAATAGATTAGCCATTTCTAAAAGCACGAAACATTCCACTCATACCTAATAATATTGTGTTAATGTTTATCACTATTAATCACTATTTTATCACTATTTAATACCCTTTAAATCACTAATCACTTATCACTATTTAATACCCTTTAAATATTATCACTGTTTTTATGAACTGTTTGATTAAATCATCTTATTGAATCTGAATCAAGCAATTGGGGTCAGATCCATTCCAAATAAATTTTCTGAAAGGCCATCTCAGTAAGAAATTTAGACTGAAATAATGATAAGTGTTTTATATAATAACACAATTAGCATTTCCTAATAAGTATTTATGGACACTACGAGGTAATTTTTTTCCCTAGAAAAGCAGAACCAGTTTTGAATGTAAACTAATTTACATTCAATTAGCTCCTTTGGATACAGGAGCTTTGATTCAAATTTTTCTTCTCCAGTTCCTTCCCACTGTTACATGAGTGTAATTTACATGAATGTAACTTAAAATTTCTCTGAAGTGGCTAAAGCAACCAACAGACTTGACAAGCGTTGACAAGTCTGTTGAATCAACCCTGGTATAGACTGGCATATGCAGTATTTAAAAACAATTATTTAATTAATTAATTCACACAGTAAGGAGTTGTGTAAGAAATGGCATTGTGTGGAGAAGTAAACCAAGGGTTTTGCAAAGACCAGCAATTTCATTCCAATCTGTGTGACCCAAAGAATTCCCTTTACTTCTCTAAACTCCAACTCCCTTATCTGTAAATGAAGTTCTATTACTAACTTCTCACATTGTCACAGAGATTACACTTTATTATATGCCTAAATGCCTCAACATCACATTGTAATAACCATGGTCTCCTTGCCTTTGCAGGCAGATACAGAAAAATAGCACAATGGCCAAATTTGGTGAGTTACATTCCAATACTGTTGGAGGAAGAGAATAAAGTAGGGATATATCAGGACCATGCATTGGATTTTCCTTCATCGCAGCATTAGTCAATACTATGCAAGTTGCAAAAGACTATCATCCAACCAGGCTATTTAGGGAAGTTTTCTGAAATTTTCAAAAAACCTTAGGAAAGGAAGGTACAGAGCAGGCCCAGAACAACTGGAATCAAGGATTATGTTGTCACCAGGAGTCTTTGTACAGCTTTTATTTGCATTTCTGTATGTTGATTTCATTTTCTCTTCCACATGGCCAGTCACAAATATGGAAAGGAGAAAGAACAAAATGAACTCTGGAGTGTTGAATTGGAAGGAAATAGAAGTATTGTATCAGTATGACCAGATTTTTATTTTTTTTAAGATTTTTAAATAGATATTTAAATATACAAGTGTGCTTTGTGTTATGTGTGTATTATATATTTGTGTGTGCATGTGAGTGTATGTATGTGTCTGTGTGTACATGGGTGTGTATGAACGTGTCCATGTTTACGTGCTTATGTTTTCTTTATCAAGAGAACCTATAAGCAATGACATTCCAGTAACAATGAGTGCATCTAGCATCCAAATCTTGGTTATAATGCTATTAAAAGGAAACAATGCTTCTTTGAGAGATAGGGATGAGGCTGGAAAAGTATCAGAGGAGCATAAAATATCTTATTCTACCAGAAAGTAAGGAAATGCTTAAAAGAAAACAAAACAAAAACAAACAAAAGAACAGAAAGTGGGAGGAAATCAAAAGGACCTAAGGACAGCCGAAGTGACTACCTTTGACCAAATGTTGCATAATTTGAGCATAAAACAAACAATAATTGCCAAAACTTGGAAGCAACCAAGATGTTCCTCAGTGGGTGAGGGGATAAACAAACAGTGATACATCCAGACAATGGAATATTATTCAGTGCTAAAAAGAAATGAGCTAGCAAGCCATAAAATGATATGGAGGAGACTTCAATGTGGATTTCTAAATGAAAGAAGCCAGTCAGAAAAGGCTACCTAACATACAATTTAACTATATGACACTCTGGAAAATACAAGTATAAAGATAGTGAAACAATTAGTGTTTGCCAGGGATTAGGGAGAGAGGGAGGGATGAATAAAGCACAGAGGATTTTTAGGCCAACAGCATCATTCTGTATGATACTATCATGGTGGATACATGTCATTAAAAATTGGTCCACATCTATAGAATGTATACCATCAAGAGTGATCCCTGATGTAAACTATGGTTTTGGAATGATAATGATGTGTCAGTGTACATTCATCAGTTATAATAAATGCATCATTGGTGGGGATATTGATAATGGGGGAAGCTATGCATGTGTAGGGCAGGAGGAATGTGGGAAATCTCTGTACCTTCCACCCAGTTTTGCTGTAAGCTAAAACTGCTCTGAAAAAAAAAAAAGTCTTAAAAACAAACCCAAAAAAAAAAACAACAAAAAAAAAACAGTGGGGATACCTGGGTGACTCAATGGGTTAAGTGACAGAATCTTGATTTTAGGCTCAGATTATGATCTCAGGATCCTGGAATCAAGGCCCGTGTTGGGCTGTGTGCTCAGCACAGTCTGCTTGTCCCTCTCCCTCTGCTCCTCCTCCTGCTCTCTCTCTCTCTCTCTCAAATAAAGAAATGAAATTTTTTAAATGCCCAAAAGAACAATAATAGAACTGTTTATGACTGTTTGAATTAGATTTTAAAAATCAATAAGACCATATAGATATTAATAAATAAATACATTGGAAAAAAAGAAATAGTTGTTCCTTACAGTAGAATGCCAACTAATAAATGTAGAAGTAATGAAATAGGCATTTCATGTTGGTGGTTTCAGGTTCTGTGTACACTACCCTGTTAATATATGAGCTATTAACCTGCTTTCTTTGGGACAGTAACAAGTTGGCACAATATCAAGACTTGAGACAGGTTATTGCTTTTTTCCAGCATTAAAATAATAATATCCATACCTAGTAAAAATTACAACGGCAAAGAAAGGAATGAAAAGAAAAAATGACCAGGGGATCCCTGGGTGGCTCAGTGGTTTAATGCCTGCCCTCAGTTCAGGGTGTGATCCTGGGGTCCCAAGATTGAGTCCCACATCAGGCTTCCTGTGTGGAGCCTGCTTCTTCATCTGCCTGTGTCTCTACCTCTCTCTCTCTCATGAACAAATAAATAAAATATTTAAAACAAAAAAAGTAAAAATGACCAAATATATATATATATATATAATTCTTATTTATTGTTTGAATATTTGAGTAAACATACTTGTAAGTTGGCACTTGCCATTTTGAAGATAAAGGAAATTTGCTGTGGAGGAGAAGCTAAGAATGTAGAAGTTATCCTTTGTTGTTTATGAGAACCCCAGGTTAACAGAATTAAGGAATTTTCAAAATGTCACACACATCAAAATGTCACTTACAAGTGATGGACAGAAACTCTTCACTCTTTTGTCATCATTATGATTAATAGTTGAACATTAAACCATATTAAACCCCTCAAACTGACTGGCAGAGAGTCAGTTGATATCAACGTTACTTTGAGTTGTGTTTTTCTTTCAAGTTCCTTCATGGTCCAAAGTATACATTTACAAAGGTGCACCTCCATCAATAGCTTCACTTTTGAACATACATACATATGTAGCCCAAAAAATAAATATATAAATATAAATACACAAGGCATAATAGACCCTGATATATATGTGTGGATATGTGTGTGTGTGTGTGCATTTAAATGCAGGTTCCATGCAGAAAAACTATTCTTTTTTTTTTAAGATTTTATTTATTCATGAGAGACACAGAGAGAGAGGCAGAGACACAGGCAGAGGGAGAAGCAGGCTCCATGCAGGGAGCCTGATGTGGGACTCGATCCCGGGTCTCCAGGATCAAGCCCTGGGCCCAAGGCAGGAGCTAAACTGCTGAGCAACCCAGGGATCCCCAGAAAAACTATTCTTTTAACAATTTTAATATATTATTTTTCTCTCCATTTATGCGACAAAGTCTGAATGTCCTGGGTTTACCTTCTATTATCCCAACCCCCACCTCCCATCATCATGTGTGCCATGAAGAGATAACTCACCCAATACTTCCAAAGGATTAACTTTTTCCAGTTATGACCCTGTCATTTGAAGTCACATGAAGCTGCTCTGGAGCAGAAATCTTCCAGAAGCGATGCTCTCCTGTCCCCTGTCATCACACCCTGCAGACAGCCAAGATCAGGATGAACATGATGACAATACAATTACATAAACGAAACATGCTTCAAGATTGGGTAAAAATATTAATTAGCAGCAAATAGGAATAATCCCTGGCTGGACATAATATCCTAGTCATAGTCCATTGGAAATTACAAGTCTTTTGATGAAATAATTAAATGCTTGCATTTAAAATAGCTCTAGCTATCTTATAAACTTGATAAAATTGTCTGAAGCAAGCTCACTTAAAATAATTTGTTCTTATGTCAAAACACTCAAGAAAAATGTCTTATAATGTGCCTTCTTCCTACCACCTTTTGCTCCAAACAGCAGGCAGATATTAAATATTTTAATTATGGATATACTTTGTTGTTTCCTTACACATCTGTCCTTTTCCCCCAGTAGTTCAGCCTAGTTTAAACTCCAGACAATCTAGCTTTCTTTCCTAGCTTCTTTTTTACTCTTTCCTTTTTCTAACTGACTATTTTTTCACTCGACAACTTTTGACACAACTTTTTCTACCAGCCACAACCAGTTCCCCGTATCCCTGAGCTCCATATAACTGTGCTGAGAGTCCTTAAGTTCTGGACCAAGAAGCTGCTGGAAAGGTCGCACACAAAAATGAGTTAGCAAAGGCTGTGCTCAACCTGCCTCAGGAAGCTGTAATAATTGTGGAGAGCTCAGATACCTGGATATCTTACTCACAACTAGAGGAACAGCTGCCTGATCCCATGAAGGTCTTCTCCTCTCTCAAGATAAAATTTTGCCCCCAGGGTTAAATGAATGCACTCCAAAAGCTTGTTCACTTAAAGGTTCAATTTCATATTGTTTCTCCAACCACTGTAAATATTAATGAAAATTCTTGAGATTAACATTTGTATTGAGGGTACATATGTATGAAGATGATGAATGTCACCCCATCTTCATAGAGTGTCCCCTTTAAGTTGGCCCTTTGACTACACCATCAGGAGGCTGCTGCAATGTTTGATCAGGCTGGCTGGTAAAATCACCAGTGGGTCTCATTTTTGCAATCCCATTCCTATATCTCGTTTGTTCAAAAATGAATGCTCTGGTCTACTATGACCTTATATGAGATGCAGTGAATCATACACTTGAAGACTTCAGACAGTCATCCTAGCTGAGACCTTGAAAGCAGGAAAGAAAAACCTATACCTGGAGCTCATGTCTATTCCTATTAGAACAGATCTCTGGTTCTTCCAGGATAGAAGGGATTTGATATAGTCAACTTGCTGCTAAGCGGTGGTTGGTCTCTCTGTGGAATGAGATTGTACCAAGGGTTCAGTGTTGGTCTCTGTTGCAGGTAAATTGAACATTCTACAACTGCAGAACCTAAATAAGCCTTTTTAAGTGCGAACACATACTGTTGGGCCAATGCATAACCTCTCTCTCTCTCTCTCTCTCTCTCTCTCATTCTATTTATGTGCCTATCATACAAGTACTGGGGTGGCCAATGACTAAGGCTGATGATATCACTTGGCCAAATCATCCTGTCAACTCAGTTGTTTGGTAGTAGACGCTTTTAATTGAACATTAACATGTGATACAAAGCTTTTCATACTTTATTCCATTCCTACGTGTATGTCTACATTCCTCTACCTCACATCTCCTTATCCTAATTTTCCAATTCTTCTTCCAGGCCCCTGACCAATCACTACCCATGAATCTAACTTGTATACCTATTCCAACTTAAGATGCAATATTATTTTTGATTGATTATATTGGCCAGGGGTAGAAGGTAATCAGAGATTATCTCTTGGCCTTCCCTACTATAATAACACTAGTTCCATAGGTCAAGAACCCAAGCTGGGGATTGCATCAACTACTAAGTATGTATATCACAGACACACATTTGAGAATGGAGAAAGTTCCATCAAGTGGGTCTGCAAAACCACGGGATCAATTTAAGCAGAAATATAGGCAAAACTACAATCTTTGCCTAGCTTCCCTATTATAGCAGGGGGACTATGATGACTCTTCAGGTCTTTGGGTTTCAGTGGTAAACCAGACTCTATATCCAAATTGTTGAAATATTCCCTCTTCCTCAGTTAACAATTATCTGAATAAATAGCCTTAGGTCTCTTTGAGGAAGGATTTGGGGAATCATAACCATTTATGCTTGTCATGGTGTTGCAAGGCCCTTCCTCCTAGGGATTTAGCATCCCCTTCAGTTAACAGATCCTAAGTCTGACTCAGATCCAGAAAGTAATTGTGACTTTATGGAGTGACTGCCCTCAGACTCCTGGTCATCTATCTTTGACTTCTTCTGAAGTACAAAACGAGAAGTGTCCATTAGTCTTATCGTTAGCAATACTGCATCCTATTAACCATCTCTTTGCAAGTCAGTCATCCTTGGTGATCACTCTAACACTATGCCTCATTATAATAGTTGCATACATAAGATTTCTGGAAATTAAGTGCCATCACTTGGCCTCCATTGTTGCAGGGTTCTATTATCCCTTTTATTATTGGTGAGCCTAGTTTTTTAGTGGTCTCTTTGCAATCAGTCTTGGCTTATAGAGAGCCATCACTGAATATTTTAGTGAATCTCCTTGTCAGCACTTTGCTTAAAACTGGTAAATAGCTATCCTTTGGGCCAGCCAATGGAGCCAAATCATCTATGGGCCTCCCAACCTTTCATGGTATATCCATTCTAATACTCCAACTACTTAGAGACTGCTTGACCTTTAGATGCACCTGAAATATGCTTTTTTCATGTTTCTAGTAACCATCCTAGCACTGGGACTGCACCATTTCTGGAACATAGGATAATAAATCCAGCATCTGGGTCAAGTGTTCCCAGAACAATGAACTCCCTTTTTTTTATGTTCTACGTTGACCACTTTGACCAAGCACCTTCAGAATCCCAAGTAGTCCTCTAGTACATGATATCTAGGCCCTTGTAGCTGCTGTGAAGTATAACTTATTAATCCCTTATCAGGTCCAGTATGCCCCTAGATGAATTATACTGTAACTTAACCCTCGTTAGAGCTCTACTGGCCAGAAGGAAGGGTGGAGGTAAATCCTGAAGCGGATATATATTGTCTACCTAGAGCTCTGACATCATTGTGAGGTTGAGGTAGCCAACACAAGAATTGCCTGAATCTTCTATTCTTATGTGAAATTGTATGGCGAACTTTACTGTTAAGCCATTGTTAGTTGGATATTTTGGTCACTTACCAAAAACAATTTACTGGTTGGCAGAACCTAACCTGGAAGGTGAGAAAAAAGTGGCTTTTTGGTTATTCCGATAATATTGGTTAAATTATTGTCAGTTTCTAAGAGTACTAAATTCTTATTTATAGACATTAAAATCAAATTTAATGATGCTTTGTTTTTTCAACTCCAGCATACAGTCTTACAATCTTACATTAGCTTCAGGTGTATAATATAGTGATTCAGCAATTCCATACATCACCCTGTGCTCATCACAAGTACATTCTTTAATCCCTATCATTTATTTTACCCATCCCCCCACCCACCTCTTCTCTGGTAACCATGAGTTTGTTCTCTAGAGCTGAGTAAATTTAATAATTTTTGTATTAATTTGATGGAATTTTAGGTAATTTTATTTTATTCTAACTACTTATTTCTTTATGGGATATTTAAACAAATAGAGAAATATGTTATAAATGTTAAAAATGGTGAAAATTGTGCCATAAGCTCTTCATTAATATTGTTTTGAAACAGATTATTGGACATAATCTTACTATTTACCTTACTTCAAAACATATCATATTACTGTCCCCTCTTTTTTTGTATGCTTTTTAGAAAGCTCCTTTTTTGTGTGTGTTTTTTCAGCTTTATTGAGTAATATTTTACAAACAAAAAATTGTGCACATTTAATGTATATATTTTGATGAGTTTCAACATATACATGCACTTATGATATCAACATCATAACAGAGATACTAAATATACCCATCACTTCCAAAACCTTCCCTATGTTCTTTTATGCATATTTTATTGTAAGAAGACTTAATGTGAGATGTATCCTCTTAACACATGTTAAAATAATCAAAGAGAGCAATTTAGTTAATCTAAGCAAATTTTATTTCATACTTCATGGAGTGGATAGTTTTTATTCTCAAGAGTCCAGAACACTAGACAGCAGGAAGTTTTTGCAGAAGAAGCCAATCAGGGAATAAAGAAAGAGTCTTCAGCTTAAATTAACTATATATCTAACCTTATTTAGAACAAGGAAATCATGATAGGTATTGGCAGCTGGGGACTAACTGGCCGGATATACCGTATTTCTAGTCATGCACAGCATTTATGGGACCAGGAAAGTTACATAGATTTCAGATTGCTGACGTGGCACTCTGGGCAAGAGCAGCTCCATTTTGGACCTAGAAGTTTCAATACATATTTTTTAAATGTACAATACCATATTCTTTACTATGCGCACTATGTCATCTTCCATTACAGAAACTTTATACTCATTGAAAAACAGTTACCCACTCCCCCGTCACCCAACCCTTGACAATCACCATTCTATATCCTGCCTTTATGAGTCTGGCAATTTCATACAAGTAAAGCCATGCAGTATCTGTCTAAGACTCGTTTATTTCGCTTAATATAATAAACTTAACCAAGGAAACAAAAGACTTGTACGTTGAAAATTCTAAAACACTGATAAAAAAAAAATTAAAGCAGACACAAATAAATGCAAAGGCATTCCATGTACATGGATTAGAAGAATTAATATTGTTAAAATGTCCATCCTACCCAAAGCCATCTGTATATTCAGTGCAATACTTATCAATGCTTTTTTTTTTACAGAAATAGAAAAACAATCTTTTTTTTTTAAAGACTTCATTTATTCATGAGAGACAGAGAGAGAGAGGCAGAGACATAGGCAGAGGGAGAAGCAGGCTCCTCACAGAGAGCCTGATGCGGGACTCAATTCTGGAAACCCGGGATTACACCCTGAGCCAAACACAAACACTCAACCGCTGAGCCACCCAGGTGTCCCAGAAAAACAATCTTAAAATTCATTTGGAAATACAAAAGATCCTGAATAACCAAAGTGACCTCAAACAAGAAGAATAAAGCCAGAGGCATCACATTTCTTGATTTTAAAATGTAAAGCTATAGTAATTAAAACAGTGTGGTACTGGCATAAAGACAGTCATATAGACCTATGAAACCATAGAAAGTCCAAACAATCAAGAAAGGATAATCTCTTCAACAAATGCTGTTGGAAAACCACAAGCAAAAAAATGAAATTAGACCCTTATCTTACTAGTGTAAGACACAAAAATTAACACAGAATGTACTAAAAACTTAATATAAGAACTGAAACTACGAAACTCTTTAAAGAAAATATAGGGGGAAAAACTTCTTGACATTGGTCTTGGCAGTAATTTTTTGAATTTGACACCAAAAGCACAGGCAACAAAATCAAACATAGACAAGTGGAACTGCATCAAACAAAAGCCTCTATACAAAAAAAGAAGCCATCAGTAAAGCAAAAAATAATAAAATAAAATAAAATAAAATAAAATAAAATAAAGTAAAATAAAGTAAAATAAAGTAAAATAAAATAAAATAAAAAGGAACGGCAGAAAAATATTTGCAATCTATTTGATAAGGGGTCAATATCCAAAATATATTTAAAAACTCATATAACTCAATAGCATTAAAAAATGACCTGATTTTAAAAATGTTAAAAGGACTTGGCTATTTCTCCAAAGAAAACATACAAATGGCCAACAGGTATATGAAAAGGTACTCAATATTACAAATCATCAGGGAAATGAAGATCAAAACCACAATGAGATATCACCTTATCACTTGTTAGGAAAGCTATTACCAAAAGGCAAAAATAGCAACTGCTGCCAAGGATGTAGGGAAAAGGGAATTCATACTTTGACGGGAATGGTACAGCCACTAGGGAAAATTGCATGGAAGTTCCTAAAAAAAAAAATTTTTTTTTAAAGATCTACCATATCATCCAGCAAACCCACTACAGGGAAATTAATCCAGAAGAATTGAAATCAGGAATTCAAAGAGATATGTATCTTGGTGTTCCTTATAGTATTATTCACAGGACCCCGGGATCACAACCTGAGCTGAAGACAGACGCTCAACCACTGAGCCACTTAGGTGCCCCTGCCCATGGCATATTTATTAGGTAAAACAAAGTTGTTTTCTTTGGATGAGGACCATATAGGATGTCTAAAAAGATCTCCTACTAAAGTTCCAGGAGACATGTGTGACCTAAAAGATAGCCCTGAGGGCACTAGCAATTCAATAGTCCCTGGTAGGAGGCAAAGCCTGAAATACACCTCCCCAAAACTCAAAAATCATAATGCTGCCTTCTCGCATCTAGAATGAGCAGCATTTTAAAATGAGGAAATCTATGAACCAAAATGTATGGTGTCTAGTCAATATCATTTCCCAAGCTTATCCAACCCCCCCATACAGTCTATTACAGAGCATGAGAGGGAAGTGTGTGCGGGGTCATATTTGGGCAGGAAAACAAATGTTCTGCCTCTGTAAGCTGAAGTTTCAAAGATAGCCAGGTTGGTCTTGAAACTTGGCCTCTTGAGAAGAAGCATTAGAAAACCTTTAACAAATAATTAATATACTTTTTAAACAATTCTTTGCAAATCAATGAGAAAATAGAAAATTATTTTGATCACTCTCAACAGACTATGTTAATTGGGAGTCATTATGCTTCTCTTTGGTTATAAAAGAACAAACAACAAAATCCAGAATTCCAGACTACCATTAAATAAAACCAGCAAGAACATTGACAATATGTGCACCATGTACACACTTGTCAGGCTTGTGCACTTCACAAATGTGGTTACATTCTTCTCAGGTCATGATTCCAGAGTCCCAGGATCGACCCCCACATTGGCTCCATGCTCAGCGGGGAGTATGCTTCTCCCTCTCATGCTCTCTCTCTCTCACTCACTCTCTCAAATAAATAAATAAAATCTTTTAAAAAAGAAAGAAAGAAAACAGCAATCAGTGCAAGAATAAACAAATCAATGGGGTAAATTAGGTAAATTTTAAAGAACTCTATTGTATGCTATAATTTGGTATATGATAAAGGCGACAAATGACCGTATCAATAAATGTATAGTGTCTAAACAATTGGTTAACCTTTGGAAGACAAAGTTGGAATCTTATTTCCCACAACATAAAATAAACTCTAGCTCTAATAAAACTCTAATAAAATCAGTATTAACTATTTTTTAACATTGTAAGTGTTTTTATAATGTCATAAAGGATCAATAAAAATGTTGAGTATTTGTTCTGGAAGCAGAAAACTATTTCTTTAGCATAAAATGAATTACAGAAATTAAAAAGAATTGTCATTATTCACAGATGGCATGATTGCTTAGGTAATAAATCCAAAAGAATTTATAAACTCTTAGTATTAATAAGAGAATTTAACAAAATATTTAACATATAAATATAATATATAATATTTAATTACTGTATGCCATAAAATTAGTATATACCATTAATAAATGAACAAATAAACCAAGAAACTAAATTTTTAAAAATACCACTAATAGCTTCAAGTAACTAAGAATAAAGTCAACCCAAAATCTGTTCGAATGCTCTATAGAGATAAGTATAGTTATATATGAAACATATTTGTTATATATTTGTAGATTGGAAAACCCATGGGGAGGAGCAGTTAAGATGGCAGCATAGTAGAACACTAGGTTTGCCTCATTTCTTGAACATAGCTAGATAACTAGCAAATCATTCTGATTACCCAAGAAATCAACCTGAGGCCTGAAAGAACAAACTACACAACCAGAGGGAGACAAGAGTCCACATCAAATAAGATAGGAAGTGCAGAGATGTGGTTTGCAGGAAACCAGACTGTGGTGCTGCAGTGGGAGGGAATCCTGGTCATTGAAAGAGAGAGAGAGAGGCCAGGGGATGTATAGAACATTTCCCCCACAATAAAAAAGAAAAAAAAAAAAAAAAAAAAGAACATTTCCCCCAAATCATTGGCTGGGAAAACAAGAGGGGCTGATTTTTGTGTTTTTACAACCAGTTCTCAAAGACTATAGTTTTGAAGGTTGGTAGGCTTGGCTAGGCTAGAACCCTGAGAGTGCTGACCTACTCCTGGAGAGAAGACGGGCAAACAACCCCACTTTCCCCTACCCCTCAGCATAAGTGCAGAGACACCTGCTGAGGGTAGCTAACCTGGACACTGGTTTATTTAGCCTGCTTTGCTCCAAATCCCACACCCCTCTGCTCTGGTGGAACTGTCCTTCTTGGTCAAACCTACATTCATTCCAGCAAGTGAGACCTTCCCCCTGAAGACCAGCACAGGCCTCCACCACAGCATGTCCCTAAAGTTTGGAGTTTTAAAAAATCAGCAGGCTTGACTGGGATAGAGCCCAAAGTGCAGTTCACTGTCCTAGGCAGGCAAACAACCCAGAGACAGATTATATGAAAACAGCTATCTGAAAACACATGAGATTCACGAGGGAAAATTATTCATTTTTCAATGGGGTGCTTCCTTGAAAGCAGCAAGCACAGAGTTCGCTTTCTCAGGACAAAGTTGCTGGCTGGTGCCACTTCCTTCCCCTACTCTTCAGTATAAACAAACTTCAATAAACAGTGTAGCACCAACACTGGCTGCCTAACATTCTTACACCAAGTCACGGCCCCCTGCACTCTTCTGGGACTGCTTATCTTGGACAAGTGTGCCTAAGGACCAGTGCAGCAGGCCTCTTCCCCCAGAAGACCAGCAGAAATCTCTACACACACTGTGTCTACCAACCGTAGAGTTCTGCAAGGCTTCAGTTTGAGTGGAAGTAGTGTCAGGTCTCATTTAGCAAGCAAACCAGAGCATACCTAGCCAAACCCACCAAACTCTAGATAAGGTCCAAACACTGCCCACTACAAATAAGGACAGCTTCTTCAGGTAACTAACCTGAGGTAAAAAGAGTCAAACCACAGAAGTAGAGTGCAGGCAGCACACATCAGAGACCCTCACTGAGGGTCAGGCCCTGGACACTATATGGCTTCTTCTTCATAAAGCCATTACTCTCAGGAGCAGGAAACATAGAAGGCTTTTCTAACACAAAGAAGAAGGTAGAGACCTAGACAAAATGCCAGGATATCAGAATTCATCCCAAAAGAAAGAACCAGAAAATGTCACTGCCAGACATCTAATCAAAATGGGTATAAGTAATATCCCTGACAGAGAATTTAAAGCAACAACCATAAGAATACTCACTGGCCTTGAGAAAAGCATGGACAATATCAGGGAGAGCCTTATTGCATAGATTTTTTAAAAAAGTTAAAGAAATGAGTCAGACAGAAATGAAAAATACAAAACCTGAGATTTGAAACTAACTGGATGTAAGGACCAAATTGATGGAATAAGCAAAGAACAAGTAAGTGATGTAGAAGATAGAATCATGGAAAATAAGAATGCTGAGCAGAAGAAAGAAAGAACTATAGATCATTAAAGAAGACTTAGGGAACACAGCAACTCCATCCAACATTACATTTGTATCATAGGATTTCCGGAAAGAAGAGAAGGAAAAGGGGACAGAATGTTTATCTGAGGAAATAATAGCTGAAAAAGTCCCTAATATGGAGAAGGAAATAGACATCCAAATCCATGAGGCACAGAGAACTCCTGTCAAAATCAACAAAAACAGGCCAACACCAAGACATAGAGTAGTTAAATTTGCAAAATTTACTGATAAAGAAAAAATCCTAAAAGCAGCAAGACAAAAGAAGTCCTTAACTTAGAGGGAACACCAATAAGGATAGCTGCAGAACTCTCCACAGAAACTTGGCAAGCCAGAAAAGAATGGCATGATATATTCAATGTGCAGAATAGGAAAAATCTGCAGCCAAGAACAGTGTGTCCAACAAGGCTATCATTCATAATAAGAGGAGAGATAGTTTCCCAGACAAACAAAAACTGAAGGAATTCATGACCAGTAAACCAGCCCTGCAAGAAATATTAAAGGGACTCTTTGAGTGGGAAGGAAACACAAAAAGTGACGACTAGAAAGGAAGAGAGAAAAACTCCAGTAACAACAAAACAAGTAATAAAATGGAACTAAATACATATCTATCAATAATTACTCTGAATGTAAATGTACTAAATGCTCCAATCAAAAGACATAGAGTGTCAGAATGGATAAAAAGTCAAGACCCATCTATATGCTGCCTACAAGAGACTCATTTTATTTTTTTTCCAATTTTAAATACAGTTTTATTTAAGACATTACATTTTCCACTTAATACAGTGCTTATAAAGTGCAATGTTTATTTCCTTTCCCTGTGCACATATTCCATATTCAAGTATCAAGAATGCCCAGTATATTTACTATAGCAGCTTGACTTTAAAACTGCCATGGAATTTGCTACAAATTTGGGTTCTTCAAATGTGTGGAACAATGCTAGACCTGTCAACAGGTTGGCTTAATCAACCTCTTCAATGGTAGGCCCAGAGGAGGCACCACCAGAGGGAGGAGCTCCACCACCAGGAAAGCCTCCAGGCATTCCTCCTGGCACTCCTCCTACACCCTGGTATAGGGTATAGGGTATAGGGTATAGGGTATAGGGTATAGGGTATAGGTATACACCTGGTATGGGGTTGCAGACTTTCTCCAGCTCTTTCTGCTGATGTTCAAATTCTTCCTTCTCTGCAGTCTGGTTCTTATCGAGCCAGTTGATGAGTTCATTGCACTTGTCAAGAATCTTCTGTTTGTCTTCGTCATTGATTTTGCCCTGAAGTTTTTCATCTTCAACAGTTGCTTTCATGTTGAATGAATAAGACTCAAGTGAATTCTTAGAAGACACCTTGTCTCTCTGCTTCTCATCTTCCACTTTGTACTTCCCAGCTTCCTGGACCATGCACTCAATGTCCTCCTTGCTCAAGCAGCCCTTGTCATTAGTCATGGTAATCTTGTTCTCTTTTCCTGTGCTCTTATCCACAGCAGACACATTGAGGATACCATTAGCATCAATATTAAAAGTGACTTCAATCTGAGGAATGCCACAAGGAGCAGGAGGTATGCCGGTGAGTTCAAACTTGCCAAGTAGATTGTTATCCTTGGTCATAGCAGACGCTCACCTTCATAGACCTGAATAAGCACACCAGGCTGGTTGTCAGAGTAGGTAGTAAAGGTTTGTGTCTGTTTGGTAGGAATGGTAGTATTGTGCTTGATGAGCACAGTCATGACTCCTCCAGCAGTTTCAATACCAGGAGAAAGTGGGTTGACATCCAATAGCAGCAAATCTTGAACATTTTCAGATTTGTCACCAGAAAGAATTGCTGCCTGGACAGCTGCACCATAAGCAACGGCCTCATCAGGGTTGATGCTCTTATTCAGTTCCTTTCCATTGAAGAAATCTTGAAGAAGTTTCTGAATCTTGGGGATACAGGTAGAACCACCCACCAGGACAATATCATGGATCTGAGACTTGTCCAGCTTGGCATCCCAAAGAGCTTTCTCTACAGGGTCCAGGGTGCCCCGGAACAGGTCAGCATTTAATTCTTCAAACTGGGCACAAGTAATAGAGGTATAGAAGTCGATTCCTTCACACAGAGAATCAATCTCAATACTGGCCTGGGTGCTGGAAGAGAGTGTACGCTTAGCCCATTCGCACGCAGTACGGAGACAGCCCTCTTATTTTTGCTGATATCCTTCCTGTGTTTGCACTTGAATTCTGCAATAAAATGATTGACCATACGGTTGTCCAAGTCTTCTCCACCTAAGTGGGTGTCTCCAGCTGTGGACTTGACCTCAAAGATCCCATCTTCAATAGTAAGGATTGACACATCAAAAGTGCCACCTCCTAAATCAAAGATCAACACGTTCCTTTCAGCTCCAACCTTCTTGTCTAAGCCAAAAGCAATAGCAGCAGCATTTGGCTCATTGATGATTCGAAGTACATTGAGACCGGCAATAGTTCCAGCATCTTTGGTAGCCTGACGCTGAGAGTCATTGAAGTATGCAGGTACCGTGACAACTGCATTGGTAACAGTCTTCCCAAGGTAGGCCTCTGCAATTTCCTTCATCTTTGTCAGAACCATAGAGGACACCTTCTCTAGATATAAACTTTTTGTCTCCCCCTTGTATTCTACTTGGACCTTAGGCCTGCCAGCATCATTCACCACCATGAAGGGCCAATGCTTCATATCAGATTGGATGACAGCATCATCAAATCTAAGTCCAATCAGCCACTTGGCATCGAAAACCGTGTTAGTGGGGTTCAACGCAACTTGATTCTTCACAGCATCACCGATCAATTGTTCGGTGTCTGAAGGCGACATAACTTGGGGTGGTTCCATTTCCCTGATCATAGGCAATTATTTCCACTTTCCCGTGCTGGAAGACAACACGCAGCAGTTGGTGGTGCCAAGATCGATCCCGACTGCGGGTCCCTTAGACATAGTTGCTTCTGTGTGGGCCAGGCTCGGCCCGCGGAAACAACAGCCGCCTGCGCATCTGGCACCGCGTTCAACTGAGACTCATTTTAGACTTAAAGACACCTGCAGATTGAAAGTGAAGGATTAGAAAACCATTTATCATGCAAATGGATTTCAAAAGAAAGCCAGAGTAGAAATACTTAAATCAAAAAAAAAAAAAAAAAAAAATCAAAAAAAAAAATCAAAAAAAAAAAGAAATACTTAAATCAGACAAACTAGATTTTAAATCAAAGACTGTAACAAGAGATGAAGAAGGGCACTATTTAATAATAAAGGGGACTACTCAACAAGAAGATCTAACAATTGTGAATATTTACACCCCTAACTTGGGAGCACCCAAATATATAAATTAATAACAAGTGTAAAGAAACTCATTGATGATAATGCAATAATAGTAGGGGTTTTAAAACCCCACTTACATCAATGGGCAGATCATCTAAGCAGAAAATCAACAAGGAAACAATGGCTTTGAATGACAAACCAGGCCAGATGGAACATTCCATCTTAAAGACCGTAATATACATTCTTTTCAAGTGCAAATAGTACATTCTCCAGAATAGACCACATATTAGGTCACTAAGCAGGACTCAATAAGTACAAAAAGATTGAGAATATGCATACCACGCATCTTTTCTGACCACAAGGCTATGAAACTTAAAATCAACCAGAAGAAAAATTTGGAAAGTCTACACATACATGGAAGTTAAACAACATGTTACTAAACAATGAATGGGTCAACCAAGAAGTTAAAGAAAATATTTTTAAAATAAATTAAAATGAAAACATGATAGTCCAAAAACTTTGGGATGCATCAAAAGCAATCCTAAGAGGGAAATATAGAACAATGCAGGCCTATATGAAGAAGCAAGAAAAATCTCAAATAGACTACCTAACCTTACATAATAATTAAGGGAAATAATAGAGGGAAATAATAGAAATTAGATCAGAAATAAATGATATAAAAACAAAAAAAATAATAGAAGAGATCAACGGAACCAGGAGCTGGTTCTTCGAAAAAATTTAATGAAATTGATAAACGTCTAGGCAGACTTATCAAAAAGAAAAAAGATCTAAGTAAATAAAATCACAAATGAGGGAGGAGAAATAACTAAAACTATTCCAAAAAATAGTAATGGAAGGAAAATTTCCAAACTCATTCTATAAGGCCAGCATTACCCTGATTCCCAAACCAGAAAAGACTCCACTAAAAAAGACAACTGCAGGCCAAACCCCTGATGAACACGGATGCAAAAATTCTTAATAAAATACTAGTAAATCGAGTCCAACAGTACATTCAAAGACTCATTCAGCACCATCAAGTGGGATTAATTCCTAGGTTGCAAGGAACAAGTGTTGATTGATTTGTGAATATTGAAATCAATCAACATGATAAATCATATTAGGTAAAAAAAGGATAAAACCATTTGATCCTCTCACTAGATGCATTAAAAGCATTTGACAATGTACAACATCCATTCATGATTAAAACCCTCAACAAAGTGCGTTTAGAGGAAACATACCTCAACATAATACAGACCATATGTGAAAAAACCACAACTAATATCATCCTCAAAAGAGAACAACTGAGAGCTTTTCCTCTATAGTTAGGAACAAGACAGGGATGTTCATTATTATTTAACATAGTACTGGAAGTCCTAGCCTCAACAATCAGACAACAAAAAGAAATAAAATGCATCCAATTAGCAAGGAAGAAGTCAAACTTTCACTATTTGCAGACAACATGATACTCTATATAGAAAACCCAAAAGACGTCACCAAAAAATTGCTAAAACTGACACATGAATTCAGTAAAGTCAGAAGACACAAAATCAATGTACAGAAATCTGTTGCATTTCTATACATCAATAATAAAGCAACAGAAAGAGAAACCAAGGAATCAATTGAAGATGACATGAAGAAATTGAAAAACATTCCATGTTCATGGATTGGAGGGAAGAGCAAATATTGCCAAAATGTCTATGACCTAAAACAATCTACATATTTAATAGAATTCATATCAAAATATCAACAGCATTTTTCACAGCATTAAAACAAACAATCCTAAAATTTGTATGGAACCACAAAAGACCCTTTATAGACAACATAATAGTGAGAAAGAAAATCAAAGGTGGAGGCATCACAATTCCAGACTTCAAGCTTTATTACAAAGCTTTGGTCATCAAGACAGTATGGTACTAGCACAAAAGCAGACACGTAGATCAGTGGAACAGAATAGAGAACCCAGAAATGAATTCACATCTTTATGGTCAGTTAATCTTGGACAAAACAGGAAAGAATATGCAATGAGAAAGACAGTCTCTTCAACAAATGGTGTTGGGAAAATTAGACAGCAACATACAAAAGAATGAAAATGATCCACTTTCTTACACCAAACAAAAAAATGAATTAAAAAAGAATGAAAGACCTAAATGTGAGACAGGAATCTATCAAAATCCTAGAAAAGAACAGACGATATCCTCTTTGACACCAGCCATAGTAACTTCTTACTAGATATGTCTCCTGAGGCAAGGGAAACAAAAGCAAAAACAAACTATTGGGACTTCATTAAAAAAAAAAAGTTTCTACACACCAAAGGAAACAGTTAACAAAACTAAAAGTTCACCTACAGGATGAGAGAAGATATTTGAAAATGACATATCTGGATAAAGGGTTAGTATCTAAAATATATGAAGACATAAAACCGAATACCCCAGAAATGAATAATCCAGTTAAAAAATGGGTGGGAGACATGAATAGACACTAAAGAAAACATCCAGATGGTTAACAGACAAGAAAGAATGCTCAACAACATTCATCATCAGGGAAATACAAATCAAAACTACAATAAGATATCACCTCACACCAGTCAGAATGGCTAAAATGAAAAACACAGTAAACAACAGGTGTTGGTGAGGTTGCATAGAAAAAGGAACACCCGTGCACTACTAGTTGGAATGTGAACTGGTACAGCCACTGTGGAAAACATTATAGAAGTTCCTCAAAAAGTTAAAAATAGAATTACCCTATGAGGGGCACCTGGGTGGCTCAGTGGTTGAGCACCTGTCTCTGGCTCAGGTCATGATCCCAGGGTCCTGGGATTAAGTCCAGCACTGGACTCCCCACAAGGAGCCTGCTTCTCCCTCTGTCTATATCTCTGCCTCTCTCTGTGTCTCTCATGAATAAATAAATAAAATCTCAAAAAAAAGAACTACCCTATGATCTAGCAATTGCACTACCAAGTATTCACCCAAAGAATGCAAAATACTAATTTGAAGGGATGCATGCACCTCCATGTTTATAGCACCATTATCTACAATAGCCAAAATATGGAAGTAGTCCAAATGACCATTGACTGATGAATGGATGAAGAAGATGCAGTGTACATATATACGATGGAATATTTCTCAGCCACAAAAAAGAATGAAATCTTGCCATTTACAATGACATGGATAGAGCTACAGAGTATTGTGCCAGGTGAAATAAACCAGTCAGAGGAAAACAAATAACATATGATTTCACTCATATGTGGAAATTAAAAAACAAAACAGATGAACATGGGAGGAAAGAGAGGCAAATTGGGAAACAGACTCAACTATAGAGAACAAATTGAGGGTAAGTGGAGGGGAGGCAGGCAGGGGGATGGTGTAATTGCGTGATGGATATTAAGGAAGGCACCTGTGATGAGCACTGGGTGTAGTATGTAAGTGATAAATCACTAAATTTTACATTTGAAACTAATATTACATTGTATGGCAACTAACTGGAATTTAAATAAAAATGTTGGCGGGGGGGAAGGAAGACTCAGAAATGTAAAGATGTGAATTCTAATTTATACAATCTCAAAACCTCAAGTGTTTGTCAGTGTGTGTGTGTGTGTGTGTGTGTGCATGTACAACTACATGAGCTCATTCTAAAATGTATATAGAAATGCAAAGGGAATAAGCAAGATACTTCTAAAAAAGAAGTGGAAAAACTTGTTCTTTTACATATTGAAGCTCATAATAAGGCTATAGTAAATTGAGACAGTGTGGTATTACTGCCTGGATAGAAAAATAGATCAGTGGAGCAGAATTAGTACCTAAAGACAGGCACATAGTTTGCAAACAAAGCAGAGCAGTGAAGGAAAAAAAAAGTGAGCTTTTTAATAAATGGTGCTGAAACAATTAAGTATCCATGCAGGAAAAAACAGATTTGACTCATACATCTATAGCGCAAAGTCCACTTAAGAAGGATTAAATGCCTAAATGTAAAAGGCAATACTAGAAAAATATGATGAAGATATTTTCAGGATCTCTTGATAGGGAAAGATTTCTTTTTTTTATTTTTTATTTATGATAGAGAGAGAGAGAGGCAGAGACATAGGCAGAAGGAGAAGCAGGCTCCATGCACCGGGAGCCCGATGTGGGACTCGATCCCGGGTCTCCAGGATCGCGCCCTGGGCCAAAGGCAGGCGCCAAACCGCTGCGCCACCCAGGGATCCCAATAGGGAAAGATTTCTTAAACAACACAAAACGTTCAAATAAATAAACCATAAGAGTAAAAAAGAGCACCAACAAATTGGGAAATGATATTTGTAACATACAACCACACACACACACACAAAAAAAACCCTCTTATACAGAGTATATTTTTCAATTTTATTAATCAATAAGAGACAACAGATCCAGTTAAAAAATAGACTCACACACTAGACAAAGATAAAATCCTCTTGGCCAATAAGTATATAAAAAGCTTCTTCAGGGGATCCTTGGGGGGCTCAGTGGTTTAGTGCCTGCCTTCAGCCCAGGGCATGATCCTGGAGTCCTGGGATCGAGTCCCACGTTGAGTTCCCTGCATGGAGCCTGCTTCTCCCTCTGCCTCTCTCTCTCTCTCTCTCTGTGTGTGTGTGTGTGTGCCCCTCTCATGAATAAATAAATAAAATCTTAAAAAATAATAAAAATAAAAAGCTTCTTCATTGCATTATAAAAAAAGAAACGAAAGCTGAAACCACAATGACATAGCACCATACACCCACCAGATTGATTAAATATTTAATGTCTTAGAAGGATTGACAAGAAAGTGGGACAAAACAATTCTAATAACGTGCCTGTGGAAGAATAAATTAGTACAACACTTCAGAAAAATAGTTTGAACATCTGAAGATATCAATATTTTATGACACAGCAAATTCCACTGCTAGGTACACATAGAGTGTATGTATGTATAGGCGTACCACTGTGCATGTAGAAGAACGTTGACAGAATCATAGTTCATTATAGCCAAAAATATGAATTAAATTTCCATCAACATTTAGTGAATAAATTGATGTACTTTTAAAATAGAATACCATACAGCCACAAAGATAAACAAACTATAACTACATGCCACAAGATTGAAAAGTACTGCAATCATTATGTTGCAGAAGCTAGATATAAATAATGGTAGTTTATACCTATGTATCAATTTTCAACTTTAGGAAAGCCAAATTTATATGAGAAATACAAAGAAGAGCAAGTTATTGTCATTAAAATGAGTAATGTATTGGTTATCTATCGCAGCATAACAAGTCATCCCCAAACTTAGTGACTAAAAACAGCAAACATTTATTATCTCATAGTTGCTACAGATCAGGAATCCCAGGGTGTCTTAGATGTGTGCCTCTCACAGGCCCAATCAAGGTGTTACAGGGGTTGTTGTCATCTCAAGGCTGGACTGGGCCAGGATCTTCTTCCAAGTTACTCATATGGTTGTTGACTGGAGTTCCTTGTCCCTTGGACCTTTTCACATGGCAGCTCTTCTGCTGAACAAAGACTAGGAGAGGGATAGGGAAGAACAGAAAATGGGAAAGGAGAAATAGAAACTACCACTGAACCTAATCTCAAAAGTGCCACAGCATTGTCTATCCTGGATTCTCTTGGTTTGAAGGAAGTCAACAAGTCCAGCTCATACTGAAGGGAAAGGAATTACACAAGAATATGAATAACATTGGAGGTCATCATAAAGGCTGCCTATACCACAGGCAGTTACCACTAGAAGGAAGAGGAGTCCCGTGACCACAAAGTGAAAAAAGTGACAAAGGAGGGCTTCTGAGATGTTGGCAGTTGTATTTCTTCATACATATGAAATTGTGTGTGTGTGTGTGTGTGTGTGTGTGTGTGTGTAAAACACTCTTCAGTATGTATGTTATAATTTGCCCCAAAGGAAGAAGTAGGAAATTACTTATGTACAGAAATTACTGATTTGAATAATAAAAAATATCCTAAACATCTTTATACCTAAAATCATTATTTAATAAATTAAGAGAAAAAATTTGGCAGTAAGAATAGCACAATGATGAGATCACTAAATTCCTTCCTCTAGTTAGACCTTATATAAACCAATTACCAAAAAAATACTAAAATCACTAAAGTAGAAAAAATAGGCAAAAATATAAGCAGTTCTTAGAAGAGAGTATGCACACACGCAAAAACCCAATAAGCATATAAAAATGTTCAACCTTACTGCAAAAGTGCAAAAACTACAACAGAAACAAAACATGCATGCTTCTTAAATTAACAAATGTTAATGTTTTGAAGGACAGCTCCCACTGGTGGGGAGCACGTGATGCATCAAGGCTCTCATGCCCTCTGTTAGGGCTATGTCTGTCAATTGGATGATATATCAGGATTTTTCAAATTCAAACTGCATTACCATATTCTTGAGCATCACTCATTTTAAGATTTAAATAGTATAATTGTGTTATATAGAATTTGAAAATTACTAAATGAAAATTGATATTCTATAATCTATCTTTATTACCACCCAATTGGTATCATTTTTATTCATTTCCTTGAAAGATCTTTTGAAATCAGTGTTTTTACATAGCTGTAATTACAGCATGCTTAGTTGTGATTTTCAGTGAATAATATATAAATTTTTTCCATGTTGCCCTGTATTTTATTGCCACAAAGTGTTCCTTGGAACAAAAATAACATGGCTTATTTAATTATTGTTCCATTTTGAACATTTAATTTGTTTCCATAAATTTTATTCTTTTTCAATAATGTTGCATAAACATCCTTCAGATAATTTTGTCCCCCTGTACTAGATGATTTCTTCAGTAGAATTCATGAAATGGTGTAAATTAATAGTGCTTTCTCAATGCTTGATATAGTCAAACTAATTTCTAAATGTTTGAGTGTACTTATAAAGTCATCAAGGAAGCATGAGAATGAATTTAAGTCCATTTTGACAGCCATGGATATTATTATTCAATGTGGTCTTTTTTTCTAATTTGGTGATTCAAAAAAGCTCCTTTTACCCAGGCTTCTGATAAACTTTAATAGAGGAAAACTTGAGTTAGCCATGCTCCTCAACAGTTAACATTCCAGGACCAGCTTCAAATTGTCTGACACAAGGACAATTAGAAACAGAATACCAACACTGAAGAAACACAAACAATTCTGAGACAATATTATGAGCAATTATAAGCCAATAAATTAGGCAATCTGGAAGAAATGGATGCATTCCTAGAAACATATAAACTACCAAAACTGAAACAGAAAGAAATAGAAAACCTGCACAGATCTAAAACAAGCATAGGAGTTGAATCAGTAATTAAAAATCTCCCAACAAACAAGAGTCCAGGGCCAAATGTCTTCTCAGTGGAATTCTACCAAACATTTAAAGAATAATTAATACCTATTCTTCTGAAACTTTTTCCAAAAAATATAAATGGAAGGAAAATTTCCAAACTCATTATATGAAGCCAACATTACCTTGATCCCAAAACCAGACAAAGACCCCACTACACAGGGAAATTACAGATTAATATCCTTGATAAACATGGATGCAGAAATTCTCACCAAGACAGTCACTAATAGGATCCAACAGTACATTAAAAGGATTATTCACCATGACCAAGTGGAATTTATCCCTGGTTCAACACCCTCAAGTCAATAAATATGATACATGACAGTAATAAAAGAAAGGACATGAACTATATGATCTTCTCAATAGATGCAGAAAAAGTACTTGACAAAATACAGCCTCCTTTTTTGATAAAAACTCTCCACTGTGTAAAGATACAGGGAACATACCTCAATATCATAAAAACCATATACAAAAGACCAACAGTGAATATCATCGTCAATGGGGAAAAACAGAACTTTTCGTTCAAGGTCAGGAACACGACAGGGATGTCCACTTTGTCCAGTTGCTCAACACAGTACTGGAAGTCCTAGCTTCAGCAATCCAACAACAAAAAGAAATAAAAGGTATCAAAATTGGCAAAGAAGAAATCAAACTTTCACTCTTCACAGTTGACATGATAATCTGTGTAGAAAACCCAAAAGATGCCACCCCAAAATTGCTAGAACTCATACAGGAATTCAGCAAAATTGCAGAATATAAATTCTATGCATGGAAGTCAGTTGCATTTCTATACTATAACAATGAGACAGAAAAAAAGAGAAATCAAGGAATCAACTCCCTTTACAATTGCACCAAAACCCATAAGATACCTAGGAATAAACCTAACCAAAGAGGCAAAGGATCTGTACTCAGAAAACCATAGAATACTCATGAAAGAAATTGAGGAAGACATAAAGAAATGGAGAAATATTCCATGTTCATAGATTGGAAGAACAAATATCATTAAAAAGTCTATGCTACCCAAAGCAATCTATACATTCAATGTAATCCCTATCAAAATATCAACAGCATTTTTCACAGCACTAAAACAAACAATCCTAAAATTTATGGATCATTCCCCCCATCATTCCACAAGACCCTGAATAGCCAAAGTAATGTTAAAACAGAAAACCAAACTTAGAGGCATCACAATTCCAGACTTCAAGCTGTATTACAAAGCTGTAATCATCAGGAGAGTACAGTACTGGCACAAAAACAGACAAGTAGATCAATGGAACAAAATACAGAACCCAGAAATGGACCCTCAATTCTGTAGTCAACTAATCTTCAGCAAAGGAGGAGACAATATCCAATGGAAAAAAAGACAGTCTCTTCAACAAATGGTGCTGGGAAAATCGGACAGCCACATGCAGAATAATGAAATTGGACCATTTTCTTACACCATACAGAAAAATACACTCGAAATGGATGGAAGACCTAAATGTAAGACAGGTATCCATCAAAATCCTAGAGAAGAACATAGGCAGAAACCTCTTTGACCTTGGCCACTGCAACGTCTTGCTCGACAAGTCTCCAATGGCAAGAGAAGCAAAAGAAAAATAAACTATTAGAACTTCATCAAGATAGAATATTTTTCCATCTCTTTGTGTCTTCCTCAATTTCTTTCAGAAGTGTTCTGTAGTTTTTAGGGTATAGATCCTTGACCTCTTTGGTTAGGTTTATTCCTAGGTATCTTATGCTTTTGGGTGCAATTGTAAATGGGATTGACTCCTTAATTTCTCTTTCTTCAGTCCCATTGTTAGTGTATAGAAATAGCACTGAATTCTGGGCATTGATTTTGTATCCTGCCACACTGCCAAATGGCTGTATGAGTTCTAGCAATCTTGGGTTGGAGTCTTTTGGGTTTTCTATATAGAGTATCATGTCATCTGTGAAGAGGGAGAGTTTGACTTCTTCTTTGCCTATTTGAATGCCTTTTATTTCTTTTTGTTGTCTGATTGCTGAGGCTAGGACTTCCAGTACTATGTTGAATAGCAGTGGTGAGAGTGGACATCCCTGTCTTGTTCCTGATCTTAGGGGAAAGGCTCCCAGTGTTTCCCCATTGAGAATGATATTTCCATGCTCATGGATTGGAAGAATTAATATTGTGAAAATGTCAATACTACCCAGGGCGATTTACACATTCAATGCAATCCCTATCAAAATACCATGGACTTTCTTCAGAGAGTTGGAACAAATTTTCTTAAGATTTGTGTGGAATCAGAAAAGACCCCAAATAGCCAGGGGAATATTAAAAAAGAAAACCATATCTGGGGGCATCACAATGCCAGATCTCAGGTTGTACTACAAAGCTGTGGTCATCAAGACAGTGTGGTACTGGCACAAAAACAGACACATAGATCAATGGAACTGACTAGAGAATCCAGAAGTGGACCCTCAACTTTATGGTCAACTAATATTCGACAAAGGAGGAAAGACTATCCACTGGAAAAAAGACAGTCTCTTCAATAAATGGTGCTGGGAAAATTGGACATCCACATGCAGAAGAATGAAACTGGACCACTCTCTTGCACCATACACAAAGATCATAAACTCAAAATGGATGAAAGATCTAAATGTGAGACAAGATTCCATCCAAATCCTAGAGGAGAACACAGGCAACACCCATTTTGAACTTGGTCACAGCAACTTCTTGCGAGATACATCCATGAAGGCAAGAGAAACAAAAGCAAAAATGAACTATTGGGACTTCATCAAGATAAGAAGCTTCTGCACAGCAAAAGAAACAGTCAACAAAACTCAAAGACAACCTACAGAATGGGAGAAGAAATTTGCAAATGACATATCAGATAAAGGGCTAGTTTCCAAGATCTATAAAGAACTTCTTAAACTCAACACCAAAGAAACAAACAATCCAATCATGAAATGGGCAAAAGACATGAACAGAAATCTCACAGAGGAAGACACAGACATGGCTAACAAGCACATGAGAAAATGCTCCGCATCACTTGCCATCAGGGAAATACAAATCAAAACCACAATGAGATCCCACCTCACACCAGTGAGAATGGGGAAAATTAACAAGGCAGGAAACCACAAATGTTGGAGAGGATGCGGAGAAAAGGGGAACCCTCCTGCCCTGTTGGTGGGAATGTGAACTGGTGCAGCCACTCTGGAAAACTGTGTGGAGGTTCCTCAAAGAGTTAAAAATAGACCTGCCCTACGACCCAGCAATTGCACTGCTGGGGATTTACCCCAAAGATACAGATGCAATGAAATGCCGGGACACCTGCACCCCAATGTTTCTAGCAGCAATATCCACAATAGCCAAACTGTGGAAGGAGCCTCGGTGTCCATCGAAAGATGATGGATAAAGAAGATGTGGTCTCTGTATACAATGGAATATTCCTCAGCCATTAGAAACGACAAATACCCACCATTTGCTTCGACATGGATGGAACTGGAGGGTATTATGCTGAGTGAAATAAGTCAATCGGAGAAGGACAAACAGTATATGGTCTCATTCATTTGGAGAATATAAAAAATAGTGAAAGGGAATCAAGGGGAAAGGGGAAAAATGAGTGGGAAATATCAGAAAGGGAGACAGAACATGAGAGACTCCTAACTCTGGGAAACGAACAAGGGGTGGTGGAAAGGGAGGTGGGCAGAGGCTGGGGTGACTGGGTGAAGGGCACTGAGGGGGGCACTTGATGGGATGAGCACTGGGTGTTATGCTGTATGTTGGCAAATTGAACTCCAATTAAAAAAATAAATAATAAAAAAAGAACTTCATCAAGATAAAACCTTCTGCACATCAAAGGAAACAGTCAACAAAACTAAAGGCAACCTACAGAATAGGAGGAGATGTTTGCAAATGTCTTATCAGATAAAGGGCTAGTACCCAGGGATGCCTGAGTGGCTCAGGGGGTGAATGTCTCCCTTTGGCTCAGAAAGTGATCCCGGTCCAGGGATCGAGTCTCACATTGGGCTCCCTGCAAGGAGCCTGCTTCTCCCTGTGCCTATATCTCTGCCTCTCTTTCTGTGTCTCTCTAAAATAAAAATAATCTTTAAAAAAAGATAAAGGGCTAGAATCCAAAATATATAAAGAACTTATTAAACCCAACACCCAAAGAACAAATAATCCAGTCAAGACATGGGCATTCACATTTCAGCTGGTGGAAGCACAAGTGACACAAATGGGAAGTGAAAGCAGTCTCACCTATGAAGGTCCTGAGTTAGGGTTAGGGTTAAGCTCATCACTATCATGCAGTGGTATACATTAATTTTTTTCTTTTTTTACACATATTTTTTATTTCAGTTAATTAACATATAATGTATTATTTGTTTCAGAGATAGAAATCAGTGATTCATCATCAGTCTTATGTAATACCCAATGCTCATTACATCATATGCCCACCACATATCTGCAATTTGTTCTCACATCCTTCAGAAAAATATAGAATAATGTGTATGTATGTAGATGTTTAGAGTGAGAATGTCAAAGGTATACAGAAATCTTTTGTATTCTTCCTTCAAATTTTTGCACATTTGAAATTATTTGAAAGTAAAATTTTTTTTTTAATTTTTATTTATTTATGATAGTCACAGAGAGAGAGAGAGAGGCAGAGACACAGGCAGAGGGAGAGAAGCAGGCTCCATGCACCGGGAGCCCGATGTGGGACTCGATCCCGGGTCTCCAGGATCGCGCCCTAGGCCAAAGGCAGGCGCCCAACCGCTGCGCCACCCAGGGATCCCGAAAGTAAAAATTTTTTAAAACTAATTTTCTAATATCTTTTTCGTAGTTTTATTGAGAAATAATTTACAGACATTACTGTATAAGGTTTAAGTTGTACAGAGTCATGATTTGATTTACATGTAAAGTGAAATGATGACCACAATAGGCCTAGTTAGCACCCATCATCTCATGTAGACACAATAACAAGAAAAAAAACAATTCTTGTGATGAGAACTCTTAGGATTTACCCTTTTACCAACTTTCCTGTATACCACAGAGCAATGTTAGCTGTAATTTTCATGTTGTACATTATATCCCTAGTATTTATTTATCTTATAACTGGAAGTTTGTACCTTTTGACCACTTTCTTCCAATTCCCCTTTCCTCAACATCCTGCCTCTGATAACTATAAGTCCAAATTCTTTTTCTATGAGTTCAGTGAGTGCTTTTGTTTTTGTTTTGTTTTAGATTCTACCTAGAAGTGAGATCATACAATAGTTGTCTTTTCTGACTTACTTCACTTAGCATAATGCCCTCCAGGTCCAAACAAGTTGTTTACTTGTTTTTTATAGCTGAATAATATTCCACTGTACATATATACCACAACTTCTTTATGCATCATCAATGAACATTAGCTTGTTTCCATGTCTTGGTTATTGTAAATAATGCTGCTATGAACATGGGAGGTTTGCAAATATCTTTTTCAGTTAGTATTTTCATTCTCTTTGGTTATCTTCCCAGCAGTGAAATTGCTGGATCAAATGGTATTTCTATTTTTAATTTTCTGAGGAACCCTGTACTATTTTACACAGTGGTTGCACCAATTTACAATCCCACTAACAGTGCACAATGTTTTTTCTCACATCCATGCCAGTATTTTCTATCTCTTATCTTCTTGGTGATGACCATTCCAGCATGTGTGAGGTGATATCTCATTTTCGGTCTTAATTTGCATTTCCCTAATGACTAGTGATGGTGAGCATGTTTTCATATATCAGTTGGCCAATCATATATCTTCTTTGAAAAATGGCTACTTTTTATAAAAAATAATATGTGGCATTTATGAACTACAAATGAAATACATATGAACAAAAAAAGTATAGAAAACACCATACTTCTACTCATCAGAACTAATTACTCTTAACTTTTTGGTATATATTATTTCAATATTCCTAAACTTTCTAATGATTGAGAAGTCAACATTAGTTCCCGGCAAGAACCCTAGATCCCTCCATTAGCAGAGCAAAGAAAATGAGCAGATAACAAGGACTCCAATTTTGCATCTTGAGAAGGCATCAATGGAGATATTCCCTCACAGTGTCTCACAAGGAACAATTGCCCCTGCACATGTTGAGAATGACCTAGAGAAAAAGGCAAACTGAAGGCCACTCCTGCACATCTGCCTAGACACACATGGATACGCAACTCAGAAGAGAGGTGGGTGAGGAGAAGGGAGAATCCATTCTCAACAACTCTCAGGAAACATCTGTTCCAGGTCACAGAGGGACCACACAGAACTCTGACTATATTAATGGATCCTTCTCACTCAATCTCATTTAAGCTCCTGGTTGCACAACTATCTTACTATAAACTTTAAGAATCTAAGAACTATGCTTCGCAGGATTTTCCAGTGCCACAGAGGACTAGAAAGAGGAACAGAAAAGTCTAAGCCAAATTAATTACAAAAGTTTGTGCTTTGTCTCCGTGGATAGGTTTATAAAGATACAGAAAAGAGTGTGCTAAATGAGAAATGATGACACCATAAACCACAGCATAGGAGAGCAAACATGGAAGAGCACCCTGATGTTATAGGTATTGAGAGGGACAGCTGGCAAGAGTCAGTGGTTGACTGGACGTGTGTGAAGAGGCAGGACAAGGAGGCAAGGACAGAAAGATTGAATATGATGAGAAAAAAAAAACACAATCACAGAGAATTTCAAACATTGTAAAAGCTCTAAACATCAACATAATTTATATTTGAAGCGTCATATTTGTTTATACTTAAGAAAGCGACCTTGACTTTTGGGACTTTTCAAGTTAATGGATTTGGGTTAATCTTGGCCGAGTGTCCGTTCCTGATATGGTTGGACCTTGGGCAAACTTACTTAACTTCATTATAATTTAAAGCTAGTTGCTAGGTAACTACATCCAGGGTTCTTTCCGATCCCTAGATCAAGATATCCATGCCAAAATGTAGGTAAGCTAATTTGAAAGTTAGAGAGAGTTGATACACTTTTATGAGAACTTTAATCATCTTCCATTTGTGGAACTATCTCTGTGGAACTATCTCTGCATGAAAAAGTTAGATATTTTCCCACAGAAGCTGAATGATCGTTTGCCCGGTACACTTAGCCCTCGTTGGTAAAACATGAAGAAATAGAGTAGACTCCTCCCACTGAATGACCAACAACTCTCTGTCCATGGTTTCATGAGGCCAGTTACAGAAGAGTGAGGAGCATCATGTGAGCTGAAACTACAAATACCTTTTCCTGAAGCTTCTTATTGAAGAAATGGTAAGTCAAAGGAAAGAGGTTAAGTTGGTAAGGGAGAGAGCAGCCCCAGGAGGGTTGCCATGGTGATGGGCTTGTAGGCAGGTAAGTTAGGGATCCCTGGAAAAAGAAAGATAAGACATAGTTATCTTAGTATAAGAGACATCATTTTAGGCTCCCCAGCTATTTTGTGATCTATGCCTGACCAGCACTATGTGCCCAAGCACATTTCTTGCAAAACTGCCTGGGATATGTTCAAATTGCGGAAAAATAGACTGCAATAGTTAAAGACTTGAAGGAAATAAAGAGAATGCAAAAACTCAAGTGTCTACTGACAGGCCACAAAATAGCCTGACCATATCAGAGACAATAAATCAATAGTAAAACAATTTCAGAAGTAAAGATTGACCTAACACAGATTCTTGAGTCCTTTTTGCTGGATTTAAATCCCTCTGAGCACTCAAGCTCCATACTAACTGGATCCAGAGAACTGTTGATGTGGATGGACCCTTGCTGGCCCCAGTGACCTCAATCAAACAGGACCTGGTTTTTGTTGACCTAGGATTACCTTGGCTCCAATTCTGCACTGAACTCTCCTTTGCCAAGCCCTTCCACAAATATGCCTGCACTCTCCACCTAAAACCTCCCTAATTTTGTTGTGGCAGAAGGCGTGGGCACTGATTTGGGAAATATTCATGGTGTTCTCCTTACTTGTTACAAGTAAAACCCTTCTTCTTCCCACTCTTTTGGCTTGACCTCCACCAAGAGGTGAACAGGTTCAGGACAACTGACTTTGTCATTGGGACTCTGGGTCTGTCTGTAGGAACCAAGAAAGGAATGGGATAACTAAAGGTGGAAACACAGTGCCTAGAGGACACTATTCTTCATCCTATTTATGAAGTTACTTGTCAGCATTGTTCTGGGTCTTGTATAGGTACTGATTAGTGATCAACATCCTATGAATAAAAGCATTCACTGTGCATATATTTTTCTAATGGCATGATACAAATATAATGGTAAATACTTCCTGTAGATTTATCTTACCAAAAAAGCCACAAAAAATATAGTGTATCCATAAAGACTATAGAGAAGCGTGTTAAGTGCCAATGCTTATATTGGAGAAATAAAAAAAGAATACTTTGGAGAAAGTCACCAGAATAGGGCCATGCATCAAAACATACTTCACAAATTATATATGAACAAAATATGCCTGAGACATGGTGCAGTTGATGCAGTAAACAAAATCAAATGAGACCAGCGAATGCTTCCCATAAAATCCTGATGGTGCATTCAGTCACTCCCTTTTCTTTGACTTTATTTTTCTCATTAAAATCCAATCTATGACACATTTAAAGTTCTTTCCCACCTAACAGTAACATCAACAAAGCAATAAGCTGCATACACCCTAGGGGAGAACACTAAGTGAAGACTCTCTGATTTCCAAACTCTATATAACACCTCAATTGACACAACCTAAGATCATTACTAATTACACAAATCTGACACACTGCCTGGTAGGAGTGGGTAAGATACATTGATAATAAATACAAGAATGTTGAGAGTCACATAATTATTTCGTGTTTTATGGGGAAGAAAAAGTTTTAAACAATTCAAAATTAAGCTTGAGGGAAAATTACTTCTACCCTGGATGGCTAAAAGCATGGATGGCAACTTAGCCCATACTATTATAATTTTTGAGCTAAATCTGGTTTTCTTGCCAGCCTTTTCTTACTTAGGCTTTTTAATTCATCAGTATTCTTGCCTGAAAGCTCAAAAACAAATCATCTTTTTCATGCTGTTGCCAATAACTTTAGCTATTCTCAGAAGCATTCCCCTCTTCCAATAGGAACCTACAAATACAGGAAGTACCCTAAATGATTTAAGATATTCTTTTCATTTCTATTTACTACCATGGGAAAATAAGAATTCAATTTTAAAAATATATTTACAAAGAAGCTCATCATCTCCTTAAGTGAACTTATTGTGGGATGTTTCCATGCTTCTCCCTAAGCAAGGTCAACATGCTGTATAACTGAAGCTAAGGGAAATTCACCCTTGATAATATGTTGGACAAAGGATAGAAGGAGGTTGCCATGCCACTTCTGTGGTGTTTGTGCTGCCAGGAAATAGGGCTTAATGGCCTTAGTGCAGTACTGTCATTCTTTTTAAAATGTCAGGTTTGGAAGAATCACGAATTGAGGGCGAGCCCATAAGGAACTCATCAGCTCATACAGGAGAAAACAGTGAACAGCTAGTGACAGCATAATAAATTTCTTAGCATGTACAAAGAAAGGGAGTTTACTCACTAACAATTGAAGAGGTGATGAGGTTTCCCAGTAGACTGCACTTGTAAACTGCAGAAGAGAGGGATAAAAAAACACGTAGGGAAGGAGATAAGGAAGGCAGAAGGCAAAAAATGGGAAGGAAATTCCAGGTAATGAACGTAGCACATGGAAATGTTAGAGGTTAGCAGCATGAAGCTGGAGAAAGAATCCTGCATTCAGCCTGAGCAGCAGAATTTCTCCAGGTGGGCCCAAGGGCCACCTCCACATGAGTGACCCAGCTTGTTGCAACGCAGCTTCCTGAGCCCTAAAACCCATGTACCATCTCAGAATCTGGAGCCCAGGACTTTGTATTTTAAATAAGCATTCCAGAGAACTCCTAAGCCCTGGATCGTATATCCTTAAGGAAGGCATTAAGTCTGGGAAGGGAGGAAGTGGCAACAGAGGATTCTGGTGAGGTGAGCAGTGTTGAACCACAAGATCCTTGAACACTAAAAGTTTGGGACTTGGGACTTTCCTGAGTGCAACAGAGGACCCACAGCTGAATCTACAGAACGAAAAGGGAACAGAATTCTACTTTAGAAAAATCATTTACAGGCACTCTGGGAAAATGGATCGGAGCTGGGAAAGACTCGGTCAGAGTCATCAAGGGACAAAAAAGCTGAAGAGAAATAGTAAGAAAGCAGAACTGGGGGGGGAGGGGCAAGATGGCGGAGGAGTAGGGTCTCCAGGTCACTTGTCCTCAACAAATTACCTAGAAAACCATCCAATCATCCTGAAAATCTACGAATTCGGCCTGAGATTTAAAGAGAGACCAGCTGGAACGCTACAGTGAGAAGAGTCCGCGCTTCTATCAAGGTAGGAAGACGGGGAAAAAGAAATAAAGACACAAAAGACCTCCAAGGGGGAGGGGCCCCGCGAGGAGCCGGGCTGAGGCCGGGGCGAGTGTCCCCAGGACAGGAGAGCCCCGTCCCGGAGGAGCAGGAGCTGCACCAACCTTCCCGGGGGAAAGGCCTCCCGGGGAATTGGAGCAGGATCCCCAGAAAGGCGGGGAAGCCCTCGGGCTCCCTGGGACAGTAACAGAGGAACTGCGCCCCGGGAGATGCGCCGAGCTCCCTAAGGGCTGCAGCGCTCGGCGGGACCCGGAGCAGCTCGGAGGGGCTCGGGCTGCGGCTCCGCGGAGGGGGCTGCGCGGCTCCGGGAACAGCTCGGAGGGGCTTGGGCGGAGGAAGAAGCTCCGCGGAGGGGGCGGCGCGGCTCCGGGAACAGCTCGGCAGCGGTGGCTCGGGCGGAGGAGGAAGCTCAGCCCGGAGGGGGCGGCGCGACTCCGGGAACAGCTCGGAGGGGCTCGGGCGGCGGCTCCGCGGAGGGGGCTGCACCGCCGGGAGCGCGAATCCAACAGCGCAGGCCCCGGAGCACAGGGCGCCGAGACACAGCCCAGGATCCGGCCTCCCCCCGGGACAGGCAGAGGCCGGGAGGGCCCAGGACAGCGAGGACGCTCCTGCCTGGAACTGAGCAGATCAGCGGCCCCGTCCGGGAGCCCCCGGGCCCTGCAGACGGAGAGCCCCGGAGCTACTGCGGGGGCTGACTTCAGGGTCCCAGAGCTGCCCCCGCCACTGCGGCTTCCTCCCGGGGCCTCACGGGGTGAACAACCCCCACTGAGCCCTGCACCAGGCAGGGGCAGAGCAGCTCCCCCAAGTGCTCACACCTGAGAATCAGCACAGCAGGCCCCTCCCCCAGAAGACCAGCGAGACGGACCAGTTCCAGGGGAAGTCAAGGGACTTAAAGTACACAGAATCGGAAGATACTCCCCGTGGTTTTTGCTTTTGGTTTTTTTTTTGTTTTTGGTTTTTTTGTGTGTGTGTGTTTTTTTATTTGTTTGTTTTGTTTTGTGCTTTTTTTTTTTCTTTCTTTCTTCTTGATTTCTGATTGCTTACCCCGCCCCACCCCCCCTTTTTTTTCTTTTATCTCCTTTCTTTCTTTTTCTTTCTTTTTCTTCTCTTTTTCCCCCTTTCTTTTCCTCTTTCTCTTTTTTCTTTTTCTCTTTTCTTTCCTTCTCTCTCTTTTTCTCCTTTTCCCAATACAACTTGTTTTTGGCCACTCTGCACTGAGCAAAATGACTAGAAGGAAAACCTCACCTCAAAAAAAAGAATCAGAAACAGCCCACTCTCCCACAGAGTTACAAAATATGGATTACAACTCAATGTCAGAAAGCCAATTCAGAAGCACTATTTTACAGCTACTGGTGGCTCTAGAAAAAACCATAAAGGACTCAAGAGACTTCATGACTGCAGAATTTAGATCCAATCAGACAGAAATTAAAAATCAATTAAATGAGATGCAATCCAAGCTAGAAGTCCTAACGACGAGGGTTAACGAGGTGGAAGAACGAGTCAGTGACATAGAAGACAAGTTGATGGCAAAGAGGGAAACTGAGGAAAAAAGAGACAAGCAATTAAAAGACCATGAAGATAGATTAAGGGAAATAAATGACAGCCTGAGGAAGAAAAACCTACGTTTAATTGGGGTTCCTGAGGGCGCCGAAAGGGCCAGAGGGCCAGAATATGTATTTGAACAAATCCTAGCTGAAAACTTTCCGAATCTGGGAAGGGAAACAGGCATTCAGATCCAGGAAATAGAGAGATCCCCCCCTAAAATCAACAAAAACCGTTCAACACCTCGACATTTAATAGTGAAGCTTGCAAATTCCAAAGATAAGGAGAAGATCCTTAAAGCAGCAAGAGAAAAAAAGTCCCTGACTTTTATGGGGAGGAATATTAGGGTAACAGCAGACCTCTCCACAGAGACCTGGCAGGCCAGAAAGGGCTGGCAGGATATATTCAGGGTCCTAAATGAAAAGAACATGCAACGAAGAATACTTTATCCAGCAAGGCTTTCATTCAAAATGGAAGGAGAGATAAAGAGCTTCCAAGACAGACAGCAACTGAAAGAATATGTAACCTCCAAACCAGCTCTGCAAGAAATTTTAAGGGGGACTCTTAAAATTCCCCTTTAAGAAGAAGTTCAGTGGAACAATCCACAAAAACAAGGACTGAATAGATATGATGACACTAAACTCATATCTATCAGTAGTAACTCTGAACGTGAACGGGCTTAATGACCCCATCAAAAGGCGCAGGGTTTCAGACTGGATAAAAAAGCAGGACCCATCTATTTGCTGTCTACAAGAGACTCATTTTAGACAGAAGGACACCTACAACCTGAAAATAAGAGGTTGGAGAACCATTTACCATTCAAATGGTCCTCAAAAGAAAGCAGGGGTTGCCATCCTTATATCAGATAAATTAAAATTTACCCCAAAGACTATAGTGAGAGATGAAGAGGGACACTATCTCATACTCAAAGGATCTATCCAACAAGAGGACTTAACAATCCTCAATATATATGCCCCGAATGTGGGAGCTGCCAAATATTTAAACCAATTAATAACCAAACTGAAGAAATACCTTGATAATAATACACTTATACTTGGTGACTTCAATCTAGCTCTTTCTACCCTGGATAGGTCTTCTAAGCACAACATCTCCAAAGAAACGAAAGCTTTAAATGATACACTGGACCAGATGGATTTCACAGATATCTACAGAACTTTACATCCAAGCTCAACTGAATACACATTCTTCTCAAGTGCACATGGAACTTTCTCCAGAATAGACCACATACTGGGTCACAAATCGGGTCTGAACCGATACCAAAAGATCGGGATAGTCCCCTGTATATTCTCAGACCATAATGCCTTGAAATTAGAACTTAATCACGACAAGAAGTATGGAAGGACCACAAACACGTGGAGGTTAAGGACCATCCTGCTAAAAGATGAAAAGGTCAACCAGGAAATTAAGGAAGAATTAAAAAGATTCATGGAAACTAATGAGAATGAAGATACAACCGTTCAAAATCTTTGGGATGCAGCAAAAGCAGTCCTGAGGGGGAAATACATCGCAATACAAGCATCCATTCAAAAACTGGAAAGATCTCAAATTCAAAAGCTCACCTTACACATAAAGGAACTAGAGAAAAAGCAACAAATAGACCCCACCCCCAGCAGAAGAAGACAGTTAATTAAAATTCGAGCAGAACTCAATGATATCGAGACCAAAAGAACTGTGGAACAGATCAACAGAACCAGGAGTTGGTTCTTTGAAAGAATTAATAAGATAGATAAACCATTAGCCAACCTTATTAAAAAGAAGAGAGAGAAGACTCAAATTAATAAAATCATGAATGAGAAAGGAGAGATCACTACCAACACCAAGGAAATACAAACGATTTTAAAAACATATTATGAACAGCTGTACGCCAATAAATTAGGAAATCTAGAAGAAATGGACGCATTCCTGGAAAGCCACAAACTACCAAAACTGGAGCAGGAAGAAATAGAAAACCTGAACAGGCCAATAACCAGGGAGGAAATTGAAGCAGTCATCAAAAACCTCCCAAGACACAAGAGTCCAGGGCCAGATGGCTTCCCAGGGGAATTCTACCAAACGTTTAAAGAAGAAATCATACCTATTCTACTAAAGCTGTTTGGAAAGATAGAAAGAGATGGAGTACTTCCAAATTCGTTCTACGAGGCCAGCATCACCTTAATTCCGAAACCAGACAAAGACCCCACCAAAAAGGAGAATTACAGACCAATATCCCTGATGAACATGGATGCAAAAATTCTCAACAAGATACTAGCCAATAGGATCCAACAACACATTAAGAAAATTATTCACCATGACCAAGTAGGATTTATCCCTGGGACACAAGGCTGGTTCAACACTCGTAAAACCATCAATGTGATTCATCATATCAGCAAGAGAAAAACCAAGAACCATATGATCCTCTCATTAGATGCAGAGAAAGCATTTGACAAAATACAGCATCCATTCCTGATCAAAACCCTTCAGAGTGTTGGGATAGAGGGAACTTTCCTCGACATCTTAAAAGCCATCTACGAAAAGCCCACAGCAAATATCATTCTCAATGGGGAAGCACTGGGAGCCTTTCCCCTAAGATCAGGAACAAGACAGGGATGTCCACTCTCACCACTGCTGTTCAACATAGTTCTGGAAGTCCTTGCCTCAGCAATCAGACAACAAAAAGACATTAAAGGCATTCAAATTGGCAAAGAAAAAGTCAAACTCTCCCTCTTCGCCGATGACATGATACTCTACATAGAAAACCCAAAAGCCTCCACCCCAAGATTGCTAGAACTCATACAGCAATTTGGTAGCGTGGCAGGATACAAAATCAATGCCCAGAAATCAATGGCATTTCTATACACTAACAATGAGACTGAAGAAAGAGAAATTAAGGAGTCAATCCCATTTACAATTGCACCCAAAAGCATAAGATACCTAGGAATAAACCTAACCAAAGAGGTAAAAGATCTATACCCTAAAAACTATAGAACACTTCTGAAAGAAATTGAGGAAGACACAAAGAGATGGAAAAATATTCCATGCTCATGGATTGGCAGAATTAATATGGTAAAAATGTCAATGTTACCCAGGGCAATTTACACGTTTAATGCAATCCCTATCAAAATACCATGGACTTTCTTCAGAGAGTTAGAACAAATTATTTTAAGATTTGTGTGGAATCAGAAAAGACCCCGTATAGCCAGGGGAATTTTAAAAAAGAAAACCATAGCTGGGGGCATCACAATGCCAGATTTCAGGTTGTACTACAAAGCTGTGGTCATCAAGACAGTGTGGTACTGGCACAAAAACAGACACATAGATCAATGGAACAGAATAGAGAACCCAGAAATGGACCCTGAAATGTATGATCATCTAATATTCGATAAAGGAGGAAAGACTATCCATTGGAAGAAAGACAGTCTCTTCAATAAATGGTGCTGGGAAAATTGGACATCCACATGCAGAAGAATGAAACTGGACCACTCTCTTTCACCATACACAAAGATAAACTCAAAATGGATGAGAGATCTAAATGTGAGACAAGAGTCCATCAAAATCCTAGAGGAGAACACAGGCAACACCCTTTTTGAACTTGGCCACAGTAATTTCTTGCAAGATACATCCACAAAGGCAAAAGAAACAAAAGCAAAAATGAACTATTGGGACTTCATCAAGATAAGAAGCTTTTGCACAGCAAAGGATACAGTCAACAAAACTAAAAGACAACCTACAGAATGGGAGAAGATATTTGCAAATGACGTATCAGATAAAGGGCTAGTTTCCAAAATCTATAAAGAACTTATTAAACTCAACATCAAAGAAACAAACAATCCAATCATGAAATGGGCAAAAGACATGAAGAGAAATCTCACAGAGGAAGACATGGACATGGCCAACAAGCACATGAGAAAATGCTCTGCATCACTTGCCATCAGGGAAATACAAATCAAAACCACAATGAGATACCACCTCACACCAGTGAGAATGGGGAAAATTAACAAGGCAGGAAACAACAAATGTTGGAGAGGATGCGGAGAAAAGGGAACCCTCTTACACTGTTGGTGGGAATGTGAACTGGTGCAGCCACTCTGGAAAACTGTGTGGAGGTTCCTCAAAGAGTTAAAAATAGACCTGCCCTACGACCCAGCAATTGCACTGTTGGGGATTTACCCCAAAGATTCAGATGCAATGAAACGTCGGGACACCTGCACCCCGATGTTTCTATCAGCAATGGCCACAATAGCCAAACTGTGGAAGGATCCTCGGTGTCCATCGAAAGATGAATTGATAAAGAAGATGTGGTTTATGTATACAATGGAATATTACTCAGCAATTAGAAACGACAAATACCCACCATTTGCTTCAACGTGGATGGAACTAGAGGGTATTATGCTGAGTGAAATAAGTCAGTCGGAGAAGGACAAACAGTGTATGTTCTCATTCATTTGGGGAATATGAATAATAGTGAAAGGGAATATAAAGGAAGGGAGAAGAAATGTTGGGAAATATCAGGAAGGGAGACAGAACATAAAGACTCCTAACTCGGGGAAACGAACTAGGGGTGGTGGAGGGGGAGGAGGGCGGGTGTTGGAGGGGAATGGGTGACGGGCACTGAGGTGGACACTTGACGGGATGAGCACTGGGTGTTTTTCTGTATGTTGGTAAATTGAACACCAATAAAAATTAATTAAAAAAAAAAAAAGAAAGCAGAACTGACTAGAACTGGTGATTGGTCTAATGGGATATGGCAGTGAAGGGGAGGGGACATGGCTTTAGAGACAGGGAGACATCAAGCATGATACCTTCCTAGGATCCTGGCTTGAGTATTGTTTATAGGGTGCTGATCACAAGGGGTGGCAGGGTGAGTAAGTTCAGCTAAGTTGGAAGCATCTATAGAACTCAGGTTCAGGAGACATGGGATGTAATTAGAGACCTAGAATCAGCAATACACAGATGGCAATATAGAAGCGTAGGGAAAGTAAAAGTTTATGTTGGCACTTTTCTTCATAAACTAGAAAGTGGAGTTATTTTCCAATACTAAGAAAAAAAGGGAGGTGTCAGAGAATGAAGGAAATTACAACAGTCCCTATGAAGACACAAGAGAAAATGCAGATCAGGGAAACAGAAAGCATTAAAGGCTCATCAAATACGGAAGGACAACTCGCAGTGGCTCCAACTGTGCTGTGTCTCTCCCACAGCATTTGCCCACCAGTGGGGCAGGAATGGAGAAAGAAGGCAACTAGAATGCTAGGGACCTAGCCTCTCTGGATAAGCAGAGGGACTAGAGGGCCCTCTGGTCTTGAAGGCTCCTCTCAAGACTTCTTACTGTACTTCTTGCTGTTCTTACTCCCCACATTCATATCTAGGAATGAAAACCTGCCATGTTTCTCTTCAGTGTGGTTCTGCCTTGCTGTTGCTTGTTAGTTTCCCTGAGTGTGCACATGTGCACACTCACATGCACACCCACCACCTTTCTGCGAACACAAGCACGGACCCTTGACTACTTACCAGCCCTTCTTAGGCAGCAATAAATATTGAAATTTCCTCCTATGTTATGGTTATATTTATCAATAGCCAAAAAGCTAGTGTGATGATTAAGCAGAACACTCAACAATTTGCAATCTCCTGATATCCTTCCAGTAAATTTTCTCGATTTAAAAAATAATTCAGTCCTGCCTGCTTTCCCACTATGTTCACATCTTTCAAAATCTTCTGGGGTTCTGTAACGTAAACCCATGCTTTTTTTTTTTTTTCTGTCATTTGAAGCTGTATTCTGATTTCATAGCTAATTACTACTTCCATCCCCATGTGTCCAAGCATCAGTTTCTCTGCTCTCACCCTTCTTAGACATCTTCTTCTCTATGTTTCCATAATCTACTTACTCCACAGAGCCAAATATATCTATTTTTTTAAGACTTTATTTATTATTTACAAGAGACACACAGAGAGAGACAGAGACACAGGCAGAGGGAGAAGCAGGCTCCTCACAGGCAGCCTGATGCGGGTCTTGATCCCTGAACTGGGATCACCCCTGAGCCAAAGGCAGACGCTCAACCGCTGAGCCACCAGGCATCCCTTCCTTGTTTTTTTCTTTCTGGAAACCCTTTTAATTGTATGAATCCTCCATAATCCTCTAGTTTTCTTTCTTTTTTCTCCTTTTCTTTTCTCTTTGTTTTGTTGTAATGTCCTGCAAGATTTCTTCAACTCTGTGTTCCAACACTTTTACTTGTAATATCATATTTAATTATTTTAAGAACTTCTTCTTCCGTTCATAAGCCCTGTTCTTTTTGTGTGTGCATTCAATATCTAATCTCTCAGAGCACATTATATGTTTTTTTGAAGTTTTCTTCTGCTCCTGCATTGCAGGTATTGCTCTTTCTTGGTGTTTGTATTGGAGGTTCTCTACTTTCGTGTTGGTGGTTTTCCTCAAATAGGATTCTTTGCTGTTGGCTGATAGATCTAAGAACAGGGACAAATAAAGACCATTGGAGTTTCTACGTATTTGGGCACACACATCGATTCCTGAGCCTCATTTAGAATGACTTGTTATTTCACTGGGAGATCTCCAGTTTTCAGAATCTGTGAAATATTTTGGGGGGACCACTGATTTTCTCCAGAAAACAATTGGCCAACCTCATGCTCACAGAGTATTAACCTGGGTGCTGATGTTCTAGAAGACCAGGATAGGGGGCTGGGGGATACTCCTTTATTGAGCTTTCACCTCTCAACTTTTAGTGCTATACCTCACTGCCCTCTCAGTAGTGGTTGGTGTCCTAGTCGAGAGCCTCCCTGGTTCAATGCTTCCAGAGTGAACCCTCAGTGTTCTGTAAGGGAGGAGGAATTGGAGAAGATGGGAGTCTGTCTATGTGAGGTTAAGAAAGACTTAAGAGAGGAAGGGTCATGCTCATATAAAAGATTAGCAGCTGGCATTATTTTAATTTTAATATCACTTTTGAGCAATGTACTGATTTCCTTTTGGGAAATTACTTCTCCCTTTGTCACCTGCATGGCAGAGCAAATCGGGTGCCCATTTCCCACTTTGGAAGCAAAGAAGCTACTTTTTCTTTCCACTCCCTAGTGCATCCAGGGAGCAGAGACATGACTTAAACTCAGTCAATCACATGGTTTGTCCTTGAGGGAATATGATATAGAGAGGTATTTTCATGGTTGAAGGTGGTGGCAGCATTCTGGCCACATTTTTCTGATACAAAAGATATTCTGTAAGTTCTAGAAAATAGAAAATATTTCTATTTCTATCCCTCTGGAGATGCTTCCATTTGTTCTTGTACATTCTTGTTCAAATTCAAGATTCTCAACAATCTGTAGTCCCCTGATATCATTACAGTAAATTTTCTCAAGTTAAAAAAAAAAAATTCAGCCCTGTTATCTAAGAATAGTCCTGATATTACTTGAGCTACATTCCTTCATTTGCTCTTCCAAATGTTTTTGACCTCTCAGGTGTGTTTTTTACTTCTTTTTTTTTCCTCATAGGTTCTCTTTTCTATTCCTTTACTGTCATTTCGATGGATGTTGGGGAAGAGCTAGAGATGAATTCATGATTCAAGCCACTATGTGCCATCAAGCCTCTAAACATGTTGGGTATTCCATGTATGGATTTCTAGAAAACATCAACATTGTAGCTCAAGTAAATGAAATTTTCAACATTCCAAGAAGCAGAGAACAATGTTATGGGCAAATAAATAAATAATGATGTTAGATGAGGATTTATAGTCTAGCAAAAATCCAGTTTGTATAGAAATCAAATCCTATTATAGCATTATAGGGAAAGCTACATTATTCTGGACTGAGTTTTTGTGGCTGTGGATTGAGCCAATTATTTTAATTATACTCGTGGGAAAGTTATTGGAATTCAATTAAAGGTGATTGATTTCCACTGGCATTCAATTTAGCACATTACTTTTGAGTAAAAAGGCCTGACATTGGCTTAAAAATGTTAATACTATGCTTTGATGCTGAAAAACAAAAAAATGTGAACTTTTAGCAATCCAATTAAGAATTTCAGGAAACACCATTGAAACTCAGAGGATCAGACTACATGAGGCCACAGGGATCATTTATAACACAGATGCTAATATTCTTTCTAAGCAAATATATTCTTTATTTTAAAAATCTAGGTATCTAAACAGGAGAATGACCTAATAAACTGAGTTAAATAAAAACCATAAAATACAATGAGCCCGTTTGAAACATGGTTGCTCTATATAGATAAACATGGCCAGACATCTAAGATATAGCATTGAGAGGGGGGGAAAAAAAAAGCTATTTAGAGCAATAACCTCCAGGAAATCGTGGAGGGGTGACTGAGACAAGACAGTTTAATTAAAGGAATTTTTAGCCTTAACTATTAATTAACTAGTGCAACAAGAATTATTAATACATTACCTATATAGATAAAAATTATTTTAAGAATAAATTTGGTTTCTAATTTATAAATGTCTTCCTGAAAATGTTTGTAGTTTTCTAAACAAGCTTGGATACAATAATCACATTAAAAAGAAGAGGTTCCAGTTCCAGGTTAGACAGAAAAAGAACATCCACCCTGACTCTTCTGCTGAAAGCCAGTGCCTCCTCATTTTTCCTTCCCTGTTCCCTGGCCTAGGCTCTAGGCAACCCAAAACAAAGACAAATATGTGATTTTTCTTATATGATATTTTTGCTTATATTGCCTATAATAGGCAAATCATGAAGACAGAAAGTAGAATAAATATTTTAAAGGGCTAGGGGAAGGAAGGAATGAGGTTACTGTTTAATGTTTAGGGTTTACATTTGGGATGATGCAAAAGCTTTGGAAATGGATAGTGAAGATATTTGCATAACAACGTCAAGATACTTAATGTCACTAAATTGTACATCTAAAAATGGCCAAAATGGTAAACTTTGTGTATATTTTACCACAATGAAAAATACTGAGACAACTGAAAGAAGAAGAGAGATTCACAACTATAGTTGTATTAACACTCTTCTCTCGGTGATCAGTGGAACAAGTAGAGAGAAAATGGATAGAGAAGGGATATAAAAGAATTGAGCAATCAATCATCTGAATGTAACTGGTATGTATAGAATACTATACCCTAACTGGAAAAATATATTTTTTCAGGTGCACATGAAACATTTAACAAGATAGACTACATCTTAAGTTTTAAATAAACCTAACAAATTTAAAGTAATTAAAATTATACAAAGAATGTTATTTGAGAATAATGGAGTTAAACTAAAAATCAGGGCAGCCCAGGTGGCTCAGCGGTTTGCTGCTGTCTTCAGTCCAAGGTGTGACCCTGGGGACCTGGGATTGAGTCCCACGTCAGGCTTCCTGCATGGAGCCTGTTTCTCCCTCTGCCTGTGTCTCTGCCACTCTCTCTCTCTGTCTTTCATGAATAAATAGATAAAGTCTTTAAAAAAAAAAAGTACAAATCAATAGCAGCAAGATAACAGAAAAATCTCCAAACACTTGGAAATTAAACAATACACTTCTGAATAATTCATGGGTCAAAGATCTCAAAGGATATTAGAATACATTTTGAACTGATCAAATATAAAAGTACAGCACATAAAAATTTATGGGACATAGTTAAGCAGTGCTTAGAGGGAAAGTTAGAGCATTAAGTGTTTAAACTAGAAAAAGCAGAAAAGTTTCAAACCAATAATCTAATGTCCACATTAAGATAGTAGGGAAAAGAAACAAGGAAAACAAAAAGAAGCAAGGGAAAAAAAAGAAGCAAGGAAACAGAAAGAGGAAATAATTTTTGAAAAAGAGCAGAAACCAATAAAATGGAAAACCAAAACGAGATAATCAATGAAACGAAAAACTAATTCTTTGAAGCAATCATTAAAATTGGTAAACCTCAAGTAAGACTAACAAAGAAAAAAAGGAAAGGCACAACCATGAATATCAAGAATGATAGGTGGGCAGAAGGGGGGTGGGAAGATGTGGGAGAGAAGGTGGGAGTGTAGGAAGGGAGGTAGGAAGGGAAGTGGGAGGGGAGATGGGAAGGAGTTGGACCATCACAACAGATTCCAATGACCTTCCTGGAAGAAAGGATTACTCTGACAATTCCACACACATAAATTCAACAACTTAGATAAACGAACCAATTCCTGAGGAAAAAAATGTAAAACTTGACCTAAACCTCACAGCTTATACAAAAATTAGCTCAAAATAGACCATAGACCTAATGTTCATGTTTTACATAAAGCATAAAATTATAAAATTTTACAAGAAAATAATGGAGAAAATCCTTGTGACTTAGATACTAAAGATACAATCCATAAAATAAAAAGTATTGATCAATTAAATAATATTAAAATCTTTGAACTGAGGACATTGTTAAGAGAAGAAAATCATTTGAACTGAGGACATCGTTAAGAGATTGAAAAAGTAAGTTACAGACCAGGAGAAAATATTTGTTTGTACAAACAACTTGTATTCAGACTATACAAAAAAAAAATGTCTCTCTGTATTAAGAAAACAATCGAATTTAAAAATAAACATGTACATGTTTACATGTACAATTCACCAAAGGGGATATAAAGATGACAAATAAGCATACAGAAAAGATGTTCAACATTATTAACCCCAAGGAAAATGGGAATTATAGCCACAGTGAGATTCACACCAATTAAAATGTCCAAAATAAACGGCTATATCAAAAGCTAAAAGGATGTGAAGAAGCTGGAACTCTCCTATATCACTGGCATAATGCAAGATCTCACAGCCACTCTGAAAAATAATGTAGCAGTTTCTGAATAAATTAAACCTACATTTTTACCATATGACCCAATAATCCCACTCCTAGGCATTTGCCTTAGAGGCATTTGCCTTAGAGAAATTAAAATTTATATCCACAAAGGGGCACCTGAATGGCTCAGTCCGTTAAGAGACTAACTCTTGGTTTCAGCTCAGGTCATGATCTCAGGGTCACGAGATCAAGCCTCACATAGGGCTCCCCACTCAGCACAGAGTCTGCTTGAGGTTCTGTCTCTCACTCTGCTTCTGTCCCTCCACTACTCACGCTCTCTCTCTCCCTATTATAAAATTAAAAAATAAAATCTTTAAAAATTTATATTCACATAATAGATAATAGATATTCAGATAAATATTTATATTCACATAATAGATAATAGATATTCAGATAAATATTTATAGCTGTTCAATTCATAATTGCCCAAAACTGAAAACAATCCAAACGTTCTTTGGTGGATGAATGGATGAACAAATAGAGGCCTAAGCATATAATGAAATAATACTGTAGCAATGAAAAGAAACGAACTATAAATATCCACAACCTGGATGAATCTCAAAGACATTATGCTGAGTGAAAAAAAGCCGGTCTCAAAAGTTACTCACTGTATGATTCTATTTGTATGACATTCTAAAAACACAAAACCACAGTGGCAGAGAATAGATGAATTGATGCCGATGGTTAGTAGGTCTAGGAAGGAAATGATGACAAAGAGGCAGCATGGGGGACTTTTTAGTGATACAACTATTCTATGTATTGATTGTAGTGGTGGCTTTATGAATCCATATGCATTAAAACTGTACATAAAAACAGTCCAAAAACTTGATGGCAGCTTTCAATCAAGTCTATCTATATATTTTCAACTACTTTTATCAACAGGTTACTAGAATTAACCGTCAAATAAATGTGAGTTCTTAATGGAAATGTCTTTATCCTTGAAATTCTCTTTTCTGATTGGCCCTTAAAATGCACTAGGAAAATTAAAAGGGATTATGTTTTACAGAATCAGAAGTTTGTCAAGAGGATGCTTAAAATCCATCCATAATATTTTCACTTATATCTAAAGCTGCTGCTTGGATTTTATTCATAACATTTAGCATATGAAAGAAATGTACTCTGGAATTCCAGAAATTTCTTTCTGTCGATCAAATATTTTTGAGATTATTTTTGAGATTTCTTGGGAGCATTTTTATGAAACTGAAATGTTCCTAGTGTTTTTAATATTTAATAGTCAATAATTGTTAATTAAAATAAAGAAGCAAATTTACGTTATGTATAAATATCATAAATTGCATTTGATGACTTTCTATGATTCAAAAATCTGTACTGTTCATCAACAGAAATAATTCCTTTGCAGTGGTTCTTGAAAGCACTGCTCCATACATGTGGCCTTTGAGTTTGAAAAAAATCTAATGTCTTTACCTTTTATATAACATCAAAATACCCTTTATAAAGGGCACAACTTGAAGAGAGTTGTACTTTTAGAAAATCATATTCTCTTTGCAAAACCATTCCAATTATCACTTCTCACCAGTTTAATAATTTTGACTAAAACAAAAGCAGAAACAAAACACCATAAATCACAAAGTAGGAGCACCAGAAGGATTAAGTCTTACTAAATCACGAATCAAAAGCAGATTGGAAAATGATGAGTTGCTCCAAGAACAGAAGTGTGCTATCCTATAGAATTATTTCAGTGAGCCAATTGCCCAGATTCAGTTTCATACCAAGTGTGCTTTTCTAGTTCGAAATTTATCTAACATACTCTTTTTTTATATATAAATTTATTTTTTATTGGTGTTCAATTTGCCAACATAGAATAACACCCAGTGCTCATCCCAACAAAGTGCCCCCCTCAGTGTGCATCACCCAGTCACCACCAACCCCCGCCCACCTCCCTTTCTACCACCCCTAGTTTGTTTCCCAGAGTTAGATGTCTCTCATGTTCTGTCTCCCTCCCTGATATTTCCCATTCACTTTTTCTCCTTTCCCCTTGATTCCCTTTCACTATTTTTTATATTCTCCAAATGAATGAGACCATATACTGTTTGTCCTTCTCTGATCGACTTATTGCACTCAGCATAATACCCTCCAGTTCCATCCACGTGGAAGCAAATGGTGGGTATTTGTCGTTTCTAATGGCTGAGGAATATTCCACTGTATACATAGACCACATCTTCTTTATCCATCATCTTTCGACGGACACCGAGGATCCTTCCACAGTTTGGCTATTGTGGACATTGCTGCGAGAAACATCGGGGTGCAGGTGTCCCGGTGTTTCACTGCATCTGTATCTTTGGGGTAAATCCCCAGCAGTGCAATTGCTGGGTGGTAGGGCAGGTCTATTTTTAACTCTTTGAGGAACCTCCACACAGTTTTCCAGAGTGGCTGCACCAGTTCACATTCCCACCAACAGTGCAAGAGGGTTCCCCTTTCTCCACATCCTCTCCAACATTTGTTGTTTTCTGCCTTGTTAATTTTCCCCATTCTCACTGGTGTGAGGTGGTATCTCATTGTGGTTTTGATTTGTATTTCCCTGATGGCAAGTGATGCGGAGCATTTTCTCATGTGCATGTTGGCCATGTCCATGTCTTCCTCTGTGAGATTTCTGTTCATGTCTTTTGCCCATTTCATGATTGGATTGTTTGTTTCTTTGCTGAGTTTAATAAGTTCTTTATAGATCTTGGACACTAGCCCTTTATCTGATAGGTCATTTGCAAATATCTTCTCCCATTCAGTAGGTTGTCTCTTAGTTTTGTTGACTGTTTCTTTGGCTGTGCAGAAGCTTCTTATCTTGATGAAGTCCCAATAGTTCATTTTTGCTTTTGTTTCTCTTGCCTTCATGGATGTATCTTGCAAGAAGTTGCTGTGACCAAGTTAAAAAAGGGTGTTGCCTGTGTTCTCCTCTAGGATTTGGATGGAATCTTGTCTCACATTTAGATCTTTCATCCATTTTGAGCTTATCTTTGTGTCTGGTGCAAGAGAGTGGTCCGGTTTCATTCTTCTGCATGTGGATGTCCAACTTTCCAGCACCATTTATTGAAGAGACTGTCTTTTTTCCAGTGGATAGTCTTTCCTCCTTTATAGAATATTAGTTGACCATAAAGTTGAGGGTCCACTTCTGGATTCTCTAGTCAGTTCCATTCATCTATGTGTCTGTTTTTGTGCCAGTACCACACTGTCTTGATGACCACAGCTTTGTAGTACAACCTGAAATCTGGCATTGTGATGCCCCCAGCTATGGTTTTCTTTTTTAAAATTCCCCTGGCTATTTGGGGTATTTTCTGATTCCACACAAATCCTAAATCAATCAGTGTGATTCATCATATCAGCAAGAGAAAAAACAAGAACCATATGATCCTCTAAATAGATGCAGAGAAAGCATTTGACAAAATACAGCATCTATTCCTGATCGAAACTCTTCAGAGTGTAGGGATAGAGGGAACATTCCTCAACATCTTAAAAGCCATCTATGAAAAGCCCACAGCAAATATCATTCTTAATGGGGAAACACTGGGAGCCTTTCCCCTAAGATCCCCTAAGATCCCCTAAGATCTTCCCCTAAGATCCCCTAGGATCCCCTAAGATCTTTCCCCTTGTCCCCTAAGATCAGGAACAAGACAGGGATGTCCACTCTCACCACTGCTATTCAACATAGTACTAGAAGTCGTAGCCTCAGCAATCAGACAACAGAAAGAAATAAAAGGCATTCAAATTGGCAAAGAAGAAATCAAACTCTCCCTCTTCGCAGATGACATGATACTCTACATAGAAAACCCAAAAGACTCCACCCCAAGATTGCTAGAACTCATATAGCAATTCGGCAGTGTGGCAGGATACAAAATCAATGCCCAGAAATCAGTGGCATTTCTATACACTAACGATGAGACTGAAGAAAGAGAAATTAAGGAGTCAATCCCATTTACAATTGCACCCAAAAGCATAAGATACCTAGGAATAAACCTAACCAAAGAGGTAAAGGATCTATACCCTAAAAACTACCGAACACTTCTGAAAGTAATTGAGGAAGACACAAAGAGATGGAAAAATATTCCATGCTCATGGATTGGCAGAATTAATATTGTGAAAATGTCAGTGCTACCCAGGGAAATTTACACATTCAATGCAATCCCTATCAAAATACCATGGACTTTTTTCAGAGAGTTGGAACAAATCATCTAAACGTATTCTAATACAAACTTTGTCTTTCATTAAAACACCTTCCCACCCACTTCTGGTAATCATATCACTGTTACTCCTTTCTACTAAGGTAAAAATTTGTAAATATTGTGCTCTTCTTTCCTATTCAACCTTTCACATCCTATTTGCGTCTTCTTTGGAAATGACTTATTTATTTACTACATTGTTTTAAGCTCTTTTCTCTATGAAAGTATATTACTGAAATAGCCTTTTAGTGACTACCTTGATTCCAAATTCCATCCAATATACCAAAAAAAAATCTACAACTCCCAAGTTTTAAATGTCTCTTCTCTGACCCCAAAATGATTCCTTTTATTTATTGAGTTAAATCCCAAATACTCACTTAGAGGAGATTTGAGGAACTTCCATAATCACCTCCACCTTTTCTTTTAGTTTTCTGTTATTGCTGGGTTTTAGATTTCATCCTCCAATCTGTCCAGAAATGCTAATCATTTTTAAGTATGTATCATACTTAGTCTCATCTCTCTGACATTATTCACTGTAACCTGTTGCGTACATAGCTACTTCTTCTTGAAGAACCAGGTCAAGCCTTGTGTGACCATGATAAGCTTTCTTGAACCCTTGAGAGCTCTGAAGGTAATTTATAGATTACAACACATAATTGTGCCTCTAATTATCCCTATGTTCTAATTTAAATATTAGCTTTTCTTTGAATTAAATTTGTGAATTCTTGGGGACAGGGCTATTTCTTAATGAGATGCAAGATAAACATCCAAAGAAAACAATAACATTCTTGTATATAACAGCAATAATCAATTATAAAGTATAATAGAAAAGAATCCCAGTTATAATACCAAAACAATGCTACACTTAGAAATGTAACTAAAACAAAAACAAAAACAAAACCATGTAATTCCACTATTAAAAAAACCTTTATTGAAGGACAATATAGAAAACCTGAAAAAACAGAGATATACCATTGTTCCTGTAGGAGTCTCAATACTCTAAAAAAAAAAATCAGTATTCCCCAAATCAAGCTATCAATCTAAATCAGACCCCAAAAATTCCATATTTTGACAAGCTGTTTCTAGTTCATTAAAGAAATAAAACAAAAGGCAAGAACTACCTAAACACTTTTAGAGGAAAAAAAATTGTAATATAGATTAATTTGCTGTAGCAAATAATCAAACATTTTATAATTATTTAATAATTAAAATTGTGTTGTCTTGGAATAGCAATAAGAAAATAATAAAAGTGATTCAAGAGGCAGAATTAGGCATTGTATTGTAAAACATAATGAAGTAGCATTTCAAATTGATAAAGAAGGTTGTTAAATATATGACTAAGAGTCTTATCTCATGTTGTCTATAAAAATAAGTATCAGATAGATTAAAATTTAAACATTAATAACCAAAACTAACAATTTTACTTTCTAAAATCATAATAATGGCAAAATAATTTGAAAAGGACTGAATGTTTATCACAGTAGAAGTAGTTAAATAACGTATAGTGTCACACTATGCAACAGCACTCAGCCACTAAAGAGTAAGGTACAGTTATTTGTACTGACATTTAAAGTTTCCAAGAAACTAAAAAGTATAAGGATAGACTTATTTGTCCTGACATTTAAAGTTTTAGAGACATACTGCTGCATGGAAAAAGTAAGTGAAAAAAGCAGACATAAATCTTGACCTTACTTATGTTTTTATAATGAAAGACACAAATGTATCTCTCACAGTGAATGTAGCTCACACTGAATGAGATAGGATGCTAGGTACCAAGCAGTAAATGCTGGTTTCCCAGGCAGGGGCAGTAGAGGTGGGTGGGTAGTTAAGAGATGGAAAAGTAAAGTAGACTTTCATGTTTCACTCCAAGTTCTTCTGTATAGTTTAAAACTAGGATTTATGTGATAAAAAAAGAAACAATTAATTCATACCAAAGTGCCATTGCCTATTAGCAGAGATGGCAATCCTAAAAAATATACAAACTTTTAAAAGGAAAACATGTATGAATCCATCCATACATACATACATAAAAATGTAAAACCTCTTTAGGTCAAAATAACCCACAAACAAAATAAAACACAAGTCATATCTGAAAGAAATATTTGAAAATGTATAACAGATGAAGGATAAACAGTCATAACATATGAAGAACTATTATGAATAAGAAAAAGACCAAAAACTCAATAGAAAAATGGATATCTGATATAAAAAACATTTCACAAAATTACTTGCGAAACATATGAAAAGATGTTCAAACTGTATAGTTATAAAAATGTATATTAAAACACTAAATTTGTCCATCAGGTACACAAAATTTTAAAAAACATTGATAATATTCAAAGCTGGTGAGTGTTGAGATTGACAGTCATTCTCAAGTTCTCTTCCTGTGAATATAAATTGAGCCTTTTGGGACCATTATTTGCAATATTTTAAAACATACAATTAGCTTACACTTCGACCCATAAATTCCATCCCTATCAATCTATCCCTATAGAAATAATCACATATATTTAAAAAAGGTATGTTTGCCAGGATATTCAATGCTGTAGTGTATATGATAGCAAGCAAATGGAAGGAGTAACCATCCACTAAAAATATGACGGTTAAGTGTTATAGATTACCTATACTAGGAAACGTTGTAATCCTAGTCCATGAAAAGAAAAACTATCAACATTGAAAGATCTTATTATATTGTTAAGTGAAAAACAAATCACAGGAAAATATGTATACTGTACTCCTGCCTATGCTGGAAAAAGTGCATTTATATGTAGTGTTATGAACTGAATTTTGTTCCCCCTAAAATTCAAATGTGGATGACTTAACTGCCATACATCAAAACACGACTATATTTGAAGATAGGGTCTTTAAAGAGGTGATTAAGATAAAATTAGCCTGTTAGTGTGGGCCCTAATCCAATCTGACTTATATCCGTATAAGAAGAGGATTGGACATACAAAGAAACCCAGGGGAAAAAAGATTATATGAAGACACAAAAAAAGTGGCCATCTGCAAGCCAAGGAGAGAGGCTTCAGGATAAACCGACCCTGCCAACACCTTGATCTTGGACTTCTAGCCTCTAAAACTATGTGACAATAAATTTTGTTGTTTAATGTCTCCTATCTGTAGTATTTGTTATGGCAATCCTAGGAAACTACACATAGTAAGGATTTTAGGAAGATGCACACTCAACTGAAAATAGAAGTGGCCTCTGGAACTCTGGAATGAGAGGGGAGAAAGGAAAGAAGTTAAAAACCATATATATATATATATGGGGGTGGGTGGGTGGGTGTGTATATGTAAATATACATATATATATATGTAAATATATATGCATGTATATATTATATTTTCCACATGCTTTCATGTTTCTAGAGATGTTAGAGCAGACTTTTTATAATTAAAAAAGAAAAGAGAAAGAATATCACTTAAATAGGTAGGGAAACGTTCATAGATGGTACACCAAGTGATACTTTAATCCATTACACAATTTTTTAAACAGTAGAATGTAGACAGAATGCTTTGAGATCAGTTATGCAGGAATCTCCGAGACTATATATATGGGGTACATATTTTTGAAAAGACTTAAAATATCACTTCTATTTTCAGAGGGTACATTTTCAAAAAAGAAAACTCACCAGCAAGTCTAATTTTAAGTCCAAGAACTCTAGAAGGCCTAGGAGAAGGCTGTTATCTCCATTTCCATTTTCCTTGCTGCAATAAGTCAATGCCACATTTTGCAAAATCAAAGTTCTCAGAATTAAATAAACACCAACCAGAAACATCTGCACCCCATAAAGGACAGCAGAATCCACAACAAGGCTCTCCTGGCTTCATCAGATGCAAATATTTCTATTACTATAGGAACATAGATTCTGATAGGTCATTTTACTGGCTAGTTGTCTCCAAGAACTTTATGCCTAGAAGTCTAAAGGACAAATTCAAGAAAAAAGAAGCAGAGGTATGAAGAAGTTGTCATTTCTCCTAATTCTACAATAGCTGGAAACTTTAAATTGTTGGCTTAAAAAATAAAAATTCCACTCATCAAAATGTCATTCACTTATATTCAACTGCCACCTATACCCCCATCCCACCCCACCCAGTGATTAGAGGTTTGGATCCAGTAAATGATATAGATTAAACTGAATTTTATTATGTTATTTTTGCTGATATAAATCTTGATCTCTTTAAGCTGATTGCTTCATATCACTTCAACATCCAAAATCATAAAGCAAGCAAAACACTAAAAAATATGGAAAAGAATGTGCACCATTTAAAATCTTCTTTTAGTATAAAATCAATTTATATGTTTTTAACAGTACCCTTTAGAGGTGATGACTTTCTTCTCTTTCTATCATCACTGCATGGGAAAAGAATTAAGATTGCATTTGACTTTTAAAGCATTGAAAACATTTTGAGAGTTTGATATATACCAGACATTGTACAAGCAAAGTGAAGGATCTGGCTGATAATGGAGTAAGGCTGTCAATAAAAATAAATAAATAAATAAATAAATAAATAAATAAATAAATAGTGATAAGTTGGGGAGCAACAATATTACAAAGGTGCGAATGGCATAAGAACAGGCGCTTTTTTTCTTCTTGGAAAATAAAAGGTTGAGGGGAAGTGCAGAAAGGCCTTCACAGAAAATGTTAGCTTTGAGCTTTGGTCAGTAGGAGATAATTCTGTAAGTACCTGGAGTAAAGCTTTCCAGGCTCCCTTTCCAGAGGGAGCAGCTCACAGAAAGTCAGAGGTATGAGCATGTAGCCTTTGATGTTGACAAGCAGCGCTGGAAGGCAAGCATCCAGCCTGGGGGGAGAACACGGACCCCACTTGCCTGGGAAAGAACGCTAAACATGATTCATGTGCAGTTCTTTCCCTTATCACAAACCAACAAACTCCTCTAAAAAGGAAATTTTGAGGTGAGCCCAGTGTCATCATGTCTCTCCTTCTCGGTGCTCCTGAGCCACACAGGAGGAAAGCCTGGGGACCCACCACCTACCTTCACTCTGACCTCATCACTATCCCTGGTGCCCTCCAGGGCAGGTTCCATTAAAGAAGCTGAGCTTTGAAGAACATGATCCAATCATCATACAGCCTCAAAACGACCACAAGTCACCTCAGCATCAGTGCCCCAGGCTCCTCGATTAGGGCCACCGAACGTGCAGCTGCTTATCAGGACCCAGGAAAGAAAGTGCCAGCCAGCTGCTGAGCAGGCAAGGTGGGACATCCCAGATCCCGAAATGCTCTCTTGATCTTTTGACAAATGAGTGGTTTTATGTCTGGTAACCTGTAGAGCACATTTACAAATTACTCACAGTTTCAAGTGTAACTTAACGAATCTTTATGCTAGTTAGATGGTTTCTGTGAAAGTCCATTGGTTTTGACTAAAGGGCAGGAATCCCTGCCCTTCTGTGCTTCACCTTCTGGTTAATAGGAGTTAGTCTTTTAGTCGCTTTATTTGGGAAACACCACACTGAGTCTTGTTTGCATGCCATGATAGTTTAAATCCTGTCAAAGGAAAAAAGGACTGAGTGTAGAGGAAAAGAGAGCTCGCATGATGGAAATATTTTTTTGAGATGAAAGATGTACTTCAATTAAAGACAAGCAGATTATTTCCCAAAAGAAAGGCATGAGTGCTCTGTCTGTAAAAGACGTCCTTACGGTGTGGTTGGCTGGGAGAGGATTGGAACGTCTAATGATTGTTGGGTTTTCTCAAGTAAAGCTCTTCATGTGAGAAAATGTAAGTTGGAGGCTCTGGAACCTCAGTAATCTGAGAGAAACCAAAAGGACACAGACCTACCAAAAAGCATCTAGAAACTAAAATTAGTTGACATGAAACGACCATGCTAGCAAAAGAGCTTTTTTTATCCATTCATCTTTCAATGGACACAGAAGATGTGGTTTATGTATACAATGGAATATTCCTCAGCCATTAGAAATGACAAATACCCCACCACTTGCTTCAACGTGGATGGAACTGGAGGGTATTATGCTGAGTGAAGTAAGTCAATCGAAGGACAAACATTATATGTTCTCATTCATTTGAGGAATATAAATAATAGTGAAAGGGAATATAGGGAAGGGAGAAGAAATGTGTGGGAAATATCAGAAAGGGAGACAGAACGTAAAGACTCCTAACTCTGGGAAACGAACTAGGGGTGGTGGAAGGGGAGGAGGGCGGGGGGTAGGGGTGACTGGGTGACGGGCACTGAGGGGGGCACTTGATGGGATGAGCACTGGGTGTTATTCTGTATGTTTGCAAATTGAACACCAATAAAAAATAAATTTATTATTTAAAAAAAGAGCTTTTTTTTAACTTTAAGATCAAAGGGAACAGCTAAAGGCAGAAATAGAAAAATACAAAAAATGTGACCCGGAAGTTGTAGAGGAAATGCACCAAGAAACAAAGTAGCCAAAAAAAAAAGCTGCTGGCAGATGGAATATAACATATTCGCAATAAAATCTTGGGCCAAAAGAGAATTTGGATTTGAAGAAAATAAAACTGATAAAAAATTTTGGAATTCCAGAATACTGTGACCATCTCAGATTGAGATGTTCAATGTTGGTGAAGGACCCACGTGCTTGTGAATATGTACATTTTTATATAATTCAATGAAATGTATTGAATTGTCACTTGTCTAAGTCTGTGTTTATCACTTCACTAATTTTAAATAAAGTACAAAGTGTAAAAAAAAAAAAGGAAAGAAAAAGTCTCCTTGCCTCCTGCTTCATAGCACTATCTTTTATTATTTCTTTCATATTGTCCTGGCTTTAGGGTCTTGCTTTACCTGTGTGTCCCCACCCTTTACCAACCCACCCCTTTTCCAGATAACTTCTCCTTTGAAGAGGACTACCTTTGTACTAAATACATGGCACACTCTGGTGTAGCCCACGAAGACTTCTCCATGCTAAGGCCCCTTTCCTGAGCTCCCATCTTTTACTTTTTTTTAAAATTTCATTCTTAAGTAATCTACACCAAACTTGGGTTCCAGTCCACAACACCAAGATCAGGAGTTGCATCCTCTACTGACTGAGCCAGCCAAGCACCTTCTTTAGCTCCCCATCAAACAAGATCCAGCCCCAAGTGGATTGGACATCAGACCATATATACTGTGCTAAGGTATTTGGACTTGAGCATACAGGCCACTGAGATCCAACTAGCCTGAAAGAGACACATCCCTCTAGTAACTGGATGAGAATAGATTGCAAAGGGGCCAAAGCCATAGGTTCAATGATAAATTTGTCCTTAAATTAGTTTTTATAGGAAATAATAACTCAAATTAATCTAAGGTGATAGGAATGGACATAAGAGATATTTGGATGTAAACAGCAATCTTTTTTCCTGACCAGGTGTTGTCAGAGTACAGAGAGAGAAAGAAGTTTAAGATCACCTCCAGGTGATCACCTATACCCCAGCTTTGTAGGATTCCCTTAGTTGAGATAAGGAATACAGGAAAAGGAGCAGTTCAGAAGAAATGTGCACTTAATTTTAGGTCAAATACATTTGAGGCATCTGTAAAATTTTGTCAAAATCATACAAGAGCAGAAAATAAGCAAATGGTTTTAAATTTGAGTAATATTCTTAGGCACCTATGTACTATTACAGCACTGTGCTTTTAAAAACTGTATGATTTGCAGTAAAGTTTGGGGTCTTTTTAGATTTATTTATTCATTTTAGAGACAGAGAGTACCTGAATACGAATGTGAGTGGGGGAAGGTACAGAGGGAGAGGGAGAGAATCTCAAGCAGACTCCACACTGAGTGAGGAGCTTGACATGACATGTGGGGCTTGATCTCACCTGACATCATGATCTGAGCAGAAATCAAGAATCAGGCACTCAACCAACTAAGTTACCCAGGAGACCCAGTAAAGTTTGTTTCTAAAACTTTAGCAAGATGGGTAATATTAAATATTAATACAATACCTGCTATTGATTAAAATAATAAATGGTATATCCACCATTTAGAAAATTATTAGTAATTTATTTTTTAAATCTAAAGCTATTATAAAATCTTAGCAGGAAAGGAAAAAAACATCTAGAATTAATGCTATTTACCTTTTTCCACTTAATATTAAACAACAAAAAGCAATTAATTTTCTAAATATGATATTTATTATGTCTTATGAAAGGAAATGGGAAATGCTATATTTAGCCTGAAACACAGTGGCTGAGATAACAGCAATCTCTAGAGACCATCTATGTTCTTAAACATGAAGAGTGATACTAAAATGTGTGCTGACATTTTCTAGAGAAAAACACAACTTTTAAATAATTGCATTGAAAGTTTCTTAAAATAATATTTTAAGAAAAATAACTCAAGATATTTTCATCTACAGGTACAACTACTAAGATCTTAATATTCTCAGTAGGTTTATAGGACCCCAAGTCGCATTCATGCATCCACTGAATGAACATCTCAGTATCTGCTGGGTGACAGGGACCGGTCTAGGCAGGGGGTACAAAACAGTGAAAAAAAAACAGGCAAAAAATCTCTACCCCAATGGAACTTGCATTCTAGTGGGAGAACAGGTAATAAACACAAAAAGTAAATGAAATAATATGCTATTAGGAGATAGATAATTGGGAGAAAAAATAAAGCAGGGAGGAGGAAAAGCCAGTGCCACAGGTCAGAGGGGCTGGGGCTTTAAATGGGACAGTCTCAGAAAGCTTCATGATGAAGGTAACATCTGAACATAGGCTTAGAAGCACTGAATGAGATAGTTGTTATGAGGACATGCGGAGGGAGAGCAATACAAGTAGTAGAATGGGGATGTCGCCATGACTCTGACATGAAACATGTCCAGTGGTCAAGGAGGGCCAAGGTAGCCAGGAAAAGGAAAATAGTAGCAGTGAAGCCAGAAAGCTTGTATCCTGAGGTTGGATGATGTTGGAAGGTTTGAGCAGAGACAACATGCCCAGAATTCATCTGTAAAGTGACACTCTGGTTGACAATAGACTGCGGGAGGCAGAAGAGGGAAAGAAATCAAGCAGATGGAAGAGTTAAGTTCCATTAAAATAGTTTAAGTAAAGGGCACCTGGGTGGCTCAGTAGGTTAAGCATCTGCCTTTGGCTCAGGTCATGATCCCAGGGTCCTAGGATTGAGCCTTGAATCAGGCTCTTTTGCTCAGCTCCTCTGCCCCTCACCCTACTTGTGCGGCACGCTCTTTCTCTCTCTTTCTCAAATAAATAAATAAAATATTTAAAAAATAAAATAAAAAATATTTTTTAAATAGTCTAAGTAAGATGATGGTGGTGGCTTAGACCAGGGCATAAGAGTGGAAGAGTGAGAAGTAATCCAATGCTGGATATTTTGAAGGTAGAGCCAAGAGAATTTCCTGAAGATTCAATTTGAAGTGTGAGAGAAAAAAAAAATAAGGATAACTTGGAATTTGGGGCCAAGCCAACTGGAAGATTAAGTTGAGAGATGCAGGAGATTTTGGAGAATCCAAGATTGTGGTTTGGGGATATTTTGAAGATTTTACATAGAACACTAGGTATATGATCAGAGTGTAGAGAACAGTCTGAGCTGAAGATTTGGGAATGGACACTGTACTGATGATATCTAACACCACGAGCCTATATGTGATACAGATGAGGTCCAAAGAGAAATGAGGAAGGTTAGCTGGGTATATGAGAGAAAGAAGAGCATGAGATCAAGAAGGAAACCCAAGTTTCCTTCTTCAGGGATCAGAGGTAACCAGTTGCATCCAACTCTGCTGTTAGAGCAGGTGGAGACAGGGAAAGGTCACTGGTTTCACATATTGGAGTTATTGGGGCCTGTGAATAAAACAGTCTCTGGGTAATGGTGGAACAAAGCACTTTCAAGTGGTTTAAGACACGATGGCAGAAAAGGGAGTGGAATGAACATGGATGCAAAAACCCTCATTAAAATGTTAGCAAATCAAATCCAACAATATATAAAAAGAATTATACACCATAACCAAGTGGGATTTATCCCAGGTGTTCAAGATTGGTTCAACGTTTGAAAATCAATGTAGTATATCATATCAACAGGTTGAAAATGAAAAATATCACATTTATCATATCAATAGATGCGGAAAAACATTTGACAAAATCCTACCCTCATTCATGATAAAAGTTCTCAGTAAACTAGGAACAGAGGGGGATCTTCTTCAACTTAATAAAGAATATCTATAAAAAATCTATAATTAACATCATACTCCATGGTAGAGAAACTCAATGTTTTCCTACTAAGATCTGGAACAAGGAAAGAATGTCTCCTCCCAATGCTTCTTTTCAATATCAAAGTAGAAATTCTAGCTAATGTAACAAGACATGAAGAGGGAATAAAAAGTATACAGTTTGGAAGGAAGAAAAGGAATTGGAGAGGATAAGGAGGCAACTGTTTAGTAGTTTGGGTACAAAGGGTGGCAACTGGAGAAGTGGTGGCAATGGAGGTTCATTTGTGTTTTTAAGATGGGAGCAATAATTAAGTATGGAAAGAAACGTTGATGCTACAGAGGAGAGAACTGCTGAAGAAATGCCCCTATTCAATATGCTATGCTAGGTCTAGCCACCAAGGTGTTAAGAACCATCAATGTATGGTGATTTTGTCATCATTGGCTATGTCTTTTAAAGATGATTCTCTGCAAGGATCAAGCTCTCTCTTTCTCTTTCTATATTTCTTTCTTTCTTTTTTTTTTTTTTTGGACATTTCTCTAGTATATATTTCAACCCAAGACAGAAGTAAATTTTGAAATTATTTCTTCTCTAAGGATACTGACAATGACAATTTTATGATGGGTATTTGGTAATCCTATGCAAGTCCTTTTAAAATATGCAAAACTGGAAAAATTGTTATAGTTGCTTTTGTATATACATTGTGTAAAAGATGTGATAAAAGTTAATCTTATTCAACTAACAGAAACACTTCCACATTATATTTTTAAAATATAATGCACTGTTTATTGCAATCCATGTGTGACTACTGAACCAGATTGCAAAGTATTATTTTCTGTTTCTTTTATGTCATAGGATAAAGCACATTAACAATAATATTATCTGGAATCATATTTCTGATAATATATTGATAAAAATCTATGTTGGTATAATAAAATTATATATATATATATATATATATATATAGAGAGAGAGAGAGAGAGAGAGAGAGAGAGAGAGAGAGAAATATTTTTACTGAGAAGAAACCATGGAGCCATAGATAAAAATCACAGAATCTTCTAATGAGTTTATTTTTATCTTTTAAAAAAATTCCTTCCTACTAAATCTTTATCAAATCTACCAAAGAGTACAAAATCAATTTACTGAGGGTCTACCTTCCAGGCCTATCAGATACAATTAGCATATGTTTTAAAATAGAGGCAGGATAAATGAGGAAAAGCAGTAGCCCTGGATAATCTCCAAACTGAATAATTAATAAGCATGGTTCAGAGAAAACTGGTATTCAGATCCCAAGGCCTGTATTTCTTTGTTGACTTGGCCACTGGCTAGCTGTCTAAACATCGACAGGCTACAAGTCTCCTGAGGCCTCCATTTATTCATGTATAAAATGAGAGAGTAAAACCAGAACTTCCAGTTCTAAAACTCCATAACCCTATACCAGCATTATTGCCATTCAGAGCAATCTTTAAGGTTATACATGAGTGAACTCCATTTTTGTATATACATTTTAAAGTCAGGGTAGCATTTTTATATTCAAACTTGACACTACGAATAGCTTTATTTCCCAGTACTGTATTCTCTATGCAAATGGATTGACTCATGGATGTATTGGACTGATGTGACACTGTTGGATTCCTATGTGCAGAGAATGCTCAAATATTTACACCTTTTCCTTCCTCCCCAGAATCAGTAACTTAAGAAGATTTAGTAATAACAAGGGACAATTTCACACAACAGTCATGAGAATGGAATTGATAACATTGTCCCCCAGGGACCTCCAGGGGCTACAGCATAAATAAAATGTTTAGTTTGCCCTTCCAGCAAAGGGATCCTAAATATAATATCTCAAGTTTTTTGTTGATATAGCTGACTGGAAAGAAAATCAAATCAAAACGAAACACAAAATTCATTACAGGTGAAAGGCAAGGGTTAGATGAAGGTATTTTTGACTTTCAGAAATAAGCAACAAAATGCAGATGCATGGTTTATAAACATTTACTTTCCTCATGAAATAGAATCAAGAAAACGATAGATAACAAAAATGCAAATCAGCACTCTAGGACGATAAAAAAATCTGAGGAAAGAACAATATTTATTTTCAAGTTCTCATTAGCTGTCAGGAAAGATTTTTAGCAAAAAGAGCAAACTGCTACTTTGCCTAGCATTTTTAAAAAATAGCTTAGCAAGACTGAAAGGCAGTTCACCATGCCCACTCCTTGCCAAGTACTCATAAAGGGTTTCACGTCATCATAAACAAAATAGGAAGTGGTGGATGGGTTTCATCATGGAGTAGAACATGACCAACAGCAACAATAATACACATACCCTGTTTATTGATGAGTAGTTGAAACTCCTAATATCTTGAGGCACCTGGGTGGCTCAGCCTGTTAGGTGTCTGCCTTAGGCTCAGGTCATGATCTCAGGGTCCTGGGATCAAGCCCCATGTCAGACTCTCCACTCAGAAGGGAGTCTGCTTCTCCCTCATCTTCTCACTCTCCCTCTGTGCTTATTCTCTCTCTCTCAAAAATAAATAAATAAAATCTTAAGAAAAAAACTCCTAACATCTTTATGCCATTTTTTAATTTATAATAAGCATTAGGGACATTACCTTGTTTAACCATTCATTCATTACAATCATGTTTGTATGAGGGCTTCCCAAAATCTGGACTTTTACAAGACACCAGGCAATTGGTAATGAATGAGATGAGCAAGGCCATTATCCTTATAGAGATGACAGTTGACATATTCTCAAACCAGTTTTCCAAGTTTAGCAGATTAAGTATTTCTGTCTGTGGTTTACAGAGGAAGAAATTGGTAAGCAGCAGAGTCTAGACCTAACTTCAGGCCTCCTATTCCAATGTCAAAACAATTTACACTAGATTCTACTTGATTTTAAAAGGTAGGCTTAAGGCTGAAACAGCATGACCAATGAGAGCCAAGAAATAAATATTACATGATAGATTTGCAGTGTAATTTTAATGGCCATGCCTCATCTATAGCAAGGGTTGAGTTTAGTATCTCAGTACATACTGATGAATTAAAAAAACAGGAGGTTCACTTTAGGGAAAACTGGGAAAACATATGTGGGAATTTTCAGTACTATCTTTGCAACTTTTCTGTAAATCTGAAAATATTCCAAAATAAAGAGTTTAATTTAAAAAAGGGTATATGATCTGAATAGACATATTTCCAGAGAAGACAAGAGATGGGCAAGAGGTACATGAAAATATAATCAATATCATTAATCATCGGGGAAATGCAAATCAAAACTATAATGAGATATTATTTCACATTTGTCAGAATAGCTATTAAAAGACAAGGAATAACAAGTGTTGGGGAAATTGGGAGCCCACATCCATTGTTTGTGGGAATGTAAATTGGTGCAGCCACTATGGAAAACAGTATGTTCTGGGGACAGGACACCTGTGACTGGGCGTCCTGAAAGTGGAGCAGAGTGGGGTACCAGGAGGGAGGCTAACCTCAAAGCAGGACCCAGCCAAGGAGCTGGACTTTGGGAAACTGACCTGATGAGTGTATAGGAGGGACAGAGAGAGAAGTATCTGTAAAACTACACTACACTAATTCAAGCTGTGGAATTTAAGAAAAATAGAGCCCTGATGTCCCTCTAGAGGTTAGAATTACAGGGATTTGTTTGAGCTGCTACAGAGAAAGTTTCAGACCTGATTTCACTGCCCAGTGGACAAGCATTTTGTGCTTATACTCCTTATATCTGTTGTTCTCTATATGCATGAGTGAATTTATATATTTATAATATATATCTTTTTTTCTATTTTCCTTTTTTACAATAATTGAACCATTCTCTACATACTATATTATAATTTTATTTTTTTAACTTAAGATATCTTAAAAAATTTTCCATGTCAATAAATATAGATTTATTTCATAAACTGGACAGGTGCATAACATTGCATTATGTACATGGATCAAAATTTATCCACTCAGCCATCTATTAAGATGGATATAAATTACTTTCTACTTTTATTCTCATAAGCCAAAATGTGATGAACACCCTTGTGTTTTTCCCATTATTTTCTATGATTAAGTTTCTAGAATTGAATTTATTCTAGGAGTTCAGATGAGAGTTGAGTGGTGACGTTTACTTTTAAATTTTGTGTATTGCCAAATTGTTCTCTGGAAAGTCTGTACCAATTTTCACTGTCATCAGCAGTATATGAGATAGCATCTCCCATTTCTGAAACTAAATAAAATAAAATAAACTCCCCCACTGAGATAGTAACATCTGTGATCTCTCTTTATCTTTCTCTATCATACACACACACAGCAGTTCTTCTCAGAGCATTTATCTATCATTTTTAAAATATAACGTAAACATGTATATAACATTTTGGCTAAAAGCAATTTTTAAATGAAGAAATATGTACAGAATGCTCTAAATCTCATCAAAATGTATACACAAGGAAAAGTATGGAAAACCATCCTCCAAAATATTAATAATGATTATCTTTAGATAGTGACAACCTCAGGTGTGATTTGTGTTTTCTTCTTCACAATTTTTATAGTTTCCAAAAAATTTTTTTTAAAGATTTTATGTATTTATTCATGACAGACACACAGAGAAGGAGAGAGAGAGGCAGAGTCACAGGCAGAGGGAGAAGCAGGCTCCATGCAGGGAGCCCGATGTGCGACCCGATCCCAGGTCTCCAGGATCCCGCCCTGGGTTGAAGGCGGCGCTAAACCGCTGAGCCACGGGGGGCTGCCCAGTTTCCAAATTTTTAACAATTCATCATTATGAAGCTATATTATATAAAAAGAAATGCATGCTGTTAAGAAAAATATTCAGTGATCAATTTTCCATTGAAAAGAATTATTTTCTTTAAAGGAAAACCCTCTTATTCAGGTGCAAAGAGGTGCTAGTGAGCACTTGAGCCAGTAAGAAGTCTTCACTTTACATTAGTGTGGAGCTGCAAAATGACCATGCACGCTGAAACCATACAAAGTAACCTTAATCATCAAAGGAGAAAAGTAACACTGGTCTTTGCTTTTATAAGTTTCTGTCAAAATATTAAAAACAGTCTTACTATCAGTTATAAATGTAAAGGAAAATGAAAAATAGACAAATACTTGTTTCCTGTAATTTAAAACATTAGGAAGATTGAGAACCATAATGTTTTATTTCTTGAAAAAAAAAAGATTTTGAAAAGTGCTTGCTTTCTTTTTCTCATATGACTTACAATACAAAGTAAACATCTTTTTCATGTTTTTGGTCATTGTCATTCTCCTTTCTATATGGATCAGCTTCTAATATTTTATCCTTTGTGCTTTTGATGCCCTGAACATCATCAAGAATTCCTTTAATGTGAAGTTTTTACCAGCATCACTTCTGGTCGCCATCATCATTTTCCCACATTACTTTTCCTCATTTATTTTGATAAGTTCCCTTCACTAACTTCCTTGGCTGTATATCTAGGTTCTCCCCAATGGTGACAGTGTTAACATTCCCACAGCTGGGTATTTATTCTATAATTCCATTTATGTTTGATTCAAATTTCACTTCCAACATTATAAATTTTTGTTTCTTTGTTGAAATTTCAACTTTGTTGACCAATTCATTTTTTTGCATATCTATTTTCTCAAAATGGCACATGAGTTTATCGCTGTGAGACAAGGAGGCAACACAGCTACATGCTTTACTGTCTGTGTGTGAATTGAATAATGGGTGTGCAGTAACCCATTATAGACAGATTTTGAAAGATGTTGTATATCATGGTTAGTGGTGTACATCTGTTGTTTATGTAATGATGTGTGTATTAAAGAGTTAGCAGTTAAATTTGTACTCAATCTGGCAACTCACAGTTAACGTATCATGGTAACTGAAATGTGAACTGTGTTGTTGTGGGACTGGCTTATTAAGCCAAACTGGGTAACTGAACATTCATGCATATTAGAACCATGCAAAATAAGAACTGCATGTATTTGGCTTTGACTTGCCTATGCCAATAATGAGAAGGAATTTTCGGGAGTCAATAAGACCTAATCCCTACCACTTATTCCCCATTTCTGTGAAAAATCTTTACCTGATTGCCATAGTTACTAGAATTCCATTGAAGATCAGCCATCCCTTGGTGCTAATACACTGCCCGCATTTGATCAATACTTACTGAGTATTTATCATTCTATGCACAAAGAACATCATGGGAAATAAAGTAAAGACAGCCCCTTACAAGTGCAGCTTACATTCCAATGGAGAAAGTCAGAAAACAAAATTAACAAATACATCAAAAAAAAAAAAAAAAGAAAGAAAAAAAAAACAAATACATCTAAGACATGATTTTTGACTGTGAAACTTTCTTTGGAAAAAATGGAAAGATGATGTGATAAATGTAAAGCCAATGTTGGATGGAGAGGAACTGTGTAAGGGTGAAAGGTGAGCAAGGCTCCTCTGAGATTTTAAATGAGCTAAAAGCTCTATATGATGAGAAGGAACCAGGCTACAGCTAATGAAAATAAAAAGGAGTTTGGAGTGTTTAAGGAAAAGCAAGGAGTGTGGCAGAGTCCCAGGAGTGAAGAGAAAAGTCATGAGACATGAAATGGGCCAGATCACATAAGGCCTTACAGGCTATGGCAAGGAGGTGGGGTTTTTTTCTAACTACAATGGGAAAACATTGCAAATTTTCATGCAAAGGGCTGGCATGATAAGAGCTTCATTAAGATGGAAATATATCTGGGAAGGGTGACAAGCTGTTGCCAGTTGGAAATAGAAATTATAATTCTGTAGCTGAGCAGAAAGAAATAATTTTGGATGATGGGTGCCAGCCACACTGAGTAAGACTAATTGGAATACCACAATGCAAGGATGGGTGATGCGCCAGGGTGCCAACGACTGCACAAACACAGTAGGTGCCTTCTGGGCAGGAGGCGGAAATACACTGCCAACTTATGCTGGGTGATGCTGGCCAACAGCAATGACCGCACTGAAGACATAGAAACTTCCTACTAAAAATGGCATTTCTGCTATCCCAAAGGTTGCCATTTTCATTTTGTATCCTTTGTCACTAACCCAGATCCCCGATTCCTAACAGAAGTAGGAGGCAGCTAAGAAAGAAAGAAGATGTAATAGTGAAAACCAGGAAAAATTATTACTTAACTCTGCTTCCAAAATCTCTGAAAGAAGCTGAGTCTTTCCTCAGTGCTTGGGGTCATGAAAGTAAATTTGGAGTTCTATAAACTTGAAAGAAGTCAGACTGAGAACCCTTCCTATAATATTGTGAAACACGGTTCTTTCAGCATTGGTGCCTTTTGTTCTTTGTGTAAGGTGGTGGAATAGAGACTACTTGGGCTTCAAAGTCAAATAGGCTTAGAGTCTAATTCCAGGGGTAAGTCATTTCATTTCTCTGAACCTCAGCTTCCTATTTATATGGAAATTATGTAATCATATTGACCCCACTGGTTCCTCTGGAAAGCAAATGAAGGAAATATATAATATATGAAAATATCTGGCATATAATGAGCATTCAATATATGAACTATTCAATATATGAAATATGGAATATATGAAAACTTCTAGTACCTAAAAAGTGCTTAATTCAATTAGTTAACTTATGTCTCCCTCCTGCTTTCCTCTCCTTCTGCTTCTTTCCTTGAATGGAATGCATGACAAGCCCAGAGTACACTGAATTTTTTTCAGTATTAAAATATTAAAATAAGGTGCCAGGATAGGAAAGAAAGGAACAATTAGAGAGTCAACAGAAACACTCAATTTTAATCAGTTCTGGGGGAGATGGAGAGAAGATCCTACCAGTACTTTCCTTCTAGGGCTGTTTTATGTGACAGAACATGTAGCAGTTTGTTAGAATGATGGCTATTGCATTCAATCCTGTCCCAGCCCTGAAGCAGTAGTAGTCAATTCCATATGCACAGAGCACTTTGGCGCAGATGTTCTCTCAACTGCATGGGTAAGAGGGCCCTCCAGGCAGGCTCACAAAAACATTCTAAACTTTTTAAAAGATCAAATGACTGTGAAATTGTATTGGATGCTAAAATCAAAATGGCAAGCTAGACAAGAATCTGGAAAGGTCATCCTGTTAATTTATTTGTCTTTCAGACAAAATAGGGAAGACCCCAAAGATTAAGGATATTCAATTTAACAAATATTTAATAATGCACATGCTAATTTTAGATACTAAGCTAGGCAGTTAGACTATAAAGATGAGTGCACACAAAGGGAAGGAAATTCTAAAGATCCAATAGGAAACTACTTTTCCATGAATAATCCTTGGCCAAACTGTTGCTGACCCTTACTCTGTTCTCAAAATCAAAAAGCCCAGTAATGACCTCTCTTATGGGAATACTGAAAATATTAAAAGACAGACTTTTAGCCTATTTCAAAGTTTTGGTGCTAGCAAACAAGGCAGATAAGTAGAAGAGATGGTGTCAAACTCCAAACTATCTGCTCTCACAAAATGTTTAATACATATACCTAGTACGATATTTGGACACATTAAAGAGATATTTTCAGCAAAACAGAAAATTAATCTCTTTAGACTTATAGTTAACTGGTCTACTAGCCTAGAACAAACTCCTGTCTTAAGTGTATCCCTGAATTTGCATGATTTGAATATAAATTTTGCCTAATTTGGAATTAAATATTATTTTTTAAAAGCTGGATTGAAATAGAATAGAAGAAGTAAATAAATTGTCCTTCCTGGCTTATTATTTCTTTCCATTTCCATTCTAAGGTTGAGTTATGCAGACAAAGATTCCTGATATTAAATGGGCAAGAACCAAAAGAGAAGAGAAAGACACAGAATGATAGAAAAAAATGTCTCAAATTTACAAAGGGAAGTTGACAAACAAGGATACTATAAGAATTTTGAGGTTAAACCCCATCCTGGAGCAGAATTTTCTACTTATGTTTGAATCAGGTGAGCATACATTCTATTGTAATTCTTAGGGTAAAAACCATAATACAATTAGTAAATAATTTTGGAAGCAAAGTCAGACTAAGCTCTGTGGTTTATTTTGTGCTTTATATAATACACATATAAGAATCATCAAACAATTTTTAAAAATACTAGGCAAAAATTGGGAGGAAATATGCCCCTTATAGACACTCTTCTTTTTCCTATACTCTTTCCTTGTTCCTAGTTTACAATTATTTAATCACTTTGGTCTATCTTTATCTTATATTGTATTTTCTCTTTATTCCTGTTAAAAGTGTGATCAGAATAAAATCAAATACTGAAATAATCCACCAACATTTTCTGCATTCAAAAATAAATGAGATTCATTACAAGTCCAATTGTAATCCCAAGTGCTCTTTGTTGGAATTGACCTTAAATCCTACGGAAATACAAAGGACCTAGAATATGCAAAGCAATCTTAAGAAGACTAAAGTTGGAGAACTTACACCACCTTACTTCAAGACATAACAAAAATCTTCAGTTTTTAAAACAGTATGATACTCACAGGGATCATACGGAGAAGAAAAATAGGCCCAAGCTTATAGGGTTATTTGATTTTCAGCAATGAAGACAAAGAAATGAAATTGGGAAAAGATGATCTCTTCATCAAATGGTGCCAGAACTGGATATCAACGTAGAAAAAAGAAAAAAAAAAAAGGCTTGGGTCTTACCTCACACCGTACACAAAAATTAACGTGAGATGGATCATATACCTAAATGTAAAAATTCAAACCATAAAACTTTCAGGAGGAAATGTAAGAGACTACCTTTGTGACTTGAGAGTAGCTTGGGATTTCTTAGAAAAATATACACAAAACAATAAAAAAAATCATTAAAAGCAAAAGAAACTTTAAAAGAGAAAACTGAGAAATTGGACTTAATCATAATTTAAAATTTCTTATTAAAAGACACCTCTAAGAAAATTAATAAGCAAGCCACAAGCTTGGAGACACATATATCACAGGACTCGCACTCAGGATAAGTAAAGACCCCCAACAACTTAAGAATTAAAAACAACCAACCCAATGAAAAAAATGGACAAAAGAATGGAACAGATACTTCATGCAAGAAGGTATATCAATTGTCAATAATCTTATTAAAAACTACCCAGTATCGGCGTTGCCTGGGCGGCTCAGCAGTTTAGTGCCTGCCTTTGGCCCAGGGCGTGATCCTGGAGTCTCAGGATCCAGTCCCCCTCCTCCGGCTCCCTGCCTGGAACCTGCTTCTCCCTCTGCCTGTGTCTCTGCCTCTCTCTCTCTCTTTCTCTTTCCCTTTCTCTGTGTCTATCATGAATAAATAAATAAAATCTTTTAAAAAAATTTACCCAGTATCATTAGTCATTAATAATATGCAAATCAAAACCACACTAAGATATTACTACATACCACAGTACCAAGTGCTAGCAAGGAGGTAGAGCAACTGGAGCTCATACATTATTGGTGAAAAGTGTGAAGTCAATTAACCATTTTCTAAAATGACTTTACAGTTTCTTTGAAAAATAAATATACACCTACCCTAGCAATTCTACTCCTACCTACCACTCAAGAAAAATTAAAATGCATATCCACAAAACATAAGAATGTTCATAGTAGCTTTATTCATGATAACCAAAAACTGGAAACAGTCAAGCATCCATCAATAGAATAATGGATAACCAAGTTATGGTATATTCATAAAATGGAACACTAATCCACAATAAACAAGGAACAAATTACTAATATATGCAGCAATTTGAAGGCAATCTCAAAAGCATTCTGCTGAATAAAAGCCTAACATGAAAGAGTACATATTGCATGATTCCATTTATATGAAGGTCTGTAACAGGAAAAACTAACCTGGAAGTAGAAATGAGCATAGTGACTGCAAGAGTAGGAACAAAGATTGCCTGGAAACAAGAGTGAGGGAACTTCCTTAGGTGAAGGAGATGTTCTATATCTTGACACAGGTGTGGGACACATAGGTGTATGCATCTGTCAAAACTCACAGAAAACTAAACTTAAAGGTTTGCTCATTTCATTATATGTAAAAATAATTTTAAAAATAACTGTAAACAATATTGAGTTCAGGGGAATTATAGTACTGTCTGCACTGACTTTGTAATGCATCAAATCATAAAATGGGTTGATGGATGACAGAAGGATGAACAGAGAGATTGATAGATAGTTAATAAAGCCAGTATAATAAAATGTTAATGGGAAAATCTAGGTTATGGCTATATAGGTTGATAATGTAAAATGAAACTTTTCTGTATATTTCCATAATAAAATGATGGAAAATATGAACCTAAAAGGTTTTTTGTACTCCTTAAAAGTTTAGAATTGATATAGCATTATATTATTATTATTAACATTCATCTGCGGTTGTCTACATCTTCTAAATCCTGGGCTATATTTGGCATCGTCAATCATGTTCTCAGCCAGATACCCCTCTCTATGTTTCTAGTTCATTTTCCTCCCCATGTGCTCTATACTCTACTCAAATCTGTTCAGAAGCATCATGATGATTATTGATCATGCCTCCATCTTAACAGTCATTTTGAAACCTACACTTATCAATTCTCCACCCCCAAACCAGAGCAGTGGTTTTTACAGGGCTATTTATCATGTCTGAACTCTGTACAGGAAAAATAGCAGTCTCCTGGGTGGTCAATAATCAGCTTGTTTGCGCAGATGCCTAATTTCAAAACAGCTATCATATTGAGATTATTTTTAGCCCCATAACTTTTTCAACCAGCAGGTACTTTACACACCAGATGGTTCCCTGCTCCTGCTTTTCTCAACGGGGTCTTCTAATGAGACTATTATATGGCTTGCTTAGGATATCACAATTAGTCAGGGGAAAAATGAATAAAAAAATCCAGGCTTGATTCCACAAATACCCTTCTAGTTAATCCCATTGATCTCAGTTACTCTAATCTCATTTTTTTTTAAATGGGGTACAAGTAAGGGGAAAGTTTGTCTTAATGTGGTTAATTCAGACAATATAGATGCTATTTCAATGGTAATTTGTGGAAATAATGTTTTATAAGTACACATTTACTTCATCATCTTATAAAGCACAGTGGGATTTCTGTGTGGTTAGAAGACTGGGTGTCTGCTAGCCTATGAAGGCACTCATTAGAAGGAACTAAATTGTTTGAATGCCAACAGCCAAGTGCTATCAGGATCAGGATTCTTAGGTGAACAGATATGGATGGGGAGAGAGTCAGATAAGAAAAAGAAAGGGAATAGAATAATTAAAATGAAGATTAAACCTCTATTGTAATCTTTTCAACTCTATAATGCCATTTTCTATAATTCTATAACGTTAAAATGTTATCTTATTAATGACCATGAGCATGTCTCAAAAGATTCCAAACTTCTCCCCAGTCTGGTCTTCCAAAGATATTTTTCACTGTAAATTCAGAAACTCTCTGTGAGACTCTGGAGGAAGCCTTCTCTTCTCTCCCAATGCCCAGGGAGCTTCCAATCAGGCTACAGCAACTAGAATGAGAGCATCTAGCATTCTGACCCAGTACACATCTTCCCTTTAGAGCCCAAACTATTCTTTTTCTCCTATCAAATCTACTTTCTATGGTGAATGAACTTACCACTCTACCTTTGGTCATTTTCCTCTTGACCTAACTGAAACGTGATTTTCAACAGTCCTGTGCTGTTGGGCCATCCCTTATTTTGGGCAATTCTTTGCATTACAGTTTACTCCCTTATAATTCCCTATCCATTTGTGACCTTAGGCCATTGTTCCTGTGTCATAGTCCCATGACTTTTTCTATTGGTATTTACACATCCATTTATATTTTCCTGTCTCCATCCTCCTTGCTGTGATCGACCAACCGTGTGGACAAGAACATATCTTGATTATAGGGATTTAGTATAGGGATTCAAGACATAAGGAAAGAACATAGAGCCTGAAGTCACAAGACTAGTTCAACCAGAGACTAGTTTAGCTTCTTACTATGTGGGTGGCTCTGAAAAGTGCATAGCCTCTGTTTCCTTTTTTAAAAAGGAAATGATATTCTTTTGCTGTCACCTGGTGTGTTCCGATGAGAGACGAATGATATTACTCAGAGTCCAATATCTTGGAACAAAGAGGCCCCAAGGGGCTACACCATGAGGCACCACCAAGAAGTGTAGGCATTGAGGTGAAGCCTTGAGTCTGAGTTGGCTCTCAGCAGGTAGGAACAAGGAAGGAAAAACAACTCAAGAAACCAATCAGTGAGAAGCAGTAGGAACTGTATACGTGACTATCTGCATGGATCTCAGAGGAGCATTAACTAGGAAGCTGCTGAGGACGGGAGGACTGACTTCAGTGGGCTTGCCTATTTATCCACCATCATTCATGTACTGTTTTCAGTATGGACCGATGGCAGGAATAATTGTTTTTTGCCATACCCATAAAGCTGTTGCCATTTGTGTGTCCCTGTTGTTGTTTCTTTTCCTCGCTGAGATTTTACTATCCCACATCTCCCCCTTTTCTGTTTATATATTTTGAACTTCAGGGGGAGGTTACAGGGGGGCAGTTTGAGAATCAGCTGATAGACTGTTGCAAGAGGATCATCATGGCTTTAGCAGGAAGAGTTTTATGAAACAGGTAGCAAAGGGACTTTAGCACTGCAAGAAAATATAAAAGAAATAGCATACCAAGACCTATGAGAATCCATATTTGGAGGTTTAGTCTTGAAAATTAGTTTTGAGAGTTGAGCCAATGAGCTAAATCATTAAGGTGGTCAAGCATGGCATTTTGTGCCTCTTCATGTAATTTAATTATTTGCCTATGTAATCAACTTTGAAGACTGAGACTATCTTGACCCAGGGGAGAGTGAAAGCTCCCTGAAGGAGCCTTTGAACATCCTCCCAAGAATTGGAACTATTAAAGGGGATAGGAGTGATACACATGGAACAATATCCCATGTCACAGCTGAGACGGCTGTGAGTCCAAAGGGCTTGTTGATGCTCTCCTAGCCAAGAGACCACTGCTTTTAACACATTAAGGTGCTGTAGGATTTCCTGATCAACTGTGGTTTGTGTGATTAAGTCAGAGGTCGCATTTTGTAGATAAGTGTTCATACGATGGGCTGTTTGAATAGAATGGGAAAGAGCGACTACAGCTGTAGCTGCTGTAGTCACCATGGCAGTGACAGCTATAATGGATGCTATGAGGTGCCTGAGAAATCTTCTGTTCCTAACATAGAGTATTAACACGTTGTTCTAAGGCAGAATCTCCAACCCAAACCCTAGTTAGGTTGATTGGGATCCATGCCTCAGCCCTCTGCTAAAGCACAAAAATAGGAGTGATGTTTAGTTGAGTTATATATAAATGTATAATACAGGGAGTGAGCCATGTGAAATTGGCAGCTAATGTTACATTAAAGTTTTTTATCCAGGGATAATGAGAAGATGAGGAATTTGAGAGATAGAAGGCTCACAGGAGAACATAGCAAGTATGTAGGGGTGAGAGGTGTAAACCATAACCTGTTCAGTGGTATCATTGGCAACCCAAGTTATCTTCTTACTCCTAGACCTTAGTATTCTCCTTGATGCACTTTGCAAGGAAAAAAGACAATTGCCAGGTGCCAGATGTATTTTTTCAATCATGACCAGTGAGAGTGCTGGTGCATACATAGCTGGGGCTCTGGCCCAGACCCAGTTTCAAGATATAGATTGTCCAGGATAGCTATAAGGGAGGCTATAACACCATGTGATGCTAGAGTTTTGAGCCAGGAGACCCATTAGGCCCCATTTGTCTAGCATTCATCCCTCAAATAGTGGTTTTTCAGTGAAGTTTTTGATCTACGGGAGCCCCAGCCAAATCTAGGCCTTCTCCAATTTGTACTCAAGGGTGGGAACATACAGAAATGTTAGGTTCAGAATAATTTTTTCCCAATTTGATTTTACCACCTACCCTGGCAGTCCTGATGAATATCTGATACTTTACAATCCTTATACAATTCGTCCCTGTGAAGATGTGATGCATATACCACTGCAGTTGAAAATGTAATATGCAGGGTAGTGCGCGCTACAGCACAGACAGATAGCTCTTCAGTAAGAAAGAACCAATTAAAAAAAAATTAAAAAAAAAAAAAGAAAGAACCAATTATGAGTGAGTCTATGCCATCCACTATGATACCCAAGTTTGCTGCAGAATTTTCCATATTCCTGAAGGCAGCCAGATGGGGAAGCCAGTTACCTTCTGTGTAAGTGGTGTTATTGATGGAAGTGGGGGGTTCAGGATCCCCCAATAAAGAAGGTCAAAGACTAGAGGGTTTAAGATATGTGTCCAATAGATGTGACTTCCCATGGAGATAGGGAAGAAGTCAAGGAATCCCCATAACATGAATAGCACGGATACCTTGGGAGCTTTGGAGTTAATGGTTATGTGTGAAAAATGAAAAGGAGTAAATTTTCAAGGGTCATAGGTGTTCCCCTGATTTCTAAGGCTTTTTCTGTCTGTGTGGTGAGTGTTTTCAGGTCACCCCATGTTGGCTCAAAGACAGTAAATCATGGAGGTAAGGGATTGCATCTTCCTTTTCTTTGTCATCATCCTGGGGGGCAACTGGGCTGCAAGCTGCTAAAGTTCTGGAACTGGGTTTGATCCCTGTAGATGCCAGCCCATGGTAGGGTCATACAGTTTTTGCCAGGATCCAAAGGGATCCTGAAGGAGACAACACAGAAGCATACCCTCTTCCCTATGTTAACAATGCTACTGGCCCCTGCCATTGAGGTCCTTGAAGGACATGCAGACAGAGGACTAGAGGCGTGGGCCTTTTTTTGTGCCAGAATAAAATATCATTCTATGCCTGTAAGACCTGATGCATTGCAATTTTTAAAATTTAGAGTAAATAGGGCTTTGTAAAGTTGTTCCTGAGGGGAGGTATATCTCTCCATATTCCCCCTTTTTGTTTATGTAGTTGTCCTTTTATAAGGCTGTTGGCCCATTCAACAATGGCTTGTCCAGTTAGGTTATATGAGATGCCAGTTATGTGTTTAATGTTTTATGTTTTGAAAAAGATTGCAAGGCCCTTGGAGGTATAAGCAGGACCACTGTCAGTTTTAATCTATTCAGGAAGGCCCATGGTGGTTATTGCAGTTAGTGTGTATTTAACATGTTTATTTGCTTCTCCTGATTGGGCTATCACATGGAGTAGGCCAGAGAAAGTATCAATAGTGACATGGAGGTATTTAAGGCATCCAAGGGGCTCATAATGGGTGACATCCATTTTCCGGATCTCATTTTATGTTAATCCTTGTGGATTAACCCCTCCTTCGGGAGCAATCTTGGAGTATGGCTAACAGTTAAGACTGGTTTTAATGATTTCTTAAGCCTGCCATAAAGGTGTTTAATAGGTTAAGGCCAAAGCTTTGGTCCCTTTGTGGGAAAACTGATGAGAAGAAAGTGCTTTTTGTATGGTTGTAGAAAACATTTTTTTTTAATTTTTTTTTTAATTTTTTATTTATTTATGATAGTCACAGAGAGAGAGAGAGAGAGGCAGAGACACAGGCGGAGGGAGAAGCAGGCTCCATGCACCGGGAGCCTGATGTGGGATTCGATCCCGGGTCTCCAGGATCGCGCCCTGGGCCAAAGGCAGGCGCCAAACTGCTGCGCCACCCAGGGATCCCACATTTTTTTTTTTGTTAGCTTTTTTATTACCTTCTACCAAAGACCTGGCAGCCCAGAACAAGGTCTGATATGGGTGATATAGACTAACTTTTCCTGGTCTGTATCAGATGTTGGAGGTGCTTAGACATATTAAAAAGTATTTCATTATTACTATTATGAGTAAGGGCTATTTTAATGACCTAAACAGTACCCACTACGTAAGAAGAGTCAGCAACAATATGTAAAGGGTGGTCATGAAAATGTTGAAGAGCTGCAGTGACAGCACCCAGTTTTACCCGCTGAGTGGAGCTGTGGGGTATAGTTAAAAAAAAAAAAATGTCTCTAAGTACTTTGTTTAAGCTGTGTGATTGAGCCCTTACCAATTTTTCCTATCCATTGGCAAAGAGTGTTAAGACATCAGGAAAAGGAGTGGCAGATAAGGACAGTAAAAAGGGGCAAGAAGGAGTTGAAAACCCAGCAAGATTTTGTCTCATGGAAAAGAAGAATTAATGTTTCCATAATAATCAGCTAATGCTATTTGAATGATTTTGGATTGGTCGAGAGCCACCTAAAAATTTGTCATATTGAGTCCTGGAACAATTATACCTGGGTCTCACCCAGTAAGTGTTTGACATTGGTGCCGGCCCCGTTTAATTAAGTAAACCAATTGTTAAAATTGAGTACATAATTTCTTTTGGGGGTGATGAACTTGAAATATCCATTCTAAGGACCCTGATATGATGGAGAAGTTGACAGAGGAGGCCTATGACACTATGAGGTGTGTTTAAGATTATTAAATGTATCAGACTACCAAGGATGATTCGTTCTAAATGACAAATATTGAGCCATTTAGATATTTGTTTTAATTTTTTCTTTGTTTGTGGAAAGAAAATTCAAGGAGAAAAGAAGTTGGGGTCCCCTGTTAGGGTGTCAAAGAAATACTATAGGCTATAAGTGGGACTGCCCATGGAGGGCCAAAGCCAATTAATACTCCCTAGCAATTTTTGAAGGTTGTTAGGGTCATAGTCTCCTTAATTGCAATAGTGACCCCCTGTGGTAGGATGTGTTTTTGAGTAATAATATCGCCCAAATATTTCGTGGCTTTATCTTTTGTACCTTTAGGGGTGAATAGGTAGGGGTAAGCCTACCCTGTTGGTATGATCTGCCAAATGGGCATATATTTTAGCCAAGGTGACGGCATCTGGATGTATCAAGAGAATATCATCCATAAAGTGACATATCAGAGCTTCAGGGAATGTAGTATGGGTAGACCGTAGAGCATGGTCCAGTAAATCCTGACAAATACCGGAGCTGTTGACCATTCCTTGGGGAAGGACCTTCCATGGGTGTCTTTTTAGTGGGGCTTCTGAATTAATACAGGCAAAGAGTAAAGCAAAATTCTTCCTATCATCCTGTTGTAGAGGAATAGTGAAGAAACAATTTTAAATCAATTATGATGAGGTGATAACCTTTGGGAATTGATGTTGGGTTTGGAAGACCTGGCTGTAGTGGTCCCATAGGGGCTACATGGGTATTTTTTTGGCAGGGATCATGAAGGAGCCTTCATGTTCCTGATATTTTAGGGATACAAAAAATGAGTGTGTTTCAGGGACTATGTAAGGGCTCTAAGTGGCCTGTTTCTAGTTGCTCTTGAACTAAGAGTGCCACTTGTTGCAATTTCTCCCTTTTAAAGGCCATTTTATAGGCCAATTGTAGTACTAGATCCTTAGTTTGGGGGGATTATCAACTCACCTTACAACAGCATTTTGAGCCTATTAATAAAGTCAGTGAAAGGTTCTGAGTTTTTGCCTGATTGTGGCAAGGGACCCAGTAGGTACATTGACTTTAGGGATCTTATTCTGTGCTCTCATGGCTGTCTGAGATGTCTGACAAAAACTTGCCTCTGTAATTGGGCCTGGACATAAGGGTCAGCATAAGAGCCAGACCCAGTGATCATATCAAACCCTACAGAAGTTGTATTCCCCAGATTTTTCAAAGAGATACATCATTAATGATTCTTCTAACCAAACAATAAATTGGGCTATGGTTAAAACTGTCTTAACTAAAGTCTTCCAATCCCAGGTGATCATTTTATAACCATGCCCAATGGTTTCAATCATCCCCTTAGTAAATGAGCTCTGAATCCCATTATCAGCTATGCTCTTCCTAAATTATTTAAAGACTGGAAAGGGTAGACTTTCATGTCTGGGACCTTGATTTCATCCCCTTATTACAGGGGAGTTTTGCAATATTTTATCTTCTGTTTGTCATCCTTCCCAAAAGCTAGAAGGGGGGCGGGTGGTGAGACCTAAGAGTCTTTGCTTAAACATAAGGCATTATGGTTACAAGATGATGATTCAGGAGTGAGAGAAAGAAGCAGTGGAAAGAAGGGGTCACTGAAGGGGGAGGAGAAGGCAGTGGTAGGAACAAAGTTGGTGTCTTGGACTTAATACAGGAGTTTTTACCTAGTCCCTGGATGAGCCACAAGTCTTTTCTACATAGATGCCAAACCACGAGATGTGAAACTTTCACAGGTCCTATAGCTTGGTGTACCCAACGGCCGATCTTCTCCCAGTCCTCTAAATTTAAGCTGCCCTCTTTAGGGTACCAGGGGCATTGTGGTCTAATAACTATCAGTAACTTAGTTATTTGTTTACCTGAGACTTTACATTCTGCTGCCTTTAGGAGACTAAGCAATTGCAATTTGTGTTGTTTTCCCTCACAAGAAAGACAGCCACCCATGCCAGTGGAGGAAAGAGACATAGCTTTCAAAGAAAAGGAAATGCAGAGAAAAATAAGCCAAGAAGAAAAAAAAAAGCCTTTGGGTGAACTGCCTAAAATGACCTTGCTCTAGGCATACCAGGCTATTCCAAGGCTGCCATGTTCCTTACCAGAATGAAATTTGGGTATCCTCCTCCTTTACCAGGCTTGGAAGGTCAGTCTCCTCACTCCATCATGTCTGAGTCACCACTTGCCACATGGTGCGTAGACGAAATGATTATTCAGAGTTCAATATCTTGGAACAAAGAGAGACCCAACACGGCTATACTGCCAGACACCACCAAGAAGTGTAGCCAGCGAGGTGAAGCCTCGAATCTGAGTTGGCTCTTGGCTTTATTATCATAGAATGTAAAATATGTGGAAACCAGGAAGGAAAAACTATTCAAGAAACCAGGTAAGTGAGGGGCAGCAGGGAACTGCATGGGTGACTATCTGTATGGGTCTCAGAGAAGCATTACCTACTGGGCTGTGGGGGAAGGGAAAACTAACCTTCGCAGGCCTGGCTATCTATCCACCATCATTGCTGCTTCCAGCATGTACTGTTTTCAGTAGGGACCAATGACAGGAATAATTGGCTTTTAGCACATCCTTAAATCTGTTGCCATTTATGTGTCCCTGTTCTTATTGTTTCACTTACCCAGTGAGGTCTTGCTCTCTCACATTTTACCACCCTTTTGGAGTCATCCTGATGACCAAATGACAAAATGTTAGTGAATTTGGGTTGCCCCTGCCCCGCCCCCCATGCAGACTGAGACAAAGATTCAAACACAAACCTTTATTTGGAAGGTTCTGGAAACACTGCAAGGGAAGGGGAAAAGTAATACCAGGAAGGGAAGAAGTAACACCAGAAAGGGAAGGCAGCAAATAACTTCCGTATAGGTCACTGGAGTTTGATCCTTCAAGGAAATTGTGGGCAAAAGTACAAAACCTATGTCTCAGAGTTATTCTACCCAGGATGCAAGGAAGCTAAGTTGTCAGTTGAGGAATGTTTCCCACTACTAATTTCCCAGCAATTCTGGCCTGCACTAGACCTGGGCAGAGCCCCTGTGTGCAGCTTCTGGGCAATGAAATGGAAAGTGCTGAGGAATATGAACAGGGCACTAAGAATGTGCTCATAAACTTTTCAAAATAAAACAAACCATGACTGTTATTCCTTAAGAATCTCAGCATTTGAGTTACAGGCACCTTCTCACCCTATATTCTGCAACCCTGGTTTCTGTTGGTTCTTCAACACCCTCCTAGTAAATGTCACAGCTGCCTCATCTCCAAAAATCTTTATCTCAACTCCATTTCACCAACCCATAAATATCTGGCAACACCTGTCATTTAAACTTCCTCCCGCTCCAAGATCATTAGATCTGATATTTTCTTCTTTGTTTAAAGTCATGTATCCTTTAGCCTTTTCTGTTCCCTCACGCCTTATGGACTTTATTCATCTTCTTCTTGATCACCAGTGCTTCAGTCCTTCTTTCATATGCCCATTAGGATACTCAGTTCCATCTGCTTCCTATTTACCAGATGATCATTTGTTCAGTCTATGTTCCAGATGGCAACACAGAATCCCACAGTCTAGTGATCTAACAATTCACATCTTCAGCTTCTTCTTGCATGTTCTAAACATCTTGCAATATTATGTTCAATATCATGCACCAAGAACATTGCTCAAGGCCTCCCTCATGTCAGCATTAAGAGATCTGACAAATACCAAAAGACACAGAGAGAGAAGCATTGCTATATGTCATAGTGAGCAGAACTACTTAAACTCTTCATGGGTGGTATGTGAAAGTAGCACTTCAAGATCAAATAATTTTAGGAAATTATTGGTTAAATAAAATTGAGAGGCTTATCATTTAATTTCTCAAGTCCATTAAATATGTTCATAAGCATTATGAATATTTAAGAAGACATAGCTGGCAAAGTTTTCTAAATTTACTTGACTCTAAGGGTTTTATAAAACAAACTTTGAGACAGACTGATTTATTATGATAACCAATTATTCATGTCACAACCTTCTAGGAACAGGTGCATGATATCTGGCTATTGCATGTGGTTTGGAACAGGGACTTTGGAACACAGCTATCCCCTAAAATATATACTCAAATATATACTTTATTTTGACTGATCTCTTTTTCAGCTCTGTTCATAGAGAATAGAAATTTTGCTCCACTTTAAGTAAAGTGTAAATCTTTTTCTTAAAGGGAGACTGCTTGGGCAGCCCGAGTGCCTCAGCGGGTTAGCGCCACCTTCAGCCCAGGGCGTGATCCTGGAGACTGGGGATAGATTCCCACGTCAGGCTCCCTGGAGGGAGCCTGCTTCTCCCTCTGCTTGTGTCTCTGCCTCTCTCTTTGTCTCTCTCTGTGTCTCTCATGAATAAATAAATGAAATCTTTAAAAAAAAAAGGGGGGGCGGGGGAGACTGTTCTAGTAACTTTTACATTAGGATGATTCAATGACATTGGTACTTTTCATTTCCAGGAAATTTTATGTCTGTTCCTTAGGGACATTCTGTATTGTGATTATTGCTCAGAGCATGGTCTTTCTCTTGGTAACCAAAATGCCTCACCAGTCTGTGATTAAAGCTAAGATCATATGTCCTCCAATGTCCAAAGTGCTTTCCCATTTCTAAGAATCCCACTTATGTCTCAACCCTACCACAAATATTATCAGTATTTGTCCATAAGTTGGTCCTCCAGGTAGCTTGCCTGCTCCCCACAGGGAGAGCAGAACTCAGATGCTTCCCTAAAGGTAGACTCTGCAACTACAATCATCAGTGCACCTTGCTAAAGATCCTGCTTGTCCACGGTGCCACCACTTGGCCGTCTGCTTTGCCAATGCTAAAGCCCTCGGAGTTCTGGAGAGATGTGACTGATGGGCTAACTGTTCCTATTGACCTGCAGAGGCTTACCCACCATTGCTGTCTTGACCTGCAGAGGCTTACCCACCATTGCTGGCTGTGGCTACTTTCCAAATACCTGGCAGTTCACAGAACTGAGATTCTATCTGAGCTACCAGCTTTGCAAATGCAGTTTGTGGCCAATTCAACCACGTTTGAGGTGGTCTGAAAAATACAGTGGAAGACACCTTCTAAATCCCCTTCATCTACAGGAAGGGCTATGCATTCACTTTCCTCTGAAGATTAGTTTGAGACCCAAAACAGGTCAGGTGGATGTTTCCAACTCTGGAGAAGCTCCCTGACCTTAAAAGCAGATCTCATAAGCTGTACCACTTGAAGCCCTGGATCCCAAACTCAAATGAAGATGTGATAATTCTATACTTAAAACTATCATTCAGCAGAAACAAAAAAAAATCATTCAGCAATGCAATGGAATGGCAGGAACTAACTAGTTTATGTGAATCACAGGATAGTGCTGCACATAACAAGCTCCGATTCACCTTCCTTTTAATACAGATAATATGAATATATCACTGGAAATGAAAATCATTTCCCCAAAAGAGAGCAGAAAGATTTCCTTGAACAGCACTCAGGAAGAATTGCAGGACTCCCTCTCTCCATGGGCCTGTGGAACATTAAGGTTGGTACACAAAGTATATAGATTAAAGCTGTGGTTTCTGCTATAAAATACCCTCATAATAAAGAGGAGATAAAGACCACCACAATGATCAATAGAGCAAGCATTGATTTGTTTTATACAGTCACCTAGTAAAGGGAGACACATCAATCTTTACTAGTAAAGGGAGACACATCAATCCCTCAGGGGAAGAAGTCAGTGTGGAAGTGAAGGCGAGAAGGAGAGTTACATATAATATCAGCAATGGGTGGGTCATTGTATCTACACAAAATAAGGACCAAAGTTTCTCCCCGGATCAGATGAGTCCATGTGTCCATGCACTGTTGCTTAAACCAATTCCAGCTGTTCACTGGTCAGGAGAGTCTTCATTTGGCTGGTTTGACAGAGGGGTGTCACAAGATTCCCACTGCTTCCTCATCTCCAGCTGGTACTGAGACCTGCTCTGAACCCTATGACACTCTAGGCATTTGGGTCCCACTGACGGAGAGAGCATTAGCAAAATAGTGATCAACTCATACAGCTACATCTTTAGAATAGCAAACCTCATGGGGCTTTTTCTTATAATGTCCCTGGAAGTATGTCAAGTGCATAAATCCAAAACAATTCAGATAAAGCAATTCCATGAGGGACCCAAGCCATGAAGCCCAGGCATGCAGCTTATGATCATCTGTCTTTACAAGAATTAGAATAGAAGGAGGAAAAAATTCTACCAAGGCAAGGAAGGATAATGGCAAGAAAAGGAGAGATGGACCCTTTAGGCATGACGAACAGCATGACCACCTGAACATGCACGATGCATCCATGGGGCACCATGAGCTTTCCCTGAGACCCTGTCAAGTCCTCCATGTCCTTAGTGGCCAGAAAGCCTAAAATTCCCTCCATAGGAAACAGTGAAGCATTGCTTAAAATGGGTACTTCAGAAGCTACATAATTTTTAAAATATATTCCAGAGAATGTGTAAGACTATTAAAATATAGTCTTTACTAACATTTCCTCTCTCTTTATATGACATAGTTCTTGCAGTGGCTGTAAACAGCTACAACTTTCATGAAATATGTTTTCTTAGTGTATTATGAAGGGCCTGTGGTAGGCTAGTTGGCTCTTCTCTCAAACCTTAATTGCACACTAGCCACTCAAGGATCTTGTCAAAATGCAGATTCTGATCCAGTAGCCTGGGGAGGAATGTGAGATACAGTATTTTTCACAACTCTCAGGTGATGCCCATGCATTTGATTCAAGGACCACACTTTGATTAACAAGATTTCAAGTCTTAAATTTTGGTCACCTCGAATCAGACATGACACTGATTTATTAAAAACCTTAATTATGAGACAAGAATCGTTACTTTCTCAGACTTGCCTCTTTCTCTCTCTCGCTCTCAATTTAAAGTGATCTTAATAACAGTAATAATAAAGTAATTGTTTCTACCTAACCTGTAGTTGGCCTCTTATTCTAAAAAAAAAAAAAGAAAAGAAAAAGATTCACAACAGTTGTGTTTTTGGTTTCAAAGGAGAAAAAACACTTTATTGATATTACAAAAATCTAATAGAAATGAAAAGAAGAAAAGGGAAATCTACACATAGAAGAGGGAGATAGTAAATAAGAATAAGACAGAGTTACGTCAAATCAGATACAACATCCAAACTCATCAGCTGGGGAAGCCGCATAGAGAGAGCCAGGCTGGAGTCCTGATTGAGAATCCTGGGCAGAACATCCTCCCCTCAGGTAAGATCTCCAACTGATCATCCCCATGAGGGCCATATTTATAGTGCAAATGATGGGGTCTGAAGTTAAACATTTTTTGCCTACATGCAGTTTGGAGTGAGCCGCATTTCTATGTTATCATATCTTTACATCTTCAAGGAGCCTGGGCCTTACGAGCTTGCCTCCTCTTCCACATTCTATTCATGGGGGGCCAGCCCAGCCCAGAGCTAGAGGGGAGGCAAGGCAAATTCTATAGTTCTTGGTCTCCACACCAGAAGGGCCAGTTCTGACCTAGAGGCCAGCGATGTCAGCTAAAGGGGCTCCAGAGGTCACTTATGCAGCACAAGTCTCATTGACAACATTCTTTAGTCTGCCTGCATACGAGCAGGTCAGGGTGGTTAGTTACACACGACAAATCACAGAAACCTCCAAAGGCATTCAAATTGGCAAAGAAGAAGTCAAACTCTCCCTCTTCGCAGATGACATGATACTCTACCTAGAAAACCCAAAAGCCTCCACCCCAAGATTGCTAGAACTCATACAGCAATTTGGTAGCATGGCAGGATACAAAATCAATGCCCAGAAATCAGTGGCATTTCTATACACTAACAATGAGACTGAAGAAAAAGAAATTAAGGAGTCAATCCCATTTACAATAGCACTCAAAAGCATAAAATACCTAGGAATAAACCTAACCAAAGAGGTCAAGGATCTATACCCTAAAACTATAGAACACTTCTGAAAAAAACTGAGGAAGACACAAAGAGATGGAAAAATATTCCATGCTCATGGATTGGCAGAATTAATATTGTGAAAATGTCAATGTTACCCAGGGCAATGTACATGTTTAATGCAATCCCTATCAAAATACCATGGACTTTCTTCAGAGAGTTAGAACAAATTATTTTAAGATTTGTGTGGAATCAGAAAAGACCCTGAATAGCCAGGGGAATTTTAAAAAAGAAAACCATAGCTGGGGGCATCACAATGCCAGATTTCAGGTTGTACTATAAAGCTGTGGTCATCAAGACAGTGTGGTCCTGGCACAAAAACAGACACATACATCAATGGAACAGAATAGAGAACCCAGAAGTGGACCCTGAAATGTATGGTCAACTAATATTCGATAAAGGAGGAAAGACTATCCACTGGAAGAAAGTCTCTTCAATAAATGGTGCTGGGAAAATTGGACATCCACATGCAGAAGAATGAAAGTAGACCACTCTCTTGCACCAGACACAAAGATAAACTCAAAATGGATGAGAGATCTAAATGTGAGACAAGATTCCATCAAAATCCTAGAGAAGAACACAGGCAACACCCTTTTTGAACTCAGCCACAGTAACTTCTTTCAAGATACATCCACGAAGGCAAAATAAACAAAAGAAAAATGAACTATTGGGACTTCATCAAGATAAGAAGCTTTTGCACAGCAAAGGATACAGTCAACAAAACTAAAAGAAACCTACAGAATGGGAGAGGATATTTGCAAATGATGCATCAGATAAAGGGCTAGTTTCCAAGATCTATAAAGAACTTATTAAACTCAACACCAAAGAAACAAACAATCCAATCCCGAAATGGGCAAAAGACATGAAGAGAAATCTCACAGAGGAAGACATAGACATGGCCAACACGCACATGAGAAAATGCTCCGCATCACTTGCCATCAGGGAAATACAAATCAAAACCACAATGAGATCCCACCTCACACCAGTGAGAATGGGGAAAATTAACAAGGCAGGAAACCACAAATGTTGGAGAGGATGTGGAGAAAGGGGAACCCTCCTGCACTGTTGGTGGGCATGTGACCTGGTGCAGCCACTCTGGAAAACTGTGTGGAGGTTCCTCAAAGAGTTAGAAATAGACCTGCCCTACGACCCAGCAATTGCACTGCTGGGGATTTACCCCAAAGATACAGATGCAGTGAAACACCGGGACACCTGCACCCTGATGTTTCTAGTAGCAATGTCCACAATAGCCAAACTGTGGAAGGAGCCTCAGTGTCCATCGAAAGATGATGGATAAAGAAGATGTGGTCTATGTATACAATGGAATATTCCTCAGCCATTAGAAACGACAAATACCCACCATTTGCTTCGACGTGGATGGAACTGGAGGGTATTATGCTGAGTGAAGTAAGTCAATCGGAGAAGGACAAACATTATATGTTCTCATTCATTTGGGGAATATAAATAATAGTGAAAGGGAATAGAAGGGAAGGGAGAAGAAATGTGTGGGAAATATCAGAAAGGGAGACAGAACGTAAAGACTTCTAACTCTGGGAAATGAACTAGGGGTGGTGGAATGGGAGGAGGGCAGGGGGTGGGGGTGAATGGGTGACGGGCACTGAGGGGGGCACTTGACGGGATGAGCACTGGGTATGTTGGTAAATTGAACACCAATAAAAAATAAATTTATTAAAAAAAAAGGAAACCTCCAACCACACAATATGCCTTTGTAGATAAACCTTTGTAGATGACCAATAAATAGAAACTAAAGCCACACTAAGAAACATTTCTGGAGCTTTAGGCCAACTGATGTTTCTTCAATATTAATGCATATTAGAATCATCTGGGGAGCTTGTTCAAATCCAGATTCCTGGGTCTCACCCCCAAAAGTTTGGATTCAGCAGGTCTGGAGTAAAACCTGAGAATGTGCACTTTTACTAAGATGATGCCACTATCTACGGTCTTCTTTCTGGGTATCAACGAGATAGGCTCATTCACCAAAGGACAGGCTCAAAGCAAATTTCATTGTTTAACTCAACATTGAAAATGGGATAACAATAAATTGCCTCTAAGTCAGAGGAAAGGAGTAAAGGAAGTGATTTTTTCCACTTTATTAGGAAAATTAACAAAATTTTTTAAAGGTTTTTTTTTTTTTTAATTTGTTTATTCATAGAGACACAGCTAGAGAGAGAGGCAGAGACACAGGCATAGGGAGAAGCAGGCACCACGCAGGGAGCCCGATGTGGGACTCGATCCTGGGTCTCCAGGATCACGCCCCTGGCTGCAGGCAGCGCCAAACCGCTGCGCCACTGGGGCTGCCCGGAAAATTAACAAAATTTTAAGTCAAATAATTCCCAGAAAAATAAATTCTTATATGACTTTGGAGTTTCAGAGATGATAGTAAAGACTCAAAATCCTGAAGCCTGAAATTTTCCATGTTGGGCAACTGCTCCAGGTCAGTTTTCCTGGTGCAAAGAACTAGGAATGGAGAAACAGGAAAGGAGGCTGAGGAAGGACAGACACAACCTGAGGCGATTGTGCCATGCCTGGGAGATCAGGTTTATTCTGGATTCCAAGACCTGCTAAAGGTGTCATGATCTGATGGATTTTAGAAAGTTATTTTGAACACCTGCACCCCGATGTTTCTAGCAGCAATGTCCACAATAGCCAAACTGTGGAAGGAGCCTCGGTGTGTGTCGAAAGATGATGGATAAAGAAGATGTGGTCTATGTATACAATGGAATATTCCTCAGCCATTAGAAACGACAAATACCCACCATTTGCTTCGACATGGATGGAACTGGAGGGTATTATGCTGAGTGAAATAAGTCAATCGGAGAAGGACAAACATTATATGTTCTCATTCATTTGGGGAATATAAATAATAGTGAAAGGGAATATAAAGGAAGGGAAAAGAAATGTGTGGGAAATATCAGGAAGGGAGACAGAACATAAAGACTCCTAACTCGGGGAAACGAACTAGGGGTGGTGGAAGGGGAGGAGGGCGAGTGTTGGAGGGGAATGGGTGACGGGCACTGAGGTGGACACTTGACAGGATGAGCACTGGGTGTTTTTCTGTATGTTGGTAAATTGAACACCAATAAAAATTAATTTAAAAAAAAAAGAAAGTTATTTTGAGGTTGAAGTATGGAATGCTTAAAACAAATATGAAACTAAAAACCAGACATATTCTGAATAAGACAAAAATCAGTTCTTTTCTTTTTTTTTTCAAGTAAACTCCACACCCAGCTTGGAGCCCCCCAAGGGGCTTGAACTCACAACCCTGAGATCAAGGCCTGAGCTGAGATCAAGAATGGGATATTTAACTGACTGAGCCACCCAGGTGCCCCTAAAATCAGTTATTTTCAATATCCACGAGGTGTGGGAGGACACAATGTTTTATGAAAACTCTTAGCTAGTTTATTCACCTTCAGTACATATCAGAGCACAAAAGTCTTTCAGTGGTTGCTTTTGGAAAGGAGAATTCCTGTAGAAGTCTAAAGGCTCACAGATACCTCCAACGCATTTTCCAAATAATGAAATCTTATTGTAGCTCAAAGGCACTGAAGTCAATCTACAACTAAATCAAGAAAACAGGTTTGATGATGGTAATAATGTTCAGTGACCATTGGTGATACCTAAACTTAGTGTTTTTGTTTTGTTTTGTTTTGTTTTTTTATTTATGATAGTCACACAGAGAGAGAGAGAGAGGCAGAGACACAGGCAGAGGGAGAAGCAGGCTCCATGCACCGGGAGCCCGACGTGGGATTCGATCCCGGGTCTCCAGGATCGCGCCCTGGGCCAAAGGCAGGCGCCAAACCACTGCGCCACCCAGGGATCCCTAAACTTAGTGTTAATATAAACTTCAAACACAAAATTCCAGAATTTTTAATTAACTAAAAATCTGTTTACATTAAGTGGTGATTTAGAGAACCAATCATGTGTCTTTTAGGGTAAACACTTTATAACAGCATTTTCAAATACATATACACCACTAATCATGTGCTAAAAATGTTCTGCCCAAGGATAAGAGAGGTGAGATAGGTAAATGTGCAATTTGTTGTAATTTTTTGTCCAAATTGGCACACTTTTTGAATGTGAGGGGGGGTATGTATTAATAATTATGCCAGAATACATGGTCTCCTGACTTTAGGTATAATGTGACTGGTGAATTTCAAAACATTTGTAATCTTTGTGTGAATATACATGGCCTTAGGGTGGTGTTAGTCCAATTTAAAAGTCTCATACAAAAGCATTCCATGATAAATAATCTCATAACAGACACCCTCTGAAATTTCCAACTGGGAAGTAAATACGAGTAATCCTTTTTCCTGTAGTTGGGTGGTTTCACACATTCATATCAAAGCTATAGTTCCTATTGGTTTGAGGTTCTTTGATGAGAAAACTTTCTAAAATAAAACACAAATACAACTTCTCTTTCTCTATAATTTCTATTCTAGGTTTGACCTTTACCAATAACATTTAGTTTCTTTTGCCTTTTGACAGTAGCTTGGAAAGTATTAAAGGTCTGTGCAACTATGTTTTAATAATCTCTGCTATTCTTATTGTGTTATTCAAAAATGCTAACTTTATAGGTCAAATTTATTTGTATTTTCTGTTCTTTCTCCTTCTTTGACAATATAGCTAAATTCTTCCTAATTTTATTTTAGTTTTTTAAAGATTTTATTTTTTTATGAGAGACACAGAGAGAGAGAGGCAGAGACACAGGCAGAGGAGAAGCAGGCTCTATGCAGGGAGCCTGACGTAGGACTCAATCCCAGGTCTCCAGGATCTCGCCTTGGGCTGAAGGCGGCGCTAAACCGCTGAGCCACCTGGGCTGCCCTCTTCCTAATTTTAAAATAAAATATGGGTAAGCTTAGCTTCATAGCATACACACACACACACACACACACACACATTTATGCATGTATTTGTTGTTTTATGCAAAATCACTAAGCTCTACGTGCTAGTGTGCCACAGCTTTCTCAAATACGTTACTATCTCTCTCTTTTTTGGGGGGGGGAGACACTAAACCTTTATTTATTTATTTTTTGTATACTTTTTTATTGGAGTTTGATTTGCCAACACATAGTATAATACCCAGTGCTCATCCCATCAAATGCCCCCCTCAGTGCCCATCACCCAGTTACCCTATCCCCCCACCTACCTCCCCTTCTACTACCCCTTGTTTGTTTCCCAGAGTTAGGAGTCTCTCATGTTCTGTCACCCTCTCTGATATTCCTATCTCATTTGTACCCATGTGATTTTAACTTATGGAAGTGACTGTCACCATGAAGATGTCAATGCCATTGAAAGAATTTATTACCTACATTTCCCAACAGAAGGGGGTGTGCTGATGCCACACAGGGCCACAGGCGCAGCACCAGGTTCTGGTCAGGAGTAGAAGTGGAGGGAAGAGAAAGCCTTGGCCATATCCTTTATTGGGATTTCTGCAGGAAAGGCAAGACAGAACAGAGTGAACAGTTTAGGATTGTCTCATTTGGATAATTCTGGCAGGTTTTGGACTATGAGGTGGTCTCCAGTAGTCTGGTACCTGCAGCTGGAAAGATTTAGATAAAATATTGGCTGTGGGAAGTGGTTAGGAGTATAGACTGGGGATAGATTGGTTTGCATATGAAAAAGCACACTCTATGGGTGTCTTTTGTTGTCTCTAAGAAATGGTTAGCTCCAAGATGGGCTATCCCAGCAATTCCTACAAGATTTTTATGATGTCAGAACATCATAACATACAAAAAACTTTTAAAACATGATTATTATAATTTCATGTTAACCCTAATGAGTTTATAGATTTAGTGGAACAAGAAAAAGAATAGTTGATATACAAATATTTGCCAAATACTGAAAAGGGCTACACAAAAGGCAAAGATTATAAAGATACTCTTTCTACTATTTTCCCCATTTCTGAGCTGAGTTCACATGACTGAATTGACAGTTGAACTAATTTAAGTGTGATTATCTTCTCCAATGGTCTTTATACAATCAATATGATCTACTGTGTTTTCAAGGTAATTCTATAACTGAACTCAGGGGGTTCACTTCTTGGAGTGCATTGAATTGAACATACCCCCAAGGAAATGTTAAAAGCAACAAATTTCTTATTGCTTGTTATAAGTAAAGAGACAGTGAGATAGCTCTCAAAGTGCTGTCTCCTGTGGGGTTAGTAAAAAAAAAAAAAAGAAAAAAAAACTTTTATTCAGTGGTGTATATGAGGATGGAGATAGGGAATATGAATATACATTAAGAAACTTACACATATTCTATTGCTTAGGCACTTAGATTCAATTGTGTGTGCCTAGCATGTCAGCATGCTAGTTCATACATCTGTGTTCCAAAAATGGCGAAAAACTCCACCCATAGGAGGAGATCCTGGTATTATAATGAGTGAAATGTAAGTTCTAGACAATTGAAGGGGGCTTTTGTGCAGGTGCTTAGCTCCAATCTGGCTCTAACTGGTACATATAACAGGTTATCAGGTGAGACATACCTTGCAAGGGGCTCTTACTTGAAACACTTAGCAGTCCCTGGGCTGGAACTGTTGATTCTGAAAAACAGACAAACAAAAAAGAAAACACATTCCTTCCCAGTTGTGTCCCTTCCTCCTCCTCCCCTTTCCTGATAGCTTTCAACCTTCTGATTTGAGTAACTTCCTTGTTGCATCCTCACTAACAATTCTGTCATGAATAGTCACTAAGTACTACTGTTGAGGCACAGGCTTGTAACTAGCTCTTCCTCATCATCAAAACACATGTTCTCAAAAGCTCAAGACTGCAGAACAGAAAACTTCATTAATAAATTCCAACTCTGTAGACTACCAGAAATAGACATCCAGGAAAAACCTAAATCTGGAAAAGAAAAATCTAAAATAATGATCAAAAGCCTCTGTACCTGATTCTGGCTTCTGACCACACATGTTTACATTTATTTTTATGCCAGAAACCAAAAAAATCAACAAGCCTATGTTGCTGATCTTCCATTAGATTTTATACAGATTTTTAAAACAGGGCAACCCCGGTGGCACTATGGTTTAGCGCCGCCTGCAGCCCAGGGTGGGATCCTGGAGACCCGGGATTGAGTCCCGCGTCAGGCGCCCTGCATGGGGCCTGCTTCTCCCTCTGCCTGTGTCTCTGCCTCTCTCTTTCTGTGTGTCTCTATGTATAATAAATAAAACAATTATACTTTTTCTATAGCTTCCCCGGAATGTGAAATAAAGATTTTTCTTTTTCCTTTTCTCTCCTATGTCCTCTAATGCTCTCAGCCTTTCAGAGCCAAGAGGATTTTCCTTTTCAGTTGGAGCATCTTGCACTCATTCATTCATTTATTCATCAGTCCAGTCACTCATTTACTCAACATTTAGTTGGTAGCTACTAGGCTTTAGGTGCCATTTGCAATTTAGGGCATTCCTAGTGTTCATACTGTGAACATTTCTAGCATATTTTGATAAAAGTTTAAAATTAGATTGCAAGAATATAATCGTAGTTAAGGATGTGCATCTGCTTTTTAAAAAAAATATCTTATTTATTTATTTATCCACAAGAGAGACACAGAGAGAGGCAGAGAAAGAAGCAGGTTGCCTACGGGAAGCCCAATGCGAGAACCGATCCCAAGATTTCGGGATCATACGCTGAACCGAAGGCAGACACTCAACCATTGAGCCACCCAGGCGTCCCAAGGATGTGTGTCTTAAATCCAAAGGAATTCCATGACCTACTGGCTTTTTGACCTTTAGCAGATAAGTCATCCTCTCCAGGTGTCAGTTTCACTATCTATAAAACAGAGACATTAATATTATATACGTAAGATAGGGATTGTTGTGAGGAATAGGTGATTTGGCAGAATGGGTGATACTTCCAGAACTGCCCCTGACAATCAGAAAATCTTGACACCTTTTGTTCTGGGTTTGCAGCATTGCTCACCCACATCCAACTCTAGAGTTTCTCTTCCCCAAAGGTGTTTGAATCACATCTTAAACGGTAATATGTGCATGCTCCCCTTACACCCATGAGTAACAGGGTAATTTTGTACTGCTAAAAAGTCTGGGTAATAAAAAATTCCTAGAAAATTATATATGAACCTCTGGTCTTACTAAGCATTATGGGCTGAGCTTCTAGCCTGGACTCTATTCCCTTCATTACAGGAGGTTTTGTTAAAGCCATACTGTTTCATGTAGCAGACTTCCTCTTGTGCTTAGTCTACTTCCTTTTCGAGCATGCTATTCTCCATCTTCTCTATTTTTTAAAATTCTATCAAATTTTTCAGGGCATGGTTCTAACATGACTTCCTCCATGAAGTTGGCTCTGCTTGCCCCATTTGTACCATGGCACAGACCTGACAAATTCTTAATAAGGTTCCATATGACTTTGACCATACAAGAATTTGGTATTTTTTTTTTTATATCAGGAATGTCAAGAAGATGCTAAGTGGGTTTGTAACAATTGACAAGAACATCTTTAGTATAGGGATGGTTGTGCCTTTGTCAGATTATTTCTCTTAGAAGAAAGATGGAGGAGTGCCTGGGTGGCTCAGTCAGTTAAGCCTCTAATCTTAGGGTGCTGGGATCAAGCCCCAAGTGGGGCTCTGCACTCAGTGCATTGCTTGCCCCTCTGCCCGCCCCCCCCCCCGCCCTCACCACTAGTGTGTGTGCACATGCACTCTCTCTCTTTCTCAAATAAATGTAAAAAAAAGAGAGAGAGATGGAAAAATGCTCAGATTCCTTAGCAACAGGAAGCCAGCCACCCTCCTAACAATACTCAGCTCCATCCATCTACAGGGATCCTTGGAGGAATGTCTTTTGCAAATTTTTTTTGAAAGAAAAATAGGAGATTCTCCTGGACAAACCTTTAGCTCTTCAGAGTAAATTGACCTCCATATGGCCGTTGAATCAAATACCATATCCTCCTTTGGAAGCACATCTGATATTTTCAGTATTTTCAACTTCTTGATCAATCTATCTATTCAATATCACTTGAGATCCCACTTCCTGAAAGGGGAACTTGGTTGCAATTATGTCTTCTAATCTACCTATATTTTCTTTGTCTATGTAATATGTAAAATGTCTATGTAATTTTGAATTTAGGAAAATGTTTAATTCTACTATAGAAGGGACAAAAAATTAGATAGATAAATGAACTCATGATATGAGTTAAGCATAGATAGTAAATACATCCGTAACCCAAGATATATATTAAACAGTTAAGTAGAGCATGTGACATAGATAGGAAAGGATTGAAAGGCTCAATGTTCAGAACATCTTAAGTCAGACACCTAGTTGTAACACCTTTCAATTTATGTGTCCTCTACCAAAGAAACATGAAGAACATGTGGCTGTCCATTGAGCTACTAGGAGAGCCACAGCTGTGCCCAGGAGTACTTATCACCATGTCTCTCTGCTAGAGCAAGTGTGTGTCATTGGGCCTCAGTACCTTTTGTCCATAAGCCTCTTGCATGAGCCCTATGTGTGGTCCTAATGACTATACCCCCAGTGGGGAAGGCTGATAAGGTATTGAGACAGACAGGACACATGAACACCTGCATACTAGATTCAGGTGGTATTGTCTTTCCACCCACAGGCACCCTCCCCTAAGTGCATTAAAGTGCTCCTTCTTCTTCCCCTTGCTTCTCACTGTGTTTCAAATTCTTCAAATAAACTTGTCACTCCAGCATTTTAATCTTGCCTACAGAATTGACATGGGAGTCACCTGAAAGGGCTCTTAATGGCCAAACCTAGAACAATTTGAACAACAAATACATGAGATAGTGTTGGATCATAACCTAAAGGAAAAAATAAGTATCCATATATTCATATTGATATAAATAAATGACTGAATTTTTTAAAGAGGGAGAATAAATGAATCTCCTGTGCAGAATTCCAAATAATTTCTATGGATCTCTTCCCTCAAGGTGGTAAAGCATCTCTCCATTCTTTAAGTGTAGACTGTGCCTAGTGACTTACAAAGCTATGAATTAAAGAGTAATTAATGAAAGAGGGGTTGGGAGAATAGAGTAACTTTACAGTGGAGAGACCTGCTACCTCAGCCAATTGATCAAGATTAACATTGACAGCAATAAGTCACATTGATGGTATTATTCTTGATGTATATGATACAAATGGTATTTTACCTCAGTAGTCTTCTCCCCTAAAACACATAATTCCATTCTAATCAAGAGAAAAACATCAGACAAATCCAACAGAGGGACATTCTACAAAATAACCCACCAGTACTCCTTAAAATTCTCAGTATCATGAAAAACAGAGAAAGTCTCAGAAACTGTCACAACCAAGAGGAGCCTAAGGAAACATAATGACTAAATGTAATGTGACATCCTGGAAGAGAAAAGGGTCACTAGGCAAAAAACTAAGGAAGTCTAATTAACATATGGACTTTAGTTAAAAGTCAGGTCTCAATATTGGTTAATTAACTGTAACAAATATACCATACAATGTAAAATGTTAATAATAGGGGAAACCGGTTATGGGGTATATTTGAGAGTTCTCCTTCACATTTTTTTTCTAGATATTTTCTATAAATATATTCTAAAATAAAAAGTTTACTAAAAAGCAAAACAAAACATGACAAAGCCTGAAATTTTGAGAGACTAAGTTTTTTAGTAAGCAAAAGGTACCTTCAAACAATTTGGTTCCTACACTTGTAAATAAAAGTGGTTTTTAAAAAATTAATAATTTATATGCAAACTTTTATTTTCTCAATTCACACATACCATTGGCATAGACAGATGGTGAATTAGATAGTGAAGATAGAAGAAAACATTCTCTCACTTGACAAATTATTTTCTGATGACTGACGCCTTGTCAGCTTTCCCTACACAGCTGAGGAAGTGCAGAACTCTGGAATTCCAACAATCTTAATGCCAAGTATATCCAAGTCATGGATGCAGAGAACAAACCTGAGGCTATGAAAGTTTTTCCAAACTGCCAGCCGCAGAATGATACACTGGCTCTTCAGAGGACAGAATTTCAGCTCTGCAAACACAATACTTTTACAAGGATTATGTATATGCTGAAAGTTAAAGTTAAAAGTTCAGGAAAATGATTGTACCTCTCTGCAGAAGTATGTGTTTATTTGTACCTCAGTTTCTGTGTAATCACTTAGAACTGATGGGGAGGATGGTGCTATTATTAATCATAACAGTTTTTGTCATTTTTCCATCAATGTAAGAGTACATAGTGAAAATAAAGTGTTGCTAAATCATGAATCATTATGCACCACCTTGTGCTAAACAGGATTTGATGCAGTACACCTGATGCGCTGGACCACCTAAGCACATTCCTTATATTGTGCATGCATGGGCTTGAGCAACCCAGATCCATAACAAGTAGCCCCTATAAAGCTAACTAATGTAACAGGAATTTGTGCTGGCATTGCTATAGAATTGCTGCTAAGGTCCCACATTCTAAGTTCAGACTGTTGCCTAGGCCAGTCATTTTCTCACTGTACTTACTGAGATGGTCAGAGAATAGGTTCCACTGCCAACCACCCTCTCATATAACCTCCTCCTGCCATCCTTGGTCTACAGTAAGGGAGATACAAATTAGGGACCACATTATTGCTGAAGAGGTGCTATTCTCGCTCTTCCTTCAGAGGAGGTTCCCCTCCCTTTTGCTGAGGGAGGGAGGCTTCAGGGAGTCAATTGTAAAAACTGAAGGCTTTTACAAAAAAGGACAACCAGTATTCTGTTCTCTCTTTGGATGTCTGCTTACTGTAGACTTGGGAAATTTCCTCTAGGCTACTGTAACAATGGAAAAGAAAATTGAGATATAAGGTGGTAGAGAACTGCCAGCCACTCACTTCTTAGTTCCAAAGAAATATGGAATGGATCCTGAAGTGTCTGGAGTTTTAAAAATTGGCCTCAGAAAAGTAGACATTTTGCAACTATAGCCTTACCAAGACCACCTGGTACATCAGAGAATTCAGCATGATGTCCCTATGAAATCAGAACAAAGCTATTGAAAGTCTGCAAGGCCAGAAGAATTGCAGGGAATTGCATATCACTATGGGGACATGCTGATTCATCACACAACCCAACTATATCCACAGATAATGAATTTCAGCACAGTTACCACCAACCAAATTGAAGGGTGAGACCTGCCCCCTGTGGGCATCTCTTTAAACATTTTTCTCTCCCTTTTCCACTTCCCTAAGGGAACAAAAAAGGAAGTAAATTACCCACTGTTCTGGTCTGCCCTGGAGGAGGGAAGGGGGCTTCAAAATTAGAAGAAAAAAGAGAGAGAGAGAGAAACCAGAGGATTTAATCATGCCTCCTGGAATGAGTATTCCAATATCCGACAATGACAATTCCAATATCTGGTAAGGTGTGGAATATGGCCAAGGGGGTATTAAAGAGCCACTTTCCCAGTGGGAGAGGTGGGTTTATAGGTTTAATTTTACACATTTAGGATACACATATTAGATAAAAAGCATTTTGTTTTATACCCCACCACATTGAGACTCCTTGGTATGCAAGTAGCACCAACAAGAATATAATGCCCACAGGGATCTACATGCATTGATAATTTTCAAAAAAATTGAAATAAATTTGAATAAAATAACAAACGGTGGCTACACCAATTTCCCTCTTCTAACACCACAGTTAGAAAATAATACTATCTTTAAAATTGGTTAATTGGTTAAATTAATTCTATCTAAGTACAGTAGAGCTAGTTATCACTAACATGACCATAACTCTTATGGGAAAAGATGCATCTACCTATTTTGATTTTCTTTACAAAGTAGGGTGAAGAATATTCTTTAAGGCTTTTCTCTTTAAAAGTACATAGCTTCATGACAGGACAGAAATAAAAATTGAATTGTATTAGCTATCATTGGCCTCTTGAAATGTCTGGGAATCTTATATTATATAGGATCAGTGTCACTTCCAGCTCATTGTAACTCCAGAACAGGGGAGTGACTGACATGTCTTATTAACTGCTGCTGTAAGGTGACAAAAATGTAGAATATAAAACTCTGAAAGAAGGCATGCTTTTTTGAGAGGCTGCCAAGTTAAGTCTACATGATGCCAAATATACAGATAAAAACATAATTCCTTGAGATATATTTTTGCTTACAGGCATCTGGGTGTTTGACAGTACGTAGACAAAACATGTGAATGACTGTCTAAATTCAACACCTATTTTCCAAACATTGTGTGTTGCTTGGAAACAGCCAAAGACCTGTAGTATTAAGATACAAAGTGAACTAATGTCTCCTTTGAGGCTAGTGCCCAATATAAATGTGACATCTGGCTTTTTGTACAGTCACTCAACACTGAACAACTTTTAACAGACAATTTATTTTTAAAATTAGTCTGAATACCCTATAGCTTAGACTGAGTTCCAGAAATGTGAAAACAAATACATTTTATATTTTCTGTATTCCAACTTTATAATACAATTATTTTGTATTGTTTTTAAAATAATTTTCTGTACTAATCTTTTTTTTTTTTAATTTTCTGTACTAATCTAAGATCAATATTTTCCCAGAGTTGCCACCAACAAAAATAACATTTTTCTGGCTTCACTTAACAAAATCTTATGAATAAATGAGATACATTGGTATCAATAAAATGAAGTAATAACATAACCTATTTCATAAAGTTGGTGGGAAGAATGTATCAGTTGATATATGATCTTCCAAAGTGGAAGTGCATTTAGAATTAATATAATTGGTGATTGGTTAAAGGATACTAATATTTCTAATTAGAGGATTGATAGTATGTCCAAATATTTACCTAATTTGAATACTCAAAGAAAAAAAGCAAACTGAAATGAAACTAATATTTTAAAATATAATTTAAGAAAATTCCCTGACAGAAAAGAAATCTTATATCTACATCCTGAAAGGTTAGGGAAAAATCACATACCTGGGAAAAATGTGTCAATTGACTCTGAGACATTTCAAAATAGAACTATAAGACTTTTAAAATAAAGAAGAGAGAAGAGTTCTCTCTTCCAATCCGAAAGACTAATAAGATGGGGAAATTTTGGGGTTGACAACAGACTTTCAGATAGCAACAAACAGCAATAGCACAACAGTACTTTCAAGAAACTAAAATAGAAAGTACGACCCAGGGATCTTATATCCAACCAAGCTCTCCATCAACTATCAGGCAATATGTATAGGATATTAAGTAAGTTTCTATCCAAGGTAATTGTGAACTTTAACAAAAGTAATTTTAAGAGTTAACAAAGGTGGGGTAATGAAACAAAAAGTTTGCAAATGTTAAATGCTCTAACACAGCAGAAATAACAAAGCTAAAAAAAAACAGATACAAGAGAAATGGGGAAACAGAATGTTTTTGATCATTGCCTAGGAAGTAGGTAGAAGTCAAAGCATATCATTTAAACTCACCAAATTAAATAGTAAAAAGAAAAGAGAGACAGAGAATGGTACAAAAGTTACTAGTCAAAAGATAACCATTAGGATTAAAATATATGCCTTCCTAAATATCAGAAAAATATTTTAAGTAAATTAATTTTCAAAAAAGAAAAATTAACTTCCAGGGTCGATGACCAAGTGGGAGGATCTCAAGCTCACTTTGTCCCATGGATACACTTAGATGATACCCATATCAGTGTAAATAACCCAGAAAATAACCCAAAGACTCTCAGAACAGGCTCTCCACAGCTAATCATAAAGAAGAAGCAATATTGAAAAGGGTAAGAAGGAGATGCAGTTGAACCCAAACTGGTGCACAATATTAACCACAAGATTAACCACAGGAGGGAGGGACACCACAGGCATGGAGAAGGAAGCAGAGCAGACCCTACAACAAGTACCCCAGGCATAGGGACCTGTGCTGAGAAGACAAAGTAATGGAAAGCCATCAAATTGAACAGAGGAAATAAGAAATAATTACAAAAAATGAGAATAAGTTAAAGGAACTCAGCAACACCATCTAACATAATAACATTCACATTATAGGGACTCCATAAGAAGATAGAGGAAAGGGGGCAGAAAATTTTTTTGAAGAATAATAGGTGAAAACTTCCCCAATCTAGGGAAGGAAACAGAAATTTAGATCCAAAGATCACAGAGAGCTCGCCCAAAATCAACCCATGTAAAACACATAATAATTAAAATGGCAAAAAGTAGTAACAACAAGAGAATTTTTAAAGCAGCAAGAGAAAAAAAAAAAAAAAAGCCGAATACAGGGGAAACCCATAAGTCTAGGAGCTGATTTTTCAGAAAACTTTGCAGTCCCAAAAAGACTGGCATGATATATTCCAAGTGCTGAAAGGAAAAAAAAAAAAAAAAACTGCAACCAAGAATACTCTATCCAGCAAAATTATCATTCAGAATAGAGAGAGAGAGTACGCCAGACAAAAAAATATTAAAGGAATTCATCACCACTAAACCAGCCTTAAAAGCAATGTTAAAGGAGATTCTTTGAGTGAAAAGGAAAGATCGTGAACAGGAGTAAGAAAAATAGGAAGCACAAAAGCAGTAAAATCAGGTAAAAATCAAGGAATTCACAAAATAATAGGATATAAAGTATAATATCATATTCATGAAACATGGTGGATAGAGGAATAAAAATGTTAGTACTTTTTTTTTGTATTTTTTTATTGGAGTTTAATTTGCCAACATAAGCATAACACCCAGTGCTCATCCCATCAAGTGCCCCCATCAGTGCCTGTCAAGCAGTCACCCCAACCGCCCGCCCACCTCCTTTTCCACCACTCGTTGTTCGTTTCCCAGAGTTAGGTGTCTCACATGTTGTGTCACCCTCACTGATATTTCCCCACTCATTTTCTCTCCTTTTCTCTCCTTTATTCCTTTCACTATTTTTTATATTCCCCAAATGAATGAGACCATATAATGTTTGTCCTTCTCCGATTGACTTACTTCACTCAGCATAATACCCTCCGGTTCCATCCACGACAAAGCAAATGTTGAGTATTCATCATTTCTAATGGCTGAGGAATATTCCATTGTATACAGAGACCACATCTTCTTTATCCATCATCTTTCGATGGACACCGAGGCTCCTTCCACAGTTTGGCTACTGTGGACATTGCTGCTAGAAACATCGGGGTGCAGGTGTCCCAGCGTTTCACTGCATCTGTATCTTTGGGGTAAATCCCCAGCAGTGCAATTGCTGGGTCGTAGGGCAGGTCTATTTTTAACTCTTTGAGGAACCTCCACACAGTTTTCCAGAGTGGCTGTACCAGTTCACATTCCCACCAACAGTGCAGGAGGGTTCCCCTTTCTCCACATCCTCTCCAACATTGGTTGTTTCCTGTCTTGTTAATTTTCCCCATTCTCACTGGTGTGAGGTGGTATCTCATTGTGGTTTTGATTTGTATTTCCCTGATGGCAAGTGATGCGGAGCATTTTCTCATGTGCTTGTTGGCCATGTCTTGTCTTCCTCTGTGAGATTTCTGTTCGTGTCTTTTGCCCATTTCATGATTGGATTGTTTGTTTCTTTGCTGTTGAGTTTAATAAGTTCTTTATAGATCTTGGACACTAGCCCTTTATCCAATAGGTCATTTGCAAATATCTTCTCCCATTCTGTAGGTTGTTTTTTAGTTTTGTTGACTGTTTCTTTTGCTGTGCAGAAGCTTTTTATCGTAAGTCCCACTAATTCATTTTTCTTTTGTTTCCCTTGCCTTCATATATTTATCTTGCAAGAGGTTGCTGTGGCCAAGTTCAAAAAGGATGTTGCCTGTGTTCTCCTCTAGGATTTTGATGGATTCTTGTCTCACATTTAGATCTTTCATCCATTTTGAGTTTATCTTTGTGTATGGTGAAAGAGAGTGGTCCAGTTTCATTCTTCTGCATATTGTTGTCCAATTTTCCCAGCACCATTTATAGAAGAGACTGTCTTTTTTCCAGTGGATAGTCTTTCCTGCTTTGTCAAATATTAGTTGACCATAGAGTTGAGGGCCCATTTCTGGATTCTCTATTCTCTTTCATTGATCTATGTATCTATTTTTCTGCCAGTACCACACTGTCTTGATGATCACAGCTTTGTAGTACAACCTGAAATCTGGCATTGTGATGCCCCCGGCTCTGTTTTTCTCTTTCAATATTCCCCTGGCTATTTGGAGTCTTTTCTGATTCCACACAAATCTTAAGATTATTTGTTTCAACTCTCTGAAGAAAGTCCATGGTATTTTGATAGGGATTGCATTGAATGTGTAAATCGCCCTGGGTAGTATTGACATTTTCACAATACTAATTCTTCCAATCCATGAGCATGGAATATTTTTCCATCTCTTTGTGTCTTCCTTAATTACTTACAGAAGTGTTCTGTAGTGTTTAGGGTACAGATCCTTTACCTCTTTGGTTAGGTTTATTCCTAGGTATTTTATGCTTTTGGGTGCAATTATAAATGGGATTGACTCCTTAATTTCTCTTTCTTCAGTCTCATTGCTAGTGTATAGAAATGCCACTGATTTTTGGTCATTGATTTTGTATCCTGCCACACTGCTGAATTGCTGTATGAGTTCTAGCAATATTGGGGTAGAGTGTTTTGGGTTTTCTAGGTACAGTATCATGTCATCTGTAAAGAGGGAGAGTTTAACTTCTTCTTTGCCAATTTGAATGCCTTTGATTTCTTTTTGTTGCCTGATTACTGAGGTTAGGACTTCTAGTACTATGTTGAAGAGCAGTGGTGAGAGTGGACTTCCCTGTCATGTTCCTGATCTTAGGGGAAAGGCTCCCAGTGTTTCCCCATTGAGAATGATATTTGCTGTGGGCTTTTCATAGACAGCTTTTAAGATGCTCAGGAATATTCCCTCTATCCCTACACTCTGAAGAGTTTTGATCAGTAATAGATGATGTATTCTGTCAAATGCTTTCTCTGTCTCTATTGAGAGGATCATATGGTTCTTGTTTTTTCTTTTATTGATATGATCTATCCCATTGATTGTTTTATGAGTGTTGAACCAGCCTTGCATCCCGGGGATAAATCCCACTTGGTCATGGTGAATAATCTTCTTAATGTACTCTTGGATCCTATTGGCTAGTATCTTGTTGAGACTTTTTGCATGTGTGTTCATCAGGTATATTAGTCTGTAATTCTCTTTTTTGGTGGGGTCTTTGTCTGGTTTTGGAATTAGGTGATGCTGGCCTCATAGAACAAGTTTGGAAGTACTCCATCCCTTTCTATCTTTCAGAATAGCTTTAGTAGAATAGGTATTGTTTCTTCTTTAAACGTTTGATAGAATACCCCTGGGAAGCCATCTGGCCCTGGACTTTTGTGTTTGGGGAGGTTTTTGATGACTGCTTCAATTTTCTCCCAGGTTATTGGCCTTTTCAGGTTTTCTATTTCTTCCTGTTCCAGTTTTGGTAGTTTGTGGTTTTCCAAAAATGCGTCCATTTCTTCTAGATTGCCTAATTTATTGGCATATAGCTGCTTATAATATGTTTTTAAAATCGTTTGTATTTCCTTGGTATTGGTGGTGATCTCTCCTTTTTCGTTCGTGATTTTATTAATTTGAGTCATTTCTCTTTTGTTTTTAATAAGGCTGGCTAATGGTTTATCTATCTTATTAATTCTTTCAGAGAATCAACTCCTGGTTTTATTAATCTGTTCTACAGTTTTCTGGTCTCTATTTCATTAAATTCTGCTTGAATCTTTATTAACTCTATCCTTCTGCTGGATGTAGGATTTGTTTGCTGTTCTTTCTCCAGTTCCGTTAGGTGCAAGGTTACCTTACAGATTTGAGTTTTTTCCAATTTTTTAAGGGATGCTTCTCAGGACTGCCTTTGCTGTATCCCAAAGATTTCAAACGGTTGTATCTTCATTCTCATTAGTTCCCATGAATCTTTTTAATTCTTCTCTAATTTCCTGGTTGACCCTTTCATCTTTTAGCAGGATGCTCTTTAACCTCCACATGTTTGAGTTTCTTCCAAATTTCTTGTTGTGATTGAGTTCTAGTTTCAAAGCATTATGGTCTGAAAATATGCGGGGGACAATCCCAATCTTTTGGTATCAATTGAGACCTGATTTGTGACCCAGTATGTGGTCTATTCTGGTGAAAGTTTCATGTGCACTTGAGAAGAATGTGTAGTCAGTTGCTTTGGATGTAAAGTTCTGTAAATATCTGTGAAATCCATCTGGTCCAGTGTATCATTTAAAGCTCTTGTTTCTTTGGAGATGTTGTGCCTAGAAGATCTGTCATTTGCAGAAGGTGCTGTGTTAAAGTCTCCCAGTATAAGTGTATTATTATCTAAGTATGTCTTTACTTTGGTTATTAATTGATTGATATATTTGGCAGCTCCCACATTAGGGGCATAAATATTGATTATTGTTAGGTCCTCTTCTTGGATAGATCCTTTAAGTATGATATAGTGTCCCTCTTCATCTCTTACTACAGTTTTTGGGATAAACTTTAATTTATCTGATATGAGTCTCTTGTAGACAGCAAATAGATGGGTCTTTTTTTTTTTTTTTCCAGTCTGCAACCCTGCATCTTTTGATGGGATCATTAAGCCCATTCATGTTAAGAGTTACTATTGAAAGATACGAATTTAGTGTCATCATAATACCTAGTCAGTCCCTATTTTTGTGGATTATTTCTTTGGGCTTCCTCTTTCTTTTACAGAGTCCCCCTTAATATTTCTTGCGAAGTTGGTTTGGTAGTCACATATTCTTTCAGTTTCTGCCTATCTTGAAAGCTCTTTATCTCTCCTATTCTGAGTGAGAGCCTTGCTGGATAGAGTATTCTTGGCTGCATGTTCTTCTCATTGAGTACCCTGAATATATCCTGCCAGCCCTTTCTGGCCTGCCAGGTCTCTGTAGAGAGGTCTGCTATTAATCTAATATTTTTCCCCATATAAGTTAGGAATCTCTTGTCTCTTGCTGCTTTAAGGATTTTCTCTTTATCTTTGGAATTTGCAAGTTTCACTTTAAATGTCAAGGTGTTGAGGAGTTTTTATTGGTTTTAGGGGGGGACTCTCTCTATCTCCTGGATCAGAATGCTTGTTTCCTTCCCCAAGTTAGGGAAGTTCTCAGCTATGATTTGCTCAAATATACTTTCTGGTCCTCTGTTCCTTTCAGGGCCCTCTGTAAACCCAATTAAACGTAGATTTTTCCCTCTGAGGTGTCATTTATTTCCCTTAACCTTTCCTCATGGTCTTTTAATTGTTTTTCTCTTTTGTCCTCAGCTTCCTTCCTCGCCACACAGTTGTCTTCTATGTCACTCACTCTTTTACCTCATTAACCCTCATCGTTAGGACCTCCACTTTGGATTGCATCTCATTTAATTGATTTTTAGTTTCGGCCTGATTAGATCTAAATTCTGCAGTCATGAAGTCTCTTGAATCCTTTATGCTTTTTACTAGAGCCACCAGTAGCTTTATAATTGTGCTTCTGAATTGACTTCCTGACATCGAATTGTAATGCAAATTCTGTAACTCTGTGGCAGAGAGTACTGTTTCTGATTCTTCCTTTTGTGGTGAGTTCTTTTTTCTAGTCATTTGCTCAGTGTAGAGTGGCTAAAAATGAGTTTTACTTGTTAGAAGCACAAACTCTTCTCTGTGTAGCATTCCAGCTATTCTCTTTTTAAATCTCAGGCCAAATTCTTAGGTTTTCAGGATTATTTGAAAGTCACCTAGGTAAGTTGGTGGGGACAGGTGACTTGGGGACCCTACTCCTCTGCCAACTTGCTCTGCCCTCTGTGTTAGTGTTTTTATAATGGATTCAAACTTAAGTGACCATCACCTTACTATGTAGACTGCTATATGCATAAGATGTTATATACTAACTTAATGGTGACTACAACTCAAAAACTGGTAATAGATATGCAATAAATAAAGAGAAAGGAATCCAATTATATAATTAAAGAAAGCCATCAAACCACAAGAGAAGAGATCCAGAAAATAAAAAGAACTACAAAATAACCATAAAAACAAGTAACAAAAATGGCAGTACATAGCTATTGATAATTACGTTGAATGTAAATGGTATAAAACTCCAAGAAAAAGACATAGGATGGTGAAATGGACAAAAAAAGCAAGATCCATCAATATGCTGCCTACAAGAAACATTTCAGATTTAAAGACACATGCATGTTGAGAATGAAGGGATGGAGAAACATTTATCATGCAAGTGGCATTGAAAAGAAAGTCAGGGAAACAATACTTATATTAGACTAAATGGACTTTAAAATAAAGACTCTAATAAGAGACAAAGAAGAACACAATATAATTATAAGAAGAACAATCTAACAAGAAGATATAACGATTTTAAACATTTATGCACTCAACATGGGAGCACCTAAATACATAAAGCCTCTATTTATTAACTAACATAAAGGAAGTAATTGATAGTAATACAATCTTGAAAAAGAAAAGAAAAGCTGGTGATAGCAAAATTCCAGATTTCAAGTTAGCTGCAAAGCTGTATTAATCAAAATAGTATGGTGCTGGCACAAAAATAGACACATAAATCAACAAACCAGGATAGAAAGCCCAGCAACAAACCCATGACTATATGGTCAAGTAATATTTGAGAATAGGAGACAAGAATACGCAATGGAAAAGAGACAGTCTATTCAACAAATAGTGTTGGGAAAACTGGACAATCATGCAAAGAACGAAACAGGACCACTTTCTTACACCATTCAAAAATAAACTCAAAATGGATTAGGACCTAAATGTGAGACCTGAAACCAGAAAAATCCTGAACGAGAGCAAAGGCAGTAATGTCTCGACATCAGCTATAGCAACTTTTTTTTTTTTTTAGATATATCTCCTGAGTCAAGGGAAACAAAGCAAAAATAAACTATTGGGACCACATTAAAATAAAAAGCTCTGCACAGCAAAGGAAAATAATCAACAAAACTAAAAGACAACTTACTGAATGGGGGAAGATATTTGCAAATGATATAACTGGTAAGTGGTTATTACCCAAAATAGGGCATCTGCGTGGCTCCGTCCATTAAGTGTCTGCCTTCAGTTCAGATCATGATCTCAGGGTCCTGGGATCAAGTCCTACATCAGGCTCCTTGCTCTGTGGGGAGCCTACTTCTCCCTCTCCCTCTGCCTGCCACTCCCCCTGCTTGTGCTCTCTCTCTCTGTCAAAAAAATAAATAAAAATCTTTATTAAAAATACCTAAAATATATTAAGAACTTATACAACCCAACACCAACCCCACCCCCCGAAATAATCCAGTTTAAAAATGGGCAGAAGACATAAACAGACATTTCTTTAAAGACATAAAGATGGCCAACAGACACATGAAAAAAATGTTCAACGTCACTATCACTTATCATCAGGCAAATGCAAAGCAAAACCAAAATGAGATAACATCATATACTTGTCAGAATGGCTAACATAAAAAACACAAGAAATGACAAGTGTTGGCAAAGATGTGGAGAAAAAGGAATTCCTAAGCACAGTTGGTGGGAATGCAAACTGGTACAGCCACTGAGGTAAACAGTATGGAGATTCCTCAAAAGATTAGAATGCCACCTATTATATAGCATATTGCTCAGCCATAGAAAGGAATGAAACCTAGACATATATGAATATGGATCTAGGAGTATAATTCCAGATGAAATGAGTCAGAGAAAGAAATACCATATGCCTTCATTCATATATGGAATGTTTCATTGTAGTTTTTTGTTGTGTTATTTTTGTTATTGCTGCCCACTTCATGTTTCTCCCACTAAACTCTGACATAGGATTGTCACTTGCATAATTCCATATTTACAGTAGCCATGATGAATATATGTGTTATGAAAGGCAGTGAGTTATGGTAGAAAGAATGTGGTGTCAGGATCCAAATCCTATATCCCTCCCATGTCAAAACTTTGTGCAAGTGATTATCCTTTCCAAATCATTTCCCATCTATAAAAAGGAGATGAAAATATCTACCTTATATTGTGGATGAAGTGAAATAAATATACATTAAATATATATGTTATATATATTCATAGATTTTATTAATTGGCTGTTAAACACACAAAGGTTGTCTGGATATACAATAATTCAGTTTTGCTCAAAACTGAGCAGGGCTACTGGGTGTTACTTATGTTTCTATGGTACATATCGAGGTCATCTGTTTCTGTAGTTGTCTGCTTTAAAAAAAAAACAAACAAAAAACACCACAGGCCCCAAATGGAGTCACTTATGCCTCCATTCTGCAAAGGCAGATGAGGTCATCCACCTAATAAGATCTTTCCTCCCCCAAAGAAAGAGGACCTCATCCGAAATAATCTTTTTTTTCTATTTATGACTTTCTTGTTCTACCCTTAAAACCTTTCCCTTTTTGTAGTCCTTCACAGCTATGGAATGCTGTAGCTGGATGGGATGCTGCTCAATTTATGCATCAATCAACAACCATTTCTTTACAATATATTCAGTTGAATTTGTGTTATTTAATATCACTAACCTTTAGATCAATTCCCTATAACTTCTTTTTCCTAAATTCAAATCTCTTCTGTTTCTCACCTTCCCAAGCTTTTCCACTCTGTGTCTGAACCTACTCCTTTGGCAATTTTACATTATGGTAAACAAGTTCTTGTCCACAACTGGTTTTCAAAGTCCCTTCTATATCTTTGCCTCTCTTCTGAGGACATCACTTCCTCCATGGCCCTCTCATCATTCCCTATCAGTGATGTCACTACCCTAAAAATCCTTCTAGATCGTTAACTGCTCCCATGTTCAACAAACCCTCTTAAATTTCTAGCCACCCATATTCCTGTATTACTGCCAAGCATAGATTTCCTGATCACTCCTCACCTTCCATGGTGTGTTTGGGGATTAGATAACATACTCTGTATGAAATTCTTTTTTTTTTTTTTTTAAGATTTTATTTACTTATTCATGAGTGAGAGACACACACGGAGAGAGGCAGAGACACAGGCAGAGGGACAAGCAGGCTCCACACAGAGAGCCTGATGTGGGACTTGATCCCAGGACTCCAGGATTACGTCCTGAGCCAAAAGCAGATGCTCAACCAAAGTCACCCAAGCATCCCACTATATGAAATTCTTAGCATTGTGGCAGGCACATACTAATAGCTCAACCCTTACTAGCTATTGTCATTGTTATTAATCTTAGACTTTGATGCATAGTCTTCCCTTCCTTCCCCAATTCTGCCATCATTCTAAGTGGCTTTATTGTGAAATGGACAATTTATCCAGTCACACGTTAGCCGAGACTTGGGTTGAACCATTTGATAGCCTTCCTGTCCTTTGTATATTAGCCGTATGCACATGGCCTCACCTTGGAATTCCTGCATTTTGTAAACATTGAGTTCTAGTGTCTCTCTACCCCAAGCTGATGGGAGGATGAAGGGTGGGGCATGATCTTCCCACAGTACCAATCTCATTATGTCATCAACTAATTAAAAACCTTTCAACAACTCTCTTTATCAAATTCAGAGCCTTTAGTTTGTCATAAATTAACAATCTTGTCTTAACTTATCTCTCCCTTCTGCTGTATATTCTACATCTTCTAATCTTAAAACTCTCAATTCCAATGGTACTTTATCCTTTTTCTCTGTCTAGCTTTGGGTTTTTGCAAACACTGGCCCTTAGGCTGGGGAGAGGAAAGAGGGCTTTCCCTCCCTCTAGGCCAGATTTTCGTTAATCTTTCAATTTCATAAAGTACTCCACAGCCTGCCTTTCTAAAACCCTTCTCTGACTCCCATCTCTCCACCCTTTGTTTTATCTCAAAGTGAGCATCCCTCCTGTAACCCAGTGCATTGGCATATTGTAGCTCTTACTTTACAGAATTGTGATTGTGCCCTGATAGTTTCTTTATTAGTCCTTTTTACAAAAATAAATTACTCAAGGACAAGATCAGGTCTGATTGGATTTTGTTCTTACATTTCTAGTGCCTACTGATTGCTGGAGCACAAGAGGGACGCAATAATTATTCATTGAGTCAATGCAAAAATCTAGTCTATTCTAGCACAGAACTTGATGACAACCTTTCACAAAATTTTACAAGGTATGGCTGCCTCCAGTGATAAATCTATATCCCATCTCCTCAGGGGAATAAGCAACTCCTACCTGAAGACCAACAAGCTCCTTTGTCTTTTAAATTTACATTAGATAGTAAGAGGTGGGGCATATACATAAATCTCCAAAGAGAGTTTGAGAATTATTAATTTACCCTATCGCTTCTATAGCATTTGCTTTCTTCTGCTTCTTTACATCTACCAAGAAAAGGTGAGTGAAATTAGATTTTTCAAATATTACTGAGATATTTTTTCCAATTGCTTTGCATTTCAAATATTAACAAAAAGTACTGAATTTATTTCTTTCCAGTAAAGAAAAAAAGGAGAGAGGGAAATAGTTTGGTTTCTTGACTATTTAATTTGATATTAAATCAAATGAATTTTAAAAATATATATAAAATTTAAAACATTTTTTCCTTGCAGTTTATCCTTTAACTGTGAATTAGATAATTTTCAAACAACTATTTTTTGAATGTGAAAGCTAAGTGAGCTTTCTGTAGAAGTGTATTCAAACCAAAAATGTTTTCAAAATAATCTTAATGGCTCTATCTCGTACAAACTTGAAGTAGAGCAAAGTTAAATTTTCCTTCTTAGAGAGGAACAGCTTTTAGTAGGAATGGACTAAAGTATTTTTTTTCCACTGGAGAAATTATACGAGTTTTGACAATTGAAATAAATTTCCTGTGATTAGAATACACACTTAAAAATTTTGAAATTTCTTCAGGTTGCTTTATCTTGTGCTATGGGATTTCTTAGTTTTTTGGCATTTGTGCATGTATAGGCATAAACATAAACAAGCAGGTCTGATTTAGAAACTTCTTTGCAAAGCAGCACGTAGAAGAGTTCAATGGAGAGGGATTATTCTAAAATAAGCTGTTGTCAGGCACAGTTGTCAAAAAGTCTTAGAATTATTCTTAGCTTACTAACTGTTCCCCAAAGGAGTCCTTTCTGGTTTTATCTAAGGAATGAGATACTAAATTAATCCTTAAATCATTGACCCGCTAGAGTGTGTTAAGATGGGCAGTATGTTCATCTTGAATATAATTATTTTTAAAGTTTAATACAAATGTTTTAGATCAAATGATTGTGAACACTTAGAAAAGTGACTTTGATGGAAATGTGCCCCATGAGCAAGCAGTCCAAGTATTTACTGCTTTCTGTCATAGCATTCTGGTTCTTTGTATTTGCATCTACTTCTAAAAATGTGCTTAATTGTCATGATCTGTTTGCAGTTCTCTTACTGACTCAAGAGCCCACTTTCCTTTCCCTTTTCTGTCTCCAACCTAAGTCTTATTGACCACATTTACTCCCTTCCTTTGCTCAGGTTAGATAAAAGTTAAACTCAGCTCCATCCTTGCAAACAGACCAGTTCTTGTCACAATTTCAACCTAAATATCTCACTAACCCTTAAGAGCAAGTAGAGCTTATCAAAGATTTCAGACTCCCACTTTAGCCTATTTCTCCTATTTTACTGTTTTGATCATAGCTTCTAGAATATTCCCTCAGTCTCACTTTGATTACCTAGAATTTATAAAGAATAAAACACACCAATCTTAAGTTGATGTTGGCCAATCTAAACAGTTGTGTAGTTACCACCCAAATTATGAGATAAAATATTTCCTTCACTCAAGAAAGTTTGGTCCCTTTGAAATCAGTATCCTGCTTCCATCCCTGGATCCTATAGATCTGCTTTCTGTCTCTATCCATTTATAGAATTTTATTTAAATGGGACCCTACAGAATACAATCTTCTGTGTAGAGCCTAGGGGAGTACTTTAGTGTTTGACTTCTTTCACTTAGCATAATGCTTTGGAGATTCTTTTGCATTGTTGCCTGAGTCTATAGTTTAGTCCAAATTAACAAATCCATTGAATGGCTAGCCATACTGTAATTTACTTATTCACTTACCTATTGAAGGACATTGGGGTTTCTAGGTTTTGATTGTTGTGAGTAAAGCTGCTTTAGGGATTTGCTGTACTGGTGTTATGTGAACATAGGAATTTATTTCACATACAAATAAATACAAGAGTGGGACTACTAGGGGGATCCCTGGGTGGCACAGCGGTTTGGCGCCTGCCTTTGGCCCAGGACGCGATCCTGGAGACCCGGGATCAAGTCCCACATCGGGCTCCCGGTGCATGGAGCCTGCTTCTCCCTCTGCCTGTGTCTCTGCCTCTCTCTCTCTCTCTCTCTGTGACTATCATAAATAAAAATAAAAATTAAAAAAAAAAAAACCAAATACCTATTGAAAAAAAAAAAAAGAGTGGGACTACTAAATTAAGTGGGGCTACTAAGTAGTATGGTAAGTATTTAATTTTATAAAAGATGATCAGACTTTTTCCAAAGTGGCTGGGCCATTGTATATTCCCACCAGAACTATATGAGAGTTACAGTTGTTTTGCCAACTTTTTATATTGGAAGTCTTTTTAATTTTAGCATTTAGTTGGTATGATTTCTCATGACTTTAATTTTCATGTCCCTTGTTAAAAAAACACTCGAGTAAATTTGAAGATAAAATTAACTTTATTCAATAATTAATGAATTGAGCAATATCCTATCTAGCAAATAGAAAGTCACTCCAAAGAGATGTACAAAATAGAAGGCTTTTATAGGCAGAAAGGGGACAAGACAAAGAGTGTGTTGTTTCAGGCAAAGTGATCATCCTTTGGGGAAAGGCAGAGTTTACAGGGCAGATTACGCCACTAGTGCTATCTACATAATTCCAGATTGACTGGTTAAAGATTACTTTCCTGGGAGAGGTTGAAACTGCAATTATGTTAGGTACTAAATCTCGGTTTGCTAACTCTATTTGGACCGGTTATTTCTTTTTTTAACACCCTAATGACTAATAACCATGAGCATTTTTTATGCATTAATTTACCTTTTACATTTTGCCATGTATTTGGTTAGGTTTATCTTCCTGTTTCTTTTACTTGGGGTTTGTTGAGCTTCAATCTGTTGGTTTGTAGTTTTCATGATAAGTGATAAATATTCAGCCATTATTTCTTCAAGCAATTTTTTTGTTTGAATTCTCACCTCCTCTTTTGTGAGACTCTTCATTATGTGATGTATTTTAGGCCACAATATGGTGCTCTAAGTTTCATTTTGGATATTTTCGATTGCTTTGTCTTCAATTTCTTAATTCTTTTTTCTGTGATGTATTGTGGTGTCTTATCTACTGTTAATCTCATACAGTTTTTTCATCTCAGATGTTATATTTTTCACATCCAGAAGATTAATTTGGATCTTCTTATCATTTCCAGTGATCTTCATCAAATGCATGCTTTTCTCTAAACTTCTTGAGCATATGAAGTACATTTTTAGCATTTTGTCTGCTGATTGGATTAGCTGTGTCATTTCTCCATCTGTCTTAATTTTTTTTCCCTTGGCATTGGGACAGGATTTAGTGCTTGTTTATACACCTGGCAATCTGTGATTAGATGCCACACTGTGTTTTATGTTTTGCATCTTGGTTTTTGGTGTTACTTGAATATTTTTTGGTTTCAGTTTTACCTGAAATCCACTTGATCCTTTTGGGGCTTACTTTTAAGCTCTATTAGGTTGGGTGTAAGGGCAAACCCAATCCTTCTTATTCCATCATGGCCAAAAGTAGAAATCCAGAGTCTCTCTCTGTCTCTTTTTTTTTTTTTTTTAAGATTTTATTTATTTATTCATGAGAGACACAGAGAGAAAGAGAGGCAGAGACACAGGCAGAGGGAGAAGCAGGCTCCATGCAGGGAGCCCGACGCAGGACTTGATCCGGGTCTCCAGGATCAGGCCCTGGGCCGAAGGCAGTGCCAAACCGCTGACCCACCCGGGGTGCCCCTGAGCTAATATTTTTAAGCTTTGATTTACTTATATATAAAATAAAGTAACAATACAGTTAATCCTTGAACAATATGGGTTCATGAGTTTATAATAGATTTTTTTTTACAATAAGTACTATAAATGTAGTTTCTCTTCAGAATGATTTTCTTAACCACATTTTTTCTCTAGCTTACTTTATTATAAGAATACAGTATAATACATGTAACATACAAAATATATGTTAATTGATATTTTATGATATCAGTAAGGCATCCAGTCAAGAGTAGGCAATTAGTAATTCAGTTTTGTAGGAGTCAATATTATACATGAATTTTCAATAAGCAAGGCACCCTGTGTTGTTCAGGGGTCAACTGTAGTAACTTTCATGAGATTGGGGTAGATTAGGTAAAATAAGGAATGCAGCATATTTTGTGTCATTACCATAATTTAAAGCACCAGATTCCTTAAACGTGTCAGGTAGCAGGAAGGTTTTATTCAGAAAAACTTAAAACATCTAAGTGTTACCAAGTATGTTAACTAAAATAATGGGTACTGATTAAATATCAAAAGATAAAATACTGTCATAACACTCAATTTCATAGTTTAGATGGTTAACCAGTGAGTGGGAAATGCACTGAAAACCTACTAATAATGATATGTAATCTGGACTTTAATCCCACTAATTTATCTCCAGTTTAACAAATTAGAAATGTATTTCACAACACGTTGAAACAAGAAAGGATCTCAGAAAATATTTATAAACCACATGTCCAACAAAGGACTACTACTATTAAAACCCTGTTTTCTGTCAGTAAACAGAAAATTAAATTAGAAAATGAACAAAAGACATAAAGAAACTTTTTACCAAAGAGGATATACAGATGACAAATAAGCACCTGAAAAGATGTTCAGCTCCATTAGCCACTAGAGATATGAAAGTTAAAACCAAAATAAGATGGGGTATCTGCATGGCTCAGTTGGTTAAGCGGCTGCCTTTGGCTCAAGTCATGATCCCAGGGTTCTGGGATGGAGCTTTGCATGAGGCTCCTTGCTGAGCCTACTTCTCCTTTTCCCTCTGTTCCTCCCCTTGCTTGTGCTCTCTCTCTCAAACAAATCAATAAAATCTTAAAAAAAAAAAAAAAAAAAAAAAGAATGCTAGTAGTTGTTTTAAAGCCAAGTACTTGGTGGGGCATGGTGGGGTACCTGGGTGGTTCAGTTGGTAAACCATCTGCCTTCAGCTCAGGGGCTCAGGTCATGATCCCAGGGTCCTGTGACTGAGCTCCAAATTGAGCTCTCTGCTCAGAGGGGAGTCTTTTCTTCCTCTGCCTCTCTTGCTGCTCATGCTTGTTCTCCCTCTCTCTCTCTCCCTCTCTCTCTCTCTCTCTCCGAAATAAATAAATGCAATAAAAAAAAAGAATGTTATTATACATCTATTAGTTTAAACTTAAAAAAATAAGTGACAATATCAAACGCTGGTGAAGATTTGGAGAAACTGTATCACTCGTGTCACTGATCGGAACATAAAAAATGGCAAAGCCACTCTGAAAAGCATTTTGGCAGTTCCTCAAAAATCTAAACATGCAACTACCATATGACCAGCAATTGCACTCCTGGACATTTACCCCAGAAACATGAAAATTCATATTCACACAAAACCCTATACATGAGTTTTTATAGAAACTTTAATGGTAATAGCCAAAAGTTAGCATCAATCCAGATACTCTTCCATGGGTGAGTGGCTAAACTGTGTACATGAAATGCTACTCAGCACTAAAAAAGAATGATACTGGGATGCCTGGGTGGCTCAGCAATCAAGCGTCTGCCTTTGGCTCAGGGTGTGATCCCGGGGTCTCGGGATCGAGTCCCACATCGGGCTTCCCCTGTATGGAGTCTGCTTCTCCCTCTGCCTGTGTCTCTGTCTCTCTGTCTCTCTGTCTCTCTCTCTCTCTCTCTCTGTGTGTGTGTGTGTGTCTCATGAATAAATAAATAAAAGCTTAAAAAAAGAAAAAAAAAACAATACTATTTATCTATGCAATAACCTAGAGGAATTGCCGGAGAATTATGCTGGTGAAATAAACCAATCCAGGGGACGCATGTATGGCTCAGTTGGGTTAAGCGCCTGCCTTCAGCTCAGGTCATGATCCCACGGTCCTGGGATCAAGCCCTGCATTGGGGTCCCTGCTCGGTGGGGATCCTGTTTCTCCCTCTCCCTCTGCCCTTTCCTCTCCTTGTGTTCTCTCTCTTTCAAATAAATAAAATCTTAAAAAAGAAAAGAAACCAGTCCAAAACATTACATATTGCATGATTCCATTTATATAATATTCTTGAAATGACAAAATTATAGAAACAGGATAAATAAGTAATCATCAAAAGCTAATGAGAGGTTTGAGTGAGAGGCAAGTGGCATGGGCAAAATGAAGGATCTTTGTGGTAATGGAAATGTTTTGTATCTTGACTGTATCAACATTAATATCTTGGTTGTAATATTGTAAGGAAAAATGAACAAAAATGAAAAGTTAGAAAACATCAATGGGGAAGTAAATACTCATATGCTGCTGGTAAAAGTTCAAATTCCATTTTGGAGGACATTTTGGTAATATCTCAGACATAATGTTAAAGGAAAAAGCAGTGGGCTTAAAAGTATTTTCAGTATTCTACCTTTTGTGTAGAAAGGGACATTTAAGACTATCATGACTCACCAGTATATGTTAACGGAACTGTGTAAATGCACCTAAAATAATAACATTGGGTATGTGGTCATCAATGTGTATGTTTTGGAGGGTTGTTGAGAACCAGATGAATAGAGAACAGGACTATGAAAGAGACTTTCACTGAATACTTTGTATTTCTTGATTTTTCAAAATGTACATATTACCTATTCAGAAATTAAGTTAAAATGAATCAACTTAATCTAAACCTGGTAGATAGAGACAAAGGTATTCATCACATAATTTTGATGGATATGAGCAGACTAATTCGTTTGCTAATATGAATAGACTATATATTAAATATTCAATGTAATTGTCAATCTGTATAGCACAAAATTCCATATAGAAACACTTTTTAAAAATACTCTTTTAAAAAAATAGAGCCACATAGAAAATATGTGATTACATCTGGCCAAAGGATATTATTTAGCACTTTTTTAGCAATGTGATTTTTATCACTGAGGTACGTATGGTTTTTATCACTGAAGAGCACATACAGGAAGCCATATCCTCATGTACTGTGCACTTCGTGGATATTTTCTCTTTGATCGTCATATGGTCCTCTTCTGACACTTTGGAGGAAACTCCAATGTACCCTGAATAGATCTACTGACAACCAAATCAACGAGCTGCAAATGGAAAACCCCAATAGTATTTAACCAAGACAAGGAGTTGTTTGAATTTAGCTTTTTTTTTTTTTGATGTTCTAACCAAAATAATGAAAGTCAAATTATAAGACATATGCTCTATATCCCAAAAGAAACCCCAAAACTTGAAGCTGTACACCCTCACATTAAAATGTAGCTAAAATTTAGTTCAAGGATACCCAAACTATAGGAAAATAATATGTAACATATGAGCTCTAAAAATGGCTCTAGGTCAGCACTATTCAGTGGAAATGTGATGCTGACCACATGTAATTATAAGTTGTTTCGGAGCTACATTAAAAAGCTGAAGTTATATATTATTATATTACATATATTATATATTAATGATATATATATATATAATTTCTTTTTTTCTTAGTGCAAATGCATGCAAGTGGGGAGAGGCAAGGGAGAGGGAGAGAATCTCATGATCTCAACCCCAAGATCATGACCTGAGCTGAAAACAAGAGTCAAACACCCAACTGACTGCACCACCCAGGCACTCGAATTCTTTAAATATATTTTAACAATATATTCAAATAATATTTCAATGTACAATAATATTTAAAAATCTTATCCAGATATTTTATATCTTTCATGCTGAATCATCAAAATCCACCATGTTTTATGCTTAAAGTACATCTACATTCAGGCCCTAGATTCTATTGAAATATCTGGTCTGTATCTGGATTTCAAAAATTTACAGTTGAAATAGTAAACTTACATATCCAAGTTGTTTTAAACAAAGTTAATGGTCTTTCCATAATCTCATCTTAGAACTAAAAGTTTGTACCTTTTTACCAACCTCTCCCTATTTCCTCCACCTCAATCCCTGGCAACCTCTTTTTACTGTTTCTATGAGTTTGACCTTTTTTTTTTTTTTTTTTTTAAGATTCTACAAATAAGTGGTACCATGCAGTATTTTAACTTTTTCTGTCTGGTTTATTTCACTTAGCATAATCCCCTCAAGGTCCATCTATATTGTCACAAATGGCAGGATTTCCTTCTTTTTTATGGCTATAAATATTCTATTACATATATGACATTTTCTTTATCCATTCATCTGTGTATAGATACTCAGACTATTTCTTTGTTTTGGCAATTGTAAATAATGCTATGAATATAGGGGTTCATATCTCTTGATTATGTAATTACCAAAGTAGATGGGACCTGAAAATATCATACATCTCTTTGTCTTTAGTAAGATTCATTTGTATATTTGTGTTGCATGGGAGGGAGAATTGGGGCAATAGCAAACTTATAGGACTAAATCTTTAACCTATTGGATCTGATGCCACCTCTAGGTATAATTGAGTTACATTGTAAGACACTCAGCTGCTATCATAGAATTGCTTGATGTGTAGACAATCCATTCACCTGGTGTTAGAGTGAGGCAGTGTTGAAGCAGTGTAAAGTAGAAGAGACACAGAAGTAGTTTTTGCGGGGATCCCTGGCTGGCTCAGTGGTTTGGCGCCTGCCTTTGGCCCAGGGTGTGATTCTGGAGACCTGGGATCGAGTCCTGCGTCAGGCTCCCTGCATGGAGCCTGCTTCTCTCTCTCTCTCTCTCTCTCTCTCAAATAAATAAATAATATCTTTGAGGGAAAAAGAAGTGGTTTTCACTTTACACTGATCTTCTAGTTCCATGGTTTTAGTGCTTACAGGTGATCCTTCATTCCTGATGAGAATTGTGGGAGATGAGCACCATTGTGAATGCCCCTAAGATTTCAACACCAGATACAAAGGAATTTCTCCACATTCCTCCTATACTAAATTCCCAACTATAGGAATTTGTCTCTGGAATCCTCAGTAACTTTTCCGAAAGTGTCACATGTAGGAACTGCAGTGGAATTCCATTCTGGAATGCAATGGTTAAACAAAGGTTCAAATAAGTTATAGCTTTGTTTCAGGAAAGAGTAGTGAGGTTTTATAAAACGCTCAAGGCTAAGCACTATAAAATCACCCAAGATACAGTTATTGCTCAGTAAATACTCACTTATTGAAAGGAGAAATGAAGAAAAGCAATTGTTTCTCCAGGTGGAATGAAACCATCTTTAGGTGTTCCTCTGATTTGTGGACTCTCCATAATTAAATAGAGTTCTTAAGGATGATTTGTTAGTTTTCCAATAATTCCTCTCCCCCATTTTTTAAAAAATCGATAGGGAAACTGCATTGTAAGATTGATAGTGATTCTCTTTCATTTATTGTTAAACATGTGTTTATATATATGTATATAGACTAAGACGGCCTTTTTGTTCATTTAAGCATTTGCATTTGAAAAACTGAGAAGTGTTTGGGGTTTATGAGATCTAATTCTAAAGTATATAATCCAATTTAAGTAACATTGAGGTAAATTAGATGTGGCCAAAAAGTAGGAAGTTTTGTCATTGATATAATAAATAATCCACAAGTCCTATGAGGTAAAAATAAACAATTATGTTTTATTCTGTCCTCCAGATTTACTTTCCATTGAAAGTTGTTCTATGCTAGGCTGTTGATTGAGGGTCTGTGTTATAGTATGTGACTTGGCCACTTTTCATGGAAGTTTAAAATTTTACTAGAGATGAAAATATACGTGTGTATAATAACTACCTGCATACAATAACTAGATTATTGTGCAAGACAATGAAAGAGTGGTGAGGTGGGTGGCACAGACAATAGCTTAGTGGACTAATTGCTCTGAGTGTTCACCAAACACATGAATCAGTGCTTTGGGAAAAGGTAATAAAGGAGGAGAAAAACTTTGAGGGAATGAGCATTAGCAGGAAAATTAAAGAGGTTATCAATTTATGGAAGGCAATGACTCCATGCAGTAAGACTGGCTTAAGGAAGGACTGATAGTTGGAAAAGCTTGAAGACATGGCTGAAAGAAACCTGAGGAAGTCCCTTAAAGCTCTTGGTTCAAGACCTTGATGTAGAGACACATTTCATTTCATCCATTGGCTTGGGTGTTTTCAAGGAGTTGCTGGGGAATAGAGGGCAACCACATGCTGGATGGTAAGTGAATTATAATTTATTAAATGGAGATGGAGATCTGTGTGAACATATGATCTGAAGGAAATCATTAGGGTCGGGCTATGTGGAGATTTGGCTCTTTTCAAGAAAAGATTTTATGTTGTCCTCTTTGGTCATGAATCCTAGAACTGTCTCTTTATTGGATTTAAATCTCTAAAATAGCCCCAGGTCTAATTCAGTTTTCCCCAAGCCTATTCCTAAGCAAAATGGCCCTCTATGAACATGAGGAAAATTCTGCAACATTCTGTATATTATTAGAATACTGAAAGCAATAGATGTTCAAGTTTAATTGTGTCATCACAAAACTACCAGATGGGTAGAATTTTTGAAATCCTCTAACTTTGTCTCTTCCTACCAAATGGAAATTTAGGCAAAAAGATTATGCTACATGTAGCAAATTTAAGAATTCATCTTTCTTGATTTTAAATCTGGCTTTACCTACTGAACTATGTTATCATATCTAATTTTGATGGAAGAAAAGGAATTCCTAACTTTCTTGGAAGAATAATATTTAGTTATTACTGATCTGATTGTAGCAGCACTTACTAAACATTTTTTTTACTACTAAACATTCTAAAGGAAGTTTTTTTTTTCAGTTGAGTTGAAATTGGACAATTGAACTATAATTAAAGATAATATGGGCTGTTATGAAACCGAGGATTAAAATGAGCTTATCAATAAGCAAGTATTCAGATAAAAATCCTGTGATTAACATTAACTCCACATGTCTAAACATATTTGAACGTTTCTAGCCTATAGTGACCCCTGGTGTTATTTTGAAAAACATGCAGTATGCGATTCATCTTTCTTTCTTTTTTTTTTTTTTTTTTTTTTTTTTTAAGATTTTATTTATTTATTTCAGAGAGCACAAGGAGGGAAGCAGCAGAGAGAGATGGAGAAACAGACTCTCGGTTGAGCAGGGAGTTCATTGTAGTGCTCTAAGCTGAAGGACTAATCTTAATCAACTGAGCCACCCAGGTGTTCCTATCTCTCTTACCTTAAAGACTTAAGTATTAAAATAGTTCCTAGGGTACCTGGGTAGCTCAGTGGGTTACACGCCTGATTCTTGATTTCATCTCAGGTCATCTCAGGATTGTGAGGTTGAGGCCACATCAAAGACTGCACTAGGCATGAAGCCTGCTTAAGATTATATCTCTCCCTCTCCTTCACCTCACCAAAAAAAGAAATAGTCCCGGCAAGAGTGGGCAAACTCTATGAAACAGTTCATTCCCAAAAGTCCATGAGGTAAAGAGCAAATTTCTCCATTGGAATTAGATTCTGTGCACTAAAATACAAAAAATCAACATTATATTAGGTAATATCTATAAATGTTACTTTAAAAATTTACAATAAAGCCACTTGGGAACTAAATTCATTTTATCAAATCTCAATCATTAGAGCAATTGGAAAAAGAAAAGTGATCATCGGAATTCAAACTCATCTATCCCCTAATGTAATAAAAGTCAATATCCCAAAAGATGCATATAAAAGATATCTTCCAAGTGTCTTAAAATTCATAATTATGCAGAATTATATATCCTCCCAAGAATGGAAAATTTAAGATTGGTTATCTAAATAATATTTATGCTGTACATAAATTCACATGTAACTCATGCTGTACATCAGGACACTTAAATCTGAATATGTCATTGTAATGAGAACAAAAGCTTTCACCTCACATCCTTCATGGAACATGGTGAGATGAAAAAGGAGAGAAGGACAAAGAGGGAAAAAAAATGGGAAGAAAGGAGGGAGAGAGAGAGAAGAAAGGAGGTAGAAAGGAAGAGGAAAGAAAACAGTATGTTAAATGGACTATTGCCTCCTGAGAGTTTGTGCCCAATGATCACTGAGTCCACTGGGCCTACTGTAATGCCTAACATCAGGTTGAAGAGGTGAAAGGTATTGAAAGAAAAAAATTATTCAGTGACAGTTGTTAAAGGGTGGTAAGTCAGACTTTATTCAGGGGGATTGCTGTGATAGGTATAGGGATTTCTATGGTGAGGTTTGAAATAGGGGAGAGAGATTAGCCTCAGCTCTGAATGCCACAAGGAAAAGTGGGGATGGATAGCAAACACGTAGGGTCGGTGGTCAACAGGTAGAATATTACTAAGAAGAAACCTCAGGGGTAAGGGCGGGATATTAGCTAAACTGACCTAGTAGCATTCTTGCTGAAGGCAGGCCAGTGTGATCAGATATCACTTGAAGCATGGTAGAGAATGAGGAGCCCAATCAGATATGGAGGGTGGTCAGATATCAAGGATGGATGATACTGGCTAAACTGACTCAGCAGGATTCCTGCTAAAATGGGACAATGCAGAGACAAACACAGAAGCCCAAAAATTGAGGCCTCATTGGGAAGGGGATTCAGAGGAGCCTGACCAAAGTTTGGTCAAGGAGGGACTCTTAGTCAAAGGGTTGTCTAATATTGGCAATTTCATTAATCTATCTAAAGTTGACTGATTGAAACATATGTTTTGACAAATATATGTTAATGTATATGTTCAGGCCAATGTATTTAGAATAGGGTAGATGGGTGTAGTGCTCCCAGCTGGAAATTTGGCTTTTAATTTTGGCTTAACCATCAGCTAGCCCTGTAATGAGACAATGTCTGTAGTAATTGTAAAGTTGTATATAACTGCAAAATAATATGCCACTATGGTGCTAGTACAGAGTCCCTGGAGAGACACAGTAGTGGTAAGGTGATGTGTAAAGCTTATAGCCCAGCAATAAGGTAAAACATACAAATAGGTCTTGTGTTTTTAAATTAGGATCATAAGAATACTCCACAGCCGAAAAGTTTTCCACTAGTTACTCAGATGATTCCCGACAATCCATATTTTCACAGGGTTCTTACTAAAAGTATAAGAGATAATATAAAATGAAGAAATTTCATTCTTCACACAGGGTGTGAAGGTTCTTATTAAAGTATAAGAGATGATGTAAAATGAAGAAATTTCTACTAAAGTCTATGATTACACTTTTCTGAAGAGCCTGAAATTGAAGGATGGGAGAGAGGAAAGAGGAGTTTAAGAAAACGAAAGAAAAAAATGAAAACAAAATCTGGGGTCAATAAACAATTTGTTACACGTACATGAAGTTAGGCTCAATGAAAAATACAAGAAAAAAAGAGAGCAGGTGCTGAGTTAGAGGGACCAAAGGGGCAAGTAATGGGAGACCAAATATGGTCAATACTAACATCCCCAAAGAGCATAAAGAGCACTCATGTGTTCTAAATAGTATATCAGATTGTGGTTTCTCAGAAATAGAAGTCACAGCAATGTTTTTCACTTTAAGACCTTTGGCTGTACAAAAAAACCTTGATTGTGCGTAGGAGTTTAACCATGACATAATGTGGAGTAAAAGGAAAGAAAGAAAAAAAAATTTTCACATAGTAGTATGATTAAGTTATAGGAGCAAATGGATATAGAAATATTCCATATGATGGAATGCCACAAAACATGTCCAGTATTTTTGCCATATCTTTGCTGAAAGCATTTTCTCTGCAAATATTTTTTCCACATAACTAATTGGCCATAAGGCAATTTTGCTGTAAAGTATAAAATTACCAAAAAATAAAACAACATATGAAAAATTAAAAACAAAATTAAAAAGATCACCAAATACAAAATATTTTAGTACATTTAAAACATGTTTAGATTCATGGCAACACTATACAAATAACTGATTTGTGGATTATACCTAAGCACTTGTCTTGAAAGTCTTTTGTTCATAGTATTGTCAACCTAATACTGTCAGGAAGCAATAATTAATCAAGATAATTTATTTGGGATCAGAGAATTGCAATTTGGGCACACAGATTTGGGTAGCAGCCCAAATAGTGTCTCAGTAGGGAGCAAAAGTCAAGGGTTCTTAAAGCAAACACATATATGTTGCTTACAAAAGAATTTTTTATTGGTGTTGATGGCAGAAAGCTAATCTTAACTGAATGTAACTGGTGGCTAAGGCTATCACTAAGCAAAATCTCTTACTGTAGCAGGTTGTAGACATCCAGGCTGACTCCTTGGAATATTCACGGTTTAGCCCAGTTCAAAAGTTCCACTGTTGGGGATGTGCATGAGGCCCATCTCCTTTTTTTTTTTTTTTTTTTTTTTTTAAGATTTTACTCATGAGAGACACACACAGAAAGGCAGAGACATAGGCAGAGGGAGAAGCAGGCTCCATGCAGGGAGCCCAATGTGGGACTTGATCCTGAGAATCTGGAATCAGACACTGAGCCAAAGGCAGATGTTCAACCGCTGAGCCACCCAGGTGACCCGAGGCCCATCTCCTTAATGTCCTCCCAGCTCCATTTGAAAACTCAAGTGAGCCCAATCGATTTCACCTCTCACGGTATTAATTTTTTTTTTTTTTTTGCTTTTTTTTTTGCTTGTTGTTTCATCTCCTTGTTCAGCATTACACTCTGTTTTTTTTTTTTTCACTAAAATTTCCTTTGAGAGGTATCAGTTTCCAAATACTAGGATGTATATTTGTAACTGAGGTTGGTATTACATTATGAAAGCATTCTACACTATTTATTATTGGCATATCGTCTCATGTCCATTGATAGATGTTCCCAAGTTATATGGAAAATACGGGTTCCAAACTCTGTATCACTGTGTAGACTATTATGAAGGCTGACAAATTATATAAAAATAAGCATTGCATCAATGGAGAAATGAAACCAAATTGTCATACCAGTTATTTTTTATCTTTTATAGAAAAATTAACCTGTAGCCAATTAGTTATGCAGTGAAAATGTTCTTAGCAAAAATGCTTATGGCAAAGATGCTTACAGAGAAAGTACATAGAACCACTATAAAGGCATTAAAGGAAATAAAATCTGTCCAGTAATGTGTGTGTGTGTGTGTATACATACAGACACATATATATGTACACATATATACTTAGAAAAACATTTGTAAGATACATGCGCACACACATGTATATATATTTATATATGTCTCCTTTACCATCCCCCCGGTAATGTCTGATCACCTTGGTCTGCCTTCAGCAAGAATCCTGCTAGAACAGTGAGTGTGTGTGTTTGTGTGTAGTTAGATGGATAGATAGATAGATAGATAGACAGATAGATAGATATAAAATGGAGGAGACAAGTTCTCAGATAACCTCAGAAAGGCAGAGTAGAAGTACCACAGGTTTGCATTTCCATGAAGGCTCAGAGAACAAGAAATGACATTCAGTTGGGCCAACCAGGGAAAAGTTTTGAAAAATTGGTAGCCGATTGACAGGTGACCAGAGAAAATTCCAGGAAAAGTGATATCCTAAGCAAAGGCATAAAGCTAAAAAGGGGAAAACTATATCTAGAGTGAAAAATAACAGACAATATTAATTGAGCACTTACCATATGGTAGGTATTGTCTTCAACTCTTTACATGTGTTACTTCACATTATCCTGACAAAGTACTGCTATGGTTTTCATTTTAGAGTTGAAAACACAGTCACAGAGTAAGGTACTTGGTCAAGATCAGCCAGCCAGTAGGAAACATTGGCAGGAGCCAAAGCCAGATTGAATCCTTAGCCTGCCCACAATTCTCCCTCATGTAGGTCAGGATCTTCATTTGAAGGACCTAAAAGGCTACTTAAGGACACTTTAAAATAGAGTAGACAGTAAGGCATTACTTGGGCCAGATAAGAAATCATGAGATTAAAGTGGAAAGCCAGTTCCTTTATCTACTGTCCAGCGCTATGAGAGGTCAAGTTCACCTAAAGTTAGGCACTGTGAGAAGTTACAATTCTTCATGCCTCTCCCCTCCAAAGAGAAGGTGAGCTGCACCTTGAGGGGAGTTGAGGTGCCCTGTTCTCCCATCAACTGTGTAAATTGTTCAATAATATTATTTCTCTTTATCAGTATTAAATCTCTAAAAGGGAGAAACAACTTCTTTCTTATTTTTATGATCCCTGGTAATACCAACAAATATTTAATATGAATACATATGAACATATTCATATGTCCTCAATATCTGATCACAATTTTCCCTTTAGAAATAGAAAATATTTCAAATAGGGGTGTCTGGGTGACTCAGCAGTTGAGTGTCTGCCTTCAGCTCAGGGCATGATCCCGGGGTCCCGAGATTGAGTCCCACATCGGGCTTCCTGCATGGAGCCTGCTTCTCCCTCTGTCTCTGTCTCTGTCTCTCCCTGTGTTTCTCATGAATAAATAAGTAAAATCTTTTTAAAAAATTTCAAACAAACACAGGAAGGATAGATACACAATGAATACCCAATCTATCCATCACCCACATTTAACACATCTTAATATAGGACTTTGTATACATTACATATATGTATACATTACATACATAACTGAAGGTCCCTAGGTCAGTCTCTCTTATTCCAATTCTCTCCTCTCCTACCTCACCATCCTGATTGTGGTATATTTGATTACGATGTGTGTGTCTATATTTTGATTATACATTTTGATTGTACATTATTTTCTGTGTTTTTTTTTCCCCACTCGACATTATCTTTAAAAACATGCAATCAATTTTTCATTTTATGATTAGATATGGTTCAAAATTCAAATGATTCAAGGTGTATGCAGTGAAAAATTTCTTTCCCACAAAGCTGCCCAAACACCCAGTTTTATTTCGTGGAAGCAACTAGTGTTTCCTGGTTCCTCTGTATCCTTTCAAAGATGTTCTATGTACATTGAGCAAGTACACATATATTCTTTTTTTTATTTAAATGGTAGCATGCTGTTATGCACCTATTTTTTCTATAAGATATGTCTATAGCATAAATTAGAGTTGACACATTAATGGTAATATTAATCATAATGGGTTGCTAATTGTCCTTACTTGAGGTAGTAATATATTATATATCCCTGAAGTAAGTGCCCATCTTCTCACAGCCTTTCCAATATTATCAAATGTCTTTGTTTTTTACTTAAATATTATGTTTTTGAGACATCATAGTGGTACATGTAGTCATGGTTCATGCAATTTTAACTACTAGGTAGGGCTCAGTTGTATAAATTGAATATACTGCAAGTTACTTATCCACACATCCACTGATGGGCAATTAAATTTGTCCCATGTCACTTTTTCCTTGTTAGAGTGCCTGGTTCATGATAAATGTTTTTTAAGTGAATGGATAAACTAATGAGTCCATGAATAATAAGAAACTGATTTTGAAGCATGCTAAACGTGGCTGGTATGAACTGTAAGGGACTATAGATGATAATCCCCACTATGAATCACAGTGGATTTTTTGAGACCTTAGAGGTAAATGGGAGGGGTTCAACAAGAATAGCCTTTTATAGCTTTTAAATTCTGGACTTCTACAGTTTTCATAATTTGCATTAATAGCCTCAATCACCAGTTGGTCAAGGAAACAGTATACACATCAAAGATAATTTTTCTAATTTTAAATGTAAACAGTACTTCGTTAGTCATCTTTTGAATTGCAGAGGTACACCCGGCTGGCTAAGGGTCACCACACCCTGTCTATATTTACTGAGTTAAGAATAAATCTGGCTAGACTGCTTTGATGTTAAAAGAACAAGCTAATTATTTAAAGCTCAAGTTCAAGTTCATATATTCTGACTTCCTAGTTAATTTTCATATCATGACAAGGACAGCTTCTAGGTAAGAACTTTATATACGCTGACTAACCACTGATGGCAAGTTTTGGCATAGGACATTATTTAATATTTGGATACGTTGCATTTTGTGGCTGGGGCAAAGGAGCACTTAATGTGCTTAATTTTGCTGAGATCATGCTAAGAAATTTGTGATCCCAAGGCAAAAGGCCACACATATTTCCTCCCGATATTTAGTTTTTTGCCCTAGGAATATAATTCAGCTAAAAGATTTCAGTCCTGCTTCTTTCCCATCCTAAGTTTTAGATTGGGACTTTATCATAATGATTGTACCTATTATAGTAATTATTATTACCTTTCAAATTAAAATTATGCAGGCTTTGGCGATAGAAACACTTTTGAACAATTTTTCTTTGAGTTGACTTCATGTTGACCAGGCAAGTCACAAACTTAATCCCTTATTCACTCAACAAGGGTTAATTAAATGCACACCAGATTAGGTATTTATCAGAGATGCAAGTACTAATGTCTAAAAGGTTCCTTTTAAAATATGTGTATGTACTAATAGACAGAATACTACTAATTTATGACTCGCCACGAATTCCTAGAAAGGAATTCTTAACTAAATTATGAGCTAATAAAAGTGCACACAATTTAAAATTTACTAATTATATTACAATAGCCATGATATGGAAACAATCTAAGTGTCCACCAATGGATGAATGGATAAAGAAAATGCAGTTATATGTACACAGTGGAATATTACTCAGCCATTTTTTTAAATGAAATTTTGCCATTTGCAACAACATCGATGGGCCCTGATGGCATTATGCTAGTGAAATAAGTCAGAGATAAGCTATGTGATCTTACTTATATGTGGAATCTAAAAAACAAAAAACACAAAACGCAAAAACAAAAAAACAAGCTCATAGCTACAGAGGACAGACTGATGACTACCAGAGGTAGTGGGTGGCGAAAATGGGTGAAGGGGATCAAAAGGAACAAACTTCCAGTGAGAAGCCATCAGGATGGAAAGTACAGCATGGTGACTACAGTTAATATGTTTTGCATATTTGAAAGTGGCTAAGAATAAATGTTACAAGTTCTCATCACCAAAAAAAAAAAAAAAGATTTCTGTGTGTGTGACCATGTAAGGTGACAGATGTTAACTAGACTCATTGTGATCATTTCCCAATGCACACAGATATCAAATCATTATGTTGTACCCCTGAAACTATTAAGTTGTCTATCAGAAATATATACATTTTTAAAGTTACTAATTATATTATACAAGTAGCATATCATTATATTATTTGGGTTTGAGAGAGCAATAACCTGCCCAAGACTGAGATGGTAAATTGCTAATACAAATTATTCATGCTATTTAGAATTTTAAATAGAATTTGAGGAAAAAGTTAAATTTGAGCTTGTTTCCACATATGTAAACGGCAGTTTGTTGTGTTAGGTTAATAAGGTATAAGGCACCTAGCATGATACCTCATACATGCTCACTCAATTTTGTTAGCTACTTCCACTTTCTCCAAAATTAGTAGTATATCTAGCACATTTAACACCTTCTTCCTCTGAATGAGAATTTTTATTAATCATAAAATGAAATGAATATGAGCCAGATAGAAATGTAGACATTGAAAAATGTCATTAAAACTTTTTAAAATAAAAAGTTGATAATAATTATGATACAAAAGAGGAAAAAATAGAGTAATACTTTTCATTAAAAAGTTTTTTTTGAAAAAGGAAAAAGATAAATGTTTCAAAAAAGGGTTTTAGAACCTGCCTTCGGCCCAGGGCGTGATCCTGGAGTACCGGGATCAAGTCCCACATCGGGCTCCCTGCATGGGGCCTGCTTCTCCCTCTGCTTGTGTCTCTGCCTCTCTCTCTCTCTCTGTGTGTCTCTCATGAATAAATAAATAAAATCTTTAAAAAAAATTTTTTAAAAATAAAAGTTTGGAGAATGATTTGCACACAGAACAATAGAATTTAAATAACTCCATTTCTGCTTAAGTATCTTTACAATCATGGTGCTATTATTGTATATTTTGAGTCTACTGTTTAAAGGTAGGGTTTATATTGTACCACAGAGGTTGGAGACATGAATTCCCCATAGAATACAATGTTTATTAAAAGATAATAAAAATTACTTTTTTTTGAGGCTTACATATGTTATTAAAATTTAATAGGAACCACAGCATTTAGTAAGAATTTACATCAGTGGTTCTGTCTTGGTGATTTTGCCTCTGGGGACATTCGGCAATGTCTGAAGCAACTTTGGGTTGTTACAAGTGTGGGTAAGACAGTGCTATTGAAATCAAATGGATAGAGGCCAGGGGTGCAGCTACACATGCCGTGGTGCACAGCACAGCCATCCACAACAAAGAATTATCTGGTTCCAAGTGACAAAGAGGTTGAGAAACCCTGACTTGGACTAACACAAGTTTCTTGGGGGGAGTATTTTTTCATTGGAATTAAGATTAATGGCTTTTTTGTTAAGCAATTATGTAGACAAAGCAGTACCTTATTATGCCTGCACCCATGGTTAACTATGACATTTCCATTAGGTTCTCCTAAAGGACTGCCAGCCACCTCAAGGGAGGGTTAAATCAGACTTCTACTTTTAAAGTACTTTTAAAACCAAAGCTTTGCAACAGGCGATTTATGGGGCTCTTCACTCTATGCTACTTATTAGATTTTTTAAAAATATAACGTTAAGATGTTAAGTAACAGTTTTACTGAATTATAATTCACATACCAAAGATTGATCATTTCAAAAGTTTACAATGTGGTGGCTTTTTGGATATTCATAAGTAATCGCCACTAATTGCAGAACATTTTCAACATTCCCAAAAGAAACGTCATGCCCATCAGCAGTTATATCCCATTTATCCCTTTCCCCAGCTCCCCACAACCACAAATGTACTTTCTATTTGCCAATTCTGAACATTTTATATAAGCAGAGTCAAAGTATGTGGCTTTTTCCAATTAGATTCCTTTACTTAGCGTATTTCCATGATTCATCTCTGTTGTCATGATTCAGCCCTTTTTTTCTTTTTTTTTTAATTTTTTTTTATTATTTATTTATGATAGTCATATATATAGAGAGAGGCAGAGACAAGGCAGAGATAAAGGCAGAGGGAGAAGCAGGCTCCATGCACCGGGAGCCCGACATGGGATTCGATCCCGGGTCTCCAGGATGGCGCCCTGGGCCAAAGGCAGGCGCCAAACCGCTGCGCCACCCAGGGATCCCCAGCCCTTTTTTTCTTTATATTGCCAGATAATATTCAGTTGTATATACAGGGCACATTTGTTTATCCATTCATCAGTTGATACTGGAATGCTTCTATGTTTTTTGGCTACTAAGAGTGCTGCCATGAACATTTGTGATAATTTTCTGTGAACACAGGTTTTTCGTTCTCTTGGGTATATATCTAGAAGTGGAAATGCTGGGTTCTTGTGGTAATTCTGCTTACTCTAACAAATGGATATTTTTGCATTATATAATTTTATTGTATGGATATGCCACGTTTTGGTTATTTATTGATCAGTTGATGGACATTAGGATTGCTTCCTCTCTTCAGCTGTTAAGAATAATGCAGTTTGAACATGTATGCACTAGTTTCTGTGAATAAATGTTTTTATTTCTCTAGGAGTGGAATTGCTGGGTTATGTTGTAACTGTTCACTCTTCTGAGGGACTGCCAATCTGGTTTCCAAAGGGACTGCAGCATTTTACAATCCCACCAGTAACAGAGTGCCAATTTCTCGCATCCTTGTTATTATCAGTCTTTGATTTTAGCCATCCTGGGGACTTGGAGTGGTAGCTCACTGTGATTTAGATTTCCATTTCCATAGAGACGAAGATTGAGCATCTTTCCATGTTTTCTTGGCTTCATGTCTTTAGAGATGTATATCCAAATCTTAAGCCCATTTTAAAAATGGGTTGTCTTTTTTTGTTGTAAGAACTCATTATATATTCTGAATACTCGTTCTATGGTGATAGGTAACTCACAAACACTTTCTCATACTGGACGTATTTTTTTTTTTTTTTTCTTTTCTGGATGATGTCTTTTGAAGCATAAAAGTTTTTTTTTTTTTTTTTTTTTTTTTTTAAGATTACTTGTTTATTCATGAGAGACACGGGGAGGCAAAGATGTAGGCAGAGGGTGAAGCAAGCTCTTCAAAGGGAGCCTGATTCGGGACTCGACCCCAGGACCCCAGAACCACGCCCTGAGCCGGAGGCAGACGCTCAACCACTGAGCAATCCAGGCGTCCCTGAAGCATAAACGTTTTTTAATTTTGATAATTTTATCTATTGTGTGTGGCTGTTTTTGGCGTCAAATTTAAGAAACCACTGCCAAATCCAAAATCACAGACATTTACTCCTGTGCTTTCTGCTAAGTTCTATAGCTTTAGCTACTACATTTAGGTTTTCAATCGTTTAATTTTTGTATATGATGTAAGGTATGAGCCCCACTTTTTTTTCCCTGTCAATATCCCATTGTCTCAACACCATTTCTTGAGAAGGTTATTCCTCTGTTGAAAGGTCTTGGTACCCTTTTTGAAAATCAATTAACTTTAAATTTGTAGCATTGTATTTCTTGTGTTGAAATGCGTATCAATTTGGAAAGTACTGCCATCTCAGTAAGTGTTTTGATTCACAAACCGGGGATGGATGTTTAATTTCTTTCAGCAATATTTTGCAATTTTCAGTGTACAAGTCTTGCATTTCTTTGGTTAGATTTATTCCTATTATATTATTTTAAAATGGATGCTATGTAATTTTCTTTACATGTTTCGTATCTTTTATTGCCAATACACAGAAATGTGATAAAAATGTTTTTGTATAGAAACCATACTACTGAGTTTCATGAAATAAGAGAAAGGATAATTTCTTTAATCACTTAATATAGATTTTTTGCTTCTTTTGAATCTGTACTATCCACTGTGTTGAAGACATATATATACTTTAACTTCTTTTCAAAGACTGGATGAACTTCCTCTCAGGAAACCCGTGATTCTCAGTTTATTTCTTAGTGATGGTGGCTATTTTCAAAAAGCCAACCTCCTTGAAACAGGAATGTAAAATGTTCTTGGGAGCCTTAAATATAGAAAGAGACGAGCATTTGACACAACCATCTCTTTGATCAGTTTCTAGAATTTCAAGAGTATAAAGGAATGAAACGGAGAAGTAAAGTAGGCAAAAAATCTATAATGTGAATATAAGAAAAATATAAAATTAAATAATTCTTTTATGTTTTAAATGTAACTAGATGTTTGTACTAAATACATACATTTTATTAATTTTAAGAACTAATAGAGTTACATTTTTCAAAAAAGCATGAGTAGCCATTGTTATTATTTTGGGACCATACAAAATGTCCAAAGTATATTTTATTTGCAATTTTCATTCTAACATGTAGAATAATGTGAGAAAGCTAAAACAGGTATTGCAAAACACCATTATACAAGGAGCAAATTGAAATCATACATATTATTGAGTGATTTTCTAGATCCAAATGAGATCTCAGGTTTTCCAACTCCTAAATGCAGACAACTTTATGATTCAGTTGTGTAGAAACAATGTACGCAATTCCAAAAAATATTAAAACACATTTGAAAATGACTAACTCAAAGTAATCCCTTGATCATAGTACAAAGATACAGAAAGTGTTGAGTACTCAAGATTAAGATTTATTTGACGATTTCACCGAGAGAGAGTGCCACCTATGGATTTAAAGAAGGAAGACTTAGTAGGATTAAAAGGATCTTTATAGATTTTGTCTTTTGTTTCCCAAGGCTAAGTCTGCACTAGAATTCTCTCTAAAGTTTATTTAAAAAGGGAGTCCTGGGCCTTGTCACTGTACAGTGTGTTTGATACTTGGAGTGGAGAATTTTTTTAACACTCCATTCTTCTATATGATAAAATTAGTTTTGGGAAGCATCATGAAACTAGTAGAAGTAATGGCCACAAGAGACAGTGAAAATTTTTTTGAAATTTCATATGAATTCCATACTTGAAACTAATATTACACTGTATACTAGCTGGAATTTAAGTAAAAACTTGCAAAGAAAAAGAGATTTCATATGATCAAGGCAGTCAATAATTAGAAGTTAAAATAACTATTACAAAGGGGAAAAGAAAAGCATTTTTCAACAGTTTTTGTATCTACCTAAGGGTTTTTTAACACTGATCTTGTTAACAGATCAATATGGCATTTTATGTAGATAATTGTCTAGTAACTGAAGTAAATTTTAGTAAAGTTGGTACATCAAAAGATACTTTAGGGTAACTACTATTCAGGACAAATCCAATTTTAAAGATATTCTTTAAATTCTGCAAGTTGTTTCACATGAACTAAATTTTGCATGTACCAAGTAGTCCCACAGAATGACACAATGAGATGACAGGATGGAGTTAAAAGCCCACGACTATCTTCCATAGAAGGGACAGAACAGTGACTGGAGAGGAGGCTAAGTAGGTGCAGATGGGTTTGCAGACTTTAAGGCAGAAGGGTGAACAAGTTTTTTTCTCATAGCTTCTATTTCCTCATTGATGTAGGAGGTGAGATTATTTACCCAGAATGAAAGAATTGCAAAGGGGGATGGGTTAGGGATTTAAGAACAGTTTGACAGTTTGAAAGAGTAAAAGGAGCTGACCACTAGGGAAACAGAGCACAGAAGAGTGAGGCAGGGATTGGATGTGAGGTTTCCAGATGACCAGTTTGATGCTCCTTTTAATAAACCACATTGAACAGCAATGTAATGGGACAGATGCTAGCTACACTTGTGGTAAATATAGCATAATATTATAAACTTGCCAAATCAAAGTTATACACCTGCAACTAATATAACATTGTGTCAACTATACTCAAATTAAAAAATAAATAAACCACATTGAAAGAATGCCTCCTGGGGCAAGTTTTTTTGCATGCATGGACAGCAGGTAGTGTTAACTGAAACAAAAGGATGATCTGAGGAAGTAATATCAAAATTAGAAAATTTTGAATTGAAAAAAAATCTTGAATTTTGTGTAAAACAATGTAGAATCACTTTAAGTCGCAAGAGTAAGGATACATTTTTAAGGATCTTGAGGTTTGGAAAATGCAGAAATATGTACACACAGAAAGGAAACATCACCTACTTTTACTTATTTAAAAAGCTTCGCTAGACTTCATTTGAATATTTATCATTGCTCTTGTACATACATAAAAAGGAAAATATAAGTAAATATTATACAAGTAATATAGGTAAATAAAATACATTGGTTTTTCCTTACGATTCATCCTTTTCACCAGTGAAAGCATTGGCAACAGGTATTTCCTGTGAATCCATAATGGAGCAAGTCATGGTGCTACTCTCCTGTACTGGCTTTGCAATTCTTTAGACAAAGCACGCTTTGGACTGCCTTTCATTATGCTGTCCAACATGTCTGATTCATCATCTTTCCCATCCCTCTCCTCAAACTTTTGATACCTTGTGTTCAAAAGAACGCTCCACCATTGTTCTTAGGATTTTTTTTCTAAGCTAGTGTTTTTTGGTATCTTGAATAAACAGGTAATGGAGGCAGTTGGTTAACAAGATTGTAGGGCCCTATCCATTGTTAAATGCCCACAAATTTCAGAGATGTCAACATATGAAAAAAATAGTGCAACTTAAAAATAGGACGGTAGTTCTGTATTTTAATTTAGAATATTTCCCTTTGTCATTAGTTTTCTAAAATACAATTTTAAAGGCCGCAATTCATTTCATTATATGGGTGCACCATGCTTTAGCCTGTGGTTCTGTGAAGGGCGTGACTGGCCCTTTGGGAACATCACAACGTGTCCAGAGACATTTTGGGCTGTCATCACTGAGGAAGCCACTGGAATCTAGTGGGTAGAGGTTAGAAATGTTAAGCATCCTGAAACGTAGAAGGCGGCCCCTTATAACAAATTATCTGGCCCCAAATCCTATTAGTGCTGAGATTCAGAAGCCTACTGCAAGACTTAAAATTTTTCAGTTTTTCCCTCCTTCAGGAAACCACCAAACTAAGGGACAGCATAGTATAGTGTTTAAAGATATTGCCTGTTGAATTGGCTGGGCTCATATCAGCCATAACAGTTACTAGCTGAAGAACATTACCTAGAAGGAATTAGTAATCTAACTTCTCAATTCCCCATCTGTGAATATAGAGAAAATTAATTGAAACTGGATAGTACTATCAAGACAAATAGGTTTATAAATGTAAAGCCCATGTTTGTCATCTAAGATACACTTACTAGTGTTGCACTGGCTTCAGTTAGGTTATGATTCTTTTTTTTTAATAAACGTAATCACAAACTTCATAATGGAGGGGTGTAGTCTAAATAGGAAGAACGGATGGAGAAATCAGAAGCAAAGAATTTCAAGGTTTGGGGCCTATGTCACCGATTTCAAGAAGTTTCAAGTCACTGGAAGTTTGTAAAATCAATTTAGTGGGTCAAGACTAGCATTGGAACAAAGATAGATTAGAAAATATCATGGAGCATTCCAAGAACTCTTTTCATAAAATAGGGTTTCATTGATAGAAGCTTCAAGGTATGTACCAGGTCACAATGTTAAAATGTATTTTGTTACGTGAGTCACAATAAAAGACCTCTGAAAGGTACCACCCTTAGTCCAACTACCACTTGATGTTTCAGTCTAATCTATATCTGCATGAACTGATGAGCTTCTGCTTTAAGACAGTCCGGCTGTATCTTTGGGCATTTTATTAAAAAGCTCTTCAAGGTAATGAGAAACAAACTTAATGTGAAAAATGACTAAAAATATGTTGTCTCAATCTATTGCTTTAAATCTGTTGGGAAATTAAGCATGCTGGAAGTACTGTATGTGCCACGGCATTGGAAACAGTGTTGCTCACTAGCTCAACAAGCTCATCACTAGCTTTGAAGATAAATAGCCATAAGTTTACTATCATCATTACCATGAATAATATGTGAGTACCAACAGGCCAATTGAGTAAGGCAGCTTTAACGTCTATAAACAATACTAAAAACATTAACTTAATAATCATAGTGCCAGAAGTCTCTAAGTAGTGCATGAGCATGTTTTATGCATCATTGGCTATGATCTTAAAAACAAAGTCCAAAACTTTTTAAAAGGAGTTAATCTTTAAAAATGATTAACTGATTCATTCTTTGAAAAAAGTCAAATTATGTTAATCGCAGTCGCTGGCTGGCTGAATATAACCTAAAAGAAAATGAGGGTAGTGACACTATGTTGAGAAATATCTAATGCATGCATAATAAAATCCCAAATCAGGCAGAGTTAACAAAATTACACTGTAAACTGTGATCTCCCCAATATCGTGATGTATTCTGGATAAGGAATTAATGTTATTTAAATTTGTTACTACAGTGATTTTTGAATGATCCCTTATACAAACCTTTTAGATATTTGAGAACAGGAATTTCCCCTAATAATTCCTTAGTCAACCTTCAATATAAGTATTTTATTAATTGCTATGTGCCAAGCCCTCTAGAAAGTTCTAGGAACTTAGAAATAAAAAAAATTCATAGTTCCTAAACTTAAGAGTTTCATAGACTTAGAGAAACTAAAATTTATAGTTGTGTAGTATGAAGCAGAGGTAGTAGGATATGTGGATCACTATATTGCCCAGAAGTTAGAAGTTGGCTGATGTCCAAGCTGTTTTTAAAAATGACTTTGAAAAAAATGAGCAAAATGGGATGAACAATCTTGGATGAGGAAACTCCTAAGTGTAAACGGCAAAAGTGCCAGGAGAAATAGCAGGAGAGATTGGTTGCTACATAATGGGTTGGATGGAGTAAACAATAAAGACTAGTTGAGGTGAGTCCAAATATAAATTGAAGGCCTGAATAAAAGTATAAAGCATTTTCAACAAATGTTTGTACGTACAACACTTTACCCCACATATTGGGGAAACGGTTCCTCTATTAAAAAAAGGACTCTATTTCAACGTTAGACAAACAGTAAAAGTTGTAACATAATAGTCTAAAGGAACTACTGGCATGTTAGGGAAGGACTCTCTGAGAAAGTGACACTGAAATGGAGACCTGAAGGAAAAATAAGATTTTAAAGACCTGATTTGAGATATTACAGTGTTTCTCTGTAGACTGTGTAATCCCTACATACTCCTAAAGAGAACCAGTCTCTTTTGCCCACACTATAAATCTATTAAAAGACATAAATGTTTATTAAAAGTAAAAACTAATCATGTAATTGAGGACAAGATTAAGTCTCTCATCTCTTCTCCCATAGAGAATATTTGCATCATTTATGTCATATTAAAATTACTTGAGAATTTGGAAGAGAATCAAATGAAAGGACAGATTTAAGAGTGAAGAGGGAGCCACTGCAAAAGGGGAGTTAAAAGATTATAACAAGTGCTTTAAAAAGTGCAAATAAAATGTCAGCACTGTCCATTTAACAGAATAAGTTGGAGGTCCTTATTAACTTGTTTACAATTTCAGTGAGAAAAGAACAGTAGGTGGACATGAGGCTGTAGGTTGTGGAGTTCCTATCAAGAAGCTTGGTAGAGTAATGTTGCATGAAGGATATTTGCTGCTTTAATTTACTAAGGAAGGGAGAGTGTAGAGTGTTTTCAATATCTTCCCTAAAAAAAGAAAATGTAACTTGTTGAAACTTATTACTGTAGACCATAAGCAGTATCAGTAACTTTTTTTTTAAAGATTTTGTTTATTTATTTATTTATTTATTTATTTATTCATAGAGACAGAGAGAGAGAGAGAGAGGCAGAGACATGGGCAGAGGGAGAAGCAGACTCCACGCAGGGAGCCTGACGTGGGACTCGATCCGGGGTCTCCAGGATCACGCCCTGGGATGCAGGCGGCGCTAAACCGCTGCGCCACCAGGGCTGCCCAGTATCAGTAACTTGTAATAGTATTTACTCCAGACACCTGCATATATATAACAAAGCTAAGGTTAACACATTTATACTTACCACTAAGAAACAACATTGAATGTATATAAACTCTTAACCTTTATACTCTGGAGATGTAAATCTTTAAGGTGTGAACCAATTCCTTTGGGTCATTTCTTCCAACTTACGACTAAGATTTGAGGACTGAATTTCTTTTTCCAAAGAAAGAGGTCAGAGAGACAAAGATCATTTAAAACATTTTATTTCTTAATAGATTACCACTTGCATAAGTCAGTGATGTTTTCACATTCTAAGCTGTACTGTATTTGTAATGATGAATGTCAGTGATAACTAAGAAGTTTAAACACCCGTATATTCTTCACAGGCCTGACAGTGTGTTTTGCTCACCAGTTTTCTGGCAATATCTCTCCTCACCACCTATTTTCTGTGTGCTGGTTCCTATGCCGTGACTAAGAAAATCAGCAGCCTGCTTCAGCCTTGTCAGTTTGTACCTCCCTACTAGGCATAAGAGCAATTTAGTCTTAATTTTCACTTCTTTCTGGGTGTATAAAATTCCAACCTAAAAAACAACAACAACAACAACAACAACAAAAAACACTAAAGTGAAATGATTTGCCAAATACAAGATTCTCTTTGGGATATGAAGGAGTGTAAAATTAAAAAACAAAGTGGTAAAAACAAGCCCTTCTCAAACATAACCCAGATGCCGGATAAGTGTGTAAGGAAACTGAAAATCCCTAACTGCTTACCAGTCGTTCAATGAAGATTCATTTATTTATGATAGACATAGAGAGAGAGAGAGAGAGAGAGAGGCAGAGGCACAGGCAGAGGGAGAAGCAGGCTCCATGCAGGGAGCCCGACGTGGGACTCGATCCCAGGTCTCCAGGATCAGGCCCTGGGCTGAAGGCAGGCGCTAAACTGCTGAACCACATGGGCTGCCCAGTTTCTTTCTTTATTTTGTTTTATTTTTTCTTAAGATTTATTTATTTATGATAGACAGAGAGAGAGAGAGAGAGGCAAAGACACAGGAGGAGGGAGAAGCAGGCTCCATGCAGGGAGCCCTACGTGGGACTCGATCCCGGGCCTCCCGGATGCTGAGCCACCCTGGGATCCCCCAGTCGTTCCACGTTTTAAGTCAGTTTCCACCACTGACAAATAAAATATTGCAAACTTCCGCTTCCTAATAGAACCTATTCTGTGTCGGTGCTTTTTGAAGACGGTGATAATACTCACTTTTATGCGAACCCAACAAGAGCCCTGTGACAGCGGTGGCCCCTCCACGCTTTCACTCGTACCAAGTTCAGTGTGGACACAGCAGGGACTTAAAGAGCCTCGTGCAGGGTCGTTCTGCGTCCAACTTCTCCCCGCGGTTTAATACTCAAAGCCTTGCGGCCTCAAGTCACTGCCGGCGACTCACCGTCTTCACAAACTGGGGGTTCCCCGGAACCGCCTTCTGTCCCTCAGAGTACTCGAGCTGATCCAACTCAGTATTTCCAGGGCTGGGGAGGGGAGGCCTCGCCGCTGACACCTTCGTTCCAATCGACAGGATCTCGGCTGTGTGGTCTCTGCCTTACCTGGTCTGTGGCAAGGTGTGCCGCCCCGCAGTCGCAGTCGCAGTCGCAGCGAGCGGGGACACCTGTGGGCTGCCCGCGGGGCCGGGGGCGGGGCCGGCCTGGCCGAGCGTAGAGCCTGGCCCGGGAGGCGGCCCGCAGACCCGAGCTCGGCGCCCCGGCGTGCCCCGCTCCTCCGCGACAGGCGGACGGACCAAGCGTCCAACCTGGGGCTCATCCAAAATCCCACCTCGGGCCAAGTCGCCGTAGCGAGGAAGGTCAACGTCCCCTTGGAGGCAGCGGCGTGCGCCCGGACGCCGCCCGCACCGCCCCAGGCCGCCGCGCGGGCTCCGGGTCACCCGGGGACAGCCGAGGCGCAGCCAGGCCCATGGCGACTGTGGGCGGGGCCGCCCCCTTCCCGGCTGCCCGCCGACTTCCGGAGCTGCGCGCGCCTCCCCGCGCCGCCCGGGCCGCCCCTCCCCCTCCCCCTCCCCGCCCCCGCCCGCCGCCTCCCGGCATGCTCCGCGGAGGAAGGGACGGAGTCGACAATAACAAACCCCACCGCGGCGGCGTCCGCGGCCCTGCCGAGCCCTCGGCGCTGCCTTCGGGGTCCCGCGTGGCTCCGGCCCCTCGGCTCTGACCGGCCGCGGCCCCGTGACCCCCGGCCCCCGACCCAGAGCCGAGGGGCCTGAAGCTCACCCGTGAGCCCGGCCGCTCCCTCCCGCCCGAGTCTGGGGCCGTGGCCGGCACCCGGGGCGCCGGCGGTTGTGTCGGTTGGCGGGGCCGATGGGCGGTTGGTAGCCGCCGCCGAGGAGAAGGCGGCGGCGGAAGATGGTGCCAGGGGCTGCCGGCTGTGCTGCTGCCGCCGGCAGAGGAGGAGGCGCCGCCAGGTGAGTGCCGTCGCCGCCCGCGGCCCCTTCCCCCACCCGCTCGGCGGCCGCCCCGCGACCTCGGGCCCCGAGCGCCGCCCGCGCAGGTGCGCGCATCCGGCCGCGGCAGGTGTGGCCCCGCGGGGAGGCCCCCGGGGCTGCGGGCGGGCGGGGCGGCTCCCCCCCGCCGGCGCCCCGGGCCGGCCGCGACTCGGCCTTCGGAGCGGCGCAGGGCCGGGGGAGCCGCGTCCTCTGTCGTCGTCCCCGCGGCCGGGCTCAGCCCTAAGGCCGCCTCTGACCTGAGACACCGGAGAGTGGAACTGGGCCGGGGCCGGGGCCGAGCGCAGCGCACGGCGGGAGGATCGCGGAGACGCCTTTGTCCCGACCCCGGAGTGCGACGGGTGTAAAGTTACTCGGAGCGATGACTCAGCCTCCGCCGGCCCCGCCGATGCGATCTGGGACGGGGCGTGTTTGCCGATTTCACAACTTCCTTAGGAGACGCCGAAGAAGAGGAGAAATGGCAGCTTTTGAGGGGGGTAGTGTCCTCCACCGCCTGGTGGGTGGATGCGCCAGGTGTGTTGTTGCGGTGTCGTGATCTCGTCTTTTCCATCCTGACTCTTTAAAGTGTGGTCATGGCACGAAGGGGGTGTGTGCCGGGATGCCAAGGAGGACTAAAGGGCTCTCCGCTGATGGAGTCATCACTGCAGGAATCTAAGCTGTAGGTGACAGTTTGCTTCCAGGTCACGGCAGGTACAGGTGCATGGAGCAGGGATCTGGGCCCTGGGAAAAGGTGCCTGCCGCTTCGCTGTATTGGTTTCTAGGCCTTTGTGTTGATGCTGCTTGCGTGATTTGGCCAAAGAATTGGGAAGTTAGGAACTTAGGAGGAGGCGACTTTTAAATAGGCACATCTATGTTTGACCAAGAATCACGTTATTATATTTCTTTCTGTATTTGATACAAAGAGGTCTCTCCCATTCCCAGTACCGTGGGGGTTTTATTGTGGAGGTTATTTGGTTTATGAGCTAGGGGTGAGAGGATATTTTTTTGCTTTCTGTTTCTTTTTTTTTTTTTTAATTTTTATATATTTATGATAGTCACACACACACACAGAGAGAGAGAGAGAGAGGCAGAGACACAGGCAGAGGAAGAAGCAGGCTCCATGCACCGGGAGCCCGACGTGGGATTCGATCTCGGGTCTCCAGGATCGCGCCCTGAACCGAAGGCAGGCGCCAAACCGCTGCGCCACCCAGGGATCCCCCCCCAGACTACTTTTTAAAAGTAATTTTATTTAGTTGATTTTGAATCTTTTCATGTCAGTCAAATTTACGGTTAATTATTGACCTAGTTCTTTTGATGTTGGATGACTGGGTGAAGCAGTACTCTTGTCTCAAAGTTTTTCTGGCTCTTGCTAACAAATACAAGTTCAGGATGCGTGCCAGATTGACTTTTAGCAAATCAAATTCATAAGGTCCAAAAGGGCAGACGACACAAGACCTTTGTTTTTGAAAAGCCACACTTCTGAACCTAAATTTTTATTGTATTAGCCTGAGAAGAGCTTTTATTTGGCTTCTGATTTTGAGACTGTCTTTAAATCTTCATGCATTCATCAAATGTTCGAGCACCTGCTACAAGCTTTACTTTGCAGATATATGTGGCTTTTGTTTTTTAAGACAGGAATAGTGGGCAGCTCTGGTGGCGCAGCAGTTTAGCGCCACCTGCAGCCTGGGGTGTGATCCTGGAGACCCGGGGTCGGGTCCCACATCGGGCTCCCTGCATGGAGCCTGCTTCTCCCTCTGCCTGTGTCTCTGCCTCTCTCTCTTTCTCTCTCTCTCTCTCTGAATAAATAAATAAATCTTTAAAAAAAAATAAAAAATAAATAAAACAGGAATATTTAGTAAAATGTTCATTTTTTTTTTGCATAACACTCTTTTCTAATCCCAATTAAGCTTTTCATTTGTAGTATAGATAATAGTGGCTCAAGGAACTCAAGTGAAAATCTGGCAGTACCTCTCTATATACATTCATTCATACAGTTAATATTGACTTACACTGTTGGAGCATTATTGCAAGTTTGCAGTATTTGCAAGTTTGAAAGAAAGTTACTGAAAGGAGATTTGGGTTTTACGGAGTGTAGGGGGATATTTTAGAGGCATGATCTGACATGAATATAAGTCACATCACTTTTCCTTAAAAAGATGTCCTAGTCACCTCAACACGTGTTGGCTTGGGATTTATCATGTACCTACTCTGTGCTAGGTACTGGTCAAGAAATGCTGGGAATTTGGCAGCAAACAAGCCAAATCCCCATACTCATTGGAGAAAAATATGGAGTAAAAGATACATGCTAGGAAGTGGAGGAAAAGCAGAAGAGAGGAGATGAGTATCAGGATTAGGGGATTGAAACTTCAGAAGTCCTCACTCTTTGGTAACTTTGGAATGAAGACCCAGGAAAAGTGAGAAAGCTAGCTGTGTGACTATCTGGGGCAAAAACATTCTTGGCAGCAGGAGTAGTAAACGGGAGGGCTCTCAGATGATTGGCATGTACAAGAAAAAATGGAAAGGGTACTGCAGGTGGACTAATAGCAACGAACGGGAGGGTACTCTGAGAATGGTAATAGTGAAGACTCTACAGATACTCAGGGGCCTGGGGTAATAGCACGGAAACAGTACCATACTGTAACCATCCCGTCGCAAAAGCCACAGAGATTTGTTCCAGAAAACCCAGCAGCATGAAAGCTTTCTAGCATGAGAGGCTAGAAGGCAACTTGTACTACATTCAAGAAATGTTAAACCCCTGCAACACAGTTTTAGCTCCTGCAACATGAATGATGAACAAGAACTTTGTATGTAACCTTTGAATAAAAGATTGTAGGAAATTTTGAACCATGGGGAATTTTAAAGAAGATAAATTGCGAATGTTGGCTGCTTTGAGAGACTGGAATAGATAAAATGCTAGAGAAGCAGATTGTAGAGTGCTAGGTTGATGTTGTACTTACTGTTGTACATAAGAGTATGTAAATTTTAATTATCACATTTCTGATTTGTTTATTATTGTGGGCCTAATAAACCTAATTGCCTGTAAGAAGACCTCTGTGGTATGGTCCCTGAGAGGATGACATTTCTTTCCATCCCTCAGTAAAGTTGAGGTCCTTTTAAATTACCTTTTCCTTACATGAGTGCTGTCATGCACCCTTTCTTTCATTGATTTGTTTCTTCTTTCATAGCTGTTTAGTGAGTACCCTGAGTATTATGAAATGACACCCCACCCTCTTTCCCACCTCCAAGATTTTGCTCTTTTGAATTCTAATAATCTATTGGCTTGTAATTATGATAAGGGATGAAAATAATTGCAATCTCTTTTCCATTTCTTTGTTACTGGTTTGGGACTATACACATTATTTTTTCCCTCATATTCTACATGTAGTGGATCAGCAGCTATCCAGAATATCTGTTAAAATATTAGTCAGATTAGTACCGTACTGTTAATATATCCATGCTTGTTTTAGCCATTGTATGCAAATTCCAGATGTGCACATCCTTTTTTTTTTTTTTTTTTGATGTTGCTATGGTGTTTACAGATAGTCTTTGTTTAATAGAACAAAGCTAATTCAATATTTGCTATATATAATTTTGGTTCCATTTTCAAACTATCATAAAATGAAGCGTAGAAATGTAACACTTTTGCTATAGACATATAATTATGTCCATATTAAAGAATTTAGAAAACCTGAATTCACTTTTAAAGGGAATGTCACAAGTTGGTATTACCATCCCTTAAAAATTATACTGTGCACAGTCCTGGATGTTTTATTTTAGTTGCTGACAAGAATACAGAAAGAAATGGATGTGGCTTCCATACGTGGCATAATTTAGAGGAAGAACTGTTTATCTAGTAAATTTGACTGAATTTCATTTTAACTTTCTTTTTGGATTTCTGTTAAGCAGAAGTTACGAAGTGACATAGCATATATTAAAAAACATGTTTAAATACAATAATAATTACAAAGTGGGGATCCCTGGGTGGCGCAGCGGTTTGGCGCCTGCCTTTGGCCCAGGGCGCGATCCTGGAGAGCCGGGATCGAATCCCACGTCAGGCTCCCGGTGCATGGAGCCTGCTTCTCCCTCTGCCTGTGTCTGCCTCTCTCTCTCTCTCTCTGTGTGACTATCATAAATAAATAAAAATTAAAAAAAAATAATTACAAAGTGAATTAAGTTTTTTATGAGTGAGGCTAATTCAAAATGACATCTAGTGATATTCTGTATTGGGACTTCTGTTTTTTAGATTTACTAATATTACAAATTCAAATTATCTGCAAGTCATGCATTTTACATAATTTTTATGAATGGCAGGACAGCAAATGTGAAATACATTTATATGTATTGATGGAAATATTCCCACATTGTATTATTCAATTCAAACAAGCTGTATAGCATATGCATGATGTTCATCATCTCATTTTTATAAAACCAAATTGTTTGTATATACACATACTTTTTTTTTTTTGTATGAATAGGGGAAAAAAGCCCAGAAGCCATACTATTAAAAGTATTCCTGTTGTCTCTATTCTTTTGGTGTTAACTGTATATGAAGTTGCTTGTCTAGTTATAGCTTTGTTTAGGAGGCTCTGAACTTCTATGGAAAAGGTTCTCTTTGGGAGAATGTGAGGAAAATGGCTGACTTACTCTTTCTTTTTTTTTTTCCCCCTTGGCAGAGAAAAAGGTAGGATCAGATAGAAATAATCTGATATGGAGGGTTCGAAGTCCCATTTTCAGTCCCCTGGGTAACCTAAGATTTTCTGTATGTGGTGAACATTATTTTCATTGGTGCAGCACGCAGTGACCCCTCCATGGAATCAAATTCTGCAATTTGCAGAATTACAAATCAGACAAAATTATTCCTAAGTCTTGTTCTTTCTCCATGAAACTTTTGGTCCAACGTATCTAGCTTGTCCAGATTTTGTGAATTCTACTAGACTTGAAAGCAACTTGTGGGAAATTGTAATTCCAACACCTAGCACAGTTTCTGGCTAATGTTGGATGTTTAACAAATTGAGAGTGAGTAATGACGTAAATGTATTCAGTTTGGGACTTCAGAAATTGAAGCCTTTCCCTTTGTTTTCCCCATAAGGAAGCTAATTTTAAATTTTAAATAGTTGACAGTAAACTGGAATAGCTGACCTAATCATTATGGTGGCAGCCTCTCAAAGAGGAAATTGTAAATCTCCAGTTGATAAATTGGATAGTGTTTTTTATATATATATATATATATAAATATGAGGAGATGCTTTTATATTGCCACTCGCCCCCTCACTTATAGCTGAATGTATCCCAAGAGTATCCAAGCAGGGCAAATGTCTTTTTATGATGTGAGATTTTTTTTTTTTCCTCTGATAATTCCTACTACCTTATGTAGCTAGTAAGAGCTCTGTAAATTCAGAGGGAAAAGAGTGCTTGTGGGCCACCCACGGTTAGGGAAAACTTCCCAGTAGTGCTAATGAACCATGTTTTTGCACTGTACTTGGATGAGTAAAAATCAGATTAGCAGAAATTGGGGGAATTGTTTCCAGCAGGGCAATATAAAGTGAGAGAATATAAGTTTCATGTAGAAGAGTAGTTGGAAATATTTCTAGAAAGGTAAACTAGGGCTTAATTATGAAGTCCATGAATGTCAGAGTTAAAGTTATAATCGCCACCATTTTTAGAGCTTTTATTATAGTCCTTGCGCTGGAAAGGAGTCCGAAATACATTCCGTCAAAGGTATCATTTCAGTTTATGGGTGGTCAACTGAAGTGCAAAGGTTATTTGAGCCTCATTGGGAGAGATGGGATTCACACAGAGGTAAATCTTGCTTCAAAACCTGTACTTTTATTTTAATATTTATGTAGCTTTAAGCCAGAGTTGGCAAATTCACACTCTTAAAGGAGAAGACATAATGAAATTCAGTGAAACTGTGAGGTACTATACTTGAGGTCACAGGAGAGAGCTACAAGCTATAAGCTACAGAGGGTGGTAGGCCATGGATTTGTGTCTTGCTGTAGGCAACTGTGAGGATCTAGGGAAGGTTCTTGAGGGATGCAGCCTGGAGACAGTAGTTAATAACTGGTGTAACTGGTTCTAACTGCTCAGGAAGACTTGGAGCAAGATGGAGCCTTAAAGGCAGCAAGAAGGGTTTCCAGGCTCTAAAATAAGAGTTATGTCATTGGAAAATTAAGGATTGGATTCTAAAGGAAAAATGGATAGGCTTTTAGATGGAAATAACTTAAGTTGTGAACAATGGGAGAATGATAGCTTTTTTAACAAAAGAAGTTAGGGAATAGTTTCAAAGGAAAAGCACTGAATTGAAATGTGGATTTGTCAAGTTTGTGGTATCAGAAGCACGATAGCCTAATGGAGGATATTTAGCATCAGCTGAGTGCTAGTCCCGTGCCTGGGGGCAGAGACATGGGTTCGTTAACCAACAGTAACTGACTTTTGTATTGCATTATCAGTTTGCATAACTCCTCAGTTTATCTGTAGGTTCTTTGCATTTTCACATCGACCCTGTGAGATTGGGAGTTTCTTTTTGTAATGAAAATAACAAGTTTAAGGGCTCTTGGCTGGCTCTGTCTGTGGACTCCTGGTGCTGTGAATTCGAGCCCCATGTTAGGTGTAGAGCTTACTTAAAAAATCTTACCAAACAAAAAAATAATAATAATTTAAGTTTGATCAGGTTAGTCTAAGTCACACAGTTGTTAGTGGGAATAGGACTTACATACAGCTCTTCTGATTCCAAATCTCATTTTCTTTTCACAGTTCTGTTTTCCCTCTTACATATATGTAAAGGTAACAGTTGGAGAACTAAATATGAGTGACCATGTAGGGAAGATAGTTGAATGGGAAGGCAAACCTACACTGGGATGGCAGATTGGGGGCTAGAATGGGAATAGTAGGTGGGGGTCATTGTCTTGTTCTTTTAGTTGGACTGGCTCTTCAAGGGCAACATATTCAGGTTCTTTATTTCTTGGTGTTGCATAAAAAGTGTTGTCTTTTTTTCTTTTTCTTCAAAATGGAAATAAGTATTTTTATCTCTGATTATAAATGTGATTTTTTTAAAGATTTTATTTATTTATTCATGAGAGACACAGAGAAAGAGACACAGGCAGAGGGAGAAGCAGGCTTCTCACAGGGAGCCTAATGTGGGACTCGATCCCAGGGTGCTGGGATCATGCCCTGAGCCAAAGACAGATGCTCAAACTCTGAGCCACCCAGGCATCCCTATTAATGTGATTTTTAAAGGAGACCAGGGAAAGTGAAAGTCCTGCATCCAGAAATAGCCGTTGTAACAAAATTGATGCTAAAAATTGTTCCAGAATTTTTTTTTAGGTTTTTATTTTACTTCTAGGTAGTTAACACAGTGTTATTAGTTTCAGGTGTACAATGTAGTGACTCAGTGATTCTGTATATCATCTAGTGCTCATCATCATCATAAAGGTACTAATTAATCCCCATCACCTATTTAACCTACCCCCCCCAACTTCCTCCCCTCTGTTAACCATCAGTTCTATATAGTTAAAAAGTTTGTTTTTGGTTTTCATCTCTTTTTTCCACCTCTTATTTCATTTGTTTCTTAAATTCCGCAGATCAGTGAAATCCTATGGTATTTTTCTCTGACTTACATCACTTAGCGCTATACTCTCCAGCTCTGTCCATGTCGTTGCAAATGGCAAGATTTCATTCTTCATGACTGAATAATATTCTTTCTTGTGGGGAATGTGTGTGTGATACATCATATCTTTATCCTTTCATCAGTTGATGGACACTTGGACTGCTTCCATAATTCTCTATTGTAAATAATGCTGCTGTAAACATAGGAGTGCATCCATCCCTTTGAATTAGTGTTTTTATATTTTGGCGGTAAATACCCAGTGGTGTAATCGCTGAATCATAGGGTAGTTCTGTTTTTAACTTTTTGAGGAACCTCCATGCTGTTTTCCATAGTGCCTGCACCAATTTGCAGGAGTGTTCATTTTTCTCCACATCCTTGTTAACACTGGTTTCTTCTGCTTTTCATTTTCGCCACCCTGACAGGTGGGAGGTATGATCTCATTGCAATTTTGATTTTCATTTCTCTAATAAGTGATGATGAACATCTTTTCGTGTGTCTGTTGGCCATTTGAATACCTTCTTTGGAGAAATTTTTGTTCATGTCTTCTTGTTTTTTGTTTTCTTTGTGTTGGGTTTTTTATAAGTTCTTTATATAGTTGGGATATTAATCCTTTATCAGATATGTCATTTGCAAATATTTTCCATGCAATAGGTTGTCTTGTAGTTTTGTTGATTGTCTCCTTACTTGTGCTTTTGTTTTCTTTGCCTCAGGAGAAATAGCTAGAAAAAATTGCTGCAGTCCAGACTTCTTTAATGCTTTTGTGTACATGTACTCCTTCACCATTAGTTAAGAAAATAACAATAAAATCCACAAACAGAATCACATGATATATACTATAACTTGCTTTTCCTACTAAGTAATAAATGCATCACTAATCAGTATGTAAAGAGCTACCATTTTAAATGTCTAAATAATACATAGCTGTACCGTAATTTGACAAATCATGATTGATAGCTTTCTGATTTTTCATTGTTAAAAATAAAAATTCATTGGGCATATACCTTTGTACATTTGTCTGTTTATTTGCTTCCAATATTTTCAGAGGTAGGGTGGTGGTTTGTACATTTTAATTTATACAATTTAAATTTTGATACATATTGCCAGATTAAATCTCTTTATAAATTGTACCAATTTCTGTTCTTGTCAAAACTGGCAGTGTGCTCATTGTGAGATATCAAGAATCCAAGAATCAACACTGTTTCTTCTGGTCGTCAGAAGTAACCTAAAGGGTAAAAACTGATGACATTTCAGTAGAATTAATCTTTCTGCATGCTGTAGATAGCCATTTGTCATAGTACTGTTGCATGAACAATTTATCCTTTCCCCCAATTTGAAATTCTGTTATTGTTTATATGAAGATATATTTGAATCTATTGTTCCATAAGTTATCTATTAATGGGCCAGAATCGCAGGTTTAATAGCTGTTAGACTATGTTTGACATGTTTTGATAAATGCTCTTTCCTACAGGGTCTCTGTCTCTCTCTCCCTGCGTGTATAGATGTAGATACGTATACAGGTGTATATATATAATGGAGACTTAATAGTTATTGTCTCAATGGACAGAAACTAAAGACACTGTTTAGGCAAGGGGGACCACATAATAATTTTAAGAAAATCTATATCAGGGCGCCTGGGTGGCTCAGTGGTTGAGCATCTGCCTTTGGTTTAGGTCGTGATCCCGGGGTCCTGGGATCGAGTCCCTTCTTGGGCTCCCTGCATGGAGCCTGCTTCTCCCTCTGTCTGTGTCTCTGCCTCTCTCTGTGTCTTTCATGAATAAATAAATAAAACCTTTTAAAAAAAGGAAAGAAAAAAATATTGTCAATTATTTACTTGTCTATTGCTTTTAATTTAAAACTGGGTTAGGGTAGCCCAGGTGGTTCAGTGGTTTAGGGCCGCCTTCAGTCCAGGGCCTGATCCTGGAGACCCGGGATCAAGTCCTATGTGGGGCTCCTGGTGCATGGAGCCTGCTTCTCCCTCTGCCTGTGTCTCTGCCTCTCTCTCTCTCTCTCATGAATAAATAAAAAAAATAAATAAAAAACTGGGTTAGCTTGTGTCATACTTATGATTTCATTTTATAAAAATTAATTTTTATAGAAAATGAGTATGGGGCAGATTTTAGCAAATCTTGACTTTGGTAGAAAGTAATACTGGATTATGTACTAGGCTGAAATTTTATGTGCATAAAGTTAATTTGTAACTCAGCAGCAGTTGACTTAAATGCTGGCAGTTTACCATTGTGTGTAAGAATATAGTTCTTAGATCATTTAGATGCAATCCACTTAGAAGTTTGATAGATTTTATGTAGGTCAGGGGAAAGTGTGCTTAATGAGCAATCCCAACTTCGTAAATTGATAAAAGGGTTAACACTTCTTAATGTTTGATTTCTTCAAGGAGATTAGTGATTTGCTAAGCTTATCTTCTTAAATTTTAGCAAATGTGATTGAGGAGGGTAAATCATTGGTTTCTAGCAGGAACTCAATTTTGCATATCCTTTTTTGGTATTTTTTGGAATGACACCTCCTTTACATGGACTCATGCTCGTTTCTTCTCAGTACAACTTTTGCATACCTCTATTGTATGTACCGCATTGTATTGTCATTCATTTTATGTGATTAAGCTTTTTTTTAAGATTTTATTTATATATTTATTCATGAGAGAGACACAGAGAGGGGCACAGATGTAGGCAGAGGGAGAAGCAGGCACCTTGCAGGGGGAGCCGGACGTTGGACTCCATTCCCCGCCCCCCCCCCCCCCCCCCCCAGCTCCAGGATCAGGCCCTGGGCTGAAGGGGGCGCTAAACTGCTAAACTGCTGAGCCACCTGGGCTGCCCTGCGATTAAGCTTTTTTTTCTTTTTTTAAATTTTTTAAAATTTGGGATCCCTGGGTGGCGCAGCGGTTTAGCGCCTGCCTTTGGCCCAGGGCGTGATCCTGGAGACCCGGGATCGAATCCCACGTCGGGCTCCCGGTGCATGGAGCCTGCTTCTCCCTCTGCCTGTGTCTCAGCCTCTCTCTTTCTCTCTCTCTCACTGTGTGCCTATCATAAAAAATAAAAAAAAAATTAAAAAAAATAAATAAATTTTTTATAATTTATTTATGATAGTCTCAGAGAGAGAGAGAGAGAGGCAGAGACACAGGCAGAGGGAGAAGCAGGCTCCATGCACCGGGAGCCCGACGTGGGATTCGATCCCGGGTCTCCAGGATCACGCCCTGGGCCAAAGGCAGGCGCTAAACCGCTGCGCCACCCAGGGATCCCCTGTGATTGAGCTTCTTAGAGGGAGAGAGCATATACTTCTTTTTTTTTTAATCTTTAGAAACTGGCACATTAAGTAAGTTAGAACGGAATTTAATGTGAATCTGACATTTTATAAAAACTTGGAGGAATTAGCCAGTGTGCCCTTCTCAGTTTTTTTTAGGTCAAGAAACTGAGATTTGGTGAAACAAGGCTCTCGTGTCACAGAAGGAAAGACGTGAATCTAGGGCTAAAACCCAGATCTATCTTCTGTTCCAGTATTTTTTCAGGATGAGTTCTGTTCGTTTTCACGATGCCCAAAGATGTGCTTGGTTATTAATGCCTAATGCCCCTTTTGCTTAAGATTTTAACAATTATATACCAAGGAGTGAATTCAGCTTTGTTGGGCCATCTTACTTTGATAGCAATCATAGAGGATATATAGTACATTCTTACAAAATATTCCTGTGGATTCTCTTTGAGCCATTTGTATTTGTTTTTCACAGTTGTGGTTCTTGCACTAGTCCTTCTCCATAGCCTTGGCCTCATTCATTGATTATCTAATGTCTTGGTAGTGGGTTAGGTACTGTGGTGTCTTGAAGAGAGGTGGAAAGCATGGCCAATTTTTCTCTACCTGTTTACAGTATGGTTTGGGGGAATGTAAGGCATTTCACCTGTGGGGAAAAATATAGAGAAAGACATTTATTTATGTTCTGGATACAAACACTATTTGATTAGTTGAAACTTAAAGTTCTGGGCTCTAAGTGCTTTAGGTACACTGTTGACAGCCAGTAGATTGGTGAAGACTTTATGATAAGGTGTTTGTGACTTCATGGTTATAAAATAGAGACAATGAAATGACATGAGTAAGGCAAGACTTATTATCTCTCTCAGGCTTATGATTTCATCAAGAGATCAGTTTAAATGGTATGGAGTTTCATGTAATGAGGCACAGGCACAGAAAGACAATATTGGATATTTACTCCAAAAAATTTAGACAGTTGAGTAGATGGTATGAAGCATTTTTAGTTGGGGAGAGTTAAAGTGACATTAAAATAAGACCGCTAACATTTTTTGTTGGTAGTGTTCCCCAGGGTGGATTGATTTGAAATGAAATCTACTGAGTAGAGGAGCTCAGTTAGTTTGTTGTCAGAGCTTGGATACACAGTAGTAAGCTCTGAATTAGATAGCTTAATTGGGAGTAAGTAGAAGAGAGTGGTATGCAGACCAAAGGGTACTTACTATATATATGGTGTTAGAGTTGATTACCATTGGTGAATCCCGGTCAGCAGGAGAAACTCTGGAGATGTTTAAGGTAGAGAAGATTATTATCTTTCTTTTTTAATTAAAGAGGCTTGGGATACCTTGGCTCTAAGGAAACTACCAAAATTTAGCAAGTTGGATGAGGTTTTTCTCAGTTAACTACTTGAGGTCTGTTTTGTTGATCGCTTACTGCTAGTAGTATTCTAACAATATGTCTACTTGGGAGAGCCTACTCACTTAGTAGGTGTTCTTGAGCACTTTTTATGTTGCAAGAGTTACTTCCTGTTCCTAGGTAACATTTTGGACTATGTAATGTGCAGTTGGTATTGTACTAAATATTAAGCTCTTTGCATAGGTAATTTTACTTGTTTTCCACAAAGCTTTATGAGATAGGTATTACTAACATTCCCATTTTATACATTACCAAATGGAAATCTTGATGTATAGGGATGAGGAAGTTTTTTTAACTACAGATTTTTAGTTGATAAAGTCATGTGGCTCATGGATTGTCTAGAGAAGATATAATTAAATAAAACTTCATAACTGACTTAAATTAGTCTTTATGGAAGCCATTTATTTATTTATTTATTTATTTATTTATTTATTTTTAAAAGATTTTGTTCATGAGAGACACAGAGAGAAAGAGAGAGAGAGAGAGAGAGAGAGAGAGAGGCAGAGACACCAGCAGACGGAAAAGCAGGCTCCATGCAGGGAGCCCGATGGGGCACTCGATCCCGGGTCTCCAGGATCACATTCTGGGTGTTTTATATTTTAAGAAGAGAATTTTAAAAATTATGAATAAAATTTTTGGCACCCATTTAGAGCATATAATAATTTTTATAAACCACACTTTTCGGGTTAGAATCTGAATTAAAACTTTTGCTTACCCAAAAATTTGTTCAACACCCATTGTGTCCAATATGTGAAATATGGGAAAAAAATAAATACAGAAATAAAATTATTCTTGAGCCAAACAAACTCTGCTGTGAAACTATGATGTGATCACATAAAAATTCGTAATCCAGGGTCAAAGTAACAGCTAAAGACAGAAGTAGATTTTTTTTCAGAAAAGACTTTCACAATTTAGGAGCTAAGGTACGGAAGAGAGAACTTAAGGTCAGGCAAGTTTATAAAGAGATTTAGGTGATGGGAAAAATGGTGATCTGTATCCTGTCCCTGTGTATGGAAAAGGACCGAATGCTCATGTGAAGAGTAATGAAACTCCAGGACGTTAACTGTTTATTTTCACATTGGGTAGTTTGAATTGTTAGTTACGTTTTGTTCACCTCACAAGATTGTCTCTGTCTTGAAGAGACACTTTGGTGTCTTAGATGGCTTGAGCCTGTACTCAACTTTATCTTACAGAATCTTGAATAGGCAGACGTTTTGGATGTCCTCAAGGTCAAAGTTCTTCTCATTGCAGTGATAATCCAGGAACACTCATAACTTGGAAGTAAATTTTATTTTTCATGTCTGTGGTGATCTTTGTTGAAAAATTAAAGGCTGAGAGTGTAGTTTGAGAGTAAGAAAACTGCAGATCCTTTGTATGTTGATAGGTGTTGGTATGAAATGAAAGTTTGATTTATATATTTCTGAATATATGTGTTTACTCATAGGAAGCTGTGATTTTCATTTTATTTGTCATTATTGTTCACAGAGCCCCTATATATTATATATTCTTTGTATATTCGCTTGTTCGTGGGTTGGCTGCAAATACGATGTGCTGAGATTTGATATATCTGCTAGGTCCAGACTTTTTTAACAAGTTCACAATTCTCTGAGAAATTACGGAAAAGAATTTCTTAGCACTGTCTTAACACAGTGAAAAGATGCTTTCAGAAAGTGTTTCAGTAACTTGCTATCAACACGCAAAAAAAAAGAACAACAGCTGTGGGGGGAAATTAAATTTTTGTCCAGCATGAACTTCAGGAAGTGTGGGACACATCATTTCTAACATGCATGTCACCCTTATATAGGCATTGTCAGGAGTTAGGTTTGGAGCAGACAGGGCTCCTTACAGCAGCCTCTTATAGAATGGACTTGAGTTAGTGAATAACTCCTAGCATTGCTGAAAAAAGCAAACACAAAAACGTAACCAAAATACAGAAAAACCAGGTTATTGAGCCAAGCTTTTAGCTATACTATTTTTGTTCTCTTGAAGGTGTGAGAAACCTCTGGAAGTGTTCTGTAAGTTTTGTTTTGTTATTGTATTTTTATATTTACTTATTATGGAAGTTAACAGAAATAGGCAATAGAATATAGATCACATGTAACCATCATTTTGTATGAATAGTTATTTCATGGCCTAATCTTGTTTCAATTATATGTCATGGCACCCCTATCCCCATCACCTCCCCTTCTCTTACAACTTGTGTCTTGTAAATTTTGAAGAACAGTATACCTACAAGAACATTTCCAGCAAGGAAAATGTTTTCTCTACCTTTTAGGTGAGAAAATTGAATCTTAGGGAGTGGAGTATAAGGTACTTTTTCCAACTCAACCTATTAGTAGCAGATTAAGAATCTAAATCAGGGGGCGCCTGGTTGGCTCACTTGGTTAAGCATCTGCCTTCAGCTCAGGTCATGATCCCAGGGTCCTGGTGAAGCCCTATGTCAGGCTTGTCAGGCTCTGTGCTCAGCGGGGAGTCTGCTTCTCCCTCTTCCTGCTAATGCTTGATCTCCTGCATGCTATTTCTCACTGTCTCTCTTGAATGTTTTTTTTAAAAAAATTAAACCAGGTCCGTTAAGCTCTTGCTATATGAGTCAGTTGTTTTTCCTTCACATTAGGTCAGATTATAACCAGGAAGGTGGTGTATTCTGGCAGCAGCTAAATTGTTTTTACTGGGTTATTACTAATTCCAGTGCTAGAGGTATTTATTTACTGTTATTGTGTATTTCTCTCATGTTTTTACACATTTGTGGTCATATTATGCGTATTGTTTTCATTCAACATTATAAGCTTTTTAAAAATTATTGTATATCTTGTTTTACTGTATGAATAGATGAATGAGTAGCCAAGTATTTTTAACACTCTTCACAAGTAGTGAAGTATTTTGTATATACTTGAACTATAATTTTATGGTACAGTTATTAGGTTAAGAGAAATGTATGTTTATGAAACTTCTACTTACTTACTCATGAACACCAATTGCTTTTCCAAAAAGTCAGAATTATTTATAGTGGATCTCCAGCTATAATATATGAATGCTGAATATGATTATCAAAATGCTTGTGATAACTTTTGTACTATTTTGTAGAAATTTGCAAACATACATAAAAGTAGAGAGAATATATTTTAAGTTTTTATTTTAATCCCAGTTAACGTATAGTGGTAATTTCAGGTGTTCAATATAGTGATTCAGCACTTCCATACATCACCTGGAGCTCATCAGGACAGGTGCACTCTTTAATCCCAATTTCCTATTTAGCCCATCCCTCCACCCCCTCCTGTGTATCCCTTCTAGTAACCATCCGTTTGTCCTAAGTAGAGAGACTACTATAGTGGATCTAATCTGTCCATCCCATGTGCTTTAATAGTTACTGGTATTTTGGTGATCTTAACTGTCCTTCTGCCTTACTTACCTTTCCCTCTCTCTCCACCTTCTGCTTTCGTTATTGCTAGACTGTTTTAAAACATCTCAAATATCATTTTAGACACTAATTTTCCAGAATGCATTATTTCATAATTAAAATGCCATTGTCATGACCAAAATGGAATACTAATTCTTCTGTATAGTCTAATACTTAAATTTATCTTCAGATTTCCATGCTTAATTTCAAAAGTATATTTTATAGTAGTTTTATTTTAGGATCCAAAGAAGTCCACACATTTGATTATTATCTCTCTTACATTTTCTTTAATAGGTAGACTTTTTCCTCTGTATTTGAAGCCATTAAGTTAGGTCATTGTCCTATAGAATGTTTATTTCTGAATTTAGCTGGTTATTTTCTTATAATACTGTTTTTTTCCCCTACACCACATGTTACCTATAAGCTGGTAACTACACATAGATGTAAAAGTTTTTTTAAATTGGGGTTTGTGTTTTTTTGGGGGGAGATAGGCAAGAATATTTTATAGGTAAACTGTATGCATCCGGTTGAGACAGAAACTTGATAGCAGTGTGACAGGTGATCAGTATGTTCATGTTTGTCATCAAGCTTAATCTGTCAGATTTCTTCTAGTTATTTTAATGTCTATTGATGTCTACATCCATTATTTCATTGCAAAATTGTCATCTTCCATATTTTTCCTGTAGTAATAGTTGGAGCTTTTCTACAAAAAGCTATTTCTTCATTATATTAGTTATCTGAAGTATAATTTATGTCGAAAAGAGAGCATAAGTCCTTAAATCCTTCCCTTTTTTATTTCTAGAATAGGTTGCTATTCTAACTCAGTGAAGGTTGGTTTCTTTTTTGTATCATTATGAACATGAATATTTACAGAGTTTATACTAATTGTAGTATATAACACAGTATTTGTAAGTATTCTTTGTATGCTCAGACAGTGCCATCTTAGTCACGAAAGCCTGTTGAAGTTGCTTTCTTTCCCTTTTGACCTGGTCTTATTATTCTTTGGTAGCTTCTTTGCTTAATGGCATATCTTAATCTTACAGGCTTATGTGATCAGTACGTTTTTCTACTTCAGATTTTTGGAATCAGACACTTCTCCAAAGGTCCCATTTAGAAACCACAACATGGGTACAGTGATTTTAGAGTTATATGTACAAATATTCTGAAGTTAGATGGAACAGTCTCCATAAGACTTCTCTCACTTTGAATACCAGCCACCTGTTTGGTGGTGCCCAGGACCATGCACTTTGGATCAGCTGACTACAGATTTGGTGTTCCTACAACCACCTTCAGGTTTGAGAATTCACTAGGATGGCTCACAGACCTTGGGGAAATGCTGTACTTAATTATGATTTGCTTAATTATGATTTCCTTTTCCTTGATTAGCAAAAGGATGCACATTAAAATTAAAAGCAGGCAAAGGAAGATGTGCATAGAGCAGAGTCTGGAAGGGTTTGAAATGCAGAACCTCTGGTTGCCCTCTCCCATGGAGTCATAGACCGAATTACTTCATCTTAGCCAGAGTGTGTGACAGTACATTAGAGTGATGCTAACTAGGGAAACTTACCTGAGTCTTTGGTGTCTGGGGTTTTTATTGAGGCTCTATCATCTTTCTATGGTAGCAGACCTTTAGTCTCTAGCTCTTCTTGGAGGTCGTCCAACTAATGGCTTTAGTTTCCATTTTTTCTGGAGATGGGAATGGATACTGTATATCCTAAAGCTGCCATCATAAATCAATCACATTGTTAGACTGTTCTAAAGCCCCCAAACAGACACTCCTTATCAAGCAGGACATTCCTCAGGTTCCTCTCCTCATAGCCAAGAATAAAGGCCAGACCTCTCTTTGATAAGGGTAATTCTATTTTTTTTAAAGATTTTATTTATTTATTTGAGAGAGAGTACACCAGCAGGGGGGGAGAGGGAGAAGCAGGCTCCCCACTAAGCAGGGATCAGTGGGGTTGGATCCCAGGACTCTGGGATCACGACCTGAGCCAAAGGCAGATACCTAACTGACTGAGCCACCCATGTGCCCCTGAATAAGGTGAATTCTTTACTCTACAAGGTACTGTGGCTACTTGGTTATTGCTCTAGGTTGTCACTGCCTTTATTTCAGTGGGGTTATGGATTATGTGTTTTTATGCAAAGAGAAATTTTGTTCAAACTAACATTTTACTTTATTGTATATCTTTTCTCTTAGATTGAAAATCTAGGAATCTTAGTCTGAAACTCTTGCTTGTTTAATAGGTGAAAATAATGCCTTTTTCAGATTTGTATTCCTTTACTGAGAAGGTTTCATGTATTTTTCTCATTTGTTAACTACTTGAATCACTTTCTCATGCACTATTTATTGTGGATTTTTAGGATTTTCTTACTAATTCATAGAAATTTTTTTTTTAAGATTTTATTTATTTATTCATGAGAGACACACAGAGAGAGGCGGAGACACAGGCAGAGGGAGAAGCAGGCTCCATGCAGGGAGCCTGATGTGGGACTCGATCCCGGGACTCCAGGATCACACCCTGGGCCAAAGGCAGGGGCTAAACCGCTGAGCCACCCAGGGATCCTTGAAACTTTTTTAAGGCTGTTAACCTTTAATTACTTGTAACACTGTCCCATTTACCAGTTTTGAGGAGAAAGTCAGATCCCATCTTTTGATATTTGGATTAAATAAATGAAGTGCAGGTAATGGAAAGATTCATCCGTTTTTTTGGATTTCTCCCCTCTCCCCTCCCCATAAGTCAGAAAATGAGTAACTCCTGTGACCTGCCCAGAATCTGGTCCTGTGTTAGAAAGCAAGCTGGGAAATTGGGCCTGTCTCCTGGAGGGCTTCCTCTCTGCTGTTGTTGCTATCATTTCCAGGGAGTGTTATGGTTGCAAACAGCATGTGTTCACCATTAGGCTTCAGTTCTTGACTGTTAGATGCCTGGTGATAACCCAGGTATGTGCAAGCTCTCAGTGAATTGGCTGCAGTTGCTCAAGCCTTAGAGAGGAAGCTGGCAAACTTTTTTTGTAAAGGACCAGATAAGTATTTAGGCTTTGCTGGTTAAGATGCAAGATCAAGGCTGTTTATGTAGGTTTTTATGTAACAGGAGAAGAAACTTCTCCCTTGCCTTGTCCCATGTGTCCAGAATGAGCCATCCAGGGTGGTGTGCATGCTTTGTGCTCATGCTCAGTTGCTATCAGTTGGAGATCTTTTTCTGGACACACAGGGACCACCTAAGTGATCATGGGCTTGGCAGGCTGGGGATAGAGGCCAACCCAATACTTTCTGCCCAGGGACTCCCAGATCCTGAGTTGCCTTGCTCTCTGAAAGTGTGGCTTGAGACAGGTGACTTTCTGGGTCCCCCATTCTCTTGCTGGTTATACTCTGCTGCCAGCAGAAGCTGTGGAGTCCCTGCCATGTTGGTGGCCCCCCAGTGAGTACCCTGAGTAGTGAAAGGCAGCACTGGTAAAGGAGTGGGTCTCTGCGACTCCACTTCTACCTTGGAACCATGATGCCTGCACAGCTCTGGGGGCTGCAGAGCAAAGGAGACCGCTTTCAGTATTTCACTCAGCTGTGTTCTTGGCTACCATACGTAAGTTCTTCTGTGTACATACATTCCTTTAGCTGTGAAGTTTTCGGAGAATCCCACTGTGTAAAGATGGCCCACAATATGGAAGAATTTCCAGTCTTTGCCCCCTGCAAGGAACCGTGTTATCTGTGTACCCAGGGGAATCTTGTTCTCCCATAACCTGGGACTACACCAGTTCTTGGCTGGTGACTCATTTTTCACTTGTAAACCTTACCATTTGTCAAGTTTTGAAGTGTTCTGCCATTCACTCCCCTTACATAATCTTGATATTTTTTTGTGTTGTATTTAGGAAGTACAGTTTAGGAAAATGAAGGCTTAAAAATGGTTCTAGAAAGTGGTAGAATTGTTGGGGGAAAGCAAGTATTGGGATTTCTAATGGAACAGTAAAATGGCAAGTCATGGGATGTATTTACTATATGTGTTTTAGTGGTACATTCATGTTCTTTCCTTCTAGTTCCAGCCATAGATTTGAACTGATTGTTTCTGCTATTGTGACTTTGAGAGATGATTGAACTTTTTTTGATGGGGATGATACTAGCTTTTCTCACAGTAGAAATTGTAAGGATATGTAGCTGTTGTGGTTTTTAGTTCTTGTTAACAATTAGTGGCCGTTACTGTTAAGTCAAAAATATTCATATCTTTAAAGAATAAAACAAAAGTACAAGCAGATATTTTAGAGTTATTTTTAATTACAAATAATTGCATTTTTGTATAGATAAAAAAAAAAATTTTCATGTTGGGACACCTGGGTGGCTCAGTGGTTGAGCATCTGCCTTTGGCTCAGGTTGTAATCCCGGAGTCCTAGGATCAAGTCCCACATCGATCTGCCTGTGTCTCTGCCTCTCTCTGTGTCTCATGAGTAAATAAGTAGAATCTTTAAAAAAGTTTTTTTTTTCATGTCACCTAGCTAAGATGTAGCCTTTGTGAGAATAGGCAATTTTATCCTATTGTTTGCTCTTATATATCCAAAGCTAAAAAAGGGCATACTAGCTCCTCAGGTGAAATTTTTATTGAATAAATGTTGTAAACTGAAGTTGGTCCAAACTCTTGGATCTCATACTAACTTTCTGCTTTTGGGCAAGTTGTATAATCTCTGTATCTTTTTCCTCAACCCCAAAAAGAAATAGTTAAAATATATATCTTAAATGTTGCAAAAAATAAGGGAATTATTATGTATAATATTACTTAGCATAATTACTGGCATATAATGAATCACTCAGTGTTACTGATGATCATTTTGTATGTCATATGTAGAACTTATAAAATTAAATATGAGTGTTTTGTGACTGGAAGCTATTAGGTTTTTTTGTTTGGGTTTTTTTTTTTTTTGTTCCCTTTTAGTTTTTACTTTATGCTTTTGGTTTTGTTTTTCAGTTTCAGTATAGAGTGTTATATTAGTTTCAAGTGTATAATATAATGACTCAACAGTTCAACACATTACTCAATGCTCTTCCTAAGTATACTTTCTAATCCCCTTTACCCCTATTTTACCCATCTCCCACACACCTCCCCTCTGGTAACCATCAGTTTTCTGTAACTAAGAATATATTTTTTGGTTTGTCTTTTTCTTTGTTCACTTGTTTTGTTTCTTACATTCCACATGAATGAGATCATATGGTATTTGTCTTTCTCCAACTGACTTATTTCACTTAGCTTTATACCCTCTAGATCCATCCATACTGTTGCAAATGGTAAGATTTCATTCTTTTTTATGGCTGAGTAATAGTCCCTGTGTGTGTGTGTGTGTGTGTGTGTGTGTGTGTGTACAGCCCCTCATTTTTCAGTGGAACCTAGGTTGCTTCCATATCTTGGCTATTATAAATAATGCTACAGTAAACATAGGGGCACATATATCTTTTTGAATTAGTGTTTTTGTATTCTTTGGGTAAATACCCAGTAGTGGAATTACTGGATCATATGGTAATTTTTATTTTTAATTTTTTCCCTCCATGCTGTTTTCCACAGTAGTTGCACTAGTTTGCATCCCCACTAACTGTACATGGGGGTTCCTTTTTCTCCACATTCTTGGCAATTTTTGTTGTTTCTTGTGTTCATTTTAGCCAATTTGACAGGTATGAGTTAATATCTCATTGTGATTTTGATTTGCATTTTCCCAGTAATGAGTGATAATGAGCATGTTTTCATTTGTCTGTTGGTCATTCCTGTCTCTTTGAAAAAGTGTCTGATCATGTCCTCTCTCTTTTTATTTTAGATATTTATTAGGAGAGAGAGAGAGAGAGAGAGATGAGCAGGGAGGAGGGGCAGAGGGGAGAGAGAGAGAGAGAGAGAGAGAGAGAGAAGCAGACTCACTGCTGAGCAGGAAGCCCAACATGGGGCTTAGTCCCAGAACCTGGAGATCATGACCTGAACCGAAGGTACACACTTAACCTAATGAGCCACCCAGGCGCCCATCTTCTGCTCATTTTTAATTGGATTATTTGGGGGTTTTTTGGTGTGGAGTTGTGGAAGTTCTTTATATATTTTGGATATTAATCACATATATATCAGTTGAAATATCTTCACCAATTCTGTAAGTTGTCTTTTAGTTTTGTTGATTGTTTACTTTGCTGTGCAGAAGCTTTTATTTTGGCGTAGTCCCATTACTTTATTTTTGCTTTTGTTTGCCTTTCTGCAGTGGACAGACCTAGAAGAAAGTTGCTATAGCTGATGTCAGAGAAATGCCTGTACTCTCTTCTAGGATTTTTATGGTTTCAGATTTCACATTTAGGTCTTAATCCATTTGAGTTTATTTTTGTGTATGGTATAAGAAAGTGGTCCAGTTTCATTCTTTTGCATGCAGCTATCCTGTTTTTCCAGCAGCATTTGTTGAAGAAACTTTTTCCCATTGCATATTCTTAACCTCTTGTGAAAGATTAATTGTTCATATAATCTTGGGTTTATTTCTGAGCTCTCTATTCTATTCTATTGATCTGTGTGTCTTTTTTTTGTGCCAGTACCATACTATTTTGATTACTACAGCTTTTGAGTATATCTTGATATCTGGCATTGTGATACCTCCGGTTTTATTCTTTTTCAAGATTGCTTTGGCTCTTCTGGGTCTTTTGTGGTTCCATGCAAATTTTAGGAATGCTGTTGGCTGACATTTACTCAAAGACCACCAGAGCTTGTAAGACCCATGGGGCAATGATGACTCACTTTACGAGTTATATTTTTCTCATGTTATTTTAACACAGGCCCTGGGTGGTAAATGACAATAAATAGGATATAGAGTTAAGATTCAGAGGGAGGCTTCTGCTTAAAGTTGCCAGAGCTGGGCAGCCCGGGTGGCTCAGCGGTTTAGTGCTGCCTTCGGCCCAGGGCCTGATTCTGGAGACCCAGGTTGGGCTCCCTGCATGGAGCCTGCTTCTCTCTCTGCCTGTGTCTCTGCCTCTCTCTCTTTCTCATGAATTAAAAAAAAAAGTTGCCAGTGCTTTGGCTTCAAAGGTAATGAATGAAAACATGGGATGTTACATCAGGATAAGTCAGGAGGTCCTTCTCAAAATGATGCTGTCATTAATATCACTTAGGAACTGTTAGAAATGAGCTAAATGAAAAAGAAAAAAAATAAATTACTTAAATGACAGTGTCAAGTGTGCCTATATAGTGGAGTAAAATTATAGCCTAAGTTGTAGAGCCACAGCAATCAGAACTGTCTGTGAACTCGTTTTACATTATTCATGAATTGTACATACAGACTAATTTTCAAAGAAAGTTTGTTTGGGTAGCTGTTTATGTAAGCATCGTTAATGATTGTGGTTTTTAGGTTGAGCTATTTGTTAGGGTGGACACCAGGTGAAAAGTTTGGTATTTTTGTAAGGCACATAGTAGCTGCTACATTTAACAGAGTTTCCTTCATTTACTGTAAGTATTATGGAACAAAGGAATGACACTGAGTCCATCTTTACAATAATTTCTGAAGCCTATGATATTGAGAGCAATATTGTACCTAGCTCATGAAAAGAAAAAGATAAGAGTGTTCCAGATTGAAAGAGATTAAATAGATTTTACAGTTAAACACAATATATTATCCTGAATTGGATCCTAGATTGAGGAGGGAAGACTGTAAAGCATATTGCTGGCAATAATTGGAGTATGAAACTATGGATTAGATAATAATATGGATCTATGTTAAATTTCATGATTTGATGAATTTACTTTGATCATGTAGAGAAAATCCTGTTAAGATACATCTTGAAGTATTTATGGATGAGACATTCTGTCTGCAGATTGCTCTCAGCTCAGAAAGAATATATCTTAATGTGTGGTGTATATGTATATATATAGAGAAAGAGAAATCAAATATGTAGGATGAAGTGGCCCAAATGATAAAGCAAATGGAACACAGTATATGTTGTTGATAACACTGGGTAAAGGGTGCAAGGAGCTTTTGGTACTATTTCTGTAACTTTTTTCTAAGTGTGAAGTTATACCAAAACAAGGTAAATAGTATTTAAAAGGAAACAGAAGTAAAAAACTTATAATGATTATTATAAAGATTTTATATTGAGATTCACAAATGTATTTTCTTGTATTGCTTTATCCACCTTTATAGAACAGGCTTGTTGTCCTTCCTATGACCTTATTTAAATGTAACCCACATGGAGGCCTACTTTGATCACCCAAATCTAAAGTAGGTCTTTCTTGCTACCCAATCCTCTTTCTTTGCATTTATTGCAACTTATAGCATGTTTACTTTCTTCTTGTTTCTTTTTCTTCAAGACTGTGATCTCTATCAGGGGAAAGATCATGTCTATTTTGTTCACTAAATACACAGTTCTGACACATAAGCTCAGTAAGTGTTTGTTCTGTTTGGATGAATGAATGATCTCTGCTGCCAATACTCTTTCCGTTTGAGTCACCATACTTTTAGCTACCTAATCCTTCAGAAAACAGAAGAACTCCTTTTAACTTGTAAGATAAAGTGTACTCTTGGACTTGGAGGTGGTGGTGCAGTCCCACCCAAACACTGGAGAGTTGGCAGAGGAAAAAGAGCCCAAGGAGTGCTAAATTCTTATTCCCTGCCAAGTACCAGGCTAATACGTTGAATTTTTTTTCATACTTTTTCTCCCTTAATTCTCATAATATCCCTATAATGTAGGAAACTATATTAATTATCTTTTGCTGAGTAAGAAATGTTTTAGGTCACATTTTCTGGATATAGGTTGGCTGGGTCCTCTGCATCGAGGTCTCTCAGAAGATTGCAGTGAAAGGTGTGTGCCGGGACTGGAATCTTTTCTGGTGTTCAACCAAGGAGTGATTTGCTTCCAAGCTCAGTGGTGGTTGTCAAGATGAAGTTCCTTGCAGCTTGTCAGACTCAGACTGTCAGCTTCCCACTGAGGCTAACTTAAGTTTCTCGCCACATGGGCTTCTCCATGGCAGCTTATTACTTCCATCAAAGCTGGCAAGGGAAGAAGTCAGCTGGCATGATGGAAGTTATAATCTTGAGTAGCAGTCATGTGACATGTCATTAACCGCAGAGACAGATCATGGGCTCTGCCCATACCAGTAGGGGTAGGAATGTCACTGGAATATGGATACCCAGAGGTGGAGGGGCTATTTTAGAGGTTGCCTGCTACAGGCACCATTTTGTATTCATTTTACAAAACAAGAAATCAAGACCATTAAGGAAGTTTCCCAGGATCATTTATGAGTATAATGAGGCCAGAATTAAACCCTGTGGCAGTCAGACTACAGCCAGGCTCATTTTTACCATTATATTTTAAATATATAAATATATAATTCTGCACCTAAGAAATAGCTGCACAATTTGGCAGTTTTGGAGAGTTTTTAAGATACTTTTGTGTCTTCTAATGGAGTGTTATAGGTCAAAGTTATACTTTTACGGTTTTAGTGAATGTACAGATAGGAAGAGAGATTAATAGAAATTAGTCTTTCTATTATCTGAAGACGGGAATTTTTAAAACAATAACTATATGTTGTTGCATACTGAATTATTTCTCTTTAGGATAATCCAGAATTTTTTTTCTATTCCAGTTTACTGAGTTTAACCAGTAATGCCATTCAGTTGCCAATATCAAGCAAAGCAAACATAAACCAGTTTTAATCTGCTTCTTAAGAAAAGTGGTAGTCCTTTTCACAGTGCCTGACGGTAAGTCACAGTTCCTAAATTCATAAGTTTTTCATATAACTCATTTAAAGAATAATTTTGGAAACTTTAATTTTAAGACTGTATTTATTTTTTTCTTTCTTCCCTGATCATTTTACTCTGAAGCTCACTGGAAATAATATAAAGAAAGATATATTCTATTGTCTGTTAGTTTATTGTTTCTCATCACTTCCATTAATTTGGGAGATTTTTACCTCTAATTATAAAAAAAATAAATTGCTAGATTTGAAACCTGCCCCTTCTTATAGATGGGGAAGTTTATTTTATTTTTCAAAGATTTATTAATTTTTTAGAGTATGTGTACACATGAGGAGTTAGGTGGGGGAAGGGCATAGACAGAGCTTGAGAGAATTTCAAGCAGACACCCCACTGAGCATGGAGCCCGTCTCAATCGTTGATCTCACAACCCTGAGATCATCACCTCAGCCAAAATGGAGAGTCAGCCCCTCATCTGACTGAACCACCCAGGCACCCTGAGGAGGTTTATTTTATATATGAAGTTTTGACTTGTACAGCTTCTTAAACACACAGTTGTTTTAAATATTCTAATTTCTGGACCTGTCATTTTCAACTGTGCAACTATATGATATAACTGTTAGGGTCACAGTTTTATGGAGCATTTCTAACTGAGTGTGGAGGGAGATTTGAGATTAAGAGGCAGCTGGTGGAAGAACTAACTCATTTCCCCTAACTTGCAAGTAGTGGCTGCTCTTACTTGCTATTAGGAAATTTAACCTTAAGACAGTTTCCTGTGATACAGAGAAGCAGGGAAGAACTTTGTGAGTTAGGAAGAATCTTTGATCAGATTTTTAATTATTAATGTAGAAGGGTACATGAAGACAGTATGAAATGTACACATAATTTTCTAATTGCTGACCTCTTCCTTAAATTTTTTTAATGTAGAGAACAGTTTGCTTTTCACTTATCTCACTTCTGTAAACAGAAAAACTATTGTTTTGTTGTTACTTATGTATTACAACTATGCCATGTCTTACATGAAGATATTTGTATTTGTAGTTGTGTTTGTAAAACTGACCATTTTTCTTGTCTGTTTCATTTAGTAACCAGATCAGAGTGTGAGGTAGACGCTCACAGAATTCAGAGAAATCATCATGAAGTTATATGTATTTCTGGTTAACACTGGAACTACCCTGACATTTGACACTGAACTTACAGTGCAAACGTAAGCTGTATTTCATTTAATCTCATCACTTTTGCATTTCTGTATGCAAAACGTTAAACTACTTTATTTGGAAAAAAAACTATTTCTTTCTTAAATAAGAGTAGCAATATCTTAAATTCTATCTCAGCATAATATGTATATAGTTGTCATCTTTCACTAAAACGCTAAAAGTTAAAAATTCATAAAGTTGTGCTTTGTTCTGTTTGTGTGAATGTATTATTTGCAATAAACAAATAAAAACTATCAAATTAAAACTATCAAATAGAAGTTTTCAAAGCTAATTGCTCTTCTAAATTTCCAGGACCTTGCTAAGGAAGTTATTGCTAGCAATATAAAGCAGCATGTGTCCAGTCTCTTGTATTTTGGTGATTTGTTTTTATTCCCTTGTATGAATAAATTCAGTAGTATTTTTGTTTGTTGATGCAGGAAGAAAATCAGTTTTATATTTTTAACCAAGCTAGTAGGTTAGTAGGACTCATAATCTAATAATTCTCCAACTTTTCAGGGGATTCCAGTATTCAATCAATGAATGCCCATCCTCTTATATTTGTGAAAGGTGGGGAGAATTGTCAGGGGGAGGGAGGATATATTTTGAGGCCAAACAGCAAGGAAGAAAATAGTAACAACTATTCCTGCTTGTATTTTGGTGGTGGCCCTCATAGCAAAGACATGCTAGCAATACAGAATAAATAAATCTAACAGTGGAAATATTATAAGTATCTTGTGGAATTAATATTCTTAGCTTTAAAAATGGAATTTGAAATTATTTTTTTTAAGTTCTGGTTTTTATAAAATACAATTTTACCTGTAAAAGAATGATTTTCTGAAGGATAGGGAGAGGAAGCAATTTCATAGTTTATACTTAATGTAGTTTGTGTAATGTGATGTTGGGATTTTAACAGACATCTGTGTTCTGAGGATTTTAACAGACCTGATGCTAATTTGAGCATATTCCTTTGCTGTGTTATATAAAGAGCACAGAAATAAATATGTCTACTGCCTGTATTTTATAGACTCATATTTAGATGTGCAACATGCGTAATTTATTCACCTAAGATCAGCCAGTTGATTATGGAATCTGATTCCAGAAACAAGAAGTATATTTTAATACTGTTTGGGGGGAAATTTTTAGAGTGAAATTAATATCAAATATTTTTACACAGTGCTACTTTGATTATAAAAAAGTTTCCATTGGGAAGTTATGTATAACTGACTTTTTGCCTTCTACCCCAACCCCTTTTAAAGTGTGGCAGACCTCAAGCATGCCATTCATAGCAAATACAAGATTGCGATTCAGCATCAGGTGCTGGTGGTAAATGGAGGAGAATGCATGGCTGCAGATCGAAGAGTGTGCACCTACAGTGCTGGGACGGTATGTGTCCATGAACCCTTTTGCAGAAACATGCTTCAACTCCACATTACATAGGGAACTGGGAACTCAACATTCAAAAGTAAGGTTTATCTGCTTCATATATTGAAGGGAGTGTGCATGTTCGGTGTTTATAACATTTTACTTCAGTTTCTTTTACTTTTTTATTTCTGTAGGACACAAATCCAATTTTTCTTTTTAACAAAGAAATGATCTTATGTGATCGTCCACCTGCTATTCCGAAAACTACCTTTTCAACAGAAAATGACATGGAAATAAAAGTTGAAGAGTCTCTTATGATGCCTGCAGTTTTTCACACAGTTGCTTCAAGGACACAACTTGCAGTGGTAAGATAAAAATAATTGTTTTTTGAAATTATTATGCTTACATCTAGTATAATTCAAAAAAAATTGAAAATTAGTTACTTGACAAAATGATGTCTTATTCATATACTTGGTAATATTTTCATGAAGTGTTAGCCTTTTTAAGGCACCGGTGAATGGTCTAATAAATCAATAATTTCTAGTAGCATTCAAATCTAAATAGCATAGGGAACAAAGGGATGGTTGTCACAGGGGACAGGAGTTGGGGGATGGGTGAAGGAGAATGGGAGATATGGGCCTCCAGTTGCAGAATGAATAAATGAGAATAAAAGATACAGCACAAAGAATATAGTCAGTAATACTGTAATAGAATTGTATGGTGACAGATGATAACTACACTTGTGGTAAGCATAGCCTAAAGTATAGAGTTGTTGTATCACAAATCTTGTACACCTGAAACTAATATAACATAGTGCATCAACTCTACTCAGATAAATAAGTAGCTAGCAGAGTGGTCTGAATTACAGAGGAAGCATGCAAAACACAAAGTTGTGGGGGAAATATTTTGCTAGTTAATATGTCTGGTTTTTAAATTTTATACTCCTACATTATTAGTTAATCCTGCATTTGCAAAGAGTTACAAGATCTTAGAGTGGAAAAGCTGTTTTAAATCTGATCAGCTTTTTTCTAAATGATGATACACAGTTAATGACTTCTGAACATTACTATAATCAATAAAATTACCTGTGTTAGAGTAGACTGAAACAAAGGGAGCTTACATAACTCTTAAAAATGTGATTCTTTAATTCATATTTATATTTAGGTCCTAGAGGAGAACAAAGTTTCTTTCCAATATATACCTCTTCTATTGCTTTCTGCAATGTCCATGGATTGTTTCATAGTCCTTTGGTTTTACTTTTTGAGTTACCCATACCTAATAATGTAATACTGGCTCTAAGTTATCATTAGTAAGACACATTTACTTTACTTTGAGATGAAAAAATGTTATCTTTTAGAACCTAATAACAGTATTTACCATTTATAAAAATAAGCAAATTAACAAAATAATTACATTGCTTTTAGTAAATCAGTTTGTTTTAGTGTAGTATGTACATGTATGAAACTATCATTTTTTTCACATAGGACGCAACATAAAAAGAATAACCTCATCTTTCTAGAACATAAGCATCAGTCTAGAAATGTTTTTGTAATAGCAGAATTACTTTTTAAAAACAAATTCTGTAAACAAATGTATATAATACAGTCCTTTAGTTTTTTAACTGAAAAAACAAGAATATTGATGTTCAAATAAGCTATTTATACTTTAGCCTACACATTTGTATACCATTTAAAAAGTAATATTTTTTATTTGGGTAAAAATATAGGTAATACATGCTAATAGAAAAATGTGATATTACCAAAAATTAAAGGATAATCAAATAGGATATGTAATTTTTAAGTGATTAGAATGAAGTCGAAAGAACAAGTAAAACTAGATTAAACAAAGGCATATCAAAATTGATTGTATTACAAAACTTTTAAGTTAAATAGATGAAATGAGAAAGGATTAATCTAGAAATAGTTCTAGCAATATCTAATGACACAATTTAAGTTAAAGACTTTAAAGGTTCTTGCAGGCAAAGATCAAGACAGAAATAGGAAACAGGGCATCAAGAGTAATACAGAGGAACAAGGAATGAATAATTTATTAATCTAACAAAACTAAAAAGGATGTAATAGAAACAATACTAAAAATAATTAGATTAATACAATCCAGTATGTCACTTGTTAATTGATGTAGCCAACTTCTCTCTTAGAAGAAGAAAAGTAAAAAAAAAAAAAAAAAAAAAAAAAAGAAGAAGAAAAGTTTTATGAAGTGAAAAAAAAAAAGAAAAAACTCTATCATCACAAGACATACAGTTAAAACAGTTTGCTAAAATATAAAAAGAGGGATGCCTGGGGGGTGGCTCAGCGTTTGAGCATCTGCCTTTGGCTTAGGGTGTGATCCTGGAGTCCCAGGATCAAATCCCACATTGGGCTCCCTGCACGGAGCTTGCTTCTTCCTCTGCCTATGTCTCTCATGAATAAATAAAGAAAATATTTTTTTAAAAAGTATAAGAAATGCACAGAACTGGTAGGTTAAATGTACCAAAATTTTAAATGGCAGTATTCATTTTTGATAAACTTGATGTTAAAGCATTAAACAGAACAAAGTTAAATTTATAATAAAAGATTTAATTTGTGAGAAAAAGAAGTCAGATCTGTATTTGCCTACCAACACAGGCTAAATGGTAATAATTACAGGAAAACTTAATGAAACATAATTATGTACACCAGTGTTCATAGCAAAATTATATCCTACAGCCAAATGGTAGAAACAACCCCAAATGTCCATCGGTAGGTGAATTGATAAACAGAATGTGGTGTGTACATACAATGGGACATTATTTAACCTTGTCAGGAAGAACACTGATGTGAACTACAATATGGATGAACCTTGAGGACAAATATTGTGCAATCTCAATTATATAAGGTACCTAAAAGAGTCAGATTTATAGAGAAAGAAAATAGAAGAATACTCACTCAAGGCTGGGTGGTGAGGAGAGAGTTGAATTAATTGTGTATTGGATACAGTTTCACTTTGGGATGATGAAAAAATTCTGGAGATGGATGGTGATAATGGTTGCACAGCAATAAGAATAACCTAATGCTTCTGAATCATACACTTAAAAATGGGTTCAAACAATAATTTCCATGTATATTTATAATAATTTAAAATGAGAGATTTTTGATTGTCTCTTTATGGGCTAGATTTAATATTTTATGTAAACTTGAAATATTTTATATATATTTATATATAAATATAATTTTATATATAATATAAAATATTATATATTTAAAAAAAATATATTTATATATATTATATATTTATTATATATTTAAAATATATATATTTATATATAATATAAAATATATATTTTATATATTTTATATATAACTTGAAAATACATAATATATATTCATTTCTTCTTACAGATAATACCAGGAGAGTATTAAAAGAGTAATATATTAGCAAAAAGGATATATTATAAGAATGGGTGGCTCAATACTTGGAAATGTATTAATATAATTAATTGCTTCAATCATGAATATTTATAGGAGAAAACCTAGTCATATTAATATTATCCAGAAGAAGCATATGTTAAAATTTAGCAGTTATTCTTAATAAGTAACATTACTCTACAAGGAAACAAAATAAAATACAGATTGACCAAATAGAAAAGATAATCAACAAAACATTAGAGCCATTTTTTACATCAATCAGAATCCTGTCTACTCAGTATTCTTTGGAACTTCTAAAAAATGTACTAAAATAAAATGAAAGTGAAGTGAGTGGCAAAATTAATGGAAAAGAAGTGAAAAACATCCATTTTAGATGATGATATGGCTGTATATTTGGAATATCATGAAGATTTAATAAACGTCTTTCAGAAATAATTTTGGTAAGGTGGTTGGATATGTGATAAATATATAAACATTCACATTTCTCCATACTGGAGCTTGCTTTGGAATGGAAATGGAAAATATATTACAATCTAAGTATTAACAAGAAATATATAAAATTCTGTTCAAAAACATAAGTTATAAGCCAATGAAAAAACATATTCTTAAACTATAAAACAATGTAGGGGTTCCTTAAAATTAAAAATAGAACTGCTGTGTGACTGGCAATTGTATTACTAGGTATTTATCCAAAGGATACAAATGTAGTGATTTGAAGGGGCACATGCACCCCAGTGTTTATAGCAGCAAGGTCCACAATAGCCAAACTATGGAAAGAGCCCATATGTACATCAACAGATGAATAAATAAAGATGTGTATGTGCATACATATATAGTTACATAAAATGGAGTATTACTTGGCCATGAAAAAGAATGAGATCTTGCTATTTGAAATCACATGGATGGAACTACAGGGTATTATTATGCTAAGTGAAATCAGTCAGAGAAAGACAAATACTATATGAATTTCACTCATGTAGAATTTAAGGAAAAACAGATAAAACTAGAGGAAGGGAAGGAAAAATAAGACGAAAATTGAGAGGGAGGCAAACCGTAAGATTAAGATGCTGAACTCTAGGAAACAGGGTTGCTGGACGGGGTAGGGAGTGGGGTAATTCGCATTAAGGCGGCACTTGAAGTAATGTTGTCCGCTGGATGTTATATGCAACTGGTGAATCACTAAATTCTACCTCTAAACCTAATAATAAGATCCTTAATATATTCTTAATATTCACAGTGGTAATCTTAATATATTCATGAACTTAATGAATTGCATTGAAAGTTGCCATGAAAAGCATTGGCATGGGGGAAAAAGGAATTTTTGCTTTGGAGATTGAGGAGGAACTTTTGAGTTTTTTTTTTGTTTAGTTTGTTTTAGATAAAATGGACTTTAAGTTTATGGGGAAGTAAGAAAAAGTTTATGGGGAAGCATCAGTGTTAGGAATAGTTAAGAAAGATAAGAAAAAGAAGAATGGAGGGGATCCCTGGGTGGCGCAGCGGTTTGGCGCCTGCCTTTGGCCCAGGGCGCGATCCTGGAGACCCGGGATCGAGTCCCGCGTCAGGCTCCTGGTGCATGGAGCCTGCTTCTCCCTCTGCTTGTGTCTCTGCCTCTCTCTCTCTCTGTGACTATCATAAATAAATAAATACATTTAAAAAAAAAAAGAAGAAGAATGGAAGGTAGAGGGGTTAATATTCTTCAGATTTTAAAACATGGGGAAAGGCTACAATAATCAAAACAGTGATCATGTCAGACAGTGCATTTTATGAGGAATTAGAGGCCCTGTAGCAGTGGCAGGAGTCTGGTCTTCTAAAGTCACATTGCCAAAGTTCACATTTGGTCACCCCAATTGTGGTATGTGACCTTGGATTCAGATATCATCATTAGAGAAATTAATAATTTTTATTTAGTGAGATATGTACATATTAGAAAATGTACAAATCATAATTGTACATTTATTTGTGGCACATTTTCACAAAGTGAAATTCTAAAATATGTTACCACCCTAGAAGCCCTACTTAATGCTTTCTCCCATTCTTTCTCCTATCATCCCTCTTCCATAAAATCAACCAATATCCTGACTTTAAAACCATGAATTAGTTTGCCTCTTTAGAACTTTGAATAGATGGAATCATAGTTTGTTTTCTTTTGTATCTGGCCTCTTTTATTTAACATTATGTTCCTGAGATTCATTCATGGAATTGCATGAATTAATGGTTTACATTCATTGCAACATGGTTTCCGTGTATGAATATGCCATGGTTCACTTAACTATGTTGATAGATATTGTTTCTGATTATAGACTATTGTGGGTAAAGCTGCTGTGAATATCTTTGCAGTTGTTTAGTGCACCTTTTGCATTCTGTTGGGTATGCCTCTTAACTTTTTTGCTGCTAATGTTTGAAGTGGTTATATCTGTTTATATTCCCATCAGTGTATGATTGTTCTACTTGCTCAACAAACTAACTGATACTTGGTTTTCTTGGTGCTTTTAATTGTATTCATTCTGATCTGTGTGTACTTTTAGGCCATTGTAACTTAGTTTATATTAATAAGGATGAGCATGTTTCCACTTATGAGACTTTGCATATACTTTTTGTGAAGTTATTCTTCTAGTTTCTTATTCTTTATTGAGTTGCTAATCCTTTTGTAATTGATTTTAATTGCCTTTATATGATCTTTATAAAGCCATGTGCTTAAATGTTAAAATTATCTCCTGCCTTTCTGTTGCCTTTTCATTCAACTGATGATGTCTTGTGATGAGTTAAAATTCATTTATACACATTTTTTTCCCCACATTATACTTGAAGATTTATTTCTCTCAGTAATTGACACAATAAATAGGTGGAAAGTCAGTAGAGATATAGAAAATGTAATCAGTATTATCAATCAATTTGATCTCGTTGCTGTTTAGAGAAAAGAATACCTGTTCAAGTACACATAGAGTGTCATCAAGGTAGACATATGCTGCCATAAAAAATTTCAATAGATAATTGGAATTGTATAGAGTTTGTTTTCTGATCACAATGGAAATTAACTAGAAATTAAAAACAGAAAGATATCTTAAAATTCCCAAATATGTAGAAAATAAACAATATACTTTTTAATTATCCAAAAGCCAAAGTAGAAATCATAAGGGAAATTTGAAAATATAATGAAGTAAATGGAAATTAACAAATACATAAAAATCTGTGGGATGTAGATCTCTATCTAATCTCATAATATATGATACTGTGCCATAACCAAATGTGTATATTCCGTGACTGTAAATTGTAATATCCAGGGTAATATCCGATGGGGGTGTCAGCGGACCCGTATCCCCACCCAGCAGTAACAAGGAGGTGTTTTCATTTACCACCAAGTGTCAGAGACACAGGGTTAGGAACTTGTTTCTACTCCACTCTGGCCACAATGACTCCCTTTTCCCTCCTCTGGAGTGATGAGAGAGGGTTCCTAAACACAGGATATGAATGAGATTCAGAGTCTCTTACCATTAAAAAGGGTGCTGGAGAAATTGGACATTCATAGGACAAAAAAATGAATATTGCCTTATTTCATGCCTTGCAATATTAACTCAAAATGGATAATATATTTAAATGTAAAGTTACAAAACTTTTAGAAGATAACATAGGAGAAAATTTTGGGGACCTAGGGCTTAGTCAGGAGTTCTTAGATATGACACCAAAAGCATGATCCATAAAAGAAATAGTCAATAAATTGGAATTCAAAACTAAAAAATCTTATCTCTGCAAAAATAAATATTTTTGACCTTGTCGAGGGGATAAAAAAAATAAGCTACAGATAGGGGGAAAATATTTGCAAACTACATATTACAGAAAAGACTAGTTATTTAGATTATACAGTTGACCCTTGAACAACATGGGGGTTAGGGGTGCCAACGTCTCACACAGTAGGAAATCCGTGTATAGTTTTGACTTCCCCAAAACTTAACCAATAGCCTACTATTGGCTGGAGGAAGCCTTACTGTTCACAAAAACAGTAGGTCAACATATAATTTGCATGTCATAGTTATTATATACTGTATTCTACAACAAAGTAAGCTAGAGAAAAGAAAATGGTATTAAGAAAATAATAAGAAAAATACATTTACAGTGCTGTAACTATAAAAAGATTCACATAAAAATGGGCCTGTGCACTTCAAACCCATGTTGTTCAAGGGTCAACTGTATTTATTTATTTATTTTTAGTATTTTTTATTGGAATTCAATTTGCCAACATATAGCATAACATCCAGTGCTCATCCCGCCAAGTGCCCCCCTCAGTGCCCATCACCCAGTCACCCCAACCTCCCACACACCTCCCCTTCCACTACCCCTTGTTCATTTCCCAGAGTTAGGTGTATCTCATGTTTTGTCACCATCACTGATATTTTCTCTCATTTTCTCTCCTTTTCCTTTATTCCCTTTCACTAATTTTTATATTCCCCAAATGAATGGGACCGTATAATGTTTGTCCTTTTACGATTGACTTACTTCACTCAGCATAATACCGTCCAGGTCCGTCCACACAAAGCAAATGGTGGGTATTTGTTGTTTTTAATGGCTGAGTAATATTCCATTCTATACATATACCATGTCTTCTTTATCCATTCATCTTTTGATGGACCCGAGGCTCCTTCCACAGTTTGGCTATTGTGGACATTGCTGCTAGAAACATCGGGGTTCAGGTGTCCCGGCGTTTCATTGCATCTGTATCTTTGGGGTAAATCCCCAGGAGTACAATTGCTGGGTCGTAGGGCAGGTCTATTTTTAACTCTTTGAGGAACCTCCAGACAGTCTTCCAAAGTGGCTGCAGCAGTTCACATTCCCATCAACAGTGCAAGAGGGTTCCCTTTTTTCCGCATCCTCTCCAACATTTGTTGTTTCCTGCCTTGTTAATGTTCCCCATTCTCACTGGTGTGAGGTGGGATCTCATTGTGGTTTTGATTTGTATTTCCCTGATGGCAAGTGATGCAGAGTATTTTCTCATGTGCTTGTTGGCCATGTCCATGTCTTCCTTTGTGAGATTTCTGTTCATGTCTTTTGCCCATTTCATGATTGGATTGTGTGTTCTTTGGTGTTGAGTTTACTAAGTTCTTATAGATCTTGGAAACTAGCCCTTTATCTAATAGGTCATTTGCAAATATATTCTCCCATTCTGTAGGTTGTCTTTTAGTTTTGTTGACTGTTTCTTTGGCTGTGCAGAAGCTTTTTCTCTTGATGAAGTCCCAGTAGTTCATTTCTGCTTTTGTTTCTCTTGCCTTCATGGATGGATATTGCAAGAAATTGCTGTGACCTGTGTTCTCTTCTAGGATTTTGATGGATTCTTGTCTCACATTTAGATCTTTCATCCATTTTGAGTTTATCTTTGTGTATGGTGTAAGAGAATGGTCTAGTTTCATTCTTCTGCATGTGCATGTCCAATTTTCCCAGCACCGTTTATTGAAGAGACTGTCTTTTTTTCCAGTGAATAGTCTTTCCTCCTTTGTCAAATATTAGTTGGCCATAAAGTTGAGGGTCCACTTCTGGATTCTGGATTCTGTTCCATTGATCTATGTTCTGTAAAATGTATTGATCTATGTTCTGTATTCTATGATCTGTATTCTGTTCCATTGATCTATGACCAAAGCTTTGTAGTACAATCTGAAATCTGGCATTGTGATGCCCCCAGCTATGGTTTTCTTTTTTAATATTCCCCTGGCTATTTGGGGTCTTTTCTGATTCCACACAAATCTTAAAATAATTTGTTCTAACTCTCTGAAGAAAGTCCATGGTATTTTGATAGGGATTGCATTAAACATGTAAATTGCCCTGGTTAACATTGACATTTTCACAATATTAATTCTGCCAGTCGATGAGCATGGAATATTTTTCCATCTCTTTGTGTCTTCCTCAATTTCTTTCAGAAGCCTTCTATAGTTTTTAGGGTATAGATCCTTTCCCTCTTTGGTTAGGTTTATTCCTAGGTATCTTATGCTTTTGGGTGCAGTTGTAACTGGGATTGACTCCTTCATTTCTCTTTCTTCAGTCTCATTGTTACTGTGTAGAAATGCCACTGATTTCTGGGCATTGATTTTGTATCCCGCCACGCTACCCAATTCTGCCAGTTGTATGAGTTCTAGCAATCTTGGGGTGGAGTCTTTTGGGTTTTCTCTGTACAAAATCATGTCATCTGCGAAGAGGGAGAGTTTGACTTCTTTGCCAGTTTGAATGCCTTTGATTTCTTTTGGTTAACTGAGTGCTGAGGCTAGGACTTCCAGTACTATGTTGAATAGCAGTGGTGAGAGTGGACATCCCTGTCGTGTTCCTGATCTTAGATAAAGGCTCCCGGTGTTTCTCCATTGAGAATGATATTTGCTGTGGGCTTTTCGTAGATGGCTTTTCAGATGCTCAGGAATATTCCCTCTATCCCTACACTCTGAAGAGTTTTGATCAGGAATGGATGCTGTATGTTGTCAAATGCTTTCTCTGCATCTATTGAGAGGATCATATGGTTCTTGTTTTTTCTCTTGCTGATATGATGAATCACATTGATTGTTTTACGAGTGTTGAACCAGCCTTGTGTCCCGGGAATAAATCCTACTTGACCATGGTGAATAATCTTCTTAATGTATTGTTGGATCCTTTTGGCTAGTATCTTGTTGAGAATTCTTGCATCCGTGTTCATCAGGGATATTGGTCTGTAATTCTCCTTTTTGGTGGGGTCTTTGTCTGGTTTTGGAATTAAGGTGATGCTGGCCTCATAGAACAAGTTTGGAAGTACTCCATCTCTTTCTATCTTTCCAAACAGTTTTAGTAGAATAGGTATGGTTTCTTCTTTAAACGTTTGATAGAATTCCCCTGGGAAGCCATCTGGCCCTGGACTTTTGTGTTTGGGGAGGTTTTTGATGACTGCTTCAATTTCCTCCCTGGTTATTGGCTTGTTCAGGTTTTCTATTTCTTCCTGTTCCAGTTTGTTAGTTTGTGGTTTTCCAGAAATGCGTCCATTTCTTCTAGATTGCCTAATTTATTGGCTTATAGCTGCTCATAATAAGTTTTTTAAGTTGTTTGTATTTCGTTGGTATTGGTGGTGATCTCCTTTCTCATTCATGATTTTATTAATTTGAGTCTTTATTCTCTTCTTTAATAAGGCTGCCTAATGGTTTATCTATCTTAATCTTTCAGAGAACCAACTCCTGGTTTTGCTGATCTTTTGCACAGTTCTTCTGGTCTCTATTTTATTGAGTTCTGCTCGAATCTTTATTAATTCTCTTGTTCTGTTGGGTGTAGGATCTGTTTGCTCTTTTTTCTCTAGCTCCTTTAGGTTCAAGGTTAGCTTTTGTATTTGAGTTCTTTCCAGTTTTTGGATGGCTGCTTGTATTGTGATGTATTTCCCCCTCAGGACTGCTTTTGCTGCATCCCAAAGATTTTGAATGGTTGTATCTTCATTCTCATTAGTTTCCATGAATCTTTTTAACTCTTCCCTAATTTCCTGGTTGACCCTTTCATCTCTCATCAGGTTGTTCCTTAACCTCCACGTGTTTGAAATCCTTCCAAACTTCTTCTTGTGATTTAGTTCTAATTTCAAAGCATTATGATCTGAAAATATGCAGGGGGACGATCCCAATCTTTTGGTATTGGTTAAGACCTGATTTGTGACCCAGTATGTGGTCTATTTTGGAGTAAGTTCCATGTGCACTTGAGAAGAATGTGTATTCAATTGAGTTTGGATGTAAAGTTATGTAAATATATGTGAAATCCATCTGGTCCAGTGTATCATTTAAAACTCTTGTTTCTTTGGAGATGTTGTGCTTAGAATATCTGTCAATTGTAGAAAGCGCCATATTCAAATCACCAAGTATAAGTATTATTATCTAAGTATGTCTTTGGTTATTAATTGATTGATATGTTGTGCAGCTCCCACATTCGGGGCATAAATATTGATGATTGTTAGTTCCACTTGTTGGATAGATCCTTTAAATATGATATAATGTCCCTCTTCATCTCTTACTACAGTTATTGGGATAAACTTTAATTTATCTGATATGAGGATTGCTACCCCGGCTGTCTTTTGAGGACCATTTGAATGGTACATGGTTCTCCAACCTTTTATTTTCAGGCTGTAGGTGTCCTTACCTCTTAAATGAGTTTCTTGTAGACAGCAAATAGATGGGTCCTGCTTTTTTTCCAGTCTGAAACCCTGCACCTTTTGATGGGGTCATTAAGCCTATTCATGTTCAGAGTTACTATTGAAAGATATGAATTTAGTGTCATCATGATCCCTATTCAGTCCCTGTTTTTGTGGATTGTTTCCTTGGACTTCCTCTTTCTCTTACAGAGTCCCCCTTAATATTTCTTGGAAATCTGGTTTGGTGGTCACATATTCTTTCAGTTTCTGCCTATTTTGGAAGCTCTTTATCTCTCCTTCTATTCTGAATGAGAGAGCCTTGCTGGATAAAGTATTCTTGGCTGCAGGTTCTTCTCATTTAGGACCCTGAATATATCCTGCCAGCCCTTTCTGGCCTGCCAGGTCTCTGTGGAGAGGTCTGCTGTTAACCTAATACTTCTCCCCATAAAGTTTAGGGATCTCTTGTCTCTTGCTGCTTTAAGGAATTTCTCTTTTTCTTTGGAATTTGCAAGCTTCAGTATTAAATGTAGACGTGTTGAGCAGTTTTTATTGAATATGGGGGGGATCTCTACATCTCCTGGATCTGAGTGCCTGTTTCCCTTCCCACGTTAGGGAATTTTTCTGCTATGATTTGTTCAAATACATGTTCTGGACTTCTGTCCCTTTCGGCGCCCTCTGGAACTCCAATTAAACATAGATTTTTTTTTTCCTTCTGCAGCTGTCATTTCCCTTAACCTTTACTTGTGGTCTTTCAGGTGTTTTTCTCTTTTGTCCTCAGCTTCCTTCCTTGCCATACAGTTGTCTTCAATGTCACTCACTCTTTCTCCTACCTCATTAACCCTCGTCGTTAGGACCTCCATTTTCTATTGCATCTCATTTAATTGATTTTTAATTGCGGCCTGATTAGATCTAAATTCTGCAGTCATGAAGTCTCTTGACTCCTTTATGCTTTTTTGTTGAGCCACCAGTATCTTTATAATTGTGCTTCTGAATTGGCTTTCTGACACTGAATTGTAATCCAAATTCTGTAACTCTGTGGCAGAGAGGACTGTTTCTGATTCTTCCTTTTGTGGCGAGTTCTTCTTTCTAGTCATTTTGCTCAGTGCAAAGGGGCCAATAAAAGTTGTACTGGAAAAGAGAAAAAGAAATAAAAGCGGGAGGGGGGGACAAGCAAAACAAAAAACAAGGGGGAGTATTCTCTGATTCTATATACTGTAAATCCCTCGACTTCCCCTGGTACTTTCAGTGCTGCTTGGTGAATAACTTGCTTTCCCCTGTCCTTCCAGGTGGTCTTCTGGGGGAGGGGCCTGCTGTGCTGATTCTCAGGTGTGTGCACCTGGGGGAGCTGCTCGGCCCCCTGCCAGGTGCACGGCTTTTTATCCTGTGAGGCCCCTGCTCAGTCCCAGGTACAAGATGACCCCAGGGGGAACAACAAAGGTGGTGGCGGCCAGCTCTCCATCCCTAGAGTCAGCTTCCACAGTAACTACGGTAGCTCCCAGTCTTTAGGGGCCTGGATGCTCGGGGCGGGGCATGCCCCTCCTGGGATCCTGCCCGGAGCCTGCTGTGGGACTCAATCCCAGGACTCGAGGATTCGTGCCCTGAGCCAAAGGCAGAGGCTCAACCACTGCACCACCCCGGCATCCCTCATCTACCCTTTTTGTAAAAACAAAAACAAAAAACCTTACATTTAGGTCTGTCGGGTCACCTATAACTGATTTGTCATATAGTAGTAAACATAGAAAATTCACTTTATGAATCTAGCCTACCTTTTAAATTTGCTGTGTATTGATCTTTTCCTATTTTTATAAATATATCTTTTTCATCTTAAATATCTAATGTTAGATAAATTCTGTTGTATAGATGCACATAATTTCTTGATAGACTTTTTTTTTTTGTAGTTGAAGTAAAGAACCTTTAAGGGCACCTTGGTGGCTCAGTGGTTGAGTGTCTGCCTTTGACTCAGGGTATGATCCTGGGCTTCTGGGGGCGAGTCCTGCATTAGGCTCCCCTCAGGGAGCCTGCTTCTCCTTCTGTCTATGTCTCTGCCTCTCTCTCTCTCTGTCTCTTATGAATAAATAAATAAAATCTTAAAAAAAAAAGATCCTTTTAGTATTTTTGCTTATTTGCTTAAGCTTTTATTGGGTAAATTTCTATAAGATGAATCATGCTGCCAAACAATAGACGCCCTTTTACTTTAGATAGTTATTGCTGAATTGCCATCTATAGGTATTCCACCAATATATATTTCCAGCAGTATTGAGTTAGAAGTTCTTCTTCCTTAGTGTCATAACAACAAGCAGAACCACTTAAGATAAACTGAAACATTCCCTTGTTGGTGCTTTGTTTAAAACATTCCCTTGTCAGTGCTTTGTTGAAAATATATTTAGGCTATGTTCTTACATACAGGTATATATATATATATATACACACACACACACACAAACATGTGCATACAAACATTACCTTCTTTTACTGTGTTTCTTCATTTTCAATATAGGAAATGTATGAAGTTGCCAAGAAACTTTGCTCTTTCTGTGAAGGTCTGGTCCATGATGAACATCTTCAACACCAAGGCTGGGCTGCAATCATGGCCAATCTGGAGGACTGTTCAAATTCTTACCAAAAACTACTTTTCAAGTTTGAAAGTATTTATTCAAATTATCTGCAATCCATAGAAGACATCAAGTTAAAACTTACTCAGTATGTTTACTTTTAAAATGGATAATAAGATGTTTGTTTAAAATACTTTTGCAATTTATCAGTTGTTTAGTAAATGTGATTTCATTTCTAATTGTTATAATTCTTCACTTTTTGAGACTTTTATGGTGACTTTTATAGGCTCTAAAATTTTTATTTATTTATTTATTTATTTATTATGGTCAGTTTTATTTACTTCCTATTTACCGATCTCCCACATTTTTTTTTTCTTATCTTGTTTTATGTAAAGGGCTCAAAATTCTTCTAAATCATTTACAAACTCAAGAGTCTTTGCCTCCTTCTTGCCCTGCTATCAATTTCGCAATAAAGTAAAAATATAAATATAACACATCTGACAGAAATGGAAATTTTTTCAATATTCATCAATCAAGGAAATTTTTATTTTCCTTTTTAAATATTGCTCTAGGATGTAGGCTTGCTAAGATGGAAAGAAGCCATTTTGATGGCTTTCTGGTTCTATGCAAATAAGCACATCTGATAGGCAGTGGTTGTTTTTTAAAAGAGCTATAATGAATGTAAAAATATAGTAATGATTCAGTACCAATATAGCCCTCTGTTGTCTTTGTGTATGCTTTCCACATTTTACAGTCACTTTTTAGTTTTTATATTTTTTGTTACTTTGACTTGGGAATAACATCATTTTAATTAAAATGAACCTTATTCAAATATTTCTGTTTTGTAGTATGAATTAGGTTTTGGTGTTGCCAATGGAACTGATCTTGGGAAGAAAGGGAATGATTATTTGAGACTAGAAAGTGTATACAACAACATTTTCAAGTAACTCTTATTTGGGAAGTTCTTTTAGATATAATTTTGTGTAGGAGCCTGAGCCCCTTCAAAAATGTTTTTGCATAAATCAAGTCATTGATATCATCTTCCCCAGTGCCTTTTGACAACATATATCTACCTGTCTGTAGGGTGTAATGAATGTGAGAGTTACCTTAATCTTTATTAGGATTGTTAAGTTGAAAGCACAGAATAAAATTATCAAAAAATACTTGATTGGTTTAACGTCATACTTTAGGGGACTGCTTTCGTAAATCTTTATTGTAAAGTTGAATTTTTTATATCTTAAGGTTTGATGAACCAAGTGTTTACTTCTTTAGTATAAGCTGGCTCCCTTTACTTGAGAGTGAAATTTCAATGTGTTAATGATAACCCTTTTCTGTCTAATAACTAAGTTTCTTTTAAAGAACCATACCTATATGCATTATAGTAATGGTAATATTTATGTGTATAATAATTGAATGCTATTTCTTTCAAAATGCTAATCTCTAATTAGAGTGGTCCCATAATTTTACTGACAGATCTTTTGTGTTTTAAGTTTAGGAACTGCGGTTTCAGTAATGGCCAAGATTCCACTGTTGGAGTGCCTAACCAGACATAGTTACAGGGAATGTTTGGGAAGACTGGATTCTTTACCTGAACATGAAGGCTCAGAAAAGGCTGAAATGAAAACCTCCACTGAACTGGTGCTTTCTCCTGATATGCCTAGAGCAACTAACCAATCCTTGTTAACCTCATTTCACAAGTCAGTGGAACATATAGCCCCAGATACCACAGATGCTGAAATTGGAAAAGAAATTAGGGAATCTTGTCAAAATACTGTCCAGCAGGATGAAACTTCAGTAGATGCTAAAGACGGTGATCTGCCTTTTTTTAATGTTTCTTTGTTAGACTGGATAAATGTTCAAGATAGACCTAATGATGTGGAATCGTTGGTCAGGAAATGCTTTGATTCCATGAGCAGAGTAAGTCATGTCAATTTAATATTTCTTATGTCATTTCAACTATTATTTATACTAAATATTTTATAAACTTGAGAATGGTAATGTTATTATAGTGGAAATAATGAGCCTTGGTGTAAGACTTCATAACCAAGGATTTAGCCTTGGACAGATTAAATCTTTTCCTTTGTACCCTTATTTATGAATTAATAGTAAATTTGTGAAGACTCTTAGAGGTCATATATGTAAAATTTCTACTGCACTGCAGAACCTTGAAGTGCCTACTCAGATGGTGTAGATTTTGGTGGTACCACTTTGAAATATATTTTTTTTCTGAACTTGTAACATATGTAGATATGCTAATATCTCCTATCCTCTAATTTGTTCTTACAGTTAGGCTCTTTGATCTGTTAGGTAAAACTTGTGCAGTCTTAATGTTTTCATTCTTGTGCCTTAAATACATAGTACTCTCTAAATATAAGTAAATAGGTATATAGAAATGGCCACCTCTAGCCTACCATATTTTTAAGTTAATTTAATAATGGATCAGATGTTCACATTTACAAATTCTATAGAACTTGGAAGGTCTTTGGAAAATATTAAAGAAAATTTTGTTTTTTACAAAATTACAAAATATTAAAAATATTTTTTTTAGCAGCGAGAATGATTTATGGTCAGTAAAATATACAAGTTCTTGAGCAGTTAGGTCACGGAGTAATGACCACCCAAAGGAAGATACTGATCACTTTCATCTCCCTGAAAATCTGGTGTGCATCTTTCTAATCACCATTCCTCCTAAAAGGAACTTCTTCCTTTTAAAAAAGTTTTAAATACTTTATCTGCCTGAGATGTTTTAAAATTCAAAATTTCAATATTGTGGTCTGGGTTGTATTTTGTAAATTATAGTGAGCTTGTATTTTAGATTAATAAGTTCTTCCCCAAATATACTAGGAAAACATTTAGGTCTGGGGAGTAAATATCTCTTAAAATATGATCCAGGGGTCCCTGGATGGCTCAGTCGATTAAGCCAACTCTTGATTTCACCTCAGGTCACAATTTCAGAGTCCTGGGATCAAGCCTTGTGTGTTAGGCTCCATGGTCAGTGGGGAGTCTACATGGGATTCCTCTCTCCTTCTCCCCGCCACCCTTACCCCACGTCAAGGGGGAGCTTCCACTCTCTCTCTAAAATAAGTAGATCTTTAAAAAAAAAAAATAACATGATCCGTAAGCTGCTAGAAAATCTTTGAAGTCAAAGTTGATGGGACACATATTTCACTTACACAGAGATAAGATAATATTTTGAAGTTTGCTGTTGTCTAAAGATGATGGGCAGGATATTTCATCTTTTCTTAAAGGGCACTCAATTGGAAAAGAGACTTGATCTTTGAATACTGAGAAAGGCAGTGCATTGTTTGGGATGCCTGGAAAATAACACATACCTTTCAAAATGGAAAACTTAAATAAATCCTAGGTTTCTTCTTATTCTTTAAATTTCAACTTCCTTGATGAAATCCTTTAAAGGAGGCATTTCTTTTTGGCCATTTATTTGTCATTAAAGACAGCTTCAATGAAGACATTTGCCAGGGCATGGGAGTATATAATATATTATGCAAAGATTGCTACCTAAAAGGATTGAAAACTAGTGTTCCTATTTAAATTGTTGACATGTTAGTAGCCTAAAACTTATAACCTATGATTGTGGAAAGTCAAGCACATGATTGTAAATAGAATAATTGAGGTATATATATATGTATATGTGTGTGTGTGTATGTGTGTGTGTATTTCTGCATGAGTTAGAGAATAGGGCTGTAGACTGAGGAGAATCCCCTTTTAAAAGAACTGCAAGTTGGCTTTCCATTTGCATGTTTAAGTGAAATCCAGCACAGCCATATAATTTTTATTCACTTTTCATGACAAGAGAAAATAAACAATGATCCTTCTCTGGCTTGATGAAATTCCACAGGAATTTATATCTACAGAAAACGGAAGTTAGCTATATAGTATTATTACTAGGGTGTCACATTACTGACCTAAGTTAATGTTTACTTTCATAGTGTATACCAAGGGTCTTTGTGATAGATTACATGACCATTATATTTTGAAAGCATAATATAAATTTTTATTTGGTTATAGTCACTTGATACAAAATGAGGTAGCATAGTTTAAAATACTGTCTGTAATACAGCACTCTTAAGTTGTGCGTGTCAGCTTAAAAACTTGTGAATGATAATACATTCTGAAGAATTTATATATTTCTGCCTATATATTACAGTGTAGGACATTACAGTAATACGATATACTGCATAATAAACAGTACTTTGTCATGATTTTTTATTAGAGTAGTATTTTTCTCCTCTTGGTAGTTTTATATATTTATTCTTAATACCACTATAGCATTTCTAAAGATAGAATAAACTGAGTATGGAACTTCTCATCAGAGATGCCTTCCATTTATCTCATGTGCATTACATAGTTACATATAACTCACCTGCTTGATTATCTGATAGTAGTAGTGCTATTTGCCAGTGAATTTTAAAATGCTCCAAGGTTTGATTTTCTATAAAAGCAAATCCTGTTTAAAGCCATAATATTTACATAGTAATCCCAGTTTCAACGGTATTTGTAACATGTATAGGGTAGTTGATGGCTTTTTCATGACCTTTTCTCTCCTATACTGAGAAAAATGTAAAATTGTTGCTACATTTTTGTGTATTCACATATTTTCTTGGGTTGTAGTATATTCATAATTAGAATGAGTCTTGGATATTCTGGTTCAGATTATACTATAAAAGGCAAACTTTCCTGCAGCCCCAGGTGGCTCAGTGGTTTAGCGCCACCTTCAGCCCAGGGTGTGATCCTGGAGTCCTGGGATTAAGTCCCACATCAGGCTCCCTGCATGGAGCCTCCTTCTCCCTCTGCCTGTGTCTCTGCCTCTCTCTCTCCCTCTCTCTCATGAATAAATAAATAAAAAATCTTAAAAAAAAAATAGAAAAGGCAAACATTCATATATCTGACATTGGAAATTAATAATTGGAAATATGTGCATTTAGCTCATTTCTAAGCTGTCCAGATTAATACCAGCATAATGTATTGAATCTTGTTTTAGTGTTTTGTTCAGGATTCTTGTGATCTTATAGAATTACTGTTGTTTGCTCTGTGCAGTGGGTGTGGATTTAGAGGTGGGATGGAAAGAATGGAAAGGGTAAGAAAATTTTTAGTTTCTTCTAAGATGACAGTAACATTAATCTTTGTAAATATCAATGGAAAAACCCAAGAGTAAAAAAGTAGCATAGCACTGTGTTCAGTTACTAAAAATTTCCTAAATAATTAATAGAAATCTGTGGTTTGAAATATGTATTTAAAAAAAAATTCTCCAGTGACTCTATTTGGAAATTTTAATTTTTATTACTTGGAGGCAAATAAAATATTGATTAGAATCAGCTTTTAGGAAGTCAGGTCATATAACCTGTACTCAGGTGATTCACAAAATAGTCTTCCACGTTGTCAGTGTTGTTGTATTATACTTTCAATGAATTATGAAATACAAACTATCATAATCAGGAGCCCTGGTTTTGGGTTTGTTTTTTCTTCTTTAAATCATTGCCATGTGAAGTCCATGTGTAGTTATAATTCTGCATGAGCTAAAAATTTGAATCTGTTTTAATCCTCATTCCTAGCCCTTTATCACCTTAGTGATTTAAAGCCAATCTTGGTTTGTACAATACTTTGGACCAGAAATGTGTGCAGATTGGACTCAGTTACCATGAAGTTAAGAAAAGTGAGAAAATGTTAACATACGTATGGTTTTTGTTAGTATTGGGCTACCGCTGCCTATGTTTAAGTAGTGGCTCTGTTAGCTTTTTTGTAGTGATGCAAATGTGCAGCCTCTTATTAATTAAATTGGACTATGGATAATAACAATAAAGTAGTGGTTGAGTTTTAACGGCTTTTGTATGTTCTTTGTGTACCAAACACTGTCCATTAAATATTGTACGGTCCTTTGATTGTAGAGATAAGGGAGGGCATCAAGAAGGAGGCAGTATTTGACTAGGACCCTTACATAGAGGCAGAGTTAGCCTTTCAAACACCAAGTAGAATGATCAGTTTGAAGAAAGATTAGAGCTAGAGAAACACAGGGTTTGTCTGGATGTAATGGGCAATTCAGTTTGAAAAGAGGATAGGTTTGGAAAATTTACTAGTATCCAGTCACTGGAGGCTGTACTGTATGCTGTGTTTTTTAGATGTCATAGTGGGCAGAAGAAAGCCATTTAGGGATCTCAACAGGAGACCACTGTAATGAGTTAATAGTAGGAGATAACATGGTTGATACTCCTGTGGAGGTATAAAGAAGTGATCAGAAACACAAGCTGAAAATCTGTGAGAAGGATCAGGGATTACAAAAGGGTTGAGATTGCATAGAAATTATGCTTATGCTGAAATCATATAAGAAATAGTACAAACGGGCTAAGCACAAAGTCCTTCTGAATTATCTGTATTCGTGGATTAGACAGGAAAAGGAGCCAAAGAAGGGTACTGTGGAGGAATCCGTGAGGTAATGCCCCAAAGCTTCCAGTGTTTGTGAGAGGTTGTCTTCAAAGTATACGAACTTCAAGTGAAAGGAGGTTATAGGTGATCTTCGGCAGAGTGGGTTTTGTGGAGACTGCATGCAAAAACACTGCCAATGTATTCTTTCAAGGAAAGGGGAGGAGTGTTGAGACAAATCTGTTAGGTTCCATGATTTCCAGAAAATTTGTGGAAGTAAGCCAGGGAACAGGAGAGATTGAAGAGTAAGAAAGTTGGGTTGATCAAGCAAATTCCTTTAGGAGATAGAGACTGAAAATAAAGATACCTCCAGGAAGGAAGGAAGTTGACCTTGTTTTGAGGGAAATTAGAGTTTTAAGACAATGACCAAAGAACGTGTTTTAACTCTGCTTTACTTTATAAGACCTTAAAGATAACATTTTCTCTGTGACACGGAAGATTGATTAAGTTGTGGCATTGATGGGAAGATTATAGTTCCTGGCACTGTATTCCTAATTATGGATTCTAATATAATCAGTAATTTTTTATTAACATAACTATCCTCCCAGTATTGTGGAAGTATAACTTAGACTTCCTGTGCTTTTGCTTTTCTGTGTTTTTCATTTTCTTTCCTCTGAAGCTGTGTATCAAAATATTGAGAAATATATTAACTATTTGCTGAAAACTTCATTCATATGTTTTGTTGTCATTTAGCTTGATCCAAGGATTATTCGACCATTTATAGCAGAGTGCCGTCAAACTATTGCCAAACTTGATAATCAGAATATGAAAGCCATTAAAGGACTTGAAGACCGGCTCTATGCCCTGGACCAGATGATTGCTAGCTGCAGCCGACTAGTGAATGAACAGAAGGAACTTGCTCAGGTGCTCATTTGAAACTTCTCTCAGAAAAAGCAATTCATAGTTTCTTGATACCAATATTTTATATGTAATCTCAGTTTGTTGTACACCATCATTTTACCTCATCCTTAATTATTGTTAATGCAATAATATTGTTTCCATGTATTTTAAGACAAGTTCTTAATGTTCATGTTTGATAAAGTGAGCTGAGGCCACTTTAGGTAGTAAGTAAAAGATAAACTGTGAAAATGCTGTGAGCAGCTGTGGAAAAAAACAGAAAGTAGTCATTGTACTAAACATTTGAGTACTTCCTGCTTTCCCCCTCAGAAAACTAAAAAAGAATTCGTGAGATTTGTTAAGGGCAGGAGGAAAATATGAAATCTTAGAGATTACTAATACTTAGGTTTTTAGGTCTCATTTAATGCAGTATTCAAGAACTCTCTTCTCAGATTTATACCCAAAAGAAAGTGATGGAGTTGCTAAGAGTGATTAGCCCTACACATTTTCTGCCACGTTAGTGACTTTGTCCTCCACTCAGTCTGGCAAAACAGCAAAAGAGTTAACTTGTATAATCTTGATTGAGATGTACACTTTTCTAGTTTAACTTTCCTCTGCCAGTTTTTTTCCTCTGATTGTACTCTTAACATTAGAACATAAAAATCATCTTATTGGTTGCAAATGTTTTATTTTACCTGCATGGCACTGTGTGTGTAGGTAGATAAAACGTGTATGTTCTTGCTTTATTCTTTTTAAATAAATTTAAAAATGTTTATTGCATTTTTATAGTTTCCTAATTGAATTCATCTGTAATTCTCAGACTCTTTTTTTTTTTTCTCCTGATTTTGGGTCCAGCCATCTTATTGTGAACTGAACCCCTTTATCCTACGCTCTTGCACTGACTGAGAATCCTAGTGCTGAGAATCCAGCACTGAGTAGATTGTTATAGTGGGTCCCTTTGTTTAGTTCCTGATCTATAGAAAGTAGTATTTCACAATTATAGTGTTTCTGGTAGCTAGTTTTTTCTCTTTGTGTTAATAGAAGGCCCTTATCGGATTACGAATGTTATAGTCTACTTTTAATCTTGAGCCTCCTTGGGATTCTTGGAAGAAACTCAACATAGTCGTAATATATTGTCTTTCTTATTTAATTTTGGATTGAGTTTAGCATTTTGGCAAAACTCAACATAGTCGTAATATATTGTCTTATTTAATTTTGGATTGAGTTTAGCATTTTGGCAAACTGAATTATGTTGACTTGTGTGTGTGTATTATTCATTTGGTATATATTTCTCAAGTTTGGGCATCAAGTTTATGATTGCCTCAAAGTAAGGTGAAAAATTTTTTGATTAAAATATTTAGTCGATTTATTTAATATAATTGCTGAATATTTGTTTTTAAATGTACTATTTCCAATTTTTCTTCCAATCATATCTCTTTTTACTTTTCCCCTTTGGATTATTTTTATCATTAAAATTAAAATTTAAAAATTGGCGTGGTTCTTGGGTAGCTCAGAGTTAAGTGTCTGACTCTTGATTTTAGCCCAGGTCATGATCTCAGGTTTTTGAGATTGAGCCCCACTTTGGACTGGACGTGGGGCCTGCTTAAGGTTATCTCCTCCTTCTGCCCACTCCCCATTACTTGCTGTCTCTTCATAAAAATTTCCTTTTTTATTTAAAAAATTTATCATTAAAAATTACTTATTGAGGCACCTGGGTGGCTCACTCAGTTAAGCATCTGCCTTCAGCTCAGGTCATGATCCCAGAATCATGGGATCGAGCCTCACATTGGGCTTCCTGCTCAGTGGGGAGTCTGCTGCATCCTCTCTCTCTGCTAATCCCCCTACTTGTGCTCTCTCTCTCTCTCAAATAAATAAATAAAATCGTAAAAAAAAAAAAATAATTATTATTCCGTTTTCCATATCAGCTTTTTCCCTTTTATGTTACACATGCATCCTTCTAAGTTTGATATGCATTAAAACGATAGTATCCTTTAGTTGCAAATTTAGTTTTTGTCATTTGGAAATCACTCTAAATCACCTTTTCTTTCTTTTTTTAAAAGCATTTTTTTAAAGATTTTATTTATTTATTTATTAATGAGAGATACAGAGAGAGAGGCAGAGACACAGGCAGAGAGAGAGAATCAGGCTCCATGCAGGGAGCCTGAAGTGGGACTCGATTCCAGGTCTCCAGGATCATGCCCTGGGCCAAAGGCAGGCGCCAAACCGCTGAGCTACCCAGGCGTCCCTAAATCACCTTTTATTTCTTAAGGATATTTTCTCTGGATATAGAATCTAGGCTGTCAGTGATTTCCTTTAGCACATTGCCTTTGGTTTGGTTTTTATTTATTTTATTTATATTTATTTATTTTTTAAAGATTTATTTATTCATGAGAGAGAGAGAGAGAGAGAGAGAGAGAGAGAGAGAGAAGCAGAAACACAGGCAGAGGGAGAAGCATCCCAGATAGGATCCTGCCCTGAGCCGAAGGCAGACATTCAGCTGCTGAGCCACCCAGGCATCCCTTTGGTTTGTTTGTTTGTTTAAGATTTTATTTATTTATTTATTCATAGAGACACACACACACTTGTTTGTTTGTTTAAGATTTTATTTATTTATTCATAGAGACACACACAGAGAGAGAGAGAGGCAGGCAGAGACACAGGCAGAGGGAGAAGCAGGCTCCATGCAGGGAGCCCAACGCAGGACTCGATCCTGGTTCTCCAGGATCATACCCTGGGCTGCAGGCGGCGCTAAACCTCTGCGCCACTGGGGCTGCCCTTTGGTTTGGTTTTTAACAGTTTTTACTATAATACAAGATGTAGTTTTCTTTGTATTTCTCCTGCATTGGGATTGTAGTACTACTGTGGCTTAATGGCATATGTTGGAAAATTCCCAGTTTGTCTTCAGATTTTGCCTTTGTCTTACTCTTTTCCTTCTTCTTCACTGATTCCAATTATATATGTATTAGACCTTTCATCTTATTCTTTTTACCCTTGTTTCCTTTATTTCCCATCATTGCAGATTATTTTTTTTCTAGCTGTGATTAGCTGTTACTAAAAACTCATTTATTGGGACGCCTGGGAGGCTCAGCTTTAGCTCAGGTCGTGATCCCCAGATCCGGGATTGAATTCCGCATCAGGTTCCCTGCTAGGAGCCTGCTTCTCCCTCTTCCTATGTCTCTGCCTCTCCTCTCAATCTGTGTCTCTCATGAATAAATAAATAAATCTTTAAGAAAATAAAAAAACTCATTTATTGATAGTTTTTATTTTTTAGCTCTGCAATTTTAATTTGATTCTTTGTTTATATAGTTTCAATTTATCTAACAAGATAGTCTCATCCATCATCTCTTTGATCACATTAGCCATGTAGTAATTTAAAAGTCTCTGTTAAGCCTATTACTTGCGCCTGTGTGTGTGTGTGGCCATTCCTATAGTTTTCATTCTTGTGGTTTTGCCTTTTTGTGTGCCTAATTATTTTTTATCAGAAAGGCCAAGGAAATACAAAGCTTAAGATAACACTTTTGGAGAAAATTTGTTTTCATATGGTAAGGGCTATTACAAACTTATATCATTTTAATTCAATTTTAGGGATTTAGGTGATTGGAAATTGGTCTTCCAGTCTTTGTGATGGCCAGTCTACTTTTTGTAAACTTTACTCCATAGAATATAGCTTTTTGGGATACTAATACAAAATGTGTTCCATTGTCTTCCTTTGGTTGGCACTGATCTCCAGGTTTTTTATTTGTTAGCTCCTTGAGGATGTCAAAGGATTGCTTTTTTTTTTTTTTTTTTTTTTTAATTCTTAGCCTTGGGCTGCTCTTCAAGAATCCACATTTGTCTCTAGAGAAAGCATTGCTGGTTGCTTAACTGGCCTCCCCAGGTTTCTTCCACCTCCTAGGTCCTGGCCCTTGTCCTTCACTGCTTTCTTAGGTCTCTAGTAACAGGAATGCCACAGGAAGCTTGGTCGACATAACCATTAAATTATAGTTTACCATTACATGAGATAGCTCTGAATTCCTGATGTTTTTGTTGTTTCTTTGACAAAACCCTCAATAGAATGAATCAAACATAATTTATTTAACAAGACTTCTTTTGATGGTCATTTAGGTTGCTTCCAGATTTTCTTGTTGCAAACATTGTTCTAATATGCCAGTACATTTCTATCTTTATGTGCATGGCCTAGTATTTCTTTAGGGACAATCACTGTAATGGAATTGCTGAATTAGGGTGTTTGTGCATTTTAAATATTAATTAGTAATGTGTAATAATATATCCTCCGTAAAGAAAAAATCTGTCAACACTCTTCTCATTAATTGAGAACAGTTTACTTTATATCAGTGTTTGCCATCTATTTCCTCTGAAATGTCATTTGCCAATTTTTTTATCCTAATGTTTCTGTAAGCATTTATTATAGTCTGGATAATCCTTTGTGTATTGTAAATAATACAGATACTATCTCTCTCTCTTTTTTAAGATTTTATTTTTTTGACAGAGTGAGAGAGAGCACAAGTGGGGTAGAAGGAGAAGCAGGCTCCCACCGATCAGGGAGCCCAGTGCGGGGCTCAGTCTCAGCATCCAGGGATCATGACCTGAGCCAAAGGCAGACGCTTAACTGAGTAAGCCACCCAGGCGTCCCACAGATACTATCTCTTTGTTGATAGTGTTATAAAGATTGTTATACAAATTTTAAATTTTGATCTAGTCAGATTTATTGGTCTTTTTTTCATATTTTATGAACTCATCATTCCTTTAAAATCTTCAGATCTTTATAGCTGTTTCTGTAAATAAACTGGGACTTCCGTTTTTCTAATCTTAAGATAATCTATTTTCTCTCCTTTGCTCTGTCAAATCTCTTAGGGTGTGTGTGAGTGTGTGTGTAAGTAGATGTAATACTACTATAGTCAGGGAAGTACACTGAGTGGTTTAACATTTGGTTGTATTTTTTAAAAAAATATGATGCTGTTATCCTTATCTATATTCAATTCAGCAAATGGAGTTGTGTAATATGAGGATAAGTCATTTTTCTGGAAGTGTAGTTGCTGTGATGAAGGGGCTTCTGGTATTTTTTAATTTTCTTTAAAAAATAGAGCAGGGCTGACCCTTAAACTTTATTGAAACCAAACTGAAAAAAATTTAGTAGACATGTCCTGCTCTGTTCCTGTGAAAATTTGAAGACTAATTTTTGGTGTCCTGTGATCATTGAAGCAGCCTGTCTAACCATCTTCTTTCCCCCTGCTTTATTTGCAGCTTTTGCTAATGTTTTAAGCTGCGGTAGCTCATAGAGTTTAACTTTTAGACATCATAACTGTTAAATATTCAGAATAATACTGTAAAATAGACATCAATGGAGGCCCTAAGATAAAAGTTGTCACCAGGGCTTGCCTGAGTGAATGGCTCTGAGAGAAACTGGTTATAATATAATTCTAAATGGGCTCATGAGAGACAAACGATATCCTATTGAAGTTAGGTGGTATGTGGCTGTTGGAACAACCTTTTAATCCTACATTTATGTGTTTGGCTGCCAAGAGATGTAAAGCGGCAAGGGTTTTTAACTGAGACATCACTTCCACAGACAAGCTTTCTCAGATTTTGCAGTCTTAATCAGATCAGATTTATTTTCTCTTAGCATGTTGTACTTATCCTATATTATAATTACATTGAAGTGATTATTATTTTTTTAATGCAATTTCTTTAAGAATATAAGCTTTGGGGCACCTGGCTGGCTCAGTGGGAAGAGCATGTGGCTTTTGATCTTGGGGTTGTGAATTTGAGCCCCACATTGAGTGTAGAGATTAGCAACGAAAGAATATAGCTCTAATCAGCAGGACTCTAGCCCTATTCACAATGCCTTATCACGGCTTCTGAACTATAGTAGGTACACAGTCAATACTTCTAGAATGAGGGACACCTGGATGGCTCAGTTGCTTAAGGGTCTAGCTCTGGATTTCTGCTCAGGTCATGATGGGCACGGAGCTTGTTAAGATTCTTTCTCCCCCTCTCACTGTCCCCCACTCTCCCTCCCTCTCTCTCTCTCTTTCAAAAAAATATATGTATGTATATATATGTAGATATACATACCTACATATATACACACACACATGTATGTATATTGAAAACTTGGGTTAGTGAAATTAGACTTGGGTTTGTGAAATTAGACTTCTCTTTAATCTGGTCTGGAATCTTTCACATTTATTATTTGCAGATATCTCATCTGTTAGTTTTGTTACAGCTAATATTTTTTTCCACTGCAGATATTTTTATCAGTATTTCCTTCAGATTGTGGTGGGTAGATAAATTCAGATTAATTGATTTGAGGAGTTGATTTTAGATCTTACATAAATACAATTTTGTGTGGTTTCTTCTACCTACATAGCAATTAAATCTTCTAGCAAGTCTTATAGAAAAGAGAAAAGAGATGCCTGGGTCACTCAGTCTGAAGAACCTATGACTGTTAATCTCAGCTGAGGCCATGATCTTAGGGTTGTGATATGGAGCCCTGCATCAGGCTCCAGACTGAGCATGGAGCCTGCTTAAGATTTCTCTCTCCCTTTTCCCTACCCCATTTGTTCTCTCAAACTCTCTCACACACTCTCTCTCAAAAAAAAAAAAGAAAAGGGAAAAGACAGTGGAAGGAGATTTATTGCCTAAATATCTTATATGATAATGACCAGTTCAGGCAGCTTTAAGAGAAAAAAAATTTTTTTAACCACAACACTTCTGAGGACATTATAGACCCTTCTGCCTGGCCTGACAGAAACTTCAACCGATCTGTGAAGCTACATTAACACTGGAGCCCTGAAAATTTATTCACTGTGTATCATTTTTCTAGTAATCTTCTTCTCTTTAAAGATTGTCAGCAAAATAAGAAAACAACAGGAATCTGCTTCCTAAACCAAAAGTTAACAAAATACAGCTTGAGGGGAGTTGTAAATACTGTAGTATACAACTAACAAGTTACATTTCTTTCAAATATAGTCATGATTATTTAATTCTTACTAGATAACCTAGTGAAATTCGGAATTAGGATATGGTATAGCTTAAGTTCTGCCTTCCCTCATCACTCAGTCAGCCATGTAATTTTCTTTTAAACTTAAACATCATGTAGCTATCAATCCTCATATTTACACATAAAAAATTAATACTATGTGACATCAAGGAAATTTTACTTAAACTTTTTAAAATTGAAGAACAGTTGACATAGTGTTAACATTAGTTTTACGTCTACAATATAGTGACTGAACAATTCTATACATTACTCAGTGCTTACTGTGATAAATGTAATCACCGTCTGTCACCATAACATTATTACAATATTGTTGGCTATATTCCCTGTGATTTTCATTTCTATGACTTATTTTAAGAGGCTTGTACCTCTTAGGAATTTTTCTACTTAGTCTAAATATTATACTAAGAATGCCTTAACAAATAGAGAATTTATTTTATTGATAATAGATTTATATTTTTTCTTTGAACAACATTTGCATGTATATGTTTTTCCTGTCAGAAGATTATTAGTGGTCTAGAATTTATTTTGAGGGGATTGATTATGTGGGTTTTTTTTTTTTTTTTTTTGATTCAGTATAAAGTAGTTAAACTTGTAAGGTTTTAACACAGTTGATAAAAGCAGTAAGTTATTTTTAAAGTCAGAAAAAATATAGCCACAGTGGAGCGTATAGCATATTCAAAGGTAAGTAAGTTATAAAATTACTGTTGAAATTGTCTTATTTTCAGATAAAAAGTGATTTTGACTTTAACACACATCATTTAAATTTAAATATTTCCTTGAAATTTAGGAAGACACAAAAGCAGAAAGGAGAGAGAGGACTACCAAAAAGAAGACATGTTGTTGCTGGCCATATTAAGTTCCTAGAAAGATAATTATTTACAGTAGCAAGTCAGACAGACATGCATGCAAATCATAAAGCTTCTATAACACACTAACCATTTAGTAAGCAGAGTAGGAAAAAGAACCTATAAATACAGTAAAAATACTTAGTAATAAGCTCATCAAGATGGCTTTGTACCTTTTTTTTTAAGTGTTTGCTCTTGGGTTTTTTTTTTTTTTTAATGTTTTGCACATAAAACTACCTTATTTTAAATATGGCACATCTGTCTAACTTTATTTATAGCCCAAACACAATCCCTTCTTAACAAAATGATGCAGAGTTCACCTTTGAAAACAAGTAAGTAAGGATAGCTAAGAAAAAATATAATAGCTATTTTTCCTACCAAATAATAAAAGGTATTGTAAAATTGCATATATAAGTTGTTATTGTTCTAACAACATGAGTGTATACGTACACATGTATGTGTGTATGTGTATACATATGTGAGCACGTATATACACATGTATAAAACATGAGCATGTATATATACATGTCTGTGTATGTGTGTGTATACATACATATATATAGTGGAACAAAATATCGTTCAGAAATACTGGAGAGAGGAATGATATAAATATGTATACACATACATATACATATAGAGTGGAACAAAATATAGTTCAGAAATATTGGAGAGAGGAATGACTTCTTAATAAAAAGTACAGTCAGTCGTTACTCATTTGGAGAATTGTACAAAGTACTATTGAATATCATTGGTTAGATTAAGTCAGTTATTTCATGGCTTAAAATCAGTGACCATGTTTTACTTAATGTCATGCTCTGACTGACCCATGGTGTATAGTAGGAGCCTAGATACAGAGGTTCTAGTTCTAATTTGACTTTTAAAGTATGTCCTTAGAGTAATTTATCCATCTTCCCAGTGGGTTTCTTTTTTTTCCCCCCTTGCATGAAAATGTAATAATTAGATGAGCAGAGACTTCTTAAAAACAATTGTTTTTAATGAACATATCTACATTCAAGATAGTAGATTTTAAAATCTTGTTTAAAAGTTAGAACAGTTCATGTAACAAAGGTTTTCTCTTAAATGAATGTTGATATCTTTCATGAAAGTTAATGTTCTTTAAAATATTTTCTCTCAAAGGGATTTTTAGCTAATCAGATGAGAGCTGAAAACTTGAAGGATGCATCTGTATTACCTGATTTGTGCCTGAGTCATGCAAATCAGTTGATGATTATGTTGCAAAATCATAGAAAACTCTTGGATATTAAACAGAAGTGTACCACTGCCAAACAAGAACTAGCTAATAACCTACATGTCAGACTGAAGTAAGTGTTTCTCTAACATCTAATTTTGGATGTTTAGAAGTTATTTTTTAGTTACTGCCAAACAGTGGAGTAATTTTCCCTTGTCATTATATTGAAATACTTGATGGGTTGATTAATTTGGGATTAGATCATTTTTATAGAGTTTGTGTGTCTCAATTCCATCCTATAGGTGGTGTTGCTTTGTAATGCTTCATGCTGATCAAGATGGAGAGAAATTACAAGCTTTGCTCCGCCTCGTGATAGAACTGTTAGAAAGAGTCAAAATTGTTGAAGCTCTTAGTACAGTTCCTCAGATGTACTGCTTAGCTGTTGTTGAGGTTGTAAGGAGAAAGATGTTCATAAAACACTACAGGGAGGTATGGAAATTAAATTCTATTTTCATTGTGTATGAGCTTTATGAATTGGTGTGTGATATTAACATAAACTTTCCTCCTCTTAGTGGGCTGGTGCTTTAGTCAAAGATGGAAAGCGATTATATGAAGCTGAAAAGTCAAAAAGGGAATCCTTTGGGAAATTATTTAGTAAGTGTTATGCACTAATAAATTTATTTTTAATGAAAAATGTTTTTATTTGTAGATATGAGTATGTTATGTAGCGTGTATGTGATATTAGTTACCATTGAAATCTGGAGAAACATTCCTTTTAAGGTCTGTAGAGTTGAGTCCATTGTTAAAATTTAAATATGAAGAATTGTTCATTTGTTTTTCAAAAACCAGAGTTTTTTCCCCCTGAAATACAATATAAAATAACCATATTGCTAATTTCTTTACACAGGGAAGTCCTTTTTAAGAAATCGTCTGTTTAGGGGATTGGACTCCTGGCCCCCATCCTTTTGTGTACGTATTTATTTTTTAACCGTGACTGAATTTTTATGTTTTCAAACCTTTGAGAAATAGTGATATTTTTAGAAACATAGAATGTTTTTTTATCAACATAAAAATGGTTTTAAAAGTCAGTTGTCATGAAACTTGAAATAATATTCATATTTTTTGATCAAGAGTTTTCATAACATAGGAGGATAAGCCACACTACATTGTTAAGCTGTTAATTGGTAGGAGATTTTCTTATTATTTTGTGTTTGTCTCTCTCTGTCTTCTCATTCCCTTTATCTTTCCCCTCCTTCTTTCTCTCTCCCACCCTGTCCTTTCTTTTCCTTCTGTCCTCTCCCCCTTTTTATTCTCTTTACTCTTGTTTTATTCCTTTGTTTACAAATCAGAATAGGGTGATTCTTCAGGTGGCCTTCATTGAAACTGTGAAAAGTAAGTTTGTGTTTTTAAACCAGAATTACTGGGGACCATTCATTTTATTTCATGAGAAACCAATGATTCTGCAGGTCATAAATGTTTGGGAAGTGCTTTAGGTTTTTTTGTTTTCTCTTCAGATGCATTACTTAGCTAACATGTTTCTTTACTGCAGGATTTCTTAGGGCTTTAAATGTATGTATTTTTTAATGTAATAGGGTTTCCCGCACTCATTTCTTTAGGACCCCTGTTTAATGAAGAGCATCTTGATTTCTAAATCTACTTAGGTAATGATTGAAACAGAGTTACTTTAAAATTTGTATTTCTTGACAGTATTATAAAGAAATGGTAGGACTTACCAGATCATTTCTTTTTAAGAAGCTGAAATTGACTAAGGTATTTTTGGAAATATAATGGAAAGGTCAAGGGAAAGGCAAAGAAGGAAATGTTACCTAGGAAAAAACCTTTTTACCGTTTTAAAACAACAACACATGTTAGTTAATTGATAGGAATAGACGTAGGGCCAAGGCTAGGGAGATCTTCATGGTCATGTCACAAGTTAAGGAAAAATTTGGGAATAGTCTATGTGCTGGTGAAACAATTGGGTTCCTTTAATGTTGATAGGATGCCATCTGATTTTTAAAAACCTGATGAGAAAAGGAGGAACAGTCACATCAGTTGATCACCAACAGCTATGGTTCCCCATTATTTAAGACTCAGTAAAATAGTATATGTGTTAGTTATTGAATAGTTCTTCATTTTTATTTTATTCTATTTCTTAAATGTCAGTAGATAATTTATAGCATTTTTGCTTCTTTCTTATATTGAAATTAATTATAGTAATAAAGCATTTATAAATTTGTCCTGTTTTTTGTTTTTTTGTTTGTTTTTTTGTTTTTGTTTTTGTTTTTGTTTTTGTTTTTGTTTTTGTTTGTATAGACTCAGAAGCCTCGAAAGTTTGACTGTGAACTTCCAGATATTTCATTAAAAGATTTACAGTTTCTGCAATCATTTTGTCCTTCAGAAGTTCAGCCATTCCTCAGGTAAATGTTACTAGTATTTTTAACTTTAGTTACCACCCTAAAATGTTTTGTTTTGGAGCTGTGGAAAGTAGCTCTGATAGTCTTAGGAGATGCCAGAATATAGAAATATTTTAGGATAGGCTGGCTTTCCTATGCTGCTTTAGGAAGTTTCTGGGGAATATGCAAATGATCAGAAAATGAAGATAAAGTAAAAGGAGATTAATTGCTTACATGTAACTGATTTTTTTCAAGTAATTACTCTGACACGTATACTGTGGGAGATTGCTAATTTATCACTTTAATGATTATATCTAGGCCTCTTAAGCTATTTCTGGTATTGATTGAAAGCGGATATTACCATAGTTATTTTTCACATAGATTGAAATATTTGGTTGTAGGTATCCATCTTTTCATTATGAAATCACAAATCTAATTTGATTGTATTCTGTTTCAGGGTTCCCTTACTTTGTGACTTTGAACCTCTTCACCAGCATGTACTCGCTCTACATAATTTGGTAAAAGCAGCACAAAGTTTGGATGAAATGTCACAGACCATTACAGATCTACTGAGTGAACAAAAGGCAAATTAAGTTCTTTCAAGTGGTTTGCTTCATTAGTATAAAATGTTTCTGTTGCTGCAGCTCTGTAAGCCTGTCCCTCTCTTTTTCAGGCATCCATAAGTCAGACATCCCCACAGTCGGCTTCCTCACCAAGGATAGAAAGTACAACAGGAATTGCAACTACTACCTCACCGAGAACTCCTCCTCCACTTACTGTTCAGGATCCCTTATGTCCTGCAGTGTGTCCCTTAGAAGAATTATCTCCAGATAGCATTGATGCACATACATTTGATTTTGAAACTATCCCCCATCCAAACATTGAACAGACTATTCACCAAGTTTCATTAGACTTGGATTCATTAGCAGAAAGTCCTGAATCAGATTTTATGTCTGCTGTAAATGAGTTTGTAATAGAAGAAAATTTATCATCTCCTAATCCTATAAGTGATCCACAGAGTCCAGAAATGATGGTGGAATCACTTTATTCATCAGTTATCAATGCAATAGACAGTAGACGGATGCAGGATACAAATATATGTGGTAAAGAGGATTTAGGAGATCATACTTCTCTAAATGTCCAATTGGAAAGATGTCGAGTTGTTGCCCAAGACTCGAATTTCAGTATACAAACCATCAAGGAAGACCTCTGCCACTTCAGAACATTTGTACAAAAAGAACAGTGTGACTTCTCAAATTCTTTAAAATGTACAGCATTAGAAATCAGAAACATTATTGAAAAAGTAAAATATTCTCTGGAAATAACACTAAGTGAAAAACATCAAAAAGAACTGCAGTCTTTAAAAAGTGAATATGAAGGCAAGCTTGATGCACTAATAAAGGAGAGTGAAGAAAATGAAAACAAAATTAAAAAGCTGAAAGGAGATTTGGTATGCCTTGAGGAGGTTTTGCAAAATAAAGATAATGAATTTGCTTTGGTTAAACATGAAAAAGAAGCTGTCATCTGCTTGCAAAATGAAAAGGATCAGAAGTTGTTAGAAATGGAAAATATAATGCACACTCAAAATTGTGAAATTAATGAACTGAAACAGTCACGAGAGATAGTATTAGAAGACTTAAAGAAGCTCCATGTTGAAAATGATGAGAAGATGCAGTTGTTGCGGACAGAACTTCAGTGCTTAGAGCAAAGTCATCTAAAGGAGTTAGAGGACACTCTGCAGTTTAGGCACACACAGGAGTTTGAGAAAGTTATGACAGACCACAGAGTGTCTTTGGAGAAATTAAAAAAGGAAAATCAACAAAGAATTGACCAGATACAAGAATCTCATGCCACAGTTATCCAGGAGAAAGAACAACAGCTACAGGAATTAAAACTCAAAGTTTCTGATTTGTCAGACATGAGATGTAAGTTAGAGGTTGAACTTGCATTGAAGGAAGCAGAAACTGATGAAATCAAAATTTTGCTAGAAGAAAGCAGAGCCCAGCAGAAGGAGACCCTAAAATCTCTCCTTGAACAAGAGACAGAAAATTTGAGAACAGAGATAAGTAAACTAAACCAAAAGATTCAGGATAATAATGAAAACTATCAGGTGGGCTTGGCAGAGCTAAGAACTTTAATGACAATTGAAAAAGATCAGTGCATTTCAGAGTTAATTAGTAGACATGAAGAAGAATCTGATATGCTTAAAGCTGAATTAAACAAAGTAACATCTTTGCATCAGCAAGCATTTGAAATAGAAAAAAACCTGAAAGAAGAAATAGTTGAACTGCAGAGTAAATTGGATGCAGAATTGAGTGCTCTTGAGAAACAAAAAGATGAAAAACTCACCCAACAGGAAGAGAAGTATGAAGCTATTATCCAGAAACTTGAGAAGGACAAAGAGAAGTTTGTCATGAGCAAGGAGCAAGACAGAGAACAGTTAATTCAGAAGCTTAATTGTGAAAAAGAAGAAGCTATTCAGACTGCCCTAAAAGAGTTTAAATTGGAGAAAGAAGCTGTTGAGAAAGAGTTATTAGAGAAAGTTAAACATCTTGAGGATCAAATAGCAAAAAGGTAAGAATTACTGTAGTCTGTAATTATAAAATTAAAATATTGGTGATTCAAATTTTATTTTTTGGTGATTCATGTTTTAATTGTATATGTAATCGCAGTACCTTGATTTACTTACTTAGGCCAATATAGTAATTGAGATATTTTTATAAAGTAAAACCTTTTACTTTAACCTTTTACTTCATAGTTAGCATTTCTTTCAAACATTTAAAAAAGTAACAGACTGCATAAGCTTATTAGTGGCTTTTCAAAATGGATGAGTATCATGGATTTCCAGAGAAACAGATTTTTTTGAAAATTTCAGATGTTTTCAAGGGCTTCCTTTTTAATTCATTAATTTCCTTCTTTTGGTTTATTTGAAGTCTTTTTTCCTAATTTCTTTTTCCAAATTTCAGATGTTTTCAAGGGCTTCCTTTTTAATTCATTAATTTCCTTCTTTTGGTTTATTTGAAGTCTTTTTTCCTAATTTCCTAATACATTGTTTTTAAATTGTATGTATGAAAGGTAACAGTTTCATCTGAGCAGTGCTTATTTATGTAGTAAAGACTAGATTCTAAATTGGGGCTAAATGTTTCAGCACTATTACTTCCTTGATACTACAATTTCAGTTATTCCCTGTGTTATTCAAAAGATAATGTCTTTAAATTCCAGGTTTTTATACAGTCGTGGGTTTTTTGTGGGTTTTTTTTTTTTTTTTGCATGTTTAATATTGTGACTAATGTTACTATCCCCCCCACCCCCCTTTTTTTTAAAAGATTTTATTTGTTTATGAGAGAGAGAGAGAGAGAGAGATGCAGAGATACAGGCAGAGGGAGAAGCAGGCTCCATGCAGGGAGCCTGATACAGGACTTGATCCCGGGACTCCAGGATCATGCCCTGGGCCAAAGGCAGGCGCTAAACCACTGAGCCACCCAGGGATCCCCTGATGTTACTACTTTTTGATCAGTATTTCTGCTTTTTTAAATTTCACTGAGGGTTTTATGACCTAATGAAACAATTTCTAGAACATTATCAATTAGTTGTATCATTAATTTTTCTGAGTGACTATATTTATAGGTTTGTATACCTTACATATTTTAACCTGTTTCTTGCCTTACTGCTTCTGTAGTCTCTTGTGGTAGACTCTCTGCTGTATAATATTCATATATTGGTATTTGATTAAACCGCCCCTTCTGTTTTAAAAATAGGAACTCTGTATTCTGGGGGGCTTGGAGGATTTAATACAGAAATTAGGGCCTGCACGAATGTTTACAGAACAGGTCAAGGGAATGACTGCTGAAAACCAAGAAAGCTCTGGGTGAAATATCAGGAAAAGAGATGCTGAAGTACCCACCAAAGCTGACAGTTATTTGTTTTTCACTGGAAAGCTGCTGTAGCAATCAAGAGTCTCTTCAAAGCTCCAGTAATGTGGCTCATTCTACAACACAAAATGGGTAGTTCTCAGTTACTTGACAGGAAACTCCTGTGAAATTTCATCTGTTTGCATATACCTTTGGAGAGTAAGCCTGGACTGCTTTTCTGTTTCCAGATTTGTGCATGTTCTTTTTATTGGCAAACTTGGAATTAGAAGGGATTTTGGGAGATAACACATCTCTGCAATACAGTGCAGATGAGATTCTAGAAGAGGGGTGAGAGCAATGGCTGCATGATGATAGTCTAGCACTATACATACAGTTTGCAGTTCAGGGATCCTTCATGTCTCTTTTACCCATATTGAACTTCCAGATAGAGACACTTAAAATGTCATGTTTCCGTTGGACATGATTCAACTTATGTCTTTCATATCACCTCAGATAGTCTCACCCTCTTCAAAAGGTGAGATTCAAACTTACGTCATTGTAGCCATCCTGTTCATTTATCTTTCTGCACAGACTCAATCTCTCTTTGGTAGTCTGCAGGTTAAGTATTGAAATATAAGGTTAACTACAATTGTCACAACACTTATTACATAGTAGGATACTGAGAGGGGGGGAATAAAGATAAAAAATTCATCCATATATATAGGCTTAATTTGGTAGTCTCTATTTCTATAACCAGTGTTGTACCTCTGGTTGGTATTTATTTACAGCTTCCTTCTGTTTTTTTTGTTTGTTTGTTTGTTTTTGGTTTTTTTGTTTTTGTTTTTGTTTTTTTTACCTTAGACATTACCTCAGCTGATTTTACTTGACCTGAAGAGACTGCCATTAATGATTCCTCCTATAATATAGTTGCTGTGGTTTCTCATTTGACTGTTTATCAGTGGACATGGCACTTCCAGGAGTTTTCTCAGCTGAGAAAAGCTTCTGACTTCTAGGCATATTTCTCTGTGTTACAGCGTAGGAACTGTTTTCCACTGACAATTAAGTTGTATCAGTATATACTGCAGTTTCCTTCTTGGTGTGTTGATTTAGTGCTGTGATGAACCCTAGGTATCTGTGATAGTTTAAGCTTCCAGTTGAATGGGACCCTGGTTGTGTCTCTTGGTAAAGGAATTCTTTTTGGGGGGAACTAAACTGGCGAAGTCCAAAGTTGTAGGGACAGGAAGCAAAATTTTCACTCTTGGCTCATTGAAATAATAGTTACGCCAATTTTTTTTCTTTTTCAAATTTTTATTTAGATTGTAGTTAGTTAAGATGTATGTTATTCCGATTTTTATCCTTGGTTCTCCAACCTATATATTGTAACTGTGGAGGAATTAGTTTCACAAAGTAGTGTCTGGCTCAGGGCATGTACTGTATTCCTCACATTAGCCATTCAGAATTACAAGGTGCCTGAGTGGCTCAGTCGGTTAAGTATCCAACTCTTGATCTCAGCTCAGGTCTTGATCTCAGGGTCATGAGTTCAAGCCCCACATTGGGCCTGTAACCTACTTAAAAAAAAAAAAGTCACCCATCTGGTACTGTAATGAGTTCTTAATACGTTGATCCACAGTTGTATCAAACCAGCTACTTTAAGGATTGGCATACGAGGTAAGATAAGTGACTTCATGGACATGAGGCTCTGGCTACATATCTTTGCACAATGAAATTCCTTGTTCAGAAGCAGTTCAAGTAGAATATCGTTAACAGTGAATAAGCCTTTTTGTATGTTCAGGAATGGTTCTTGTAGAAATAATATGGGCATGGAAGGTAATTGTATATGGAGAATAATAGACTATTCTTGTGAAGACAGATTACTGTCCTTTTTATGAAGAAGCGGTCCAGGGTAATCAGCCTGCCATCCAGTAGCTGGCGAGTCTCCTAGAAAAGCACAGCAGTATCGAGTTCACTGCTGGTTACTAGATGTATAGAAATCCATATTGCTGAGCCCATATGTAACCTCACCTCCTGCCTGTATGGACAGTTGTTCGTCAGCCTTTTGAATAGGACTGGTTGAATAGTCACAGAATAATCAGATTGCCCATCTGATTATTAAGAGATTCTTCATAGTCAGACATAGTATACTCAGAGAATTTACATCTCCTCATTCTTACCTACCCTGCACATTTCAGGAGGCCGATCCATATTTCATTTCCAGAAATATTCCTACCAGATTTCAGTCCGGTTTCTTCCACCCCTCACTATCTAGCCAACACCTTGGCTGGCCAGTCTCCATGAATCACTGCAAATCTTTGCCCTGACCATTTCTCCTCTTAAGTAACTTCAAGTATACTGCTTGACATATTCCTGCTGGGAGGATTTCCCTTCACTACTGTTCTTTAGAGCCACTCTCCACTGGGTCTCTAATACCTCAACTATACTTTTGAATAGTGTCAGTATATTTTGCAGAATCGTATGAAACCAGGCCTACCAGTTTTTTCCACTCAATAGTTAGCATCAGAGTCATGTTGGAGAGTAAGGAGGCAATGTAGCAGTAGAAGGTACCTTGGGAACCTGAATCTTGATCTTTTTGTACTTGTGCCATATTTTGTTGGATCTAATGTATGCCATGTTTAACTTATGATGGAATGTTGCTCTTTATACCCAACTTGATGGCTTGGTGGCTTAGACAGTATTAGTACCCACTTTATGATGGGTAGCACAAGACACACTTTAAATTGGGGGACCATGATTAATCTTTTAATCTCTACAGACCCAGTAGCAGGCCATGGCTACTTTACAATAGGAAAATAGTTATACACTTCGGAATTCTAAGAGTCTCAACTGTGATTCTCCTACAAAACTTGCCAGATGTTCTAACAATATACATTTCTGCTACAGACACTTGAAGCATCTTCTGGGAAGTGTAGCTCAAGGGCCAGAGCCACACAGAACAGGGAGTTATTTCATAAATGAGTCAGAGTAGCATGCCCAAATGTACTATATATATTGCCTCCAAACTTCAGAGATGCTCACCTACAAGCAGCTTGTCCCTTCACTTTAGAGGGGACATTCATTGACTGGACCATTGGATATTTAGAAATTTCACTGTGCTGACAAGGTCCTGAATTCATGGACTTTATTGTTCATCCTCTGGCACTCATGTGTCTTGCTTTGGTAACTCAGGTAGTTGCTGCTTCCTATTTACTCAGCCTAAGGAGCACAAATGCCATAAATGTATTGGATTAGTATGATGTCTGTTTTTCCCCACCCCTGTCTCAGGTTAGTATTGATATCTTAAGCAATAGCAGGAAGATCAATATCCCGTGCCAACTAGATTTTAACCCAGGACTGGAGAACTGGTATAATCCAGAGATAAGACATTGGAAGTGTATTGCTGTTGCCATAGGTAAAATGTTACTGCTGCTTGTAGTTGACTAGGGGTTGACAAACTGGCCGGTGAGAATCTGCTTACCACTCAAATACAGCTGTATTTGAATACACAGATGCCTGTTCCTTTACCTATTTGTTGCCTGTGGTTGCTTTTGGAAGAATTAAGTAGGTATTGCAGATCATCTCACTTACATTTTACTCTCCCCCCCCCCCCCCTTTGTAAAAAGTTTGTCAGCCCCTAGTGTTTGCTTATAGCTATGAAGAGGGAAGAAATCACTAAATCATTAGTTCCATGTCAAATAATGGTGCCTTGTTGATTCCTCCAGCAAAGAAGTCATATGTGAAATAACAGTTTTCTTGGAGTCACTACCTGATTAAATTTATAAGAATCCATCGCTTGTTTTTGTATGTTTTCTACAGGACACATACATAAGTTGACTAAGAATGTTATAGAAATTATACGAAGTGAGAGATTGTTTTAGGGATTCTACTTCTTTATCATAGTAATTTTAGGAAGGGAACCAACAAGGAGTTTTGCTTTTATGTCTGTTCCACTAGAGATTCTAGATGTAAGGATGTATCGTGTGTCTTTGGTAAAGGGACCCACTGGACCCAAACTCCATTTATCTCATGGCTATCAGTAATCTCCTGGTGGACCACAGTGGCATTAGAGTCCCCTCAGAGCCAGTATTCTTTAGCCCCCCCAAAATTGGTTAGTTACTTTCCCAGAATACACACTCAGCCTGAAAAGTAGGCATAGGTCTGTGCCAAAGGCTGTAAAGGAGACAGCATTATAAAACTTTGGCATTATAGTTGGTGACTGACTGAAATCTTGGGATTAGGTAAGGGATGGTGATTCTCTTTATTTAGTTAAATCAGCTCTCTGAGCACTAGATACTGAGTTTTTAAAAAACAGCTAAAAAAAAAAAAAGTTTAATCATCCTTTATCATCCCATTCTGTCATAGCCCTGTGGACAGCCAGTGCCAAAGAGTTTTCTGGGTCAGACCTTATGATTGCTGCTCTGACTCTGCTGCCTGTAATATACCACCTCATGTCTTTGGTTAAGTGCCACTAATTGACCTCTACCACTCCAGAATCCTGTCATTTCCATTAAATTCATTGAATTTCAGTGATTTCATCTCCCTCTGCTATCCCTGTCCTGCAGAGCACCACTACAGAGTTTTTTGAAGTTGACTTTCTTAATGCCTTGGTTGAAAGGTATATTCTATGGATCCACCCAAGATATAAATAATGAAGCGCTTCCACTGTGCCTATCACCATCATTCTTTGGATGCCTTCCTCAAGACCAAGGATCAGTAAATGTGTTCTTTAAAAAAACTATTTTCTAAAAGAAAAGAAGAGTGTCGTTTTATATGTTTGCACATCTCTTTAATGTGTGGCTTAATGGATTCTCATATCTGCTTCTGCATCCAATCTATTGCACTATCTTTTGATTATGATAAAAATGCAACCTTTCACTTACATATAATTTTCAGATACTTGTGGATATTTCCTTGATACTAATTCAAAATCCAACAAATGATAATTTCTTAAACATTAGTTTCAATATGGAATATGAAACTGTCAGATGGATTTTTCATTTTATGCTAATATTATTGAACTGTCTTCCACTCTAAGTGGTTATTTTACCCATGCATGATTTTTGTAGCACAATGAATTAGTCATTTGAAAAACTGGTTCACTGAGTTATGCATATCTTATAAATACTGACATATTTTATTGACAGAAAAATTGGATGTGTTCACACACCTACCAGTTTTATGAGAAAGATCTTAAGGTACTAGAAAGTTCTCAAGCTCATAGTGGCAGGTATAAGTTTTCTAATTTTTTTTTTTTTTTGGTTTTTAAATAATTTTTGTGCCCATTGTAGGGCTTGAACCCATGAGCCCAAGATCAAGAGTCACATACTTTATTGACTGAGCCAGCCAAGTGCCTCAAGTTTTCTAAAATTCTAATTTATTTTTAAACAATCTATTTTACCATTGGTAATAAATTATCTTAGTTGTTCATTGAAGTAATAAGCCCACATTGGTCATTTTTGAGAAAATGTTCTATTGAAAATCCAAATCTAAATAACCAAAGATTGTCATTTTTCAAATAGAAATAGTAGAGCATGAAAAACGTAGCAAATTCAGCACACAGCAAAAAAAGTACAAGTACTTTTCTGTGAGACAGACATATTTCTATAAGTGGCAGAACTACTTTATGTGTACTCATCACACTGAATACTAAAAAGGTGCATACTCAGTGGTCAGGATTCAATAGTAATAATTCTTAATACATCATGTATATTCCAGAATAAACCTGAGTGCCTTGATGTAAAGGAAACAATGACTCCTTTCCCCACTTTGAGTGCCTTGATGTAAAGGAAACAAAAACCCAAAAGTACAGTTTGGCACTATCATCTTTATGTTAAGGCACTATCATCTTTATGTTAAGGTGTCAGCGATTTTATCACCTGTGCAAATGTCAACAAGGTGTAAAAGATAAATATCATCTTAGTATTATTATGAAAATAGTTTTTATTTTGCTGATCTCTTGAAAGTGTTCTAGTCACCCCCAAGGTTCTGTGGATCACAATTTGAGAATCCTTGATACAGAGACCGGTTGACAAACTTTGTATGAAGGGGCCACATTGTAAATATTTAAGACTTTGTGGGTGATATGGTTTCTAGCCATGCTACTCAACTAGCAAGAGAGAAGTGGGACAATATAAATGAATGGTATGGCTGTGTTGCAGTACAACTTCAACTGTACAAACAGGTAAAGGCTGGATCTGGCCTGCAGGCCATTGTTTGCCTGCCTGTGGTCTATAATATCTTATTTTGACATTTATCTTATTTTGACATTTTATTTACTTTTGATGTTGGCTGTTAGGTCCAAATTTCCAGCAATAAATTTAGCAAGCTGTTAACATTGAATCAATCTAGAGTCTCTGATTATTGTATCAATACAGATAATATCGGCCCAAGTTACCATTATGTTTGCCTTTCCTTTTCTAACTCCTGTTGGATCCATCCCCATATATATCTCCTATATTGCTACCAAAATAAATGCAAAATTTTGCAGTTGTAATTCCTCCTTGGTTTGATTTTCAGCTCCTCTGGGATCTGGGGATTTGAAAGTAGAGATGAGTCTGTAAGTAAATAGTAAGGGAGCCATTTGAGAAGGATCAGCTTGTTGAAAAGATCTACTTGTTGAGATGGCACCTCAGGCAAGATGACACTAATCTTCTCAGATGAGGGAAAAGAGGCTTATTGGGATAGTAGTGACAGCTGTGCCATCTCTAAAACCTTGCCACCTTTAGTCACCTGATCCACACAACTATAAGTATTAGCTGTTCTGCCATGGAACGCCCTAATCTCCCAGAGTTCCATTTTGCACTGGCAGTGAGGCCAGTGTCTTCAGATCGAAGATCAGAGAATCAATTCCGGACTCCTATCTTTGTTTTTTTTTTCCCCCAAGGACCATACTTGTATCTGTTAGGATTGAGTTTAGAAAACAATCTCTTTTGTAGTTCCTTGGAGACTTCCACCAGTTGTCTACTGTGATACCACTGCAGGTAGTTCACTTGGAAACCCCTCATGTAGCCCACATGTCTGGTCATAGTCACTTCTTAGAATGACAAACTCTCATTTAACATTCCAGATCTTGTGTGGGTATCTTTCATTGACAAATTTGAACTCAGAACTTACTGGGAAGGTCATCCTGGACAAATGTAGTTCTAGGTTTCTCTGTCATACAGTAGAAACGCTTGAAAAAGAATGAGGAAATCTTTAAGAAGAAATGATGCTGAGGTGATGACACTGCATAGCACAACTCCCTCCTTTCCACCACTTATTTGCTTGTTCGTATGCCAGAGATTGCATGAAGAAACCAACTGCATGGGAGAAGCATCAGCAAAATATAAGATATTAATTGTATTCATAATGTTAAAAAGCTCCCACAAGTCAATTAGAAAAAGGCAAGTTGGGATCCCTGGGTGGCGCAGCGGTTTGGCGCCTGCCTTTGGCCCAGGGCGCGATCCTGGAGACCCGGGATCGAATCCCACATCAGGCTCCCGGTGCATGGAGCCTGCTTCTCCCTCCGCCTGTGTCTCTGCCTCTCTCTCTCTCTCTGTGACTATCATAAATAAATAAAAAATTAAAAAAAAAAAAAAAAGAAAAAGGCAAGTTGTTCATTAGAAAAATGAACAGAAGATAGAAACAACCAGATCGATGAAGAAATAGCTAATATGTGAATAGCTTTCCAATCTACTTGGGATTATGGAAATACAGAATTAAAATAAGATGTTTTTTCCCATATAACTGGGGAAAATTAAAATCAGTAATATACATTATTTTTAAGGGGGAAAAAGGCTCTCTCATACACCTGTGTACAAAGAAAATGAGTGTAGAGAATGTGCACGTGTGTGGAGTTTGCAAATCTATGTACAACACTGTTGATTGCCATGCCTCCTGGGAGTTGATGTAGATTTGGATGAGTACAACAGGAGCACTTCAGTTTTATAATTTTCATCTATTTTTAACATCATAAAAACAGTTTAAAAACTCCATGATAATATTTGTTTGGTAGACCCAAATGATAGGAAATAGTTCAAGCATTGTGACAATCTACTTTGTATTCAACACAAGTTTTCTAGTTCCTAGAAGTGTTGAGTATAATAGAATCTTTTTGCTAGCATACACTAATTTGTTAATGGTGGGGTAACCTATTAACCAGAAATGCTTTATTTCAGGTTCTAAGGGTATGAAAGCGTTCCAGCTGATAACAAATGTATCTTGCTTCCTTTAGTTCTAATTTCCAGGCCTTTTTAAGGGTTTTAATATAAGACAGGATTATTTAAGTTTAGTTTGGGGTAGCAAACTGTATTGATAAGCGTTTTTAGATTTCTTAAGATTTTATTTACTCATCTAACGAGAGCATGCGCACAACCAAGGGAAGCAGCAGACAAAGGGAAAGGGAAAAGCAGGCTCCCCTCTGATCAGGGAGCCCAATGCAGGACTTGATCCCAGGACCCTGGGATCATGACCTGAGTGGAAGGCAGACACTTAACCCACTGAGCTACTCACACACTCCAGATTCCTTAGATTTCTATGCCAGTATTGCTAAACCAAATATATTCTTAATTATGAGATACTGTAATCTTTTCCTCGTGTCTTCCCTCTCACCCAGCACACACACATCTACTTACTCCCCAAAGAAAGTGAGGCGGTAGTGCTATAAAAAATAAAACTTACTTTAGCTGTTACTATTTCAGACCATTTGAGGTTGTACAGTAATGTAAAGCACAACAGAATGATGTGGCCAACAGTTCCCTGGAACCTTTTCTGATAGGAGCCTCAAGCAATGTGACATAGCAGCATATAAAACCCCAAGAAATCTGTCTCCAACACAGTATGATTATTGACCTTAGTGTCATAAGCTCTCCTTTATTTGCTTTTGGCACCAAGAGTCTTTTTACCTTATGAATCAGCATATACCTAATCATTTAATGTGCTCATTCTGGGTATTTGGAATGATTGTGTATTTACAAAGAGACAATGATGTCTTTATATTCTTGTGTGCTGAAAACTATCTTCTCCCATACCTGCCTCATCTTAGCACAGCACTGATCCTTGAGGTAAAGGGAACACTTCCCCAGGGTGTACCAGGCAACTCAAAGTTTCATGACACTTAGAAATTATAAATACCACCCATCTTTGTGCATGTACATGCAGTCAGACCATACTCTTAAAGGATTTTAACATCCTTTCTCATGCTGAAACTCCTACTCTTTTTTTTTTTTTTTAAGATTTTATTTATTTGAGAGAGAGCAGGGAGGAGATTGAGAAGCAGACTCCCCACTGAGCAGGGAACGTGACAGGGCTCCATCCCAGGACCCCAGGATCAAGATCTAAGCCAAAGGGAGATGCTTAACCAACTGAGCCACCCAGGTGCTCCTCCCTCCTTTGTTACTCTATTCCAGTATTCTTACCAATATCCTCACAACAGTCTTTTACAGACCTAAATTTATACTTTGTCATTCTCTGTAGAAAAAATTCTGTAATGACTTTACATTGTACTTCTAATAAAACCCAGAATGTTTTCTGGTCATGATTGGATTTCCTCTTGCTTGTCTGACTTCATTCACTTCATTTACCACTATGGTCAGCCTTGCTTACCTGTGTGAAACATGGCTTTTTGCTTTTCTTATAACACTTCACCTGTTCTATGACTGTAGGGATAATTATTCAAAGTATGTTTCATAATTGCCAAAGGTAGATATTGGCCAAACAGTATTGAAGAAAAACTAGTACATAAATCCTGCCTATACCAATTTTAATCCCTAACACTTTATTGTTACTAGTTGAGTTCATATTTATATTCCAGTTCCTAACACTAAAATTTATGTAACTTGTCAGGGTTTCCATCCATGCTGTAATTTTTACCTTCCATACCCGTTCCTAGCCCTAAAGAAAAAAACCTTGAAAACAAATCTTACCTTATCCTTTCACTGCATTACAGATTAGGTTTTTTCCCAATTGAAGCCTTTCTGTAAACTCAGAATCTGTCTCAGACTTTAATAGAGGTAATATGTCTCTAACTTGCATATTTCGTGTTTGGCCATTTAAAACCATCCCTTAGGAGAAAATGAATTAATATATTTTGTTAATAAATTTGGAAGAATGAATTGCAGCTAACAATTCTTTGATTATCAATCGCTGTAATAATAGTATAATTTTATGAATTATGAAATTATATCAATAAATATAAACAATTTCAGTATCCACATTGATTATAAAATGCCTCTTGAGCCCATAGGGTACATGGGTGGCTCATTTGGTTGAGCATCGGGCTTTTGATTTCAGGTCATGATCTCAGGCTCTTGGGATCCAGCCTCGCATCAGGCTCTGCCCTCAGCACAGAGTCTGCTTGGCCCTCTCCCTCAGCGTTTCCCTCTACTCTTTTTTTGTTGTTCTCTCTCTCTCTAAAAATAAATTTAATTTTAAAAACTTCAATATGTTTCCTGATTCCCAAAACATTAAAGTGTGATTTAAAGTTGTATAAATGTACAGTTAAAGCAATCAGTTGACTTAGTCACTAAAATACCTTGGGAATATTTGCTAACATGATAGCCTCTCTCCTGTGGCTTAACACTTGTAACTCCTTTGATGGGATTAATTACTTCATGAGCAAACTTTTTTTAATGTAAAGGATTATTAGGTTGAAAGCAGATAAAATTAACTTCTGTGTCAGAAGTTACAATACTTACTAACTTATGTTTGTGCCTCTTCTCCTTGCCTTGTCCTCTTATCTCTGGTGCTTTGCCAGCAACCCTTAGGGTAGCTAGTTTCTAAGATTAGCAGAACTGAAATTTGAAGCTGAGCTCTTGAGGCATATTGATTTTTTATATTGAAAACATTTGCACTTGCTGGCAGAAGCAACTGGCAGAAGCAAGTTATGAATTTATCAAATATAATCATAGTCTTTTACCATGTTTATATCTATATTTAATCTCTGTTAAACTTTTCCATTTTACTTGCTTCCCTTTCCTTGGCAGATAAAAGGGTGCGGGGGCTTACATAGAAATATCTCTAACAGCAATTAATTACTGTTAGGTTTAAGGAAGATACATAGCCTTTCTGATGTCAACTAATTAAGATACTTGGTATACTTATGATTACATGTTATTTTCAAAAAAATTTTAATACTCTATATAATTTTCAAGTCTTGCCATTGAATCTACCAGAGAAGATTCTTCAAGCCTAGTTGCTGAACTTCAAGAAAAGCTTCAGGAAGAAAAAGCAAAGTTTTTAGAACAACTTGAAGAGCAAGAGAAAAGAAAGAATGAAGAAATGCAAAATGTTCGAACATCTCTGATTGCTGAACAACAGGTATGTTCCCTCACCCTAGTTTCATTTATTTTAGAATTAAAGTAGATAAACGTAAATTAACAAATATAATTTTTTTGTGTAGCAAGGGTGGCTTAAATCATAGATGTGTTTTTCCTGCATTGACCCTGATATTATTTATTAGACATCTTCATGATAAAAGCATTTTCAATTCAGATTAGTTTTTTATAACGTGAAGTGCTTCTACTGCTTCACATATATTTGAACTTTTCCCCCAAGCTCTCAAATTTTAGTATTATAAATTACATGCTGATCAGTACAAATTTCTTGTACTTTCTCTAATTTTTATCATGTGACAGCCTAGTGGTACATAATGGTGGGCTACTGCTGAATTTTGCTGATTCACTTATTAATAATATTGAGGAATGGTGAGAGGGTCGAGCTTGTGAGGGGAGCAAGAGCCAGACCACTAAGGACTAGGTTGCCTTGTTTGAGAGCTGGTGCTTCACCTCAGGCATCTGGATGACAAGCAGTTGGAGAGCAAGTAAAGGAATCCACAGTTGGATTTCTGTGTAATCAGCATTGCCCACTGGGGTGGGAAGAAAGTGGAGAACTGCCAGACATGGGCACCTGTGGGGACAGTGGGTGTCTGCTGTGACAGCTCAGGCCAGGGAGATAGTGACCTGATTTTTTTACCCTAAGGAATGCATTTCTGAAACAAGCACACATGTTGTAGGTATACATGTTTGTTTAATATATGGTATATTCCTTTACGTATAATGGTGTGGTTACATTAATGTCTTTGTAGTATTCAAGAAAAATACAGAAATAGAGTTCAAAACCTGAAGGAACTTTACATTTTAAGTTTTAAGGCCTGGGGAAAGGAAGAAGAGCCTGAAAAGGGGGAATGAGAAAGAGTAACCACAAAAGGAAAAATGTGGCTTTATGGAAGCCAATGAAATTAAGTGTTCATGGAGGTGGAATTGCCAGTTTTAAGTAAGAATTACCAATGAAGAGATCATTAATGCTGCCTCTTCTTTTAAAAATCCGAGGTTGTACATTTCCTTTGTATGATTCATTCTGTATAAAATGTATCTTTCACTCCCTACTTTCTGTCTCTCTGTGCTCTTTGTGAGCTCATGGGCAATTTTAGATTCCAAAATTAAGTAGGGGATGAATTCATTGGCTGAAATAAGCTATTATAAATATTTGAGATGAATTAACTGAAACACAGTTATAAATATTAATTTTCTGTACATGCATAATATATAGAGAAATGTCTTAACAAAAGACATCATAAATGTTCTTTTGAGGCATCTTCATTTCTGACTAGAGATGATTTTTAACTCCATCTTTAATGAATTAACTAATCTTGATCTAAAAATTCCATATTGCTATTAAGTCCCTGTTTTTAGCATTGTTGGCATTATGCATTGATTGAAGGATCGTAGATTCTTAATTTTGGAATTGGAAATACTGGGCCTATGGGAAGTCAGTTTAGATCACTTACCATTCATCTATTGCCTTTAAGTTTCAAGAAGATCTTAATGGAACTCGTATAAATGAATTTGTTCACAATTCAGTCATCTTTATAAAAGAAACTGCACTGAGAATTGCCAAATGGACTTATGTGGTCTGTGCAGGCACTTTGTTTTGTTTTTGTTTTTGTTTTTTAAGATTTTATTTATTTATTCATAGAGACAGAGAGGCAGAGGGAGAAGCAGGCTCCATGCAGGGAGCCCAATGTGGGACTCGATTCCAGGTCCCCAGGATCACCCCCCAGGCTGCAGGCGGCGCCAAACCGCTGCGCCACGGGGGCTGCCCTGTGCAGGCACTTTGATACATGAGCTTCACGGTAGGAAAGTTTTTATAAAAAATTGAAGAAGGACAAGTCAGTTAATATTAACCTGATGTGTAGTGGCTCTTAATAAATGTCCAGAAAAGAGAAGATGTGATAAAGTCATCTCAATAAAATATTATAGTAATCAGGATTTAGCTAAATACAAAAGGAAGATTCCAGGAGAGAGAAGGTTATTAAAGAAAACGTAATCAGCACTTGTTAGGTTGTTGTCTTTCTTTCTCCCAATTTTAAAATCAGCTGCTGGGGCAGCCCGAGTGGCTCAGCGGTTTAGTGCCACCTTCAGCCCGGGGCGTGATCCTGGAGACCCAGGAACAAGTCCCATGTCGGGCTCCCTGCATGGAGCCTACTTATCCCTCTGCCTGTGTCTCTGCCTTTCTCTCTGTGTGCCTCTCATGAATAAATAAATAAATAGAATCTAAAAAAAAAAAAAGTAAAATCAGCTGCTAGTGCTTTGACAATAAATATGTAGACCGTGATGAGAAAATAGAATTCATTTCCAAAGTATTAAATTGGAGCATATCTTAAATATGGAACCAGGTAACACAGTTGCATTGTACCTAAAACAGTATAGCATTCTTATTAAAAAATGAACATCATTTGTCATTTGCACTTTATCTTCTCCACATACAAGTGTGCCATGTAAAAATATTTGCTAGTTTCTTTAGCCCTAGTTGCTGTGTACATGCAGACAATTTAAGTAGTTGTCATTCTCTTGTTCCAGACCAATTTTAACACTGTTTTAACAAGAGAGAAAATGAGAAAAGAAAATATAATCAATGATCTTAGTGATAAGCTGAAAAGTACAATGCAACAGCAAGAGCGAGATAAAGGTTAGTAATATTTCATAATGTATTTTTAAGTTTTTTTTAAATTTAAAAAAAATTACATGAAACGTTTCGTAATGTTATTTCACCTTGGGGGGGGGGGTCCTTCAGATTTGATAGAGTCACTCTCTGAAGATCGAGCTCGTTTGCTTGAGGAAAAGAAAAAACTTGAAGAAGAAGTCAGTAAGTTGCGTAGTAGCAGTTTTGTTCCTTCAGCATACGTAGCTGCAGCCCCAGAACTTTATGGAGCTTGTGCACCTGAACTCCCAGGTGAAACAGAGAGATCAGCAATGGAAACACAAGATGAAGGAAAAGTGGATTCAGCAATGGAGACAAGTATGATGTCTGTACAGTAAGTACATATGTCTTCAACTGCTTTAAGTAATGCAGGCTTTTAAACCACTAGTGCAGTTCTGCAAGCTAAAAGCTCTGAAGGTAGGAAATATGTGTTGTCGTCCACAGCCCATATATCTGAAAATTGTCCCTTTTAAATTCCTTTAAGCTATAAATTTTAGAACTATCGTAGTACTTTGGATTGTGTGTGTATATATACGAGTCACTTTGGCCTGTTTCCTACTTTATGCACCAAACTCATCATAGGCTGCCCTGAGAAGGACCACTGCAGTAGTGTCAAGCTATGCTTATTAACAGGAAGTGTTTAAATTTTGAGGTCCATTACCTAAGATGAAAAGGCATAATTATAGTAATGAATATATTTCTTTGGATGACTGTGTATTGGGTGGGGGAAGGCAAAGGAATTTTTTGAAAAATAAAAATGTACGCAGCTTTCTGCTTAGTTTAAAAGAAAGGAGAAACTGATTAATTTGAGTCTTGGAAAGGTATAAGGCTTTAAGAATCTATGTGAAAAAGACTGTTAAATAAGCTGTAATTTAAAAAGTCAAGGCACAAACCTATATAGCCCATAGTAATTAGAAAACATAAATGACAGAAATAAGTCCAAACATTTTAAAACCAACCACAACAAAACCTCTTAGGAAAAAAAGCATCCAATTGAATTCTACATACGCAAAGCACCTAAAGAAAAATTATAAGGGAAAAAATATATAAGCAAAAGGTTTTTATAAGTTTAAGAAAAAGTTTCATATATAGAAAGAGCACAGTTTAACTGTAGGCAATTGGCTATTGACTTGTAGATGCTTGAAAATGTGACTTTGATCCATTGTATAGGAATGGAAAATGGATTAAAACTAGAATGAGAACTTTCAGAGTCACAGTAACAATAGTGCTTCTTCGTCTCAGGACACAATGAAGTAAAAAATAAAGCAATAGAGAAACAGTTAAGAAAATTCACTATATACCAGATCACAAAGGAAGTCTCAGGGTTCTAAATATTGATATAATTACCGGCATTAAACATAAGTAATTGACAATTAGTAAGAAAAATAGAAGTGTATACATTTAGAAATTTGAATACCTGTATATTCAACATAGATATTGATTAGAAAATGGAAATTTTGTTAAAGTATAAGCAAAAATATCAAAAAATGAGAGATCTAATGAAGGTGGTAACACTGGGAGAATTCTATAATCTCAAGTATATAAGAAAATGAAATTGATAAATATATGTGAGCCATGATAAATAACAAGTAAAAAGAAATACAAGTAAATATGTGGAATGAATGGAACCATAACCACAGGTGGTATGGTTTTAGAAATTGTAGAGAATAAGATACAGGTTAATCTCATTTGTTAATATGTATAAAAAAAATCCAAAAGACAATATTAGCATTTCAATACAGTGGACTGTTATAATCATCATGACTCAGTGGAATGAAATAATAATAATTAAACCTCAGAATATTTCATTGTAACCATATTTACTAATCACATGAAAAGGATTATGTGATCATCTGGATGCAGAAATTAAAACTGATAAAACTCAGTGGCCATTCATTAAAAATATTTTTTTTTAAACTTAGCAAACTGGAAATAAGAGGGGAATTTTCTTAATTTGAAAGAGTATACATGAGACACTTAAGAGCAAACATTATATTCAATGTTGAAACATTTAGAAGAATTTTCCACAATTTTAGGAAGAATGCCAGAATGCCAGCTGTCACCGTCACTATTCTTCTGCAAGACAGTAAACAATAAACGTTGGCAAGTAAAGTCTTAACCGTCATGATTTCATGATAATGTCCTTTTCAAACCACATAGACCTAACAAACTATTAAAAGTAATGACTACCTCAGAGTATACATCATAAATATATCAGGAATAGAGCAGTTTACATGTATTTGCCACCAAAAGCTGATTTGAATATATATGTGTGTGTGCATGTGTGTATATATATATACACGTGTGTGTGTGTATATATATATATAGAAGATCCCAATAAAAATTTAAGGAAATAATTTGTTAGTGATGAATTTAACAAAAAATATGCAAGACCCTTGTGAAGAAAGCTGTAGAACTTTATGAATGATATTAAAAGGCTTGAAAGTTAAAGATGGATGGAAATACGGTATTGTAAAGATACTGTTTTCTCATCAGATTTATTTTTTTTTAATTTTTGTTTTTTAAGATTTTATTTATTCACGAGAGCCACAGAGAGAGAGAGAGAGAGAGAGGCAGAGACACAGGCAGACGGAGAAGCAGGCTCCATTGCATGGAGCCCGACGACATGGGACTTGATCCTAGGACCCCAGGATCATGCCCTGGGCTGACAGCAGCGCTAAACCGCTGAGCCACCCAGGCTGCCCTCACAGATTTATTCAGTTATTTAATCTGTACCCAACTAAAATTTCAACAGGATAAGTAGGTAAAATTTGATGTTGGATGTTAAAATTCATATAGAAAAATAAATGTGCAAAAACAGTTGATAACATTTTCAAAAAATATCAGTGAACAGGAATTTATCCTGCTGAGTGTTAAGATAATAGTCCTTTTTTTTTTTTTAAGACTTTATTTATTCATGAGAGACACAGAGAGAGAGAGAGAGGCAGAGATATAGGTAGAGGGAGAAGCAGGTTAAATGCAGGGATCCTGATGTGGGACTCGATCTCAGGTCTCCAGGATCATACCCCAGGCTGAAGGCAGCACTAAATCGCTGAGCCACCTGGGCTGCCCAAGATACAGTCTTAAGCTATATAGATATTCTATATATTATTGATAAAGTCACAAGTAAATAGATTTTTATATTTTTTATATTATATGCCAAAAATACTACAAATGTATTAAGACTAAAGATTTCTTTAACATACATACATTATTTCTTAAAGTATAGACTACTTTAATGTGGAATAGGGAAGCACAAGGAAAAGACTAATAAATGTTACATCAAAATTTCCCTCTCATACATATATCCACACACACACACACACACACACACACACACAGAAATCTTTTACTTTGATGAATATACCTACTTCCTTAGTTGTAGTGGTGGTATCATGGGTGTATATGTCTATGTCCAGACTTATCAGGATGTGTACATGAAATGTGTGCAAATTTTTGCATATCAGTTATTATACCTCAATGAAACTAAGAAAGAAAATTCAGGCTAGTAATGCCAACTTGGCCCATTCCTGATTTCTTGTTAAATGTGCTGGTTTCTTATTTCAGTCTACTTTAGGAATTTCCCCCTTAATTTTCTATTTGTGTTTCTGAAGTTATAGAACAAAACTGCTTGTTTTCAAAAAATTAAAAGTAGTGGATTAGCAGTCGTTCTTCAAGTTCCTTCTCTAGATAAGCAGTATCAGAACTGGCATTAAACTCCTTAAAATTAAAATCTTGGGACCCTTCCAAATCGTACTGAATGAAGAAATTCCACATCAAGTTCAGTTCTGAGATATTAAGGAAATATCTCAAAGCTATAGATGCAGATATTCTCAAAAAAAATACTAATAAATCCAGCAATATACAAAAGGGATTCTTACTGGGTTTATCCCAGGAATGCGATATTGGCTGAATATTTTAAAATTAGTTTATGTAATAATATACCATATCAGTATCAATAAAGAGAAAGCAGGGATCCCTGGGTGGCTTAGCGGTTTCGCGCCTGCCTTTGGCCCAGGGCGTGATCCTGGAGTCCCTGGATCGGGTCCCGCGTCAGGCTCCCGGTATGGAGCCTATTTCTCCCTCTGCCTGTGTCCCTGCCCCCCCCCCCCGCCCCCCTGTCTATCATAAATAAATAAAAATAAATTTAAAAATAAATAAATAAAGAGAAAGCATTTAAACACTTAGTAAAGTAGGAATTGAAGACAACTTCCTCAGCTTAATAAAAGGCATCTAAGAAAGCCCACAAGTAAGATCATACTCAGTGATGAAAGACTGAATGCTTTTCCCCTAAAAATCAAGAGGAAAAAGATCAATTGAGGTTCTATAAAGGGCACTCAGGCACAAGAAACTATAGGCATATTCCATATTCCATATTGGAAAGGAAGCAATTAAACTATAACATGATCTTGTACATTGACAATCCCAGGAATTTCACTAGAAATCTAAATGTTTAACAAAAGAAGTTCAAGATTCATACACTGAAGGTTACAAAACTTTATGAGCAAAATTGAAGACCTCAAAAGACATGACAAGTTCATTGATTGGAAGAGTTAATCTTAGACCACCTGGCTTGCTCAGTCGGTAGAGCATGCGATGCTTGATCTCAGGGTTGTGAGTTCAAGCCCCACATTGGTTGCAGAGATTACATAAAAATGAAATCTTTAAAGAAATAAAAAAAGGAAAACTTAAGGTAGCAGTTCCCGTGTGATCTGCAGGTACATATAGCTGTTGAAATGTGCCCCTTTTTTGCAGAAGTAGACAGTAGGTCCTAAAATTCATATGGAAATGCAGTTAACTCAAAATAACCAAAACAGTATGCAAGAAATAAGAATGAAGTTGAAAATGTACATATTATTTCAAAAATTAACACAAGGTCAGGGTAATCAAGACAGTATGGTAGTAGCCTGATTTATATATTTGTGTTTGTATAGATCACTGAGATAGAATTGAGAGTCCAGAAATAAGCCCTTATATTTATAGTCATTTGAACCCTTGCCTTATGGTCAAAGGTGCCAAGAGAATTCAGTGGAAAATAATGAAATTGGTTCTTCTATTTACCTTATAAGACAAATCAACAAATTAATAAAATATCACACACTTAAATGTAAAAGCAAAAATTACAAGTAAATCTTTGTGATCATATGTTAGTCAAAGCCTCTTCATGAAAGAATTAACAGTTAGAAGAAGATATAATTCCTGCCTCAGTCAAGCTGATTAAAATGTAATTGGGGAATTACACATGTGGAAGAATTTAAAACATTAAGTGACAATACTACAGTATTGCTAATACAATACTACATTACTGCTAATACACAATGAATCATAAGAGATTGCTGTGTACAATTATTCCCAATAAATTGGACAATCTAGAAGACATGGAAACATTCCTAAAAACATACAATCAAACAAGACTGAATCGTGAAGAAATAAAAAATCTAAACGGGCCAATTAATACCAAGGAGATTGAATCTATAATTAAAAAGTCCCAGTCAAGAAAAGTCCAAGCCCAGATGACTTCACTGGTGAATTATATCAAACTCTTTTTAAAGAACTAATACCAAACTTCCTGAAAGTCTTCTAAAACAGAGAAGAGGAAAGAACTCTACTGAACTCATTATACAAAGCCCACATTACCTTGATAACCAAACCTAACAAGAAAAGTACAAGAAAAATACAGAATATCCCTAATGAACAGATGCAGAAATCCTCAGCAAAATATTAGTAAATTGAATTCAGCAGTACATAAAGGAGCATAACTGTGATCAAGTGGGATTTATTCCAGGGATCCAAGGGTGGCTCAGTATCTGCAAATCAGTGTGATGTACCACTTTGACAAAACAAAGTATGGCAATCATTTCATCATTTCAGTCTGTGAAGAAAAAGCAGTTGGCAAAATTTCCAACATCTTTAATGATGAAGACTCTTAAAGTAGATAAAGAGTAAATGTTCCTCAACATAACAAAGGCCATATATGAGAAACCCACATCATACTCAACAGTGCAATGCTGTTTTTTTAAGATCAGGAATAAGACAAAAATGACCACTCTCACCACTTTTATTCAACATAGTGTACTGGAAGTCCTCGCCCGAGCAATTAGGCAAGAAAAGGAAATAAAAAAGACCCAAATAGACAAGGAAGATGTAAAATTATCTCTTTGTAGGTGACATGACATTATATGTAGAAAATTCTAAAGACCACAAAAACTGTTAGAACGAATCATAAATTTAGTAAAGTGCAGGACATGAAATCAGTAGTGTTTTTATATGCTCACAATGAACTAACAGATTTGAGGAAACAATCCCTTTTATATTTGCATCAAAAAGAATAAAATTCCTAGGAATAAATTTAACCAATGAGGTGAAAGATTTGTATAGTGAAAACTACACAACATTGGTGAAATTTGAAGAAGACAAAAATTAATAGAAAGGTATTCTGTGTTTATAGGTTTCAAGATTAATATTAATTGGGGGAGGGGGGTTTCATTGGAAGCAAAAGCAACAGTTAAACAGGTGGGAATACATCAATCTAAAAAGCTTCCTTACAGGGCAGCTCCTGGTGGCTCAGCAGTTTAGCACCAACTTCAGCCCAGGGCGTGATCCTGGAGACCCGGGATCGAGTCCCATGTCGGGCTCCCTACATATGGAGCCTGCTTCTCCTTCTCCCTGTGTGTCTGTATCTCTCTGTTTTCTCATGAATAAATAAATAAAATCTTTAAAAAAAATAAAAATAAAAAGCATCCATACATCAATAAAATGAAAAGGCAACCTATGGAGTGGGAAAAAAATATTTGCAAATAATATATCTGATAAATTATTAATGTCTGAAGTATGTAAAGAACTCACAATAGCAAAGAAACAACCCAATTAAAAAGTAAGCAAAAAAATAGACATTTTTCCAAAGATGACCTACAGATGGCCAACAAGTATATGGAAAAGTGCTCAATGTCACTAATCATCAGGGAAATACAAATCAAAACCAATAAGGTATTATTAGTCATATCATATCTATCAGGATGTCTTATTAAAGAGACAATCAGTAGATAACAAATGCTATCAAGGATGTAGAAAAGAGGGAGCCCTCATGCACTCTTAGTGGAAATGTAAACTGGCACAGTCACTATAGAAGAAAGTATGGAAGTTCCTCAAAAACTTAAAAGTAGAACCACCATATGATCCAGCAGTCTCCTCTCTGGGTGTAAACATGCAAAGGAAATGAAGCCATTATCTCAAAGAGATTTCTGTACTCCCATGTTCATTGCAGCATTATTCACAGTAGCCAACATATGGAAACACCTAAGTATTCTTTCATGGATGAATGGATAAAGAAAGTGGGTAAGAAAATGGTGAATAAAAGTATATAATGGATTATTATTCAGCCATAAGAAAGAAGAAAATTCTGCCGTTTGCAACAACGTGGATGAACCTGGAGGCCAATATGCTAAGTGAAATAAGCCAGACAGAGAAAGACAAATACTGCATAGTATCCTTCATAGAGTAGAAAAGTGGTTGCCAAGAGCTGAGGGAGTGACAGACTTCCAGTTATAATTAAGACCTGAGGATATATATAACCTGGACAGAAAATGGTAACACTGTGTTGTATATTTGTATATTTGAAATTTGATAGGAGAGTAGAATTTCAGTGTTTTTTCTGCCTTGCAAAAAAGGTAAGTGGTGGAGGTATTAGTTAAGTCGGCAGAGGGTCAGCTTTCACAATGTGTACATATATCAAATCATCATATTTTATCCTTTGAATGTCTCACAGTTTTATTTTCCAGTTGTGCTTCAGTAAAAAATTGTAGTAAAAATATAAAATACAAGCCTATACTCAGTTACATTTTTTTCTTTCAAATTTTTGGTTATTTTAGTGTGATAGATTCACACATGGCACAGTAACTATTAGCACATTTATAGCCACTTAATAGTACTTTTGAAATCTTTATTGATATTTGGTTTATTTTTTTTACAATGAAACTTTAAATTCTATAGCTTACTCAAGGACGTGTAGCATTTTGTTTTGTCTCTATTTTTAATGGTGAAGCCACCCAAGAGATAACCACTTTATTGGTAACATAGATTAACCCATAGTAAGAAAAATGGTTCTTAATCCTTGAGGAAAAAAACTTAAAATTCAAAAGACCTTATCCCTAGAAAAATGCAGACACAAAGTTTCACTTATAATTTGAAACGATTTTTAGATCTAGGTTCAATATCTGGCACAAGGAATATACACCATTGAAATGTACTCTGAGCAGACTGCTTTTGAAAATTTAAGTATAAACCTTTAAATTTTTATGATGCTGTGTATTAATAGTTAAATTTCCAAATCTCACTGCAAAGTATAAAGTCCAGAATTTTAAATGACTTGAACTAAAATAAATCCTTCTCTTTTAGAGAAAATATCCATATGCTATCTGAAGAAAAACAGAGAATAATGCTGTTAGAACGAGTAAGTAAATTGGTTTCTTGAAATACAGCGTTTGCTGTGTTCACTCTGGGGATGTAGTTGCATAAACCTTACATTGAAAACATACCCCATTGTGTTTATAAATTAGATCTTTTTTAATAGTTACTTTTGGGGTTAATGTTTTGAGAATTCTTTTTTTTTTTAATCCAACTGACTAAATGTTTTACAGTATTTCAGTCCTCTTATTTTCATTTCTTCCCAATAAATGAAGTCTCTCAGTAAGAAAGATAGATGATCTTTAAAAAATGAGTATACAGAATAATGGTTTTATTCAGTAACAGTTAAGAATGCGACAAAACATTATAAATATAAACTTCTTGTATTTCAAAAGCAAGGTAAATATTTTCTAGAGTTGGGTGAAAATAGTATATAAATAATAAGAAAAGCTAAGAGGTTTTTTTTTTTTTTTTTTTTTGAGATAAATTGAAATTAACAGGAAATTGTCAAAGGGTTTCCTCCCATTTGTACTACCCAGGTTATATGTAATTTTGTTTCAAATTAAACGTATCTTTGTTCATAGACCACTTTTCATTCCTTAGGCTTTTAAGATTTTCTACATTTTCTTTTGCTTTTTCCAAGCTTAATTGTCAAGAAGCCAAAATAACTTTGTGTTCTGTTATGCATTCTTTTGTTATTAAAGGGTTGTGTGATTGTCTTTGTCAAAAATCAGCTGAAGTGTGTGTTAAAACTACAGAATCCTCCTCTTAGGGCAGTCCTGTTCCTATCCCTTGTCTATCCCCCTGCAAAGTCTTTGGGGATAGATCTCAGCTATTTACTGCATATTTACAAGTGCCAAAGTAATTCTAATGCATATTAAGCTTTGAGAATTTTAAGCTTATTAAGTAAATGTACCTAAAATTGTTCTAATTCTCTTGAGCCTATAAATAATTAAAACAGTTGGAAAGGACCCATAAAAAAGAATATCCATACTAGATCAGAACATTAATGGGAAGATTCAGAAAATTTTGACAATTATTAAGTTTCAGTTTAAGAAGGTACAAGGAATAAACACAGGTCTCATTTTTTTTCTCCTACAGACATTACAGTTGAAAGAAGAAGAAAACAAGCGATTAAATCAAAGACTGGTAAGTTATTTTTCTTGCCCAATAGATGTTAACATTTCAAAATGTTTTGCATTATCTTTCATTATAAATACCATTAGATGTATGGCTTAAGTAATTTATTTCTAGTAGTTGCATTGGGCCATGTGGATCATTGATGACTTGATTCTCAGAGTGATGACTTTGGGTCAGATTTACCATCTGTGGCAATAGAGGTAACCAGGTGGACTACCTTACTAATGTACTGTTAAAATCAGTCAACAAAATCAAGGCAGTGTTTCTGATGATTCATAAGTTATGATCACTTAGGATTCCATAATTGTATGTATTTATAACATCAAGTTAGGAATTTGAGTCAGTAACTAAGTTAGAGGTACTTTTCATAAGCCTTTTGAAAATTGACATGTTCACTTGTAAGTATGCATAATTAATATTTGGTATCCCTTCACTTTTTTTTTTAACTTAAATTGTTTTATCCTGCATTTTCTTTTGCTCTTTCCAAGCTTAATTATCAAGATTTATCCTGACACCTTGCATGAGACACTGTATGGTCTTCTGAATTAATCTGGGTTCTGCCCTAACCTGTAAACTTAACCAATTGTCTTATCAGTTCTATAGTTGATCTTACATGCTTTAATAAAGCAATTTATTTTTCAACTTTTAATAATTGTAATTTACAAAGAAATAGGAATAATCTAGAGCCAGTGTTTAATACTTTTGAAAAGATTTGAGATATTGACTGGAATTGAGCTTTAAAAGTGTTCATCTTGTAGGGAAATATCTTTCTTTTATTATGCCTTTCTTCCCCAACTTGAACAGCAAAATTACATCTGAATTCTATAGTCATCAATCACGGAATCAATTAGTCTATAGTCATTCTAGTCAATCATTAATCATCAACATAATCTTACGGCTATTTGCTATTTTTGTAATTAGAGCAAACTGTTGTTCAAAAAGACGGAAAGAGGGATCCCTGGGTGGCGCTTCGGTTTGGTGCCTGCCTTTGGCCCAGGGTGCGATTGAATCCCACTTCGGGCTCCCGGTGCATGGAGCCTGCTTCTCCCTCTGCCTATGTCTCTGCCCCTCTCTCTCTCTCTCTCTCTGTGTGTGACTATCCTAAAATAAATAAAAATTACAACAAAACAAAACAAAAAGACGGAAAGAGTTTCCTAATCCTAGACATCATTCAATATGCTGCTTTATGCTGTATTTCCAATAGAATATAGGCTCTATTTGGCAAGGATTATAGTCAGTTTTGTCTGTGTTCCTAGCACCTGGAATAGTAACTGGTACACAGTTGTTGCTTGGGAAGTGTTTATGAATGAACAAATTTTGCCCTTCAGATCCAAAGAGTACCCCACCCAGAAAGGTGTCTCAGTGTAAAGCATACTTTCATGTCAATTTTTGACTGCTTTCACACAGTGCTTTCTTAAATCTAAACCCTCATTTATAATGTAAGAAAAACTTAAGCTTTTTTAAAAATCAAAATACAATTTAATATGGTCTAGGAAATGGTCAACCTTGTCTAATGAGATATTGAGCCTTCGAATAAAATATTCCTAAAGTTTTTTGGTTCTTTTGCCAAAAGGAGAAACTGGAAACTGATGTGTAATAGTGGCAAACTATTCTCCAAAACTTGTCAGTCTCTACTTTTTGATATTTCTAATATTAACTATATAATTACATATAAAATACGATTTTATATTTAGTGTTTAGTGCAACCAAATTTGATTAAGAAAATAACCATAAGTAAAAACGTAGGTGAATTTGTCCACTAAAAATCACTGTTGAAGGAAAGGAATTATATTAATGAACCTCATATTTTGGACTCTTAAAAGTTGGGACACAGATGTGAATATGTGTGACATCAAAAGAAATTTTTGCAATAAGGACCTAATAAATATATGTTGTGCTTTATATAAGCCTTATGAACTATTCATTTTTTTAGATGTCTCAGAGCATGTCTTCCGTATCCTCAAGGCATTCTGAAAAAATAGCTATTAGAGAGTAAGTATTGTATTTTCTGTTTTTCATGTGGAATAAGTTTGTTGACTTGGATAGTATTAAACTGTTAATGAAAATATATTTCATTGGCTATAATCCTTCAGGTTCAGGTACATTGAGCTGAGTGTTTTGTACCTATTGGTAGTAAAAAAAATTTTAGTAAAAAGCAAAGCTTTTCTAAATTTTTACTCTTAGGAACATTAGGATTATATTCGAACTCATTCCTATTATAGCTTCAGTTATCATTTTTACATGAATATTCCTGAAATCTTTTTGACTACTTTTCAGCTAATGCCATGTCTTTTAAAACCCATTAATCATTTTAGTCTTTTTTATTTTCAGTTGGAGAGTCAACTAGGAGATTTTTTTTAAGTTGCAATGCTTCCTCATTTTATTTTTCAGACTTCATTTTATTGATATACTACAAATTCACAATACACTGTTAGTTAAGTAATTTCATAGACAGTGTTACAGGATCACATTACTATATATTGGAGTTTGGCATGGTCTTTTTGAAAAGGAGAGTCTCTGTAATACAGTTTTCAAAAAGCATTGTTACCAGCTCATGAACCCTGGTTGGTCTTCTATACTTATCAATACAGATACAAAAATCAGTAAACTAAATATTTTCATAAGACCCCCCCCCCCCCTTTTTTTTGGTCTGTAACAAGTCTGTCAACTAAATTTTTGGGTGTCACATATCTGTGACTTTTGACCTTTGACCCTTCATTAGAATTTTATCTTTTCTCTGTGATTTTAAAAGACTAGGTGGTATCTGGTTTTATGTATTAGCTGTCTGTCAATTCAAATCCAGTTTTTGGCTTTTCAAAGATCAAAGTGAGATGAGCTTTAAAAAAAAAGTTTGTTTTTTTTTTTAGCTGCCTAAAGAAAGGCCCTGTCTACCTTTTAAAGGTATTCTGTTTGGTATTTAGCCAAAACAGCACCTGCCACATCTTGATAGGAAGGCATCAAATATTTGTAAGATAAGCAATTAATGAATAAAAAGCTGTTATCCCTTAAAAGCTTTCCAAGTGATTTTGATGATTTATCAGGTTCAAGACCTACTAAATTAAATTATCTTGACAACTAAGAAATTTGAGATTAACTTTTTTTTTTAAACACACAGTGTTACATTGGTTTAAGGAGTACAAAATAGTGATTCTGCAATTCTACACGTTATCCACTGTTCATCATGATAAGTGTACTCTTAATCCCTGTCACCTATTTGACCTGTCTCCCCCGCACCCCACGTCACCCCTGGTAACCGTCATTACTCTTACTCAACATAGTACTGGAAGTCCTGGCCACAGCAGTCATATAACAAAAAGAAATAAAAGGCGTTCCAATTGACAAAGGGAGGAAGTAAAACTGATGACATGGTACTATGTAGAAAAACCCTAAAGGCTCCACCAAAAAACTGCTAGAACTGATAAATTCAGTAAAGTCCCAAGATAACTTTCAAGGCCTGTTGATATTTTGAACAGCATTTCTAAAAATTATTCTAAAGAGACAGAACCAATTAAAGTATTTGGACAGTTGTACCCACTTTCTTCCCTTGGCTTGTTCTTTCAGGCCTTCACCCTAAAGCAGTAATTTCAGTTGACTTGTTTAGACCTAATTAAGTATATGAACTGAGCACAATTGGTTTTTCTTTCAAATTGAAGAACTCTATACCTGGATATGGGAGAAAGAGTATGTAGTCTTTCTTTGACACTGTGACTGACTATAAGTAAGTTCACTCAGAATTTGTTTTATGTTCTAAGACATAAGATGAGAATGAATATCCTCTGCCTATAATTGGTGACTATAATAGGTACCCCCCCATCCAAACATTTTTTTTTTTAATTTTTTAAAGCTATAGATAGTATTAGAAATTTTTAAATTTTGGTCTTTGATAGTCACGGGCATCATCCTTTGAACATCTGCTGTGTATGGCCAGCACTCCCACTGGGAGCAGGGTAGAGTCAAAAAAAAAATTGTTAATGTGAGTTTTAATAACGTATTGATATTTGAATATATGGCTGAACATTGGAGAATATATACTTAAAGTTTTTAGAAGGAGGGTAGTGGTAAGCCTTTAGGACAATAAATTACGTTTCTTCACTCAGTTTTCAGGTGGGAGATTTGGTACTCATCATCCTAGACGAGCGCCATGACAATTATGTATTATTTACTGTTAGTCCAACCTTGTATTTTCTGCATTCGGAGTCTCTGCCTGCCCTGGATCTCAAACCAGGTGAGGGTGGTAAGTGTCACATCCATAACTAAAATAATAAACCTAGAGTGGAGAGAATATATCAAAGACTTTCCTGCCATCTTGTCTAATTATAACAGAATTAAATCACTAAGAAGGAATTCTGCTTAATGTTTTTTGTTTTGTTTTGTTCTATAAAATATGCTCTGTACAGAATATTTTCCTGGATTATACAGACATTTGAAAATTAGAGTGTATTTAATGCCGTTGGGTCAGATATTTCATACCCTAGCAAAAACAGAATTATATTGTCAGAATTCCCTTAAATGCAGCTTATTTAAGTTTAGTTCACACTCATTTGTTTACAAAGGCAATAAAGACTTTTTTAGGGAAAAAAAATTCTCTATGTTCCTACTTTGTTTTTAATTGAACTTGTCAATACTTAGTTTTTTTAAGGCTTTTTAAGAAAAGTTTTATTAAAATTTACTAAATGACAGTGTCTTATATATTACTTTGATCATTAAAGAATAGATGCCTTGGGATACTTTAGCTTAAATAGAATTATTAAATGTAAGAATATATGTCTGTCTACATTGATGTTTCTGTTTGGAATGACTTACCAACATGGGCAAATACCAACTCTTGAACTAGGCCAGTGTCACATCACTTCATCATGGCTGTGGGTGATGGGTTATATAGAATGTCCATAGACTTGTATAGTTTTCATATAACCTTGAAAAATGAGAAGATAAGCTAACAACTTACTGGTTTTGTGCATTGAAAACAGTGAGCTTAGTATTTTTTTTTAATTTTCTGTGGATGTCTTTGTTTCTGATTTCTTTTTTGTTGTTGTTGGTTTTTGTTTCGGATTTCTTTAAACTTTTTATTTGAAAATGATTTTTAAATTTACCAATGAGTAGTGCCTGGGTGGCTCAGTGGTTGAGTGTCTGTCTTTGGCTCAGGGCATGATCCTGGAGTCCCAGGATCGAGTCCCACATCTGGCTCCCTGCATGGAGCCTGCTTCTCCCTCTGCCTGTGTCTCTCCCTCTGTGTGTGTGTTTCTCATAAATAAATAAAATAAAAATCTTTAAAAATAAGTAAATAAGTAAGTTTACCAATGAGTTGCATGGTAAGTACAGTGAAAAAAAAAAAGACCCATACACCTTTACTCAGATTCACCTGTTCTTAACCTTCTGCTCCATTTGCATTATGTTCATGTGTATGTCTAAATGTATAAGTACATAAATATACACAAATGTGTGCTTGTTTTTGTTGCCAGAACCATATGAGGCTTATAAGTTATATCATGGATCTTTATTTTTAAATATTTCGATATGCATTTCCCAAGAATAAGAGGGTATTGTTTAAATCTAGGAAACACTTGAGGTGCCTGGGTGGGGCTCAGTCAGTTGAGCGTGTGACTCTTGGCTTTGGCTCAGGCCATAACCTTAGGGTCCTGGGATCAAGCCCTGAGTTGGGCTCCATGCTCAGGGTGTGGAGTCTGCTTGAAGATTTTCTTCTTCTGCCCCTCCCTCCACATGCACATGCTCTTTCTCAAGTAAATCTTAAAAAAAACAAATAAATCTTGGAAACACTTTATACTCTTAAAGGTTTACAATGCATATTATTTTAAAGGCTCAGAAGTCTTAGAGAAAAGAATGTATTTAACAATTTTACTTGGGGGATCCCTGGGTGGCTCAGGGGGTTAGTGCCGCCTGCAGCCCAGGGCGTGATGCTGGGGTCCCGGGATCAAGTCCCACATCGGGCTCCCTGCATAGAGCCTGCTTCTCCATCTGCCTGTGTCTCTGCCATTCTCTCTCTCTCTCTCTCTCTCTCTCTCTCTGTGTGTGTGTGTGTGTGTGTGTCTCATGAATAAATAAAATCGTTTTAAAAAAAAACAATTTTACTTTACCAAGCAACTCCACCCTTCTCTCCCCCACCCTACCCACCCCCCCCCCTTTTTTTTGAGAAATACAGAACAGAGAATACCAAATGGAGATGATGCTACCCTACCCCTGTGTCATTGCTATGGGGATTATTAGAGTGTTTTTATGGCCATGACAGTGAGACTGCTTACTCCTCAAGCAAAAACATAGGCATTTAGTTTTAGATGATTCTTTTTGGAAATGATGAATTGTCTATGAAGTGCTATATTAGTCTTCAGAGTATTTCCCATATCCTGTGGTTCTTGGGCTTTTATCTTTCTCTATATATATTTTTTTATTTCTGATAGTTTATTCATGATATCTTTCATTTATATGTTGCCAAATTATGTTTATGGAATAAAAATCAGTTTTGTCTTCCCTTAAAACCTCAAAGGCTTTATTAGCCTAAGCTGATAATTTACTAGCCAAATACTTTTGAAACCAACTCTATTATAAACTTATCCTCTGAATTTAAAAATAGAATGAGTACTTTCCTTTTCTTAGCTTGTCACAATTTGGCTCTATGATGACTAGCCTTTTCATCCTGTCTCCTCCCACATTTTCCATCTCCCCTTCAACACAAGCAGTGCCTTTCTAGACTTTGGTTCTTAGCCCTGTGAGTATTACTGTTTTTTGTGTACTGACAGTGTTAACACTGCTATGCCAGGCACTGTGGAGTAGGATATGAGGCAGGTGCATCTCCTGCCCTTGAACACTGTGTGTTAACACCAGTGCTTTGCTTTGAACCTAGAAAATAAACTCAGTAACTGCTTTCAGAAATGGAAATGGTCATCTTCATTAGCACTTTCAGTAGATGGCACTGTTGAGCTAATTTAGAATTCCTAGACTTCTGATTTGTGCTTAGACTATTGGTATTTCTTGAACTTTATTCTATGATTGATTAAAAGTAAAATAAATTCATTTTTGATTTATAAATCTTTTTGTATTTAATGATTTCAGTTTTAAAAGTTTTATACTTGTTTTCACTTTTGAGGGCTTTATTGGTCTGTTTTGATTCTGGCAGTTATGTTTTCATGACTTATAACTGTACTTATAAAAAGAAATTAACAATTTCATTCAACAGCTTCAGGTGCATCAAGAAGACCATGGGTACTTGGAAAAGTAATGGAAAAGGAATACTGTCAAGCCAAAAAGGTAAAAATTACTAGATCAAATGATATAAAACTAGGAATTATCAAGATTCAGATTCACATGGTCCTTTATATAGAAATTATTACTGGGCCATTCATCAGTCCTTTAGCTCATTTGATTTATACCTTGAATCTAATGACTATGAGTACAAATCACCAATTTATTATTTATCTTTATAGAGTAGATGAAGGTAGATTACCAACAATTCATCAGGCTGTAACATGAAAATGACAATAAGTATCTGTTCTTTAACTATCAAGTTATGTGTTTTCTTGTGCAAAAAAAGAACACACGGCATAACTAATGATTAAAAATGAATCTATTTGTCGTAGAGTTGTTTTCTTATTTTCATATGCTGCCCCCATTGAAGAAAGATAATGCAAAATATTTGATGGCTAAAGATATACCTGACTATAATGTCAGCAGTGTCAGTGCTATAGAATCAATGGAATCTCATGAACATTTTTCCTAACTCACTGTAATTTGGGGCCCCGCTGCTCCAGAACACTAATAAAATTTAAACTGTGTATTGAGGGTTCTTTGATACTTAAAATCATGATACATGCCTCCTTTTGTTCTATATTCTTGAGCAATGATTACCAGCTCTCTCTTCCATCAATATTAATGGTTCAGAATACTCTTAACCTGGTGAGGGGTGTGGGTCTTGTGTAGTTTGATAAAGATTTCTCAACCCCCAGTACTCCAGCAATGAGTAGTATGATAGGACAGTACCTATGTAATTTGGTTTCAACTATTTAAGTGATTCCTTTTCTTCTCTTCTTAGGCACAAAACAGATTTAAAGTTCCTTTGGGGACAAAGTTTTACAGAGTGAAAGCTGTGTCATGGAATAAGAAAGTATAACTTATGGAAGAAATTAAACATTCTGTGACATGTTTCTGATTTGTCCTACAGTGCTTATTCATCACTCCAAAAACAGCAGGCCATCTTTTTATATAAAAGTCACAGTGACAATATACTTCATTGGTGTATATCATTTACTTTTTAACTGGCTACGTTTTAGGAACAATAAATTCATCAAAACCCTCGGCTGAATTAAAATGGTTTTTGTTTTTTTACCCAAATAACTAGAAATGCGGACCAAACTAGTTCATTTTCTCAAAGGGCATACCCTGCATTGTGGCTTATGGTTAGCCATATTAATTGCCTGTTACATATACATTAGCTTGGACTTAGATATTAAATGTTAGTTATTATTACCAGCATTTGTCCTTTTGTGAAATCAATATCAGAAAACTTGCACTCTTAAACACATTCTTTATAAAATGTATAAATTCTTCAAAACTACTTAAAGAGGAGTGTTATTGCATGCAGATAATCATAACTTTGAGTTTGCCTCTGTAGATTACTAAAGCAAATTGTTTCATTTATTTTTTTAAATGCCCTTTGATGTTTCAAAACAAAAAGAAACTCTTCATTTGATTGACTGATGTTAAGATCAGCCATAATCAGCAATCTTCAAAAGCACTTTCAACAATGGTCACCTAGGTTCTAAAGGGAAGAGTCAGTGCTATTGACAGTTTCAAAAGCAGCACTGGAACCTTCCCAGTCTCTATTATTTGTTAGAATAATCATATTGATGAAATCATAATTCATGGTTTGATTTCAGAAAAAGCATATTCATTGTACATTAACCATTTAGAGGTCATTTAAATAACAAAATATTGTATTGTAAAAGACATGTAGAATTTTAAAACAATAAAGATTTGAACCTGTAAATGTGTGTGCCTTTTAAAAAGGGATACATTTTTAATATATTTGAGTGATTGCTGGGAAGTGTGAAAAACTTGTTATGTATCATATCAAAAGAGAAACATGTTTATTACAAAAATGTTCTTTAACTATATACTATGTAACAGGGTAAAACAGTGTTATGTAGAATAGAATTGTGTAAACTAGATATGTAGACAAATTGCTATGGAGCAAAGGTATTTAAATGAGTTAGTTGAGTTGGATGAGGCTTATTTCAGGTTTGTTGCTAGAGAACAATAATAAAATTATTCTTTTTCAGAAAATATTTAATTTCTTCTTAAAAATAAGTTAAATATTTTTTTAAATATGTATATCTAATAGTACAGAAAATGGAATAAACACCATAGTGTATAGAAAACTGAATTTGACAACATATTAATGAATAAATGAACAAATGATTTCACATGTTTCTATTCAATCCTTCCATGACATCTCAATGCAAAAAATACCAAAGCAATAAACTACTTTATATACAGAGTGGTTTTATTAAGCAGATTTGGTTGGGTCTAAGTAAGTCTGCCGGGTGGACCATTTTGACTTGCTTGGTGCCCTTCACACATATAAATATGTGGTCATTGTGCTATGGAATAACAGTGGCCTGACACATGAAAGCTATCATCTCATTAATGCTACTCTTTCATGTTGGATTTTATTGCTTATAGTTTTTCTTAGATTCTATTTTATATTCATCCTGTCAATCTTACCTTTGTATGGTTATGGTCAATGTACTGTGCATTTGGGCATCAGAACCCCTGAGTTCCATTTCTAGGTCTACCTTAACTTTGGACGACTTGCCTGAACTGAACCACAGTTTTCTCATGTAATAAAATAAAATGGTGTAATAATAGGACCTGCCTCATAAGGTTGTATTGAAGGTTGAATGATGAAAATAACGTAAGGTACTTTGAACCAATTTCAAAAAACAAGATTAAATAAAATATTAGCTATTGTAAAGATTTTTTGCATACTCAAACTCTAGTAGAATTGTATCTATTACAGGAATGAATATTTAAATCACATTTTACTGCAAGTAAAATTTAAGCACATGTGAATCATGTGGATAATTTACTTAGCATATGCAGGTACCTCTGCATATGCTAAGAACAGAATGAGCAAAAACTATCTAAACCTTGACTTTTATTTTTAAAAATTATGGTATAAAACATGTACATGCTTTCCAAAAATAATTAATGCACCCCTAAGCCCCTGTTCTATTTCATACTTGTGCCACCTAGAGGTAAGATTTTACTTTTTTAGCCATTTTTAGTTTATATGCCAGATTATATGACTACACTATGATTGATAATTTATCAATTTGTTTTCTTACATGAAATTTTAGTTATTTCATTAGAACTTTATCTTTCCAATAATTTACTGTTACTTTCCGACTAGCACTCTGTAAATAGTTTCTGAGCCAACTCCTAAATTATGATTACATTTCCTTCCTTGTGCAGCCCATAGTCTGAAGTTTTTCTGTTGTTTTTTCTTCTTGTGGTATTATTGTGTAATTGCTAGAACCTCGATCTTTTCAAATGCTTCTTCATACCTTATTTCATCAAGTCACACTTCTCAGAAACCTGCATTTTGGAGCCATCTCTCCCCATGCCTCATTTTACAGGTTAAATGAACCCATTGTCACTTTGAACATTTCTTGGAAACATTTTTAGCCAGAGGCACACATTTGTTAGTTTTGCTATTTATTTGGCTACCACAAAATATTTCATCATCTTTCCAGCTTCCAGTAGCAGTTTCCAAACTACTTTTCCAAACTTCACAGACCACTCCTTCACTGTTCTGGCCTTTGGTCAGGCAGTGCCAAATGTTAGGTTTTTGTTAGGTCAGCACCTCAGTCTTGGTACCAATTTCTGTATCAAGTGTTTATTGTTGTGTAACAATTATTCCAAAACAGTTGCTCACATGGCTGCAGTCACCTGTTGACTCAACTTAGGCTGGATAGTCCATAATACCTTCACTCAAGAGTCTAGAGGTTAGTTAGGGTTGTCCTCTGGAGTACTTTGCTTCCTTATGTGGCCTCTGTCATAATACCCCAGGTTTCTAAGCAATGGCAACAGACTTCCTAAAAGAGAGGCAGCAAAAGCCAGAGACTTGCATGTCAAATTCTATTACTTTTTTGGTCAAACAGAACCACTCAGATTCAAAGAAGTAGCAGAGGATAAAAACTCTCTTTTTTAAACCGTCACAATTCTTTTTGAAGTTCTATGCAAAACAGCTATTGCCCATTAATATTTAGAAATAGTTACAGATATCCTTGAAAATTTTTTTAGAATAGCATGTGATTTAGTGATCTCTTAAAGCCATAAATTTAAAGTGATGTTTAATTTCCACAAATATGTATTCTACTTACTAGTAAAAACTGGAAGCAGTTAAAAATGTTATTGTCAACTAATTGATAGCTTTTATATTAGTCATAGTCTCAGCATATAAACAAGCCATCTTTGGCCAGTTTTTAAAAATACTTTGTATAATTTATAATCTTTATAAGATGGAAATTTTTTCAAACACTTCTTAACATAGTGGTAATGAGACTACAGTCAGCTGTAAGCTATTTGGTTTACATACTTCTTAGATGTCTCAGACTTGGAGATCATTCCAATTGAGCTCCACCTGTTCCATTCCTACCTTAAAATAAATAAGGCTTACTAGCAATATCAGTTCTGATGTTAATGGAAACAAGTGGCAAGACTCAGCATTAGAAAATGCAAGATTAGTTCTCCACGTGCCCTCCTCACCAAAGCAATAATTGTGTGTGTCATGTAAGAGTACCTAGCGATGTCTTTAGTATCTGTGCCCCCAGTAGAATACTATGCCATTACATCATTTTAACAGATGTCACCCATTCTTTTTCCTTCAGGTTCTAGGCCCGCTAGAGGGAGGAATCACTCCGTTCTCACTGAATTGTCACTATAATATGGGTGATTCAGGAATTTCCAGCACTTCTAGGGACTGTTCTTACAAATGTTAAATGTTGCTTCTGAAAGATCTCATTTTGTGCAACCTTATAGCAAAAGTGCTTCTGACATTCTAACTCCCAATTGATGTTGTAATACTCCTTAGACTGATTTAGAAATGCCACCAGTAAATTCCTCCACTAGTCAGTAATAATATTACTCAGTGAATAGCTCATGTAAGTGTCACTTATAATCTCTTTGGAATTCTGCTGTACCAGTGGATGTCTACTAAACCAGTTCAAGTTTCTAACATGAACTACTTAGTTTCTTAAAAAATGAGTTCTTAACTCCTACAAGTGTAAAGCCTAAACTCAACAAGCATATGCGATGCCTAAATTCTCTCAGCAATTTCAGTTACATACTACAAGATTATCTCTTCATCCAACATGTTTAGAAGTATGATTTCTGGAGCTGTCACCAGTGCATGCACGTATTAACTTTTTTTAAAAAATACTTTATTTATTTATGAGAGGCAGAGACACAGGCAGAGGGAGAAGCAGGCTCCATGCAGGGAGCCCGACGCGGGACACGTTCCCCGGGTCTCCAGGATCACGCCCTGGGCTGAAGGCAGTGCTAAACCGCTGAGCCACCCGGCCTGCCCTGCACATATTAACTTTTAAAATAGGTTATACATGGTCTAGTAGAAATGTATACTCTGCTTTTCTGTTTTCATACCACCATATACATAAACAGATCCTAAAAAGTAACACATTTTCATGAATATTCCTCCTACTTAGTCTGTAGCATTGAAGAGTGCAAGAAAACATGAGTGAGCAATGTTTACAACTGGCCATCTTGCACCTTGGAAATCTTACCAGAGGACTGTTTAACAGCACTAAAGGCAATTGTGCATAATTTAAAATATTTTGAGTTGGCTTATAAATAATACTGTCCTTATAAGAGTATTCAAAAAGTCTACAAGAATTCTGTCGTCACTCTGATTCTGATATCGTGGGGATCTGGAGTGCCAGACAAGTCACCTTCCAAGTTTGGTATCTGATACTCTCCTAATTACCTTCACATTGACTGGTGATAACTAAACAGCTATGCATTCCATCAGAGAAGCTTTTCAGAAAGTTTGATTTATTTAGTAACTGGCTACCATTATCAATAGAGTATTCACAGTTAAGGTGGTTGAAATCTCACACCATGAACTCAGTGATAATTCCTAGTTTGCAACATTAAGAGGTGGGTACAGGCTTGTGGATGTAACTGGAATGTCAAGAAGAAATCTCTCCACTTCCACAGATAGCAAAGTTGTGTTCTTATGATTTGAAGTCCTTACAACCATACTGCTTAAGCATGCCATACTGCTCTGCATCCTAAATACCTTCATTCAAACTGTTTCCCAATAAATGAATGATAGTACTAACTTTTCCATAACTTCGTATGTCACAAGGGTGTGATTCTGGTATAAACCAATACCTTTGTCATTTGTGCCCGTAATACAGTTGCCTAGGGAATATAGTACACTGACAGATGAATTCTCTCCTGGTGGAAGCAGAACTATCAAACTGTAGCCCAGTGAGCCAGAAATTGGAGGAAAGTTTGGTTGTCAGGTGGCCTCAGCAGTTCAAATATGAGAGCCTAATGTGGGGGCTCACCTTCTCAATGCTACTCACCGTTTTTCCCTAGCTGAATTTCCTAGCTGCCCTTTTCCGTCTCCCTATGGTTAATGCTGCCTTTTTCAGTTCAGGTGTTTGCTTTTTTAAAAGTGTAAGTTCTAGTCCTGTCTCCCTAAGACTATAACCAAATCCATGTTGTCTTGATTGGACTAAATGTTTTAAAATCCCACCCCTGCATCCACAGCCTCTAGGACTATTTTCCCAGATGACTACTGAATTAATGTCTTAAACTTTTCTCATTTTTACTCAAGTTCTAGAGCGTCCCTGATTTCCTCTCTGCATATGTTGTTGTTGTTTTTAAAGATTTTATTTATGTATTCATGAGAGACACAGAGAGAGACAGAGGCACAGGCAGAGGGAGAAGCAGGCTCCCTGCGGGGAGCCTGACGTGGGACTCTATCCCTGGTCTCCAGGATCACGCCCTGGGCTGTAGGCGCTAAACCGCTGAGCCACCAAGGCTGCCCTCTGCATATGTTGTTTGTAGTGTTTATTGCAGTAAGCCAACCTGGAATTGGAAATTCCCAGGTTTTCACATAAATCTTAAAAATTCCAACAATTTAAACATACTGAAATACCGCCTCAGTGCTCACTACCATATTATTTCTAACTTTTCATAACAGAGCTTGTCATTAAAAGCTTATGATTAGAATGAAGCTCAGAAAATCTCCATTAAATAATGTGTGGCTTCAAGGTGATTTTGTGTATTCACATACCAGTGAATTCCAAGAAGGTTTTACTTTGGTTAGAAGGACCAAAACAAAATGCCTCCTAATGCACTTCTGGCATTCCTTAAGAGGCTACAATTGTGAAATGGAAGATGGCTAATATAAATGAATTTATTATCGTTTCTTTGCACAGTATTTTCTTACAAGTTCTTTTCAAAGCTTTTGGAGAGTCCATATACTCAAGATTACTATAGTAACGATGCCGGATGTTACTGAAAGTGATGTGTGGTTGCTGTGGCCCTTTCCTGGATTTAGTTCTACAAATTAAGTCAGCACAAGCATACCTTAAAAGGATATAGCTCATTAGCAACAAGGAGTGTGCTGACTATCTTCTGCAGGAAGCCTATTAAAATAGTGTGAACTGCTAGTCTGCGCACAAAGGAGTCCACATTTTCAAAGATCAAGCTTAAAGTAAGAGTTCACAAGGTTGACCTGCATCACTCTATCTGAATCTAGCCTTTGTACTTGAAAGAAATACACCTTTGCTCTAAGGAAAAATTCTGAACCTTATCCAATCTGATAAACCAGTAGGCCACACAGATGCTTAGGCCTAATAAAACTTCAGTGACTGCATTCTTAAGGCACCATAAGCTGCCTATATCCGGTACTTGAAGTAAAACTACTTTCTGTTCATGTTGGAATTTCAGTACTGCACCTTGCCTGGGTTTATCTCTAGCCCCCCACATCATCAGTATCCACAGTTGATCCTCAAAAATACATGATTTGAACACAGCCATCCTTACTCATTTAATAAGTCATTTAAATGTAAGCATCTAGAGAACTTGTTTCCTCTTGAAAATTCCAATGTTTTATGCAAATCCTGCTGCTTAAAATTGTAGGTATGATAAAATGTGACAAGGGGCAGAATGCTTCTAGTTGTTAAAACTGAGTTCAGGGCAGCCCCAGTGGCTCAGCGGTTTAGCGCCGCCTTCAGCCCAGGGCCTGATCCTGGAGACCCAGGATCAGAGTCCCACGTCAGGCTCCCTGCATGGAGGCTGCTTCTCCCTCTGCCTGTGTCTCTGCCTCTCTCTCTCTCTCTCTCTCTCTCTCTCTCTCCTCTCTTATGAATAAATAAATCTTAAAAAAAAAACAGTTCAAATATGGATTACAAAGTAAATTACTGGCTCACCTATTTAATTTTTTTTAGCCTCAGTTTCTCTGTGGGAATTTCTATTACCTGTAATAAGTAAACCTTAACAGTTTTTTGTGATGATTACGATAAAAGTAAGTGAAACTATTCTGCATATTGAAAAGTGCCATACAGGCAGCCCGGGTGGCTCAGCGATTTAGTGCCGCCTTCAGACCAGGGCAAGATCCTGGAGACCCAAGATCAAGTCCCACATCAGGCTCCCTGCATGGAGCCTGCTTCTCCCTCTGCCTGTGCCTCTGTCTCTCTCTCTCTCTCTGTGTCTCTCATGAATACATAAATAAAATCTTTAAAAAAATGAAAAGTACCATACAAATATTTATACATTCCTAGAAAGACTTTAAAAAGATTGTGTGCTTTCAAAACGGGTTAGAGTTGCAAGGCTCTGGTCTTCCTAAATTTCTACATCAATGCTATTGTTATTCAGTGTTAAAAAAAAAAAAGGCACATAAGGTCACCCAAACCCCAACCCACCACCAAAATCCTACAAAAGTTGAACCATGGCACCTCAGACATTCGTAGCAGCTGACATCTGTGATGTACTTATGGATACAAAGAGGCACTAAAAACTATCTCTGCTCTCTTCTCTCTGTCTTCCCTTGGGATAAAGATTTTAATTCCCTTTCCAAAATTAAGGTGTAGCAGTACTTAGGGTGCCTGGCTGGCTCAGTCAGTAGAGCATGCGATTCTTGATGTGTTGGGGTAGTGAGTAAGAGACCCATGTTGGGTGTACAGGTCACTTAAAAATAAAACCTTAGGGCATAAAAGGTGTAGCAGCATTTACTTAACATCCATATTTTGTAATTTAAAATAATTTTAGAATATAAATTTCTAGAATATTTCAGAAAACATGCTAAACATTTTGATCTCTATTTTAGAATCATTCACTAGATAATAGTCATTTTTATTCTGTCAGTTGTTTTTCTCTAAATGAAGTATAATTTTTATGGAAAACATGACATGAAAAATTGTTTCTAACATGGGAATTAAAGATATTAGAGAACTAATCATATTGCACAGTAAATGGATTAAAGTATAGGTCTAGACTTAGTTTTTTTCATTTCCAAACAAGAGAAGTTCATTAACCATCTTGAAATTTAAATGAGCCCTTTGGGACTGATACAAAAATGCCTTTTAAATGATTCTTACATGAGTTTACTAGTTTCAAAAATAAACTGGTGATCATCTCTCTCACTTCTTTCACATATATATTCTCCAGCTCTATTTGGATTCACAAACTAAGGTCTTTGCTCAGGCAACAATGTGCTCCCTGCTATTGTTATTCAGTGTTAAAAAAAAAATCTGTACTTTGTGTATATTGTGAATGCAAACAAACTGCACATTTTTCACAGTGCAAATTAACCAAAATTAGATTCTGTGGGGCAATGATTGCTAAGTTCATTCTCTTAACAAAAACTTCTTGCCTGAATGATTCAGGTAGTCCTTTATCAACAAGCTTCAGGATTAGATGGAACCTCACCTAAACATTTTGAGGAAGCACAAGTGAATCTAGAGAGAGGAGAAAAGAGAAATCCATAGTTTCATAACTAAAGCTGCACATATTGCTGAACCATTTTTAGGGGAGCCAGGTGAATTGTGAGATGGACTTAAGAAATTTTCACAAGGGGCAGCCCGGGTGGCTCAGCGGTTTAGTGCTACCGTCAGCCCAGGGCGTGATCCTGGGAGTCCCACGTCGGGCTCCCTGCATGGAGCCTGCTTCTCCCTCTGCCTGTGTCTCTGCCTCTCTCTGTGTGCGTCTCTCATGAATGGATAAATAAAATCTTAAAAAAAATTTTAAAAAAAATTTTCACAAGACATTAAATGTTCAGCGACCAAGAGCATTGAATCTGGTGTATTAGTTTCACTGGATGCATCAGAAAAACTGATCAGCACTTACACCAGGAGATTTTTTTGTTGTCAGTTTATGAAGAATATATGGAATTTCATCTCATAAAAATATGACAGCCAAAGTACATATAAATATTGCTTCTTGTACTTAATGTTTCCATTCACGAGCAAGAACTAAAAATTTACCTTTCTAATTAAAAGTAATTTAAAATACACATGGCAAATATGGAGATTACATGAATATCTAATTACTATTTTCAATGCCGAGATTAAAAATAAACTGATGTAATATTTTCTTTACACATAAAAATAGGAAAAGTTAAAGTCTCCAATTATAGCACTGTTACTTCTGAGATATCAAAACATTTGTAGAATATTTTTAGTAGGTGTTCATATACAGTCAGGAATATAGAAAATGAATTATAAATAATTCAAATGCATGCTTCTTGGCATTCATGTAATTTTACTTTTTTTCTGAATATTGGGTTAAGGAACATGATTTTTTTTTTCTATTAGAAAGAGTAGACATAATAAAATTTATAATAAAAAATGGGGTCACCATTATCAGGGCATGTCCTGGAGCTCACTGCCATCTTTGTCCTTATAAAGGGATGGAAAGTAAGTGGTGGAAAAGAATCAAAAGAACTCTATGAAGGCAAAAGCATTCATGTCTCAACCTAAAAATAGCATGTTGGGAAATTACTATCTATAGCCTCACAAGTCCAGTCCTGGTTTATGCTTACAGAATAAAATGGAAAAGAAAACAGAATCCAGAAATAGACTGATAGATATACACCAGTCACCTGATTTACTACAAAGGTACTGATGAAGTTTTGGAATATAGGTGAGGTCCCGAGTCAACAACCAAGAAAGAATTCTTGAGACATTTTTGGTACAAAATGATGGTTTTATTAATGCCCAGGGGACAGGACCCATGGGTGCAAAGAGCTGCTGCCCTCATGTGTGAGGGGTGGCTTATTATACACCTGGAAGTTGGATGAGGTAGGGAAAAGGAGATTTCAAAAGGATTTCTGTATGCTAAGAAGGACCTACAAGATACTGGAGGCCTTGCCATTGTCAAGTTAAAGATTGTTTTCCCACTGCAATTCAGTAGGGAAATGATGGTCTTCTTAATAAAAGGTACTAGATAGAAAATAAAATGAATCTTGCATACTAAGCTTGCATACTAAGGTACCAGATGGAAACTAAAGTGAACCTTGACCTTGCCTGCATACTGTGCACAAAATGTATTTGAAACACAAAGTATATTTGAAATGGATCATGAAATTAAATATGGAAACTAAATACGGGAAGTTTGAAAAACTTCTTAAGTGGCACCCAAAAAAAGCAACTAAAAGATTGAAACATTACATTTCATTGAAACTTAAGAACAACAGTTCATCAAAACACCTCTAATAGAGTAAAAAGGCAAGTCACAGACTGGAAGAAGATATTTGCCATACATACATCCAACAAAGTGTCACCAGCTAGACCCCAAAATCTGACATTTAGAGCCTGTACTCACTTTACAGGCTTGTATTCACAACCTTTGCCTCACATTTTTCCTTAAGCTCTTCTTTAAGGCTTACCTCTTAACTCAGGCAATTAAAACCCAAAACCACCCCTCAGATGATAGCAACTGCTGGCCCAGTTGAGAGGAGACCTCCAGCTGGCCCAGACCACCCAGACCACCCAGACGGTTGAGCTAAACCCCTGACTCTGGCCTGCACCAATGGACCATGGAATGACCCCTGCCATAACTGACAATTACCTTTACCTCATTATAATACTAAAATCTCTGCCTGAGGAGCCTCAGTCTCATTTACATACATACAATGTATGTATAGATAATGTTTCCTCAAGGAGTATATGTGACCTTATGCCAGCCTCTGCTTATGATGACAAGGCTTCCTTATCTAAGTATTCATCCTCATCCTAAATGAAAGGTACCCATTCACCCTTTATCAGAGTCATGGGTTTGGAAGATAACTTATTCCCCATGATCTCCTTAATTTGCTGCAAATAAAGTTTACTTTATGCAACAATTCCACCTGGTATATCTGTGATTCATCAAGGAGGGATGGAGAAGTTATGTTGGTTCAGTTGCAAAAGGACTAGTACAAAGAATATATAAAGAACTACAAATCAATAAGAAAAAGACCGAAAAAAGACAAAGTAACCAATTTTTTAAATGAGCAAAATACTTAAATGGGTTCTTCATTAAAGAGGAAAACCAAATGGCCAATAAACTATTAATAAGGTGCTGAATGATTCCATATATATATATATATATATATATATATATATATTTCAAGAATAGACAAATGAATCATGATGATAGAAGTTAATTTTGTAGAAGGGAGCACCGGGTGCTAGAAATAGTCTATATTGTCATCAAGGTGGGGTTAAGTAGGTATATCTATAGATCAATATTTGTTTTATCTCAATTTTTTAACTAATGGTTCTTACTACTTTTTCATATATTGCTGTATGGTTTCTTAGACTACATGGCTAAGTGGATCTGTGTTCATAATAGCTAAATTTCGATGTATTTTCCCTTTAATTTCTATACAACATTCCTCTTTATTTTGTATTGTTAAGAAACAAAATTCAATGGAGTAATTTTGAAGATCTAAGTGGCTTTATTCAGTCATTCATGAATGGGCAGTATCTCATCCAGCAAGTAAAAAGGAGCTCCAAGGAGCTGTGCAAATGGAAGATTTTTTTTTAAGATTTTATTTATTTATTCATGAGAGACACGGAAAGAGGCAGAGACATAGACAGAGGGAGAAGCAGGCTCCCCAAAGGGCGCCCGGTGCGAGACTTGATCCCTGGGCCCAGGATCACAGCCCGAGCGGAAGGCAGACTCAACCGCTGAGCCACCCAGGCTTCCCCGAAATGGAACGCTGTTATGGACAGAAACAGAGCGGGGCAAGGAAATTATTAACAAAAGAAAATAAAGGGTTGTTTCAGACAAGGTCGGGTTGCCAGCCTGACCTTTTAGGGGAAGGATGCGGTCTATCCAGCAGGTTACCTCCCTAGTGCTGATCAGTAAATCCCAGATGGACTGGTTAAAGGTCACATTCCAGCACTTAAGTCTCGGTTTGCTGTCCTGGGGGCAGGTGATTCCATATGGGTCTTGTTTATTTGTGTATTTATTTATTTATTTATTTATTTATTTATTTATTATTAACAGTATGATGCTTTTAGCCTTAAAAATATATGTTTTTTTATATTTAATTGCTATGCTCGCATTCTTTCAACCCACATTTGCGTCATGTATCATTTTTCTGTCTCTTCATTTTTTTTGAGGTTTTATATATTTATTCATGAGAGACACAGAGAGAGAGGCAGAGACACAGGCAGAGGGAGAAGCAGGCTCCATGCTGGGAGCCCAATGTAGGACTCGGTCCCAGGACTCCAGGATCACGCCCTGGGCGGAAGGCAGGCACTAAACCACTGAGCCACCCAGGCGTCCTGCCGTCTCTTCATTTTCACCTTGCATCTGGTTTTACGTGTCTCTTGGAAAAAATATATTGATAGATTTATTTCTTTTTTTTTTTGATAGATTTATTTCTAAAATTTACTTTAAAATTTTTTATTTTAGGACTTAAATTCTCTTTTTAGATATCCATAGTACTTTGCCTTTTTTATTTCTTTTTTTAAAATTTATTTATTTTTATTTATTACCTTTCCTTTTTATTTCTATTTTTGTTAAATTTGTACATCTAAAAAAAATCTTTCTTGTGATGATCTGTAATTTATTAAGACCCATATATATGCTTCATTGACCCATGTGTTGATAGCTTTATTTATTTATATTTACTTTTATCTATCTTTCCCCTAAACAGAATCTTTCCTCTGAATAAACTCTTAGCAAGCTCCTACATCCTTTTGTTTCTCTTGATACTACCCATATTTTATTGTTCGGAGGTTTACTTCCAAATTATTTGACAACCTATTTCTTCCCTAGAATTTCAAGGATTGAGTTAAGAGAGCCAATGTCATCATTTTCCCCAACCTGAAACGAAATCTCTCCGATTTTACATATAAGTGTTACCAAACTCAAAGGGTTCACTGCTTGAGGTGCAGTAAATTGAACATAACCCATGGAAGTGCTGAAAGCAAAGAACTTTTGATTACTTGTGACAAGTAAGGAGACAGGGAAATAACTCTTAAAGCACTGTCTTCCCAAGAGTTAGTCCAGGAATCTTCTTAATTGTTTTTAAGATTTTATTTATTCATGAAAGACACAAGGCAGAGACACAGGCAGAGGGAGAAGCGGACTTCATGCAGGGACTCAATCCTGGGACTCCAGGATCACGCCCTGAGCCAAAGGCAGATGCTATCCGCTGAGCCACCCAGGTGTCCCAGTACAGGAAGCTTCTATTCAGTGTACGAGGCCCAGGGGCAGGGAGCTTGTACATACCTTAAGGAACTTCCACATATTCTATTAGGCACTTCAGTTCAATTGCACGTGCCCGGCACAGCATATGCCAGTGCACACATCCCCGTCTTCCAAACAACAACTGAAAACTCTGCCCATAGGAAGAGATCTTAGTACTATAATAAGCAAAAGTTAACTTAAGGACAACTTGGGGAGGGGGGTGCTCCCGCACAAGTCTTCAGCTCCAATCTGGCTCAAACTGGGTCACATGAGGGGCTTTCAGGTGAGACACACCTAGCAGAGGGCTCTCAGGTGAAACACCAAGCAGGCCATCTCCTTGACTGGAACTGTTGGTTCTGCAAAAACAAAACGGATTCCTCCCCTGTTGTGTCCCTTCCCCTTTCTCTCCTCTGCTGCTAGTTTTCAGCCCTCTGAGTAACATCCCCCTGCACCCTAGCTAACATGAGGACACTTAGATGCTTAGAGAGGTGAGCCCAGGATCAGGACCATGACTTGGTATTCATTACGAATCCAACTATTGCAGACAGATGGAAATACTCTCCTCACAAATTAACACCCATTCCTAGCTTTGCATGTTCCACCATAAGCCATGTTGTTTCATTCATACCCTCCTCATTATCTACTATTCGCAAGTCACCATGGACCAATAGGTGGTAGAGAGTCTGTGCTCCCAATCTCCCCTCTTTCTAGTCCATCCAGTCTGACTGTTCTCATCTTCCCTCTGGTCTCCAAAATTCAAACACTATAAGCATCACATTGAACCAATACTTTAAGATATTCAATATATACATGGAAAATGTCTTTGAGACTATTAAACTTATTTTCTGTCTTTCTGTGTCTTTATCTTGCATTTATTATCCTGTTTTTCTGCCTGTCACTTGGGCTCTGAGTTCCAGAAAGGCAAGAATGGTGCCTGGCAGAGGTGTTCAAAACAAGTTTCTTTTTCATCATTTTGGAGTTCTTTACATCTAGCCTAAATCCATCCTGATACAAGTTTCAACAACAGGATGTTTCGTTTATGTCTGCTCACAAGATAAATAGGGCAGAAAAGGGGAATTTAAAGGAGAAAATAGGGGAAAGCCAGGCATTTATTATCATACTTTAAAAGAGTGCGTTGCTTCAATGCTTAACAATATCCCTAGAAAAAATTCAGTGCTTGGGACAAATGATCTGCCCTTTTTTGAAATTCAAGTTAAATCAAATTACATGATGTAGCTTGTAGCCTAGGAGATGTATGCATGAGAAGAAGGGAAGTTTCATATATTTTTAAAGATTTTGTTTATTCATGAGAGGCACAGAGAGAAAGAGGCAGAGACACAGGCAGAGGGAGAAGCCGGCTCCGTGCAGGGAGCCTGATGTGGGACTCGATCCCAGGACTCTGGGATCACAGCCTGAACTGAAGGAAGATGCTCAACCAGTGAGCCACCCAAGCGTCCCAGTTTCATATTTTTGATGATCATAAAAAGTTAAGAGGAGTGGAGATTTATCCTGGGTCTTTAAACCAGCACACTGCAGGGGGAATGCTCCCTGGGCCACAGTCCAGGTGCCTGGTAGTGCCGGTTCAGAGTATGAGCACTTAGGGGCCCTTCTGCTGAATTCCCGTGATTCACATTCCTGCACGTCCGGTAGTGCTCCCAGCAGACTAGTGAGCCAAACTCAGACCCCTCATTGCTTTCTATCTTTGGAAATTCAGTCCTAGACTTCCCTTCCAGACTGGTTTGTCTCACTGAATTCACATTTGCAGCTGACTGCCACCTCCCAGAGAGAAAGATCTAGAAAACAAAGGTGATCTGCTCCAGCTCTCAGACGCCATGGGCAGCACACTCCCAGAAAGCAGTGTCAGAAAGTCCAAGTTAGTCCTCACATTAAACATCAGCGAAGCCTACATTTGTTCTTCTCGCATTGCTGAAGAGAGCTGTGCATGAGCCTTCTGCCCGTGGGAACACCGAACGAGTGTCTTTTATCTACCCGTCCTATACTGTTTATGGACAGTTTTTTATTAACATGTATTAAAGACTGAAATTTTGAGAAAGTACCTTAAGAAATCATGCTATCAGGAAATATTACCTGGGAAGCATCTTCAGGGCAGGAACAAACGTAATGGAAGCTCCTCACGTAAACGCTTTAGCATCCAGTGCGATTGCCCAGGCAGTCGGCGTGCATGCTGGCTTTCAGCAGAAGGGTCTCCATGTGCCCTGGTGGTGCATGGGCCTGGTGCATGGGCCATGCACCATGACCGCTGAGTGCCTGCCTGCAGGATGTGGGGGAGGGCCCTTGCGGACAAATACTGCTTCTTAGATGATCACTGGCCATTCAACATTTTGGCCCTTTTGTGGCTGTTGCAGTCCAACAGATAACTCTACTTATGGAAAAGTAGGAGTTGTTTATTATCTTAGCAGTTATGTAAAAATGCTTGCAGCCGAGCCAAGGAACTAATTGCTAATTTTGCAGAGATGCAAATGCACTGTCTGTAGACACGAAAGCCAAATTAATAACAATCTCTCAAGTACCATCCTAAAACACGTCAGGAAAAAGCCTCCTGACATGCAAAACTGGTGAAATTTGATTTGGTTTAGATGATTATGTTCAGCAAATATATTAATGCAGACTGAAGAAACTAACACGGTATCATCTGAGAGCTGGGAACATGAAGTCTGGAGCGGGCTGCCCAGCTCAAGTCCTGCCTCTGCCAAGTATGCTCTGACCTTGGACCTGTGACCTTCTCCATGATTCACTTTCTCCTTCTATACAATGAAAATGTGGAAAGTCATGGTATCAACAATTCAAATCACACTTGTGAGGTTTAAGGCTGTTATATACATGGTGCTTGGAAGATGCTGACACCATCTGCATAGTAGATAGTAAGCTACTATCACTAAGCACAGGGCACATATTTTAGTGTGTATTTCATCCTTCCTATAATTAGCACACTACCCTCAAATTCATATATATTAATGATAGAAGGAATAAATTATGATATATTTTAATAAAATTACTCTGCATTCATACATAGCATTAATGGCTGAATCCTCTTAGTGATGTATTAGTAACTTTTTCCTGGTGAGTATCAATTACTTTAAGAATATGATCCAATAAAAAAAAAAGAATATGATCCAATAGAAATTATGACTCGGGACCAATGGAAAGTAGCTTTAGAGATTCATTTTGCTCATCAAACTTAATATTGATGACAGTTTGTGTTAAATACAACCTAAACAATCGCCATTATTCATTAAAATATGTACTTCATGATCCTAAAATGTTCTAAAACATAAATTGTAAGCCGTGTTTCTGAAACTAGTGTTCACAGACATATTCAAGTGATTCTATTGAAGTTTTCTTTTAATTTAGAGATAATACTTAAATAAAATTATTTTAGAGTTAAAATGACAAAATGTCGCAGGGATGGATAAATCACAATTAAAAGATAGTTTCACACCAAATTACCTTTAGTGCTTAAGATTGTTTTCCTTTCATTCTAGTTTCTTATAAAACCTGAGGGCTAGTTTACTAGAAGGCCTTAAATATACATTCCAAAGTATGTTAACCTAGAGGTACACCAGAAGTCTCAATACCAACTGCTGAGAGAGTCAGAAAAAAATAGGTCACATATTAGCAACTGAAACAATATCCTGTGCATAAGAGATGCCTTAAGTAAAGGTAATTGAGAGAGTTATCCATAATATCCAAGTAATCTAAACTCCTGTAAAGTATGGTAAGGAAATAAATAAGTGAATGAGCATTTAGGTTTCGAGTGATCTACTTAGGAAACATGTATTATTACTGCCCATCTGCTCCTCTAAAATATGCCTGGACATGTTTCCTAGTGGCAGAAGGTGAGACTAGGCAAAACCTCACAATTGTTAGAGTATGGTCCCACTGAAAACCGCAATAATTATCCTGCTAAAGTAAGTGTGGTGTTTCAATTATTGGTAATCAAGTTTATGATACTCTATTTCCTCTCTTGTACTTGACATCTATGAGTGCTGGTTATAAAAGTGGCAATTGCTTTAATAATTGGGGCACCAAAAGAGCATATGAAATTAACCTTGTTTTCTTAAAATTGGCTAATATTCACATGCAGAGCACAGCAAGCCTCTTTATCATACATCCAGCTCAAATCTCTCTGTAGGCTGAGGAATAATGAATGAAAAATCAAATACAAACGTAATTTTTGTAGGGGCTTTTAATTTTCCAGATTTTATTCGTACAATCAATATTTGATGGAATCTTCCTGCAATGAATGACTTAAAATCCATTCTCAAATTACAAAATCTCAAACCCAGAAGACAGTCTTGTAGCCATGCTTTTATTAGCCATCTTGATGATTTACCTTAGGAAAAAATAACTGAGGGGATCCCTGGGTGGCTCGGCAGTTTAGTGCCACCTTCGGCCCAGGGTGTGATCCTGAAGTCCCCGGGATCCAGTCCCACATCGGGCTCCCAGCATGGAGCCTGCTTCTCCCTCTGCCTGCGTCTCTGCCTCTCTCTCTCTCTATGTCTCCCATGAATAAATAAATCAAATCTTTAAAAAAATAAAAAAAGGAAAAAATAACTGAGATAAGAGCATGATTAAATTATAAACACAGACTTCTGGTTCTGGAATAAGGTGGAGTAGATACACTTCTTTTCTACCAGAAAGTATGGCTCAAAACCCTTTGCATTGTAGATAAAACAAACTTAGGAAGCCCTAAAAGGTGCAAAGAAGTTAGACCAACTAAGGGCCACAGGACGCAGCAGCGATTTTGTTTTGCCTTGCGTATCTCAGAAAGTCTGTGGGGAGAAGCCAGCAACCCAGAAATGGCAAGGAGTTCAGACAACAAAAAGTTCTGCTATGACAAGCATGCTCTGTGTAGTGAAAGGATCAGGAGAGGGGAAGCCTAGCAAGATAGAAAGATTTAAATAGATAATAATTATGCTGCTCAAGCCAAACATGTCAGGAAACACCTCAACTCCCATCAACGAGAGTAAAGGGATAACCCTACACTTTCGCTCTTGAGAGGCAACCCTTATGGATAGATATTCTAGTTATTCTAACTCTTGAGGATATTCTAGAGCCTTTGGGTTAGTGTTATAGATATTTACTTGTTTTCTACAACATGCAGGTAGGTGTGTGTCTATATTTTGCTTTTTTGGTAGACTTTGGAGGGTTTCCAGAAATAATGAAATTCTTTAGCTTTATTCCACCATCTTTAACCAAATACCCTCCAATTTTCATTTTCTTCATATCCCACATTAATTTGTACTTTTTAAAAAAGATTTTATTTATTTGAGGGAGAGAGAGAGAACAAGCAGGGAAAAGGATAGAAAGAGAAGCAGACTCCCCACTGAGCAAGGAGCCCAAAATGGGGCTCGATCCCAGGACCCCGGAATCACAACCTGAGCCAAAGGCAGACACTCAACCACTGAGCCACCCAGGTGACCCTCTGTTTTGTTTCTCAAATTCCACATATGAGTGAAATAATATGGTATTTATCTTTCTCTGACTGACTTATTTTGCTGTAGCTCCATCCAAGTCATTGCAAATGGCAAGATTTCATTCTTCTTGATGGCTGAGTAACATTCTGCTGTGTGTGTGTGTGTATACATATATATATATATATATATATATAGGAATATCTTTTCATGTGCCTGTTGGCCATCCATTTGTCTTCTTTGTATAAGACAAATATAAAATTATATGTATAATATGCATATGTATGTAATAATATATATGTATGTATGTAATAATATATATATATGTATTACATCTTCTTTTTCCATTCATCAGTCAATGGACATTGGGCTCTTCCCATAGTTTGGATATTGTTGGTAATGCTGCTATAAATATTGGAGTGCACATATCCCTTTGAATCTGTATGTTTGTAACATTTGAATAAATCCCCAGTAGTGCAATTGCTGGATCATAGGGCAGCTCTATTTTTAACTTTCTGAGCAACCGTCATACTGTTCTCCAGAGTGGCTGCACCAATTTGCATTCCCACCAACAGTGCACAAGAGCTCCCCTTTCTCCACATCCTTGCTAACACCTGTTGTTTCTTGTGTTGTTAATTTTAGCCATTCTGACAGGTGTGAGGTGATATCTCTTTGCAGTTTTGATTTGCATTTCCCTGATGATGAGTGATGTTGAGCATTTTTTCATGTGACTGTCGGCCACCGATTTGTCTTCTTTGGAAAAATGTCTATTCTTGTTATCTGCTCATTTCTTAACTGGATTATTTGTTTTTTGGATGTTGAGTTTGATAAGTGATTTTGGATATTCATCCTTTATCAGATACGTCATTTGCAAAAATCTTCTCCCATTCCATAGGTTACCTTTTAGTTCTGTTGATTGTTCCCTTCACTGACTTCACTTCACAGAAAAAGTCTTTTATCTTGATGAAATCCCAATAGTTCACTTTTGCTTTTTTCCCCTTTGCCTCTGGAGATATGTCTAGTAAGAATTTGTTACAGCCAAGGTCAAAGAGTTCCTGCTTGTGTTCTCTTCTAGGATTTCAATGGTTTTCTGTCTCACATTCAAGTCTTTATCCATTTCGAGTCTATTTTTTGTGTATGGTGTAACAAAATGGTCCAATTTCATTCTTCTCCATGTTGGTCTCCAGTTTTCCCAACATCATTTGTTGAAGAGACTGTCTTTTTTTCATTGGGTATTCTTTTACTGCTTTGTCGAAGATTAGTTGACCATAGAGTTGAGTGTCCATTTCTGGGTTCTCTGTTTTGTTCCATTGATCTATGTGTCTGCTCTTGTGCCAGTACCAGACTTTCTTGATCATTAAAGCTTTGTAATATAGCTTGCAGTCTAGAGTCGTGATGCCTCCAGCTTTGCTTTTCTTTTTCAAATTTGCATTGGCTATTCAGAATCTATTGTGGTTCCATACAAATTTTAAGAGTGCTTGTTCTAGCTCTTTGAAAAATGTGGTATTATGATTGGGATTGCATTAAATATGTAATTGCTTTGGGTAGTATAGACATTTTAATAGTATTTTTTCTTCCAATCCTCGAGCATGGAATGCTTTCCCATTTCCTTGTGTCCTCTTTAATATCTTCCATAAATATTCTATAGTTTTCAGAGTACAGATCTTTTACCTCTTTGGCTAGGTTTATTCCTAGGTATCTTACATTTTGTGGTGCAATTGTAAATGGGATTGATTCCTTGATTTGTTTTTCTTCACTCTCATTGTTAGTGTATAGAGATGCAACTGATTTCTGTACATTGATTTTATATCCTGCAACCTCGCTGAACTCATGTATTAGTTCTAGTGATTTTTTTGTGGTCTTTTGGGTTTTCTACATAGAATATCATGTCATCTGCAAATACTGAAAGTTCGACTTCTTCCTTGCCATTTTAGATTCCTTTTACTTCTTTTTTGTTGTCTGATTGCTGAGACTAAGACTTCCAGTGATATGTTAAATAGTAATGGTGAGAAAGGACACCCTCTCAGTTTTCCCCATTGAGGATGACATTAGTGGTGAGTCTTTTTTGTATATGGCCTTATGATGTTGAGGCTTCCCTCTATCCTTAATTTATTGAGGGTTTTTATCAAGAATGGATGCTATATTTTGTCAGGTGCTTTTTCTGCATCTATTGAGAGGATCATATGGTTCTTACCCTTTCTTTTATTAATGTGGTGTATCATGTGAATTGGTTTGTGAATACTGAACCACCCTTAGAGCCCAGGGATAAATCTCACTTGATTGTGGTGAATAATTTTTTTATCGTTCTGTTGGCTGTGATTTACTAGTATCTTGATGAGGATTTTTGCATCCATGTTCATGAGGGATATTGGCCTATAATTCTCCTTTTTAGTGACATCTTTGTCTGGCTTTGGAATCAAGGTAATGCTGGACTCATAGAAGGAGTTTGGAAGTTTTCCTTCCATTTCTTTCTTTCTTTCTTTTTTTTTTTTTTGGAACAGTTTTAAAAGGCTAGGTATTAACTCTTCTTCAAATGCCTGGTAGAATTCTCCTGGAAAACTACCTGGTCTTGAATTTTTGCTTGTTGGGAGATTTTTTATTATTAAAATTATAACTATAATAATAATTATTATTGATTTTGATTATTGATTCAATTTCTTTGCTTGTTATGGGTCTGTTCAAATTGTCTATTTCTTCCTGTTTCAGTTTTGGCAGTGTGTATGTTTCAGGAAATTTGTCCATTTCTTCTAGATTACCCAGTTTGCTGGCATATAGTTTTTCATAGTACTACTCTCTTAAAAGTGTTTGTTTCTTCAGTGTTGGTTGTGATTGCTCCTCTTTCATTCATGATTTTATTTATTTGGGCCCTTCTTTTTTCTTTTTGATAAGTCTGGCTGAAGGTTTATTAATTTTATTAATTCTTTCAAAGACCAGCTCTTCGTTTCATTGATCTGTTTTACTGTTTTTTGTTTGTTTTTGTATCATTTGTTTTTGCTCTAATATTTACTATTTCTTTTCTACTACCTTTAGGCTTTATTTGCTATTCCTTTCCAGCTCCTTTAGGTATAAGATTAGGTGGCATAGTTGAGACTTTTCTTGCTTCTTGAGGAAGGACTGTATTACAATACACTTCCCTCTTGGGATCACCTTTGCTGCATCTGAAAGGTTTTGGACTGACATGTTTTCATTTTCAGTTGCTTCCATGTACTTTTTTATTTCCTGCATAGCCCATTCATCCTTTAGTAGGATGCTCTTTAACCTCCATGTATTTGTGGTCTTTCCTGTTCTCTGTTCCTTTCTAGCCTTTGTTGCTTTGGGTCTTTTTTCCCCACCTGAAGAGTCTTCTTTAATATTTCTTGCAGGACTGGCTTAGTTTTTGCTGGTCTGGGAAACACTTTATCTCTCCTTCTAGTGTGAATGATAACCTTTCTGTATAAAGTATTCTTGGCTGCATATTTTTCCCATTCAGCACATTCACTGTCTTGTGACCTGCCAAGTTTTTGTGGACAGATCTGCTATGAACCTGATTTCTCTTCCCGTGTAAGTTAAGGGCTTTTTCCTCCTGCTACTTTCAGGATTCCTGTATGTGTATTTTGTGAATTTGAGTATGATATGTCTTGGTGATGGCTGGCTTTTGTTGAATTTAGTGGGAGTTCTCTGTGCTTCTTGGATTTTGATGTCTGTTTCCTTCCCCAGATTAGGGAATTTTTCAGCTATAATTTCCTGAAATAAAATCTTCTGCTCCTTTTTCTCTCTTTTTCTTCTTCTGGGACTCCTATGATATGAATGCTATTACACTTTAAGGAGTCGTGAGACTCCTAAGAGTACATTCATAGTAGACTACTTTCCCTTTTCTTTTAAGCTTCATTATTTTCCATAATTTTATCTTCTATATCACTGATTCGTTCCTCTCCTTCATCCATCCTCATTGTCATGGCATCCATTCCAGTTTGCATCTCACTTAAAGCATTTTTAATTTTGGCATGACTCGTTTTTAGTTCTTTTATGTCTGCTGCAAGGGATTCTCTAGTGTCTTTTATGCTTTCTTCAAGCTTACCTAGTATCCTTATAATGGTTGTTTTAAATTCTAGTTCAGACATCTTTCTTATATATGTACTGATTAAATCCCTGGCCATGACTTCTTCCTGTTCTTTCTTTTGGGGTGAATCCCTTCATCTTGTCATTTTGGAAGTCAAAATAAATAAAATAATAAAAAGTAAAAAGTAAAATTAAAAAATAAAAAAAATATAAAAAATAAATTAAAAATTACTTTTTCTGTATCACCTTACCAAAAAACCCAACAACAACAAGAAAAAAACACAAAAGAAGCTAGATCCTGTTTCCCCTAGAGCTGAAACTTTGCAGCACTCTATTATGAGTAGACTTGTGCATGCGAGGTGGGGTGGGGGTAGGGTCTGTGTTGACCTTGCTGTGTTGATTCTCAGGTGGACTTGCCCTATTGCAGGGTGCAGGGTGGTGAGACTTGGTGGAATTGGCTCTGGCCTCCATTTGGTGATGCTGTTTTATTCACTGAAGTAGGTCAGTGTGGCTGGAAGGGCGAGGGAAAATGGCTTCTACCCGCTCTGTGGACTCCAGAGCCGGGAGCCCCTCCTGCCCACCACTCCTCAGGAAACCCTTACAGAAGATCAATCACCACTCCTGTGTCCCTGGCTTTTGTTAGACCCCTGCCTTCACTCTGGCTGTGTCCATGTTGTCCACCTGCCAGGAGGCACAGCACTCCTCTGTTTTATCTCAGGCCTGGCTGGGTTTCAAAACTCCAAACTTCAGAGACGTCAGGAGTGTGGACCCATGCTGATCCTCTGGGGGAGGGTCTTGTGCTGTGGCTGCTTCTGGTTTGTCCCAGAAAATAGTTGCGCAGCAGCTTGGAATTTATGGTAAAGCACAGCAGAAAGCTGGCACCAAGGCTCCCTGCCCTCAGCCAGTATCTTTGCTCCTATGCTGGTGAACAGGACAGCTCAATGGTGCCCATGGCTCTTTTATCTCCCCAGAGGTCACACAACCTCTTGCAAATGCATGCCAAGAACTGTTTCTTCGTGTGTGACCACACACAGGAAGGGGAGGGTCAGACCACACGGCCCACTCCTGGCCTGGGTCTCTGCCTCCTTTCCCTCCAGAGCACCGCTAAGCCCACCACGCAGAACCCTGGCAATGACTTGGACCTCTAGAACTTCAGATTTATGCTCCTTTCCTTGTAAAGACTTGTGGTGTTCAGCCTTTCCCCTTTTCCCAGTCAGTGGTTTTGGAGAAGAGTTTTCTTGTGCAATCCTCTGCACGTGTTTTCACTCTTTTTTTACTCTTTCTCTCTCTTCTCGCCTCTCTTCATGCTCAGGGCTCTTTCCCTTCTGCAGTGTCTGTGGCTCTTTTTTCCTCCAAAATCAAATCTCCACAGCCCCTACTTTCCATGAGGTGGTTGCTTTTCTATTTGTAGAAGTACAGCTTGTTCTCTCAGTCCTCCGTTTGATTTCTTGGGTGTTCAGAATGATTTGATATTTATCTAGCTGTGTTTGAAGGATCAGGCAAACTTATACTCCTCTGCCTTTTTTTTAAATTTTTATTTATTTATGATAGTCACAGAGAGAGAGAGAGAGATAGAGAGAGAGAGAGAGAGAGAGAGGCAGAGACACAGGCAGAGGGAGAAGCAGGCTCCATGCACCGGGAGCCCGACGTGGGATTCGATCCCAGCTCTCCAGGATCGCGCCCTGGGCCAAAGGCAGGCGCCAAACCGCTGCACCACCCAGGGATCCCTCCTCTGCCTTCTTAACACTTTTTTTTTTTTTTTTTAAGTCTTAACTGTCCTCTGGTAAGAATTTTCTTGTGTTTCTCATCCTTTCTTCTGAGTCTTCAGTCTCTCCTGGGGAGATGGTGGAATTGTCCTACCAGAAAGACTTCAATCTCTCCCATAATTGACATCAACAGCATCAAACTTCTGGAACAGAGAAGTATGTATAATCTTCTTTCTGACAGGTCAAAGCCTGAGTGCTGGACCAAGATGGAAATCCAAAGCCCAGGGAACTGGACACTCCCAACCCCCACTGCCTGCCTTCACATCCATTTCCACCTGCTTCAGGGTCTCAGGTCTGAGGGTCAGTGCTCTCTGAGCACATGACCCTCTCAGTCCTCAGGTCAGCTGTGCTTTGCTTTCTTTCTCTTCAAAAATAGATCCATAAAGCCTTTTTATTTTCATTGAGATATAATTGACATACAGCACTGTGTGAGTTTAAGGTATGCAGGGTAATGACTACTTACATACATCATGAAATGATTACCCCAACTTAGTTAACATTCATAATTTTAAAGTGCACCTCAGAAATTAGTTATAAGAGTATTTTAGGTTGGGGTACCTTGGTGGCTCAGTCGGTTAAGCGTCTGCCTTCAGCTCAGGTCATGATTCCAGGGTCCTGGGATCGAGCCCTGTATCGGGCTCCCTGCTCAGCTGGGAGTCTGCTTTTCTCTCTCCCTCTGCAGCTTCCCCTGTTTGTGCTCTCTCCCTCACTCTCTCTGTCAAATAAATAAATAAATAAAATCTTTTAAAATAAAACAAAACAAAAAGAGTGTTTTAGGTTAAAAATAGAACTACCCTACGACCTAGCAATTGCACTACTATGGATTATCCAAAGGATACAAACATAGTGACTCGAAGGAGCACAGGCACCCCAATGTTTATAGCAGCAATGTCCACAAGAGCCAAGATATGGGAAAAGCCCAGATGTCCAACAGATGAATGAATAAAGAAGTGGTATATGCATATATATATATATGAATATTATTCAGCTGTCAAGAAGAATGAAATCTTGCCATTTGCAACGACATGGATGGAACTAGAAGGTATTACACTGAGCAAAATAAGTCAGTCAGACAAAGACAAATACCATATAATTTCATTCACATGTGGAAGTTAAGAAACAAAACAGATAAACATGGGGAAAGGGTGGAAAAATAAAATAATACAAAAACAGAGTTTGAGAGGGAGGCAAGCCATAAGAGACTCTAACTATAGGGAACCCACCGAATATTCCTGGAGGGGAGGTTTGGGTGGGGAGATGGGGTACTTGAGTGATGGGTATTAAGGAGGGCACTTGATGTAATGAGCATTGGGTTTTATTTTATTTTATTTTTTTTTGGATTTTCTATTTTTTTTTTTTATTTATGTATGATAGTCACAGAGACAGAGAGAGAGAGGCAGAGACACAGGCAGAGGGAGGAGCAGGCTCCATGCACCGGGAGCCCGATGTGGGATTCGATCCCGGGTCTCCAGGATCGCGCCCTGGGCCAAAGGCAGGCGCCAAACCGCTGCGCCACCCAGGGATCCCCAGCATTGGGTTTTATATGCAACTGATGAGTCACTAAATTCTACCCCTGAAACTAATAATATAATATATGCTAACAAAATTGAATTTAAATACAAAAAATTTTAAATAGTGTTTTGGAAGTAAGTAATTCTAATAATAATTACTTGAGAACTTCCTTATTTAATTCAAGAAATGCCTATATAGAATGTAAGCTCATAGGGCAATGGGGCTCTGAATTGTCCTATTATGAATTATGCCAACAGATAATGAAGCAATGAATGACTTTAAACTGCTAGTGAGAAGTAGAACCACTCAAACTCATCTCCCCCATAAATAGAATAAAAAAACTCAATCAGTATTATGTGACAATTTGGCAATTGAGAACTCTTTTAGTTGGCTCCTGTGTCCCTTTGACAGATCTCCATCCACTCCTTTTTACGGCCTAATAATATTCCATTATTTGTATATTATTCATTTGTTGATGGACACTTAGGTTGTTCCCACCTTTGCCATTTATGAATAATGCTGCTATGAACACTGGTGCACAAGCATCTGAGTCCTCGGGTTCTATGATTTTTGTTTTGTTTTGTTTTAGGAACTACCATACTGTCTCCCCCAGTGGCTGTACCATTTTATATTCCCACTAGCAATGCGCAAGTACTCCAATTTCCTCACGTTGTTGCCAATGTTTGTCATTTTCCATACTCCCCTGGTTTTGGCACTGAAAACTCCACATCCCAGCAAACTCCTCTTTCCAGGAAAACTTAGAAGGTCAATGACCCTAATTCTAGCATATTCCCTTTTGTATTATGTGTTGCTATCTCCCACTGGGCCATTCTCCATTGCTGGCAAGGACTGTGCCTTCCTGGTAAGTTAGGCTAGATCGCTTCTTTTCATCCCTCCTGATTCAGCCTCCCCTCTTCCCTACCCAGCTCTCTGCCTGACTACCTTGCATCATCTATACATCCTCAGGCTTCTGGTGGGATTTAGCCAGTGGGGAATTTCTCCAGCCAGAGACTGAGGGGAGGTGGAGGTCACAGCTCGTTCCTGACACTAGTATCTGACCTGACCCGCCAGGCTGTGCTTTTGGCACGGCACTCCCTATCTCTGTTTCCCAGGTTTGCTTCCTAAGGCATTGGGTCAGCGACAGTACCTCCTGTTAATAGGAGGATTTTCATTTCTAACAAGTTCCCAGGTGAGGCTTAGAGAACCATTTTGAGAACCACTGCTCTAGTCTTTGTATCCTGGAACATGACAGTCCAAGTGCCTTTCTAAAGAAAGGCAATTGATATATGGGCACAAAATCGAATGCAATGAAAAATAGTAATAACTGCCCCATAAATCTGGAGAAAAAGGTGAAAAGCCCAAGTTGAGAAGAATATAAATCTTCATAGTGAAAGTAATGTCTAAGCAGATCAGAGGGATGGTTGTCTCAAACTAAATGCTGGGCTTTCAGTGCTGAGGTTCTGGGCAATGGTGGGTAGTGCTGAAACACCTGTTCAGTGTGATAAAAGGGGAAACTCTATTTAGCAATAATATGGCTAAGAAGATAGAAAGCATTATTTTAATCATTATATATATTCTTATCACCCAAAAGAGAATTGTGGGTGAGAGAGGGAGAAGGGAAGGAAAGTTTTCTCAGGAGAGATATCCATGACATGACCTTGGGATTTACTTGTGACAGAGGCAAGGCTGAAACAAAAATGTGGAGGAAATGCCGCTCAGGCTCTGGCCATGGGCTGAGTGTAGGGACAGACTGGAGATGCCTCAGAATGATGCTGAACAGCTGAGAAGCAAAAAAACCAGCCATAAAACAGAAAGCAACTAATTCTCTCATAAAACTCTCAAAAATCCTCCTTGGACAGTTAAGTTTAAGTCATCGTATTAAACACCATCAGGAGATTTACAAGGAGATCAGCAGATAAATAAGAAAATTTTTTCCTTAAAGGATTTGAATTTTTTATATTTAACACTGTTTAAGAAGATAGATTGAAATTTAAGCAAACTTTATAGTAAGCTGAACATCATCAGCAACGCCAGGACTTTCCCTTGCAGTGCTCTTAGCTCAACCATTCCTCTCACACAGAAAAAAATTCATTAATTGAACTTGTGACACCAACTTCATTCATAAGAAATAAATCATCATGTGAATGGTTTATTTAATATTTCTATTTTAAAGCAATAAATAATATTTCTAATATTTCTATCTATATTATCAATATCCCTCAAATTTATATTTCTCAAAATTTCTTACTTATATAAGATATATATACTTACATATATTTTTTATTTATATAAACATTCTTTCGGCTGTTGAATGGATAAAATAAAATTATAAACAGCAAGTAAATTGATAGCCCATTGAGGCAGAAAAGCCATTTGCCTCATTATTCTAATCATACTTAAGCTTTTAAACATCTTAAGCTTTTAAGAATGTAATACTGTACTGTCTTCAAAGAACCCTAAATAATGAAAATTAATTCCCTAAACAATTAATTTATTTATGGCTCTTAATAACAAACAGTATTTATGTGAGTTATTGTAGTTGAAACAACAACAAAAAATGCTTTCCTGCCTCATGGTCTCACTGGAGCCCCTTCCACCCTTGTGAGATTTGCACGACAGATAACAGGACTACCTGGTTTAGCTGATGAGGAAGCTGAGATTCAGAGCTTGCTGGTCAGTTGCCCAAATTACATGGTAGGAAGCAAAGAAGATGCTTTTAAATACTAGTTTTTCATTGCCGAAACTTCAGTAGACTCTTTCCTGACTTACCGTAGTTCAGGTTCTCTTTAGTAATGAAGCCAAAGTTGTAGAGACATACATAAAACTGCTATTCAATCTGTTTAAACATATTAACTTTTTACAACATTTCGAGCTATAATAATGTGTTTTATCAGTTTTTCTACGATGGTCTTCAGGGAGCTTATAGAACAAGCCTCAGGACATCCAGAGCCTCAAGAGATCAGGATTAAGCAAAACTACCCCCCCCCCTTTTTTTTGATGCTGCTAACAAGTCCTGATGATAAAATCCTGAATGAAAACCAGTGTTTTCTCATCCTTCACAAAGGTTTTCCTCCATTGGGCAGAGAAGTTGACATACCTAGGACAAGTGACGGCCCTAAATAAAACAATTCTTCGCATGCTTTAAAAGAGAGAATGTTTTAAAGAAGTGAAAAGCCATGTTGTAGTTAAAAACCACATCAAAGTGGGGACACATGGGTGGCTTAGCGGTTGAACCTCTCCCTTGGGCTCAGGGCATGATCCCAGTCCGGGAACAGAGTCCTACATCGGGCTTCCTGCGAGGAGCCTGCTTCTCCCTCTATGTCTCTGCCTCTCTCTGTGTGTCTCTCATGAATAAATAAATAAAATCTTTAAAACACACACACACACACACATCAAAGCGAATGAGCAGCCCTTGTGTCTGGAGCAGGGGTTCTCAAGTGGGTGCTTGATTACCTGTATCTCAATCACTGAGAAGTCAGCAATAAATGCAGAGGGCCAAGGCCTCTTTCTGGCTTTACTGAGCCAGATTCTTTCGCATGTTTGGCATGAGTCTGCCTGTTTCACAAGTTGCTTAGGCAATTCTTATGTTCACAAAAATCTGAGAGGACCTGGTAGGATACCAGAAGTTCAGTGATCAACTCAGTCTGACAAAGCAGGCTTGGGGAAGTTAAGTTATGCTCATCAAACTCACCTACCTCTGATTAGTACACTAGAATGTTCTCGAGAGCAAGGACTATTTCTTACTCACTTCTGTGTCCGAGAGCTTTGAGTAAAGCCTAACTGATCTTAGAACTTATTGTTAGGTGAACACAAAGTAGAAGGAGTTTTTCAAATATAAACAAGCAATTGAATAAATATAAATAAGGATGTAGGTAAATAAACGGGGGAGAAGGGACTTATTTTCCTTAATATACTTCCAATTAATAAGTGTAAAATTTTGATAAAAATAGGAAGCTACATTTAGCAAACACATGGAAAAATTGTTCCAATGAATTTTCTTTTTTAATTTTAACTTTTTTTGGGTCTAAAGTCTATTTTTATCAATGGATGCTAAAATTAGTGGATTAGAGTATGATGGGAAGCAAGATATTTGGTCAAGAATTATCTCCCCATAGATACCAATTAATCACAAAGGGAAAATTAATAAATTTATTTGGAGATATCTGGCAGACAAGTAATCAAAGATAACAGCAGTAATGAGACATGGTAACATCACATGCCTCCTGATAAGATGCTCTGAGAAGGGCAGACCATAACTTCTGTGGTATTATTGCCGCACAATACACGAAGAGAATTTGGTTTTGAAGAGACATCAGATAACTAAAGCTGAGGTATATATACTATGAGATAGCTGGTCAGTACTCCTGAAAAGTGTCAGGGTCACAGAAGACAAAAGACTGGGTTACTATCCCACCTTGGATTGGAGGAGACTATGGAGACACAATTTCTTATTTCTTTTTATTCCCTATGATTGATTGATTGATTTAACTTTCAAATACATAATGCGTTATTTTTTACATTTAAATTCAATTAACATATAATGTATTATTGATTTCTGAGGTAGAGGCTAGTGATTCATAAACTGGATATAAAACCCAGTGCTCAATTATATCATGTGCCCTTCTTAATGTCCATCACCCTGTTATTTCATTCACCCCCGAACCTCAGCAACCCTCAATTTGTTTTCTATAATTAAATGTCTCTTACAGCTCATCTCCTTCCAACTTCTAAGTGCAAGGCAGAGTCCTGGACTATACCCTGGGCTAGGAAAAATGTCAGCAGTACAACTGATGAAGAGTGACTCTAGTCTGTAGATTAACTAACAGATTGAATGTTGGCTTTCTGGGTTTGGTTATGTACTATATGTACTATGGTGCTATGGATATGTTAATATTAAGGAAGACATGTAAGCAGTATATGGGAAGGGAAATCTTTGTACTGTTTTCAACTCTTTTGTAAGTCTACAATGATTTCAACATAAAACAAATTTAAAAAATTTAAAAAGCCTGATTTACAGACTCCCTGCACAGAATTTTTTTGAGGGGTGGTGGTTGCTTATTAAAATTACAGGTCCTGGGATCCCTGGGTGGTGCAGCGGTTTAGCGCCTGCCTTTGGCCCAGGGCACGATCCTGGAGACCCGGGATCGAATCCCACATCGGGCTCCCGGTGCATGGAGCCTGCTTCTCCCTCTGCCTGTGTCTCTGCCTCTCTCTCTCTCTCTGTGTGACTATCATAAATAAATAAAAAAATTAAAAAAAAAATCACAGGTCCTTAGGCCCCATATTTAGATCTACAAATCAGAATTTCTTCAAATGGAACTCAAGATACTACATTTTCACAAAATCTCTGGGTGGTTCTTAAGAACACTAGAGTAGAGAAGAATAGGAACTCCTATATTAAACTGCAAAAAAGAACATTTGAAAAAGTCAGAAAATTTATCTTTTGGATTGAAAGTCATAAAAACTAACATGCAATGGATTAGTTTAGCCACGTATATAAATCATTATGAAGTGTCAAGTTAATGAAATTAGGTATATTTCTAAGTCTCTGTCAGAGGTCAGGATGTCAACCAAGATCATAGCTGATCATAGACTGATATAAAGAAAATGATGCTCATTCAATCATGCTGTGGTTCACATTTATCAAAACGATGCTTCTGGTGACTGGTTTTTAAAAAATGAAGGCAAAACCATTTTACATTTATCTTTCGCTAAGTAGATTCTCCTCTTGTTTTAAATATCCCAAGGGTGGATTAAACAACTTCATGGAAATAGTCCTTAAAAAGTAGTTACCTTTTGGAGCACCTGAGTGGCTCAGTCAGTTGAGCATCCGACTCTTGATTTAGTCTCAGATTCATGATCTCAGTGGGGCATCTGCTTAGGATTCTCTTTTCTTCTCCCTCTTCCCCTCCCCTCATTCATGTTTTCTTTTTCTCTCTCTCTCTCTCTCAAATAAATAATTTTTTATTTTAACTTTTTTTTCTCTAAAGTCCATTTTTATCAGGTGAGGTTTGTATTTAATGTGGCCTTCCCTGTGCTGCTACTTGCCAGTGGGGAGTGCCTCAGATGACAAGTCCTATTCCTGTTAGCCAGCTAAATATATTTCCATGGTTTAGATGGCATTTCTAAGAAAGATTTCGAACAAAGTGTAGTATATGATAAACCTTAAATTAATCACAAAATTAAATGAACCAGAAATCTCTATGCTGAAAGTCACAGTGTAATTTATTTATTATGAAGTGAACTATTTTTATGTATTTGTGTATTTATTTATTTATTTATTTTTGATGCTATTAACTTGGAAAGTAACTTCAGAAGTTTTCCCAAGTAAACCTTACAGTACACATTTTTAAAATTGTGTAAAAATACCTGTCAATTACCACTTCATCTTTATAGGAGGCAGCAGCTGTAGAATGCAGGATTTAAGAATTAGTTATAAATCAAGATTAAAAAATTAACGATATATTCCCTTAAGATATAGTTAACCTAAAATAATGAAAATCTATTTGCACCCATAAAATCTTATGGTGGGAAAGAGGAAGAATAATGTAATTTATGTAAATGATCAGCACCAAGCTTCTCTTTCACCTGAGAGCTAATTAGAACAAGGAGTCCACATGTGAAATGTAGCTCATCATTTCAGATATTTCTCCAAACTGAGAAACATAGATTCACCTGTGTTGATTAGAAAAGACAAGCAGAAGACATGATAAAGTTGGCTACTGACTCACCTGGGGGTGCTTGATATGTACTTGTCAAGTTACTGACTTGTAACATCAAGATGACTGTTCTAGCTACTTCACAGAGCTTTATTGAAGAAAATGACAATAATATGAGTTTAATCTCAATTATATACAAAGCTATGACAAATCAAGATCGTGGAAGTAATAGTAAAATTTTGTCCCATAATCTGATAGCTTATGTACTCAAAAAATGGAAATAATGTCTAATTCCATCTCAAGTGTTTCTCAAGGAAATGCCTGTTGGTATTTGGGGTAGGGAAATTATCCATTGCATGTGACTGTTACAGGGCTTTTGATATCTCTACTTCCATTCACAAAATGTCAGTAATAACTCCTAGGCAACATGTCAATTCAACTCACTCTCACATATTTCCCATGGCCCTTTGGGGAGATAGTATGACCCTCATTTGAGAACCAGTGAAGCTCCATGAAAATACTATGACAGATAATATACATTACAGAAAGGCATATTCAGTAGTTTTTGGAAAAAAGTTATAAAATCAAGGGTAATGTTTTAGATCCTTACTCTTTTGTGGTATGTGAAGTTCCTCCCCTGTATAAGTGGTTAGAATTATATATAATCTAAGGAAACAACATAAGTGTCTGTCTACAGATGAATGGATAAAGAAGATGTAGTGCATATAATAATGGAATATTATTTATTCAGCCATGAAAAAGAAGGAAATCCTGCCATTTGCAACAACATGGATGTTGTACCAAGTGAAATAAATCAGACAAAGACAAATACCGTATGATCACATTTATATGTGGAATCTAAAAAGCCCAAACTCACAGAAATAGTAAAATGGTGGCAGCTAGTGACTAGTTGTGGGGTATGGTGAGGGAAATAGGGTCACATTGGTCAAACGGCACAACATTCCAGTTATGAGTAAGTTCTGGGGATCTAATGCACAGCATGGTGACTATAGTTAACAATACTGTGTTACATACTTGAAAGTTCCCAAGACAGTAAATCTTAAATGTTCCCTCCATACACACATACGCACACACAATGTAATTATATAAGGTGATGGAGACATTAACTAGTCCTATTGTGATAATCATTTTGCAATATACGTGTATTGAATCACCATGCTGCGCATCTTAAACTTATATAATGTTGTTATATGCCAATTGTATCTCAGTAAAGCTGGGGAAAAGAGAATTACATATAATCAAGGCTTCTGTTTAAATAAAATTTTGTTTTAGAATGGTTTTATTTATTTGTTTGTTTATTTTAATATTTTATTTATTTGAGAGAGAGTGTGAGAAAGAGAAAGAGAGAGTAAGATCTGGGAGGAGGGCGAGGGAGAAGCAGACTTCCTGCTGAGTAGGGAGCCTGATCGGGGCAGGTGGCTTGATCCCAGGAGCCTAGGGTCATGACCTGAGCCAAAGGCAGACACTTAATTGAATGAGCCACTCAGGTTTTACATTTACAGAAAAACTGTGTAGTACAGACTTCCATACATCCGACACTCAGTTTTCCATGCTATGAATACCTTACATTAATATGGTACATTTGTTACAATTAATGAACCAATATTAAAAATTATTCTTCATGTAAGTCAATATTTTATTCAGGTTTCCTTAGTTTTTACCTAAGGTCTCTTTTCTGCTCCAGGATCCCATTCTGGTGACATTTGTCACATCTCCTTCGGCTCCTCTTGGCTGTGACAGTTTCTCAGACCTTCCTTATTTGCAATGACCTTGGCAGTTTTGTTCAGATATTTTGTAGAATATCTCGCAACTAGGGTTTCTCTGATGTTTTTCTCACGATTGGATAATGTGTTTATAGGATGAAGACCGTAGAGATATGGTGACATTTCATCACATCCTATCAAAGGTATGTACTGTCAACAGGATTTAGGACGTCGAGAAAAAATGAGTGGGAAATATCAGAAAGGGAGACAGAACATGAGAGACTCCTAACTCTGGGAAACGAACTAGGGGTGGCGGAAGGGGAGGTGGGCAGAGGGTGGGGGTGACTGGGTGACGGGCACTGAGGGGGGCACTTGATGGGATGAGCACTGGGTGTTATTCTATATGTTGGCACATTGAACACCAATAAAAAATAAATTCATATATATATATTGATATATATGTTGGCACATTGAACACCAATAAAAAATAAATTTATATATATATATTTATATATATATATAAAAAGGACGTATATATATTTATATATACATATATATAAAGGACGTTGTGTTGATCTTAGTCACCTTGCACCTTGTCAGGTTTCTCCACTGAGTTACTCTTTCTTCCCACCTCCACACTGAACTCTCTGGAAGAAAGTCATGGTGTTCAGCTCCACACTTAAGGAGTGGGAAGTTAAATTTCTCTTCCTTGAGGGTGGAGTATCTACATGAGTTATTTATAATTCTTCTGTATAGGAGGTTTGTCTCTTCTTTCTTATTTATTTTTTATAACATTATGGATTCATTTATTTTACACCTTAGTTTATAGGCTAATACTACTTTATTTTGCCGATTAAAGTATGCCAGCTTTGGCAATTGAGAACTCCTTTAGTTGGCTCCTTTGTCCCTTTGACAGACCCCCATCACTATGTGTGTGGATGTGTGTGTGTTTGCCATCCCTTAATTTTTTTTTTAAAGATTTTATTTATCCATGAGAGACACACAGAGAGAGGCAGAGACACAGGCAGAGGGAGAGGCAGGCTCCTCTCAGGGAGCCCAATATGGGACTCGGTCCCTGACCCAGGATCACACGGAGCCAAAGGCAGACACTCAACTGCTAAGTCACCCGGGCGTCCCTCTCCATCCCTTACTTTAGGCACTACTATGTACTTGAGGCTCATCTTGCATATTTCCTGCCCCAGTCCTAAAATCATCCTTCTCTCTACCAGGTCCTGGTTCCTTTCATTAGGGAATGGTATTGGGAATCAAGCTCTCAGTTTTAGGTATGCTTATTGCAAGTATGGCGTCATTGCTTCTAGCTCCTCTAAGCTGGCAGAGTAAGGAAGTATGTGTGTACTAAGCACTATGTATACACTTACCTGTAAATATTTCTATATGTACCAGACCATACATACATGCCATATACACATCTATAATTTTTTCTGTATGTAACCATTTGTATCTATATTAAGCTAAATATGAATTCATATCATACTGAAGTTTTCAAGTGTAATTCATTATCACATTGATCATTCTAACCTCTTTCCCTTGTTTATTTATAAACTTCCACTCCAACAGGAAAAACCTGATTCCTGCTATTGACCACCCATTTACTGAATTGTTTAATTCTAATGTTTATGTATAATAGTGTCAGATTGTGAACCCCTAATCCCATGAGAATCAACATTATCACATGGAGTATATCCTACCCTAAAACTCCACCCTGTGTCATATATTCAATTCTCCCTCTTCACATGAATGACTAGTAACTGCTGATCTTTCAACTGACACTCTAATTTTCTAGAATGTCTTATAATTGGAATCATACAGTATGTAGCCTCCTCAGTTTATTTTTTTATTTCTTTTTAAAGAGATTTTATTTATTTATTCATGAGAGACAAAGAAAGAGAGGCAGAGACATAGGCAGAAAAAGAAGCAGGCTCCCTGTGGGGAGCCTGATGTAGACCTCGATCCCAGGACCCTGGGATCACACCCTGAGCCAAAGGCAGATGCTCAACCACTCAGCCACCCAGGTGCCCTGCCTCTTCAGTTTAAATGGCAATATGCTTTTTAGATTCATACATGTCTTTTTGTGGCTTGATAGCATATATATTTTTATTACTGAATAATATTCCATTGCATTGATGTACCACTCTTTGTTTGTTGAAGGACATCTTGACTGCTTCCAGGTTTTGATTATTAGAAAACTGCTATAAACATTTGCATGTCGGGACGCCTGGGTGGCTCATTGGTTGAGCATCTACCTTCAGCTCAGGCTGTGATCTCAGGGTACTGGGATCAAGTCCTGCATCAGGCTTCCCACTGCTTCTCCCTCTGCCTGTGTCTCTGCCTCTCTCTCTGTGTCTCTCATGGATAATAAAAAAAATCTTTAAAAAAAAACATTTGCATGTAATGTGTAGACAAGAGTTTTCCAATTGATTGGGTGAATACTCAGGAGTGTGGTTTTGGATTATATATTAAGACAGCAGTTAGCTTTGGGGCACCTGGGTGACTTAGTCGGTTAAGCGTCCAACTCATGATTTGGGCTCGGTCATGATCTCAGGGTTGTGGGTCGACCCTCTGAGATGGGCATGAGCCTGCTTAAGATTATCTACCCCTGCCATCCACACCCCAGTGTTTATAGCAGCAATGTCCACAATAGCCAAATTATGGAAAGAGCCCAGATGTCCATCAAAAGATGAATAGAAAAGAAGATGTGGTATATGTATACAGCGGAATATTCATCATCAAAAAATGAATTCTTGCCCATTTCAATGATATAGATGGAACTAGAGGGTATTATGCTAAGTGAAATAAATCAATTGGAGAAAGACAGAATAGGATCATAGGGCAAGTGAGGAAAAATAAAACAAGATGAAAGGAGAGGGGGAGACAAAATATAAGAGAGTTCTTTTTATTAAAGATTTTATTTATTCATTCATGAGAGGCAGAGAGAGAGAGAGAGACAGAGGGAGAGAGAGAGAAAGAGAGAGAGGCAGAGACATAAGCAGAGGGAGAAGCAGGCTCCACGCAGGAAGCCCAATGTGGGGCTCCATCCTGGGACTACACCCTGAGCCAAAGGGAGACGCTCAACTGCTCAATCAAAAGTAATTGATTTATTTTCCCTCAGGAATCCCTATAAGAGACTCTTTTTTTTAAATAATAAATTTATTTTTTATTGGTGTTCAATTTGTCAACATACAGAATAACACCCAGTGCTCATCCCTCCAAGTGCCCCCCACAGTGCCCATCACCCATTCACCCCCACCCCCCGCCCTCCTCCCCTTCCACCACCTCTAGTTCATTTCCCAGATTTAGGAGTCTTTATGTTCTGTCTCCCTTTCTGATATTTTCTACCCATTTTTTCTCCCTTCCCTTCTATTCCCTTTCACTATTATTTATATTCCCCAAATGAATGAGAACATACACTGTTTGTCCTTCTCCGATTGACTTACTTCACTCAGCATAATACCCTCCAGTTCCATCCACGTTGAAGCAAATAGTGGGTATTTGTCGTTTCTAATGGCTGAGGAATATTCCATTGTATACAGAGACCACATCTTCTTTATCCATCATCTTTCTGTGGACACCGAGGCTCCTTCCACAGTTTGGCTATTGTGGACATTGCTGCTAGAAACATCGGGGTGTAGGTGTCCTGGCGATCACTGCATCTGTATGTTTGGGGTAAATCCCCAGCAGTGCAATTGCTGGGTCGTAGGGCAGGTCTATTTTTAACTCTTTGAGGAGCCTCCACACAGTTTTCCAGAGTGGCTGCACCAGTTCACATTCCCACCAACAGTGCAGGAGGGTTCCCTTTTCTCCACATCCTCTCCAACATTTGTGGTTTCCTTCCTTGTTAATTTTCCCCATTCTCACTGGTGTGAGGTGGGATCTCATTGTGGTTTTGATTTGTATTTCCCTGATGGCAAGTGATGCGGAGCATTTTCTCATGTGCTTTTTGGCCATGTCCATGTCTTCCTCTGTGAGATATCTCTTCATGTCTTTTGCCCATTTCATGATTGTTTGTTTCTTTGCTGTTGAGTTTAATAAGTTCTTTATAGATCTTGGATACTAGCCCTTTATCTGATATGTCATTTGCAAATATCTTCTCCCATTCTGTAGGTTGTCTTTTAGTTTTGTTGACTGTATCCTTTGCTGTTCAAAAGCTTCTTATCTTGATGAAGTCCCAATAGTTCAAGATTTGTGTGGAATCAGAAAAGACCCCGAATAGCCAGGGGAATTTTCAAAAAGAAAACCATAGCTGGGGGCATCACAATGCCAGATTTCAGATTGTACTACAAAGCTGTGGTCATCAAGACAGTGTGGTCCTGGCACAAAAACAGACACATAGATCAATGGAACAGAATAGAGAACCCAGAAGTGGACCCTGAACTTTATGGTCAACTAATATTCGATAAAGGAGGAAAGACTATCCACTGGAAGAAAGACAGTCTCTTCAATAAATGGTGCTGGGAAAATTGGACATCCACATGCAGAAGAATGAAACTAGACCACTCTCTTGCACCAGACACAAAGATAAATCAAAATGGATGAAAGATCTAAACGTGAGACAAGATTCCATCAAAATCCTAGAGGAGACACAGGCAACACCCTTTTTGAACTTGGCCACAGGAACTTCTTGCAAGATACATCCACGAAGGCAAAAGAAACAAAAGCAAAAATGACCTGTAAGAGACTCTTAATCTTAGGAAGCAAACTGAAGGTCATTGAAGGGGAGGGAGTGGGAGATGGGGTAACTGGGTAATGAATACTAAGGAGGGCATAGGATATAAGGAGCACTGGGTATTTTATAAGACTCATGAATCACTGACCTCTACCTCAGAAAGCAATAATACATTTTATGCTAATTGAATTTAAAACTAATTGAATTGAAATTAAAAAGAAATCCTTGCAGATACAAAACAACTCATATCAGCATGGCCTATAGTATTCAATGTATTTTTGCATGTGATTGATTTGTTTGTTAGATAATAAGGGAAGACAATATAGCTTTTCATATTGTGTAGCATACTGTCTTGCATTCATTTACATTTTCAGATATTTATTGAAAAATTAATATTTGAACAGAATCTTGAAATTATCATAATAAAATGTTTTTTTCTAAAGATTTTATTTATTTATTCATGAGCAACACAGAGAGAGAGACAGAGAGAGAGGCAGAGACACAGGCAGAGATACAAGCAGGCTCCATGCAGGGAGCCCGACGTGGGACTCGATTCCGGGTCTCCAGGATCACACCCCTGGCTGCAGGCGGCGCCAAACCGCTGCACCACCAGGGCTGCCCAATAAAATATGTTTTCAATCTGATAGCAAACAAACAGAAAAAGATTCTCTCCATCTGCCTGTCCCCCTCCACTTGCATGCACTCTCTCAAAAAGAGACAATAGCTAAAAAAAAAAAAAAAAAAAAAAAAAAAAAAGACAATAGCTAGCTTTGTAAGAACCTACCAAACTGCACCATTTTGTATTTCCATCAACGATGAAAGAGAATTCTAAAAAAAAAAAAAAAAAAAAAGAGAGAATTCTTGTTGCTCCACCAATTGATATTGTCAGGCTTTTAATTTTCTTTTTCTTTTAAATTTTAGCTTTTCTAATCAATGTGGGTTGGTATTTCCTAATAGGTTCAGTTTGCAATCCCCTAATCACAAATGATGTTGAGTATCTTTTCATACCCTTATTTGCCATCTGATTATTTTCTTTGGTGTTGTGTCTGATCAGACAGGTCTTTTGTCTTTTTAAAATTGGGTAACTAAAAAAAATTTGGTAATTTTCTTATTGTTGAATTTTTCTTATTGTCTTATTGTAGAGTTAAGAGCTCTTTCTGTATTTTGGAAATAAGTTCCCTATCAAATATAAGTTTTTAAAATATTTTCTTCTAGTGTGTGGCTTGTCTTTCCATTCTGCTAACAGTGTCTTTTGCAGAACAAAAGTTGTTAATTTTAATAAAGTCCAACTAAACAGTTTTTTCCCTCAGGGATCACACATTTGGTGTTGTAGTTAAAACTCATTACCAAAACCAAGTATATCTGGATTTTCTTCTATTTATTCTTCTAGAAGTTTTGCATTGTACATTTAGGTCTATGATCTATGAGTTAGTATTTGTGAAAGGTGTAAGGTCTCTGTGTTCTCTTTTCTCTTTTTGCATATGGGTACCAATTTCTTTAGCACTATTTTTTGAAAAGACTGCTCTTTCTCCACTGAATTCCTTTTGCTTCTTTGTGGTGGTATTGGCAAGAATTTTTGTTGTTGAGACGCGATAACAATTTGTTATACTTTTAAACTAATCTTTTGCTCGCTCGCTTGCTCGCTCTCTCTCTCCCATGAATACATACATATCCCTTCTCTCTGGAAGTTCACAGTATTTTGAAAGAGAGCATATGTCTCTCATTTGATCTTGAAAATGACTCTAGAGGGATAGGACAGTCTTACAGGAGCAAAATGCTTTGGGAATAAACAATGGAAAGATTAATTCCAATGGAGCAATCTGCAGGCATTGAGTGGGAGTATAAGAATATATATGGGTTACCTTTGCTTAGAAGAATAATTGAGAAGACAAGTTGAGCCAGATAATAAAGTGAAAGTAAAAATTACCAATGTTGGGGGTGTGTGAATGGCTCAGTCAGGTAAGTGTCTGCCTTCTGCTTGGGTCAGGATCCCAGGGTTCTGGGATAGAGCCCCGCCCTCCAGTCTGGCTCCCACCTCAAGCCAGAGCCTGCTTCTCCCTCTCCCTCTGCCTCCTGCTTGTGCTTGAGCCCTCACCGTTTCTCTCTCTGTCTCAAGTAGATAAATAAAATATTTCTAAAAAAAATTACTGGCGTTGCAAACAATAACAGTTTGAGAACCAGGTTGATTGTTTGGATTTGGCACTGGAAGCTATGGAGAGCTCCTTCAGGTTTGAGCAGGGAACCGACATGATCAGATCAGCTTTTAAAAAATATTTTATTTTTAAGTAATCTCTACTCAACGTGGGGGTCAAACTCACAACCCTGAGGTCAAGAGTTGAATGTTCTACTGACTGAGCCAGCCAGGCACCCCAAGATCAGCTTTTATAGTTGTGATTCAGTAGAAATTTCAGGGATAGCTTGAAAGAGAGTTGAAAACTCTGAAGCCAGGTAAAGGAAGCTGTTCCAAGTGTTCAGGCTGGAGTTATTTAGGGCAGAGGCAGACAGATCTGAGAAAGGTGGTGAGGATATCGGAAGCTAGAAATGCAATGCAGGGATGGAAAATGAAATTAGACATTCTTGGCAATTTACTGCTTTTCTGTGTCAATAATCTGTTCAGAAATTAAACCGCCAGTGCCACCTATTGGTGAATAAGCTTCCCATTCTAAGGTTGCCCTATATGCAAAGTACCATTTTACAGTATATTGGCAAGATTTATGCTGATTTCTCTTATTCTCTGGAATCAGCCCTCTCAACTACATTATTGAGCTCTAGTCAAAGTACTGAGTGCAGTGAACAGTACGTACTCTGTCTTCATGCTGGAAAAGTTTAAGATATAGCTTAGGAATAATATAGGCAAAACAGTTTCCTGCTAATGTGTTTAAGTACAGTGTGAGGTCCCAGGAGAGAGAATTTGGTGGGACTAATTTAGCTTGTTGCAGGCTGGAGGGTGGTGATATGAGGTCCATCCAAAAAGGACACATACGGAGGTCAAGCTGCAGCTGTGGCTCGAAAGGAAAGTTTGCAGGTCCAAGGTATACAAGAGAGCCCTCAGCCTGATCTGGTGGTGTTTATAGCAAACAGGGTTGACAGCTAATTGTCCCAAGTTTTAAGCCAGATGCACTTTTATGTGATGCCTGAGATGCTAGGAGGGTAGGAACACCTCTCCTCTTTAAAGCAGTCACTGCTCTCAGGCAAAAGCTTTCTGTGGCTACCTCCTCAAAAGCAGACCCAGATCTACCCAAAGAAATGAAAATTTTATTTAGAGCATGAGCAGAGGACTGAAAATGGCAAGTAGTTAACTAGGTGGGCTAAAATAGAGACCAAATGGCAGCTGGTCACTGGCTGTTCTGAAAGTGTTACCTTTGTATTTATTCAAAAGACGCCTAAAGTTAAGTCTAACCTAGACATATCAGTCACTTAAAGTGGGTTTTTATTCCTGTTGACAGTGAGGAGATGGATATTTCCTAAGGTCACACAGCTATCAAGTGGTAGAGCTAGGATTTGGATCCAAGTCGATTGATTTTAGAGACCACTTTCTGGAACCATAACATTAGACTGTTACCTATACTCTGCTCTGCTTGAGTTCACAGTAGCTGCTCTTTGGGAAATTGCTGTACCATGGACTTTGACTAATTTTTATTATTTTAAACACATTCCAACATATACTATTTTGTTTCTCCTTCAAGATCAGAGGGGTGTCTCATAACTCATTTTGCCATATATAACATTTTACATATAAAATTTCATTAAATAAATTCCAATCTTTTAATTTTTGAATTATACCCAATCACTTGGAGTGTTTATGTGTACTCAGCATAGGACATAAACATTATAAAAGTTTGTAATGATTCAAACATTCACCTACGAATATTACAATTTGTTTCTTTATCTTTTTTTTTTAAGATTTTATTTATTCATAGAGACAGAGGGAGAGAGAGAGACAGAGGCAGAGACACAGGCAGAGGGAGAAGCAGGCTCCATGCGGGGAACCTGATGTGGGACTCGATCCCCGGTCTCCAGGATCACACACCAGGCTGCAGGCGGCGCGAAACCACTGCACCTCTGGGGCTGCCCTGTTTCTTTATCTTTGTGTCTGAGTATCTCAGCTCAAAAATATGAATAGAATGCACTATGATACACTTGCTAGATAACTATAAAATTATTTTCCTCTCATTTTATCTAAGTATGCCACTTGGCTGATTCAGAATCATAAAAGTGATGTAAAGGTAGCTCAGACTCAACATGGATGAGCGAGTGCACTTACATTTGTAAATTAAGCCTTTCTGATTATATTTCTTATGCGAATATAATTCAGGAATAGTCCCCGTTAAGGTCCCCCATGTGTTCAGAGTGGCTATCTTGTATATCACTATCACCTGCATTTGTAAGTATCCAGGGCAGCTTTGCCATGAAGTCCAGTTTGGTACCTCCTCTGGCAGAGATCAGTGTGGAATCAGGAGCTTATGCCATCAAGGAGAAATATACTTTATAATTATTTTTCTGGCCCTGGTTAAAAGTGAAATATGGACAGGAAGTCTTACACAGAAGAAAAGCAATTTCCCAAATTCCTTAGACCTAAACATCTTTTCTTTATTTAGATGTCCTCTGTAAAATGTTTTCTTTTTCCTAAGAAATACAGAATACTTTCCACTCAGCATACTAAACACAAAGCCCTGTTACTTGTCTGCTCAGTCTAATTCAATGATTTTAAATAAGAGTGGCTGTCACATTTATCATAGGTTACAGATTCTTTATTTTCCTGACATTCAGTATAGAGATAAGGATTTTGTTGTTGATTGTTTTACTATAGAGACTTTAACTACCCATAATGTAACTCATTAACCCCAAAGCTTGTTAATTAAAAACATTTCTAAAACACATTTGTAGAAATTGCATGTTTTCATACCAGTTAAAGGACATGCTATAAACATAAATGTTCATATTATTTATTCATTTAAGTTATGAGAGACCTTACTGTTTTCTCCATACCTTTTCTTTTCTTTGTCCTACATATAACTGTATGAATCACAAATACACATATACACACATAATGAAAACTCTGAAGAGCTGATAGCTAAGAAAGGGAAAATTTAAAACATATTTAAAAAATGATTCTAAAGAAGGACTTAATAAAGTTAAAATTGGAAACAACGTCATGAACTCATGACCTTTACAACTTAGATCTTTGATGCCCTGCGGACATGTCATCCCACCTGCCATGTTTTGTCATGTGGAGGAATCTGATATTAATCTCTACTAAAACATTCTGGAGAGTAGCCAATTCAATGTTTCTCTCCAATAGAAAGGAATCAAGAAAATCAAGATGTGCCTGGACACCTTTGTCCTTGCTGGAGAGCAAGGATGCTTGACACAATCACAAATGTTTGTGTAGTGTCAAAGAGAAAGGAGATAGCTTACAGGATTCCAGCTGACCAATCTCTGCTATTTGAGTATCAAAAAATAGAACTAGTTTTGTTAAAATTATAATGAATTTTTAATGTTTCTCAAAAGAAGTAGGCAAAAGCATATGTCATTCTTCATTTATATTGACAGAACACAATGTGTATTACTCAATTCAAACCATGCATGTATGGAATGAAGTTTAGGTCAAATCAAACAGTAAAATATTCTGTAAGGTATTACAGCGAGGGTATGTGTGTGTGCAAAATTCTATTAATTAAACTGTGAATGGACTGTGGTCCGCCGGGGTCAGTGAAGGATCTCAAGATGGCTGGGTGAAAACTTGCTCTAAAAACCATTGGCTGGGTAGCTTTTGGGGAGATCGTACCCCGAAACCAGAAGGCCATTGCCAACTCCCTGAAATCCTGGAATGAGATGCTTACCTCCAGGTTCACTACTCTTCCTGAGAAACCATCTGCTATCAACTGTGCTTACTACAAGGCCAATGTGGCAACGTCTGGCTTGGTAGATGACTTTGAGAAGAAGTTTAATGCCCTGAAGTTTCCTGTGCCAGAGGATAAATACACTGTCCAGGTGGATGCTGAGGAAAAAGAAGATGTGAAAAGCTGTGCTGAGTTTTTGTCTCTCTCAAAGGCCAGGATTGAAGAATATGAAAAAGAGCTGGAGGAGATGAAGAACATAATTCCATTTGATCAGATGACCATTGAGGACCTGAATGAAGTCTTCCCAGAAACCAAAGTAGACAAGAAGAAGTATCCCTATTGGCCTCACAAGCCAATCGAAAACTTATAAACTTGAGTTGAGGAGAAAGCCCTGGCCCTCATATTATAAACGATGGACATTAAAAATAATGATATGGGGATCCCTGGGTGGCGCAGTGGTTTAGAGCCTGTCTTTGGCCCAGGGCCCGATCCTGGAGACCCGGGATCGAATCCCATGTCGGGCTCCCGGTGCATGGAGCCTGCTTCTCCCTCTGCCTGTGTCTCTGCTTCTCTCTCTCTCTCTGTGTGACTGTAATAAATAAAAAAAAAAAAATTTAAAAAAAAAATAATGATATGGTAAAAAAAAATGAAGCTGTGAAAGAAATTATTTTAAAAGTTGTGTAAGAGATCATGATTAAGAAGAAAAAAAAAGTGCGAAATGTAACATACCAAGTTCTAAAATGAAATAAGCCTTGAAGATTTTATTACTATTATAAAAAGGGGTCTGGTTCCATAACTTTCTTGGCACAGTTTAATTGTCTTGGATGTTCTCCCAGTTTTCTGTATTATAGTCCTTCCCTGTTCCCCAAATTCAGACTTGAATTGAGGTTCCAAGTTTCTAATAGATACTCTTGAATTGGTAATCTCAATTGACCTGAAATAGGACTTGTATTCACCTTAGTCAGGAAAAACAACCTTGTTATCTAAGAAGATATGTATAGAGAGGATAATTTTTTAAAAATTAAGTTTATATTATTAAAAATTTTAGGAAAGTGTAGCAATGGGTTTTTCAATTTTTGTGCCTTTTAAAATTCTGTATTTTTAGAAATGGTTGACAGTTTGAATAGCCAAAGCAATCTTGAGAAAGAACAAAGCTGAGGACATCATGCTCCCTGATTTCAAACTATACTGCAAAGTTAGCACAGTATGGTATTGGCATAAAAACAGACACTTAAATCAATAGAACAGAATGGAAAGCCCAGGAATAATAATTAATAACACATAGTCAATTAATTTATGACAAAAGAGCCAAGAATATATAATGGGGGAAGGGACAGTCTCCTCAAACAATAGTGTTGGGAAAACTGGGCAGCCACATGCAGAAGAATGAAACTGGACTCCGATCCCCACCTCTCACCATACATAAAAATCAATTCAAAATAGATGAAAGATTTGAACATAAGGCTTGAAACCATAAAACACATAGAAGAAAACATAGGAAAAAGCCTCTTTGACATTGGTCTTGGTAGTGATTTTTTAGATTTGACACCAAAGGAAGGCAACAGAAGTAAAAATAAACAAGTGAAATTATATCCAACCTCACAGCTTCGGCACAGCAAAAGAAACCATCAACAAAATGAAAAGGCAACCTACTGAATGTGGGAAGATATTGGCAAATCATACCTGGTAAGGGGCTAAATCCAAAATATACAGGGAATTTACACAATTTGGTAACAACAACAACAACAACAACAAAACCAAAAACTTGGCAGAGGAACTGAATAGACGTTTTTCCAAAGAAGACATACAAATGGCCAATTGAAAAGATGCTCTCCATCACTAATTATCAGGGAAATGCAAATCAAAACCACAACGAGATATCACTTCATACTTGTAAGTATGGCTGTGATAAAAAAGACAAGAGAAAACAATGTTGGCGAGGAAATGGTGAAAAGGGAACCCTTGTGCACTGCTGCTGGAAATGTAAATTCATGCAGCCCCTATGAAAAACAGAACTACCATAAGATCCAGTAATCTCACTTCTGCGTATATATCCAAAGGGAATGAAAACAGGATATTGAAGAGGTAAATTCATTCCATGTTCACTGTAGCATTATTCACAAAAGCTAAGATATGGAAATATCCTAAGTGCCCATCAACAGATGAACTGATAAAGGAGATATACACAATGGAATATTATTCATCTATAAGAATGAAGAGAATCCTGCTGTTTGTGACTAAATGGATGGTCCTTGATGGCATGATGCTAAATGAAATAAGCAGGACAGAGAATGATAAATACTGCATAATATCATGTATATGTGGATTTAGTTTTTTTAAAGATTTCATTTATTTATTCATGAGAGACACAAAAAGAGAGAGGCAGAGACACAGGCAGAGGGAGAAGCAGTAGCCACGCAGGGACCCTGACGTAGGACTCAGTCCTGAAGCCAAAGGTAGCACTAAACCGTTGAGCCACCAAGGCTGCCCTCTATGTGGATTAAAAAAAAAAAAAAAAGTCACTAATAGAGACAGAGAGTAGAAAACTGGTTGCCAGGAGCTGGAGGTGAGGGAGACAGGGATAGGTTTGGTAAAAAAGGTACAAACTTTTAGCTATAAGATGAATAAAATGTGAGGAGCTAATGTATAAACATGGTGAATATAGATCATAGCACTATATTGAATAATTGAAATTGAGTAAGAGTAGAACTTAAATATTTTCAGTTCTCTCCCCTGCCAAAGAAAATGAGAGAAAAAAAATTATTAAATTTGTAATTGTAATTTTAACTGTTGAATAGGGTTTGTTGGGGGGGGGTGCCTAGGTGACTCAATAGGTTAAACATTTGTCTTCAGCTCAGGTCAGGATCTCAGGGTCCTAGGACTGAGCCCCATGTGGGCTCCCTTCTCAGTGGGAAGCCTGCTTTTTCTTCTGTTGTTCCCTTTGCTGTGCTCTCTCTCTCAAATAAATAAATCTATCTTTAAAAAAGTAGGGTTTATTGGTGTTAAATATTTAGAGAAACTTAAGTTGTTTGACTTATTAGCTAATTTATAAAAAAATAAGATTTGAGCCTTAAGAACTTGTTTCTAACGTGTACAATTAAATCTTGAGTTATTTAAAACATTAGTTATTAAGTACACTTTTGTGCACAGATCCCCCTCTTTTGCACATTAAAAAAACAAGTTAACAACACAAAACGCTCGAGAATATGCAGAGCAGCAGGAACCCTCATTCATTGCTGGCAGGAGTACAAAATGGTACAACCACTATGGAAGACAATTTGGTTGTTTCTTACAATACAGCACTTTTACATTACATTACAATCTAGCAATTGCACTTCTTGGCTTTTATTCAAAGGCATTGAAAACTTATGTCCAGCAACTTCCTGGACACAGGTGTTTAGAGCAGCTTTATTCGTAATCGTCAAAATCTGGAAGCAAGCAAGATGTTCTTCAGTAGGCGTATGGATAAACAAACTAACTGTCATATATCCAGACAATGGAATATTTGGAATATTATTTAATGCTAAAAAGAAACGAGCCATCAAATTATGAAAAGGTCTGGAAAAAACTTAAATGCGTATTACTATGTGAAAGAAGCCAATCTGAAAATACTATATCTTGTATGATTCAACTAGATGATATTCTGGAAGAGGCAAAATTATGGAGACAGTATGAAGAACAGTGGTTGCTAGGGTTCAATGGGGGACAGGAAAGGGTAAATAGATGGACCAAGAGGATTTTTAGGGCAGTGAAACTACTCCATATGATGCTATAATGGTAGATATGTCATTACATTTGTGCAACCCATAGAATGTATAGCACCAAGAAGCACTAATGTAAACCAAACACTCTGGCTCTATCAATGTAGGTTCATCAGTTTTAACAAAAGGAGGACCCTGTTTGGTGATGTTGATAATAGAGGAGGTGATGTGAGTGTGAGAGGATGGGGGACTGTGTATCTTCTTCTCTTATATCTTTTGCTGTGAGCTTGAAACTGTTCTTAGTCTATGAAAAAATAAGTTAGCACACATTACTGAGATTGCATCTGCATGAACACTTAAAGGTGTTTTAGAACTAACTAGCAAGAGGTAGGGCAAACAGCGTTCATTTGGGATAGTAAGAAGAAGTAGTCAAGGATAAACAATAAATGTAACAAAGAAGGAAAAAAACAAATAGTAATTTCACTATACACAACCTGGTTATTTATGATGAAGCCATTATGGTGGGGAACCAGATCCCTGAGGCTAGATGCTTAGCAAGACAAGGGTCTTATCTGTTCCCACTCTTGTAGCTTCAGTGTTCACTGTGCCGCGACTCTGGTTTGCTACAGATCATTTATGTTGAGTGAATAAAAGTGGGTTTCAAAGGCCAATTTCAATTCAAAACTACCCAGAGTTCTTTAAAGGGCAGATTCATTGGGTACCTTGTAGGTGGAATCACGATCCCTTGGAGTATCAGAATCTGCCTTCTTCACAGACACACACCAAAATGCTTCTTTGCTATGCTACATGCGGCCTGAGAATGAGGGAAATTCCATCTCTTCAACTTTGTCAGAGAGAAAATGGAGACTAAAGAGTTTGCTCAAAATCCCATGGCTAATGCCTGAACAAGAAGTAGAACTCAAGCTGTCAGGCGCTGAGAACTTTATCAGAACGATTACTGCCTCGAGTTTTAGTGTATAGAAAGGGACATAATCTAGCTTCTAGGGTCCCCCCCCCCCAACAGATAGTTGGTTTCAAGTTCATTTCTCATTGTTATTTCTTTACCACTTCTTCTGCGTCTCCAGTCCTGGAAGCCGTTCTCATGGCCATAGCGCTTGCTTCAGAAATAACCAGATTCTTACGTTTCATAGTGAAGAGGTTGGAAGAGGTGGTCTCCCTCGGTAGGACACTTTCTCTATAAAGTTCCATTCGGGGGATCCCTGGGTGGTGCAGCGGTTTGGCGCCTGCCTTCGGCCCAGGGCGCGATCCTGGAGACCCGGGATCGAATCCCACGTCGGGCTCCCGGTGCATGGAGCCTGCTTCTCCCTCTGCCTGTGTCTCTGCCTCTCTCTCTCTCTCTATCATAAATAAATAAAAAAATTAAAAAAAAATAAAGTTCCATTGGGCGTGGTGTCTGCAGCGCTCTTGCAAAGCTCGCTGTGGTTCTCCAATTCCCCGCGAAAGGTTGGAAACGCCAAGTCGGGACAAATCATTTGAACGCGCTCGCATTATTTTTCAGGGTTTGTGACTCATGAGATCTCTTCTAAGATAATTTACGGGCTGGACAGCCTCAGGCTGGTGATTCCTCCCAGAGCTCTCTCTTTCCGCTCTTTGCCACTTTGCATCTCGGAGGATGATCCGCAACGCATCAGCGAGCAATTAAAACCTTTCTCAATGCGCTTAACATAAAGTAACAGAGCGGGCCAGTGAAATAAACGGACTCGCAGTGACTCAGCCCGAGTTGATCCAGAGGTGCCCCCTGCGTTTGAACCAGGTGGACTCAACCTCATTTTTCCTTTGTCAGCATCGACAGAGCGTCCGGGGGGCTCTTCACCTATAAGGACGAATGTCGCCCTCCACGGTGCGGGGCGCGCGGGTGACTGATGAGGCCTGATGACTCCCCGCGTGGGCGCCCTCCGCGGGGACCCGGGAGCCCTCCGGGGCGCGGCGGGGCAGCAGGGCTGGGGTCCGCGGCTCCGCCCCCGCCGCGAGGGGCCGGCCTGGGCGCAGGGGCCGGGGCGGGGCCGCCCGCCCGCAGGTTGGGTCCCGCGCTCCAGCCGCAGACGCGCGCCCGCACCTCTCCGCCCGGGCATCGCGGGCTCCGCGCACCACCGCCGGCTCCCGGCTCCCGGGTCCCGGCCCGACCCACAAGTGGCGGGCTCCGAGGACCCTCCCCGGCGGAGCCGAGGCCCTGTCCCGCGCCCAGAGGGGCCAAGCGCGCGTCCTCAGCCGCCCCCCGGAGACCCCGAGCGAGGCGCGCAGGCACCGACTCGGGGCCCCCCGCCCGCACTGCCGCGGCCGGACGCGCGGGGACCCCCCGCCCTCCCCGGCGCACGCACCTGCCCCGCGCCCGCCCCGGCGCCTCCGCGGACCCCCGCGCGCACCATGCGGCCGGCCGAGCCCCGCGCCCCGCTGCCTGCGCTGCTCCTGCTCGCGCTGGCTTTGGCCCTGCCGGGGGCCCCGGGGACGCCCCGCGGTGGCCGGGGAGCACGGGCCGCGGCCGGAGAGCCCGAGTCGTGGCCTTTCCTGCGGGCGGCCGGGGCCGGCCCGGCTCCCAGCGCCTCCCGGAGCACCGGTAAGGAGGGAGCGCCCTTCCCTGGCGGCCCCCGCCCTGATCGGGCTCAGGCAAGCGGGATCGGGCAGAGCGGGGCGCGCACCCAGGCGTCTGCGCACAGAAGCGGCTCCCGAGCAAAAGGGGCAACGAGCTGATGCCATTTGGCCTTCGGAGGCTTGAGTGGCAAAAGCCCCGTGTCGCACGGGGCCCGGCGTGATGCGGCCCTTCCCGGGGCCGAGGCCGGAGCCGCCCCAACCCCGGGGCCCCTGCGCAGCCTGCCCGGGCCGAGGCGCGGCTCTGTACCTCCGGGCGCCTGGTCCTGGCTCTGGCCTCGTCCTGAGAATTGAGGAAGAGCTGCCTGGACACACACACGCACACACACACGCACACACTCACTCCCCGAAGGAGCTCGGGGATGCTCCTTGACTCCACCGTCAAGCGCACTTTGGAACCGTTGAGGAAGGCGCGACTGGAACGGGCCAAGGGGGCTGCTGTGAACTGGGACCCGCCCAGCGCCAGGCTCCAAATCTGCTTTGCGCGCTCCGGTCCCCGCTTCTTAGATGGAACAGCGAGGGGGCGAGGGGGGGGGGGGGGACATGGGGCATAGCCAATGTAGGGGTCACGAGGCATCCCAAGGTCGAGAAGTCCGGTGTGATTCGCAAATGTGAAAGTCCCAGGGCGCGGTGAGGGGTGGGCGGACAGCGGTGCCGGCCCCCAGGGCAGGAGGGACGCAGCGCCCCAGGTTAGAGACGCTGCTAACACGTGTCCGCTCGGAGACTGGGCCAGGCAGAGCGAGGCGCAGCTGTGGCCCAGGCTTGGGGCAGAAGTGACCCTCCTCGAGGCCATCCGCTTGCTACAGGGACCAGCCCAGCCGGCTCTGCCTTGCTGTCACCTCCTAAGTCTTTTGCCTCATACTTTTCACGTTTTTAAGAAAGCAAAGAGTGATTACTGGGTATGATTTTTTGTTCACAAAGGTTATGATATGAATCTATAGTTATTTCCTCCACAGAGTTTCACTGAGTGCCTGTCACGTGCCAGTCATCGTGCAGAGGCCCCCCCAGGAGCAGGCAGCCAGGCATCTGCCCTCTCTTTGGACACATCCTGGGTGTGGAGGGACGGAAGGATGGTGCACAGGTTTACCTGTGCAGGGGAAGGCTGGGGCAGGTGTGAAGCAGAGGAAGGTGATGGCGAGAGCCTCAGAAGCTGAGGAGGCTCGTTGAGCTACCTGTGCCTAGGCCTGGAGCAGAGCTTTCCAGAGCTAGCCCAGAGCCTTCAGGGAGGGGAGATGGGGCCAAGGTGGTGTGTGTGTGTGTAACTATAGCAATGATGAGGTGATAGTGCCACACCCTTTCATATATGTGGACTTGAAATTATTGTGAGCCCAAAGATTTATCTCTGGCAATAGTTCAGAAATAGCCAAAGTAAAACTAGTGAATGACCAAAATTGCAATTGGTTGAAGTTTATCGTGCATGCACCGAAAAGAGAGTTTGTGCATCAGGCACACTCAAACCAAACCATGGAATGAGGCCCAGGGTATATTGTTGCAAAGCAGCCTGTGTAGTGAGGAATCAGTGACCATTTATGCTTCGCAGTGATTGAGTATAGTATTAGAATTAAATGTCTAGGACTTGGTTGATAGTTACCTAATATCAACGTTGGGAAACAGTTTGAGTTTTGCTTATGATTTTTAGAGGCATAGGCAAGAAGTGACCCAGGTCAAGTTAGCCTTGCAAAATAAGCTAAATTGAGCTTTGTTTGTATGACAAAACTGGTTTTGTCTGCTCAGAGAATTTTCAGAGCTACTCTCCATTCGGTTTTGATTTTAACGTCTCAGAGAAAGAAATGTAACTTTGGAATGAAAAAAAAAAAGGGTGGAGAAAGTCCCAACCCGCAGAAACGTTGATGTTAACACATTATTTCAGACCTGTTTCACTTAACAGAACTTTTCTGCCCAGTCACAGATTTGTGGGGGTGTTTCTTGGTTTTCTAAGAAAGTCCTAACTGCTCTTGGAGGCGGATATTCCAGTCCTCTTGTGGCCTGCCCCACCTGCCTTCTGTGGTTCGCACAGGGCATCAGAGGAAGTGCCCCCGTGCCAGCCACACAGATTCAGGCTGTTCCCTACAGATGCCAGCTGATTCTTTGCCTCTGCTACTTTGAAGCCTCCAGGAATGCGCTTCTCTCATCTCTCCAAATTCTGTCTGTCCTCCTAGGCCCTGTTCCTTTGTGCGATCTTTGTAATTATTTCTAGGTTCAAAAATACCAAATCCTAAATTTACTTTGCAACCATCCCTACACGAAGGATGGAACTTGGATTTGCATAATAGTGGAATTTTACGTGTTACAACCTAAATCCCCTCCATTTCAGTCTGTTACTATTACCTCTGCCCACTGGGCCAGTCCTACCTGGTGAATAAAATTTCTTCCACATGAATAATAAAAATAATTTTTCCCTATTTTTGCACGTCACCATGAAGGAAGTACAGGTGGGTCTTTTTATTTCTTCAGATGTGTCTTTTAAAATATTTTATTTGCAGAGTTACTGGAAGCTGTTTGTTTTACTGAAAAACAGTAATATGGGAAGAAGTCAAGATGCAAAGGTGATGTGTGATATTTTGCTATGTATGCTTGGCAAGTCTCATCACCAGAGCACTCCTTATGAGGAGCCAGAACGAACTCACATGAACAAATTTCTGCCCATTCAGAGTATATTTCTAAGTAGTAATTTTTGTCTATTTGTAGGATGTCAACTTTAAAAGTAACTGATTTATTTTCCCTCAAAGTCTGATTAGATTTTATGATTTAATCTGTGCCGTTTCTGAGTCATGAGCTCATTTCCTAGCATTTATGACCAAGTTTAGACAACATGACATCCGCTGCTCTTAACACCTTCTAGAGCAGTGGTTCCTAGAATGAGGCCATATACCTCAGAATCAACTGGGAGGCAAGTTTTCAATGTAATTATTGCATTTACCCTGGATGTCCTAAATCTCTAAGTATAGCCTGTATCTGTACATCAGAAAGCTCTTGGAAGATTCTTGTGTACATTAAGTTTTTAGAATCCCCAGAGACTTTTAATTGAGGAAAGGGGGAGGAAAAAAGTGGTATATCAGAATCCTCTGGAAAGTTTCTTTGAGACAGAGACAATTCCTGACTGGCCTTCACAACCTTGGCCACACTTCTCTTTCTATAGTACTATGTCCACTTCCTCATCCCCACATGTACCGACGGCACCATGGCTACATTTTCCAGCGTGTTTGAATGATAATTTGTTAAAAAAAAAAAAAAAGAAAGAAAAAGCCTTCCTTGGTCTGCCAGCCTTGGGAACATGGCCATTAGGTCCCTTTTTAGGGAAGCACTACAAGGACTATGAAGACCTGTGGTATAGGGAGCTTTATGCAAACCAGTGTTAGCCAAACGTTCTCTCCCCACCCTCTTCTTTCTTTTTCTCTTTTACTTTCTCTTCCTCTCTTTCTTTTTTCCCTCTTTCTCTCTCTTTTAAAAATCTAGCATTTATTTGTGGCTCACAGAACTGGTTTTGAAGGAGTCCACTTTGGAAAACATTGTTTTGGCCACTGCACGCAGCCCAGCTCTACCTTAGCATCTGGGGGACACAGGGCAAAAGCCCAGGACATGGTAAAGTGCACAGAAACAAAGTTGATTTAAGGGCAGAGCACTGGGGAGAGGCCACTTATCAGACTGCCAGTCCCCCTCCTCTGGCCTTCCTCTTACTTGACACAAAATTAGGTCAGTTCGTAACCCTACAATGGTTTGTAAGTGTTCAAGCAAATTTGTAAGTGTTCAAGCAAAAGGAAGAGTCATGGGTCTGTCACTTTAAATTGAAAGTTAGAAATGATTAAGCTTAGTGAGGAAGATGTGTCAGAAGCTGAGAGAAGCCCAAAGTTAGGCCTGTTGCATCAATTAGCCAAGATGTGAATGAAAAGGAAGTTCTTGAAGGAAAGTAAAAGTGCCATTCCAATGGGGAGCACATGAGGGATAAGAAAGCGAAACAGCTTTACTGCTTATATGGAGAAAGTTTTAATGATCTGGATAGAAGATCACACCAGCCACAACATTGCCTTAAGCCAACGCCTAACCCAGAGCAGGGCCTTGTCGCTCTTCAGTTCTGTGAAAGATGAGACAGATGAGGAAGCTGCAGAAGAGTCTGAAGTTAGTAGAGGTGGTTCATGAGGTTTAAAGAAAGAAGCTGTTTGCATAACATAAAAGTGCAAAGTGAGGCAGCAAGTGCTGATGTAGAAGCTACAGCAAGTTATTCAGAAGATCTAGCTCAGATCTTTAATGAACGTGCCACACTAAACAGATTTTTCAGTGTACTCTTCTTTTGGAAGAAGATGCCATCCGGGACTTCCATAGGTAGAGAAAGGTCGATGCCTGGCATAAAGCTTCAAAGGACAGGTTGACTGTCTTGTTGAGAGGCTCATGCAGCTGGCGACTTTAAATTGAAGTCAGTGCTTATTTACCATTCCCCAAATCCTAGGGCCTTTAAGAATTATGCTATGCTTTAGAAATGGAACAATGCCTGGATGACTGTACATCTGTTTATAATATGGTTTACTGAATATTGTAAGCCCATTGTTGAGATCTACCTACTACTCAGAAAAAAAAGATTCCTTTCAAAATGGTACTGCTCGTTGGCAGTGTCCCTGAGCTCCGACAGAGATGTACAGTGAGATTCATGTTGTTAGTATTCCTGCTCACACAACATCCATTCTGTAGCCCATGGATCGAGCAGTAATTTTGACTTTTAAGCCCTGTTATTTAAGAAACGCATTTCACAAAGTTACAGCTGCCAGTTAGTGATTTGTCTGATGGATCTGGGCAAAGTAAATTTGAAATCCTCTGGAAAGGATTAACTTTCCAGATGCCATTAAGAACACTGATGAGGGGATCTCTGGGTGGCTCAGTGGTTTGGCACCTGCCTTTGGCCCAGGGCGCGATCCTGGAGACCCGGGATCAAGTCCCGCGTCGGGCTCCTGGCATGGAGCCTGCTTCTCCCTCCGCCTGTGTCTCTGCCTCTCTCTCTCTCTATGTCTATCATAAATAATAAATAAATAAACATAAAAAAAGAACACTAATGATTCATGAGAAGAAGTAAAAATATCAACATGAGCAGGAGTTTGGAAGAAGTTGATTCTGACCAATATGGATGACCTTGAGGGGCTCAAGACTTCCGTGGAGGGAGTAAGCTGCAGATGAGGTAGAAATAGTAAGAGAATTAGAAGTGAATCTGAAGATGTGACTGGATTATTGCAATCTCGTGATAAAACTTTTACAGGTGAGGAGTTAGTTCCTATGGATGAGCAAAGGAGGTGGTTTCTTGAGATGGAATCTACTGGTGAAGATGCTCTGAATATGGTTGAAATGACAACAAAGGATGTAGAATATTACATAAACTTAGTTGATCAGCAGCAGGGTTTGACAAGATTGAATCCAATTTTGAAAGAAGTCCTATGTGGCTAAAATACTATCAAACAGCATCACATGCCACAGAGAAAGCATTCGTGAAAGGAAGAATCAGTTCAAGTAGCAATTTCATGGTTGTCTTAGTGTATTTTAAGAAATTGCCACAGTCCCCTCAACCTTCAGCAGCCACCACCTGATCAGTTAGCAGCCATCAACATGTAGGCAAGACCCTCCACCAGCAAAAAGACTACAGCTGGCTGAAAGCTCAGATGATGACAATAGAGTATTCTTTTTTTTTTTTAAGATTTTATTTATTTATTCATGAGAGACAGAGAGAGAGAGAGAGAGAGAGAGAGAGAGAGGCAGAGACACAGGCAGAGGGAGAAGCAGGCTCCATGCAGGGAGCCAGACGTGGGATTTCATCCCAGGTCTCTGCTTCTCCCTCTGCCTGTGTCTCTGCCTCTCTCTCTCTCTCTCTCTTCTCTCTGTATTATCATAAATAAGTAAGAAAATAAAAAAATTAAAAAAAAGATATGTACACTGTGTTTTTAGACATAGTGCTATTGCACACTTAATAGACTGCAGTATAGTATGAACATAACTTTTATATATACTGGGAAGCTAAAAATTCATTTGGTTCACTTTATTGTGGTGGTCTGAAACTGAACCTGTAACCTCTCCAAGGTATGCCTGTATCTACCACCACTCATGGTTTAAGATGTACTGGGATTTGTTTTGATCAGGCATGGCAAAATGTGGAAATTATAGTTGTGAAGGAAGAAGCTTTACTTACAGACTCCTAGAAACAGGAGGCACAGCATGCCTCCAGGGCCACACAGGAAAGCACAGGTTTGGTCGGAAGCAGAGTGAGTGAGGAGAAGGAGCAAGAGCCTTTATCAGTGGTTTCTTCAGGAAAGGCAAGGAAAGTGGGTTTAGGATCGGCTAGTTTAAATAATTTCAGGGGGCTCTGGGGGGTAGGATGCTCTGCAATTGTCTGGTTCCTGGCTCTGGATGATTAAGGCAGGAGAATATGGCCTGGAGTATGAGAGTTGGATGAGGGAGGTCGGTGGGGGGTGTGGGCTCTGGATTGGTTGGTGTGCAAATGGAAGGTGGGCTTGCACACTTCCTGTCTCTAGAAATTGGCTAGTTCTGGGAGGGGCCGTCTCTCCAGGGCCAGCAAGGCCTTAGATATCAAAGCATCGGAAACACAGAAACTAGAAAGGCATGATTTCACCTTCTTCTCCATCTTTGCCTGGGTGCTGGCTCACCCTTCAGTCTCTGTTCCTTTCTACTGTGCATCTGTTGGTCTTTATCTTACTGGACCCTTGGATGCTTTGCTGCTGTCGACTCCTCCCTATCCTTATGTTTCCACAATTATTCCTGCTTTACTCTTCGTTCTCTGACCATTCTTCTTTCTCTCTCTGACCACCTGTCTTTTGGCTTTCTTGTAAGGTGCATCTCAGGCATGACATGAATTTTTTGCACTCAAAATGTTCCCTTGTGTGATCCCATGCACCTTTATAGTTTCAACTATTGCTTCTGTGTGGCCCTTCTGTATCCTTTAGATGCATAATCCACTCTTTACTGAATATCTCCACTGCAGGAATTTCAAACTTGACCTTCCCACATCTCAACCATGCATCTGCCTTACTACTTCTGGTCTCAGTAAAAAGGCTGTGGCATGAATTAGGTGGCATGAATTGACTATTGGATTAACAGCACTGTGGGGTTTTCCAGTGGTTCAGTCTGTTGACAAGCTTCTAACTACCTAACCCAACAAGAGCAAAGTAGGTCTGGATCCTGTTTACTGCTTGCACCAATCTACTGACATTTTGTACTTTTTACAGTTTTCTGGACTCATTTGATATTTTGTCCGTAGGTGACATACGACATCACATTAGAATTTTGTCATAATATTTTATAACTTAGGATTTGGGAAGCTGCTTTAGAAATCATTTAGTTTACCTCAATGTATAAAGGAAGAAACTGAGACATCTTTGAAAGTGTGTGGCTTGGCACAGCGTTTTACTTTGGTTGACTGTCAGGTTAGGAGAGGTTAGAGCACACAGTTGGGTACAGAGTGTGATTCAATATGGCTGTATTTTCTAATTCAGATAATTTTAAATAATTTGTGTCCTTTGTAGAATCATTGGTGAAATATTACAGTTAACTGTGCATTCTAAAAATATATTCTATCAAGTACCATATCACAATTTTAGAAATAATTTAAACACAAGGCATATTAAAAATCAGGTCACCCATATATATCACACATATATGTCCTTGCTCTGTCAGATGAGAGAGCCTTGAAGCAACTGTACCCCAGTAGCAACAAGTGCACCTATTACCCAGATTTTGGTTTCTAATACCGTTCTCTAATAAAGGAAATAGACTCTGTGGAGAAATGGCTGAGACCAAGATTGAAGCAAAGAATGATTCAAGATGAGCCTGCAACATCTGGTAGTGCTAGAAAGTAAAAAAGTGATAAAAATGCAAAGCAACACTGACACGACCAACTAGAAAGAATTCTGATGACACTTTTTTACTAGAAAGAATTCTGTGGCTTGTCTTCTAATAATCACAAACTACAAATACACATTAGAAGTAATAATGTTATAGCTTATTGATCAACAGGTACTTCAGTACTGGGTACGCAGAAGTTCTGTATCTTGCTTGGAAGATGTAGATGATTGCTTTCAAACTTGACCTCCTGTGAGTTCTTGTTAAAGTGATTTTATAGCGTTGGGCCTGGAATTCTGTATTCCCTACAATATTCCCAAAGATCCATAGAACTGAGTTATAAAGTCAGAAGCCACTAAGAACTATAACGGTGCCCTCTTGGGAGCTGATGCTGCTCATCTAGGGAACATACTTTTGAATAGCAAAAATTTTGGAAAAAAAAAAAAACCAAACAATTAGTTTGAGTTTACTTCATTATCCTGAGTATAATTTGCAACTGAAATAGCATTAGGCCCCTCAAAAGTTACATATAAAGAGATTTAATCTCCTTATTTAAAAATCTTAAATTCTAATAAAAGAGGCATGATGTAAAAACATATATTAGCATATATACAAATATATGTCAGTACAGATGCCATGTAATTATACAAGGACAGAAGAAAGCACATACCTTATGACAATGTATTTAAAAATCCTACAGGTATTTTTTAAAGATATTGCTTGCTTGAGTATGTTTATCATTAGCTTTTTTATCTCAAATATTTAATAAATTTCAGTGTTTTTCAAATACTGATATTTCCCACGAGCAATTTTCTCAACACTGGTGTAATAAATCTGGTTTTTATTTTTGAAAGTGGAAATGCTTTTATATATTGAGAAAGAGAATAGTTGTGTCATTTCTATCTAAAGGAAGTGATAACTCAATAAACTATATACTAAAAATTTCAATTTAGGTACCTGAAAAATGCATAAAATGAAGGAATGCCCTTCAATATCTAATACAGTACAGATGATCAATCAACATGGTTTTGTAAAGAATCAATCAAGTCAGAGCAAATATCTTTATGGTAAGATATTAAAAATTATATGGAGGTAGAAATGAACACTAAGCATTTCCTATTATTTTGTTTTCTAGTTTTTCTGTCTTACAATTTTTTTTTCCACACGATCTCTGCTCATTTAGAAAAATTTTAATTTAAATTCCAGTTAGTTAATATACAGTGTAATATTAGCTTCAGATATACAACATAGTGATTCAACACTTCCATACATCACGCAGTGCTCATCAGAGCAAGTGCCCTCCTTAATGCCATCACCTATTTCACCCATCTCCCATCCCCCACACCTTTGGTAACTGTTCTCTATAGTTAAAAGTCTGTTTCTTGGTTTGCCTTTCTCTCTTTTCCCCCTTTGCTCATTTGCTTTGTTTCTTAAATTCCACATATGAGTGAAATCATATGCTATTTGTCTTTCTCTTATTGACTCAAAATATAAAATGCTTCATGAATTTGCATGCCATCCTTGCACAGGGGCCTTGCTAATCTCTGTATTGTTCCAATTTTAGTATATACATGCTTCAGAGGTGGGCACAATCTTTGCTCATTTTGAACAAGAGAAATAGGAACAAGAAATAAGCCTGTCAGCATTTATATACATATATGTATATGCAAGTCTATTTCTTCATAAAAATATTCTTGTACACTTAAAATTGATGATGGTGGCCGTTGTCAACTGTTTTGGTTAAATAAAACCTAGAAATTTTCACAGTTAGATGAATGAGATAGAAGTCTTTGGGATTCTTGTCATGTATTACTAAGAGATCCTTTTGTTTTTAATTCATTTGTATATGTCATTTTTTATACCTTGTAGTTAGATGCTAGAGGAATGAAGTATGTGTTTGAGGCTTGTGCTGTCCAGTATGGTAGCCACTCGATACATGTGGCTATCAAGCACTCACTATGTGGCTAGTCCAAGTTGAGATGTGCTATAATTGTTAAATACATTTCAGATTTTGAAAACTTAGTATAAAAATGTAAAATGTCTTATTAATAATTTTAGAGTATGGAATATGTGTTGAAATGATAACATTTAGGTTATATTGGGTAAAGCAAAATATTAGGTACATTTTTAAAAAGATTTTTATTTACCTATTTGAGAGAGAGAGAGAGAGAGACAAAGCAGGAGCAGGGGGAGGGGCAGAGAGGGAGAAGCAGGCTCCCTGCTCAGGGTGGTACTCAATCCCAGGATCCTGGGATCATGACCTGAGCAAAAGGCAGATGCTTAACCAACTGAGCCACTCAAGCACCCCTGTTAAGTAAATTTTACCTATTCCTTTTTACTTTTTAAAATGTGGCTACTAAAATATTTGAAATTAAATATGTGACTTACATTTCTATAGTGGAGATTGCTTTTTAAGATTATTTTCCATCGGGGATCAACCATCTAATCTTGTTTGGGAGTAGTTCTCTCATATTCGATTGCTCACTTAATATTTTGTTGATTAAAGACTATCACAGGTGCATCTAACACTAAATACAAATTCAGTTTCAATCAGCTAGTTTTTTATTGAAAAATTAGTACAGGCTTATGTTCAAAATTAAAATTAATAATGAGTATGCATCAAAAAGTACCTCTTCTCTCCTACCCCCGGAGTCCTACTTCTTGGTGCTTTTCTGCATGTAATGGTGACAGTCACCATTACAGTTTTAAATACAAATTGCAGTGTGCTACAGAGCAGACACTGGCAAACTTGTTCTAGAAAGGGCCAGATAGTAAAAATTTGGCTTTTTGGGCTCTCTGATCTCTGCAACAACCACTCAACTTTATATTATAGCACGAAAGCAGGCATAAACCACATGTGAACAAATGAGCATGGCTGTATTTCAATAAAACCTTACTTGCAAAACAAGACATAGGGCCGGATTTGACTCCTGAGGCTAGTACTATTCGTTAGAAATACAATAACTTACCTTTAAACCTTTTGACTTATTTCTTTGCATCTATTCTTGTTTCTCCGTACTCGGCATTATGATCTTTTAAAAATGCATCTTGACTGTGTCATTCTCTTGCCTAAAAGTTTGACTTCTCATCACTCGTAGAATTAAGGACAAAGCTTATAAAGGACAGTAAGGGGGCACCTGGGTGGCTCAGTCAGTCAAGCATCTGCCTTCAGCTCAGGTCATGATCCCGGGATCCTGGGATCTAGCCCCAGTCAGGCTCCCTGCTAAGCGGGATGTCTGCTTCTCTCTCTCCCTCTACCTGCTACTCCATCTGCTTGTGCCCTCTCTCTCTTTAAAATAAATAAATAAATAAATAAATAAATAAATAAATACATACATACATAAATAAATACATAAATAAATACATAAATAAATACATAAACTAATTAATTAATTAAAAAATCTTTTAAAAAATAAATGAAGGACTATAAGGCCATCTGTGTCTGCTGATTTAACTGACTTCTCTCTTCCTCACCTTCTTTCTCTCTTAGCCATCCTGGACATTTGTCAAACACTTAAACACACGTAATCTTTTCCTCTGCAGAGACTTTTTGGCCTAGGGTGCCCTTCCTGTATCCTATTACCTAGATATCTCTTGCTGTTCACTTACGTGTCAACCTAAATATCAGTTTTCTGTTTCATTTAGGTCAACCTGGTTTATGTTCCTATATTGTGTTTGTACTTTGAAATGAAAATTCAAGTGTATTAAAAGTATGGTTTTCTTGGTGTCCTATATTCAGCTCAAGCAAGGCATTGATTGTTTCCATTTGAAGATAACAACCTACTTGAGGAATCATTCCCTCGGCTTTTAATTTCGTAGACATTTGCCAGATGCTGCATTCACAAAGCAGTGTTGTACAGCCCTGCAGGTGATAACAGATGAACAAAACATTGTCTCTTTCACCAAGAAGCCCACAGTATTGCGGTGGAGACAGACATGTGTTCAGACACTATCATGCCAATCAGAATGTGACAATTGCCTTTATAGAAATTAGGAAGTATGCTATGAGGGTGTAGAAGAGGGCTATCATCCTGAGTGTCATCATTGTGCCAGGTCTACAGATTAACATCATAGCTGAAAATGATTTTGGAACTGGAATTATTTATAGTCTTTGAACACGCTTTAGCCATAGAGTTCCAGCTGCACTCAACTGACTCAGCTTTCAGAAAGGACCAGATGAACTACATTGCTAGATAAACTGTGGAGTATTGACATCACAGGAGCCAATTTACTATGCTTCGCTTCACAGAAACCAAGTTCAGGCTGGAATATAATTAATTAGAACACCAAAATATTCATATAAAGAAATACTTACATCTTCACTGTCGCTTTGTTTTTCTGAATTAGTATGGATAGTTTGTAAGTGCAGATGTTTATTGAGAGTGAGAAGGGAGCTCATTCCAGCTGCATTCCTACCACCTTGACTGTGCTGCTCTGGACTCACACTGGGCTGCCAGGAGCAAGCAGCTCTGTATGCAATGAAGGGCTCTCACACTCCTCATTAACTGTAGGATGTACGGGGCTGTTAGAATTCCCATGTCTTCATTCTACACTGCCTGTCTCAACAAGGTTACACAGATCAATGTGGGCATTCAGACTCTCTTATAGGGAAGTGAAAAACTTTCACAGCCCCATTAGACTCATATGATGTTTGACATGCACAGGAGTACATCTATGATAAGGACATTGCAAGTTTAAATCTATAACTGCCAATGAACATTAGGTTCAAAATTTTATTTCAGTTTTCTTTTCCACTAAAAGAATTGCATATACTCCCAAATTGTTTTTTTTTAAATTAAAACAATGTTTTCTGGATGGTATATTTATAATGACTACAAAGTGAAGAGTGAGGTGTAGTTCAATTTTTAATTTCCACTTATTTAAAATGCAAAGCCCTTTAAGTGGGACAGCATCGTGAGCTGGAGAACATTTCACTTCATTTATTCTGGCTATTGTGGGGAGAGTGGGTTGGAGGAAGTAGAAGACCTGTCAGGAGGATGCTGCCTAGGCACAGTCACAAAAGTATGATGGCTTGGGACTAGTCTTGTGTTAATGAGAGGAAACGAAGTGCATGGGCCTTGGGTAATTTCTGGAGGTGGCATATGTAAAATGAAGCGATGGGTTGTGTACAGTAGAGAGGGAAAGAGGAAAGTCAGGCATACCTTCTTGATATCCAGCTTGAGCAAAGGGTAAAGAGTAATGCCATGTACGAGACCAGGGAACATGAGGGAGAAATAGGTCTGGCATAGCAGATCATCAGTTCTGGCTATGAACTTTTGAGAAGTCTGCAAGTTTCCTTAATAGAGTAGTAGAGCAAGCAGGTAGCTCTGGGGGAGGTCTGGAGCCCCAGGGAATGGTCAGGGCTACAGATACTGATTTGGAATCAGCTGCACAAACTGCCATCAGTTCATGTGTTGGGTGGTTGTCATTATAACCTATTTATAAGGATATTTTTAGTGGTGGAAATGCATCCAAGAAATTTTAAAGCTTTTTTTCTTTTCAGAAACATTCCCAAGAGATTTGAATTTAAAAGACAAATTCATAAAGCATTTCACAGGTAAGCACAAAATTTATCTATGATTCCATTAAATAAAAAAGATTTTTATGCAAATTACTGTGATAGGCATTAGGGATATGAAGATAAATATCTGTAAGAAGCTCAACAGTCCAGTTAGGAAAGTGGACAAATGCGATTAACTTGTATTAACAGTAATATAAACCAGATTTTGGTAAATGATAGAAGTTTTAGAGATGCACAGAAAGTGAATAATTTTACCAAAAACTACCAAAAAAGGCTTATAGTGGACACGATATTTAAGTTGAGCTCTAAGTGGTGAATAGTATTTTCCTGGATGAGAGAAGCATTCTGGTCAGAAGGAATTCTTTGAGAACTTGGTAGTCTGGGGGCAGGACAGGTAGATGGTGTGGCTGCACTGTGGGGTAAGTTTAGGTAAGAGGTGTGTGTGCCCACCGGGCAAAAAGTATAGCTGAAAAGGTAGGTTGAGTCATATTGTAAAGAATCCTAAGTGGTATATATTCTAAGGAATTTAGACTGTGCTCTCCAGCCAGTGGGGACAATAGAAGTTTTTTGAATGGGGGAAAGACAGACTTTCATATGCTTTTTTTTTTTTTTAAGATTTTATTTACTTATTCATGAGAGACACAGAGAGAGAAAGAGAGAGAGAGAGAGAGAGAGATCAAGGCAGAGACACAGGCAGAGGGAGAAGCAGGCTCCATGCAGGGAGCTCGATGTGGGACTCAATCCTGGGACTCCAGGATCATGCCCTAGGCAGAAGGGAGGCGCTAAACCACTGAGCCACCCAGGGATCCCTCCTTTTTTTTTTTTTTAAGATTTATTTATTTATTTGAGAGACAGAGATATATATAGAGAGAGCACAAGGTGAAGCCTGGGGGTGGGGGGTTTGGAGAGGTGCAGAGGAAGAGAGAGAAAAAGTCTTAAGCATACTCCACACTGAGCTCAAAGCCTGACAGGGGGCTCAATCTCATGATCCTGAGATCTCGACCTGAGCTGAAATCAAGAGTCTGACACTTAACTGACTGCACCACCCAGGTGCGCCCATATGCCATATCTGAAGCACAGATGAAAGACTCTCTCATGACACTCTTTTGTTCTTCATATCAACTTTGTGAGTCATTGGAAATCACCCTGTGCCTCAAGTTCTAGCAAATCACTAAATTATTTTGAACCAAGCACCCTCACCTTCACCATTGCTATTGCCTGGCTTTTCCTAATCATCCCAGCTCACTTTCATTGTTTTACATCTCAGGCCTGTAGTTTGGGAAAGATACGGTTTTCTCACTTAACCAAAGCCAGTGGCCATATTTGCTAATTAACTTCAGAATGATGGTTGTGAGCATGAAGCCAAACCCACTTAAGCCCCAGCAGGTGTATCCTTACACCTAATTTCCAAGTGTTGAGTGTTTCTAGGCACTCTGTTCACAGCACTGTGGGCCCTTCTACCATTTCCAAAACATCAGACTGAAAGTGGGGATGAGTTTTGGTGGGGACTCTCTGGGACTTGTGGCAATAAATAAGGGAGTCTCAAGGCCCTGCTCACTTTACAACAGTTTGACACTAATAAGACACAAATTACTATAATTAGAAAATGGAAAGTATGTAATCATTAATTCCTATTACACAAAAAACTGAGGAACAGAAGTGTGAATGAAGGATATTTATTTTTTATTCTTCACACCTACTTGATTTGCTTTGTACAGATTTTTTTTTTCTGTGTAGAGCTTTTCCCTCTTAATTATTCTGAAGAGTTCTTCAGAAAGTGAAGTTTCCATTATGTGAAATGTTGATAATTGGTAATGAATTCAGATGATTTTTCACAGATTACAATTTATTACCTCCCACAGAGCTGGGGTAAGAAGTGCTCTCAGATAAGTTCTTTTAAGGGCATGGAAGGATGTTAAGTTGCAGTTGTATTATTTCCATCCATAAAGTGCTAGCAAATTTGTTTGGAAAACATGCCTATGTTTATCATAATCATTCTTTCCCTGTCTACCAGGACCAGTCACATTTTCAGCTGAATGTAGCAAACATTTCCATCGACTCTATCACAATACCAGGGATTGCTCAACACCAGCTTGTAAGTAGTTTGGATAGTCTTTTCTTTAAAAAAAAATCTTTATCCAACAACAATAAATGCACATAATTTTAAACTTCAACTGTCTGTGGCTGGGAATAGACTAAACATCGTATGAGGTGCTATTTATAACACTGACGGTACTCAAATGAAGGCTTGTGTGTGCTGTTGACAGTGCAAGGGATGGAACTGCCTTGTAATTGGAACTACATTCAAATCTGAGAATAGCCAGATTTCCTCTAGGATCGAAATGTTTGTCAGGATTTAAACCTTTTATCATTTTTCAAATTCCTTGGCATAAATGAAAAAAAAAAATAAGACGACTATGAAGTATATAAGTCAGAATTTCCTCTTAAGTTATTTTAAAGTAAATAGTTTCATGCTGTATCATTTTTACAATGAGTGATAAATTGTTCTGGATAATGGTAGCATAGTGTTTTCAAGGTTGCCCTAAAAAATTATTTTGGACATTTAGGTTTCTGAAGTTAATATTAATATCAAACGTAATATTTAAATACTATCATTGAAACTGCCCGAATTGGGATCATGTGTGGTAATAATTCAGCTGGTTGTTTTAAAAGTCCTTTCTAAACCTAAACTTCCCTTTTAAGGGAAATGATTTAAGCATTTTGATTCTTTTTAACTAGGTTGGTCATCTTGAAGCATGTTTAATTTTACTCAAGATGTTGAGTCAGAATTGTTGTAAGTTTTTCTAAAACTGCTTGTGTTCACTGATGAGGGGATATTAATCATATGGGAATCAAAGCAAGCTAAGTGGTAGCACAGGATAGGGGAGAAAGCTCACTCTTTGAACTCAGGCTACTCATTAGTTATGAGATTCTTGGCATTTGGATGCTGGTTTTTCATCTCTGTCTTTAAACTGATATCTACCTCCTTGTGTTACGATAATTAATAAGAAAGCCCAGGTTAAGCATTTATTGTGTTCGGTGCTTATTAAATTTTAGCTCTTGTTAGTAATTAATGACAATAGTAGCATGGTTTTCCCCACATTCTTAGTAATACAGAATTTTAATCATCTGAATTCATTACCAATTTTCCTTTAAATGTTTTTTTTCTAGATTACAAGAGATGTGCTAGATTGCTAACAAGATTAGCAGTGAGTCCCCTGTGCTCACAGACCTAGAAGACTTGCCCTATGAGTATGTATTTATTGATTTTTTTCTTATTTTGTTTAATAGGCTTTCTTAAGAAATTTTGAACCATTTAAAAAATCCAGGTAGCTGATTTTAGCAACACCTAAAGAACTTAACCTGTGGATTTTATACTTAGTGTTAAAGCTTGGTCTAAATGCATAGACTCCTTTATTGAGTTAATTAAAAATGCCCTCAACAGTGATTAAATTAAGATAAGCAGCTTTTGGGAAGCCTTATCAGTCCTGAGTGATTTTCAAAAGTATTTCAATTTTTAGGTTATATTATTATTGTGCAGAAACCTCATGCAGATAGACATTAGATGAACAAAACTAATTAAGCTCTACCTTTTTTTTTTAACTGGTCAAAAGATATAATAAAAGTAGCACTGGGTTCTAAAATTTTGGTTTATGCAGGATATATAACAAAAAAGAAAATATTGTAAGAGTAAAAGAAAAAGCAAGGGATCAAAATATAATGAACATGTAATCATCATCTGCTCTAGTATATACTTTACCAGAGTGAAATGGTAAGTCAGAATTTTCATTCTGACTATATTATCCTAGGAGCCCTAGGACAATAAAGTATTTGGATAACCTAAATAAATGCAATGAAAATTATAATATTTATTTACAGAAGTAGATTCAATACAAGAGACTGAAAGATATTCCTTTTCTTTCTTTCTTTTTTTTTTTTTTTCCTTCAGAGATTTTTCTACCTGTAATTCTTTCCCAGGGCAGAACAAAGCTAACACATTTTTGGGTCAGTGTTTCAGCACCACGGACAAGTCCCTTTGAAGAAACTTTTTCATAGCTTGTGAGAGTAGAAATGGAAGTCACAGAATACGTATAATATAGAAGTATCTGAAAAAAAAAAAAAAAGAAGTATCTGTGACTATCTCGATTTGGCCTGTATAAATTAATCTACACCAAGTAACTGCATGGGGATTTACTTGTCTTTCAGGTTCATTGTGCCAATTAATTACTAAGACAATTCTGACTTCTTGTTACTATTTTTAAAATTTTTTTAAAAAAATATTTTATTTTTTCATGAGAGACAGAGAGGCAGAGACATAGGCAGAGGGAGAAGTGGCTGTCTGTGGGGAGCCCGATGTGGGACTTGATCCTAGGACCCCGGGATCACAACCTGAGGCAAAGGTAGATGCTCAAACACGGAGCCACCCAGATGTCCCTGTTGTTACTATTTTTATTCTTATTTAAAAAGCAATGATAAATTAATGGTAATAATTGGCACTCTTAATTCTGCATATTTATAGTTGCAAACTTTTAAAAAATCTCTTTCTCTTTTTAAGGAAAATTTGTTTTAGAGAGAGAGAGAGTGCAGCAGGGAGGGGCAGAGGGAGAGGGAAAGAGAGTTTGAAGTAGATTCTGCACTGAGCATGGAGCCCGATTTGGGGCTCGATCTTATGACCCTGAGATCATGACCTGAGCCAAAACCAAGACTTGAATGCTTAACCAACTGCACCACCCAGGTTCCCCCACTAATTCTCTTTTTTTTAGATTAAGAAAATGAGCTAGATCATTTTAGTGTTCAGTGGCAAGATACTTAAACTAATAACTCTCAATATATCTCAAAACTTAAATAATACAAAACATGAATAAATTAAAGAAAATTCATTAAGCTATTGAAATGATCTAAGTCAAGGCACATTTATCTTTCTTTGTCTTGCTATATTTTATGTGAATGAGTAAATTTACATAAAGTCCAAAAACAACATAATAACTACAAAAATTATCAAAAAACAAATACTGTACTATAATTCAAAGTATTGCATGTAGAGTTAAATTCTCCTGGGACTAGATTCATGGCAGACAGAGCTGATAAATATTCCCCTTGGGAATTTCAGAGTTAGAGATTTAGTGATTTTCTCTATAGGAGTATCTGTTTCTAATTATTTATTCAACAAACTATTAGAAACACAGTATTACAGATTAATACATTTTGTGAATATATATGTAAGTGAGGTGATGTCAAATTCATTTTTTGGTTTATTTAAGTATCATAAAACTGGGACTCTTGGGTGGCTCAGTGGTTGAGTGTCTGCCTTCAGCTCAGTTCATGATCCCAAGTCCTGGGATTGAGTCCCACATTGAGCTCCCCGCAAGGAGCCCGCTTTTCCCCCTGTGTATGTCTCTGCCTTTCTCTGTCTTTCATGAATAAATAATATCTTTTTTTTAGATTTAATTTTTAAAAATTTTTTTAATAATAAATTTATTTTTTTATTGGTGTTCAATTTGCCAACATACAGAAAAACACCCAGTGCTCATCCCGTCAAGTGCCCCCCTCAGTGCCCGTCACCCATTCCCCCCCACCTCCTGCCCTCTTCCCCTTCCACCACACCTAGTTCGTTTCCCTGAGTTAGGAGTCTTCATGTTCTGTCTCCCTTTCTGATATTTCCTACCCATTTCTTCTCCCTTCCCTTCTATTCTCTTTCACTATTATTTATATTCCCCAAATGAATGAATATAAAGTATCTAAAAGTACTGACTGACTCTTCTTCCCCTTCACACAAACATTAGCCTGTATTCTCAGGATTAGTTACAAATTGAGCCCACAGGTTCTTTAAGCAAAATAAAATAAAATGTAACTATATTAAAGCTATGCATTTTTTTGAGTACATTAGAAACCAGATTATAAATGACATTTTTCTTCTTTCCCTGACAGACATTTCTTAAGAATATAAATCTGATTTGACGAAAAAAAGTGCCTGGAATCATATTAGCTGTATGAAGAGATGAAACATCTGATTTTATGGTGTATTAAAATGAGTAAAATAAGATACTTTTCAAGAATAACTGATTAGTTTTGTCCTACCGTACAGTGCAGTCTTTCTTGATTTATCTTTGTGTATAGATAATTTTGAAAATTTTAAAAAACAAAGTTTAAATCACACAGTGTATATAGAATATTAAAAAGTATGCCATCCTTTTATTTTTGCTAGATATATATTATTTTCTTACTTGATTAATGTTCCAGATAATTAAATATTTAATTATGTAAATTATATCTGACAGTGCCAGTAAGAAATGATTTTTGGTATATGATTTAAGTAATATGTTTGTTGAATAATCATGTATGAAGTCCACTTTTATAATGCTTTTTTATAATATTTAAATACATTTATTCACAATTTGTCTTTAATTGCACTAATTTGAAATATAAATTTTATTAAAACTGAAATTTGAAAAATCTGCGTTGTTTTTTTTTGAATTTTTGAATTGAATATATTTGTAGCAGAGGTTTACTATTGAGATATGATTACTATATATGTATATTTATATATAAATATGCATTTCCTAGATAGCTAACTAGTCTCCTGAGAAAATTCCTATCTTTTTGAAGTTTGAGCATATGGTAGTGCTGTCTTAAATAAAAAGAGGAGAGAAATGTATCATGGAGATAGGAGAATATAGGGGTTGCCTGGATGCTCTGTTTAGAACTTTTTAAAAAAGTAATCTCTGCACCCAGTGTAAGGCTTGACTCACAACCCTGTGATCAAGAGTTACATGCTCCACCCACTAAGTTGACCAGATGCTCCCTGTTTACAATTTAACAACATATTCTGATACATTAGAATAGTTTCATGTAAAAACAATGAAAAAATGAGAACCCTACAATAAAATATTAGAAAACCCCCATCCTTTTATTTTTTTATTGTCATTTTTTAAGATTTTATTTATTTGAGAGAGAGAGAACATGAGTGTGACTGGGGGAAAAAGGGCAGAGGGAGAGGGAAAGGGAGCGGGACAAGCAGACTCTCTGTTGAGCACAGAGCCCTATGTCAGGCTTGATCCCAGGACCCAGGATCATGACTTGAGCTGAAGGCAGCCACTTAACTGACTGAGCCATCCAGGCACCCAATCCTCATCCTTATAAAGTAGACAAAGCAGGGCATGGTCAGTACAGTAATGGACTTTGCGCGGCTCGTTCCCACTGGTTGTGTTGGTGTCACAGATGCAGTGTGTCTGCACTAGCCAGCGCTTTTCTTTTGCAGTACCTTTGGTCTCTCCCATAGCTGTGTACCCTGTCTTGTATATAAGCACACATACTCCTTTATCCATCAGCAAAACAAACTCAAAAATGCCCTTTGGTTTCAGGAATACTGTGAAACTAGATTTTCAATTTTTAGTTGTATTTATTTTGCCTATGGGCAAAGACAAATAATTATGTTTAAAAAACATCATGGGAGGGGCAGAACAGAATTTTGTGATATGCTATGTAATAAAGAATGAGAATACCATATTTTTAGTTCATTGCACTTAACATAGTAATTATGACATTTACGACATTTAGAAAAATGAAGTAGTTTTTGCTCATAACCGTTTAAGAGCTGGTGCACTATTTTTATAAAAGTGAAGAGGCGATTGAATAATGACAAGTAAGAACTTAATGATGAGACATATTTGGCTGAAATCAAGAAAATAGCCTAAAGAGCTTCATGATTAGTATGGTTTCAAAAAAATACATTGTTTCAGATGGAGTTCTGTGAAATTAGATTTTAAGCATTCCCATAGATGACTGCTGTGCCTCGGAAATGTATTCTATGCCATATATATGGCATATGTAAAATGTATATATATTTAAAGCCTACAGGGATTGATTAAAAATATCTCCAGTTAAAAAGCTGTTTGTTTTATTGCTTGATACTCATTTTCTTTATATTATACTCAACAGGGAGAGCTTGAGAGAGTAATGAATAAAGAGACCCTTAATTTGTCTCCATAGAGAAAATTTTCTCACATGGGGAAATAAGTGATTGAAAGATTAATAGGGTCGAATATTCATGGTTACTTAGTAACAAAGTAACGTCCACACATCACAGAATAATATCATTGTCTAAGCAGCAAGACAGGAGGTTAACAATGTTTGCTTCAGAATACTGAGAGCTAGATCAATTAAGTTGGCTGCTCTTCATATAGTCACCTAAGGGCTTCAGCAGGCAGCCCAGTGAATCTCTGAACTATCTGCATAATTACTTGACCTTCCAACTCACTTTCTATTTTTCATCCTTTGCTTTGTTTCTTATTTATTTATTTATTTATTTATTTATTTATTTATTTATTGCATGAGCCAGGGTTGGGCAGAGGGGCAGAGAGAGAGGGAATCTTAAGCAAGCTTCCCACTCAGCATGGAGCCCCATACAGGGCTCAGTCTCATGACCCCTGAGATCATGACATGAGCCAAAATCAAGAGTTGGACACTTAATCCACTGAGCCACCCAGGTGCGCCAGTACAACCTTTGTTTTGGAAGGCAAGATCCATTTACTAAAACTAGTCCTTGAGAGCATCTAGAAGATAGGAAGCGTGTGTGATTTTTGGGGGGAAGGTAGGGTGGTGTAGGTATATGTGTCTCATCACTTTTCTGCATGTTAAAAATTAGAAAATGCAGGCTTGTTTGAAGTAGCCTTTCCCCACATTGTCTTGCTTAATTTGTTTCACATCATTTCTCACTCTATGTGATTATGTTGTTTGTCTCTTACCTATCTCTCCATGATACACAAGGTCTAAAAGAGGAGCACCTATCTTCTGAAGTATTTCTAGAGCCTAGAAGAGTGACTGGCTCATAGTAGGTGTTTTACATAATAAAGAATAAAGTCTAATGAGTGAGATTAAATAATATATTTTAAATTTATAATAAAAAGCAAACGATTTATGAAATACTATTGAAAGGTTGTCTAGTTATGCAGTAAACTCATGTTTTGTGTTTCACAGAAAGACACTGAGACAAAACCCACATGACAGATTTTCCACCTCATTTCCCCTTTGTAACTGCTTCAGTTTATCCAACTCAGAGGCATGAACATGGTAGTAAAACGGGGAGGGCCATTTAACCTTGTGTATGGTGAATCAAATCCCTATAGGTCCAGGTGACTAATGTAAATGACTCAACTGGGCTCAGGGACAGTGGCTGGTGTTCACAACCCAGCAGCAGCAATGGATTTTGGCACTGATGCCATGTTAGAATTCAGCCTCCTTTGAGTTTTCTAGGAACACTGGAATCTGGACTTTGACATTAAATATCTCAACTTCTAAATGTTGGCATTTAATTTGAAAAATGCTAATACACTGTGCCAGCCAAATAAAAAATTTTGAGCCCTGTATGGCTCATGAGCTGCCATTAAAAAATTTTGAGCCCTGTATGGCTCATGAGCTGCCATTTTTTTGACGTCTTATGAACATTTGGACTTGGGAGTTGTTTTCAATTTGATTTCCTTTTATCCTCTCTGAAGAATCTTGGCTCCCTCTTCTATCTGGTCCCAATAAAGATTTAGTGATGAGTTTCTGCATTTTACCTTGGCTTTGCCCTGGCAATCCCCTAATACCCTGTTTCTAGAAATTTCTCCTGGGACCCATGCTGTGTAGCCCTGGGCAAGACAAACCATATGTCCACATCTCTCAAAGTACCCTGAGATACCTCTTGATCTTTGACAAAGATGACAGTCTTTAGTTTCTTCAGCCTGGGCCAATAATGGGCAGGAAGGTGGATGGAGGGGAGAAGGAGAGAGAAGAAGAACAATCTGAGATATAGAAATGATTCTCTCCAATTGTCTTCAGATATCTGGCCAACAAAATATTCCCTCCTGCACATCTCAGGAGCTTGGTATTAAAAATACATTTGAGTGGTCAGTTAATTAGTACCAGGTGATATCATCCTTGCAATTTTCCTTCTCCATTTAGTGGAGCAGCTATGTCTTCATACTTGTGGGTTGTGGAGCAGCGGCAGTTACAATGACCAATACCAGCTCCGATGAGTAGTTGTAGCTGGGAGGCAAAGCCCATACAAACTGGGAGAGTAATTTTCAACAATAGGGGATTAATCCCTCGTCTGAATAAGGGTGTGTCCAGGCAGGTTTTTTTTCAGTTATATTACAAAACAAAAAGGGAAACAAATAATGTTTCAAAAACTTCTTGAGCTTCCTCATCATGATGAGTAGGTTGCAGAATGCTAGAACATCCCTCACTACCAAGTGAAAGTTCTGTTCTAAGGCAAGATCCACTTTTTATAAAGTGACCTTCCACATGTTAGAACTTCAACTCAGGCTCCAAGCTTGAGGAAAATCTGTCTTTGATATTTATGTGCTATTTGGTGTCAATACAAGTATAGACACACAGAAGGGCAGAAAAAGGCTTGGCGGAGGGAGTGAAACTATATGGGGACAAGCGGCCATTGAAGGCATGTGGGGCATCCAGGTTGGCATAGCATAGAGGCGATTGTGAAGACGTCATCAGAATTCAGATGAGTTCTTATCCTCAGGCCAGTGGTATGCCACCAGATGATCTGTGAATCTCTTCTGAAAGTGCATGGAATACACACACAGAGGTATATGTACATATAATTTGTATGTATATTTTCTGTTATCCATGCTTCATTTTTCTCAGGAAAGTATCCATGACTTCCATTAAATTGTAGAAAGGTCCATGACACCCTGCTAAGTTAAGAATCACTGATTTAACTGAAGCCTCTGAGAGCAAATTATAGCATGAGATGCAAAAAAGGCCTCAAACAGGCCCTAAGGAACAGCCTTTGGGAAATGGAGATGTCACTGGTGACAGCAACTTCAGTAAATTTGAGAACAAAGATTTTAGGGTAGTGGGTTGTGGCATAATGGGAGAAAGGAAGTGGAGGCCCTGAAATGTAGATTGTTGTTCAAAAAGCTCAAAGCACCTGTCCAAGATGAGAAAGAAGGTATAGTTGGAGGGGGATGCAAGGCCCAAGGAGTTCTGGGTAAGATATGGGAGGTTTGGTCCCGTTGAAATATTGAGAAATACACAAATCAGTAAAGCAGGCTTTGCAGGAGGTGGAAGGTGATGGGTTCTGGAACAAAAGAGAACAAATTAAGGCTCTTAGTAAGCATTTGAATAAATAAAATGCTTGTCATATGAATTTTTTGGATGACTTTTTGTTTTTTAAATATTTAGTATCAGGCTATTCATTTATTTGACACACAGAGAGAGACCATAAGCAGGGGGAGCGGCAGAGGGAGAAGGAGAGGCAGATTCTCCGCTGAGCAGGGAGCCCGATGTGGGTGGGACTCCACCCCAGCCCTCTGGGATCATGACCTGTGCACAAGGCAGATGCTTAAGCAATTGAGCCACCCATGCGCCCCTGGGTAACTTTTTGAATGGATAAGTTACTACTGATGTAGGAACTTGGGATAAAAACAGTAAACACCTCTTGAGAAACACATCAGCTAATATTTAAGTGTAGCAAAACATCAGAACACACTGAGCACAACATATTGCCACATCAGTGAGGGAGATGCACCTGCTCGACAGCATGCATTGTACGCACGATTATGGTTTTAGGCGCGCATCATCTGGTCGCTAAAATATTGCCCTGAACTTCTGACTAGACGCTGGTCCTAGGCTTGCCCTCCGCGCTTGATCCCAGGCCTAACACAAGTCATTTCCACTAGACAGCACAGGAAAAAACACAGCTCTTTAGAGTTAGTTATAGTTATAGTTAGTTGATTATATATACTATTGAATATATATAGAATATATATATATTATAGTTAGTTGATTATAGTTATATTTAGTTGATTTTGCTACAAAACCTTTGTGTTCCGTGATTATCTGCTAAAAACTGAGAAATGGACTTGCTTTTGAACCATCTCGTGTTATTCTTCGCAATTTATGTGGAAAATAATATGCAAAAGTGGATCAGTGAAGCACCCCTGAAACCTCGCCATTTCCTTTGAGCAAAGCAGATAGTATAATTTGCTCCAAATGGCTGTCTAGACCAAACACCCAAACGGATTCTTTACGGAAAAATGCACGTCGGCAGAAGCTTAAATTCCTGTCGTGCTCTGTACTGACCTCTGAGTCAGACTTGGGCAGATGGCAGAAAAGTACATTTTCTGAGTGGAGATGGAAGAGAAAGCTCCAGATGTGTAAAGAGTAGCTGATAAAAGTTGTGTATCTTGACTGATGATTAAATGTTCCGCTCTGGAAAAAAGCGAACGTCCTTCAGAATTTATTAGAGGCTTGTCTTAACAATTACTTTAACTGTAATGAACATTTTTTGATTTTTCTTTAAATTTAGTGTTCTAGTACCCCACTACTTTGCCTGGTTGCAGCTTATCTTTCCAATCTTGGAGGAGATTTTACCTTCTCTGGGAAGACTTCCACTTCTCCCCCTACATTTTCTAGTCCCTACCATCAAATGGACTGAAGCCCGGATGGCAGATAAGTTTGCTATAAATATTTTGACTTTTCTTCAACAAAGATAATTACAGACTAAAGAAACAGCAATAGGACTCTAAAACCCTATAAATTAATTTGAAGGCTTTTAATGGCTATTTTCTCATTATGAATTTATCATTAACAATGTTTTCTATTATAGGACAATCTATATTTTATTTGGGGTGCTTTTAAAATTTAGGAACTTCTCTATGGATTCTGTACTTTATTTTATTTTTATTTTTTGGTTTCTGTACTTTAAAACTTAATTTTAGTTCTTCGTTATTGAAATAATTTAAAATAACTTAAATACATTTCAAAAAAATGCATTTGAAAAATAGAAAAGTCAAGACAAATTATGTATGCTTTCCTTGCTTAACACAATCATTCTGAGAGTTGATTTGTATTTCTTCTGCATTTTTTACATAATTGTATCCTGATTTACTTTAATATTGTACAAAAAAACCCCATTTTGTCTGGTGACAATGTGGCCTATATTAGAGATATTCCCTATTTTATTTTAAGGTAGTTTTGCCTATGTAAGTTATTTCCAAAATTTTACTTAAAAATAAAGCTTGAAAACATGTCTAAGGCTCAATTTTTTTCCAATTATCGGTTTATGCCTCTTCTAAAAAATATAATAATGAATATTCTGTTTGATTAATATAGGAGTAGCTGTCCATTTAAAATTCAACCTACACTGAGTGATGTGGTTTGCTTTACATACACTGGAGAAAATTTAGCTGAAATCCTTTCTTCCCTCTGGTGGATTTTAATTCCAAAACAGATAAAACAATTTTTTAGTTTTGCAGCAGAATATTTTTACAGAAATCAATGTTTAGTTCATTTTAACAAATGTATTTTTAATTTAATTTAATTTTTAATTTAATTTAATTTAATTTAATTTAAACCTCAGGTTTAAATAACAGAAATAATCTTATCTAGATTAAGCAAAAAGAGAGAGTTTTTGGAAGGATATGAGGGTAATTATGGGTTCAAACTTTGACCTTGGGAAGGACAGGAATCCAGGATCCTGGGACCTTAGCAGTAAGAATTTATGGAATTCTCCTTGGGAATACTGCCATTGATAAGATTGAGCTCTTAAAAAGCTCAATTTCTAGATTTTTCCATTCAAAAGTTAAAATTCTTTTAAGGAGATGCTGATTGGCCTGGAGAGGATCATGTGTTGACATCAAAGAATGAGCTTTTCCTAGGAAATAAAGCTGCTCTTCACTGGCTATTTTGCCTCTAAGTGGTGACACCTTTCCAACAGTATGTCAGAGCTTCTCACTTCTGTGAAATATTGAACATCTCTTTAATCTATGTGCTTGAGTTAAATGCCAAGAAGAGAAGCTGTAATAGAGACAAGAAGGAAGGAGATGGATTCTGTTTATCTTACTAATTCTGTTGCATTGCTGATTTATCATCAGTGTGCAAAAGAACCTTAAGTGATTCAAGGGATGTTCTTGGTTTGCTGTAAAGACTTAGAATCTTTCTCCAACATCATCTGGAGTTATGTCACTGTTGTTAAAACAGCAGCTTCCAAAATTAGAATTTTAGTTCAGCAGTTTCAAAGCATTTGTGGAATGACTTTAAATATGAAAATATCAATAAATGAAAGATTCCTGAGCTGTGTTCTAATGGAAACTATTTTATGTGTGTTGGAGTGAAATACAGAGACATTAACAATTTCTCTTTGAATGTTCACTATGTATAAAAACATCAGACTGAGCAGTTTCTCATCTTATTTAATTCTTATGAAATTCAATTATGAGGTAGTTTTCATCGGTGTTCAGCCTTATTTTAGAGGTGAGAGAACTAAACTCAGGGATTTTTAGTAACTTCCTCAAGTGTATACAGACATCAACTAGCAGAGTTAAGATTTATTCTCGTGTTTTTTGATTCTAAGCCTGATATTTTTTGGACTGTATAGCATTGCTCACATAGTCTGAGTCCTTCCAGTTGAGTCTAAATGTGCCCAGTGGATGTGTCATCACATGTCCTGGTATCTGTAGGGTAGACCTGACAGGAGGGGCACCTTATGAATCATCTGGGACAGACAAAATGAGTTAAGAGAGAGAAAGAGAGAGGAAGAGAGAGAGAGAAGAAGGAAGGAAGGAAGGAAGGAAGGAAGGAAGGAAGGAAGGAAGGAAGGAAGGAAGGAGAAAGAAAGAATAAAAGGAGAGAGGAGAGAAAGAAAAAAAAGAAAGCCAAAGTCATAACCAGAAAAGGCAAAAGCATGCAGCAAATCTTAGATGTGAGTCTAGGATACAGCAGAGACATAAACTTGGAGTCTGGAAAAATGAACTGAGAGCAAAGGAGATTTATGGAGGCTTTAGTTTAGATTTTTAGGAGACAGTGTGAATAGGAGTAGATTAGGTTATATAGAAGCATGCAGGAGAGGCACTAAGTGAGATTCATTGCTTGAAAAAGCTACATGGAGCTTGGAGTTTGTTGCCTCTTTTCTCTCCTTCCCCTGTAATTTGCCAAGCCACACAGAACAGGGTTTATCTGGGGCTTTTTGGTTCTATGTTATAAGTCTATTTTATGTCTGGAAGCATCTGTGGAGTGAGATCCCCAATATATCCAGCCAGTCCTCTTACAGAATCAGATACTGGCAACTATTGTTGGTGGTACTTAGACGTTAGGATTTCTTGTTCCAAGGATTTTGGTTGTATCTTCCAATGGTGTGTGTCCTGGGGTCAAGGAATGAAAATATTACGCTTCTAAACATGTTGTTTCAAGAAGTTGGTAAGATGGGTTAGATGTGGATGGAATGGGAAACTCTAAGATGTTGGTTGATAGGTATATGATTTCAGATACCCAGGATATCCCCAAAGATTGCTGCTCCAGATGGTCCAAAGCTGTTTCCCATTGAGGGAACTCAGACACTTCCGGCTTAAGCAGGTGCAACATGCAGATTCATTCATAGACCAGATAATTCTTTCAAATTTTTCTCTGATGGTTAGGCACTTTCACCTGGGATCTACCATCCTAGAACTCCATTGTTTTAGGTAAATCAATTCCATTATAGTGTTTCCCATCATTATCACTGCCTACAGAGCCAGAGACCCTTCAAGGATGTTGATGGTCCCTTTAGCAATGCATTTCATGTTGACTTCGTAATGGAATTTCTTCAGGGCTCTCATAAGGAAGGCTAGCAGATTGCCCTTCATAGAATCATATGAAATATCCATTTACAAGAACCTTAAGATTCCTTCTATTCAGCATTCTATAGGCACCGCTAAGTTCAAGCTTCAATTAGCCAACTGAATAGACTTAATTCACATGGGCTCAAACCAATCCAGTAAATCCCAGATCATAGATGATATTGTACCCATGTCAATGAACTCAGGCTGATGGCAAGATTTTTAGAATTTAGAATTCAGAATTTTTTTAGAATCCCCTTTCACGTGTGCCCCAGGCTCTGACAAGTTTGACAAAATCTTTTAACCCTTTGATGTATACATTGCCTTTCTAGAGTAGGCCTCATTCATCTCTCCTCTGATACTTGGGGGTATAACTCATAAGGGCCTGGGGACAGAGGCAGTGGGGTGTGTCCTGAGAAGAGTCCATATGAGTTTGCAAAGCAACTTCTACAGATATATCATTTAGAGACTTGAGTGTAGAAGAGGACTGTTTTTCTCAGGGTGAAGGAAAGTGGAGGGAGAGAAGAGAAGCTCAGTGGATTTGGAAGATGAGTATTTAATTTCATCCATTTCTGCTTAGATGTTGCCATGCTATGATTCAGAGTCCTGCTTCTTCTAAACAGGGTCTTTATTTTAGCAAAACTACCTGAAAGGGGCAAGCATTTGGTTGGAGCTTTAATTCTGCTAATATTGCAATTAGACTCTTGCTTAATTACATATTAGCTGTGTCTACTCTGTGACTGGGGACCAAGACCCAGTCAATGTCATCACAAGGACTTTCTGGTTCTTCTTCATGAAAGCTCTTAATTGTATTCTTGTATTCATGTTCATGTTCGAATTTGAATTTGTGTTTATATTGTTTAATTTCCATTTTTTCCCCCACTGTGCTCCCTAGCTGTCAGGAGAAGCAACATGGCTCCATAATTTTTATCATCAGTACTATGTCCATAGTACCACAGACACTTGATATCCTAGTAACTTGCCCTCCATCTGCACACCATATAATGCTGCCAGTAGGGGCAATTTGAGTGACTCTGATGTTTTTACATGTTACAGATCATCTGTATCCCATTTTTGCCTGGCTAAGGAAATAGTCCTTGCATTCTTCAAATATATGAACAAGTCTCACCCAATTCCAGGATCCAGTTCTGAGAGTCTGTTTTCTGGAACTATGTAATTGACAATTTTATGTATAAAACTGGCTAGGCTGTAGTCTTTAGTTATTAAATTCAACATTAATCTAGGTGTTTCCATGAAGTTATTTTGTAAATATCATTAAGCTAAGGAACCAGAGATGGGGAGATTATCCTTAATTATCTGAGTGGGTCCAATGTAACCGCAAAGGTCCTTATAACAGGAAGATAAGAGGATCAGAGTGAGTAGTAGGAGATGTGACAATGGAAGCAAAAGACTGGGGTGACACCAGGAAGGGACATAAACCAGGGAATGTAGATGGCCTCCAGAGGCTAAAAAGAGCAAAGGAATGAATTCTAACCCGAAGCCTCAAGAAGTAATGCAGCCCTGTGACACCTCGATTTTAGACTTCTGACTTTGGGGACTGAAAGAGTAAATTTGTGTTGTTTTAAGCTGCTACATTAATGGTCATTTGTAACAGCAGCAAGAGGAAAGTAATACAGATTTTTACACCAGTAGTTGGTATAACTTTGGCTATATTTATCAGGGTGCCAACAGGAATGCATACTAAAAAATAAGATAATCTGATACAAAAAGGACTGTTTATAAGATGTAGTTGTAGAAGAACCACAAGTGATAGTGCAGAAATACGGAATCTAGTGCCTCTTGGACTGTAGTTACTCCTAGAATGAAAAAAATGAGGGAAGGGAACCATTACCAGATCCTAAGGGAGATTATTATATAATTGTATAGGGGATCCCTGGGTGGCGCAGCGGTTTGGTGCCTGCCTTTGGCCCAGGGCGCGATCCTGGAGACCCGGGATCGAATCCCACATCGGGCTCCCGGTGCATGGAGCCTGCTTCTCCCTCTGCCTGTGTCTCTGCCTCTCTCTCTCAATCTGTGACTATCATAAATAAATAAAAATTAAAAAAAAATTGTATAGTTGTATAGTTCATCTGCCTGATGCACAGCAAGGAATGGGTTTATTCAAGAGCCAGTCAAATGAAGAGACTGGAGGCTGGCTCAAATCTATCTCACTCACCTGAGAATACAACAAGTTTTTATAACCACAGGGATTGGGATTATATACATATTGATGAAAAGGGCAGGGAAGTTTATTACCCTTCATGAGGAAAGATGGAGTATGTACATTGAGCAAACATATATGTAACATATATCCCATGTCCACTTTGCCGTAAAGACTTAATATTAAAATGAAGCAAGATTCAGCCCCTGACTTCAGGAGGTCATCTTAGGACAAGAGGGGTATGCACATGCTCTGAGAGCTAGTATGGGCTGGATAGGGTCTTGGGCTTGTGTCTGGGGTAAGGAACACAAAGCTTTGCTTGTTCAAAGGCTGGAGCCATATCAGTGACCTTCATTTATGTTGGCCTGGGTCTTTGCAGAAAAGCAAATGGATTGTTAGTGGAGTCTGAAAAGACACAATAGTTGATTAGAGAGAAACAGGTCCCTGGCAAAAGCTTTAAGTTTCCTGTTAGTCTTAACCTCATTAATCCTATGGGTCTAAGGTCTATTTATTGCTCTCTACTTTCATATTAAAGATGTCTAGATCAAAGTCCAGTAGACTATAGCTTGCAGGCCAAATCTTGCCTGTGGCTTATTTTTATATAGCCCATAAGCTAAGAATTGCTTTATACTTTTTAAAGGCTTAGGGTAAAAAGGGTAGGAGGAAGAACATGTGACAGAGATCCTATTGTAAAACTTAAAATTATAGAAAAAGTAAAACATGACAAAAATAGTAAGGAAGAGAAAGAGGTAGAAGTAAATCATATACACAAAGAAATCTGAAGATGTATCTAAGATGTCTAACATCTGAATAATAGGAGTTTCAGAAAGAGAGAACAGAAAAAAACATGGAGGGGTGAAACCATCAGTAAAATAACTCTGAAAATATCTCAAATGGAAGTACATGAGTTTTTATGTTGGAAAGTTTCTCTGAGTGTCCAGTACAAAAATTAAGATAGACCTAGACATCATTATGAAATTTCTGAACACTGAGTATAAAGCAGAATTTTTTCTGACCTTTGGAGATAATATAACAATTCAGGTCGTCTATACAGGATCAGGATGAGTTTGGATTTCTCAACAGAATACTTGAAGCAAGGGGACAATGGAAAGGTATCTTTGAGATTCTTTTTTTTCTTAAGAGATTTATTTATTTACGGGAGGGGATGGGGCAGAGGGAGAGATAATCTAAAGCAGACTCCATACTGAGTGCAAGGCTGATATAGGGCTCTATCCAGTGACCCTGAAATCATGATTGGAGCCAAAACCAAGAGTCAGACACTTAACTGACTGAGCCACCCAGGTACCCCATATCTTTGAAATTCTGAAGAAAATTATCTCCTCCCTCAAATTCTTTCCCAATGAAACACATATATTTTCAAGCATTTGAGCTTCAAAAATTTACTGCCACACCCATTTCCTCAAAATCTGTTGGAGGATGTGACCCACCAAGTAACAAAAGTAAGAGTAGAAAGAAGAAAGCATTTCATACAGACAACAGAGTATCCAACAGATGAGGGGACCTGGGAATCCCTGGTATGATAGTAAATAGAGATCCCAGGATTCTAACTGGGCACCAAAAAGAAGGTATAGATCAGGTCAAGTGACTCAAAAGGCAGAATCATGTGTTTTCACTGGGATCTCAGGAGCCATTGTGCCTTTTTTTTTTTTTCTGAGAGAAAGAGGGAGCAAGCATGAAAGAGCATGAGTTGGGAGATGCAGAGAGAAAGGGAGAGCTAGAACCTTAAGCAGGCTCTACATTGACCATGGATCCCAACATGGGGCTTGATTCCATGACCCAGAGACCCAGAGATCATGACCTGAGCCGAAATAAAGAGGAGGACACCCAAATGACTGAGCTACTCAGGTGCCCCACTGTCCTTTTTTTTAACTTGAAGACACAATACCCAGTACTATCTGGCCAAGACTTTGATCTGTCTTTGGCTTATCTTGATAAAGTTCCTCTAGTCCTCTGCACGCTCTCTTGCTTGGATCAGTTAAGACATTCATTTCACCTCATGGAAGTGCTGTTTTGATTTGAGAGATGTTGGCAGTGAACTTCAAAGCAGAATGCACTAAGCAACTCACTGGATCTGACCACATTTCTCCTAGATGTCAGTAGCTGGTCTACACTGCAGCCTTGCTGAATGCCTTCAGCCCTATACTTCTCAGGTTCCACTCATGAGTTTTCCCACTTGAGTTTTCTACCACTTTTTGGTTTCCCAAAAAGAAGTCTTTTAAGATCACAGGGTAAGGGATCCCTGGGTGGCTCAGCGGCTTAGCGCCTGCCTTTGGCCCAGGGCACGATCCTGTAGTCCTGGGATTGAGTCCCGTGTCGGGCTCCTGGCATGGAGCCTGCTTCTCCCTCCTCCTGTGTCTCTGCCTCTCTCTCTCTCTCTCTCTCTCTCTCTCTCTCTATGTTTATCATAAATAAATAAATAAATCTTTTTTAAAAAAAAAGATCACAGGGTAGCACATTCCAGACTATGGTAGAGAGATACTAATTTTTGTTCCATAAGGAAATTTTATATAGTATGGGAAGTATTGGCTTATCTTTATATGGATAAGTTCAGTTTTTCAAACCTGAGTAATATTTTATGTGGGGACACACAGTGGTAAAACCATAAAGAGAAATTAAAAAGTTAAGATAGTGGTGAGTACCTCAGCAAGGGGTGCAGAGGAGGAGAGGAAGGGCACACAGTTGGAGAAAGATTATAAGATGTCTCTTAAGCTTTTGTAATATTCTTTTACTTGAAGTGGGTAGTCTGTAAATGGTATTCATTATTCTTGAAATTATTCTTAGTATTTTAATTTGGGGCAAAAAGAGGTTAGATATAACAGAGACTGATTTTGCTTAGCATTTTGTGATTCTGACACTGATATCAAATTTGGAATTCACAGGAGATATAATACTTGAGCAGTGAGCTTTTTGGAATGGTGTGATCAATTCAAGTTCCTATTTTTTGTGTATGGTTCACAATTAAAAAAAAAAAGATGATTAGCATTTCCTATGTCACCCGAAGAAAATCAATTTACTGCTTCACTTGACATTTATTATTGGGTAATGACCATATGCAAACTTCCTGTTGTAAGCTGGTAATGAGAAGAGTAAAGACAAAGTGGTCCTTGGCTTCACGGAGCTCCTAGTCTAGGGAAAGAGACAGATATGCCCCTCCATAGATCATAAATGCTAGGCAGATAGTGAGTAAGCTAATGTAACTCCCCACCCCATACCTAGAATTGCTGAAGTAAAAAATAACCAGAATACTTTAAAATGCATAGCTTGGCTTTTCAGAAATACTCAGATGGTGGAAATTAAAATGTACACACATGAGCCCATGCTGTGGCTTCTGTGTGCAAGGAATTCACTGGTCTCCCTGACAGAGGCCTTGATGTAGGAGGAAGTGTTAGGTCCATGCAAGAGGAAGTGTTAGGTCCATGCAAGGTGGGCAATTATCTCAATGCACTTACCTAACTCATTAATTACAATCCTGAAATCTTAAGACATTAAGAGCAGACAAAAAGGAAGGATGGAACAGATGTCATCTGAGGTTCTAAATGTGGGCAAAAAGTGGCAAGATATGGATAAGAAAAACTTTTGCTTAGCATTCTGCGATTCCAGTGCTAATACATATGGAATTTCTGGGGATGATAATCCTTAAGCAGTACATCTTTTCTTAAAGGTTTCTTAAAGATTGGCTAACCCTAATGCATAGTTATAGATGCCCTTCTGATCTTTCTTCTTTACATATCAGAAAGAGCAGGAAAATATTTTCCTAGGTTCAAAAATCAAAGATCAAAACAATAGCAGCTCCCAGTTAGCTAATCTCCTCTAAATTGAATTTACTGAAATGTAAATGTTTATGTCAAACCAATTTCCTAAAAGGTACTGTTTGTACAATTTAATTTAGGACCAAGCTGCCTTTGGTAAAAACTGAGTTTTTGGTTGCCTTTCTCATAAGTAGATTTATTTCCTAACCCTTATGTCATATAAAATTAGAAATTTAGACTCAGATCCAGACTTTCATAGTTAACAAGAAGTTAAAAATGTATCCCTTAGGAAGAAGTGAAAAGTCACTTAAACTTTCTCTTTCTTCCTTTAGAAAACTTAGTATTCCTTGTAAGCTCATCTGTGATCAGCAAGTGGAAGGAGCAGAAATTCCTGGCATGTACCAGTTTAATAGTCTCTCAATCAACTCAGCAAATAAACCTCATAAAATTCTGCTATTAATAGTAACTATAATGATAATAATGTATAATTCAGATATGATCATTGTCGTATTACATTTTTTAATTATGGAAAACTCCAAACATACAAAAAGTAGAGAAATAGTATAGAATAGAAAACACGTATGTATTCATCACCCAGAGTCGATAATTATTTACATGCTTCCTCTACCCTCACTCACTTTTCTCTGTTCCTAAGTCATTTTGGAGCAAATCTCAGTCACTTATTTAATGAACAAATGCTTTAGTATACATTTCCAAAGACATGACTCTTTATAAAAAAATTAACATGACCCTAATATTATCACCTCTAAAAAATTAATCAGTATTCTTTAATATCATCAGATACTCTGAGTTCAAAGTTCTCCAGTTGACCAGCTATTCTTTTTTTTTTTTTTTTTTGACCAGCTATTCTTAACTTGCATAAGGCCTACAAAACAGAAAAAGAATTCTAAACTGTATCAGGAAGTTTTACAGTGATGACTTAACACAGAGAAGAGAATATTTTGACATTAATGGTAAATGTTAAATGCAGTGTGAGTTCATCTGACTGCTCAGCTGAACAACTTAGTCACTGCACTTCCATGTATTTACTTAAAATATGCACAGGTTCCAGAATTTTCTTAAGGAATAATGTGAATGGCTGGCTTTGTAATAGTTCTGTGGGGGAGATAGTTTTGTTTGGGGAGTGCAGGAAAGCTCATTTAGTGATGCAAGATTGGAGAACCTGACTAGGAAACAGAATTGGGGAAATTCAGGCAGTCTAGGTTGCAGACTCATGAGAGCCCAGCTACTGGAATTACAAAGTGGCATATGTTAAGTCCCTCTGTGCAGATTTCAGATTCTAGGCAGGCAGTAACGTTGTCCTAACTTTGAACATATGTCCTGTATTGGCTGGGGGGGCCTTACAATCTGATTCACAGTCTTACTAGACACCCCTCAGCCTAGCAAAACAGTCCAGGTGCTATTATTGAAATAAGATAGAATGGTTACTGGGAAACCAAAGAGCCGCAGGAAGAGTGGAAATGGCCACGAGAACAATGCTCCGCTTCACTGAGGAGATTAAGAAAAATCTAGAATGAAGAGCAGAGACAAACGTCTTTTTAAAATTTAATGTACAAGAATATGACTGAAGGAAAAATAGAAAAATAGCTGAGTACTATAATGAAATGATGATGAGAGGTGCCATTCCCTTTTAATTCTGCTGAGAAGAACCAGATAATCTTTGGGGTTTTTGGTAATGACCTGGTCATACTTAAAATTTTCTTTTTTTTTTTTTCCTTAAAGATTTTATTTATTCATTCATGAGAGAGAGAGAAAGAGAGAGAAAGAGAGATGCAGAGATACAAGCAGAGGGAGACACAAGCAGAGGCTCCTTCAGGGAGCCTGATATGGGACTTGATCCCAGGACTGCGGGATCATGGCCTGAGAGAGAGAGAGGCAGAGACACAGGCAGAGGGAGAAGCAGGCTCCCTGCGGGGAGCTCAATGCAGAACTCAATCCCAGGACCCCGGGATCAAGCCCTGAACCTAAGGCAGATGTTCAACCAGTGAGCCACCCAGGCCTCCCGTCCACCTATTTTTAATCCATGCCTTGCCCTCCTTATTCTCAGCCACCTGCATATCCCCTAAGGATCACCAGCTGGTTTTCACGGTCCAGTCACTGCCTCCTGTCTTCCCTCTGTTCCCTCTGCCAAATCTACCAAATTCTATATGTGAGATGATGTTGGCAGGGTTCAGGACACACTACTGAAAATATGGTGCCTTGGCATATTGAATATTTTAAGTTGAAGGAATTTGAGAAACACCAGGTTGAAGAAGGACTCCAGAGAGTCCTAATTTTAGATGCTTAACCACTGAGCCACCCAGGCGCCCCCATACTTTAAATTTTCAATCTGTGTTTTCCTTACATTATTCATGAACAGCTAATGTTATGTGACTTGCCTTGTTATTTTCCTATTTCTTAATTACCAGTGCAACTTCTATAACAGCAGACTTCTAGAAATAAGCTTTTTATTTTAGAATAATTTTAGATTTGCAGACAAGCTTGCAAAGATAGTAAATATGACTTGTATCCCCCTCAGTAGCTTCCACCATCGCTAAAATCATATATTACTGTGATCCATTTGTCAAAACCAGGAGACTGACTTTAGTACATTACTATTAGTGTAATTCTACACTTTATTTAGATTTTGCCAGGTTTTCCATGAACATCCTCTTCCCATTCCAGAATCTAATAGGAGGTACCACTTAGTTGTCATGTGCCTAGTCTCCCCTGATCTGTGACAGTTCTTTCTTCTCCTCTCTCTTATAACCTGGACAATGTTGAGGAGCAGGGGCCAGGCAAATCCAGTCTGGGTTTGCCTGATATTTTTCTCATGGTGAGGTGAGAGTTATTGGCATTAGGAATGAAGACCAACCACAGAGTGGTTTTTTTCTCATCATGTGCTATCAGGGAATACATCATATCCATGTGAAAACACAGACGCTGTGAACCTTCATCACTTGATTAAGGAGGTGTCTAGGTCTGTCCACTGCAGAGTCACTGTTTTCCCCTTTGTCTACTGTTATTTGGGAAGGAGCCACTAAGTCTAGCCTATGGGGTGGGTGGTGGGGATTAAGCTCCATCTTGTGGACAAGGGAATATCTACATATATCATTTTGAATTCTCCTATAAGGAAGATCGGTGAAAGAAGACTTTTTGATTCACTGTAGGTCATTTAGGGAAGATTGTACATTTTCAGAACATAAGCATTTACTCAGTTACCTCTTGATGGAGAAATCTGTCACTCTCCCTCCCTGCCTGTCTCCATCAATGCGTACACACTGTGGTTAAAGAAGAGAAAGTTAACTTTGTCGGTTGAAGGTCATTCAATATTACTTGTCATTAAATGACTCATAAACGTCCATCATAGGCCATGTTTTTACACCAAAAGAAATAGAAAACAAAGTTGGAAAATCCAATCTTTTGTAAACACCAAAATAATTAGTCTGACTACTTTTGGCAGAATAAGTTGATGAATTTGGTATATTTTATGTTGTCCTATTAACATTTTTCACTGAGGAAGTCTGCCCAGGTATTGCATCTGTTCGATCATAATGTACAGTTCACACTGGCAGAATCGTGGTTCATGACCTTCTTTCTGCACAGAGTGTGAATTTGTTTACAACTTATGCTACACTTTTCCTTATTAAATATATGACCAAACCCAAAGAATCAATTACATTGAAATTTTGTCAATAAAATCTAATTTGAAAAAGGAGCATGTTATTTGGACTAAAACTACAAATAAGTGCTAATTTTCCTGTGTCTAGGATGTGAAGGTTTTGCCAGTCTTGAGGAGGATCTCTTGGTTCACCCTCTCACTTCCAAAGGCTGATCAATTCATGATCCTTCCTGGGCCAGAAAGACCAGCTGATTCACTGACCAGTGTATTGATAAAAATCAAAGTCCCTTCTTCATGGGGAAATTGGGCGGGAATGGGGTTTGTTATTCTAGGCACCGTCCAGGGTGGTAAGGTATCAGGTTTGATAAATTAATTGAGAATGAAATAGGAACGTTTGCATTTAGGTTTTCAAATGTTCTGTCCTCATGGGTGTCTCATCTTCCAAGTCCAGTGTGTAACAGAAAGCAGGTAAGTCATAGGTCTTGGTTGAAAGAATGCTCTAGCCTTGTCCTAGATAGGACCAATAACAAGAAAAAATGAGAGGGGGTGGATTGCAAATGTATGTAAAGTGACATTAGTGAGCTCCTTTTCTCTACCCAAGCTTTAAGTGCTTGGAAAAGAATACCAAACACAAAGCAAATGGGGCCCACTTGGTGTGAAATCTGAACCTTTCTCTGTCTATATAAAGGAAGGTGGTGGTTTATTCTTCTTCAGACTCTAGGAATAGAATCAGAATGATTTGGCTCAGAACCTTGGCATCTGCAAAATTATGCAAATACCATTTTTAGCCTCTGCCCACAGCTTGTGGTGATTTCTGATGCTGCTACACATTTTAAACTCCCCGAGGAAGCAAAGGCACATATTTGCTGAATAGTCCCTAAACACACACATATTTACACTGACAAATTTACAAAGATGTAACATCATTATGATCATCGATTTATATGATAAACAAGAGAACTCCACCGTACACTATGCAGTCCGCAGCAGTTGATAGCTGAGAAAAACGTAAAATATATCTCAAGTGGAATAGTTTCATAGAAGATAGATATTCTCAACCATACTTATGGAATATAGGTAAGGTGTCTGTACTTAATAGCATTTTTTAAAAAAGATTTTATTTACTTGAGAGAGTGCACAAGTGGAGGAGGGGAGCAGAGGGAGAAGCAGGCTCTTTGCAGAGCAAGGAACCAGATATGGGGCTTGATCCCAGAACCCTGAGATCATGACCTAAGCTGACGGTGGGTAACTAACTGAGCTACTCAGGCACCCCTGTACTCAACAGTATTTCAAAGACCATTTAGAGCTATAGGTTCTATAGGCCTGTGTTTATTATTATTATTTTTTTCAGTCACAATATATGAATTCTATCCTTGTACTTTGTTTCCATGGGAAGACTAGAAGTCTATCTGATCAGAGACTACTCACTCTTTTATCTGTAGTGCACGGCATTGCACCAGGCGTACGTAGGTACTTGATATATGCTTATTGAATGAATAAACAAACTGAAAAGATGTAAGATTTACTTATTTCTAGCTTTGTCATTCAGAAAATGTTTACTATCCTTAAATATAGACCTATATCTTGCTTTTTTTTGAATTCAGATATTTTCACAGAATCACTGGCAAAGATTGATTCCAATCTAATGTCATCTGATAGAGTGTTTATTGAGACTGCATTTTGAACAAGGCGCTTTTGGTAAGTGTTTTGGAAGGTGGTGAATAAGGCACTGTCCCTGCTTGCAGAGGTTCAAACTCCTCCAAACGTCCCACCCTCCCTATGAGCACTGAATCCTGATCCTTTTGGGCGTAGACCGTTGCCATCAAGCCCTACACATCCCTCCTGTGGCCCCTCCTGCTGGCCTCTGAAAGCCCACTACTCAGTGGGATCTTACCTAATGAGCGTAGAATCCTGTCTTCTTATTGTGAAGAAGAATATTCTATTCTATTCTATTCACAACCCATTGTGAAGCTTCCTTCACAAACCCCTTCCTGATCCCAATGGTTGGAGGTCATTCTCAATTCTAGAGTCGTTCTAAGAGCTCGCTGATCAGTACTGTATTCACTGGCTAGGTTCTCCAAGAGCTTGAGCAGTTTTCCTTTGAAAGAATTGGGAAAATATCTCTTTTTATATTCTCTCTAGGTTTATTTTATACTCCTATTTTAGGAGATACCATTTGCCACCCCCCTCCCCCACCCCTGCCCCGCATTATGACCCTGCCAGTACCTACCCAAGGCAGCCAATCCTCACCTCCACTCTAGAGGTCACTGTTGCTGGTTTATTCGCAGTAAGTTAACCAGGGCTTCTCTCCAGTTCTGGCGGCCTTAATATAACCCCAACTACTGAGGTGAAAACTCAGTCTTCAATTTTCCAGGTGTCAGGAGACACTTCCATTCACAGGCTCTCATTTCTTCTTGTGTTCTGTATGACCTTGTGTAGATTGATTCATACCACAATGTAGTAGTTTTATTTCAGCCGACATGTAAGGATTAAATATAATAGTTTTTCTTGATATTTAACCCATTGCTCTGACAAATCTCTCGGCCTTGAGATCTGTGTACTAATTACCCCGTAGTTACTTAGATTTCATTGTATTTCCACTATGGGATTATTATCTATCCTTTTTAAATAAATTTTTTGAGTTGTTGCCCTTAAGATTTACAATACACAACTTTATTGTCTAACTTCAAATTATACTATGCCATTTCATGTGTAGTAAATAAATTATACTTTTGCTAACAGAATTTGTACATTTTTGTTGTACAATATTTGAAAAATATGGAGGTTAAAGAGGAATAATAAAGAGAAACAAGCATATAAATTCATTAACTTTTATCTTCTTTGCCTCAAATACAAACATAGTATATTATGTTTTACCTATACTAGTGTGAGTTATATTTAGATTTAGATTAAGAGTTGGTGAATTTTTTCTGCGTAGGTCAAGATAATACATATATATTATACGCTTTATGGGCCATGCAGTCCCAAATACAGTTTGAGTATTTGGGAGCTGAGTATTGGGAGCTTGAGTATTTGGGTTATAGCAAGATAGCAGCTGGAGACCTAGAAAAACATGCTCCAATCGAGCATTTCTATTTAACTCTTCATATCAGCTGGATAGACATATCCATATCGCATTTATTTTGATAAAAATACTGTTTTGTAATTAAACAAGAATAAATGCCATAGACCTGTGAGCTGAGCTGTTAAAGTGGGTATCAATTTTTAACCTGCTTGACAGAGGTCCCTTTGACATTGTTGTTGAAAACCGACCTCTGTCCTTTGGAGAGAAACTATAACACCAAGACAGAGTTTGGGATAAAGAGCTTTATTGGGATAAATAGCTTTATTGTTTTGCTGGGTAAAGGAGGCTGCAATAGGCTACGACCCTCAAAAAACTGCATGCTCTTCCAGAGGAAAGGGCTGAGAGGTTTTATAGGGAGATACAGGATCTAGCCAGTTCCAACAGGAATCATGTACATGTTGCCAGCCTCCTCAGGATTTTTCAGGTTCCTACTGGGTTCCTGAAAAAAATAGGCTAAGAAGGGAGGAAGGGAGGTTTGCAGAAGAGAGGAGAAAGTTTACTTTAAAATTGAACTTTGCTGAAGCATTAGTGAGCCATTTTGATTTTTGTTCAACTTTATGCTTTTAAGCGGTTTCAATATGGTCACAGAAAATGTTCTTCCTCACGAACCCTGGCACTGCAGGACGGGAGCAAAGCTGATGAGGTTGGTGGCCGTCTTTCTCCTTAAGTTTGGGCTTATTGGAATCATAAGTTAATAAACAAGATTTGGAAGCAAGAGAAATAGCCCACAAGGTAAATCAGAATCCTAGTAAAGTTATAACCTTCAGGGGCTTCTCTTTAAATCATATTGCTCATAATATTACTTAGCACCTCTACAGAAGTCCAAAGTAAATGTGCCCTTTTCTCATATCAGTGATCTCAAATGTGGAAAATTGGCATTTGCAACCCAATAAGTTCTCCTAAAGGTAGATATCAAACATCACTACTAACTTGGATAAAACTCATTTAGGTACATTTAGAATTTCACTTCAATAACCAAAGTCTTAAAATGATTTAATAGTATCTTAAAGCTCTTACTATAGTGCACATATTCTATAGATCTTAAATTCTATTATATATTGTATTTTACAAAAGTACTAGGAGATGAATGGGAATTTAAAGACAGAAATACTCACCAAGTCCATCAATCCCTGATAGATAAAAGCACTTAGTAGCATTTGCTGAATAAATACATTTTGCACAACATCAATTAATTTGTACGCTCCTAATGTAGTATATACTTCCCTCTCACTGCTGCATGATCTGATACATTGCCTCAATATTGGGTCACTTGTGATGGAATCATTTTTTGCATATGTGTGTATTTGACCTTTTGTGAAACCCTTTAGGAGGTACAGGTTGAAAAGAAATGAGGGGGGATGCATTATGCAGTTAACAACTTTATACAGCACATAGACATTTTGTTTTACAACCACATCATTCTTTTATCAGTCCGCAGTTTGGCCCATGTCTTCTCTTCTGTTAGAATGAAATTCCTTCATTGGTGAACTTCTACTCAGCCTTTTTCCTACAGGTTCAATGCCATTTTCTTGAGGGAAGCCCTCACTGACATCCCTAGAAGAATTCAAGTTCTTGTATACATTTCTGCAACAGTATTTTACTCCTTTACTAGCAGTTTTATCTCACTGTTTTCTGTATATTTGAGCACATCTCCTTCATCTCCTTGATTCTACTAAGAACTTGGAGGGAGGCATGCAGGTTTCACATTCATGTTTGTGTCTGTAACCTCAGCACTGTTTTGGCATATACTTATTTTCAATACATGTCTGTCAAATTAATAAAGAGTTAACATACCAACTGGCTATTCTGTAACCTCAGGTACCCAACTTTCTAGAATCTCAATTTTCTTTTCTAAAGCATTTAGATGATTAGACCTATTGATTCTTGTTTTTTTTTTTTTTTCCAGGAAAGAACAGCTCCAGCCCTCTCCCAACCCCCCCCAAACTCTACAGGAATTTTCCCTTCCTGATAATCCTTTTGTTTGTTTGTTTGTTTTTTAATCTCAAACCATAATATAGCTTTCATGGTTTTCTACAACAAAGGTATAAAAAGATATGAAGAAAAATGAATATCCCCACAGCTAGATCATTTTATGAGCAATTTACAATTTAAAATTTAAGAAATCAAGATTTCAAATTTGTCAGGAGCTTGTTAAAATTCACAACAGAAAAAAATAAGTACTTTTCACTCAAAATAATTTAATTAAATAATTAAATAATGATTTAGATATCACTTAAAATTTATAATTAAAAACTAAAAGTGGGGTGGCTGGGTGGCTCAGACAGTTGTGTCCAGCTCTTGATGTCAGCTGCGGTCATGATCTCAGGGTTGTGAGATCCAGCCCCTTGTTGGGCATGGAATCTGCTTAAGATTTCTTGTCTATTTCTGCCCCTCTCCCAACCTCTCTCTCCTTCTCTCTAAAAAAAAAAAAAAAAAAAAAAAAAAAAAAGGAAAACTAAAAAGCAATAGAATGCTGACAAAAATGTTAAATCTGCAAATTAAAAAAAAATAAAAAGATTTGTTCAATCAATTGCAGATGAGTGTGCTAATTAACAAAAATTCAAAGCAATAAAATTTAAAGATGTTATTGGCTTTAACTAATCAACTCATGAATCAGGCAGCTTCCCATCTAGCAAGTAGAGGGGATCTCCAAAGGACTACAGAAAAGGAAAGGTTTTTTTCTTTTTTTTTTTTCAAAGGTGGAAAGGGAGTGGAAAAAAAGAAAATTACTAGCAAAGAATCCATTATTTTAGGTGAGGTCTCCCTCCCAAGGAAAATAAAAGGGGCTCATCTGTAATTTATATGCTGATCAGAAAACTTCCATGTTGATTGGTTAAAGGTTACATTTTTGGGGTCCTGAAGCTACAGTCAGGTTAGGTATCAAGTCTTGGTTTATTGACTTGGGCCTTTAATCTAAGTGAAACCATTTAGGGCCTGTGGTTTTCTTTTTAACAAGTAGCTTGAGAGCTTTCAACCATCTTCCAAAGATTCAAACTTTACAAGTTGTGAAATGTTAGGCGTACCTGGCTGGCTCAGCCAGAAGTTCATGTGACTCTTGATCTTGAGGTTCTAAGTTCAAGCCCCATGTTGGGTGTAGAGATTACTTAAATAAAAACTTAGTTTTTAAAAAGTTTTTATTTATATTCTAGTTAGTTAACATATAGTGTAATATTGGTTTCAGTGTTGTGCCCAAGATTGCGAATCCAAGAAACCACCAAGGAGCTGACATTGATGCAAGTATATGAGGGTTTATTTACAAGCTCGAGCTTGGGTCCAAGTATACTCCATACGGCAGAGCAGGGACTTGGACTCCGAGACTAAGAAGCACAGCAGTGTTAAGGGGCCAGTGGCCAATGAGATTGTAACATACTCAGAAAGTTGCACAGTCATGTTGGTCCACACGCAGGTGGCCAATTGAATTACGATTCACCTTATAGTGACCATTTGAACTGGCCTATTATTCTGGTTGGAATTGGTGCACAGGTTTGGCGGGCAAAAGAGGGGTTTTCATTTCTTGGCAGTTAAAGGTCAGAGGTCCTGCATTCCTATTTGTGCTAGTTTCTGATAAGGGTGTGCTTAATAGCTAAACTCGGGTGAGGGAGTGCCTTAAACTATAGGCAGGTCGTGTGGGGGGTTATACATGAGATGGTGGGTGTAGCACAAAATGGAGTTAGTCCTGCTCTGTTGTCCAGGGGTAGGGGATTTCTGTTAGATTTCCTGGGTCCCACATCAGGAGTAGAATTTAGTGATTCCTGACTGGGAACACCCAGTGCTCATCACAAGTGCTCTCCTTCATATCCATCTCCCATTTAGCTTATCTCCCATTCATGTCCCCTCCAGCAACCCTTAGTTTTTGCTCTATAGTTAAGGTTTCTTACGGTTTCCTTCCCTCTCTTTTTCTTTCTTTCCCTTCCCTATGTTGAATTGTTTTGTTTCTTAACTTCCATATATGAGTAAAATAATATGGCATTTATCTTCCTCTGACTTATTTTGCTTAGCATATTACACTCTATCTCCACCCACGTTGTTGCAAACTGCAAGATTTCATTCTTCTTGATGGCTATTATTCCATTGTGTATATAAATACCACCCCTTCTGCTCCTTTCTAGTCTTTGTTGCTTTTGGTCTTTATTTCCCACTCAAAGAGTCCCCCTTAATATTTCTTGTAGAGCTGGATTCGTGGTCATGAACTCCTTTAATTTTTGTTTGTCCGGGATACTCTTGATCTCACCTTCTATTCTGAATGACAGCCTTGTAGGAAAAGGTTTCTCAGCTGCATAGTTTTCCCATTCAGCACAGTGAATATATCATGCCACTGCTTTCTCGCCTGCCCACTTTCTGTGGTTAGATCTACTGCTAACCTTATTTGTCTTCCCTTGTAAGTTAGAGTTTTCTTTTCCCTTGTTGCTTCCAGGATTCTGTCCTTATATCTATATTTTGCAAATCTTACTATGATATGTCTTGGCATTGGCCTGTTTTTATTGATTTTGATGAGAGTTCTCTGTGCCTCCTGGATTTGGATGTCAGTTTCCTTCCCCAGACTAGGAATTTGTTCAAATAAACCTTTTGCTCCCTTTCTCTCTTTTATTCTTCTGGGACTCCCATGTTATGAATATTATAGTGCTTTATGGAGTTGCTGAGTTCCCTAAGTCTACATTCGTGATCCAACATTTTTCTTTCCCTCTTCTTTTCACTTCATTATTTTCCATAATTTTATCTTCCATATCACTTATTCATTCCTCTGCTTCTTCCAGCCTTGGGGTCATAACATCCAGCTGGTTTTGCATCTCGGTTATAGCATTTTTTTTTTATATTGGCCTGACTAGCTTTTAGGTCTTTTATCTCTGTGGTAAGTGACTCCCTGGTGTCTTCTCTGCTTTTCTCAAGCCCTGCTAATATCCTTGTGATCATTGTCTTAATTCTAGTTCAGGCATCTTACTTGTATCTGTTTTGATTAAATCCCAGGCTGTAACTTTTTCTTGTTCGCTCTTTTGGGGTGAATTTCTCCATCCTGGTATTTTGTCTAAGTGTCTATGTTCTATGTGTTAGTAAAGGCTGTTATGTTTCCTGCCCCTGTAAGTAGTGTTTATGTTAAGAAGAGGTGCTATACTGGCCAGAGCCTGGTGCTTTGGGAAGCGTTTCTGGTGTGTGCTGTGTGCACTTTGGTATAGTGTTTTGGCTGTTCTTTCCCTCAGGTCAGTCCTCTATAGAGTTTCTCCTTGTCTGCAGTTTGAATCTTGCCCAGTGAGTGGAGAGTTTTAACTAGCTGTGCTTTGGTCTGCTTGTTAAAAGAGGCTAGATCCTATTACCTTTAGTGCTTAAGCTTTGCAGCACTCCGGTCAGTAGACTTGTTGCTTGTGTGGATTTTGAGCTGATCTCTGGGGGAGGCCTGCCACTGCTCTAACTTTCTCGCACACTTGTCCCAGTTAAGAAGCACCTGCAGAGTTGGGGGGTTGGGCTTGGTGTAAGCTGTTCAAGCCTCCACTGTGGGTGCGGTGCTACTCACTGAAGTCCATCAGTGCTGATGAGTGGAAGGAAAATGGTGTCAGTCCACTCTCCTGTCCCAAGAGTGGGAAGTTCACATCTGCTGCTATTCAGGAAGCGCTTACAGAAGAGCCAACAACATCTCCTCAGCTGTTCCAGGCATCCTTCAGATCTCTGCCTTCATCTTGCCGGTGTTCAAGCTATCTACCTACCCTGCAGTACAGTGCTCCCATGTTTGATCTCAAGCATACTGGCTGCATTTCAAAGCTCCAAATTTTAGGGACCCAGTACCACATGGACCTGTGCTGATACTCTGATGGAAACACTTGCTGTGCTGTGACTGGTGCCAGTTTGTCCCAGAAGGGCAGTCACAAGAATGTGCAGGGGCTTGGAGTCTATGGTAAAGCATACCAAAAGGCCAGTTTCCAGGTTAGCTGCCCTCAGCTGGCATCTATCTCTGTTTGTGTGCTAATGAACAGGGCAGCTCAATGGTGTGTACTGCTCTTTTGTCCCATGAGAGGCAGTACCACCTCTTTCAAATGCACTCCAAGGAGAGGAACTGTTTCTCTTCACTCAGAGGATCCTCAGACCATGCTGGCTACTCCTGGACTTCTGACCTCCAATGGCACAGACTTCTAAAACATTAGTCTTTGAGCTCTACTGCTTGTAAAAACTTGAAATAATCAGTCCCTCTCATTTTCCCCTTGAAGAATTTTGGGGGAATGTTTCTCTTGTGTGATCCCCTGGGCTCTGTTCACTGTCTCTTTCTTTCTCTCCTATCTCCCTGATCAGGGCTCCCTTCCCTCCACAGCATCTGTGATTTTTTTCACCCTCAGATCATATCTCTGCACCTCCTACCTTCCCGGATGTGGCCTCTTTTTTCCCTCTAGTTATGCTGTGCATTTTCTCAGTCCTCTGATTTCCTGGGTATTCAAAATGATTTGATATTTATCTAGCTGTGTTGAAGGGACAAGGAAACCTCCTACTACTCTGCCATGTTCTAAATAATTAAAAAAAATATTTATCTAAATATTTACCTAAATTATTTAAATTTAGAAATTTAAATATAAAATTAAATATATATAAAATATAAGTGTATTTTATAAAAATATAAAATTAAATATAAAATTAAAAAATATAAAAATATTTATCTAAATTATTTATCTAAGTATTTTTAAAAATAAAAAGTGAAATGCCTGTGTTTTAGGGATGATGATGATAGGAAGAAAATTTATTTTAACATTATTTTTATTAAACTCACAATAAATTTTATGCCTAAATAATCATCACTTGTGATTACTTACAACTTCTGTTAATTTTTAAAAAGATTTTATTTATTTATTCATGAGAAACACAGAGAGAGGCAGAGAAATAGGCAGCGGGAAAAGCAAGCTCTCTGTGGGAAGCCCGATGTGGGACTCCATCCCAGGACCCCGGGATCACGACCTGAGCCAAAGGCAGACGCTCAACCACTGAGCCACCCAGGTGCCCCACTTCTGTTAATTTTTTCAAGTACATTTTTAGGCAACCGCTTAATGGTTGATCGTTACTTTGTTTTAATTTTTTTTATTTGTTGGGACACCATTTTCACATTTCATAACGCAAATTAATGTTTACATCTGCCATTTAGGTTGACTGAATTCCTGCTTTCTAGATGGTTTTTCTCTAACCAGCCACCTATTTTTCTTTTAGCCATTGTATTGAGTTTTTAACACTCCACCACTTAATTATTGTGGTGGTATTGTGTAAATGGTACTGAAATGTCAAATGGAAAGTAAATAATAAAAAGATAAAAAGCAAATGCAAATGCAAATAAAAAAAAGGTTTTTTTTTTTTAAATATCTTCAGTTAAATAAAAAACAGATTGTTTTTGGAATATGAACTCTTTCTTTTTGTAAGAGGAAAATGAAATAGAACAAAACAAAACAGAAACAGCACACAAAAATTTTAAATAAATATCAGAAATTTTATGAGTGCGTGGTGATGGGGTGAGAAGTATCTCTTAGTCTCCATAGTGGTCAATTCAGAACCAACCCAGAATCTGTTTGCATTTAAACACACATTTTCTGGTCCTTTGGCAGTCTAATAAAGGAAACCTTTTCTACAAAAATAAAAGATCTTAGGAGTACAATTTGCACATTAAGCAGTGCAGTGCTAGTCAAACTGAACTGAGCATCCATGCAAGTCTGCAGGTGCTTTGCTGCCCGAGATGAGAACAGAGGTGAAAGGAAGCCTTGGGAAATCTACAGCAATTGGAATCTGAAACCAAAACATTCTGTTTTGTGCTTTTATTTTGTGCATTTTGTATGATTTCCACATTTGGTTTCTCTAAAACTTTACATTGTGCTTTACAAAAGAATTTTAGCCAGTGACAGATTGGAGGAAAAATAAAGCCACAAACAGAACAAAACAAAACAACACCCCCCCCCCCCAACTCCGATTGTGTCCACTTTGTTGTTATCAGGCAGTGTCCGCATTTGGCCACGAGATGTCGCCTCCCTGCCAGAGTTGCTCTTGAAAAGTTAAGTTCCTGGACTTGAGCAACCCCCAAGCTGGCTTTCCTGCACAGAATGCTCTAGTTGGAAGTCTGGGGCAGAAAGCCAATTCTTAACATTTCTTATTTTTTTTTATTTATTTTTTTTTACATTTCTTAATTCTCATCAAGCCAACAGGTACGATTCCACTGATGGAGGAGTAAAATGTCTTGAGAGCCACTGCCACATTTTTTATCAATTGCTTAACTCATCTCTTTCATAGTTATTCTTTTCCCTCATTTTTGCCTGCATGCTTCATAACTGGCTCTTCCTCTAGCAATTATTCTGTACTATGATTTTCTATACCAACATTAGGAAGACAATTCAGCCTTACCTGTGGCATGCTTGATCAAGATTTGTTTTTTATTATTAATAATGATGAAATTTCTCTCTACTTCACAATGTCATGCGGAGTTTTAAGATTGTTATCAAATTGGGGAAAGGCTCTGCTGATGCTCTTTCACATGTGAGCTCCAAGATTTCAGGGCATTTCAAGTTTTTCTGTGAAGAGAAGTGCTATTAGGATTGCTGATACTCAAGTCACTTGGTTGCAGATTTCCTTGTTGCAGTATTTCAAGTTTTATATTATTGTATTATTGCTACTGTGTCAGGTTACTACAGAACAGCACAAATTCATTCTCTTACAGTTTTGGTTGTCAGAAGTCCAGAATAGATCTCAGTGGGCTAAATCAGGCGTCAGTAGGGCATCGTTATTTCCAGAGGTCCAGGAGACAATTTGTTGCCTTGATTTTTTCAGCTTCTAGAGGCCATCTGCCTTCCTTGGATTGTAGTTCCTTCTTCTTCAAAGCCAGCAGCGTGGCATCTTTCAATCTCTGCTGCCCCTTCTCAAGTTTAAGGACCCTGTGATTACAGCTGGCCCAGGTAGGTGACCCAAGATACCCCTCCCCCATCTCAAGGCCAGCTGAGCAGCAACCTTAATTCTATCTGTAGCTCTGATTCCCCTTGACTTCCACGTGACCTAATACATACCCAGGTTCTGGGGATGAGGGCATGGCCATTTGTCTCTGAGTGACCCATTATTCTACCTATCACAGTTATTTTCGTGAATGTTGATGTTTTATGTCAAATCAGCAAAGCTCCTAATTTTTTTTCATGTTCTTATGATTCACTCCTGGATACAGACAATGAAGGAACTGATTCATTATTTCTGCTTGAAATTAATTCTCTCTCTTAATGAGAGACTGCTGCTGGTTGCACCTGAAAATTTTAAAGATTTTCTTTTAATAGCAATATAATTTCTATGGATGTTATTGCTGTTCTTCATTAATATCATATCATATGCTATTAATTTTTATTTGGCTTTTTTCTATATAGAGATGACAAAATAAGGTACTCTCTGTGATGTCCAAATCAGGAGTCTGTATGTTTTCACTTGTTCTAAAGGAGTGCTCCAAAGCTTCTTTCCAAATTGCACATTGAAATGTTATCAATTTTTTGAATAAAATTTGCATCTTGTTTGCATTCATTTTTTTCTAGTTTTAGAAAACATATCTTAAGTTGGTAAAACACTGTTATTGCCTTGTTGCAAAATTCAAAGAGCTGTAAAATGAGCATGTCATCTTGTTACACTTAAACTCTTTAAAGAAAAATCCAATTTGTATGACATGTGAATATGAAATCCCCTAACTGTGAGACAGTCTCCAGGAGACAATATGCATCAGCTGCAAAATACTGAAGTTGTTGTGTCTTCAGGTGCTGTGATGATTATTTTTCTCCAACATGGTTAAGAGAATAAGTTGTGTAGGTGTATCTCCTTCCACATCCCCGTGGCAGGCTACTTGGTGAGTTGCCACGGTGCATGATGCAAGAATTCCTGGAAGCTGTTCCCATACTGGAGACCCCCCTTCAATGCTTGGCCAGACCATTTACAACTTTTCCGTAGCCAGCACCTCCTGCTCGCGCCCTGAAAACTAGACAGAAGTAAAAGCTTGGAGTCTTTTCTGACCTCTTTGTCAGAAGAGGTCATATGTTCTGTTCTAAGCATGCTCTCTCTGGCTTTCCTCTTTCACATGGTAGTTTTTCAAAATCCCTATTCCTCCCCCAAAATATTGCTCTCTGACTATCCTCAGAGGCTTTGGGAATCTCTGTTGTTTGCCCCAAGTGTTATTTTTATTTTTATTTATTTATTTATTTATTTATTTATTTATTTATTTATTTATTTATTTATTTTTGCCACAGGCAGCAGTGGCTTGTTCATTTGGCTTTTATTATTTTTTTATTTTTTTATTATTTTAAGCTTTTATCTATTCATGAGAGACACACACAGAGAGAGGCAGAGGCAGAGGCAGAGGGAGAAGCAGGTTCCCTGTGAGGAGCCAGATGTGGGACTCGATCCGGGGACCCGGGATCACGCCCTGAGCCAAAGGCAGATGCTCAAACACTGAGCCACCCAGCTGCCCCTTGGCTTTTATTATTTTTAGGAACAAAGTAGCCATTGGGCCGCAATAGTGATTGTGTTAAGTCAGCAAACACGGGGAAGCCCTTTGCAGGGTTCCTTTGTGGAAATCTCGGTCAGGTCAAGGTAGACAAACACAGGTTCCTTGGGGACAAGGTCCACTTGGCTCCTTTCAGAACTAGGAACACATACCAGGAACCTAGGCCCTTGTCTGTAATGTTTCCATCAAGCCAGGGGGTAGGGTCAGGCTGCAAAGATCTTCTACCCTGTGACAACCCCAGCGCTGGTTAAGTGTTCACTTGATTGATGTAAACCTTCAGCTATTTTCCAGCGTTCTGATAAGGTTGATTCTTACAGTTTTTGTCACGTTTTTCAGTGTCTTTGGGGAGGGATAGCCTTCAGATGTTCCTACTCTGCCATTTTTGCTGGCAGCACTCTAAATATATATATACATTTACACACACAGATATAGACATATATAAGCACATTATACCTATAAATATATAAATCAATATATATTTTATATGTCTATAAATATATATACATTGAGATATAACTGACATATAACTATATAACATTGTGCAAGTTTCAGATGTGCAATGTGCTGATCTGATACCTTTATGTGTCGCAACATGATTATCACCTTAGCGTGAGCTAACACCTCCATCATGTCACATAAGTACCCTGTGTGTGTGTATGTGGTGGGAACGATTAAGATCTAGTCTCTTAGCAGTTTTGAAGTTCACAATATTGTTGTTCATAATCATTCTGTGTATTAGATCTCCGGGACTTCCTTATTTACCAGGTACAAGTTTCTATCCTTAAACAACCCCAATTCCTCCACACCCTCTGGTCATCACCATTTTACTATGTTTTTGTGAGTTCAGCCTTTTTAGATTCCAAATATAACTGATACCAACCAGTATTTATCTACCTCTGTGTGATTAATCTCAGTATAGCGTTCTCAAGGTCTATCCAAGTTGTTTCAAATGGCAAGATTTTCCTCTTTCTCAGAGCCAAATTCTTTCTATCATCTATCTATCTATCATCTATCTATCATCTATCATCTGATTGTATCCTTTATTTCTAGGCAAGTCAACATTTATTATGGATCTGAATAGTCGTTGCTTCATAGTGTGTTGGGTTTATTTGGAGACTTCAAGGTTTTCTGTCAGTCCATGACCTCTTTGAGGTCATCTTTTGCTCCCTCCTGTCCCTGCCAAAATGCCTCCACCAGGGTCTCAAAGTTAGTCATTGCTCAATAAATTTTCTAAATCCATGAATATGCCTCCACGTCCATTTATAAAGGATGAGTTTAAATTTCATAATCTGGGAGGTCTTTTCAGATTCTGATCTCCTAACACAAAGCATTTTAAGCCAGTTATTTTGATACATGTGTTACATATTCAGTAAACCTACTAGAAAGTTCTTTTTCTTTTATTTAAGAAATGATATTAAGCATAATGGCCAGGCAGGAGAGATCAAGAGCACGGGCTCTGGAGTCAGGCCCAACACTGAATCCTGACTCCATCCTTATTGCCAGGTGGCCCTGGCAAAGACTGAGATAATACTTAGCAGTGCTGCTATGTAGAGTGAGTAACAACAGCAATAATAGTAAAATAATAAGTTTTGAGCCCTTACTCTGGGTGAGGGACCTCCCATACACTGCATATCCCCTATATCTATATGCTCTGTGCCCCCACAGTTACCATTATTACCCCATTTTACAAATAAGTCACTGATAGAGCAACACACTGAAGTTTACACAGTCTGTGGGTGGTGAACAAAGGATCAAAACCCAGGCAGATTAACATGAGGTGGTGCAAACAGTAAGGGTTCGGTAGATGGGCAGACCGATGGCAGTGATTGGGGGGCTGCCCAAGGTATCCATACACCTGTGAGCAAGGCTGAGTGTCTTCTCTTCGAGGACGTGGCCACTAGTAGGGAAGCGAAACATTGAGACCTAAATGAGGTAATAAAGAAATAATCAAGTGCTGTTGGGGCACAAAAGTGAGTAATTTGGGCTAGTGAGGGGGATTGAAGCTGCTTTCCCAGGATCTGGCCTTTCCGAGGAGCCTTGGGGAAGTTTGACAGGTGCACAAGAAGGGCATCGCAGGCCGAGAGAGTGCATGGAGGGGAGAGAGCTTGACGTGAGTCCCCAACGATGACTGCTCCAGTGGAGTGTGGCTTTCAGGAAACCAAGTGGTTGGGGGCCAACTTGGAAGGTTGTGCAAGACTGGAGTGTGAGGACCCCTGAATGTCATGCTAAGGAGTTTGGACTCTATCCCACAGGTAATGAGGATTTTAGTACCAGGCTGCATAGCATCTTGTGCACTTTCATGGACCTTCCTGCCTTTGGCGAGGTCGGAACCACTGTAGCTATTGGCCTGGAATGTGCACTGAACAAATGGGTGTAGTATATAGAAAATGGCTGCCAGGATGCACAAGCAGACCAGGACGGGGAACAGGGGAGCATCTGCTCCTCCGCGCAATGCTCTACCCGGCTTCTCCCCAACTCCACAGTTTTAATACCAGAATCATTTGGTAGTGTTTGCCACCTGCTGAAAAATCTCAAAGTCAGGTTGCTGTTCTCCCCTCAATCTCCCCTCCCCTATCACTACTCCACAGGCCACTTGGCTTTGTAGAATCATTTTCAAAAATGTTTATAATGTCTTACTACTGCCTGTTCCATCTGCTCCTCACTCATGGAGGCCTGGCTCCTTCGCAAGGCCTGGAAGTCAGGCGTGCAGAGCCAGGAAAGGTTAAAAATGCAGCTTCGACTTTTCTCTTCTTCCTTACTCTCCTTTCATCCATCCTTCCACAGATGACTAAATGCAGTCTTTACTTCAAATGAAGCCAAGCCTATGGTTAATTCTCAAATAAAGAAAAAATAATATGAGCCATCTTCCCGTTAATGTCAGTGGGCCAGCACCATAGCGCAAATACACACACAGAAGCACAGCTTACAGCACGTGCACACACACACACTGCAGTTCAAAATAAATCTTCCGTAAGGGTGTTTTGCTAAAATTCTGTATGTATTTATTTCTATGAAAGCCTAATTAAAATTCATATAAAAATCATTTTTACTTAGAGATGGAGAGAGTGCATTCACAATGATCAAGGTCATCTGAGTGAAAATTGTGTAAGTGTGAAATCTATTTCTACAGATTTGACAGGAATATATTTGGTCAGTAGAATTTAAGAACTATTGGCCAACAGAAATGGAATGTTTTTGAAATAGAAATATTTTCTTCAAGTTTTAAGAAAATCTCAGCATAATGTTTTTCTGTTAAAATATAGTATTCTTTTGAGGGTCATAGTCATATTTAATTGTCTGCAGATGTATGTATTTATGTCCTAATTTAGATGGGGACACCAGTTCTCTGAACATTGGCCTAGATTATCATCCTTGCTTCTTTCTCTTAATAAACTCGTATTGGAATACTTTCATATTTGCATCTGATGTGTATGCAGTGTACATTTTGTTTGCCATTTGAAATATGCAGAAAAATTTAAGGCAGACACCAAAGGTCTCAATCAGCAAACAGCAAAAGATCTCTTTTGTTTTATGGTTGTAGCAAGAACTCCTCCTAGTGGACTTTCTCAGAGGTATTTACTACATGTGCAGAAAAAGGCATGAAGAAAAGTAATGGCATAATATCAGTAAATCACACCAACTGCTATCTTTCACCAGTGATGCAGGAACATTTCTTTCTGCCTTTGTGGAATAAATTAAGACAATGTGCAGAGTACCTAAAACAAGTATTGCTAATCAGAAAAACCTGGATTCATCTGGTTATTATCCGCCTTATACTGTGCTATTTCCTTGGGAAACAAATGCAATTCTAATTATAGAATTATTCAAAAGCACAGATGAATAGGTTAGCATTTCCTAGGGTACTCTTGATATTTATGGATTTGCTTGAAAAGCAAAAGGTATGTTTGAAAAGGTATGTTTAACAGGTATAGACCAAGATAAATGTTAAAAAATGTCTGATTTTTTAAAAAAGAGTACATACATGTTGACTGCTAATGATCATTCAGTCAAAAAATGTACATTCCAAACACTTCCTTGCTGAAAGGTAAACAGCCAAAGCTTTAAAAAAAATGTGGCAAATTATAGAATTTTTACACAAGAGCAATAAACTAAAGTTTGTAATTAAAGAAAATGTTTTATGTGGGATAACTTCCAGTATGTTTAGCCTGAAAGCAATGACAGGGTTTAATAGAAGATAATGTAATTGTAGTTATCAGAATGACACAAAACACTGTTTTTTTTTAAAAAAAGACTATTTTAAAGAGAGAGAATGCACACATGAGTGGGGGGAGAGGAAGAGAGAGTATCTCAAGCAGACGCCCCACTGAGCATGGAGCCCATTGTGGGGTTCGATCTCAGGACCCATGGAATCATGACCTGAGCCAAAACCAAGAGTTGGCTGCTTAACCAGCTGAGTCACCCAGTGCCCCAAGACACTATTCTTTTTAACTCTGTTGGTGAAATGTTGCTTAGCTTCTTTTTTAAGATTTTATTTATTTATTCAGGAGAGACACACCAGAGAGAGGCAAAGACACAGGCAGAGGGAGAAGCAGGCTCCCTATGGGGAGCCCGATGTAGGATTTGATTCCAGGACCCCGGGATCGTTGACTAAGTTGAAGGCAGATGCTCAACCACTGAGCCACCCAAGTGGCCCACTTACCTTCTTTCCAGAACTCTGTGCTGGACATTTTCTCTAAAATTGTATTTACTGAATATACATGTGAAGCAAAATCCCTAGCAGAATTGTGAGTCCTTCACTACAAAATTTGCTGTTACTCTATTTGCTGCAACATTGCTACCCTAACTTCCTTCCTCTTTTCATATCTACAAAATGATCCTTGAACTTAGCTCTTAATATTATTACAAGGTGAGCAAACACAGATGTTATCAAATAGTATACTCTATATTATGAAAAATAAAAGGAGACATTAAAAAAAAAAAAGCAGTACTCCTCCAGCTAACAAACTGAAAAAGACCTTGCATCTAGGCACAGTACTTCCTTGTTTTCACTTTTACGAACAGATTAATTATAGTTCAGGACATTCCCCCATACGTTTGTAATACGAGAAGTTGTAAGCCACATTCTTGACTCAAATTATTTCTTATTGGTAGTTCAAACGGTCCAAATGCCTTTCTGGAATAAAGCATTTTGTGATTAACGTACCCCTATTTTACAATTCAATGAACTCATTTTCAATTTTTTTACTAAGTACGACTCCCCTTTAATCACGAGACACCATTCTGTACATGTAACATATTGGATGCACATATAGTTTATTAAGCATTTACCACTTTGAAACCTGTTGGCTTATTACCACTTTCAAAGAACACCCTCTTTTTTTTTTCCAGTATCTGAACAAATTTATGATTTAATTGGTGCAGATGGAATGCTACATGTAAACTAATCAAACACTGTAAAACATAACACCGTCTTATGGTGGTCTTTATATACAGTCATGATTTATTCAGATGGCCGTGTTTTAAATATAAAACCATTAAGAGCAACTGTTCCATCCAGACTCATTTTTCACTATGACAGTCTGACTGTGAGTACAACGGATGGCCAATGGTCAGGACAAGAAAAGGGCTTGTGCTTTACAGGTAACCACCATACAAAAATAATGAACTAGCATGGCAGGAATAATCATTGAAGTGGTTGTTTAGGACACGTTTTACTTTTAATATATTACCCACTATACTCTGGAGACATCAGGTGTAGATGATCTCTGGACATTTCCTTGGACTTTTGCCTGAATGGTCCCCAGTATCTGACTTCTCCCCGTTTCAGTGGTGCTCAGATCTGAGCTGGAGGCTTTATCGAATCACAGATTACTGGACCCAGTCCCAGAGGTCCTGACTTGGTAGAGTGGGGGGCCTTGGAGAGAAGCATTTCTAACAGATTCCCAGGAAATACTGATGCTTCTAGATCACCACTGTATTTTGAGAAGCACCATGCCACCTGACTCTGACCTTTATTAGGCCTAAAACAAATCTTACATTGCCCACATAAAATATACCTCATTCACTTTTCTTTCTTTATCATCATTCCTAAGCCCCTGGGTATTTAGTGTATACCAGAGTATTTTATTCCATATGTATTGGGCTTGACTCTAAACAGCTTAAGAACAGAGGATGTGACATACATTTTATTAGAAACATGTATCTGGGGGCACCTGGGTGGCTCAGTGGTTGGGTGTCTGCCTTTGGCCTAGGTCGGGATCCTGGGATTCTTGGGATCAAGTCCTGTACCAGGCTCCCCTCAGGGAACCTGCTTCTCTCTCTGCCTATGTTTCTGCCTCTTTCCCTGTATCTCTCATGAATAAATAAATAAAATCTTAAGCAAAAGAAACATATATCTAGAAGTGTGGTCCACAAGATATTCTTGTTAATACTTCCACGAAGCTTGCTATAAGCGAGTTCCCAGCTATGTCCCAGAAAGGAGGCTTTGGGTTTGGGGGTTGCAAAATTTGCATATGAATAACTCCTCAGGTTGTTCCGCATAATAGAAAAGGAGAACAAGCTTCTGGAAACAACACCATGCACATGGGGGAGGGGGGGCTCCATGTCCCGTCACAGACTAAAAAAGTACACACTGACTCCACACCATCCAGGAAGCTGAGATGTAGGGGCTTTGCCAGCAATGGCTGGGAGCAGATGCCACCTCTCCTGCCACCCCCAGGGTCAAGAGAATGTGCTGGGACAGTCCAGCTCTGCCTCTCCCCAGCGCTACTGAGCAGGCTCCTTCTCTAATCACTGCTACAGAAGGTTAGGATGGTGAGAGAAGAGGCATGCTGCACTAGCCTGGAGGTCAGGTGATGGGGAAGACCACGCTCAGAGCATCTTGCAGAGATCAGCTCTATGGTCAAAGCTCATGACTCATCTGTACAGACAGTATAGGGAACAAGTAGGCTTGGATTCCATGATAGGCTCTTACTTACCACTAGACTGTTCATAGACATTGGCCTGGGAGCTATGCTTTTCCAGAAAGGCCTAGTGGGAGTGCAGAGAAAAGGTCATGTTCAAAGGCAGCTGGGGCTGGAAGATCATATTCCAAGACGGCCTCTTTGCTTGTGTTTCTGGTGCCTCTGTGCTTTTGATATTCTCTCACTCTGCTTGTGGCGTCTCATCTCCTGGCCCATTTCAGGTGGCCTGGGCTTCTCACAGCAGGGAGGCCTCCAGTGGTCAGACATGGTGACCGGCTTCCAAGAGATGCCAGTGGAATCCACCTGTTTTCCTCCTGCCATGTCCCATTGGCCAACGCAGCTCCAGCTGCCTGCCCTCAGGGTAGAGAGACAGACTCAGCCTCTTGATGTGAAAGTGCCAGGTGTCCCTGTAGACTAGCCTCTTGGGTAGGGAATGTTGTAGAGAACGCAATCTGCTTACTTTTAGGAATGAAAATTGGCAAAGCATAATGACCGATGGAACATATAGATAAAGTGAGAGAAATGAGTCAGAGACTATTCTAATGTTTTTAAGTTCGGGGATAGAGCTGATGGTGGCTCCACCAGTAGTGCTCTAGGTAAAAGATGAATTGTTTTGTACATGTTAGAGTGGTTGACTGTGTGGTGTTAGGGAATATCTAGGTGGAAATATTCAGTAATTAGCTTGAGTCTGATGTTTGGATCTGGTGTCATTGGGTAGATTTAGCAATCAGCATAGATTTGGGAATCTCAGTGTAAATAGTGGCACATAGGTTGCCCAAATCTGTAGGCTGCAGACAGAAAACTACAACAGCTGTCATATGAGGAGTAATAGGAAACTGAAGGGTGGGCAAGATGGAGGATGGATTGTTCTAGAAAAGAAGATGATGAAGTCCTTTGAGAAAGGACTGATCTACAGTGTGACAGAGACATGAAATAAGGGCAGCCTGGGTGGCTCAGCGGTTTAGCACCACCTTCGGCCCAGGGTGTGATCCTGGAGACCTAGGATTGAATCTCACGTCAGGCTCCCTGCATGGAGCCTGCTTCTCCCTCTGCCTGTGTCTCTGCCTCTCTCTGTCTCTGTGTCTCTCATGAATAAATAAATAAAATCTTTGAAAAAAAAAAAAGAGAGACATGAAATAAGATTAGGACTGGGGCGTGTGGGTGGCTCAGTGGTTGAGCACCTGTCTTCATCTCAGGGCATGGTCCTGGAGTACTGGGATTGAGTTCCACATCGGTCTTCACTTGAGGAGCCTGCTTCTTTCTCCCTCTGCCTATGTCTCTGCCTCTCTCTCACTCTCTGCATCTCTCATGCACAAATAAATAAAACCTTTTAAAAAAAATTAGGTCTAAAAATATTCTTTTGGGGGAAAGATTTATTCATTGACTTTAGAGAGAAAGGGGGGATGGGGGAGCAGCAGAGGGAGAGGGAGAATCTCAAGCAGACTACCTGCTGAGCGTGGAGCCTAACACGGGACTTTAGCCCACAACCCTGAGATCATGACCTGAGCCGAAATCAAGGGTCAGACCCCTAATCGACTGAGCCACCCAGGGACCCCATTCTCTGACCTTTTTTGATTGGAGTTAATTGAATGTACGTGTGAATCTTGTTGCGGTAGTACTGGGGAAGCAGAAGACATGAGTTAAAGGATGGAGAGGAAAAATGGGGGAAACTGCTTCCTGGAAGTTTGGATAAGAAGGTGGGGAGAAGGGGTGCCTGGGTGACTCAGTCAGTTAAGCGTCTGCCTTCAGCTCAGGTCATGATCCTCGGGTCCTGGGATTGAGCCCCACATCAAGCTCCTTGTTCCTCAGAGGGCCTGCTTCTCCCTCTCCCTCTGTCTGCTGCTCCCCCTGCTTGTGCTCTTTCTCTCTGTGAAACGAATAAATAAAATCTTTAAAAAAGAGAAAAAAAGAAGGGGAGGGAGAACGGATACTTTTGGTAGTAGCCTGAGGAAAAGTCTTTACAAAGATGAGAGATAAATATACATATTGGTGGGCCAAGGGAAGGGGCTGGAGGAGAGAGGATGTGGATACAGGACAGAGTGCTGTACAGTTCGGACTGGGCTAGTGAAGAGAGGGGTGGAAGTCAGCAGGAGAGGTAGAGCCAGCACTGGCAGGAGGGTCCCGTCATTCTCTGAGGATGGAGGAGGCACCTTGCAGCAGGTTTGGCAATGGGTAGGGTGTGAGGTGGAAGGAGAGTGGGGTGACTGCCTCCGAGGGCCTCTGTTTTGCTGACAAAATTACAGGCAAGTCATATTCTGAGAGTGAAGAAGTTAGAGACTGCTGGTATTTTGGATATTCCAAGATTTGGAATAATTAAGAAATGAAGAGAAAAGGTCGGGGATAAGAAAAATCACTGGTAGTGATGATTGTCCAGTTGAATTGAAGATTACACATTTTAATGGCATTATTCTGCATGACTTTCTGAATTTCTTCATTCCCATTGGGGCAGTATGGAGGGAAAGGCAAGGGTCTGGAGAAATTAAGGGTGTTTGTGAGTCAGTTATGGGATCCATATAGGGCAGCAAAGGAAGAGAGAGAGAGAGAGAAATGAGCTTGGCCACCTAACAATTAGTGTATAAAGCTGTTATTAATGCTTGAGTTGAATCATTCAGTTACTGACTGAATAGTTGGCCTCTTTCTCTCCTTTTGTTTCTTGGGTGTAGAGTCTATGGCAAAGATACTTTATGGATCATATGAAATCATACTTACAGAATATGTGAAAAATGTGATAGCATGCACACATAATAAAATGAGCGAAAACACCTCATGGCTACTTAGTAGCTTACAGTTATCAGATTATTAAAATGCTTTTATCCTTTTTAAAACCAACTGATGCATAAATATATTCTAGTTTTAAGATATTCAAATGATATTTTAAAAAAGAGCAAAAGATGCAAGTCATCTGCCAGTGCTATTCCCCACCCCACTGGGAAACATCACCAAGAACTTGGGGTGCAAGCAGTGATTTTTTTTTCTTCAGTCTGTAGACAGGTATCTGCAGGACAGCCAGTGGAAAGAACAGGATCTGGAGGTAAGGAGCCAGCTTGAGAGCCAGCTCTGGGCATGAGGGTGATCTGAAACTACCAGGTCCTCAAGTTTCCTCTAAAATGGATTAGGGGAGAACTTATAACTGGAATCTATTTTCAAATTTGGGACAAGATACTTGAGGATAGTTTTTAAAGTTGTTGTTTTTTTTTTTTAATGTTTTGAGTCAGGAAAATCTCTACTCTAAGAAAATATGTCCTTTCTAAGCTTTAGTTCTTCTTACAAAGTTAGCATAAACAGCAAACAAGATCAAATGTGAGGGATCCCTGGGTGGCGCAGCGGTTTGGTGCCTGCCTTTGGCCCAGGGCGCGATCCTGGAGACCAGGGATCGAGTCCCACATCGGGCTCCCGGTGCATGGAGCCTGCTTCTCCCTCTGCCTGTGTCTCTGCCTCTCTCTCTCTCTCTGTGACTATCATAAATAAATAAAAAAATTAAAAAAAAAAAAAGAAAAAAAAAGATCAAATGTGAGAATGCATATTGTCAAAACTATACCAGTGTCAGGGTTTATTATTATTATTATTATTATTATTATTAGAAAAAAGTGTATCTGTGAAATGCCAATCAATGTTCCCAAAGTCACTTGTTTCATGAAGTTACCTTCAGAAGCACAGGAACCATACCACTTAAACATGGCAAAAAAATAAGGCAACATAAAACAAAATGCAACTTAATTGCAGGGAGGGTCAGTGCTTCACATGTACAAAGGTCAACTGCTATTCTCCCCTGGTGTCTCCAAAAAAACCCTTAGATTTTTGTTTGGGTAAAGTTGACCATTTATCTACTGCAAAATGTGTTTTTCTTTCTTTCCCCTCTCTTGCCAGGGATGATTATACTGTTCCTGACCAGAAATTTAACGTTTGAAGAGGCCTCACTACAAGTTTTCCACTACCTATGTTTGTTCAGGAGAATTTCCCTCTACATTTGTTCCATCAGTGTTCAAACAAGAGACTTGGGAGAACCAGTGACACTGAAACGAAATGACAGTCCTGGGGCACCTGGGTGGCTCAGTGGTCGAGCATCTGCCTTCGGCTCAGGGAGCCTGCTTCTCCCTCTGCCTCCGTCTCTGCCTCTCTCTGTGTCTCTCTTGAACAAATAAATAAATAATCTTTAAAAAAAAAGAAAAGAAAAAGAAACGGAAGTCCTGGCAGCTAGCCCACGCCTAAGCTCCCTGGATGGTGCCCGTTTTCTGGAACATGCTCAGGGGATTGAGTCTGAAAGCAGCAGAGGATCCATGACTTAAGGGCACCGAGGCATCACGGTACACTGTGAAGAGCCCAGGGTGCAGCATTTGAGACACTGAACATTACGTGGCAGCCTTTCAGAATCCGACGCTTTACGTTCGGGTCATTTAATCTACTCTTTTCCTCAGGAAGTCACTCAACATCTGTTTGTTCTATATTGTGACTTACTCGGTCAGGATGGGGATGGGCCAGTGGAAGCCCAAAAATTAAAACATGCACTTTCTCAAGGCCACAGCCTCTCAGCTCATTCCTGGTTCTGTGTGAAAACCTCAAGTCCTTGCCATTCTCTTGTTTTGCGTGGGGAGTTGCATTAACAGAGAGATGAGAGAGAGAGAAAGGAACAGGCCCAGGCTGATCCTGGCTTCGTAGCTGCCAGCTACTTTATGGGCTGCTGTTTTCTGGCAGACGGATCACGGGCTCTGTCTTAAGATGAACCGTCTTTGTGCCTCTCTGAGCTTCACGTCTTTGCTCCAAAGAGAAATAAAGGCTGAACACAAAGTGTGGTAGAAATTTGGATTTGGGAAGCATAACTGAGAATGCCACAGCGGAAGCCTGGGCATTACCGAGACTGTTTCAGTTACAGACTCTTCCAGAGACTTTCCATCTTTTGACCTTCAACTCATCCCTTCAGGAGGATTGCACAGGTGTTGTTGGCCACCCCATTCAGGTATGGAAAGTTTAAAGCCAGCCAATCAGTGATGGGCCAGGACATGGGGGTCAAGACCATTAGTTCCCACATTAAGCAGCTTGACCAGCATATCCAGCTGGAATTTCAGAGGCACAGAGTGATATGCCGACGACAGTCACATACAGTTCCCCTTTCTATATATGAAAACTCAAAATTTTAAGAAAACAAAACGAGTGAGTCTTAGATTCTACCTGCTTTGCCAAATAGAGTTTCAACTATTTTAATTTTTAAGTTCACCTAATAGATGAACATTTGTTTATACGTAATGTATTCTGTTTCTGGGAAAAATCTAATGCTCTTAAAGTAGATCTATGCCTTATATTTACTTGGTGTTTCTTTTCCAGGATAGTACAATAATCCCCAAATTGTAATTCTTTAATTAATATTCAATTGAAGAGTCAGATTATTTGTTTGAAGAAACAGAACCCAAGTCAAAGTGGCTTAAACATAAAGGTTATTCATTGGCTCATGCAACTGGAATTCCAGAGGTAAGGAGCATTCGGGAACTGATTTACCCATTGGCTTATTGGGGAGCAAGAAATTTATCTCTGTATAAGGTTCTTCTAGCTGGACTAAGAATTAAATTTACAGAAAACAGATGAGCAGATTAATTTAATCTGGGGACTCCATACCATCCTGCAATTCCAACAGGGGCAACACCCTGAGTTTGGGAGAGGGGTGAGGGTCTGAGGATACAAAGGAGAGGAAGACCCTTAGCAGGAAGTTGAGAGGAGACGTTTCAAAAACAAAGGTTGCCCTTTATGCAGATGTTTTAGGTAACAAAGAATCTCTGTTAATAGCTCTCTTTCTGGTATACCTCTCCTTTCCAATGTAAATTTAGGCAGTTGAGGGGGAGATAAAAGAGCTTTTTCCTGGATCTTTTGGGTTTTGATTGCTTTTAATTCTGAATAATTTTAGCTAGCCAAGTCACAGAGCAGAAACTTGTTGGGCCCTTAAATCAAAATAATCTTCACACCAAGGTAGCCGCCCATCTTGAGGTGGTCTGCCCTTGGCGCCTACAGGTTCAATAACGTGGCAACGGGACAAACTCTTCCTGATCCTTCACTCTGCTGTCCCCAGGGTCTCTCTACCTGTGACGCCCAGGATTTATGTAAGTGGTTTGCTAAGGCTCTACACTTCCACATGGGTCCAGTAGAGCTGCCCCCTGAAGCCTTTGTAAGCAGGGATATGATCCTTCCTGGAAGTCTCTACTCAAATCTGATTAGCCTCAACTGCATCATAACCCTGGTCCTCAACCTACTGTTGCCAGGTAAACTGAAGAGACTCTTGGGTCCTGGGGTTTCGACTCAGCCTGTCCCAAAGATGTCACCAAAGGCTGTTGGTCTCATCATGAGAAAGAATTCAAGGACAGACACAACATAGCCAATGAGGGACACAGGTGGGAAAGTTTGCTAAAGTGAAATGTGAGAGCAGGCAAGCTCAAGAGAGAGAGAGCTGCATCCTCAGGGTTCAGGTTTCTTTTCTTTCTTTCTTTTTTTTTTTTTCAATATTTGTTAACAAGAAGGTAGAATATTCATGACTTGAGGCAGGGATTTCTTAGAAGCAGGGTTTCATGCTTTTTCTTTCTTATTTGGTCAGGGGTTTCCTGTTATGGCACCCACTGTCTCAGGCTTGTCTGGTTTGATCCAGCTTCTAGTGGATGGTTGCCAGGACAGGCCTGACTTTCTTAATAGCTGGCAAGGACTTCCTCTTTGTTGGCCTCCAGGAGTCTTGTTAGATCCTGACTGCCTACTCTAACGCTATGACCAAGCAGATAAATGAAGCTACTCATGATGGATTAAGCTAATCAGGGTCCACACCTGGATCTAGGGATAGATTCAGCTTTCCAGAGTTGCAGGGACTCCATCAGGAGCAGTTAGAATAAATCCTAGAAAGAGAGAGTGAGAAATGGATTCTGAGCAGAACCACATCTCAGTTGACGTTCCATTTCATCTACATTGGAGTGAACACCATGACTGGCCCTGTGTTTGTTTATGTGAAATGATCATCTCTCAGGACGGTTACAGGTGATGGTGGAACAGTCTCAGGAAAAACAATGGGCTCTAGAACACACAGACCTGGGCTTGAACCCATTATCCACCTACAAGCAACAGAACATTTGGCAAATGACTTAATCTCTTAGAGCCTCCATTTCCTGATTTGTATAGTGAGGGTTGTGGGACCCAGGAAATTTAACAAAAATCCCCTACCCCTGGACAAGCAGAGCAGGACTGATTCCATTTTGTGCTACACCCGCCACCTCCCGTATGACCCCACATGACCTGCTTATTCCTTAAGGCGCTGCCCCACCCTAGTCCAGCCGCTGGGCACACCCTAATCGGAAATCGGCTCATAACCATGTAACCCTGCTTTGTGCCCGCCGAAACTGGGCACCGATTCTGACCAAAGTAATAGGCCAGCTCAAGCGGATACTATAGGGTAAGGTGGAATTCAATCCTCCACCTGCGTGTGGACCGACATGACTGTGCAACTTTCTGCGTATCCCATGGGCCACTGGCCCCTATAAAGCTGCTATGCCTCTTAGTCTCGGGGTCCAAGTCCCTGCTCCACTGTGTCGGATGCACTTGGACCCAAGCTCGAGCTTGTCTTTGCATCGGTGTCGGCTCCTCGGTGGTTTCTCAGATTGGCAATCTTGGGCACAACAAGGGTAATAACAGAAAACCATTGTAAACAAAAAAGAAAATTGTAAATACACCAAAATATGTCTGATACAAATACCCAATAGCTGGAAATACCATGGAAACAACAGAGCAAAAGAGATCTTCCGTCTGTAAATCCTCTGAAGTAACTCTGTAACACTAATGCAAATTCTGGGTTTGGACCACTTTGTTACTCCCTACAGAAAAGTACACACCTTTAATCAGCTGTGTGGAATAGCTTGCCATGTGCTATGATCTTGTCAGTAGTAGAACCAATGTCAGGCCACCAGACTTCCTAATCGTCTGTTGTGACAATTTAGGTATTTTACATGTCGGGTGACCAAGAGTACATTCATTTGACAAATATCTATTGAACACTGAATATATGCCAGGCAGGTTTTCAGGATCTAAGGTCACAGCATTGATACATGGTACGCATGATCAGATCACAGTTTAATTTCCTGTAAGCAGCATCATTTATGTGTAGGAAGTTTTTGGTGATGCCTTATGCATGGCTTGAACTCTTTGAATGATTTTATATATTTCAAACACTTGTCCACAACCAATTTTAAGAAAAAGTCAGATAAGGATTTCATACTGTTATTTACTCAAGGACAAGAAAGTGTTAGAAAAGACTTAATACTAGCTCCTATTCCTTGAGGGCTCACTATGGGCCAGGCCTTGGGGTAATCAAATTCCAACTCATTTATTCCTAAGGATAGAGCTTCCTGGGGAGTGGAAAGCCTTGCCCTGGGATTCGCTCCAGTAGCTGCAGAGGCACTGGTATTTTTGAAGGCTCAGAGGAGCTCAGAACTGACTAGATAGTGAGAAACAGAGTGGGAGGGGTGTGCGGTGGTAGGACAGCAGGCTGACTGTTAGGGCCAGTGGATCTGGCAATCAGCTATCTGGCCATTGGCCATGGGCCATTGTCCATCATCTCTATGGAAGCTCCTTATCTTTTGACCTACTGACCTGTCAACAAGAACATTTTCCCTACAGACATGCTGTTGTGGATAGTTATTTTGCTTTAGGAATTTTTTTTTTTTTTTTTTTTTTTTACTTGTCATCACTTACTTTATGTGGCACCTTCATCTTATATCTTTCATGAAACTGTTTTACATATTAAATTTGGCTCTAGTAACAGGGGCTGGTTGGAGCTTCATTTTAAACTCTTAGTACAAGACTATGTTGTAATATATCATTTAAGATATCCCCCTACCACTCTTTTGCTAAGATAGATGATAAAGTTTAAGTACATGAGTGGTGTCAGATGACTTCATGAGAAGCACAATATCAGTCATGCCATGATGTACCAAATGTCCTGGTCTTGGGTGGAACAGGATAGATCTTTTCAACATATTCACAGTCAGGAGCTCAGTCTGTTCTGGAATCCAGGTGATATTTGCATCTAGACAGAGGAGAGCTGGGCCACTCATGGATGTCAGGAAGCAGTTGACTTATGAAATGGACAAGCAACCATGGCCAGCAGGACAGTTCATCATTGGTTCCTAAGGTGCTAGCAACCCCTAATTGCCTCTATTGGTTCCTGACAGAATTTTAGTTTCTTTTGCTGTTTAACTTGTTTGTTCATTTAAAAAAAAATATTTATTTATTTGACAGAGAGAGAGAGAGAGAGAACAAGCAGGGAGAATGGCAAGCAGAGGGAGAGGGTGAAACAGTCTCCCCAATGAGCAGGGAGCCTGATGCAAGGCTCTATCCCAGGATCCTGGGATCATGACCTGAGCCGAAGGCAGATGCTTAACCAACTAAGCCACCCAGGTGCCCTTGTTTCTTCATTTTTTTAAACAGAATTCTGTTTCCAGAAAAGATTGGCCGCATGGCAGCAAACAAGCAAGAAAAGAGCAGATGGAGAACTGCTTTACACCCCGATGTACAGCTGATCCTTGAACAACATGGGCGTGAACTGCACCGGTCCACTTATACTCAGATTTGTTATGATAAATGCAGTATTGTAAATGTATTTTCTCTTCCTTATGATTTTCTTAATAGCTTATTTTATTGTAAGAATATAGTATACATTACATATAACATACAAAATGTGTGTTGAGTGTTTATGTTACCAGTAAGACTTCCGGTCAATAGTAGGCTATTAGAGGTTACGTTTTAGAGAAGTTACAAGTTATATGCAGATTTTTTACTGCCTGGAGAGGGGAGATTGGTGCCCCTAACCCCCACCTTGTTCAAGGGTCAATTCTATATTTCTTCCACTTCTGTGCTGTTACACCCACCCCCATTTCAGAATAGTCAATAACAACACTCAAGTGTCAGAATGCCAGGCTTGAACCAAAGGGCCTTCTGGCACATATAATGTTGGGTCTAGTGTTCTATTTGTAGAGATTTGACCATAAGAGTACAAATTATAATGCTTAAATTATTGATTACATTTCAGTTATTAAAAATCAGGCTAAGTAGAACATTCCTCTACACATTCTTTTCATAGGTTTTGTTTTTGCTAATTTCCTGAGATGAGATCTGATACTAAAATGATCTGTGAGGAGAAGGATTTTGATCAGTTATTAGTGATTAATACTGAAGTTTTCTCAGGTAGGTGCAGTAGATCTGAGAGCTCTGTGACTCAAGACGTGGGAAGGGGATCCTGGTAGTGCCTGGGGAATTGAAGGGGCAGGGCCATGCTGGGAAGCTGGAAGCCTCCAGTGAGCATTGAGGCCTTAGGATGCAGAGCTGAGCTGGAATGCTGTCTGGTGCACACTGTGTCTTGAGGCAGCCTGGTGCATGCAGCAAACCCACTATCTTCAGATCAAGACCCTTCTTAGAAGCTTTTCCAAGGGTTGTAGGATGATCACTGCTACTGGAATTGAACCTGATTAAGTTCTTATCAAAAACAAAAGAAAAAAATACCTTAAAAAGAAGTAGCCTAACTAGTACTCTTTAATTATCAAGATGCTGGAAATAGCATAACATTCAGCAGGGTCACCGGAACATAGTGGCTAGTGTTGAAAGGATTCCATGGCCAAAGAACTGTGGGACTTGCTTCATTTACTGTTTTCTCTTGTCCGATACATACCAGGGCATTAAAAGCACTGAGAAGTTCTGCAGTAAATAAATTTGCTTCAAGTTCACTTAAGCCAGTGCTTCCCAAATGTATTTGACTACAAGCCACTTAATCTGAGAATCTGAGAAACACAGCTCTACAGGTAGGTTCAGCATCATCCTGCCACATGTTGGTTCTGCTTTTGAGTATCTTGTAGCCCACAGCTGGTACTGAATTGGAGTTGCTCTGCTGTCAGAACTATGGATTCATTCATTCGATCAGTCAGTTTGTATCAAAGGCCTTGCCTGTGCCAACCTTCATTCTAGGGATTTCGAATGCTCTCTCAGGGCTTCTGTTGCATGGAAAAAGGAGATGGTGAACATGCAAATGTCTAATGCACAGGATGTGGTCAATTTCTATGAAGATAAATGAAGCTGAGTCATGAATGGTTCCATTTTTTTACCTGGTGTTGGAGGAAGGCCTCTGGAATAAGGTGACAGTTAAGCAGAGTCAGCCATGAAGACACCTGGGAAAGAGCCTTCCAGACAGATCAGGCAGCGGTTGCAAAGCCCCTGCAGTGGGAGCCCGCCTCCCCAACCTGCTCTGGAAATAGCCAGGAGGGTAGTGACTGCAGCTGGAGAAGGCAGGGGAAGGGTGAAAGATGAGGTTGGAGCTGGACAGATAGGCCCTCCAGGCCATAGCAAAGACCCAGAACTGGATTTGAAGGGTGATGGATCTACAGAAGGGTGCTGAGCGGGAGAATAACAGGCCGGCTCTTCGTTTTAACAGGATCCCCTGGCATATAGGTGCAGGGGAGACTGCACAGAGGCAGGAATAGAAGCAGGGGATGGTTAGGATGGTTCTCCTTTAATCCAGACAGGAGGATACAGGGACTGGGCCTAGGCTGGTTGGCAGCAGATATGGTGAAAAGGCTTGAATTGTGTAGCTATTTCTAAGGTAGAGTTGAGTGTGTTGATGGGTATGTGTGTGTGATAGTTAGGACCTGGGGTATTACTGCCCTCAAAATGTCTGATAAGCAAACAGGAGACATAAACTAGCTGGTTTCCCAGGACCACTCTGGGTCACTCAGGCTCTACTACTAACCAGCTGTGTGACCTGGAGCTTCTCTAACTCCCCCTCCTCTGTTCAACAAAGGTCAAAATAACCACTCCACAGGATGAGATGAGACAACACAAGTCCAGGACCTAGATGGACTCAACCACATGACTTTTTATCATCCGTAGTAGGCATATTTAGAAATGGCAGCGATTGCAACTTAAATATTAACCACAATTTAAATACATGCAAATCAATTAAATAGATATAATTGAGGAAATGGACATTGGCAGGGGGAAAAAGTGTGATCTTCCAATATAAGTTTATTCTGATATATGACCATGGGAATAAGGATGCATAAAGAGCTGAAGGGAAATAGTGGGAAATGCATCCACATTAACAAACCCAGTGAAACTTGTTGGAGTCTGTGAGCAAATGGGCAGCACCAGGTGTGCATAATTAATCTTTTGTTCCAATTCCTGAATACAGAGCAGGAGTCAGCTCTTTAGAAATCCTTTCTCACTTACTGTTGAAGCTGTTGTGGCCAGGTGCCCTCAGTCTGGAGTAATTAAAAACCTCCAGCAGCAGAAACCCCCTCCTTGAAAAACAATGCCAAGCTGTTAGAAAAGAAACACTAGGACAGGAGAGGATTAAATGCAGGATCTCTGTGAGGTAGGTTTTTCATGGTTTTCATGATTAAGGAGGTGATGCTCCATGATTGCTTAACTTCTGCCCAGCCAGAGCAGTACTCAGTTCTTGGAAGGGAAGGCTCGATTGCAGGCCCAGGAGAGCAGGGAGGAGCCTGGGGGATGGGGAGGATCCCGGAGTGGATAGCAGGCACCTGTTGGGGAAGATAAATGCTACTGTGGCCATTTATGCTGCGTGAATGTGTGAGTGCTCAAGTTGCTTGGCAATCTTATTTAGACAATGTGGTATTACAAGACTGGCAAGCTCTTCAGATGTGAACTTTACCTATGTAAATAAAACCATCTGCCTGGTCCAAAGTTTTCTTTTGTTTTGTACCGAAGTGGCTTCTTAGGAAAATGACTAAGTATTCAGCTGTTTCAGGAGAAACAAGAAATTCTGCTTTCTTTTCCCTTTTTCTCTTAAAAATAACGACTTCAGAATTGAAGAGTAAAGAAAAATCTACAGAATCCAAGTTCAACAGAGTGCAAATTATTATTTTATAGAAGAATTCTAGGGAAGTTTGAGAATTTTTGCATTTCTTGAGCTTTTAAAGTGGGTACCACCCAAGGTAACTAAGAAAAACTATTTTTGTATTTTTTTGTATTTATGCAAGAGCCATGTTATACATAATTTATCTAAGACTTTATGAATCAATATAACTACTATTAAATGTGGAAATAATGATTTGCAGTACTCCACCTCAAAAATTTACAATTCCAATCCCTGGAATGATGCATTTTAAAATTTCTAAGTCAGTCTGTAAAATGACCAAGAGATTTTTCTCATACTCCTTATTTTTACAATTACCAAGTCATTACCATCGACAGGAGGTGTCATCACAGATTTAGTGAGGCCATAAATCAAACATAGGAAGCTGTGGCAAGCTGCTCAAATGAAAAGCAATACCAGGGAGATACCTGGGTGGCTCAGCAGTTTAGCGCCTGCCTTCGGCCCAGCCATGATCCTGGAGTCCCGGGATCAAGTCCCGCATCTGGCTCCCTACAGGGAGCCTGCTTCTCCCTCTGCCTGTGTCTCTGCCTCTCTCTCTCTCTCTCTCTGTCTCTCATGAATAAATAAATAAAATCTTAAAAAAAAAAAAGCAAGGCCATTTTCATTTTCAAATTGAAAGTAGCTTATGCTAGACTTTGATCAAAATTTAAAAGAACTATTTTTTTTTTTGTTAAACTAAATAAAAATTAAGCTTCAAAGTTGTTACTGAAACTTTATTCCTTTTTGGAATTAGGTTATGCTGATAATATGTCTTGTTTAAGTAAAATGGCAAAACAATATAGATCATTAACAAAAGTACTTTTGAACAGATCCAGATTCAGTTGGTTGGATTAAGATTTTATGTTTCAGGGGCACCTCGGTGGCTCAGTAAGTTAAGCCTCTGACTCTTGATTTCAGCTCAGGTCATGATCTCAGGTGGTGAGATTGAGCCCCTTGAGGAGTTCCATGCTCATGGGGAAGTCTGCTTGAGATTCTCTCTCTCCCTCTCCCTCTGTTCCTCCCCCCACTGCTATGAATAAACAAACAAGTAAAATATCTTTTACAGGATTTTACATATTTAACTTCTTTGTCAAATGAAAGAGACAAATAGACAATTTGGTATTCTATTTGAAATTATCTAAATTTTGTCAACTTCCAAAAAGAAAGAATATCCAATTAAAAAAACTATTGAGGAAAGTATTTTTCAATGAGGTTTTTCAAATCTATCTAGAAATATTCATTCTGAAGTTTGTCAATAATGCTGGATTTGACACAAAATTGGACAGAATGCTGTCTGGTTTTAAAACAAATGCTACTTATGAACTTTTATAAATTATGCTTAGCATCTTTCTTGATTCCAATCCTTTATGAAGTAGAGAGAAAACTGAAAGAAGAAAATATCAAATTGAAATGGATAAAGTGGCCTCACGTCTTAGGAAATCGTCATCACCTTACTGACACATACAATCTTTGAGTGGGAAAAACTGGTAAGAGATAATGTAGCATTGTAGCTTTGAGCACTATTCAGCAATGGCACAATAGATACAAGTAAAAGAAAATTGAAGCATTACAAAAATAATCTTGAATCCATCCCTTTTTAAAATAAATCACTCACAAATTTTGATACTCTGCTAATAATGAATAGTTTGATGTTACTTGGATTTGTAATATATCAGCATATCTGAATTTCATGGTTGAGAACCATTGATTTAGACAAGTCTTTTAATCTTTATTTGCCTCAGTTTCCCTTTCTGTAGAGTGAGTCTTGGGATCTTTTTAGCAAGTGAAGCAATTGATTTTGCTATTGAATATTGAAAGACTCACTAACTGAATGTTGATTATTGAACATTTTTCCTTTTGTCCAACTGAACTTTTAGGTGCAATTTAACTTGTTTTTCTTTTTTTTTTCTTGTTCTTTGCTCTGAAAATATCCATGTAGACAAAGAGTAGACTTTATGGACCAAAGTAACTGAAAAATTCTTAAAGATCATTTGCCCTATCCTTTCTCTCCAGCATATGTTTTATAAACTATTTAGAAATAGTTTGTGTTACTTTTAGTGCTTTATGTAATTTCACTTTATTAGTATCATTATTTTAAATCAGGAAGAAATGTCTTGCATATGAACAAAGCAAATTTCTCTCTTTTGTGAGGCATTTCCAACTATGAGTATTGCATTTTGCCCTTAAATAGCTCACACAGGCAGGTCTAAGGTATTGGGATCGTGACCTCTGAGTGCCTGCTGTGCACATCCAGGGTAGGTGGTATGTAGTGAAAGATGAACCCAGGAAGGTAAACAGCATTGGACTGTGGAGTGGATTTACCAAAAATTTTTAAAAACTGGGTGAGTGACCTGTCCACATCATTGTTAGCTCTGGTAAGTAGTAGGAGGGTTGAAATGCAAAGAGGTCAGCAGGCTTAATTAGCAGGTTCTTGCAAAATCTAGGCAAAAGATTATGGGAGCTTGAATCAAGGCAGGTGAGATGAGAATGGACAGGAGGAAACATATCTGAGTGAAATTGATTTCATGGATGAAATTTGTGGGATTTTATGGCAAATTCAATATTGAATCAAAAGGGAAGAGGATTGAAATCTCTGGTAAATTTACATGGCCATGTGATAATGTTGTTAAGTACAGCGAACAAGTAATATAGGGGAACTGGAATGGGGGTGGCACATTAATGTGAAAATTACCAAAAAAAAGTGCAGTATACTATCATATCTCAAAGAAGAGTTTGAAATGTTATAAGCCACATGCATGAAGGTTTAACAACATTATCCCAATGGTAGTCAACACTGAACCACTTCCTCCATCGTATTTCACTTCTTCATCTAGATGAGCAATTAGAAAAATCTCAAAAATCTGTCTACCTGATGAAGAGAAATTTAGGTCAGGTCTTGCAAGAGTAAGTAACAAAAATAGCAACTTTTATTGAAAAAAATGCATCTCATCTTTACTTGTGTCCATTATCAGGTAGAATTTGTTAGAATATGCCATTGAAATCACGCTGAGTGTTATTTTAAATGCTTCTGGGTTTAATAAATGGAGACTTCAGGTTAAGGAAACCAAGCACGTAATATGAGTTGCATTCTGATATAACCACTCATTTCACAAGTGTTTGGTGAGCATCTCCTACAGACTTTCCCTCCAGTGAGAGGAAGTTCACTCTGCTTCTAAATTATGGCAATATTATTGAGCACCTATAGCATTTTAAAAATTTGATATTATTTTGATAGCTATACAAGTTAGTGGCAATTTTACCAAACCTTAAAAATAACTCCTGTAGCATGCTAGATGCATTGTTGTTGTTGTTGTTGTTTTGTAAGATTTTATTTATTTGAGAGTGAGAGATAGTGAGAGACGGCATGAGCAAGAGAGAGACGGAGCTGAGCAGGGAGCCAGACGTGGGGCTCATCCCAGTACACTGGGATCCTGACCTGAGCCAAAGGCAGAAGGTTAATGGACTGAGCCACCCAGGTGCCCCACTAGATCTGTTGTTTTATGTTTAACTTGTTTATATTTATTTAGGTGTCATCAGGTTAATTCCCATACTTACTTAAAGGTTGGATCACTTCAAAACGTCTCTATCAAAGTAGTCATTGTACAATTCTCTTGAACTGAATTTAAAAAAATATATAAAGTTTCATTCTGATTATTGGGTTTAATATTTATTTTTTGCTTATGGTAGAATTCTCATTCCTAACCATGTAGCTGGAAAGATGACTTTGTACATGTAAAACCAATGCAAAGTTGCTCATGCAAATGTTTTTGAAATTGCCTTGGCTGATTTGACTACTATTTTGGATCTTTTTTTCCTGTTCTGTTTTATTGGTGCACTTGGGTTCCAACTAAATTTCCAAAAGTCGAATACATTTAAGGTTTATCACACCTCAAAGTAATTTTCCTTGATTTTAAAATGACATCCACTGAAAAATTCTATTATGATAGATGTTTCAAGTTATTACAGGCAGCACTCAGAATTTCAAGCCAAATTTCAGAACGGATAGTCTGAAGTGATTTGAATCTTTGCCAAGAAGTGCTATAAAAGTTGACCTTTAAAGTTTTACAAATATTCAGTTTATTTTTCTACTCTTTCTGATTGTTGCCTGAAGCAGAAGAGAGGCATTTTCAAGAAGGGGTCTAACCAAGATGTCTTGAAGGCGATCCCTAACTCTTATTATTGTTCATTCTATTTCTTTAGCAACAGGAGGCTGGGTATTTGCTTTTTAAATATATTTGGTTACACTTATTAATACTATGCAGAGCTAGTACCAAACTGTCTAGGGCTAAGGCTAACCATGAACACCTGTCCTATACTTCAATGATAATAACTTTACATTGTTATTTTCCAGACTTCCTAAGCAGGACAATATGAAATTGTGATTGAATAATGGAAAAAATAGGTTACTATATTTTTGGTAAATACATCTTGCTACTGAATGAAAGTGACATCACCACCTGGTTGAGCCTGGTGATGTATATTTTTCAATTGCCATTTTCCTAGAAATGACATGTTTTAAGTTTGTTCAGTTTTGATGGCTATTTTTAATCCTATGGAATCTAGTTAGAAGATTCCAGACTAAATTCTTTGGTTTGGCCTTTAAGAATTTTCTCCAGTTCATTTGTTTCTTACTGCACTTAAATCAGAGTCTCTAAGAACCATCTTTGATAAATAAATTTAACATAGTTTTTATAGGGGCTCTGGGTGGCTAGTTGGTTAAGTGTCTGCCTTCAGCTCAGGTCATGATCCCCAAGCCCAGGAATTGAGGCCCACATTGCATCAGGCTCCCTGCTCAGGGGAGAGGCTGCATCTCCCTCTCTTTCTGCCCCTTTCCCTGCTCATGCCTTCTCTCTCTCTCTCACTCACTCACTCACTCTCCCTTTCAGATAAATACAATCTTTAAGAAAGACATAGTTTTATGATCTTTCCAGAAAAAGCAGTCTTAGATTTAAAAAAAAATAAATGGTTAATAAATTTTATTAGTGATGTCAGTAAATATTTGCCATTTAGCTCCATTATTCACACTTAACACTGAGGCTGAGTTGAAAATAAATTCTGTGCTTTAAAAAACAAAAGTTGAGGAAAGCCTCAAATTTAGCATTTTACCACCCTCCCTCCCCCCAAGAAACTCCTTGCACATTTTGATCAACTTAGATTGTGGCTAATAATCTTACTTAAAAAGTCAAATTTCTCAACAGGCATAAGCCTGAATCTTTTACACAGCAAAAGGAATTTTTAAGCTTTTACTTTGTCTCTGCACAACAATAGCATTGGTCTGTTCTGAAGATGAAAGAGAAAGGAGTTTCTATATGGACCTACGCAGGACAGGGCTAAAACTAGTTTGAGAAATATTAAACCCAGAGACCATATTGCAATAATTGGGTATGGGTTTTGTTTGGTTTTGCTTTTCCATGAACACTAATATCTAAAAAAAAAAGAATATCCTACCTAGCTTATTTGGGTCCCAGATTATGTATGGCATTTGCTTCTTTGGTAAGAGTTAAACATAATTAAAGGTAATGTTAAATACTAACGCTGTGCCAAATACTGCAACAAACAGTGGATTTTTTTTGACAGGCTCTGTTTTTTCTGACAGGCTCTGGTAGCCTCTCTCCACAGAAGGTTCTACTCTGTAGCCGGGGACATGCTGGGACCAGGGTTTCTTACTGACATTCCTCCTCTTGGATTTTCATTTACTATATACTTTTGAATAATAATACCCTTTGATAAATTAGGTGAAACTAATGGCAAAGATATCAAAGAACAATGGAAATACTTTTGACCTACCTGTAAAATGACAGTAGATTATAATCTTTACAATAATGAACACTCATAGGAAAGATGTTCAACTTTTCACCAAAAGATATTACTTAATTTCTAGTTCATACTTACACAGAGAAGAGCTAAATGCAAACCACCTGCTTATAATAAATAAATCTGTGTACATTAGCATGGAAGTTTTGAATATGAACAAACAGAAAAAGGAGAAGTTGCTACAGGACTAAAGTTGGAGTCACGTGGTCTCAAAGTTTGTGGAAAGGTTTTTTTTTTTTCCCCTTTCTTATGCTCTGTGTGTGTGTGTGTGTCAAGACTTTAGATGTGAATCCTTCAAAGTTGTCAGACTACGTTTCCCTCCAGCTGGTTTGGAGCTGATTTTCCAACTTCTTTTACAAGTAAGATTTTTAAACAATTTTAAAGAAATTATGTGCTGGCTTTTAAATTCAAAATTCAGATGAACGTATTGCTGTGGTTTCATTGCTAAGAATTCTCCTTGTTCTGCCTTTCATTTTCTTTTTGACACAAATTGATTAGGACATTTAAGAATTTTACTGCCTTTGTAAAAAAGAAAACAAGGTCCTTCTTTTCAGTGTAAGGTTAATGATGTTTGGTTGGGGATGCTTCTCTTTGTCTTTGTTATTTTTGACTAGTTTGTGCTTATTTTTAAAGGGAGCTTAGTGGAAAAAAAAATGGGGCAGCCTGGGTGGCTCAGCGGTTTAGTGCCTCCTTCAGCCCGGGGCATGATCCTGGACACCCGGGATCCAGTCCCATGTCAGGCTCCCTGCATGGAGCCTGCTTCTCCCTCTGCCTGTGTCTCTGCTTCTCTCTCTCATTGTGTCTCTTATGAATAAATGAATAAAAATCTTTAAAAAAATAATAAAGGGAACTTAGTGGACACTGCTGTGTCAAAAGCCTCAGTATTGTTTACAGTTGGTAACTAAACTACATGAAAATTTCTAGATGTGTTCATAAAACAAGGTGTTCCTCCTGAAATATCTGGTCTATACTGGAGGGTAGGGGATAGGAGAGGAGACTGAAAACTTTGCTACTCTTACTAAGTTGTGAAATACATATTTTTCCAAATCTCAGTGAGTCATTCCACCCTCATGGAACTATTCTGGGTTACTTCTTGAAATCCCAGGACATGGCCTAAGGCATGTCCCCAGGAGTGGTCCCCTTTGCCCCACTTCCCCTCTGTGCTTGTGCTTGAGACACAGAGCCCATAGTAGTCCTCGTGGTTGTACCTCTCTTCACACGTGTTCTCGGATATTTCAGGGATTTGGGTTTCTCTGTTCACCTAAAGTTATGAACCTCCTGGGACCAATATCATGTTGTCTTCTTTAAAATTTGTTCTCCTTTTCTAGCCAGCCTATTACAATGCAGTGTTGCATGAAAAACAGCCAAAATATTACTGCTGAAGCAATGGAAGTAAACATCTCTTTGTTAGTATATAATTGTTATTTTTTGGTATTATAAAATTCTCTTAGGCTATAGATTCAGTTCATTAATTTCTTGATTCTAATGGTATAATGTCTACCCCATAGTCCATGTAGAGTTTGTGACAAAAGTATCCTCTGTCTTTTGCAGAAGAAAAGGTGTGAGGTGACTACTTTTTCTTTAAAACAGTTACCCACAAAACTAGCAGGTAGACTGTATGATGTGTCGTCACTAACACTCCTTCCTAGTAAGCCTTAAATCCACTCTTTCTTCATTTGTTATGGAGATATTAGATTAATGGGTTGCTGAATGCAGGTAATTAAATACATTTTATTTGATTTCATTCCAGTGAGTCAGCAGAAGGGAACATTCTATTAACATTTTACATCTTGGCTGATTGGGCATGTGTTCTGGAATGTCCTTTACTGAAATATTTCCTTCCTTCTTTAAAATAGCCCTTTACTTGATTTATTTTAGTTACTTCAAAGGGATTAATTATTGCTTTTAAAAGATTTTATTGATGTATTTGAGAGACAGAGAGTGAGCAAGTGAGAGAGGGAGGGAGGGAGAGAGAGAGAGAGAGAGCACCCAAGTGAGGGAAGGGGTAAGGGGAAAGGAAAGGGAAAAGCAGACTCCACACTGAGCAAGGAGCTGGAATACATGGGGCTTGATCCGGGAACTCTAGGATTATGAACTGAGCCAAAGGCAGCTGCTTAACCAACTGAGCCACCCAGCTGCTCCAAGATGAAATTATTTTTTATGGTTTTAAAGCATAACATCAAAGATATATAAATAAACAGAGGGACATAGTGATAACACAAATTAGATCATGATCACTAGTTATATTTAGGACAAAATCTATTATAGGAGCTAATTTGGGTTAAAAAAATAACTACCTCATTTTAAAAAAGGGTATGAGCCACCACAATGAAACATAGAACATACTCTAGTATAAAAAAAATGCAGATAGAAAGTATGGGGATGGGAAAATAAAGGTAGGAAAGTATTATGATTTTAGAGTGCTTATCTACAGGTTAGTACTCATCACTGGGTTGCTTGTAGAGGGGCACTGCAAGTTTGGCTCTGAGCTCTGCAATTAGATACAATATTCACACTCTCCATATAACAATAAACCAGGCACTCAACAGAAGTTATACTTGTCCTGAAAAGAAATCAGTGAAAAGGCTATATTAGGTTCTCAGGAGGCAGGCACTGAGTGATACTGGATTATGCTGTCAGCAACATCCTTGTAATATTTAATGAAATATTAATAATGAAATATTTAATGAAATATTAATAATGAAATTCTTACAAGACACTTTAAAATCCTTCAGTGCACAGCTAGAAGATAATGCCATTTCTAGGGAGGAACCGAACAATATTGTGTCCACTATTTTGATAAAAATGTTTTTAGATCTGTGGTGGTCTGGCGTGATCCAAAGAGAAAGGTATCTTTCAATGAATGAAACTAATTTTTTTCTAGAAGTGACAGGAAAAGAACCCATTTTGTCGTTAGTGAAATGTTTGCAAGTTTTGACTGCCAATCTACGGTGCAGTGAGACCTCTTTGAGGAGTGAGGTGCCTAGAACTGGCTCAAACCTGCTCATCTTCCCTGTGCAAGCAGCGTAAGCAAGTTCATTTGAGCAGGGCCGAATATTTCTTTAGAAAAAACTTCTGGATCCAATACAAGGCTCTGAGGCCTTTATAACATAGAACATGGCCCCAAACAGGTTATCTCACTTATGTCACTGAGCTCCCTAATTGCGATTAGCACATACACGTGCATGAATACTTGTATATAAACTCACACACAGAGATACATAAATCTCCCCCCAAATGCATATACTTCATAAGAACACCTAATATTTTTATTTTGAAATATTCCAAGCATATGACAAAATTCAAAGAACTTTACAGTAAAAGCCTATAAACCCAAACTGAGATTCTACCATTAACAGTTTATTATTCCTGTTTTATCACATGTATATTCATCTATGTAGTTCTACATTCATCTAAGTAAATTGCAGACACCTGTACACTTTTCTCTAACAACTTCATATCATTAGAGTTCAATATTTGTTCATGATTATCCTAACTAGATAATGCAGTGTTATCTAGTATAATATACATTAATATTATGTAACAGTATTGTATGATTTTAATGTAAAATTTATGCATGAGAATATACAGATTTTAAAGGTATATTAGTTGACTTTTGAAAAATGTATATGTCTGTGTACCCAAATAGAACATCCTTACCCTAGAAAGTTCATCATATAGTTCCCTGGTTAATCCCCATCTCTAACATCTAGAGGCAATAACTGTTGTGATTATTTTCTCCCATATATTAAGTTTATTGGTTCTAGAAACTTATATAAATGGAACCATGCAAATTACATTCTTTTATATTGTCTTTTTCCACTTAGCATTGTTTTTGAGGTTCATCAAAATTGTATATATCATCTTTAAAAATTTTATTTATTTATTTATTTATTTATTTATTTATTTATTTATTTATTTTGAGAGAGAGAGAGCATGGATGTGCATAAGAGTTGTTGAGGGGTGAGGGGCAGAGAGAGAAACTCAAGCATACTCTATGCTGAGCACAGGGCCTGTCGTGGGGCTTGATGCCATGACCCATGAGATCTATGACCTGAGCCAAAACCAAGAATCTCAACCGATTGAGCCACCCAGGTGCCCCTGTATATATATATATATATCATCTTTTGTTAAAAAGCAATGCAAATTAGTCTTCTGTTGTATGAATATGCCACTATTTGTTTATTCATTTTCTTATTGATGATTGGATATCTAGGCTGCTTCTAGCTTTGGGCCATGATGAATAAAACTACTTTTAACACTGCTTATTTTCATTTCTTTTGGATAATGCCTGGCCATGTATTTAGTTTTATTATTAACTTTTAGTCCATTCTGCTACTTAGTAGAACCATTTAACACTCTCAACAACAACATGTAGGTATTCTAGTTGCTGCTTATCTTTACCAGCATTTGGTGTTCTTGATCTTTTAAGTTCAGCCATTCTTGTGAGCATGTAATGCTATCTCATTTGGTATTAATTTGGATTTCCCTGAGAATCAATGATCTTGAGTACTTTTTCATGTACTTATTGGTCATTTCTACATATTTTCTGAAGTACCTGTTCAAAATCTGTCCATTAAAAAAATTGGGTTGTTTTATTCTTAAGTACTTGGAATTCTTTATATATCCTGAATGCTAGTCCTTTGTCAGTTAAAGATTTTTTTTTGAAAATTTAAATTATTTTATTATAAAAATTTATATAAACCATAAACAACAGTTAAAAAAATAAAACCTAAACAGAATTAAGCCAGTAAACAAATGAAAAAGTAGCAACAAGAACCTGTGCATCTTCTTTGAAATTATTCATCTTTTAGATATTTGATGACTTCCTAGACTTCCTACACTAAGGCATGAAATATTAAATATTATTTCTAAAAGACAAATAAAATTTTCAAACTCAAGGATCAGTATTTCCCAAGTGACCACCAAAACCTGTGTGTATTTAACAAAATTATAAATCCACAAAGTACAGAATCTACCTGAAATCATCTAGCCAAAGAACAAATTATTTAAATGAGACTCAGCTTCTGAGATGGTATAAAGAGAAAATTAAAATCTTATTTACGTACAAGGTTGTGTACACAAATGGATTTTTGTCAATATACGAATGTTTGTTTTTATCAATATACGTTTAAAAACAAACCAAACCAGCCACCATTCCTGAAAACCCTTTATACACTGTACTGGAATTTAAAAAGACTTCTAATATCTTCAAAGTTACATACAAAAATAAGTTTTTTCTTGTTCACATTGCAAATAATTTTTCTTTTCAACCTATAACACTTGTCAGTAGTAAATCCAAAGCTTCTAGAGAATAGTTCTCCAACATTAATGCTTTTTTCCCCCTCATTACAAAAGGCGAGAGTTCTATCTGGGGGACAACACTGAACTGTAAAGAATCCATTCTCCACCAAGAAATTCCCCCTCCAAACCCAGACACTGGCTTCCACATATAAGCTCTTCACACAACTATCTCTGAAGAAAAAGTTGCTGCCAGAGTACTGCACCCCCCTCCTCCCTCGCTTAAAATCAGACTTTGTACTGCTTGACAAACAGTTAATATGTGGATGACTGTGTCCAGACACACATGTGATGTCAGTGATGTCAGGCAAAAGCAAAACTACCTGCTAGTCTATGAAGCCAAATCTCAACTTAGACAATACAGATTTTATTTACATGACTATCGTCAAATTCAGCTGTTGGTTCAAGGAAGATGGTCTATCTTGGTTAATGCTGTTACTGCATGGTCGCTTGTTCATTTTTTCCAAAACTGCGCTCAAATTTCACTGGTCATACATTTCACAGGCAGAACCCAACAGAGACGGGTAAGAGTCTAAAGCCGGTAATCAGGCAGGCCAAGCTGACAAATGATCACCCCATTATTAAAAAAAAAAAGTCTCACTCACTAATTTATGCTTTCTTTTCCTTCTGTGGGCAAAAACCAGTCTGAAAAGATTGCATAGAATGATTCCCTCAAATAACACAGTGCCCCAAAAGCACAGCATGAGGATAATGGTCTAGAAATCCTTCCTGTAAGAAACTTCATTCAAAATTATTTCATATGCACTGTATTTTTTCAGGGCCTCCAAACACAGATCCCACCACACAATTCCGAGTAATAGGCTCTAGGGGCGCAGGAATCTTATGATCACACGGACACTTTCAGTTTCTTTTTCTTGGCCTTGAGCACCAGAGGCAGAGAAATCTTAAAGGCTGTCTCGCATGTTGTGCAGATGGGACTGAAGTTGCAGACTATTGACCAGCACACAGAACAGACAGAGCCAATTTCAATAAGATTTCGATGACAGAAGCAGGCAGCCTGGTAGTCCACATGAATTGGGGGTGGGAGGATTAGCTGAGATCCTTGATCTTGATCAGGAAGAAAAAACCCACAGTAAATACTGCAGAAGGGAGGGCATCTGAGGCACCTTCAAATATAGTCCCCCTGTGATGTCACAGGCCTGCTGGAGGAGTCCTGAATCCGAGTCTAAGACACAGGCATCAATCAAAATATCCTGCTTCTGTGCTGCAAAGATGACATTCATGAAATTCATATACTGCAGTGCGCTGTCTTCCGCAGCCTTAATCACCAAAATCCTTGATTCCATTTCCTGATTATCTTTAACCTCTTTGTTCATTCTATGAATGTAGCAAAGAGCTTTGGCAAGGGATCCTGCCAGCAGAGCTTCTGTATGTTGACCCTTTATGTCACTCTTGATCATGAGATCTTTAATCTCTTCGACAATAACTTCATTTGCTGCTGTGAATAGCTCATATTTCCCATCCTTGCTCCCTGAGGGGCTGAATTCAGAAGGGTTGCCAGGATCTCCAAAAGAGTCTCCAAGTTTGCCATTCTTTCCAGGATATAAGAATCGACTTTCTTGAGTGTGACTTGCTATCACAGCAAGTTTGTTGGAATGATTCATGAATAAATGAGAATTTCCCAGCACCATCACAGCATCATTTTGATAAAGTAAACTGAGACTCCTTTAAGGCTTGCTTTCCGCACCAAATTGGGTTGGTATCAACTACAATAACTAGAAGATTCAATTCATCTTCGTCTCCATGGCGGCCAGGATCCCCCCAACACAGAGGCAGCGAGCAGTCAAATGCTCCTCCCGGACCCTGCACACCCCGACTTCTGGCCTGTCAGTTAAAGATTTTTGATTATTTCCTTCTTGTTTATCAATCTCATTCATTTTTTTAATGATATCTTTTCATGAGCATGAGCATGAAACATGAGCATCTTTTCATGAGTTTTAATTTTGACAAAGTCTAATTTTTTCTTTCATGGATTATTACTTTCTGTATCTGAAAACCTTTTGCCTGCCCTCAAATATGGAAGCTAATTCTACACTTTCCTGTAAAGGATTTATGGTCTCAACTTTTACATTTAGGTCTGTGGTCCATCTTGAATTAATTATTGTGTATGGTATGAGATATGGATTGAGTTAATTTTTTTCCATAAAGATATCCAGTTAATATAATTCCGCTTGTTGGATAGACTGTAACCTTTCTCCAATGGATTATTCTCATGACTTAAAATTTTTTTTTTACCCTTTTCTTTTAGAAGGAGGGGAGGGGCAGAGGGAAATTAGGAGAGAGAGAGAGAGAATCCTAAGCAGGCTCCATGCCCAGAGCAGAGCTATCACAGGGCTCAACCCCATGACCTGAGATCATGACCTGAGCTGAAATCAAGAGTCAGCCGCGTAACTCACTGAGCCACCCAGGTGCCCCACTCTGGTTTACTTTTTTAGAAATCAGATTATCATTTAAGTGTGTATATGAGTCTATTACAAGGCTCTTTATTCTTTCCTTTGATCTGTTTGTGGATCCTTTCTTACGTCCTGTTCTGTCTTGATTATTGGAACTTTGCAGTATTTCTTGGAGTCAGAGAGTTTAAGTACTCCAATTTGGTTATTTTTTAATAAGATTGCTTGACACATTTTAGGTCCTCTATCATTTTAATAAAAACTACAACCAGTTTAGGGGTGACTGGGTAGCTCAGTCAGTTAGGTGTCTGACTTGATTTCAGCTCAAGTCATGATCTCAGGACGGTGGGACTGAGCCCTGAGTCAGGCTTTGCATTCAGCAGGGAATCTGAATGAGATTCCCACTCCCTCTCTTTCTGCCCCACCATCCCCTGCTCTCTCCCTCTGAAATAAATAAATCTTAAAAAAAAAATCCCAAAAAACTACAACCAGTTTATCGAAATGTACAAAAAAATCCCCCAAACGCTGCTGAGGTTATTTTCTGATTCTTTTGAATCTATAAATAAATTTGAAGAATTGACATCATACGAATATTGAGTTTTACAATCCTTAAACATGGACTATGTCTTCATTTTTAGAATTCTTCTTAACAATGTTTGAAAGTTTTAAATGTAGAACACTTGTCCATTTTTTGTTAAATTCATTCTTAAATATTTCATATTTTTGGGGGGTATTATAATTGGATTTTAAAAGATTGGTAGTATTAAAATTGGATTAAGTTTTTTTTTAATTTCATTTGTATTTGTTTTCTGTTAGCATATAAAATGCATATAATTTTATATATTCAATTTGTATCCAGCCAACCTTGTTAATATTACTAGTTAGTGCAGTTGTTGTTTGACTTTTCTGTATAAACAATCATGTTATATACACATAAAGACAATTTTACTTTCTTTCAGATTTTTATGCTTTTTAGTTCTTTTTCTTCAGTCCTTGCAATGGCTGGCATCTCTAATACAATGTTGACTAGAAGTAGAAGGAGTCTGTATTTTTGCTTTGTTCCTGATCTTAGAAAAAAGTGTTCACAGTTAAGTATGGTATTAGCTGTAGGCTCCTCTTAGATGCTTTTTATTAGGTTGAGGAAGTTTCCTTCTATTCTGGTTTGCTGAGTATTTTTTAAAAATCAAAAATGGATTTTTTGGGGGGGGCAAATGCTTTTGCTGTGTCTGTTAAAATGATCATATAGTTTCAATTTTATTCTATTAATGTGGTGAATTACAATGATTCTCAAATGTTAAATCAAACTTGCATTATAGGGGTTAACCCTTCTTGGTTACAATTGATGGGTTCACTTTGCTGATTTTGTAAATACATTTACAACTATTTTCATGAATTGACATATTAAAAAAAAAAACAAAAAAAAACACAACTATTTTCATGAAAGATATTGGTGTGTGATTTTCTTTTTTCTTTTTGTATTGTCTTTGTCAGACTTGAGGTTTAGGGTTATGCTGACCATATATAATGAGTTGGACAATATATCTTCTCAATTTTTGGAAAAATTTATATCAAATGAGTTTAGAATTCATCAGCAAAATCATCTGATCCTGGAGTTTTCCTTGTAGGAAGGGTTTCAAAAACTAACTCATTTTCTTAAATAATTATGGGGCTATTCAAAATTTCAGTTTCATTTTGTGTCAGTTTTAGTAACATGTATTTTTCAAAGAAATTTTCTATTTCATCTACATTTTCACATTTGGTGGCATGAAGTTTCATAAGATAATCTTACTGTCTTTTAATATTTATATGATCTGTATCAATCTCGTTTTCATTTCTGATATTGATAATTTATGTTCTTTCTCTTTTTTACCTTGATCAATATACTTTATCAATTTTGTTGATCTTTTCAAAGAATCATCTTTTGATTCTGTTAATTTTCCCTATTGTTTTTCTCTTTTAAAAAAATCTATTGAGTTCTGCTCTTCATTATTTCCTTTTCCCTACTTACACTGGTCTTTCCTCTTACTTTTCATATTCATAAAGTGGAAGTTTATTATTATTTTATTTTTTTTAAAGTGAAAGTTTAGTTATTGATTTTAGAACTTTCTTTTTTATATATAGGCATTCAAATCTATACACCTTTCTCTAAAAACTTCTTTAGCTTCAAATCATACATTTTTTATGTTATTTTATGTCTTTATTCTGATTTAGTTAGAAATATTTTCTAATTTTCCTCATGATTTCTTCTTTGATCAATGGATCGTTTAGAAGTGTAGTGTTTAATTTTTCAAATATGTAAACATTTCCTAGTTGTCTTAATGATTTCTAATTATACTATTGTGGTCAGGAAACATTCTCTTTGGAACTTGAAACTCTTAAGTCTATTTAGACTTGTTTTATGGTCCTGTAGATGATATATTGTTTTAAAGTAATATGTGCACTTGCGAAGAATGTGTATCCTGCAATCATGCTATAAATACCAATAGGGAAAGATGATTGACAATCTTCAGGGTATCTTTGTATTTATATTTTATCTAATTGTCTTATCAGTTTGCAGAAGTGTTAGAATCTTTATAGTTGTAATATTGTCTATTTTCCCCTTTCCTTATGTCAAATTTTGCTTCATGCATTTTTTAATTCTGCACTAGGCAAATGTACATTTGTTATATATTCCTGACAAATTGATGCTTTTATCATTATGAAATGTCCTTCTTTATATGTTATAAATTTTTCCTTAAAGTATGTTGAATCTAATGTTAATATAGTCATGCCTTCTTATGCTTATTGTTTGTATGGCATTTCTTGTTCTGTCCATTTACATTTAACCTATCTGGATCTTTATTTTTATATGGTGCTTTTGAGACAGCATATAGATGGCTTTGCTTTTTTTGTCTTCTGGCAATTTCTGCCTTTTAGTTAGAGCATTTAATCTAATAACTTTACTTTATTTTCTTAAGATTTTATTTATTTATTCATGAAAGACACACACACAGAGAGAGAGAGAGAGAGGCAGAGACACAGGCAGAGGGAGAAGCAGGCTCCATGCAAAGAGCCTGACGTGGGACTCGATCCCGGGTCTCCAGGATCAGGCCCTGGGCTGAAGGCAGCGCTAAACTGCTGAGCAACCCGGGCTGCCCCTAATCTAATAACTTTAAATGTAATTATAATTACATCATTATTAATGATTTATTACTTACCCTCTGTGCTTTCTATCCCTTTGTTTCTTCTTTCTTGCCTTCTTTTGTACTTTTGAATATTTGTTAGAATTCCATTTTAATTATTTTATTAAGCTTTTTTATATCTTCCTATTTATGTTATTTTTAAGTGGTTCTACTAGGGATAGAGGGTGATATGTGGCTAAGGGGCCATGGTTTTTTTTTTTTATTTTTAATTAATTTTTATTGGTGTTCAATTTACCAACATACAGAAAAACACCCAGTGCTCATCCCGTCAAGTGTCCACCTCAGTGCCCGTCACCCATTCCCCTCCAACACCCACCCTCCTCCCCTTCCACCACCCCTAGTTCGTTTCCCAGAGTTAGGAGTCTTTATGTTCTGTCTCCCTTCCTGATATTTCCCAACATTTCTTTTCCCTTCCTTTATATTCCCTTTCACTATTATTCATATTCCCCAAATGAATGAGAACATACACTGTTTGTCCTTCTCCGATTGACTTATTTCACTCAGCATAATACCCTCCAGTTCCATCCACGTTGAAGCAAATGGTGGATATTTGTCGTTTCTAATTGCTGAATAATATTCCATTGTATACATAAACCACGGGGCCATGGGTTTTAAGCATAGAGGTCTGTAAGTGACCACTGGTTTATATGTGTGTATATAAAACTGTTACTGTATTTCTCAGATTGGTGTTATCTGTGTTTTTCAAGAATATTCACAAAGTGTACAACCATCAGAATTATCTTTTTTTTTTTAAATTTTATTTATTTTTTCGTGAGAGACACACACAGAGAGAGAGGCAGAGACACAGGCAGAGGGAGAAGCAGGCTCCATGCAGGGAGCCTGAAGTGAGACTCCATCCCAGGTCTCCAGGATCAGGCCCTAGGGTAAAGCTGGCACGAAACCGCTGAGCGACCCAGGCTGCCCCCATCAGCATTATCTAACAACTATTTAGTTCCAGAACATTTCCAACACCCCCTAAAGAGACCCTGCACCCATTCGTAGTCACTCTGCAATTTTCCCTACCCCTAGCTTTGGCAACATTCTGTCCCTATAGATTTCCTCATTCTGAATATTTTATAAATAAAATCATACAATATATGATTTTTATATCTCGCTTCTTTTACTTGGTATAATGTTTGCAAGATTCATTTACATTGTAGTATGTATCAATGCTTTGTTTCTCTTTATGGCTGCATAATATTCCATTATATGGGTATACCACATCTTATTTTCCATTCATCTGTTGATAGACACTTAGGCTTTCCAGTTTTTGGCTATTATGAACAATGTTGCTATAAACATTTTTATACAAGTTTTTATGTAAATATATACTTTCATTTCTCTTGTATATATCTAGGAATGGAGTTGCTGGGTTCTAAGGCTTTTTTTTAAGAAATTTATTCTGTTAGTATACACAGAGATAACACAACTAATGATCATATTGTGGAGTTATAACTTTTTTATTTTTTTATTTTTTATAACTTTTTTTAAAAAAGCAAAGTAGATTTTTTTTGTAATTATTGTTATTTTTTTTTACCTACATGGATATGTGGGGAATTTTTGTCTTTATCATAAATTCAGGTAGCTAACAAGGGTGCCACTTTAGGGAGAAAAAAAGGTCACAATATACCTTCTGATTGCATTCTTTCCAGCAGCCTTTGTGTTGTGTGGTTGTGTATGTTTTTTGCAATAAAAAATATATATTTGGGGGGCACCTGGGTGGCTCAGTGGTTGAGTATCTGGCTTTGGCTCAGGTTGTGATCCTGGGGTTCTGGGATCGAATCCTGCATCATATTCCTCACAGGGAGCATGCCTATGTCTGCCTATGTCTCTGCCTCTCTCTCTGTGTCTCTCATTTATAAATAAATAATATACTTTTAAAAAAAGAAATATATATTTGGTTATTTGGATGACCAAAACATATTTCTCATATATGTTTGGTCTTCATCCACATTCCTTGGCTCACAGCTCCCAATGCCCTTGGAATTTCCTAATGTTGAGAGTGATTAAGGTGTCTTTTGTTATATTAATTGAAGTAACTAACTTATGGACCCCACCTATGGGCATAGGCTAGTGGCAGGAAGACCAACTGTGTGATCAGATGGCTGAATTTTCAGTCTCATCCTCTATTTCTCCATTGCCTACTCCCCCACCAAACTCCAGGGAGGAAAGAGGGGATGGGGCTGAATCAACCCATGGCTAATGACTTAGTCATGACTGTTCAAGGAATTTTCTATACAAACCCAAGAGGACTGGGTTTGGAGAGCTTCCAGGTTGATGAACATGTGGAGATGCAGGGAGAGTGGCACTCCTGGAAAAGCATGGAAGCTCTGCTTCTCTTCCCCATACCTCACCTTATATATCTCTTCATCTGGTTGTTGATTTGTATCCTTTGTCATATCCTTTAATAAACTGGTAAATGTGTTTCCCTGAGTTCTGTGAATGGCTCTAGCAAATTAATCTTACCTAAGGAGAAGGTTATTGCAAACCTTAATCTGTAGCTGCTCAGTCAGAAACATAGTTAACAGCCTGGGGCTTGTGATCAGCTGGCACCTAAAGTAGAGGGTAGAGGGCAGTCTTGTGAAACTGAGCCCTTGACTTGTGGAATCTGATGCTGCCTTTTGGTAGATAGTAACAGAATTGAGTTGAATTCTTAGAGATCCTGCTGTTGTCTGAGAATTGCTTGGTGTTGTGTATAGGGGAGCCCCCCTCAATGTTGAATGTTGAAATGAAAATCACTTATAAGCAGAATTTAAGATACTTTTGACCATGCAGTTTTAGTCGTGGAAGACAGATGTATGAAGAGACATGAAAAATAATAAGATTAAAGAATATCTGGACACAAACTGAATTATAGAAAGCAAAAGAGAATCAACTGCTATATAGTTGATATTCTTGAGGACAATATTTGAAAATTCAAATACGTAAAGAAACTTTAAATGCTCTTGAATGTTGGGAGCAAAATGACATCTTTTACCTTCAGAGAGAGGATTTGTTAGCAGTAGACCTGGGGCAAGTTATGAATTTTCTGCACCTTGTTTTCTTCTTGAAAATGGAAATAATAGTAGTACTTACATCCTGATGTTTGGAAGATCAAATTAGTTAATTTAAGTAAGGTATTCAGATTAGTGTATGGAAAATAGGAATACTTTGATAAGCATGAGCTCTTCTTTTTCCTTCTTTTCTGCTTTCTTTTCCTTCTTATCTTGCTTATTTTTTATTATTACTGTTGCTATTTAACAAGTTCCAGAAGTTTAGGCCAAAGAAGTAATAAGCTATAAAAAAGATTGGAGGGAAGTGAGACAATGGTCATTATTTGCTGCTAAATTGATCAACTTAGAAAAATCAAGAACATAAATTCAGCTAGGTTTCCAGATATAAGTAAACAGACAAAAAATCAGTAATGATTATAATATCACTATTTTTCATCTAGAAAAATAGTCAAAATGTTATCAATTAAAATAACAGTAAAACTATAGAATTAAAAAATTACCTAGCATACAGTCATATCTTAAAACTATTTAAAACATTTTGAAATGACTTGAAAAAGATATATACTTTCCTCAAGGATAGGATAACTACAATGATAAAAATGTTAAATTTTCCAATTAGCCTATATATTCAATTGTTTTAATTTGAATCCCAGCAGCTATTTGTGGACATTGGAAAAAATGATTCTAAAACTTCTATGAAATAATAAGGGTCCACAAAACGGTTAGGCAATTGTGAGAATATAGGGCAAGGATGTGGAGTGTGCACCATGATATATAGCTCTAATGGTACAAAGTGTGGGGTTCTTTATGGAAGCCAACAAAGAATTCAGTGGAGTAGAGAAGAAAACCATTTTATGGAAGCTTGACATGTGAAGCAGAGACAATAAGAATGGGTGAGAAGCATGTTTTATTTGCTGATAATACATAAAAAATTATCTCACCATTTGAGAGAAAAAAAAAAACAACTTGAAATCCCATTTCACTTTGGATGCAATGATGAACTCCAGTGAATTAAAACCCAAATGTGAAAAGTAAAATTATAAATCAAATAGAAGAAAGTGTAGGAGAATATCTTTGTGACTTTCAAGAAGGAATAAATAAAAGGAGACCATAGTTAAAACTGTCAGTTTAAAAATAGATGGATTTTATTATATCAAAATTAAGGATTTCTGTTCTATGAAGGACATCAAAGACAAAATTAATAAATGGATAATGGACTAGATGAAGATATTTGCAAGATCCAATGCCAACAAGCAATCAGTATCTGAGATATAAGGAATCAGAAAGAAGTACAAGAAAACTCATAGAAAATGGGCAAAGAATATAAACAGACATTTTGCAGGAGAAAAGTGAATGGTTAATAAGCATGTGGAAAGATGTTTAACTTCCCTAGCAAATGAGAAATGCAAACTAAGGCAGTGATATACAACTTTTAGCCCATATGGGTAGCAAAAATTAGAAAACTAATATTAATTGCTGATGAAGGTATAAGAAACCATCCTTTTGGATGATAATCTGACAGCATCTGAATAATATTAAGAATGTACCTATTCCTATGACTCAGGAAGCAAATTCTTGGTTACACATTTGAGGGAAAATGTGGTACAGGTCAATGAAGAGATATATATAGAAATGTTTATTGAATCATAGTTTACCAAGGTGGCCATAAGTAAGAAAATAAAGAAATGAAACCTGAGGCAAAGGTGTAGGAGTTTTGTGCAGCAACCAGAAATAATGAACTAGGGTTTACATGTAGCAGTAGATAGATCTCACAACACACTGTTGAGTGTAAAATAGTAATAAATGGGGTAAGATTTATTTCACAGTATTATTTATGTAGGTCAAATATGTGCACACAGTAAAGCACTAGATATTTTTAAAGAATACAGGGATGCCTGGTTGGCTCAGTGATTGAGCGTCTGCCTTCCGCTCAGGTCATGATCCTGGGGTCTCGGGATTGAGTCCCACATCGGGTTCCCTGCAGGGAGCCTGCTTCTCCCTCTGCCTATGCCTCTGTCTCTCTCTCTCTGTGTCTCTCATGAATAAATAAATAAAATCTTAAAAAAGAGAGAATACACACACATATATACACACATATGGAGAATTTGTTAAAAGTATATATAAATATAATAGAGCAGGTGCCTAAAGAGAAGGGCCTGGTAATAAAGTGCCAAAGGTAGAAGCTAGTAAATAAAGTACAAGGAGAAAGAGTCCTAGTGTGACAAAGATTTAAGAAAGGAACTAAGGAATTTGGTCTTTCAGTTCTATGCACCTGAGGTCTGCATAGCAACACAAATAAAATAAAAACAAAACAAAACAGACTATTTCAAAGACATAGTAAAGAAAAAAACTTTATTAAAGAAATGTCCAAAAAAGAAATAAAGAAATGTCCATGTCTGTGGGTTAAAATGGAGCCCAGTGTCCCAGATGCAACAGGACAAAACAGTCTCTAAAATACTCTGGTATTGTTACTAGGCTGCAAGAATAAAGGCAGAGCAGAATCCTGTGGATCAAAACAAAATGAAACCCAGAGGGGAAAAGTCATATTGGGTTCAGACTTCACAGTAACTTTTAGTGTGAAGAGATAGTGGAGAAAATCTGAAGCTGCCTTTGGAAAGAAAATTTTTTGTGGAGTTTAGTTCAAGTATAATTCAAGTATAAAGGGAACAGGCATACAGATGTTTCCAGCTCTTCAAAAACCCAGAAGATACAGTATGAGTGTTTCTTGAGGAAACTACTTGGGGCACCAGGGTGGTTCAGTTGGTTAAGCGTCTGTCTTTGGCTCAGGTCTTGATCTTGGGGGCCTGGGACTGAACTCTGTCTTGGGCTCCCTGCTCTGTGGGGACTCTGCTTCTCTTTCTGCCTCTCTCCTCCCCCCACAATCGTGCTCTCTCTCACTCTCTCTCTCTCAAATGAATAAATAAAAAAATCCCAAAAAAATGATGAGCACATCTAGGCAAACAAGAGGGGAAAGAAAAAAATACATTAAAATGAAATTAAGGCTAAATATCCACAGGAACTCTGGAAGCAGGATTGAATATAAACACCCTACATCTCCACAATGTAGAAGTACTAACAGAACCTGTGATGAATAGGCAGTGGGTTGGGCAGGACAAGGAATAGAAGGCAAAGTATTTCCTTATACTGCATGGTGAGGACACAAAAGACAATATTTTAAGCTCATTAATCAAATAATAGATATTAAAGCATACTGCCATTTAAAATCAATAAGAAAATAAAATAATGGTTTATTTAATCAAAATTAGGAAAGGAGGGGTAGGAGATGAAGTGGAGAAACTGTACTATGCAAACTTCTTGATCTTTCATGACTGGCAGTCAAGAGAAAAATCTCACACTAGAAAATCAAGAAATGGAGCATATACGTATATAATTGAAAGCTAAAACAGTGACCACAGGAAGAATGAAAATCAGACTAAGTGAGCCAGCATGAAGTTGTAGTTAGACAGTGGGATTTCAGAAAGTGATTTCAGGTGTGGTGTCTATTTTTTGTTCTATATAATGGAGATAAAAGGAAATTTAACTTTCTCATGGTTAATGAGTGAATGGCAATTGTTTCCTAAGGAAAGCACCTTTGATGCTCCTTGTAAAACACAACATCTCCTTTGATATTGGGGCTTCTTGACTTGCAGCGGAAAGAGCAACTTCCAGTCAATGATCACTTACTGCCTCTGAAGTCTTGGAACATAATCAACACAGGAGACAGGTGTTAGAAGAGTAACTATATTTTCTTTTGGGACAATAGGATGAAGTAAAATGAAAGGTCTATGAGAGATAACAAGAGGAAGAAAAAACTCCGATGCTTACAGATTTGGATATGTGTTCTCAGTCGTTACAGTATTTCTCAGATAGGCTTTTCAGATAACCAGAATGCCAGACCGAAGAGCTTTTTTATGGTGCATTCGATGAGTGGAGGAATTAAAATTCCTGTGTGAGATTTTTTTTTTAGTTACTTTGGGATGGTTACTAGAATGTCCGATTAAATATGAGTTTCAGATATACAAAGAATAGTTTTTTTTTTTTTTTTTTTAGTTTAGGTATGTTTCATGAAATGTTTGGGATATACTTATACTAAACATTTACTGATTACCTGAAAGTGAAATTTCACTGGGTAATTTAATATTTGTATCAGTATTTGCTAAATACGGCACCTTATTTGAGATTAAGGAGAAGCTGCTAGAGAAGGCAAAAAAAAATTCTCTTTTAGAAGCATAGCTAATATTTTCTGAAGCTGATCAAAATTATCAAATGCTTTAAGAATATATTTTCTTAGAAACAAGTGAACTTTGTACTACATACATATGAAGCTTTCCTGTTTGGTTGTGGGCACCCTCCGATGCTTCCATTGCCTCAGTTGGATGAAGCTACAGGAAGAGTGACAGGAGGGGGTGTATTTCACAACTTCACAAGTTGGCTTTTTCCTTTGCAACACGAACAGACACAACATGAATCCAGTTGCATCCTCAAGTTTCTGCTCTTTGACTTACTGACTTTTTTAGTCAATGGAGCAAGTGCATCAAGACAGATTCTCTCTTCACTTCTGGGAAGTACAATCTCCATTTCTTCTTGCGTCAATTGGACATATCTCCATAAGAGAAGGCAAATCTGAATGGATAATAGAGACAATTATCAAAATACTAAAACCCTTAAATGAGAGAAAGGATTTTTTTTTGGTGGGACAGGATATTGCTAGTTTTAGGGTGATGTTCAAGTATTTCAACAACTCTCCCTTTTTCCCATGTGGCTTTGCCCTAACACTTGCCTAAGTTGTTGTGCTCCTTAATGTTTGTATCTTGAGATTCACGAAGTATAGTTTGTCTTGAGATTTTTCAGATAATTAATTTTTGGGAAAAACAATTAAGTGGAAATTTGCTCCCCCTTCCTCCTGTTGCCACTGAAAAAGTAAGACTAGTGATGTTAACTTCTTCATCAAGTTATTTTGAGGATAACAGGAAATACTGTCTATTAAATTGTTTTATAAACATACAGATTTAAGTTGAGGACTGTTGCGTAAACTCAGTGAGAACATTATTCAGTTTCATTAAAGTTTTAGCAAAGCCAAATTATTTCAATTATGAATCATAACTCTTCCAGGTATAGAGTTTTTGTCACAGTTTTATAACACTAAAATAAATAATTATGAGTTGCTTTAATACATTTTAATGATCCATAATTCTTAAGACCACAGTGAGTCTCATGGAACAGTGACAGAGAAATGTTACTTAAGATTGAAAGAAATGTTTGTTGTATGCACAGGGACAAAGTGGTATGGGATTAAAACTTGAGATTTTTAGTTGTATTTTATTTTTTTATTTTATTTTATTTTTTATTTTATTTTTTTTTAGTTTTATTTTAAGGACAAAATTTCTCTTTGCTTAGTAAAGTATGCTGTTTTCCTGCTAAAAGGAAAGAAAGGAAGACAATTTTTATAGGTGGATTCTACTGTATATAAACATGTGCCTCTGAATAGTTTGATGTAAGTCAAATTTTGGAAAGTAAAATTCTACTCATTAAAAAGTCCTTTGTCTTCATTGTGCATGATGCTAATTGCCAGTAGAATAGTTGACACATAGATAGATATAGCAGGGCCAGAAAGGACTCAGGTACCTCTAAGAGATAATACAATTGCAGCACCACTAAAATCATTGGGGCAACTTATCATTGTCTGGAATTAAATGCTAAATAAAAGGAATCTGTGTGGGAAGAAAGTGAAATAAAACCAGGACTCTTAAAGTGGGTTTCTCCACTTTAACCTGGATTTACTTACACAGTTAAGAACTCCCTGTTATTCACATGCACACGGTTGCCATCCATGTGGCAGTTTTCCACCTCTTGTCCCATGTTGTCAGCAGGACACTATTCTAAAATGAAACCCTGGGCATGTCATGGCATTGCTTCAACTCTTCCCAGACACAACATATCCTGTGGGTGTAAATTGGAGTGTGTGAGCATGAATCCTGCTCACCTTCTAGTCTCATTCCTGACAACTCCTTTCTTGGTGACGTTACACGGTGACAGGGTAGGGTAGGCTGAGCCAGCCCTGACACTAGCACTGGATTTCTGCCTCCTGACAGTGCCTCACAAATGACCTCTATTTGCATAATTGCAATGGCCAATTCTCTGTCCTTCATCTTTCTAATCAGAGAAGCTTAACACTAGTGATGACTCTTTTTTATTGAACTTAACTCTTTTGGGGGATTTCACTTCATCTCATGACTTAAAAGTATCATCTATAGATCCATGACTCCTAAATCTATATTTACAACCTGGATCTTTTACCAAACTCTAGATTCCTTTATCCAACATCTGACTTGCCATTTATATCCAAAGATGACAGAGACGAGAGGTACACTAATATGCCCAAAACTGACCTTTCCCTCTAAAACCTTTTACTTGTTCGGTATTTTTTTTTTTTTTTTAATCAGTAAGTGGTCATTTCATTGTTCAAGTTTCCCAGGCCCAGCACATGGGAGTCATTTCTCACTGCACTCCCCTCTCCCGTTTCCATGACCCGAGACATCCTTGCAGCCCCCACTCTCACCATCTGGCCTTGGACCTCTGCCTGGCTTATGACTGTAGCCTCCTCACAGCTGCCCCCGGGGCTCAGCTTTTGTCCCCAGGTGGGTTCTACATACAGTAGCAGGAGTAACCCTGGTAAAGTGACAGCCAGACAGCCACATTTCTTTGCTCATGCTTATCAGTGATGCCTCATCACACGCAGATTAAAATGACCAGTTCCTCAGAAGGCATATGAGTTGCTCTCCTTTGTTCTCAGATTTTTTTTTTCTATTACTCCCACTCCCTTACTTCACTATAGCCACTGACCTGCTAGCTCTTTCTTTTTTTTTTTTTTTCAGTTTTATTAAGGTATAATTGACATGCAGCCTGTATAAGGTTGAGGAGCTTAGCATAATGATTTGACCTACATATGGTACAAAATGATCTCCTCAGTGAGTTCAGTTAATGTCCTCATATAGTTATACTCCCCTCATTTTTTTTTCTTGTGATGAGAACTTTTAGGATCTACTCTCTTTCTAATATACCATACAGCAGTGTTAACTATGGTCATCATCTTGTACATTTCATCCCCAGAACGTATTTACCTTGTAATTGGAAGTTTGTGCCTTTTGACCACTTTCCTCCAAATCCTCCCTACTCCCCATGCCCATAACCACAAATCTGATCTCTTTTTCTTTTAGTTTGTTTGTTTTTAGATTCCACATATAGGTAAGATGATACAATATAATAATTGGTTACTTTCTTCATGTAATTATTTTTCCCCAAAATATTTTCTCTTTCTGGAAGAGGAATGAGTAAGGTTACTGATTAAGCTATTTATTTAAGAATAAGTAAAATACATTTTCAATGGACTTTTGAATTATAACTTTAACTGATTTACTAAAGCAGTGGCTACTGACTGATTCCATATATTAAGGGATTGCACTTACTTTTTAAAAATAGGAAGATGGAGAGGTAAGATTAGGACTGAGTGTGAAATATAAGACACCAGGCTGGGACTGAGCTTTGCCAACCCTGCCTCCATTGTTGCTTCCCCCCCAGTGCCAAAATGACACAGAATTTTTTTGCACCTGGGATTAATTTTTATTTGAAATCTAGTCTGAAATAAACAAGAGGGACAGTTTGCTTCCACTCTGAAAAATTTGGTGAAGGTTAAGTTATCAGTGATTCAAGCCAACCCATATTATACATGGTTATTCAATTGATAGAAATGGTCTCCATTAAAATTTTTTCTGTGGGCTGCTAATTGCTATTTTCAGCCTACAATTTCTTGCAGATGATTTGTTTGAAACCATGATTGTGGCTTCTGCTAAATCCTTTGAAATTCAGGCCTTTAATCCTATGCTTTACAAATTGTTTTAAAAGTACTGATCTAATTAAGCAAATTGATGCAAATATCACTTGCCAAGACCAAATTCTTCTTGTCTAATGGACACTCTTTGTTCACATCATAACTTTAATTAAACTCGTGGATTCTGACATGCATAGTCAAGTGTGCCTCAATAATCCATAGCATCAATGTTCATGAAATTGGAGTGCATCTAGGTTTCATGGCACAGTGATGGCCAGGACTTTCCAGCTTAAAAATATCGCTAACAATATCTTTTTTTTTTCTTTGTTGAGCCACTAAAAAGCTTTTGTGTTTAGAATAAAGAGGATCCAATGACTTATATTTAATGGTTAGGATGATACACTGAAAAATTATCACAATAGTATCCTTTATATCCATTCAGTGTATTTTTCATTTCAGATATATTTTTTTATCTCAACTAGTTGTACCTGGATCTTTTTCATGTCTTCTTTTTTTCACTTAAGTATGTTCACGTTTTCCTCTACATTCTTGAATACAGGAATGTATTTTTATGATAGTTATTTTAATATTCTTTTTTTAAAAGACTTTATTTATTTATTCATGAGAGGCACAGAAAGAGAAAGAGAGAGAGAGAGAGAGAGAGAGAGAGGCAGAGACAGAAGCAGAGGGAGAAGCAGGCTCCATGCAGGGAGCCCAATGTGGGACTCGATCCCGGGAGTCCGGGATCACACCATGAGACAAAGGCAGATGCTCAACCGCTGAACCACCCAGGTGTCCCTATTTTAATATTCTTATTTGCTAATCTCATCATCTCTGATATTTCTGAGTCTATTATTAATTTATCTCTCAACTGTAGATCTTATTTCCCTGTTTTATGTCTGTTAAATTTTTTCCAGCTTTATTGAAGTATGATAGTGTATTTGTATGGTGTAAAATGTGATATTTTAATATACATATGCATTGTGAAATTATTTTAATCCTAAAACCTGCCAGTTATTTTACCAGCAAAAAAAAAAAAAAAAAAAAATTGACTTATTTTGGAGTGAAAGAAAATTGCAATCTGGGGCAAACAAGCTGTGGCAAAAATATAGGCAAGTCCAGTAACAAAGCAGAGATAAGCATTTCTTTAGGAGAAAAGGGGAAAGTTGAGAAGACTATTATGAACTAAAGTTCACTGGAATAAACTGGGAGTTTGAAGTATGGTGGCTTCTCATTGGCTGAGCTATAGTGTGGAGGGATGAGGAAAGTGTCTCCTTCTCCAGCTGAAGTAGTAAAACAGTATCCATGTGCAAAGTCAGGTCTGTGTAAGGTCAAGTCCATCTCTTCCTACTGAATTTGCAATTGACTATGAGTGGTAGGGTGTGAGAGCTCCCCCTGCCAAAACCTCCTGACTCCATTTTAGTGAGATTTCTCATTATCAATGTCCATAGTGATTACCACAATTAAGCTAATTAACATGGCTATCACCTCCCATAGGTACCTTTTTTCTCCTCTGTGGCAAGAACACTTGAGATTTAGTCTCTTAGCAACTTCCAAGTGTACAGTATATTATTAATTATAGTCACCACGCTGTACCTTGGGTCTCCAAAACTTATTCATCCTTTAACTATGTATCTATCTATAGAACTTAATATGCCTTTTGACCAACATCTCCCCATTTTCCCCTACTCCCTAGCTCCTGGTTAACCATCATTCTGCTCTCTGTTACTATGGGTTCAACTCTTTTAGATTCCATATAAAGTAAAATCATGCAACATTTGTCTTTCTGTGTCTGGCTTATTTCACTCAGCCTAAGGTCCCCCAGATTCATCTCTGTTGTCTATCTATCTATCTATCTATCTATCTATCTATCATCTATATATCTATCTCACATTTTATGAATCCATTTGTCTGTTGATGGACACTTAGGTTGTTTCTAGATCGTGACTATTGTGAATAAAGCTGCAATGAACATGGAGTGCAGAGATCTCTAAGACAGTGATTTCATTTCCTTTGAATAAATAACAAGAAGTGGAATTACTGGATCATATGGTAGTTCCATTTTTAGTTTTTTTTTTTGAGGAAACTCCATAATGTTTTCCATAGTGGCTGTGCCAATTTGCATTCTACCAACAGTACACCAGGGTTCTCTTTTCTCCACACACATGCCAACACTTGTTATCTTTTTATTTTGTGATAATAGCCATTCTAACAGGTGTGAGGTGATGTCATTGTGGTTTTGATTTGCATTTCCCTGGAGATAAGTGATGCTAAGCACCTTTTCATGAACCAGTGTTCAGGTTAAGCACTCTGAAGAATTAAAGAAGAATAAAAAATTGTAAATATTCCTCTAACAATGCACTCAAATAAACTAGAGGCAGAATATGGTGAATGTCATTGAGTGACATTTTATATAGGGATTTAAAGGATGAAAGAAATGGGATGGTAGAAATAAAGACAGCACAAGCATGAATAGCTAAATGAATGGGGAGGACTGTTGTAGAAAGTAGATGTATATGGCAAGGGGCTGGTTGTGGGGACACAAAGAGAAGTCAAGGCAGGTAAGCATAGGCAGGGAGTGGGGAGAGACTTGGACTGGAGCTGAGCTTGGTGTGTTTCTTTATTTTGTATTATAACATTTTATGGTTAAGGAAAGCACTCAGGTTAATTTTGGTGCCTTCTATCAATAATTGTAACAAGAATGTATACATTCTATTTTTTTAAAAAAAGATTTATTTATTTATTTATTTATTTATTTATTTATTTGAGAGAGAGAGAGAGCAGGGAGAGGCAAAGGAAGAGGGAGAGAAGCAGACTCCCCAGTGTGGAGCTTGACACGGGGCTCGATCCCATGACCCTCAGATCATGACCGTAGTTAAAATCAAGAATCAGGCACTTATGGGACTGAGCCACCCAGGTGGCCCAAGAATATATATATTCTAAAGAAATTCTGTTTTGGAATTTGTGACAGGCTGCATAATGGTCTCTTAATGATGTCCACACCCCAATCTCCAAAACTTTGTTAGTATATATAACAGAAGGGAATTTATAGGTGTGAGTAAGGTAAGGTTCTTAAGGTGGGGAGATCAGTCTGGATTATCTGGGTGTGTCTGATATATCCACATGAGTCCTTATAAGAGGGAGGCCAGAGGGTCAGTTTTAGAGAAGGAGTATGAGGATTGAAGCAGAGATTGGAGTGATACCCTTTGAAGAAGAAAGAAGGGACCACATGCAAGGGTTATAGGTGGCCACTAGAAGCTGAGAAAGGCAAGGAAACCAATTCTTCTCAGAGCCCTTAGAAGGAAGTAGTCCTGCCAACATCTTGACTTGAGCTCACTGGTTTTGGAGTTCTGACCTTCCCAACTGTAAGAGAATAAAACTGTGTTGTTTTATACCACTAAATTTATAATAATTAGTTGCAGTAGAACTAGGAGACAAGTACAGAATTATATACTCAAAATAACTAACTAAAGTGCCAGTTGTATAATTTTGTCTTATTTTAAAAATGGAAATAGAAGGAAAAAAGTGGGAGAGAACATATTAAATTGCTTTTATTTCTCTCAGTGCTCTACTTTAAAGTCTATTTTGGAGCTTCTGCACAGGATGTATTACTAGGCACAAAGAAAGATACGGGAATTACTGATAATTGTTGCTCATGTTCTATGTCTGTGAATCTGAGGATTGTTTAAAATTGATATACAATTTTCTGATCAGTAACAATCATAGCTGTAAGATGCCTTGACATAGGCTAAGTAGTAATGATATCATTTAGAAATAATAGTTGTTGAGTATTTGAAGTAGTTTTTGGGTGCTTAGCAGGATTATCTTACTTAATCATTATAACAACACTATGGATGGGTATTACTCTTTTGCATATTTTGCAGATGTCAAAACTGAGGATTAGAAAAGTTGAGTACCTCATCCAAGATCACACAAATGACAAATGTTAGAGCTGCTGTTTGCACCTAAATGCCCTGCTTTGAGAGCCCAAATGAAACAGCAATTGGAAATCCATCTACTGGTCATGAAATTGTCTATAGTCTCTGAGGATAAACTTTATGCAAATATGAAGATGGACAATCGGGTAACCCTGGTGAGGCCAGCTTTTGTTTGTTTTCGTTTTGAAATAAGCAATTCTGTCTTCTGAAATAGCAGGGGACATTTTCTCAATTCTGGCTGTGCATCATAAGATTCAACTGTTTGGACCGTTGATTTATTACTTGAATTAAAAGAAGATGGACAGCTAATTCCATCAGACACATTATGTAGATTTAAGTAGAGGAAGAGTCGACAATACCCAACTCCACAACCTTGTTAGACAATTGTACTAAACAAGCTCTCTTCTTATATGGCTAGACAGCCACATAGATGAGTGTTGTCCAAAAATATATATATATATATATATTCTGAACCACAAACACAAGCTACATACATAATTTAAAATTTTCTAGTACTCACACTAAAAAAAGGAGTGGGTAAAATAAAAAATATATATTTTGTTTAGCTTAATAGATTCAAAATATTAACATTTCAACATGTAATTAATACAAAAATTATTTTTTTGAAGATTTATTTATTTATTTCAGAGGGAGAGGGAGGGAGAGAGAGAGTCTCAGCAGACCCTGCATTGAGCACAGAGCCCAATAGTGGGCTTGATCTCATGACCCTGAGGTCACGACCTGAGCTGAAACCATGAGTTGGATGCTTAACCAACTGTACCACCCAGATGCCCATATATAAATTATTAATGATCTCTTTGGCCTTTTAAAAAAATCATACCTCATCTTTGAAATCTAGTGTTTATTTTACATTTGCGGCACATTTGAATTTGATGGGATCAGACTGCAGGTGCTCAGTGGCCACATGTGTGGGGCCACCATGCTGAGCCGTGCAGATATCAGTGGTACTATATGCAGGTCACTTGACACTCTTGTGTCCACTGACACACTGAAATTAATGAGAACTGGAAACTCTTGTATTTTCAGACTCCCAAGAAAGGTTCTATGGGAAATAACAGAGATCTGTGTTTTTTGTACTCAGTATCCCACGCAGAGACTCTTTTGGCCAATAGTGGAAAGAAACTTTTCCTTTCCGTTGCCCTCCTTCAGGTGGTAAAATAGACTCCTATTATACGTGCAGGAGCACCTCACAGGCATCTCAGAATTAGAGCAATGTGCAGTCACCTAGTTTAACCGGGAAAAGAAACGGAGTGGTGTTATTTGTCTAGATTCCAAGTTTATCGTTACATTGAGGATGTCCTAGTCATTGAACCTGGCTACTCCAGCCGCAGAAATGGCAAGGTGTAGAGGCGTGCGATTCATGCATAACACAAAAGTGAAAGATGGTATTTCTAGTCTGGATTTCTGATAGAGCATCTGGGAGCAGCTGTAGATCAAGCAGTACTCCAGTGTGAGAGGATAAAAAGCCTCCCCAGCTGGGAGCCTCCCAACCTGCACCACTCAGCAGATCACTTTGCTATGGAGCTCACTCCTTTTATTTCCTGCCGAGGTTGACTTTCATCCCAGGCAGCCTGTCATCTAACTTTGTGTTAAGAGAACTGTTGTTTTCATGCCTTGGAAATGTGTCTTTTAATTTAGCACCTCTATGAATAGTTTTTTAGGCTTTCTGTGGCAGTTAGGCACTGAACATCCTCATAGAGTGTGGATACTCTGGAGAATATAGGAAAGACCAAAATACAGTTTGTGATTGCAGTGTACTATCTGGGGTTGGAAAAGTGAGGATTCCCAAAACAACTCTTGCTGTAATTGAAACAAATGAGATTACAAGTGGTTTTCTAGTTAATCTTGATATAGAGAACATTTCTCATTAAAGGTCCCAAAGACTCTAGGTGAAGGAAAAATAGTGTCACAGGATCATGGGGCTCGGGAGATGCAGCAATTGAAACATTTCACAGCTAAGGCCAGAGGAGATGACCAATACATAGAACAAAATGGAACACCCAGAAATAGACACAGACTCGAAGGGAGAATGAAGTATATATTTAAAAGAGCATTTGATTCTTGAAGAAGAGATTATTTATTCAATGACTGTCTAGATACTTGGAGAAAAATAAATCTTGGTATCTATCTTGCTTTTTGTATCAAAACAAATTCTTACTAGACACACAATTTCTATATTACAGACAAAGAAATGGGGATTGCTCCTAATATATTCAGTGACTAATACATAAATTAATAGGCTATGCTCCAAGATCAAGACCAAGAATCCTGAAAAACAAGATTGACCTAACAGGTGGGGGCCCATTGCCCATCTGTGGGTAATCTTAAATGTCATGCTGAGGAGCTGAGGTTGAGTTGTTGGCAGGAGGAGGATAAGCATGAGATGGTCCTGGTTAGAGCTGAGGTTTGGGGAGATGACTGTATTTGTGACATGTTGTCCCAGTGTATTACATTCTTACATGGTATTATGAAACTCCTAAGCACACCATGATCTGAGTTTCTTAGCTCCTCTACTAGAACCTTTCATTTTTCTAAGTGTTTGACATATACTTTTCTTCCCTTTCTTCACAGCTCTAATCTATTAGCAATGATCCCCAGAATTTTTTTCTTCTCTGTTTTCTTTCTTTCTTTCTTTCTTTCTTTCTTTCTTTCTTTCTTTCTTTCCTTCTTTCTTTCTTTTTCTTTTTCTTTTTTTTTAAAGCAGTCCTGACTTAATCTGTTTGAAGTTGAGCTCCAGCACTGGTTGTTTTAGAAACCTACCTCTAGGTGATTCTAACGTGGCCCCTGGACAGAGGCCCTCATACTTAATTAACCTGCATGGTTTGGTAAACTACAGATTTCTGGGCTACACAACCAGGGATTTCAGACTCAATAGGTCTGGGGTAGGGCCCAGAAGTTTGCATTTCTACCAAGAGGTCCCAAGCACTGCTGAAACTGCTGCCCTGGGAGCTATACATTGAGGACCACTGGGTGTGATATTGTGATTTATTTTTTTTTAAATTTTTATTTATTTATGATAGTCACAGAGAGAGAGAGAGAGAGAGGCAGAGACATAGGCAGAGGGAGAAGCAGGCTCCATGCACCGGGAGCCCGACGTGGGATTCGATCCCGAGTCTCCAGGATCGCGCCCTGGGCCAAAGGCAGGCGCCAAACCGCTGTGCCACCCAGGGATCCCTGATATTGTGATTTATAATAAGAAATATATATTTGGTCTTTGCCCCAATTTCTGGCATAGATCTCCCCAAACCCTTGGAATTTCCTGAGTGACAAGAGCAGTGACAGGGACAGGGACAGGGACATCTTCTGTTATAATATTTGTTCCCTTGTCTTCATTTCCTGAAAATGATTCAGAACCATGAAGATGAAATGAGTGTGTTGTTATTCGTAACAAACATCTTTTGATCACAACTGAGTTTATGTTAATGAGGTGACTTTTGGAAATCCCTAAAGTTGAGAAGGGGCCTAGTTGCCAGAAGAACCAACCACGTGATTAGAGGATTGAAACTTTCAATCCCATCTCCTGATCTCTGGGGAGGGACCTGGAGGATGAATCAATCACCAGTGGCCAGTGACTTAGTCAGTTATGCCTATGGAATGAAGCCTCCATAAAACCCCCAAAAGATAGTGTTCAGAGAACTTCTGGGTTGATGAACACATGGAGGTGCTGGGAGGGTGGTGCCCCTGGGGAAGGTGTGGAAGCTCTGTGTCCCTTTCCCCACACCTTGCCTTGTGCATTTCTTCCATCTGGTTGTTCCTGAGTTATATTCTTTTATAGTAAAATGTCAATCTAGTAAGTAAGCTGTTTCCCTAAGTTTTGTGAACTGCTCTAGCAATTTACCAAAATTTATCAAACCCAAGGAGGGAGTTGTGGGAACCTCTGACTTATGGCCTATTGGTGAGAAGTCCAGGTGACAACTTGGACTTGCAATTTACATCTGAAGTGTGGGGCAGGCAGTGGCAGTCTCGTGGGACTGAGCCCTTAACTGGTAAGATCTGGCACTATCTCCAGGTAGTTTCAGAACTGAGATGATACCCAATAGAACAGCCAGCTGGGGTGGGCGAATTGCCTGTTGGCATAGGAATTTCCCTTCCATACATGGGAATTGGTGACAGAAGCCTCTCACTGGCCTAGGCAGTCGCCATACTCAACACCATTCTACCTGGTCCCCCTCCTGCTTTTATCTCTCTGTAGTCCATTCTCCACACAGTTTTCAGTGATCTTTTGAAAAAGTAAATTGCATCATATGAACCTCTGTACCCCTCACATTTCCCTGCCTCAAAGTCCCCAATGTCTTCTAAAACAATTAGCATGAAATCTAAAGCTCTTAACCAACCAGCCTTCAAAAGTCCTCCATGATCTAGCTCTGCCCTGTACATGTCTCATCACTCACATCTGCTTGCCGTCCCACTGGTTGACAAACACACCACTGTGTCTCTGCTGCATGCTTTTCCTTGGCTCTCCCCTTTGCTGCAGTGTCCTTCCCCAGGTAGTCCAAGTCTGGCTCCTTCTTGGTATCCAGGGATCAGTCCAAATGTTGCCTCTGAGTGCCCCCACTCCCTGAAGTCAAACTCTATCGCGTTTCTTGGTTATCTCTGCCTTCCCTACTGAAATATAAGCCATATGAAAACAGGGGCGTAGTCTCTCTATGACAGACCACTGTGTCTACACCTAGAATGAAGCTCTAACTCTTAATAAATACTAGCTGAATGAACAGAGTAATATACTATTGTAAGGAAAAGTATCTGAGAAAAAACAGACAAGTAAACTCATAGGTATGTTTAGAGACCAGCCTTCTCACTTTGCCTAGGGTTGAGAGGGCTCCCAGGACTGGGGACTCTTAATATTAAAACTGGAAAAATTATGGGCAAACCAGCACAAGTTAGCTATCCTAGTGCTTATACATGCATACGGAATATCTTCCAGCATTCTTGTATTGACTAGTCTTTGTTCTCTTTGTTAAATCCGCGCATTGCCTCACTCTTAATTTCAGTGCCTTTAGCTTCCTCAACTTTTAACACGGTTGTGGTATAAGGATCTTGTCCTTTGATATTGCTTTCAGGAAGAACCAATAAATAATTCTAGATTTCTTTGCCTACCTCATTCTATTTCTACTACTCCTTGTTTAAAAGTTTTATGTTACTCAGCAATTAGAAACGACAAATACCCACCATTTGCTTCAACGTGGATGGAACTGGAGGGTATTATGCTGAGTGAAGTAAGTCAATCGGAGAAGGACAAGCAGTGTATGTTCTCATTCATTTGGGGAATATGAATAATAGTGAAAGGGAATATAAAGGAAGGGAAAAGAAATGTTGGGAAATATCAGAAAGGGAGACAGAACATAAAGACTCCTAACTTGGGGAAACGAACTAGGGCTGGTGGAAGGGGAGGAGGGCGGGTGTTGGAGGGGAATGGGTGACGGGCACTGAGGTGGACACTTGACGGGATGAGCACTGGGTGTTTTTCTGTATGTTGGTAAATTGAACATCAATAAAAATTAATTAAAAAAAAGTCTTATGTTGAAATGTAAACCCTTTTGCCTCAGCTAGTGGTAGACTTAAATAAGCCAGGAGCAAAACAAGGAACATAATTATAAAGAAGATAAAAATTAAATGGGTATTGACTGGCAAAACATCTGGGGAGCAAGGTGTACCACCGGCTTAGTAAGCCCTGCCTTGATCTATAAAATAATGAGTGCACATACTGTACAGCAAAACTAGTGAGTGTGATGATGAAGGACAACATATTCTTGTTCAGATCATTGCACACGTTGTTGCTCTTTGATGATATCTGACTTCCATGAGATGCTGTCATATCCTTCTCTTCCAAGATTCTGTACTCTTCGTCTGCACTCCCAGCCCCACAACACCACCAGCTGCCATTTTTCTGAGCATGGATTCACAGTGCTGTGATCTGAGTGCCTTAGTCAGCTGAGGCTGCTATAACCAAACACGTTGATTGGGTGGCTTAAACAAGGAATATTTATTTCTCACAGCTCTGGACTCTAGGAAGTCCATGATCAAGAAGCCTGCAGATTCAATGTCTAGTGAGGTCCCTTTCCTGACTTGCAGGCAGTCACTTTTTCATTATGTTCTCACAGGGTCTTCTCTTGGTTCATGAAGGCAGAAAAGGAGGGAGAGCAAGAGAGGGAGAGAGAGACAGAGAGAGACAGACAGACAGACAGAGAGAGAGGTCTCCAGGTTTTTCTTTATATCAGGGTATTAATCCCAATATGACATAATCCTAATTATTTCCCAACGATTAAGGCTTCAACATGTGAATTTTTGGAAGGACAAAAAATTCAGTTCCTGACGTTTTGCCCCTGGCCCCCCAGAATTCATGTCCTTCTCACATGCAAAGTACATTCATTCCATCCCAGCAACACCAAGAGTCTTAACTTGTTCCAACATCAACTCTGAATTCCAAAGTCTCATCTAAATAGCGTCTAAATCAGATATGGGAGAGACTCTGAGTACAACTCATCCTGAGGCAGAATTCCTCTCCCACTGTGAACTAGTGAAATCAGATAAGTTATGTGTTTCCAAAATGCAACTGTAGGACAGATATAGGGTAGATGTTCCCATTCTACAAGGGAGAATTCAGAAGGGAGAAAAGATTGATGGATCCCAAGCAAATAGAAAACTTAGCAAGGCAAATTCCGTGAGACCTGAAGGCATTGCCTTCTAGACCCACTGGAGTGGCAGGGTCCCCCCCACAGCTTGAAGGGGCAGGCCTGCCACCCTGGCCACCTTCCTGCTACATCATCACATGGAAGAGAGAGAGAAAGAGGCCTCTAGTATTCTCTTCTTACAAAGCCTTCATGCCATCCTACGGACCCACTCTCCTGACCTAATCTAATACTAGTCACTTTTCAAAGGCTCCATCCACCTCCAAATGTAATCACATCAGGGGTTGGGATTCAACATATGAAATTTGAGGGGGTGGTGGTGGGCATAAACATTCAATTCATAGTTCTGAGTTTCTCATCCTAAAAAAGGTTTGAGATTATAAGCGTGCTGAGGACAGAAATATGTGCTTCATCCAGGGTCTGGCATAAAAATGTTTTTGATTGATAAATGAATCAATCAATAAATAAAATATAGCAGCTATTTTAAGTTTGTCTCAGCACTTCATTAAAGGCAAATAATGTGCTTCTTTCAATTACAGAGTTGCATAGCCCTTACTGGAGCCTTTTCTTCTTCCATAATCCTAATAATAAAACTAAACATTGAGGGGCACCTGGGTGGCTCAGTGGGTTGAGGTTGAGTGTCTGACTCTTGGTTTTGGCTCAAGCCATGATCTCAGGGTCCTGAGATGGAGCCCCATGTCAGGCTCTGTGCTCAGTGGGGAGTCTGCTGGAGATTCTAGCTCTCTGTCCCTCCCCCAACCACATGCGAGTGCACTCTTTCTCTAAATAAAATGAACAAATAAATGTCAATAAATAAATAAAATTATTCATTATTATTCATTTTATTCATAAATAAATAAATATTATTAAATTATTATTATTTATTAAAATTTATCATGTTATTAATAAATAAATAAAAATATTTTTCTACATTTTAGTGCAAAACCATCTTGTGTAGTATTCAAATGCTCTGTATTAATGCCAAGTAGCAAATCCTCATGTTTTGGATGATTTTATCATTTTTGAAATAAATAATAAAGTCATCACTTTATTTTGATGTAACCAATATATTCACGTGTTCTTGGAGAGTACACAGCATTTTATATGGAAGATTCATTGTATGCATAATTTCCACCTTGGCTTATGGCATCATTTAAACATTTTTTTTTACAAAGTATTAGTTAAAGGAATTGCTTTTAAAAATTATGCTCAGTAAACTAGAGCATTAAAAAAATTATTCATTCAACTTCAGCAAGGTCCAGCATATCAAATATAAGACTGGCAATTAATGCCCATTTTTCAAATAGTCCCCAAATCATTACTGGCTCCCCCGAGGGAGAGATTTGAAGTGGCCACATTTGGTACCAGGTGTTTGAGTAAAGGGTGTTATTTATTTTGAGATGTAATTGGGGTCAGCTATGAAATAAAGAGGTTTAAACTTTATGCTTCAGCTATTACTGGACCAACCCCAGCCTCTTTCATCAAACTCTGGCTCTATTAGCATCGCTAACAATCATTTTCTCACTGGGAGTTATCAATAAGATTGTAGCTATTGTCAGAATCTGTTAGCCAAAAATTACTGACTCAGCATTTGGAGTTCAACAGCTACAGGGTTATATCATTTAGCAAGACACCATGTGTGAGTGTGTTTGTGTGTGTGGGGTGTGTGAGATTATAGTAATATGCATGGTAAATACTATAGGTATTTAACATAGTATTATACATTCTCAATGTGTGTATATTAAATTATGTACATACACACAAAGATAATTTTTTTGTCAATTTCTAAGAAATTGTTTAAATGTATTTGGAGGTAGAAATCACTTTATTAATGGAAACTATGCAAATTGGTTGCATTCTTCTGTTTAAAAATGCTGTGTAAAGAAAGGAACTATGTAGCTCAAAACCTGGAAGTCATGGGGTGCCTGGGTAGCTCAGTGGCTGAGCGTCTGGCTTGGGCTCGCTCATGATCCTGGGGTCCTGGGATCTAGTCCTGCATCAGGCTCCTTGCAGACAGCCAGCTTCTCCCTCTGCCTGTGTCTCTGCCTCTCTCTCTCTGTGTCTCTCATGAATAAATAAATAAAATCTTTAAAAACAGATAAACCTAGGAGTCATAAATAACATTGTCATGTTAAAAAATATATAATACTGTTCTATCAATGAATATAAGACATACACAAACTACATATAAATGATGACTAAGTACTGAAGATATAAAACTTTAAACAGTTATAAAATCTGAGTAAAATTTTGAAGAAGATAATCTGTAATTGTGCCAATATTTTTTCAGTTACTTTCTTGTTGACACCCCGCCATCTTTAGTATTCCAACATACTATGGAAATACTGAATTGTTTCTTTTAACATCTGCTTAGTGTGTGGAGTATAATTGAAATGATATAGATTCTCTTACTATGTGGGTCATTTTAAAACTTTGCCTCAACTCTATGGTGCATGAGTTACCGTTATGGAAAACTCACTTTCCAGCTAAGATTATTTTAATGGCTCGCACTTTAAACTAAGTCTTCACCATCTGTTCTTCCTTTTATTCTAAATGCTAAGAGAAATTAATTTAAATGCATCATAAAAGAGCTATTTTATGTTTTTTAAATCCCTGTGTGCAGCTTAACTCTCAGACTAAATGTACATTGGCGATCTCCAAAAACATCTGGAGGAAAACAGCTGGCTTTGTTATCTAATTTGGAATACTTCCCAGGGAAGATGGGAAGTCACCCTAAGGAATGTGTTATAAATTCCAATGTCCCCTCTTCTTTTGCCATGTCTAGGGTATCGCTGACCCTTAAACAATATGGGTTTGAACTGTACAGGTCTGCTTATATGTGGATTTTTTTTCAGTAAGTACAGTATGATACTGTGAATGTATTTTCTCTATGATGTTCTTAATAGCATTTTCTTTTCTCTAGCTTTATGGTAGGAATGCAATATATAATACATATAATGTACAAAATACATATTGATCGGCTGTTTATGTTGTCAGTAAGGCTTCTGATCAACAGGAGGCTACAAGTAGTTAAGTTTTTGGGGGGTCAAAAGTTGTCCACACATTTTCAAATGCCCCACAATTGTTGGGGGTGCACCCCTCACCCCCACAGTGTTCAAGGGTCAACCATGTACCATGACTGTGAAACTAATAAAGAAGGGGCAAGCTTTAATATAGTGCTCCCATTGTTTTATAAATGAATTGGATTTGTTATACTCAGCCGAAGTTTTCTTCTCAGTATTTTCAAAAACATACTTACCAACATTATTGATGGTTGTATTTTCTGTTTGGCCAAACCTCCTGAAACACTGTTTCTAGCACGAAGGGAATAGTGCTGACAGAGATTGGTTCCCAGCCCCGGCAGTAAGTTTCAAACAACAAATAACAGCAAGGGGAGTCCATGCCCCCTCACAGATTAGTGGGTGGCAGCCCTAGGAGCAGCCAGCATGGCTAGCTGCGAAAGAGGTGTCCAAGGAGGTAAGAGTCTATGCTCTCATTAGTGCTAACTGTACTTTTTTGTTTCTTGTTCCTTTCTGTGCTGCAAATGTCATTAAGTGTGATGTCATTATTCTCGCACACATGACACTGTGGCAAATGCAACTTTCTCATGACCACTTTTGGTGAGCCGTCTGCCTGTGATCCTGAGACCTCAGCTTCAGTGTTGGGAAGCATGCAGGTATTCTCTGCAAAGACAGTGGCCTGAGAAAAACGTGAGTGCAACAACTAGTAACGGAAAAGCTAAATATCACACCATATTAGGGGGGTTTGGATGGGAAGCCAGGGAGGGACAGAACTGTTTTTACTGAAGATTGATCGTTGAATTACAAAGGAAAAACAATCAATTGATGTGACACCTGTGAAAGGAAATAAATTTGATTTTTAAATAAGACATTAAATCTATTTTATTTTATTTTATTTTATTTTTTTAAGATTTTATTTATTTACTCATGAGAGAAACACAGAGAGGGGCAGAGACACAGGCGGAGGGAGAAGCAGGCTCCATTGCAGGAAGCCCGATGTGGGACTGGATCCCGGATTCCAGGATCATGCCCTGAGCCAAAGGCAGATGCTCAATCCTGAGCCACCCAGGCGCCCCTAAATCAATATTATTTTAAAATGAACAATGAGGAATATGAGGTTGTATTCAATGAGCAGAACAGGTAATAAGATAAAAATATTGTATTTCATCAAATATGGAATTGGTTTAAGGAAAGTAGGAAAATGCACAAGAAGTGGTAAAAAAAGGACAGGAACAGAGTTACAGAGGAGGAAGGGTAGGAGGGAGGCCATTCCAATGAGTATTGGGGGGATTTTTTTCTTATTTAAGTGGAGCATTATAACAAATTGTTCACCTCAGCTGTGGGCTTCAGATTGTTATCACTCCTTAACTACAAATTTTTGCCTTTTGTAAGTTAACTTTGCTTACAGATTCTGAAATGTTCCAGACCATAGACTTTTATAATAGGCATTAAGAATCCAAATGTCTTCAGAGGCCAGGTAAGATGTAAATGAATTAAGCTGTATGCATGTAAAAAACAAAACAAAACAAAATAAATCCATCTGCCAGAAGCATAAGCATATTTTGTCTATTTTTGCTGAACCGTGACTAAAACATAAACCCATACATATATGCCCATACACATCACACACACAAAAAGTATGCTGCTTGTTGCTCTTCTGATTAAGAACGGGAAATCTGACATTTTCCTCTTACAGCAAGATGTGACTGTCAGGCCTTATGTTTGACATGGTGATGTGAAGGCAGAATACAGCCTTGACTTCTTTTACCCGGAGAAAGATTTAGATTAATTAATTCAATTTACGTTGGAAAAGCAGCTGTTCATACAGCCAGATGTTTATACACACAGAATCTTTGAGTACTGTTTTGTACTGTTAGGGTAACTACTCCTAGGATAGCTGAAAAATTCTATTTCAACATCATCACATTGGAATTTTAGTATTTTACAAGAATTTAGCAATTCCTTTTCCACCTTTTTACTCACAGTGTCAATATTAACCGAGAAAGGAAAATTAAGTTACCAGGTCAGTGATTCTAGCTATGAACTTGTTAAATTCACAAAATGATATGAATATGTAACGACATGTACTAGTTTATTTCTTGTTTTATTCTTAAGAACTGGAAAATGTTCCTTTCTGCCTGATAGCAGTTTTTTTTGGCAAACTGTGTCTCCCTCTAGTGATACAAATTACTCTTCTTTTTAAAATACAGCAAAAGTTGGATCTTCTGAAAGAAATATATTCTTTAACACAGAAAAAAAGCATATTACGAAAACAAAGCTTTCATTTGAAGTTTACTTGACAGCTGTAGCAATAGATTTGGAAATGCTTATTTTTATTATGGTTTTGATGTAAATGTTCCTTCTATATGATTATGGTCACTTTAGAAAAGTTTTTATGAAAAAAAGAAAGAAAAGTTTTTATGAAGCACAGATCTCCTGATATATGATGTTTTAATAAATAAAAGGATATAGGCAATTTACACTGTAATGCATTGTGGAAAGAGGGAAGCCCTGCAGCTTTCCGGACTCCATAGGATGGAAAAACAAAACCCCACAATTTATTTATGGCTTATTATGGTGATAATGACCAGGCAAATCCCATCCATTCCTTTATTCCTTCATCCCTTACACCTCTCCAGAGTACCCACTCACTACAAAGTAGGCGCTGAAGATATTTAGATGAATAAGCTGCGATTATTGCACTCAATGTATTGTCTCGGCAAAATCAATGTCTCAAAAAGCACTTAAACATTTTTAATATACTATTTCATCATTCAAATATTTTGTCTGTAGCATTTATTCTGGGGATGGAAGGGAAGCATGCTCCTTAGTTCAAGATAGGGAAGCTGAGAAGCAAAGGGCTATCTGCCCAAAGGGAGGCTTCCATAAGCTGGAAAGACTGCCCCAAA